>NC_091393.1:12812500-15512500 GCF_032191515.1 Phaenicophaeus curvirostris | reverse complement strand
AGAATCTATTCAAACAGTACTATTTGTTGAAATAATTTTTGTCTATTTTCACTGGGTGTGCTTTCAGAAGTAAGAATTTCAGAAACCTTCAATATGAAGCACATAAACAGCACAGAGTTGAGCTGTTGTCTTTGGTATAATCCCAGATTTTATTTGTTTACACTTTATCATTAAAGAAAAAAAAAAAACAAAGGGAAATAAAATTCCATCCAGGAAAGCATTCACTTATAATTCTGTTCATAAATTCAAAACATTACTTCATATTAAATACTTAAAGTGCCTGAAATGTGGCCACTGAGGGGTTTCAGCACCATTTTTATCAGTGTCCCTTCATGGTAGAACTTTGTAACTAGCGGCAGCTTGAACTGAGAGCCATTGTGTTTCACAGCTAGTGTTTCTGGGGCTGGCCATGTGTGTGACCCAGTCCATGACTTTCATTGAAAGGATCAAAGTTTGCAGGGCAGCAAATGCTGGATTTCTCTAGCCTAGCCCAACTCTTGGCTTTGTTAGTAGCTACAAATAACAGTTGAGAGAGTGAGTGTGTTAAGATGGAAAATGCTTGATGTCATGCTTCTCCCTAAGCTAAATGAATACTGAACAATATGAAACTCCTTGAATGAATCAGCCAATGAGCTAGCAGACTAGTTAGTGTTGAAATTGCAAGCCAATGCCTGACAGCAGTGATCTAGAATCTAAAATCTACAGCCTGTTTTCTTTATGGAACTCCGCAGATCTCAGGAAAACAACGCTATTGCCCAGGCTAGCAAGAAGCCCTCTCCTTTGTCACATAAACACTCCTCTGGGTGAAATGAACCTTGCACTTGATGCCATGATACTGGCCTGTGTCAGTTGGCTTTATTCTCTGCTTTATTCTCTCTTCAGGGGAGCAAGCAAGATTTGCTAGCATCTCCCATAGTGGTTTTGAGTTTTAGGGAGTAAGGAGGGAATTCTGAGAAAATTCACTGAAATTAAAGGACATATCTCTTGATCATTTCTCTAGAAGTACGCTCTTTGGTGTTGATTGAATATTACCCTTCATTTAGGAGAATGTGTTTTGCACCAGCTAATGGTGGTGTTGGGCTCACCATTTGACTTGATGATCTTAGAGGTCTTTTCCAGCCTCTGTGTTTCTATGATTCTGTTGATCCACAGAGAGCTCATCTACTGCTAGAAAAAGTTTACTCATGCTTCATTTCATTATATTTTTTCTATAAGATATGAATAGCTAGGCTTGAATGAAACAATCATGGTGACACCAGCTAACACAGTTCCTGCCAGTTTCTATTTTTCTATTTGCTGATTTCTATTCAATATGAAATCCCAACAGGAAAGCAAAACAAAGAGAAGAGGACTGTGTAGTCAATATTCTGGTTTGGGGGTTTTTTTGAAAGAGTAAATCACTCTTCAAAAACTGTGTTTAGATTATAATGTACCCTCTTAACAGTGCTCAGCTAGTGTCAAATGCATATTAATAGATTCTAATTTTATCCATTGACAATACCTGGGTATAGCAGTTAAATAATGAAAACCATGAAAATTTAGGATCAGTATTTTTTTAATGGGATTTTAAAAGTAGGGTATACTTGTCTTAGATTGTAATTTATTGTATCTTACACTGTTTGGACTCTTTTAGTTTAAAATTGCAACTTTAGACGTGATGGAAAAAGTTTTCAACCAAAAAGAAAGTTCAGAAGTGCTCACCAGTATTGAGCCAAAATAGTCTATAATTAATCACTGTCTAAGAGGAAAACCTCAAACTTAAAAATATTTTAGCTGGGCAATGTGTGTGTGTGTAGGCAGATGTCGGGGGCAGGAAAGGAAATATCTCTCTCTTTCTGTTTTTCTTCTTTTTCTGATAAAAGATTTTTTTATGTCAAAATTTTTACAAATATTTTGTGGAGTTTGTCATGGAGATATAGTCCTCAATGAGGAACTATGCCACTGGACAATCTAAAGATAATCAATTCTCTTGAATAGCCAGGGAAGCTTGCATTACACACCCAGCTTCTTCATTAATAGGTTTTTTAACTTAGATTATGGCTCCTGTTTCTGGAGCCTCACATGGCTGTTGAGTTGATGCCTCTGGCTCCAGCGATGGTCTGCTTTGTTATCTGTGGTAATGGCCTGTTTTAATTTTGTCACAAGTAGCAGGTGGCCCATACACATCACTGTTGCTGCTGAAGCTTACAAGGGGGAAATTGGTGCATATATGGGACTGTTAGGGCAGTTGCATGGGGCCAGCTCAGTAACATTAAAAGGTTTTGAGGTTTCACCCTCTCTGGAGAAAGTATGAGAAGTCTCCCCCAAAGGAGATGGTTAGGAGCAGTTGGGATCAGGAGCTGAGGGGTGAAATGCCTATCCTTCTCTCTTTGCTCTTCCACACACTATCAAGATGCTGCTTGTGCAGATGTTGCCAAGAGCTCTATAATTAATTTGGGAGCAATTCTTATTGTGAGAGTGACCAAATACTGGAGCAGCTTGCCCAGAGAAGTTGTGGGGACTGTATAAACAAGAGTGTCCCAAGAGGCATATTAGAGTTAAATACCATGCCTTCAATCCTTGCTAAAGCTAAAGTTCCATGGATTTTATTTTAACAGAAAATTAATTTACTGTTTATATTGGTGGAGCTCTCAGAGTATCATCATCAGGAGCTAGTCATGACAATGTTCAAATACAGAGCCAGAAAGACCTTCCCACCTTTAAAAAAGTGCAGGTCAAGCATAAACCAGAGAAAGATAGATGAGAAATCCTTGGGGAAAACAGTCAGGTATTAATAAACAGCATCAGGAACCCAACAATTATCAAATTTTTGTAGGCATTTTGGAAATTTGGTGAAGACTTTCTGAGCATGGGGGGAAAGAAATCACCTAAGCACAGTAGTTTTTCTCTGAAATGAGTGTTGGTGGCCAGGAGATGGCCTGATATTTTACCTTTGCAGATGTGAATGATTGGACAAGTATATGAGAAGAAGGTTAGCACAAGAATAAGATGAATACCAAGGGCAAAGAAACAAAAAAAATGGATATAAAATTAGCATGAAATTAATATGAAATATGGGTTTATACCAAAGGGAGGTAAATATATAAAGAAGAAGATGGTGGTAGCCTGATCTAGTTGGAGTTGTCCCTGCTTATCACAGGGGAGTTGGAATTAGATGATCTTTCAGGTCCCTTCCAACCCAGACCATTCTATGATTCTATGATTCCATGACATTTAAGGACAATTCATAGTGACCAGAAATGGGAGTTTGAGACAGTTGTAAAAAGAAGAAGGAGAAAACAGATGTGGACAAAAATTTCTTCTCAAGTTTAAAAACTGATGTGGTAGTCATGCTTCCAGAAGCGTCCTTCTGGCAGCTAAAGAGACTGTCCCAGCTTGTCAGATGTGACAGTGTGCAGCCACATCCCTGTGTGTTGTGCAGAGCTCCCGTTTTAGGAAAGGAAGAGCTGGCTGAGCCAGGAGCACATCATGTCTGACCCTGCAGGCACGTGTCATGTGGCTTTGGGTCCTTGTCTTTTCTGGGAAAAATAAGGCAAATATTTTACTAGCTAAATGTCATAGTAGCTCACTTATTTTTCCTCTTACACTGTTAAGCTTTGGCTAGAAATTGTCCCATATCTACGTCACTTAACCAGCAGATGGGCAAGAGATCAAGCATATGAGAAGAACACTTGAGATGAATGTGAGCAAACGCCAGACATCTTGAAGAAAAGCACTGGATTTATTCATGTTAATAGATGGGCTGTTTAAAAAGAACCGAGGCAATGCAATATCCATATATGTGAAATAGGCTATACGTAAAACATTGCTGTTGAGCATATTTTTATTAGCATTATCTTACATATCAAATAATAGAATATCATAGATAATCATAGAATAAATAGATATCATAGAATAGATAGATATCATAGAATAGATATCATAGAATAAATAGATATAGCATATCAAAATAATAGAATTCCTGAGACATTAGTGGTAAGATAAATGGGGTCATGGTCTGAGCTGCTCTGTATGGCTGCAATTTTCCAAAGTTACCAGAGGAATTTGTTGCCTGTATTCTGTGTTGCTCTGTTTGTTGCTGTCTTCATTGTACAGCTGAAGCACCTGATTTACCCCAGGACACACGAGGAACCAGGCAACTGAGAAGAGACACAACTCCTTTCTGCTTCCCTGTCCGAGCTCTGATGCTGGGTTTACTTGTTGCTTCAGCTGCAGCAACAGGCCTTGAAACCTGGCTTTAGTGGCATCTGAATTGGGTGGAAAACTGGTTGGATGGCCAGGCCCAGAGAGTGGTGGGAAATGGTGTGAAATCCAGCTGGAGGCCAGTGACAAGTGGGGTTCCCCAGGGCTCAGTGCTGGGTCCAGCCCTGTTCAATGTCTTCATCAATGACCTGGATGAAGGCATCGAGTGCACCCTTAGCAAGTTTGCGGACGACACTAAGCTGGGTGGAAGTGTCGATCTGCTGGAGGGTAGAGAAGCTCTGCAAAGGGATCTGGACAGGCTGGACCGCTGGGCAGAGTCCAATGGCATGAGGTTTAACAAGGCCAAATGCCGGGTCCTGCACTTGGGGCACAACAACCCTATGCAGTGCTACAGACTAGGAGAAGTCTGTCTAGAAAGCTGCCTGGAGGAGAAAGACCTGGGTGTGTTGGTTGACAGTGACTGAACATGAGCCAGCAGTGTGCCCAGGTGGCCAAGAAGGCCAATGGCATCTTGGCTTGTATCAGAAACAGCGTGACCAGCAGGTCCAGGGAGGTTATCCTCCCTCTGTACTCGGCACTGGTGAGACCGCTCCTCGAATCCTGTGTTCAGTTCTGGGCCCCTCACCACAAGAAGAATGTTGAGGCTCTGGAACGAGTCCAGAGAAGAGCAACAAAGCTGGTGAAGGGGCTGGAGAACAGGCCTTATGAGGAGCGGCTGAGAGAGCTGGGGTTGTTTAGCCTGGAGAAGAGGAGGCTGAGGGGTGACCTCACTGCTCTCTACAACTACCTGAAAGGAGGTTGTAGAGAGGAGGGTGCTGGCCTCTTCTTCCAAGTGACAGGGGACAGGACAAGAGGGAATGGCCTCAAGCTCTGCCAGGGGAGGTTTAGGCTGGACGTTAGGAAAAAATTCTTTACAGAAAGGGTCATTGGGCACTGGCAGAGGCTGCCCAGGGAGGTTGTTGAGTCACCTTCCCTGGAGGTGTTTAAGGCACAGGTGGACGAGGTGCTGAGGGATATGGTTTAGTGTTTGATAGGAACGGTTGGACTCGATGATCCGGTGGGTCTCTTCCAACCTGGTTATTCTGTGATTCTGTGATTCTGTGAATTGTTACTGCTTTAATCATAGAATCATAGAATAACCAGGTTGGAAGGGATCCACCGGATCATCGAGTCCAACCATTCCTATCAAACACTAAACCGTTCTCTTTGTTTTCCTTCTCATGTCCTCATATCATCATTTTCCAGTAAGAGCTGTGGCACTTGCTGGCTCTTGCACATGGTGGTGAGCCTGTGGATCAACTTTATTTGGTTTTGAAGTGATTCAGTCTTGCCACCATCCTTTTCGCTGTGGGACGTTGTCTCCTCTGGCGCTCCCCAGGCAACATGTGTGATGGAAGTGCCGTGGGTTTGTCTTCACAGTGTCTGTGATGCATTTCAATGAAAGCATTAAGGCTGTTATGTCAAATGCAGGGAGCTGTGGGTGGCACTGTAGAGATACAGCCCCTAATGTTCTCAAGGAAGCTGCTCTGTGGTATCCTCGCTCCTTGATCTGGAAATACTTGGACAGAAGCAGGAGTGAAAGGTAACCACACTTATAGGAGGGACCTGCAGCTGCTCACCAGCCTGGGGATTTGGGGTCAGCCCCCCTGCACTACCCTTCTTGAGGAGCCCCTAGTGCTGTGACATCAGGCCTGTGGGGCCACATCCTGCGCTCTCCTGGTAACTAAGTGAGGACACGGTGAGATGGGGGCACCTCTGTTGCCCTCAGCTCCAAATGCATCTACAAGGGCTGCAAAATCCTGTTTCCACCAGGCAGGTTCTCATGAAACCATCCTTTTGACTTTCCTTTCTTCCTGCCTTTGGGCCACATAGCATGTCTCACCAAGCTTAGCAGAGCCTGCAGCCTCCGAAACTCCACTGTTCCACAAAAAATATCTCCTGCTGGAATATTACACAATTGGTCTCCAGAGGAGACTTACGACTTTCATTAAAAAAAAAGACTTCTAGAACTTTTCTATGATACTTTTTAAAAAAACCCACAGACTACAAAATTCCAACCTAACAAGAATTAATTAAAAAAAGTTAGAAATTGCTAGCTCCAGCACAACACTGGAGAAGATGAAGAAGGCCAGTTCACTGAAACAAGAGTCAGCATGATGCTCCCCAGGCCTGTGGAGTCTAATGAGATTTTTTTTTCACTCTTAACAATTAGAGAAGAAGATGAGCAAACAAGGGAAATGCACTGATTTCTCTTAGTTTAGGCTTAATTAAAACATCTCCTATTCTTGCTGTTTCATGTTTTGTTGTGTTTTAAAAGTCCTTCAAATTTGTCTCTGTGTCTGTGTGGGCATTAATGTTTTGAACAATCTTGTACACTTTTACAACATCCATTGAAGATATCAATTTTCATACTCTTTTTTCTTAAAAGAGTAAGTTATTCCAGTTGAAAAAGTCTTAATGGGGAAATTAAAGCTGACTATTTTAGATTCTCACAAGAATGTGAATTACGATAAACTTATGCTTTATTGTGCATTAATTCTCTGCGATGAGGATTTTGAGCCTTCTAACACTTTGTATGCTAGCAAGCACATGCATGAGTAGAACCTTTGACTTACGCAGAAGTACTTGTGCAGGGATGAGTTTGAAGTTCTGGAAAATATTTTTCTGTGGCAGCATTTGGCTTGATTATCTTCATCAATTATGAAATACTTCTAAGACCATCTCAAGAATGATGGATTTCCCTAGGGGACTTACTCTACTCCAGGTTCTAGGTACCTGTCTCCATACTCAGTGCCTTCTTCCTCACCCACCATCCCAACTCAAGTAACCATCTATTCTTAATTGCATGTGGTTTATATTCTTTTATTTTTAAGCCATATCCCATTTTCTCCCACAATATAGAAAGGGTAGCAGAGAGAGGTAATATTTATGAGTTATGCCATAGACTAAACTGGAGAAAGGATCCCTCACTGCACTAGAGTACAGCAGAGGAGAGTACAGGGCAGGACAGCAAGGTGAAGAAGTAAAACATGGAATAGAAAAAAAAATCTCAGAAAGGTCAGAAGGGTGTCGTGTCTTCTCTCCTATACTCAATGGTCTGACTCCCACTGTGAGGAGATACTGATGCCCAGGAGTTCTGGATTACAGATGACCTTCTTAATTCACTGGCCAGCAAGGTCTCACAGAAAGCTGGATGTCTGGAAGATACTAAATTCCTACAGATTTTATAGGAACTGGCCCATGGTTGGTGAAGAATGGTCCCCATTGCTGTCTCATTTAATGTAAATATTGCTGAGTGAGCTCAACACTTACCTATTCAGTTGGCTTCCTGGCTAGCAGTTAAAAGCATGTACTTTCAATCCAGTCTCTGCTCATGCTGTCCCTTACCCCTCTGAAAGTTTTGGGACTTACAAAGTAGATAGAAAGTCCTTGCAAAGGAGAAAGAAAATGCTTAAGGGAATATGTGAATAATCATTGTAATACTGGGAGGAAGAGAGTGTATGTAAGAAAAACTAAAAGTATGAGAGGATGAAGTTGGGACAAAGAACAGAGGGACAAGGAGTGCAGTGGGGATGTGCAGAGAACAAGAACTCTGCTAGAGTCAGCTTCCAAACTTCTGCTGATCACTTTGAATGTAAGGGAGCAGGGTGGGTCGGATAAGGGGAAGAGAATAAATGTTACTTATATATATTTAATAGCTATAAAAGCCAATTGGAGCTTCCAAAAATACTGCTTTATGGAAGACTGAGTAATAAGCCCAAAGCTTTTTACAATAATAAGAATCTTTCCAGTATATTCAGCTGGCTTATATTTGTTAGATTTTTAACATAATTTCTTCAATGCTGTTTGAGGTCCCTTCTCTTAGGACCTGATGACTAAAAAGGATAGATGTTGAGCTGAGACAGAATAAGAGAGTTAGAGAAAACAAACTATATGGAGTACTTTTTTGCTTGGTTGTTTGCCAAGTATGTAAAATTGAGGGTCTCTGGCTGCAAGCTACTTGGAATGGTAAGTGTTAACGATAAGATGTATGCTTGTAGAACTTCAGACTCTACTACCCTCACAGACTGAAGTTCCTCCACTATTTAAAAATGAGTGTACATGTTACCATGTATATTCCTAAAACCAGTTAAAAACTAGAATACTTAGGATCTTTGCCTTTTCTTTCTGCTCTCTGCGAACAGCACAAAAAAAGTTAAATGAGGCTTTGGGGCTTTCACCATTTTTAAAGGTCACCATTGTATCGTATATTCTTTCGATGAATCACGAAATTCACTGTAACTGTCTCTTTCTTGCTCTGTGTTTTCCAAAGTACTGCTGAACCTGAGCCACATCACTCAATTCCCTAAACCAATATAACTGTGTTTTGGCTGTATATTCTTCTCCACAGCAGATTGATTTTTAATAGCTCTGCTCAACAAAATATATCTTACCCATTTCAATGGTGTCTAGTCTAGAAGAGCTGTTTAATGGTAACAGGATGACACACAAGGTAACCATCTACTGCTGGCTGGAAATTTCAGAAGAAAGTGTGCCTGTATTGAATTCTGTTCTGTTACAGCTAATTACTGGTGTTTAGTTATTTATGGGGAAAAAGACATTCGGATTTTATGGGATTTGTGAGGCCAGTTGCTCAGCATATCTGAAAGTCAGAGCATATGTTTAGTACTTAAAGATACTTAAAAACGTTCAGCCTGAGGACTCCATGTGTAAAAGTGTTGGCTAACATACCCTCAATCATGTAGGGATAGAAAGAATGCATTCTAACTATCTTTAATCTGTGCAAAAACAATGCTGCCAAGAAAATTTCTATGTAATCCAAATTAATTTTGTTCCTGAAAAGCTGTCTGGGAGGAGAGAATATGAGACAGAGTTCACACTCATATTTCAGGCTTAGATAACTGGTTCTGATTGAAAGGTCTTATGTTAATTTACTTCCAAAGTCTTTAACACATAGCAGTTTTCAACTGACAACGCACTTATAATGAAGCAAGGAGGTAAAGAACATGCATGGATATGTTGTTTTGGGGGATATAAATCATCTATATTTGAATCCCTGGATATTTGAAATGTACATTTCCCATGCATGCCTGTCTGGGACAAAGGCAATGAACCACGTTTCCAGTTCTCAAATTAAAGCATTCTGTGAAGACAAAAAGCAAACAAATGACGACTCTATTATGTATGTGGGTGATGACAGCACCAAAACAGTTTTGGAGGTTTATCCAGTGTCAGAGGAATGGCCCAAACTTTTTAAAGGTCTGTAAATTCTGTAAAAGTACAGACTTCTGGGATTTGGTGATATAAAGGTGGATGCTACATTCAACCCCTGATCACTGAGATATTTCCAACTATTTGCTTCCTTTGAAGTTTTCTCCATGCAGCAGAAAAGTTGGCAGAGAGAATGAACTTATTCAAGCATGAATATGAAAAAGATTTTATATTCCTCTTTCCCTCTCTCCACTGTAAGTGCACTTTATGAACTTATGTTTCAGACCACTAATACAGAAAGATTTTAGATACAGCACAGTTAAATCATCCAGAAGGTTAACTAAGTGTTCTTCATCCTATGGTTTTTCTAATCATAATGGTTAAATTTGGTGCTTTTGTCTCCCACGCTTTTGGGTAAGATGAAGTGTTCAGGTAAAGTTCAGTACTTTCCATAACTTTCAATTATTTTTGAAGGAATTGATATCCTAAATAGCAGTTACTCCTTCTGCCAGGTGCCCAGGTAAATATGGTTATGCAAGACAATGACAATGTAGTGGGTGCTTTCAGGGATGTGAGCTGCTCTCTGTCCCTTTCTCTCCCAAAAATGTTAAGTAAATCTTTTTCAGTCAGTTCATACCAGGCCTGTGAAAACTGTGCCAAAACTTATATTTGGGGTACCTAAGCATGAGTTTAAAAACTTAACTTTAGGTTTTTATTCTGGCTTTCACTGGTGTTACTTAAATACCAGTCTGTTTCTCCTGGAGTGAATTGTTGAAATGCACAGTTATCAGCACACATTGTTAAAGTCATCATAAAGTAACAAACAGAACAAAGTCATATCGTGTAGTCCCTAGGAGAGAAATCTGATCGTTTCTCATAAAAGGAACTTACAGAAAGGAACCTGCAAGAAAGTTTTCCATACCTTTGTATGTGAAGGAGAGAAATCAGAAATCCTAAGATGGGTAATGAAAAGATGGGACAAAAGGCTAGCCAGCTCACATTAGTTGTCCTTTCTGGGAGGTGTGAATTTGCAGAGCAAAAGAGTCTCACTATTGCAAAACTGCCTCTGACTTATTGAATAAAAAATACAATGAAGTAGATATGGAAGAATTTACAAATGACAAAGCTTGGAAGTCAGATTTAGGATCTCAAAAATACATTAATCCAAACAAGATGTTTGTGGTTCAGGTAGTTTTGCCAGTGGGAATGGAAAATCTTTTATCTTAAAAAATGATGACTTAGAAAGTTCTGCAGCTCCAAACCAGTCAAATTACTGAATATTATATGCTTTTCTTGAAAGATAAACAAACTTTTTTTTCTAATTAATGAAGGAAAAAATGTTTAGGTACGCTTACAAGTCTTGCAATTAGTCTTGTTCTGTAGCTAACATCTACAATGGAATCAGAGTAGATCCATTCTGTCATATCTTCACTTCTAAAAGAAAAGATACTTGATCAGAACCAGACATCCAGATTAAAAACTAACTTTATTTAGCTACGTGACAAGCTTACTGTGTACTGTCTATAAAAAAAAACCTAGGTAATAAGTGCTGCAGAATTTTATAAAGTACTGGTTATCAAATAAGCAGTGAAAAGGTATAATCCCAAATGTGAATAATATTTGAAAAATGCAGGGAAAAAAGATATATGTGAACAGTTTAATATAAAAATATCTTCAAGATAAATACTAAATGAAATGTGCAGATCAAATTTGGGATGCAGAAATTGTTTTCTTTCATTTTGCAATAACAAGATAATGTATAAAGAATCTCTTCTCCCCTTCCAGCTAATCTGCTGCTGCCCATTAGTACAGTGAGATAAATAAGTAAATGCCCCATTTTGTACACTTGAGTAGATTCTATTTTAGAGAGACTATTCTTCTGAGAAGGTTAAGCAGGAGCCAAATGACATGCTGAACCAGTCCTTTTAGGCTTGCTGTCCTGCCCGTTGGGGTCACTGGAAATGTAAACCCATGCCCTTTTCCTCCTAGGAGCTTGAAAAGATTTAGGTAGGTTTTAAGCTCATAAATTCAAACTTTAAGTGCAAAAGATTCTTGTGCGGCAACGTCTTTGTCTGGGGAGTAGCTAACTTTTGTGATTTCTGCCACAAGGCTTTCCCTGATGTCCTAGATTTGCACATATGGGTATGGCTACTCAGGTGACACCTGGGCAGGCAGTTCCCACTGAGATGAAAGGCCAACTATATCCTGGGCTGCATCTAAAGAAGCGTGGCCAGCAGGTCAAGGGAAGTGATTCTGCCCCTCTATTCCTCTCTTGTGAGACCTCATCTGGAGTACTGTGTCCAGTTCTGGAATCCTCAACATATGAAGGATATGGAACTGTTGGAACAGATCCAGAGGAGGCTACAAAGATGATCTGAGGGCTGGAGCACCTTCCGTATGAGGACAGGCTGAGAGAGTTGGGCTTGTTCAGCCTGGAGAAGAGAAGGCTCTGAGGAGATCTTATAGCAACCTTCCAGTACCTGAAAGGAGCTACAAGAAAGCTGGAGAGTGACAGTTCATAAAAGCTTGTGGTGATAGGGCAAGAGGGAACAGGTATAAACTGGAGAGGGGCAGAGTTAGACTAGACATTGGGAAGAATTTCTCCACCATGAGAGCGGTGAGACACTGGAACAGGTTCCCTGGAACAGGTTGCCCAGGGAAGCTGTGGCTGCCCCATCCCTGGAGGTGTTCAAGGCCAGGTTGGATAAGGCCTTGGGCAGCCTGATGAAGTGGGATGTCCCTGCCCATGGCAGGGGGGCTGGATCTAGGTGATTTTTAACGTCCCTTCCAACCCAAAATATTCTATGATTCTATGATTCTAAATACCAGAATACAAGACCTGATCCCGGGCAAAAAGCAAAACAAAGTCTCTTTCTTTTTGAAACATGAAGTAGTAATCCTTGTTTATCTTAGAGTTTATAGCTGGGAAATAGTAGGTCTCCTAGCAACCTGAGAGCAAAAAGCAAGCCCACAATCCTTTGACCTGCCCAGAAGCTCAATCTATAGGCTCTGCTGAATACTGCAGGAAATGTGAATGGGAGCTGGCACTGGCATCAAAGCTGAGTTGCAGACCAGAGAAAAGTATGAGGACATAGGAGGAGAAGTCCTCCCTGCCACGTCCCTGCTGCACGGACGCCTCATGGTATGAAGCTGCTGAGTACAAGGTAAATTGTCTACGTGTGCTGGAGAATACTCCTAACTTGAACTTCATAAAGAAATTTGTTTGCTTGATTTGTTAGAGACCCACCAAAGTTGTTTGTGTTACCCCTGCAGACTACTTCACTTGGGGTCCTGCTGGGAGCTCGAGGAGCCTCACTGTGCTCTCAGGTGCCATCTTTCACATTCAACTGCTGAGATCATGGAAGTAGAGAGCAAAATGCAAATACAACCAAGATTTCTGTTTGCTGGGTTTTCCTGGAGAATTTTTCCATTATTTATTCCTAAAATTGTCTGGAGTAATTGAAGTGGAGTTTTTTAGAGAGGGTATGACAGAAGTATGTTTTAGAGCAATAAATCCTCATGGCCAAAACCAACCCTTTCAAGGAAAGGATTATTTCTTCTTTCTAACACTGCTCCTTCAACTTCCATATCCCTCTGCCAAAAAAAAAATTCTGGAAACAGTATCCCATATGACCATACATGTGGTACAAGCAATTTTGGATCTCAGCTGGCATCAGACGAGGAGGCTGGGAGATGTGCAAATTAGATTTGTAGCCTTAATATTCTGTACACGCTAATGCTTCCGGGTGGTTCCTGGTGGCACATGGCGTTTGTTTGCTCCCCATCAGCACACTGGCTACCCATAGAGGAGAGGGTGAAGGTTACTGGGACCTTCCAGGGGAGTGGGGCTAGTTCCTGCCCACAGCTCATACCCCCAGAGGTGGCTGCAGAGAAGCTAGTAGAGGAGCTGGAGAGACACCCTGTCAAACAGGACATTCTCTGCTCTGGAGCTGCAGGAGAAATGGGCAGCCGGCACACAGCCAGCATCAACAGAGGTGGGAGGGGAGGCATCCTGAGGAGCCGAGAGGAATGAGCACAGTATGATCCCAAGCAGAAAGCTTTAGAGTTAGCCGAAACTGATCCAGAAAGCAAGAGTAGAATGGGCGGAAGAGAGATTTGTTTATAAACCCTTTTACTTCTGTTCCATCTCACCTCTCACCCAGTCACTTTGAGTGCTTCTCTATTTATGAAGTATTTATATCCTAATAAGATCTGTCTTTTTGAGTTTAGAAACCTTTTGATCTTTCTGGAAAGTTACTGTTGTGAAAAGTAAATCCAATTGAAAGTGCTGGCTGGGCCCCATCACATTCCACTATCCCAAATTTTCAAGTAATTTAATTTGGATGCTAATATTAAAACTCTGAATTTTGAACATATATATATATGAAATATTTATATTATTTTGACACTAGTTTTGATGTTTCCTTTTATAGTATTCAGAAAGAAAATAAACCTCGATTTTTTTAAACGACTGGACATGAAGGATAGGCTCTGATCACTCTCAGTTTTCTGTGGTCCTCAGTATTTTGAAAATGCTAAGACTTAGGACTAGAGAAGAAAGAGAAGGTGCTGAAGGTTCAGAGTGTTTTTGGTTAGATTGCTGATGAAACATGTCAATCAGGATTTCCCAGTGATAATGCCTGACACCAGTTCTAAGGAGAAAAAGAAATGTTGCTGCTGTGTGTTTCAGATAACTTTGGGCAACTAAGGAGCCTGAAAGTTAGACTTGACTCTTTATTTAAGAAAGCCTGACATACTTCCTAATCATTCCCACAAAGCAACTTGTTTTCTTGACAGTCTCCAAGACAGAAATTATACAACATCTCTGTAGGCTTGGTTACAACAAACCCAGCGACTGGGTGGCATTTAGCATCAACTGCAGTTGTTATTACAGCATCACTATAAAACCTGTGAGAGCTGGTCCTGGATGGGGGCGCCCATCAGCCAGATGCTGTACAGAAGGTGAACAAAAAGATGGTCCTAGTACCAAGCACGTCAATACCTTGAGAAAACATTAGAAAGCTTTGAAATATCTGGACTGAAAAGGTAGCTTGTGGCAGAGACCCTCACGCTGTGCCTGTAACTAACATGGCCAGAGCTGTTTTGATCTTCAGCTGCCAGAGGGGCGGAAGGGCAAGGACACCATTTTCTGTATTCTGAGTCTGAAAAAGGACATCAATGACCAGCAACTGGGCTTCAAACCAAGGTGAACGCTTAATGAGAAACCCAATACAAACTCTGAAATGAACATTTGTGTTACTTACCTTAAAGAGAGCAAGAGGTTATCAAAGATAAAGGAAGACCTAATGAACTATTTTTGGCTGAACCAGCCTTGTTGCTTCTGCAACAGCATCTTAGTTTTAAAAAATAGCAGTTAAGAGGAGAGACAAACACCATTGGTAGGATTAGCTAGAATAGAGCAGTTTTTCCTTTGCTTTTTGAAAAAATATCTGGCTAGATACCAGAAGCTCCCAAAGGACAAGCAACCTCGTAGAGATTTTTTGTTTCTCTTTGTTTCTTATATCTGCTCTGTTCTCTTTTTGACTTGGTTCAATGTTTCCTACCTGGGAAAGCTTGAAAGCAGCTGTTGCAGTTGATTAATCTTACCTTCCATAAACTGGCAGGCTGTTGTCTATCGTCACCCACTGTTAGGAGCTGAAGCATATCCAGATCCTATGATCTTGGAGAATCAGGAGTCCTAAAAAGACAGCTTTGCTCTTCTCCCTAAGTTACCACAGAGAAACATTTTTCCCATTGGAATTAAGCAATATTTTCTTAGATTATTTAATATTTGTTCCTTTGTGGGCATGACAAGGATTTTTTTAAGACATAGATAAAAACTTCTGTTGATTTTGGAGAAAAGAATCATGTGTTCTGCCAGAATCGCCAAGAACCAAATTTAGTTCACCAAGAACAGTATTTAGCTGTTTAAATGTACCTATGATCCTTAGGCACAATCTGCTTTTTCTGGTGAAAAGTCATGTCTTTCAAACTCCTAATCTTCTGTTCCTGCACTGCTCTTTGCACAGTCAAGTACAATAACTGCATGAATTCTATGGAATCATTTCTCATGCTAGCAGAAACACAGTAAAAATACCCATGCAGAAGAGGTGAAATGCAGTAATGATGACTAGTCTAAGCAGATGGGGCCAAACTCACTTCTGTTTTCATGGAAGACAATCAAAAATAGAATTACATCAGGATCATCCAGGTGCACACAGCTTTCAAGAATTTCCTTTAATGGAAAGATACTTAAGAAAAGCAAATTTACCGCAGCTGCCAGTTGTAGCTAAGGAGAAGAAGAAAATATAGTGTAGTGGAGAAATATTTAGTGCATAGGTTGGTGGCACATAAAAACTATGTTAAAATGTTTTCTCATTATTATCATATTAAAGTCACCTGTATCCTCTGCACAGAGAATTTCTGATAAGATTACAACAGAGCTGCTGATAAGTGTGAGAAGCCTAAAGTGATTTGAACAAGAGCCTGAAATAGCTCTTAGGGACCCTGCCCTCCCTAACTTTTATTTGGAGAGTGAGTGGTAGGCAATGAATTGTTGGAAGAAGTCCTAACTCTTCCACAAAGCACCCTTTCTGATCTTCAAAAGCAGAAACAAAATCAATCTTGGTCTCATGTCCAGGGACAAGAGAGGAACAGTGTTGGAAATCAGGATGTAGAAGGTTACTGAAACAACCCAGCAGAGTCATGAAGAGGGGGAACAGTTTAAAACTTCTAAAGAAAAGAATATTTGGTCCTGGAGCAGCGGTGTCAAAACCCATTCAAACTGGCAGATCCAGAGAGTTTTTTGCGGTCCATAGTTCAGGTATGTATCCCCATAGCAGAGCTAGGCTTGTGCATGCACTGGTCCTGTGTCTTACATCTTTGTGCTGGGGGAAAACAAAGGAGCTCTGGGCAGTGCCTAGACTCAGAAAAGTCTCTGCCCTGGTTGAGGACGGACCCACTGTGCAATGCAACGGGGACTTGTTGCTCAACCCATCAAAATTATCTCTAAATCATTTTTCCAAATATTTAGGGGATTTAATCTTTGATATAAGTGCTCTGAAGATCCAAGCATAAACCACTGCATAGATTGTGCTTGAAACTCCTCAGGCTCAGCCTTACTATGCAACAGTGGTATCTAAAAGTATGTGAAAAATCTGCCATTGTCATATAATGACTGCAAGTAATGAGGCCAGATATATATCTGCACTTACATTGGAGTTTCATAGTCTATCACCTATTGTGACTCTGCCAAAGTGTACTTTTTATTGCTCTACCATTCCATATAAGTGTGGAAGCATTTCCTATTAGAAAAAAAGCTTTAATTAGAGCTCTGACAGCTCTAATGTTAATTCTGCTACTAACTATAATATATTATTTTGTGTTATGTTCTACTTTTTACTTATTAATTTCCTTTCCTCAGGTATATTAAATACATGTTTAAAAGTGCATCTTGTTAGACTACCATTGAAATACTTCTTTTATTCATCTCATAATCACAGACTGAGAACATGAAGTAGCCGTGTTGCAGAATTTCCCTCTTTGGAGATATTTAAAAGCCATCTGGACACTGTTCTGTGCAACCTGCTCTAGGTGGTCCTGCTTGATCGGAGGATTTAGACCAGATGACCTCCAGAGGTTCCTTCCAGTCTCAACCATTCTATGCTTGTACTCTAAAATTCATATTCCCTTTAGGCTTTACCTTTAGGAACAGTTTGGTATGTCTTCTTGACCCCTATTTGTTAATAGCCCCAGTGGGACAGAAAGCAGTTGATTTTCAGCAAGGGGAGGGAGTTAAATTCTACAGACACATTGCTTTCCATTTTCTGTGCCTAGTTCTTGTTTTATCTAGCATATGAGTACAATGTGTTCAGCATGAGTTTCAGTGAAGTACTGAAGAATTTTATTTCAGAAAACCTTTTCCAAATGCACTTATTTGTCTAAGCATCTAATTTATTCTGATGTACTTTATCAGTCTCCGTTTTCTTCTTACATAATGACCACTCTACACTCTACAGCATTCCAAGGCTTTTCTCAACAGACTAAAATGTGCAAGTGCTCCCTAGACTTTATGTATCACCTATATTTTTGATGGTTTTGGGTTTTTGTGTGGATTTTTTTGCTTTTAAAATAATGTAATTCAGCAAAAACTTATTCTGTTCTCCGTGCTACCTCCAAGTAGAAAAAGAAATGACTTTTACCTTTCTTGGTTTGACATAACTTATGATTTTAAAAATTCATTTTCATAATTATGTGTGTGTGTAAGTATTGTTATGTATGTATCATACTGATATATATCAGTATGATATAATGATGATGTAATCAGAACAGCTGATTACAGATAAATGAAATTTTGTGAAATCTGGTGTATGGTGTATTTGATTTGATGTTAGTGGCATGTCTTTATTTTGATGTCCAGTTCCTCATTAGAGGAACATGAATTTATGATGCGTCTTTGATACTCTTCTGCTTTTCGGTCTTATTTATTGCCTATGCTAATCTAAATGGCAAATTGGAGGACATAAGGGCATTTGCTAATTTCAACAGAGAATAAAATTCATTTAGAAAAGTGAAAGTTCACTTAATCTTCAACAAAGTAGAAAGAACACAGGCAGAATGACTCTTTGGTGATAGGGCCCATATGTTCACTACTTGTGAGTTAGTTATCCTCTGCGCTGCTTATAGCTGGTGGAAACAATTTGGCTATTTTAACTGGGATTCAATTCAGCATAAGGTACTAATTCAAAAGATATTGGATGAATTGCATCCCGAAAGTTCCTGTTCATTTCCACTAACTATAAAATGGCCTTTGGGTTTTTAGTGTAGATGTAGGTATCATCTCCATTCTGGGACATAAAAGTGGTCGAGATAGATTAAACTAAGCAGCAGTGACAGAGGAGCCAACAAAGAGAGGTGCGCTGTTGGAAGGGTGTATTTCAGATGCAAAGGTCAAAGGCAGCCTTGGTTGCAGTGACCATGAGAGGGTGGAGTTGAGGATCCTCAGAGAAGGGAGCACAGCAAAAAGCAAGACACAAGCTTGTACTCAGGAGAGCAGACTTTGGCATCTCCAGGGGTTTTCTTGAAAGAGTGCAAATGGGATAAGACCCTAGAGGAAAGAGAAGTTTGAGAAAGCTGGATGATATTTGAGGGCCACTAAAACGATTAAGGGACAGGAGTATCTCTCCTATGAGGAAGGGTAGAGAGAGCTGGGACTGTTTAGCCTAGAATAGAGAAAGTTCAGGTGGCATCTCATCAACATGAGGGAAAAGTACAAAGATGATGGACCAAAGCTCTTTTAAGCAGTGCTTAGTGAGAGGACAAGAGCCAATGGGCACAAAATGAAGTACAGGACGTTCTGCCTGAACATCAGGAAAGACTTTTACTATGAGGGTCACTGAGCACTGGCACAGGTTGCTCTGAGAGGTTCTGGAGTCTCCCTCCATACAAAAATGGTCCTGGCCTCTAGGTGGGCCTTCTTGAGCAGGGAGGCTGGACAAGATGATCTCCAGAGATCCCTTCTAACTTCAACCATTTTTTGATTCTGTGGTTCTATTAACCAGTCCTTAGCTATTGTGTTTCACAAATTCTTGCTTAGTGGGGCTATATACCAGAGCATTTCCCTGGAACTACATTGCAGAAACACTTTGGTTCTTCCTGACCCCTGAGTCACAGCAGAAAGGCAGAACACTCACAAATTTCCAGGTTGAAAAGCTGGGGCATTGCACCCCAGTAAAGAAGCAATTAGAGCATATTACACAGGAGAGTGAAATATTTGGCAACAAAAAAAGCATATGCAGAAAGGAAGACCTTCATAAGCCTACACAAATGATTCAGGCTGTTGCCATATGAATAACAGTAAACTCTGGGGAAGAAGAAGGTCTGTTGAGATCAAATTCCCACTTCTTCACATCTGCTAGTGAAGGGACTGCCTCACTGGTAGTCTTGCCTTGGTTAAAAACATGTTTTCTATTCTCTGTGCCACCAAGTAGCAAGAGCATTTCTTCTCTACCATACTGCCTGCCTGTAACTGATGTATGAAACCAGGTGTTTTGAATTGGGGTGGCAAAAATCTCCAGCTAAGAGATTGATGTAGGGTCCTCACTTTATGAACACTGTGTTGTTTGCAATGGAAAACAGTTGAGTCCAGAAAATCAGCGCCCTTTTGCTTAAAAAGGTTACATTTCTCTATCTTTGATGTCCAACATGAGAGGTTTTAGGCTACATTGCCCAACAAGCTGGTATCCATTAGGAAGACGAATCTCTTACAGGTCAACAAAATCAAATGCTGGACTAGTGTTGAACTAGTCATGTTACTATTTTGCCTGTCAGTATTTCAGGAATACTGGTGGAGCATGACAGCAATCAGCTCTTAATGCAAGATGGGGGAGGAAGGCCAGAATGAAGAGAGTGAAAAAGGGCTGGTGGACCCCGTCTTGTGCATGGATAATACTGATGGTTGTGACAAAGACTGTGAAGACAGTTGTGAATTTTTGAAGAGCTGTGACTTAAATTGAAAGGATCAAAACCATGGGTTTGCGCCAATCTGCTTCTGGTCTAAACATTAGGAATGAATCAGTGGTGCTAAAAGGCCAGTCTGAGGCTTCAAACAGTTTAATTATTACTGGAAGTAAATAAAGTTTTACTCTGTTTCCACGCTTGGTTTTTTTCTTAGTTATGCAAGTAATATTCCAGATATTTTTCAGGCATTTTCGCAACGAATTTTCCAGATGTTTCAGGCACATTTGCAAGTATCCACTGATGCAATGTTAGGTATATATCTTAAAACTGATGGTTGCCATGAGAAATTCATGTTAAAAAGATCAATTCTGCCACTTAATTTCACTGTGGTTTTGTGTGTGAGAATATATTCCTATTAAACAGCTTTCTTTTTTTTTTAACCCTTTTCTTGTACTGGTTATGCCGCGTTTGTGGAAAGCTCCTATTTGGCCTCTCATCTTATGTTCATTATTCTAAACATAGATGTACAGGTGTTTGGTCTTTAAGTAGATCTATGAGTCATTTGCAGTAAAGACATATATCATGCTTTGCATGGCACATGAAAAAATAATTTGTTCATATACAAATGGCAGTAGGTGGCAATATTTTGTATTATTGCAATGATATTTTTCAGCAGTGCCTCTCATGAGCCTGAAATAATTTAGATCAATGCCTTCAGGCTTTAAGTTTGACCTGTACATTCAGTCTAGGTCTATATGTTAGCTTGGAATTCAGGATTGTTCTTGAATCCAACCTCCTCAACTGTCCCCAGTGCTTATAAAATAGCACTGAGTCTGTGGAGAGCAAATGCTGGACAAGGAGGCTGAGACACAGGCTGCTCCAGGGGCACCAACCCACACTCAGGCTCAGCCGCAAAGCAGGGAGAGGTTCTCCCCGGTTCAGACCATTTGGCTTTGAAAGCTGGAGTCCATAGTCAGGAACAGATATTAAAAAAAAAGTCAATATGCATCTTGGTACTGTTATTTCCCCTCTTTAAGTGAATAGTTTTCTTTGTGTAACTCAGAGAGTGTACGATTCATTAATTCTTTTTATTTTCTTTTGCTGAGTGCTTAGTTTTGTGTCTCAGCTAAGGATGATTCTCTCAGTTTACATGAAAGTTGATTTCTTCTTAAGGATTTTCATTTACTTGTTTGCTGCCTGTTTCCCCTATTCCCTGCATACATTCTGCTGTCAAACAGACAGAGATCAGTGCTGTGTTTTGGTGTCTGAAATACAAAATCAGTAGCAGTATTGTCTGAGATTTTCCTATGCTGAACACAGGAAAAGTGTCTTGCTGGTCTTTAGAATCAACAAGTATGATTTTCCTAGAGAAAACATCATTTATTAATGGGACAGAAGGTGTTTCTGAAAAGCAGAAAAGTCAAAAGTCACTGTAGAAAATGAGATTTTTGGTACCAAGACATTAATAAATTCCTGAAAAGTTTATGCAAAGCCTAGTGGCATCCAAGTTCAAAGTCACTGAGCTTTGAGTCAGGAATACCTTTGACCTTTCAGTCTTTAATAAGAATGCTACAGTCTTGCTTCTGAAAAATAAAACTTTCACCAAGGCATGAAAATAATGTATATCTGGCCAAAATGCATGTGCCTTCCATACCTTCTTACAATCTGAATTTTTAGTAGTATATATTTTGAGATTATTATAATCCTGTAGGGTAAATTACAAAAACTGTCAGCCTTGGATATTTTTGAATGAGACAGCTTCCTTAGTCTTTAGATTGGACAATTTAACAATTTGTGGGATTGTAAAGTAGTACATGAGCATTAAAGTGATTGCAACTGACAGCTTAAAAATTACAGGTGAGAAGATCTTAGACTCTTTATTTGCCAATGAGACTCAATGCTAGCTGGATAGCTAGTAATGAAACCCTAATATTTCTTTGAAGTTTCCTATTTTGCCCCCAGTTACGTGTTCAACCCATAAATGAATGTTTTTCTTTCAGGCACCTTGGCTGTCAGAGTCTCAAGTTGCAAGTGAACCCTAAGAATAGCATTTCTTTTTTCACAGAGGTGCTGCATTTTAGTGGGATTGTCTCTGTAGGAGGGCTGGAAGGGAAGGCTCTGACAACTATGAGTACCTGCTGTGCTCTAAAACTCACCTGATGCAGAAGCCCTCACCAGAGCATGCAGGTTTTGAAGCTGGATTCTGAGGGAAGGAAGTATAAAGTTCCTTGTTTCTTTGGAGCCCTGCTATAGGAAGGGGCTAGAAACTTCTCTGCGATTTTAAATTAGGAAGTCTTCGTGCAGTAGAATGCTAACCTTGAGACTGAAGACATCACAAGGAAGAGAAGCCTGCAGTTCTTTGAGAAGCACAGATGACAACATAGGAAGAAAACATCTACTAAGACTGATACAAGGAAAAAATGGTATTTGATCCTATTATCATTTATAGTTCTAAACTATTAGTAGCAAAAATGCTAACGAAGTTCTTAATGAGACATAGCAGTAGGGCCTTTTATCATATGGATGCCATCTCTAATGGCAGTCTCAGTATTCTCAAAGAGAGCACAGTGCAGAATACATGGGCTTTTTTCATTGGATCTTCACAACTGTTATTTGAGTTTAGGAGTATTAAGGAAAAGAAACAGGAAATGTTATGAGAGAAGAAAGAAAATACACAGAAAAGATCCCTTTCCTTCTCTTCTCTGTCTTTTCCTTCTTTCCTCCTTTACTTCTGTCATTTCTTTACAGAGGGAAGAACAAAATCACTTAGTTGTAAACATACAAAAGTGGGTAATTCAATTTCTTTGGTAGACAAGATGTTCAGATAAAGAAAATCCACAATGCAGGGTTCACTGAAGACAGCATATTGTGAGTGTAGAACTAGGATTAAAGGCACCAGGATTGAAGGGGCAATCCTTTGGTCTCTGCCAGGGCTGGGCTCCCTGAAGAAAGAGAACAGGCTAACAACTCCTTGTCAATAGAAGAAGAAGAGGCCAATTCAGTTTAAACTGCAGAAGTTAAAAGGTGGATGCATTCTGCTAAGCTGCCAAAGGGGTAGGGTTGTTTTGGTCAGCAGAGCGTGGAAAATGAGGGCCAGGAAAGGCACTGAAATAACACTGGGGCTGTGTGTTCAAGAATGAAAAACCTAAGCAAGAAAAGCAACATTTGTAAAGTCAAGCAGAAAGTGTCCAGTTACAAGAATAGTTGAGAGACAGACAAATAACAGGATATGGCTCGTAGAATAAATAGGCGAGGAGTCTACAAGCGTTTCCATGAGTCACTGCTGGGCTACATGCGGTAACCAAAAGAAGCACAGAGAAATGATTCAAAGGGATGCAAGGAAGATGGATGCAGAAGAAATAAAAAGGAGGATAAAAAAGTTGTAAGGCTGAGGAGACAGGGAAATGGATGAGATGGAATGATGTCATGGAGAGATACCTTTCTTGGCCAGACATACAGAAAATTGAGGTTCATAGATTATAGTTCTGTTTATGATCTGCTGCCAGCAACTGATTGTTTACAGGACTGAGGGTTAAGATGACAGCTGTACCTTAATATGATAGGAAACCTTATTTCATGGGAAGTCTGATTGGACTGGCAAAGAATCACATCTGGTAGCAAGGGAGGCCTGAAGAGACTTTTAAAATCTAGTACACATCTGAAAAGAACCAAAGTGGAAAAAGAAGTATATATCTTTCTTTTTCAGATTTATGATACTGAAAAAGAAATATCATTTTTTTTCCAAGAATCATTGCTAGATGCTGGTAGAAGCAAACTAAATCAAACAGGCAACTTGGAAGTCAAAATATATTTTAAAATAAAGGATTTGGTTTTATCCTCACCAGGAGTAAAAGCTGAAATGAACCCGAGCCGACCATTGCCATGTAAGTGTTTGAAATTAAATAAACAGTTTTCTGGCTGAATGGCTATCCCCATGGCAATAGGAGAGGATCTTGCACGTTAAAGAGTGAAAGGAATGAATAGATGAGAAGAAAGCACAGTAGATCCTGACACAGCCCGAAGAACAGTGTGTAGCCTTAGAACTGAGCTGTGAAGAATACATGTAGAAAGAACAGTCCCTGTATGTTCGCAGTTTATCAGTAATGTGAGACAGGACTACGCTCCGAGTCAGGCAAGGACAAGAAGAACCTTTGTTAATTTTAGAAGCACTGGGATTATTGCGTCTGGAGCATTAAAGGTGCATTATTTAATAGGAGTCTAAAACTTTTATTAACTCTGCTTCAGTTATATTAATTTTCTATTCCATGGCTCAAACACAGCCCTGGATAGTTACCAGGATAAGCTTTAATGCCAACAGGAGCTGTGCCTATTTATTCCAGGGTTGAAAGAAGCTTTATAGCTCCAGTTTTAAACTGAATAAACCTTGCAAACCTGAAGCAGAACTCTATATGAATTACTGATTATTTTTATTTTTTAGTTCTGCTGTAAGACAGGAAAAGATAAATAAAAATGTCATTGGCATCAACCAAATTCTAAGTTCTTATTTTCGCAAGAATAAAAAAAGATGTTCTAATACAGAATGTTCCCAATTGGCCCAAACAAAGCCACTAAGGTATTTGAAAGAAAAGCCAAATAAATAAAGTATTAAATTCATAAAATACGGTGTGGCAATTTCAGGCCTTTTCTCCATAGGTTCAGAGGTCAGGTTTCTCACCCAAGTCATGACAAGCTGAATTCTCTCCTCTTCTACTTGCCCAATATCCTCACAGAGCACCCCGTTCTCCAGCCTGGTAGGACAACTCTAGGTTGAGTTTTCCTTCTATCCCTGTTGATATACTTACACTCCATTAGAAAAAAAGATATAAATATATTCTTTAAATCACGTTGTGTGAATAAGGGCAACTTGTTTTCTTGGATTACACCAGTAAGATAAGAGAGGAGGTTTCAGTTCCCTCAAAAAGAAAATGGAACTTAACTTACGTCACTAGCATCCTGCGTATTCCTGAAAAATCCTGAAAAGTCTGACTGAGGAACACTATTTCTCTTATTTTGATTTTGTGTGTGTGTTTCTTAAAGTAAACAAATCAACCCACTTAAAATCTTTCAATATGGTTGCCCTGAATTTGTTGTTTAAATTCAGGTGGATTGAAATCTTAGTCTTACCAATTAATATTCACAAAAAAAAAAAAAAATCTACCCAGCTAGTGTTGAGCACTCTGTAGTCTCTTTTATCTTTAAGGAGTAAAGTCTTCCAAGATGATCTTTACAAATGTCTTCAAAACAATATTCAATGGGAAACGTCCTGGTCTTGACTCCTCCCTCTCACCCCAAAATCTCGTACACAATTAAAAAAGGAAGGAGGTGTTGATGGATTCTCTTCTCCCATAAGCAAAAGTATCCACTGGAATAATTTACTTTTCCATATCCTTTAACCCTTTCACTGTTAGTGAAGCTGGAGTGTGCTACTCTACCACAGAGACAGGTGAATGTTGTGATAAGATGTCTCATGTTTTAAGATCACTGCATCGTACTAAATTTACACATATTTATAAAAACAAAAAGCTGAAGCAATTATTGGCTTGGTCCTAATTTCCTCCACAGTTATCACAGTTATTTGCACATTCAGATTTAAAGGCAGAGGCTGGAAATAAAATAATCAATTTTGGTAGTGCTACATAACATTTTTTGAAACCTCAGTGGAAAGAGCCATCCTCTAGTAAGACATAGATGCAGGGATCAGTATGAACATTTATTTTAAATTGCCACACAGGATCTGAAACAAGAACTTAGAAATCAGTGTGATCAATTAATTTTAGATGGCCTCTGGCTTGTGAAGGTTTTCATTGGAAGCACTTTAGCTACAGAAGAAAGCATGGAAGCTGTTTTTGCAAGCTTTCCATGACAATGCATAAATATGATGCATAAAGAACAACAAGATTACAAAGTCAAGCAGTCTAATGGAAGAAAAAAAAAAACCAATTCACAGAATCACAGGATATTCCAGGAGGGAAGAGATCCCAGGGGGTCATTAGTCCAACTTCCAGTTCAAAGCAGGGTCACATAAGGGGTCAGAACAGGTGGCCTAAGATTTTCTTCTGGTGAGTCCTGAAAATGTGCAGTTCTTGGGGAACCTGCTCTGCTGCAAGAGCGTCCTCACAATGTAAAAGTTTCTCTTTCCAACTAACCTGAACACTTCTTGTTGCAATTTAGGTTCCTTCCCTTTGATCCTGCCTGTTTCGATTTTCTTGCTGACCTACTCATAATTCCTAGAAGACTGCTTATAGGACACCCTTAGAATTTCCCTTATTCACGTCAGGAAACTTAATTAAAGTTTCCTCTTCAACTTTATTTTAGCTTTCTTGAGTATATGCATATAGCCCATACTATGATAGAGTCTCTAACTACCTGAACAAACTCTTTTCCTAAAGATTTCATCCTCATATACTGAAAAGATGGATAGCATCTTATTTAAAGAGTAACAACTTATTAAATTTTTATTCTGCACTATTCTGCATGTGGTTTTGTTCCTTGTTTACAGCACACTCTTAAAATTAAACCCCAAAGGAGGTTTTTCTCATTATCATTAATTCCCTCACAGGTTTCCAATAGTATCGACTGTGAGACTTGTGTGGGAATTGGAATTTGTATTACATGAAATTGCATAAAATAGTCTTGCATTTTTAATTTCTGATTTAGAAAACAAAGGAAAATATTCCTGCAAAATATTTTTTATTAGAAATTGACCCACTTATTTGGGATAGCTCAGACTAGACAAAGCTATAATTGCTAAGTTATATGAATTGTTTTCAAAATTTCACAATCACAAATACCAAGTGGCCTGAAAGTGTACTATGCTTATTTTAAACAAGGGAACTGAAGCACAGAATGAGAAAGTTCTAGAGTAACCATATATTTTTTTATGTCTAAACTGAAACACCTGAGAATGGAGTTAAACAGAGGGCTGAGAGGATTTTATGGAGACCTGAGCCCTTGTTCTCTTCCAAATAGAGAGATGAACACTTAAAGTGAACATTAAGGAGATTATGATGCTCTAGAAAGAGAATGGCAGGAACTTCTCTATTAGTCTGTGTGGGTCTACACAGGGACAGGCATCTTGACTTAATTATATTTTCCAGCTGTTTTGGAGGACAGAGTACAACTCATACATCTAGTGGGAAGGAGAACTGCCAAATGTTGATGTTCTGCTTACAAGTCCAGTGCAAAACTAAAAATAAGTGATGATTTTCTGATTTGGTTAGCCTGTTCCCAGACACAGCAGGTTTTGGAGAACAATACACAGAGGCAGCCAGCGCCTCTGCTCACCCACATCCTCTGCACTCCTAAGGGTGGATGCAGCTTTGTAATCAGGGGCTGTGGAGATGCAAGAGACCTCTCACCAGGGAGCCAGCTTAGATGTGCACCTTGCCTGTAGCACATGGGTTCTGGGGATGTCCCATGCCGCCAACTGAGGGAGCTGCAGGAGGGGGTCCACAGGCTGAGCAGCATCAGAGATTGCAAACGAGATTGACTGGTGTTTCTCCAAAACCCTGCAGATAACAGACACTGAAATCCTGGCTGTCTTGCTGGAGAGGCAGGGTCCATACATGTGGAAGTAGGAAATGGATACTGCTGTAATGGTGAAGGCTGGAAGCTGGTGACCTCTGACACCAGGAGGATGCTTCCAGCCCCATCTGCATATTTGTAGCTCCAGGAGAGAGTCAATCCCATAGCAGCAGAGGATAGGGTTGGGTGCTGTGTCCATGAAGCCTCTGAGCTGGCAGCAAAAGATGGTGAAATTCAGGATTCTCAGAAAAAAGAGCAAGGCAAGGAGCACAGTCACAACCTTGCACTTCAGGAGAGCAGACTTAAGCCTGTTCAGGGGTCTCCTTTGAAGAAACCCATGGAATGTGGTCCTGGAGAGGAGTCCAGACAACCTGGTCAGTCCTAAAGGACTTCTTCAAGATGGAGACTGGTCCTTCTGCATATGCAGTTGATCAAGAAAAGGTGACAGGAAGTCTGCATGAATGAACAAGGAGCTCCTGATAAATCTGAAACATAAGAAGGAAGTTTATGTAAGGGGAAGAAGGTCACACTAGAGGAATATTTAGAGAAACACTATGTGAATGAGCAGTGGTGGGGTTAGGAAAGCCAAAATCTACACGGAGTTGAATCTGCATAGGGCTGTAAAGGGCAACAAAAAAGGCTTCAGTAGATATGACAGCAGCAAAAGAGAGACAAGTGAAAATGTGAGCCCGTTGCTGACTGAAGCAGGTGGCCTGGTGACAAAGGACATGAAAAAGGCTGAAGTACTCAATGACACTTGCCTTCTGTCTTTAGTGGTAAGAACAGCCTTCAGTTATCCCAGGCTCCTGAGATGAGTGGGAAATTTTGGAGCAATGGAGACTTATCTGTGGTGAAGGGTGGTCATATTAGGATACACTTAAACAAACTGAAAATGCACAAGTTCATTGGACCTGACATGGTGCACCCATGGGCACTGAAGGACGTGGCTACAGTCATTGTCAGCCCACTCTAGATTATCTTTGAAAGGCCATGGTGATCAGAGGAGGTTCCTGAGGACTGGAGAAAAGCAAATGCTACTCCTGGCTTCAAGAAAATGTTGATCTCAGGAAGGTCTGCCAGCCTTAGCCTGAAGCCACGAATCCTGGAAGTCATATCTAAGCATCCAAGGTGAAAGGGTGACTGGGAACAGTCAGCATGTGAATTAACTAAGGGGAAAACATTCCTAACCAAACTGACACTGTTGCAATGAGATGACTGGTTCGATGGATGAAGGGAGAGCAGTGGATGTTGTTTATCTTGCCTCTGGTAAGGCTTTTGGCACTACCTCTCATAACATCCTCATAGACAAACTAAGGAAGTACAGATTAGATAGGTGGACAATGAGGTAAATCAAAAACTGGCTGAAGTGCTGGGCTGAACAGATCTGTGGCATAAAGCCCAGCTGGGGATTGTCACTATTGACGTTCCCAGGGGTCAACACTGAGGCCACTGCCAGTAACATCTTAATTAGTGATCTGAACAATGGGGCAGAGCACATCCTCAGCAAGTTTGCAGATGATACAAAACTGGGAGGAGTGGCTGATATATTAAATGGATGTGTCACCCTTCACAAGGATCTTGGTAGGCTGGAAAAAAAGGGCCAGTGGTTATCTCACCAAGTTCAGCAAGAGAAAATGCCAAGTCCTGCCACAGGAGTCCTACCTCTGTGCTGAGGGTCAATGGGTTGGAAAACAGTTTGGCAGAAAAGGCACTGAGGGTCTTGGTGGACAGCAAGTTGAACATAAGTCAAACAGTGCAGTCTTGCAGCAATCAAAACCATCCTGGGCTGTATGGTAGTGAGCATCGCCTTCAAGTGGAGAGAGGTGATCCTTCCCCTCTACTCAGCTCTGGCGAGACACATTCAGAGTGCAGGATTGAAGTCTGAGCTTTCCTATAAAACAGAGACATGGGCATACTGGAACAAGTCCAGCAAAAGACCAAAACGATGACAAAGGGATTGAGACATGTATAAGGAAAGGCTGAGAGATCTGGGACTGTTCAGCCTGGAGAATAAAAGTCTCAGAGAGATCTTACCAATGTATAAATAATGCCTGGCGGGAAGGATAACGATGGAGTCAGACTATATTCAGTCACAGTATGAGATGCAATGGACACAAAAAGAATAAAACAAATCCCATTTAAACATAAGAAAAAATACTGTGAGGGTTTTCGAGCACTGGCATGGGTTTGCCTAGAGAGATTGTGAGGTCTCCATCTACGGAGGAGTTCAAATCCCAACTAGACACAGTTCTGAGCAACCTGCAGTAAGCTGACCCTGCTGTGAGAAGGGACTAGATGATCTCCAGAGGTGCCATCCAGCCTCAAACAGTCTTTGATTCTGTGATTCTGTGGTTCTATGACTTTTTTCTCTCTGAATCTGACATTTAAATAAACTCTCTACAGGCAAAAAAATGGATGGATCTTGCTTTCATTACAGCTCTTTCCCTCTGCTTCACCTTAAAATATTCTCAGAAACCTCTTACTTCTGGTCTTTAGGGTCTTTGTAGTTTTTGTGAAGTTTTCTCCATATATTCTACCACTACTCAAGACCTGTGTGGAATTATGCTCAGTCCAGAGTAAAGTGTATATACAGTCCTTAGTTCCACCTGTGTTCTCAGTAACAGATGGTGAGAAAAGGGTATCATAAGGTCACGCTTCCCTTGCTCTACCTTTGCTGCCCCAACTTCCTGCAACCTAGCAGCTGGCAGTGTTTTCACTGGTGTCTTTAATGATTCTCCGTAGTCTTTTTATCCACACATTTATTGAAGTAAATTTGAACTGATTTCTCTTTCTGGATTCTCTAACATCCTGCAGGAACCATTCCACAGCACTTAGGTTTTTTAACTACATCTGTTTCCTTTGAAGTAGCTGCTTCGATTAATTTATTTATTGCTGTGTTGTGACTGGTGAATAATCACTCCCTCTTCATGTTCTCAATCATCCTAACGATTTCATACACTCCTAAAATATTCACCTGAGGAATCTTTTCCTCTGCTAAAAAACACTAATCTATCTACTTATAAATAAGTTATTTCATACTCCTACTCACACTTGCCATCTTCCTCTGTCACCTTCCACTGTCCTTATTCTATTAGATGTGTCCATACATAATACTCAAGAAGTGGACAGTAGCATCACATTTTTTTCTTTTCTCTTTTTTCTTTCTTTGATTCTTTCCCATTTCAAATAATTTGTAATGTTTTAAGTAATGAACAGGTATCTTATCAATGTCTACAGCTACCTGAAAGGAGGTTCTAACGAGGTGGGTGTTGGTCTCTTCTCCCATGTGATTAATGATTAGATGAGAGAGAACAGCCTCAAGTTGTGCCAGGGGAGGTTCAGGTTAGATATCAGGAAAAATTTCCTCACTGAAAGGGTTATCAGGCACTGGAACAGGCGGCCTAAAGAAGTGGTTGAGTAACCACCCCTGGAGGTGTTTAAAAGACGGGTAGACAAGGTGCCTAGGGATATGGTGGACAGGTACAGTTGGACTTGAAGACCTCTAAGGTCTTTTCCAACCAAACAATTCTATGATTCTATCTTCCTAGAATGATCCACAATGCTCCCATGATCTGTTTCCTGAGATGTAATAACTGATTTAGAGACTTCCAGTGAATATGTCAAGTTAGAGTTATTTCTCTCTATGTGACTAATATTCAGACACATTAAAATTTACCTGTGATTTACAATTTTGCTACACTTATGGCTCTTCCACAGCAGCATCCTAGCTTTGTTAAGGAGTGGTACATCCACTCTTTGTGGCTTTGCTGTGCTCTAGTTCAGCTGTATCATCCTGCTGTACTTGCAGCCTGTCTGCAGCCACCCTCTCTGCAGTGTGACCATTCTTTTGCTCATGAATTGAGGGGCTTTATCTGTATTTTTACCATATTTACCCATCCTGAGTAACCAACACATCAAAAGACGGAGCTAGTTCTTGCTACCCCAGTGTTATTGTAATGCTACTTAAGGAACTGCTTTCCAAGCCATGTGAAATTTTTTGTTTGGATTTTTTTGCTTATTTCAAAAAATTTCCATGCCTGATATCAGTATATAGCAGTGAAGGTATCTTGTTTCAGTTTTCTGCGAAAAAAAAAAAAGTTCTGTACTTCCTTAAGTGATGTTCTTACTTTAATTGAACAGTATTAATTAGAGATGCATGTCAATCTCAGTACCTTTTTAGGTAGGTACTGTGTTTTTGCCACTAACTTATTCCAATTACTTAGACTAGAGATAATTTGAGCTAGTTAATTATATTTTTAAATTCAAATTGCACTGCCAATTCATGCCTACTGAAAATCATTCTGTAGACAGGCCAGTAATCTATATTAAAATAAAAATATATGATCATCATTCATTTAAGCATGATGACTGCCTAGCATTGTATTCTCAGCGAAGGCAGAATAATAATTAAAAAAGCCTCATCGTAAACAAATATATATAATGCAAAATATATTTACCTATAATTCCTTAATGGATCAAGTCTTCCTTCTATCACAAGCACTGGCTCTTTCAGATGACTTGCTATATATATTCTGTATACTTTTTGTAAGCCAAACACCTTTAAGGAAAGCAATTGTTCTTTTTAGGTCAACAATAAAATCTTGTCTACTCTTAGGTTTCTGATTCTGTAAATCATCCTTACACCCATGCTTTGAAACATTTTTTTTTTCTAAAATAGCTTGGCAATCATTATCTCGGAGCTTTCAAATAAAATCTCAACAGTACTGAAAGCCTTTCCTTACAATGGTGTCTAGGACTACACTGTACTGGTTCTCCAGGGCTATTTTTTTGCAGGGTCTTGTACCTAACAATAATGCCAGGAATAATAGTCCTCATTTCAGCTGAAACCAGACCACATTTTTAATCAGATTCATAGTACATAATATACCTCTTGACTTAGCTCCATTGCACTGTCAAAATGCTCTAAGTGCATCTGAAATCCCTAATTCTTTCCCCACTTGGTGTTCAATTTGCAAATCATGCATTTGTAGCTGAAAAAAACAAACTCTATTCTTAGCAGCAGCAGAATGGTTTGCCAGGCCCATTTTGGCACTGTCAACAAGTGGTTTATGGTCAGCGTCAGCTAATAGTGGCCTCCCATAAATAAAAACATGAAGTATTTTTCACCCATGGACTGAGACCAAAGCCACATTCTTTATTTGAGTTTATTGAAAACTTGGGTTTTGTTCATTCTCATGGTGATTATTCTACTGGGGTTTTTAAGTTTTGACCACACCATAGTAAAGGATTGCAAAATACTTTCCTTAGAGCCAACAGTGAAAAAACTTAGTTTGCATTTATCATAATAGAAATGCATGACTGAAGTCTCATCAACTCCTTTAATGTCTTCCTTTTTTAACAAGCAGAATGAGTCTTTTGTCTTGATCGGTATACAAATTTACTACAGCCTCCTGGTTCATGAAGCGCAGAAAAAAAATCATTTGTATTTACCATTTCTCTCAATATTCCTCTCTTTTCTAGATAGTAGAAAATGTTCCATTTTAGTGTGACTATTTAGCTTCTTGGAGATGACATCTTAACAGAAGATCTTTTTTCTGTGCTGAATTGCAGATATCTGGACATTTGTTGGTTCTCCTCATTGCTGTGTGATTCTGAGACAAAGAGCCTACTTCCCTATGTTCTTACCCCAGGCTTAGGGGGGTTTGTCTAATCACTGCGATTTTTCTAGTGTAGTACAGAGATCATAGGTGCAAGTTTCTTTTTCCTTTTAATAACCTTGGAATGTGTTTGATGCAGCTTGTTCCCCTGCCATCTCCAGAGAATGCGTTTGCTGGATGAAACCGAGGGGTTTGACACATTTCTAATATGGACTTTCCCCTTAGTACTATTACAGGGAAAGTCCTTACCATGTTCTGTAAAATGGAGTGCAAACATCTCATACAGGAAAACACTGGAAAAAGTTAATGAAAATCTATTACATATCCTTCCTTTCACTTTTTCACTCACACACCTACACGAAGTTGAGACCAGAGAAGCAATCAGAAAATCTGCTGCGAAAGCATGGTGAAGGGGCAGTTCCTTAGCAGGCTGCAGTGTCGCAGCAAAAGAAGATGGGCAGCAAAGCCAAGAATCATAGAATCATAGAATCACCAGTTTGGAAAAGACCCACCGGATCATCGAGTCCAACCATTCTATCAATCACTAAACCATGCCCCTCAGCACCTCATCTACCTGTCCCTTAAACACCTCCAGGGAATGTGACTCAACCACTTCCCTGGGAAGCCTGTTTCAGTGCCCAATGAACCTTTCCATGAATTTTTTTTTTCCTAATGTCCAGCCTAAACCGCCCCTGGCAGAGCGTGAGGCCATTCCCTCTTGTCCTGTCCCCTGTCACTTGGGAGAAGAGACCAGCTCCCTCCTCTCCAAAACTTCCTTTCAGGTAGTCATAGAGAGCAATGAGGTCTCCCCTCAGCCTCCTCTTCTCCAGGCTAAACAGCCCCAGTTCACTCACACACTCCTCGTAAGACTTGCTCTCCAGCCCCTTCACCAGCTTCGTTGCTCATCTCTGGACACACTCCAGAGCCTCAACATGGCTGGTCAGTGGGCAAGCTCAGCGGGAAGCAGAATGGGATATTTCTGGGAAAGGGCAGTGATGCCCAGCAGCAAAAGGCCCAGTAGGTAAGAGCCTCCTGCACAGGGGAAGCCAGAGCCCAAGAGGACCATGCCTGTCAGAGCACATAGGGCTGGGCTGCCACCCATCAGGGGGTTCCGTGGCTCATGGGTTCTTGCCCAAGGCACACGAAGAACACTACACTGACCTCTGTGACTCTTCTCTGATTATAAACACTGGATTGCGACAGTCTCTTTTCTTCTGTCCATAAGGTTGTTGCTGTGTTTTTCCCTCAGAGCAAACATGTTTGCTTTTGGCACCACTTTGACTTCTGCTCCTCTGACTTTGTTACGTGTAATGTGTCCCATTAGCTCTCAGGCTGGTTGTCCATTTGTCATCTGCTGCATTATTGTCCTACAGGGCTTGTTTAAGCTAGCAATATGGTGGTGTTTGTTGTCCCTCCTGTGCATACGCACCACAGAAGTGTGTGTCCAAGGTTTTGTATCTTTTCCCATATGTTTGGCATTGGCAGTGCTGTTCGGCAAACCATCGTGGCTTTTTGTGCTGTCTCCTTGTAGAGTTTTATTTTGAGCTCTCGTACACTTTTCTAACCTGGGTCACTCTTTTTGTATAGTCTTGCTGGGCTTACCTGTCCACTTTTAATACATGTCATTCTGGACAAGTAGGTTCCTTCCTTGAAAAAAATCTTATGGCTTTGTGCAAAGGTCAATTTGGGGAAATCCAAAACAGCCTGAGGTGTTTTGTCATGCTTCTATATTCAAATTTATCATTTAATATGTGATTTGGTTAGCGCCACATTCTTTCCAAATTGCTGCTTTCAGCTCTCAGCCTTTATTCCGTCTTTTTCATTTCATTTTATTTCTTAGTACATTGAAACCTGTTTCTTCTAATTTTCAGCTTCATGTGGAAACACAGACAGAGCAAGAAACAACAAAGGTCAAAGTCATGGTGAAATTATGCAAAATCGATAGCAATGCTATTGTCTCTGTTACAGACTGTCTGAAATGAATATGGTGCTACGCTGCACTGGCTGTAAAAAAATTTAGCTTTCCTGATTTCCTCAATTGCAACTGCTCAGGCTTTCCTAAAATTATCACTTTCAGAAAGTTCAAAACACAAGTAATTTCAGCCCCCAGATTCTGATACCTATGAAAAAACACATGTATAAAGAAAAGGCTGATTTGAACATGTAGGAAAAGAAATTGTTTTAGGCTCTTAGCAGCTTCAGCATTGACAGGAGTCTGCTGCCTCTTTGTACTGTCCCTTAAAAATAATATTTCAATCAGCTTCCTTGATTAATGCAGCAAAATGTAAACAAAATTAAATTTTGAGCTACAAATGTTGCAAGAATGTTCCCAGTGTGTGAACAGGAGAAGAATATATTTGTCACTTGCTTTATCCTTCAGTTCTGATCTGAATGACCCACTCCCCTGCCTTAGAATCTTAGCAGAGAATATGAACCAGCTCCTCTTTCTGGAAGACAGTCATATAATTTCCATCACTCAGCATCACGGTTTGCTTCTCCATAAAGCTTTGTTCAATGGGGGGCTAAGCATACTGACTTGAGATTTGGAGTCATAGAATGTTTTGGATTAGAAAGAACCCTTAAACATCACCTAGTCAGACTCCCCTGCTGTAGGAAGGGACATATTTCACCAGATCAGGTTGGTCAAAGCCCAGTCCAATATGACCTTGAACACATCCAATGATGGAGCACCCACAACTTCTCTGCATAAACTGTATGCTTCAGTTCTTACCTTAAAGACACTCATATTCAATTTTTGTTGGTGCTTTTTCATACCCTCATTAAAATAACTCTTCCTCTTCAATCTGGGAATGTTCTTCAGAGGAATGCTCACTTGTAGGTTGGATTTCCTCACACTGACCCATGAACACTGCTCTCATACAGCATCCATGCACCATGACCAAAATCCTCGTCCAGCTTTTGCAGAAAACCAGACATTAACAACATGAGAAACAGGAGCTATTCTACCTCTCCACAGCACCTATTAGTCGAGAAAAACTTCCTACCTTCCTACCATGAGTCTAAGCACTAGATAAGAACTTTCCAGCCTGACAACCTTTATTACTGTGGATTTCACAGTCTACGAGCACCCTGCCAGCTTCCTCTGCAGTGATGCTCAATGGTTACAGCATCCACCGATGTCCTCTGAGGTCCCTCAGGTCAGAGCCTTCCTTGGCACGTGCAGATCCAGGGCTGTGGTTGCACCATGGGGCTGGTGTGAAGGCTGGGGCTGTGTGCAGGTCTGCTCTGGAGGCAATGCCAGCTGAAAGCCCCAGGCACAGATGGCTCACAGACACCATGTCCTACGCACTGGTATGGCTGCCTCCGCTGGGTCTGCTCACAATTAGAAAGGGTTTGATTTTCTCTGTATAACAACCTCAGAAATTAACTGTTTCTATTTTGTACATTGGACACTTTTCTATATTACAGGTACAAAGTGAGTGGCTGATTGCATGCTACCATGGCCTCCTGTAGATGCATTATTGTTTCAACATCTGCCTGTTAAAAAAAACCCTGTTTTTCTAATTGCAGCTTTGGACAGCATTTTGGCACGATGCACATTTGAGGCTCAATTGACTATTTTGTCTGTTTTCATCCTTTGTATAACAGTTTTACTCCGTCATAACAGGCATGGTCTTCTCTGGAAATCTCTAAAATTACGGCGATACAAATTACTGCAAAGACCAGAAGGTGAGGTGTTCTCCTCTCCCAGTGTTTCCAAGCACACCCATTGGCTGGTTAAGTGCAATGCTCTTGCATGCACTGGAGGTGGGCCAGTTGACCCCACATGTGAATCTGGCACTTTGCATTTAGACAAAACTACCGTTTCATGTGGAATCTATCTTTTACTTCAAAGGAAGGAGTCCATGAACTGCAATCATGAAGGGGTTTACAAATGAGTCTACAATTTAGAACTTCAAAACTTGTGTTCATCTTCTGTCTTATCCTGGATTAGATTGTAGGTTCCTAGAAGCCTTCTGCCTCAAATCGCCAAACGGCTAATGTCATCTTCTTAAACTCACCCCATTAGACATCTGCATGAAGTGCACTGTAGGTAACCAAGGTTGCCTGGGGAATGCTTGACTGATTGGCCTCCATGAAAAAATGGAGCAAGGAAAAATAGTAGATGCAGACCCACCCGCTGGCATCAACCTCACTCGTTCAGCACTTTTGTGGTTACCCCTGGCATTGGACGTCTACAAGAGAAATTTAACTTGCATCTGAGGCCACCACAGCCAACTGCACAGGGCAGAGTGGAAGCATTCGTATTCCCTCTGTGCCTTGTTCCACTTGCCTGGAAGTATTCAGTACGCAGTAGTTCAGAGAGAGAATGAGGATGAAATTCTTGTTCCTGGTGAATTAGGGTGTCCCACCAAAAAAAAGTGGATACAAGTATTAAGTATACAGAAAAAAACTATTGCAGGATTTATGGTCTCACCCAGGTAGGTGAGTGTATTAATCACTAGTCTATAAAATTATTTTCACTGTCCCCCTGAAAGGAGGAACTTTCCTATGATGCCTGGGTACCATTCCTGGATTGAGTCATAAGTTTGTATTGTCTTTTACTAACTATGAGAGGTCCCTATTACTACTACTATTACAGCTATTACGACTATTACTATTGCTACTATCACTATTACTGGAGTTGTAGACATAAATGAACACCTTGGCTGGTGGGGAGCTAGAAATTAACTTTGACATGATTTTAAACAAACAAGATATCTTGTATGGATCTATAATATTTTTAAAGTAGCTTTTCATGTATAATTTTGAGTCTTGTAGCTCAATGATAATTCTTTTTCCCAGAATTTAAATCAATTATTCTTCATTTATACTGAAAATATTCTACGTTCCCCAAGTACAGAAAACTACTCTGACTATAAAGCCTTGCAGTTGCAGCTTTTTCTTTTCTGTCAGTTCTAGCAGTTAGATAGTCTTATTTATTACTTTAATATAAATTTCTTCCCTAGTGTATTTGTCATTGCAATCTTGTCGAAACTTTTAAATTGTAAAGATCTTTATCCCCAAAGGCATTATTTTCTATCAGAATTTTGCCTTTTTTCACTCTTAAAAATGAAACTTAAGGTTTTCTTCATACTTGTGTATTAATTCTCTCCATCTTTACAATTATTTCAGCAACTGTGACCCTTCCTTGATTTTATGCATGTGGGTATTTTTTAAGCTTGTGTTGAACTTGGACACTGCAGTTTGTCTAAGAGATTGGTGAGATGGACAAGAAAGGATTTGTGCCCTTCATTTCTCAGACTTTGGGCTGGAGACAGTGAATGATACCTAAATATAAGTAACTAATGTAATTTGAGATATAAAGTGGCTCAAATGTCCTCGGGCATTTCAAGTCTCTTGCCCTAGAAATGATACTAAATGTCGATGTTCAGGTAACTGATTCCCACCCCAAAGAGGTAGGATTAAGACACATGAAGTTAGGTAGCTAAATATAGGTGTTTACATGTGATCTAGGTGCCAAGCTTGCATTATAGTCAACAGGGCTCAATTCAAACTGTCAGCTGGAGGCACACTAGCTGACACTGCTTGTCACTCCACATTTATTTTTAACTTTCATGAAGAGTATGCAATGCAGCTCGTGTGTCACGCTCGGGTGACAAGAAATCACTCCTTAGCCAGAGGTGTGCCAAGGGCATTGCACAATTGCCCTGTTTTCAAACAAAATCGATTTTCACGAGCAGGCACACACTGGGTGGCACATGCGCTATAAAATTAGCCTGCCACAAATAAAAGCTTTGTGCCCACAGCCCATTGTGCAAGGTCCCTTGGCAGAGTAAGATCCTTCCAGATTCCATGACCTTCTTGCTTCCAGCCATCATGGGTTCCCATACTGGTCCAGTGGCACTGTCGCTGGGAAGCAGAGCACCAGCACTTCTGGGAAGGCAGAGGTCCCACCAGCAGACCTAGCAGCTTGTAACAGGCATGTGACGACAATGACAGTCACGGTGTCCAGGCAGTGCTAGCAGGCAGTGCCTTGCTGCCATGCGGGCTAAGCAGATTGTGCCAGTGTGCAATGGGAAAAGATGTGGCTGGACCCTTGGCGTAATTGCAGGGTTCATGTGATGCTGCCAAGCACTGAGCACAGGGCACGGGGCAGGTACAGGAGATGGAAATCATAGAATCATAGAATCACCAGGTTGGAAGAGATCCACCAGATCATCGAGTCCAACCATTCCTATCAAACACTAAACCATGCCCCTCAGCACCTCATCCACCCATCTTTTAAACACCCCCAGGGAAGGTGACTCAACCACCTCCCTGGGCAGCCTCTGCTAGTGCCCAATGACTCCTTCTGTGAAAAATTTTTTCCTAATGTCCAGCCTAAACCTCCCCTGGTGGAGCTTGAGGCCATTTCCTCTCGTCCTGTCCCCTGTCACCTGGGAGAAGAGCCCAGCTCCCTCCTCTCCACAACCTCCTTTCAGGTAGTTGTAGAGAGCAATGAGGTCTCCCCTCAGCCTCCTCTTCTCCAGGCTAAACAACCCCAGCTCTCTCAGCCGCTCCTCATAAGGCCTGTTCTCCAGCCCCTTCACCAGCTTTGTTGCTGTTCTCTGGACTCTGGACTATTGTGGGGCGTGTGCACATCCACCACCACAAGCACATTTTGCTCTTCAGGATGCCAAGAAAGAGCAGAGTAGGGACCAACCAACATACACAGACTTACCCAAGGGCCCAAGTTAGATCTCCAAAATGTACCCCTTTGAAAGTATGCACAATCTCAAGCAACGCTTGCAGAGCACATCAAGCATCAAGCTTCCGTCTTTCATAATGCTGAAATTTCTCTTAGTCTTTAGTCAAAAACCAGACATCCTGCACAAATATTCTTTCAATCTAATTTTGCAATCAAAAATATTGTCCTGCTATTACTTTTTGGGTGACAAATCATGCTAGCTAGTGCAGTGAGGTTGCAGGACTGGAAGATCTAGACTGCCAAGACACTTTTGATAATTGGTCACAACACATCAAAGATTAAAATTTCAAATAACATTTTTCACTGAATCTTGAATTTTGGCACAATTTAAAAAAAAATCCTAGTACAGGATAGGAGAGCTCAGTGAAGCTCCCACAGATCTTTAAATTAAGGTATCTGCTCTATACCTAAATATTTCTAGAAGTCTTTCCATCACATCTGGACTGTTATGTCACACCTTCTCTCTTAAAACGGAGAACAGTTAGGATCAGAACCATATTAACTACTTGTAGTCCCTAAAATATGTCAGTATTTTAGGTGTTATAAGCCAAAGCCTTTATCTGGCTAGTTATAGCTTGGATACACATTTTAAGGATACAATCACGACTAAGACAATGAAGATAATATCTCAACAACACATTTTCATTCCCAAAGAACTAAACAATTCCTTCTATTTCCATAGCAAATGCCTTAAGAAAAGTGAACAGACTAAATAATTTCTAACTGCTTCATTTTTTTCCAGGGGAATCTTGAAGACTGCTTTTAAAAATCACCCACATCTATTCAATATGCAACACATTACACGAATGTCATGTTATCACTGCATTAACAATGGAAAGATGTTTTTCAGTATAATTTCATGCAGCAAAGGAAAGTCTGAAAAGCGTTTGTCTTGTCTTTTCTGCAATGTGGATTTATTTTCTGGAAAGGTATGAATGGCCTTCTAATACTGAATCCCAGCTAACATAGTAATAAGAGTCAGACTTTGGTGGCTTATTTCCTTAAAGCAGCAAGGATGAAACTTACTTCAAATTGGGAAAGGGAAGGAGTTATAGGAAAGATGCTCCTTCACAGCATTCCTAAGATGAGACCTGTTGGTGCTGGGCACATAAATGTGTGTGCTGCTGAACAGCCAAAACCACTGGCCTTGGAAGAGCTGAAGTCCCTTCCCTGTGGCTGCCTATAAAGTGTGGCAATCGGCACCACTGCCACCCCGGCAACTGATGTTGGAGAAGTCAAAAGGTTCTGGCAGTGCAGCCTGAAGTGTGAAGACAATTACTTACTTAGCATCCTCCCCAAAAAATAGCATTCACATGTGACAGTTTTGTTACCTTTATTAGATTTTTTGTTATTGTTGTTAGATTATAATATTTGGAAGCAATGAAAGAAATGCAGGATGGTGTGGGTATGAAGAGTAAGGCAGGAGGAGATAGATGAGTTACAGCCAAAGACAAAATAGAAACATTAACATTCTGTTGAAGTACCTCCAAACTGAGTTTGTCCCCAAAATTCTAAGAACAAAATCAGACTGGTTTTAGACTCTTTTTTAATAAGCAGTTTGGACAGTCCAATATTGCTGGTGGGAAAAATCAGGTCCTTAAATTGCTGATATTTGAGGAGAAGTGGAATTTATTTATGTGGTGAGATCAGTCTGTACTCTTGAGGGTAGCAAATGTCTTTCAGAGTAATTGTCAAAATTACTGAAAACAGTGCACCTATGCATAAAGGTGTGAGAAGAAATTACAAAGCTCAATACTAAAAGAAAATCTGATTGTTTATTGTACTTGCTGATTTGGATGCAATACAAGGACTGTATGTTGAGCAATAATGCAACATTTAGCTTCTGAAGAGGTTGCACAAATAAATACCATAACCCTATTCCTCATCCTAAGAGGGAAGATTACCTACTTCCAATTTTTTAGTGGCAGCAAAACTTCTACACACTGAGATTTCCCTTTCTAAATGCCAGGATGAAACTGTCACCAGGTTCATCTGCAATTCCGCTCTATGAAAAGACCTATATTATCACCTAGGTCAGGAAAAACACTCTAAACACTCTAAATATAATACATTACTAAGCTACAGACTTTCTTCTGGAATTAAAAAACATACACATCAGTTTCTATCAATGTAATTTTTGATGAGTTTCTTAATGGAAAACAAGAGGTTGTGGTCATCAAGCTTTAGTTTTAGATATTTTTTCACCCAACAGCAGAATATTTCAGTGAAAACCCTTGAATAAAGATCTTTGAAGCCTGTGATCTCCTCTTTATGGCTTCTAAAAGAGCTGTCATATCACTCTCAGGTTTTTTTTTACAGCACTCAATTATATTTTAAAAGGTTTGTATTAACCTCTCTTTTGAGTTAGACTCAAACTATTCCCAACAAAAGAAAAATATCTTCAAAGAACTTTAACTTCTCATAACTTTTCCTCAAGCACGTGGGAGGGGAACCCTCTGTTACCCCTACAGAAATTGCTATAGGTTGTTTAGAAGTAATATCCAGAGGAAGTTTTAAAAGCCCACAAACACAATATCCTTAGCTAAATCTTCTTCCTCCAGAACAGGCATTGTACGTTTATTTTAAAACCACTTAAATCATGTTATTGCTTTCTGTAGAAAAACTATGAAAATATATTTTGTGCAAAAAAACCCCAAAACCTAAAATATTCCCAACACTAGCTTATTTCTAAATGCTTTCAAAGAAAACAGAGAGGAAGAATTCATCTGTATCATGCTGAATCCACTAAATATTGCAAGTTTGTGTTCCTCAATCTACTGTAGCCATTCTGCTCCAAAGCTGTGCATGTCATGGATTCCTGATCCTGCCATGCTTCCCACTTCTGTTGATGTAGGCACCTTTTTAGTAGCTGACATTTTGCTGCCATGAGAGCTGGGAGGAATCACTAGCAAGCACTAGACATAATTTCATTATGGAAGGGACACTTCCCACTCGAAGAAATGTATCAAGCTATCCCTTACAGTGATTCCCAGTTTTCTGTTTTTAGTAAAATTTTCATCTTATTCCTAAGAAGTCACCAGGATATGATTTAGGTAATCATACTCTTTAAATATCTTCACATTAAATATCTTCTTGTGTCTTAGCACCAGAATATCATACTCTTTTGTCAAGCTGGATGAAACCCCATCTCTTGAAATAGATGGATATTCTGCTGTTCATTTCAGGAGAATGTAGTATTTCCATATTGAGCATTTCTTTATTCTAAAAATATTGAAACATTCCATGAGGTAAGGACATACTCATCATAAATTAAGACTATCATAGCCTAGTCATTAATGCCTGAAGCTGTACCTTATTGATGCAAAAAGCAGAAAACTGTCTTATCACACATAAGCTCTAACAATACTAGTTCAAAGTCCAGGGGAAGCAATAAAATGCAATGTGTGATATTTACTGAGTAGCCACTAAAAAATTACATCCCAAGCTGATATTTTTCTAACGTATTTTGTAGATAGATGCTGTCCTTAGGCAAGGCACCTACAAGATGCCACTGTTAGCAGGCAGGTGGCTGGTTCTATCATGTGCACAGTAACAGCCACACAAACCTCTAAGCAGAATCTGCCAAAGGGCATCCTTCCCCAGCTGATTGCACTGTAGAGGCTGCCTTACATCTGCAAGGTGGTGGCAGGTCGTGCAAAGACCAACACATTCACTCTCTAAAGTACGTCAGCTTTTTCCAGTTGTGCATCCATTTGCACTTCTTCATTCTCAAAAAGACCTGGGAGGCTCATAGTGCTCCCCAACATTCCCAACTAGCATCAGCTCAGAAGGAACAGGGACAGTCATAGAATCATAGAATCACCAAGTTGGAAGAGACCCACCAGATCATCGGGTCCAACCGTTCCTATCAAACACTAAACCATGCCCCTCAGCACCTCGTCCACCCATGCCTTAAACACCTCCAGGGATGGTGACTCAACCACCTCCCTGGGCAGCCTCTGCCAGTGCCTGATGACCTTTTCCATGAAAAATTTTTTCCTAATGTCCAGCCTAAACCTCCCCTGGTGGAGCTTGAGGCCATTCCCTCTCATCCTGTCATCTGTCACCAGGGAGAGGAGGCCAGCATCCTGCTCTCCACAACCTCCTTTCAGGTAGTTGTAGAGAGCAATGAGGTCTCCCCTCAGCCTCCTCTTCTCCAGGCTAAACACCCCCAGCTCTCTCAGCTGTTCCTCATAAGGCCTGTTCTCCAGCCCCTTCACCAGCTTTGTTGCTCTTCTCTGGACTCATTCCAGAGCCTCAACATCCTTCTTGTGGTGAGGGGCCCAGAACTGAACACAGGATTCGAGGAGCAGTCTCACCAGTGCCAAATACAGAGGGAGAATAACCTCCCTGGACCCGCTGGTCACACCGTTTCTGATCCAAGCCAAGATGCCATTGGCCTTCTTGGCCACCTGGGCACACTGCTGGCTCATGTTCAGTCACTGTCAACCAACAACCCCCGGTCTTCCTCCTCCAGGCAGCTTTTATTTCCTTGTGGACAGAAGAGTTTAGGAAACTACCTTTGCCCTCAGAGCTGTTTTACCGAAGGACTGAGGACATGCTGCCAACAGATTTGCTCTCCCACAGTCTTTATCCATAGGGCTGTTTTTCAGCTCCCTGGCAGCAGGCAAAGGACACCGTTCCCAGCTGGAGATGATACAGAGGCTTTCTCAGATGACAAAACGCCTTTTCGCTTTCCCTTTGTGCTTCTGCAGAAGGAAAGAGAAAACGCAGCTAACAATTGCTGATGCACAGCCAGGTGCCAAGCCAGGTCCGCTCCCACCTCCAGCATGATGTGGCTGGCAGTCAGTATGTAACATGAAAAAGTCAAGACCATTGCATCTCTCCTGTCCCCATCAAAACAGGGAGTATATCCACACGTTCTGCCACTCCTGGGTCGCCAGGCTCCTCAGTAACAAGATGCCTTCTTTCTAGAGCTGGAACTAGGAGAAAAGGAGAAAAAGAGAGGAGGAGGATGAGCGCAGGCTTCTGTTAAAGCCTCTCCTTTCTTCTGCACTTGGAAATGAGAAGTATCTACAATTTCTACTGACTCAGAGGTGCTGCAGGCACAGAGCTCTGCCCACAGCCTCTAGTCCTCTGTGTCTGGCAGTGATGTCTTCCTGCTGGAGGGTAGAAGGGATGGTCACCAGCAAGTGTTTGAAGAAAGACACGGATACTTAGGAAGCAGAAGTAACATCACAGTGAATAAACACATATTTTGCTAATATTTAAATATTTTCAGGATTCGGTAGTTGTTTAGTACAGAAAAGCTGTGGAGAACTGGTGCCAGATTTGGCATCAGCAAGGATTTGGATGGGAATCGCTGACAGAAAGTTCCACTGCTTTTTAAAATAATTTTGGCATCAGGTCCAATGAAGTTTACCATCACTGCTGCAGAAAAAAAGATCAGTAGAAGTGTGAGAAAATATTGGAAATGAATATTTTATATGCAGGAACATTAACATGGAAGTCTAAGAAACAAATGACAGCAATTCCTTCATCTTAACTTGTTATTCCACATATTATATTTTCATGTAAGAAATTAGAGTTTTCATATTTTGGCCTAACTTGGAGATGATCTCAGAATATTTTTGATGGAGTACTCTTTCACATATAACTTAGCCTTGCTTGTATCTCACGCCTAGGTGAGAGTGAACATTTTCTTTAATTCAATAGTCATGAAAGATTACTCCTGAAGTATAAGAAACCAATATTTCTTCTGTGTCCTTTAAAACCTGTTCACTTAGAACCCATCAAAAGCAGAAAAACTACTGGAATTGGCAAGATAAGATTTAAATTTCTTTCCTGCTTTTTGTTATCCTTTCAGTAGTTGGCTAGTTTGATTTTTTTTTCCCCAGAAATACCAGTTTTAGAGTTGAACACCTTTTTCATTTGTTTAACTGTATGAAATAAACTAGGCTTTAATTTGAAGAAAATTTGAAAGAACTGTCTGAAAAAAATGATATTAATACTCACCTCTCCTTATTATTAACAGGAGTTTCCAGAAGTTGGCTTTTGAGGACTGATGTATTTTTTCATTTTGTTTCTCATTGGTAGTAAAATTAACATTTAGGAAAAAGCTTACGTAATAAGACTAACCACTAAGATCTGGTTTGATGCAGTGAAAATCCTATACTTATAGTAGCCTAATGTGCTGTACTATAGGCAATCTTCATGTCCTTCATATTTCCAAATCAAATTTGAAAATTGGGTATGATAACTGACCTAATGAGATAAAGCAGATTACTTATTTAATACGGCATGGTGCCAAGTTTGCCAATTAATTGTGTTTCTAAATGACTGTACAAGAATGTGGCTATTACCAGGGAGGTTTTTTTAACTCTAACTGGAAAACAGTTTCCATGAAGGCTAATTGCCTGATCAAACAAATACATTGAAGCCCTTCCATCAGTAAATTCCCTGTCCTTCAAGTATGCAGGCAGCTCTCACAGTTCCATCCAATACAATTCAGGTAAAAGCTACCTGTGTTACTATAAAAAGACTGCAAAATACCAGAAAAAAAACTAAAAAAACCTCAAAAACAGTATACTGAAGTATCTAATCTCAGCAGCAGAAAATTGTCCTTATTGAAAATGTCTTTAAAATTCAGGCTCACATTTTTTTGCTACCTACCAGAGCTAAAGAACGTCAAGAGGATTTATCTTTTGTCTGTGGAAAATCAGTGCCTGATGGATAATTTAAATGACTCTCTGAGAACTAAATTCTGAAGTAGATGCTATTATACACTCTATGCCAGTTAACTGAATGCTGTTGTATCTTATTATTGCCTAAAAATCTAATTTTTTTTATTTTAACAAAGCCAAAACCTTCAGTTTCCATTACAGTTGATAATCAAACCACTAGCAGAACATGTTTTCATTAAAATAGCATAGTTCTCTTCAAATGCTTTGTGAGCTCCTGTCTTTTTTGGTTTTTTACTGAACTTTCATTTATGTGAGGAGAAATCAGGATGAAAGGCTCTGGCAATGTCAAAATAGCTCATTTTGACATCTGTAAATGAAAGTCTCATATTTTCCTTTTTGAAATGACTTTTTACTTTTGTTTTTGTGTTTCATACAGACATATGTGAGATATGTAGAAAAAAACTAAATTGGAAAGAATAGATCCATCTGAAACATAGATATTTTTCATTTTTCAGAACACTTTAATATTGAAGTTTTCTTGAACTAGGATAAAAATTTCTCTAGAAAATTCAAAGTTCTGAAAGAATTTTCGTTTTCTATATAGTTCTGGGTTTGCTTTAAGTTACATTAGAAAAGCTACAAGTAAAATGGCCTATAATAACTATCTACAATGATGTCTACCATGGAAGTGGGAACAAACATGAAAGCTTTAACAGAAATAGTTATACAAGCATTTTTGGAGCGTTAATTGGAAATTCAGGCACAAGGTCTTCTCTCTGGTGATTCCATTTTGCAAATTTTTTTAAGAGTACAGGTGAGACAGAGGAACGACATCCTCTGAGTATTTTCTTCAAACAACCCGCATCCATCCTTGTATGATGGAGATGTTAATTTTGAGACAATGAAAAATTAACCCTTTGAAACCTGAGACAGGTTCAAGCCTTGCTTTTCCCTTTTAAGATTTCCTGCAAACCACGCAGTGGCCCTTGGCTTGTGCAAAATGAGACTTAGCGATCTCAGAGTGGTTCTCCATGGTTCTCCCCCAAGCTGTCCTTGAGAGGGCAAAGAAATGGAAGCAGAAATAGGTGAAATTTAAGGATGTAATTTCAAAAATGAGGGCAAAATAGACAAATGTCTTAAGCTTTGGGATGTCAAGATTACATTTTTCAGAAATGGCATAGTGGTTTTGCCAGGGATAAGACTTCCCAAAGGGAGGACTGAGATCCCCTAGCTCCTTGGGCATTGTAGTGGCAGATTGTGGTCTAGCTGCCACCAAGCCTGGTCCTGTTTTGCAGCTGTATTCAGCTGATTACATGGGCCTTGTACTGCCCAGACAAGGTCTCAAGCCGACCAGGAGGAAGGGAGGTGAAATACTGTCTGCTCAGCTGCTGGCATGACCTGCTACCTCCTGTCTTCCACTTGACAGCAGAGAGGAGTGAGACAGAATCAGTGACAGAGCAGCTACAAGCACAGTTTAAAGTTTTTTATCTACAGTGTGGTTGGGGAATGTACTTGGTGTCCGCGTCCTGAACCTTTTCAGGGATGCTTCTGTGGAAGCACTTCTGAGTCAGCATAGTTCAGCACAGCCCATGGCCAATGATATGAGACAAACAGGGTGTAGATGTTCTTGCTTGACGTTAGTTTCACCTTTCTAGCACTATGGCTACAGCCAGCACTAGTCCTATGTGCGGCATTTAAAAATGAGAAGCAGACTCACATGTTCCCCAGCTGTTAAGAAGTTGGCAGCCCACGCTGTCCCTCTTGCTACAGCAGCTGCTTACATTAACAGCGAATGGGCAAGGGGAGGGAAGAGGATGACATGCCAAGCAAGGACGACCAGCAGTGCTTTCAGAGGTGTTGAGTGACAGACAATGCTGCCACTGGGACATTTCTCACAGGAAAGAGAATCACTCAGGCAACTCTGACTGCCCAGATAAAGCTCCTCGTCAAGGAAAATAGAAGTTGCAGATGTGCTGAGCATGTCAGCACACACTGCAGGATTTCCAAAAGTGAGCTGTGGTTGTATAAGCATCTGTGCCTTTCTGTCTTCAGAGAGCAGGCAGATACTTAAGACTTGTTGAAAATCCCTAAAGACTGGGAGGTGGGATAAATCCAGGCTTGCTCGGTACTGTTTTATAATGCAAGCCTTCCTGGTTCTGTCCCTAGAATTGTTTATCCTCAAGCTGAGTATCAGATTACCAATGGGAAAACAGAATTATTTAAAATGTGTTATATAAACGCCAATACATAAACAAATTGAGATAATCTCTGTGTTTTCCTTGGTTTACGTTCCTTATGAAGTATATAGCAAATTTCTTTCACTATTTTTCCCAATAATTTTGCTAAGTAAACACAGTACTGACAGTATTTATAATAATACATGCCCATAAGCAACCTTTATAAAACACAGTAAAAAATTTGCAAAGTGAAATATCTTCTTTTTTTTTTTTTATGAGTGGAATTCATACCATTTGGGTGATGCAGTTAAATCCCACTTTAGAAAAAGTTTATAGTACTGTAGTGAAGACTATCAGAAGAACCAATTAAACACTTCATATGACTTGCTGTTTAAAGTAGTCCTGCTATGCTATGCTATGCTATGCTATGCTATACTATGCTATGCTATACTACTACTACTATTACTACTACTACTACTACTACTACTAGTTATACACTCAGGTACTGGAAAGATTTCCTACTTGACATTGTAAATGTAGTTGAATTCTGATTTTCAGTGATCTTTCTCTAATGTCAGTCCTTACTGGAGCAAATGTGAGGAGAGGCTACAAACGGTATTGATATTTAACTCATTCCATATTATGCTTTGATTTTTAATACTATACATTTCTACCAAAGCAATACAGACAAACTTCAGTATAGATGATTACACAGAGTATATTTAGAGCTAGATCTCCACAAATAGAAGAACTGGAGAAATATCATGTTGCATTGACACATTTGCCTGTGTCTCATAAATGCAACTATGGACTTAGTAAATAACACCAAGTCACTGGAAAAATAAACATGAAATAAGATATTTTAATATACAGGTACTGTATACTTTATGCTACATCATACATGAACTCCAGTTTGAGATTGGAACAAAAGCAATGGCTGAATAATATCTGCAAAACAAGAATAACCTTGTATCCCAGTACCCTGCCAATGAACTATGGCAAGAAACAGGCTTCGGGGTCCATATTCTCAGCTCGTGGAATGATTGAAGATGCTACATAGTCCATAGCTCCTACTGACTTGCTGGAAGTTAAAGTTCCCTTGTTGTTCAGAGGAGTGTTGATTTAATCCATAAGTTAAGTCAGCCAAAGCAGAAAGAAATGTCTGAGCATCTATGGTGCAGTAAGCTAACACAGACAGTTATTCACCAAAACCTCAGAGCCAATGCCGGATCCAGTGGCACCTGAGAATCGTAGAATCATTTAGATTGGAAAAGACCTTTAAGATCGTTCAGTCCAACCTTAAATCTTAAACCTAACACTGCCAAGTCCACCATTAAACTATGTCCTAAGTGCCACATCTACACTTCTTTTAAATACCTCCAGGGATGGTGACTCTACCACTTCCCTGAGCAGCCTGTTCCAGAGCTTGATGACAGTCTGACAGTCTCCATGGAGCAATATTTCCTAATATCTAGCCTAAACCTCCCCTGGCACAACTTGAGGCCATTCCCTCTTGTCCTATCACTTGTCACTTGGGAGAAGAGACCAACACCCACCTTGCTACAACCTCTTTTCAGGTGGTTTTAGCCTCATCTTCTCCAGACTAAACAGCCCCAGTTCCCTAAGATGCTCCTCATAAGCCTCATGCTCCAGACACTTCACCAATTTTCTTATCCTTCTTTGCACACGCTTCAACACCTCGATGTCTTTCTTGTGGCAAGGGGCCCAAAACTGAACACAGTATTTCAGATGTGGTCTCACCAGTGCAGAGTACAGGGAGATGATTGCTTCCCTAGTCCTGCTGGCCACACTATTTTTGATACAAGCCAGGATGTTATTTGCTTCTTGGCCACCAAGACACACTGCCAGGTCATATTGAGCCGGCTGCCAACCAGCACCCACAAGTCCTTTTCTGCCAGGCAGCTTTCCAGCCATACTTCCCCAAGCCTGTAGCATGGGGTTGCTGTGACTCAGTTGCAGGACTTTACACTTAGCCCTGTTGGACCTTATACAATTAGCCTCGAATCATGGATCCAGCCTATCCAGATCCCTGATCCCTTTGCAGAGCCTTTCTACCATCAAGCAGATTGACACACCCACCTAACTTGGTGTTGTCTGCAAATTTGCTGAGGGTGCACTCAATCCCCTCGTCCAGTTCATTGAGAAAGATATCAAACAGAACTGGCCCCAACACTGAGCCCTGGGGAACACCACTTGTGACCAGCCATCAACTGAATTTCACTCAATTCATCACAACTCTTTAGGCCTGGCCATCCAGCCATTCTTTTACCCCGTGAGAGTACAGTCATCCAAGCCACGAGCAGCCAGCTTTTCTAGGAGAATGCTGTGGGACACTGTGTCAAAGGCTTTACTAAAGTCCAGGTAGACAATGTTCACAACCTTTCCCTCACCCACTAGGTCCATCCCTTGTCATAGAAGAAGGTCAGGTCAGTTAAGCAGTACCTGCCTTTCCTGAACCCGTACTGACTGGGCCAGATCACCTAGTTGTCTTGTACATGCTGAGCGATGGCATTCAAGATGATCTGTTCCATAACTTTCCCTGGTACGGACTTCAGGCTGACATACCTGCGGTTCCCCAGATCCTCTTTCCAGCCCTTGTTATAGATGGGCATCACGTTTGCTGATCTCCAGTCAAGTGGGACCTCCCCAGTTAGCCAGGACTGCTGATAAATGATTGAAAGTGGCTTGATGAGCACTTCTGCCATCTCCTTCAGTACCCTTGGGTGGATCCCATCTAGCCCCATAGACTTGTGTGTGTGTCCAAGTGGTGTAGTTGGTTGTTAACCATTTCCCCTTGGATCATGGGGGCTCCATTCTGCTACCCATCCCTGTCTTCCAGTGCAGGGGGCTGGGTACCCAGAGAACAACTGGTCTTACTGTTAAAGACTAAGGTGAAGAAGGCATTTAGTACCTCAGCTTTTACCTTGTCCTTTTTCACAAAGTTTCCATTCACATACAATAAAGTATGGAGATTCTCCTCATCCTTTCATTTGTTGCTGGTGTATTTATAGAAATACTTTTTTATTGTCCTTTATGGCAGTATCATAGAATCATAGAATAACCAGGTTGGAAGAGACCCACCGGATCATCGAGTCCAACCATTCCTATCAAACACTAAACCATGCCCCTTAGCAACTCATCCACCCGTGCCTTAAACACCTCCAGGGAAGGTGAATCAACCACCTCCCTGGACAGCCTGTTCCAGTGCCCAATGACCCTTTCTGTGAAAAATTTTTTCCTAATGTCCAGCCTAAACCTAGTTGGGCTTTAGCCCTTCTAATTTTCTCCCTGTATAACCTCATGACATGTCTGTAGTCCTTCTGAGTTGTCTGCCCCTTCTTCCAAAGGCCATAAACCCTCCTTTTATCCTAAGTTTCAGACAGAGCCCTGTGTTCAGCCAGGTTCTTCCCCACCGTCTTGTCTTTCAACATACAGGGAGGGCCTGCTCCTGTGCCTTTATGACTTCCTTCTTGAAGAATGTCCAGCCTTCCTGGACTCCTTTGCCCCTCAGGACTGCCACCCAAGAGGGTCTGTCATCCAGGCACCTAAATGGGCCAAAGCCTGCCCTCTGGAAGTCCCAGGCAGTTCTGCTGATCACCCTTCTTATTTCTGCAAGAACTGAAAACTCTTTATCATTTTGTGGTAGCTATGCCCAAGGCTGCCTCAAATCATTATATCGCCCATAAGCCCTTCTCTGCTTGCAAACAAGAACCTTCTACTTCATCCCTTGGACACCTCCTTGGGTGACACCATCTACTTGGGTATCAACAAGCTGCTTGCAGGCTTTCAAATAATATATTAAACTAGTCGATAACTAGATAAATTAGTTGGGTGGAGAGGAGCGGGAAATGTCAACATCCACTGGAGGAGAGAGGAATATGACTTAAGTGAGCACACACTCAAAAGATTGTACTTCAGACTGTAATATTTTACAATAGAAGAGCAGAATGTCTTGGTTTCGATGCAGGTTTAATCCACTTCTCATCTTGCAATTTCCACTTGTATGCTTCAAATCAAGTTTGGTTTTATTTAAAGTCATGTCTGAGTGCTTCATGATTAAAATTTTTAAGGTATTTTAAAATTATCTGCAGGGTAAACAAGTCAGATTTTGATTGGTTGTGTATAATAACAGATATTTGTTAGCACTGTAGAGCAATATAACGACAAGCTACAAAATCCTCCATTAGAAATGCACACTTGTTATTAAGAATAAGAACATTTAATTGATTTACCCTGTGGTGATACATTTTTACTCTTAGTCATGCATTAAAATAGATGTATTTTACACAGTGACAAATGAACAAAACGTCTCACTGACTAAGCAGCATCCTCTTGTGTCAGAGTTATCCTGACTGTGAGCACAGCCCTCTCCATCTGTGGTAGATGACAGAAGAGAAGCAAACTGTGTTGTTTTTGAAGATGAAGGAATAGATGTATTTAACCATGCACTTTTAAAGCATTTTAAAGATGATGGCAGCAACCTTTCAAAAACTGAAGAGGATGTCATTATAACACTATCTGAAATAACAAATAATTATTCATATTTTACAGATGGGAAACTGAGGCACAGACATGCCATGCGGTTTCCCCAGATCTGCTCAGGGAGAATGCTGCCTGTGCTGATAAGAGAACACTGAGCTCCTGGCAAACTAATGGATTTGCTGTATACCCTCCATACACAACACATCCAAGATAAATTAACAGCAGTTAAATTAGAAAAAATCTTCCTTCTGATACTTTCTCATGAGATTTTCCCTTTTTCTAAATCAAGAATTAATACTTCCTCTTACCTCGTTCCATAAAAGTATTTTAATCTGAAAGATGAGATCCTAAGACAGCTCTGGCTGAGATCCGAGTTGCTTTTCTCTCCCGTCCCCAGCTAGCTTAGGGATGGGGAGATGTGCATTTTGGGGGCCTTTCCTGCAATTCATTGTGCTGCCTGCATAACTCCCAACTAAGCAGTTAATTACAGGACTTAAAATACACAGTTTTCAAAAAAGCTGAAAAAAAAATCCCTAAGACTCCATTCCTCAGCATGCTGAATAACTACCTAGGATAAATGCTTTTCTGAGAAAAACCTACAGGTTTACAGCCGCTGTAGAAAAATTATTTAATATCAGTGTAAAACTTTCTGTTGTTTATTAAAATGTCATAAACCTACATCCTAAATTAATCTTAAAAATACCACAGAGAAAAGCTTTTCTCAGGCAGACATCATTATAGATCCTACCATAAACTTGGTACTCTCACGTCATAGTAAAATCTCTCAGTCAAGTCCCATTCTCCATGTCTCTAAGAAGGAACATCACGTCTAAGGTGAACAGCAAATCATAACTTAACTCACCTGAAGCTGTCTGGAACAAAATGTACAGAAAGCTCAATGTACTAAATGGTGACATGGTAGATGCTGAACCTCTTTAATAGCACAGTTAGTGATTATCAGGGAACTTGATAGGACACTTCTAGTTCAGCTCCCTTCTAGATATTTCCTGAAGGTGTGATCTTTGCCTTTCTGTCTCCTTAGAATTTGTGCCCTCTGAACATGAGCAAAGTTAAGGGTAGGAAGTGGAAACTTTGTGGGGCTTCTTCCTTCTGCACAGGGACAATTTAGGGATAAGTAGTTGGCATTAAGTTCTCTAACTTTAAAAAAAAACAATTACTATTCAATATCATAATATAGCTTGGAAAGAGAGTAGTAGAATTTTTCAGGATATCAAGCAAGAAGAAAACAAATATAAAGGTGTTACAGTGCAGTAGAGTTGAGTTATATTATGCTATGCTATGCTATGCTATGCTATGCTATGCTATGCTATGCTATGCTATGCTATGCTATGCTATGCTAGTTATGTTATGTTATGTCATGTCATAAAAGAATATCAGGTGTGTTATTAAGCATTTTATTTTGTCAGAGCTCTTTAACAGGTCACTGCAATCATTGCACTAGAAGTCACAAATGCTGTGATCATCAGAGAGACAAAGCGTTCCAGACCTGTGGAATTGCCTGACCTTTTTAACATTACTCCCAAAGCTGACACATGCTTCTGGTGATCGGAGTAAGTAACATAAGTACCCTCAGTTCCACACAAAATTGAAAGTAAACCCCTAGGAGGAGAGTGTTTCCTAGATGCCACTGGTATAAGCATACATGCAAAATAACAATAAATAGATGAGGAAAGCCTTCTTTATACTCTTTTGGCAGGTGAAAGAGGACTGCATGTAAATACTAACTTCATAATTTAAAACAGTTTGTTCACTTGCAATTATATGTGTTTCAGGAAAGCAGATTTCACTGCAAGTAACTGCAAGGACCTGATCTTGCGCAACAGTTTGACAGCTGATAAGCATGGCATGGAAAATGTGTAGGATTTTGTTTTTCCACAGCCTAGCACCAGTCAGGGTTCCATTACTTTCCATCCTTTGTACCAGGCTCTTTCATCGGAGCATGCATTTTAATGAAAGAAACATTGCAATAATCAGTTTGATAGAAACTGGCTTCAAAAAAACCAAATGCCTGCAAATGTTCTCCAATGGGAAGCAAGTAGAACAATACCAAAAAGTTAGGAGTTACTGAGCGCTATAGGAGGTAAACAGAGCAGCACAACCATGGAAACCACCGCACAGACAGATCTCCTCTCCTCTGTGTGTACAACCTCGGAGGGACGCATAGAACTACCCAACCTGTGCCTCCTTCCTTTCTCTGCTTCCCACTTACTTCCTCTTCTGTCTCGAGATGATTCATCATCAGTGGGCAGGTGAAGAGGAATTGTCAATCAATATGCCTCTCAGGACTCCAGAGAGAGGCTTCTGACGCTTTTGTCAATAAAAATAAACATCCTCTTCCCCCACAGAAAATGTATTATTTCCTAGTTTCCCAAAGCCCCAAACCACAACACAGATGATTTTCTTTAAAAAAATTGAGTCCCACTTGAAATCATGGGCTAGCCAGCACATGACTGCACCAAACTGCCGCAGGTTTAAATAGTGGATACACAGCTTCTGAAAACAAACAGACAAGCTGTCAGATGCTATATGCAAATGAGCCACATATATAAAAAATACTCATTTTCATAGTTTGTAAACAGGTACTAGTAAATAAATAGAACATACAAAATATAATCTCCATTTTTCTTGCATTATTCTTTCTGTAACTAAAGCACCATATACTATACAAAAACCAAAAATAACCAAAAATAATGAGCAGTATCGTTACTGATGTCATTCCACCAAAGTTAGCACAGACACAATCGGGAACAGTCTGGTTCAGCATTTTAACTACTTTTATTTAAATAAGTACTAATTAAACAAACTCCATTCAACAATCATTCCTGTAAACCCTAATCCTCTTATTACATAATCACTTTCGACAGTCATTTAGGAAAAAAAGATATATTTAACTTAATGCTAGTTAAAAACACTTAAGATACAATACAAAAAGATATTACAGAAACATATATAACACCTAAAAAAGAAATAGAAAATAAACACAGGCACCGTTTCGTGTCTGTACAAACTCAACACATTCACATGATTAACATTTCGGAAATTCAAATATTTAGAAATTCAAAGAGGGTTCGCGCTGTCTGAAATGTAACTGCTTCAGTATATTTTTACCTGGCTACTTTTTTGCATTATCTGCTACCTTTGGGGAACAGCTCAAGACTGGCGATGTCTCTAAATCATTGTGTAAGCAGTCACGTAAGTATCAAAACAGAACAGCATTAAAACCACGTTCATCAAATTTAATAGAAAGATGCGTGGGGGGTTATCATTGCGAGAAACATTTATTCACTGGTAAAATATTGAAAAGGACAACGTCTTCAAAGCAAAGACAATGATATTTTATTTTACAATTCAGCGCTGAATCGGATGCCCTTCTAAAAAGGCATAACATCTTTCCAAAGCAGTGGGTATACAGACTAGTTTTAGACAAAGTACCATATAAATCTTCAAAGAACGCTCATTATTTTTTTTGGATCATCCAACCATGTCTGGAGAATCTCTTCAGGTTATCTGCTGCAACAGCTGCATCTTACAAGGTAACTAAGCGTATTGATAAATCCTCACAACCCTAATACAGGCTACCTCTTAGCCTAAAATAGCTACATCTTACGAGACAGATTTACGTTGACGAGATAATTAAACATACAAACCATCCGCAGCAAAACTTATCAGTTAATTCTCGCACCGTGATGCTTTTCCCACCACTTGCACTCAAGCCCAGTCCCAGCCGTGATGGTGAAGGGACTACAGGGAGAAACAGGCAACGCTTCTGATTCACTGGGGGTGGGATGTAGGGGGTGTAATTTAATTTTTTTTGTTGCTGTGATTGTATCACTTTTTCTTTGAAATTCCTTTGAGGGCTTCCTTTTACAGTTCTTAGGAGAACCAGAGGGTCTGCGGGGAGCCCGGGGGGGCAGGAGGGGAGCTCCGCGGGGCTCCACTGCCACCTGCCGAGGGCACCGAGAGAATCACGGTCCCGGCCCCCGGCCGACCCCCGGGGTCCAGGCGGTGCGCAGGGTGCGGGGGATGCTGGGGATGCTGGGGATGCGGAGCGCCCCGCACATCGGTGCGGATGTTTCACCCGCAGCACCACAGCGCAAAGGAGGGTGTCGAATGAAGCTAAACTTAGGGCTGTCGGGCTTCTTTCCGTTCCCCTGCAGCCGTTCAGCCTCCCAGCGCCAGCCTCCTAAGAGACTTAATGGGTTTTGAGTGAGAAGAAATGATGTTTAGTGGCCTCAGAATTGTGAGGCATCTCCACGGTGTGTAAATTCTTCCCTTTTATGTAACATATTGTTTGATTTCAGAGGTGTGCTTTAGGAGGAGAGCATGCCGGTTCAGTGGGCAGCAAATAATTATGCAAGAGGAGGTAAGGTTACACAGTGGAAATAATTACTCCTAACTAATGCGGTGCATGAAACCAAAATGCCTTTAATAGGGCTCCTGAGGCAAAGGCAACGTATGAACGTGATTGTCACATATTATATCAAAGAAAGAAAACTTATTTATCTTGTAACAGAGAATAAGATCCTGATTGATATGACTTTGGGTCTGAAGCAATATTGCTCTTCTGAAACTGTCATTGGCATTGAAAATATTCCCCTTTTTAGAAAATAAAGTCAGTAATTCTTCATCAGTTAAGCAGAAGTAAGCAATAAAGTGATCGTTACTATCTGGGGCTCATTTGTTGCAGCAGGAAACTGCCTCCACTGTTACACTACTCAAGTGTACAGATTCGCTCTGGTAACGGAGAGGTATCCTTATCTGTATGGATTTAAATATGGAAAGAGGCAGTGAATGGAAAGAACAACTTCAATCAGATATTTTAAGTTACAACTGAATTGTGCATTTATGGCCCCAGACAGTATGCTCTGCAAAATGTTCCAAAACACTCATCTCTAAGCTTTCAACTCTATCTCACTTCTGCTCCAGAGAAACATTTTGGGGGGTAGGGAGGGTGGGGGTGGAAATTCTATCAGAATTTAACATAAGGAAGGTGGAATCATAGTGATAACCATTTCCAACTGTGTCACAAAGGTTGCTTTTATTTATCATCCATCATTATCACCCAGACCATTCATTCTTTAAAATACATAAGAATTTTGCTTCCAGTGAATGATCTTTACTATAAACATCATTGTAGAACCATAGTTTTATAGTGCATCTTTTAGAAGATAATGGCTTAAATTTCTAGTTTCTCTCTTCATTGAAGTGATAGGATAGCTGCTTCCATAAACCGGTCTAGCTAATATGTCATATCTCTCTTCAGCAGCTACTGCACACATGATATAGGAAACTCTCCTGCTACTGGTTACTCATTAAAGTTAAGTGATAGGGATCCACATGACAAGGTTAAATTTCAACACTTTAAACCCTGCTGAAAGTTGCTAATAATAATGTTTAATTTTCATTCCAAGCATTTATGGTATCAACTTGAGACATTTATTTTCTCCTTCTCATTCGTTGGAACCAATGAACCTTCCTGCAGAACAACAATCTTCACAAAGAATAACAAAACAGAGGTAGAATTTGACCTCTGCTTAAATTAAACTATCTAAAAGGGTTTAATGTGAATGTCCTATTAACCACAAGTAAGGTTTGATCAAGATTTTCAAAAAAGACCAGATAATCCAACATTCTAGTCGGGAAATGCTAACGGAAACATGATTTTCAAACCAGGAGCACTCAACAATTTCTTTAAATGGCCCATTATGGAGGGCAACTAAAATAACTACTCCTTTTTAAAACATAAAAATTTTGAAATGCTGCCTTTTTATTTGAGGAAAATAAGATTTGCAACAAATCGCCTGCAATCATTTGACACTGAAAAGCATTGCTGCAAAAATTCAGCCAAGTTCAAACAGTCTCATGGGGAAAGAAAGAAATGAGAAAAGGAAAGACATTTGCTGTGGCAGAGAAGGCTGGATAAAGGAAGGGGAAGCCAATGGGCTGCGGTGTGGTGGGACCCCTGGCAGAGACAAGGCAGGCACCTGGACTTGTGCTGTTCCTCACGCTTGTGCTTGCAGGGAGTGTGTTACAGTGTCTCTCGTTGCTTATTCTCCCATCTCCCCCCCTTTTTAGAGAAGCAATCGGAGGAGCTATTACATCAAAGGCAGAAACCACTGCTATCCTTTCAACCCTTTGGCCCCTGCACATAAGGTTTGTGATTTTGCAGCAGGGGCAGGATATCAGCAGTGACAGGTGCTTATGTGCCCTTATAGTATTGACCAGGTCAAACTTATCAATGGGGTTTTATTTCACAGGGTAGGTCATAAAGTATTCATTGCCGTAGGTCATCTTGACTCATGGAATAATTTAGGTTGGAAGGAACTTCTAGAGGTCATCCACTCCCCAACCTGCCCAGCTCGTGGCTCTCATCAAAGTCATGTCAGGTTGCTTGAAGCCTGCTAATCTTCGACAAATGGGGACCTCTGACAGTATCTGACCATCCTGATGGTAAAAGAGTTTGGGGTTTGCCTTATACCTATGTTTGTACATCTTGCTTCTCACGTAAATACTCCTCTATTAATCTGGCCTGTGGCATTTAACCATCCTCTCCCCAATCCCATAATATATGTGGAGACATAAAACTAGCCAGTTTTAGTTACATCACAGCTTGTATTTTATTCCTCTTTTGAAATGAAATAGCTACTTCCAACCTTTCTTTAGGAATACAGCTGCTAGACCAACCCTTTAAGCTGCATGGGAAAAAGAAGTCCTATTCTACAATTTTATTTCCCATGATTATGATTCCTACTTAACTATTGCTGTAAACTTTGTCTCGTTATTGTTGAGATCACTACATTCCTCTTAACCTTTGCTTTCTTGATTTTTTAATCTTTCTCCTGACAGAGATTTTTGAAGTGCATACTTTAAAACGAGATAAGTCAAGTGTCTAGCCTTGCCTATAGAAACCTAAGCAACTTCTTTCTGATGTGCTATGGTTCCATCAGCTCCAACTGAATCTCATCACTCATCCAATAGGATCCTGAGGGCCCTGCTGATCTTAGACACTCTCCCCTCCTCCTTTACAGTTTACCTAACAACAGGAATAAATATCCCTGAAGTTAATAGGAATGCAGTAGCAGAAAGGAGGAGCTCCAAGTATAAAATTCCTACAAAGGTTTCCAACAACTAGCTGTCCTCTGATACACTAATGGAAACACATGCTGTCAGAGTTTGTATCTATTCCAGCTTTCTGTGGTGCCTCTAGTTTATGTGCAACTTCTTGTTGTGTCACTTGGGTAACGCAGAGGGAACATCTTATTCAAATTCTTTGAGGATCATAGATGCTGTCAAATTATTTGAGCAGGCACATAGAAAAGGCAAAACATTTTTATATTTTTATGAAAAACAGCAGTAAATTATGTTTTATTTTAAAATGTACCTGTAGAACATATTAGGTTAGTGATTAACCACCTAATCTAGAAAGAATGCTACTCAAGTTGCAATGAATTACCATAATTTTGTTTTGAGTCCTGTATTTATGCTATGAATAAAGTCTAAGACACAAGAGCATTTGTATGCAAGATGAGCAGCTGATGATATTTTGAGAATATTAAATCACTCCTAGATCTCAACAGATCCTTTAGATGCCAAGAAACTGTGCTTTAGCCCCTAAAATTTTAAGTTCTATTCCAAGAGCAAAAACCAAACTCCTATGTTAGGACTAGGCCATCTCAATAATTCATGAAGCATACAGCCACCTCCAAATGAGGGTTGCAGAAGCCAGGGCACCAAACAAGGCACCTTTTAAACTTGGCAGAAACATACAGAGGGTATCTCCTCTTGTGTCCTGTACCTGAGATTAGTGACGCTGCTAACCTATCCTAGAGGTCAGCAGCCAGACTACTCCCTCCAGCCCCAGCATAGCTCTGCTGCTCAGGAGCAGCAACTAGAGATGTTCAGCATTTCTGAAGTAAAAGCATCCTGAGGTAAGAGGATCTGAAGTGGCTGCCTCTCTCCACACTACTCTGCATAGATTTTCTTAACTACATTTGGGCCAGAGAGAGCAAAGATGAGCACATCTTCCGTATCTCCAAGTTAGTCTGTGGAAACAAACAGCATAAATGCAAATAACGTTCCAGTTGAGGCAAGTGAATGCTGGTAGGTGTCTAGGTATGCTCAGAAGAAATATTTTAGGCTATTCAGAAATACTAATCTAAAAAAAATTCAATTTTCAAAATCAAAACTTCTATAGCACAAGTGGAAGAGATGTGCAGAGAAGGGGAAAGAGGAGATGGCCAGAGATTCATGTCTGGCAAATAATGAAGGTCAGTACAGTTTAAAGAAAAAACTCATAATGGAATACATCAAAATATCAGCCATTAACTTCTTTCGGATACAGCCTGGATGATCTAATGCATAAACTAAGGCTACAGCTGAGTCTTAAAGGAATTTTAACTCTAGGGATCAAGCTGAGCTTTTACAGAATATTTCCTCCCTATGCAAAGAAACCAGAAACAAATACAAATTAAAAATATCCTTACTTGTCTCCTACACTGGAAATCTGAAGGAAAAAAAAAAGAATATTCTCTTGCTGAATTCCTAAGTAGCTATATTCTGACCTTGCCAGGTTTCTTCGGGTCTGCTGTGGCTTGTTACCATGCCTGCTTGAAGGAAGCTTTGACTGGCAAGCTAACCAAATCGCACTTTTCTGCTTGATGACAAACACTTTTGAAGATAATACCCCAAGGATCCCAAGGATCTCTTTTCTCTGCCATTTATCATTAGCATGTTTTTTCCAAAACTTCCAGGTATTTTGGGAAATATGATTTTGAAAATCCAAATATTTTGAGAAATGAAACCTTCCTATGGGAAAAAGTATTTTATATTCTATTCTATTTATATTCCCAGCTCCTGTATGCTAAACTGCTCTTAAGTTTTCAGTATAGACTCAAGCCTCTTTTTTTTTTTCTTTTCCCTAGATGGTCAAATGCTTTGGTGTCACTAAATTAGAGAGTGGGGAAGTCTATGGAGCAGACCCTGTACCAGTGAAAGAAATTACACCATTCAAGGCACATGGTCTTGTTTTGTCATCAGACTATTTGCTCAGGAGTCCAGATAGTTGAATCACAGAGGGAGGAAGCTTAGGAAGGAAGGAAGAAAAGTACCACAAAATAGCCAACCCACCTCCCCTCCCTGAAAACGAAAGAGAAAGTAAAAGAAATGAACAGAAAAGTTCATTTTAGGAGAGAGAACGTTGAGGTCCAACCATGACTTTAGAGAGAGGCATGCCTTATTAACAGAGAGGGCTGTTTAGATATTTAGTTAAGTAGGAATCAATGGAATCAATTAATTCTCTTATCAGGGATGAATATCTGATGAGTGATAGGAAATACCAGATGTCAAGAAGCAAAATTAACATTTTGCTAGGACAGCCAGGCAGCACAATGGACCAGACAAGGAGAGGGGGCCAAACCATTCCTCTAGTCGGGCAGGAGCAAACAGCTCTTTGGCAGACAAGGGGCCCACTAGACACAGTTTGGGAACTGGCCGTGGCTTTTACAGACATAATAACTAGGCAGCATACCTCTGGCCAAGGAAGCGCAAGAACTGCCAGTGAGCCGTTCACGTCTTGTGCCTGGATTAAAATTTAGCCTGTGCTGGTAGCAACCCAAGTGATTACCAGCACCAGCCATGGCCTGCTCGGAAGGGAAGTCTGGTCTCAGGACAGCTCTTTGTGGAGACAGGTCCACCTCAGAGTTAGCAAACTTGGAGCAGTCTAAGAGTAAGGTTAACACATAAAAAGGACATCAAAACCAAATAACTTTTGAAGGTACTCCCTTGAGTTCAGAGTTAAGGGATCTCATGAAGAATTCACCAGGAAGGTTGGACCATCCTTTCTGCTGTGTTCAGAGCATTAATGTCTTGTGCTACTGACAGTCTTGTTTCTTTTATTTATGTGAAAACAACTTGCAGGGAAATATTCTAAGATCTTGGAATATTAATGTAATATATATACTATTCCAACATTTTGAACATAAATATCAGAGCCCTGCTACAGCTGCTAGCATGTTACATGTGCCGACAAGACAGCTCGTAATATGCATCCTAACATACTGTTCACCTCATCTGACATTTTGCTAATGATTTATTATGCAATAGTGATGCTCCATTTTCCTGGAGATGCATTCCATGTATTACAGGCCATGTATTACAGGCCACAGAAGGGGTCCACACAGCAAATTAATTGCTTCTAGCACCTAAATTCTTTGAAAACCTATTCCTGACACTTGTATGCTTGTCACCAGGAATAGCAATATGTATCCCCTCCTCCACATAATTAGGCAGAAAGCTGAAAATCTTACAAAGGGATCCAGAACTACAGCATACATGATACCCTCACAGTATTACATAACACAAAAAAGGTTATTAACAAGCAACTCAAATGAACTCAAAACATGATACTGCAGTAAACTGACCTTTGCAAACCGTTGCCACGAAGGCCCTCCACCTTGCACTTTGGTTGCCTTTCTGTTTAAAACAGCCACAGTATGAACGTAATTTCTACCATTCCTCCTTTGCAGTATTTAAGTGTCTTACGCTGTTCCATGAATTTACGCTAACAAATCCTCTCTCTACAAAAGAATTGCTACCACCCCCTGTGACAGATACGTAATCGAGGCACAAAGACAGAGAGATTTTTCAAATCCATGTAAATACTAAAAGTTGTATATAGGCACACAACTGGTTTTCAGCAAGTCAGTATGTGTCTCTGTGTGGCTAGGGGCAACCACACGTTCAGGTAGTTTGGTCGTGATTTGGTCAGGCTCCAGCTCCTATCTTGCCTGGCAGCACAGAGTGAGGAATAAACCAGATGCACTGAACTCTGGCCAGTGCCTTCCAACCCAACTGGTCTTTTTGTTTCACTCTTTTTTTCCCCCCACAACAAAGTTCTTCTAACAACATCTACATTGTGTCACAGTTGCATCACTGCATTTCACTATTCCTGTTATTTATCTGCAAATTTCTTCTTTGTGAAGGTCTGCTTTAACTTTTAGTGTGGCTAGCCCCAAAATCACATTAGTAGATGTCTTAGAAAAGAAGTTTGCATGCCATTGCAAACCTCTATTTTATTATAAATAAGAGAATAAGGACTCCTGTTTAAATTATTTCCTCTCTTTTATTAAAACAGAACCTAGAAACACTTATTTAACAGTGTAACATAAGTAACACATTGGCAAGAAATATCTTTAAAATCACAAACATATGCAACATTTTGTTCCTGATCAGAAAAGACTGTATGTACCAGCTGATCCTTCGAAAAGTCAAGATAGATAACATTTGATGCATACCTTTGGAATAATGCAATGTGATATTAAAACCAGTGATTTACAGTTTTGGAAGAATATGTCATTGGTATTTGCCATGAAGAATAGTACTGGCTACTCTCCAGCTGCATTTCAGCGTGCCCTTTTCCTTGTCCCACCTGCAGGTGGGATATACTGTACCTGCAGCCTCAAGAAGTCAAGATTCCTTGGGATGTTCTTGCCTTGGAGATTTCGTCAAGTAGATCCTCTTACTGACACCTGAACCCAGGGTGACCTTGGACCACATGGACACACTAGAATTTCACACGACTCATCTTTGTAGGTATTAAAGATAGTCTGAAGCCAAAATATTGGGAAAATTTGGTGTCTTATAAATTTAGGTCTGTATTTTGCAATAAATACTTAGAGGACAACTACTTTTTTTTTTTTTTTTTTACATAGTACAGCCCCTCTGCCTTGTACAAAGCAGGCAGCTGCCTGGTTACTAATGATCTGCTCAGCATTCAACCAGCATATCATGCCCTGGTCATCTGACATATGAACAAGTAGGAATTAGATTGATTACCATCAATCTCTTATCATAGTGCATACTTTTTAAAGCATTATTTAATAAAAGATAACAAATGGAAAAATACTACTGTTCACACACTGTAAAAATAGAATGCTTCATTCATCACGAAGAGTATTATTTTTGTTTGCCTCCAGCTGTCCTGGCATCTACGGCTATACTTTGGTACTGGCCCATGCTATTTGTGCTCACAAACTGCCTTCTTTACTATTATTTAAATTAACAGATGATTTAAGCACCACTAGAGGGCACAGAATTATAACAATATTTCTTAGTGGATCACAAAGAGCACACCAGGAACAGGAGTTCAGTAATTTCATAGTTTCTTGTTCAAATCTCCAGTTTTAAGTCCCAATCCTCTCCACAGTGATGCACGCAGCAAGTCTGGTGCTGCCAGCTGAGCCACTGCCTACCCACGGCAATTACCCCAGCGAATTTCAGGGGTGAGCACTCGGGGCACAGGGGCCTCACTGAGCGGGCTGGACCACGTGCTCTCATTTTGAACAGCACAGTTCAGCTTTCTGGATACCAGTCCTCAAATATTTAACTCAAGTGACTCACGTGAGTAGAGTGTAAATGGTTTGGCAGGCCCAGCTGATGGGAAAGGCACGCTATACAGCTTCATCTGTAAATAGGGATGGGTAAAATGAAGAATATAAACACTTGCATATCAAACCAGGGAAATGCAAACAAGTGTTAGATGAAGGATTAACTAACTCAATTTACTATTCAGAGAAAGAGGAGTAGATATGTGCCACTGGAAAGCTTAAATATTAATGGGATTGCTGTGGATACTTATCAACTACTTAACATCTGTTTTGACATGTGTGCTGCCTCTGTCATCTCTTATCAGAAGCGTGAGTGAGTGGCCACCGCGGTTCACATGTTACCGAGCTGCTGTTTGAAGCTGCCTGCAGCAGAGGAGGAAACCCAGTGAAGAAAGGAAGAAGATGAAGCTCCTTTTTTTTCCAAGACAAGTGTTTGAATGGCTCTGGAGACACTGTAGCAGTAAATTAATACTGTTGATGTTTCCATGTTGCTTTAGTAGAGGCACAAGTTAACATCCACAGCCAGAATAAGACACCTACTTCACCTCTTCTGGAAGTTGGAGATGGTGTGTCAACCAAAGGCTTGAGAACCTGGGCTCTGACTAGCCAGCGCAAAGAAAACATCCTGAAATTTAATTATATTTCAGAAAGCCTCATTTGATTTTTTCACATAACGTTAGTGCCCGCATCGGTTTTTATTAACCCTTCCCAGATTACCCGCACGTTTTTCACACTGTTTTCTCCCCCAGGTCGGGAGCTGAAGGGCCCATGGCGGATCACCCTCTTCTTTCCTCTCTCCTCCCCCGGGGAATCATTGAATCATAGAATAACCAGGTTGGAAGAGAGGATCCCGAGCCCCGGGGTGGGGGGTGGGGGGTCACCGGCAATGACCGGCCGGCGGGAGGGGCTATTTATTTATTTATTTATTTTATTTATTTATTTATTTTTCTTTGCTCCCTCGCTCCCCCCCACCCCCAGGCTCACCTCGATGCGGCGGAGAGTTAAAGCCCCGCTCTCGGCAGGGGGAGCTTTGTTCTCTCTCTCGGCTTCTTCTCGGGCACCGAGCGGCGGCTCCGCTGCGCTCCGGGAGCTGCCGGAGGGGAAGGAGGAGGAGGAAGAGGAGGAGGAGGAGGTGAAGAGGAGAAGAGGTCGGGGCGGGGTGCGGGGGGGGAACACACACCCGCGGCCAGGGCAGCCCCCGCCGCCGCTGGGATTCGCTGGGAGCGGCGACCGGGCTGCGCCTCCCCCTCGGGGGGGACACCCGGGGTCCCGCCGACCGGCCGAGCCACCCCCCGCCCTCCCCCCGCTCCGCACCGCGACGAGACTTACGGCACTTTTGTTACTTTCTCGGACTTAAATGGACATTTCCCAGGAGCGCGAGTAGCCGCTCGCCGACCGCCTTGCGCTCCCCCGCTCCTCATCATCCCGGGACGCCGCCGCCGCCGCCTTCCTCACCGACTTTCTTCTTTTTTTTTCTTCCCCCCCCCCCCCCACCCCCACTCCCTCCGCCGGGAGCGCCGGCTCGGCCGCCCGGGCGCGGAGGCAGCGGCGGAGCCCTCCGCGCTGCCCCTCGGCCCCGTCCCGGGCCGCGCAGCCACGCCGGGCGGCGCCGCGGGGGCGGAGAGCCCGCGGGGGGCCCAGAGCCCGGGGGGCGCCGAGAGCCCGGGGGGGGGGGCCGCCCGGCCGGAGCCCCCCGCGAAGCTGCCGCAGCCCCGCCGGCCCGGGCGCCGCCCGGAGCCCCTCGCCCCCCGCTGCCCGCTGCGGGTCGCCGCCCGCGCCCTGCTCCGCCGCGGCGCCCGGGGTGATGCCATGCCCCGCAACCACGGCGGAGGGGAGCGGGGCGGCCCGGCGGGGCTCTGGGCCGAGAGCGGCGCGGGGATGAGGGACGTGGAGTCGGGCCGGGGCGGGGCGGCCCGGGGAGACGGGCTGCTGCTCCTGGGCACCGGCGGCGCGGCCGCCCCCGCGGGGCTGCGGGAGGGCCGCCGCGGCAAGCAGGGCGCCCGCATGAGCCTGCTGGGGAAGCCGCTGTCCTACAGCAGCGGCCCGAGCTGCCGCCGGAACGCCAAGTACCGCCGGCTGCAGAACTACCTGTACAACGTGCTGGAGCGGCCCCGCGGATGGGCGTTCGTCTACCACGCCTTCGTGTGAGTACCGACCCGCTCCCCTCCGCCGCCCGCCCCGTCCTTCCCCCGCACGGAGCCGCGGCGCGCGTCTGCCCTCCCTTCTCCGCTCCCCGAGCATCCCTCCGGGGTCGGTCCCCAAGCATCCCTACTCCGCTCCCCGAGCATCCCCTCACCGCTCCCCGAGCATCCCTCCGGGGTCTGTCCCCAAGCATCCCTCCTCCGCTCCCAGAGCATCCCCTCTCCGCTCCTCGAGCATCCCCTCTTTCGCTCCCCGAGTATCCCTCCGGGGTCACTCCCCGAGCATCCCTCCTCCCCTCCCCGAGCATCCCTCCTCCACTCCCCGAGCATCCCTCCGGGGTCGGTCCTCAAGCATCCCTCCGGGTTCGCTCCCCAAGCATCCCTCCTCCCCTCCCCGAGCATCCCTCCGGCGTCGGTCCACAAGCATCCCTCTTTCGCTCCCCGAGCATCCCTCCAGGGTCGCTCCCCGAGCATCCCTCCTCCGCTCCCCGCGCATCCCTCCGGTGTCGCTCCCCCAGGGAGCCCCGGGAGCCCCCCGTAAAGCGCCCGGGGCGGCAGAGCAGCCGCTGCCACCTGCTGCGCGGCGCTCCGCGGGCGACGGGAACTCCTCGCAGCCCTTGCTGGGAAGCGATGGAGGGGAAGCTTGGGTTACTCGGCAGAAGGAGCCGAGGAGGAGAGCACGGCGGGGAAGCGCGCCCCGGCTTGTCTCCCGGGCGCTTGGGGGGCTGCGGGAGCCCCGGAGACAGCGAGCGCGCTGCGCACTTTGAAAAGTTAGCGACGCACCGGAGAAGCCGCGCCGGTGCCTTTCCTTCCTCCCGCGTGTTTTTTGGTTTTGTTGGTTTTATTTTTTTCGGAGCGCGTGTGTTTCCCACCCTGCGGGCACCGTGCGTGGTTCCCACGCGTGTGCTCCCAGCGGTCCCCGAGGGATGCTGCCACGCGGGGTCATCCCCGAGGGATGCTGCCACCCGAAGGATGCTGCCACCCGGGGCCATCCCCGAGGGATGCTGCTACCCAGGGTTACCCCCCGAGGGATGCTGTCACCCCCCGAGGGATGCTGCCACCCAGGGCCACCCCCGAGAGATGCTGTCGCCCCCCGAGGGATGCTGTCACCCCCGAGGGATGCTGCCACCCAGGGCCACCCCCGAGGAAGGGTGCAGCCAGCAGCCCCTGCTGTGGCAGCGCTGTCCTCTCGTTATCTGTCGTTCCTGCGGTTTGTGTCTTAGCAAGTGACTCCTCCTGTGGCCCTCACTGTAAAAGAGCCGGTGAACAAAACGCACATCCCGTCGCATCACTCTCTGGAGAGCGGTGCTGTCACTGCGCTGGGAAACTTGTGCTGCCTTAGTGACAGGGGCTGGCCTGGGAGAGCTGTGTGAGGTCTCCAGATACCTAAAGTACCTCCAAGGCCAGTGATGCTCCTTCGTTCATTAGCAGTCCCGTATTTTTGCAGGTTTTGGTAATATTCAGGGGAAAGGCCCGACTCGGGAGCCTTTTGGATGGTTGAGCAAGATGTTCAGTGCTGTCTGGCAAGGAATCGTTGCAATGGATTGCAGTCCTAGATGAAAACATTGTGATAGATTACAGAGAAAGGATGATAAGCCTCACTGCATCAGGGATATAATACACAGTACTTTTATGATTAACTACAGAAAATATTCCTTAAAGGAAATGGAAGATAATTGAGATGCGGTAGGTAGCTATATTTCCATGTTAGTTGTCAGAATCAAGCTAGGGGTTACAGCAGCTTTGGTAAAAAACCCAGCTTCCCTGAAAGATGTTTGATAGCGTGAAGTGTTCCTCTCCCTGCATCAGAGGAATCACCAAATACTGCTTTGATAGAAGTTTTATAAGTGAAAAAAGTACTTTGCCAAAAGCATGGCAGTCCAATTAATAAGATAGTTTGTGTAAAGATTTATTTAGTAGATCAAAGTTGCTATAGATAACAAGCAGTAGAAACATACGTAATATTTTGTTGAGTAAAAGGATTGTTTTCTACTTAGATGATGTGCCCATTCTCTCTGTTTTACTGTGAAAATCTGCTCTTACAGACTGAACTTTCTTCTTGGAGGTCATTTATTTGGTACATTTTGCTGTTTGGGTTCTTACAGGTATTATCCTGAGGCAGAGATGGATGTTAATTACTGTTCTGAGAATCACTGAAGTATTTGCTAGGAATTGTCTTACTGCAGCACCTGAAGTTACCATACAAAATCCATAAATTGGAGTTTTGGACCTTTCTGATGATGAAAATCATTAAACCAAGTAAAGTTCAAATTGGAAATAAAGTTGACAAGTTTAAACCTCCCCAGAAAAAGTAAATTTTCAGAGTGAAGTCATGACACAGCGGCACTGTAAACAAGGAAGATTGCCAGCTGCGTTTAGATAATTGCCTGCATAGAAAGAGTGCCAGTTTTAATTTTTAATTGCAAATGGCAATTTTGGCAGCTGTAAATGCCAACATTACATCTTTTATTTGCGCAGATCTGTGTGAAAAAGCTCGAAACATTACTGTAATATGAAGGCACCCAGTAATAAGGACCTTTAAGGATCTGTCATTGCTACAATGTTTAATGTGCATTTCAAGTTCCATTGGATTTCAGTTTGACAGCCATCCTCATTGCCAGTCTATAATTATTTTAATGTATTTATATAATTCTGTTTTAATGACTGCTAGATATTCAGATAATGCTTTTGGTGTTTCAGGCTCAATTCTTTTTTCAGCAATCTGATCAAATATAATTGCATCTTGGAAAACATTCTTTCTTACAGAATTTTTTAAAAAAAACAACAAACAATGCCGCTATTTGAAAAAAAGTCTTGAAACAGACAAATAGGTTAGAGTTGCTAAGACATTACTAAGTACGCAGATGAGATGTCTGCTTCTACCTCTGCTAAGCTATTCTTGACTGCAGGAGAGACCGTTATAGCTCTGTACTATTTCTGTTACACGAATGGGCTCTCTGGTGTGAGACCTTCTGTGTAGATCATTGGTCTTCTGAAACGAAGCACGTTCTTATACGCAAGTTGAAGGAACGCAAGAATGGTTTCAGAGTTTCACTTTAAAGTTTTTGATCTGGAAGTTTATTTAGGTTTGCCTGATGGTTTTGAAATAAGAAGCGGGGAATTAAGCGCCAATTAGAAAAAAAAAAAAGGAACCATCCCTGCAGTGGTATTTTCATTCTCATTTCCATAGAGAAAAACAATTTAAAGCTGAGAATTATGCACAGTTAGTTCTTCTTTTCTCTTTTTGCCCTTTCAAATAAGACAGAAAAATAGGCCAGCCATGTGAGGAATGAGTGTTTTGACCTACATTCAGAAGTCAATTGTCTAGCTTATTTGTATATATAAACTTGCAAAAAGCTGAAGAAGACAGCTGTTCCCCAAACTTCTGCTGCTAGAGGAAGGACTTACTCTTCAGCAAAGGCCTTTGACTTCAGTATAGTTGTGCTGGGGGTAGAACCATACATTACATGTTTTTTGGCCCCTTTTTGTGTACTTCAGTAGTTCTTTACATGGAAGCACTAGTTAAAAATCTAAGGTCTTTACAGTAAGTTTTTTAAAAACTTTCCAGATACCATGGTCTTCTGTTCTTAATCATTCAGTAACACCAACAATATTAACACTTATAAAATCAGAAAAGAACATTCATACCATTTGTGAGTAATGAGTCAGTAACTTAAACTCCTGCTGGTAAAATATTTATGTCACACCACATCACCTACACATGGAGCATGTGCATATTTAACGTGTGCGCACTTACTTTAAAATGTGATATTGTAACTTTTCAAAAGTATTGCCTTGCAATGTCATAGGATTTCTTTCTGTTGTTGCTGTTGTTGTTTCTTAGATTATTTTGGGTTGTTTGTTTTGATAAAAATGTTATAGACATTGCCTTAGAATGATCAAAGGGGACTTCCAGATTTCTTGCAATTTTAACTCTGGGTATCATCTTCAGTTGTCATAAGGATTTTGTATTATTTTTATTCTTAGTTGACATTCTCAAAAAGATGACTCGAGAAGTTCAGGAAAAAAAAGATACTACGCTTTGATATTGTTTATAGTGGTAAGATATAATTATTTGCATAATTTTCCAAATGTAACATGTTGGATTTATTTCAGGAATAATAAAAGTATCTGTTTCTTACTGACTTCTTTGTAATATATTCCATGCCAAAGTCTTTAACGTTTGTTGGGGGGATGTCCTTCGCTTTAGAAAGTCACCACCTTTGCTCTGGAAGTTTCTGAATCACAAATTGCAGGGCTGGATGTGTGCACAAGGGCAGTATCACTTTGCATGACCTGTACTGATAGGTTTCCACTGGCATCCTCTGTTGACTGTTGCTGGAGACAGTAGGTTCAGTACTAGGTGAATTGAAAAGCCTGTATAATGATGTTCTTGTCCTTTGTGCTATTGATGGAAAGAGGGCTGAAAAATTATTTCTAAAAAAATTCTAATGATGCCCACCAAGATTTAACTAGCTATTTTAGCTTTCTGTATCTCCCAGAAAGGACATAACTGATCGGGTCAGATAACTGTCGAATAGCAGTGTCTGCATGTGAGCTAGCAGCACTGCAGGGAGGTTCCACACTGTTTAAAAAACAATAACGTGCAACAGCCTAAATACTTGTTTTTTCTTCTACTATTAGAAAGTAGGAGAAATTATTTTATCTCTTTGCTTTATTCATCTCAAGGCATGTAATGAATTCCAGGTGCACTCTAAGTAAATCTGTGGCTTAAATCTTTTCAAACACCATTTCAGAGTCAGGGTCTTATGTTGTCAGGATAACAATATATTTTTACATGTGCTAACAAAATAACAGCTGATTTACAAATAATTGGATTGACAACATAAATGATGTGGCCAAGCAAATTTTATTAGGTACTAAGGAGGTAAAAAATTAAACATCTTTGTAATTTCTGTTCAAGTAGTTGTAGGCACCTGTTAGATCACCCTCTTATCAGACTGAACAAGCTCAGCTCCTTCAATTTCTCTGTGTTAGACACAAGCTTGAGGGTTCTGACTACCTTGCTTGCTCTCCTGCTTCTCTTGCAGCTTCTGCACATCTGCGGGGAACACAACTGGGTGCCATAGGGTGAGACCATGTTGCGTAGAGGAGAAAAATAACTTTCTTCAGCCTGATGGCCCCAATCCCCTAAGGTGTCTGTATGCTTCTTGCTTTATTTCTGATGAGAGCATACTGTTGGCTTGTACTCAGCCTGCTGTGTCTGCAGAAACACTGAAGACCTTTTTGGTGGAACCGCCACCCAGTTGGTTTTGTTCTGCAAAAACCCAGATGGGTTTGTTCTGCACCAGATTCAGATCTCTGTTTTTCTCTTTATTGTAGTTCATAGGTTTTTAGGTTCACGTCCTATGTTTTCTTGTACTATTTCAGTCACTGTGCACTGACCATTGAGGTGCAGATATGAATCTTTAAAACCGCTTGCACTTTTACTGTGATTGGCAGAGAATGTGAAATGGTCAACAGTGCTTCATTTCTTCTCTTTCCTGGTGTTGTTCATGGACAGCATTCCCCTCCTGGAACCCTGTCATGGGCAATACATAACACCTAGCTTCTCTTTTATCATTTGTTTTTTGCTGGAGAGCTATTGCCCATCAATGGATTTTGAGTAGATAAGTATCAGGAATGTTTATCATGTAATATTTCCCTTAGTAGGTAGATGTGTGCTTACCTTAGTGGAGTACTGCTTCATGTTTTATTTTTTGAGGCTCAGTCTACTGAATTTTCTCATTTGTTCTGGCCTTGCTTTCTGACTCTGAGTAGTGGTTCAGGGGAAACAACTAATTTGTCATAAAAATCAACGGCTTCGGTATCCTAGAAAGAAGAGAACATAAGTTTTTTTTTGAGAAAGAGTCACCAACACCTGAACTGGTAAAAGTTCATTGACGTGGACTATCTTCTATTTGTCATTAAGTTCAAGTGGGATTAGGAATTGTGTATGTTGTTAGGAAGGTGAATATTATCTTAGATTAGCGCTTGGGTTTTTAAGGTTTTAAATAAATGTACAACCGTCGCACGCAGGGTCTTCTCCATCTCCTCCCAGCCTTTAAGCATGAAGTGAGATAAGAGCTTTCTTCATAATTATCTTTTTGCTCCAATTTTTTCAATCATGCAAAAAGCACACAATTAGCATTATATTTGGGAGTGAGAGTGCTACCGTAGATCTGTTTTATTTTGTGTGCTGGTATTGGGCAAGACATTTCTTGTCTTTCTTACTGAGGATCTTGTGTGGTGTGGGGACTCTACATGGACTCTCTGTGACTTCATATGGTGAAAGATGTTGCCTGAAATTATACATGTTGTCCAGGGGTTGGATGATCTCTGTATAAGTAGTGTGGCATTAAATGTATACTGAATCAAAGGAATAGTTGTTTTAGAGGATGCAAGAAAGATTTTAATTTCCTGTAAGACAGTATTTAAGTGACAGACTTCCAGAGTAGGCTCTAGATGATGGCTTAATGAGCTTAGACACCTCTGTTTTTTTCTGCCGGCATTTTTTAGGCCTCTGTGGTATTTGACTTTTGAAAGTAAAAATAAAAGTCATGATACCTATACAGACTTGATGCTTTTTCCATGCTCCAAATCTAACTGTGTTTTTACTGTTGTTGTTCGCAGCTTAATTAAGTTTCCTGAGTTGGATGGAAGTACAATTGAACTAATATTTTTGCAAGACTTGCAAATAATTTCTAGTATCAACCAAATGGAATACCAATGATCATTCAGTCATCAGTAGTAATTTCTCTATTCAGGAGAATAGACATCACTAATATATTTACCAATAATCATAAAAATGCAGTAAAGTTTTTCATAATAGTTTCAGTGGAGAGGAAAAATACATGGTTTGTAACTTTATCAACCTTGATGGAGAAAATATATGGAAGGAAAACATTTTATTCCTAGATAATGTAAACTCCTGACATTGCAAATAAAGCTTACTGCTGTAAGGTAGTTGTTTCTTAATAATTCAAAGGTTAAACTTAATTGCCAGGTGTTTAACATTTTTATATGGTTCGTATTTCCATTACCATGAATGTCTGAAGAAAATCAATGAAAGCATAAAGGATACTATCGAATGAAAAATATTTAACATTTATACATAGTAGACGTTGTTTGCTACATTATTCCTAATGAGGCAGATGTTTACTCTTAAAATAAATGTTACTTTTTCCTTTTGCAAACCATTAAACAACAGAGCATGCGTTCTGGCTTTTTTTTTAATTAACGCTAGTGCATTGAGATTCATCTCTAAGTACCTGTTACGTAAACTATGCAGAGTTAGGGGATCGTTGTATCTTGTTTTTTATTTCTGCTTTCTCATTTTCTCTGTGAGATTGTTTTTTAAGTTTGGTTTACAGATTTCCTGTAAGAGAGCAGGTGCAGATTACCCAAGAGATTGCCACCACAGTCAGTTAAGGTAGAACATTCATCAGCTGTACAGTTTATCTATTGCAAAATAATTTTCAGCAGTTGCTGTACTCATGTGCAACGTAAATGTCCTTTAAAGATATTAATTAAAAGTTCAAATTCTGTCTTACAGGTCAGCTGCTTTTACAAGGCATATTTTCACATTTCTGTTGAGCATTATATTTATCTCGGGGTAGCTGTCTGAGTTGCAATGTAATTGCATTACAGGAAGCTCAGCAAAACGTTCGTCACTTTGGGCATGAATGTGTAGTTTCAGGCAGCGTCTTCTTCTTGAAATACCGTGTTTACTTCTTAATATATACAGACTGGTACAGTGATTCAGAGGTGGACACAGTCCTCCAGCTAGACGTATCTGAATTTCTCAGTTTGGCCTTCACCCAAAAAGATCTTCAAACATAAATGTGCATATTTTCCTCCACAGAGATGGACATAAATATGTATGTAAGCATTTTCTTGAGGAGTGAATGATTTTCGAAGGCATGGAGTACCTGCAGCTTCCTTTCATTATTCTATTGTGCATTCAATGGGTAATTCACTTTCTTCTCCTCGTTTGTATAGAATGAAGTTTAACAAGTGAATCATGCTCTTAAACTGATTAGAAATAATGAACAAAGGAAGTTCTGTACCTGCCCACTTCTTGATTTAAGTAGTATATTCCTGTTTGTCTTGGCTTCCTTCTTGCTTTGAGACTCCCTAGCTCCACAAAGCAAACATATTACACCTTTCAAGACTTATGTAGATTTATATTTTATTGTAGTCATTCCCAATATCAAACGGTAGTAAAAGAATGGTGCCAGGAGTCAAGTGTAACAAAAGCAAGAGAGTAAAATCTTTCTGCTTTGAGAGGAAAAGAAAATCTACCAAACACATTCAGATGCTTCCCTAATTCACAAGTGTCGTAGATTAGAGCATCTGCACACACCCTTTTGAGGTCATTCAGTCAGAAATAGCATCTAACTTCTCCTAGAGCTTTAAATGTAATTGCTTTCTCCAGCCTAAGCTCATCTATAACCACGGTATCTAAGAATTATCCATTAGAAGCAAATGCACAAATCTTCCTCTTCCAGGCTCTCTTGGCAGGAGTGCACTTAGAAGTTACTGCTGGGGCCTTTCGAAATAAGTGAAAGGATCCTGACATACTTGAGAGGGCCTTCTGTGGGAAAATTAGGATGAAATATTGTTTTGGATGCATTTCTGTAAGTAGTGGGAGTGGAGGGCCACTCGTCATTGGCAGTGAGCGTGGAAATGCAGGTCGATCTCCTGAGGATACAAGTCTGTATCAGTAACCATGTCTTTTCAATGGCAAAACTGCTGTGTCTTTGGAGAAAGGCACGTGCTGGCTCATTCGAAGCTGGCATGGGGAGGCTGGAGCAGCGCCTGCACTGCTGCCAGGGCTGGCGAGCAGGGGATGTCCTCTTCCCTTCAGGTGGCCCAGCACCACAGAATAAGCATCACTGTGTTGCCAGGAAATCACACAGCGAACTCATTGCCTTGAAAAACTCTTCTACATCCAAGAAAAGTTATGCTGACTGACGTTGGAAATAGTCTTTAAAATCATTAGGAGGAAAGGAATCTCTCTCCTCTCATCTCTCTGCAGTTGCTACTTTCTTGTAGAGTCGGATTTTTTTCTTGTGCATCAGATGAACCATTGCCACAGGAAGGAAGACAGTCTTGCTTTTAACTGCTCTTTGCAAAAGTATATGTATGTGTGGCAGGAAATGTAAAGCACTGCACGAATGAGCTACTTGCAGATATCTGTGCAACAGGGAGGAAAGAAGAGACTGTGCTGGCAGTTGGAGGTTTTTTCTTAGGCTTGTCCCTCAGATCCTTGTGAAGTGCAATTGGGAGGTAGGACTTAGAATCATAGAATTCTTTAGGTTGGAAAAAAATTTCAACATTGTCAAGTCCAACCCTAAATCTGTCACTGTCCAGTCCTCTACTAAACCATGTCCTTAAGTGCCACGTCTGTACTTCTTAAATACCTCTAGGGGTGATGACTCTACAACTTTCCTGGGCAGCCTGTTCCAATGCTTGTCAACCCTTTCTGTGAAGTAGTTTTACCTAATATCCAATCTAAACCTCCCATGGCACAACTTGAGGCCTTTTCTTCTTTTCCTATTACTTGTTCCTTTGGAGAAGACACAGACACCCATCTCCCTACAACCTACTTTCAGCCTTCTCATGCCTTTGGCCACTAGAAATATTAATTAAATGTTTTGGGTTTTTTCCAAGGAGGCTTCAGTACACTTCCTGTGCAACAGTAGCTAGTTGCAATAAGTACGCATGTTCTGGAGTGATTTATTCCATCACTAGTCATTTAATCTGTGGATGTTTCTCTCTTCAAGATGTCCCAACTGCATCTGTAGACTGAAGATGAAGCAGAATTTAGAATAGAAGAGGAACAGCTTTGCTAATGTCTGTGGGTGTTGTAAATTTTTATATAATAGAACAGTTTGTTCAAACAGACATAGTTCTTTCCCCTTAAGCTTAGAAACAATAGATTTCATTTGGTGATTGGAGGTACTGTGTGGAAAGAAGTTGGGCTTCCTCAGAGGTCATGCATGACTGCTGACTAAACTCGTGATTTGGCATCTGCAAATAATCTATTTGCTGGGGTATTGGAATCAAGAGGTTATTGTAGGCAGGGGTGAGGCAGGTGATGATCCTGCATTACAAACAATCTGAAAAGAATTTTTATTTTCATCCTGAAATGCTTGTAGACATACTTTTTAGTGGTATTATTAATAGTTTCATGCACTTAAATTGTAATTATTTGAAATCATCAAACTGAGCATTGGTAAAAGCTCTCTCTTATGTTTCAATTAGAGATGATGGCAAAACTTCATCTGAATTAGAAAAATGTATGCAAAGTTTCTGAGGTTATAATTGAGAAATTCTTCTATGGAGAGAGAAAGGCCTATCTTCAAAGCTGCTGCATTATGGATATGTGAGCACTTCACATTACATTTTGCTGTTTGGAGACATTGTGAAGGGAGAATTATATTAAGAGCATTTGTGGAATTGCAGAGGCAGGAGAAATTGTCTGGGTGGGAACAAGATCATTGAGGTGAAGGAGAATTTATGAATGTCTATTTGACTGATAATGAATATTACTTTCAGGATAGAAATGTGTTTGTCTTACATTATTAATATTGTTTTAATTAGCATTTTCCCCTTTTATTTTCTCTTTCTGTAGAGAGAGAGTGCTGAAGTACTAGCATGACTCAATTTATTGCATTTATATATAAATAAAACATAGTATTGATCTTCACATTTTTCTTCCATTGAGGTCTTGACTCTGTGTGCAGACCTGAGGAAATCAGTAATATTTTTACTACAGCATGAAAATTTTATTCACTGCCTGATTGTATTTCTGACAGCTTTTCATTTGGTAAATGTTTGTGTAAATCTCGTGCTGAGATTGAGCCTCAGATAGTCTATTCCCATCTGGCTCCACTCTCTGCTGGAGTGTAGGTCACTTTTTAGCCGCTCTTGTGGGTTGTTTGACAGGCAGGGATGCTGCTGGGTGAGCACAGTGCAGGCCAATGTCTGACCTCCAGTATGGAGACATCTACACTTGGAGAAAAAACTAGGGAGGTGCTTCTGAAATTTCAGTATTTCTGAATACCCTTTAGCCTGGTGAGAAACACAATCCTCAGGGATTTTTCCTGCAGGAAGGAGTTCATTCAGTCATATTCCTCTCCAGGGAAATTCTCCTTGAAATCGTAGTTGAGTCAATGATATCCATAAAATATAAAAGATATCTAAAAATATTATAATGGAAGATTAAATTTCATTATTGCTGCTCTTCATTAATGGGAAAATTGGAGCTGAAGTAGCTCTACCAAACCCAAGTGTGATATCACACCAGTAAGTGTCAGAAGAGAAGTATTTACTTGGAAAAATCCTTTGTATGATTTTGCTTTCCAGCACTTTTTCATCTGCCTGTATCTGTAAATTACATTACCACAATGAAAGGTTGTGGCATTCTTTTTTGCTGGCCGTTATCACCAGCTTTAGGAATTAATCATAAATAATATAACTGATAGTGACTGAAATCTTGGATATATTAAGACAACACATTGACTTTTCAGATACGATCTGTATCTGGAAGATAAAATTAACTAGCAGAGTGCTCCGCATTTAAGAAATATGATCTTATGAAATTTTGATTGTGTTCTTCGTTCTTCAGGTTTATTAATCCCTGGTAGAAATGTATTCTTCTCTGTCTTGTGTGGAAAAGAGGCAAGTCTCTGTGAAATAAGACTAGAATGAAAATGATCCTGCATGAAAATGTGAACAGTTTTAAAGATTTTGAAATCTTTTAGAGACAAGTCAGTTAAGTGATCTGAGGTATATTTCGATTTTGTGAATGGGTTAGGAATACTGTGGGGGTCTACTCAACTCCAAATACTTACATTTAGCACCCTGCAATGAACCAGAATTTGCCTTCATCACAGCCTGGCGTGTATCACAGAGCTATGTCTTATGAATGCACAGGGTGTCTGCTGCATTCAGTATGTTGTGATGGCTCAGTAATAAAGTTCTGTCTTTCAGCCTTGCCTTTAAACGTGAGGCTTACTGTAATGGGTATGTGACGTTGGCAGGTTATGCAGTTCCAAGTATGGATCCCTGGATTAGTTCCAAACTGAGGGCTGCCTTGCCTACCTCTAGAGGGTGTGCAGGTGACGGCAACAAATCACTACACATACAGTTCATACTGTTTCTGGCAGGAGGGTAAAGCTGGTATCTTGCAGTCTAGCCCTTGAAATTACAGGTTATGTGTTCTAAAAAATCATTAACGCTTTTTTAGTTTTATTAAAAGCGATAATTAATGCAGAATACTGGAAAATTCTTAGAATACCTTGTGAAAATGATGACACACCCAGCCACAGCTCTGCAGATTGTCATTCACTAAAACTTCAGACTTCTTTCTTGTAACAAATGCAGGAGATACAAGTTCATGATTAAATAATACCAAGTATTTCTGTCAGTTTTATTCTTGGGAGTTCTAGTTACCTGTCTAGCTGTCTGTTAGTGTCTTAGATGCTCTGCAAACAGTGAAAATTCTTGATGGAAGAAATCTGTCTTTGCTTTTAAAATAACATAGAAAAGCAAAACAATGGCATTGGTCACCATCGTAGGCAAATGCTAATTCTCTTCTTACCTTTTTCTAAATTACCCCAGGCAATAGCATCACTGTCTTTTATTCAGGATGGTAATGCAGGCATTGTTTGAGATGGACCTTTGTCATTCCTAATATGATTTCTGTCTACCTTGTATCTCAAAGATAGGTCCTATCTGTCAGCAGAGCTCAAACTACCACTCAAACTCTTAATATTTCAGTTCTTGCAACCTCCCTCTGTCTGGTCTCAACAGTACGTTCTGAGTGCTTGGCCCTGTAGGTGTGTATGACCCCTGCTGCTCAGCTCAGAGTTAGCTCCTCTTACTGCCCAGGGAGAAAGTTATTTCTCTTAACTTTCAATAGCTGTAAGAAGCATCTGCCTAGTTAATTTTTAAATTGCATTTAAAATTGAGTAAGGAAAGGAGAAAGGCAACTTTGTATGATTTATTAAGTGGGAAAAAACAATAAATGGAACTGTTCCTTTTTGCTTGGTCCAGCAACCTCAGGAACATGTGATAGAAGTGCTGTTCATTCAACAACAAACTACTGACAGCAGAAGACTAACATGGGTGCATTTCTATCTTACTGCAACTGGAACAAACTTCAGTAAACCTGTAACTAAAAATACGGTGTATTTTTTTCCAGTCACTTTTCGAAAGTGACAGTTATTTTGGCAGATACTGAGCTGTTAGATTAGCTGGGAATTTCACTGTGTAACTATTTTATCAATGTAATTCATCACATGGTTAATGACAGTTTTCCTCCTGCATTATTTGGCTTTGTCAGTAGATACTCAGTTAGAGAAATGGATGATTGGTGGAAGAACAAGCGGAAATGCAACACCGCTTCCCAGCATGTGGCAGGGATGCGAGGATACAGATGAATTAATTGTGGTAGATACCCCAAGTCTTATGACTTTTTCTGTGGTTGGGAGCTAAAACCCCGTGAGATATTAAGTGGCTGATAAAGACTAGCAAGAATGTGGGGAAAGCAATCAATGGGATGCCCTGGGAGAACAGATTGATGTCAGTCTCATGGGTTCTTTGAAACAGGCTGTTGTCAAAATCTTAAGGCTTGACAAACATTGGAAAAGTTAGACATAAATTGGAGTAGTTTATTTGTTTTAAGGTATGATTTTATGAAGCTCCTTCTCTCAACAGGCTTCTACATCTGTATACTTTTTCAGTCTGAAGTATGGAATGGGAATGGACTTAATTAGACTAGGTGAAGCGTATTAATGTCAGCTGGTCATATTACTGTGGTATCATCACTGTGTCTTTCAGGACATTCTACCAAACTTTTAGACCCTTGTATAAAACCATGCAAATTGTTGAAAAACAGGAATAAAAAAAGAATATTATTGCTTGTGACCTAGGATGGAAGAGCAATTGAGATCTTTGCAACTGAAAGTCTCAAGTAGTTTTTCTGTCTTATCAGCTAATCTCTAGATGATAGGTGTTTAAAATTGATTAATATTGTGTCTAGGTAGGCTGAGTCAACTATGTCTGCTCTTTCATTGTGTTCATTAACATTGACCTTAGAATCTGTTGCATGCATGCACACATACAGAAAACTTCTGGTTGCCTTTTGTATTTGCCTTTTTCATGCCTCAGAGAATGCACTGGGAAAGATAGAAATGTGTGGCCTCTCCATACCATAGCATGGTCAAACCATAGCAAAACCAAAGAGAACTTACACTTTCTTGAGACCTCACCCTTGATCATATAGACACCTTTGTCTTCCACAAAGACAAAGCAAATAAGACTCTCAGCTCTTCTGTCCTGGGGGGGGAAGAAGTAAAGAAAAGCTCCATTTTAATCTTAGCAGTTTTCAGGTATTTTCTAAAAAGTCACTAAAATAAAGAAGTCAGACTTGCCTTTGAGTGGCTTTATAGCTACTCTGACAGTCAGTTTTTTCTTCTTTCAGTGGTGCCCAGTTGGTTTCTTAAGGGACTAATGATCTTTTCCTTCCTCTGCGCTCTCTGATTAATTCAAGTCCTCCTTCAGAGGACCATGGAACTGGAACCTAAGGGTTTGCTAATGGTCACCCTTGTAAGAGGACTCCATGGACATTGCTGAGGGATGAAAAGAGCACAGCTTTTATGACAGTGGTTTATTTCCTTTGAAATCCCATCAGCAGTGTGGCATTTAGCTTGCACTATTTTAAGCTTTCAGAAAACTCTCTGATGCATTCAAGCATGTAGATGTTCATATATATATATATAAAGGTGCTGACATACATTGCTGTCCCCGTTAATGAAAGCAGAGAACATGATTTATATTTATATCAAACATTAGTACTTTTGGATGGAGAAGTCGTTAGCAGGTAAAAGTGGCAGGCCAAATCCCAAAGCTGTTTACTAGCCATTAACTCCATGCTCAATCCAGAAGCTCTTACTCAAGCAAAATACCAGTGAAGAAATAGGATGCTTCATTGTTGTATTCTTGAATTTTCTAAGAGTGCAGTGTAGTGAAAAGAAAATTGCGCTTCAGTTTTATATCAGTCCTGTGTCATTGCTGTCTTGTGCAGCCTCACAAGGGATCACTTGTGCTGCATGAACTGTGGTGTGGTATGTGGAAAACACCTGCAGCTGCTGTAGATTACAATATGCTGTAGACAATGAGTTTAGATCTCTGCTTTATCTATTTGCAATGAATAACAGTGACTGCAAGTAGCAAAATACTTCTCCGTGAAAAGTAGCCATTAAAATACTGCTGCAAAGGTAACCATAGTGTTCAGAAAATGATATGGTACAAAATAACATATTTTGCTACATGTAGTTTTATTGTTCTCTTGCAGGCATGGAAATCTGGATATGTTCCTAATCTAAAATCAATAGGAAATACTTCAGTTGTTCAAACAGCTCTTAAACATATTTTAGTTTGATAGCTGATTTTATATTATGTTTGCAGCCTTTGTGCACAGCAGTGTTTAATAGCAGAGTTTGCTTCATAATGAATATAGATGAAGACTGTTCTTTATATTATCAGTCTAAAACCTCCATGTATTCATATAATGCAGTTGAGGTTAAGTTGGAATTTATTGCTGCATTACTTGACACGTAACTATCAACTAAAAGAACTCCTTGCAACTCAAACTCAAGACTTATCACATCCCATTTAGAAAAAGACCTTACAAGTTAGTTAAATGACTGCGTTAGCAGGGTTACAATGGTTCTATGGAAAAGCAGCTATTAATGGCCAGTTCTCAGTATTGGTATGGATCACGTACTTGTTCCTCCTTTAATGTTTTCTCCTTCTGACAGTTGAACTACATGATCACTGTAGGTCCCTTCTAACTAAATAGTCCTATTCTCTCATCTCCCTCTCCTCTGTCATCACTGTCTTTGTAGGCAGTGGATATCAATGACTGTAATTGCTTTATAGTTCTTAGTCTTACTGTTACGGTAGGTTTTTAACTTTCTTAAAAGGCAGCAAGTGTATGAGAATTAACCTATTGTTTTCTTTTGTGCTTTTTCTGGCATCTTTGCCTAAGTTGCTAGTTATTAATGACCACCCTTGGGGTATGAAAACAAAAATCCTTAATGTTCTCATGATGAAATACATTTTTTTTTAAAGTCTCTGGGACCAGGTTTCGTCCATTTGATTTGCACAATTTGCTTGCATAGTGTTGTGAAAAAGAAAGAGTAAATTAAAACAGCTTAACTGCATCCTCCATCACAGAGATGCTTCACAAAGAAGAGACCTGGATAAGCATGTTTTTTTGAGGGGTCATTTGTTCTATTGCCCACCTGTCCTGGACCACTTGCAAAATATAGCACCTGACATTATCTTTTGAGCTTAAGGTTAGTGACAAAGTCTCAGCATGACTTGCTTGGTGGGTCTGGGTTTATGCAAGTTCTGTGTTTGTTAGAGACATTAAAGTCTAGCTGGGAGATTCTGTCTACAGAGAGGATTCTTTATGAATTGAAAACAACCTTGCACTTATAAAGGTTTAAAAAAGGTGGTAGCTGGCAGTCAAAAATGTCACTGCTTTAGTGCACTTATCCTCGTTTGATGTTAAATCCATTCGGTAACATTGAGTTTAGAATAGTGGTTCCTTTGGCTCAAATTGCATATAGTCACAGTTGTGATGATACTCTTGGCAGGACCAGGGACAACTGCTTTGAAGCTGTTTCCTGTTTCTTCTTCCTTGCAGTGTGGTGTGTGCCGATACGTTACAACTTGCAGCTTGCGGTGTTTCATTGCTTAATTTAACTATAGCTTGCATTTCTTATGGTTTGATTGGTTGGCAAAGCATGCAGAAATTCTGAGTCAGATACACCTATTTCTGGCTGCCCGGTATAATAAGGTGCAGCCCCGGAGCAACATGTTTTGTGTAACTTTCCAGGCACACAAAATTCAGATCTATAAGGGATGGTTTGAATTTTTTTTTTTTTTAAATGCCATTTAACTTTGAATTATGTTTGTATTTATTCTTATGAGCCTCTTGGTAATAATAAAATTGTGAGTTTTCCCCCTTTTTTTTATTTTTACCTTTTTTTTTTCCTTTAATAATTATGACTTTGATACGTATGCAATATGCCAGATGGACATTCCTGGAAATGTAGGTGTCCTGTACAATCTCAGAGTGGCTATGTAGAACTAGCACTGAAATGTCACAAATTTCTGCTTTCTATAACCCTGTCCTGGGGCATTGCTGTTGAAAGTGAGTTTTGTTTCTGTAGATTGCGTAGTCTGGTTTGCGTGACCAGCCTGCTGAGAAGGGCGCTCATTAGGGGTACTGGACGTTGGTGCATGGTGCAAATCGAATACAGGGCTAAAACCAGCAGCTTATATTCCAGGAGACAACAGAATTATTCACTGCTGATAATTTTTGGCTCCTAACTAATGGGTTTGAATCTGTCACTAGAGAAAGAAAGCAGTTTGGCTATAATTCTTACAGAAAAAGGAAAATTATCTAAGAAATGTTTCCGTATATTTGGAGATTAAGATTCTGTTGAACAGATAACTGTTAGCTGCATCAAACATGATTATGTGCTTAATTGCTTGTGTGTAAATAATGGAGTAAAATCCTTATGGGTAGCAATTGAGACACACCTGGGGGCAATTACGTACAGCAGTATAAAATATTGGTTTCCTTGAAATTCAAGAAATATGCTAATACTCATGGCACAAAATTGCACACCTCCATGTACTGAAAATACTGCCTCCTAAGAAAACCAGATAGAATTTAAAGCCGTAGGTAAGAAATTCCATTTGTTATGCACTTTTATAAAGAAACCTATTATCTACTTTTATTCTTTCTTTAGATTTATATATTGAGATCTGCCATTGTCTTATGTTCTTTGCTTGAGCGGATCCACTTTGTTATTTACCCTTGGCTGACAGCAGACATGGTTTTCTCTGGGAGATACCAATAAATGTCTACCAAGATGCAGCCATGTGGGAAACCTGGCCTGCTTTTTGGTGCTGCTAAGCTGCTGGTCTGCTGTTGTTATGACAGTTACTTCAAATCTGGGCAGTCAGTCTTGAAGTCTGTAGTGACGTGAATACTAAGTTTGGATCACTATGGTTTTGTATTTATGGTTACTTAGGCTTTTTCCCTATTCCGTTTTTTCATTTATTTTCTTTTTAAATGTGTGGTCTTTTGAGTCTTGTTTATTTCCCCTACTAAAAACCTTTCCATGTGATTTTTTTTTCTCTGAAACCTTACTTTAAGATTAAAAATACTCCATTTAAAAGATACGTTTTGCAAAACTATACTAAATACTTAAGATTAGATTACTCAGTTTATTTTATTTAAAATACATTTTATAATTCAGTTAAGTGTTCATTCCCTAAAATTCCAGGAAATAACATGGACAACATCGTGAATTACCGAGAGAGAAAAAATGAAGTGACATTGGAGATGCAAAGAGTGGAAGTATAAAGCCAAAGCTAAAATTTTGGGAAATTGCTGTGGTATTTTTGGGGTTTTTTTTAAAAAGGGGGAAAATATTTTTTTAGCCCATTCTAAAAACCAGACAAAGTCATTTTTTGAAAATAATATTGATGTCAGTGTTTATCCTTTGCTGTGTAGCTTTCAAAACTTCTGGCATTCCTTCTGTGTTTTAACATTTCCCTTCTCTCTATGATGTTGTTTCATTCTTTTGACATAGCACCCATACGCCGGATAGATGTGCCAGTGCAATGTGAACAAGTTTAACTGTTACTTAATATATATACTGGTTTATTCTTCAGGATAGCTGCATACCAGAAGTACCACAAAGTGAATCAGTCCCAACACATTATAGACACACCATAACGTGCATCCATTCAATGCACTTATACATAAGTTTAGATGTATACATGTATGTACAAACAGGCTGTTGAACATAGCAGCTGCGAAATGATGCAGGCTTTCCCCTTTCCACACATCTTAGGGCTAACTTGCACCAGAGCTGGACTGCATCTGTCCTGTCTTATACTTGGCCAGGGTCTTCTTCTGTGCATCAAGTGGCCATCCTTTAGCAACACTTTTTTTGGTGCAAATTATCCAAAAGAATGAGAAAACTGTGTTGCAGCCCACCAGAATGGTGGTTTTTATAGCATGAAACTTAAATCACATTTTATGACCTGCATGGCCTCTTCATCTATCCCATGTCCTTCTTCCCAAAAATGAGGGGTCATGGGAGCAATCTGTCCCCGAAGACAAAGAGCAAATCAGAGCTGGGGGCTGAACAGCTGAAGTGTTCAGGAGTGTGGTACCCAAGACCTTCTCCTGGCCACCTTCTGTTTAGCAGGATAGACATACCCAAATATACTTAATAGCTGAGTTTGCAGAGCCATAGCGTAGTGGGGTTTTTTAATGTGTTGAGCTTCACTTCGCTATGAGAACTTTTTCACCTGAAATCAAAATGCTTTGCGGACTCTTTAACAGTCCTGTTAAGGACAAAGAAATTCCATCATTTCCTTTGATGAAAGTTTAGATACTTGTGAATTGGTACTCTTTTTTTTTTCCAGGAGAAATTTTTGCTAAATATTCCCAAGCAGGCATTTTCTCTTTTCCATTTCCCCTCTTTGCCTTTCGACGTGTCGGTTATCTGCAAAGAAGCCAGACTCCTATTAGAGGTTTTTTCCCTGTGTTTTTCATGAGGAATTCACAGAGGGAGGCTGATACTCTAAGAAACGAGCTTCTTCACTGTGGTTGGTGCTCTAGGAGGCACAGTTCAGTATTAAAAGTGCAAAGTAGAGTTGCAGAGCTTAACGAAAGAGCAGTTCAGATACCAAATGCGTAATTTGTGGACCTTATATGGAAGTATGAAATGCTTGGACTGATAAATAACGAGTGTAGTAGTGGTTTTGTGTTTAGTAGTATGATGTAGTATTTTTTGTTCTTGAAATACTTTTAAGAAAAAGAAGCCTTTTTGTTATGCAACCCATCAAAGCGAAGTTGCTGTTACAAGTTAGAAATATTCTTCAGGTTGTTTAACATTTCACAGCTCCTTCTTGAGAGAATGCAAATGAAGCAAGCCAGTAAGTGAAGACAAGTTGATGTTACACTCTGGTGTTGCTTCCTTTAGATTTGGCTTTAGGCATAAAATAACAGCTTGAGAAGCCAGTGCAACAACCACTAACTTCTATGATTCATTTAGAGTAGTCACATCTTTAAGCATAAAGGAGCTTTTTGAGGCTACACTCTTGATATAAAAAATATTCATAGGAACATGTGCCCTTAAATGTGCTTATGTTTTTCTGCCAGGTGCTACTGTAACAGTAGTGTGGATTTCTTAGATCAAGAAAATAACTTAAAAGCTGTACGGTCTTTTTCACGTTATGCTATGAAATATCAATTGAGTGTCATTCAGTATTGAGGTCTGGGAAAAAAAAATGTTTGTTTGGCAATTTCTATTACTCCTAACCTTACTAAGCTTGGTTAATATTTGTTTCTAAAGGAGAACGACAAGGAAGTGCCTCAGGAACTTGTTGATTTTGCTGCAGTTCTAACTGCAAGGGCGGCAGATGATGATGACTCTCCAAACTCCTTTGCTTCTCACTCCTGCCCACCAGTCTGTCTTGCTATCTGCCTGCTGCTGTAGATGCCTGCACTTCCAGCTGACCATATTTCATCTGTGTTTCCCTAGTGGACCTCTCCACAGCTTGTTGAACAGTAGACAAGCTGAGGTGAAGCCCAGTGAGCAGCGACATTCATGAGTTTGGTAACTAGAGCTTTGGAGATCCTACCATGTTCCCATGTAGTTTTTTTAAATTAAATAATTTTGAAGGATTCTGCACTTAATATTTCCCCTGATTTAATCCAGAATTGAAAAATATTCTGTTTTTTTAATAAAAATTCTGTGGGAATTTTTATGTCCAGTCCAGATCTTGAATATTTTGTTGTTTAAATAAATATCTAATTGTTTTGATTGAAATTAAAATATGCAACATGTTGGAAATGGAGTGATCCAGACCATTTCCATTGTTGCTGTGTTTGATCTGTGGGGAATGTTCACTATGGAGTTGCTTGGAGCTCCTTACTAACCTTCTGCCCAAAATTTGAGGGTAAAAACAACAGGTCACTGATGCCCTGTGGCATGTCTCTTACCTTGCTACTCCAGATGTCTCCTAATGATCGCAGCTCACTAGGTATGTAGGGACAATGTGGCACAGCTGATAATTCTAGATTTCATATTTTTTTAAAGTTAAGGTTAGAAGTTAGTGCTAGATACCACCATTGCTGATTTTGGACTACTATGTGGACTGCACAGATTAATTTTTGTAACATATGAGGCACGCTGAACGTGTTGAATTTCAGTGGGAGTGAGTTGTTGAGGTGTCTGTAGTTCCTGGATGTGCTAGGCAAGCACAGAGCAAACTCTCTTGCTTGGCTTGGACAGACATGGGCATTGCGGGGAGCCTGATCATCAGCAAGCAGGTATTTCTGCTGTAAATTTTACTGTAGTTGAAAAGCAGTTACTGCTGCACATTTTGCAGAAGTATTTGGCAGCCACACAACTTGCTTCATTTTTATTGACTAATTACAAGACAATATTGGTTGTTCTGTTTTCCAAGTTCTGTTACTTACACATAAAGTTAACGATTTAAAAAAATGGAAGAGGTACTAGGTGAGTGGAAAATTACCATGATTTTAATTAACAGGTAGCTCCATAAGCAGCAGAATTAATAAAACCTGGAATTACATTTCTGGATTTATTTCTTGTTTTGGTGCCTTAAGATGATCAGAGCTCAGTCTGATGATTTTTCTTCAGACTTGGCATATCGCAGATTTCTTTCCTATGCATTTCTGATGTGCAGTTCGAGCTGTGTCACATGCTGTACCCTTTCTTTGGCACAGGATTTGCACAGAGTTTCTTTCCTCTGCCAGGTCATTTATTTTCATTAAATATGTAAAAGCAGGAAACATTTTTGTGAATTTCCCCATCTGTCAAGTCTGAATTCGGCTACTGGGCTGAAAAGTTGATTTGCTTTGAAGGAGACTGGAACAGTTGAGCACACACACAAGCTACCTGATTGCAGAGGTCTTGTTTCCGTAAGAATCCAACTCCAATCCCACTGCTAGCCCATCCGTTATTGAAGAAAACTGAACTGACTGTATTCCCAGAAGCTTACAGTAGCATTTCAAGACTACACAGCATTTTTTTGAGAATACACTTGGTTTGTTGAGGACAGCTGACTTAGCGGAGTGGTAATGGTAACACTGATTTTCTTGTCCCATAAACAGGCATTGTACTTTGCAAGGAAAATATGAATCCTCTGTCTCAAAGGTTAACCTGAATAAAATGCAAGTCCCAACATATTAAAATTGCCTTGTCACTAAGGTCTTTCCACCATGAACAAGAACAGCATTCCTGTTGAATGAGAGTTTTCCTGAAAGACAAATGTGAGATACCCCCACACCTGTTGCTTAATCTCTGTGAACAAAAGGGTGATGAATACAAATGTGAGAAATTATACCCTTTTACCAGCCCTGATAGATGTTGATGTTAAGCAGTGATAGTGCTTTCTACATAGTTACCAGCATTTAGAAATGTTGTCCAAAGAAAACTCTCTAAATAAACTGGGTGCCCACTGAGCTGCAAGAAGTGAATAAACAGAGAGAGGTTGCCAAGAAAGCAGAATACAGAGCACTGCTTGGACCAGGCCAGATGTATGGGGTGGATGGAGGAGCCGTGAGGGAAAGGCACTTTGCGCCTTCAAAAGCTTCCAGAAATGCTCTTACTCCTTAGGGAGCTCATGCAACTGTACTGTGGGAAGTACATTAAATTATATTGTACAAACACTTGAGACTGTGTGGAAAACAGAGAAAACACTAAATATACTCAGTATTTTGTACAGTAAAAGTAAAAGAACACCTGCAAGTTTCTCTTCTGTAGTCCTTTGTCTTTCACAGCAAAAGCATAATCATCCTATCTTTTTGTTACTGAATAGTATCTTCTTTTTATTGGTTTGGAAAATGACACTTTATTAGTCTTGAATGGAGACTTTCCCTTGGGTAACTGTTCAGTAGAATAACAGTTTAGCTGTTCACATTCAAACTCTACTGAATAAATTGATTTTTGTCTTTCACAGCAAAAGCATAATCATCCTATCTTTTTGTTACTGAATAGTATCTTCTTTTTATTAGTTTGGAAAATGACACTTTATTAGTCTTGAATGGAGACTTTCCCTTGGGTAGCTGTTCAGTAGAATAACAGTTTAGCTGTTCACATTCAAACTCTACTGAATAAATTAATTTTTGAGTAAATTATTTTAATTTTAAATCTACTTGTTTTAATATCAAGTGGTTTAGAGAGACTTTGCTGATCTGCAGTACACAGAAAATGCAATATCATGCTTCAGCAAAATGACATGTAGTCATATCCCTTCATTAAATTTTCAGCTGTACCTGTTGTTAATTATTAGAGTGCCATTCACAATGTTGGCGGCACAGAAAATCGCCTGTTGGTGGCGAAGAAGGTTCCATCCTAAGTGGCTTTGTTTTCATTTCATGGCTTTCAGGAGAACAATGATTTAAAGTTTCACTTATTTTCTGCTGCTGATTAGTAACTGTCACTGAGGAATACTTTCTCTCTTGTGGGTTTTGGTTTGGTTTGTCTTTTTTCCCCCACCCTTTAGCTTCAGCAGATTCAAAACTGAACACCCTGTTAGGGTGTACAACACCTTAGAAACAACATACTTAATGTTGGATACACATTTCAGCTGATTAGCAGGAGTGGAGATTGAGCTGTGCATATACAGTGTATCTGTATATGAACTAATTCAGTTATAAACTTGGCAACTAATGCAAACAGAAGACTTGGTTAACCTCACTCACATATGTGACGCTCAAACAGCAGCAGTACTTTTGTTACATCCCACCCTGTGTATTTGAATGCCATTGCATCTACACGTGCTGAATGCTGTGGAAATCAGCAACGTGATAAGGCATGTTCCCCTTCAGGTTTCCTTATTTGAATATCACTTACTCAATGGCTAAAGATTGTCGGTGTCAATGGAATTAGATGATACCTCTTTCTGGGAATGTGTCTAGATCACAAAAAATCCATTTTATTTGTGACTAGTTGGCAGGATAGCTAATAGCTCTAGGCAGAGGGGTTAAGAACTGAAGTTATATGAAAGCTGAAATGCTGTTTTCTTCAAGAAAAGGTCATTGAAGGGCTTGGATGGAAAGAAGGCTATTGGAAAGAGGGTGCTTGTACTGGTTTTGGTTGGGTTTTGTGGGTTTTTTTTTTTCCCTTTCTCTGAAGAAAGATCATGGCATGTCTAAAATAAAGAAGAAAAACAAGCAACTGAGAAGAAATGCCTAGCATTCCTTTTTATTCTACATATACTTTCCTTGTCATGTTTATAAGAGAATATTGTCGTCTTAATAAGCCAGTTAGTAGCATTTCAGAGATACTGAAGAAATAAACTAATCAAAGATTATCCATTGTTTAATCAAGAATTATTTGTAAGATACTGATGATTTCGAAGGACAAGAACAGTTTCTGAAAGACTTAAGTAAATGCCATACTTATATCAGCTGTAAATGTGCAAAAAGTTAAAGTCTGTGCCCCTTTTAGTTTTCTAATATTTGTAGAGTTGTAAACATTCTAGCAAAATTGCAGAATGCCAACAGAATTCTATTACAAATATTATTATAAAGTTCTTCATGAAATTTTTTTTCCTATTTATGTTTTTATTGGCTCTCTGTGGGATATGGGTTCATAACCCAGTCATAATCAGTTCCACTCTGAAATTAGAAATGGGAGTAAAGCCACTTTTCCACAAGTTAGAGAGTAAACACTGTTTTCGTTCCAGCAAAAATGTGACCAATAATGGTTCTTCCTAAGGAAATGAAGTACAAGAGGTGATATATAAGAATTGTAATCTTGATGAGTAGTGATAAGTTATTAAAAATAGTGTGAATTGATGCAATTCATTTCTGTCTACATCTGTAAAGTAAAAAGTAAGCATTTTGCCTATTTATATTAAAATATTTTAAATACTGTAAACGTGCCAATATAATTTATATTGTCAGTTAACATTTTATATGCTTCTACCTCTAAAAATTTCCAGGGGTTATTTAATGTTATGTACTTCTAATGCAATTTAAACTGAAAACAAATTCAAAGGAAAAAAAATACAAAGAAAGCTGTTAATTATTCTGTTAATTATTTCTTAAAATTCATGAGGTTTTTTCTTCTTGGAATAAATAAGGGAGCTGGAAAACAAGACAGAGATGAGAATTCCTATCTCAACATGCCAAAATATGATCTGATGGGTAAGCCTATTTTTGTTAGAATGAGTAGATTTGCATATTCGGATTCCTTGTGTAGACAATTTGGACAGAAATACTCCAGTCTGGTTGTGTTATAGAGAGGGAAGTGATAAGAAATTTGAAACAAGTGATTTTGTTTTAGTTGCAATGCCTGTTGAAAATGAAAGACAAAGTCTAATTAGTGTATGATCTTCCATGCATTGCTGAGCTGGGAGGTATGCTGTGTGGAGAAACTTTCTAGTAGGTTTTCTTGCAAGCTTGTTGCCCCAGTGTGCGGATAAATTATTGAGGAAGGGAGTTGGTGGTACCCTGGCCTGGGACATTGTAATTTGTTGGTTCCCTTGGAGCCTCTGTGCCAGCAAGACACCTTTGAAAGTGTCAAGGCCCAGATATGGTGGTTTGTACTCTGTAAAAGATGAAAGAAGTTGTTCCGATTTCCATAGAGCTATCTGAGATTCATGGGTATCTCAAGGCACTGGAGTGTTAAGGGACCCAAAACCAAATTCCAGCAAGAGGATTTAAAATTAACTTCCTTAAGGTGAAACTCTTGAGATTTCCGCTTACTTATAGAAGGATAATTGCCATGGAATTCTGGAGAAGAAATCGTGTCCAGATTTTCATATATAACAAGTAACACTATAGATGGAAGAAAATACTGGTTCTTAAGCATCTCAGGGAAAATTGGTCATTAGGACAATAGCATGATTTAAACTAAAATTTTTAACAAAAACATATATGCTTAGATACTTGCAATCTTTATGTTTTTAAAGTCTGAAAAGTGTGTACTAGACTAAATACAGTGTTTATAAAGTCTAGTTTATGGCAAGTTCATCGGTGGAGATTCTAGAGGTTATGATTTAAAAATTGTAAATAGAAGACAATGGACAGACTGTTGCATAGAGCTTGGATATAATTTATCTTTGGTGCGTAGATCCCAGTCACATGCAAAAAGATCCATTCAAAGAAAGTCATAGTGCTAGTTAATAATTCCTCTATACATTAACAAAAAGTAATGTTCGGTGCTGTCAGAGGTAAAATTGTGCTTCATGACACACTACATTTTGCAGTAACTATGACATGCTCGAATTGGCCATATGACAGACTTTCAGTTTTATTTCTCTTGGCTCTTCTGATCCTTTGGCAAACTTGATCAAAGAATTTATTTCAGAACAGTCAACAAAACCCCAGGAGTTGAGATGAACTCTGAGTCTTTACTAGGTAATGGCTAAAACCATTTAGAGAAGGTTTGAACTGAGATTACAGATCTGGCTCGAAGCTCAAGGCATGTGTAATGTGAAAAAAAGAAGGAAAAGGAGATCAGTTTGATTAAAAACATGCTTGTTGCAATGATAGCAGCTGAATATCAAATACAAGAACTGTGGATATTTGAGACAGCAGATGTGTGGTGCTGTTAAACGTGCTGGGTTCAGATAAAATTGTTCATCGACAGCTAGCAAATAGCTGTGCTGAGGCAGAGCGGTGTTGCCCAGGTTGCTTTGGCTCAGTTTTACCTCACTCCTTTATCAATAGAAAGTGCTGATCTGCATTTCATGAAGCAGCATGATGCACTTTACCTTCCTTTCTTGCTGGAGGGATCTCTTCCTGTTTCATTTCCTCATCGGGTGCATTTCACAATAACGTTATTTACTGACAGTAGAGTCAGTTCACCAATGTAACATTTGAGACCTTTTTGAGTACGGTCTGCTTTTCACCGTAGTGTGAATTTTCATGTATTCTAGGCATGTTTTCTCTTTTGAAGTATTTTGTATATGCCTTGTAGCAAAACCAGCAGTTATTTTCTTGCTGAAAAAGCCATGTGTTGAGTTCTATGCATCTCAGCAGGGAATACAGTAACTGGATCAGTTTTTCCAACACTCATTCAAATTTGCATCTCTGGATTTTATAACCACTGCATTTTTTCCTGTAGGCATATCTCAATCCCTGCACTCCTCCCCCAGTTTTACTGCCTGTTTGTGTTTTTATACCTCCACATTTTCCTTTGTTTCTTACATTCAGCTAGAGCATTTCTTTTTCCTCTTAATGACCTCAGCTTTTTCTTTACGCCGTATTTTCAGGGTATCTTAGCATCAATAGACAGTGCTTGAGAATGTTGCATGTTGTTTGTGTCATCTGTGCCAGTCGCACTGGCTTTTATAAGCTTCACATGACTGAGAAGAGGCCAACTTAGGTGGGTTTTCTGGATGTTCACTGAATCCCAGACACCTGCTGCAGGAATGTCTAAATATGAGAAAAGAAATTGGAGGTGGCTATTAAACTTAGGTAGGTCTGGAAGAAGGTACCCTAGAGTTACATGAGAGCTCCACACATTTAACATCTTGATGACTGGCAGCAAGTTTTCTGAAGCACCACAAAAGAGCCCACACTGAGGAAAGCTGATGTAAGCCCTGCCTGAAGACACTGAACAAGAGAGCTTCTCTTTGCACAATGTGGGCTTACAGCCTTGCATTCAGATGGGTACCTGCTCTGAGTTGCAACATGCTTAATGGTCCATTTATATTCCTTGGAAAGATGGAAGCATAACTCAGCTTCTGCCTTGATGAGTAGCAGACAAAGCATGTGGAGTGTGTTGCTAGAGAATGGCATAAAGGTCAGGCAAAATCAGCCGGTCCATCTCCAAGAAAACAGAGGCAGTTGCTTTCAGGGACCACGGCAACTGATTTTCCTCCCCACTCAGCTCGTTTATGCTACATGATTGGGTTAGCACTTGTCCTTAGGTCGTTAAGTATAATGATGTTTAGCAATAATTGGAAGCAGTGACTGTTGATGTAAGGAGACGTTAGCGATACTGTGAGTGTGGCCACCAGTGCTGTACCTTTGGCGGCAGGTGTATTCAGCAGTGTTGAACCCTGTCTCAAAAAGTAAGTAATAGCTTTGAAGTATATCCTTCTAATTTGCTACATATCTGCTGAATTTGAACTTGATACTGTTTTCCAAATCACCAAATGGCAAAAATCGGCAAATGATTTAAATCCAGATCTTCCTGTGCTTTGTGTTTCTTTGATATTACTGGAACAACTTATTTGCAGAATAAGGAAGCTGCAGTTTATGAAGTGTGAAATGCTAGGGTGTTTAGAAAAGAAAACAGAGGCTGCCTGTGTCATCCATGTAGACAGCAGTTGTTAACTAAGTTGGCCCAGCTGCAGTGGGTGCACCAGTGCTCCGCTTGGTCTTTGTACACCTTGAAGCTCTTAGCTTCAGCCTTTAGCCCACTCTGTTTACATTGTCATCAAGAGGTCAAGGTAGCATCCAAAGATTAGGCTTTCAGCATATTTCCGAGGTAAAGAAAGATATGAACTACTAAAAGCCGTCCCTGTACATTGAAAGTGTAGTCTAGGTGTACAAGGACAGCTAAACTTAAGTTTAATTCTCTTCTCTGAGACAAGGCGTTTATCCACCTTTTCTCCTGCTGTACAAGTCTGAGCAGGAAAAATGAGTCAAGGCCATGTGAAATAAAAGTAAAAATAGAAATTCCCAGCATTTGCTATGTAGTTATGAAGAACATGCAGTAAATTGGCACATTTTGCAAAATCTAAGTCATATACAAGTTGCCAGTTTTCACATTATGGGAAATCATGTAGTTCCATACAAAGGCCATACATAATAAGAGAAAACAAATGACAGTGCACACACATTTCATGTCCTGTGAAGAAACAGCAGGGCCAAATTATGTAAATGTTAATCATGTCATTTACCCCATGGCAATAGGTTTTTGGATGCTGGGGTGATTAAGACTATGAAAGAACACATTCACATTATAGTAGAATTTATAAACTGACACTAATGAAAAATTAGTGTTAACCTGCCACATAAATACTTGCCATAACAAATACAGATTGTGAGGTTAGGAAAATATCTTGCTTGAGAAAACACCTTTCAATAATAATATGCAATAAGGCTAATAAAACGTTCCTAAAGATAGATATTTTTTAATTGAAAACTTTGTTGTTCTTGTTTCCTCTACCATCAATGTCACAGAGAATATATACACTTTTGCTCATCTTGATACTCTAATCAGCTTGATAACCTTTACAAAAAGAAATCGCCAAATAATTAAGATGTTTATTCTTTCAGCAGACGAAAGATTAGGTTAAACAAACAAAAAGTATTAATTCAAATTTCAGTGAGGATTTTTGAAACTATTGATGTAGAATATCTACATATTCCCTGCATTTTTAAGAAATTATTGTAGAGTATGAAGCAATCTCCTGGTTCCTTTGAAAATTGGGGTTGTATTTTATACCTTTTTGTTTAAATAAAGTTAAATTTGTTAAATCACTTTTTGTTAATCTAGATTACCTTCCCAGCAGTAGCCAGTGCCACCAATGCAACCAGTAGCACTTCCTGTATAGAAATGGGCTTTTAATCCTTGACTTGTTTCTGGGTCAGTGTACAACAACAAATGAGTGTAAGGAGGTGCAAATCACAGCAAAGAGATTCTAGATCCATAGACAATTTTCCAACTGTTTTAGGGGTGAGTAGTGGATGCATATTTAAGTTCTACTTCTTCATTGATACTGTGACTTCTTAACATGTATGGGATCAGATTTAAAAGTTAGGTGTTCAGTATAATCACTTTGTCTTTTCTTTCTGCTTAGATTAGAGCTTTACCATTAAGTTGTCAACTTCTGTAGCTTAACAAGTTGTATTGGAAAGATTTTGCCATTAAAGACTGAACTGAGAGACACATTGTGACAAGCCAACTTATTAATCTGTGATGAGTACAAAGTACCACTGCTATCTAATGACTAGGAATTTTAAACACCTATAGATTGGTTTTAAGTATCATTGGAGATGGACATTTTCAAATTAAGAGGACTGGTGCTGTACTGATAGTTTTAGAGGTGATGTCTGCTCAAAAGATGTATATACACAATAGTCTACACACATGAATTAGTAAAATTAAAAGACTATTACCTATGTGTCCTGATGATACAGGTTTAAAACCAACTGAAAGTAACCAGAAGAGTGAAACTATAGCCTGTCCCTCTGTTCTGCTCTGTCAGTTTACCTTGCTTCTTAGTGTGGAAGCTTTCCTGTCTGGTATGTTCTATGGCACGGAAACAAAATCAGAATAAATCTGTAGTCTCGGAATCCAGACTGTAATTTTCTTTTGTTGTTCCTGTTTATCTTGTCACTTAAGTCTTACTCTGTGGGTTGGTTGGTTTTTTGGGTTTTTTTTTCTTGGGGGGTGGGGGGTTGAAATGTGCACGTGTCAGCTTCTTTTTCTGTATTTCTGGGGTGGATTTGTAGCACTTGTTATAGCTCAGCCTCTGTGAAAGCTTTCTTTACTTGTGTCTAAGCCCACACAAAAGCATTCCTTGTTTTATAAGCTAGCATTTAGGAAATATTAACTAGATCTTTTGAATGGTCAGGGAAAAGATGCAATGAAGTAGATTCCTAGTTCCCTATTCCATATTCTCTGCTTGCCATGCTGAAGGTGTCTTCTTAGGAGATGACTGACCTGATGAGAAGAGAAAATAGAATGGATTCTCATCACAGATGGTCACAGGGCTATTCTAGTTTAGCAGACAATTTCAGAATTTGAGGAAAAACATTCTAAAAAGATGGAAATGTCTCTGAACCCATAGAAATAAGCCTACTAGCTCAGTATCCTAAAGCAAATTTTAATTCAAGTTTCTTGTGCGTTTTATACATTGCTAATTTTTTCAGCTAATAGACATTTTTGTGGTAGTGTTTATACTCTGTTGTACTTCTGGTCGTCCTACAGCTTTTTTTATGTTTCTGCTAAAACACAGGACAAAATGACATATTTTCCTAGGTTATTAGGAAAAGAAGGTGTTTCATATCATGAAAGGTTAGAGTAATTCTTTGGTAAAGTACAGCACAGTTTCTTAAGAAGCAATAAAATATAACACTTCCAACTATGAAAGCAATACTTAGAGATAATGTTTTAAAAGGACTGTCTTTCCGTTCACTTTCTCTAAATAGTCTTTGCTTGTTTTGTTTCTGCTTGCTTACGTACATGAAGCTTAGATGAAACAGTCCTACATATGGATCTTTTCCTTCTCAGCAGGGTGATTTCTGTAGTCCTGGTACATGATCTCCAAATACGGATTTTTGCATTTCTTGAATGTACTCTGAACACCATGGCAGCTTCAGAATAGACTTGAATTTTCCCTGTAAGTAGCAGTCCCTGAGTCATCACAGCAGTAATTCAATCTCAGTATCAATAGCAAACATCTCCTCCATTTCATGCAATAGTGGTAACTTGCACTTTAAATAACATATACAAGGTGCCAGGGTCCAGCTCTATGACTGATGAACTAGCTCTCTCCTCTTTTGTAACTCCCAGTGCCATTTTTCCTCTCCTGTAGTTAAATCCCTTTCTTGCCCCCATGAAATGTGGATTCAGTTTTCACCTGGTGAGCGTGTGGAGCTTGAGAAACCAACTGTTCTCCATGGACAAGTTTGCTGAGTGGTGTAGTTGCCACACCGGAAGGACGGGACGTCATCCAGAGGGACCTGGACAGGCTGGAGAAGTGGGGCTGTGAGAACATCGTGAGGTTCAACAAGGACAAGTGCAAGGTCCTACACCTGGGCTGGGGCAATCCTCAATTTCAATGCTGGATGGGGGATGATGTGATTGAGAGCTGCCCTGCAGAGAAGGACTTGGGAGTGCCAGTCAATTTGAAGCTTGACATGAGCCGGCAATGTGTGCTCACAGCCCAGAAGGCCAACCATATGCTGGACTGTATCAAAAGAAGCGCGGCCAGCAGGTCAAGGGAGGTGATTCTGCCTCTCTGTTCCTCTCTTGTGAGACCTCATCTGGAGTATTGTGTCCAGTTCTGGAATCCTCAACATAAGAAGGATGTGGAACTGTTGGAATGGGTCCAGAGGAGTCTACAAAGGTGATCAGAGGGCTGGAGCACCTCCTGTATAAGGACAGGCTGAGAGAGTTGGGCTTGTTCAGCCTGGTGAAGAGAAGACTCAGAGGAGACCTTGTAGCAACCTCCCAGTACCTGAAGGGGCTACAAGAAAGCTGGGGAGGGACTGTTCACAAAGGCTTGTAGTGATAGGACTAGGGGCAATGGGTATAAACTGGAGAGGGGCAGATTTAGACTAGACGTGAGGAAGAATCCCTTTGCATTAAGAATGGTGAGGCACTCAAACAGGTTGCCCAGGGAAGCTGTGGCTGCCCCATCCCTGGAGGTGTTCAAGGTCAGGTTGGATGGGGCCTTGGGCAGCCTGATCTAGCAGAAGGTGTCCCTGCCCATGGCAGGGGGGTTGGAACTGGATGATCTTTAATGACCCTTCCAACCCAAACTATTCTAGGATTCTGTGATTCTATGACATCCATAGGAGAGCTCCTAAAACTGCTGAGGAAATTGCTAGAGTGTATTTTTGGGGTCTTCTGGGCACTTGGTGATATTGTCTTGGGCTTGTTGTATGTATGCCAAGTTAGGACCTAATAAAACTCCATTCATCCACTGCTCTTTTCCATTTTTTTTATATTTAAAAATAAACCAGAAACAAAGGCTAACTGTTAAGTTCTTGGTTAGCTCTGCAGCTGGAGAGTAAGTGTTGTTTCTACTTGCAAGCAGAGTTGTGGAAATAGGCTCATGGCAAAGTTTCGCTGTGCCAGATCTCCCTAAATGACAGGCAATGAGAAGTAGGTAGCTGGAAAATATGCGCAAACTTAAGGAATTTTGAGAATGACATTTCCAAAAAAAAAGGAAAAAAAACACTTTACACTGGAGACAAGGATATGTGGCACTTGTCTAGCATTTTCATTTGGGATTGATGACTGAATTCAGCACATTATTGCCTGCAGCTTGCAGAGAGATTTAACCATCTGTACTCTCGTGTTTCTATAGGTTACATCTGGAGCCTAAAAGACACAATTGGAGGACCAGTGAGAATTCAGGATGTTGTTTAACATTTTGATTTGCAAAGCAAACTTTGGGCATCACACCCTTCGGTCACATGGATGAAGTTTTTTTTCCGCAGCAATACCCAACTGGTTTGAAAAAAATTTTGAAATTCAAAGCGCAGTGTAATTGTCAGATTTGGGATATATTTGCTGGTGTAGAAAAAAAAATATGAATGAAAGGTTTGTGCTAAGTTGTTTCAATTTATTATTATTACTTGAGCTACATTATGGTTTTTTTTCACTGTGCAAGCTTTATTAAATACTTTATTAGAAAAGGCTTTTTACTGCTTATAATTGAAACTTTGTAGTCCCCAGTTTATACAAGTTCTACCCAAATCAGAGAACAGTGAGAAAGTAAAGACACTTGTGAGTTTGGCTTCGCAGAACTAAGCTTTAATTGTTTGCAAACTGTAGCTTTGAGGAGTTTTTCAGCTTACTCAGGTTTGCTTGAAGAACTGTGATTTCCTTGTGGTGAATGTTCATCTTTGTCTTCTTCATTGATGAATATACATATATTCTGGATTTTTCAGTTGTTGCAGATTTCTGAAACTTCATGGGAATTAATTTTAGAAAGAAGATGAATATTTGGTGGTTCAGTGATGGTAAATAGGGTGGAATTCTTAAAAGTGAAGTTGTGTTGATAATGAGATAAATGCTATAGATAAACTAGAGGTAAGCCTTTCATGTTGTGGTGGCACAGAACATCTGCAATTGCCGCTTTGCTGAGAGACAGGTAACCAGCTGAAAGCTTAGGAAGAGAGGCTTGAAAGCTCAGTGTGGTACACTGGGAAAGACTTGGGAAAAGCTGAATGGCTAAAGGACTTCTTTGAGAAAAAGCCTTCTCATATATAATGTGGCAAAACTGTGAGAAAGATGCTTAATGTTACTTTATGTGCTTTCTCTTGGAGTTATTTATTTTCATTCTCTCATGTTCTCAGGAGATGCCTGTGAATTATGATAACTGTTGTTGTACATATGGCTCAGTTGTTGTGCAGCCTAAACCTAAGGACAATTAATGCTTTTTTCTCTTTTCTAACTATACATTGAGCCGGTATCATTGCCTATCCTCAGATTTGCCTGATGTTTCTCATCCATGTCTCAAGGATGTGCTTTCAGTTGTTCATTTTTTTTAGCTATGGGCCATGCTAGCTGAGATCTTTTTCTAGCAACATTTCCTTTCACCTGAGTTATTTTGAAAATTATCAATTAAAACATCCCAGCATACTTAAAAAGAAAAATAAATTAAAGAGAAGGAAACACAGATGCCTTTATTTACTTTCATCTACCAAAAATAAATGAAAACAAGTAACCAAGAAAAAAGCTGCCAGAGTTGATCAAGAGCAAAAGTTTACAGTTGTAGATGGTTCTGGGTTTTTGGGACAGGATCTGTGACTATCTGCTGACATTTGGTGATACTAGAAGACTTTGAAAAGCAGATTAGCAAGTAGCAGGTTGATTCTGCCAGGTTAGTAACTCCAGGATGTGCTAGCTGGGGCTCACAAGGGCTTTCTGGAGCTGTGAGGGGGACAGGGAGCTGGGAGTGTCTCCAGGCTTGTACCTGGTGTTTGCTGTGGTGGCTGGATGCCAGCTTTGGTCAAGGAGCAGGTGCATTGGACGTCTGCATCAGAGCTCATGGGGAAAGGAGCCAAACAGGATATATGAGCAAGATGTCTCTTCCCTCAGCCCTTTTGTAAAGGTTCTCCTGTCTTTGTGTAGCCTAGAGCCTTGCCTCTAGGCATTTGCTTTATAGCTAGGACATATTTGTGAAATGATGTTCTTGCCTGGAGTTGTCTCACTAAAATTAATTACCAAAGCTAATTCTTTCTTATCCATCATGAGATAACCAAATAAAAAGAGACTAACCTGGCCACAGACCTTTGTGTTGTCTTAGGATAAAGGTGATGCCAATGGCATATGCACATGTCCACCTTGGCTCGGTTTCTTAAGTAATAATGCAGTGATATTATGAGGTTGGCTGTATTTCTTTCCCTTTCCTGCACTTCCTCTGGCAAGAGAGCAGTTTTTCCTTCATGTTTCTTAGGGTGAGATGTTGCATTTCCTTCAAATCTTGAGTCCCTAGCCAGGTTCAGTCTGATGTATTTAACTGGATTTTGAGCCTCAGCCTTTCCTCCCCTGGGTCTGCATGACGCATGATAGTGGCCCTCTTGAAAAAAATTAATGTAACAAAATAATTTCAATCATTCAATGATTTAAACAAATACTTTAAAAACAATGAGCATACACTGTGTGTACTTAGTTCCCATCTAAATTGGACCGTGCCCTAATTAAGATAAATTGCCTTTTCTCTTTATTTACAGGAATTAGACTGAGTGTGAAGTTTTTTTCTCCCTAGGAAAACCTGGATGCTTCCAGGCTCATATGGTAGTTTCTGTCCAGTCCAACTGACCCTGCTCAAACTGATTGATTACTGTTTGCTACCAGGGCATGGTAATAGCAGTAAGGCAGCTTCTTCTCATGTGACCTGGAAAAAGGTTGACAATTAGCCACTTTCATGCTGGCAGAAGGGGCCTTAGTGCTTCATTTGCTGGGCTGAGGGATCTGTAGTCCTATAAGGCAATTTGGTGACAGATCCAGAGGCAGTATAATAATTGCTAGAGAGAGTACACTAGTTCATGTCACATAAGCGTGTGGAGTTTTGAAAAGGCACATCATAAATGATGTTATTATTATTACTGTTAACTTTTATCTAAGATCATTCTGGGCGTCTGTTTGGTTACAGAGCTGATGTGAGGAAAACCATTTTCTGAACAAGGTGATGTACCAGTTTTCTCCCTACTGCCTTGCTTGCTAGCATGTATAAAGTAAACATAGAAGGCTTGGCAAATTATGCTTGTCTTCATCCTTACATTGCTGAGGGAGAGGGAAACCTATTCATTTGCTTTAATATGTCTCTGCTTTCATCCTGTTCTTCATTTTGTCGTTTACTGTTGCCAGAAGGACAAGATGAGACTGCAGAGTTGGAAGTGATTTGGGTCACTGCGACTGTCTTTGCAGCATATTGGGTAGTTAACAGTTAAGAATTAATTTTAATTACCACCTTTCCAGCTGCCTGCTGACTTGGATCTCATTTCCCCTTACCTTTCACATCGGTCCTTCTTTTATTTTCCTTTTTTCCTTCCCTTGACTTTCAGAAAGGTGCTTTCTAAATGAATATTTAAACAGGCCCACTCTGCATAGGTAAATGAACTCAGATATTGTCCAGAGAAGTTAGCTGGGTTAAACTGCTACCCAGAGATGCACTCAGCGAGTTTGCTTCCTCCAAAGGCACTTTTTAGGGTTCTTCTCACTTGTTATTGCCGCTAATCACACCACATCATAACTCCTGTGTAACAGACATTAACATCATTGCCTACATTTATGGCTAGTTTTATACATCAGTAGTTCCCTAAAACCTTTGACCCCTATTAGGACATGCACACCATAAATTTTCAGTATGCCAAAATTAAGATCGTGTGTTAAAATTAGCTGAGAACATGTAACAAAGCCACCCAAAAGAAATGCGATGCTTGCAGTCAGCTCACATTTTCAATAATATACTTTCACTGCCAGAACATTAGCATACTTGTAAAATTTGAGGTTAACAGTGTTTGCAGAAATTTGTATTGCTTTGCATCAGTTGCCGAGCACACAAACATTATTACAAATAAAGAATTTTGCATGCTGCTGGGAATTTTATGAAAATCTTTTAGCAACTCCTTTTTATACATGTAAATTGTATTTCTTTCTTATGCACACATGAAATATGACCTGGGCATTGCATCCTTTTATTACACATCTTCAAGGGTTTGAAGGGTTTTCAGAAAGGATACATATCACTTTTAAACAATACAAGTCTAGTTTCTAGTGTGAAATATTGCTGTTTCTCATTTTTTACCACCAAACTGCACAATCTAAAAATAAAATTGCTGGCAAGTGCTTAACTACAATAGCATAAGGAGGTGTCTCCAGAATAAATAAATAAACCAGTCTTTAGCTAAAGCATTGGAGTAAAATGAATGTGTAATTCATCTGGGAAGCCACATATTTGGAAGGTGATATGCTATGGCTGGGATGTCCAATTTATCAAGACAAAACATTTTGCTGAATGTTGCTTGGAACTGCTCTGAAAACCTTAGGATACCACATTTTCCACTGCACAGAGGCCATTAAAACTAAATGACTTGGAAAAACAGTAGCCACTAAATTATGGTTGTATTAGCACCTACATGTACAGCCGTAAAAAAATTGTAACTTTGTAAATAAATAAATATTTTTCAAAGCAAAAATGAAAATTAACTATAAAATACTTTATACACTAGGTTGTCTCAGGGTAACCATGACGACAGTCTGGGCTTCGTATTCGTTTTCTGGATCTGAGCATGTGTATTTTTTTTCTTAACTGAAAACAGGGATGTGAGGCACTACTGTATAAGCACTAGGAAAAATAAGAATGCTCTTGTTCACTGACAAGTGAGAATAGAGATATGTCATTGTAGGTATATTCCTGTGCTTATCAACAAAGTTGTTAGGGTTTTTTCTATGTCAGTGTCAGAGCTATTTCCTATTCATAGTGTTGCATCCCACTGGCAAGGGGGATACAAAGTTGTTTTTTTCCCTATATCATTAGATATTATATTAAATATTTTTAGAACTAGGGTTTTTCCTTTGATTCCATGAATGATACAAGCAACAAATCAGACCCAAACTACATATGTTTAAATTGTTGGGGGCTTTTTTTGATACAAAGAAAGTGGGCATGGGTTGTGTTTTGTTCTGTTCCCAATTACAAAGAGAATGTTGAAGTTAAAATAAAAAGCATTTCTTTTTCTATGAGAAGTGCTTATAGTTTTCAGCAAATATCTGACATTTAAAATTTTATTTTTATAGAAATAGACATAGATGTATCATGTGTGATGTCGAAGATAGTGAAACTAATCAACATTCTCGGAGAAATAAAAAAGAGAAAAGTAGCAAAACAGAGTTAGCGTAAGTCCATCTTGAACCTTTGGCCATAAGCTTGACAAGAATTCTGGACATACTTTCAATGAAAAAGGTGATGTGGTGGCCCATGGTAAGCAAATGAAACATTCCAGCCAGCAGAGATGTGACACAGGACCTACAGCAGACTTACGCCCTTGCCTGACAGTGTAAGGCCATAAAGCACAAGAATCAATAAATTCAATCCCATAAAACAATTGTTTTGTGGTCCTACAGCGTGAGAAGCCTTTTGCCATTTTGGCATACTCTGTGTAATAAATCTCCCGCTCTGGCTGGCAAATTATCAAAAACAATGTCCTGCAAGTTGAAAAATTCAGCAGATTATTCCTTTACTATGATGTGAAGTTTTTCCATTACTAATGAATTAAGTATTAAAATCAAAACAACTCTGAGTTCACTGTCCAATCTGGAGTACGCATTTCTCTACAAGCAGCAAGAATACGTTATTTTTCTCGTTCTTTCTCTTTTCCCCCTTCTTTGTCCAAATTGGGGTGCAGGGGAGGGAGGGAGAATGAAAGGGAAAAAATAAACACACCATAGCGAGGGCAGTAACAAAGGCTGTGTTTTGATAATGATCTTTTACTTTACTTAATTTAAGGAACTACTATCATATAGACAAAGAAAACTTCTAGTTAGAAAATGTGCTGAAGATGCATACAAAAGTGGTCATATACCAAAAGTGGTGAGTTTTATACTTCATGCTTCAAGTTTTGCCTTTTAAAGCAGTATCTCAGCTTAGAGTGGTATAACTGCAAACAGAATTTCTGCCTATATTTTAAGGCAGAGCTTGATGATAGAATTATCACTGGTTAGATGTTAATTTTTTAGTTGGTTTTTTTTCCCCTAATTCTCCAGAGTAGTTACAATATCTGTATACTTTTTATGTATTGGTTTGGTTCTACATTTTTTGAGGTTTTATATAAAGTACTTCCATTGTGTATCTATATATTTATTAAACATGCAACCTGTGTTAAAGTTCAGAGTTGAATAAGGTTTTCTGTAGTCTCTTTAACTATAGCATTATAAATCCTGACTTGTCCATGACTAGATCTGGGTGGTGGTTTCTTTGACTGGTAGTGCAAACGTCATCCTGAAGTTATTTGCTGATATGTCCCCAGTTTGATGAGTTGTTGGATGAAAAATCTTTTTGGGTTTAGGTTCAGAAAGTCACCAAGGATGAGTTTCTGGTTTCTATCCTTGCATTTTCCTGGGGTGAACTTTAAGCTACAAGTTTACAAAGCATTTGGGGGATATTCTCCATCTCTTATGTAGACCTTTTCATTTTGAATAAATGATTATCCTTCATTGAAATTCTCATGTCCTTCTTCCAGGGTGGATCTGTTGATATGTTTATCAATATTTTTTTAAGTATTTTGTGTAATATGGATCTACTCCATTTGTTGTCTCTGCTGACTGCTAGGGCATTCCCTCTGACTTTACATCCAGTATCGTCAATGAGTGGTCTGGCTGCAGAGCTATTACACAGGTGAAAATATTACTGTTTCATTCCCATTTTACAAATCTAGTCTTTTATTGTACCAGGCGTTTTTATTTTCCATGTGTCCAGAAACAGATATCAGGTTTGTTGTTCAGCTTGGAAATAACTTAAGATGTTGCTTCTCTGTCTTTGAGCAAAGAGTTAAGAAGACTTTTTCCAGTTGACCCCACAAGAGAAGGTCATTGACTAAAGTCAGTGCGGGAAACTGAGGCTGTGGATGGAATATGCCTCCTTGGCTTCAGCTTATGTCAAATTGTAAAGTATATGCCTCAATACTACTTTTGCAGCCTTTGGACTATGTCCACAGTGACCATCCTGGTTTTGTGGCCTGACTGCCCAAGACATATAATTTCAATGAAATGTACCAACCCAGAACAAAATATAATAAACATGCCTTTTTAATGTTTGCAATGACAAAAGCGCTTTGTCTGCTCTGCTTCTGGAAGGTATCCTGAAAAATGGGAATTAATAAATGGATCAGTCCTTGTGAGAGGTCCAATTTTGTCCAAACGAATTGTCATTAATAATCATTAATGTCACACTAATGTCATACTAGCTCTAATTAGGTCCTGTTGCGCTATGTAATATGCGCCTACAATAATAGAAAAGATGATAGTATTTCACTGCCTTCCATTTCCCAGCAACGCGGATAGCTATGTTTATTTGAAATCAGTCTTACTGAACCTGAGGACTTCACTAAATGTGACAGTTTCTTTGTGTGTATGCGGCAGACTCACGTAACCAACATTTTATCATCAGTGTGAGATTTGAAGTAAGTTTAACTTTCACAGCTAGTTTTCAGATATTTATGAGCAGTTTTGCTCTGAAGCGTAGCCCAGAAGGCTTGGGATTTGTTGCCCTTTCCTCAGGTGCTGGGGGTTTACCACTGCAAGTGTTTGACTGCCATTGGGGTTGTTTGCCATTTGATACTTCTGCTCAGTGTGGCCTTCGGCTTCCAACAGGCATTAAAAAAAACAGCATAACCCTCAAATCCTTAATACTTAGCATAATGTGTTGCAAAAGGGTTTGTCCTGTATCCATATGGTATTCCTGGTTCAGTCTTATTAGGAAAAATTATCTGAATATAATTGTTACGATTGTATTAGAACAGACAAGAAAACTTGTTCAGAATTGGGCAAGCAGTACCTTTCCCCTTAGCTGGATTTTTATCATTCTGATAAGGATTATATGTCCTTCTAGGTTACATATTTGGGGAGGGTGATAATTACTGCCGTATCTGTCAGCAGTGTTGCAGTGCTTTGATAAAAGACTATTCTGCTCACAATCAAATGACTAAGAAGTTATTTTTGGCTTTGTTTATGGAAAAAAAGACGTTTTGTGAGATTATAGTTGGAGTCTGTAGAGCAAAAAAGACAAATAGTTTCTTGGCATCATGACTTAGAAGCAGGCAGGAGGACCTCTGAGATCTTCGTCAACATGAGGAGTTGGTGCTCTGGTTTGAAGTTGCAAGTGGCCATATGCAAATGCTCATCATGCTTGTGCGCAGTTAAAAATTAACTCCTTTTGCATACAGTTCTACATAAAAATGCAACGTCATGTTGGAAATTAAGTGCTTCAACCATCATTATTTTCTCACAGCATTGTAGAATTTATTCTTTTCCAACCGAATTGACACAATATATCATGACAGGAATGCAGACTTCTCTGGACAGAAAATTTAGTGGGATAGCATTAACAGTTGTGATAATTTAAAATTTAAAAATGTTTGTCTAAAGGTTGCAGAAGTAAGGTGTTTTTAAGCAAATATTATCTTAGAATGAAAGAATTATACGAGAGAAAATACAATGCCAAACACGTAGCTGGACTTGATGGGGTACAAGCGGAGTATAGTTTGGCCAAATTCTGTATCAGGAATTGATGATGGAGTCAGGCTCATCTGTGCAAATGGGGCTAAAGCTTATCCTTGGTGTCTAGTAGCCTCTTAAGATATTACCAATACATTATGGGAAGTACTTATTAACAGAAAAATAGTCTGTGTCAACAAGCAGTCTTCAGCTTCCAGTTTGCATAAAATTAAGTTTATTATGAAATTAGAACACTTCAGCATTTAAACAATCTTCAGATTAAAAAAATGGCTTGCTTTTTCATGGCAAGTAGAGCTGAATTTATTATTTACTTAGTAAATTTTTCTCTATACATAGTAATGTTCGTTCATGCGTAGACTGACTGAACGTCATGCTTGTTTTAATAAACTTTTTTTAATATCACCCTGGTTCCATGAGGAATCACTATTTTTCTTGGTGGTTCATCCTGTAAATGTATTTGGCTTTGACTGAAATACGAGACTATCAGAACTCAGGGAGGTCTTGTATTCCCGGAAACAGCTTTGTCCCGGGGACCAGAAGGAGAAGCTGAAATGCAAAGTGAGGCAAATTCAGAATGACCAGGTCTTGTGAGGCTCAGACTGAGCACAGAGTTGCTGTCTCACGTGATGCTTGGCTGTTATACAATTTCATAGAATCATAAAATAACCAGGGTAGAAGAGACGCACTGGATCATCGAGTCCAGCGTTTTAGGGCTATTATAAAAATAATATTATTCCTGACACCAGAGACTACAAAGAAAATATCGCATGGCTTCTTTCTTGTTGAAAAGAAACTACTATACTGATCAGTACAATGCTGGAAATCTGGGAAGCATTAGGATTCGCACCATGCACACGTCTTTTTTCAGAAGGTGGATATGATGTGTGTGTGAGTGTTGTGGTGTACCATTTGAATTGATTTTGTCTACTCTATTCATGGAAGGAATTTTTTAATGAAGTTTTTCTTCCTGTTTAAAATTGTGACCCATCGGTCAATATTTACTATGACATACTTTTTATATTTTGTTCCAAAAATGTTTCAGTACTACAGTTTTTAGAGCCAGCTATACCACCGAATGTGAAAATTTCTGGCTTAACCTCTCTGTAGTTGTCTCCAGCATGTTCTGTGGATGAAGAAATAGTATTTTCAGCCTGTTCAGTTCAATAGCTAAAGAGATTATTTTGGAATTGAAATGCAGTTGCATTTGCTCCTGTTTTATACATAAAAATTAGTCTCTTTTAATCTTAAATTCCCTAAAGATGTGATCATCAGGAGTTTCAGCTCAATCAACTGAAAAAACAGCTTCCTTTTGATTTGTACATCATTTTCTTAAACTGTGTTTTAGCAATCTCAGGGAAGAAGGAGGCTGTGCTTATGTATATGAATCTAGAAGTCTGATAAACGTATGTAACTATTTTTAGAATGTTATTTTCTACGTTTCATAATTCTAGTTTCCATCTGAATGCATTTTGACACAAATTACTAAAAATTGTATGGCTTCATAAATGAAAACACAAAATGTAGAAAATCAATAAATTTTCTGATACAGAGCTGCATAAATATGTTTTCATTTAGATATAGTTTCTCTGTGTGTGAAAATGTATATAATCTGTGTAGCCTCTTGAGTGCCAACAGGTAGTGCCAAAAAGTTATTGTTAGTTGGAAACCAATGGGTTTTAGTAGGTAACGATCAATAAGATAGGTCTTTAATTAGGAATGCGCAAATATTCAAGAGAATCTTTTAATAAAGTTAACTAAATGTTTCCTATTAATTTAAAATCATGCTCTTTTCAATTATTACAGTCAATTCTTTAAACTGATCCACAAACATATTACATTTTACACTTTCATTATAAAATGTAAGGGAAGCATACAAATTAAAAATGAGAGTATTAGATGGGGTATTGAAGCTCTTCTATAATTGGCTTTCCTGGAAAGTAATTGTTTCAAAAACATCACAAGCAAAATCCATTTTATTTTTGGATACACTTGGCTCTTTCCAGCTTTTTTCATTGACTCAAGTGTAGGCTCTTTTCCAGTAAACTTTTGCCTTCCTAGGAGGTTAGTGTTTAAGGAGTAACACTGACAGATATATTCTGAAGTTAAATGAACAACAAGAAGGAACCTGTTCAGTAGTCCAAAACATTCAAGAACGCAGGTTAAAGCGGCAAATTTTTGAATTTAAAATAAATGTCTGCCCAATGGAAACTGAATATACCTTGATAAGATCAAAATAACTGTCTACACTTTCAAACTATCAGTTCACACGAGGAAAAATTTGCCTTAGACTTACCTGTTCATACTAATAGGAGTCAAGAACTTCTATATGTAAGTATGTCTCCTTTGGTCTCTGGCACTGTTTCTATGGTCATCTCTAATCAGTCTGTTTCCCTTCATAGACATGAACTTACTGAATTTATTTCCACCCACCCAGATTTTAATAATTCTGCACCAATGTGGAGCTGTAATGTGAAGAAGTTGGCCCTTATGCCTGTGCTTTTATAGTGCTTTGACACCTGTAGCTGAGGCTCTGCCCTGGCTACCCCGAGATTTTCTTAAGGATGAAGAGATATAGTTTTATATAGTATATAACACTGTAAGTGATAGTTTGGGTATATATATATATTTATCTATCCCATACATCCCTCTGTCACGTAGACATGTAATTTGTCTATCACATAGATGTGATTTATCAGCTGGAACAAGGTAAATAAACATCCAACTAGAGGCTGCTGGGAGGCTGGTCAGAAGTACAAATGGGCTTCTAATTAGGAAGATAACTTAGAAGGATAGTATTCTGGAACTAAATTCTTATCAGTTGACAATAGAAAAGTATAATAATAAACAAAAATCCCACTTATCATTGTTTTCATGAAATAGCCTTATAGAATCACAGCCTAGGGTTTTATCTACCCTAATTTCCAGTCTCCCAGTACAGGCCAGTAATGGATTATTAGAGAACAAGTGAAGGAGCTGAGGTCCTCCTCGATGCCTCCTGTAGTAACCACCTCTATTTCTGATAAGGAAAGGTTCAGGGCTTTCTAAACTGGAAGCTGTATTCTTTCTGTTGTGTTCAGCAGACCCAGAGCATATTCCACTGCATAGTTTCACTCTATGTATGTCCCTAATTTCTGACCTATGAGACATAAGAAATGTTTTCCTTTCACTTCATGGTTTTGTAGATGCCCTCACTTTAGTTGTGTATTCCCCACCCTAAAGACCTATAGTCTGAAATTATATGAACTCCACTGTATCATCTTTCCTTGTTCTTTTTCTACACAAAAAGAAGATATGTGAATCCTCATATCTGAATTTTTAAAAGTGGGCATTAATTAGGTTTCACCAGGGAAAAGTGCACTAGGCTACAAGAGTATTTATTGCTGATCACTAGTGGGTAGAAATATAGCTTACTAATTTTATCCTAATGCACTTGAGAGGGAAGAAATCCAAGCACTGAAAATAAAAGCATCACATGTCCTCCATTATTTGCTTATGGAAGCAATAATACACAGTAGATGCTACTGCAAACATGAACTGATCCTTTTTCAGTTCAAATCAACATCAGTTGATTAATTTCAGTAGAAGGAGGTTGTGTCCAAATGGTGAATTTTGCATGTGAATTCTTCCAACACTTGTGAAACAAATAACTGCATGTCCTGATTCTATTTTTGTAAGTGCAAATTAAAATAAGAAATAGCAGTGCATGTTTTTGCTGAGCAATGTTGACCTATGCGTGCTTGGTCAGTAACTGCAGTGCTACTCACTGACTAAAGCTATTTCCTTGAGAGAAAGCAATTTTTAATTTATGTTATATTTTCCCATGTACTTTTCATAAGTATAAATAAGAAACTCCTGTCTCTCAACTTAACTGTTCCCATCCAAAACAAAGCTATGACAAAATGATGGGTCTGGCAGTTTGACTTCAATTATTAGCCATGGTTAAGTGTATCTGAAGTATCCAAAAGCGAGAATGAAGGTAAATCATAGAATCACTAGGTTGGAAAGGACTCACTGGATCATTGAGTCCAACCATTCCTATCAATCACTAAACCTCAGCACCTTATCCACCCATCTTTTAAACACCTCCAGGGAAGGTGACTCAACCACCTCCCTGGGCAGCCTCTGCCAGTGCCCAATGACCCTTTCCATGATATATTTTTTCCTGATGTTAAGCCTGAAAATCCCCTGGCAGACCTTGAGGCCATTCCCTCTTGTCCTGTCCCCTGTCACTTGGGAGAAGAGCCCAGCTCCCTCCTCTCCACAACCTCCTTTCAGGTAGTTGTAGAGAGCAATGTGGTCTCCCCTCAGCCTCCTCTACTCCAGGCTAAACAACCCCAGCTCTCTCAGCCGTTCCTCATAAGGCCTGTTCTCCAGCCCCTTCACCAGCTTCGTTGCTCTTCTCTGGACTCGCTCCAGAGCCTCAACATCCTTCTTGTGGTGAGGGGCCCAGAACTGAACACAGGATTCAAGGAGCACTCTCACCAGTGCCGAGTACAGAGGGAGAATAACCTCCCTGGACCTGCTGGTCACGCCATTTCTGATCCAAGCCAAGATGCCATTGGCCTTCTTGGCCACCTGGGCACACTGCTGGCTCATGTTCAGTCACTGTCAACCAACACCCCCAGGTCTTTCTCCTCCAGGCAGCTTTCTAGCCACTCTTCTCCTAGTCTGTAGCTGCACAGGGTTGTTGTGCCCCAAGTACAGGACCCAGCATTTGGCCTTGTTGAACCTCAGATGATGTTTCTGGAGTTGCCTCGTTTTGAAACTCCCACATGCCATATATAAAGAGTCAGGAATGCATTTATCCTCATAAGCCAGTTAAAAGAGTAATATCCATTTGGGTTTTCAACTTGCATTTCAAGAGAATTTCAGAAGGGATAGCAGGCTTTCTGTTTCCTGAGGTGAACCCATGCTTACTGTGGCTTTGGAATGGGCATACTGCCCCTTGGCGTTACACACTAGGCTGGGCTGTGGATATCTCAGTGGGTGGCAGTCATCCTATGCTCCCCTAATAGCCCATGGAGAGAAATAAGCATTAAAGTGCAGTTTATCTGGCCTGATTTAGGCCTCTAGTTTCTAATGTGATGATCTGCCTTATAGAAGTATCAGCTTTTCTACACTGATTTTAAAGATCAGCTGATATGTTAGGTGACATCTGTCTTCTGTCAGGTGAATGTGATGCTCTGTGCTGCTGTCACGTAGAGTTGTTTCTCCCACTGCCGCGCTATTGGCTCATTCTACCTTGGCAACATTTGCAAGGCCGCCAGCTGCATAACAGATGACAAAACTTAATTGTACCAAACCCACTGTTATCAAATTAGGGTTGTTTGATTTGGGTTTTTTTTTTCCCTGACACGGGGAGATTTTGCTTCAGATGGTCCAAACCAAGCAAAGGTCTCATACCCAGCCTTGGCAGAAGATAGTCAAAGTCTGTTCTGCTTTCATGCTTTTATGGAAACTCACATGATGTGAGTCTCTGCAAGTCAACAGACAGAGTCTCAAATAACTCCTATATCGATTGTTTTACCATTTTTATTGCTGTGTTTTTATTGGTTGGTCACAGGACTAGTTTGTCTAAATTCAGCAAGTATAGCACATGTAGGTCTCAGCCGAGGAGAAGAGTGAGATACACTGTGTGTGTATGCGTGAATACTGATGTGTCTCAAACATAGCTTTTGTGATTAGACTGTGTGGTTTCTTATTTAAATTAGGCCAGTATGTGTCTGTTAAATCTTAGGGGCATCTTCCAAGTGGATACGCTTCTTGAAATGCAATGTTGTTACGTCTGTTTTGTAAGTGAGCTCAGCATGTCACTTTTTAGGGGGCTTCCTCTCAGTCATATGACAGAATAATTTTTTAAAGAATCTGATTTCTCATTGACATTTGAACTCTGCAAATGAAAGCAGAGCCTATACTGAACATTTTTCAGGCTCAAGAGCTGCCTTCTTGCATTTGCTTTGCAGTTGACCCTTTAGTCCTATTTTGAGTTACCAGATGAAAATAAGGTTTCCCTTCAAAGGTTGGTTGCCAGGGGTAACTGGCACTGACGCCAAAAGATGAATACTCTACCTACTTAGGATAATGCCTACTTTGTGAGCTAAATAAAGAGCTAAATTGCAGAGAAGGAAGTTGGATAAAAGTGAAATATCAAGGGAGGAAAAACAAGATTATTAGGGATGCAGAATTCAGAAAGGTTTATTGCCTTTTGCACCAGTAATGGTCTGGTACACAGATTGTGTACGTGGCTCTGCAGCCAGGCGCTCAGCTCTCCCAGTCCCGCTGATCCATTGAACAATATCCATACACTTACCTCTGCCTGTATGAGATACAGAGCTGTGGAAGTGAGAGGCAGGGAGGCAGGATATTTTTCGTGATGTAATTACTTCAAATTTTACAGAGGAATGATGGTTACTGTGATTGCAAGAAGTTTAATATTTTGAGCTTGAGGTTGAGAAGCTTAGCTTCCACTGGAGGAGTTACTGTTGGAATTTAGAATTTCTCAATAAAATTCATGCACAGTTCATCTAAAGAAGAAAAACTTCTCTGTGTCTAATAGTGTATATTGGAAGGAATTTATTAGTTTGATATTTGCTTCAGGTATGAAAGCAGTTTTAATCCCTGTCCTCCCAAAAAGATGGGAAGCTTTTGGGCATTGCGGCAGAAGAAAGCTTTTAAACTAGTTAAGTGATAGTCCTGAACAGTATCATCAGAACTTGGTGTCTACTGATCCTGTCCTATTTGAGCAAAAGAAGATGAAAACCCATCACCCATATTATCTAATATCAAATGATGTAGGCTTCTGGTTTCTTACAGTTAGTTAACACACTGAATAATTTGTCAGTAACTGGGAGTTACACCATATGCAGTTTCATACACTGATCTAATTTTCAGAGACCGTATTTCATGTAATTTTGCTCTAAAAACTGTAGCAAAAGTTGGGGTATGCACCTATGTAAGTGACTTGGCAGGCTGAGCAGTAGAGACCGTTCCTAATAAATCTGTTTTCTGCTGTGGCTTTTAAGAGTTTTCAAGCAGATCCAGTACCTTTTCATCGGGTTTGTTCTGAAGATATAAACCAGTTCTTCTCACAGCTAACACACTGCTAATTTTACCAAAGAAAACAAGTACAGTTGTTTGCCTAGTCGGAGACCACAGAGATGGCTCATACTACATTTATGCTGGAGCTTACATTTACATCAGAGATCTCTTCATTGCTCTCTGCAAAGGCTGTCAACACCAGGCACAGTTCTGTGAGGAGAAAGATTTCTACAGGTTGGCAGCAAGATAGCAAACAAGCTGCTGATTGCAATTTCTGTGAGTTTTTTATTATAAACTCTTTCTGCTCTGGAGGCAATAAAGAAGAGTCACACCATATGTCACAGAAGCACGGCCTAAAGGTGACACTGTTGGTGATACTTCAGTTACACGATATGGGCTAAATACCCTCACCCAAAGTCAAAAAAGGGAGCAAGAAGAAGTCTTTTCCTTTTAAAAGTACTTTTAGCAGTTTTTATATGCATTCTACTTTGTTTTGACAATTTACTCAGGTTGTGGAGGGAGGATTCAGCCTTCAACATATTCACTGCATTGGTGTTGTCACATAAGACATGATCTAGGGAACTTGAGCCCAGGTAAATACTATTTTTGGTCACTATGTAATTTCATGAAATACATTTGTAGCATGTCAGATAAGAAAAATAGCTTTGCATAAATAAAAAATGTAGTCATTAACGTAAGGATGTACTTGAGCACCCTTAACTATCCTGTGCTCTGGCAGGTATCTGTGCTGACTCTGAAGTCACCAGCAGTTCTTTTGGTAGTCAAAAGAATGACCTGATGAACATGTTTTTCTCTGTGAACTTCACTTGCAGTTTGTGCTCATCAGAACAAAACTAAAATTCTCCACCTACAAAACCATCTGATGGATTAGAAAAATTTACTTTTACAAATAAAGCAATCCACACCATTCTTTGCCCTATACTACACAGAATAGTAGAAGAGACTTCTGGATTATTTCCTGTGCAAACTATCCTCAGAGTCCCCACTGTGGAAGTTACTGCCAGAAGAAATCAGACAAAGCCTGTGATTGACTGTTTCTCATTTCTAAGTGCTATATGATTTTGCACAGCAGGCTTTCCAGGGAAGTTCTGGGATTGATAGCCAAATGTATATACTTAGGTTTCAAAAATACACTAACCACATGTGAGTAAGAGTTTATATTTCACTCAGGACTTTGCAACTCATTCATCCAAGTAATGGCACTATTTGGGATGATGAAACAAAATTAGAAGATGAGAAAGTAGCAATCATAGAAAGCTGGTTTTCTGGACTTTTCATGGGTTGAGGAGAAATTGTAGCAATCACCCAGGGTCCTTTACCAGTTCTTGCAGTACAAGCAATGCTTTAGTCACTGCAGTGTAAACACTTTTTAAGCTTATACTCGTGCACACCAAAAAAGTTGTCTTAGTTTGTATCTTAATTAAAAAGAACTGTAAATATAGAATGCTTTCAATATAAAAGGATTTCACATGTCAAAATGTTCAATGCTTTCCTGACTTATTAATTTTGATCTTATCTTTGTAAAAGAATGATCTAAGGAAAATTTCTCTAGCTGCAAAGTTATATAAAATGTCGTGGATCTGATGGAGGAACCCAGTTTACAATGAACTGAAATATTAGATAATTGTTCCAGTTGAATATGCTGTCAATGTCTAGTGAAAATGGATGCCAATTGGTCTGTTATCTTCTTGATATTATCAATACAATGTGCTTATGTAGACTTCCTTATTTGCTGTACACTAAAATTAAATCAGTTATTTGTAATTCTAATTTTACATTCTTTTCACTTCTTTTTTTTTAACTTCAATGAACACTATCTTTCATCTTAACCATACAGCTCCATAAACTCTGCTTAACAGCTTTTTGGAAAGGAACGACTCCTAAATAGTAAGTGCAAAAAAAATCTATGTGAACGAAATGTGAATTACGGGACTATTTTAATTCTACTTTTTTACAATCTTTTTCTACAGAGATTTTAAGATCCTAAAGTAACAATTAAGATTATCTAGTCCTCATGTACAATTAGCGATAGCCATGTATGATGAATACCTGAATGAAGGCATCTTCTGCATGAACTAGCTGACACCTTGCACAAGGTTGTTCCAAAATCCAGCTCTTTTCATGGTTAGAAACAGACATCTAATTGAAGCTTGTATTTCTTCATTACCTTTTTATACGCATTTGCTTTTCTGCCAATCATATTCCTTTGTCTCTTTTCTCTCTTCCCTTACTGCCCCCAGTGTACCTGTACATATGATCATACTACCTGTGGCTTGTATTCGATGTGCCAAAACAGCTGTTCTCTCTAACTCTCCTCATATAAATTGAGTAGACTTCTCCATTGTATTCCAGATAAGCCTCTCACCTATGCCTGTTGTGGTTTTCTTCTCCGTCTCTGTGGGGGTTGCTGCTCAGGCTGTTAATTTCGCCGTACATACACAATGCTATGCTGGTCAGACCAAAGATACATTACCTATGATTGCTAGTATGCACAGGTATGGATAGATGATATTCCTCTATGCTTCAGTAATCTGCAGCTGTGCCTCAGCAGGGAGTTACATTGACAAATACTCCAATTGTATTCCGAAGCTCTTTGTAGTCTGGCATTCAAATCACTTCCAGCATTACATTGTTCAACTTGATGTTGCTTGTTGTCGGCACTTACATCTCTAAAAGTGCTAGACATGGCATTTCTTTCAACAAGTGTCTCTTGTAGATTAGTGGTTTAGAGTTCAGGAGTTGAATAACACAAGTTTAGATTTATTACAGTATAAAAGTGCATACTCCTGAATATTCAGAAGAAAATGCAAGAATGTTGACCTCAAGGATTCACTGCAGTGAATGTTAGTGGTAGATTTTGTAGTGTGATGCTGATTTGTATTTAAATAAGTCCAAAAGAATTTTGTATGTATAATTAGAGTTCAGTGTGGGTTTACCCTGATCTTAGTGACAATAGTGATTGTTAAAGGACATGTGTGCAGGTAAAACACAAGCAAAATAACGTGTTTTACTACTGTCACTATTATTGCAGCCTTTGAAATTAGACTATGTTCTGAACTATTTTATGTAATTATTAGGATGGGATCACCTTACCAATCAGAAGTTGTGTGTCTTACCTGGAGTGCTGCATCTAGCTCTGAGGCCCTAAGCACATGAAGGACCTGGAGCTGTTGGAGCAGGTCTGGAGGAGGTCTATGAAAGTCATCCAAGGGCTGGAGCACCTCAGCTATGAGTGAAGGCTGAGAGTTGGGGTTGTTCAGCCTGGAGAAGACGAAGCTGCTGGGGAACATTAAACCATCCTTCCAGCACTTAAAAGGGGCCTGTAGGAAAGATGGGGACAGACTTTTTAGCAAAGCCTGTTGTGACAGGCCAAGGAGTAATGTTTTTAAACTAAGGGAGGGTAGATTTAGAATGGATATAATGGAGAAATTTTTTACAATGAGGGTGGTGAAACACTGGAACAGGTTGCCCGGGGAGGTGGTGGAGGCCCCATCCCTGGAAACATTCAAGGTCAGGTTGGATGGGGCTCTGAGCAACCTGACCTAGTTAAAGATGCTCCTGCTTCTGCAAGGGGGTTGGACTGGATGACCTTTAAAAGTCCCTTCCAACCGAAAGCATTTTATGATTCTATCTGGACTTAAGATATCTACCTGAGACTCAGCAAGACTCAGCAAAACTTCTAGAAATGAGTGGTAGGTTTAGAGTGAGTTTGTATTTCTTGAACCTTTTGTATCCAAAGACTAGTATGGCACAGTTGCCATAGAAGTAAAAGTTCAGTTAAATTGTTTGAGAGGTAAATGACATCCTGTTACAGAAATTTGTGTTATAGTGTATGTCAATATACAAATAGTTAACTATGTATTAACATGGAAAAAAAAATCCCTGTAATTATGTTTTCTTGCCTGTATTTATATTTCCTCATAATTTTGTGAGTTGTTAGGATTTCACATTTCACTTCCAAAAAATCCATTTTGCAAAAATCAGAAATGCTATACGTATCATTAACAAGCCTTATTTAGATAAGAAATTGTTGGTACCCTCATTATGGTTCTATTATGGTAATTCTGTGTGTGTGCTAATAGCCTTATTTAAGAATCAGTAACCTTTCCCAGTTTGTCCTGTACATACAGCAGAGCAAAGATAAAATATAAAAGGTTGTCTGAACGTGTTTGTAATTGTGATGGAGAGAACTGCTTCTGATCTCGTTGTAATTTGATTTAATATAGCATGGTGGCAAGAGAATTTTAGATGCTTAGAAAAAATACTGTAATTTTATTGGGGTTTTTTCAGTTATCCATCAGTTTCTGGAAAATTAAGAGAACATGAATCTGCTATCACTTTCTCAGTGACAGCTATGATTCAGCGTGCCAAAAGTGGAACCATGAAACTATTTCCTTGATTTTGTATTCTTTGGCAGGAGCATAATGAATAATAAAACACAATCTCTCTAGAAAAACATGTGCTATCTTTTCACTCTAATTTTGCATGATTGTAGTGAAAAGATTATTTGGTGCTTTTTATTGTCATATCAAGTGGCTAACTGTTGAAATATAATACAAAGCTGTTGCTATATATTACTACTGGGAAGCAGAGTTTGGATGTGTGTGGCCTCATGTCTAATGTTGCAGCTTGCCATCTTCTGTCATTCCCATCACCTATAATTAGCTATTTGGTACTGTAATTTTTTCTTTATTTCTTTAATATATGAATTAAAAATTATTAAAATACTGCTAAAGAAAAATGTACTTTTTGCTTTAGAATGGGAAAAAGTGTCAGTCTCATTTATGTAAATGTAAATATGTATTTCTTTATGTAGTATAAAATATAAGCAAAAGGTTTGGCCTGTCATGAAAGTGTTGGTGGCCTCTGGAAATGTACATAATAGGAATTTTGTGTTCTGGAAACTACATATTGAAAATATATTTGGGAAAATCGAAGTGCATGGTAAAAGTTAACCGTGATACCCAACTTGCTTTCAGCAGATTGGGTCAAAAACTGTTTTTACAGGTAGTACTTTTGTCAGCTAAAAAGGTACCAGATGAAAAATGGATAGGTTTAGAACAGGTTGCAAAACCTGTTGTTGTTGAACATGCGTTTATCAGAAACTGAGATTACAGCCAAAAAGGCTTGTCAATAAACCAAAACAAAATAATTAACTGAGTGGTGGGATGGCCTGCTTGGTGTGGACCCCAAGGACATGGGGGAAGGCTAGTAGGGTGGAGCTGCCGAGGTGACTTGAAAGGCCACAGGTGTGTGTGTGTATTCAACCTCAGACTCCAGATATAAGCTCCTATCTCCTGCTGGGTTAGAGCACCCAGTTTTGTCTTGCCCTGTTAAGATCCAGACAGGTCTTTGTGACATTCTCCAGTGGCGGTAGTAATGTGATGGGCAAAGTGAGTTACGCTCTGCTGGTTTTGAGCAAAACAGGAAGACACATAAAAGCCACTAGATAAGACTTATAAATTAGTGTGTAATTTTAAATCATAACATTGAAACAATGCTGTAAAATTTAGAATTATCTTCTCATTTGAGATTTCTGGCCTGATTTGTAAGGAGACTTCTGTGCACACTTCTGTTTCACTGACTCTGTAGCCCTGTACTTGACAACTTCTAGGCATGAAGAAAACGCATATGTGGTATCTACTGGTTTAATGAAAATGTACTGAAAATTGCCATGGTAACTTTTGCATCATATGAATCATTTGCCAATCTAGGAGGGCACCGCTGCATCTTTCTGGACTCTTTGTGCTACAAATCTTTTGTAATAAACCTGGGTTAGTTATTTTTATTGGTTTTGGATTTACGATCTGAAAAAAAGTTCTAATCTGTGGCTGGAAACAAGGCTGCTTCAGAGCAAATTGAATTCCCTTTGCCAAATAATCTCTCCTTCCCCAGTAACTCTGTAAGTAATGCCATTAGATGTCTGCATAATCCTCATATTTCAGTGACTGAATTTACACTGGAATACTATGCAATTCTGTATGGATTATCTTTGTTCCTGACTAAGGCTTTAGTAGCATAAGAAGAATATCTGGGAGGAAGAGCAGTATTGCGTAGCTTACAGCTACTTTGTTCTGCCATCAAGTCCCCACAAATTAATTAGGTTTTACTCTCTTGAATGCTCTGGGAGGCTGAGATGTCTGCAAATGCTGCAGGAAATAATAATGATGAACTAGTGGGTGGCTCAGTTAATTGCAAAATCTTTTGAGTACAGAGCATTAATAATGAATTTGCAACTGTAGCTCTCATGCACGTATCTAGAGCTATGCATTGGTGTGCAGAGATACCCAAGGTAGTTCTGACCATGTTAGCTCAATAAAAGAAGCAGCACAATGACATTAGTCCAGGTTTTTAGGGACGGTACGGTAATGCACTTCTTAACCCTCAGTCATCCCACTGTAAACTTCAAGACAAAACCACCCCAAACAGCAATAAATCAGTTGAGTGCCTAGGTAACTTTAGTAAAACAGATACATAGGGAGGAGAGAAATAGTAACTCCCCTGTTGGTTATTTTGAGAAATACAACAGTAATCATTCCACTGCATTCATGTCTTAATGACTGAATGTATTCTAAATGCATGGTAAATACAAATCTTGTGGTTCAAACCGTTGTCCTTGATGGATACCCACTAGGAAATGACTGGTGCAGTTGTGCCCTTTGAGAGCATTACTGAGGTTCTAAATTATTTCTAAACTAATACCTGTAATATTCTGAAACTGTGACATGTCACAATAAATTTGAATTCCAGAGTTAAAGAAAATGTGGTATCAGGGTATTCTTCACATTCTTTTACAGACCCTTTCCTATTCCTTTTTCCAGCTCTGGAGCCCTCAGCACAGGAAAGACATGGATTTGTTGAAGTGGGCCCGGAGGAGGGCCACTAAAATGATCAAAGTCCTGGAACACCTCCCCTATGAAGAGAATTGGGGTTGTTCAGCTTGGAGAAGAGAAGAATCCAAGGAGACCTTGTTGGGGCGTTTCAGTACTTAAAGGGGCTTGTAAGAGAGATGTGAAAAAAGTTTTTTAGCAGGGCCTGTAGCAATAGGACAAGGGGTGATGGTTTTAAACTAAAAGAAGAGACATTTAGACTAGATGTAAGGAAGAAATTTTTCTAACTCAGGGTGGTGAAACGCTGGAACAGGTTGGCCAAGGAGGTGGTGGAGGCCCCATCCCTGGAAACATTCAAGGTGAGGTTGGATGGGGCTGTGAGCAACCTGATCTAGTTGAAGATGTCCCTGCTCACTGCAAGGGGGTTGGACCAGGTGATCTTCATGGGCCCTTCCAACCCAGACCATTCTATGATTCTGTTCTTTCTACCATGTTTGCATTAATATAGGTTAATAAAGAGATTTACTTGACAGTTTGTGATAGCAATGTAAGCTCTAATGGTCTGTGCATTCAGCACCTGCATGGTGATGTGGACACTCTGAGGAATTGAGGGTGACACTACATACCCCTTGGGGTGATGGCACTTCTGTGCTACAAAGCCTTCAGCATTTAGGAAATCAGCCCAAAATGCCTAGTGTTTTTCATATGCATATCACACCTGTCCCCCGAGGGGTCAGCAGCTCTGTGTCACATTGCAGTGGTCCCTGTCAGTGAAGTGTTTATGTTAGTGGCAGCTTTCCCATGGTGATGTCCATTGGCTCTTGCAGGGGGAAAATAACTTGGCAGAATCCAGTGCTCTTGCAGGTCTCTTTCTTTGATCTTTCCCACGGTTTCCTAAATACGCAGCAACATAAGTATATATGTTAATGTCACCGTCCGCAGTAAAAACTGCTAGGTTGACAGGGTACTGCTGCCATAGGGGATACTAAAATAAGCATGTGAAAAGCTCTTAAGTTCTGCAATGTACACTTTCAGACTGCACTCAGATGATGCTTAATGATCATTGTAGGGAAAGAGGCTTGCACAGGACAGAAAACTGAGATCAAAGAGTATGTACAAAAATTACTTCCCAAGAACAAATGTTTTCTGTTGTTTACTGCCCCTAGGCATCTTTTAATTCTGAAAGTTACATGAGGCAGAGTGGCTGCTGCATATCTCCTCTCCAAATTTCAACATTTTTTCAAGGCCTGTAGGTCCTCTTCGGACTTCTGGAAGTTTTCCTGTTGTTTTCTAAAATTAAACTGGCTCTCAGTAGTAGATATTTCTGGGGCTGGATAATTGCTAGCTAGGCATTTTGTAAGGTAAGAGCAAGCTAGTCTCTGTCGAGCTGTACGTAGGAGAACTGAAAACGAGGTTTTAAAAATTCATGTTACTGGATAAAAATATTACTGGAAAAAGTAATCTTAGAGATGACTTTATTCAACTTCAAGCATTCTTTCAGATCCTCACTGTATATATGTTATAAGGGTTGTCCTACTAATCAGTTTGTGCACAATGCTTATTTCATGGCCTTCCAGAATCCTTTGTGCATTTACCATTTATTATTTCTTAAGTCAAACAATTATATTATCTCATGGTAACAATATCAAAGAAAAGACACTGGTCCATTAATAATCAGACCCTTCCTAGGCAATGAATGGCGTTCTGGAATTCCTTTGTGAGAAGCAGATGTACTCCCCGCTGTTTTAAATAGTCAGCTGTGTCAGAATTTCTTTTCCCATAACTGACCACTTTTTGTTTTAATGCGCAGTGTATTAAGTAAACTTAAATTGCATACTATGAGAAAAGACTGTTCCTCAGGGTAACATTCTTCTGATGTGAACTCAGTGCTAGAATTTGTATTTTAATGACAGAGAAATTATAGGCTGTCAAATAATCATTTAGCAAGGCTAGAGTATTCTGAGTTTCTACTTCCATTGTTACTACTTCAATAAAAATACATGTAACTATAAAGAAACTTCTTTTTTTTAATACAGTTTCATTAAAAGAAAAAAGTGTTTCAAAATCTAAACTGTAGAACTGTAGAAACTGAAAACAGGATAATGTGAAATACAGTTTAGGATAACAAAGCAATCTAAAAATACCATCAATAAACTACATAAGAGGAGATGCTGGAGTCTATCCCTACCCTGGGAAATAAAACCAAAGCTGAATTTCATGTTATGGTAGCAGTTTAATGGCAGCATAAGGCAGATTTATATGAGAATCTAATGCTGAACATAGTAAAGCATTTGTACACGCAAAGGGAGAAGAGAGACCATGGCCATCTCTGGTAGACTACAAAATACAGCCACAGCCCTCAAAGGGAACAGCAGCAGCTTCTCCTTCAGAAGACTGTTTGCCATCACAGAGAGTTTGGAGAAGGAGCTGTGAAAGGAGGCAGTGGAATTTGTAGACATGATAATTGCATTTTTCCAGAGCTATTCTATAGAATCTGACAGCTACCTGCACCTACTCCATTTTCTGTATATCATTATTAATGTCTTCTACGTATGGGGCTATCACAGCATTCAGTACTAATGTCAGACTGAAATTTGTAGAGAAAATATTGAGACTACATGACATTTGGTTTTTATCACCTACTTGTCTACAGAAGCTAGTTTCTCACACTTTTACCCTACCTGTAGGCATTTCCATGAAGGCGACCTGTGTAGGCAGATGCCGCACCATAGTCCTCTGCTTGGCCATGATGAAGCAGAGAGCAAAGAGTAGAGTAATCATAGATTCATAGAATAGTTTGGGTTGGAAGGGACCTTAAAGATAATCTAGTTCCAACCCCACTGCCATGGGCAGGGACACCTCCCACTAGATCACGCTGCCCAAGGCCCCATCCAACCTGGACTTGAACAGGCACCTGTTGGGGATGAAAGCTGCCTGGAAAAGGGTTTAAGGCTATTGTTTATTATACCTGACATGCTATGGTGGAAAAAGCATTCTTTCTTTTAGTGTGTGTGGTCTCCCGTCACACTGGTAAGGCTCTGGAGTCTAGCATTTTCATGAAAGTTCAAGAAGCCTAGGCACTATTTCTGAAGTCAGTTGCATATTGATAGAAGTTCTTTTTTTGTAAACGTTTCATGCATTCAAAGTAGAGACGTTATTTCTCCTCAGAGAAACACATGCATTTAACTTATGGACAAACTTCTTTTAAGATGGGGAGATTTATTTAAGTGCCCATCAGTGGTCCCAGTCCTACAGGAGCCTGTGCATGACTTAGTCTTTGCTTAGTGGAGCAGTCCAGAAAGGGAACCATTAGACAACAGTGGAATCCTCAACTGGGTCTTACAAAGTCATTGTAATGTTTTGAGGGATGTGAATGAGACAGTAATAAGAAACACAAAAAGTTGCAGATAATGAAAAGGGATGAGGAGAGTACCTATCTTTTGGGCAGGATATCTGCAAATATTCACAAGGGGCTGAACATTTATTCTCTTTTTAGTTTGCGTTTGGTCTCTACAGAGTTATTCTAAATGCTGTATAATACCAAAGGAATTAGAAATGGAAGAATTACACTTCTTAAGAAGCTGATAACTGTGACTTTTATATCATTTAGGGGATTTTTATTCATTTCAGAAGGGATAGATGGAGCTCTTGCTGTTTTTCTGTAGCCTTTGTTCTTTATCTTATTGAGTAATTGAAATTCAGATTTCACACATATTTGATTCCTTGATATATATTTTCATTAGAAGCTTGCCAGTAATGTGAGCTATGTATGTTTTGGAGATATTCATTAAATGAGATTTGTAACAGTTTACATGCTATTCTGACAGTTTACTAAACCTATCAGTCAAAAACAGATGGCCTGCGTTGGTAGAATTTTTCTGTTATGTACTTCATTTATAATATATTTGCTAGAAGTATATTTCCGACGCTTCAGCTTGACACTTGAATGGTCAGATGTCATGTCTGCAGTCCATTTCAGTCATTATGTCATATAACAATCCTAAAACACTGAAAGTACAGCAGCATTCTTTTGCCGTATCTTCATAATTACCTCTTCAAGTATGTGTATTGCAATTGGACATCCAGGTATCTTTGGCTTTGATGCTTCACTGCTTGGTGTTGGTTTTTTGAAAGTGGCTGTGTTGGCCATCTCACCCCAAGATGAGGCTACCGTACTGGGGACTGTTTGGGTCGTGACGTAGTCTGACCTGGACAGGAGAGGGGGAGAAAGGGCACATGGGGATGAGGCAGACCCCTAGGAGGCCACATGGGCAGTGTCTTGAAAAGCAACTGCCTGGTGGCCACCACAGCTTCTTCCATGAGGCACTGCACTTAGGAACTTGCTTAGTGGGTTGCCTGCATCCCAGTTTTCACAGGCAGTGAAATGAAGTGCAGAACTATGGCCAAGGCCTAGGCTTGTGAAGATGCCAGTGGCTCTAATTGCAAGTGGGTTTCAGTCTTTTACCCACACTGGGAAAGTGGGAAACCCCAGCAGTCCTGCATGACCCAGGGAAGCTTGGATACCAGAGCAGAGGCACAGAGATGTGAACAACTGCCTTGGTGTGGACAAGGGTCAACAAAACCAGCATCTGAAAGAGTTTCATAATAGAGACAGTTCCTCCTATCTGCAAGGGCACCCAAAGAGTGGGACACAGACTTTCAGTCTTTTGTACATATCTAAATTGTACATTGTCCATATTTTCACTGTAGTCAGGATACCAGAACATGAAGCATTCACCTCCACAGGTCTCTGCAAAATGCCACGGCAGCTCAAGGAGAAGGCAGATAAGGGCCTAGAGAGATCTCTGCACCATCACTGCCAGAGCATGCTGAGGAAGACCAGAAAACAAATAGTCCACCATCCTGACAATTTACCCATGAATGACTGGGACTTAATCGTTTCTATTTTAATTTGGCGTCTAACATTGGTATTGGGCTCTATATATGCAAAAAGGTTGATGTAGACTTTCTGGAAGTGAACTTACATTGAGTTCACTTAATGCTGCTTCGTAGCATCCAGTTCAGGACAGAAGGACTTAATCCAAAGATGAATTCATAAGTTTAAATGTGTTGGGTAAAAAGGTGGTGTTGAAAGCTGTGGGCTTGGAGCTATATTAGATAAGCTAATCTAAAGGAGAGTTTTTCTTCAATCTGATCTGTCTGGCTAGTCCTCATGCACACTGGGAACAAAGGATTAGAAGGACAATTATTCTAAGAAAGATTTGAGGTTTGTGGATTCTTTTCATTTAAGAACTCTTTTCTCATAACGCTATATGGGAAATGGCTTGGCTTTGAGGATTTGTCTAGAGAAGCATGAGAGACATGCTATCCTGGATGTGGACAATATTTGTGCTATTTGGGATGAGGGTAAATGTGGCTTAAGATGAAATCCTGTATGCTGCTAGATAATACTACTTTTTTATTATCAAGAAGTTTGTAAGAGAGTGTTTTCAGTGAACACACTTTCTACATTTATACAGAAGTTCATAGCATTGATGATGTCCAGATTTAAGTAACTGGAATATCTGTGCTGGACTCACAGTAAATGTGAAACAGAAGCAAATGGATATAAACTTCCAAAGTAATTCAGAATCATCAAGTTGTGTGCGAAGGTGCCCTCAATTCATATGTGCTTCATATGACTTGTTCTTATATTGCTGTATAAAAACAGGTAAAGGGAGATGTTACGTGGAAGTTTGTTGTAGCTGGAAAACCACTTCTTACATTTCTTAGGCCCTGCTATGTATGTTAGATCGTTAAAGTGATATATTAGCTTCTTAATTACATTTATAAGGACAAACGTACAATGTAAAGGTATTTCTTGGGTTTGTATTAGATGTGTCTCCTTTAAGGGAAGACTGTTTGTCTCTTGTGATGAAGAAAGGGCATATGAATTTTGTATATTTGACCCAAATGGTGTAAATTCCAGGACCTTGGAAAGCAGCAAATCCACAGCAGTTTTCATAGAATCATAGAATCACCAGGTTGGAAAAGACCTCGTGGATCATCGAGTCTAACCTTTCCTATTTGCCACTACCATGTCCTTGAGCACCTCGTCTATCCATCTTTTAAATACCTCCAGGGACAGTGACTCAACCACCTCCCTGGGCAGCCTCTGCCAGTGCCCAATGACCCTTTCTGTGAAAAATTCCTTTCTGATGTCCAGCCTGAATCTCCCTTGGCGAAGCTTGAGGCCATTCCCTCTTGTCCTGTCCCCTGTTACTTTTGAGAAGAGGCCAGCACCCTCCTCTCCACAACCACCTTTCAGGTAGTTGTAGAGAGCAATGAGGTCTCCCCTCAGCCTCCTCTTCTCCAGGCTAAACAATCCCAGCTCTCTCAGCCGCTCCTCATAAGACCTGTTCTCCAGCCCCTTCACCAGCTTCATAGCTCTTCTCTGGACTCGCTCCAGAGCCTCAACCCTTCTTGTGGTGAGAGGCCCAGAACCGAACCCAGGATTTGAGGTGTGGTCTCACCAGCGGCAGTTTTGTGACACTTCAGTTAAGCTTAACCCTCACGTGCACACTTCCACTTCTGCCACTTCAAACTCTGCTTTATCTGGGTAGAATATATCTATTGCTGCAAACGCATTCTCGAGGCAAATGTGCAGAAAAGTAAAAATGCATGTCTGGTAATATCCGTATTTTAAAAAAGCTCAACAATTTAAACCCAGCATGGAACATTGGTTTTCCAGAATCTAAAATATTTGGAATTGGAAAAAGAAGTTCAATTTTACCTAATGCAACTTGAGAAAATTTTAAGGACGTATGTAAAAAATAAGCAATCAGACAACCTGAGCTTGAGGGAAGAAACCAATGCAAACTCTTGCCTAAGATATTGCCACAGCTAATTTTACATGTTTATTGGAAATTATAACGATGCTTTGATATGTTACTAGATTTTCCTAATTTCCTATAGTAATATTATAAATAAAAATATTAAATAAATACTTTCATAAACTATGTGGATTTGTCCGTTTTGTGTCTAAGTGCAAAGGGAGAAGTCCTGATTAATCTCTGTTTGTTGTGCTCTAGTAGCGCACATGAGAATATATCTGAATATATTACCAGAGGATTTACTCTAAGAATAGGACCCAGCATCCATGCCAAGCTATAGCAATTGCACCCCAAGTCCCGTTACAGATCCTGTCCTGGAGACATTTCAGCCATATACCTGTTAGGTTGCATGTTTGATATGTACGCATAACGCACAGTGTAGGGAGAAAGAGCTCTTTTGTGATGTGAAAACTGTCTCTGAGCTGCATGGGAACCTGAAGAGCTCTCTGCTCTGACCCTGGCAATGCTGTGAGGAGGAAGAGACGTCAAGTTCCCAGCTTTCTCCTGTGAACAGCAGTTACCGCGCTGCTCAGGGCCTCCCTTTTGCTGTGCCTCAATTCCTACTCTGCCTTTTCTGCCAAAGGTATGTGCCCTTCTAAAGTCTCCTGCAGGGATTCTTGGAATATAGCTTCACTTCCCTTTTCTTATATTAAGTTATTCTGTTAGAGGTCTAGTGTCTGGTGATGTCGGAGAGTAGCAGTAGTACTTTGAGGAGAAGATGAGATGAGAAAAGGAGCCCTGACAGGATCAGCTGTGGTGTCTATGCAACATCCAGACACAGCCTCTGCGCTTCTGGCTCTCCAAAGACGTGAACACAACAGCTGGCAGGAGGCTTTTGCTGTATGTAGTAAGCACTGCTTTTTTACAGAGTGAAAAGAAAGCAGGTAAATGTAGATAGGTAGGTGTACTGTGCTTAATTCTTTAACCTCATAGATGCCTCACATAAATGTACTTGTAGTCATATGTATTACTGAAGATATTTGCCATCCTTATTGCTTCTACGGTGTAAAAATGGTCTTAAGAGGGATGCTGATTACATTGGTTTGCTTTTTGGGAGGGTGTATCCAGTACAGAAAGCTGTATCTTCTCGAGGTGACTGCTAAGTTCTTTATTTCGAGTGATTTATTGTCCCTTGAATAATTAATCTTTGTGCTTAAAGGCAGGTATTTTTCCTATCGATGTACTCTTTCTAGATTTAACAGGGTTCACATCATCAGTCGCTGCATTAAAGCAATTAATAAGTTGCTTGCATTGTTTAGTAAGGTGTTTTGCAGTGTTTTCACAGATTTGGGTATTTTGAATGGCAATTCTACAATTCCAAATACCTTCTAGTTAATAAACAAAATAAATAAATGTGCAATAAAGTGGTAAACAGACATGAATCTGAATCACTTCTTGTTTTTCAAGCTGAATTTTTCAAGGAAATTAGTTTATGAACCAGATTTTTAAGTCTGGACTCCATCAGTCTCGAGGAGAAAGAGCTGTAATTACATTCTCTCTCAATTTATGCCGTGTATCTGCACTCCTTTTTTAGAATTTTCCTTTTTAATTCTATTATATTGAACTTAATCTTACATGACAAGTAGCAGAATAATGGAGATAAGTAACAGAAGAAATATAATTGTTCTGTAAAGACTACACAGTTTGCTGTAAGGATATTTGTACGTTGCAGTCACTCACAAAGAGTGCAGCGTTTGAGGATGCATCAAAGCTAGCTTTAGAGTCTTGGCTAGGTTCCTGCAAACAGGAGTTTCTCACTATTCAAAGCCAGGTGGGCTAAATTCTTCTTGTTTTATCCATTTTTGTGGATTTTATTTTACACCATATGCAGAACCACAAGCTGCTGCAATGGATGCCCTTGTTCCAGTACCATTTTGTTACTTCTGTTGTAAATGAGCTAAACTCCTAGGACCGGGTTTAGTATGGACATATATCTCAGCTAGAAGAAAGAGCCTCCACTGTTTTGTCAGTACAATAGCTTTCTCTTTTGTGTTTTCTTGAACTTTGAAATATCGAACTTTCTTCTGCTACTGATTTAAAAAAATGTATTACAGTCGCATATTAATCTACAGTTATTTTTTTCCCCTGGTTTAGAATCACGGCAGTTTTAATTCCACTGGTGAAATTATATTATGTAATTTTAAAAATTTGAATAATCTCAAGAGTAAGATGTTTTCATAACATACAGTATCAGTGCTTTCTGTTTGACATTAAGAACGGGTAAAGAGAACGTTCAGTGAATGCCCTCCTTCCTCAGTTACTGTGAAACAATTTGCCAATCTGTTTATTCCTGGTGGAGATCAGTAGACTAAGAGTATACGGATGTAGGAACTTTTATCCTAACAATGGCTTTTCTGCTATTGAATATACTGGAACTATAATTCTTAATTTAGCATTACATCTGTATTTTTTCTTTCAAATTTATTTCACTAATAAAGGTTGCCAGAGTTCTTATGAATTTTTATTTATTTTTAGGTGAGCTGTGTCTTTTCTGAAAGTGTTCCAATCTGTTAAGTGGTAGCATAGTTGCTGGTGTTAATGTTATGAACTTTTCATCCTCTCTTGATAACTTTCCAGGAACTCTTAACTTCTGGAAATGAGATGCATTTTATAGAATATAAATTTTAAAACCAGGTGATTTTAGTAGGTCTTTATTTCCAATTTTCTTTAAAAAAGAAAATTTTTCTTATTGGAAAAGGAAAGTATACACTCAGTAGTGTCATGGCTTGTTAACTAGGAAAAATTTAATATACAGTCATCTTCCATTTAATGAATAACACTTAGTAAAATTAAATGTTCTCTTAAAGTATGCTCCTCTGCTATTCATTATTATTAATGCACAAAGGACTTGTGATACTATGCTTCTTGATAGCCAGTGTTTCTTAGTAATTCTGCTTTTCTTAGGGTAACAGTACAACAGTGGGTTTTTATTGTATAAAGCCAGAAAGGTGTATATGGAAGTGTGGTTTATGTATTTAAGAAGTGACCTAAAGCACAACATCATCATGAAGTAGGATACATAAAAACAGCTTCAGGGAAGAGAACAGGTCTTTTTCTCCATCACTTCAAGAACACTCCATCTCTTAGTGAGCTGGGTATGCAAAATGGTGAGAACAACTCAAAATGGGTATCCTGGCTGGTGGCAATATAACTGGTCCCACCAAAATGTGTCTGTGGAAAAGATAAATGTGATCACAGCGTGATGCATAAATGTTGACTGGCAATCAGGAGATGATCTTAAGGCTTTTGCAGGAGGATTCTCTGCAGTTCTGGCCACCTACATTCCAGAAACACGAAGTCCTGCTAATGTGCTCTGTACGAAACGACTGATATGTAAAATGAAACAGGTGCTCCACACTGCAATTTCAGGTTGCATTTACATTAGCAAACTCAAGAGATGGACACCAATGTCAGCACCTGAGTCTGTGCCATTGGTCACTGAGCGCAGGATTAACGGTGCTAAAAATTGCTAGCAGTGTTCCATGCCAACTGGTACTGTGCCAACAGCCTTGGAGTTAGTGTGTATCAGGGCCCCTCCAAGGCCGTCCTCTCCTTCTTCTCCAGTGTTTGGCCCCTGTTTTGTTTTAACCAGCCAGCAACAGTCCCTGCCTCTTGCTCACTTTCCCCTAGTTAGATGGGGGAGAGAATTGGAAGGGTAAAAGTGAGAAAACTCCTTGGTTGGGATGAAAACAGTTTGATAGGTCAAGCAAAACCTGTATGCATAAGCAAAGCAAAATAAGAAATTCATTCACCACTTTCTATTGGCACCCAGGTGTTCAGATGTCTCCAGGAATGAGGACTTCATCACACATAACAGATACTTGGGAAGACAAATGACATAACTCTTAACAGCATCACCTTTCTTCTTCTTCCTTCTGCTTTATATGTTGAGCATGATGTCATATGGGATATCCTCTTGGTCAGCTGGGGTCAGCTGTGCCAGCTGTGTCCCCTCGTGCACCTTCAGCCGACTCTCTGGTGGGGTGAGAAGCAGAAAAGGCCTTGACTCTGTGTGAGTACTGCTCAGCAGTAACAGAAACATCCCTGTGTTATCAACACTGTCTGCAGCACAAATCCAAAACATAGCCCATACTACTATGAAAAGAATTAACTCTGTCCCAGCAAGAAAACATCCCAGCTCCACCTCCAGAGAATAAATCTAGGTCTGTTTTGTTTACTAGCACAGACTGTATCCCACTGTGTGTTCTTCAAGCCATGTCCACCAGCTCCAGCACCATAGTCACAGCCCAGAAGGCTGAAGCATTTTTACTTCTTAGTACTCCTTGCCCTGTCCTGGGATACTACTCTTCTCACTCAGCTAGGGTTTGGTGCTCCCAATGATGTTGGAAAGGCACTAATGCTCACTTAGAAAAAGGGACTGACCCATTGCTCTTCTTTCCCTTCAGAAGGAATTAAGGCATAAAAGTAAAACTTGCATCTGGTCTACCTGCAAGAACAGAGGGTTTCATTAATATCAGCTCATGCTATTTCTGACACTATGAAAGGAAATGAACAAAATGTGAGTTTATTTATGTTGAACTTGTCAGTACCGTAAGAGAAATGTTGTCTTTGTATAGGGGAGATGCAGTGATAAATCACAGTAAATGGCGAGTGCAGACAGTATACCAGGCTTAACAATTGCAAATCACAGATATTACCGTCTTTTTATTGGTAGCCTGTAAGATGTATACCCCAAATGACAATGTCTTGTATTGGTAACTAATGAAAAGATAATATCCATGATCTATACTTTATATTTAGCATAGAATAATTTGCAAGTAAAAGATCTGGTATTCAGTGAAAATGAAAGGATTATTAATCTTTTCCCTGCACAATAGTTTTCTTGAAAACAAATTGCAGCTCAAAGATTTTAAGTTGCTAATATGTCATCCAAGAAATATTTGACTTGAAGGAGAATGAATAGTTTTAATTATGTGTAAATAGATTCATTAAGAGGAATGCAAAGGTCCAGCAGTTATTCATTCTCTACGATTAGATTAAGAATATTGTGTTTAGAGTCTTATATCTTAATAGATCACTTTAATTTCTGCTTATACCTATTATTCTATTTTAAATTCACATTAATCTTCTTCTCAATGAAATGTATCCATTTATCTAACAAGAGGAAATGTTATATGTTCCTAGCTATTCATGCAATTATTTGAAAACAATGGGGATTTAAATTTTGATTGGCAATAAATACATTTCACTTTGTACTTGCCATTGTTGCCTTGAGTGTCTCTAGACACTGTTATGCATGAGAAATTCTCTGCTGTTGAGGAGAAGAAATGACTTTATAAACCAGGAGATTATTAATGGCATTTATATACACCTTGTCAGTATCATCTGTTCAAATGTAATAATTACTTTATTTCTAATTTTTCTTTCCTGTGTGAACTAGCTTAGCTGTGGTTTAGTTTAGCTTCTGGTGAAGACATCATTTACATATATTTACAAGATATTTCTTGTATGTGATGCAAATATCTATTCTCATAACAGTATCATTTACATACACGTACAAATCATACCTGTAGATGAGAGTTCAGAAACAAGCTATAAAGCACACACTTTTCAGTATCATATTTGTGGAGATACATATTGGTAAGTGGTAATAGTGGTGTAAAGTATTTCTCTTAAGTACTGTCACTCTTGATTATGCAGGTGTAAATATGATAAAAAACAAGCCTATTATATCCAGGCTTGTTAATCTAGGATAACATTGCAGTCTCACTGGCAAGTTAGTTTCAATTATAGTTCTTAACATAGTCCCTTGCATGCTTTAGTGTTTCTCAGGGGGCTTGAGTATCATAGTTACCAAAAGACAGAAAACACAACACAGTAACAGAGAAATGAAAAGTATTTGGTGCCCCCAACCGGCCTCTGTTGAAGGGAAACCATCTGCAGTCATCTGTTTTTCTGATGATTTCTGTTTCATCCTCCTTAGTTCAGTTTTGTGTGAAGATCCCCAAAGTGTCTGTTTTCCAAGTCTTTTTTTTTTCTTTTCTTGCTGCTGCCACATCTGCTGCTTTAACACATACTCAGTCATCATCTCCTTGCTGATGCTGTACAGATCTGATCCAGACCTGCTTTCTCCTATCTAGGACCTATTCATTAACATCTTTCCTGATATACATGGAAAGCTTTATCTCTATAGAATGGCACGTTGACGAATGACCTGAATGGCATCTTTGACTTGGTCTTCTCCAAAGCAACTCATTGTCAGACCATGACAAGTCTTGCAGGTCTCTATGTGATCTCCAAGAGACCTCTCTCCCTTTCATCCACAGATGTAAATCTCTTATTTGCATCCGCATTTGCGTTGTGATTACTGCAAAATCACTACGAACCACTCTTGGTTTGACAGATGCAGTTCTGCCTGTACAATATCTATGTAAGCTAAGGATGATACAATGATTAGTCCAGCCATTCTATTTGGCAGTCTCACCCTATGTCCATGAATCACTCCACTGTCTCCTGTGTCTCTGTTGCACTGAATTTAAATGCTTGTTTTCACATTTAAAGCTGTTTCTTAAACAGCCTGAATGTAGTTTATCAAACTTGTTGCTTGGTTAACATAAATTAAGAACAATTAAATGAAAAATATTAGCGAGAGAGCCCAACACCCTCAATCTCTTTCCACAGGTCATTTGCTGTAGACCTTGACTGTTTTGGTTGCTTTCTGCTGGTTATTCCTAAGCTCCTCCACATCTGTCTTGAACTGAGATCCTAAAACTGAATTCCAGGTTGTAGATGCAGCCTCAGCAGTGTCAATTAAAGTGGGAAATTAAGTTGCCTCAGTGACATCTGCACTCCTTGTAACGTAGCCCCGTGTGTATCCCTCTGCAATAGCAGCGTGCTTTTGGCTCACATTCACCCTGGCATTCATTGTACCCACCAGCTCTTTTTTAGCAGAGCCTAAGCATGAGTACATTATGCCATTACTTCATGCCAGTAATTTGACATCTGTGGCAAACTGTGTGATCAGTGTCATCATGTCTTTTTATTTATTTGGTTTGTTTCGTTTTGGTTGCTTCGATTCTCTTTCAGTTTCTTTGTAATGTGAAGCAATGAAAAATGTTAAAATACCATTCCCCAACATTTTGATAATAGTATTCTTTATTCTTTCTTTTATTTTGGGGACAATTGGTCTGGGTTTTTTCCTATTTTCAAAACAACATTTTTATTATAAAACAAATGACCCTTCAAAGTTTGTCTCCTTTTCCAAACCTACAAAACCAGCCCTTCCTTCGTAATTTAGTTTTGTTCCATTGATTTAATTTTAAAAGGAACAGAAAAATGTTTTTTAGATTTTCTTATCATCTAGTTATTAAAAATGTGCTGTTGATGTTGAAATAGCACAGTACATATGTAATAATTTAATGCCCAACAGCAGCTTCTTTTATGGCCAGCTGTGTGGCAATGGCTTTGGTCTTACTGAGATGAAGGGAAGTTTATGCCTTTTCAATGTTGTAAGCCATGGTAGGCATGTTAAGGATGTCAGAGTATTCCTGTCACCCCCTTTGCCTGGGATGTTCAGCAGTTTGAAGTTCATACCAGTAAGAGATTAGCACAATAGCAATACTGCTGAGCTGTGATAATATAAATACAAGCACACACTGATACTAATCTGTAGCATCACAGTGCCTTTGTACAAACTCTTTCTATTTATTTACTTACCCCGTGAATCTGTGCATAGCTAAGACATAATTTGCTGTGCCTCTGTGGCAAAGGATGTGTCAAAATACCATTGTCTGTCAGAGTGAACTCAAGGAAGGGCAGGCAGAGTAGAACGCCAGGCATCCCTGTCTCTCCTGCAGGAGGATCTGCAACAATATTTAAAAAAACACATAATTAATTTAAAGTGTAAGAGGATTAAAAATAAATTAGAACAAGTAGAACTTGCATTTTACAAACCATTTGTTTTATTACATTAGCGTTTTTTCCATATCCGTGGATTTACTGTGGATAACTTGTTATTTTCTCACACTTTCTTCTTTATTCAAATAAGTTTGCACTGTTAACTCCTTGGATCTCTTCAAAACATTTTGGGGAAGTGTTCAAACTGATCTGTGCTGAATCACTGTGTGGCTGATCTGATGGGAAAGGCTTGATGTTACTTATCCAATTTCACTGTGGCAACAAGCAAGCCTTTCTGCCGATCATATTTCACTTACATACATAAAACCTATGTGCTGCTCAGCTAGTCACTGTCACCCAATATCTAGATGTTTGTAGTGAACATCAAAGGAAAACTTGACTGAAGTTAATACTCCTAAAAATCTTACAGCCTCTTTGTAGTATATGCCATTTTTTTGTTGTTGTTTTCTGAATGTAAGCCACCTCTAGGGATCAGAACTAGTGCCAAATTACTATTTTGGCTTTAAAATTACTTCCAATTATGTGGGCTGGAATACCTCCCTAAAAGTCTCCAAACAGTGTATGTAATCACTGCTTTATATTTCGATGTAATTTGAAGTAGCTTGGATAATAAAATGGAGTTCGTAAGGGCAATTGTGATCATTCTCAGTCACAACTGAAGATTGTTTCTGTGTATCTGAAAAGTCCTGCTTGCTGTAGGTATTCTTCTGCTATTATTTCCACATACTCTTTGTGAGCTGAAGCACTGCAAGAATCTAATACTGCACTTTAATTTTCTGGTTTTGCTTTGCACATCCCGTATTCTGACAGTAATTCATCATGTCATATGTTTATTTCTTAAAAAGAATTGCTAATTTTCCTGCTTTATGAGGATCTTGAATTTTTAATAGCATTTCCTCCTATTTCTGAGGCAGTGTACCTTCTCTCTTGTTGTAGACCCACATGATTAAAATTCATTTTCAGAGTCTCTCAAACTTACTGAAAGTATTTCTGCACACTGTTGGCTAGTATTAGGCATAAACAGGCATTTCTTCTGTTTTGATTTGTGCTTTACAAAGCAAATGAGTGAAATTAGTAATGTGGCAAGACAGTGAAAAAATGCTTACCACTTACATATCTATTTAAAACCTTGTACAAAATTTGACATTTTCTAAACCTATTCACTATAGAAGCTTGCCAAGGAGAAAAAGATCTGATATTACGTATCATAATTTTTAATTTTTTGATTGAGTCTTTTTTTCAAGAATATCTAATTCATCTTCACTCATATAATTTCAATAACAAAACCCACTGAGTATTAGCCATCCTAAAACTAAAACATTATGTTCTGCATAGTGAAAAAAACCTTCACTGTGTTGTTTGAAGATCAGCCTATTTGGTGGCTGTTACGTTTCCAGGGTTGGAATGCTCTTGGAGAAACACGTAGGTGCACTGATGGAGGAGTGCTCATGTTTCTTCTTGAATAGATGTTGCCAATGGCTCAGCAAAAGACAGGTGAGAATAAGCCTTCAGCTGCATCAAGGCTGAACCAGCACAGCTTGGAGCTTTTAGAAAGCAGAGGGGGATAGAGAGAAAACACAAAACCTATTCTCACATCTTCTCAAGGTGGTAGTGACCAATTTCCTACCAATCCTTGGGTCCTGTGTTCTTGTGAATAGCAGAGGAGACCATGGACAGTATATCTGAAGATGGTTCTGGGCTCAGGTGCCATGGCTGAGAGGTGGCTCTGCTCTTCATCTGTTGGTCATGGATATACAATTAATGGAACTGGGCTACAGTAGAATTTTTAAATAATTGAGAAGGGAATCTTACAGAAATCTGTAATTTTAACATGTCCAGGGAAGGACATGAAGTGTCCACAAATGTTACGATGTATTTAAAACAGGTATTGCCTTCCAGTCTGACAAAAATTTAACAAATCAAAATCAATTCAGTTGTTCATCTCATATGTCGAAAAGAGTATTTGACCTTTTGATGTGTGTTGACTGACAGGTCGTTGGTTTGCATCTGTCCAAGGGGCACATTCCCTCCAAACATACTCCTTCTGGTTGTGTGTTATACCCTGCAAAAAAGGAATTGTACCTTTCCATCTGAACCTCAGCAGGCAGGTGCCTCTACCCAAAATGGCACTTTTTACAGCTCGTATGGAAGGCCAAAACCAGATCTTAAATTCTTGTAAGCACAGTATCCTTCTAGGTCAGGCTGGTTTCAGACAGAGTCTAATAATGCCCATGTTGTATGTGTGTAATGTGTAGCTAGGGCACTTAATTTTTCAGACCTGATAATGGCCGCTCAGTTGAGTCACATTCCCTGGAGGTGTTTAAGGGATGGGAGGACGAGGCACTGAGGGGCATGGTTTAGTGATTGATGGGAACAGTTGGACTCGATGATGCAGTGGGTCCTTTCCAACCAGGTGATTCTATGAATCTATGATTCTATGATTTTGTGGAGGTTTGTGTTTTTTCCTCACAAGATTAATGTATTTTGTCAGCAGTGAACAAGCAGAATTTTTAAGATTCTATAGTATCGGGATTTATTTTGAAATAAGCTTAAAATATAATTTTTTACTATACTCATGTTCTTCCTTACTTTTTATTTCTTCTGTGTTTTCTTTTCTTCTGTCCAACTCACAGCCTTTTGCAGACTGGGCAGATATCTGACGGAAACAGGTACAGAAGAAAAATCTTTCTATTTTCTTTTCCAGGTTTTAATTTAGAATGGCTAATTCAGCACATTACGGGTGCTACTGTTTTAGTTGCCGGTAAGGAATTAGCAAGTAAATATGGTAAGGACTGGCCTTGTTTCAGAGACTGAGAAAAATAATGATAGTTCTCAGAGAAGATGAACACAGTGCCACAATAATAGACTTCTTCTTTTCAGAGTTTGCCCAATTTAAACATAAGTGCTTCTGCTGTTGGACTAAAAAGGTGAGTAAAATAACCTGTGAAGGAAGTGAGAAGTGGAAGTGACTACCTCACTGTAGTAAATTGATATCATCCTTATTTCTTTAGGAGCTCTAGACTTAGGTCTATGTAAAGGTAGACTTTTTCACATACAGAGGAACAGTAGAACAACTTAGATGTCAGACAAAAAAAGAGTAGCTTTGTGTTAGTTTTGAATGCTTCATTTCTTGTGATCCAGGCCCTTGGGAAACTCTGCCCTTAAAGAGAAAATCATATAAACTATCAGGATTATATCTGTTGCTGCATATGTTTACTTCTAGGTGGGTATTTAAGATCTTCTGTCATTCTATGACTTAAGACCATTTTGACAGAGGAGAATATAAGGTCCTTTGTAAAACATTTTCAATGTTTTAGAAACTCCAAAGAAAACTCATTTAATGTAGTTATCATGCTCATCATATAGGAAATGTTATATATTATGGGAGCTTGCATATAGCATACAATAACATTTTAACAACATTGTTTCTCTTTTTTGCTTTTCAAACTTGTTATCTCTGCATACCAGTGTGAAAGAAGGAGATTAGGAAGAGATCCACTCTGGCAAATTTGAAGGCAGTTATAATTCTGTACAGCTACAATCAAATTTTTTCCTTGCTGGGTGTACAATTATTCAGTATAATCCCTGGCATCTCACCCCTCATTAAAAATCAGGTTTGCCGCCAGAAAACCCGAGAATGTTCAGAGAAACAGTAATTATTAGTCTAAACTCTAGGTTAACCATTGCTCATAGAATTATTATATCTGCAAGTAACATGAAGATTTTAACTGTAAAACTGCAGATTTTGAAACTCAAAGGGTTTAGCCTCATTTAGAGGCAGATTTGAAAGAACACTGAATCCTGCTAGCGTAAATAATTTTATATATCTTCAATATAGTTTCAAGAAATTTATGTACTTTTCTACAGGAAAGTCGTGCAGTTGTTAGTCTCATTTTTTTCAAGATACATAAGCATTAAGTTTTTCAGTTTGCTTCTGATTTCTGAATTTTCCTTTTTTCCATGCCACACACCACTGCTGGTTATTGTCACTATGTTCTGACCTCCTAGTGTCTCCAAAACAGCCAATATTGTAACTGAAATATCATTAATCTTTAAACTTGCTTACTCTGCCTTTGAAGAGAATCAAGCAAAGAGCATTCTAGCAAGCTTGAATATTATTGTTGGAACCGCTCCATCATCACATTATAGATAATTTACTGGTTCTCTTTGATCTCCTGTGTGTTTTCTATATTCTGTGCATTTGTTTATTATGACTGTGTTTTCTTAATCTTAATAACTAGCTCCTGCTCATAGCACCATTAAAAATTTCTACATACACTTATTTTCGTGAAGCTATGTGTCTGTTAGATGTATCTGTTCTGTTAATCTTTGGATGAAGTTGTAAAATAGCAGGGGTGGACCTTCCATGTTCTAGTACATCTTGTATCCAGCCTTCCCCCGCAGCCTGACATAATTCTAACAGAAGACCTACATTCCCTAAGTGGAAGGAGGCAGAATGTCCCAGGTCACTTCAACCTGTTAAATTTTCTTCAATAATCTGCTTTCTAGTGTGCAGAGAAGCACTTGATGATGAGAGATTAAAAGCTGTAACAGAAGAAGTTACCAAAGACCCAGACAATAATGGCACCTATAAACTTGTCAGTCTAATGGCTAATCACTGATGAGATAAAGGCTAACAATAATGTTTGAATGCAAAGATGCCAAAACAGGAGTAGTAGAAATATAGTCAACTGCAAAGGGCTTCCAAATCTGGAAAGATAAATCTCCTTAGATATGGAAACTAAATGAAGCCCATGTTCCTAGGGTGAAACAGAATCATTAAGTTTCTAATTACCCCATAAAACATCACAGCCCTTTCGTTTCTATTTTTCAATTCACATTGTGCTTCATTCAAAATATCCTACATGATCTTGTTGATATTACTAATGCATCTTTGGCATTATTGATAAATAATCACTGCTGCCTCTTCTTGTCATTGTTTCTGACTTTGGGTTCATAAAACCTTACCATATTTTACTAGAAGAAATAATGTTTAAAGATTGTCAGATTTTGTCTTTGAAGTGTTGCCTGTTCGCTTGTACAAAAATTGTACAAATTCAAAGCTTTCCAAGGTGTATAGTCTTTATTCTATGCACAAAGCCCTTTTTTCCACTTCAAGATAATAGATTGCTATGAGCTGTTCATTTATAGACATTCAGAAGTTTTATAATGTCTGGGTATGAGAATGCACTTTATCTGACACTGAGTTATTCTATTATGTATTAAAATAGACCTTCAATGTGGAACCAAACCAAATGAATGTTTGTGCTTCTTGCTTACAGTATGTATTTCTCGATTTAAGAGACAGAGGGAAAGTTAGGAAACTCCATTAGAAATTAATGAGTATATGCTGAAATAGAAAAGTAGGTGCATAAGGAAAACGAGGAAAGCCTGGGACTTGTCAAGTTATCTCTGCTTCTTTATGGAGGATCTATGTTGATAAATCTCAAGTTTTCCATGTGTCTTCATTTATATTATAAAGGAACCAAATAAATTTAAAAATTTACATCAGGATTTCACACATTTGTATGGAACTTGGGCAATCTCTGCAAGGATTATCTTCACGTCCTTAGTGATTTTCAGGTATTACTGGAGGAGAGGAAAAGAGGACTTGTGTTTTTGTTTTCTGTTCTTGTTAATTCTATTCTTCTATATTTTAACACATAAGATAGTGAAGTCCACTCCAGTAGCATTTTTTGTGTTAGTGTTTCCTTCTACCTCTCTTGTGTTTTTTATACAGAGTCTCAAAGCTGATATATCAATTCTAGCAGAATTGGAAATAGGAAATTAGGAAATATCTAACATAAACTGATGTATTGGTACCACACTTTCTTAGCTTTTAAGTACAGTCTTCCTATACCTAAAGGTGTTTTTCTACTTCATTCATTGTTATAACACCAAGAATTATTCAATGTTAAAGCAGTACCTAGTCTATTTTTCTTGTGACATATGCATAAAAGAATGGAGCCATTAACATCATGAAGATGCCAGAAACAGACTGAAAATACATGCTTTAAAAACCTTCTGTATGATTTAAAATGAGTTAAAATTTTTGGAACTTTTAAACTAATTTGAAGAAAGGTGTAAAATGCTAAGAATGGGGAGGAAAAGAGAGACCAATGCCTTTTGCAGTTTCTGTGAAGAGTCTAGGTCTAATTTTGATTTATGTGGATTATAGAATGTCATTGGTGACTGCTGACTCAGCTCTACATGGCAGCATGTTGACCTGTTCAGAAGCACATTTTGGAATATTATTTTGAAGTCAATACATATTCTATCGGCAATAAAGGTGAAAAGGATTACTGCTCTTGTTGTATGAAGTCAGAATGAATAATGCTGTTTTAGATCCAAAGAATGCGTGAGGAAGAAAATCTTGAAAGGCAGAACAGTTTCTTTTCATCTTGCTGAAAATTGTTCCATTTGGATTATAAAAAGTAAGTAAAATGTTCAAGTTCTATTGTATTGCAGCTTTTTGTACATATTCATTATTCTTTGTATAAGCATGTACAAAGAGGTGGAACTAAAGCAGACTGTCTTGTATTCTAGCTGCTGTGTTTCACCAGCTGCATACTCATTTAGGCTGTATTTACCCTGGTAATGATTATTTTAATGAAATCACAGTCTAAATTGATGGTATCAGGGAGCAATCCAGGAACAGTCAAATGATTTAGTACCAAATTAGCAGATAGAGAGTGAAACACTGAGTTCGCCTGCATGGTCCTTCAAATTTCTATGTTCTGCACAAATAATCAGACTGAAGTGAAAACAGTACATAATCTTCCTCATCTGGCTTCTTTGGTACTCTATTCAGCAGAAGAATATTGAGCCCTAAAAAATCTAAAATTAAGGGGGAAATAGAGCTTGAGGCTGCCAGCATCAAACTGGCTTGAAAATTAGCTAGATAGAGTCGGGTGACCTTTTCAAACTGTTGCAGATGAGGAAAAGGTAGACTTGTAGTCCCACTTCCAGCTGAATTTTTTTCACTAGTGCAGTGGCTTTAGGATGTCTCTTCTAAAAATAATTATGCTGAGAATTTTAACGAATTCAGTTAACATTCAAATTTCCTGTCAGAAAATTTGCTTTGGGGGTTATCTGCATAAAGGGAAAAAAAATGTCCTCCTAGATATATAATAGCAAATAATCAGACTATTCTGGGGTATGTTGTATGGCAATGATACACGGAGGGATCACACCTAATTTCAGGTTCTTAACTAGGAAGGCTAATTTAGGAGTATTGACCATCTGCCAAGACTCTGTCCATGATTTATCAAGACAAACAGGCAACTCCAGCAGACAATTCAGATCTTAGCTGATCTTTACTGAATTTCTTTGGGAGGTTTTCATTGTCTCTACCAACTATAGCAGAGAATTCAGGAAAACTGTGCCCCCTAGCCTGGGCACCCTGCTACCTGAGATCCGTTTCAGATTAATCTGGACTGGAATATGTTCTCATACAGATAAAGTCAATGTAGGTTTATTTCATGCACTATTGTACACTTGCCACAGCATTCACCATTTGTGATAACACGCTTTTATCTTAGTATGCCATTCTCTGACAGAATTGATAAAACTTTACCTTTTTCAAAAAATCCTCCAAAGAGGACGCACTGAACTACAGAACAGCAGTAATTATGGCCAAGTTTGCATCTTGATTTCCCAGTGTTGCATGCATTGGACAACAGACTTAAATGACTGCTCTCTAGTGAACTTAGAACAAAAAGCAATACAAGAAATGACAGAAGACTATTTACCTAGAAGAGTGTTTAGCCCTGTTTCTATTGCTTGTTCAGCAGGAGGTGAGACAGCCTTAAATAACTGCAATATTTACTCTAAACTACATTTATATTAATCTAAACCCACTTTCATCATCATTTCTTACATTTATGTGTCCCATTTTCATTTCTTGATGGGGCAGAAAACTTCCTTGTTGAGTTATGTCATCAATAGGCCAGTCAGCACTATGCCAAAGAACTTCAGAGCTAGTAAAAATTACCACTGTGTTAAAAATAGTACATTTTTACCTTATATTTCCTGCTGAATGAGTGAACTTAATCATGCTTCTCTTGAGTCTTTTTTAAAGTAACAAGAAATATTAGTAACACAAGTTCAATGACTATATTGTACTGATAGCTGATCAAAGAAAACAGCAAGCAGATTCTTCTTTCACCGTCTGAAGTTGATACTAATTTCAGCAGGATGGGTACACTGCTTTTATGAGTAGTTTGCTGCTTATTAATCATGGGCATTTAGCTATATGTATAGCAAGAGAGTGTGTATTTATGCCTGAAGAACAGATAGTAGACTAGGCATTCATTTTTACAGTCTGTGCAAATCGTGGAAGAATTCTGGTTAACATTTGCATCTACTTTGTCTGTCTGCTTACATTGCTTTATGTGCCTTTTTTTTCTTTCCCCAACAGTTTATCTGTATAGAGTAAAGGAATTGGTCTGATACCCCTGATACCTCTCTGACCTCTAGATTTCCATATGCCTTCTATATTTAGGACCAGGTAGTGTTCAGTGCCCAAAGTGTGAATATGGGACTGCGAGGACAGTTGAGTCAAAAGAAAAAGGGAAAATTCATATTAGGGCTAGATATTATAAGGATATTCTTAAACAATCTACAGATGTTATCTTGGAGCCTGGATGAACTCAGGGTGGATTTATTTTTCTGCGTTCATGATCGGGGTATTGTGATAACTGTCAAGTAAGATCAGGGAGGAGGAAAAAATGGTTTCTGGTGTTTCTTTACTTGAACTTCATACATAATTTTTCTTTTAAAAGTTCTGTGAAGGACAATTGGAAACCTGGGCAGTTTATCTGTGTGGAGTCTTTAAATATAAATACAGATAAGTGCTTAGCTCTCAAGGGTTATTAAACTATTACTATTCTTAAGTACTTCTTGCAAATGCAGGCTCTGCCATGCAATAAATACATTATAGAATCCCTTGAATTTTATATCAGTGCAATACAAATACTACAATGTGAAAGATGTTTTCATTTCTAGCCTACTGATCGGTTAATTCCTTAATATAATTTTGGTTGTTGTACCACATTTTTTTTAATAGTTAGACTGTTGCAAGTTACTCGGGCAGCATTTAGGTTAATATATCTAATCCTAACACATCAGTATAGCACATCAATTTTTTAGGGTAATGTGTACTATATTTGTCCAGGTGTAATTTCTGTAAAATTATTCTAATATTTCCCTAATTCTATAATGTATTTATTGAAGTCTGTATCTGTTATCAACTCAGATTAGGGAGTGGAGGGGTGTGAGCTTGAGAGCCTTTCAAGCCTGTAATTACCTCTGTCAGCTTTTCTATTCTCTATGGCTCACCTCCAGTCCTCTGAATTTGTCCAGTTTTTCAGGATTTATTAAAAATAAACATCCACAGGCCAGAGATACATTTTTTTCCAGGCCACAATTTTGCCTGAACATTCCAGTCACTTAATTCAAGTATCTGAGAGGAAGAGCTTTCTGCTAAGAAAGCACGGAAAATGTATGGTTTTGAGAATGGTTTGGTTACCCATTTGAACTTTCTGACCTGTGTTAAAAGCCATTTAGATTTATAAAAGGAGAAAGGCAAGAGCTGCTCCACAAGAAGTGGAAGTCACTCTGTTGGTTCTACTCTAGAAGTCAGAGTGCATGTGAGGCATCTGCATCACACCCTTACTTGTAACCCTGTACCTAAAATGAAGATAGATAATATAAAGAATATATAAAATATTAACATAATTGCCTGTGCTGCTGGAATAGCAAGAAAAGATAATGTTTAGAAAGTCTGAGAACAGTCAAGAGGGGAGAAGGTGCTAAAAAGGAAGCAGATTGGTTTTGTAAATGAAATACCAGTCTGGTTCTTAGGTCTTAAAATAACATCTAGCTTTAAAAGGTGCAAAAAAAGAAGCAGTATTTATTGCAAATCAGAAGGAACTGGATTTCCAGTATCCAGCACTTCAGCTGGCCCTTCAGACACATGCATCCCCCCGCAGACCTGCAGTAGGGCACACACAGGAGCCTCCCTAGCACCAAGGAGCAAAATCACCTTTAGAACACTTCATTTTCTCTAAGGCCTTCCAAACCTCAAGTACTACACAGCAAAATATTGTATATTGATTAATGCAAACCCAGAAACAACAGAACTGTAATATTATGCTGAAACAAAAGGTTGGCTAAATGCTGACCCTTAGGAAGGCTGCTGAGTCAAGCTTAATCATAGCACAGGAATAATAAAGTCAAGAAATGTGACTCTCAAGCCACTGAACAAGGAGCTGAGGAAACTGTATATGCTTTTACAGAAGCAGTAACAAGGAAAGACACTGTTTAGAATGTCTGAGCCTCAGACTCTTAAAAAGTTATTTAAAAAATATGTGCATACACACAAAGTGTGTATTATGTTGTTAAAACTAAATGATGAATGTAAAACTTTCTGTGGTCTCGTTGCTGTCTTCCAGGAATGAGTGGAAAGCATCACAGTCCTTAACCAAAATAACTGTGGTAGTAGGTGGAAGTGACCAAAATTTTCCTGTTTATTTCAGTAACCCTTAAACCTTCACACCTTCCAGGAAAGTGGCATTTCCCTAATGCAACAAAAGTGATTCTAAGAGTCCTGCATCAGATGGCATCAAATTCTATCCACTGAAGTTTGTAGCGAGCCCATAATGTTGCCAGTGATATAACTTCTATTATGACTTTGAGAAAGATGTGGTGAAGCTTGAAAGTGGGAAGTGTCCTTTTATTTTCTTGTTGTGATTCCTCATCCTTTCTAATGAGAAGTGCTCCTTACTTCTGGTCTTTGTGGATGCAGTTTCCAGGTGTTTGATACTGACATGCCATTTTCCACAATGTGGAACTCCACAAGCGCCTCTGCTTCACTGCACCCCACCTATGAATCTCAAAATGAGAGCTATGTGCTTGACCCCTGTTCCTCAAGGAATACTTAGCCGGTGCAAAAAAAAAATGGGAATCCTAGCATTTTCCCCATTGCACGAAAACCAAAATAAGCAAGATCTGAGCCCTGAGAGTGGAAATGTAATGATTGCTCCTTTGTAGCACATCTGTTTGGCTGCGTGATTTCTGCTACATTTACATTTCTTGCAAGAACTGACCCAGACAGTGGTTGATCTTGCCAGCTGAAATCTGGATGTCTGTTGTTTAAAATGTGTAAATATATACTTGCATATATTTGTGTTATTTCACTTTTCAAAGACCACCACAGGACATTTCAGTAATTTGCTGAGATAAAAGTGACAGAGTAAAAAACTTGTTAATGCGTGAAACACCTCCCTCCTCAGCTGATTTAAAACACTGCAGAGTGGACCCCAGGTACATGACTTTCGAACTCTGATTCCTGTGGCACACAGGTAGAGCACAGGCTGAAGAACACTGTGGTACCTTGCTTTTGCCTCTGAAGAGATACAATAATCAAAACAACTCTAGGGGCTTTTTAAGTTAAAATATTATAATTATGCATTTTGATAAATTCAATCTTTCTTTAAAATCCCATCCTTCACTTCTTTATCAGGTGAATTCCTTTTATTCATATTTTTCAGTTATTTTTCTAGCATTGTTAGTAATGTCTTCTATTTAAACTTTCTATTTTGGGGTTTGTTTTTTGATATTTTTTTAGTTAAAAGCACCATTTCAGTCTCTGGAATTATCATGCTATTGCAGATATTATTAAAACAGAACATCTGCAAGTTAACGTTATTGGGGTTTTGGGCTCTTGTCCAGTCTAAAAAATGCCTATCAATAGTAAGTATTTTCCAACATTTATCCTAAACCATCAGTATCAACAGACTGGAATTAAAAGTTCTGTTTCATGAGTATTTTCTAAAGTAATCATTACAGAAATCAAATCATACCAAATCATACAATCATTACAGAAACCAAATCATTGGGTCCCGGCGACTACTGTGGAAGATTTAAACACTCCCAAGGGAGCACGGCAACCTGGAGCACAGTGAGGAGGAGTGTGGCCAACGGGTGCAGGGGGTGTTACTGCAACAGGGCAGTTTGAGCAGCAGTTTGAGCAGGGAGGGTGCAGAGAGGGGCTGGCGGCTGGCCGCAAGGGACCACGGACCATGGTGGCCACCCAGCATAAAATCAAAGTTGTTCCAGGTGCTGCAGCAGCCAGGATGGATGTAGCCACCCAGACGGAGCCTCAGCGGGCACATGCAGCTACCCAGACCCTGGGCTGCAGGCAGTACCCCCGTCTGACACCAACTCACAGCACTGGTACTGGCTTCACTTGTGGAAGCTGTGCCTGTGGTGGGGAACTCCTCTGCTTGGTGGCAGAGCTGAGGGAGGAGGTAACTAGGCTAAGGACTGTCAGGGAGTGTGAGAGGGAAACATTCCCTAGGCTGCTCCATCCTCAAATAACCATCAAAACATCCTCTGAGCAAAAGAAGAGGGGAGTGATTGTCTTGGGGAATTCCCTTCTAAAGGGAACAGAGGGACCTGTCTGCAGACTGGACCTGCTCCACAGGGAGGTCTGCTGCCTACCTGGGGCATAAGTGAAGGACGTCACTAGAAAACTTCCTTCCTTGGTGAAAGACAGATTATTACCCTCTGCTAGTATTTCAAATTGGCAACGATGGCACACAGCGCAGGAAGCTGAGAGCCATTAAGAGAGACTTCTGGTCTGGGGAGAACAATGGAGGGCTCTGGGTTGCAAGTAGTGTTTAGCTCCTTTCCAGCACTAAGCAATCATAGAATCATAGAATAACCAGGTTGGAAGAGACCCAGCAGATCATCAAGTCCAACCATTCCTATCAAACACTAAACCATGCCCCGCAGCACCTTGTCCACTCGTGCCTTAAACACCTCTAGGGAAGGTGAATCAACCACCTCCCTGGGCAGCCTGTTCCAGTGCCCAATGACCCTTTCTGTGATATATTTTTTCCTGATGTCAAGCCTAAACTTCCCCTGGCAGAGCTTGAGGCCATTCCCTCTTGTCCTGTCCCCTGTCACTTGGGAGAAGAGGTCAGTACCCTCCTCTCTACAACCTCCTTTCAGGTAGTTGTAGAGAGCAATGAGGATCAAGACATCAAAAAGAATCACTTGATTAATACCTGGCTCCGAACCTGATGTGAGGAGAGAGTCTTTGGGTTCTTTGATCATGGAGTGGCCAATGTACCCCCAGACGGGTGGACGAGGTGCTAAGGGGCATGGTTTAGTGTTTGATAGGAATGGTTGGACTCGATGATCCGGTGGGTCTCTTCCAACCTGGTGATTCTGTGATTCTGTGATATCTGTTTTCTTGTGGAGAAGCATTATATGCTTATGGAGTCCTCAGCTGAAACTGGCATCTATGTTACACTGTGAAAAGAATGTCGGTAAATAAATCAATATAAAATCAGATCAGTATATTTGTTAGGAATACAGAGATGTCTTTCTTCTGAAAACACTCTTTGCTAATCTGTCTACTTTACTATGGATGTGAAAAGAAGTAAATCACAGAAATAGTGACTGAAAGACAAGTTTAGAGTTTTGTGTAATCACTATTACTGACAGTTCTTAGTTCAGTAAAACGGAGTGAAAAATAACTCCAATAACTACAAAAAACTTTGCATTTTTCACTTAACTTTTTTTCCAGTTGAGTTTATCCCAAAACTCTATTTTTTGTTCTGGAATAAACACTCAGAAGGCACATTTTGAAATATAAGCCATTTTGAAGTAAAGAAAATATTTTCATGAGGAGAAGGAAAAGGAAAAAACCACATTAATTTAAATACACTTTGGATTGAAGAGGTCATACAGCTGTAGCTATTATACGAAATCTGTGTCTGTGTTTAATTTAGTTTCTCTGGCATTTATAAAGTACTTGACATAGTTGTACGGCATCTAACTTTGGATTTGGAAAACACCAAGTCCACTTGAAATACTTAATTAAAATCTATTTAAGTATGGAATTTTGTCATACAATTTGATAGGAAGGAAAATGTTCCAGTGTATTCTGCCCTCTTTACCAATAAATATTTTGATTATTAAAACTACTGAAACGCTTTTATCAAATGTTCTTTTTTACTGAGACCTCATGTAAAGTAATAATTATTCTGTAGAAAAGGAGGAATAAAGGTGGTGAGCTTTTCTAAATCTATCCCTGACTTCTATGTGCAGCATTTTCAAGATCTCTACCAAAATGCACTCCTCCACTGTAAACTTGAGTGTCCCCAGCTCATCATACACTTGCTCATGTGCTCATAATATTTCAGCTACTTCTGTTGGCATAGGAGAAGGGTTAATAGTGTTTAATTATGTATAACATCAGTTTTAGAAGTTGATTTGAAGTTCTATTGGAAAGTGAACCAGGAAAAGCATTTTTGCACATGATCTGACTTGATGTACCTAATGAATCTATAAAGTAGATGGCTACCCTGCTATCAGATAATTCAAATACAGCCTTCAACAGCTGATGATTAGACATGAAGACCCAGTAAGAACTAATTCTTTTGTCACAGACAGTTTTTGTTTAATATTAAAGACCTCTATTTAAGGCTGAACAAGTTACTCTTCAATTCAATATCCTTGTCAAGATATAAATAAAGATTCTATGTGTGAATTAAAATGAGGCACCTTTTGAGATATTTAAATCCTCCAAAAATAGTCCAAGATTCTAACCACAGCTAAACTCTTATTTAGAAGTCCTTGAAGACTGGATTTGTGTAAATTATTTTTAACTTACTTTGTTGTGCTGATTGTGCCTCCTTGGAAACTATTTATGAATTTGTGTTGAATCTTCAAATAGCTTTGGCTGAAATATATTTGAAAAGAGTAGACACCTTTGAAAAGATGAATCATGACATTTCAGTGGTTTCTAAGATAAATATTTCAGCTTTTCATTTTAAAAGAATGTGTTTTGAAACCACAAAATATTTTAAAGCCTTTTAAAAAGTGATTAAGTAACCCAAGAATAAAATTAATCACTTTATTGACTAAAAGTGGGATAAAAATTTGTGGGGTTCTCTGATTTCATTTCATGAACTGGGTGATAAAAACCCATTATCAGAATTTCCATTTGGAGTCAACCTTCCTCTAGTCTTGCTTTGGTTTGGCTGCCTACAAACGTTCATTATTTACACAGTACTGGTCCTGGGTTGTTGAGTCTAATCACTAGCTCCTACATGTAACCATGACATATGATCACTGGAAACTTTCTTGTTTACGATCTCCATCTTCCAAAGCACTTAGCTTTTCTTCACTTTTTATTACCACTAAGCGTTTCTAAACTTTGATTAGAAATCTTATATTCAGCTTTAGTTTCCATAAGTAGTTTAGGTTCATACAATTTATACGACATGTGATAGCACTAATTATTGGTTAAATATCTTTTCTTCATTATTATCCCACTCGTGTTTAGAAAAAAAAACTGCATCCTTTTCAGCTACTGATTGCTGGTTCGACTGAGCTTACGGTTTCATGTTGTGTTAGATACACTTCCACGACTTGATCATTTAGTTGGGTCTTCTTTGCTCTTGCTTGACACTAATTTCTCTTTCTTGAACAGTGGCCAACCTGTACTTGGTATACAGGGTGTATTTTCCAGAGAGTGCTGCTAATATCCTCTGTCTATACTGGAAATACTTCATCTATTAAAACTCAAGGTCATGTTTAACATTTTTTCCACAGCAACCTGACACTGATGGTTTTTAGCCATTCTTGACCCACCCATACGCCTCTTTTTTCTCCTCTGCTATTTCAGTTGAATAGCCTCAGCTTGAAGCCAAAATTATTAATAGGATGTAGTCTTTCAGGACTTGTATCTAGCTTCTGCTCAGTGATTGGTTATTTCTGAACTGGCATGAATATGTTTCCTTTCTTTGGGAAATGGCTACATTAGAAACTGTAAAAGAAAGCTTTGGATTTAGTCTGCTTTCATCTGCCTAATTCCAAACAGCTTTCATATATTTCCCTTCTCCCTTATTTTCTTCATATATGTTCCTCACAGATACATTCTGGATACTTCCAAAATACTGAAATCTTTTGCTCCAGCTCAGACTCCACCTCTCTCCATTTCAGAGAGAAGTAAAACACTACTCCCTCAACATGACTAGCATTATTAAATGTCTGTATGCAACCACATATTCTTTTCAGGTGCCACTTCTCTCAATGTGTTACAAAGGTTATAAAGTGTACTAGCTCCACCACAATGAGGTTACCAAGCTCAACAATTGCTTCCATGTCACATGTGGTAGTTTCTGAATATATTTTTAGTCATGCTATCCTCTACCTTCTATCCTTTTGCAAAAATTATTTGGAAAATAAGTCAAATATTAATTTAGGTTTGGGGCCATTTAAAATTGTTCAACATTGAGCTCATTATGTTATTCCTTGTAAATGTTCTTTGTTGTCCCAGTTTTGTTTGATCCTGCTTTCAGACCAGGTGGGTCTGCAATGCTACCACAAGGTCCCTCACGTTATGTAGGATACAAAATCCAGAAACTTTTTATGTTTATCTTGAACAAATCTGAAATCAGCAGTACACCTGCTCCAGCAGGGTGTGGGGAAGAGTGGAGAGAAAGTTTTGAGGCTCCATCTCTTAGCTGGCAGCATTTGCTGTGGAAGTTCATCCACCCCTCAGCAAAGGCTTATGTCCAGAATTCTGTATTAGAAGATCTCTTACTTCATGTATGTGACTAAAGTCAAGTTGCATTTAGTTTTTTAATGCAAATACATTTATTTTAAATTTAAGGCATTTCTCTTTTCTTCATCATTTGTTCTGCTACGTGCAGCTTTTAAAAACCGCTGAATTAGTTTTGCATTTTGGTAGCAAAAAGAGTAAAATTAAAGACACTAGACAAATGTAATATTCCTTAGTACCTGAAGTCATAAATTTTGTGTCAGGCTTCCAAAAGTAGTGATACATGGAAGCATCCCTAATAAGTACAGTGCCCCCTTAATTATTAAACTGTAGGCACCCAACCTCTTCCATGTAAGCATCTAAGTGGTCCCTATATCTATATGTTTACATCTGTTACATATTAATATTTCTGTGTATTCTGTGGACATAGCAAAATCATTTCAGGTTCAGTAATTGGTTTCCATAGTAGTTGGATTAGTGCCTAACAGAAAATGGATAAAAATAGATATTTTGCAGTTATGGAGGTAAGAAACCAGCTGTGTTTCCTCTTCTGTTCAAAATCTCTTTAGTTTCAGTTACCTCTTAACAGACCAATGTAGCGAGGATAGGGAATACAGCATGTAACATCCACACTTCACCAAGAAGAAAGCATTCCCTCAGCTTTCCTGAAGAGAGCTTTGATTTTGGGACCAAGGGAGACGGACTCATTGCTCACCTCTCCTAAGTTACAGAGAGGTGATTGAAGGCTTTTCTGAAGAACAAGTGTGAGCATAAGTAGACGATAAATCAGATTTCTTCTTTCTCACTGCATACTACTAGTGTCTTTCCTCCTTTCCCTGCTGGCAGAGGTAAGGCTTGTGGGTTTTATTTTGTGGAGTATGTTTCCCTTGAGAGGGCTCTTCCCCTCGGCAGGGAGTCCTTCTGCTTCCATTCACACAGGGGATCAGAAAAGCATCTGTGCAAACCCACTGAAAGCCGTTCTGATGTCTGCCTGCCCGGTCCTCCGTGTAGAGACTCTTACTGGATGACCCTGAGCTAGATGTACCTCTTGGTTCTCATCTGGAGCACCACGTAGTAGCTTCACCTGAGACCTGCAGGTGCCATTGGTAGCCTGTTCTCTTTCAGGACACCCTTTCTTATCTGCTTTTGCAGCAACCCTTCTGACAGATCCAAAGCATGGTCCGAGGTGTCACAGAGTCTGTCTTCTACATTAGTATTTTAGTTCAGATATTTTTAAGTGAATCTTCTGGTTTTCCCCATTGGCTGTTCTTTGGATTGCACCACGAACAGTCTTGCAACACGAACAGTCTTGCAACACATTAGTTTTCTCTGGACTGAAAGAAACTGAAAATATGTCTCCCAGTTGTTTGCATCTAGTGCCGTACAACCACTAAGAGCTAGCATTCAATACTCAGGACTAAGCTGGGTTTGGGCTGCAAATTCTCATCAATACCAGCAGTTTTGCTGTTGCACCACATTGTCCATTGTGCATATCAACACAGCTGTGGTTTAGCAGGCGTGTTTGGTAAGGAAGCTGAGGAAAGGTGTTGTCAATGTGTGATGGAGACAAACAGCCCCTTTTTTCATGCTCCTCAAATAAGTAATGGCACAAAACAGAAGTCCTCATTGCATGCAGCACATTACAGACAGTTACTATAAATTTCAATTTTTTTTTAATATCATGTCAGATATATTACTCTGGAAAGGAGTTTGTTTGTTTTCCTGAAACAGCAATTAACTACTTTTGTATAAGTCAGTTATTGAAGATACAAATTTAGTCCAAAGCATCTCTGAAGACTAGTTTAAAATGAAAGAGAAGGAATAAAAGTATCATGCAATTATGTGTGGTGCTCTCTCAAGATGGATACCGTATTGACACTAATAAAATTTTTTCTTAGAAAGGTGAAAATAGTTTAAGGTAAAAATACTAAATTAATCATAAATCTGTGCTATATATGAACATCTGAGCTGGGGAATCACCTCCATTTTGTCAAATATTGTATTGGTTGCATATATTAAACTACTATTCTTGCAATGCTAGTTTCCTAATTGGTAGTTGTTTCATAAATATCGACACAGTGATAATTTCCTTTTTTTGTTGCTGAAAGATGGTTGAATAGTTACATACGTTTTGTCTGGATTAGTAATTTGTTGGATCCAAAAACTGGAGTGTGGGTCCCATCCTCCATTGTAGGGAACTTGAATCATTCCAGGAATAGTTTCATGGAAGTGGGACTGGTCAGATGAGCATCCACTTCTTGGTACTATTGGTTCATCAAGTGGATGAAAACTAGAAGAAATATCCTCAGTTTGCTTCAGCTAAACATGAATGAATAAGTGTAATAATTTCTATCGCACATTGGTCTACAATATGAATTTTACACATGCAATTTTGCATGCATGTTTGCTTTTTCTGACTGCACTGACAATTAGGCCACCAATAGCTGCTTGACTGGAAATGTGCACACACATTACTGTAGGACTGTAAAGGACTGTGTTAGTATAAATGAGCATTTTATTGCTTTTGCCATCACATTTCCCCCTGAAAACACTGCTTGCTTTATCAGTTTATGAATACAGCCAGATTCTCTAAAATGTGTACTGTTTTGTGGCAATAGAAAATAAGCTTAATACTTAACCACACTGAGGATGTGTCGGCCTTGAAGGGATGAGATATTATAAACACTATCACCACAGACAGTTGAAAGAAACAGTGTGGGAGGCACAATTATGGGTTCAAGAACCTATTTTTCTGTTTTCTCCCACGCTCACTCATCTCTCGTCATATTCTCTTTCAATAGTTTGCAAATTTCAAGTGTTTCTCAGAATGTCCTTGTGCTAAGTAGATTAATACAAATATTAACATCAACCCAGAATCTGTTATCTGCACAAAGCAGTACAATGTGGAGAGGAACAACCCAAGTTGAGGTATAGGCTTACAGATCGGCCAGCATGTGGAATTTAAGGCCATGAAAGACACATTATTTCAAAGAATGAAGCATACTCCCTGTGAACCCAGACTACTACCCTTTTGAATCAGATAGCTTAATTCAAATACATTTAAATATAGATTGGTTTTCATTCATGAGAAGAGGATAAATGTTGGATAGATCGTTGCTATTATAACTCAACACAAAGTTTGCCTCTTTATGGGTGCCCTGTTTCTTTCGTGTGTTCCTGCATCAGAAAATGCTATAATTAGTGCTTTACAAGCCTTTGGATATTAAGACTGTTCAGTATTTCTCCTCTGGACTGAAAGCATTTTGAGCAGTTCAAATAAGGGGGCTTCCGAACTTTTACATGGGCAAAATAAAGTTATTTTTCTTAGGCTATATAGTTTCAGCTCACATGGCTGAAGTTTTATGCATTTCTAATTAAAACATAAATACCTTCTTGCGGCCTCACCAAAACTGAACAGGACACTTTCTTACAGAAAATGTTTGACATCCTTACTCACAATCAATAACAATTATTGGAATCAGTAATTAAAAGACAATATTCCTGCATTGCAGTGCCTCAAGCACCTAACTTCTCTTTTGAGCAATAACTTTAAAATTAAGAGGCAATACAGGGTTGCATTTTCTCCTGTCTTAGCTCCAAATGAGGCATTAGCATTCAACAGCAGATAATTTGGCCCTGTAAATTGCGGTTTGCTTAGAAAACGCTTACCAATTAAGCAAAATGAGCCTCAGAATTGTCAGCAGTGCACTGGTAATGTAACAAGTGTTTTCACTGAGGTCATCAGCTCTTCTAGGAAATAATAGGTGTATGAAGAACATAGTCTCACAAATCTGTACTTGGCAGGATCATATGCAAAGGAATAAGTGAGAAATTGAAATTCACACAATGAAGAAGAAGAAAACCTACTCAGCTTTATATGAAATATTCTCATCATGAGCTCCAGTCAGCCTAATGTCTGCTGTCAACACAATCCTACGGTGTAAGAGAGTAAGAGATGGTACTTGCTCAGACTTGTAGTCTCACTGCTAAGCTGTGTCAGAAATGCTTGAAGACCAGAGTGCAAGTACTAAGAAGGTATCATAGTTACCTTTTGGAAGTCATACAAAATCAGTGACTCTGTCTGTACTGTCAGTTAAGTGTTTTATCCTCGTATTTTAAATATGGAGACAGTACCTGTAATAGGATATCCTTTCACATTTTCTGTTTGTTTGTCTCTCCCCCTCCTCTCTCTTTCTTTGATTTTTACTGGCGTAAGAAACTGGAAGCAAGAAAACTTAGCAGCTCTTGTAGAGGTATAAGAATGAAGAAGAGCAGCTGGTAATTTGATTGGAATGGGAATGTTGCCATAGATCTGAGGAAATAATTGTAGCAATTGTTCTCAGAGGCCTTACACTGTCCTCTTCACACCACAGGAAAAGTCATGCATGGGGCAGTTCAAACCATGCTCAACTTGAGTTAATGTAACCAGGTGAGGAAAGATGTCTGAAATATTTCATGTAAATCACCAGTGTCTTTTATAAGAACAGAGCAAATTGGAGGGTATATTTAGCTTAGTAATTTTTTTTTGAGTGGAATGACCCTATGTTGTTATATTGGAATATATAGTAATCAGAGATTAGTAAAAAAATGAGTTGTCAGGTCATTGTACCATTTTAAAGATGTTACAATAATTTTATACAGCTTCAGAAAGGACAGACTTACAGTTCTCAATCTTGTAACACTTCAGATAAAATGTATTTTGCTTAACTTTAGCCCTGGGTTGAGCTCCCACATAGTCCATGGTAAAAAGAGTTGCCAGTTCACCCAGTGTCTCATAGACTGGTTTGATGTTACAAAAGTGCGTTGCCTTCTTTGTTTGGCTGCGAACAGTAGAAGAACTGATAAAGCTTCAACATGAGAACCACTGAGACAGTCCTCATCCAGAGCACTAATTTCCTTACTCTGTGTCACAGGACAGTGAGGGGAAACCTTATATCCAGCTAATACAGCTACTACTCACTCCCTCATGTCAGATCCTATCTTTGACAAATGTTTTCTGATCAATCAACACTAGTAGATACCTGTGTACTGGTATTTCCAGGGAGCTCGTGTAGTATTAGACAATATGACTAACCTTAAGATAGATGAAAAAAATGTATTTTTTAGTAAAATTTTCTTGGGTATTTTGTTTTAGTTTGGTTTTGTAATTGATTTAAAAAAAATGCTGACCTTCCATGAAAAGTTTTGGGTTTCCATAAAAATAAAAGTTTCTGAAACTTCATTGAGGAAAGCTGCAGTGTTTTCACTTGGCTGCTTTGCCATATCAACTCATGGAATTCATGGAGGAGTTTATTTGTTTTCTCCTCTTCCAGACAATACATGTGCTTTCCATGAATGCCTTAATTTGGATAGCTATAGCACCAGTGTGGAAGACTGGAGAAAGAAAGAGAACTCTTTCGAGTTTAATTCAAAATTAAACCTGATATCAAGAACCATAAGACCTTTGAAAGACTTTTTCTTAAGCGTTAGTATTTTTTATAGGACTTTTAGAATAAACTTTATTTTTTGTAGTGTGATATCCATGGATGTTGTCTGATCATCTGTTTTGAATTGAAAGGAACTAGAATATATTGCAGTGATCCCTGTGACAACAGACTTAAAGTGACTGTTGCAGTCTTGGGAAATTAAACTGTCAAGGATTCCAAACAGAAATGCATCAAGAAAATTTGCTTATTATTGAAACTTAATGGAATAAAAAGATACAGTTAAATTAAAAATCAGTAATATTCTGTGATATGAGACCATTTGCAGGGCTGAGGTAGGGAGTAGGGTACTGCTGGGGACATGGTATGTTGATATTTTGGCAGTTACCTAAAAAAACTGCCAAAGTTAAATCTTTCTTCATAAGTTGTGCAAGAACAATTGAAAATTTATTGTGAATTCATCATGTAACTATTCCTATCAAAAGCTGGTACATATTTGTAAAGGCACAGTTTAAGATTAGTGTCCAGTCTCACTGTTTGGACTTACTACAGAGAATATCAACAGCAAAATCAAGTGCGGAAATACAGTTAAATGGAGACATGCCTCTCTAAGCTGAGAGTCCCATAAAACCTTTTCTATGATATCTTTTTAGAGTTCATTTCAGTGCCTAGTCATAGGCATCTGATGCTGTTTGAGACGCTCTTGGGTCTTCTCCAGGCCACCAACTGTGGCTTCTGGAGGATGTAGCTCTCCTGCTGATTGTCTTTCATCTACAAGCTCTGTGCTGATGTCTCAGTTATTCTAGTATGTCTCCAATGGATGCCAATGTTTAGGAAACAGAATGGAGCCCTTAGTTACTATGAATTTGGCCTGACCACAAATGGTTGTAATTTTCTAGTGTTCACGTTTCCTCTCCTTTTTATATGTCTAGTAATAAATATGGTTCAGTGTTTAAGTTAATGTCACATCTGAGAGGAAAATAAAGTACATACAGGTTTATAGTGTTTCAAATCCAACAGTGGCTCTAGGTCACACGTGTCTTCTTGTGCAACTGGAGTAGCAATAGCAGAAGTATGCTGGTGTTTATTTCTACAGCGTCTGGCCAGCACGATGACCACAAAGATTTCCTCATTTGCTGCCAACCTCCTGTGGCTCACTTGTACAGATTATTGCTGATGTGATTAGATATAACTTATTTTTATCATCTGCATTCATATACCCCTATTTCAGACAGTGGCATGCAAGTAAGCTACATGCTTTTCTGCATATGCTTGAACATGACTTAATTAGATCATTTGTTGGAAAGTAAAGACAGAAAAGTGGAGAACTTATCAGGCTGTTCTGGCAATATATGTTTATTGGGTAGAAATAATTTTCAAATAAATAGCATTTGAAATAGAGATAAACAAGCCCTCTAAATACAAACTTTCAGTTCCAAGAGCTGGCAGTTCAAAGCAAGGAGTTGGACCTTACTGTCCCACCTTGGTGTCTAGTTGTCTACGGATGCATTTGAATCCCAGTGGTGAGGGTGGTCCTTGGGAAACTGAAGCACTGCCTGTTGCTGGCAGTGACCTTTGTGGTGAGCCCCTGGCTGTTCCTGACTGACTCCCATAGCTTTTCAACTACACAGTCTAATCTTTTAACAGCGAAGACCATTGTAAGTGTTTTGAGGATCTTAGCTGAAAGAGAAAGCGAGTAGAGTTAAACTTGATAAGCATCTCTAAAAGCAATTTTCTGATTCTGCCAGTCATTCTGCTGCAGTCAAGCAAGCCAGGAAAACTACAACGGCATTTCTTGAAAAGTGTTGAGGGAAATAAGAAATGTTGTTGTTATGGATTCATTTGGCTCTGTTTTGTTCCTTTCTGGAAATGTGATGGGGGAAAAACATCACCAGGACTTCTATGCCAGCACCTTGACATACTGAACCCTGAGTTTTTTTGCAGGGTTTTATATTCTTCCTGTGCATGTGTGGCTACCATCCATGCTAATCAAACTCAATCAGTAAAAGTAGTCAACTGCTTTGTATGAACTATTGTTCTTCTGACTACAGTATTTTATGGTAAATTTTAAGATCTGCATTGTCTCACACAAGGCATATCTAATTAAAAGCAAATTAAACTGCACAGACTGGCTTGATATTAATGACAGAATAGCATTTACAACAGCAGGATAGTGATGCTCTTTATTACATAAATGAAAGACGTCCAGCGTTTTGTTTGGTTACTTGGTATATTTTATTGCATGTCCTTAGACTGAACTTTTATTTTTCAAGGTGATTTAATATATAGCAGATTCTTGTTTTTTAATCTGAGTCCTTAAAATTTTCTATTTCATATACTTAAGTGGAATAAGAGTTCATTATTCATAGGTTGATGAGTTACAGTAACAACAGTTTGTTGTATTTTTAGGGAGTCTTTATCGACTTTCACAAGCATTTTAAACCTACTATAATAGAACTTATATTTATAAAATTGCTATAAGTAGTTGCCTATCTGGCCATCACTGATACAGCTGTCTTTTCTCTGGTTTTTTGATACTTAAATTAAAATGTGTGTCAGTATTTTTTTCAGGGAGTTACAGTTTAACTGTAAATATGAGTAACAAACTAGCATCTACAGAAATGACACCAGTGCACTAATAAAATAGTCAAAATAGGTTGAACTAGCTGAAATGGATGCTGGTAAGTGTAGATAATTGCATGAGCTACAAAGCCTGATCAAGAAGCCAATTAATTCTCCTTAGCACAGCATGGAAAGTTCATATACTGAGTTACTGATCTCCAAGGTAGCTTCTGTCCACTTCAATTACTGTGGCTTCAGATCAGAGTGTCTGCCAAACAGGGTCATATTGTACAATTAATAGGTGCTTTCTGTGTCTAACAGACACAGAATAGCCCTATCTTAAAGGAACCTGTTCTACAGCCTTCCAAGAGGCTTGAGCTCTTGACTCTCAACACAATATTTCCTTTCCAAAGGGGCCAAAGTGCATGTTTTTATAGAAAAGAAGTAGCATTTCAGTCTCTGATGATGATCCCTGTGAGGGTTTGCACATTCATTCATAGAATCATAGAATCATAGAATGCCGCCCTCCCTAGTTGCACTGTTCCTTAATTGTGATGCCTTTGGAAGTACACATCTTCCTGTCTTTACTCAAGAAGTGATTGGTTTTGTTCTAGATGGCTCTTGTCAAACATGAAACAATATTATTTTGACTCCACTGGGAGTCCTGAGGATGCAACTCCTATTCTTTTGATCTTCCAAAGGATTCTTCTCATCTATTTATATCTAATGCTTGTGCAATTTAAAGCATTGCCTGACCATTAATCCTCACAGCAGCCCCAGGAAGCAAGTAATGCTATGCTCATTATTTATATTTAAGAAGGTCTACCTCTGAACTTGTTACAGCATCATACTAGTCAAGGTGAAAGTGAAGGGCCTGAGAGTCCCAGTCCTGCCTCCTCTCTTTTAGACGCTCTCCTGTCTGCTCTATGTTACCCAAGGTTTCTGCTTAGGATATGTACGTTTGATGCAATCAAAACAATGAAAGGTAGAAGGGCTGCAGATGGAAATACTCTTGCTTTGTTGCATGTATTTCCTGCAGTTTTATTGTGTATTTCTTTTGCCATGGCTGTAGAAGACGACCATTATCCCTGTCATCATACTAAGAGATTACTTATAACTTAGTAGTCTGGAGAACTTGGTGAGTTTCCTTGAATATTTGTCTCAAGTTAGCTGGGTTATTTCTGGGGTTTTATCTTCGGTTCACCTACACTAGTAGAAATAGTGGAGTTTCTTCCATGAATTCACCAGCCAAAGACTAAAAGAAATTGCAAAACTCTGTAACTGTATTGCTTATATTGCAGTATAGTGACTTCTGAAAAAATATAAAGTGTAGAGTAGTTTTAAAATCTCTGCTGTGTCTGAGCATGTTTCCTAAAACAAGCAGTAATACTTGAGATGTAAATAGGTGAATAAGTGTCAATGGCATATCATCATTGCTTTGGCAAACTTTTTCTCGTGATCGTAAAAGGAAAAAAAACCCAAAATATTAATAAAAGTGTTTCACTGAGTGCTTTCTTTTATACATATGGGAAATCCCATTGGCTTTTCTGCCAAGTTACATCTGCACCCTCCAGCTGTAGCAGTGGTTGGGTTTTCTGTTAGATCCAAACATGCGTCCTCTAGGAGCTTCTAGATCTTCAAATATTGTAGCGTATTTGCATACATTACAGTATGATTGGAGCAAAATGTATATTTGACCTTGCAGATATTCAAAGAATTCAGAAATCTGCACTACTCAGTCATAACAATACAAAAATGTTTTCAATATGCTTTAATGTAGTACTGCGTATATCACTGAAAGGAAACTATTTAGACCAATCTAGTGGAAAAGATTTAATTTATATTGCCGTTTTTAAGTATTATCTGAATGTTACTGTGTTAGAACACCAGGAACACATCACCATCAGCATGGAACACCAGGAACACATCACCATCACCAACACCAGGAACAAATCACCATCAGTTGAGAGATTTTCATGTTACTTTGCCTAAAATGTATTCAGTCTTTAAAGAAACAGCAGCACCTTCTTCGAAGCTTTACCAAAAATCCAATTTAAAGGAAAAAAATTACCTTGTGTTTCTTTGGCTTTCGTGATCTGTCATGTGATAGGCATCAGAATAAACAACAGCATTTTCTCCTTGCTTGCTCAAAGCCTATTTAAGGTGATTACTCTGAATACCATACACCTGGAGATTAAAAGCTTTTTCATTCCATGTTGAGAGAGACATTAAATTGCTATTGTTTGTCTCCTGTGTTTTCATAAATGGTGCTTAATGATTATTTATTATTACATTTACTCACATATGCGTGTATAATTATTGCACCTTTTTAGGCCTTATTAGCTCTGTTTAAGCAACTCAAATATCAGAGAGTAATTTTGAAAGAAAGAAAAAGAACAAGAGAATATTCACCCTAATATAATTCAGATTTGATAATGAAGAAGTTTGGCAACTCTGCCAAGGAATTTAAATGAGTTTTACATGTCTATCAAATAGTCTAGGCTAACAGTCATAGCAGGTAAAATGAATGTATTTCTTTGAGAAAAATATCTGAGCTGTCCAGTCATTTTTTTTTTAAATGCACAGCTTTAGAAACAACAGAAATTTAGAAATATAATAACCCCAAACTGTGAGGTAAACATCAATGAGGTTCAGCTATGCGACACAGAGCAGTCTGAAAGATCTTCGCTGTATTCCCACTTGTAAAATTCTGCCCTTAAGTCTCAAATTCATCTTCTGCCAGCAAGCTAGAAATGGAAACACAGTTGCCTGGGAGTGAATAAATTTTATTTGGATGCAGTTTTATTTCTCTACTACATTTTTAAGCTAACTTTTTTTATTTTCATAGAATGAGTGAGTGAGGAGGAGACCAAGACTAGAATTTCTCAAAACAGAGCATTTCCTTCAAATGCACATTGGCTGTGAGAGACTTGCATAAAGAAATCATTCACTCATGCCCTGGTAATCACAAGTTCACTGAAGTGACACTGTGCTGCCTGCAGCAGTTCTAGCCCACAGGCAAAACATTCTTCTGCCAAAATGCTATCAAATTCCCAATGACTCTGTTCACTTAAAGAGCTATTCATAAGTAAGTGCCTTGTTTTTAAAAAAGCAGACATGCCCATCCCTGGATTGGGGAATGTATTTCCTCTCACAATATTAAGTCAAGGGCAGGTTATTTTCATTTAGAATTTTTAGGGTTTTTTTTTTCATAACAAAACATGCTGTGGTATGAACGCTTTGCATGAAAAGATCACACTGCATCAAATATAAGTTATCCCTCATGGGTACAACACAAAGAAAAGCGTTGCAACACAAGTCATTGTGTATTGGTGTTCACCCAGATGTGCACTTTATAGTGCAAGATGAAGAATTAAATGTTCTTTCTGTTTGTTTTTATCTCTTTTGGATTTACAGTTGCAATGTGTAGAGCTCAACGTTTCATTTTACATGATCAGAATATGGAGTTAAAACATTCAAGAAAATGATTTTAGTTACAGAATTGGTAAAAAAATAGAATTTATTCAAAAACCTGTGCTACATAAAGAGTAACAAATTCTGTTTGTGCTGTTCATGTGTGCTTCCAAGGCTATAAGCTTCTTTCTGATTTTATGTCTTTTTAGTTTTAGTTATGGTATTTTCTCTTTAATCTCAAGGTTTGAGTTGTCTTTAAGTGAAGATTAAAGTAGTTGCCTTACTATGCCTTACAGTTTTCTGTATGTTACACAAAAGATTCCTAACCTATTTTTAGAGGTGGAAACCTATCAACTGGACAAGTATTAGGTTATATTCCACTTTAAGATTATAAAATCAGATGGATCATTTTTAATTGAGTTTATATACACCCTTATTATAATAATTATATTTTAGCACCTCCTTTACAGCTTTATATCTTCTTTAACCTTTGGTCTATACTGAGATATTTACCATACTGTAACTTGTATGATGCACTGGTTTGCAGTGATCTCCTTTCCACATCATCTCTCTGGTCTGTACCATTATAAATGGAAGAGGGAATCAGAACAACTTTTGGTTCTGTTTTTTTAATTTAGTGTTTGATTGCCAAAAGTTATTCAAAAGTCTTGATTTGTCCTTGAACAATGATGAAAAAAAAAATGTCTCACATGTCTGTTACATGTTCTGGAAGCTAGGCCACTTTTTTCAGGGAAGTGGAGGTGTTCAAGGTTAGGTTGGATGGACCTTGGGCAGCCTGGTCCAGTGGGAGGTGTCCCTGCCCATGACAGGGGTGTTGGAAATAGATGATCTTTAAGGTCCCTTCCAACTCAAACCAATCTATGATTCTGTGATTCAGGTGGTACCAGCATTAGAGGCCAGCAGTACTCTACAAACCATCTGAGAGTACTTGAAGTCACTGAAGTTTTGTACTATATAATTCATAAGACATTTTGATGAGTGATTGTGATAGGGCCATGAGATACATTGCATGTGAGTTAAAACCTGCTATTTCTATAGGTAATTTTCTCATCATGTCAGTGCAGCATAATTTACAGTGTGAATTTCTTATCATTCCTCCAGGGCCTATCGTCATCCCTGTATCTGCTTCACTGACAGCTAAATTCTCACTTGTCATCTACTCCAGCTTTCTCCACATATCTCATCGCTATTGTCCTAGGCCATTTTATTATCATAACCCTTCCTCTGTCTTTATTAACTGTCCCTCTCCTCAGGACACACTCTTCCAAATTCCCAATTTAGCTTCAGCTCCTCCACTGCTTTCTCTGTTCTTTATCTTCTACCTTTGAATTTAGAAACGTCATGGATGATTTTTTTAGGATTTTTTTTTGTAAAAGATAAAAGAAATATTAAAAAGGTATTTATTATTGTTTAAAGGATTTACTCTGTAAATGTTATGTTAGATATCAGTTAGGAACCCCATTGTATTTGTACTAGGTGCACCCTGTCACTGGGGTGACACATTGCCTGCCTGGTACTGATGAGCGACATTGACTGTGAAGCTCTGGCGTAACCCATTTCTACAGTCAGATCTTCTTCCCATCCATGTTCCTGGTCTATGAGGATGACTTCATGCAGAGAGAGCTGGGCTGGTGTCCAAAACTGCCACGAGAATGACTGCCCAGGCATGCTCAGCATCCTTCTCCCAGGCCACAAGCCCTCACTCCTGCTGGTCCCAGGAGCAGCACTCGCAGGATCAAGTGTTGTACAGCTGTCCAGTAGCGGATATCCGAAGTGCCACTGCCCCATAGCACAGCATGAGCCTTCTCCTGCAAGCAGGGGGATAGCCTCCTGGCAATAGTTAGGGGAAAGGGGTCAAGTTGCCGGACTGGTAACATGAGGCACACTTTTAACTTTGCAGCGTTGTCACCAAGGGGACAGTTGGTCCCAGGGAAGTAGGCACAAATGCCATGCTGCACTCCTCAAAGTTCATGGGCAATGTTCTTCATAACTCTGGGGGCCAGAGGTGGGCTGAGGATAGAAGTTATGGTACCATCTTCTCTTCTCCCACTCCATTTGCTTGCTGCATCTTCTACATTTAATTCCACTCTGTTGTAATCAAATTTCCTTTGTCACCATCTAATATTGCATATGCCAGAAGAGGAAAACTAGATTTTGTTGGTTCAATGTACCCTTTTGATTTCTCAGTAAGTTTTATCGTCATTCATCTGTAAGCCTCAAAAATAATGCTATTTCTTTGCAGTAAGCTACTTTTTCTTGTGAAGAACTGACTTAAGTGTGCTTTGCCATACACGGGAATTGTGGACCTGTGAGAAATAAGTTCATCATCATCATCGTCTTTAGCATATTTTTGGCTTACTCATTACCTCTTCCAAATGGAAAACCCTTATAAGCAATACAGTCTCAAAGAGACATTTGATACTCATAGAAATAGCTATGATCTTTGCTTTTTTATCAACTCATATCTCTGATGATGTGAGTTTACTAACCCCTGTAGCTGGAAATTAATCATAAAAGTATACTGAGTGCCATAAAGCTAGGATCAACATAACAGTGAATGAACTTGCTCTCTTCCATTGTCTAAGCGGCAATTCCTCATTATTCATCTCACAAGAAATGGTGTCTTGTCTTACAACTTAGAAAAAAAAAATGATTGCTTAGTAATGCCAAAGTATTCCATAAAGTGATATGATTAATGCTCCTCTCACTAGATCTGCTGATGGAAGTAAAGTCTTATTCAATTTCCCCATGGAGGCACACTGAACCAATATCTTCAGCAATAATTTTTAAGCAGAAAGCTTTTTGCTTATCTCAGCTGCATTGTGTAGTCATTTCAGAATGGACATTAAGTAGCTGGAACAGTGTTATAAAGTGGGTGGGTTTCCATAAGTCACTGAGGCTTCTTTCACTGAGTAGAGGTTGTAATGGAGCTCTTTCCTTTTTTACCATCTGTGATCATTTAGACTTTTTCAATTTTAGCATTGTTTATTATAACTAACACCAGATAATATGACACTTCCTTAACTGAGTGCAAGTAGTTCTGTGTTCCTCATGCCTTTTATTGGTTTTGGCCAACCACTCGGTGCAGACAGTTATATCTACTGCAAATCAGCTCAGATACCTGACAAGGCCCACAGCATTTCATTAAATTGTTATTGCAAGTTGTGTTCTTGATTCCTTTAATTAGCATTTGGTTTTGGGGTTTTTTTTCTGTGGGAAATCATAAAGAAATATTGAACAACTCTGCTTCTCCTTTACATCTCTTTATTTTAAACATGTACCACAAGAGAAAACAGTAAGGCAGAAAACCTTTTAATATTTGGAAATTGGATGCAATGTAAGCACCTTACCATTGAAGAACCTTTACGGATTATGGTACCTCTTGTTGGTGAAAATTAATGTGCTGAAGATGGTTGGTGGCAAAACTGAGTAGCAGCACAGTGCAGCCTTTCTCCCCATCACTGCACGCTGGGTTCTCATACAGTAGATGGTCTTGGTTCAGTGTCCTGCTCGATAGCTTCTGACTCTTTGCCTTGCTGACTTCAATTTCACCAGGCTGTTAAATAATCTTATAAAATAAACCTAAATAAACTGTTCCTCTTCCTCAGCTTTTTATTTGCTTTATGTGAGTGAAAAATATAGATGAAGCTGTTGCATACAGCATTTTGGAAAAAAAAAATATATATAGTTTCCTTACAAGCAAAAATAAAAAGTCAGTTCCTAACTGCTATATAGTGGGTAGAAATCAAGCAGACACTCCTAGGGTGAAAACACAGTATATATCTGGCAAACGTTTGGAAATAGTAGAATCAGTCAGCTTTTGGACAGACTTTCACCATAACTTGCAAACGAATTAATTTGCCAGCAAACTACAAACACTGCACAGTGTTCTAGCATTTGGGGATAGCATTTTCATTTGTACCTCTTCTAAACCTTCCCTTCTCTATAACACACGGCCTGTAACAGAGTCTTTTAAGGCTCAGTCCTATATATTGTAAACAGCTGGAAAATTTCACACACCCACTGAAGGTTCCAATGAACACAAAATACCACAGAACAGATGCCAATAAGAGATATTTTTAGCGGCTCATGTCGCAGTTGCTATTTGCCTCCGCTGTGACAGCTAATGAGCTTTGAATGGCTGGGAGAAACAGTGCATCCTGCAGTAAAAGCCTGAGAATGCCTCTCCCTTCTTTAATGCTGGCAGTAAATGTTTGCTTGGGGTCTGTCTGAAGCTTTATTACAAACCATTACATCATATTTTACAGCAGTTAAATGGATTACACCACAGACCTCCATTTCATACATTTTTTTCCATAGGAATCTGGCATGACACTTTATTGTTTGTTTGTTCTGTAATATGGGCTGCTAGAGGTACTGTTATTGTAAACAGAGCTTGACTGAGTGAACATTTGTTACTAGTAGTTAATATTTTCTTACATTTTCTTGGCTTTGAACAAGGATTACTTGAAATGTAAGGAAATCCATCCATATATTTTCAACTGAAGTTGAACTGTTTATCATTACATAATGGAGAAAATTTTAAAAATGTTTTCGACTGAGGGAAGGAAAATCGTCTTTATGTTTCTCCCTTACTTTATGCATTACATTACACAGAAAGTAGCATGATCCATTGCCAGGAGAAAGCCAGGCTTGCGCTGAATGTGTAACCAGCTGGGTGTTTACCTTTCATTGTTCATACTGACAAGGCAAAAGTGGAAGAAACATAAAAAGAAGGAAATAGAAAGTTTTTGCAATAGGTGTTCCTTTTTGTCTCATAAAATGCCAGTTTGAAAATTCTGTTCAAGTGGCTTAAGAGGAAAGCTCCTGTGTAGACTCTCAAATTACCTGCTGGTTTTATGGTATATGTTCATAGAAATTATTGACTGACGTATTGAGATGTGTTGGCAATTAGCCCTTTTTCTTTACAAATGGTTTTATTATTCTTGTTCTTCCTGAAGAACAGGAGTGTGTAATTACAGAAAGTACTGAATGGACCACCTTTCACTAGTCCAGAGTGAAAGTTATTTTACAGTCGTGAGCCAAGAGTAAAAACCTGTGTAAACCCAGAGAAAATTATTTCACAAGATTTCAAAAGACATATACATACCCAGTAGGTGCCTGTGGGATTTGAAGCATGCCTCCTGGAGAGAGCCTGCCCAGCATCTGACATGGGATTTTGAACACGCTATTCTTTCTCAGATGGAATAGAAAAAGTATGTATTTCTTGACAAGCACTCTTTAGTACAAAAAATATGTAAGTTCTTGCTGAGCAGCTTCTGTCCCCTTCAAGTCATGTTCAAACTATCAGGGATAAATATGTAAATAGTAATTTTTACTCTTATTTTATAGTAAGGAAACTGAAGTGGAGTGGCTAGGGGATTCTGCTGCTACAAATACATTTCTGCATACTGTTCAGTCTGAGACTTGTTACTTTAAGCGTGACTGCAAAACATTAATTAGTCATATCCAGAAACTTTGTTTTTGCATATATTTTTTATTCCTGTTCTCCTTGCCCTTTCTTTGCAATCTTCAGAAATCTGATTTCTGTTGCTTTCAAAGGGCATTGCCCCATCTGCACTGTATTTTGAACCAATTTGGCTGTGAACAGTTCTCTTAAAGCTTTCTTGGCTGGTAGCAAAGAGTAGGAGAGCCTTAGATGTTCCTGAATACCTGTATCAAATTTCATCTCCAAAAATTAACTAAATCTACCATGGCAGAGGCCAAATATTATTTCCTGATCTTTTATACAATTATATGTTTTTATGGGTCATGGGGTGTTCCTGCTAAGGCCAACTGTATCTCTTGCAGTCATGTAAACATGAACCCCATACAATATAGGCTTTGGCAAAAGATGTGGGATTAGTCACGGGTAAGAAGTGGAGGAGGAGGTTGGGATCCAGCTGTGGGCCCTTCTGGCTGGGTAGTAGGAGAGTGTGAGACATCAAGGACATATGGCTGACGTTCAGCTTTTGGTCCAAGTGTTTGCAGGTCCATTCACAATGAGCATTTTTGCATCCGCTAGGGTGGTTCACCAGGATGGCCTCAGAGGCCAGAGATCTGATTTTGGATATGACACTTCACTACTGTGCAACCATGGCTCATCATATAACTAAGGACATGAATACCTCATGAGACATGCTTGTAGGAAAAGTGGAAAATAGCACCTTTGGACTATTAGCTCTCACCAGTAAATGTCTTAGTAATATCTAGAAGTATCATGATCATCTCCTTGCTCAGAGGTTTGAATTTGTAGCAAAACCTGAACTTTTGCTTTCTTTTGTGGCTGAAATGTTTCAGTTTGTTGTTGACTGTTACACCAATTTGTCATTTGTTCATTGCTATGAAACAGGGGCATGTGATGTCTTCAGTTATTTTCATTTTTTTCCAAAACTTTGTGCCATCAGTGCCAGTCAACTCTTTTTTTTTTTCTTTTTTTGGTCTCTTTTCTAGTATCTCTGATGTATCTTTATACCTTCATTCTTCTTTGTTATTAAGTTGTCTTTTAAAATATTTTCTATTCTTTACCATCTGTTATACTCAGCAGTTTGGCTTATTTTACATATCACTTATAATGCTCTAATATTACGTCTCAGTTCTTACTGCAAATTATGAGAGAAATATGCCAAAACAGTGGCACTATTGCTATAGATGATGAAAAAAAATCAGTAAGGCTTTTAAAAAAAAATCTGTATGTTCATTATCACTGCCAATATCTTCTTGTGTAGTGGCAGGAATATTAACTAATATGAATAGTTAACTACTGCATAAACTGGCATACTCTGAGATTTTTAGTAAACCCTGGAAATTACTTTTCTGTCTGTAGCAGCCTATTCTGTTGGCCTTCTGTCAGGTTCTTGAATTTTTCACAGTTCTTCAGCTGCCAAATGTTGACTATGAGGTGATTAGTTTTCTGAAAAATCCACTCTTGGCCTCTATAATGAAGATAAATTCACTAGATTTCCGTATCTCTAAAGAGCAGGTTTTAAATAAAGGATACAGATTCTGGTGAATTCTGCTTGAACCAATTTTAATGACTAGTTTAATCGTGCAGTAACATAAAAATTTACCAAAACCAAACATAAACTATATAAAGAGAGCCACAGATCAAAGAAAAAAGGAAACAAGAAGTTACTGTTTCTACCATCAAAATTGCTTTCCTTCGAGTAAATGCAATCCTGTCCAGTAGCAAATAGATAAACAATGACTATGTAATGTCATACATAGTTAATTATTTTTAAAGGGTAAAATTCTTAGATTTTACTAACTATTGGCAGATGAGATAATTTTATGAATAGAACTTTGGCACTGTCAATTGCCCCATTGATCATTTTCATTTCTAAAAACCCTGCACAGCTAGGGCTTAGTGTCTAGTTATAATTCCATGAAGTAAGCCTGAAATGCATGTTCTGTACTAACAGTAAACCTAAATGTTCTCAGGAAGAGGATTAACAATTTGTGTGTTGTAAGGGTGGTGCCTTAGAGGCATCATTCTTTAAAACTCAGGAACAGTGGTGTCTGTGTTTAATTTGTACAGGGAGAAAATTTATTTGCCTGAACTAGCTTTCAAAGTCACTTTAGGTGTAAAGAGAAACAAAAACTGTCAGGATCTTAGATATCTGCTGGAAAATAAAAGTATGCTCATAAACTATATAGGAACAGTGGATAGAAAAGTCAAGACAATAAAAGCCTTTTTTTATATTTAGTGGAAACACAGCAGCATGTTTGCAAAGAAGGCTCCAGTATCTTCTATCTGTGGATTTCCTAGTGTGGTTGTGTCTTATATACTTTCAGCAGAAGCTGAAAACTGTTCACTGTCATTAGCAACTTGTAAAATAAGTAACATGCTTTGGCTGTGGGTGGCTGAGAGAGAATGAGCTTGGCCTTTTCCATTTTGTATCCCTCTAGCTGAAATAGTTTTTACTAAGTACTGACTGATCTGGATAGAATCAAGGTAGGTTCTATACTAAAAGCCATCTGAACAGTGATTTAAAGATAAAGAGACGTAAATGCATTTCTTCACATTCAGTGCATTTTGAATAAACTCTTTGGAGAAGCAATTCGATTTGCACTGGGAAACGATGAGGTGAGGTTGGTCATTTGGCTGTGGGGTTTGGGGAATTATGAGGGTTTTCTAAAAAAAGTAAACACCAAAAATTAAAATATAAAAGTGAATATTCACACTCCATGGATACTGTATAAATAAGTGACTCTATCTAGACCTAAGGATTTATATATGCAATAAATACTTCCAATATGTCTTACACAAATTTTCCTCTTGGGATGAAACTCGGTTGGAATCGTATCTTTTATGTGATCATAATATGAGCAAAAAATATTTTTTGTTATAACCCAGTGACCTTAAAATATGTCACTAGAATATCAGCAGCAAGATTATTCTTGTACATCATCTCTAAATTCTGTTTTTATTTCTGATTGCATTTCTTCATTTAGAAACCAAAATTGAATTGCATGAGAAAGTCTCCTTTTTTAAAAACTGGAATATGCATGCAAATATGTGGATTTTCTTTGCATTTTCATTTCTTGCATTGAGATTTTTGGGTTTTTATTCTGACTATTCTTAGTTGCACTGACTTCTTACAGACTTTCTATACTTGCATAACGTTATATAAAATTAAAGCAGTTGTAGAAAACATCAGAAACACAAACAGAATAAAATGAAGATTTTAGTGATGAACAGGGAAGGACTTTTTTTATTCTCATTCAGTGTCTGGTGTGCTCTAATTATTCAAGTTTTCTGTATTTCCACTTTGCCAGCAGACTCTGTGTATTGTTTTAATGTATAGCAGAAATAATTCATTAACCACCTAAAAATGATGTGCAGTTTTGGCACTACTAGTCAAATAGCAAGTAAACTGGTAATATTGGTGTGGTGCAGCAAAGGGATGAATAGGCAGGAAATGTGATAGGTTTGGATTTATTGCTTGTCCACCTCCACCTGGCTTTGTGGGACTGCAGTGCCATCACAGCAACGCTGCCTTGGTACAACACAGGGGCTCATTATTATGGTGCAATCATACAATGCTGTTGCTCTTCTCTCAGGGAAGTTGATCACCAGCGAAAGGCATGAAGAGAATAATTTCACGAAAACATGCCTTTCAGATGCCTTTCTTGGAATAAAAAGCTTTGGGTGTAGGTTGTCATCCCACTGAGTGTTCTGCATTTATAATGAGATTCTGTGGGTTTAGAGTGAGTTTCTCTACTTGCAATAAAAAAGACTCTTTTGTATCTATAGTATTGATAACAGAGACCACAGCAGTGTTTGCAGTGAATATAGCAAAAAAACCAAAAGATTTACAAAGAGAGTGTAGCTAAACTTCTTTCCTGTGCTTTAGCAATATCAAGGGATTAATCATGACAAGGTCTATGCTAAGTAAGCATGGTCTTTTTTTGGGATTGGCAAATGGATGCAGAAAGGCGAAATGCTTGCTCTTTCAAAAGCAGTCACTGGTAGCTGCTGCATGATTTAAAGCAGATTAGACTTGATTCTGAGAAACCAGGGCAGCTACAATTCCCACTGAAGTGCTGCCAAGCCAAGAAGTGATTATTACAGCAGTAAATCAAGGTAGGCTGCTTGGAACTGCTGGAACACATCTAGACTGTAGCATCCAGTGTAAGTGGTAGCAGGAGAGATACTGACACCACAGGAAAGAGTATTTGAGGTAAGTTATTCTCTTACTGAACTCCTGTTAGATGTTTTGAATCTGTCTGCTAAGGCATTAGTGTTACCTGAATCATAGATTAAAGCATTCAGAGATACCTGTCAGCTTTTCCTTTACTTGCAACAGTGCTGTGCCATTTTGGCCACTCGATTGCACTTCTGTTGCACAGAGCAGCTAAGCACTTTTTCTTTAAAATGAAGAATTGCTAATAAGTATACTGCCTGTCAGCTTTTTTCTGTGATGCCAACCCTGTCACGTGTGTGGCTGTGATACAAAAGCTGCTCTCACATGGCTGATGGAGCTTCAGACGTTGCTTTGCTGTAAAACAGCAGCAAAGTGGAATGATTAGGTGAGCACTCCTTCTCTACTGCTTTCTGACTCTCAGTCTGAGGTGGTGATGCCACCATCTGACTGGAATACCAGCCAGAGTGGCTGAGATACAATTTCCTTCTGCTACTCACAGTGTGGGATGTTTTGAAAGCTGGCTCCTCTTCTGCTGCCGCTGAACCAGTGCATCTGAGAGGCTTTGGCCAACCATTGGGAGGGACAGTCTTTTCCAAAAGGCTGGTGGGATTGTTTAAATTCCAGTAGATCCAGACGTGGAAATCAGCTGTTGTCATTTGGTATGTGAGAGCATATTTTGTGTTTCACCGCAGAGGACCTGTAAAACCCCTAAATTTACAACACTGCTATTTAAGATTTAGAAGGAGAGGGCAAAAATCTGCATGTGAACCGCCCAAAAACTTGTGTCTTTCTCTGGACTGGAGTTAATGAGATGAGTAGGTTCAAACTAGTAAAAAAACGAGGAACGAGCCACATGACTTACCTAGACCTTAGTAAAGCCTTTGAATGTTTCACACAGTGTTCTCCTGAAAAAAGTCAAGTTGTGCCAGGGGAGGTTTACACCAGACATCAGGAAATATTACTTTGTGGAAACGGTTGTCAAGCATTGGAACAGCTGCCCAGGGAGGTAGTTGAGTCACCATCCTCAGAGGCATTTAAAAGACATGTTGATATGGTGTTTAGGGACATGGTTTAGTGATGCACTTGGCAATGTGACGTTTATGGTTGGACTGGATGATCTTAAAGGTTTTCCAAGCTGATCAGTTCTGTGATTCTGTGACTTGTACTAGCAGGATTTGTCCTGTAGACAACAGGAGGAAAGGTAGTTTGGGAAAAGAAATGGCCAAGGGTATAAATGACGTTAAGACATCTTCCTTGCCCCATAACTATAGTTGTTTTGTCTAGGTACTGAAAGTAGCCTGATGGAAAGACCCACAAAGAAAAGATTCTTTTGAGACATACTTAGAGGAAAATAATGAAACAGTTTCCTACATGTGACAGTTCCTCTCTGTTTATTGAAATGCTGTTAAATATGCACATACTTGCAGACTTAAGATCCTCTACAGTCAGTAGGTGAAAATCCAGTGTAATTTAACAATTGATCTTTGCCTAACAGTTAAATGCAAATTAAAATCTCTCTAAACTAGATAGAAACTTAATGGGAGACGAGATGTAAGTATATAATCATTCACTTGTCTCATCAGAATATTAATTTAATTTAACTTACAAGGAATATGCTAATTGTTTCTTTGTGTTATCATTCATATTCCTTCTATTGGGAAGATAATTAAAAGAAATGGAGAAGACAGAGAGAAAGAAATCATCAAAGATAAGTTTGAACTAAAATACAGATTTTATGTATCAAGTTAACAGGCTATAAGAACATTGCAGTTTTGAAAGTAAATAATGTAGCAGTAATGGTGCTCAAAATTCAATTGGTTAGAAGCTTGTTGCAAAGAAAAGGAATTAACTAGGCTATTTTCAATTATCAGGGATAGAATTCAAATCAAAACTAGTAACTTAAGCAAAATGTACTATAGATCAATTTCTTTGAGTTGTTTAACTTTTCCTAATTAAACATGAATAAAAATCTATTTTATGTTAAGAAGCATTTCCTATAATTGTGTTAATAAAGCTAGGCATGTCCATTCTAGATATACTGTGTAGATCTGTAGTATTTTATAACAGGTGTTTGTAACTGAAAACCAAAGCACCACACAAGACATCTCTCATTTTTAAAAACAGCAAGTAACTTTTTAGCGAACTCTACATCCTTCATAGTTTTTTCAATAAACTAGCCAGAAGTCATTCAAATCAACCAGTTTATGTCTGCTTTAGCCTGTCACATGAACACTTGTAGCTTCTGAGCCAAAAAAAAGAAATTTCCATCTGCAGAACCAGTAATTGTTAATTAAAGCTCGTTTTCTCATTTGCAAGAGTTGGACTAAGAAGCATTATAATCTGGCTAGAATTTCAGTAATTAATAGAAGCATTATTTCATTATATGTACAAGATTTTTGGCTTTTGTGAGTCAATAGCTTGTTTGAAACTTAAGCAATCAATAGACATACATCGCATGGATTAAAAACTGGCTAAATGCTGGGGCCTCAAAGTTAATTTTAACTAGCCAGTGATCATCTAGGTCATGTAGTATAGGCCAGTAGAATTCTTTATGATTCCTCCCTGGGTATGATTTTAATAGCCTCATCAGTATCAGACAATACAGGTGGAAATAAAAAATGAAATAAAGAAAAACTATTTTAATATTTATTTTCTCCTATTTCTATAGGTTATGACATTAAAGTGATATAATTATATGGCATGGATCTTTAAGACTATTTTAATATCTCAAAATCTGATAATTTGGTAAATCTGTGTATTCTGTAATTTTCTAGCTCACACGGCAGTTACATACATCTCTTTCAGTCACGTATATTCTCTTCTCCAAAGCATATCTACCCTCTTCTTCGGGCAGCAGCACTGGTACTCAAAATATACATTGCAATTACTTGTTGTCATTTTTGACAAAAATTAAAATTGATGAAAGTAAAAAATTCTTCAGAGAAAGTGCACTTCCCATACTGTTTAATAATTAACCCCCTTCTTACCGTCAAAGGTGGGGGGTGAAAATAGCCTCCCATCTTTCTCCAATCTGGCTTTTCTACACTGAATCCAGTTACTTCACTATTGTGAACAGATGAACCACTTCAGCCAAAGCCATGTGGCTGCCCTGTGACTAGCTGGCTTATGGAATTGTTACTTGGCGATCGCTTTCAAAAATTATAATGCTTTCCTAAATAAGAATTTACTTGTTTAGATTTCTTTATTCAAAGTATTGGTACATATGTGTTTGCTAGGAGAGGAGATTAATAATGACGAATCCTGAGGCTCGTGGAGTTGCAGAAGAAAGCTAGGGGATGTGCATGTCCAAGTAACAGATGGGAAAGAGACGCTAGCCCTCAATAGCCAAGTGGGCCACAGGGAATGGAAAAGACCCAGTCGGTGTCTGCCTGTCTGAATGGGTGGTGGCCCACATGTGGGGTGCAAATATGTCTGATGAGTGAGTGGGCTGTGAAGTCAGCCTCTTCTATCTCTTCTAACTCTATTGAGTAATTTAGGCAAAGCAAAGCAACGTCAAGACTCAGATAAAGAGTAATACTAATGCCATAATTGCCCAAGACAGAAGCAATCAGATCAGAGATTTGGAGCTGGTTCCCCTCCATTGTCTTGATCAAATGTTTGATCAGTGAAATGCTCTGGGGTATAGTTTAACAGGCTGCCCAGGGAGGTGGTTGAGTCACCTTACCTGGAGGTGTTTAAGGGATGGATGGAGGACAAGGTGCTGAGGGGCATGGTTTAGTGGTTGATAAGAATGGTTGGACTCGATGATCCGGTGGGTCTTTTCCAACCTGGTAATTCTATGATTCTACAGTTAACTTACCTTTTTTTCCCTTTCATTTTTGTTCTTTTTTTTCTCTTGTCATTCACATTCTTTTTTTCTCTTCTTCTGAGACTGTCTTCCCAATAAGTCAGTTATCAGATCCTGTATGTTTTGAAAAACTTGTTTTGCAAATTTTTACCTGGCAAATAGTATGTTTTGTTGAAAAATGTACTTTCAGGTCCTGGGATTCACATACTTGAGCTCTCGTACAGATTCCTCAGGTGTCAATTTGCTTTTATTTATACCTTTGAGTGATGGTGGTTAATCCATGTTTTTTAAGTTGTCTTCATAGCTACCTTTCTCTTCCTGGCTTAAAGAAAGGAGATACACATCTGGAATGAAATCCAAATGAGAGATTTTCTGGAGTTCCTGTTGCAGTGTAATTTTATCTATAGTTGATATGTAGGCAGAAAGATCAATGGATCTTGTTTTCTGCTTGTGTTGATTACTTTGAAAACTAATTAAAAATGTCATCATTATCCATATTTTGTATTTCACTACATTACTTTTTACTCTGTATTTCATGTTAAAGATCCTAATATGAGAGACTTAATTGAGTTAGTATTAATTTTATCCAGAATTGTTTTAGTAACAAGCAAAAGTAGTGGTAAGCATTTTCGCCTTTGCACCTATCCTCTGTTTAGGACAAGTCTACTATTTCAAAGGTTTTTAGTGGGCAATAAAATTGGAAACAGAAGGTTGTTTGTCACTTATACCAATTTTTAAGGAAAAATCCTTTCATGATTTCTTCATATTTAGGTCTACTTGAAGCTTATGAATCGTACTACTTGAGTGCTGCTTTTCTGTTTGATTTTGCAACAGCATATCAGCTTTTCATTCAACAGTTAGTGATATTTTTCAAACAGACAACTCCACTTATGAGACCAAGAGTGGAGGGAGAGAGAAAGTTTTCTTTTCCATGTGTATGTAAGAAATCTTGAAGGGTATTATCAAGTTAGTCTTGGCTTTTAAAACCCCTTTTTAAATTTGCCCCCAGCTTTCACTGTATTTCTTGAAACTGGGAAATTCATCTGCCTGAGCCACACTGTGTGACCCTGTGGAGGAACCCATCTGTCTCCAGTGATGGCAGAAATGGAGATAGGGAGGTTAGTACCACTGGGCTGAAGTTTACTTTTGAAAATCCCCTACTGTGAGTCTCTGCTAACATCTACGTGTTTATATCAGGTAACTGTGAATTGAAACAGATGGTTTATCATTGACTCAATTTATGCATCCAATTATACATATATGCACTAATGAGAAGACTGCACATACTGTCATTTGCAGTTGATTATACATCTTAGAAGATGGTCTTTTGTTTTAAAATTGATACTGGACCACCATTTACAGTGGAATGATAAAATGGCTAGGTAAATAAGTAAGACAAGATGTAAGACAGTATGTGGTAAGCAGAAGAGGAAATTTTATGCCGATATAAACAAAGTACAGCCAAAGGCTTAGAAGGGAAATGAAGAAAGTAGAGATAGGGCAGAAAGAAAAGAAAATAATTTCTGGTAAAACAGGAAGTTTGAACAGGATGTGAGAGTGATGAAGTGGAGGCATTCAGAAACCAGACAAAAAGCTGTTGGCACCTACTTTGAGAAGCAGTGTATCCAAAATGCAAGTAGTATTGATCTTTGCAGGGAAACTGCATCAATGCTCTAGGAAAAATATGTGACTTCCATTGCTGCTTACTCTTCAGTGCTGTTTCAGACTGGAGATTTGCATGGCTCAAGTATGAGGTGTATCTCACAGAAGATCTGAAGACCTTCTTACAGGAAGATCTGAAATGGGGCCTTTGACTGTGTAGTTTAGTGGGTTTGATTTTTTATCATTTGATAAAACAATAGGCCAGAGCCTTTATAGGCTGGTGATGGTGTAGACTGTTCTCATGTTCTGAAGGATAGGAGGACTCCAAATTCTGAATTATGAGCTGTGGTCTCTGGCCACTTGCTTAAAAACACTCCAGTAATGGTTGGATAGGCAAGTGACTAACAGGACACCTATTTTTCAGAGGACTATGGAGAAGATCCATGATATCACAGACGAGTTAAATCTGTTGTCTGCAATTAGTACAAACAGATTAGAAGAAACCATAATAAATAGTAAAATAATAGTAAAATAATAGTAAAATAATAGTAAAATAATAGAATGATGTGACATATTTTGACAGAGTCAACTGACTTTGCAAAGGAGAATTGAGCTCTGTAGCCTACAAGTGCATTCTGAGGGTTTCTGTGATCAGATGAAGGAGAACTGGTTGTTGTGATGGCCTTGAATCATATCAAAGGCTTCTGGCAGGATCCTTCACCAGAAACTCAGTTACCAGAAACAAAGTTACCCTGGGATATAAGAGAAGTTCCCCACAGAGGAAACAACTGATTAAAAAGTAGGAAGCAAACACCAGAAATGTTTTTTCAGTTTTTACAGTATGGATAGATTGCCAGTATAATCACACCTATGTGGAACCAGAATACTTAGAAGTGCTTTGTAAATGGATGAATAAAGAAATGCTAAATGGCATGTTATTTAGAATAAGGATGTGAGGCAAAGCACAGGGAAGTAATCCTTCCTTCAGACATCAAGCAATGGGCTAATGAATACCACATAGGAATGAGATACCAGAGTTACAATAGACTGTTCTGTGAAAAGTTGAGCTGAAAGTTCAGAATTGATCAAAAAAAGACAAATGCAGTGCTTGGCATTATTAGAAAGGGGAAGAGAACTAAAGAGAAAGCATTATGCAGCTGGACATAGTTTTGAATACTGTGTACAGTTCTGGTTTCTTTATCCTCCAAAAGGATGTTCTGAAACTGGGGAAAATTCAGAGGTGGTCAAGAAGTATAACAGCTTTGTGGACAGCATATATATTAAGGAATATTAAAGTGTACTAGGACTCTTTAAGTGGACAAGGCATGAGGGTGAGGTGTGGCACAGCAAAGATGGATAGAAGACCAAGTCCCTTCAACTGGAAAGTAGTAGGGTGCATGAAACAAAAACAGGGACTAGCAAGCTGACCTGAGCAGAGGTGTTGATTCTTCACTCAGACTTGATCTGAGCCAGGGAACTCTGTTGTGAATGTTAACAGTTTAGAGGGATTGGAAAAGTAACTGGACTAATTCATGGAATTAAAAATATAGTCTGTCAGCTGCAAAGGCGCTGTGCCTGGCTAAGCCAGGACAGTACTCTAAGGAAATAACATTATGCATTTCATTGTTCTTATATAATTTTCTGTGCTTCCTCCATTGGGCACTGACAGATACTGTGCTTCAACCTTTGGTATGTCTCAGCACGGTCGTTATGTTCTTGCATCATTTTGGTTCTATTTGATGTCTGCTATGTAACTGTATTTAATCTTTGAACATAGAAGACATTATTAAATTGGCTGCTCTGTATTGACTACAAGTACAAAAATGGTTCTAGTCAGTGTGTGTAAAAATAGTGTATCACATAGAAAATATTCTTAATTTAGAAACCTAAGTGAAATGCAGACCATTCCTTCTCTTGATATCCAAAAGACCTTGATGTATTATGCAGGATTTTTTACCAGCAGTTTATTCATAGATGGTATTTTACAAACAAATTAGTAGAGCTTTTATTCCATTACATTATCACATATTAAAATATACATTTTAGAAAATACACATGCAGGAACAAGATTTTTTATTTGCCACCATGTACATATAAGGGGCATGCTTGACATGGCATGTGAAGAATATGTATATTAAGTATCTGTAGAGATTTCAATTACAAAAGATAAATTGTTCTGTAATTATATATACTATAAAATTGTAAGCAATACCATTAACAGAATTAAGGTGAATTTGATATATTCATTTTTGAAAATCAATACATAACTACAAAAGGTTATCAGGACACCATTGAGTTGCTTGCTTGCAGATTGTAATTGAATGTCAAATAAATGAAGACTTTTATTACCCCACTGACATTTTTATTTTCTGAAATGATAAGAATGTAATAATCAAATAATTTAATTACGCTGTTGATATTTGTAATAAAGCCATAGGAGATTATTTAAGTGTAATTCAGTTTTTCCTCTCAGACTGAATCTCCTGATATGATTAGCCTTTTCAGTACCATAGGAAACAGAAGATTATTATGTACTAAATTTAGGCACTGGTCATTTTTAATGGATTAGAACCGGAGAAAGTGAATGCATCTGTCGGAGTTTTTTAAAGGTTACTAGCTAATGAGTCAAGAGAAACCCCATGTAGAAAATAACTAAAAATCTGAATCATGCAGAATTAGGACCCTATTAAAAAACTGTCAGTGGAAAGAGTGACTAAATTCACCTTGAAGTGATATGGACAAGCTTAATCCATATTATACATGGTTTAGTATTTGATAGGAATGTTTGGACTCAATGATCCGCTGGGTCTTTTCCAGCCTGGTGATTCTATGATTCTATATATGCCATGTTACTGTCAGTGGCATTGGCCTTGGACTGAGCTGAGATTTGTGTACATGGGCATGTGTGATATTTCCTTCCAGATGAGATTTTGAAAAGACCAGCTGAGTGCCGCATTAGCACAATTTTGCCATCCTTGCTGTAAAGAGAACAGGAGTGAACTGCAAGAATGCTGTGCACTGAAAATGTTCACAATGTCACGTTAAACACTAGACTCACCCAGAAGATGCACAGTCTCTGGGGCTTTCCCCTTGCCTTCCAAGGAAGGGTTTAATGCCCCCTGCACTCAGCATGCAATCAGAGCTGGCCAGCCCAGGAGGGATGGCAGCATGGGGACTTCCCACAGCAGCTGGTGGAAACCCCCATGCAAGGATCCTGCTTGGGGGGCTGCCCTCTGATTGAAAGCACGTCTTAAAATTAAAAGCCTCCGGGTCCTAATCAAGCCTGACTTCATTTATGCCCTTTGTTTACACAGCTGTGTGGTTACCAGTTGTCCAGAGGTGCACACGGATTACAGGAAACAAGGTTTTGTTGTGCTCCACTGGTGTGTAATAGAAAAATATAAGAAATCATTAATATGCATTTATGAGGTTTTGGATGTGGTTTTGTTGGACCTTTTAGGTCCTGAAAACCCAGTACTTTCTATATATCTAGCCATCTGGGCCCAAAGTAATTGTGTGACTCTATTTTTAAGTATTTCTTAATAGAGAGCTTATGAGCATTGTTGTATTAAGGTGATAAGCCAGGCTTAAAAAAGTGTTAACTCTGTATTTGGAGCTACAAAAGATGCTTGTTTTCATGAGGTGTTTATATGTGCTTTGTTAACTTAGAGAATACTAAAGTTCTTCGTTTAAGTAAAAGAGAAGATAAACCTGTTTTATATAAATTTAATAAGTAAAAAATAATGGAGAACGCAAACGTGTATATACATATAACATACTTCATATCACTATAAACAGGGCAAAACCAAAGACTTGGCTGCCATAGCTTTTAACATTCAAGGACAACTGTTCCACCCCTATGCTGTTTCTTAAGTCTGCACTGTTGCCCATGAACAGTTGTACTGGGATAAGAGAAAATTTGAACGCAGTCTTAGCTAGCAGCTCAAATCTCGTCGTTGATAAAGCTCACAGCCACCCCTGTGCTTTTTCTTGTCAATGAAATAAAATGTCACCCTCAGACTGGCCATATCTGTTCTTCTCAACTGCTGTCTCTCTGCACCTCTGCCAGTGCAAATTAAATGTAAATACAGTCAGGGCTACTCAGCACTGTCCATGTTGGTGGGGACTGATGGGGTGCAGTGATGAGAAAATACGCAAGAGTGATGGTTGGAGCATTGGGTCAGCACTGAGCAGGCAGGTGGCATGACAGGGAGCAAGGTGCTCTCGGTGCTGCAGTTCGTTTCTCTTAGTGCTGTGAAACTTGGTGGCTACAGTGCAGCAATCTGCTTCAAACAAATTGTGATCCATGCAGGTGCCTGGAGCCAATGTTCAGCTTTGTTTGCTTTGTTTTACAGGTTTTTGCTTCTTTCCCTCCTCCTTTCACCTCATGTCTGAGGTGTAAACCATCTCAGATCTCTCTGCTGGCATTTTCTGCATCATGTGTTCTTTGTCCTGAGTGCTTTACATCACTTCTGTGCTTCTCTCTGTGTGTGATGTCAGTTGAAGATGATGAGAGGTCTGTATACATAAAAATTGTCACAGATTGTCTTAACCCAAGCTGGAAAGCCAACTATCTAGTTGTGTATGTGCACAGATAGAATCGTAGAGTAATAGAATCGCTCGGTTGGGAAAGGCCTCTAAGATCATCGAGTCCAACAGTTCCTATCAACCACTAAACCATGTCCCTCAGCACCTCGTCTACCCATCTTTTAATTCCCTCCAGTGATGGTGAATCCACCACCTCCCTGGGCAGCCTCTGTCAGTGCCCAATGACCCTTTCTGTGACAAATTTTTTTCCTGATGTACAGTCTGAACTTCCCCTGGCAGAGCTTGAAGCCATTCACCCTTGTCGTATCACCTGTCACTTGGGAGAAGAAGCCAGCTCCCACCTGGCCTCACTACCATCTTTGACTCACAATTCCCATACTTTAGATTAGCTTTATTTTGATAGTAATTGAATATTATTCTCATAGGCAATGTAGACAGCTCACTCTCTCAGTAACAAAAATGTCCTGTATCATTGAATAGACCTTTATGTTACTATAGATGTTAGTTTTACTTTAACAGCCTGGATTTTTATTTACCACATTTGAGAAGCACCTTAGCGTTATAAATAATAAAGGATTAAACTCTGCTCTAGTGTGCAGATATCACCTGGAATTGCATGCAAACTTCTGGCAGAATTTAATAATGAAGCAATAATGTTTTGTTGCAATTACTGTGAATAGACACTGATATCTTTTCCATGGATATGTTTTCAACACATCCTCTAGAAATCCACACAATTCAATTATGTTCTGTGGGCTTTTTCTGGTGTTGATTTCAAAGTAGATACCTCATGGGTTTCAGTGGAAATTTTGCTTTTGAGCCCAAGGGAAGAAACAACAGTAAAGAGATCTGAAATGAAAAGTACTTTTTTGTCTTCTACTGTGTTAGAGAAAAGTACAGTGGATGAGAGGATAAAGTTCAGCATTTCCAGAATTATCTGAGCATCATTGCAGCCTTAGTTCCATTTTCAAAGCAATGTAAGCACTTTGCAGCCTAAAGGCTCCAACAGGTTCAGATAATATCCTTATTGTAGTCTAAAATTGATAAAGTACTCTAGGTGCCTAATTCACACTAAGTCCAAGTGCTTTGATGCTCTCAACAGCCCTGCTAGTTACCTCTCTGAATCAATACAAACCTAAAGCCTCCTGAAAATTGGACACTCGATTTCACCAAAATGCAGTGGGATGTGAGTGCTAATGTCACTTCTTAAAATAGGCTTTAAAATCCTGAGCTACATAGGGCCTGATTTTTAAAAGCATAAAGTCACTGACAGATGCAGAAACAGGTCAAGAGGAGTTTTTCTAAAATCCTGAGGACCTCCTGAGGCTTTCAGAGAGGGCACAAAAAAATGAAAAGGGAAGACAGCTAGTTTGCATATCAAATATCTCTCAAATAATAGATTCTTTACAGATATTCACTGAATTAAAAGGAAGATGACTTCCATTCAGGCAAACATTACTCTGTCAAACCATTAGTATTTTTAGTTGCTATGAAGCTTTGACTTTTAAAGCTGCATAAATGGCTGGACATGCAAGCAAATATTACTTGTGGAAGCATGTATGGACTAATCAGCTTTATACAGCTTTCACAAATACAACTCCTTATCCCACACCAAAAATCATTTATTAAGGACTTGATGAGAGAGTCACAGGTTCTTAACTTAGGCTCACCCAGTGATGAGTGAATAGATCCTGATTATCAAATCCTGTAAGCAGTCAAGAACACTTAGCAAACATGTAGGAGAGCAGGACTGGGGTTATTGCACTTGGGAAGTGTAGAGGTTCTATCTATCTATAGCTGTTATGAGGTGGTCTTTGCTCTGTGACTGCAGGAATGGCCCGTGGTGTAGCTGAGGTTTAACAAGGCAAAGAGCAGAGTCCTGCACTTGGGACACAACAACCTCATGCAGTGCTATAGGCTTGGGGAAGAGAGGCTGGAAAGTTGTCTGGCACGACTGGGGTTGTTTAGCTTTGAGAAGAGAAGGCTGAGGGGAGACCTTATTGCTCTCTACAACTACCTGAAAAGAGGTTGTAGAGAGGAGGGAGCTGGCCTCTTCTCCCAAGTGACAGGGGACAGGACAAGAGGGAATGGCCTCAGGCTCCACCAGGGGAGGTTCAGGCTGGACATCTGAAAAAAATTTTTCACGGAAAGGATCATTGGGCACTGGCAGAGGCTGCCCAGGGAGGTGGTTGAGTCACCATCCCTGGAGGTGTTTAAAAGACAGGTGGATGAGGTGCTGAGGGGCATGGTTTAGTGTTTGATAGGAACTGTTGGACTCGGCAATCCTGGAGGTCTTTTCCAACCTAGTGATATTGTGATTCTGTGATTCTGTTGGTTGACAGCAAACTGAACATGAGCCAGCAATGGCCCAGGTAGCCAAGAAGGCCAACAGCATCTTGCCTTGTATCAGAAATGGCATGACCAGCAGGTCCAGGGAAGTGATTCTGCCGCTGTGCTCAGCAGCGGTGAGGCCAGACCTCGAATACTGTGTTCAGTTCTGGGTCCCTCACTGCAAGAAAGACATTGAGGTTCTGGAGCGTATCCAGGGAAGGGCAACAAAGCTGGTGAAGGCTCTGAAGAACAAGTCTTATGAGGAGCAGCTGAGGGAACAGGGGTTGTTTAACCTAGAGGAGGCTGAGGGGAGACTTTATCACTGTCTACAACTACCTGAAAGGAGATTGTAGTAAAGTGGGTGTTGGTCTTTTCACACAAGTGATAAGTGATAGGGGATAGGAAGAGAGGGAATGGCCTCAAGTTGCACCAGGGGAGGTTCAGATTGGACATTAGGATAAACTTCACTGAAAGGATTATCAAGCACTGGAACAGGTTTACAACCAGTGAAAATCTAATTCAGTTTAATTATCACCGTATTAAAATCAATAGAGTAATGTTAATGCCAGTGTCTTTCACGGAAATGCTGTGCATAGATAGATACCTTTTTCCCACTCCATCTTAGAGAAAATTCAGGCTAGTTTTGGTGGCTTCAGTGAAGCAGTTTGGGAGCCAGCACAAAAAACTGATTTCCAGTCATTTCCAGTCACTAGTTCTTTGATAGAGTATAACTGGAAACAAGGCAATGAGCCTTCTAGGAAAGTGGAGAATGACCAAGTGGAGCATCGAATGAGTGGCACAACATCCCCACTCATTGCTCTCCTCATCTTCATCTGAATAGCTGAGGAAGAGGTTCCAGCAGTGGCTAGATGTCTTCATAAACTCAAAGATACGTGGAACTCAGCCATGCAGACACTTTGGTTTAGTAGATAAAGTTACATAAATAGAGGGGGGGAAAAAGTTTCTACAGTTCCTATAGAGATAAAAGTCAAATATTCTGAATGTTTTAATCAGGGCAAAAGTTCCTTGGTCTGGTAGTAAATTTATTACTCAAAACAGATTTGAGTTTATAGTGTTTGGGGTCGAACAATTTAGGAGAGCATATACTTGCACTAAGTCTGTGGAGAAAACCCACTAATAAGAATCTCATGTCGGTATAATCCAAAGCCTAATTTAACTTTTTTTCCAGTGTGAGATTAAACCTTCTTCTTCCTACTGATTAATATGGTGACAAAACAATTTACATCAGTTTCATATGATGATAAAACTAAAGGGTACACTGGTAATATGTTACTATCATAGTGTCATCACTTTACTGTATGGACTCTAACACATTCTTGGCTTGAAATTTTGATTCTCTAAACTTTATCTGTAATGCTTAGATGTACATTCCTGTAACAGAAATGGCTGCATGAAGGAATTCAATATTCTGTCTAGAAATTCACTACAGAGAATGAGGGAATGGGCAGATCTTCTGCATAGTAACAACAGATTTGATAAACAACATCCCTGCGTGATATTAGTAGGTATGCTAATGCAGAAAGGGGAGGAGGGGCAGAAACAATCAAAATAAAACAAGCCAGTAATATGAGATGTGGGAAAAAAAGCTGGTTTTGGTTCCAGATTTATTGAGTAACTTGGCCCTAATCAAGTGAGCTTGACATGTCTGAGGGCTGGAGAAAGCAGGAGAACAAGTGCTTGTCTTAAACGGCTGATTTCCAGCTTCCAAGTGAGCGTCCCCCCTCTGGTCTTCTTACTCCCTATTTTTATCAAGAAAGCTATTTTTTTTTCCCCAGAATCCCATAGGAAGCTATGGTTGGCTATCAGTATGAGACTCATACAATAAAGATTATAATGAATGATATTATGGTCCAGTGTCCTTGCAATTTGATGACACAAATTGGCTACATATGACTCACATTACTTTTTGTCTCCAGAATTTCTCCTGCTTTTTTTATATAGTCCCTTCCAAAGGCTTACAAGAGCCATATTAAAACTATTGCCCTGCACAGCCATTTCAGAACTCTAATACTCAGAAGTTTAAATATCTTCCTGCAATTTTAAGTCTAAATTTACTCAAGTCCCGTTTATAACCAATTTACAATGTTGTATTATATTATGTTGAACTTATAAACCATCTACATTAACTCAGTAATTGAGATATATGTATATATTGATTGTATTTGTTACAGATGCATAGTTCAGTTCATCAAGTTGCTTATGAGAATATGTAACTCTCTATAATGCCCTTGACTGATGTGTACTTAAAGCCATTAAGGATAACAGTATCTCCGCCTGTCTCCAGCATGCTTGTAACTTCTATTAACCATTTATAAGCATTTATATATTATATATCATCAGCATACAGCTTATATGTGAAATAAGTAATGTGATTTTACAATAAGATCCAGCTTGTATAAGTAAAGCTAAGTCAACAGGGAAATCTTTTATCTTTTAATCAGAATAAATGTGCACTTAGATTTTTACACAGTAAATTCCTTACTGTGGAAATAAAACCAGTATTAAAAACACCTCTGTGTGCATGGATGCTCTTTGAAGGTTTGGCTCCTTAACAATTAGCAGAACAAGAAGGACCAATACACCTAATTTAATGGCTGCTTGCAGTGATGCTGCTTCTGTTGTTTCTGTAATGTCACAGAACAATTACTCTGTTTTTCCAATGCACTGCAAGTCATATAAACCTTTGTACTTCTGCACAAAGCAAAACTCTGTTTTTTGCCAGATAACATCATATTATGCTGGATTTGTAAAGTTAAAAAGCTCATGCAAGCAGTGAGCAATCTGTACCTGCATTATTTGATGCAATGGAAGTTTTTCTTTTTTATTTTTGTTTTCTTACATTAGGATAGGCTTATTCCGTTTTGCGTGATATTTTAAGTGTTTAATATTTAGATACTGATATTAAAATAAAATACAAATGATATCCATATGAGGGTATAAAAATACTGAATAATACCTATCCAATCCTTGTTATGCATATATTTAGGAATGAGTACCCTGAAAACAGTGTAAAATTAGCTTCTGAAAAATAGATACTAAAATTCTTTATTTTGTACATTTTAATTCTGACATTTATGATTATTTTTTACTAAGCATGATTTTGATGTTTTCATTTTTAAGATTTTTTTTTCACATACCTCCTTATTCCGAGGAGTAAATCAATAAGACAGATGCAGTATCTAGGCAGAAATCTCCATTCTTAAAATCATAAGATACGGAATAGAGTGTTTTTTTATTTTTCACAGCAAGAAGAAATGCATCATATTATAAAAATATCAGCTTCAGCAGCTTAATAGCATAAAAAATTAGATAAATGGGTCATTTGGCATTACAAGTGAGGTAACATAGATTCTGCAAAGTTAAGAATTTGAGGATTCAGGTAGAAGAAAATACCAAATAGACACGCAGCTGTTAAAAGTAAGCCAAGAAATAAGTAAATAAATACTGCTACTAAAATCAAAAGAAATAAACACCATTGATACACAAATGGCAACCACTATATACAATCATTTTCTCAGGCAAATAGAAATGAATGAATGTGTATTTTGTGCCTTAGGCTTATTTTCTGCTCAGTGCAATAATCCATTTTGTATTTTTACATTAGTAATTGTTCTTATCTACAACATCAAATATAACAACAAGCTGATTTCTACTATTATTACCCTAAAATGCTGTACAATGGATATTTTGTCATCAATCTAGGTAAGAAAAGTACCAGTTAAATTTATAAGCAAAATGATGTGGTTTCTGTGTGGCAAGCTTTGTTCTGCAGTACTTTCAAGGAAGAGGAAGAAAAATGCAGGAAGGTGGTTTTGGTGATGAGACCTCTACTAATAGTGTGCCTGGGGGCAATGCTGGGCAATGGGCAGAAAAGCCAGAGTTAGCAAAGTGTTATCACTTTTCCTGGACTGAGCCGGTGTGGTCCAGCCAGCACTCTTCCCAGCAGCATGCCAGCATGGTTTGACATTAAAATGATCCAGAGACCATTCCCAAAAGGCAATTTTCACTCAGCAAGGGCCGTGCTAGAAGCAAGATGGTTTTACTAGTGAGGATGCAAGCTTTCTGTGCCAGCTGCTCTTAGTGCCAGCAACTGTTATGGGCTTTTGCTTAATTTACTAATATAGAGCTAAGAGCCAGATGTGCCTCTTTCACTGTGGTAGCACCAAGGAGCTTTAATGAAGTTCTGGGCTCATTTTGTGCCAGTTGTTTGGATACAATAACTGACAGACCATTGTAAGAAGGCTCAGTTAATGCAAAATTACTACCTTACTCCTCCTCAATCATATCCATAACACAGGAATTAAAGTGTCTTATCAGCATGCTATCAATGTAGTTTTATTAGTATTTGTGACATCCTCAATATAAGCGGGTCAAAAAAGATATAGTCGATAACATTATTAAACTAGAACGGAGCTGTGCTTTCTTATAACACTGGCATGGGCCACATGGTGAGAACAACACAAAATATTGGCTAGCTCTTTGCTATATGACCATTGGCTCTGTCTTGAGCTGAAAAACCAGGGATCCCATCAGAAATCAGAGTATGGGATTACACGACTGTGCAATGAATGGCAGTAACCAGATGCATATTCACATGGGGTCCAAGTGAAGGTTACCTAAAGAGTCTCAGCACCAGTATGTTCTAAGAGGGAGCATTTGACTTTGGAACCTGAACTCAGTGTGTACGCATGTTCATGTGTTTGGAAATAAAGTTTTCCACATTTAGTGAACCCCGATCTTTCCAAAGAGGTTGTGAGTTTCTGTAATAATCACACGCCAGTCGACAGTAATTAAGAAAAGTCAGTGCTGTAGCAAAGCTTGTTACTTGTCTAGCACCTTCATTAGAATTGCACAGCGAGTGGGAGTACCTGGCTCTCTGTAGGCTCACAGCTCTCTGTAGTACCAGACCTAATAAGCTGTGCAAATATGTTCCTTGTTCATTTACTGTTAGCAAATTGCATGAGTGTCACTCAGCAGGTTGAGCACTTTGTCGCAGCACGACATGTGTTCTTTTCTTCTGAAGAGGTCCAAAGGGAATGAGCAGCCTTGTCCCTAAACAGGTTTGGCAAGGCTGCTGTTTTTGTAACAGCTGCAAATGTATTTCCTTTGTATCCGGGAAGAATTTGAGAAATGTACTTAGGTGGAAGGATGTATCATGAGATGAAATGTGGATTTATGAAAGGAATGCATTTCAGAACACAGTGGATATTATACATTTGTCTTGGTGGACAAAGCAAGCAGAAAAATTGTAGTTATTAGCATACAGTAATGAGATAATTAGTTGGAACTGTTGTTCCTGGAATTCTAAATACAGCTTTACTTTAGATATCTTACTAAAAAATGAGCTTCAGCTTAGTTGATATCATAATGGCATAAATAGAACTTCTTCATGTGTCAGTGCTATTGTTGCAAATATTTTACGCTGCTATGTCTCATGTCATTCCAAAGTTGATTTATTAGGTGAGAAACTTGACCATTTCTGTCAGGTGGATTTGATTCTGCTGAATCCCAAATCTCTAGATCATTAAATAAGAAATATCAATATCTTTTTTAATGTATAATTCAGCAGATGCTACAAACATATAACTTACCAGAATGTAGATGTTCAGAGTTGTGCTTTCATATTTCCATGTTTTTTAGCCTTCCTATATTGACCATCTGGTTTCACAGCTCGCAAAGTGCAGACAAAGGGGCTGTATAGGTCGAATTTAAAATAACTTCTAAGAACTTTTAGTTCTCATAATGAAAGGATATTTCCTCTGTGAAGCAGTAACATAGTAAGATGACTCCATCTCTCTACAACTTGGAAAAAAAAAATCATCCTATGTATGAATTAGGTGTCCTAGATTTCACTGCATTTGGTTTGGGTTTAGGTGTTTTATGGTTACACGTATACAATGATCATTATCTTCTTTGCACCTCAAATACTATGAATCATAGGGGATAGGTGTTGTACAGGGCTGTATGTCTCAGGGTAATATTAATAATTTCATAGCTCAGCACTTCTAGTAAGGACAACAACAGGAGCTCTTAATGTTTTCCCATGTTCAGATGCTCTGGCAGCTAGAACTGGAAAGGCATCAGTTTGAGAAGCCAAGGCACAGTGCAGTGCTAGGATTGAATAATACAGATTGAGGCACTATATGGAGGAATATGGAGGAGTAGGGTGTTTGCAGGGGCATATACTCTTCTCATTAAGGACTGATCAGAAACACATTGAAAGCAATAGAAAAACTTCCGCTAAGCCCATAAATCCCTTGATACTGAGTATAAAGGGTAAAAGACATTAGTCTCTAGGCAACAGTGCTGAGATGTTTGTAGGAAGCATCTCTCTCACTCCGTGGCTTGTCCCTTCCACTAACTGGATTGACAAAAATGGTGCTTGGCTCCCTGTAGGCTCACAGGATACAATGGAGCTCATCACAATTCCCAGTGAAGTCAGGTTGTGCCTCACTATCTTTTAGTAAGTATCATTACAACATGGCCTAACCTTTTAGCATTTGTACACTGTATTGTCAGCAGAATTGCCACCTTCAGAATTTGTATCAAGGCGAGGTGAAAGGTGTGAATATCAGTTTTGCCTTAACTATCCCTGTTGGCTTTGTTTTGCTGCAGAGCTCACAAAGGCACTGAGCAGGCACAAGTCTCAGTACTGATCTCTGTCATAAATTGTGCATCGTAACACACCGAAGCATTTTGGTTAATCAGCTCAAAATCAAATTTCTCTTTTTTGTGTTGCGAGTGTCTGTTTCACTAACACATCAGTTGGAATCTGCTCCAGCTATGCTTTTCTAGCTTGATAGCTGTTAACAAGGATGGGAAATGGCAGCTAGGATTTTCACTGGATTCCAACTTCATTTTGTATGATTTCCCAGCTGCAGTAAACCCACCAAATTAAACCCTGAGAAGTAGTGCTAAATTAGGAATGGATATGCATTTAGAAAATTGTTTATTCTTTTGCATTTCCTCATCTGTAATGTTTATTAGGCCCATGCAGTAAGTTTTCTAATGGAGTTTAGAGAGTAAAAAAAGACCAGATCACACACTGAAAACTCCTAAAGGAAATATTATGCTTTGGTTTTACCTTTATTAATGCCACCTGCCTGTGAGTTAGAGAAACAATTTTTAATTCTGAGCATATGTTCAAGACACCTTAGTTTAGAATCCAGACTTTTTAGTGGTCCATACCCATTGATAAAGTCCTTTACATTTTTATGCTGAATCTTAATTTCTTTTCTTTAAAATCTAGATAGACGGCCTTTGACAAACTTCTCTTTAACAGATACTCATATCTAAGATTATACTGTCCTGTCACCATTTAAATCTCAGCCTAGAATTAAAGTAGGTATTTCCAGCAGTGGTTCATTAACTAACTAGTTAAATGTCATTGACTGACACTTTAAAGAGTGAAATTGTGTAGAGTACATTATTTAATGTTATTGGAATACTCTCACTATAGCTGATGTTCTGCGAAGAAGATTATCAAGATTCTTATGCATTACAATTATTGTTAGGATTTTCATTAGGGTTGTAAACAAAATTAAAGTTGATTATGACTGCGAGAAAAACAACTTTGCAGGTCATCTACACAACTACTTTGTAGTGTGTAGAGCTTTTGTGAAAAAGAAAAACAGAATAGGCTAAAGTATTGTGGCCAATTTATTTCAGATGGAAAAAAGAAAACAATATCTAGATGCTTGAGAATAATTAGAATATTGAGTTTAGTTCTGGGCATCTCATCATAGACATTAGTTATCTTTCGAATTCTTACACGTAGTTCTTTTGAGAGAACAGTTTAGGCATTGATTTAGGGGAGGACTATTCTCATTAAACAGTCACATCTGTGCTTTGACTGCAAGTGAATATGCAATTGGGCCATCACTGAAAAACTATGCAAACAAACATTAGTCATGTGTTTAAATTCCAGTGAGAGTGTTTAGTTGACCTCTGTTCCAATTTGACTCTTTCCCTTTTTTATTCCAGTTGTAGATTGTACATAAATGCTGACGTTTTTCTTCAAAAATTCAAATTTATCAACCTGGCATTAATTTCTAGTAAAAGGACAGAAACTTTCATAACATAACCCCTCTTGCATAAGTTTGATTTTGGTACTTTATCAAAAATACAGAGATGGTGTCACTTGCACATAAATTAACAAGATAATCTTACCATTTAAAGTAGTTCCAAGTGAACTTAATGTTTACCATAGTAAGTAAATCTAAGTAAATACTTAATATAGTAATACTAATGGAATAGTAATATGGTACTAGAATACTAACATAGTAGTATTTGCTATGTTAAATAAATATTTAGTGGGGCATTCCGACAAATATAATTTTATTGAGCGGACTGTGGCTGGACTTCTTCATTATACTTTCAGTAGCAGCAATAGTGGTGAAAATACCGAATTTTGGAAAAAAGACTTTTTTGTTTGAGGAAGACATAAGATTTACAAAGTAGATTGTCTCTGTTACTAATATAGTATCCATTGTGCATTCAACTACTAAAAAATTAGCATGTGCCCAGTCTGAATAAGCCCTGATAAGACTGGTGTTGTTACATTAAGCCCTTTTCCCACTGTAGTTCACACAGTAGTTCAGCTATATGTAGCCAGATACTAATTAAAATAAGACTTAAAATTAATTGTTGTGTTGGTGCCTTATTTTTGAGGATTGGTGCTAGTATGTGGTGCTTCCTCAAAGAGTCACCAAGGTGCCAGGTGGTGCCAGGGATGTACAGATGCAGTCGCCCCAAGTCAAGCACTTGTCAAGCACAATATTTCTTATGCGAAATATCGTTGATGGATGTTTCAGCCCCAGGGATGTTGAGGAATGTGTAAATTGCATAGCTATTCTCTCTCCAACTGTGGATCTACTTTCCTCTTCACACAACAGTAGCAAATTTAGTCTAGACAAATGCCAGAATAGTCACCATCAATTGAAGTAAAAGTAGTGAAATATATTATTCTGCCCCCTCTCAGTTTTTAGTGGAGAAGTCTTTATCTTTTCATTTTTGCTTCATGTAATAACATATGAGAACGATATTCAGTTTCTTTTAATAAGATTGGAACACAATCGGTTTTTTTACTTTCTCATATAACATGATACATTCTTTATTCCCACTCAAAAAAAAAAGAGCATTGTTAAGATTTTCACTGCATTTGCCATTAATCTAGAGGAGAAAATGAGAATTTTGAACAATGACTTGTAATACCATTCCTCCATGCACTGAAGTTTGTTGGCATGGAAAGCATTTTTGCTGAGCTCATCCAATTTAAAAGCTTGGTAGTTCAAGCCTGGAAGCTCTTTCGAGTTTAATGGGAGTGAATAGAGGCAGAACCTAGGCAGAACATGTGATTCATGCTAGCAGCAATTGAAATAACTGAAGCTATCCCAGGCTAATATGGTGGAAATGCCAGATTTATCCGATTAAATGTTTTCCCCCATCCTTTCAAAAATACTGTGTGTGCATCTGTAGAAGCAAAGCCAAAGATGTTGCAAAAGGATGAGAAGTTAAAACCAGATGAGAGCTGACCTTCCTCAATAGCACAATCCTTTGAACAACAAGGGACCTCAAAGATCATTCAGTTCCAACCTCCCTACCACGGGCAGGGACGTCCCACCAGCCCAGGCTGCCCAAGGCCCCATCCAACCTGGCCTTGAACACCTCCAGGGATGGGGCAGCCACAGCTTCCCTGGGCAACCTGGGCCAGTGCCTCACTGCTCTCATAGTGAAGAAAGTCTTCCTAATGTCTAGTCTAAATCTGCCCCTCTCCAGTTTATCCCCATTGCCCCTCGTCCCATCACTACAAGCCTTTGTAAACAGTCCTTCCCCAGCTCTCTTGTAGAAATGTTTTAGCTCTGTGAAGCCTCTAAGGACTAATTAAAATCTTAAATGCAGCTTGTAAAGCTGCTGTTCCAACTCCCACTGAAGTTAGCAACAAGTTTTTCAACTGACTTCAAGGCAGGCCATCCTAGAACCGCAGCTGTCAAAACAGCCAGAAATCAGTCATTGCGTCAGCCAGCACATAAGTACATATTAATCTTAGCAAAAATTATACTTTGGGCAGCCCTGAAAAGAAACCAAATTGACTCTATTTTTTCTGAAGAAATGCATCTCCCACGATACTCCACTGCAGAGAAAGAAAGAGCTGTCAGGACTCTGCTTTGAGCATGTAGGCTTGTGAATTTGCACTAAAAACGTGAAACTAGAAATAATAATAGCAATAAAACCTTACAAAGCCAGCAATTTTAACACTATTTTGGTCTTTAAAAATAAATAAGTGCCCATTACATTTTCAAGCAGTCTCGTGGCAGGTAACAATACCAGTTAGAATTGATCCAGAACACTGAATAACAAAAAATTGTTCACACAAGTAAGGGTAGGTGCAATACTAAGTATGGTTATCTAAGTGTAGTTGCTGTGTATTGTTACAAGGATAATTAACCTCTTCACTTTGTAATCAGGGCCTTTTTCCCACTTTGCAAGGCAAGGGTGCTTGTTCCTGAATTGACACGTATTTCACTGATTTCAGCTAGGTGCTAATGCACTTTTTGAAGTGAACCAGAAAAGGAAATGAATTTTGCCTTTCACAGTTAGACCTCTGTATCAATACAATTTATTGGTTTTGTTACTGGGGTTAAAGTTAAAAATCATTTGTAACACACTTTAAGCTTTTTAGTAGTATGACTTTTAAAGTAATTTTCCTTCAAGGGTTGAATAGCAGTAAAGAAAAATATGCAATTTCAATAAATAAATAGATGAATAAATAAATAAATTCCTACTCTTGTTTTCTTTCACTCCCAGTGGCTTTCTGAAACCAAGTTCCTACTGCTACTGGTCAGTGAGTTACTTAAACTCATGCTTTACTTAAGGCACATCTGTAGTGTCACTGGGTTTTCAAAGCAAACAAAGCTGAGGACACATGCTTCTGAAAAAAAAAAAAAAACATCCTAAGACATTGCTGCCGCCATCTCTATACTCTCAACGTTGCAAACCACAGTGTGTTGCCTCTTTTGTTCCACTGCAATGCTTAGTACAAAGAGATTAAGAGAGCAAGAATGAACTTCTTAAGCCAGTTTTATGGCCAAGAGCAGTGTATTACGGCATCACTGTCTTTGAGATGTTGTATATATTTAGTGTTCATATTAAGACGTTCAATATCAATCCAGGGAATTAAAAAGCGTCTCCTATAAAGAGTCAAATAATTAAATCTACTCAGTCTAGGAGATCAGGATCTGTGCACAGACATTGCTACGCCAAATCAAAAGGCTCAATTTGAGCAAAGTAATATTTGCAATGGAGTTCCTCGGTATGTTCCAAAGTTTACAGTTTTTAAACAGAGATGAGCCTGATATTCAGCAGTTTCACTTTGCAGCTCCCATAGAAATTATAACTTTGTTTTAAATTGATTTTAACTGAATAGTTTTGTCTCTTTTACATTCCCGTAATACTATGGAAAAACAGAGAAGTATCACATTGCAAAGGACTGGTTCCTAAAATGGGATGGTTCAACATTCTCAAAATGTAAGATCAATTTTGAGGCGAGCAAATCCTTTGCTGTGCTGCTTGCAGCAGTAGAGTAAGGAGCTCTGCTCCTGCAACTCTCTCATGGGTGCAGAACAGAGTCTGGCTGCCTATGTCCATATTGCACCAGTGACTTTTACCCCACAGAATGGTTTAAGCAAAGGGACGTATCACTTGAGCGTCTCCATCAGGTCAAAGCAGGAGGCCAATAGTACTGCATTCAGACAAGACAGCAACAGTTCTGAAAATATTTTAGGGTGCGAAATGGTATGGATTGCAAACAAATTAATTAGATGAAGTCTTGAGAGTTTCCCTTCAGAACTAAAGACTTATATTCTAACTGTATTCCACTCAGCTGTCCGAATTCTAGAGCAAAACTGCCTGAAGTTCTTCATAACGAGGTAACACAGAATGTTAATACTTAGCTGAATTTGAAACATTGAAAGCAAATCGTTCTTTTTTGCTCGTTCAAGCACGTATTACTGCAGACCACTAAAGTATTAGTATTATTAGCATGAAAACTTAAATCATGAACATAAAATAGAAAACCAAATGGAATGTAAAATTCCCATGAGTACCATAATGGAGAATAAAGTATGCTGTAGATTATCTGCTAAAATGTGTCTTTTAAACCATAATTCCAGAGAATGTAGTACGCAAATTGGCTGTATATCTTAAGATAATGGATCTTAATGTGTTTACATTTTAAATAAACCACATTTCTGTATCAAGATTGTTATGAATTTAACCTTGATGTTACTGGTTAGCCATCGAGAGTTTGAAACAGAGCATATCTGAAAGACTTTATTCGGACAAAACAAGGATCAGAAAAATGGTATTTGTTCTCAAGAAGCAAAAGTTCATGTACAGTGAGTGGCTGACTGTGTGAGGGATAGACTTTACATATGAGGTAGTATCTATCATGGGAGAAATTTGTCTGAGGATATTTTTTACTGATTTAATTATCAATAACATTGATTACCACTCCTAATATTCAGCTTTTTTCTCACATCTATACCCACTGGTGGCACGGATGGAGTGGATTTTCTCTGCAAAGATGTAGGAAGATTTTATTAGCAGTCGACCTATATTGGCAAATTTCTGTGGGAGATAAGAAAATGCCTTTAAAGGGATTCCTAGCATGTCACTTCCTTCAGATGTGTGCATTGCTGGTTTTGATGAGAAGAACCTTGAACCTCTTCCTGTTTTAGAATATCCCTTTCCAGGTAGTCTGTAATCCCTGACCCATGGCCTATTGATGACCTACCCACAGAGTGCAAGGATCAAGCAATTCTGAACAGGAGGTCCACATTTTATTTGAAACAGGCAGTGTAGTTCTAGTCAGAAAAAGAATTAGTCTTGGATATATTTTTTTGCAATGTCCGTACTGGCAGCAGTTTTCCTGGAACTCTTAAAGACTGTATGACAACTACGATAATCGGCAAGGTGCTCTGGATTTGCTCACTGGACAGAAATTGGTACCCGAAAGTAAATGCTGTATCCATTTCTGCTTTTATTTCGTCTTCTATTTATTTTGGTAGCGTTCGTCTCTTAGCAGCCACAGTTGCAACCTGTAATCATGCTTTATTTCAAGAGTGCTGGCCCTGGTTTCTCTGGTTGCCCAGTGCCCAGATTTCCTTGGTGAGCAGACATATCCTTATGGCTGTATTAATTGGATGCAGTTATGAACTTTTCCTTCAGTTGCAAGCTGTGAACTGTGGTCTTCCAGGAAGAGGAAAACATGCTACAGTAGGAAAGTATTTTTAATTATATTGAAATCCATTTGTTTTATTATTTTTTGTTGGTTTACTTTCAAGTAAGGCAATGTTTTAATAAGTCTGAATTGATCAAAACATTCCATCAGCAGATGCTGAAAATGCCCTTGATGGGTCTGATACATGAGACAATATAATTTTTTGACAACTTTTACACTGTGTGTGTTCTTCATATCCATTAAAACAAGTGGTTGGTTCAAAGAAAAGGGAAAAGACTGGAAATTATGGAAATATTATTAATTTCTGATGATTCTCAGTGTATTATTTGTAAGTTTTCTTTTAAAACTGTTTTGTATTCAGTTACATTTATTATATAATGTTCCCTGTTAATATCCAGCCCTTTTGCCCAGTTATAGTGTAATTTATTGAAACCCTAGTATGTCCAGTTTGGTAAGGCAGCCTGTGTTGCAGCTATTGCTGTTTTCTCCATATTACAATCTGTGCAAGTACTTTCCACCCCCCCTATTATCACACAACGGTTTTCACAACTTTGAAATAATAGCGCTGTGAAGTGCGTGAGAAATTCAGAGTAGAGCTTTGAACTTCATGTAATAATGTAAGTCTGCATTTAAGGAATGGAAATAAGGATAGTACCTGCACCACCCAAGGACTCTGAAAGGTTCTGTTTTGTCTTAAACAGGGTCGTCCAGGTTGGCTTCTGCATTGCAGGAAAACTGCACCTGACTGCAGGTTTAGCAACAGGAGATAAGCAGACACACTGCTTGTAGGAACTTTTAAAAGCATTAACAAGTGCTAGCAATACTGTGAAACACTTTTCTGCATCTTAAGTGGAGCACTTTTCTGGGAAAGATGTTTGGAGAACAGTCCACTCGTAATTTATTAGTTTTTTATAAAATTGGTTAAAAGGCCTAATTTTAAAAATATGCAGTAAAGTTTTTCTTACTTAAAAATCAAAGATCTCCCAAAATTTTATGCCTTTTGAAAATTAAATAGATATACTAATTTTGTGTTTGCTTTTTTCTTTTTTTTTAACATGGGTATGCTTATGTCTATTTGTAAATATTAAGGCAGTATCTAGAAGCTCCTGGGAAGGAGTGCTTTCCAGTTTTCATGTGAATAAGATGCTAGAGGACAGGATGCCACTTGTCATGTTCAGAACTTTTAGCAGAAATTCACCTGTGAAGAAACTTCCACATGACAAAAGGTAGATCCTGAAGCTGAAGCCAAGAGCTGGATCAGATCCCAGCCTGTGCATTTAGAAAAAGAACTTTTAAAAGACAAGTACCTTTCCTTTCTTAATTGATGTCGGCAAAAATGATAATGGTAGTCTGGTAAGGTGGTGAAATACGGTATCATCTGTGTGTGGTAGTAAGCAGCAATGTAAATGACATCATTCCCCACTGAACTGTAGATCCCAAATCAATTCTTTTAAGTGCGTGAAGTGTGTTAGACTGAAAAAAAAACAAGCTAAACCACAGCAAAGGCTAACAATCTGCCACTGCCATTCTCTGGCTGCATCTTTTATAAAACAGAAGTCACACATAAATCTTCTCTCTCCTGAGGTGGGGTGGGGAGGAGCAATATCTGAGCAGTAGAAGCTTCTTTCATAACTTATGCCTTTAAAAAGTGCTTCTGAAACCTGGAGTATATTTTTGTGAGAGCTGCCATCTTTCTGTATGGATATTGCATGTTATAGGCCCACTCTTGTCACTTAAACAAATTAGATTTCCAGACTGAACTATTGTTCAGCTGTACACCTTCAGAAAATTATAGGTGCAGAATGAATACCAGGAAAAAAAAAAACCAGAAAGAAACGTGCACTGAAATACATAAACCGAAATAAAAATTCATAGAATTGTGATTAAATATGCATAACTTCAGGTAAACTAACTGGAGTCCTATTTTCTTATTCAAAAGAAAATAAAATTCTAATGAATTTATTACCAGAATAATATATACCTTCATAAAGACATATGACATATCCAATATAATGCGTACTGTATGATAAGGTTGCATGAGTACTTTTCCCCTTAAAAAGTTTCAATTTTTATGAATGCAGGAATTTTAAAGTATGTGTTGAAGTAGCTTTATATTTTTAATATCTTAGTTCTCTCTGGGAGATGGAACTACTAAAGCAGAGTTTGCTGTAACTCTCCTTCTTGTATATGTGATGCCTGGGTACCAAAGGGAGATGGAAAACTGAGAGGGGTGGGTGATTGAAATGGCTGCTATAATTTCAAGATCTCATTATGATGGTGGAGCTTCCTAACACCAGTGCACATAGAAAAGAAAACGGTGTGCTCCCAAAGAACAGGAAAAATATAAAGCTGGAACAAAACCGATTCTCATATTTTTTCTTTCAGCATGTTTAGTGATGAAAGGAAATAGCTGTATCATTAGCAAGCCATCACTCAGTGTTTGCAGTCCAAAAGGGTTACACACACCCTGCTACAGCCTGATGACAAGAAAAGACATCTTTATATTGCTCTGTAATAAAACTTCCTTATCATTCCCCAATAGTTTCTTCAATTACATGGTTTCTGTCCGCCCTTTATTCCATTTACCCTCTAATTTGGCATTACATAAATGCCGTGGGCTTGCTTACAACCTGCCAGAAAATTAGATAGGAAAAGTGTCCCACAGGCTTCAAAGTAGGAAACACATGCCAAGGTACGGGAGCAAGGAGGGGTTTGGTGGGGTAGCCTGTAGTGGGTTCACCTGAGCAAAGGCAGCCAGAGCAGCGGGTGGCAGAAGATTTTGCTTGATTAGACAGAAATAGTGCTTCACTAAGCAGCTTTGTATCCTAAATGCATTAATTGCTTTATGTGGAAAGAGAAATGCCTGATTTATGAAAAATATAGTCTTAGAAAACAGTCAAACTGCCTTCTATAAAAACTTCAGCAGAATTGTTTTAAACACCACTTTATTTTCTTAAAGTAGTAGTCCCAAAAGGCTAATACCAGCTAGATTAGACAGATTAACTGGAAAAATGGTGCCATTCTGCTTTGTAGCTCTTTAAAGGTACTAACTGGAGTCTTTCAAATGACAACTATAACGGGAGAAATAAAGCACAATACAATAGACTAGATTTATTTATAGTTATTATAAATCGGACAGGTTATGGATGAAAATTTGCTTTTAAAAAAAATATGCCTTTGGTGCTCTGTGAACTGAAATCCTTACCCACAGGAATATGCTGGAGAAAATGTATATTTCATGTTTGGCTCTTATCATATACTTTCGTCACATCAAGGAAGATGGATTCCTCATCCTATAGAAAGTACAAAAACAAAAAGAAAGACCAAGAAAGAAAGTGATAGTCTTTATTGTATCTATAAATGTAGCTTGCAAAGGCAAGCAAGACTTTGCTGCAATGTGTGTACCTGTGCTGACAGACCTTCTCAAACACCTTTTAGCTATGTTCTCATTATGTACTCAAGTGTGAAATATCAGACTTCTGGAAAGATTTCCTGGATTTTTCTTTTTAATGCTATAAGTGCACAGGAAATTGTGGGGAAAGGCAATAACTGCTCAAGGTGTTGCACACAAGTCATGTTAATTCAACTGAAGACAGGAGAGTTGCTGTGTGAACCTAAGGGGCCACTTCATTGAGAGCCAAGAGCAGAGGGTCTTCCATGGAAGTAGTGGCTTCTTTCCCCCAAGCGGTGTTTGAAATTAAAGCTGAAGTGTCACTTGAACTGATGGGACCTTCTTTAAAAAGGAAAGGACATGGGGAAGGTTTGAGTTAAGGAGTGCATCACAGTTATTCTGTCATTTAGACGAGAGAGAAACCAAGCCAGCTGACAGCCTTTCTATTACTTTTTTGCCTTCGTCACTGAAATTTCTATCAGAAATAGGTTTTGAGAACTTTCATTGGAAAAGCTCCTTTTGATTCATCTCTGGAGCTTGTCTCCCCCTGTCATTGACAGGAGTTGCAGACAATGGCCTGCTAACTGTGCTGGGAAAGCTGTTTCTTCTGCTCTGGCTGTTGCACTTGGTATAAACAAGTCAATATTATTTTTGCTTGGAAGAAAAAGGTTTTGTTGCCTGCTGATTAAGGCAGTTACTGAGGGACTGACATCAAATGAGCTGACCTGTGCTTCTCACTCTGTCCCTGGTCAACAGAACATATTTTGCTATTACAGTGGATTCAAAGGAGTTAATTCAGGCTATCTCCTGAGGGCAAATAAAGCAAACATGGAAGTGTTTAAATGGAGCTTCATCTCCAAATGTAGTTCATGAGAGAAGAGAAAAGCATGATGGTGCTTGGGATAAAAGTTTAAGATTGCAGTGGCAGGCCTGGTTCAGCAGATGTGCTGCAAAACAGAGAGAAATACATATCTTGGTCCTGACAGGATGGGAATTTCATGGTCAGTGGAAGAGAAGGGAATATATTGTACCCAGAATGAAGTTGCTGTCAGGATTTAGTCTGCTTTAAAGTTAAGGGATGGAGAGTTAGGCTTGAAGTCTCTTATCTTTTCATTATTTCTGTAAACTGTAAATAAACCTGCATGGTCAGATACTTGGAAAGCTGAAAGATTTTGGCTGAAGGCATAAAGCAAAAAAAAAAAAAAAAGCCATGCAGCTAAGAATGTACATTCTAGGCAAGAACAGAATCCTGCTAAAAATCTTTCTATGAACTGGCAATAAATATATTTAAACTGTGATAGTGCCTAACCAGGCATTTGTCACAATACCAAAGACTCATATCACAGGTCCTATTTCAGTCAAAATTTGTAGTTTTCTAACTTTGGCCTAATCTTTCGCTATTGTTGCTTAAGCATGAACACAAATAAATGCCGTTTTGCTCCTTCGGCTTGATATCGCCTACCTCTGCTGAAGTGGCCCTATTCCTTTTGACCACAAAGACTAGCATTGGCTTTGGTTTCTTTGTTTGCTTTAAAGTCTGGAGGTGTTAACAACTCTGCCTACTGCATCCCAAATCAGGAAAAACTGAAAAACACATTAGCAGAACCATTTCTTTGTGGAAGTCCTTGCCCTGAAGTGTTGCAAAGCACTACAAAGCAAGCACTATATTTCGGCATCTGGAGAAGCTATCCACATAAATAATTACAGTGCTGCATAAAGCTCTAAAGTTTTATTCAGCTTTTATAGATCAAAATAGTACTAATGGCAATAGTCATGGCTGCTAAGCCAGATTTAAAATTCTTTATTTAATCTTTGCTACTTGGCTAGCTTGTTTTGTTAGGTAGCGTAAAACTATGAAAACCTAAAAATTAATTCGACCAAGTAATACTTAATTTTGCCTCCTCCCCACCATAAAGAAGAACTACACAATAACTCTTAGAACCCATCTTCCTCCCATAAGAATTAACAATAACCACCTCTTATAGGGAAACTGTTCTTTCTGGAGCGATGGCTTCTGGCTATTCCTGGGGAGGCAGCTAGGAGCAGGAAGTTTTCTGGTGAACATGAAGGTCCTCATGAGACTTCCACAGCACTTCCTGACCACAGACATTCCAACATCCCAATCACCATCTAATGAGAGTCAGAAAAACAGTGCTAATAGATTTAATGAAAGGTGTTGATTTACTTCAGATGAGAATCTGCTTCAATAAACCAATAAAGTCACTTGAAAAAGTAAAGATATCAGATCGTGTATTAGTTGTCTGATCTGAAATATGTATTTTGACCACTCTTCTCCTCTCATTTAACATCCTGGTTGTAGGGGATGACTTCTGTGTTCTGGAAACCGCTTTATCTTCTGAAGGTAGATGGGGGTGGTTGGTCATTTCTGTGATTTATGCGGTTTCATGTTAGTAAGTTAATTTTATCCTCCATGTATGTGTCATGCAGTATCTCACTGCAAATCCCTTATTTTATAAGTCCAGGCTGTTCCTGTCATATCTCCAAAATATTCTCACAGAGTGGGGATATATAGTGGTTACATAGCTGTCACAGTCGTGGCCTTCTCATGCCTAGACATCCTAAGAATGTAGAAACCCAGGACCCAGGGAGGCCAAGTTCTGGTCTTAGACGGGGTCTTGGAAACATTTATAATTCATTCCATGCACCTGTTGCATGCATCTTATTGCAGCTTTTAGTATTCTCCAAGAACATTTTCCACTCTCAGGTGAAGAGCTTTCCCCATGTTGATTGTGAAAGTGTCTCTGGAGCTGTGGCATCACTTGGAACTGCTGAGGGCTGCTGGGGAACTCAGGCTGTAGTTGTTGAAGTGGGCAGCAGCATTAGACCTACCCGTGCTTTGTCACTTGCCATAGGATATGTGCATGACTGTCACCTTCCTGATGTCATATGCTGAATCCCACAGCATTGGCAAGCTCATACTGAATATATTGACAGATTTATTAATTCGTCTTTCCATGACAGACATAATGAAATTCATAGCTTACCACCTGAATAAATCCTGTATTTCTCTTTTATATTGTGACTGATGCAATAAAATTGGTGCCAGTTCAACAAATTCCACATTTATTTTTACTTTAATTTAAATAAACATGAGCATATAGTTAAGCTGAAAAGATGAGCTATGCAATTTGGAATTATATGACTTGCCATTTTAACATCTACTCTATAATTTTCTTCTTGCTCTGGCTCTGTTATTGCTTCCAAAAATGTGAGAATACTATAATGGACAGTAAAGGGGTAGCTGGAAATTGAGAATATTTCTGTTAAACTTGGGTCAGATAGTTGTTAGCTTATACTGTGACCAGTGGAATTCTGTCACGGAAGCTTTTTCTTCTCTAAATGAGTGTTCCTGGGGAATGCATCTGAAGACAGACATCTTAAATATAATTTCCACAGATTTAATAATATAGGACTTTGTAAGCTTACTAGTGTTCCTCAGCCATTTCTCAGCTACTGCAGATACCATTGTCATCTGACTAAGGAACAGAGGATTGAGATTTCACAGATTGGTTAAGACTATGTTGTAGTTGTGCCATTGACAAGAAATATCATCCTCTATACACTTTGACCTTTAACACATCCTGAATGCCTTGAAGGTGTGCAGATTGTTGGGAAAAAGCACTATATTATCTGAGTGCCTGGAAAGCTGGGAATCTGCAGTATATTCACAGAACCTAACCTGGGCTTGATTTAAACATTCCTTTTCATGAAATAGTGATTCTGTGACCGTCTTGTTGCCTTCATTAAGTGGTATTTTTAACTATTAGTTATTCTTTGTGCAGATTCTGGCTCAGATAGGAGTTATACTGTGACTGAGGATTTCCAGCATGCTATTTGCCAGCAGGTAAAAGTATTGTACGTAGTTGAAGGCAATCAGCTCTTCTGAGAGATTATTTCAGTCAACAACATAGCAATGGAGCTTTCTTACAGAAACAGGCTTTCATTTCTGTTTGCGCTTTTGTAACACTGTCAGGACACTGGGGGTATGAAATACTCTAACCCAGTGCTTCCCATTGGAGGGTTCCAAGGTACCCAGCTGCTCATGCTCTTCTCACCAGTGGCTCTTATGGCTCTGGGTGGTTCTCACACTTTGAGAGCTCTTGCTCCTTCCAGCTGTGAACTCGTGAGCCAGCAGGTATGGATTGGTTGAGAACGTGAGAATGAGCCCTACTCCCATCCCTTTCTACTAGTATCACCTGGAGCAACAAGATTTCTTTCCTTCTGTGATAATGTTGTCCTATTGTGTATCCTTTCCACTTGGATCTTCTCCAACATGTAATTTAAGCTATCACAAGAGAGGACACAGTAAGTATAAATAACAAGGGAAATATGTGTAAGCCATTGGCTATATTAAGACTCTCATAATGTACTTAAGCACTCTGCTGCATTGGTATCTGCTGCAAATTATGATTGTTTATGCTGAATAATTCCTATAAAAAGCAAGGTCAGACAAGGTAAACAATAAATATAATATTTCCCTTTATTGTAGGGACTTTAGCTTTAAAAATGCACATATATGCATGTTTGGATTTGTGATCTTTAACATCAATGAGTTCTAGTAATATTTTAAGTTTTTCTTTGAATAAATGTCATCTCTCCCCTTTCTGCATGTTATTTAAGATTTTCATCACATAATCATTTGCTGAAATGCTAATACTGCAAGGGTAAAGGCTACTCAAACTAGTGATAGATTTTAATAGAATAGACTCTGCTTGCTGATGATAAAAGTGTTGTAAGAGTGCAGTCTACCATGTGCTTATAATTTGGGTTCCTACCTTATGCTGTTACTTAGAATTGGATGTGTTTGTTCATTGAGAGTTTTGCTGAAAAAGAGGAAAGGAATATGTTTTTTTCCTTTCTTTTTTTAACTTTTTCTGTGCAGTCAGAACTATTACTATACAGTCTTCAAGCAAAAACAGATAAGCAGTGGTTTATAGGGTGCTAAACATTGATTAATTGTATTGTTTTCTCAGGTGAGGTTTTATAATGTTCTTCATGATGTTTTTTAAAGATTTGCACAAAATCCCTTTTCCCATTTGTTTATTCTGTCTTCATAGAATCAATATAGGGATTTCATAGTCACCAGAGTATTAGCAGTTTATATGGCAAACTAAATACATATCTTTTGGGATTCAATTCATTGAACAATTTGCCACCAAAAGATGGTGTTCACCCTCTGTGAAGGTCAGCACAATGTTCAGTTCCTTATTAGCCATTTTATCAAAACCACTTGATGTAAATCTAATTGGTGTCCAATTTAGAAATTTTAATGTTACGCAAAAAGGCTGCGTACATAACAAGGTCACATTCTGTCCTGGATATGCTTGTGAAACTCCCACTGACAACAGTGGGAGTTCTGCACACAGAACATGGGACAGAATGTGGCCCTTGATCTTTAAACTCTTAATTTGTAAAAATGGAGAAAAAAAGGCAGCATTCCAAATCCTGGGTTTCTTACTGCAAGTTTCGCTTAGGCTACAGCTTCACTTTGTGTCACCATAACTGAATTTGAGGGAGAACTTCACAAAATACTCACTAGCTGAAGCAATATTGCTTCTGAGTGGTCAGCATTCAGCCTGTCTGCTTCTGGGGTGACATTAAGTAGGACTAACCTTAGATAATTTACTTGTCTAAGTGACATGAGACCCATTCTAAACTCCGCTTTAAAAATTAGACGCTGAATCTGAGACTCACTGAATGGCTGTGCGCCACTAAATGTCTAAGTCAGCCTTTCGTGCTGCTTACACTGCTAAATAATATGTCTTATTAAATGTTAACCCTACTTCTCATTTTAAGCATTTTGGGGATCTTTGTTTACAAATACTCTTCAAAGCAAAAATTATTACTTCTTCAACAGTCTTCCATTATGTTTACTGCAGTTTCTAGATAGGATTTTGTGTGACTTCTCATAGAAGGAACTTAAGATTTTTAGGATGATTAACACCTTAGGAGATCCATAGTTATAGTTTTCTTAATTTCTTAGTGAAAGATTATGGGAGTGTAACAAGTTTCAATTGACTGTTATGGAACTTGAAGAATTGGGCTTCTCCCAAACTTCCTGTTAAACTTACTGAGAAGGTGGCAGGTGAGAAAGTCAAAACCACTAGAAATGAAGCAAAATTAAGTAAGTCATTTTCTGTTTTGCAAACTTAAACAAGAATAAAGTACTGCAGTACTTTCTGGCATAAATGTTTTAAAAACATTTTTTCAGGGATTAGTAGACTTTTATATGAGGTACAGGGCTATATTTTACAGCCACAAACAAATAGAAATGTGAATTTGTGCCTCCAGGGGATAAGATGTGTGGAATTGAAGAGCTGAAAGAAGGGTTAATGTGCCGGTCTGCAGAAAGCCAATGGTATTAATGCTTCTGATAAGCTGCACAGGTGTTAACTCCAGTTGATATGGTGCACCTCTGTTCCTTAAGGCATGAAATCCAAACTCTTCTTGGGCATTTATCATTGGCTTGAGTAGGACCACAATTGCAGTAGCTGCTTCAAAGCCCATAACTATCCAACCTGGTCCTTCTGCCTGGCCAGAAAAGCAGCTGCTGTCATTAACTTTAGTGGAACCTGCCTTTTGTGAGTGAAGTCCCTTTGAGCAAGACATGGCAGTGCTTTCATTTTTCTGCATGTAAACTCTTTCCACAAAATTGTAAATGGCAACTTTACCTGCAAACTGTATTACTAAAAGGTAGAGGAAGAGTTCCAGTTGAGCACAGATCTGGGAAAATATTGTAGAAATACCCTCTGCCCCCCCCCAAAAAAATGTTTAGTCTAGACAATACCCTAAAAGATGTTATTGTACAGGATCCAGGATAAACATAAATTTTTTAAAGGGAATCAGAGAGCTGACATCATAGCAAAGACACAAAGGCTGGAGCTGAGAGGTCAGGGAGCTGTATCCAGACAGGTTGCACAGATCTCTTTAACAGCTCCATCTTTGTTTGCCTCTCTTTGCTGTTTAGCAATTTGCTGAATGGTACCAGCGTACATCAGACTTTATTAGCACTGCTCAGAGTTTGAAGAGTCTTGAACAAAAGATCACTGCAGATATTCCAGTAACATGAACACCTGCAGTACAAATGTAGGTATATTTTAAAGAGAAGAAGGAAAAGCAAGAGCTTGGAAACTTGCACACACAACCATATTTGGGTTATAAAATTGATTAAACTCTCTCTGGAAGCAAAGAAGTAATTAACAAATTACTGTATCCAGTGACAATATTATAACCTATCATTATCTTCCAGTAATTTTATTGTATTTATGAAGATTTTGTGTTTTCTCTAATATAAATTATGTAATATAAGTTATGCATTTACTACCTGCTATTTTTCAGATGGTGAAAAATTAAACATTGACAAACAAATAATTCCTTCCATCTCTCAGTCTCCCTAATAGGAAATAACAATAATGACAGGAAGAGTTTTCATTAACTCATGCTGAATTACATCCTCAGTCTACTTTCTGATTTTAGACATGCAAGGTATCCCCAGAAACTCAAGCGATGTTTCTGTAGTTAGCATATTTTTTAAATGAGATGGGACAGACAGGAATAAATATAATAAGTGCTGTGTCTGACTGCTGAATCTGTTGTTTGTCAGAAACCCATTTTGCAGTGATTAATCAACAATAAATGACAAGAGTATAGTGCCATTTTATGATTACTGGACTTAAGATTTTGAATTGTAACATGGTAGGAAAATGATGTGGTTATAGTAGCTGGAAGCTTTAGAACTGAATTACACCTGAAATCAAAGCATGAGTATGTTCAGGTGAGAAACTGGAAATGCATATGTAGGTATATTTTAAGCTAGCATTTTACAGTTCTTTTAGTATTCATGTCAGTGTAGCTGTGCATCTCGAGTTTACTTGTTGTAATTCTTTCTGATAAGTGTTTTTTTCCTTATCAGTGGGGTTTCTGACATATGAAATCAAAATTCTCTCTCCTTACTGAATATGTAATCCATTTTTAAGGAGAAGTACACCAAAAGAAGCAGAACCTTATGCTCAGTTTTAGGCTTTCTAATTGCTGATGAGGGGAGGAAATGGCTTAATGTGGATTTCCAGACTGAAAGATGATTGTAAATAGCCTTTAGGAATTCTGTGTGTATTAGCACTCAGTGACTTCCATTTCACATTTTTTTCCTTTTACAAGTCAGAAATGTTTACTGCCGAGGCTATGTACATGACCTACAAACCTAAAGTCAAGCTGGATGCTATCACCAAAAGCCATCACTTCCAATTATCTTTGAACCTTTGCTAATAAAGTTAGTGGGAGCTCGTGATATAAGAGAGGGCAGAATTTGTAATCTGGAACTTAGATAAAATAAATTCTTTCGATGATTTGAGTGTATACTCATAGAGCCCAGTTCCCTTTCCCATGCACAGATATAGAAAAAAAATTGTTGAGACCAACAAAGGCACATGAATACACAGAAAGAACAATCATATTGATCAAGAAGTTTGAAATAGAGATCTCTCACGAAGATTGCTGTGGTGAAGATGCAATTTTTCATTGCAATCTCTTCTCTGGATGCATTTGGTGTTTCAAAATGGGGTTCAGTATCTCCTGTTGTAGGCAGATATTGCTGGTCAGAAATGCAGTGTCTAATGCTTTGCATGTATTTGTGGAACAGAAATGCATGCTAACAACTCGTATAGTATGGCTGAACGTCTTCAGGCTGCCAGGAAAACACAGGGGAATAGAATTTGTGTCAACTGTGATTTCTGCCTTTGGAGGATCTAGAGAGACTGTAGCAGCACAGGGCTTCCAGAATGGGAATTATGTTTAGGAGAATGGGGGAGAGATAGCAAGTGTGCAAAAAGCATTACCTCCTGCCAGGGTACACAGACATTGGCCTTTTCCTCTTCTTGTACCTATTTCTCTGCATGAACCCTGTGTGCCTATGTAGCAGCAGAACCATAGAACACTGGAGAGGCTATCCTACGTGAATGTTATGAAGCTCCTAATATTAATGCAGAAGGAAACAGATAAGTGGTAAGAATTAGTTACAGAATCTGGTTGTGTTTCATGAAATGTGTACAGTGCATCTCAAAGAAAAGTAATGGTGAATGCCTCACTAATCGTCAACAGCAAGGAAAGATGAATATCTTTCAGAGATCATTGTTGTACCTAAGAGAAATTTTTCTACATCTTGGGTATAAAATTTTCTACAACAGGGGCATAAACTTAAATTCGAGATCAAAGAGAGAAGGGATATGCTAGAAAAGCAGAGAAAGGGAAGCAGCATGTATAGGAGAATGCATTTTTCTAGGTCGGGCACCAGGAGATGTGTTGTTAGCTTTAATTAATTTATTTCTAGTCCTGATAGCAAGAAAGATTTGCTGAAGAGTTGTTGGGATAGACTTCACAAGCCCTCCAGTGTTACTGGTTACCTGGGCTTTTGATTCTGGACTGGAAACTGGTAGGAGACATTTACTGAAACAGGCTGCTTTCACAGGCTCTGTTTTTGATAGAGAGGAGACGGAAAGAACAGTCTGTCTGCAGCTGACTAAATAAAATTAAGATTTATGAACTGAGTAATTTGGGAAGGTCTTACTTTGTATATATATTATGACTAGCAATGCTGAACTCCTGTGCAGGGGCTTCAGAGTGTGTATAACTTAGTTCTCACTATGTTTGCTGTTATTCCATCTTGATAAATGAAGGCATGGAATCAGAAAAATTGGATGTGCCCAAGGCTATTAGGCAAGTCTGTAGCAAAACAGTGAACAAAATCCTGCAATGCTTTCTTTTAAATGACAACTACAGACTTCACACAGGAGTTTGCACACCTTCATTATATCCATTACTCACTAGGTCCATCTAATTTATGTAATTTATACCCAAGTCTTACCAGGTATATCAGTTCAGAGCCATGCCACAGGTTCTGTCAGGCCTCCAAAAGTGATTTTTCTCTTCATTGTCAGCTCTTGTACCTTTTACCTCTTTCTTTAATGAAATTGAAAGATGGCTGTCAACTGTCTGAGACTAACACAAGCTTGAGAAGATCTTTGGTGGCCAAAGCCATCCAAGCTGTGTGTCACCATTGCAGTGGTGAGTCACCTCAGAGAAAAAGCAAGGAGAAACAATGGAGATATTTAGGGGCTGATTTCTCTACGGGAAATAATTCCTTAATATCATCTTCACGCAATAGCTGCTAATGAGTGGTTTGACAGTTACCTGTGACAAAGGGATTCCAGTCTAGCACAAATGACTTGTGTTAAAGTAGGATAGTACCACATGGTGTGTTTCAGGCAGAAAGAGAGGACGACATTTAAAAATAATTTTAGAAGTACAAGAAAAGCAAGAAAAGTCTTGTGGATTTTTATCTTGATGTAAATATTTCTTAGCCTATAAATGAAATACATTTGGTTTTGGGGGGGAGACACAAATCCATCAGCACAGACAATAGGCAGAGGAGGATGTTTTGTCCTTGAATCATTTGTGCTTTTCTATGATGAGCTATATTTAGAGCCATTTAATGAGAAAAAAATAAATGTGTTTATGGATTCTTGTGATACCAAGTGTCATTGATGAACGGTCAGCTGCTGTCCAAAGCCCTGGCTTTCATTATTGAGTTATTTAAATACGTATGTATGAGTACCAGAAAGAATTGACATTTTTCATATTTATTAAGAGGAAAGAATATCCCAGGTTTGGAACACGTCTGTTTTTCCGTTTTGTCTTCCACTTCAAAATCAAGGCTATATTGTATTTACGAAGGACATCTGATCAGAAACTGCAATACGGGTCCTACTTTAAGGGATGAAATATACCTTTAGTTCCCAGGGGGGCTGGGCAAATGCATCTACCCTAGCTCCAGGAAAGTTATCATTGAAAGGAAAACTTGTGTGAAGAAGAAATGTAACTGCATCCAGCTGACCCTTGAGAGACAAGCTTCAGATTTTACTTGCAGCTGTGAACAAATCTCTTGAGGCTTGCTTGTTAGCAGGTCTAAATCAGCATAGTGCCATTGGCTCTGGGACATGCAGAGAGTGAATGTTAGTCATGGTGTTACTAGCTTTTGTATGTATAAAACACAATAACAATTTTCTACCGTGTAAGCTTGATGCAACTTTATAATCATGGCGTGTTTGTGTACTCTGAATCTCAAAAGAGAACTACAGAAATCTGTGTGCAAAGTACTTGGCTTTCATATCCACATAACCGTATCACCAAACTCCTTCAAACTGGCAATGCTTAGTGCTGGTATGAAGCAATAGCTCTATTGCATGGATCAAAAGCTTGAGCTCTACTTTGTTCATTGGTCATTTTGTTTAATGTCAACTCCATACCCCCATGCTAATTCCCAATTCCATTTTTCCACTTTTTTTTTCAATTGTTGTTTCTTGTCAAACTATACAGTCTCTATCACATATATTAACATCTACCACTTAATTCTGCTATAATGGAAATAATAAATGCTTATAGAGAATACATTTTAGAAAGCTAAAGATCTTTTTTCTTGTATTTCTAATTTATTCTTTTTTTTAATGATAAGCCATTCTTTGATATTTTTTGTCTCACAGTTCTACAGATATTGTAAGTCTATGGATATTATAAATTTTAAATGTTATCTTCATTAGTGTTCAGTGGTGGAACAGACAATTGCACTTTCAGAAATAATTGCTTGCCTACCTAATACTTCTCACAGGTTATTTAGGGCATCGTCATCAGAAACATCTCTTGTGTGCTTAGGTCAAACTGGAGCTCCTAAGCGAGTCTGTACAATTCTCTGTGTTGAACTGGCACAGCAGTTATTTCTATGAGAGCTATAATATGCAGTAACAGAAGATTTACCTGCAAGTAACATAGTTGAGCAATGCAGACAGGTAGGACTCTTATTCCCCTCTAGCTGAGCTAAGGGCTGTTTGACAACAAACAGAATTCTCTTTTAGACCCTTATCTTATTTTTTCCCAAAACAAAGAGGTAGATACAGGCAAGTTTCCTAGGGTTCCTAAAAGGTAATTTCACAAAAACTGGGAAGTCATGAAGGATGCCACTGCAGACAGTCTTTTATTGTTGCTATTAATCAAGAAACCTACACATACCCCGTGGTAGGTGGATGAAGGCATAATCTCAAGTGTATTAATGATTTCTTCCAGATATCCCCTCTTCAGTCTCCCACGATCTGTCAAGATTGTAGTGAGATGAGTAAAGGTTGATACCTTCAGACTTACATCCCCTCAGCATAATGAATTCTTAATGGCAAGAGCAGAGGGAACATGGATTTTGCTGTGGTAAAAACAAATATTACAGAGCAAAACCATATGAATCAAGTTATCATTGCATAGTTTTAAGACATAAGAACACAAAACCAAAGTGGACAAAAATTAAGTACTGTCATAATTAGAAGTCCACCACAACTAACTTAGCCTGATTCTAAGAAATAGCCTCAACCCCAAATGTCTATTACCTGTACTTTTAAAATACTTGCATCTATGTGACCGTTATTACTTAAATTTCAGTTTCTGGTTCTGAAGAGCCCTTTACTGTGGTTCCATTTATGTAAGTACCTGCTTGCTTGTCTGTGCCACAGGACTTGCAGACCGCAGTGGAGTGACTCTTGGTAGTTTGTGGAAGCATGCGGGATCATTCCATGCAAGTGCACGCAAATGAACATTATAAAATCTTAGGGTTTGTGTTATCATGAAATTTATTTATAGAGTGAGGAGGAGAATGGCATCAATATACTGCCTCAGGGGTGGAGATAAGCACTGCAAAAGCTCAAACAAATCTAAATAATAGTTACATCCATCTTACTGCTTAGTCAAAAATGCTGAATCGCTCTCTTCAAAAATGCTAGAAGAAAATCCACTTTATATGGATTGCTACATCTGTTTGTTCATTTAGCAGAGTTATGAAGTATGGGTGGTTGATAACAGAAGTTACATATACAAGAAAGCTATTCTGATGAAGTGAAACTGTTTTAGGAATTTTGTTTATTGTACTTAAAACACCACTTCTTAGTAGTCTCGTCAGAAGTTGTTTAGGTCAATTAAAGGATGGAAATTTATTGGCAACATTATCAAAAAGCCCAGATGTCTTTCATAAATATTTGTTAGGTATTTGGAAGGAGAAAATATATCTATTACATAAAATCTGACAAAGGATAACAGATTTTAAACAACATCTATTAAGGATAAATACTATTCCATTAATGATCCATGCTGGCTCTATGTCCTCAAAGGGGAGGGTTAGGTTTCTATCATTTTGATGGTAATTCTTCCTAATTTCTTACAATTCAGGGTAACTTTAAAGGAATATGATGTGCCATTGCTTGAAAAGTGCAAATGGGTATATCCAGATGTGACTAGAAACTAGTTTTCTGAGTTTCAGACCTGGGCAAGTAATGGCTGTCCATGAGTGCTTTGTTGGAAAGAATAGGGCTCAAGAGCAATTTGTGTGATAAAACTCTAAGTGAATTTGTTTGTGGAGACTAATTGTTGAATGAAGGTCATAGAATACACTCCAGAGGTAGTGTCTATAGTTTTAAATTACCTGGAAGAAAATAAAATTAAAAACAAACAAACCTGAAGGTAGAATTTGTAGATAACACATACTAGTATGTTAAATACTCATTAAAATATGCAATATTTTGTGTTTAAAAATGCGTATGCCTTTATAAAGTCAAATATAAATTTAGATAAGAAATTTTAGCTGTAGCTGAAGAAATTTGTATTATGAAGAACAGCTATGAAAAGGGTATAGAGTTAATTGTTGAAGGGTGATGCAATATAAGGCAAAACCAGAAAATATTTATACACATATATACATATAATATGTTTTGTATGCTAACTCATATAACATTCCTATGCACTCTTACGCACATCTGCATATATGTATAATATAAATAGCATATCTATATAAATGCATGCATTACATATTATCGTGTATCATATGCATGTATATGGATGCATACACTATCATATAAATACATATTTATAAAGTAGTGAATGTAGAAACAGAGCAGCATTGAACAGAAGTGATTTAATTCATTTAAGGTTAGTGGGGAAGGTAGCTGGGAAGTAGCTTGGGGACAGTATAGACCTTCATGGGGAAAAATAAGTTACAGATGAAAGCCTTAATTAAATAAGCAATACAGTAGTGCTGTATGTTTTAACTTATACATAAGTATATTCTACAAAATCTGTTTGTTTCTGTGCATATCAGACCAAACTCAAAGCTATAAGCTCATACAGTATTTAATTAGATTGTAGGCATTTTAAAGAGAGCTTCCTCTTTTCTAAGGAAAAAAAAAAAATCCCCAGACTCTATGGCACATGTATAACTGATGTATTTTTTTTAAAAAAAGGGAATAGCATTCCAGCACTAATCTTCTGCTGAACGGGATAATGGTAGAATTGCTTGCCTGCTGATATGCTTTAAAAAAATTCAGTGTGATTTATTACCAAGCAGGACAGAATGTGAAATGTCTTTAATAAGCTTAGTTAATAACCTTCCCTATTCTTTGTTTAATCACGTTAGTAGTCATTTGAGCATTTAATTACATTTCCAAAGGTCTTAATGGGAGTAGCAATGTTAGCTTATTACATTTAAATGAACCTGAAATATACAGGCCATTACCTTCCTTGTGCAGCCTCATATTTCCGACAGTACATCAGCTTTAACAATTATATGTCTGCTAATTAATGCTATTTTCACTAGGATTGAGAATATATATGAGAAACTTAATGAATCTACCCTTTCACCATTAAGAGATTTCTCAGAGGTTCCTTAATGTATAAATGTAAAAGAAACTAACCTAAACCCAAAGAGAGAGAATATAATGAATGTGTTAATATTCATTCATCTAGCTGCAAGCTGCCAGGGGATAGATATATCCCTGACATAAATCCATCAAATTCAGGAATCAGTGGAGTTATGCCAGTGATGAACTTGGCCCTAGACTTCCTAAAGTTGTACGAACCCTCAAAATCCCTTGATAATGGGGACAAATGGCTGCAAAGCTGCTTGGCAGAAACGGATTTGGGGGTGTTGGTTTAGCAGCCACCTGAATATGAGCCAGCAGAGTGGCCAGGTGGCCAAGAAGGCCAATGGCATTCTGATTTGTGTCAGAAATACAAGTAGGACCAGGGAAACGGTCAACCCCTCGTACCTGGCACTGGTGAGGCTGCACCTTGAATACTGTGTTCAGTTTTGGGCCCCTCACTACAAGAAACATACTGAGGTATTGGAGCACATCCAAAGAATAACAATGAAGCTGGTGAAGGGTCTGGAGCACAAGTCTTATGAGGAGTAGCTGAGGGAACTAGGGTCATTTAGTCTGGAGAAAAGGAACTCAGGGGAGATGTTATTGCTCTCTATACCTACCTACAAGGAGAGCATACTGAGGCAGGTGTTGGTCTTTTCTCGCAAGCAGCAAGTGATCAGACAAGAGGAAATGTCCTCAAGTTGTGCAAGGGGAGATTTAAACTAGATATTAGGAAATACTACTTCACCAAAAGGGTTTTCAAGCATTGGACCAAGCTTCCCAGGGAAGTGGTGGATTCACCATCCCTGGAGGTATTTAAAAGACGTGTAGATGTGGTGCTGAGGGACATGGTTTAGTGGTGGCTTGGCAATGTTACGTTAAGGGTTGGACCTTAAAAGTCTTTTCCAACCTAAACGATTCTGTGATTCTGTGGTCTCCAAAGGGCATTTTACTCATGAAACCAATTTCTTCCCTGAGAGATACTACACAATATTTAAAGTGGTTTGGGTTTTAGTTCTAGTCTTTTGAGTCCAGCATGGGAATTTCCTGAGACTTCAGAAGCTGTCTTATGACTACCAAGCAAAAAGATCTGTACATGCAGAATGCAAGAGTAATGGGAACTTGCACAGTATTACATATTCCACATGAAAATCAATTCCCCTTAGCACTTAAGTAAGGATTTTGCTTTGTCTTAAACAGCTGATTATTAAGGATCTCTTCAGAAATATCAGTTGAATATAAACTGAAATTAGTTTAATTCACAGCTTCATTCATATTTGAAACTGACTTTTAGACTCTGCTTTTTCTTAGGTTAAGAAACTCATGGGAGAAGCAATCTCTCGTTTGACTTAACTTTGGAATCCTATTCTTCTGCTTAGTGGTCAAAAATAGCGTCAAAATAAGTCGTAAATACCCTCACATTCTAGAAAGCTGAGGAGACTAACTAAGGTGGGATATTTATCCAAGCAGAATTTTCTACATCCTGTAAGTGTTGCATTGCCATAACCATGCCAGGCATCTCATACCATCTTCTATATGCTAGGTTGGCTGTATTCTGCTTCAACTTGCAGACTTTAATATTTTTATTATTTAAAAAAGCAGCTGGAAAGCTTGAGGACATATACTTCGCTCTTTTCAGTTCATCAGCTAAGCATGTGGTCCAATATGCCTAAGGAAATACATATCTCATACCCACTGACTATAAAAAATGCCCCTTTCATTAAACTCTCACCTAATGGTAGTCAGTAAATAGAGCAATGTGGGCAGTACACCTTATGAAAGCTAGCTTCTGGCCACAAGGTACAATAATAAAATGACTGAATACCTATATATTATAATATATTATTAGAAGGGACTTTTTTATAATAAAATAGAATTTTAAATCAATGAGATCAGAAAGTTGTAGTTACAGAGGACTCACAAGTGGAACATTCTAATGTTAATATATAGACTGCTTTCAGTCAGATTTACCCTTTTCATTACTCTGCTTGGTGCACTCTGTGTATATTTGGTTGCAGTTCAGACAGCATCCAAAATACGCAGGAGGAAATCTTGCACAATGTTGCTATCCTTGCCTTTTCTACTTTTGTGTGATGCTCCCTTAACTAAGTTTAGGATGAGTTACTTCTGTGAAAGTTAAACATGATCTTGCTTGGGAGCCCTAGGGGCAGCTGTTGAGGTGTCAATTTGTGTTAAATGCCTGCAGTGAGCAGAGGAGAGTAGGAAGGAGCTGAAGTTGTGGCACATGCTTTCTAAAAGCAAAATGTAGTTGTAATTGGGATAAACTTTTCAGCCGGGGGAGCAGACAACTAGATGGTTTAAGTTTTCGTCTTCCCACAACAGCATTTTATGTAATGTCTCTCTACAATATTATTGAGGAAATAGGGCAGTGAAAGATTTCAGATACTGGAGAAATCACAGGATTTCAGTACTTTACAGTTTTTGTCAGCTGGTTTGGGAGATTGTCTCCCAAAGAAATGGAGAAAAAAAATTGCTGTGAATGAATAGAAAAAGAAGAAAAGTGTGCAATGTCCACAAAAAAAATTTTGCTTGAAAGCAAATTTATAATAGTATAAAGTATCTGAAAAATTAGGTTTTGACTGATTTGGAAATGCGAGGGGAATGACAAAGTAAGCAAATCGAATGTTCAGTGTTGCTCATTCTCAGCTGCCTCTTTAGAAAAAGAATATTCCTTACTGTTTTAAACACCATGAAACCATTTAAAGGGAAGAACAAACTGGAAAAATATCAGTCCCTCTAGACCAGTAAACATTCCAGTATCTCTTCAAGGAACTTGTTAATAAATTTGTGCCAAGTAATACTTCTAATGGCTATATATAAACAGCAAAAGAGAAGCAGCTATTATACTTTTAACTCTTCCATTTTTTCGTGCAATGCAGTCTCCTCTTGAAGAAGCACTTCCACTTTGCAGGATCCTCCCACTTTGTGTGACAATACTTTTTCATTCATTCATTCATAAAATATTCTTGAACACAAATATTCCACAGTATTCCATCCTATTAAATTAATTACCATGAAACGTAATTTTATAGCCTCTGCTCCTACTGCAACTGAGTTAAATGTTTTCAAAGGCTACCACCATGCCCACATTGTGCAAGCAATATTGAAGTTTTGGGTTTGAATCAAGCACAGCATTGAGAAGGCAACATGGATGGCTCAAAGGCTCCTTTGAACAAATACTTAGCCAAAGTACAGAGACAAGCAGTAGGCATCAGAGGACACTCTTTGCAACCCTTTGGAAGAAAGTCACAGATGAACTTAATTTTAAAAGTGGGCTGAGGTTTCAAGTTCTTTCGAAACGAACCACAGAGCCAAGTATAACGGTGTCTAGGAAACTAAAATGACCATTGGTGCAATACATTGAAAAGGAATATAGCTGCATATTCAAATCTTTATTAACCTCTGGTTTCACCCATGTGTTATTAAATTGATTTATTTTACTTATATTTATTTTTCTTACACTATATTCTTCACTTATATCTTATCTCTCTCTGCAGTCATAGTTCTCCTGGGGTTTCTTTTCTTATTCTGTATGGATATTTTATCTATTACTCTCCTAGTTCTGTGAGCTCAAACCGGCATATACATGAAACAAGTTTGCTAATAGTAAGAGTACTTGAACAAATTCAAAGGCAAGGTATGATCTCAGTGGTTCTTTCTACACTTATGTGAGCTTCTGTTTTCTGCTAAATACAGACATATCCCCTGGCCAGCTGGGTGTTAGGCTGACTTTTATGAGCTCTCCAGAGCAGCATCTATATTAGGTTAACCTCCAGCTGCACACTCTATAGAGCTTCTGCTGATGCTAATATAGGCATGTTTCTAGCCTTTGAATGTAAATGAAACCAAAGCAAATGTTCAGGGAAGAGCCATTCCCTGCAAGAGTTAAATTTCACATCCCAAATTACATTGTCATCTTACTTCTGACTAAGAAACACCTGCAGCAGAGTAAGTCCTTTCCAAGTTATATCAATGATCATGGATATCTGGTCTCACGATTTAAAAAACTTGTGTATAGCCATTCAGTCTTGAAGCTAGCACTGCCCAGACATCAGGACAGATGCATACTCCTGCCACGCACCCATCTGTGCACACTGCCCTCCAGGAACAGGACCAGGGCCTGGGAGAAGTACCACATCTCCAGCTCTTTCCTTCTGAGCAGCTCCTTAGATTGTCCTTAGGAGAGGTTGGTCCTGCCTGAGAGGGCTCTTCACCTCCACATCAGTTATTCAAGTAGAATATTAATGCACTGGATGATGCTGGGAGATGTCTGTTTGGTGAGAAAAAGAGAAACAGATCTAACCATTAAGTCTGAAATGCAAAGCTAAAATAATTTGGTTGTAGCACTCTTCCTTACTTTCTCCTCCTTTTGGGCCATTTTTGTGATTTTATATCTATTACCTTTAAAAACCCAAGTATTGGCCTTTCCTGGGAAGATGGGGGGTCAAAATGGGAAAGAAGGGAGCACACAAGAAGTGTGCCCAATTTTTAAGATATGGCTCTTTCTTACTAAGATAACAAGGCTAGAGAGAAACCCTAAATAGGAGAAGTCCAAGAAGGGTCTTGTTGCTTAGAATTTAGAAGTAGAAAGTTGCATTTTAGTAAGAAGTTATGCCTTCTGTCAGGGAGCAGCAAGGGCTGACTGGACAAGAACATGCTGTTCTCAAGGGGTGCATTCCCCTGGGGATAAGCACCAGGCTGATAGCAATGGGGCCACCAACAGCACCAGGTGACAGTCTGGTGACAGAATCTGCCAAGGGAATCATAGAATCATAGAATAAGTAGGGTTGGAAGGGACCTTAAAGATCATCTAGTTCCAACCCCAAGAAGCCAGAGCCAGAGGCAGGGCTGGGGACTAGATGAACTGTACATAGCAGGGTCCATCCAGAAGACCACCTGCCTAAAGGGATGGAGCTGGATGTTGGTCCTGTTGCAGCAACACTGGGGCAGGGACCAGTGGACTCAAGGGGGCTGAAATGGGGTCCTGGGCAGTGGGCAGAGCAGGGGGAGCCCCAGAGGGGTTGGGCAGGGGTAGTCGGGGCTATTGATGCTTTCAGGGCCACCACATCTCTTAAAGGCAAAATTTTGCTAATTGCCATTGCTCATCATGGTTACACAGTGAATGAGCGCTGAGTTTTAGAACAGGCCAGTGGATGCACTACTGTGAATGTATTTGTGTTTGTAAATGAGAAGAAAGGGAAAGAGATGGCAAGCTATCAAGAGATGATTGCTAGGGAATAATAAAATGAGAGAGACCATAGTAAACATGTGGCCGTTGTGGCTCAGAGACTATCGCACCGTCTGTGACTCCTGCCATAACAAGCAACAAGCGTGTGGAGGAGGACAGGACAGCTGGCTGGGACACAGCAAGAGGCAGGGAGGCTGATGATGCTGTGGTATGCAAAATAAACAGCAAAATAAAGATGCTTATAGAAGCAATCACTGCCAGAACAGGGAAGCAAAACTTTCTAAACGATTCCTTGGCAGCGGTCAGCCTGTGGCAACAAGCTGGACAGACCATCCTTCCACTTCTTCCATCCTGTTTGCCTCCAACCCTGTCTGCTCCATCCCTGCTTCTTTCCCCCTCTGATCTGGGGCTGTATTATCACAGCTATTAGTTTTACTTTCGGTTCTTTTCCCAGTTCTGCTTCTAGCTTTCTGCATCCTGCATAATTCAGTGAAAGCCTTCGTAACAAAAACCAGCAAAAAGACAGTGCTTTTTACTGGTGTTTTGCAATGACAACTAGAGCAAATGCTCTGCGAACATTGTAGAGATATAAATACTGTAGCGAAGGGATATAATTTTACCTGAAATGCCAAGTTCTATAACTGTCATAGTTTGGTTGTACAAAAATCCCAATGTACAAAACCCAGATAGACTGAGGTACTGCAAAAAGCTGTTGATATCTCCAGAGAAAGAGAAATGTTTGAATTGTTTCATGAAATGTTGAGTAGAGGCTTTGTCTAGCATTGTGATTAACACTAGAATATAGCATCATTTAATAACTAGCAAATCATTTGAAAGTCTTTATGAAAATAAAATAAATTTCAAAACCAGAAAAAAATTGGTGTTTAAATTATTAGAAATTGTATTTCATGCTGTTACGTGACACAGGAAAATAATATACCTGGGTTATGTTAGAAGTTCTCATGAACAGTTACAGCTGTCCTAAAGCTGATGTTGGGAAGGTTGGTTTGTTTTTTTAATAGCAGTTGCCACCAACTCATCTGAATGGAGATGAGACCTCCCCAGGCAAAAGAAGGGTTCTGCTCTGAGAATAGTCTGCTCCCTAAGTGAAACTCTACCAGCAATAAGGATGTTTTTGTTCCTGAAAATGTTTATGCTAAGGATTTTGCTGGCATTGCTTTGTCACAGGAGGGTGTTAAGTAAAGGTGTTAAGTGAAAGTGAATTAGTTTAAGTGCATGGGAGCCTTGTTTGGATGCTCCTTTTGAGAGTTAAAGTAGTGAGGAATTAAGACAGCTTTGTACATGAATGAGGGACTTTACCTTAGGGATTAATGCATTTTTACTGATGCATTTTTATTTCTCATGTTTAGTTAATTCAGCTTAAATTTCCTAACCGTGCTGGTGTAGGCAGATCTCAAGGGACAGAGAAATGAGGCATTGCAGAGACCTATTCCGCTGCATTGTCTAAGTGATGACAAGACGCAAGATGAGTTAATTGATTGCAGATTTTTATTTTTGGTAAATTTGAAGAGGCATCTTCTCTGTGGTTTTGTGTACACAAGCATGTTGAGGAACGTTAATTTGAATGAATTCAGAACACATTAAACCACTTAGCCTGAAAAGCCCCCAGTAAGGTCTCTTTAAATTTGAATACTAGGGCATAGTGCAATGTGCTTTTCTTCATGTAGCTACATGTAGCATGACTTTTTGGGCTGTATCTTTCTAAAAAACTTCTAAACATGAGAAACAAATGCATCGCATCAATAGAATTGTATATTTTGCTGTTGGCCTTCCCAAAAAGAGTAGTAGGCACTAAAAGCCCAGAAATGCAAGTAAACCTATTTGTGCTAAATAATGTCAATTTTTTTCTATCTCTTTTTAAAACTCTGGGCTTCTGACAAGTTTGGACTGTAGTCATTGATCAGGCAAATTATTTTAATTTTTTTCTTTCTAAGCAGTATGTCATTTTTGAGAAACCCTGGGCAATACCTCTTTTTCGTCTTGATGTTTTGATGTTGCTACGCTTGCAGAATGGATTAAGGGACATGAAAATTGCCTCCAACAATAAAGGTTGATGAGCAGCAAATGTGGACTTTTTTGTGTTTTAAGAATTTTTATGTGTCCATTTGTTGGCTGTTGTCACATTTGCTTACCTTAGGCATCTAACTTGGGTACCTAAACTTCAGAGTCTGGTTTCTTGGTTCCCTGCATAGACAGAAATGAGAACAGTTCAGGGAATTTCTCTTTCTTTCTCGACTACACAAGAATTCAGTTGTGATTACCTGTGTGAATAGCCTCCTCCCATTTTACAAATTACTGTTCTTCCAAAAAGTAAAGTAGAAAATCAGTCTTTAAAGCTGGTAATCATTTTGCCAACTAGATCTGCTAATGACCATGAGCCTCACTCTTCACTGACAGGAGTGCAGTACCTGATCGTGATAAAGATTATCACATTTGGTTAGGTACTGTGTGAACTGCACTTAGCATCAACCCTCTGCTTAGAAGGAGGCTTTACAAAGAACTAAAAAATAATTATCTTTTAATTATAAAGCAACTTTCAGTTGTTCACTTTAGTACTTGGTCCTCAAGCTGGAGAAATGTCTAAGATGCCAAATGGGCTGCAGCTGAGCACACACTGTTGTTTAGTTTAGCGTTCAACAGGAAGCAAGGAGCACAATGTGAGATTAGCAGCTTGATTTAGCCGTTTGATGTATAATGTATAAGTGTGCCTCTGAAGCTGTGGTCTCATAGAGCATGGGACTGTTTGTTGAAAAGAATCATCGTATTTCTGTATTGAACCTGCTTTACCAGCTTCAAAAACTCCCTACTACTAATGAGACTTGCTGATAAACCTTAGTTTTTTACACAAGCTATAATTCACTGTTAGTAGTCTTATGCCCCTCATACACTGACTTACGTGGTAGTGCACTTGGAGAATTTGCAAGGTTGGGTTTTTTTCAGTAAAGAAATTTAAAATTGTAACTATTTTTACAAGAATTTCAGGTACTAGGATTTCATATTTCAGTCGTTTTAAAGATAAGATCCAGTGCCGGTTTATTGCATGACAGCAGCCAGGCAGGTGTTCAGTTACTGCAGTTACTGAAATGCCTGCTGTAAAATGGATGGTTTGAGCAAAGAATACACATCAACAGATGAAACATGGCTACTTTCTCCTCAAGTGTGATAATTTGGCTTCAAATACCACTAGTGCTACTGAAGTCAATACAACAGTATTGTCCAGAAGGAAAATTAACTACAAGACGGGGAAGTGATCTGATTTCTGCCTATTCACATCACACCTTTTTATGAACTCTTAAAAAGTGTAAAAACCATTCTCTGGTTCATTTTTTTAACCTGCTAATAGAGGAAATAGGAGCTTTACCTGCTTCTCTTAGTGGCTGAGAGATGTGATAAGTCTCGGTAATGCGTGTCAGGATCCTCAAATGGGAAGGAGGTCTTGGAGCAGTACCTGATGTTATTGTTTAAAGGCTGGCTGAAGCCTCCTGATCCTGAAGGAACTTGACCTGTTCCCCAGATACTTCTTGTAATTCTGCTTGCAGTTTCTACCACACATGACAGATGATGCTTAATCTTGTCTATATTCCTTATACATAGCACACCCAGAAATTAAACTTGACTAAATTGCCTATGGCAGAAAATGTTAAAATATCATTCAGTTATGCACACTTGCTTTCCAGTGCTACTTTCTTTCCTTCTCCTTAGTTTTTATTATGTGCTTCTAAAAATACTGTTTGTGCTTTTGGTGGCTGGTAGCTTAGACTTTTGCCTTTTCAAGAGTTAGATGACAATTATACCATATGTTCTTCTGTAGTTAACAGAAAGTCTGTTAAAGTCTTCCTCTACACAAAATTTACTACAATGCTATTTTTGGATATCTATTCTTCAAAGTTTTTGGCTTAAGCTGTTTAAAGTAATGTTACAGTTCTCAGCATTTGACTTCGACTTTTACAGTAGTTGTAAAGCTGATGGAAAACTGGCGCTAGTTCTTCTTTTTTTGTACCATTATTCCACCACAGCATTACCATTCTTAGAATCTTGTCATCACTTTGGACACTGATAAAAGCTTTTTGCTAAGTAACAAATGAACTGAACAAAAATTGAAAGCCTTCTTGTATATACTAAGTGGAAAGCCAGTGAAGTTACCTTGATATTAAGCTGAAGGCAGAATTTAGGTTGTACCTGTCTTTCAATCAGAAAATGCTGGTACAATGATAAAAGCCTTGCTTACTAAAGTATTTTTCATACATGAAATTAGGATCTGCTGTTCTTCCAAAATTGCTTGAACCATGCAGAGAGACTTGATATGCAGAGAGTTTAACCTAGCATAGACAAATAAGTCCTCCCAGCAATTAAAGAGGGAATCCAAGGAAATGGATGTTTTGAAGTTAAAGAAACATTTTCTGGGAATGTAAAGTGCTTGTGGATATGATAGCTGGACTACTGTGGAATAATCCAGGTGTCAGATGGGTGGGGAAAGACTTTCCTTATCACCACTGACTATATGCAAGACGGTGAGGATGACTTTAAAAATATGGTCATAACTAGTATAGAGAAAAAAGAACTCGATCTTTCATGTCATTGAGGTTTGGTTTACAAATTGAAATGAATAATCCATCCCTTCAATATGAATTAAAAGCGTGGTACCTTGCTCTTAGAAAAACTTCTCCAGCTCTTCCTTTGCTTTTTTATCTTTAACTGTACTAGAAGTGGCATATTGGCGACACAAGAAAACACAAACAAACTACTCTTTTCCTCAAATTTATTAGAAATTGAAAACTTTACAAGCGGGAGTTTACCTAAAATTACAAGAGAATACAATACGAAGGTTACTAATTGCTTCTGGATAATACATAATGGTACATGCCTGTAAATACAAAGAAGGAATATGTAAAAAGCTTATAGATTATAAGGACATGCAATTGGTACATATAATGATTATTGCAGGAAAACTAATAGAGACATTTAAGGTACAGAAACATAAGACTGAAGAAAGATACAATTCGGAGTGAGGTTGGGCAAAGCAATAAAAGAATAGTTAAAGTAGTTTCACACAGGAACAAGGTAAAATAGAGTACCAAAATTAAATCAGAGTAGGGAAGAGGGGTTCACAAAACCCTTTTCTTGGCCAGAACCATGGAAAATGGAAGCACAAAGAATTTATTTTGCTTAAGTGCAGTTTGTGATCTTATGCCAGGATTGCTTTGCTTTTAGTGACGGAGCTGAGAGAAAGTGACAGTTGTGGCTTATGTGGTGAGATTTACCAGGCAGCACATTTTTCAGGCTGAAAAATGGCATAAACCCAGGACTGGTATCACAGGAAACACAATGAGTGTGAAATAGCACTGGTAGATGCATTAACCACTATCAGTACTGCAGCTATTTCCCCTTTCTGCAGACAAAAGAAAATCAGAATACTAAAATTCAAGAAAAGTAACATTAGTGAAAACAAAGCTCAATGAGGCTAAAGGTAGTAGTAATAGTATTAGTATTAGTAACAATAATAATGGCAATAATACCTTCTAGATACTTCTGCACATATTCATTGTGGTTTTATTTTCAAAAGAAAGGGAAAAAAAGGATGAACGTGCATTTACTGACGTGCTATCTGGATACTTTATCATTAATATAGCATTAAAAAAAAAAAAAAAAGCCCACAAAGAGAAGGAGACTCTACAGGAGGAAATGTTGCACAGACCTTGCCAGGAATTTTATGATTGAAGGCTAATTGCCCCTTCCTTTCTTTATTTTTCAGCACTTAAATACGGCATTATACCTGTCTTTTCTTCCAAAAGCCTAATGGCTATTTCATGTTATTCCTCTGAGGTTTAGTGACGACAGCTCTGAAGCCCCTTCCCCATCCCCTGTGACCTTTGTTGCCTGGATTGTCACATATCATCGTGTGCCCATTTGGAGGGATGTGATGTGAGGATGTGCTGATGTAGCACACCCAGTGTGTACACATACCATCACACCATATGCACTCACATTTTATGTGTCTGAGACAGAAAGGATTGGCTCTTTGTTTGCAGGAGCTTTGAGTAAAATAAATTCAGTTGTTTTCTATGGGGCACATTCCCACTGCTTATTCTACTGTTGTTACACGTTGCTCGCATCCCTTGCTTGCTAAACTCATCTCCTCAGGCTTATTTATTTTTCTGTTGAGTTATCTGGTTATATTTGCATTACCCGAGTGACTGTTGAACCTGTGGTCCAGTTTTGTGTATTCCTTTGGGTCAAGCTCCTTTACACTTCTGTCAGTGGTCTGGCACTGTATCTCTTGCTGTAAAAGAAAAAGTGAAATACATGGTGTAGTCTGACAATGGAAACTTGAAGGGTGAATGTTTGAAGTCAGTTGTTGGTGTAGTCTCTATGTATACCTTTAGGCATGTCACTTGACTTTTCTGCAATTTTGTTTCCTCTCCTTTAAATACTTGTGTCTAATGCCCTCCAGGAGTGCTGTGTCAAGTAAATGATTCTGTATATGTTCATGTACGTAGTCATTTGCAGACTAGAAATGCTCAAAAATTTGTCCTGTTTGTTGAGTACTGATTAAAGACATTAAAACAAAAGCAAAAATACTGCATTCCCAGCACAGCCCTGCCCTGACATGTATAGTTCTTATGACTTTTCGGCAAGAGGGTTTCCTTGTAGCTGCAATGCCTGAGCAAACTACCTGAAGGGAGGTTATGGAGAGGAGGGAGCTGGCCTCTTCTCCCAAGTGACAGGGGACAGGACGAGAGGGAATGGCCTCAAGCTCCGCCAGGGGAGGTATAAGCTGGACATTAGGAAAAAAATTTTTCATGGAAAAGGTCATTGGGCACTGGCACAGGCTGCCCAGGGAGGTGGTTGAGTCACCTTCCCTGGAGGTGTTTAAAGGACAGGTGCATGAGGTGCTGAGGGACATGGTTTGGTGATTGATAGGAATGGTTGGACTTGATGATCCAGTGGGTCTTTTCCAACCTGGTGATTCTATGATTCTATGAAACCAGAATCTGTTGTATGGTCAAACCAAACAAAATAGAAAACAACAGACTCACATTTTTTAAAAGAAGTGTTAAACTCTGTGTATTCTCTTGAAAGATTTTTGAACTGTTCAAGCGTGAAGATTACATTACTTCTCTGGCATTTTTGTTGTTGTCTCTTGTGTTTAAAATTATGGCATAAACATAAGCATAGCCTGAGCATCTTCCCTTGATTTTGGCAGTAGACAGCCTGTTGCTCCCATTCTTGACTGCAGTAAACAAGAACTTTATAGGATAAATTATAGAAAATAAATACATTACAGCCAGTTGAAGTTTATAGAGCCTTTTGAATCATTTTAATAAGATTGTGTTAGTAGAATGTTAATGTAATTGCCAGCACTGTGATTACAGATTGCTAGGAGGTCAAGAAAAAACAATTAATACCGCCAAAATGGAGACTTGTGGCTGCAGAGTTCATATGAACCACTTAGTCCTGCTAATATCAGTTCAGAAATTTATATCCCAGAAGGAGCTGATTTCCTTTCTCCTTATCCTTCTTCACATGCTGGAAGCTCTCAGAGGACCCCTCATGTACTATAACATCCATTTATTAGGCTCCTGGGGCCCCATGGGGCAGGCTTTTGTTTACCATCCTGTCTCCCGGGATAGATCCACGCTAGCAATTAGACTTGCTTTCAGGCTTGAAATAGTAGCAAAATTAGGTTCTGCAACCATAGCTCAGTCTGCGCAATCCATCTGGGCAATCCATCCAACCCTCTGCCCCATATCTGGATGCGGAGAGCATACTGCCCCTCCCTCCAGTCATGTCTTGCCAGGCATGGATCATCTAGTGTCAGACTTAATCAGGAATATATATGAAATATTTTTATTTTTAGTGCAGTCCTCCATATAGCATTTAACTCCAGCAGTTGAGGCCAAGGCTGGTGAGAGAGCACAGGAGTGGCTGCAAGTGGAGGGGCTCATCCCCATGCTACCCACCGGCTGGCAGCTACGGCATCGCAGCCAGGACCAGGGGCTGCCATAGCCTCAACCCTGGGAGGACAGATGGACCCAGACACAGCTGCACCACCTCTGTCCTTTCCTCTTTTCATAGAATCATAGAATCATAGAATAATCAGGTTGGAAGGGACCCTCCTGATCATCGAGTCCAATCATTCCTAACAAACACTAAACCATTCCTCTTAGCACCTCTTAGCACCACACTTTCCTCCTTATCCGTCACTGATGTCCTTCCAGCCCTGGTGTAGAGCATAGCTGGCACCACCCTTGGGCTCTCCGTCTCCTGACAGGTCAGGGACAAGCTGTGATGCTCCACTGGAAGCAGCAGTGCCAGAATCACTCCCAAGGAGAGGGGAATTGGAGTTTATTGCAGTGTTAAAAGGTTTTTTAGACCTTCTGATAACGTTGTTCCTGTCTGGCTGTGAATTTATACATCTGGGCGTTGAATCCTTAAGCTCTTATAAAAGGCTGGGACCAGCAAAACTTTCTATAAACTTCCACAGTATAAACAAGACTGGAGAATGGTAGATCTTCTAAGAGATCTTGCAGGACCAAAACTTCTGCAGAGTCTTTCCATTACACTCAGCTCATGGATTGCTGTTATCTCTTAACCTTCACCTATAAACCAGCGTTCCTCCAGTGGGTTTCACTCACTGGAACAGGCTGCCCAGGGAGGTGGTTGAGTCACCTTCCCTGGAGGTGTTTAAAGGACAGGTGGACGAGGTACTGAGGGGCATGGTTTAGTGTTTGATAGGAATGGTTGGATTCGATGATCCGGTGGGTCTCTTCCAACCTGGTGATTCTATGATCCTATGATTCGGCCTGCCTCTCCATTAGGGTTGATAATGCATCCATCATGTGTGGTAGGGTAATGCAGATACTGAAGCACCTGTGAAGGAGGTCATTAATCAGGCTGTTCTGTGACTAGAGTCATCAGGCTATGAGAACAAGGGAATGGAAAATCCCTCTTTGTGACACATGTTATTTGTTGTGGTAAAAGACCTGCTTCATTCTCCTGCATCAGTCTTTGAATGGAGGTGAACATCAGGGACATCTCATCAAATTCTTGGAAGTGACATTTGTTTTCTTTGCCGTTGTTTATGGTCTGCCAGCATAGCTCCATGCCTGCTCCAAAGACAAAGTGAAAAAAAGAGAGGTAACATAGATATACACACCCGTGAAGGTTTTCAGGATGTTATTGCAGCTGTAAATGTTTCGAGTCATTTAACTAGAGAGTTATTAGTGGAGTGTTTAGTTCAAGAACTTGATTTGAATGAATACCGTGTTTTTAAATTTTACAATAGTGATACCATGACTGAGAGGGTGCAGAGAGTAAGTGACTATGGGTCTTGGCAGATCAGAAGGGTACCTTGGCAGGAGAAATGTTGCTGAATCTGCACTGAAACAAAACACACAAAACTGAACTGTTCTCTGTACCCACCCTTGCATTGGCCATCAGGTGCATGTAGAAAGGAAGACTTGTGCATATACACTTACGTCCTCCTTTTCATGCATGAAAAGTGCACTCTACGCCCACAGGGAAATCCTTCAGAAAGAAAGGCCTTGTATTTCTCTGTTAATTGCGAAACTCACGGGCTTTAAACAGGAAATGCTTAACATGGTATGGAAACTTTCTCTTTGTTTTCCCCTGAGAATATTTAAAGTTAGGACATTCCAGTTCCACATACTTCAGACTTAAGTTATTTGAAAGCTGCTTTCATCATTATTATTGTTATTATTATATTAAGTTAATTCGATAGCTTTTGTCTGTCTTTCCAGCTTTTGTTTTATGGCATTTTTTACTCTCATGATCTATTATCATTTCTGTTGCAACAAAACTTAGAGTCTCTAAAGTAATGATAATGGAGGTATATTTTGTCTGTCTCCAGTCCATGTTGGAATTTTGTCCCTTCGGATGTGTGGTGAATATTAGCAGTTGGGTTGGTTCTGCCCATCATAGAAACATTATGAAAACTCCTGCAGAAATCTTGATGCTTTCAAGACAGGGAGAAACTGCTGATCGTTGATTTAATTTCAGTTTTCATTTAGGGGAGGCCATTAAAGGTAATCCAGCCTTGAGTCTTCCTGACACACCACATTAATCTAAAATACTTACAGTAGAGCTCAACGCCTCATGGAAAATTTCCTCAAAAAATTCCTCTTGGAATCAGTGTGGGTTTTATAGTGCATCTTGCCTATTCCCATCCCCTTACCTCTTAATGTCTTCAGGTTTGTTTTTTTATTCTGTCAGTAAGTTCTTCACAAAATAATAGTCACCCTTATCGCTCATTTGAGCATGATCTACCATTTTCAAAGTCATAGTTTCTGCCAATTAAGATAGTTAAAATTTGCTTAATTTAAAAGGATAAAGTAATAAATAGGTAAATAAGATTCTGAAGACCGCTATGAAGAATTTTGGGGAAAATGAAACAAGATGCATTAAGGAACGAGCATCTGCCACAATTATTTTGCACCATTTACATTTGACACCATTTTTTTAATCTGAAACAAAAGGATTTTTTAGTTACCTCAGATTTCTTTAACTTGACAAAAGAAGATTAGATCCTGCTTTCTTTTCAGTAGTATAAGAATAGATGACTTCTTTGCTGGAGTATCATTCTGAGAAAATTGGTTTATTTTATTATACTGAGAAAATTATCTGTTTAAGAAAGTCCAAGACACAGTAAAGATTACTTTTCATTGTGTATAAAAATATTAGTCAGCATGTATGCAGGTAATAGTTCATCTTTCATTTTTAGGGAACTTTCAAAGGAGACATTTTGAAATATAAATGTAAAAAGATTGCAAATCCTATTGACTAATGCTTGTATTGACTGACTAATTTTAAATTATTTCATTGAAATATGCTTCATGATCCTCTGATCCAAATAACACAGTTATAATCACAGTAATATAATCATAGTAAAACTCATGACTGCAATGAGCTCTTTGGGACATCTTTCAAATGCATCTTATCTCTCCCACTAGTCTTATTTGTGCATATGGAGAGCTTTATGGAGATGGGTACCGGTGCTGTTGTCAGATGAACTCGCTTGCTTGAACTAGATGCCAGGAGCTTCTTTATCATTTTTGAGAAATATGTGAACTAATGAATGAATACTTTTCTGTCAAATTATTTAGACTGTTAATTTAAAAATCACACCACACTGACCAAAGCAGTCTAAACTGAAAAAGAAAACCAAAAGCTCCTGGGCGCTAGCACCTACACTATGTGAATGAGAACTTTAAAGCTGCTTCAGTATGCTGTGAACTTCCACTGGCCATACTGGGAAAATGCTAAATATCTGTAAAAATCAAGCCTCCTTGCTGTTATAATGTTGTCAGAAATCCTAGCCAGAATTCTCCTGAGATCATCATTTACTTTTCCTGCGACACATGAGTTAATGAAAGTTCCTACAAAATCTGTTCTTATTCTTGCTTTTGCAAAGTCATTTTGATTAGATTTGCGCTTGGAGTTGCATGAGCCTGTCTCTTCCCCATTCACTTGGCTGATTCTAAACAGCTTTTTTTGAATGTTGCTTTTCTTGAACAATTTAAATTGAACTCAGTTTTTGCATTCAGTTTTGAAAAGAGCAGCAAAGGAAAAAGAACGAATTCTGAAACTAATGAAGGAACATATCACACAACTGAATGGACATCAGGCTCACGTGTAAAGTTGTGATGCAATGCTTGAGCTTTCATATTTCTGTCCAGGGTTTCTTGGACTACACTCCTTCTCACATGCTGCACATCTATTCTCCTTGCATACAGCAAGTCAGATGTGTTTGGCACATGTCCGAGTTCTCAAATCAATTCTGTAATAATATTCAAGCAACTTGGAAATTTCACTGTCATTAACCAAGTGTGATATATTGCAGGGACAATAATTTTTAATTTCTAACAAGGCTTTATTTTCTATATTTACACATTTGTGAAAACAAACAAAGGATTAAAATATATGAAGAATAAATAAAATAGATCAAAACAATGCACACATGAGTGTGCAAATAGACAATGCACAGAAAAAGAGATCAAAACAAAAAACAGTGACATTTCAGAGGATTTCACATCAATGATGTAGTGCAGTAATGAAAACACCTGAGCAACATAAAAGCCAGTGGTGCCAAAAAAGCTAGTATACAAAGATTTTTTTGTGTCCTGCTTCTTTGGCATTGGCAGGGATTTTTTTTTTCTGTAAGGAAGGAGGAAAGAGTAATTTCAGCGATAGTTTTAAGAGAATTCCTTAATTTTGTTAGAAGAAGTTGGTTTGCAATCTCTTTGGCTTTGATTAGGTAATTATGGAAAGGATCTACAGTCCTCTGGGATTTTGTTCCTTAATTCTCACTGCCTAGTTCTAGTCTTTCTGTAGGGGTGAAATCAACCTCGATGGATTTAATTCTGTTGCTGTATTCACAGTGATATTAATATTGGGCCTAGGGGTGGCTTTACCATTAGGGGATTAGTTCTTGTGGTCTTTTTCTCAATCTCTGAAAATTCGGATTTGACTTTTAACGGCACACTTAACCACATGACCTTAATGAGAATAATTATATCACAGTATAACATGATTTTGCAATAAAAATGTCTATAATCCATCTGAAGCAACTTTAGGCACGCACTTCATGCTTTCAAAGTTGTACATACTTCAGTCACTATGAATTCCAGAGGGATAGTTCCAATGTTGACATTATCAGAAGGATGGGCTTCAACTTGAGTTTAAGATACTTTATTAATATGCGTATAGTTCTTTGGAGACACAATAATCACTTAAGTTGCTTAAAATACAGGTATCTAGTGACATTTGAAATTTCCCAAAGCAGCTTAAACATCTATGTTACATTATAGAGTCATAGAATGGTTTTATGTTGCAAGGGACCTTAAAGATCATCCAGTTCCATCCCCCCTTGCCATGGGCAGGGACACCTTTCACAGCCCAGGCTGCCCAAGGCCCCATCCAACCTGGCCTTGAACACCTCCGGGGATGGGGCAGCCACAGCTTCCCTGGGCAACCTGGGCCAGTGCCTCACCACTCTCATGGTGAAGGATAACTTCCTAATGTCTAATCTAAATCTTCTCCCCTCCAATTTATAGTCATTCTCCCTAGTCCTATCACTTCATGCCCTTGTCAAAAGACCCTCCCCAGCTTTCTTGTAGCCCCTTTCAGGTACTGGAAGGTCACTGTAAGTTCTCTCTGGAGCCTTCTCTTCTCCAGGCTGAACAAGCCCAACTCCTTCAGCCTGTCCTCATATGGGAGGTGCTTCAGCCCTCTGATCATCTTTGTAGCCCTCCTCTGGACCGGTTGCAACAGTTCCATATCCTTCTCATGTTGAGGATTCCAGAACTGGACACAATACTCCAGATGAAGTCTCATAAGAGTGGAGCAGAGGGGCGGAATCACCCCCCTCAACCTGCTGGGCACACTTCCTTTGATGCAGCCCTGGATACAGTTGGCCTTCTGGGTTGCAAGCATATATTGCCAGCTCATGTTGAGCTTCTCATTGACCAGCATCCCCAAGTCCTTCTCTGCAGGGCAGCTCTCAATCATGTCATCCACCATCCTGTATTGAAATGGCAGATTGCCCCAACAAAAGTGTAGGACCTTGCACTTGGCCTTGTTGAACCTCATGAGGCATTGATAGATATGACTCATGATCTCTAGGAGACTTTCAGCCTTCTAGTGTAGTAGCTGGCAGCTGAACATACTTTAAGGTACCTTACATGACACTAAAAACAGAATTAGATTTGGGTAAGTAAGCTCACCATGTGGACCGTGTCATACATAATCAATTTGATTCACCTGAAACTACTTCAAGGGAGGCATTTAAATTTTAATTTAAATTTAATTATAAACATCTTGTGCCATTTGAGAAATCTTAGAATATCCAGTCCATCAGCATGACACTCACAGGGGGGTCCTTCAGCACAAGAATGAATTCTGATCTCTCGCATGTCTAACAAATTGAGATGCCACTGGGATTTTTTTTCTGACCATTTATTACCATCTAACCATGATATCTGGATCACAGCTGTATCTTCTGATCTCAGTTGTATAATCCAAGATCTTGATGGTTTATTTTTTAAATTATGGGTCCGACATGTCTCCCAAGGACTTATGCAGAAAAGCCCCAAATTGAAATCTGAATAGGTAAGAAAAATCCTGTCTTAAGTATATCTTTTATTGAGTCGTGTCGACCTGCCAAAAAAAACTTATGCTTTAAGAAAATGGTCAGAGGGAATATTTTAACTCTATATCAGTTGTGAAAGATCATGATTAATAATAGTAGCAAAAATCAGGCATATAACTTGCAATACTGATGCCCATATCTGAATGGTCAGTAGTCTTTACAGACAATAGAGATGCTTTTCTACAATGTTTTTATGTTGACAAAGGGTTTAAAAGAAGAGGAGGAAGAAAATAAGCAATTTTAATGACGATAAATGTATAAACAGATATTAAATACAAAAATACTTTGCTTGATGCTGGAAGTCCCTGTCCTGTCCTGAAGTATTCTGCGTGCTGCCTGTATTCTCATACCCTTATCTATAGTGCTGCTACTGAAAGTCTTCAGACAAAAAGGAAACATGGACTGTGACATGCCATTGCTGTTATGCACAGCACAGTTAATTTCCTAATTCCTACCACTTGTCTCATCCTAAATCTACCTGTCCTTTAGGGGACCACAGGCAGCTAACCAAGCTGCAGATATCTGTGTTATAGCTGCCTAAAGGTGAACCCTCCACCTCGTGTTTCAAATGTGAAGAGAAAAAAAACAATTAAAATATGACTTAAAAATAATTGAATTTTGCTATAGTTTAACTTGTGGCAATAAAGCATAAAACAGCTGCTAATGAAGAGTGAAGGTTACCTGAGTAATTGTTAATTCCTACATTTTTGCACATGCAGTACAGGATGCCTACTGATTAGAGTCTCTTTTCTGTAGCAAAAATGTATTCCTTATCAAAAGTGTTTTACTTGACTGTAAGAAGTATGTTTAGAACTTGCCAAATTATGGTTTGCATCAGTAATATAATAACCATATATGAAATATCATGATTTTCTGAGGTCAAATTGCTGAATAAACAAGGCAATCAGGAGGGTTCCCTAATCCAGCAACTGTTATGAGTCTTACATCATGCCAATAACTCCTCAACTCATCAGTGAGTCTTCTATTGTAGGGTCCATCTTTTTTTTTTCAGGAGAAATCTTTAAACTTTGCTGTGCTGAATAAGGATGTAAAGAATTCTTATTTGCTGTAGATTTAGCATCATAGATAATGTGAAAGTAGTTTGCTATTGTAATTTAGTGATTTTGCATCTCAGAACAAGGGCACATCCTAACCTGCCTAATAGAGCTGCTCAGCCTGGGCCATTTCTGTCCTTGCACAAAACCAAAGCAGCTGCTGTCTTTAAAATAAGAGGGTAGGATAATTACTGATATTAAGCAGGGCGTGGTTTAAAGGATTGCTAGATGAGATTTTATACATAGACCATCTACCTACTGGATTTTAGATAGGGGCTTTTGCAGGGAAAGGGAAGGAAATGGAGTGACAGGAGTTTGAATGCTAAACAAGGAAGAAATTCATTGTCACCGAAGGTGCTTCACATGCTATATGTACATAAAATGTAAGACAGTAAATGGGATTGGATGCTGATTACATCACACCATTCAGAGTGTTCTCAAATATATGACAATATAAACGAACATTAATCCACATGGAAAAGAAAGAAGTCTTCTTGAAGTCACAGAGAAAGTACACCTTTCCTATAAACAACCACAGACACGTTTTTTTCTCTCACTTCTGTAGACAAGTAAAGAGAATTCTAAATATATGTCTAAAATCTTTATTGTAGTCCGCAGAAGATAACTTATGGGGAAGACAGTGATTTGCCTATAATTTGCCAAGTTTCACGTGGGGCTGTTTGAGAGTCTGCTGGGAATCTGGTGAGGCAACTCAGAGATGCTGGGTCAAGCGCACACGCTCGTTTGTGCATGATTGGAGGGAGGGATTTGACAGGAAGTGGTAGCTGACTGTCTGCAGTGCTGATAATGTGTTTGCTATACTGCCTACAAAAGACAGCAATTCATTTGGAATAATTTCTCAAGGTTAGTAAGTGCCAGATACTATGTTTGCTCCTCACCTTTTTAAGGGTATATTTTCAGAGGCAAGCAGAGGAAATGTGTTATAGCAGTTGAACCTCCATCTCATAACATTCTTTAGATATTCCAGATATATTTTTCCACACATTTTCTCACACACCACCCCTCTGTTTTAAAAGGCTCATGCTGTCACCTGGATGGATGAAAGACAGCATCATTGACCAGTGACTATTCTGTTGACCTGCATCTAAAACAAGTATGGACCACAAAATGTGTTCTAATAAAATGTACCATATTTTCAAAAGGCCTTAGCACAAAGGATAGCTTCGATGCTTGGCTCCACTAGGGCAGTAAAATTGCGTCTGACATCTGTTTAATGCAACTACGTGGAGCTTAAAAGTGAAGGGCAAGCCTCAGGATTCAAGCTGATGGAAACCTGCTGCCAATGCAGTGTGTGTGCTCATGTAGTTTATTAATCTTGTCAGTTGTTATTACCTTTTTATCTGGATCCTGTTAACTTAGGATTTGTATGTAACTCATGGAAAAGATCTGCTTTTGTTTTCTTTGTTCAGATATGAGAAGTCTGTTGGCATAGTTCTTCACAGGCATTAAGTCAGTAGCATCATGGAAATTTGGCTATGTTTTGAGCACTTGAGTAGCTATAAAAATTAGACTAGGTTATTTTAACAGACTATTGTTCCACAATCTATCTCATGTTTCCTTCTATGTTTTTTTCTTTTTTCTTTTTATAACTTTCAAGTAATTTGAAGCTACTTTTTAGTCCAAAGTTCAGTAAAAGCTGTTACTTAGTCTGTTGGCCTTTGTAATTTCAACATGACATATCCACTAGGTATGTCAACAGTACATAGAAACATAATCCAAACAGCTGAAGCCTTTACGTATGGAAGAGTATCCCTCTAACAGACAATTTCTCTTAGCTTCATTTTCTTAGAACAAAATTAAAGAACTAAATATGAATGTGCAATAGAGAACAGAATAGTACAAGACATTGATTTGACACTATATCTTTTATTGCTCTGACTCAGTTACATTTGATTGTGCGTATCTTGTCAGATGATCTTTTTGCTGTGGACCCTTGGCAAGTGTTCTACCGCAATCTGATCTTCACATTTCCTCCCTTGACCCTCCTGACAGGAATAGACAGTTACACTCATGTCCTAAAGCAAAGCTATGATCAGCACTCATCTGTGCTCTCAGTCAGTTCTTCACTGAAGAATCTCACTAAGTTTATGCTGAGTATCTTTGCAATCTTCCCTTTGTGAGCCCTCCACTCTGATCTTGCTGCTATTTTGGGGACTGAAGTCATGTTTTCATCTCTTACTAGCAAAAATTTTCTTAGCTCAAGCAAGGTGTAAGATAACTTTATTACCACTTGGAATACTTGAAGATAATCACTGTTGGTTTGAGTTTTGTTGCTGTTGTGCAATATTATGTAAGAAGGTTAGTACTGAATTACCTTTTACGTATCTTTAAATAAACCTCATATTTTCTGCCAATAATCCATATAATTCATTGTTACCAATACTATCCTACATAATATGGTACCTTTAGTTTCTTTCAGTATGTTTTCAAGGCTGTCTTAACAACAAAATGGCCTAGAGCCTTTCCAATGTTTGATTTGTCAAGGTTTTTAAAGTGAAAAATGAAGTGATTTGGGTTTTTTTCACAGCCCACAAAGGGGCTCCATTACATAGTGCTATACCCAGCACTCCAGCTCAACAGCAATCGAGTATCTCATCACTGGGATTTCTTCTCAGGGCAAAACTGAAGGCTAGGAGGTTAAGCTGATAGTCCCTCACACCCATTGTTGATAACTTGGATGGAAGCCTGCAAGATTGAAAATGAGCTAGAAAAAAACATGGCTTTTATGTCCTTAAATATTTTTGGATTGTGATTCGTTGTTAATGTCATGTCCAGGCCCATAATACTCCATCCAAGACCATGCCACCTACACGTGGAACACTTTCCAGGCACACTCAAGGAACCACAGCTGGCCTCCAGAAGATTCCCATCTAAAGTTTGGTTCTTTGTCTTTGAGTTGAGACTATAAAATGCAAATTTTTTTGCAATGGGAAGGTATTTTAAGCTCTTCATTTCAGTCATTCTTCTTCGGGGTTGTGACCTCCTAGTTTTAACCACTGTCAGTAATACATCACTACTTATATCTAATATTATTTACTGTGTGGTATAAGGGAACCATCTTGTTTAACTCTAGTCAGAGCACATTGTTTTTCATCATAACACATTTTAAATCATCTAGATATCTTTCAGGGCAAAAAAAGAATAAACTATTATCATGTTACTTGGGTTAGATTTTTAACGAAGACTGCAGAAGGTGCATAATTCGACAAACTTCTGAAAAATCTCACTAAGTACATATTTCTATCTTTTGCACCTTAAAACCCTTGCAAATGTTCTCTTAGGGTCCTAGTATTTTTGCAGCTCTCACAACAGAAAGGTGGTTCTTGGCTTCAGACTTGATTCTGCACCATTTCCATGCACACATTCCTTTGACTTCAACGTTTGTCTTGCATCATTGGCCCTCATGTTCAAGAATACTTATTATTTCAAACACTAGAGGTTTCTCAGAAAAGTCTGGAAGCTATATTAAGAAAGTAGTTTTCTTCATAAAAAAAACCCTGATTTGTGGTGTGCATACTTGTTGCTGCCTGCAATGTCATTCAAAGCATTGTAGCAGGGACACTAATGGAAAGAGGGAGACTTTTAGAAGTGCTGGCTGAAACATTGTCCTCAGCTTCTTCTGAGACATTTACTTATTGAGCATCAAGGTGTGTGAGGTATAATCTTTTATTTCTTTTTGATTAATTTCTGTTCTGAGACTTGGAAGGACCAATGCTAGTGGGCTCCTCTGTACTTTGGTAGTCACAGATGTTGTGTAACCCGACTGATACTGAGTATAGACCATGAGATTTGTTTATCATGATGCACAACGTTTCTGTGTTCCCATTTCACTGGAATTTTAATGCAAAGAATTTCTTTGTCAGTGCAGTGACGAAGATAAACCCACTACCCTTCTATAACAAATTCTGAAAATTGTTTTTGATATTGTGTTGCAAATTGTAGTCTTCTGCTTGAAAAATCTGTGATTAAATCAGTGGGAGCTTTTGTGGACATTCATGAGCTCGTTTCTATGCAGTTGGCCTGGGTAACAATAGTAGTGTAATGATGCCAGGCTGCAGCGCAACTATGGACTACTCAGACTGTCTGGAAAGCTGTGTGAATAATGGGACAGCTACCCCGAGCTAACCTCTGTGCTTCTTTGGCTGCACTTCATCAAAACTCGAGCTAGCTTGTTTAAAGCTGACCTTGGCAGGCTGACGCACACTATGGTCTCACTGTGTCTTCACACCTTTAAGTGTAGCAAAGGGCCATCTTTGCTGTGCCTTACTGAGGTGATCACAACATGTTTCTCAAGCACTAGTTTTGTTACAAAATAGAAAAGGGGGCTGATTTCCTCTCAGGACATCTTAACCTTAGCAATGTCAACAGCAAAACTCTAATTCATTCCAGCAGGGAGGAGATGTCACTCTACAAATGTGTAACTCATGTTTCTGCATCTCTTAGCAAGTGTAATGCATCTAGGAAATCTTCGCATGAATATCCTCTGTATCGCAAAGGCAGTCAGGAAGGAACCTGCTTGTGTTAAGCCTCTTTCTTTGCTAAATAAATGGGACTGGAAAAAAATTCATTTCTATGGCCTTGTGCTTGATAAGGAAATGAATTCAGAAGGATGAATTTGTGTGAGCCTAAAAGGTTGGTGCTTTTAAGGAAAGAGACAGAAGAAAAATTGTGTGTTTCTGTCTGACAAACTAAAATCATATTAATTTGGCTATTTTCACAGTTAAATGTTCAAGAACTTGGCATGAACTATGCTGTGTGTCTCCATTACTGAAAACAGGGCAATTGTTTTAGTCAAAGCGAACACATACAGTTGTTGATTAGTTACAATACCAGAATTGATGGATTGTTTATCCAAATGTTACAGATTCTCTGGTTTTCAGTTTTCCTTTTGCGGTAGCTGTTGCCTCTGCTATATAAATGTGGTTACCAAAATGTGGTAACTATATAAGTGAGGGAGGGAGCTTTTGGTGATACTGATGCAAAATATGCAAACAACTTCAGCTAAACATAGCTTTACCATGGTTTTGTTATATAAATGTCAACTTGAAATTAAATGTTATGGAAACATTCCTTTTATCTTTATGGACTCTACCAGCTGCACAGTTACAGTTTTCTCAAGTACAGTTTACATTTATGATGTTGTTTAAATCTATCACATACATTCAACATGCACAGAAGAATTTTTTAAAAGCAAGCTGTTTGCATTTGTGCAGTAATTACCCACAGTCCAGCTTCAGTCTTCTCATATGCAAGACAAGTTTGTGCTGACTCCAGGGAGACCAGAAGTCACTGGTAGCAGCAGTTTGATTTTTCCAGAGGCTAATGAACTAAAGACTCCTTGCACATGTGTATTGCAGGACTCACGCTGTATTATTATTTTTAAAACATAGGCAAATTTTACAGTGTATTAGCCAATTAGAATTTCCTTTTTTTGCAATACCATCGCAAAGATTGCATTTTAGCCTTTATTTCTTTTCCATACAACTGATTTGAGACTTACCTAGTAACTGGGATAATAAAAAAAAAGGAAAATTTTAAAATAGAGTTGTATTGTCCCAACCAAGTCCTCTTATCAGGCAGTTTGAAAATACATTTTAAAAGAGCATTTGCCCTTTACATAATAACAATATGCTATTGTCCTTGTGGTACAAAGTGTAAGTATTAGGTACTATAAATACAGTTAAAGCAGTACTAGCTCAGACTCATAAGGTAAGCTGTCTCCAGTCAATAAATCTGGCCATGAAGCCACAGAAGCAGATGGAGATTATTCCAGACATTATCATCCCACTGTGAGTCATGAAAAATAGACACCAGCATTTGTTAACACTGCCAGCCTGCTTGGCCTGACATGGGCTGGGTTCAGTAGTCATTGGATTAGAGTTTGGAAATAAGAGCTCACTTCAGTCTGTATCTTCCCTAGTTACTGAAAAAAGATTAATTCTGTACTTGCGTATAATAAGGATTTAAAAGTAATGATACAAACAGAGCAGATGAACAAGAATGATGATTAACCATCTCTCAGAAGGCCACACAGAAGTGGCACTGGTGCAATTATTAAGGACTAGGTTCAGGCAAACAAATTAAAAGATACTCTGTGTAGACCTCATATTTGAACTTTGTACATCATTCGCAGTTTGTGTTTGCATGCTAAAAATACACCTATACTCCAAAACCATGATTGGGCAACCTGATAGCAGCAGAATGTGTCCAGGTCCACAGCCTTCTGTTTGGGAAGTCCCTGAGCCCCCAGTGTGCTGCCAAGGGACCAGCTTACCACCTCCATAGGGTCTTCTCTTGGCTTCCACTACCAGCCACTGCTGCTGGGGCTGGATAGGCTTTGGTCAGGTCCACTGTGATCGTCTGGACAGTGAATGGCAAAGCACTCCATTGAAAAGTTTGTTTCGTGATAAAGGAGACTTGCATGGATTTCCATTACTGAGTTTCCATTATGTTTTTCAAACTATTTAAAGAAACTTCTATGTGCTTAATTTAACTATTAGCTGATGCACATTCAACCAGCCAAAGGCTTCCTGAGGCAATAGGCAAAAGGGTGAAATAAGAGGGCAAAACTTGAAAATGTGGGAGCAAATTATCACTTTACCTTCAGTTTAAAGACATTCTAATTTTATTTTTTTCTTGCAATGTGAAATTGAGTTTTTCAGAAGAAGCTTTGATAATACGGTCATGTCCTCAGTAAGATGATTAGAAGTGAAACTCAGGCATAAATACTTCAGTTGACAGCAACAAAGTGATAAGGTTTGGAGATTTTTCTTTTTGTCCATGAACCCAAATCAACTAAATACTTTTGATCCAGGCTGTGACAACCATTAGGGACGGGCCACAAGACACATGCAAGGCAGATGTCTAAAACAGTGCCATGAAAGCTTTCTTAGATGCCTGCATTTTACTTACTGCTTGCTTAACAGAGATCAAGTGGGTAAGTCTGGAGTCAGGACAAAGTCTTCCTGCAGTTCAAATTGTTAGGGACTCAGAAGGAGCTTTGGACTTTCTTAGCAGCCAGTCCATGATCTGCCCATTGCAATCATGCGGTCCTTCCTCACTGGTGCTTGTAGCTGCAGGACACTGTGGATGGGCTGTGCTTTTCCAAGGTCCTGAAGGCACGGAAAAGTTCAGTCTCCTGAAGTTCAGTGTTGGCTGATACCATTCAAAAGCCCAGCTAAGTAAGCTAATGGTCACTCCCAGTCATAAGCTCTAAGAAATATATATATATTCATTTTTTAATGTAATCCTCTGTGTTTACCTATGTACTTATAAAACCACTACAGCTACTGCTGGATGCGTATGCATTACAGCACACTGGCTAAGTGCCCTTTTCATCTTTCAAATAAATCCTTTAGGTATCATATTGCAAGTCCTCATTCTTCATGTGAAGCCGAAACAGCTAATAAGGTGGGCAAGTGCAGCATGTAATCTGTTGGGCCACGGCCACAGGTAGGAGAAACACATTATGGAAAGACAGAACAGCCTGGTGAAGAGGAGATGAATACATTTGCAAATGAAAGTGCTGCACTACCAGACATCTGAATCTGTGCCTGAGCGTTTAATTACTGGCTCGAGCCTCAGAAAAACTCTGCGGGCAGACTGGGAATCCTGAGTATGTCTGCCCCTTGAAACAGTCACTCAAGGCTTCTGTATCTGAAAATTCTAGCTAATAGGTGTAAAATCCTTCAGTGCTGGGCAAGAGATAATACTTTATATAATCAAGATACTGTTAACATGCATCTTGTTCTTTTACTTCCATGGCCCAGTTTGGGGGAAAATTTTGCATTTTCAGTAATTTAAAATAAAATCCTCTGACAATCTAAAAGGTGTATAAACAAATAAGTCAAGTTACATACAAAGTAAACCATGTCTATCATTATAGTAAAAACAGCATCTTAGCTTTGTTCTTGCCTGGTCACAGGAAAAAGTAACAGCCAAAATAGAAGGAGAGAGAGTGCCAAGAATAGTAATTTAGATAATGAGGATACTATGGATAATTGTGAGAATATTTTAGGTTGAAACGCCTTCATATCTCACCTCAGTAGTTCAATGTTAGGTTTACAGATCTTCAACCAAAAGGTACAAACTAAGTGACGTTATTGGAGTAAGAAGGTGATAGCTGTAAGAGATTAGTGCCAGGAGGATGAGAATGCAGACCATCCCATCGTCCCAGCCCATCAAGAACCCTTGTTCTTAATCTAGTAGATTGAGTGATGCAGTCTGGTCATCTGGGAAAGAAATTAAATTTAAAAAAAAATTGGTGATTAAACTTTGAGCAGTGAAGTATTGTGTTGCTCAGTGTTGCTTATCTAAGAATTGCAACTTGATATTAAGAAAAATATTGTAACCATGTGGGCAGTCAGGTGTTGTAGCATTGAGCCTCCTTCCCTGCAGATGTTCACCACTTGACTAGACACAGCCCTGAGCAGGCAAATGTAATTGAGCTTGTTTTCAGCAGAGAACAAGATAACCAAGATAACCAAGCTGGAGGTCCAACATGAGGCTCTGTCTTTTATTAATTCCCTTTCTAAAAGAACACAATGTAAATTTAGTTTTGTTAGAGATTAATATGATAATTTTAACAGAGAAATCCTTAGTAATTTATTTGCCTGTGATTGTCTAAGCTCAATGATACTCTGGGCATACTGCAAAACTATTTATTTCATGCAGTTGTATAGGAAGGTTTGACTAAATGATCTTGTTAAGTTGGAAAAGGTTTCCATGGCTTTGATATATTGATTGATTGGGTTACTTTTCATCTGTGTGCTCTCATATGGCTAGATGGATGCTGTTATGCAATTTTTCAGTTAAATCATAAAATCAAAATGCTTAGTCTTGTTCAGCATTTCTTCTCGAAATCTACATAAATAAATGTTCATAACAGGTCACAAAATATATGAAAATAAAAAGGTTCTGCTAGCAGAACTTGTTTTTACAGATAAATAGGTACAACATTTTTGGCTCACCCTGAATCCACTCTTTTGCTTGTCAGTTTTCCTGAGCAATTAGGAGACAGGCAGGCAGGCATCTCTGCTGGAAGGAGAAAAACACTGCTCTCACTCACTACAAGGAAGTGCAGTCAGCTGGTGTGTCTCAACGAAGAATGATTTCTGGCTGTACAAGCACTCTGTTTGGGTCCCATATATAGCTTGAATCACTCTTAGCCTCGGAAGGACCAATTCTTAACCCTCTCAAGCTTGCTGTGTACTCTTGAGTTAACGTTTTAAAGACAGTTAAGTATTTCAGACTATCAGAGACTCAGAATTTGCAAGATACCTTCAGGGTCTAGCCTATACTAATTTTTAATGGGAAACTTTATGAATTGTAGGAGGCCAAAATATCACGTATCTCTCCTCCACATTGTTAATATAGGGAAACAATACTGCTTTGTCTTATGATGAAATTCTCTACACTGAGTAAACTGAATGCTGTACGATGATGGTGATTGTTGTCATAGAGGTACAGCAGAGCAATGTTACCTTGGTACTTGCACAGCCAGGAATCATTCTAAGCTGAGATACACCAACTAACTGCACCTCTTTGCAGTGAGAGAGGTGTTTTTCTCCTTCCAGCAGAGATGCATGTCTGCCTGTCTCCTAGGTGTGGGAAATTGCAATCCTACTCAGTAGAACATTTCGTGCAACTACAGAAGGCTAACACTTCATAGAAACTAGCTCTAACTGTTTGGAGGGATCTCGAGGGCTTCTTCTACAACCTTAAAGCATACAGTCAGTGTTTGGAAGTATGTACTTAGAATTATAGAATCAGAGAATGGTTTGAGTGGAATGGACCTTAAAGATCATCTAATTCCAATCCCCTTGCCATAAGTGGGGACACTTTCCACCAGACCAGGTTGCTCAAAGCCCCATCCAACCTGGCCTTGAACACTTCCAGGAACAGGGCATCCACAGCTTCCCTGGGCAACCTGTGCCAGTGCCTCACTACCCTCATAGTGAAGACTTTCATCCTTATATCTAATCTAAATCTACCCTCCTTCAGATTAAAGCCACTACTGCTTATCCTATCAATACACGGCCTTGTAAACAGTCCCTCTCCAGCTTTCCTGTAGCCCCTTCAGGTACTGGAATGTCACCACAACATCTCCCCAGAGCCTTCTCTCCTTTAGGCTGAACAATCCCAACTCTCTCAGCCTGTCTTCAAAGGAGAGGTGTTTCAGCTTTCTGATCATCTTTGTGGCCTCCCCTGGACTCACTCCTGGACTCACTCAGGTCCTTGTCCTTCTTATGTTGGGGGCCACGGAGCTGGAAACAATCCTCCAGGTGGGATCTCCTGAGAGCACAATAGATGGGGAGAATCATCCCCCTTGACCTGCTGGTCCTGTGAAAGGAAATTGATCTACTAAAGTAAAATTCATATAAAGTTATCTCCGTGCCTGTAATATGTCTTTAAAATGCAAAGCTGTTTCACACTAGTATCTGAGCTGGAAGATTTTGGCAAGGAGCGCAAGCGCTGTAAGATAAAACATTGGAAAATAAAATCACCTTCATGTATTGTTTCAAATAGACAAGCAGCAGCTTTAATGTATTTAAGAAGCTCAAAGGGCGGGTTTTTCCCTATATGGAAAATAAGTGGTCGCTTTGTGTACTTAACATTCTGAATAAGCATAGTAGTTGTTCCAGAAACTTTGTAGCTCAGCATTTAATAAAATAACTCCTTATCGAAACAGAAATATTATTGTTGTCACAGCGATGTATAAGCATACCACTGGCACACAGAAGCCAGACGTGTGAGCAGCAGCTGACTTCCTCACAAACATCCCAGGGGAAGCAGATCCTGCTCTGGGTACACAGGATGCTGCCCTTCCACACCGCTGTGTGCAGCCACTGCTGGTGTGCTTAGCAGCAGCACGTCATAAAGACTTCAGAATATCTTGTTTGATGCACAGAAGAAATGATGTAGCCATTTTTCCGGTTGCAGTGATTGTGAGATAAAAGAACCTGAAAAATTGAGGAAAATTAGTCACATCATTGGGCTTTGACTGGAGATACTCAGACAGAATAAAGCTTCATTTTGAAAAGTGTTACAAATTTCTTTAGGTCACTGAATGCTGTTGGGCTCTCAAAGCAGTGTGTGATATAAAACCACAAGGCATTTGTTGTACCCACCTCAGCAAGTCCTAGTGCCTGACAAAATGCATATCTGCTCTTTGCTTTTAAACTTTAGGAAACTGAAAACATACAAGGAAATAGGTGAACATCCAACTTCCTCCCATTTTTGAGACTTTGTGCTGTTTCATGTTAATATGAATTAGCATAGAACTCCATGGAGAGAGGAGCTAAGTGTTGCTATGAATATATTAAACTCAGGAAATTCGCATCATTTGAACCGTTCAGGATGGGATTCTTCTTCTGTTGCAATCTCACATGCTTCTGCCATCAGGTCTGTTAGTACTGCTACCTAAGAACAGCAAAGGGCACCTCAGATTCCAGAAAGCACGGAACTCATTTAGATTAAGGAAGACAAGATTAATGGTATGATATAAAAATGAACACCCTCTAGTTAAAGTGCAGTGATTGATTCTTAGAAGTTTAATACTAACAGTGCATTATGTTGGAAAAATATTCTGTGTTCCATTTATACCCTTGTTTACTACTGGGAAAAAAATGTAGGATATTAACAGGATTTTCTTTGTCCTGGTGATATTTATGAGTCAGCTCATAATTCCCAACACAAGCCATACATCCACTGAAGTCGGCTATAAGGCTTCAGTAAAGACCAAAGTCTAGCTGTTAGTTTAAGGAGTAAGTTAAATTACAGAAAGATCCATATCTTGGTATACTGAAGAAATTTTCAAATTTGTTTATTGATACTGTTATGACATTATTCTGCCAAGTTTAATGAGCCCTGGTGTTTGTGGCTGCTTAGTTTTCTGTGGTAGCAGTGAGGGGTGTTGCGGCTATGAAGTAGCCTGAAGTTTTAAATACTGATGTTATGCTTACCATTTTTTTAATTTCTGTCATGATTATATGGTTTTGTTGAGGACAGACTCTTTCATCCTCATTCTCCTAAATGGAGCGTTTAAAAATGTTATGCTGCATTTCAGCATATTAAAAGGTGGTAAATTGTTCCTGTCTCAATCAGCCTGCTGAATGAAGGCATCATAAAGTGAGCAGATTAACTAGAATTTGTGGATTTTAATTATTTTGTATCATTCCTCCCACAGGCATCACAGGTTGATATAGTCATGTGGTACAATACACATCAATTACACTCAGGAATTATGATGTTTCCTCTTAAAATACCTTTCTCTATTTATAAAAACAAAAGTGTGTTTTACTGTGCTACCCAGTGTCCTGGTAACATGGACAATAGTATTTAGTGACGGCAAATAAACTGTAATCCCTATGCAAAGCTAAGTATCCCACAGATTTTATTAAAATACGCCAAGCAGTCATCTGAACTTGAATTATTAAATTTTCTGTAGACTTTGCCTCCACCTTTACCTGAAAATGAGGCATAAACCAATACTGAAATATCCTCATTGATTACAAATTACAGCTCATATTTTTGAAGTCCAGAAAAAAATTTCATCCAGTTACGTGCTAACTCCCAGACCTTACCTTTACCAAGCAAAAATGATGCTAATAGTAGTCCTCACAATTTAATGTGCAAACCATCAGGAATATCAGTGCTGTTCCCTGGCACAGTGTGATTTACCAGGGGTCTAGCTGAGTCACATTGAGTGGGATTAACTCCAGAGGCTAAGTTAGACAGGCTTTTTTCCCCCAAGCCAATGTGGTTTCTACTTAGTTTTAGCCACCAAAACTGTGGCACTGTTGGCCACTGACAGATGATTAGATAAGAAAAGTAACTGGTGTTTGGCCCCATTACAATCAATCATGCCTTAGCTTCAGCAGAGACAGAGCTGTGCTCCCAGAACTAAGCGAAGAGGAAACCATTACTTGTGGCATAAAATGTACCCAACAATCCTACAATTCTTCTGTTCTTTTCATTTTGCTCTTCTACCTATTAAAAAAAAAAAGTGGTGGTGGCAGTATTTCTATTTTATAATCTGAAGACCAGAAAAGCTGATTTTGAAGTGGATTTTACTGGTGATTACTGGAATGCATTTCTTTCTTACACATCTACACATTTATTTTTTCAGATTAGCAAGAGATTTCAGTACAGTGTGTAAGCAAACACTTTCACAAAAAAAAAAAAAACCAAAACCATGATTTGAGCTTTTCCCTTCGCCCTAAATTTTGGACAAGGTTAGAAAAAACAGACTGCAATGGACAAATGATTTTACAAAAAAAGATTATGCACTGGTTTTCACTTCTCCAGTTTCATACTGTAATTTTCTCCTTTGCATTGCATGAAGTTTTTATCTTGATTTTGTGTATATTCTAAAAAACTATCAGTGCTGCAACCAATGCTCACTGACAAATACAACATAGTTTAAATTAGTATTTTAAATTCATTTTCTTGGGAAATATCTGTGGTGAAGCAAATGTTACAAGGGGAGCTACCAGGCTTGTCATTGGGAGTTAGGGCTATTTGATGCAAAAGAGCAAAAAATACCTACAGAGTTGTCTAAATAAAGATTTTTTTTTGTAATAAATTGAGCATTCATATTTGCCAAAACACCCTACTATTTAGTTGTGATAAAAGGACTATTTTGTCGTTTTCTACAGATTTGAGGCACCTGAAAGTGCCAAAAAGTATCCTGGGATGCAAATCAGTATCATGCTTCCCAAACTTTAAAATAATTAAAATCTGAAAGAACACACACTCTGTTCTTATTTTGTGTCTAAAATGTCACCTGTTGAAGCCAATGAAAACCTTTTGGCAAATATCTAGGTCACAATTATCTCTGAACATTAAACCCATCAGAATATATTTATTTTTTTTTGTTCTCTTTTAAGCTGATGTGCTTGCTCAAAGAAGACTGATACCTGCTTTATAGATCCCTGGAGAGATTTGCCTTCATGTTTTATGTTTATTGTCTATGATGGAATGAATACGCATTTAATGACAGTTTGATTGGTGTCGCATAGGTAATTGAACTATTTCATTTGCTTGGTTTCAATTACATCTCCTGTTATGGCCTGTTCATTGCTTTGTCATTATAAGCCAAATACAACCACTTATCAGACACTGCTAAAAACATGACTCCTTAAAAATATGAGAGAAAAGGTCAATTTATGTTGAAAACCCTTTCTTTTGACAGTGCAACTTAAACTCTTTTGTACTTTTTGAATGGTTGTAACTTTTAGAATGAGTAAACATCCCATAAGGGAATGAAAAGTGAAATATTATTTGAATAAAATTAATTCATCAGAGCCTGATGAAACTCACCTTTCTAAACAAGCTGCTTGAGCATCAAGTTCAGTTTTTAGAGTTTTGGACATTAAATTCAGTTCAAATTTCTGTACTTCTGAAGAAGGCAACAATTAATCCAGAGGAAGAATTTATAAAAAGCTGATTTTGCCTCAAAAAAAAAAAAGGTTTTCAATACAGTTTCTTTGCATACTTTATGATGATGAGGTCATCATGTTCCACCTCTCCATAGAAAGAGTTGTGTTATTTCTGGGTAGAAGGCAGCACAGCATCAAGCCCCTAACATGTTACACTCTTCCACTCGAAGAAAAGATTGAAGTGTAAGTCATTTTAAAGAAAGCCTACAGGAGAAATTTATGAGCTTTTTCTGTTGGAGAGTGCTTATTCTCCATGTGGCTTTTGTCAAACACTTTTAACAAATTGTAATAACCTTTGTCTTGTCTCTTTTTCTTGCATAAACAAGTCACATTGAAACTATAAATGATGGAAAATTTAATCCACGTGGTTTCCACTATCAAAACTGTTAAACTGTATTCTTTTCCACCATGTCAGCAATGCATCATCTGTTTTATAGAAATGTTGTAAAGATTGCTTTTTAAGGGAGATACCACAGGACCTGCATAAATATATCTTCACGCCTGCATTAGCCAACATTTTCACTTTCGGTTCTTCCTGAAGCTAGGAAAATGGTCTGGTGTTTGTTATTCTTTATCCTGTTGGAGAGGGCATTTCCACCCACCTCCAGGAACTCTCTGCTGAGAGACACCAGAAAGCACATTGACGCTGACAGAGCTGTCAGGTTTCTAATGTCTTCTTGTCTTGAGTATGTACGTCTGCTCTGGGATGCAACAGGGTACACCACCTTTCGGTCTAACAGTATGCATATGTTCTGCCCTATGGGAATTTAGTGCCTTGGAAATCATGTGTGCCTATAACAGTAACCCCTAGTCCAGGAGATGCTGTTTTTCTCTGTCCCTGTCAGCTCCGTGGCACACTGAAGCCATGAAGTCTGTCTTTCTCACACACCAAGAGGGACGGAAGGGGTAGGAGTGCTGAGAGCATCTACCCAAGGCAGGGTCATCATTTAGGGTAACTTCCTTATCAAATATCTATCACTCTGCTTTCAGTGTTCACCAAAACTAACACTCCCAATGAAAGTATTACAGTGCCATGAATGAGCATAGAATCATAGAATCACCAGGTTGGAAGAGACCCACTGGATCATCAAGTCCAAACATTCCTATCAAACACTAAACCATGCCCCTTAGCACCTCATCCACCTGTGCCTTAAACACCTCCAGGGAAGGTGAATCAACCACCTCCCTGGGCAGCCTGTGCCAGTGCCCAATGACCCTTTCCATGACAATTTTTTTCCTAATGTCCAGCCTAAACCTCCCCTGGCGGAGCTTGAGGCCATTCCCTCTTGTCGTGTCCCCTGTCACCTGGGAGAAGAGGCCAGCACCCTCCTCTCCACAACCTCCTTTCAGGTAGTTGTAGAGAGCAATGAGGTCTCCCCTCAGCCTCCTCTTCTCCAGGCTAAACAACCCCAGCTCTCTCGGCTGCTCCTCATAAGGCCTGTTCTCCAGCCCCTTCACCGGCTTTGTTGCTCTTCTCTGGACTCACTCCAGAGCCTCAACATCCTTCTTGTGGTGAGGGACCCAGAACTGAACACAGAATTCAAGGAGCGGTCTCAACAGTGCTGAATTTAGAGGGAGAATAACCTCCCAGACCTCTTTCCTTCCTTTCTGTATAGGGTTTTTACACAGTATTTTTTTCACATCTAAAGTTGTAATGGATCTGCTGGTGCTATACATTCAGTATAATCGTCAGGACATTTTATCTAATACCTCACGCAGTTTTGGTGCATTCAAGGATTAAAAAGTCACGGAAAGGTGATACTTGGTTACTCAGCCCAGCAAGATCCTGATCATTATTAAGAAAACGAGGGCACTACTCCTGGATGTGGGAAGGAATTACTTACGCATTACTAGTAGCTTCTTTGTAGACTCAGACCTCATGTATGCAGACAACTTTCTGTATGTCTGCAATCAACTCCATTAGTTCGGACTTTGTACCAGTGGGAAAAGTAAGAGCTACTTTTTGGTTATAGTTAAACTCAGCAAAAGCTTTCAGGCATTTTCTATTTCCATAGAAAACCCAGGATAATGTCACTGCCAATGGCTTGAAAACAGTTTTGGTCATAATCCTGAATATCCTTGTATTTATGGGGATTAAGTCAAACCTCAAATAATGCTGAAACATAACTCTGGTGGTCTAACCACTTAATTATGTGACTTTAACAGCGATACATTTTTATTATTTACAGAAGAGGTCATAAAAATGTTTGCTCATGTTTAACTTTTGATTATTTTAATTCTAGCAGTAAATAATGTAGCATAATAGCTTTTAAAGATCTTTGCTGAGTGTATTTTTTATGCTTACGAGATTCCCTGAGTATGTTTTAACAATTGCTTTAAGCTGAACATCCTCTTCCATATGAACAGCCCTTAAATCACAAACTATAGTAAAATTCTGTTGAAAATTAAATAAATGGAGAATTGGTAGCTCCTAATTAACCAGTAAGAAAAGTTTATGAGAGGCAGATTGAATAAATATCAAAGCTTCTGAGTTATATTATCTTTCATAAATTGGCCTTTCTCCAATTAGTGTGTGCTTTCAGAAGCAGGGGAACAAGATGAAAGGATCTGCATCAAAACTGATTAGTGATGAAACAAAATGGAAGTTGCTGCTTTTGATAATATATAAGACTATGGCAATGCTTGAATAATTTTATGGGAAGTTACTGCCTAAGGCATATGTTTTACTGTCTGATACTGAATGCATGAGGAAAGACCATCTGTTTTTTTCAGCCTGAACAAATATATGATCCAGATTGAGCCACTAGATGCCAAATATAATTGCTTTGTGTTTTGCTTTGTACTACTCTACCTACAGCAGCATCCTCTTGTATAACATGTATCAGCACACAGTTCAAATGCTGGCATTCTAGAATACTTTTTACTCTATTGAGGATTATAAAATGACGACTCTGGGCTTAATGCGAACCTTTATACTTCAGCTGTCACTGGAGAAAAAGTTCATGATAGGAAACAAAAACTTCTGATACACTTTGACCACCATGGCATTCGAACCTTAGGGATTTATGTTTGCTGGGCAAACCCTTATTTGACATCTAGCCAGGTGAAATGTATTGCTGTATCTCCCCTGCTTGCTATTCTTGCTGGGGAAAAAGAGAGGTACTTTCATTCCATGGCCTGAGTAAACAGATTAAATAAAAAATGATAATCAGTGATTCCTGGCTATTAGTTTGCTTTGCAGGAACACATCAGTGATAAATAAAGGACAGAAAATATTCCAGAACAGTTAATCCTTTTACTTTTGCTGCTGATGCCGTGTTTTACAGCATCTAGAAGTATGCCTTTAGTTTTGCAAGGCTAATAGGACTCAGTTTCTCCCATCCCCCAAAGTGCTTACAGTCTAATTTTAGACATAATATGCTGAATGTCAGTAAAAGCAGTGTTCGGTGTTGGAGAGAGGAATGAGGGATAGAGGGGCAAGATTTAAATGTGTGGGTGGATAAATGCAAACACTTCTCTTTTGTTCTTTAACAATAATAATTAGTAACAATGCTTCATTCCTTGTAGAGTGTCTGGAAAAACTGAGAACAAAAGGTTATAGAAGTTTGGAAAAATACCTTTCCAGGACTATTGTGATGTATGGCTCTGAGGATTGTTTCTGTTTTTCATGGATTACCTGCAGATCTATATCTACCAGGTGCTAATCTAAACTGCACCTGGCTTTCTGGAATATTTACCTTTTTTTTTGATTAATATACTGCTTAACTGTACTGGTTCCCTCTCATGACTCACTTTTCCCATCTATCGTGAATTAACGCTTTGCTCAGAGATCTTCTAAATCACAGTCCTGAGGAACTATGGCAAAGCAAGTGGTGGGTGAGTGGAGAATGGTTTTGTGACTGCAGGACTGGGTTGGCACTTAAAAGGTCCAGGTTTATTCCACATATAAAGATTTTCTGTGTAGCCTTAGGCACTTCCCTTACCTTTTCTATGCTGTGGTCTCCAGCTGTGATATGGGAACAACAAGCTTGCTTTATTTCTTGCTGCGTCTGTTTTTTATAATTGTGCTATGAGAGATCTTTTCCAAGTGGAAACCTGTATTGTGTGTTTGGAAAAGACCCAGTAAAACTGGACCTCCAATTTAGTTGGTATTACTGGAATACAGCTAAACAACAGTGATTTTTAATACCTGAACACAAAGGAAGCAATAAAATATAATTTTAACCGATTCAGGACTAAAGAAATTCAGCAAAAGAAAATTGCATCCTTTTACCATAAATTCTTAGTCATATCTTAATTTTATTTTGCCTTCCGTGCATGCCTTAACGAGGAGAAACCACATTTATGCCTATGCCAGTAAGACGTAATTATAGGGGTGTGTATCTGCAGACCGTAGCAGCTGAAACTACCAGTGATGTTCTCGGAAATTTTCCTTTTCAAAAATGTGTGTGAGGAAGGCGAGCAAAATTGCTCACAAGATATATTTTTGTCACTTGAATTAGGTTTTTTATGAAACTTTTGACCATATATGTGCAGATGTTTATCTTTCTTCACTTTGGAAAACGGACTTGCCAATGGTGTGTTTCAGATGTACCTTTGTCCTCCTGGATCGGTTTTATTTACAATTCTTGGTAGAGCTTCTATGCAAGCTCCCACCAGATTTGATTTTCAGAATGGATCTTCACCTCAGCAGTTAAATGATACACTACAAAATGTGCCTCAAATGTCTTATTGCATTGCACATCAAAGTTTTCTAATAGAAATTCTGAAGAAGCAGACTTAATGTTTTTGTCTAATATACTGGATATATTACAGCACTATGATATTACAGCACTATGGAAAGTCTGTGTTATAAGGGAAAGATAAATTTTAGCTCCTGAAGTGCACACTGGGTCAGATGCAATAATATATTAAAGTTTGTATCCAGTAGTTAGAATCATAGAAGAATTTAGGCTGGAAAAGGCCTCTTATGAAAATCTCTAGGGACAGAGATTTCACAGCTTTGCTGGGCAACTTGTTCCAATGCTGAGCCACATCCACTGTGACTTTTTTATCCTTATAGCTAATTTTTCTTTTCTGCAAATTGTATCCTCTCTGGCTTCTTTATAACCAGAATTAGATAGCTGAGGACAGCAGTTGGAGGTCTCAGCTTCCCTTTGTCCAGGCTGGACAAAGCAGCTCTGATCAATGTCTCTTATATGTCATTATCTTCAGCCCCGAACCACTCTGGTGGCCCTCAGCAAGACTTGCTTCAGTCTGTCCTTCTGCATCTCATTCTAGGAAGTCCCAAACTGGGCACAACACTCAGATGTGGTCTTTAAGACGCCCAACAGTGGGAAAGAATCACTTCCCTCCACCTGCTGGCTGCATCCTTGCTAGTACAGCTCAGCGTGTGATTTGGTTTCATTACCACAACAGCAAATTGCTGAGATTTTCAACTTGGCCACCAGAAACACGCACACACTCTTTTCTTAAATGTTGCTTTCTGTGTCTTCTGAATTATTGTGTTGGTTAATCAAAGCATCATATTGAAAAGCAATATGCATCCTCTACATAGATGAGTAATTTCTGTGCTTTTCCCCTTTGTACCTGTAAGACAGCTGATTCCGTTTTGCGTCAGGAAGGAGCCACTTGTACTTTCTTGCAGATATATATCTCCATTAATTACAATACCTGCTCATGTTGGGTTCGAGCACCTGCTAATGAGAGTCTCAGCAATTCAGACAAAAGCCAAATTCCTTCCCCTTGTTGGCTGACTGATTGCCCATCATGACTGACAAGTAGTTTAAGAAAAATATTTAGAAAACATTGATCAAATCAGGTTTTATTACCTGCAAAATCCAGTGCAAGAATTTAATGTGTAGAAGTTGTACAGCCTTGCACTCATTCAGTGTGCTGCCTGGCTGCTGGTTAGTCAGTTCATAGTATTGTGGGTGAAATGAACACCTCTTCTGATCCAATTCATAGATAATTGGCCAGGGTGCTGGCCTCTTCTCCCAAGTGACAGGGGACAGGACAAGAGGGAATGGCCTCAAGCTCCATCAGGGGAGGTTTAGGCTGGACATTAGGAAAAAATTCTTCACAGAAAGGGTCATTGGGCACTGGCACAGGCTGCCCAGGGAGGTGGTTGATTCACCTTCCCTGGAGGTGTTTAAGGCACAGGTGGACGAGGTGCTAAGGGGCATGGTTTAGTGTTTGATAGGAATGGTTGGACTCGATGATCCGGTGGGTCTCTTCCAACCTGGTTATTCTATGATTCTATGATTCTATAATTTCACCAGCACTGTGTTAATATTTATTATTGGTGAAGCAGTACAATAGCAAAGGATATTCCTTATCCATAGTATAAGCCTCAGAACAATACCAGCTCTGCAGGCTCATGTCTGCAAACACCACATGCTGTATGCTGCAAGGATCAGACATAGGATATGCAGGAGTATCTACAGTGATATCAGGTGCTTGCACCTTCCTCAAAAAGAGATTTAGCAGCTTGTCAGTTCTTTGCTCTGCCTGTACGTATTCATCAGTAATGTGAGATACGGAAGCTCACACAACCTCAGATTCATGGTTATGTTTTCCCAGTTGTAACGGCAAGAGTATCTGGACAGCATAAAGGTATAGGAGTATGATGCCAAAAGTAGCGTCTGTATACTTTGGGTCAATTTCCCCAAGAAAATCTTTTTTCGTGTCTTTGTTTCGATTAATTCTACCAGTGCTGATCAGAAGCTTGTGGATTTAGTACCATACGATTCTAATGTGTTTAATAAACTAAGTTAAGTAGAGGTTGAGTTCCATTCTGTTAATGAAGACCGTTCACTGATAGTCTTCGACTAGTGTTGGTGAAGTAGGATCATTATATATACTGGGTCAGGGTTCTGAAAAATATTAACAATTATTAATATTCTTTCTTTTTCAGTTTTCTCCTTGTGTTTGGTTGCTTGATTTTGTCCGTGTTTTCTACTATTCCTGAACACACAAAACTTGCCTCTGGTTGTCTCTTCATTTTGGTAAGTGAAACTTCTAAATACAAGACAGTTTTACAAAAACTTTGATATGCACTCAAATCCTCTCTCTCACAATGGAGAAAATAGCATAACTCATGAACACTTTAAGAAACCAGACTTTTCATCAGACTGATGAAAAATATATGAAAACAGAGGATTCCATCATCATTTTCTTTAAAAACAGGTCACATTGTATAATATGTTAATAAAATGCTGTATTGCATCCCCATCTTTGCTTAAAAATTGCTGTGCTTTATAACTGATAGTTTTTCTACTGCAGTTTGCCAGTGACTGAACATGAAAGACCTTTGATACTGCTGCTGTCATTTATGAAGTCAGTATGTAGTAAGAGGCACTTATACTTAAAATAGGAAATAATTTAGGTATCTTAGATACCAATTTGTGCTAGCTATTGGTAGATACTGACATTTTAGTGGCAGTTACTGCAGTAGGATGTGGTAGTTTCATTATTTCTTCATAATACATGCTTTTGCATTATGTTTATCTCTCTTTTTCCCTTTTGAGGTAGATATAAATTGATTTAATCCCTAAAAGTGCTTAATATTTTTCATGCATTGTATGGACACCATGTTATTCATCTGCTTCTTGATGGGCCATTTAGTTCTTCAAGTGATGGCCTGAGGATAGGCGGTAGTGATCATTAAAATGTCACTGTACCCAGAGTTACCATGGTTATTTCAGTTTCATGTATACAGCAGGCTGTGGCTCATTACATAGTGCCTGGGGTGAAGTAACTGTTGACAAATGTCAGCATTTTAACTGTCATCACCGTATATTTCCAAAAGCCCTTGTCTTCGGAACAACTCCCTAATTAATTGTAGCATGAGAAGGCCGATAAGCATAATTATGGTGTATGCTATGTCTCTATAGCATGATGTGCCACTACAACAAGATAACTGAACGAAAAGTCCAGAGCTAGCTAGGTGCAGATGTGTGGTGTTCTGTTCCATCTGGTGGTTTCTTAGCAGGGCTAATTAGAGAAAGATCTGTTAAATGTGGTTTTTTGCTTCCTAGCCATATTAGTGCTTTTTTGTTTTCTGGAGAGAAGATCGGGTGGCGTTAAACCAGCTAAAAGTCATCAGATTTAATGCTACAGTCATACCTAGTCTCATTATTTACATATCTGAACAATACTTTGCAAATGGAAGTCTGTTTGAATGTTCTGTACCTAGTTATATTATTGCGATTACTACACTAATTGCTAATATTTTCTGGTATGGAAAACAGGAAAATTTGATTAGCATGAAAGGAATTATTTCTAATTGCAGGTGCTATTGTGACAAGTAATATGTTTCCCTGCATACATATGCAAATCTGTTGTAGAATGGCCATTTGTTCTGACATAAAATATGCATTTCCCATGAGCCACATATTTGTTGATTGTGTTGGTAAGCTTAGTGCTGCTGATTCCTCAGCTGGCTGGTAAGCACATTGCCTGTGCTTTGCCATGGCTTTCCCAGGAGCCTGATTGTGGTTTTGCTCTGTGAGGTCCTGAATTTGCTCCCAGTGCTGGGCGGGTGTGCGAGGAGCTCTGCTAGCTGATATACCAGTCCCTGTCCAGGTGTCCCATCAGTGGAGCTGCGCTGCTCAAGGTCTGCAGCAGGAAACTGCAACCTTTTTTGCTGCTCTGGTTTCAAAGATGGACTATGCCCATGCTAACAGTTGTGACTGTACACCCCATGGCATCCTCTGAATGCAGAAATAGCCTTAAGGAGGAAGAGGGTTGATGGCTAATCCTTGAAGCATCACTACTCACATGGGTCAACATTTCTATGCTATAGCCTGGTGTGTTCAGTAAACCCTTGGCAGGAATAAATCCAGTGATGACGAATTTTATGGCTCCTGCTGTGGGTCTCTAATGGAGAAAAATATAAACACAGCCAAGTATGATGTTCCAGAAGCAGGCTAAAGCTGACTGGTTTACTCCAGTTTGCTGATGCATGATTTGTTCCCTCTCTGCATACTGAATCATTAGCTGATATTAACAATGTTATCAAGTAAGCTTTTGCAGCCACAAACCAAGGAAACATACATTTCTATATTAACTCAGGAGTAGCTGTTTTGGCTGTGCCAACACATAAATGCAGTCACTAGGGTTTTTGCAACCTTCTTCTAGCAGTGATTTACACAATTCTTACTGAAGTGTCACTTAGTAGAGACAGTTGCATTAATTATCAGAGACCTGGTTTAATATTGGTTTGCTGCATGCTTGAGAAGGAAGGTGTATGTTTATATTCTAATGAAGTACCATACAAATACAAACCCATAGACCTGCCAGCTGGGTTTCTGTGAACTGTTTGCTTCACAGATTTATTCCAGATGGTTCTGCCTACAGCCACTTTAATTGGCTAAAAAGTTAGGGTAATGTTCCTTCAACTTAATACCTGAGCTGCCGGCTGCACTGCCGACTGTGGCTTTTGACATATTGCAGCTATTCAGAATTACACAAGGAGGTTAAAGAGGGAAGTGTAAATGAGGTGAGCAAACTTTTCCCTCCTTCTCAGAAAGGCCAGAGGAGCTGAGAAGATTATTGTTCTGCAATCAGTCAATTCCATTTATCTACCCCAGCCTCACCTTACAAGGAAGCAGAAAATGTATCTCCTAATCACTGCATCCTACATACTCTCACAGAAAAATACGATAGTGTGCGATAGCTCAAAGTAAATAATTGTTTAGGACAGCAGTGTTATCTGAGAGCTTCTGAGCATCAGCAGAGGTTAATGGACTTGTCTGGACTGCAGAAACGCCTGAGCTCTGCTCCCAGAGCTGACACAAACCTGCCTCACTGTGTCATGTCATACCCAGCCAGGACTTCAGTTCTGGCATGTGCACAAGTACTACTGTGTTCCTAGGCATCTTCTGCTTATTGGGAGCCTGTCAAGGGAAACACTTTTAGTATTTGAAGTTTATGCTTAAAATGAAAGTCCTGCAGATAAGTTAAGTGCATGTTTTGTAGAGCAATGTTGGTTAGTTACATCAGTAATTAATTTGGTTAATGTTTTTGTCCAGAAATAATAAGCCTAACCATGGAAAGAGCATCAGATAAAACTCCTTATACCTACAATGATAATTATGCTTTAGCCTCAACTCTGCACACAACTTCTGGCACTCAAGTTGTAGCAGTGATATATCCCAGATAGACAGTAGAATAAAATCTACTTCAGCATCAAAAAAAGCCACAAGCAGCTTAAGAATCCAAATAACACAGCAAGAAAATAATCTTCCGTGTGTCGCTGATCTACAAGTACGTTTGCTGGCACTTTATCAAATAATAAACACAAGGGAAGTAAAACTTAGGCTGGGAAGGCAAAATCAAATCTTTCAGGGAAGACAGCCAAGAAGGAATATGCCTGGAACTGGAGGTCATTCGCTTTCATGACCAAACTCACTATCTTTTAAGATCATTTTCAGCTAAAGCTATGTGAATAACTAGTTCACTTCTGTTTGTTTGCTGTCAATTGAGGAAAATAAATAATCTCATTTGAGGTGACCCAGAAAGGTTTGGCAAATTGAAAAGTCAAAAAAAAATTTCTTGGATCAGATTAAATGTTTCCTTTCACCTGGCATAAAATCTTATTTGTGTATTTGAGCATTTTAAAACTTTTGGCTTAAAAATAAAATTGGGGCTGTAGGAAAGGAATATCAAGTGACAAAGCATTCCATTTTTTTCATAATTTTAATTTTTAATCAACTTGGAGAGATTGCAAAATTCATATGAATTTCTGCAAGATTGGTTTTGTCAAATCTGGTTTTTTGGTTTTCTCTGAATAAGGCTGGTAGAAAGCAGTACCCGGTTCTTTAAGGTAAAAACCTCTGAAAATGTGCACTAGGAACCTATTCTTCAAGCAGAAATAGCTCCCAAAGACATAAAAGAAGGCAGGGTGCAGTAGATGAGGCTAGCTTCTACATGTACTGTGGTCACCTATGCGAATCCAAAAGCTGAGTCTAGTAAGTGTTTCTAGCAATTAAAATCTTCCTAATATTCATTCCTTCTCTAACATTTTCCCATAAAAGAAACATAGGAAAGGGGTGAATGTTTATTAAAAAACATAGGGTATAGCTGTCCCATAGCAGCCAAGCATGTATGCAGTTTACCTCTGCTGTAGGACAGTGAATCCATCCACACTCCTGTAATCATGCAAATCTGCTACAGGATTTTAAAACTGGGCAGAGTAGATTTCAAAGGGGAGATGGATACAGAAAAGTGGCTTTTTCAGTTTAGATTTATTATCCCAAAACCTGAATCTTCTTGCAATGCTTGGATAAAAGTCCTCCAGACCTGACTAGAGGACTGGATGGATGGATGGACCAGATCTGATCACAACTGCTTGAAAATATTTGTGTGCAAAAAGTGGACACTTCCAGTTGGAAATGTAAGTGCTGGTTGCACTTTACTGAAACTAAAAGTTACTAGGAGGAGGTCTGACAGAAAGTGAAAATTTGAATGAAACAGTGAAGTTATTTAAAAACATAACAGTACATGTCCCCAAAGCCATAACTCTTCTGTCAGAAGGCAGCGTTGACACTTCCAACCAACCAAGCTCTAAAACAAATAAGCACATACTGTAGCTATGGAAAGAGATAAAATTAGCAATAAAAATTCATTTCATAACAAAATAACATGGCACTGCATATAAAACTATAAAGGTGTCTATGAAAAATGTATTTTCAACAGTGCTGAGGATGATAAAATACACTTCAGACACATCAAAAAATAAAGACATCCCTTACTGGCATAAGCCTATTATCGATATGTTTCTGGGCTTGATTACACTGTCAGTAACATTTTGTCCTTTCATCGGGCCCAGTCAGCATGGGTTTATGAAAGGCAGTCCTTCCAAACTAAACTAATCACCTTCTATGACAATTTTATCTGCTTAATGGATGAGGGAAAGGCTGTGGATGTAGCATGCTTGGACTTTAGTAAAGCATTTGACAGTTTCTCACAGTATCCTACTTGAAAAACTGGCTGCCACTGGCCTGGACAGGCACACACTCTGCTGGGTAAAAGCTGTCTGGACAGCCAGACGCAAAGGGAGGTGATAAAGGGAGCTAAATCCAGCTGAAGGCCGGTCACAAGTGGTGTCCTCAGGGCTGAGTGCTGGGTCCAGATCTGTTCAATATCTTTATCAATGACTTGGATAATAGATTGACTGTGCTCTTAGTAAGTTTATGGATGACACTAAGCTGGGTGGAAGTGTCGATCTGATGGAGGGTAGGGAGGCTCTGCAAAGGGATCTGGGCAGGCTGGACTGCTCGGCTGAGTCCAGTGGCATGAGGTTTAACAAGGCCAAGCACCAAGTCTTGCACAATCCTGTGAAACGCTACTGGCTTGGGGAAGAGTGAATGGAAAGCTGCCTGGCAGGGAAGGGTGTGGGGTGTTGGTTGACAGCTGGTTGAATATGAGTTGGCAGTGGCCCAGGTGGCCAAGAAGGCCAATGGCATCTTGGGTTGTTCCAGAAGTAGTGTGGCCAGAAAGACTGAGAAGTGGTTCTCCCCCCTGTACACAACACTGGTGAGGCCGCACCTCGAATCCTGTGTTCAGTTCTGGGCCCCTCACCGCAAGAAGAACATTGAGGTCCTGGAGCATGTGCAGAGAAGAGCAACAAAGCTGGTGAAGGGGCTGGAGAACAAGTCTTACGAGGAGTGGCTGAGGAAACTGGAGTTCATTAGCCTGGAGAAGAGGAGGCTGAGGACCTTATCGCTGTGTACAGTTACCTGAAAGGACTCTTTGCCAAAGTGACAGGCAGTACAAGAAGGAATGACCTCAAGGTGCTCCAGGGGACATTCAGATTGGACATTAGGAAAATTTTCTTCACCAAAAGGGTTGTCAGGCACTGGCAGAGGCTGCCAAGGGACGTGGTTGAATCACCATCCCTGGAAGTATTTAAAAGATGGGTAGATGAAGTGCCTAGGGATATGGTTTAGTAGTGGACAAGTATGGTTCGACATGATGATCTCAAAGGTCTTTTCCAACATAGTGATTTTGTGATTCTTTTGTTCTTCTATATTAAGCAGAAATAATCATTGTAAACAGAAGAATGAAAAATCACACATTAAGTGGAATAATTTTTTCATGTAATTAAAAATTCCAGTATGTTATAGTTCTGCTGGGAAAGCTTAAATAGGTTTGATGACTAAAGATGACTAACCCAGCATTATTATACATGATCTGCAATCAGGGCAAAGAAAAATCTCATAATTAAATCACTTAAAGGCGATAGGATAACTATGAATGGCTACCTCAAGAGCTACAGCATTCAACAGCAAATGCAGTAGAGCAAGAGAGAGTTTCAGAGTCACTGCCAGAGTGTTCCCTAGACAGAACTACCAGCCAGGTACACTCCAACAAGAAATTCCTATTTGCTGTGCAATGTTAAGTTCACTGGAGCTGTCATAAGTCAGTGGCTACTGGATGAAATACAATCCATGAAATTATTTTCCATTCCCTCTGACTGAACAGGGCATGTTTAGACAAATAGGTGTTACTGTGAAATGAAGAAAGAGGGATGGAAATAGCAAACCCACAAGCAGTGTTAAATGTAACACAACTTATGACGTGCTAAAGTTTTAACATTAAAATTGCTAACCTGTAATAAGAAAGTCAGCGTTAATTGTTTAAGTAGGTGCATTATACTCTTATATTCATGTTATCTGATCCTATACAAGAGCTTGCACTTAGCGTATCTTGTCCATGACATTATATGGCTATATGCGAAAAATCACAAGGTAATATAGCAGTCTTGTGAACAATCAGTTTCTGATTTCTTTTGTTTCTCAGCACAGGGAGGACTAGCATTCAAAAGTGGAGAACATATTTGAAGAGGGACATGACTGCCCATGTCATTTGGGAAAGAACCATTTAGCCAGCCATTCACAGGCTCACTTTTTGTAGAACACAGAATCTCTAGGACCGGAAAATGTGGAGCATCTCTAGGAGTGGAAAACGGAGATGGTTCAATGTCAATGATAGTGTCAAGATTCACATTAGTAGGGATATAGTTCTTTGACAAGAGAAAAGCACATCTCCCTTTAAGCTAATCAGTACATTCTGCCAATGACCCAACAAGCTTTCCTTGACCACCTTTAAAGACAATTGAGCAACGCTCCTTGCACAACAGCTGCTTTGCCATGACATGTCTTCCTTCTCATTTTATCAGTTTAGTGATAACAATGTAGCATGGGAAACTACTTAAAAGTGATAAGTGTAATATTATCCATAGACTAGAATTGTAATAGCTTATGCTAGACTACAGTATTGATTTTATTGACTTCATGCCAGAGTTTGATAAGGGTCCAAACTTGTTATGTGGAGAGCAAGATCTACCTCCTTATAGCAGGCAACAGAGAGTTCAGATTGCAACAGTAAAAATGGCTAGCTATCAAAATCTCTATCACAAGTTTAGACCTCACCTTTGTTAGGGAAATATTGATTTGCCAAACAGAGATGCAGAACTTGTTTCCAGAGGAAAGGCAACGTACATGGCAATAAATAACATGTAAGGAAAAAGTCTACAATACACTAACGGTCAAAAGGAAAAGAATGCTAAAATCCGCAGAATATCAGTGATGTGAAAGCTGTTTGGAAATGTAGGGAACACCCACCATCTGAGTACATATAGAAGCTGTAATCCACCCATTCACTTTGCACAGGTGAGACAAAACATAGAAAAACATAGCCTGCTACAGTCAAAATGTCAGATTTCCTCAAGTGAGAGAAGAAATCTGTTCACAAGAAACAGTTTAAAAACTGAGAAGTCAAGCAAATAGGTATGAAAATACAGGCAAATACAAAATATATATATAAGGATCCAGAGCAGACATACATATCTATAATACAAACTCCAAAAAGAGTTTAAAGTGTATGTGGTGGTAAATACACAGACACACTCTGGAACCAAGTCAGGTCCTGAGGATTTTATTAGCAAAATAAGTATTGGCCAATTAAAACTTGTAGGCTTCCATAAAGTACCTAAGGAAAAGGTGTATGTCATGGACGGGATAATAACTTTGCTGTCAAATCTGAACCAGACAGAAATTGACTGATTGTACCACTTGAAAATAGGATCACAGGAAACGAATGTCTCATAAAGATATACCTATGTTTTTAAGAGGATGTGGAAGGGGTTTGTTATTTTCTTTTTCCAGCAGACCAAAATTCCATAAGCCTTCTAGGGAAAAAAAAAAAAAAAGATAATAGGGTAGCTGCAAAACACTCAGCAAATAACATAATTTGTAAAAAATAAGACTTGGTATACTGACTCTCGAAGTCTAGCTGTTGGAATGTACAGAGGGGACCAAGTCAACATTTTCACTCCACCTAAGAAATTGATTAAAAATGTCATAACCAAAGATTTTTTCAAGTTTGATGAGTTGACAGAGGTTCATATATTCAAGAAATTAAATGCATAATCAGGATTTTGACAGACTAAGTAAAGTCCCTTCCAAGTCCAGTTTGCCAAAAGTTACTGATAGTCACAGAACACTGGATGTACTCTTAGAGAAGCTCTGTTAGTGAACTTTGCAAACTGGGAAACGGCAAAAATAAACCACTTTTAAAAAGAACACAGCAAACATTTGCAGAGTCTCTAAGATTTAGCAATCCCAAGCATTGTACAACTAAAAAGTAAAAGAGTAAATCTCCTCTCCTTCTGTGTTATACAGCATGTCAAATGTTATCAGTTAATTCACATACATGTGTTCAGCCGTAACAATCAGCCTAAACCCCTTGCATCAGAACAAAATTAACATGGATGTCAGAGCATAAAAAGATTCAGAGTCCGTACTGGCTCTGGCACCCATTTCACATTTCTTTTGGACACCGCAAAAGATATCAAATTCTTCACAGACATTTCAAAAGAAAGATTTGGGAGCTGTGTTACTACAGAGACATGTGCTTGCATGTCTGCCTGTAGCATGTGACATAAGAAATGTGACAACAGCAGAAAAAAATGCGTGAAGAAATCACAAAGGAAATGCAAAGGCCTGGGTACAGCTGGACAGAACTTCATTGTTTTCAATATGTGGATAATTTTAAAACCAAAAAGAGACTGTTTACTGCTGATGTCTCACTAGAGAGAAAGAAAATGTAACCAAGCACAAAGCAGGATATGAATATATTTGGAAAGTAGAAAATTATTCTATACTGTGGGTTTTACCACTATCATCTTCCTTCAGCAATTCTCTCAGAAGTGTAGCTGTACCTGACATAAACAAGTGATATGGAGTAAAGCAGTGAGTGCAATGAGAGGGAATAGAAAGACCCATATTTAAGAGTGATGATCTGTCTGGGGAAGAGCAGGATAGACATGGTGTGTGGTGAAGTCAACATTTCCCATTGCCATTTTCCCAATTTGAAAAAGGGTTTCAGTGATCACCAGGGTCTTGCTAGAAAAAAACTACATCCACTAAAAGCCAAAAGCCAAAAGGAGTTTTGGGATGTGTTTTCCTACACATGCACTGACATGGTAATCGCAGTAACCATGAGGGCCAGCAGCCGGGAGTGCAGCTGCCCAGTGCCTGTGTGCCTTTCATTCTTGTGGCACCAGCAGATGCTCAGCAGCCCGTCCATGGTGGTGGTGTGGATCTGCTCATCTGCAGAAGCAGAAGGGTGTCTGTCATCCTCATGGATGGTGAGGAAGGTTAGCACAGTTTCAGTGCTAGGAATTGTGCTTTGCTTCTGATACGGTAAATACTTACATTTACTCCGTGAGAAATGATGAAGAACACAATTAAATGGCAGTTACCTAATTCTGCTTTACCATCTGATTCAAAACTGTGTTTACTTAACAGAAAAACTTTGGGCTTTTTTCTGTTGTGAGTGAATAAAGAAGCATGACCAATAGGTGCCATTTCAAGTAACAAACACAAAAACCTAAAAGGGAGTTGGATAGCAGAAGTCTTATATAGCATGTGGCTAATTAAAACTAAGTGTATCACTGGGATTTTAATATTATATCAATAGACTTGTAGCTGTGTATGAGATTAAAAGGCACAGAACTGGTTTCTCAATAATCCTCTATTAATGTAGAGTTAGCATGGGAAATCTTAATCATAATCTGGAAAAGTAAGTGTAGTAAAAGTATCACATTCATTGTAAAAGTGATAAATGACAAAAAGGTGCATAATATAGACTGGGAGAAGTCTGTCTAGAAAGCTGCCTGGAGGAGAGGGACCTGGGGGTGTTGGTTGACAGCCGACTGAATATGAGCCAGCAGTGTGCCCAGGTGGCCAAGAAGGCCAATGGCATCTTGGCTTGGATCAGAAACAGTGTGACCAGCAGGTCCAGGGAGGTTATCCTCCCTCTGTACTCGGCACTGGTGAGACTGCTCCTCGAATCCTGTGTTCAGTTCTGGGCCCCTCACCACAAGAAGGATGTTGAGGCTCTGGAGAGAGTCCAGAGAAAAGCAACGAAGCTGGTGAAAGGGCTGGAGAACAGGCCTTATGAGGAGCGGCTGAGAGAGCTGGGGTTGTTTAGCCTGGAGAAGAGGAGGCTGAGGGGTGACCTCATTGCTCTCTACAACTACCTGAAAGGAGGTTGTAGAGAGGAGGGTGCTGGCCTCTTCTCCCAAGTGACAGGGGACAGGACAAGAGGGAATGGCCTCAAGCTCCGCCAGGGGAGGTTTAGGCTAGACGTTAGGAAAAAATTCTTTACAGAAAGGGTCATTGGGCACTGGAACAGGCTGCCCAGGGAGGTGGTTGAGTCACCTTCCCTGGAGGTGTTTAAGGCACGGTTGGACGAGGTGCTGAGGGATATGGTTTAGTGTTTGGTAGGAACGGTTGGACTCGATGATCCGGTGGGTCTCTTCCAACCTGGTTATTCTGTGATTCTGTGATTCTGTGAAATTTCATTTCATGGTTGTGTATTGCACTAGGAGATGAACTGAAAGCTCTGGTTGTGATTTATTCGCCTCTAATAGGGTTTATTCTGGGTTGTGTTTTCAGATTTACGTCCATCTCTCCCACTGGTAAACTGCAGTTGGAAAGAATTAAAACATTAGTTCCTATATTTTATATATAAAATATAAAAAATATAAAATATATTGCTTCTCTTGGCAACCTGTTCCAGTGCCTCACCACCCTCACAGTAAAAAAGTTCTTTATAATATCCAATCTAAATCTCCCCTCTTTCAGCTTAAAATCATCCTATCACTACACTTTCTGATAAAGAGACCCTCCTCAGCTTTCCTGTCGGCCCATTTAAGTAATGGAAGGTCGCTATAAGGTCTCCCCATTACCTTCTCTTCTCCAGGCTGAACAAGCCCAACTCTCTCAGCTTGTCCTCGTATGGGAGGTGCTCCAGGCCTTCTTCATGGCCCTCCTCTGCACTCACTCCAGCAGATCTATGTCTTTCCCTTGCTGAGGATTCCAGACCTGAATGCAGTACTCAAGCTACTCTCCTACTGCTGAATCAGTAATAATACAAATGGGTATGCAAATTGTATTATTGTTTTGAACAATGAAGTATGCAAGTATTCATATCTGCTGACTTTAATCTGGAAACTGGCCAGTAAAACAGAAATGCCTCTAGTCCTCCACCAGCTTCTGCATCAGAACTATTTAAAGCTCAAACCTTCCTCAAGTTTATGTGAACCAGACTAGTGTCGCATTTCTCCTCACATCCCAATAGTATCTGTTTGAAGTGTAGAGTCCAACTCTGGTGCTCATTACCTTGAATCAGTAGGGAGTTTTTTTGTCTGAGAGAGGGATACAGAAGCTGAAGTGTTATGTTCTTGCTTTAATTGAATGAGAAAACAATCTCATCCTCTTTGACAATGAATAATAAAGCATTGTTAGTTGAATAGTATCAGCTATTCATCATATGTCACCATGAAGAGATTTTAGCAGCTGGTGACATTCTTAAAGCAGTCAGCTGTAAATTAAAGGATGAGCACATGTTTATTTTCCCTTTTCTGACTGATCGGGAGACACAGGACTTCCCTGGAGAGAGGAAACTTCACAAGCTCTATCAGATGACATTGTTCCTTCTATTCCTGCTGTTGTGCTAGAGCAGTGAGTCCGTGCTGATTTACATAAAACGAGCATCTCCAGTGCAGCAACACTGCAGAGATGTTGTCTTCAGTAGGAAAACACTTGTGGCCTTATTAAAGCTTATTTCAGAGGGTTAATTTGATTTGTTGTAGTCCATTTCCGAGGCTTCTGACAATGTAGACTCAGTTCTATGAGCTCTGGGCAGACAGCTCCTTACATCAGTCTGCAGCTCAGTTGTCCTTCTTCACAAGCCTTTAGAATACATTAAAAAAAGTTTCTATTCAAGAAACATAATTAAAATAACAACACAGCCATTGTCTTGTGGGCAAATTTCCTAAATGCGCACCTCAGCTCATTTATGCAGTGCAAAACAACCAGGAGCTTCCTAGAAGAACAGCACAGAGCGCTCAACTTTGGTTATTTTCTCATCTTGAAAATTATTCTAATTCCCAGAAATTATGGTCTAGAAGCAAGGCACCTGTTTTCAGCAGCAACAAATTATTTTAAGTTTTAATAAGCTGTTATGTTAATGAACTAGAAAGCAATGACAAAAAGTTTTTTGCTGTTATGATGTTATGCTTAGGGAAATACTTATCATTAAGAACTATTTGAGAAGCATATTAATGTAGATAATTCCAACAAATCATCACTTGTATCCTAATGAGTTAGGAAAAAAAGGTGCTCATCATAGCTGGATTGTACAAAGTATGCTTGATTTAATTAATTATCAGCCCTGTTCATTAGAGTCCTCCAGGACCATCTGTTAATAGAAGCCTTGCTTTGGATAACCTCTTATTTTCCTTTCCAGCCATTTGTGTGGCTCTCATTGTTCCAGTGGCAGAGCAACCAAGGCACATGTGGATGTAAAAAACTTCCAGAGCACGCTGGTGCCTGTGTTCCTTATGCCAAAGGCAACTGAATCTTTTAAGCCTGTGCATTTCAGCCTTGCTTCTCTTGCATATGTATATTTCCCCATGACAACTGGAGCTGTGTATGCAAAAATATTTCAGAATGAAAAGTTCATCAGTCTGGATGAACTGTGCTTTAAGAAGGAAGGAAGACTTTGCACTGTCTGAACCACCAATGCATCTGCTGTAATAGTTACTGTGAGGGGCTAACTGTGAGCTTAAATAGCCAAACAAGGTGCAGATTGTAGTAATTGTGGTACAGGCTGAGATGTGATTGTGATTGGAAAAGGATGACAGGATAGGGAAAAGGAAGAAATGACAAAGGAATCCCTGCTCTGCCTTGGAAGAGTTAGTTTAGGTTTCCAGTAAATCTAAATTTGCTCATCAGTTCAAATACAGGCTTCCTAAATATTGAAGGAGGCCAGGTTTAACAACAGTGCAGGATTTTCCCATTCTGATGTAAATGTTGTTATTCATATTGCATAAGTAATCCAAATTACTGAGGTTCCACTGTGTTATACATAGGACAGAGCTACTTAGAATGCATCATTTTATAGCAATCCTAAACATCACGTGAGGTTTAATGATTTATTCTGTCATATGCCTTTCCAATTATGTCCTGATTTTCTGTTTCAATTTCTAAGGAACTAAACAAAGAAACCAAAAAAATTGAAAACCTAGATTTATGCTTAATTTTGTAATAAGCTATTCCAAATGAAGATTAAAAAAAATTCCTGATCGTGTTTAGGACGCATGCTTATAATTTTTGTCCATGGAAAACCAAGAACCTCGTGACTCGGCAGCTGCCATAGGAAAAAGTAATGTCATTCTCTGGCCTGTGTTAACCTTGACAGAGATTTGAGTTTACATTGTGACTGAGTTCACTGATTACTAAAACATTGCTTTTTTCACAGTAGTGTTGGTTTCCTTGTTTCTCCTTAGTTTCAACCTGCACTGATCCAAAATACAACTAAACTGTCACTCACATTTTCTAGGAAAGTCCTTTTCCTTTAGACTTTATTTACAACGATATGTATTCCCTTTAAAATCAGTTGCTCTTTGAAGAAGGAGTGAGCAGGATATAAGGATCATTTTGAAACATCACTATTTCAGAAAGTACAGAAATAAGTGTGAAATCCCATCTCCACTTTACTCAATGTCTTTTCTGTTATGAAAGCTTGTACTGTATTTTAAAACGACCAGAAATTTGGTATGTGTGGAAGAAAACCATATATCAGAAGTTCTTTTAGCATTCCAGTGCACAGAGCCATATTTACTGTATTTAAGCTCACTTACTGTAACTACACTGACTTTTCTTAACATTTACTTAAGCAGCAGAAATTTCAGTTAATTTTGAGGTAATAACACCATGCATAAATCTGTAATGTAGCTAGAAATTGTAACTATTTTTCTCAAGGAAGGAACAAAGGCCTTTCACGTTGTTTCTCCAAGAAAAAACTTATACTCTTACGCCACCCTCCAAAAAAGAACAAAATTGAAAACACATCCTTTTGCTCTTTTTCTCTTTCAGAATAGACATATATCTCCATGAAATTTCTCTTTGTAGTATGCGTATATGTGTTTGTGTGTGAGACAAATAGGATTTCTGCCTCTGATACACAAGCACACCATGCAGCACAGGAGACTCTCAAACATGCTCTCAGCATACAATGCCTTTTCTCATCTTTGTATAACTGAGCAAGCATAGCAAACAGTAATTGCTAACAGTAATACAGATGATGAATACAAAACTGCATAGCACTAACAGAAGCCAAAATAGTAAACTACTTAAAAAAATAGCTTCATTTCAACTTCTACCAGCAGCTTTGTGATACTAATTTAGCTGAACTGAAGCTGTAGACTAGTCGTTTCAGAATCGTTAAGCACTTTCTGTTCTTGCCAGTTCTGCATTGGAGGCCCTACTAACGTCTAGAGAATGATAGAGGACACGTTCCTGGTTGTATACATCAGCTCCTGTAAGATGCCTGTGACAATTTCAGCTTGCTTACAATGCAAGAAATATTTCTCATGCATCTGTACATATAGTGTGTTTTTCAGCAAAATTAAAAGCTTCAGTCAAATGAAATGTGGTTAGATTTCAACAAGGAAAATATTTTATTGGAAGCAAAGAATGTTTCAAGCTTTGCTGGTCTCCCCTCCTTTGGTATCTCTTACTCCTGCCCCAAAGAAGAAATTTCCATTGGAGAACAGGATGTCAAATGGCCTGGATGCCTGTCATCAACCTCTATAAATTCAGACACATCATCTAACAATGTGTAAACCAGATTGTAAATTAATTATTTAACCACTATAAAAGTAGTACTGAAATAACTAACATACATAATCTTCCTTTTTTCCAGTTGGCTTCTTGACCATTATACTCTTGGCCTAGCAAAATTTCCTACAAGGAAATGTACCACATGGTAGACAACTCTCAACAGTTATCGTTACTATATGCAGAAATTTTTCAGTTTTGAACATAATCCTTTCTAAATTTGTGAAATAACTCTGACCATGAAATTAAGCTGAAGTTTCTTGTAGTAGAATGAAGAAAAAGAAAACTTTAACCAGTTGCACTCATTTTTCCATGTGTTCTTTTCCAACAAAAAAAAAAAAAAGACATTTTCTTTAGCCACATTTTAGCAAAGAGATTTCATTCTGCTTTTGTGATTTAGGCGTTCAATATGAGATTTACAGAACTGGAAACAAAGGCATTGAAGAAGGTTCTAAAATCTCTTTCAGTGTGATGTAGTTATATACGCTGACATGCTTAAGGAAGAAATACTGTGTTTTCAAATTGTTTTATGATGGAAAAATCAAATTAAATCCACAATGTTTCAATGTACTAGTAAAGCACCGTTACATGACACTAGATTAATAATGCCATTTGTTCAAAGAAATTAATGGCTGAGTTGACATATGTGATATGTACAGCCTTAGTGGCTTCCAAAGTTGTAGGGTCTCACAGTTAAAAACCATGCAAACTTTTATTGGAAAAAAGTCAATATTGGATCAACTCTACTCTTGCAAATAATTCTCTATCTAAATAATTTACAGTGTTTTCTTAACTGTACCACACTATTCCTCATCTTGTTGAAAAAACAAAGTAATTGAAGGACAAGGACCAGCTTTAGACTGTACATGGAAATACATTCATCTGCCAAATAAAATACAGTGTTCATCCTCTTGTTCTTGGTGAACTTCTTAAGAAGTTCTTTCAAGTACTTTTCTCCTTGTTTTGGTTAGCACATGAATTTTTATTTTAAAACCTACAACTTCATGATGCCATTCCAGAAGAGAATCTAAATTGAGTTTAGAATTTCATACCAGTATTTATGTACTATATCACTGCATATTATAGGGATTTAGATTTCCTTAAGGTATGAACATAAATTGTGGTCCAAGCTCTATTGGCAACTCCGCTAAGCTCACTGTAGTACGGAAAAATTTCTTCCTATAGAAGTTGCATAAATACAAGCTGATGCTATTGAAATGGACAGTCTTAAAGAAGTTTCCAATGTGCAAAGAAAACCTGACAGACAAGGCGAGATTTTTAAATGCTTTCATTCACAAGTTGTCCAGGGAAAGATATGCAGAGTATGAACATCCATTTACTGTCTTACAAACAATTACATGACCTTTTATGTAATTACATTTGCATGTATCTTAACACGCTTCTAGGAACAAACTGATTTCCTAAATGTTTCTGTATCATCTTAATCACTTCACCTGTATATTGCTACAATGAGAATATTATCTACCAAAACATTCAGCTTTCAAACTAAGAATTAGTTTTATGAATGTAGATGTATAACATGTCTTCTTCACTAACTGTTTAAATTACCTGTGGCCTCATCCTTATTGTCCAAAGTCACTGAATATTTGGCTTTGGTATTTTTTAAGTGTGATTCAGTACTTTGGTGTTTCATAGTTAGTAGCCAATCTTTGCAGATATTCAATGCTATCCAGGTTAGATTTGGACCTTTCATCAGGAAGCTCTGGATTCTGTGTTTTGTGTGTAGGTGGTCAACCATCCTGGGGAACAGAGTCGCGATATTGGCTTGGGATCTTCAGGTGCTCAAGGCGTACACACACAGTGCTCATACATTTACTGGTGCTTCAAAGTTGGTTATCTGTAACAGGCATATTTCTTACTTTCTTTTTCTAGGAATTTGTCATGATTGTTGTCTTTGGTTTGGAATTTATTATTCGTATCTGGTCTGCTGGATGCTGTTGTCGATACCGAGGATGGCAAGGAAGACTGCGCTTTGCAAGGAAACCATTCTGTGTAATAGGTGAGTGTCCCAGCTCTAGATTATTTTAAGATAAAAACTGGTTTGCTTCTCAATGAAAACTAATGCAATCAGACTTTATTTACAGTAACCAGGTGTAAATCCAGAACAGTTATGTGTCACCTGTCATTTGCCCAAGGTTTTTCAAGATATAAAATCACAAAGTCCCTAAATACCAGTCAGCCTATGTGTCATATGTTCTCCAACAGACATGTTCCTGTGCATGTCACACAGCTGTCATGTATACTGACACAATGAGGGACCAAGAGCTTGAAAATCACGGGAGCTGTATGCATTTAGTGGGCATGAATACCAGACATCTTCTATAAACATGTACACATACCATGAACATATGTGCATTCATCGTGTTCTCCTTATTTAATCACTGTGATCAGACATGTGTACACACAGTAAGTTTGCAAGCCTATCTAGAAATGTCTTCTGACAAGACTGCATCTACCTGCATTGCCACTCTCTTGCATGACAGTCCAGGTATCTGCTCTGCCAGTGACTCTGGCATAGGATACAGGTTACTTCCACAACTATTTCAAGAGACTTTTCTGTCCCTTCTTACCTCTAGAAATTCTCTCTGAGAATGATGAACAGGCCCAGAACCAATCAAAACCATATTTTTAGAAAGAACCTGCAACAATACAGTTTCCCAATAAGAGTAGAAATCAAGGATGGCTAATAAAATTAATCTGATAATTTCTGGTAAATCCACATCTGAGGAATTCCTGCAATGGAGAAAAGAGGTGCATAAGTAGGTGGAAAGGCATCACAGACTACCTCTCCATCAGAAAGAATCACCCCATCTACACTATTGTATGACATTTTGGGAGAGGAGGATGTATTGGTATTGACAGTTCTTTTGTTCAGGCACAGGGGAGGTGGGGAGGTGCCCTGAGGCTCCCATGTCCAGCCAAAAGGAAAGTGGAAAGAAAATTGAAAAATACTCCCAGTCCTTACCAGCCACGTGTCAAGGGAAAGCTAGCAATTCAGACGTTCACTCTCCCTGGCATCAACAAACACTGCTAGTGTCCTTAACCAGGTTTACCATTATTGCAAGATTTTGCTGTTTATCTGAAACTTTGCAGTGGTCAGATTTTTGTCGACACACAAGAAAGTAGCAGACTGTTAAATTAGTAAAATTAGCCTACTTTAGCCATTTAGAGCTTTACTTACTAGAAATATACAAATCTTTAAAGAATTTGAACTGACTAGAAGCATTTGACATCTCATAGTGGTTTGCTGCTTTCCCAAACGCTGTTGTGTGAGAACACTAGCAGTTTGTTCAATTCAGCTTTCATTTCTACTCCCTTTACTATCTCTATTCAACTGATGAGCTTTCTGACAGTGATTACCTTCCATCTGAGGTGTTAACTCCCAGCAAAAGTGAATGGAGGGGTTCTTCCTTGTCCAAAACTCTGCTTGTTACCATGGGGTCATTGACATAGATTTTACCCCTGTCCTTTAAACAGTTCAGTTACACTCCTACTGTTCTTGAAATAGTTCAAGCAGGTCTCCTGGCAAAGGCCTCAGTGAGTGTTGGGGTTTGGTTTACTTCACTTAATACTGTTTTTTCCTGCTTTCTTTGGAGTCACACGCTCTCTTTGTTGCACCTGTGTTCACACAGGTGACCTCTAGCCTTAACAGCATCTTCTCTATCCCCTTTGTAACTCCATCCCTTGCTAACAGAATTAATTAGTAACAGACAGTCTTTTGCTTACAATGTCTTCCTGTGATGGTTCATTGGATCAAAAAGGAACTTTGTTCTGCAAAACACTATACAGATACTAGCACAGCTGCTGAAAACTTGCCATTCATTATTCTGTGTCTCTTTTCTGCTGATGACTGATTTTTGTCCATTTCTGGACTTTAGCATCCCTGAAGGGAGCTTCAGATGTTCAGTTTCTCTACAGATTTGATCTTTTGAGGATGAACCTTTGGCAAGTCATCTTGCAGCTCTTGCTGTGTAAGGTAACCACTTGCCTGCACCTCGAATTTGCAGTCATAGCAGAGTGTGCCCTAGCAGCAAAGGCCAACAGGTTGTATTAGCTAGAGCACCATCAGTAGATGAAGGTGCATGTTTATCTCCCTTTATTCAGCACTAATTTGTCCACATCTAAGATGCTGCATCCCATTTGCCCCCTCCAACACCATATATTAAAGTCAATAAACTGGAGTGAATTCAGTGAAGTCCACCAAGATGACTGGTGCTGGAACATTTGTCCTGCGAGGAGAAGTAGAGAGATATGGGTTTGTTCAGCCTGGAGAAGGGACGGCTTCAGGAAGGTGTCTCTGAAGTCATTGCAGAGGTCTCCTTAAAAACACATGGCCAGTTTGAGGCTATTACTTTTCTTGTGTTTGTTTAATTATTCATTTACTCATCCATGCAGTTATTCTTTCTGCTTATTGTTACAGTGGAACAATAATATTTTAGCAGACTTAGTCTGTTTACTATTAATTAAATTTGCTACGTATCTCCAGCAGATCTGTCCTTTCGTTATTTTTGTGATCAAACACAAATCACATAGTGAAATGGCCTTAGAGCTAGAAATAATAAATTTGAGGATTACCTTATGGGTCACATTCAGACAGCCTTTTTTTTTTCCATTAATAACCTAATAACCTGAAAAACTTTATTCAGGGCCAAACCTCTCTGCTTACATTACTCTGTCTACAATGTTACTACCCTGACAAATTAGTTTATCAAGCAACTCTGTGTGCTACCAGGTTAGTAATGATAGCGATCAAATTATTTGATAGTTTTGTACCATTGTTTATTTTTATGAAAATGGGAATAACAGTGTAGCATTAAACCTTGTTTTGTATTATGTTCTGTGTCCTCTGGTTGTGTGTGAGCTTGTGTACATGGTGTAAAGGGCTTATTAATATACCATCCCAGGTACTTGACATATGTACTTAAAGATATACTTCTGCAAATCCCAGATTTCCCCAACATATCAGTCTGAAGCTTGGCTGTTGGCACTGTAGAGCAGTGTTGCTCTGTTATGCCTTGCACAAAGGTAGAAATCAAGACACCTCATCTCCCGGTTGCTGCCTCTGTGTGCCCGGGGCTCCCGTGTCCAGAAAAAAATCTGTGTCTGCCTGTGCCTTAGGGAAAGCCGTGCTCTCTGAAGATTCCCTGATATAAAAAAGGACATGTCTGCTAATCAGAGAGAAAGTAAAGGATCTCCTCCATGTAAAGCCAGTCAGAGATTATAATGTTTGTCCAGGGCAACTAGACTTTCTGATGATCCATCCCAGTGAAAGATTTCATGTATTTCACTTAGTCCATTAGCAGTTTCCCCACAGCTGCTTCTATTTTACCTCTAGTCAAGCTACAGCATGATGGAAATGTCGCAAGTTCAAATGCTGTTGAGGCTGCAGAATGAACAAATTCCCAACAGGAAGCTTAAGTCCATTATCTGTAATCAGGCTCTTGAACTTCATGGCTGGCAAACCTCGTTTCAGAGCATTAAGTGATAGCAGAGGCTGTTGCATATTACTGGATCTATTTTTCATTAATTAGAGTGGTAACAAACCATCATATGGCATTTTTGTAAAACCTTTATAAACAAGTCCATACCTAGTGTGTTACAAGAGCTGCTGAGCTTTTAATTTGAATTAATTCAATATATTTATATAATGATATATTGTGTGTCTGTCACCTTGGTATTTAGACATATTATATAATTTAAATACACACAGATAGTAAATCTGCTCATGATAAAAAAATATAAACAGCCCCTTTCCAGTATAATTTGAACTCTAAATAACCCATTGATGGTCTGTAATTAAGTATATGCTTGACCAGGGAGATACTTCTCACATTACAGTTCATTATAAATCCTGGCCAGCAGCAGCAAATTCTGTGTCGGGGGGTCTCCTGCCAGCCTGACTTGAACTCATCTCAGGAACATGCTGACCACTTTGCTCCAGAAAATACTCTGATAGCAGTAGCAGTATTGAGATTGGAAATTGAAAGTTTGCCAGATAATTTCAGCAGCCGTAATTATGTGCAATGAACAGCAGCACACTTTAGGCTAAAACAGTCTGAAATTGTTTAGGTTTTGAAAACTGGTATTTCGTGGCATATCTTCATGTTTGACAATCCTGGCAATTTCGGTTTTAGAAAAGCACAGGACAAATAATGTCTTCTCCATATCAGCTATGGACCTTATTCCCTCAAGTTTAATTTTGCCAGCTAATACCCTCCCTGCTGAGAAAGGTGTTGTTTGCTATGAGTAAAGACACCAGGCTCTGGTCTTCTTTTTCTGGAAGTTGTGTGTCTGCTATTGAAAGGAAATCTGTTAGTTTGCTGCAATGCGGTTCATGTTGAAGTTTCCCCACTGGTTTCTTTCTGGTATGCGCTAAAGAATTCAGCAGCCTGTATTTATTGATTAGTATGTTTTTTTGATCTTACACTTGCGTCCTTATGGTGTTATTTTGAGTAGAGGAATGCCTACTATGAATTGGGCAACCTGGGTGAGGTGTTTAATAACTTCTTTCCTGCTGGGAAGCTGTGGGTGGTATTACATTTCATCTTCAGTTTGAGGTTTTGATCTGAGGGCTGAGCATTTTTTTTGCCTCTGTATTTTGTGCATCTGTTGAGATATTTGGTAATGAAGGAAGTCTGCAAGGCTAGCATAAGATTTCTGATTATACGAATTTTCATTGAAAAATATTGATTAATTGAAATCAAAGTAATTCCTGGAAACAAACCAATTTATATTCAATCTGGATTTTTTTTCTCTTTATCATCGAATCTTGAAGCACTCTCTCTCCCAAACATGCAGAATAGTCAATAATACAGTTTCTGGTTTCTGGATAAAGTATTGTTAAATTCTTGCTCTGGGAGATTTGGAGCAGGAAAATACAGTCTCTCAGTCCTGCTGAAACTACCCAAACATCAGTAAATAATTCTTAGTTTGTCCAGAGAGAGATGGTGATTTAACCTGTCACCTGGTGTTAATTGTAGTCATCTGCTACGTGAGAACCTTTGATTATTTTCATCCAAAGAATAATCAATCATTTTGTAAGAAGACAATTCCAGCAGTACAAGTTAGAAGAGATCCACACCAGAATGGATTAAATAGGTTAGAGCACTAGAATGTGATGAATCAGAAAATGATGATAGTTGTGATAGAAAGCCTGTTAAAAGCCAGAGACCTTTTATTAAAAACTAATTTATTTGTGATACTAGAATTACTTTCTTAGAAGGCTATTGAAGATATTTTCCCAAGCATGAGGTAATGTTTATTCCAAATAAGACTGATATAGCTCAGTACCTGTACGAAAATGTTTAACAATTCTTAATTCAGTTCACCTTTGATAAGAAAGTCTCCTAAAGTCAAACGTCACAGTCAAATGATTTAGAAATAATGAGGTACTGTGTCCATACTCACTCGGATTCTGTAAATGGTTTATGGTTTCTTTGAAATGACTGATGATCTTTCATATCGGAGTCTCAGAAAATATACTCTACATATATGGTATTTATTATAACTATTAAATTATATATTATAAAATACTATATTTTGTAGAATACTATGTATTGTAAAATATTATATGCTATGATTGTATATTATAGAAAGCCCAGTGCCACTTATGAGCCACAAGCTTTGAGTTACTTGGAAATGTACAGTAAGAAGGAGGTAAACAACTGACAGACCAAGAAGCAGTCAACATGTTTTGATTTTAGACTTGGTATGTTCAATTTCGCTCACATTTTTTAGGGACTGGCTTTAAACCTTTTGCTACTATAGATGCATAGTATATGAGGGTGCTTACAGAAATACCTTTCTTTTCACTACCTGTCTTTATTCTGTTTGAGATGTTCATATACTGCCTTACTACGCTGAATTCCCATCATATCCACAGATGAGATAGTTGCTCAAAATTCCATGCATACATGTAAATTCTTCAATCCAAAATTAAGTTATTGTTAGTGTAAAGTACTGGTGTGGAAGTTAGAGCTAGATAGGATTGTGCGAAATTCACTTATCTGCCTAGCTCAGCATACGAGTCTCAAAAGCAGTAAAATTTTTGGCTTGTTTCTCAAGTTGTATCATTCCTAGAATTGAAAAAATATCTTTAATGAAGTGAATAACATGTAAGAATTTAATTGATACATAAGAAAATACTTGGCCCTCTTGACTTCTTTCCAGATGTTGTGCTGCAGATCAGCTGCTTCAGTGTGTGAAGTTCCTTGTAACTCACATCTCAGATCACCATCAGCTCTTTCACATAGCTACTCCGTGAGAGGAATTGCTGCTTCAATGGCTGCACAGATTTTGCTTTTGCAGCAGGGAATTATGCTCTCCAGGCAGAAATTTGAATTGTTTAGGAACATTTCCATATTGGTCTAAAATAGCATCCTATTTGACTAGGTGTTTGCTATTTTGGCCTTCTACAAGTGCCCATTACTCTGTCCTTGGCACATGTGCAGCCACTCACAGGATTGTGAAATTCCCAGCTTTCGGTACCACTTTATTTCAAAAGCCAGTTTCAGTGAGTCTTCTGTTTTACTAACATGCCTATAGTTAATTAGGAGTGCCTTGGCAGCCTGTTAACATAACTTTCAGAGTTTATGCCTCGGTGTGATACATAAGACAACTGTCTGACTATTTGGGTCATAATTAACTGCTCTTGCCAGTATCTGTTGGCCAAATTGTGCTTTCTCTTGTAGTATCGTAGCCTCATCCCTGCAAACCCAAAGGAAGATAGTTGAAGAGGTCTAAGTGGAGTTATTGGCTTAACATATACTCTAGGAAACTATCTAAAATGGCTTGAAAGCCCTATGCAGCTAGGGGAAACAGTGAGAAATGAAAAAGTACATTAGAATAGAATAGAATAGAATAGAACAGAACAGAATAGAATCATTGAATCATTTAGGATGGAAAATACCTTTAAGATCAGTAAGTCTGATCCTTAACCTAACACTACCAGTTTAGTTCACTGCTAAACCATGCCCCTAAGCACCACAGCTATACATCTTTTAAATACTTCCAGGGATGATGACTCAACCACTTCCCTTCACAGCCTGTTCCAACGCTTGACAACCCTTTCTGTGAAGAAATATTTCCTAATATTTAGTCTAAACCTCCCTGGAGCAACTTGAGGCCATCTCCTCTTGTCCTCTCATTTGTTACCTGGGATAAAAGACTGACACCTGCCTCTCTACAGTCTCCTTTCAGGCAGTTGTAAAGAGTGATAAAGTCTCCCTTCAGCCTTGTTTGCTGCAGACTAAACAGCCCCAGTTCCTTCAGCCACTTCTCATAAGACTTGCTCTCTAGACCCTGCAACAGCTTCGTTGCCCTTTTCTGGACACGCTCCAGCACCTCAATTTCTTTTTTTTGTAGTGAGGGGCCCAAAACTGAACACAGTATTTGAGGCATGGCCTCACCAGAGCTGAGTACAAACACTTCCCTGGTCCTACTGGCCGTGCTATTTCTGATACAAGGCAGGACTCTATTGGCTTCTTGGCCATCTGCCCACACTGCTGCTTCATATTCAGCCGGCTGTCAACCAACACCCCCAGGTCCTTTTCTGCCAGACAGTTTTCCAGCCACTCTTCCCCACACCAGCAGCACTGCATGGAGTTGTTGTGACCCAAGTGCAGGACCTGACAACTTAGCCCTTTCGAATCTTATAGAATTGGTCTTGGCTCATCGATCCAACATGTCCCAATCCCTCTGCAGAGTCTTCTTACCCTCAAGCAGATCAACCCTCCCACCCAACTTGGTGTCAATTGCAAACCTAGTAGGAATGCACTCAATCCCTTTGTACAGGTCACTGATAAAGGTATTAAACAGAATCAGCCCTAACACTGAGCCCTGAGGAACACCACCTGTAACTGGCCACCAACTGGATTTAACTCCTTTCACCACAACTCTTTGGGCCTCGCCATGCAGTCAGTGTTTTACCCATCAAAGAGTACTCCCATTCAAGCCATGAGCAGACAGTTTTTTCAGGAGAATGCTGTGGGTGTGTCAAAGGCTTTGCCATTAGACAACATCCACAGGCTTTCCCTCATCTATTAATTGAGTCACTTTGTCATAGAAGGAGATCAGGTTAGTTAGGCAGTACCTGCCTTTCCTAAACCCATGCAGGCTGGGCTTGATTATCTGTTTATCCTGTGTGTGCTGCTTGATGGCACTTGATATGATCTGCTCCATCAAGAGATGATCTGCCACCTTCCCAGGCATTGAGGTCATGCTGACAGGCCTGCACCTCTCCTGATCCTTCTTCCTGACTTTCTTGTAGATGGGCATTACATTTGCTAACCTCCAGACAACTGGGACCTCCCTGGTTAGCCAGGACTGCTGATAAGTGATGGAAAGTAGCTTGGTGAGCACTTCCACCACTTCCTTCACTACTCTTGGGTGGATCACATTCAGATGGAATGGAATATTTCAGTTGGAAGGGACCTACAACAACCATCTAGTCCAACTGCCTGACCAAAACAGCCAACCACAAGTTAAAGCATGTTATTAAAAGCATTTTCTAAATGTTTCTTAAAGACTGACAGGCTTGGGACATCAATCACCTCTCTAGGAAGGCTACTCCAGTGCTTGACCACCATCTCAGTAAAAGGATGCGTCCTAATGTCCAGTTTGTAGGATGATCTACTGTATTTCACTCTGTCTTGTGGGCATCTACCTCATTCATGTTTTTTCAGTAATAATTATATTTTTGCTAATCACAGGATCCTTGTCTAAAGATGACTTTGTTCCTTTTACATTCAACCTGCAGCATAAAACGGCAGGAGATATTTGCAATATGTCTTTCCATGTCTTTGGTGCTTTTAGTTTTTAATTATTCCTCTTATGGCTGTTGAATATTGCGACTTTATCGCTGTCCTTGCTGAAGATTAGTTTATTTCTTTCATGTCATCTGTGTATATGCAGAAAAAGAGTCGTAGGTGCAGTCAGTTAAAAACAGTGGTTTCATTTTGCTTGGTTGTATTGTCCTTTAGGAACACAAGCATTTTCGGTTGGTTTAGAGAGAATGTTTGTTTCTTCAAATGCAGTTTATTGGTATCTGCTCAGCTTTCATTTGTTAACTGGCAATGCTGATGGTTTAAAACACAAGCTTTCCTTACTGTTACGTTCATTATAGTCAAGCTGGTTGCCCAGTGTCTTCATCCAGCCTTGCAACTAGCTTATCAGTGATCACAAAGCTTTAAGAAAATTAAGTTTCCACACATTTTCATTCTTTTATATCCCTTTAGAGCACTACATGCTGCCACCAGCACTGCTCAAGTGACAGATGGACAGAGTATTCCAGTGGGAATTGCAGGAAACCTTTATTTTTATGATGGTTACTCCAATGGTTACACTCAAATTGCTACAATGGAAAAAGATCTGTGTACAAGAAGCGAAAGTACGTTTTTTTAATTCCTCCTTTTTACAGCTGCTGTGTTAAATACAGCAATTAGGAAGGATTTGACAATGTAACAACATTGTTACATTGTGTAACAGAGTTACAGTATTTAAATCTCAAGTTTAATACAGCTAAGTAGAAATATTTACATATTTCTAGATAGCAAACTGGGCATGCTCTGCACATATTTCTTCCCTTTCCTTCCCACCCCTAGCACTTAAGCACAGGGATCCCATAACCTGTGGTCTCCTCTTAAAGGAAAATTGTTTTTTATCTTTAAGCTTGTGCTGATATCTCTCAAAAGTAAGGATCTGCCCTTTCTGCTGATAGATGCTACTGCTGTCAATAACAAATCTAAGGAATGTGTCCAACAGATCTGGTTTACACCAGCTCATTAAAGCTCCAAAATTGTGTAAATTCTTGTTTGAATCTGGCCTAGGCCATCCCTGCCACAGAACAGGGCAGCTTCAGCGGCTTGCTTCCACCCTTGTGCCAACTTGTCCTGGTCCCCCCACGCATGGATGCAACTATCTTGGAGCAGCCAAGGTGAGGGCAGGGACCCTTCAGTCCCAGGGATCCCCTCTGCCAGCCCAGCCTGCTCATGAGATCTCCACGCCAGGGACTACTTTGTTTCAGATGAAAATGTCATGAGGCAGAGTGGAGAGGTTGTCATGCAAAGTAGCATGGCCTACTGTATTTAAGATCTCATTTTGGGATTGCCTCCTGCAGGGTTTGTGAGAGGGCTAGCAGATTATTGTTCCTTTCCCTCTTGGGTGAGCACTGAACAGAGCTTCTATTCCTTTCTTCACTTCAGGAGGTTGTGGAGAGGAAGGAGCTGGCCTCTTCTCCCAAGTGACAGGGGACAGGACAAGAGGGAATGGCCTCAAGCTCCACCAGGGGAGTTTCAGGCTTGACATCAGGAAAAAATATTTCACAGAAAGGGTCGTTGGGCACTGGAACAGGCTGCCCAGGGAAGTGGTTGAGTCACCTTCCCTGGAGGTGTTTAAAAGACGGGTGGATGAGGTGCTGAGGGGCATGGTTTAGTGATTGATAGGAATGGTTGGACTCGATCCTGTGGGTCTTTTCCAACCTGGTGATTCTGTGATTCTTCCACACCAGGAAGTCTCTAGGGTAGCTGCAAGGTGTCACATGCTATTTTTCTTCAGAATACAAAAGCTTTGTGCTGACACAGGAGTCCCCCTTTGGCTATCCACCCATAAATTGGTGGTGGGATAGCAGCTGAAAGTAAAGAGTGGCTGAAAATCTCTGAGTAAACTGTATTTACAGAAACAGAGGAGTCCCAGGAGGCACTCACACGGGTTGTGCAGACATCCAAAATGGTTGTGTAAGTTAGAAATGCAAGTTCTAGTTTTAGGCAGCAGGGAGAGATTTGTATATCTAGAGAACTTAGAGAACGAATCCATTTCTTTCACTCAGCAATGAGGGACCCATGTTCCTGTCTTTAACAGCTGCATTAGATAGTTCCTCTAGACAGTGGTTACCTCCTGTTCTCCTCCACCCCACAAACTTGAAAGCAGATTTTTAATACCATCCCTTACACTCTCCATCTACAGACAGGTTTTCCCCCTCTCTCAGAAACATGCTCTTCCCTCCCTTGCTCTTTTCAGCATCTTTACTTCTCAGTTTCAGTCTGTCCACTTTCACACTCACACAAGGATTTTTTCTGTTCCCATGTTTTTTTAGCCTTTCCATGGCCACGCTGTTGCATCACCTTCACTTTATGCAAAGTTCAGGAACCCATTAGATTAACACTATTAGACACCCTGCCTGCCTGTCCTTCCTTGAGATATTAGAGTATGATTGAAAAGACTGCAAAAGTGCAGGCTTGTGCCTATAGGTTCCTACCTGTATGGTTCAAGGATCCAGCACAGAGATAGTACTGCTTCCCCTGCTAGGCTGGATCACATAGGAGCCCCATTTGGTGTCTTTCTGTACGCTGACTAGTGCCAGATACCTCTAAAGAAGGTGTGAATACCTATACCCAAATAGCCAATCACACAATACACTGGGTAATCAGTGCCTGACTCATACAGGAATCCAGATTCCCTGAAAAATCTAATTCCAGTACTTCGGTGAGAAACATCCAATCTTGTACTTAATTTTCCCTGGTTATTCCTTTATGTCCTGTGGCAAGGAATTTAACAAGTTAATTGCATGTTGTATTTCTTTTTATCAGATTTAAATTCTCTTTTGATCTCATTTTTATAAGGAAGGGTAAATAGGAGGCATTCGACAGACCTTCTCATCTTCCACTAGTTTACATACCTCTGTCTGCCATCTCATATTTGTCTTCTGACTAACCACTCCTAAATTATTCAGCCCTTTCTCCATGTACAAGTCTTGCCACGTCCGTTGTTATTTTGGTTTTTTCTTGATGATGACTTTGTGGTTTGCTTACAGTCTGATCTAATAAGGCTCTTTATTCATCAGGTGGGTGTGTCTGGCTATCCATCCCACTGCCTTTCCTTGCAGAAGTCTTCAGGTTTTTTCCCCTCCACAACAGCCTTTTTCACTAAGGTCTTCCCGTAAAAAGCCTCAGACATAGTAAAATAACTAGCAAACCCTGTTCTAAGGCACAAAACAGTTAATAGGCAGAATGAGTGAAGATTTATGGGAAGGATCTGCACGTGTTACTTGTGGTTTATTTCTTTGAACACAAATTGGGCTGGTGAACAGTGGGTCAAAGATATGGTTTTAAATGTGTTTCTGTCAGCCCACCTTAAAGCCAAATAAAACTCCGACTGAAAAAAATAGTGCTTTATTTCTTCTAGCAGGTGCATATTAATAATATTAAAGATCAGTTATTGGAAAAGGCTAATAAAGTAAAATCCATTAAAGACTTGCAATTGAACTTAATCTTAGCTTGCAGGAGGCCCTTTAATTATTAAGATTTATTGAGCCAGCTGATGATAACATAGAGATGTTTGTGGAGAACTTAGTCCATAGAAAGTGTGTACTCAACAGGGCCACGAACTTTAATTGCTAACAGTACAAAGACAGGTGAAATGCTCCCACTAATGTTTTTATTCTTATCCAGACAAAACAAAAAAAAAGTTAACCAGAAATACAATTTAAAATACAGTATTTGTTGAGCTGTTGTGAGGAATGGCTGACAGAAATGGGGCTGTTTAGCCTGGAGAAAAGAAGGCTGAGGAGAGACCTCATTGCTTTCAATAACTACCTGAAAGGAGGTTGTGGAGAGGAGGGAGCTGACCTCTTCTCCCAAGTGACAGGGGACAGGACGAGAGGGAATGGCCTCAAGCTCCACCAGGGGAGGTTCAGACTGGACATTAGGAAAAAATTTTTCATGGAAAGGGTCATTGAGCACTGGCAGAGGCTGCCCAGGGAGGTGGTTTAGTCACCTTCCCTGGAGGTGTTTAAAGGACGGGTGGATGAGGTGCTGAGGGACATGGTTTAGTGATTCATGGGAATGGTTGGACTTGATGATCAGTGGGTCTTTTCCAACCTGATGACTCTATGATTCTATGATCCTATGATTCTATGACTCTATGACTGTGATTCTCAGCTCACAGAGAAATATTTTGGCTATCTTGTTTTCCTCTTTCAAAAATTATTTGACCTATGGAGTCCAAGACTTGGTTAGCTTTTCTAACAAAGGTCTTCAACTTGTTTCGAGTTTTGTTTTATTTTGTTCTGAGCAAACATATGATTGCATTGTATAGTAAAGAGTGCCCTAAGGTGCCTATAAAGAAAGAGATACTTCAATGAAGAGATCAAAAAAAATGAACCATCTCAAACTCTTCTCTCCATTGATAGCTTGCATTTGCAACATATTGAAATCATCTAAGTAATATTGTATGCATACAAAATAACATATAGTATTATTTATATAATGTACAAACCCTATACAATTTATAACACAAAATATGAATATATATAATATAAAAAACATGTGTATTTACATTCTAAAAGCACAAATCTGTGGTGCTTAATTGCCAGCTGGCATTAAACCACAACACAAAATAATATATAATAGGTTGAGTTTCTTGTATTTTCAGTGCCATGAAATAGAAACTCTGCATTAAACTGCAAGAGTTCAAGATGGTTCATTTCTTTTGATCTCTTCTTTGGAGCATTGCTTAGCTGATGAGTAAGAAAAATCCAAGTTTCTATGCACAAATCAATTTCAGTAGACTCCTTAGAATCAAAGTCAGTGACTAATGTAGCCATTTTCCATTATTAGGAGGAAAAAAATCCATTAGAGTAGAAATAATAAGCTCTGAATTTTGGGGTTTTTTTGTTCTACTTCAATGCCTAGACAGTACTACACATTTTTATATAACTTTTTTCTTTTCTCTATGCCAGTGCCATACATCCCTACCTTCCTGTTTTTCAGCAGCAATAAAAGTAAACTTTCACACTCATCTGTGTTTATCTTTGTGCATTATCTTGATACACAAAACTATTTCACATTCCTGCTTCTAAAAATACCAAGCTGTTTTGAATCTTGAAAAAAGGTTACACAAGGAAGCAAAATCACCAGCTTGTTTTGCCTGTAATGACAATTAGGATGGTTTCCATCTAGAGACTATTATATGTTTGAAAATTCAAAGACCTTTTGGCTGGATTGACAACAACATCTGCAAAAATCAAACAGCGTCATCCATCCCAAGAATTTCCTGAACGTATCCTGCCAATTACTTTTACTTGTAGGTGACAATTAATCATAACCTGTCTGGCATCTGAGCAGAGAGATCTGATCCCTGACCAGAAAGAAAAGCTATAGTCAGGCATAGCTGAAAGTAAATTTTGCCAGGATCCTGAGCAGCATTATTTTAAGTATATGCAAAACTCATATTATCTTGTACTGCTTGGGTTGATGTTGTTCTTAAGCTTTTTTTCTCTGTGAAATTGAGGCCTTATTGTTGTAAATCTACTCAGCTTTTTGTGGGAGGTACAGAACTCAGCTTCCTACCTCTCCCAAATTACACTGGAGGTGTTCAGGTGATATAATTCAATGGATGACATTTTATAGGAGGAGAATAGTGCTTAGGAGTGACATATTTCACAGTATGAATTCAAGTGACCTCAAAAGACCATATATCTCCAGAGTAGTCTCTAAACATTCATTTTGCAGGTTTTGAAAATCTTGCACATACTGGATTGTACTTCATCAATAAATAGTTCTGCTTCTCCCCATGGGACAATTTACAAAATATAATAACATCCATCTTCTTTCTAAATATGGTAATATTGATCATCTCTGTATTCAGAGATTTAATTACAGGTTTAATCCTTAAAAAAAAAATTAAAAAATTCTTGTTTTCTTGGGTAAATACAAGGTCACAGGAAGTTGAGCCCATATTAGACCAAATTTTGCTGCCATAACTGCATAACTGTGAAATATCCCACTGATTTCATAGCAAGGGGACTATTCGCAGAGCAAAACAACTGCCACCTGGTGAAAACATTACAATTTGCCTCTTTTCAAATTAACTCTTGCAGCATGCTCTAATCAGTGTGTTGTTTTTGTTCTTTACCCTCTTGAACTGATAGAGGGAAGTGGTTAATCTCTTGTTTGAAGCTAAAAGCATTTTTGCAGCCAGTTATGACAGAGCAATCCTTTCCATTCCATGACCTTTCTCCAAGTGCTCAAGGAATAATGATGCAATTATTTTGCTCTCTGAATACACCTCTATTAGGGTATTCAGAAACTTTAAACTTTGTGAATGTCTTTTTCTTTTCTTTTCTTTTCTTTTCTTTTCTTTTCTTTTCTTTTCTTTTCTTTTCTTTTCTTTTCTTTTCTTTTCTTTTCTTTTCTTTTCTTTTCTTTTCTTTTCTTTTCTTTTCTCCTCTTTTCTTTTCTTTTCTCCTCTTTTCTTTTCTCCTCTTTTCTTTTCTCCTCTTTTCTTTTCTCCTCTAGATGAGTTTCTATAAACAGACCTTTTCTTTTAGGAATCTGAAAATGAGCAACCGTATTTTCACATGTAGATGTACAGCTTGAGTCAGGTGCTATACCTTAAATTGCTTTAAACTGCCAATTTATGTCTGTTTGGGATAGAGCCCATTGAAGATATTTTTGGTTTTGTGTTCCTATAGGATAGTATGCTAAATAGAGTGCTCTGGAATGTGCATTGTGTTAGCTTTGTGCTATAGTGTCTGATTAAAATTCAAAGTACATTTCTACATTGGTGATGCCCTCCAGCCCTAGCCAGCTAGCTGTGGATATTATTGTAAACAAGTTGAAGGCAGTTCTGAGAATAGCTACAAACTGGAAGGACAGATATACGGACAGATATTAGAAAAACTAAAATGCTGGTCATTCTTCCCCTTCCACCAGTCATACCTCCCTGCAACTCAGAATAGAAAGTTGTTAATTATTTTATGTTGTTCTTCTTTTAAATCTGTGTCAAAACTAGCTTAAACTTCATAGCAAGTGAGAATAATTGCTAACTGTTCTGCAGTACAAATGCATAATTCATGATGTTGTACCAGACAGAATCAATGTCAAAGCACCCTTGGTGTTCTTTGTCACTGGTGGAATCCAGTGGCTTTATAACACCACAGAATCAGAGTGCTGTTTTTTCCAGGAGCAACTATAAAATTTAGGATCATGAACTGTCCTGAGAACTATTCATAAGAAATGACCACTAGAAGCCGTGTCTTTTCTCTGGGTCATAGAAAATTATTCTAGCCCAAAATTAGACCTTAGAAGGACAGCATAAGAGTAGCCTAAACTTGGTCATACTGTTGCCAGTTAATTTACTTAGTGACTTAATACAGCAGCAGAATAGATAAACCTCATTCTTGAGATTTTCTGCTTATTCCTGCGGGGGGGGGGGAAGTATGTCCAACTCTTGTCCTAGCTCATTGCCCCTCTGTACTGTTCTGTAGCCAAAGCAGACACAGTAATTTACAGCCATTACAGTTTCCTGCGTATTCTGAACAAGGATGTGTAAACTATTTGATGATATGATGATAATCCTAAAATTATGAAACTTTGTTCCTTTTCTATTCTCATAAAATCAGAGAAAAAAATATCACAAGATTCATTTAACTTGTATTGGCTCCAAGTGTCATTTCTATTTAGAAGGAAAGGGCATTCAAACATATTAGCATTAAATGTAGGCATTAGGAAAAGCTGTCTCTAACATCTTCTTATACATAAGACTTTGAAGAATATGAGAGGGTGGAAGATAATGTAGGTTTGTGTATTAGTTTGGGCATTTACATGAGCTTTGAGCAGGTGGGATATGGTCATGAACTGCATTTCCTAAGATTATCTTGACATTCTCAGTGTAATATTAGAGATTGTCCTGATGGCACATTAAGGCTTTGGGATGTTTCACTCTATCCAAGTAAAGCTTCTATGTTCACCTTTTTACCTGTTTGGATTAAGTCCTTTAACTGGGCCCATTGGCATGATACCCTTGAAGACTGTAAAATCTCACAACATTCAAAAAGTTCATGGTAGGAACATTACATTGAAAAAGTAATTACAAATAAAACATTCCATTATGATGATTTGTGATACCTTCTTTTTTTATCATTATGAATCTCTTTGTCACAGAGTTGTCACTGCAAGTGCTTGTAGCTTAGAAAGGCTAATTGCTCTTCCAGACGACCCAGAGTTTCTGACCAAGCTTGAGTAGGGTAAGGCATCCCAACACTTGCCTTTCTTTGTGGAGAACTCAAGCTATCACATCTCTCATGAGCTTTCTGAAACTATTCCTGAATTTCAAGTTGTGGCATTACTGGGCTTCAGTTACTTGTCTTTTCTTATATGTTGGTATTTTAGTGTGATTGGACAATGTAATCTATCACACATATGAGTTCTGATTTCTTTTTTTTTCATTTTTCAGGGTAGGGGGTGTTGTTAACGTAGTGGCTGTCAACTGAAAAAGCCTTTGCTAAATTACTATGAACAAAACTGTCAAGTAATCTCTGGAGTTTCTTGAGTAGTGCTGTGAGAGATCTGAAATATAAGAATTCATTGTTTGAAATTTCATTTGAAAATGTGTTCAAAAGCAAACATGGCAAAAGCTGCTGAGAAGATCTGAAATGTCAGTCTGGAGTTAGCCAACAAGGACACTGTCTGCAAGGACAGGAATATGAGAGATATTTCCAAAGACTGAATGAAATCAGTCTCATCGCTAAGGAGACACTTAACATTTTGAAAAATCATATGCAAGATATTAGTCTTGAAAAAAAACAAAGAAGTAAATGTGCCTCAGAAACTTTTTTTGTCTAATAAATCATTACCGATCAGTTTGGAATTATATTGCCCATTACTCATTTTCACATCCTAAGTTTTCCTGTTGCTTTACAGCAAGATGTAGAGTGAAACCTTAGCCCCAGTTAAATTAATGAAAATGTTGCTTTTTACTTAAATGAAGCTAGAATTCATCCATAATCCACTTTCTGGGTTTGTTTTTTATTTCCTCATTTCCCAGTTTTGATGCTAAAAGGCAAGAAGGATAAATATTGATAGAACAGGAAAATATTGATAAAAGAGGAAAATACTGATAGAAGTTTGTTAAGACTTCTAAAACTACGTGGAGATTTTAGCTAAATTCAAGTGGAATATGAAAAGAAGTTCAGAAGACTTTGCTCTTTTATTTATAACAGGGCAAATGACACCTGAGGTATGTTAGATAAAAACATTGGAGGGAGAGAATCATAAAGTACTTAACCTTTTATTTTTCCACTATTGCTATGTTTAGAAAAGAAAACCAAGGAAGTTTAACATATTCAGAAGTGACTTTCAAGTATTGCAAACTTTTCTTTGGTCTCCAATTTCATTCCAAGAGGTGTTTAATTTGATTGTTACACCTGTTCCTTGCAAGTTGAACTACGCTGAAATAACGTGCCTGCCTCCCTTCCCTGCCTCTAAGGGAAACACAGCCAGGGAGGGCTGACCTAGGCAAAGGACACTCTCTTTCTTTCCCTATTCACAGCCTCAGGAGTTTGGGGGGCTGTTTTTGGAAGGGGTGTATTGTGAAGAAGAGGTGAAGAAGATGAGAGAGCAGTGTGTAAAAGAACCACCATCAGCCTGGGAAGGCTCTCTTCCCTCCTCCAACTGTTTTTCAAGCATGTGCAGTGTATTTTCTGCTCACCGCTTTCCTCACAATCTCCTCCTTTTCCTCTTCCCATCCCTACCCTCCATCTATTGTGGAAGGGTAGATGCAGGTAAAGTCCCTTGGGCCAATACCATTAGAAAGTGAAAAGAGAGCTATGCTGCTGTTGGCTTCTTCATCTCTCATGGTCAGAGGGGACCAGAGACCCTCAGTGGGTTGGAGGGTTCCCAGCAGCACAAGGCAGATGCTGTACGGTGCTGGTAAAATTGAATTAGTTTGATTTTTTTGCAGTGGATAGCCTCCAGAAAAATCCACGTTATAAGGAAAGCTTTCAGAGCTCCTGGAACGGGAAGGAATGAAGGCAGGGAAAATCACTGTCTTTTTGTAAAAAAATGACCTATTGAGAGTGGTAGAAGGTAATGAAAACCCTCAGCAGTCACTTCAGTAATTTCCACACCAAATGCAGAATTCATAATATTTAGGTGACCTTATTCTTTTTTACATTCTAAGTATAATTTGGAGGAGTGCATGCTGCTTTTCTAATGTTATCTGATTTGCTGGTAGCCAGTCGCCACTAATGACAAATGGCTGTTACATTGCTGCTCTGCTCGGAGCAGTGTGGTACAAAGAAGCTAACCTTGCCATCGTGTTAGTAACCAGGGACACTCTTCCTTCAACACGGTCAATGTTGCTCAAGGCTTTCTATTCCAGCATGCTCTATGTCAGCCTCAGATCCAGATAAACATACCTAAATATAGAAATTTGCTTGTAGGTACACATACACGTTTGCTACGTGTCTTTACCTCCAGCACAGTCAGTCAAGATCTAGAGGTTAGTTCAGTGGAGTGTTTAGAAGTGTCCCCTGTTACATGATATAAACTTCTGAAGGGCTTCCCAGGTCTCAGAGCATAGCTGCTGGACCTAGGGGGTGTCTCAGATACCTTAAAGCATCTCAAATGGCACTGAACAAATAAATTTGGGCAGCTGAATCAAGTCTTTTTTGTACCAAGCCCAGAATGTGAGTCAGCTGAGCAGTTGGCAGGAGCCTTCCTGAGGATTAGCTGCACTTCTTTCAGTTGATGTGATTTCCCCGTGCTGCATGGAGAGTTTAGACACCTGCTTCACATGAAGACACCTAAATTTAAATGTCTTCACATGGAGCTGAATCACATCCCAGCTATTTTTCAGATCTCCATTAGAATCTGTGACATCTCTAACTCTTCCTGGTCAGTCATCCTATTTCTGAATTCTCACACAGACCCACTACATCTGGTTGCTGTCCTCTTGTTACTTGTACTGTACAGATATGCCCTAAGACATTTCATTCATTTCTGGCTCTCCCTGATACCTGAATTTATTGGATTTACATCTAGAAGCAAATCCAGCTTTTTTGGTAGCCAACAGTATAGTAGCCTGTGATCCACCTATGTAGTAGCTAAAGGCATTTTAAAATATCATAGCATAAAACCAGCAGAAGGTCAGCCTAGCCTAACACACTGACCAACAGTGACACTAGTCAACAGTGAACAGTCAGGGAAGATTACACAAGCGGGGCAAACATATCGCGATATTTCTTCATAAGAGTCTCTCAGCCTCCAACAGCTACTCGGAGACATCCTGAGCCAGGAGTGGGATTAAGTTTTCTCCCATGAGATCATCCTGCTGTCTTTGAACACATGTAAACTTCTAGTATCTTGTGACAAGGAATTTCACAATTTAACAGGACACTCCTTAAACCACAGATTGTCTGCCCCCTTAGTTTTGTAATAAGAGAGCAAAGCCATTCACCGGTCGGTTCAGAGAAACCCAGGATGCCTGTGGACAAGGGTACTTGGATTTCAAGTTACTTTGGTGGCTGAGCAGAATGAACCAAGGCTGTTTTCTGCTATACTAGAGGAGGCAAAGGAGAGATTATCCTGCTTGGAGGTGCAGCCAGTACCCCTCACTGCTCACCTTTTAGAGGGGGCCTCTTCACTTGCTGGGTCATTTGTGACTTGTAGAAGGCTATGCTTGGGACAAGATAAGTATTCATCCCAAATATGAAAACTTTGTGCCAACAAGAACTTGCTTTCAGGAAGTTATTCACTGACAAGCATGGATTTAGATTATCCTTGCATATAAACATACAAACACCACAATATCGTAAGGTTTAAACCAGGTGTTTCTTACAAGGGCTCTTCAAGCTTTTCATGTAAGGTCAGGAAATCAATAATGAGAGGATGAAGTAACACAGCACTTGTTGCATGCCTTTGCAATCCCTGCTCACCTGTGTGTCTGCCCCTGTCATCATAAAAGAACATAATGCCTCCTCACAACATCCATGTGCCGTCACTATGCTGCTTCTCCCCATCTCCCTTTAAATGCTGTTCTGGTTGAAAAGGCAGTTGGCTGTTTAGCTCATGCAGAACAAACTTGCTTCCACAGTTTGAGTCTGTGACCTCAAATAATAAATCCTAACACTTGCTGGACTTCAACAAACTTTCCAGAGTGCCAGCTAAAAGAATGCTTTTGAGTACCCAGCGCTATATTTCTTCCTTTCCAGGAACTGGTACGTCAGGGAAATTGTGTCCAGAAACTACATTCCTCAACCACACAGTGTCTGTATTCATAGGAAATTTGTATGTGTCTTGTAAGTCTGGTTCTACTGGACTCACATCACTAGAGCTGTTCTACTTTTTTCTTACCTTTGTTTTCTTTTTTTGCCTTTTCCTAGGAAAGTTGGTGGGGGAAAAGATATAATGGGAAAAAGTTTTAGTCCGTCTACTGATTTGTAGAATTTGCTTCATCAGGCTTCAAAGCTCCTACATTTGATTCCTTCAATACTGCTTCTCTGATCCATATTTTTTTTTCAAAATTACTACTCTCAGCTTTACCCCGGAGGCTCCTGAGGCAGTTTTTGACACCAGCCCTGACCTTGTATCCCTATCTCAAATGGGAATCTGAGTGCTGCAAAGCTCACATCCACCACAGCAGGAGTCTCTCTTTTGTTCCTTCATTCAGCTCATGTACATGTATGTGTTATTTATTGGTACTTAGACATTAATGCTTTCTGTAATATATTTCTTTCAGACATCATTGTTCTCATCGCTTCAATAGCAGTTGTTTCTGCAAAAACTCAGGGTAACATTTTTGCAACATCAGCACTGAGAAGTCTTCGTTTCCTACAGATCCTTCGTATGGTGCGCATGGACCGAAGAGGAGGCACTTGGAAATTATTAGGTTCAGTAGTTTATGCACATAGCAAGGTACGTAATCCTAGATACTGATTTTGTCAGGTTAATATCTTCATTTTATAGGATTCTACAAAAGGCCACGGAAACTAACGTTTATCAGTTTTGAGCAGAATACCTAAAATTTTCTGAAAGGTCATCAGTTGTAATGGGCACAAATACATCGGGCCATATTAATAGCTAATGGTTATCAGAATATATTGAAAATATGGTGCTTGAAATGCTGTTGTAATTCAATATATATTGATGAAGTTGCTGGAGCATCAAACTATAGGAGCAGATTTGGTCCAGTTTTAGAGAAAACTTGCATCTATAGGAAAGAATTTGACTTTTAACTGCTCAAATGTCAAAAATTAATATAGATCTTCTCATTATGTCGTCCTTGAAAGGACATTCTGTTTGATGTCTCAAATGGATACTAATGTCTGATTTCTTTTATCTAGGAATTAATCACAGCCTGGTACATAGGATTTTTAGTACTCATCTTTTCATCTTTCCTGGTTTATCTGGTGGAAAAAGATGCAAATAACCAATTCTCCACATATGCAGATGCTCTCTGGTGGGGCACAGTAAGTACAGAAAAGTAATATTCACTGTTTAACCAGTATGCTAGCATGCTTTGAATTTCACCTACTGTGGATTTTAACTGTCTGCTGTTTAGTAAATTGTTTTCACTGGCAGAAAATTGGTCTGAGAAGCTCCCTCCTCCAGCTGTTAATTTGTACATCCATAGTTCATTTCACCTAATCCTGCAGAACAGCTGTTTATGTGTTTCTGCTGCAAACTGAACCTTCAAGAGAATAAAACATTTCATTTTTTAACCCAGATCCTTACAGTAATACAGTTTGTAATATGGTCCAAAAAAGAGCTGCTTCAATCCAAATTAGAGGGCTGTAAGCTGCAGTGCAGGAAGAGAAACAAGTGTCAGGAAAGAAAAAGGGAAAAACTTCTTACATCAACTTCGAGGTGAAGGGAGGAGCATCATCAGTGCCCTTAGAATGATGTTGCTCCTCCTTCCTCTGTACCTTGAGCCTCAAAAAATCAAGAATAAATATTTCCAATCTGGTTCTGCAGTATTCTGCAATTATTTTTACAGATGTAAAGCTCTGATTTAGTTGAGCTCATCTTTAACTATTAAATCAATTCTTTTCACTTTGTTAAATACAGGATCTAAGTATGTGCCTGACTACTTTTCTCAAAGAAGGATTATATGAACGCTTACGTGTTTAATTAAACTAGACTTTAAAGGAACAATAAAAAAACCTAGGTCTGAAATGTTGATTATTTTTTTATGGGTTATAACATGCGTGGGTTTTTTGCTTAAAAAATGCCCTGTTGTGACCTAGTCTCCTGCACTGTGTGGGAGTTACTTAGGCAGCTTAGGAAATCTGCCCCAACAAAGCCTATGGCAGAGCTATTGCCAGGCAGTATAAAACTGCTTTTCTTTTCTTTTTCCATGCATTAGAACAAACACCGTGAGCTCTGATGGTGTTTGGGTAGTGAAATGATGCCTGTGTGGTCATTAATGCTGACATATCCTAGAGCACTCATTAGTTTTCCTGGAATAAGTGTGAGACCTGGACCAGCATCCGCCACCTTTCCTCATCAGAGGGATGCAGAAATGAAGCTTTCTCACCTCAGACCTTCTGCTGACAAGACTTTATCTGAACTCAGTAGTATCTGCAGATTCAGAGCATGCGTAGATGGATGGTGCAAAAGCCTCTTACAAAAAGCTTTGAATCCTTGAAAAATATTTTTAATAAGTTTTGTTTACATTTTGAACAAAGGTCAAGGTCATTTCCTATTAGTAGAACTAGTCTGTGTATTTAAAATGTGTTCATATAACATTTAATATTTTGTTACATCTTCCATAGAGACTGCATTTCTCTGTTATCAGTGCACAAAATTGGAAGCTTGGAAGAGCCAGACCTTGCAGCTTTTACTTGTGCATTTACAAATATGCAGAAATAATTGGTTTAGATCATCGATGCAGATCTCTAATAAAATATACGATTTTATCCTACAATCCAAACACATGTAAAATTCATGTTGGCTAAAGCCATGAGAGAAGGTTTTGCCCTCAGTCACACCACTGCATTTTATTTTATGGTTTATCTGTCTGTAACAGATAAGAATTTGTCCTGTGAAGGAGAGTTTCAGTTCTCTTCAAAAGCTGAGGTCCAAGTTTGGCTTAAAGCTTTCTGACCTGCTGTATTGACATGGTTGTAAAGCATCTGGCTTGGGATTCTGGTGTTCTCACTGATGGGTACCCCAGCTCTGGCTGTCTGCAAACATCATTGCTCCTTGGGAGGCAGCTGGTGGGGAGACGGTCCTACAAGAGACACATAGGTGGGATGTGGCAGTGTATGGGTCTGGGAATGCACACTTCCAGCCATTCAGTTCTTCAGGAAACACCCTGTACCCCTCTGTAAAGCCATGTGTGACTTAGCATTGCATAGGCAGGGAGTTTGGACTATGCAGAGGATTGTACCACCTGCCAGCAGGTGATAGTGAGGGGACACGTGCACGAGGAATGGGAAAGTCCTAGCAAACTCAGACCTCAACTCTGGCATCTGACTGAAGCTTGTGTCAGATCCAGACCCTTCTCCCTGAGCAACTCGAACAGCAGGAACAAGAACTTTAATTTAGAATTTGCTACCTGCTGATTGCTATTTTTTAGGAAAAACCCTGCTAAGAAATAATCATTGTACAAAGTGGTGCTTAAAATATTTAGTACACTATGAAGTGAAAATGTATGACTCATAGGTCAGACAAGTAGTGCAACTGAGAAAATAGGAATCTTTTCTTGACATCAGCAGGAAAAACAACAAATTATAATCAGAAACCTGAAAACAATCTGTATTGTGTATTTCTGTATCTTTTCTTCTTTCCCCAGTGTGTGACATGAATACATTTAAATTTTTAATGTACTTAAGTGCACAAAGTTACTGAAAATCAGTGTTCCCCCTTACCTGTTATCTCTGCCATTTTAATAATAGTATTTTTTGTACAATATGTAAAACAGTATGTGGGAAATGCATAACGTGCTTCTTAGTCATGGTTGTTTTTACTGCCAGAGTAACCCACATGCAGATTTTGAAAAGGTCAGATTGTGTGGCATTCCAGGTGAAATCAATGCTTAATTTAAATGATATGTTTATTTGCAAAAAATATTTTCACTTAATCCACAGAGTTATTTGCCAAATCCCAGACTGAATTTTGTGATGGCAGAGGTACAAAAAATAAAAGACTGTATTGAATTCAGGCATAAATAGTCACCTTAAATTTCAGGCTTTTAGAGGCATTTATGCTCCCCTTACAGCACCAGACCCAGCACGCATTAATTAATACATTCACTAATTCAGATTATTTGAGGTTCACACTCTGCTATGGTCATTTCACTGACTTCATTTTCAAAGCCCATAGTTTCACACTGAAGTTGGAGGTAGGATATGACATCCTAATTTACATATGAATCCTCTATTGTATTTGCAAGTGCAAGTTGTACTGTGCAACCTGCAGTTTAAACATCATGCTAATGTTACTACCGTGAATATTCTTGTGGCTGGGATCTCCACAGTACTAACAGAGCAGCACACAACAGAGCATGTTATACGAAGATTTAAGGTTCAGAATTTGCTTTGCTAGAGGAGGTAAATTCCTCTAACAGAATAAAATAACTATTAGGGAGCAAAAGGTAAATTAAAAAAATGTGATAGGAATGGTTGGACTCGATGATCCGGTGGGTCTCTTCCAACCTGGTTATTCTATGATTCTATGATTCTATTTCAAAACCAAATCATGCATGCTTTTCTGCAAACTGTTCGTGTTAGCTAGACCTCTATGTGATTATAGTGGTATTTAGTTAGTACATTAATTAGTTTTAGCTGTAAATGTAATGCAATTAAGATTCCTGTCTCTCTTGCACATTTGACAGAGTTTCTCTTAATAAGTCACAATTTCCTCTTAGTATCCAGTAGTTACAGTTGGATACAGAATGGCTCTGGCACTCCACAGTGACCTGTAGGGGAACAAAACATCTTAATATGAATAATATTGTCACAATTACTACCTCAAATGAGTTAATATTGATGACGTTTTTCCCATTTAGTGTAATGATAGCATGAGCAAACTACCTTTTCTTCTAGTTAATTGATGTCAGGTAAAGATTCAAAAGGTAAGTACTGCTGGCAGAACATAAAATGACATCAGAAAGAAGGATTAGGGTAGAGGAGGGCCTCCTGGGTCCTATCTCATCTAATTGAAGACACCTAGGTTATATAATCACATTCATTATTATATTACCTCACTTATTATTAGCATGTTTATTAGCTCCAGCAATGAGATATAACAGAAGTCCAGTCCTCATTGTGAGTTTTGAGTCTAGCCAGGAGATGCTGCCTGCCTTGGCTGGTCTGTCCAGACACCTCATTTATAGAAGCAACCAAAATGGCATATTTTGCATCTGGTACAAAAAATGGATTCAGCCCATTTAGTCATGTAGAAGTATGATTCAGTTACTTGAGCAAAGGCATACAGTGCCGTGGAAGATCAGTCTACTGCCTCTCCTGTGAGTGGTCCCTATTCAGAAGGCCTAGGGCATTCCAGGTGGCACTAGACATTTGTTTTCAGACAATTTCAGGTCCTGCACCTAGGTTGGGGCAATCCCCGTTTTCAGTACACGATGGAGGATGACGTGATTGAGAGCTGCCCTCCAGAGAAGGACTTGGGGGTGCTGGTCGATGAGAAGCTCAACATGAGCTGGCAATGTGCGTTCACAGCCCAGAAGGCAACAGTATCCTGGGCTGCATCAAAAGAAACGTGGCCAGCAGGGTGAGGGAGGTGATTCTGCCCCTCTATTCTTCTCTTGTGAGACCTCATCTGGAGTCCTGTGTCCAGTTCTGGAATCCTCAACGTAGGAAGGATGTGGAACTGTTGGAACGGGCCCAGAGGAGGGCTGCAAAGATGATCCAAGGGCTGGAGCACCTTCCCCATGAGGACAGGCTGAGAGAGTTGGGGTTGTTCAGCCTGGAGAAGAGAAGGCTCTGAGGAGATCTTATAGCGACCTTCCAGTACATGAAAGGGGCCGACAAGAAAGCTGCAAAGGGACTATTCATAAAGGCTTGTGGTGATAGGACGAGCGGGAATGGGTATAAACTGGAGAAGAGCAGTTTAAGACTAGACATTAGGAAGAATTTCTTCACCATAAGAATGGTGAGACACTGGCACAAGTTGCCCAGGGAAGCTGTGGCTACCCCATCCCTGGAGGTGTTCAAGGCCAGGTTGGATGGGGCCTTGGGCCACCTGATCTAGTGGGATGTCCCTGCAGTCACCTACATGTCAATGTCCTTGCAAAACTGTAATCCCCAAAAGATTTATTCCAGTCACCTTTGAACTTTGATCACTTGTCTTTTAACCACTTGTGGAATCCAGACTTCCCTCACAGTGCTAGCTGAAAGTTCTGTCTGCTTCTTATGTTATTATCAATGATGTCTGGAAATTTCTCATGTTGTCATGGTCTCATGTCTAGTAGTTTTCCACACTCTATTCAGTTAATTTAATCTCAGGATTATGACAGTCTGGGCCTGGCTAGTGGTTTAGTCATTTGTTCACAGCACTAAGAAAGATACTGGGGATTATTCCTGAACTTGATCCTTAAGTTGTCTGGAAAAATGTTTCTGTAGTTGTGTGATGAGAAGAATATAAAACAAAGACTGAGTCCTTATGTTCTGTGTTCAATAAGATGATAGGGCACAGTGCTGACACCTGTTCGCCCATGTAAAGACCATACTGAGATAAAACAGCTCAAAGTGAGCAAGACACTGATACTCTTAATCATATAATGACACCATCAAGTCTTCAAGACCTAAAAGAATGGGAGGAAAGGCTTTAATAGGGTCCTATTGTTTTCTCTGGAGATATACAATCCGTGTGACTGCTTCTGGTTTTGGATCACTCCTAGATGTCGGATCCCAAAGGCTCAAGTTTATCTTTTCCTTCTTTGGAAGATAGTTTGGTGACCATATCATCAATATGTAGATGACATTTAGTTCCGTTTCCTTCTTGTCAGCCCAGGCAGAAGATATCTCTGTACATTCCAGTGTCTGGTAGAGATAGGGAGCTGGACAGAAGCCAAGAAACTAGGGTCATTCCAGAGCTTCAAACTGTTCCATGATGACTGGCCTGGAAATAAATTTTGAGAAACTTTTATTCAGGGATTCATTTGAGTGCTTCGTTGCTCTGAGGGTCTTAATAGTTTCAAACTGTTGTGCACTTGCCTCCTGACGAGAAGAGTTGGAAACACCCTCTTCAGCAAACAAAGGAAGACTAAATGAAGCCCCTCTGCTAGGCCAAGAGTGTGGTTGCATCGGCTGACCTCTGCCAGCAAAGAGGGAGATGGATTCCCATCTCCTCTTCTTCTTATCACTTGATCTCAGCCACACACTGTGTTGTGGAGGCTCTGGAGATTGTTAGGCACCTGCATGAGTTAATACCACTCACCAAAACAGCAGAAACAAGCCACACAGAAATGAGGATAATTCCTTCCAGCTTCCTGGGTTGCATTGGCTCTCCAAAGAGTCGAGCAAAATCCAGGAAGAGAGGCTGGGGCAGGGAAGTGAAGAGGAGTAAAGGAGGAGAGTGAGACCTGATAAGCATGCAAGGTGGTGTGCCTTACAACCAGGTTCACATTACAAAATTTTAGACTTGATAACTACTTCAAATATCAGCTCTAGCCTTAATTCAGCTCACTCTCTTTTAGCCACTATGGCTTTCTCAGGATAAATGACACCCGCAGCTTATTCCCAACAATAGGAGCAATTAAAAGCACTGTTTACTATCTACAGAGCCCTAAATAGTTGAAATCTAATTACTTCCAAAAGACTTTCCTTCTTTTATCCTGCGGTGACCCCAGCATTAAATAGAATTGCTTTGGCCGTCTTGCCTAGGAATGAACTTTGAGGAAGCTGGAAGCAAAATAATGTCTCTAGAAGGCATTTTCCTGAAGAACTCATTCCTGCCAGAATATTTGCTAAGCCTGAACTTGCCCACATTTGGTACACAATGTGAAATAATTCTCCACGCACATGTTCTCTACTAATAACAGGCCCCAGAGTCCTTGGCATTCAGCCTACTGGTGTCTATCTTTGTCCTTTAACATCGTGTGCTGTTGCCTGAGCACGCACCCCACAGCCTCCCGCCCAGCCTTTGGAAATCCTCTGCTCTGTCCACACCTCAGGCAGCTGTGTGGGTCCAAACTCCCCAAGGAGGAAGAGCACAGCTGTGACTTTTCTCTTGCCAGTCTAGTCCCCTCATTTGGGACTGATGCTTCCCAGTCCAGGAGTAGCCCGGAGGAGAATTCCTTGGGTCAGGAAAGACCCCCAGCCATACACAGATACAAAGTCATAATCTTTTGCTTTGGAGATATGCTCTATAAACCACTACCATGCACCATTATTCCAGTGGCATTTACATATGCACTGCATTTTTACATGGCCTGCGATCAATGAGTTGCCTGTGGAGACCCTTCCCAAATGTATCAGGCTCTGCTGTCATCTGCACTGGTGCCACCCGGCAAGTGTGCTGGCCTCTGCAGCACAGCTTTTGAAACACCTCTTTTTAGTCTCTGATTGCATTCACCACATGAAGGGATTACAGACGCCTTTCTCTTTGACCGCTGCCCATGTAGGTCTGAGCTAACATTGTCCAACAGTCTGAGGTACCTTTACATCTGTTGCGTAGTAGTAATCTTTGGATGTTCGTGTCACGAGTCATGTCAGTATATCTGGGTCTGTCATAAGGAAGAGAAAAGGACCAGGAACAACTTAAATTTCCATCCAGCTTTTGATTAGTGGGGTTTTTTTTGTGTTCCAGAAGATCACAGAATCACAGAATCACTAGGTTGGAAAGGACCCCCAGGATCATCAAGTCCAACTATATGATCCACTTCAAATTGTACTGAAGGGCTTGCAGAAACTACAACTCCTTCTTGTTGTTCCTTTAATTTTATCATCTGTGAACCTGACTTCCTTTTAGCCCTACTATTTTTTTCCAGTATGATCTCTGTGTAATTTATATTTGTGTAGTTGTGAAAATACATACAGTTACATTGCCCTGCATAAAATCAGTGAAGCATCTTTACATCCATGGAAAAGAATACTTTTTTCTGCCTGACACATAATTTCCCATTATTTGCCTCAACTTTGATACTCTTGAACTTCTGTTTTATTTTTTTAAAAGTTGTGTATTGCTCATTTAGGAAGTTTTCTCACATTTATTATTTATCTCAGTTTTATTCGGTCTTAAGTAGTATGTTTTCATAGAAAAATGTATAAATGCTAATTTATCTACATTTGTTTTTCTTTTAGAAACAACTATATGTATTTCATGTGTCTTTGATTATTTAGTGGAAATGCTTCTTCATGCCATGTAAATAATCTGCAACTAATCTCTCAGTGACTTCTGGTTAACCATGTTATTCATTCGTTTCTTTTTTAGATCACATTGACAACCATTGGCTACGGAGACAAAACTCCTCTCACTTGGCTTGGAAGGTTGCTTTCTGCAGGATTTGCTCTTCTTGGCATTTCTTTCTTTGCATTACCTGCTGTGAGTATGCTTAAAAAATCTACAAAGAAGGTAACAGAAACTTCTGCAGCGTCTACCGCTGTTAAGATAAAAAAGGCTGAAGGAAGATTTCTACACAAAGAACAACTGTTTAAGGCTTTTTGCTCTGTAACAACACTGATGAACACTATCCAAAACCAGATTAAAGGTTTGGTGTTGCTGTCATTGCCTGAGTTTTGGGGAGTCTCTTTGGCAAGGTCAAAACTGGGAAAGAATCCTAAATTAGGTAGCACACTCTTGTACAAGGTTGAAATTCCTTTCTTTTGTTATGAGCTGTGGCTCATATATTACTGCTTTTCTTTCGGATTTTTTTAAAAATCAGCTGATATGTTTTTCTGAATTAGATTCTATCCAAACAAAGTGAGGTATTTCTAATAGATTGTCTTGCATGACCATGTTCAGGCTTCCAACAGAGAGTAGCAGAAGGCATTAAATCAACCAAAAGTTAATGTCACTGAATGTAAAAATGCAACTATTGTTTTCTGTGATCGATTGTAAATAAACATGACTGTTTATATGTGATGCTTTTATTGACATTCAAAATATTTTAATAGTAATGGGAATCATCTAATGACTGAAATATAGTGTAGTTTCAGAAATAACTTTTATTTTTGTGACTGAAGTTCCTTCTTTTTTAAATTACTGTTGAATAAGTATGAAATCAGAAATGAAATTTGTATATTGTTGTATTGCATCCTGTGCAACATATACAGGAAATCAATATTTTAATACTTGGGTTCATTATCTATATATCACTGTAAAATATATATGCGATAATAATACATTTGTTTTAAACCATATAGACAAACCAAGATTAGAAGTCAGAATTTGCCAACAGCATTGAATCATCTGGTGTACTGCATTTATTTCTTACTCTAAGAACAAAGAGTTTTGCAGTATCTCTGGCATATTATAATGCACTATAATTATAATACATTACCTGTTTGTGAATCTGTGTCATTTAATGGCAGCTACCGTAATTAATGTTCTTTGTTTCCTAATCACCACTAATAAGAAAGTTAGCGTTAGCAGGACTACAATGAATATGTAAAAGATTAATAACCTTGCATATTGGAGATGCCAGTACTTTTGTTCCTCGTGTTACACCTATGTACAGATACTTATCTTCCTCACAAACACTTTTGTTTTGAATCTGTCTGATATATATGTGAATCTTGTGCATTTCTAATATTAATTTATCCTGACTAAAAATCAGGATAAAAATCATTCTTTATAATGCAGACATATCTAGTCAAAGTTGGAAACATTCTCAGTCTTTGGGTCTGTTCAGCAGGAGTCAAATTTGTCTTACTTATTCAAAGATAAAAAAGCCGAAAGGGGAGATGTTTCATCATCAGCTTTTTTCATAGCATGGCATGAACAATGGAGACTAATTAGAAGGGAGAGAGTGTGAAGGAATAGTCTTAATCTATTAAACAAAACATTTTCTAACTTTTCTAAAATAAAAATTTATGATAAGTACTGCAGATTTGGACTTCCAAGTCCACATATATGGTATATCTGGCAGCTGGTAATTTCATGATTCCTGGCTTAAATTCCTCTGAATCCTCCTGCCTGATGTTTTATATATCAATATACATCCATGGCCCTTAGAGCTGCAGGAACATAGTGCAGCACAAACCCAAGAAATGTTTAGGATAAGTGGTCATTGTTAGCACCACAGATGTTATCTCTTAAGTAAGGATTCTTCTGCTTCTCCATAAACAGGCACTGTTGTTAAGACTTACACTCTCTTACACCATCATAAACGTGTTACCTGAAGCAATCACATGGTGTAACATCTTCACAAAACCTTTGTAGATGATTGTATACATTTGTTGAAAAAAAGTGCCTACATAATGAGAAATGATTTACTGTATTGCAGGGCATCCTTGGCTCAGGATTTGCATTAAAAGTGCAGGAACAGCATCGTCAGAAACACTTTGAGAAAAGAAGGAATCCAGCTGCCAGTCTAATTCAGGTAAATATGAAATCAGTTAAAAGATAACAGTAGGTGATTTAAAGTGCATATTGGAGCAAATTTTATTATTTCAATATGGAAAAATTTGTGGAAATAATGTTTAAAAGATTGGTTAATTTCATTAAATAAGTTTGTTCAGTGATTGCCCTGTGTTGCTGTAATTGTGTTTATAGAATTTCTGTGTATAGGTTTTGAGTTCTTGTGACCATGCTGAAGAAACAAAGTCAAGGATGTCAACTGAATGCCTGCAGTTAGCGAATTACTTGGAAAAATAAAACTGATGGCTAGAGAAGCCAGCTAACAGCACAACACTCTTGCTTGTGTTAAGCCACTTTTCATCTCATACAGGGTTTAGAGTGCTCCAAGGAGTGATATTCTTGGTGAAAATGAAAAATGTCCTGCCCAGAGAATTGCTTTCAGTATTAGTCAATTCAAAAGCTGGAATAGTAGGTGCTAGCAATTCCAAAGTGTCTGAATTTGTTGAAGTGGTTTCAGCTCAAATATGGACATGATGGTGCAGATCAACTATCTAGAGATATTTTTTTTAAGCAAAATTGGCATATTTGTTAAACAGATGTTTTGCATGTTTTTTCCTTTACTCAGTTCTAGTTAAAAACAATAAAGTTCTCTAAAAAATTATTTTGCTGCAACCTTTACTTCAGGCACTGAAAAAAAGTGAGAAAAAAAAATCTTCTAGCATCCTAGTTTATTTTCTTGGGATCTCAACTCTTTTGTGTGAGCCATTTATGCTATTTTTTTAATTCTGAAATAATAAATCCAAATAAAGAAGATAAGCATGAATATACTAGAGTTCCATGACAAATTCAGGATAGATGCCAGGCTGTCTTTGAAGCATTCTTAAAGTTAATAAATGCTTTCCATGATTACTGTTCAATGTTTATTAAATACTAAATATTTGAGATTTCGTATTTATTAGAATAATACGTAAATATAAATATAAATATAAATATAAATATAAATATAAATATAAATATAAATCCATTCCTTTTTCATCTATTTTACTGTAGAATAAGTTTCTGAAATATTTTGTAGCGCATTCATTCTAATTTGCTTCAATATCTTCTTCCAAGTTTGACTTCCAGAAGAATCACGCAACAGATTTAGCTTTTAGAAGTAACTCTTCTTATTATTGCATGACAGTCCAACCTGAATGTTAGTAAGACGGCGTGCTGAACAGATTGAGTAGCTAGCTGACTGATCTCAGGACGTGACTCTGAATGGGCAAAAACATTGAGAAAGGAAGGCATTTGTGGTGGGATCCCAACAGGGAAGGTTTTTCAGCAGTTAAGTGTTCATTTTCGAGTCCAGAGAACAGCAACAAAGCTGGTGAGGGGGCTGGAGAACAGGCCTTATGAGGAGCGGCTGAGAGAGCTGGGGTTGTTTAGCCTGGAGAAGAGGAGGCTGAGGGGAGACCTCATTGCTCTCTATAACTACCTGAAAAGAGGTTGTAGAGAGGAGGGAGCTGGCCTCTTCTCCCAAGTGACAGGGGACAGGACAAGAGGGAATGGCCTCAAGCTCTGCCAGGGGAGGTTCAGGCTGAACATTAGGAAAAAATTTTTCACAGAAAGGGTCATTGGGCACTGGCAGAGGCTGCCCAGGGAGGTGGTTGATTCACCTTCCCTGGAGGGGTTTAAAAGACGGGTGGATGAGGTGCTAAGGGGCATGGTTTAGTGTTTGATAGGTTGGACTGGATGATCCAGTGGGTCTCTTCCAACCTGGTTATTCTGTGATTCTATGATTCTATGACTTTCAAGCTCAACATTTTCAGTTGTCTGGAAATTTGCTGATTGACATAATTGACAATGGCACAAGTCCGGATAGAATGGTAAAAAAAGATGAGGGCAGGCACATGGGAATGAACCCAAGGGTGATCTGGGTGACTTGATTGAAATTATTACAAGAGGACTCTGTCTTAATATTCATGACTCTGGAAAGGATTTGACCAAGGATGAGAAACACAGAGGAGAAAGCATGAGAAGGAAGATCTAAAAGCATCATAGTAGTTCCCAATGTGTTACTCTAGCTGGTTTATTATTCCCCTTAGGTACAGAACTAGGCAGGTAACATGTAGGAGAAGGATGATAGTATCACAGTATAGGGTCATTCTGGGACTAACATGCTACACACCAACTCAGCATCTACAGTTTGTAAATGAGACTGGAAGACTGGAGAAAGCAAAGAAAATACCGGAAAAAATTAGTCCAGGACTGGATTAAATTTCATATTCATAAATGCAGGATGTATCTGAACTTCATATCACTGTCTACTATAACAGTGTCTGGGCCTTTTTTAATTGTCTGATATGGATATCGATAAGGCACTATAATGGAAATCAGTGTTCTCTAGTTTATCAAGATAATTTCAATTTTCTAAATAGCTACTCCATGGAATTAGTCTGTGCTAACTCCTCTGCTGTCACAGATGTACTGTCTGCTAGAGCCTTTACTTGACTTAAAGACAACTAAGGTATCACTGTAGAAAACTGGAGTGTTTCACAGGGACTTACTTTTCTTAATATGTTTAGAGTATAAGAAATATTCATTGTGAATATTATTTAAACATAATAAGTTGAATATAATTTGAACAAGTCAGAGAGGAAGTACTGGAGCCTGCAGGACTATTTAATGTAGCAGATAGAAATATAATAAATATCTTTGGCTATAAGCCAAAATCAAAGAGTTTCAAAATAAAAAAAAAAAAGCAGAGATTTTTGACAATGAGAATGATCAACCAGTGGAACAATTTACAAAGCAAGTGACATTCTCCATCTGTAGATGAAGACTAGATGTATTTCTGGGAGATACACAGTAAGAAAACACAGGGTATTAGACTCTGTACAGGAACACCTGGATGGCCTTTACTATTTGTCAATATATAGGCAGCCCAGATCCTCAGCTAGTACAAATTAATATAGTTGTGCTGACATCAAGGAGGCTATTCCAGTTTGTAGAAGTGAGGATCTATCTTACCATCTACATGCAGTTATAAATCTAAATGGTGAATGCATTTCAGTGCTATGCTTTGGTTACTCACCTTTGAAAAGATTTGTTTCATGTTTTTAAACATTTAGCAGAGTTTCAAACCACAGAGAATACCTCACTTTTCTTCTAAAAAATGCTTTTGGCTGGTTTTCATTATCATTTACAAGATGTATTATGACACTTTCCTTACCTCAGACTGCAAGTTTGTGTGGGTGTCCCCTATGGATTTATCGCAAATAAATCACTGCGATGCTTTTTGAGCACCTTTCTGTGCCGATATCTTCTGGTGCTTCCATAAAGCCAGTAACTCTTACTTTACCGTGTAAAGCATGCTGTGATTCACGAGAGTTTTGGTAGGTTTTTTACTGGTGTTTCCTTAATCAACTTCATAGAGCACATCCCAATCTGAGTAAAATCTCCTTTCTCTGTAATCAGTGTGGTGGCATTGTCACTTCATGTTCTTGGTTCCTTTGTGCTTTTCTATTGTTTCCCCATACCAGGCTTCTTGGCGGTTTTATTCTACCGATGCCAGCCGAACAAACCTGACAGCCACCTGGCGATATTATGAAAGTATTCTTCCTCCCCTCAGGCATGTATCAGTGCTATGAATGATAAAAGAAAGCTATGACTTGTATTGGTTACTAATCTGCTTTTCATTTTTTTTTTGTTTCATCCCCTGCTCCCTCTTGCCTTGTTTTTTCTTTTTTTACCATATATCCTGCACGTAGTGTGTATGGCGTAGTTATGCGGCTGATGAGAAATCGGTTTCCATTGCTACCTGGAAGCCTCATTTGAAGGCCTTGCATACCTGCAGCCCTACAAAGTAGGTACAATTATGGCAGCTGGTGCTGTTCTCAATGTCTGTTCAAGCTTATAGAGAATTACTATTTGTCTGTTTCATCTTGTTTTGTCTTGTTCAGTCCTCTCATTACAAATTTCAACTCACAAGTTGTATTATCTAGGAACCTAAGACAAAGGGACAAACTCCTTTGCCATTTATCTGAGCAGCAGGTGTTAGAGACATTTTCCCAAAATCCAACTCACATCAAGGTTAATGTTTCACCCAGTACCAAATTATTTATAAGAGAAAAATACTAATTTTAATGCTTAGCTCGGTATAAGCTGAGGGGCATGATTTAGTGTTTGATAGGAATGGTTGGACTCGATGATCCGGTGGGTCTCTTCCAACCTGATGATTCTATGATTCTCTGATAATGGTATTTTAACACCTTCGCCTCTATACGATGCTGTAGCTACAGATCTACCTTTGTGAGAGAATAGAGATTTGTGGTATTCTAAAGGTGAATGCACTAGAGAATTTGCTCCTTTTTGTCACAACTTCTGGTATATTCAGTATTTCCTTAGGGCAAATTATATCCTCAGTTATACACACAGTCAGTGGAAGATGACTAAAAAGATCTGATGTCACAGCTTGGCAGACAGGAAATATTTGATGGGTGAGAATTCACAGAGCACTGGCAGCCCAAGACTCTGCAATAATTCAGTAAAAGATTTACCAGAAGGTAATAAGTTGACTGATTCAATACAGGGCACAAATCAGGAAGTAAAAGATACCCGATAAAGATCAAAATGGAGAGCAATAAGAGCCTTATGGGAAAGCTCTGATAAGCATCCTAACTGTTATTATTGCAGACAGTGCAAGAGAATTAGTGGTTTCTCTCAAAGCTGGGTGGTGAACATCCACATGACAGTAAAAAGGTAACTGTGTGCCAAAAAAACTCAGCCAAAAAGAGATTTGGCTGCATACCCAAAGCTGATCTTTGAATTTCAAAGAGTTGACAAGAACAGAGCCATAAGTAATCCATTACCATAACTGTAATTCCAAAATGCTCCCAACTAAAAGGAGCTTTTAGATTAAAAGTTACATGGAATATTGATTTTGACATATACAAATAGGTTGAAATCAACATTGGTATAAATGGATGGGTATAAAATTACATAAATAACAAAGCTGTATAAACTATTCTAAAATATGACTGTCCCTAGAAAGTTGTTATTTTGAATAAGTGTACTGCTGTGCTATGCTAAAATGAAACACTTTTTATTTACCAGAGATAACTTTATCTAATAAGAGCCTACAGCTTTCTGTTATATATGTGTCAGCAATGCATTTTGCCTAAATGCTTTGCCAACTCAGTCTGCAGTGGTATGTACTAAGCATGTTATGCATGTGTTAAAACAACTGAAAAGTTTGTTTTTCAGAAGCGTTGTTGTTACGAGTCTTGCTTGAATGTTTTTGTGGTTGCAAGGTAACATGTTTGTTGTACACTAATTATATCCATTTATGTTTATCATATATCTAACATCACCTGTAACTAAGTAATGTGATTACTATCTGCATAACAAGTATGTTTTTCCTTTTCCACTCCCTGACCTGAAGAAAAGAACAAGGGGAAGCTTCTAGCAGGTTTGTAGTTTCTTTTATTTCTTTTGTCTGCGAAATCGCTGCTCCTTAATGGTTTTGACATGTTTCAGGTTCTGTACAGTAGGTTCAATGAACTGTAACTGTTAACTGATAATAATCACAAATTGCATTTTTTTATAAACTCAGATCGATGAGTGATGCTGATGATATTTGTTTCTTTGTCCCACCTTTTATATGGGAAAACTAGGCAATTTTTTACTTTTCTAGTCACATGCTGTAACTCTGAGGGCGTGCTTAGTTTGAACAATGCCAGAGTAGCAAGTGGAGCAGCCTCCACAGACCCAGCTCCTGAGCAAGGATGCAGCCTCAGCTTCTGCCATAAAATCAATGCTCACCATTTTCAGGACTTGCAGTGGAAATTACAGTTCAATTTGGCTTTGTGAACAAGCCCACCAGCCCTTTGTCATGGCTGGGGGGGGGTCTTCCCTAATGGGGCTGTTTGGTCATCACTTTGGCAAGAGTCTGTGCTGCCCTGCAGGAACAAGCTTAAGGCTTCCTCAGTGCCATGTCTCCATGTTTCCTAACCTTTTCCTGCTGTCTCCTCCTAAGAAGCATTTTGGAACACGGCAGATGGGGAGGAAAGTACCACTGCATTGGCTCAGCTCCTCCTGGCTGCACTGTTTGCACCCCTGCGTGGCTCTGTTGGGGTGGACGAGGCAGCCTGGCATCTCTCCTTAAATAAGCCCCATCGCCACCAGCCAGGAGGGCAGGTGGGTTTTCCACCAGGCTTGGATGTCAGATGAGGACTGGCTGCCTACAGCACCCAGAGACAGGCTTGGCAGGGCTATTCTCCCAGGATGACTAAATCCCTGCAGATGCAAAGTCCCAAGACAGTAAGAGGAAATGCTGTTTTTTTCCATACTTATAGTTTGAGTCCTTAGGGACAGTGGCTACAAGAGAAATTGCACTACCTCCAAAACTCATTAGGGATGGGAGTCCACGGGAGCTCAGCAGCCAGCACTGCAGTATTCAGCGTGATGAGAGCACAGTGGAGTTTACCTCCAAGCAGAAAACAATGATAAGCCAAGAAGAAAAGTGTCGGTGACACATCAACCACTGAAATGCATCCACCCCCGAGTTCTACAGTAGTTCACAAGCTCTTCTGGGTTATTCAGTCAGGAGTGGAAAGTCTTCACATCAATTACCTATGTTCCATTCCACTTTCCCGACTGCTCCTCTGGTGCCTGACTCCATCCTTTTCACAGATGTGCACATCACTGCTGTTAGTGCCACAGGAACTCGAAGGGACTGGATTTGCTCTGAGATGTCCCTCATGAGCACTTCACCTGCTCTGTCAGATCTATGACTTTTCATATACATTACCTCTATAGGCTTGCTAGCAACATATTGATCTCATTAAATTATTACCCAAGCTTTTTGCACTCGCGATATTTCCTACTCCTTTGAAAGCAGCATTTAAAATTTACTTCAGCTTTTTAAAGGTGAGGCCGAAGTTGGCAGTAAATGAATATATACCTCCAAAACAGAGATTTGTGCAGAGGGGAGAGGTTATTCCCAGTTGTACCTGCAAACACTCAAAGAGACAAATTTACTTACAATAAGTAGAAGCTACATGCAAAAAAAAACCCCAGCTGTCAAAACTATATTATATTACATGCTCCATCTTAGCGATAAATGTGGTGGTTTTAAAAGTGGTCAATGATTCAGCCAGATTTTTTCACTTTATTTTCACTGAATGGAAGATGTTCATCCCTTCAAAAAATAGTATGTGCACTGCTGCAAACAGTGTAGGTATAAAAACAAAGTAGTCAACTCCTGAGATCCTAGTCTACAGTAAAAACCTTACAGACCACTCAGTGCCTTTTAAAAAGGATGGGTTTTTTTGGTGGCTGTTTATTGTTCTCAGCTGATATACTGCTGTGTGTTTGTATCACTTAATACATGTGGTGTGTGTGGTTTTTTGTGGTAAAAATGTAGATGCAAAGTTGTGCAATGTGCTGCAAGATAACTGTCTTTGACTGTGTAACTTCTTTCTTACTGCAATGCTGAGTGACTTGCATGGAATGCTATGTGTTTCTTGTTTCACTCTTTAAATGAAGGTGTGTTTGCACAGGTAGTGCATTGGATTGCTTTCTGAATATTCTCTTTGCTCTATACCCCATTCTAATTACACTGGAGAAAAACTTCTATTCTTTTAGGTAAAAGTTAATTATTTTCTTTCCTACCAAAGTGCCATTTATGTTTACAGAAATGAATTCTTGCATTTTGTTATGTATTGACTTACAGTCTTTCATTAAGTAACTAAATGTTGCTGTGCGTTTGAGAGAACTGTTCTTATGAAGCTGTAGCTTCATAGTGATTTTAAGAAAAATATGTATATTGTATTTCTCAAAATACTATACTCAAGCATTCTAATTAATCATTTATCAAAAATTATGGTAGGCAATCTCTCTGTTGCATCCACACTGTAAATGAGATATTTCTATAAATCAGTTCTAGAGTTCTGCAAGTCATTTAAAAAACCTGTATGTTAAAGTCTCCATATCTACAAATGCACACACTGGACACAACTAATATTTATTTCTGTTTGATTATACAATGTAGCTGAAATTCTTCCTCTGCAGGAAACTAGATTGAGAGTGATGAATTGTACAACATCCTGAGAGTATAAGTAGTCTTAACCTGTGTGTAGAACATGCACTGGGTGTCTGCAAAGAATGAACGTCACCCATCTAGTGTTGTAACTAGTGAGTCTGAATTCCTTATTCAGACAGTTCTCTCTGGTGAATAACAAGGAGTTATACCAGTATAGGAGCTTGGAGGAAAACCTCATCCCTGCTCTGAGGGAAACAAGTAAATTGTACTCTGGAATTCTCTCCACCTCCTATATCATATCTGTTTCTAAAAATAGATTTAATGTAAACTCTCTGCATGAACCATACAAGAAAGAAACTGCCAGTGATGCAGAATCTAACTTGAGGTGGAAAGCCTAACCCCTTACCTAGCAGTGGAATGCTTAGTAACATGGTCCTCTATCTCCCCTCACTCCTAGTAAGCTTTGTAGTAATAAACAGAAGCTCTTCAGGATGTACACCCCTCGGAAACATAGGTATTCAGCATCCTGCCTATTCACATGATGTTTGAGAATGCAAACTAACATCAGGTGCATGACTCATTTACTTCCACTCCTTAGTGCTTTCAAGTTCCTTACTTCTCCAAATGAGGTTTCTTGATTTATTTTTAAGTGCCTGTAACTCCCTTGTTGCTTGTTGCCTGCAATGACGTTAAGACAATGGCAATAATACCAGTTCTTTGAAACTCATCCAGCTGGACAATTGCAGTGTGCAGCACGTCGTGGTTTGCTGAAGCCCGATTCCCCTTCTCTGCCTGAGACTTGACCTTTTGGAATGCATTACCTCACGGAGATCTAAAACTGGGGTTGAGTATTTGGGTAAAGACATTTCCTCAAGTCCAAGAGGATTTTTATAAGCAGAGCAGTTGAGTTCTCCATCTAATAATTAGTGGGGAATATTAAGCTGTACCACATTAGGCAATATCAACAGTCAAAATGTACAATTGTTGTTGAAAAAAATCCGCTTGGACACAGCCCATGGAAGCTGTGCCTGAGTCCTGCACTGGAAGGTAGCGGAATGCATGTGAAATCAACCGTCTGCTTTGGCTGAATTGTGTTGAAATTGTGTCTCTTACCAAAAATGGTAATTCCTAGATGAATGGATTATATAGGAAGAAACCCTTGATTTATAACTCAGGCTTATTACATTTTTTTCTTACTTTTCAAAAATAATTTAAAAGATAATGGACGTACAAACTGATTATATAAAATGATAGGGGAAACAGTTTCTCTTCATCTGGAAAATGTCTTGAAAAACGAAAAAAAAACCCACAAAATCCCTGAACTTAATTTATTTTTTTCCATTTGATTACTGAACTTTAAGACATTATGTCCCTGAAATTCTTGCTATTACTCATTGAAGGTACGAGATATGACATCACATTTCTTGGGTTCACGCTCCTAGCATGAGGCTGGTGGAGAAGTCTTGAATGTTTGAACTTCAGACCTCACTGTACTATGCATTGCATTTGCATTTGTTCAGCTTAGCTTAATTTCAGAGAAGTCATCTGCAGGCTTGGTAAGAATCAACATCTGTATTTATTGGAAGTTAACTGCTGAAAACTGGCACGTACATTTGCTTGCTGTTGTTTGCTATGTGTGATAATTTTCAGCAGTTCTAGCTTCTGTCATGACTTGAGATCCAAATCATTTTCCTTCACCCTCAGGCCCTCCAGTTACTTCTTATTCATTTCAATTTCCTCCTATTCCTTCTTCCACCAGCTGCCTCCGTGTGAAAAGCTGAAAAAGAAATTGTAAATTGTGACTAGTAGCAAGCAGTAGGGCTGCAGGTCTGCAGCTGAAGCAGAGCAGAAAATAAACTTCCTACCAGAAAGGCAGGAAGGCAGGCAGGGAAATAGGACAGTGGGACTGGTAGGCAAAGAGATGCTCAGTTAACCAAAAAGTATAATAAGATGGAAGGGAAAAGGAAAGGTTAGTATCATTTATCAATTAAAACAAAATCGTTTCAAGTCTAGCCATTTGGTCCAGCAGCAAAGTGTTTGTTCCCCCTGCACTGAAGCTACAGTGACCTCTAGTGTCCGTAAACACCTATTCCTTCGTAAATCAAAGGTGGGAAAAGCAGAATTTAAAAAATAAATAAGTGGAAAGTCCTTTTCTGTCCCAGCGAAGTAAATGGCTCATGCATGTACTGATTGAAGAATAAGCAGTAAGATCCTACAACTGACCTTCCAGAAGACAAGTAAATGGAGAAAAGTCCATTGCTTTTCTCCCACAAGTGCCAGTTGTAATTGATCTCCACTAAAAGATGCTTCAAAGCGTCAGCATTATTGATCTGAATATATTTTGCAGCTTGCAGCCTGCAAGAATAGTTCCAAAGGGATTACCATTGCCAGGGAAGATAGGAATAGGAAGCAAATGTGTATGTAAATCAACTGGGAAAAACGATCAGTCACGTACGGGACAAGTAATGTTTGACAGACACACATCTAAAGGATTGCAGAGAAGGCTGGTGACAGCTGTCGTTCTTTCAGTTCCTTGTCATTTAGGTCTGATTCAGGAACCTCTGTAGTTTCATTTTCCTGATCTTCCTGGTGGCTTTTGCATTTGGGACCAACATTCACCTTAAAGTTTGGGGGTACTTACGTGGTTATGAGAATTTCCAATAGCCACTAGCAGATTTACATTAATTCAAAGGATTTCCTTTGGATATCTTGTAAAAAAAGGGAGAACAGGGGAGAAAGAAAAATATAATACTGTAGGTTCTGCAAGCATTGAAGGATATTTAGCACTGCACTAGACAGTGCTAACCCAACCATCATTAAATCAGACTAAAGGGCCCTAAAGGCTTTAGTGGCCACTAATTCAAGCGCAGAATGCCCAAGGATGCTTGAAAGGGCATAAGATTATCTCCACTCTGTATCTCTAATACTTTCTCCACCACTGAGTGCAACAGAGAAGCAAAAGCCAGGAACTATGTAATATATAAGGAAAAGAACTTCGATTGTGGGAAAAAGCCTAGTCAGGATTGCCCCAAAATGCTCTGATTTAGTTAGTCCTTCATGATCTGTTATTTATCTTATCAAGAAGAGTCCCTGGCAGGTTGCTCCTAAAAGGAGTATCTTTCTTCTCCCAAGCATGAATTCTCCACTGCTGCAAATCCTATGATTTATGCCTACGCTGATCAGGCCCCAGTGACTTGAGGAATATTTCCCACCAGTCTCAAAATAGGAACAAGGATCCAAGAACAGAAGATCTGCTATAATCTGCGTCTTTGGAGAAACTCTCAAGATACAAAATAGAGTTTCCAAACCATGCTTCCTGCAGGGGCTGCGTTTCTCTTCATGATGCAGCACCCTCCGCATGGCCCCTTGGCATGCCATTACATTACCATTGTTACAAAGCAGATTTTTTTTTTTAAAGTATAAGGTCTGCCTTTGAAATTAATATTTTCATTCTCAGTGTTGCACTTTTGAAAAATATCTCTAGTACAGGTGAAGTGTCTACCGCTCCTTTCACCATTGCCTCATTGCTTTTATTTGGAGAACTAAAGATTTTCAGGTTAAGTAGCCATTGTGTACCATTCAGCTTTTATAAGTGAAATAACTATGTGTACAAATCATGTAAATGCAGCCATTCCTTTCATTACTATGAAGAAATTGGCAGAACAACACATACGCTTTTTCATTTTTTCATTTTAATTTTTGGTTTAGAGTTAATGGGATTATTAAAAATATGGTTCATGCTGATAATTTTTATGGCTTTTTTTATTAATTTTCCTTTCATTTTAATTCAACAGGAAAAGAGCTGACCAGAAACATTTTTATTCTAAGATTTGTCAACAAAAAATTAATTTCATTTCATGCTTTAATAGCAAATACAGAGGAGTTTAAAAAAGCACAAGGAACATGTGCCTGTGAATAATATCTATACAAAAAAAGTCCATTTTGATTCTGTTGCTCATGCTGTATAGTATGACAATGCAATAATGTGGTTAATAAATATTTTACAAATTATATTTTCATTAATTTCTACAATGCAAAAGATTCCTGAGCTGAAATGTAACTCCGTCTTGATATGTAATTTTTATTGAAAATTAAATTTTAGAACTCACTTTTCTTTCAAACAGTAGGTTCTGTGAGTCTTTTGTGTTGCATATGCAACAGCACACAGTACTGCAGGTATGGGTAGCTATTTGCAATGGAAATAGATAATATTTCCAGCACAATCATGTGTTTATTTCAACAATTGCTTACTTTGGGCAAGGGAGGAAGGGGATTACATTCAGAAATTACAGTAAAGGTATTCTTTGAAGTGATTCAACATGCCATATAGAAACACATTTATCTAATAATCTTTCTATTGATGTGCTCATTTTATAGCATTCTTGAAAATTATCTCATTATAAGCTTCCCAGCATGTGCTTTGCCTGTTACAAGCTGTATCCTTTCTGCTCTCAGTGATGTTTGTATTCAGAATGCTCTGCTCTGCTCTGCTCTGCTCTGCATGGACAAATATATCGATTATCTCAACATTTCACAGCCACAGAAGTTTATAACTACATTCCATTTCATGTAATTACAGATGAACACTGTATTTTCAGAGTGCAGTAGGTTAAACATCTAAGAACCACATAGTTCATATTAGCATTAGTTAATTAGCTGCAGAATTCCTTTCTGTTGAAAACATCTTATGGGCATGCTGAAGTTAAAAGCAAAGACTTTGGGCATATTAGAAAGTGCCTTTACTTCAAATACAATTATAATTTGCAGGTGGACAGTCTTTGCTATAGGTGTTTAAAAAGTACCCCTAAAGCCTGTGCCAGCATAGGAAGACTGCTAGACCCACTAATGTCATACCATGAGCTGCTACTGCAATGCTCAAATCATTTCTCCACTTGCAAGAACAGGACCACTGATCAAGAGGACCATTCCCTTGTACAGGCAATTAAAACCTTGTAGGTAAAACAATGGTTTCCAAATCTTGGTGTCAGATCACCTTTCTGTTTCCCCTTTGTGCTTTCTGCTACAGGAAGACAAAGCAAGGCAAAAATGGTAAATAATGAAAAAGCACTGGTAGGTAGTCATAGTGACCACAGGGTGTTCATCAGATCTGTTTGAACATGAACAAGGGTAATTTAAGCAAATCTGCATATCTCACATTTAGCTGACTGGAGGGGAGGGTTATAAGCACAGAAGGGGAAAAAATGAGCTTACAGTCGGCCAACTATAACACCACAGGGCACCACTGATCCAACAGTCACAGTCATGAGCTTGGCTGGGCTCTTGTACCTGTCCTAAAGTGCCTGTCTGATACCACCTGCAGGCAGTCGCTCCCAGCTTCATCTCCAGCAGTGACTTTAGTGAGCACACAGCATATCATTACATTTCCATTAATTGGTCATCACACTGTTTCTTGGATGTTTTGTTAATTTTGGTTTGGTCTTGTTCAAGTAAGTGCTGTAACAAGAAATTCTGGATATGAGTGATCACTAACAATGCATATGAAATGTTGGAAGTGCCACATCAAGAAAAAGCATGAATATACTAACAGTATTTTTGCCTGCTTAAAAAAAAAAAAAAAACCAACCCAACAATACTACATGGCATGCAGTAATAATAGAATACATTTTGTTCTTGTTTATCTGAACAGACAGCCAGAAATGCACTGAGCTGGGCTGACTAAGATGGAAATAAACCTATTTAAAATCCTGGAACAGAAAAAAAAAAGTCTTAAAGATTACTCTGTAATAACAGGGTGAAATTTGTTCCAATTTGTTATTTTAATTCCCTTTAAAAGGTTATTCTGAACTGTAAGATAGACTGCCATTGATAATGCCCTATCAAAACCAATTACATCAATTAAGTTTCATTCCCAAATGAAATATATTCAATGAAAATAAGAGTGTAAGAAATAGATTCATACTATTGAGAATTTTTAGAAATTAGCTTTGATTATCATACAATAGAAGAAAAGAAATGGCGTGGAGGAACCATAAAATAAAATATATTTCTCTTCTTCACAGTCAAAAGCTAAGTTTTAAGGAGCGGGTCCGGATGGCCAGCCCACGAGGTCAAAGTATAAAGAACAGGCAATCTTCAGTTGGAGATCGCCGGTCACCAAGTGCCGACATTGCCACTGAGGGCAGCCCAACCAAAGTCCAGAAGAGCTGGAGCTTCAATGACCGCACCCGCTTCAGACCCTCGCTGCGACTGAAGAGCTCGCAGCCCAAACCTGTGGTTGACGGTAGGAGATTTTCGTGCCTCGTTTGTGATTGAGTGCTGCTCCCAGCCTGCTCACGCTCTCACACGCCTGCACTGTGAACACAACCTGGTTTTGGGAAGCAGAGAGGATCGTTACATTGGGACAGAGATACCAGAAAGTTATAGCCTGCTTCAAAGAGCACGCCAACAGCATCTTTTCTTAATAAATCTTGTGTCAATGGGGCATAGGGAACAACTGGTGGAAAATGGGGTCCCTAGGGAAAACTGCAGGTGAGCTAAACGCATCCCCCACATTTGGCTGCAGCAGCTTTGCTGTCACGGCCTCTCCCCCTGTTGCTGGTCACTTCTGCTGCCCAAACCCCCTGCCTCTGACTGGTGGGCCATTCAGCACAGCCCGTGGTGCACTGACTGTGCCTTTGCCAGCCGAGAGCACACTTTATACAGCACTGGCACTCCCCAGAAGAGGAGCTTGTGAGGAGCTCAGAGATGTTCTCTTACCACCTGCCACCAAGAGATATATTAGCGGGTGCTTTGAGTTTTACAGGGTTGTTCCTGGTTCAGTAAGGCAGGTGGCTTTTGCAAAGAAAACCAGCATTATTGCTTTTATGTCTTGCTTTCTAAAGGGCATTTTAGATGTAGGAAGGCCCCCTAATGCATGAAGAAGTGGATCTCTCTGAAAACGGCACAGTGGCCCCACAGCAGTCAGGAGTGTAGTCTTTCCTGCATGCTGCCTCCCACAGGAACAGATGTTGCCCCTCTCTGCTCTCCGTTTTCCAGCTATCGTCCTCTCAGGCATTAAATCAACAAAGGTCCTCATCTACAAATGCTTACCGAAATGGAGACAGTGACTCTCCTAGAGGGACGACCAAAACGGGTGAGAGCAGCCCCTCAAACGGCAGGAGCCGAGAGCACCAGATGAGCGCAGTCCCTGTAGAGATGGGTCCTGCGCTGAAAGGGGCACTCACACGGCTGTGGGTACCACTGCCCCAGCGGGTTTGGATTTCAGTTCCTCCATACACTTTTTTTCCTAACTTATGGATGTTTTGTTCTTTCCTGTGGGACCCTCAGAAACTAAGAGAAACAAAGTGACTGGCTACCGCAGGAGGCAGTGACCCTGACTGTACGGGAAAGGTCCATCATAAATCATTTGATCCAAGTAAAGAGATATGACTTTAAACTCTTTCTGTGATGGCAATCAAGCATGTTACATCCAACAATTGTGGTAAAACTAATTAGACAGAGTGCCATTTTGGTGTCTGCTTCCTTTTTAAGAGGATATATTATCACGGACACGTAGGTTGCAAAATATCCATTGGACTGAAATGCCTCATCCCTCAGCTGAGGACGTCCTACGCAACACATCTTTTCAGGAAAAGCCTGGGTAAATAAACATTTCCTGGAGGGCAAACAAGACAAGCCAACAGTGTTTGCTAAGGTCATTGCTCCAGTCTAGCTTGCCTCTGCAGTGACCTCTCAGATGCACAAATCCTGAATTTGGCTGCACTACAGTGAGCTGTTGGGGTGCACCAGCCACCAGGCTGTTATCCAAGTTGCTCACCATTCCTTGCTCTGTTCTGGGGCATGAGCTCTAGTTTGTGCCCTGTGGCAGCTGCAGCATGAGGGCTATGTGGTGCCAGCTTGGGTCTCACACTGACATGGAGCCGGGACAAGGCCACTTACTTTGCAATGGGAACTGATAAATGCTCTAGGTACCAGAGTGGGGTCAAAGCTACTCCATCAAAATTTAGGTTCCCTATGTCATCTCCCCAAAACCACACCAGAAGTGATTTCATAGGTTAAACCCCTGTACCTCCTACTGCACCTGGAAGTGACCTAAGAAGAGTGTAATTTGTTGAGCACACTCACAGGGTATCAGCAGCTCACTGCTGCTCCAGCCTCACAGCCTGCACCTCACTCAAGCATCTGTTTAATTTTTCATCAGCCCGTTTGTCACAGAAACATTTCCTTTGCCTGTCCTCTATTTTGCCCTGTATGTATTGTCGTTAATAGCAATGAACTGCACAAGAAGATTGTGTTCCTTCTTATTGTCTCCCTTTGGTGGAAAAGATGGCATAAACAGCACCTTAGGTACTTCCTCAGATAAAAGATAACAACAGAGTGTTCATTGTGGTGCATAAACCCTTAAGAATCTTCCTGCTCCTCAGGCAAGCGCAGTCTGTTTCCTTGTCAGAAGTTTCCAGCTACTAGTCCACCCTTATGAACTGGGGCCAGCAGTTATGACCAGTTTCTCATCATGGCAAGAGGAACAGCTTCTATTGTCTCCTGCTTTTAGGCAAATGCCAAGTTTCCACTTTGGGATCCCATCCAGCTACTTCTAGGACTGTTAGCATCAGACCAGTGTCCAGTGTGCTTATTGCTGAGACAGCTCCCTGCTACCTTACACAGTCCAGAGAGCAAAAGTCAGGCACTGCCAACATCAATTTCTTGTGTGTGTGTATTACCAATTTCATAGTTTGATCTGCTTTCTGCATTTGACAGCTCAATGAAAAGGATCTGGAGATTATGTATTCAGTTTAGAATATCTTGCATTTTTCACTGAATGAAAATACAGTATTTGCAGCATTTTATTAATACTTCTTGATTGTCAGGTCCTCCAGTTTCCTTCTTGAGGTATCCTCTGTCCAAAGGATTAATTATGTTGGTGTGTTAATCTTCCAACCAAACTAGAAGCTACCCCTTTGAAGTGACTCTTGCAATAAAATCATAGAATCACTAGGTTGGAAAGGACTCATTGGATCATCGAGTCCAACCATTCCTATCAAACACTAATCCATGCCCCTCAGCGCCTTGTCCACCTGTCCCTTAAACCCCTCCAGGGAAGGTGACTCAACCACCTCCCTGGGCAGCCTCTGCCAGTGCCCAATGACCCTTTCCATGAAAAATTTTTTCCTGATGTCACAGAATCACAGAACAACCAGGTTGGAAGAGACCCACCGGATGTCAAGACTGAACCTCCCCTGGCGGAGCTTGAGGCCATTCCCTCTCATCCTGTCCCCTGTCACTTGGGAGAAGAGGCCAGCTCCCTCCCTCTTCAACCTCCTTTCAGGTAGTTGTACAGAGCAATAAGGTCTCCCCTCAGCCTTCTTTTCTCCAGGCTGAACAACCCCAGCTCTCTCAGCCGCTAAGACTTGTTCTCCAGCCCCCTCACCAGCTTTGTCACCCGGAAGACCCTTTGGATAGAGACAACATAGTACTAGGTATCCAGCCCAGTGCAAAACTTTGTATCAGTAAACTAGTGAAAAAATAATAACCTCTCATTATGAAATTCCCCTTCCAAAAGAAAAGACACTCTTACATTTGCTTGATATTTTCTTTCACCATATGGGATTTGTGGTTGTAAGAGATCTTGCATTAGCACAGGCAGAGAAGGAACTACCTCACTGAGAAGATGAGGTGCACTGAACTCTGTGTAAAAATAAAGAAAATGGGTAAATATATAAGTAGAGGGTTTAGAAAGGAAGAAAAATTGTTAGTGCATAAGAATGAGCTGAGTCAGTGTAGCAACTTTGCAGGGCTGACTGAGTTCTGAAAAAGGATGTAGTTGGAATCTGGGCTAAAATAATGAGGAAGAGATGGCTGGAAAAACTAAACATTAGCAACTAGAAACTGTTCAATAAAAGGAAGTTTCTAATCTAGGCAGGAGCTTATGGAGGCAGCTAAGAGGCTAACAATTGAAAACTTAGTAGCCTTCCTACCCTAGACTACTCAGTAACAAAAGCTTATTAATGCTCCCTTGCTGCATATTAAAACCACAGAAGGAGGGTTTTCTGGGAGCAAGCAAAACACTTAAGCTGGCCAAGGGTATCTCCAAAATGGATTTTGGCATAGCAGGCTTAGAACAGTATGACCAAAACTGTTGCACAAATGGCTTTATTTATGGGTAGTAACAGTCCTCTGAAACTGCCTATAAACCATTTATTGCTATTGCCAAAGTGGGCCTGGCAACAGCAGCAATTACTTCAGCTACATATGTGCATTTGCAAATGGAATCCAAACCTGAGAGAGCTTTGATGGCTGGAGAGAGCTTTGGTAGCATGGCTGCAGATGCTCTCTAGAGCATTTAAGTACAGTGCAGGGGAGCAAAACTGAAAACCAAGACTTATGTAATCTGATTTTAAATACATGCCCAGTTTCTGGGGACACCTGACTCACAACTGCCAGAACTCCTGCTGAACTCCTGCACAAATCAACAAAAGTGCCAGGATGGTATGTTTCCAATACCTGTTACCACTTTAAAAGGGAATTATGAGGACCAAGCAGATCAAAGGGAAATCTTCACTACTCAAGAATGGTAAATAGTCAAGTTTTAGAAAGCACACAATTAGAAGAATAAAAGAATTGTACATGTCGCATGTGTGAAGGTCTTGCCTGACCTCGGAGCCGCACGCAGCCACCACCATACCTGTACACCAAGCGAGCCAGGAGCCACCTCCGTCCCCAAGGCCCATTCATGTATGTCCTGCACCAAACCCAGGACAAACACAGCCCAATTGCCCAAGAGGAACAGCCTCTGACACATGAGAACACTCACTGGCATCAGCCTAGTCTGTGCCTGAATCTGTATAAGCAATAGAATAGTACAAGTGGTCTCATGCCATTGCTTGAGGAGCTCTGCCTGTGCCTCATTGTATTTAGCGTAGACTCAGCCACTGAGACTCATCTCACAAAACATATCCTCCCCTTTTTTCTGAGGAAAACAACCTTTTCTGCTCAAGTCATGCTGCAGCCTTGCACAGCCACAGCTGAAGTAGTGAATGGATATTATGTTGTGCAAGCAACTCTCAGTAAGGGAACAAACATCCTATTACACTTGTTTTCTTCCATCCTGTGCTTCTAAGCCTCTGCATGAGTTATTGTGCCTTTGCTGTAACCTAGAGACATTGTGTGGCTTTTTGAATAAAACATCAAAAGTGTTCAGCACTGGAGATAGGACAAACATATTTCATTTGATTAATTAAAAAGAATTCTCTAAGGAAATATTTGATTTCTTACACTGTCCCTGAACATTATACGCTCACATGACCTCTAGCCTTTCATTCCCTAAAGAGTACTTGCACAAAATCCTCAGGGTAGAGTATATTATAATAACCATGGAAAGAATGCAATTGTGCATTTCAGCCCCCATGCCCTCAGTTACTACCATGTAATTTATGTATTGCAAAAATGGCAGGTTTTCCTTTCAGTAGCAGAAACATCTTGACCTTGTATAATGTTCACTTGATGTGGCAAAGGTCCTCAGTTCGGTTGCTTTTACATCTTGCTTAGCTTCAACTTGCTAATTCAAAATGAAGCTGCATGAAAGATGCTCGATTTGTGTAAACAAACCCCTTATGAGGGAACTCAGTGACTTTTTATTAGCAACATATCAATTTGTTCTTGACAAGAGATTTATTTTCTTGTGATTGTTTTACTTAATGATAGAGCTCTCATTTATTACTGTTGTCACTGTAATTAATTAGGAAGATCTTATAAAAATAATCTGGCATTCTGATCTAAGCTCTGAGTCATTTTTTCATTTTGTGTAAATAAGTACAGGTTGTTAGTTTTGCGGCATTATTTTAGTTTATTCCGGCTAAGGTCCTGGCCATACGAGTCCATAATTTCATCTCTTTCTTTATGATGGGTCTTTAGGAGCCTGCTGTGCACTGTTGCTCCCTGAACTGAGCACTTACTCGGTGGTCACAGATGAATGATTAACAATCTCAGCTCTATGAGGGACAGCAGCAGCCCACCACACGGAAGTATGATGTGCATGGATTTCAGAGAACCTCATATGCAGTGGAGAGTAAACAAATGAGTTAAGAAGTCATTGTGGGAGGACACTCATAAAACTTCCCAACTACCATGTAACCCACTTGCACCAAATATGAAACATTTGAGGAATGTTTGCATTTTTATAAAATGGTGTTGGGAAAATCCTTCATAGCTTTATAAAATATGGGAGTCTCCTATGGCTACCTGAATCTAAAGTTGCAGTCCTCCTCTCTCCTTTTGCTCACTGCCATCACCTCCTTCAAACAACAGGGCCTGGAAATCTCCCAGGGTTTAGGACCTTTGTGGACCTTATGGAATATCAGACATGATATAGATTAACGTGTGCTACAAGGTCCTCCAGGGAGACAGTCAATTAGGCATGACATTTAGCTCGTTAGTCCACAGTTCCGGAAATTGTCATGTATAAATGCAATTTATTTTACAGTTTTAACTTCTTGTGTGCGATGTATATAAAATACAGAGATATGTATCTAAAGATACACTAAAATAAAATGTTTATAGAGTCATCTAGCATTTCTTTCTTACCCTTCTCACATGACCATCTAAACTTTCTGGCTAATGTGCTACTATTTATAATAAGAGAAGCCATTTTAAATGCACAATTACATATAATGAATTTTTTTAGAAAGGCTCCTAGTCTTCATATCATCACTCAAAATGAAAAGGACTCCTTTTTAATTAAGTAGTAGGAACTGTTCCATGAAATATTGCGAGTGCAGAAAATTTTTGAGAAGTTAATTAATAACTAAAGATAATTGAGAGTTGTTAGAAAGGAATGCTAGAATTTTAGATATTTGGAACCTGCCTGCATTATGTGATAACTGATATAAATCAGGCTTCTGACCTTAAAAAACTGCACTTTCAAAGAAAGGAAGCTTGGTAATTAAACCCAGAATATATAAAAAACTTTCCACCAATTGTGCCATCCATTTTGGCCAGATCTGAGCTTTTTTTAGAAATGCTTTCATATATAAAATGTCAATAGGGATATTCTTCTGCTTCATACTGCACTGCAGCTACCAAATTCCCATTCTGGTGTCCTCTTCCCCATCCGGGAAGTTTTGACTTTTTCAAGAGAAAGACAAGGGAGAAATTAATGGGCTACACATCCAGCACTACTACACCCCTCACAGGTTCTTCCCGCAGGGTAGAGGCTCAGGTCATGCAGAAGGGAAACGAATTTCCTACAAGTTTGTGCAGAAGCACTTCCAGGAGGCACCAGTTTTCTTCCTTTCTGAAGAAACTGCTTTCCAGCATGGAAATAGCATCCATTTCGTAAAAACTCCCTGTAAATGATTTTCTCAAATGACGTAATCCCTACTCCCTCCTTAATTTTCCCACTCGAATATTATTGTGTACCACCAGGGATTTTTGGTGATGTTTTCTCGACAAATATCAAGCATCTAACGTGAAGAGCACATCATGGAAGTTTACTTGTCTTGCCTCCTTCCTTCTGTTATGATTAGAAGAAAGTATTTTCTTCTTTTTTATTCAGAGATCAAGGAGATAAATACATGATTCACTCCCTTGGGCCTCCTTTTTCTGGCCTCTGCTCTGGAAAGCATGTAAACATAGGCTGCTGCCTTGCTGCCTTTGAGGGCGCTTTGGGCATTCTTATCATTAAGAATGCGATTGAGCTTCATCCCAATTGACGCTGCTTTTTCATTAATTTTTCCTATGGAACTTAGCAAGCAATAATGGCAAAATTATTTGTGTGAACTCTTTACTGAAAGAGAATCAGTTTGTCGATGGTTTAAAGCAAGAGAAAATTTGAAAGAAAATAATTTCTAGGGGTGATGAAGGGAATTTGTATTCATGGTTCAGCAAACAGGAAAATAAAGAGAGCTTGTAAAGACGCAAGAAGTTTTGTGAAACAAATTTAAACACAGGCACTAGGCTGAGACACATTTTATTTTTATAAAGGGAAATTGCACGAATTGTATGAATATAAAACTTAAAGATGTTTGTACTTGGAATAATTTTTCAGGGGAAAAATATTGCTGAGATTTTGTGTAACATTCTGTGCATTATGGCATTTGTGGAAACACTATAAAATATGTGCAGGATGTCTCGTTTTTTTAGAGAATACGGGCTGAATCCGCAATTCTCCACAGCAAATGCTCAGGATGAAAAAGGTACTTCAACGCTTGTGTAAAGCTGAGTGAAATGCACCTATCTTGTGGGCAACTTAGACACTACCTACAGCAGCGTAACACAGGCTCTACACCACTTTCAAAAGGGGCTGAAAGAACAGAATAATTAAGAGTATTAAGCTGCCAGCACTGTTTCTTGAACAAGAAGGATCTCCTGAGCAGAGTAGGCTGTGGAGTTGCATTATGAGTTGCTTGGTCTTCAGTTCCCTAGTTGAACTCTGGATTATGAACTATGATGTGCCGTAACTGAGCACCTGTGAGAATCAGGCCACCATCCATTTTTTTGCCTTGAAATAATAAGGTATAATGAAAAATCAATCAGACTTTTTTCCGAATCATTCCTTTTTTATTTCCAAGTTGACACAGCACTATGCTGTAACATGAATAATTGAGGGTCATATGCAGACTATCAAGTTCAGGAACCTATTTAGGTTTTGCCGTGTCTATAAGGTAGGTACTCAGCCTCAGCAGAATTATTTAGATCACCCACATGAGGAGCCCTAACTACCTCCTACACAGTCACAGTAAGATCTAAGTCCTTCTGAAGGCTTCCAAAAACCATGTCAAAGGGTCTGTGTTGGGATCACCGTATTGGTCACTATGTTAGGAGCACTTCCATGGGATGATCCATATTGTTGGCGCATACACTTAGAAATGCTGGCTTGTTGTTGCTAGCTTATGATGGTTTCCAGAAAACAAATTTAAGAGTACAAAATCTTTTTGATTCTGTTCAACAGGCACATAATTACTTGAATGTTACTGACATTGAAAGCATGGAGCTATGAGGGCGATCAGAGTAGTGTCACAGTTTTCCCAATGCCAAAGAATGTTATTAAACAACAGAAAACACTTCTAAGAAAGGGCAGATGATATTTACAGAAATAATAAATCAAGCTTTATGCATAACTTTTGCACAGAGCCACATGAAGTGCAGTTCCAAATGAGTAAATTTTCTGCTGGTGACATATAATGTTTCAGAACGCTGTAATTTTTAGCCCATTCATTTGATATGATCATAAATAACTGGAGTTTGCATAAAGAACGCTTAAATACAGTGACGTTCAGGGTAATATGAAGATTATTTTGATGACTTGTTTATGCCCCTTTTGTATTTGTTGCCAACTGCTTATTTGCTGTATGATTAAATCAAAGACTGCTCTTAAGGAAGAAAGAGGAAGAAATTAAAAAGTGGCAAAGACAAGTCTTTAGCCCAAAGTAAATAACGTCAAAGATCACAAGATAATGGCAGATGCCTCATCAGTTGTGAAATAAATACTTTCCAGATTGACATTTAGGATCAAAACATATCCTGAATTGTTAAGATACTGGTATGAGAAAAGAGGAATTGTTTCTGGGTTGTGGCTGGCACCTCTTCTTAGGGAGACTTGCAGTGGTATGTATACATCTTTATTGGGAGACACTTTGGCCACCACTGAGACTGGATTTGCGAGCTGCCCAGGCAACAGTCTTGCAAGGCCTGTTTAGCTTGTGGCCCAGGTTCTAGAGAGAAAGGAGGAGCAGTGGTAGCCCTAGCAAGGCCTTGTAGAGCCACCAAGTTCATGCAGAGCAGCTGCTGCTAAGGTTCCTTGTAGAGCACGCTTGGACCATGTGCAGCCATCCCAATGAAGAGCAGGAGATGCGTCTGAGGACTACAGGGAAGAATGAAGAAGGAGATGTGTGCAGGGCTAGACGTGAGCCAGCACCAGAGGGTCTACCTGATCCATTAAGAATGGGGATGGTTTTCTCTGGAATGAGGCAGCAGTCTGGGGAGCTCGTCAGAGGCTCTAGCTTAACCCTGTCTGGGAACTGGCAGGGATTTAACAGCAGGAGCTGCTGAAGCGGCCAAACTGGCCCCAGCACAGCCCTGACCTCGAGGGTGAACTCAAGAGGGACAGAAGCGATACAAGTACATCTCACCTCATAACTATGTCATACATAACATGAGCTTCTACTGGAAAAATTCATCAGAATGTGAACTTTGATTTCAGTGGGTTTTTAAGCTGGAATTTGTTTTTTTCCAAATTATTACACTGCATTTCCCAAACTTCTTTCCCAAGTCTGTTCAGTATTATAAAGAAACATGAATGTTTCCCATACAAACCAAACAAAGTTTATAGCTTTTCACAAGTTTTATTGACATGCGGTACCAAGTGCCTGCCATAATGAAGCAAATTCATGCTAGTGGGAATATCAGAAAGAAAAAAAAGAAGGTGATTTATCAGGAACAGTATCTCTTCTTAAAGCTAGCTTAAATTTAAAAGAGCTTTCCAGCATCTCTGTAAAGATTTTGATGATTTTCCTTTCCACCTGTGAGCAATATGGAATATAATAATTACACCACACTGTTCTCAAAATGGTTCTGCAAAGACATACTGTGTTAAGAAAGCTCTTTTATTAATGATACTGTACGGGCCAATGGACTCGGGAACTCTATCAAGTGAGAGAGCCCTCTAGAAACATGCTTATTATAAACCTACAAGCTGGAGTCTCCTGTTTCACTGGGTTTACATGGTTGTAGATCTCGTGACCTTAGAAGAATGATTCCTAATTTACACCAACACAACTGAGTAGATTCTAACCTTAGAGAGCCACTGGCAATACCAATAGCATAAAAAGCTCTGAGTTTAGTGTGGTGCTTAGAAATGAGCTAGGAGATTTCAGAAATAACAGGAGAATTTAAGCAGCCATGACACCTGGAAAGTCAGTGTTGTGGAATACTTAGCATCTTCAGAAACAGAGTTTTAGGTCGTTTATATACCTATCAAAATAATTTCATGTTTTCTTTTAGCTAATTACATTTTTGGGTAGGGATCCAAATCTTAGTTAAATAGGATAGGTGGAGAGACATCTGTATTTCATCCATAAGATAAGCCAAGTCAGTAGCAAAGCTTGCGGAAGGGGAGTTTTCAAAGTTTTGTAAGAAAATTTCACTTTTACATTGAAAATTTTTTAAGGTTGCATTTAATTTTTTCCTTGAATTGTGCTCTTGAAGACATTACTGACTTGGCTATAAACCATCTTTCTTTCTATACAAAGTTGATCTGTCAAAGATAAAACCTCCTGCTCTTCAAATCTACAGCAGATGTTCCTCATGGATGTTCTAGTTCAGCAACAGTCAAAAAAGAAAATATATTCTTGAGAGCATTGAACTAGCCAGAGTTGTCAAAATAAATCATTATGGACAAATATTAAATCTGTGAAGACACCAATGCAGCAATATCAGTTCCCGAAGGTTGTTTATTGTAAGAAAGCATTCCTATTAGATTTAAAAGGTGCCATGACATTTCAAGGCACTTCTGACTGTCAAAGAATATTCTTCTATTCTTCATCTTTTAATTTACAGTCTTTGTGGAAAACGACCTTGGAAAAAAATGTCCTGCAACCATTTGTGTCTGTTCTTCAAATTTACTTATAATACAAGTCCCTGAAATGGTTTACTCGCAGTGTTTCTGGATGACTAAATGGTTATGTTTTAAAGAACAGCATGAATGTAGGTAGGGGCAATATGACTGGAAGAAATCTCCTCCATTACTAAGGATAACTGAATCCTATCCTTTTTTCTCTGTTTCATGTGTCACTATTTGATTTTACACTCTATTGTTTCTGAAGTTGAGACACTTACGTTTTGAAATATACTGATCTATTCACTTGAACTTGATGCAGGTGAAGGGAGATGGTTTGGGAGGAAAAACCATCTACTCCCAAGACAAGTTTCCTGCATATCATGTGCCTTTGAGACGTGTACAACGTGGGGGCATTCATTGATCCTGCCCTCCTTGATGTTCCCACTCCAGTGTGTTTCAAGATTGTTAAACTTCTTTGTCATGCATAAACCCCTGTTTTCTTGTGTATTGAGGTACAGTGGGCACTTCTGAGATTTCTAGTTACTTCTGAAATTGTAACTCTGCAGAGGCAGTGTTAGAAAAGTGTAGAGGATCCATTTTTTTCATGCAAATAAATACAGTAACTTGGCTTAAACTCCTATTGCAAAGGAAGGTTGCAAAATAGCTCTGAGGTTTAAGGTGGCAATTGGTCCATAATGGATGTCATTCTCAATTTCTCACAAAAAGGTGCCTCATTTATTTTCATCTGTAATAAAGCACTGGATCGTTCCACGGCCTCCTTAGTAAATGAAATGGATCTTCTCCTTTGTCTTCCATGTCACGTAGATCCACAGTGGTAAAAAAATAACCTTTTCATATAACTTCAGCATCTTTTGATTCTGCCTTTGCATCTGTTAGCTTACTGCGTTCCCTTAAGACAAAGTGTGATGAAAAACAGTGAGACATAAGTCATAGACATACTGGTACTAAGCTATTAATTTGTTTGAAAAATAACAGGGTTTTCTTCCTTTCTGACTTCTACTGTTTACAGCAGGGACTACTCAGGCCTTTTATGACACAAGCACAGACATTGTATAGTTTGTAAACTGATGAAGCTCTGTCTTATTTGATTTGTAGTCCTTATTTTTCCAGAACCACTGTGCAGGTTTAGAAAACACTAAGCAAGAGATTTTTAAATGTGTCTTGTTTAGTCTGCTCTTGTATTTTGCAGCCGACACCAGTCTTGGAACAGATGATGTTTATGATGATAAAGGGTGCCAGTGTGATGTGTCAGTAGAAGATCTCACCCCTGCTCTTAAAACTGTCATCAGAGCAATCAGGTGAGCAAAAAATACTGAATTAATAAATATTTGAGATTTCTTTAATTAAGATACTAATTAACTGCATGTCAGTTAATAAAATGGTAGGTAGTTGGCTTATTACCTGGCTATGTTTGTTACATAACTAACGCTAATATAGTTTATTTATGTTTCCTTTTCATCAGTCTTTTACTTATGAGTCAAATATTTCATCTGTTCTGTTTTCAGCTTTTCAATGTCAAAGAAATTATTTAACTCAGAAGAAAATGAGAGTAACGAGTGCTGGTTCCCACCACATTTCAATACTGTAATCCAGTTTGATGTACTGTTACTGAATGTGTATCACCTTGCCTGAAAAAGTTATTTCCTTTAAAAGTTTAGGGTTTCATTGCATTTCCATATTCCTGAAACTGTCATATGACTTCTATTACAACTTTCTTCTGGTAACAGCAGAATAATTACATTCATTCAATTGTGCAAAATCTTGGCTGCCACTATCCATTGAACTAAATATAACACTCATAATTTAAAGCTAATAGTTTCCTTATTTTCCAAGAAAGTAGCAAACTGCACTGAAACTTATAAAATTACTTGTATTGAAAGCTTAAACTTAGCATTAACCCTCTTGGGACTGCGAAGGCTTTTCATCTTCCTGAATATTTTGAAGTGCACATCCTGAAAGGCAAAATCCCCACCATAAAGAGTAAATTGACAAGCAAGGAGAGCTCAGGCATTCCCTCTCTGCTAACAGCAAACCCAAGGTTATAGCTGAGGGTCACCCCGCTCTGCATCACGATCACATCAGTGGCTAGCACATCTTGCAGGCAGGCAGCAACCACAGAGGTTTTCTGCAAAACTATGGAAAGACAATGTTTTCCTGCAAGGAGACTCTCACATGAGTTTTCTCAGCGCTATGGGAAGAAAGAATTTAAGCTCTTTATCAAATAATTTCATGCAGTGATAATCTATGGGCTACTTGTATTTCCATCCTCTTTTTCCACTGATTGCCAATGAAGACAGATAACGAGCAAGTCTGTTTCTAGTACTTTTCTACTAGCACAGACAGCTTGTCAGATCACTTGCAGACATCTGTTCCAACAATTTTTCCAACCTGCTTGGAAATGACCTCATGGGACGTGTCAGATACCAGGTCCATGTCCACAGCCACTGCAACTGGCAACTCAAATGTCACCGCTGAGCCGCGTCCCTTGCCAACACGGTTTCAGCAGGTGACAGAAATCTTTCTACACAGTGGACACCCACCTATAAAGCAGACCTATTCTTTCAAAAGGAAAATGCTCAAATTAGGAACAATCAGCATAATTCGGTGGCTCTGGTGCCAAAGATCGTTGTCTGTGTTGTTGCTCTTTAAACAGACTGGTTGACACTTGGTGACAAATGCACCTTCCCACTGTATAGGCAAGTGATACCAGTGGTCATCTTATTTCTAATACTGATCAAATTCTTTAAGATCCTCTTAACATTTTAATACTAAATTCATAGGCACCGCTGAATTGTTCAGTGCATCACCTGCATCTTTGCTTGATTCTCTTGGTAATTATCAGCTCAAATGCAAAGTCCTCAAATATGAAGCATCTTGTTGGCAATCTTTCTGCACAGTGTTATCCACAGAAATGTTCTAATAAGGACAAAGATGCAACAATCAGTTTGTTTCGGATATGCACTATTTAGCTCATAAGAGTCAACTTTTTAGACTATCTCCAACTTTTTCTCTGTGCACTTGGCTAAGAACAACTCATTTCACCAGTGAGGTTGAGAATAAGAATTCTGCATCTCTGCTTGCTATCCATTAGCCACAAATCTCTCCCACCTCTCCCTGCAAATGTTAGTGTTTCAATAAATTGCAAGCAGCTCATATACCTTGCTTCAGAAACACACCTTTGTTTGAGATCCATAATGCAGTAATGCACAATGATCTTCAGACTTTCATTAAATGCTATACCTTAATCTCTCAAAATCAAGAGACTGATAATTCAGTTCGTCAGGTAGCTGATACTCCTCTTTCTGATTATTCAGAGTATCTGTTACCCGACTACACCGGGATCTATGCAAACATCTGAAGAACGATCTGAGACACTATGTAGTAACCGTAGAATTTCAAGATGATAACATCTGCCTATATGGAAACTTTGTGCCTCATTTTGAAGTTTGTTTTTAGCAACAGCTTTGAATTGCAAAGGCAACGGGGGAGGGTGGAGGCTGGTTTTCCTTTCATGCTGGTATACAGGGCCAGATGAAGACAGAAGGTACTTGAATAGCTTCATGAGGCACTTTCAAAAGACCCTAAATGTAAGCATGCACAGCTGAATCCATTCTCGCTACATCACCTGAAAAACTGCAATAAAGGAGAGTATTTTTTCCTACAAATTGTTTTACAATGATACAAATGGTCCTTTTGTTTTGGGGAAAAAATGAAATTGGTAAAATTTATTCACGCCTGTTGGTTTACAGAGGTAGGGCCTGCCTCAGTTTTGGAATTAGAAAGAACTAAGGTGTTTTTTCTGTGTAAGGAGCCCAGGAAATTCTGGTTACTCCTAGGCTGGGCAGCTTTGGAATAGCAAAACACAAAAACTGGGTTAGTTATCACCTTTCATTTTGGCAATTTCAAAGTGCACTGCTTCTGTTTCTGAGCTTTCTTATTTACATCTTTCCCAGGGCTACCTTGTTCTTCCAAACAACTTTTTGATTTTAAAGAAACAACACACCCAAACTTTCATTTTGAAATCGTCAGAACAAGAGGTGGAGAAAATAGTTCTTTCCTGAAAACCACTTCCATTTCTTAACACATTGTCCCTTTCCAAAAATAGAACTTCCAATCAGTCCTAACAAAGAGCCACTGGGCAGAGCTGTCTGGTAACATGTCAAGCTGTCACCCTCCTCTCAAAGCCCCTCAAGTTGAGTCTTTCACAGCCAAGTGCTTGTGCTGCCCCCTCCACCTCCCTTACTACAAACTCTCCATCAGGAAAGACCGACTGAGGCAGTGGAGAAAGTAAGGAAAACTCTTTGATGGATTCGCACAATACTGAAGTAGGGAACAGATGGGTAGCGTGGTGCAATGTGGCACAGCATGCTTTGGGCCAGGACAGGGTCAGTTCTGCTTCTCCACCGCCTCCGGCTGGGATCAGAGCAGTGCACAAAGAAGTTCTTGCTAGTGGTACACAGAGCCCTTTGTGCCAGCAGGTTTTCGTAGTGCTACTCAACAAGCCCTAGTCTTGTTGCGAACATAAAGCCATTAATATCCTGCGGTGTTCCTGGAAACTAACAAAAAACATTGCTTTTTCCCACACCGTTAGTTGACAATGATGAATGTATATAAAAGAAACTAAAAATAAGATGAAGATACCTTGTTTCTATATATTGCAATATCTCTGATCATTTTTCATAGCAAGAGACACTAAATTCTGTAATACTCTTCACAATGGAAATGATGGAATTATTTTACTATTTATGGAATACAAAATTAGATTTGAGAAGCATAAATAAATATGCAATAGGAAATAACTGCAAAGGCAGGAAGATGAACTTGCTGACCTAAGAGGTCTTTTCTCTCTTTAACTGTAGGGATTGCATAGATATATTTTCATTTGTTGTTAATAAGAAATAATAAATGTCACTAAATGTAATGAAATTTGAGAATTCTTGAGCTGATAAGCCAGAGAGTTGAATAGTCATACATATTTAATAGCCAAAGAAGGAAAATATAATTTACCATTCACGTTCAGTCTTTGAAATTTTTCTGCTACACCTTTAAAATGTATTTTTAGCAGCTATTATGAATTTGTTCAGTGATGGTGTTTCAGAATCCTCAGTTTCTAGTAAACCCCAACACATTATCTGTTTTCTGTGCAGATGGTCTTCAGAGTCTAGCCAAGGCTCTTAGATGTGTCTTTGGCTACAACAGAACTGTGCTTCGGAGAAAACAATGTCTCTGGCTCCTAAGGAGTAGGTTAGGTCAAGACCCAAGATAGGAGACAATATTGACCCAGTCACCCCACATGCAGTAGTATCTCTCAACCACCTTTGTCTGTTGACCTCTCTATATTGGATCTTGAACTCTTCTGCACATTGCAGTTTACCAGGAAGAAGGGTTATTTGGCATGCTAAGGGTAGAGAGAGGGAGGAACCAGCACAACCTGAGCTGTGCGCGTCTGCTTTCCTGATGTAGTAAGCAAGCAAACACCTTGTGGGCACCTCATCTAGGTATGGGCAAAACAACCTACCTGCCTCTTAATCTTTCAGGCAGGAACCACTTGTAAGTTTACCTGAATCCCTGTAGGACAAAGCTCTACTTGCTGAGATAGTGACAAGGCTCACAAGGTTTAAAAAAAATGACATGAGTACAACAATGCCACAGAGAGGATTAGAGATGTTCTCACTCAGTATCAGTCTCCGTAAAGTGCACTAGTGACAAGCAGAAAGGTTTTTAATACTGGAAGGGGCAACATGAATGGCAAATATAATACAAAAAATGCCAGGAAATATACACACCCTGCACATTCAAAAAACACTGTAATTCTAGATCAGTGCTGATCTTGCATTTGACAACAGTTAAATGAAATGGATGCTGCTTTTGGTCACTAAGGGTCAATAAGACAAAAGTTGGTACTGGACCTTTAACCCTCTACAAATTACCAAGGCCTGTAAAGATTAGTGATACCTGTGGTTTAGACGTTAACCATAGACAAAATATGTTGATATATTGGTCTAACTCAACACAAAAGACTTTTTTCTGCTCTTCTCTGGATGTATTATTGAAATAGGCTACTTTTTATGGCTAAGTCTCACCAGAAAATTGTCACACTTGTGCCTCAGGAAGGTTTACAACCGGGTATTAACTGTCATATTATATTTAAGTTATAAAATATCACCTCACTAGACAGCATACAGCGATATAAATACAAATAACCTTCAAAAAAAATCCTGAGGACTACACGCTTTGTTCTTCTGAGTTAATTCTTGCTGTCAATTACTGCTGTTTGGAGAGTACCAGCCGCAGAGTCTTGTCAGTGGTGACTTGAGCTACTTTATGATGAGTCTTGTTTGCCCCCTTGTGGTGTAGCCAGAGAAGACGGACCCAGCTGTAGTTTGTTTGCTCTTTTCCTCGTCCTGTGTTTAGGGCTGGTGCTTCAGATACTTGTGGTTATGAATTACCTTGAGCTCACTCCCACTTTTTTGTATGGCTAGGTTATGCACCTGTGCCCGAAAAACTGAACGCTTCGTTTTTATCACACAGGAATACGCCAGAATAGCCAACTTTTTATTCTAGAAGCACAACTGGAGGAGGCTCAAATGGGTTTTTGTTCACTATTTTGAATATGCTCAATGTAGTTGTAATAATCTCTCAGGACAGGTGTTCAAGCCTATCAAGTTCAATTAGATAGTTATTTTAAGATGTAGAACGAGAACTGATTTTTTAAAATTGATGGTAAATAACTTTGGAGAAAAAACTACATTTAGTAACTGCAAAGCTGTTGCTAGGCTCCATCAATGAAAGAATTCAGGGGTTTTGCTTCTTAATTAACTTGTGGTCTTTTAAAACCCCAGTCTTCTATAATCATTCTTTTTTTTCACAGTTTTTGTAAAATTATATATATATTTAAGCAATATGGGTCTGTTCCAAACCCTGCTGCAGTTAATTAAGATAGCAACACATGAGCTAATGCCTAAACCAGAAATAGTACAGTTGAACGTCACTGATATAGCTGTGATGCTTTTCATCCTGTGTTTGACTTCTGAATGTTATGAGCAAACTGCCTTGGTAACAAAAAAAAAACTATTATAAAACTGCAAAGCAGAAATTAAGACTTTTGTACATGTTAATTGAGAAGCTTCTATGGCTGTTAATAAAAATTAGTCTTCTTTCTCTTCTCTTGTAGTCACTCAGTTGTGGTAAATTCATTTGTCTTCAATTATGCCAGTAATCCTTTTGCTTAGCTTTTCTGAGTTTCATATTTCTACCTTATCAAGAATGTGAAGTAAAAAATTGTGACCTCCAAAACAGACAGAAAATAACAAAAAAAAAAATTATACTTTCTTGTATGTCAGCTACATCCTTTATTCTTCACAACCTAAATAAAGAACTAGATTCCGTGAGATTGTCTGTGCTGCTATTAAGAACAGAATATCTTGGCATCATATGACAGCTAAGAGCAAAAAAAAAAAAATCTGCATCCCAGCTTCAGAGGCCTTCAGATTACAAAAGATGCCGAAATCATCAGCTTATAGAACTGGATGGCAATGTAAAAGAGGAAAGTGCATCATCTGACATGTTTAAAACTGCATGGAGATCAGTCCTGAACTATCAAGATGATGGACTACTCCTAACAGGCCTTTTCCATTTTTAATTTCTATAATCAGAATCATACTTCAAGCTGTATACCAGTGACAAGCAATCTCATTTTTAAATGGGAATATTAGCAGCCTAAGTGCTGTGGGAGAAGGCTGACATTATTTGGAAGAACATTTATGTATAGTACAGGAAACAGTAGAGGATCACTATATATAATTAATCTGACTCTACATATCTATTACCCTAAAGTCTGTCCCAGCTATAAAAAGTATGGTATTCCTAAATTCCACTAAAACACCACTAACCTATTTTTATCACAGAGCGAGAGTCATGTTTTGGGTTTTATTATCATTCATTATCTTACAGCTGCCAAAGACATATGGAGGGAATATATTAACATGAAATACTGGGATTTGGAATAAGAGACCAATTTATTGTCTCTGCATTTTTAATTTCAATAGATAGCAAATATCAGCAGTTTGGCCTTAATTGGGATTCGTAAGCTCTTTAACACAGACCAGAATAGCCAATACACCTGATCCCTTGGTTTTTCTCCCAGCTCCCATGGTTCTCATGTAAACCAAAGAGAAATGCAGGTTTTTACATCTGATGTGGAAAATTGGCTCGCTGTCATTAACTTTCCAAATTTGTCCTTTCTATTATTTAAAATTTACAATTTAATATCAAGCTTTTCATTCTAAAAAGAACTACTCAGTGGACATCATATGTTCACATAAGTATCACAGAAACTTGTGCAAGTCTCACATGAAAAATATATTCCGTTCATCAGTTTGGGGTTTTTCCTGTTATCTGATACTTACTATTCTGCATTAAGATTCAAGGGGAAAAAATGACTAACACTAATAAAACAATAATTCCCGTAGTTTTCAATACAGAACAAGCATGAAAACTTCTGGTTAGCCTGCAAAGTTTAACCTTATGTTGGCAAAATAAATTAAAAACAAATCCTAGGCCTGGATGTTCATTGGAAAAAAATTAAAAACTGATGAAAAATTAATTTGGTGCATAAATTTAATTTTTTTTTTACAAAATGGAGGTCAAATAACTTAAAATCAATACCAGCAAAAAAAAAAAAAAAAAAATCCTAGAGAAATCTTGCCTCTAAAAGGGACAGAAGTAGTTTAAGCCCTAAATGTAGCTTACAAGATATCTTACACAATTGGGATTAATCCCAGGTTCAAGTGAAGCATGTACTTCAGTACCTTTCAAGTCAGGCACCCACCATAAAAAGAGCCAGATAAGGGAATACTAAATTAAATATGCTCTATGCTCTTTAAAATAGTGTTACCTGATCTTTCTTACATAACAATTCAAAGGAATAGCTACAAGGCATTTGTACTTACACATCTGTACTTATAAAAACTATTTTGTAAAGGGAGAAGTATACTTGCAATAGCTACATTGAAAACATCTTCTATTTAAAAATTTGCTGTCAGATTTTATCAGTGGAGTATATTGTATTGTTTCACAACTGTTGAAAATTAATCTGTGGAATGCTTTTTCCATGCAGAATTATGAAATTTCATGTTGCAAAAAGAAAATTTAAGGAAACACTTCGTCCATATGATGTCAAAGATGTCATTGAACAGTATTCAGCAGGTCATCTAGACATGTTATGCAGGATTAAGAGTCTTCAATCACGGTAAGGAAAGAAGAATTCCTGCATCTTCTTGTGTCATTCACTGCATAATGAATACTGGTAATGTTTAACATCCCTATGTTATATTTGGGTACAAATTGTTATCTGTAGTTTCCAATCCAGCCTCTCTTTCTGTGAACACAGCTGAGCCAGAAATTACATTGTGGGTGAAAATGAAGAAAAAAACCATGCATTGTTGTCCCCAGAAAATGGAAGTCTGAAGGATAAAACATGTAATCTTTTATCTGTAAAGTCCATTCATAAAGAAGGAATTTAGCCAGGAGGTTGCCAAAAGGATGAGGTCAACATTGAGAACTGCCCATCAGCTAACCTCCAAATGCTCAAAAAGCACTCTTCTTTTTTCCTTAATTCTTTAATAGAACTGTTTGTCTTCTTTCCCAGGAGCTTTTCTGAAGTACTACAATGTTAATTTTTAATGTATAGATTAGCAAGCACTTCCGTATCATCACTGCTTTCAACAATAATCGGAGCTTTTGATTTCTCTTGCAGTGTTGACCAAATTCTTGGGAAAGGACAAATCACAGCAGATAAAAGAAGTAGAGAAAAGAATCCTGTAGAGAACGAGACAACCGATGACCTCAGCATGTTAGGGCGTGTAGTCAAAGTGGAGAAACAGGTAGAGTGATTACCTATGTTGCTTTGTCTTGCTCTATTGTTCATGCCTTTTCTGTATTTTATTGACAATTTCAAAGGCTGAACAGGTTGGTTTTTTATTTTAAATCTGCTTCATTTACATGTTGAAATGAAATTTATAGGAATCGTATTACCTTAACTGTCTTACATGTACAGACAAATAAGAAATAAAAATCACAGGTTGTTAATTTTTTCCCCTTTTATCAGACTGCTTGTGAAAAACCTACACAGCTTCTATCAACCTTATTTTTCAAGAGTCATAGCGTATACCAAGACACTCCCGTTTTTCTCTTCAACAGTCGCATTTCCCCTTTGCTCGGGTTCCAAATATTTTAAATTGGTACTTGGCATTAATGTTAACTGACCTTTTCCTTTCCTGCTCTAGGTACAATCCATTGAGTCAAAACTGGACTGTCTCTTAGATATTTATCAACAAGTTTTGCGAAAAGGATCTGCATCTGCACTCACTTTGGCTTCCTTTCAAATGCCAGCTTTTGAGTGTGAGCAGACTTCTGATTACCAGAGTCCATCAGACAGCAAAGATTTGTCTAATTCTGCACAAATTAGTGGATGCATATCCAGATCAGCTAGTGCCAATCTGCCTCGTGGCCTACAGCTTATACTGACACCAAATGAATTTAGCAGTCAGGCTTACTATGCTTTTAGTCCAGCTATGCATAGTCAAGCAACACAAGTGCCAAATGATGGACCTGCAACAGTTAATAATACATCAAACCAAATAAACCCGGCAACTAAGCCAGCAACTCCAACAACATTACAAATACCACCTTTCTCATCAGTGAAGCATATCAGTAAGCCTGAGCCTGTTCATATTATTCCTGTAACCACACAGGAAAATATTTCCGATGTCACCGCTTGCCTTGTTGTATCAAAGGATAATGGACAAGTTGCACAGCCCAGTGCAACAAAGGATCTCACGTGGAGAAAAAATCTCGATACAGAAGGGGAATCTTTGCTCTCAGTTAAACCTGTGGTGCAAATGGACTTAGGAAAATCTTTATCTGTACAAAACCTTATACAATCAACAGAAGAACTGAATGTACAGGTCGCTGGAAGTGACTCCAGTGGTTCCAGAGGTAGCCAAGACATATACTCCAAATGGAGGGAGTCAAAATTATTTATAACTGATGAAGAGTTGGAGACAGAGGCAGGAACAGAGACTACTGAAGCCATCTCGCGCCCATTAGTGGAAACAACCCTCTCTGCTGACTCTCTAAGGACTGGAATATCAAGATCATCTCAAAGCCTTTGCAAGGCAGGGGACGGTACAGAAGCACTCAATCTGCTCCATGTCAAACTTAAATAACAGCTTGTGGGCTTTCTTCATTGGCTGGGTCATTCCTCTAGTCATACATATCATAGCATGAAGTGTTTTCAAAGCCTTTTTAATAAGAGAAAATCACAAAAATCAGGATGAATCTGAGAAGCAGTTGAATGAGCCCATATCTCCTAGTTGCATGAAAATGCATGTCTAAGTGATGGCTAACATTCACATTTACACCTACAGTACAGCAGCCTTTATATAGTACGGTAGGTTTAAATGACAAGTTGCCTACAAAGCTAATGCTGCAGGATGTATCAAAAAGCAAAAATCTGAGCATTTAGACCTAGTGCCGTTTCTACAGGGCAGAAGTAAAAATTGTAAGGTTTAAAGCACTTTGCTTCTGAACTAATTAAATATATATATATAATGTCCTGATTTAGATGATAGTTTATGTTTACAACAAAAAAAAATATCTACAGCTGCTAGCAAGGTACCAAGGAAACCAGTAATATGGGATTGAAATGGCTGCCAGTTGCAAGACACATATATGAGCTCATCGGTAATCAGTTACTTTTAACTTGGAAAACCAGTATGTTTTATACGTTAACAGTATGTTAATATCCATCCAACTTTTGGTGACTTAATACTGTGGCAAAAGTACCTGACACACCACTATCCCATCGTTCTTTATAACAAGGACTTTATTTTGCAATGAAAAGTTTGTATTTTAAGGATTAGAGCGGGCCTCAGAAATGGATAACCTGGGTGACTGCACTGAAAATTCAGGGGAATCTCTCCTTCTTCCATTCTCATTGAGGAGCTGTATTATGAATTTGAACCATTTTGGTGGCAGTAGGTGAGGGAAGGAAGCAGGCACTGCCTTTATTATAGAAGCAATATTTCCTTGTATAGAAATATTGGCAATTTTCCTCACAGTCAGAATCTGATACCATAACAACACTTTATGAGGCTGGGAAAGGAGGGAAAATGAGGAACTGAAATGCAGAGTAAAACTAAAGAGGATAGGACAGGGAAGAGAGAAAGACAACACAATGAATGGAGGAAAAAAAGAATATGGATTTAGATGGGCAGGAAGGAAAATGATGACGGAAAATATAAAGAGGCAAAAATATTTATTTTTTTGAAATCCAGTCGTCAGTCACAAATACTGAGTGCTATTTCCAAACAAACAAAAAAAAAAAACAAAAAAAAAAAAACCAAAACCAAAAGTCAACTTGGCAATCAGAAATGGGAATAGAAGTAGGGAAGACCACCTTAACAAAAAAAAAAATCTGAAGGCAAGAGGAGGTTTGGTTGGCTGGTTTTGTTGGCTGGTTTTGTTTGATTTCTTTTTAAATAAAAGGTGAGGAGGAGAGAGGGGAAAGCAGTCACACTCTTATAGCTCAAGACTGTGTCCCAACTGCAGTCATTTCTTGTGAACTCCACAAGAGAGGACCTTCAGACTGCTTCCTCCTGAGTTTTCAGATTCAAAGCCTACTTCAGGCCAAGCATTCCTGCTTGATGCATCCTCTTTTTTTCTTATCCTAACCTACACTTAACTTCTGCTGAGATGCAGGAGAAGTATTAGTGTCTATCTGCACATCCCCAGCAAGGCTGCACCACTGGAAGAACCCTTGCAGAACCTAAACGGGCTTTCATTCTTCCTAGCTGAACGAGGTTTCTGTGTGTTGCCTCCCCCCAGACTTATACCCTACCTGCACCACAGGCTTGTAGACAACCTGACTTGGGCTCAGCTTCCCTCTAGAAGCAGGAACACCAAATGTACGGGGGTGCCAGTGCCAGCTTACTCAGGGCAGTGTTTTCTCAAGGCCCAGACCTGCTGGGAACTTACTATGTACATCAAAAGCATCACTCCGGTCTTAACCATGGCTAAATGCTGTAGATTGTATTGTGAAGGACTTGATCTGTTTACTATGAAACCATTGTCATTTCTGCTTCCATATTTCCTTTACAGAAGTATTCCTGGATGTTTCACGATAACCTTATTATGTGAAAGTACAGGCAAACTGTGGAGTGTATACATTGCGTAGTTATATGGGGTCCACAGATGGTACACCGTGTTCCATGGCTTACGCCAGAGCAAATTTCAGCTGTTAAATCCTGAAAGACACCCTAAAGCACAATTTCTTCACCACTGATCTGCTATGTAATTTACCACGTTCAATCTTTCCTCTTTTCTTTTATGTGCAGTCTGATCATACTAAAGCCTGATTAGAACAGCAGTTTTGTGAGGATAAGTAGTTTTTTCCCCACATCTCAGTTCATTTAACTATTAACTTATTTGAATGTCTACGATTTATCCGGACAGATCCATAATTTTAAAGTGCTATCCAAAATTTAAAACTTCACAAAGTTTTTTTTAGGCTTTTATTTCCTTTTCCTAATTGTTTATGGTGCCTTTCTTGCCTTTCATATGAAACCTCCTGCTAGCCTAAACATAAACCTGTGCTTAGGTTCAGGTCAGGAGAAAAAGATCAGTCCCATGGCAAGTGCATGTCAGTAATGAAACTCCCCTCCCTGACAAGATCGAAAAATCAAGGCATCATGTATTGGACTCCACTCTTAAACCATCATCTGCATGAGCAGACGGTTGCACCCCCATTGAGCCTGGGAGGCATCAATGGGAGAGCTGAGCATTAGCCCTGCCTGTACAGATTCCGTACAGAAACGGGGCCTTGGGTTTTGCTGAAAATTTATCTCATGGAAACTTGGTATTTTTGCCTTAAATAACATGCTTGAGTCCTTCTAATTTTAAGTTAATTTATTTAATACAGTTTTGTGCACAGAAGAATGAGTTCTATAAATTATGTATGAAAATGTTAATGTCTTTACAAAGTACTGATAAATCCAGAAGATATCTTTTCAAATTACAGTTTAAAATCCTAATTTTTTTTTCTTTCATGCTCACCATTATTATTTTTGTAGCTGCAAGTCTTATCATATAGTAATTTTTTAACATAATATTGATAGGAAATAGAAAGAGTAGTGAATATATGAAATTCTGGAGAAGAAGAACTGTTTGTTCGGATTTTTATAAGCATTGCTCATATTTCTTCATGAGGAGTTTCCTGTTTCTATGCTCTCTCTTTAAAGACAGTGTCATGACTGACAGTCATTCATTGGTTTCACAAAAGAAGGAGCTGTTTAGCTTTCCAGGTCTTGTCCTGTGCTGCTTATTAAAGTCCAGCTCATGACAGCTAATACAAACTGCTCATGAGTGGGGACAAATGAGAATTTTTTTTTCTGATTTACAGTCCAGTTGAGGATTGTCGAAGAAAGAATTTGAACTTAAGTAAGAGCTTCAGGCATTTGTAACTGTTTTCTGATCAGCACGTTTCTTGTACCTGACTGAAGAGAGAACTGAAAAGAATAGTTTTGATTATTATTTGTTTAAAAATTTGTATTTGCTCCTGGCTTATATGATCTATACTTTTTATTTAAATATGAATATAGTGGTTTAGCCTAGGGTTCAAGATTGCAAAGATCATACACTTTTATTCACAGTGCCCACGGTTGTTCCATATGTTTCTGAAATAATCCTACTTAGAGTGACTGCTCTCATTATAGTATGGTGATGAGGAATTCACCTGCTCTTCTGTGATAAGTCAAATCATACTGAATTGCTGATGTATAGTGAACATCTGATGTACAGTAGTATTTCTGGATTGGGACCTGCAATCCTTACTCAAGCAAAAATTCTATGGAATTCATTCATTTTATGGAATTCAAGAATTTTTCTTGAATCAGGAGCTCAGATTCAAATCCTTATTTTTGGGCATCTGTTTAAAGTGAAAATGGTAATATTCCAGTTATTTCCTGAGGAAACTAATACTTAGCTGAACTTACCCATGTCACATTGACTATACAAAAAATAACGCACAAAAAGAGAAGAAGAGAAGGGACATTTTTAAAAAGCACAGAGAAAAGGAGAATAATCAGAAAACAGGAGTAAGCAGGAAAAGAAAATATAACAGCAAAGGAATGAAAAAAAGGGGTTTAAACACCTGAGGCTAAATTCATCCTTGGATGGCTTCACTGACTTCAATGAATTCTCTGCCCAACTGGGTGAAGTTCAGCCTCCACTGGGATAATCAGGCTCAGTTCCACTGACCTTAAAGGAACTGAACCCACCTATACCAGGAATGAACTTGCCTCTCTGGGCCAACATTTATCCTGACTCATATGTCATACAATCCTTTTGGATTCATTAGGTTTGGATGAAATACAGGTCAGAAAAGAATTTGCCCCAGATATTTCTGCTTCACATTTTTTTTCAAGTGTGTTAATCGACTTAATTCAAATGGATTACAACATCACACAAAGTGCTGTCACTGTCTAAAAAAAGTTAATTGGTTTTTGAAATAAGAATTGTCCCCTGCAGCGTCAGTGGAAGCATGTAACATTTTCCTGTTCATTCATCTGGATGCAAATGTGGCCATTCATTCAGCTGTGGCCACACATAGGATAATTCCAACATATTCATTATAATCTGCTAGCGGAAGCATTTTTTACTTCTATGAAAGATTAAAAAAGTTTCATAACAAGCTTAGAAAGCACGAAGGCTGCTTCCACTGACACTGCAATGACATTAGCCAGTACATTATAATGTTAATTGTAACTTCTTGACAAAGTTGAATCCATATGGTTGTTAATAAAAAATATTTGAAAAGTACCATCCTTACTGGGTTTTTTTTTTCCCTTACATAAACAATTGTACAGTGTAAGCACATATCAGGCAAAAAGAAATTTAAACTTGTTCATGGTCTTCCTTTTGAAGTTTTGCAAATTTTTTTTGAATGGACGAAAATGCCACTTGGGAAGTTTACTAGGATAAAATGTGCACAAACTACTCTGATATACTCAGTTGCTAGTAACTGTTTACCACTGAGTTTACTTAACTTAAGAGGTTTCAGCACTTCTATGAAAATTAGTTTGGATATTATTATTGCCTTCCTTGTTAAATAAAAGGGCATTAATTCAGGATTGGCAATCAGGGGCTTGTGCAAGGAGCAGGATTCGTAAGGGCACACCAATCTGCTACTTCAGTTTAACTGGAGGCCTAGGTGAAGCCCTTTCTCCTGCACTGAATCATGGAACTTGCTCTGGAATACTGCTGCACCAAGCATTCTTTCCTCACCTGGCTCTTCGTGCAGTCCTGTTGAAGATAAACTTTAGTATTCAAGTGTAAAGTACCAAATACAGAGAGCCTGTTTTTGTGGTGAAGTCACTGCCTCCTTGGAGGCTTTAAAATCAGAGCAAAATATTGTCATGTATAGATGACCCCATAACTCTCTCGAGAATGTACTCTTAGGTATTGAAATGTAAAGATGCATTCCCCAGAAAGGCGTGTTTTCCATGTCAACCTCTTGTACCCACAGCCAAGCTCTGCCTAAGAATAAAAACAGGTCAGGAAAAAAAAGGCGAACATGTAAGCATGTTCTCCTTGTGCTAAACCTGGACATCTTGCTTCACGTGTACATGGAGACAGTAGGGAAGGGTCAGAAGACACCAGTATGAATTTTTTTCCTGCAGTTACCCTGCAGGTCCCAATGGCACAGATAGTAACGTGCATCCATAAAGACACATGCAGAAATGTTCACCATTCAGCTCTGTACAACAGGAGTACAGGACCATGCCTAAAAGTAAAATATAAACCCTCATGTAGCAGATTTTTCAACCTAAGTATGGGGGGGTAGGGGGGTGGGTGTGTGTGTGGGGGGGGGGGGGGGTGTATGAGAGAGTGTAGCTTTTCCTTAGGTATTTTTTTCTATTTTTTTACTGTGAGGATACCAAGCACTGGCACACATTACTCTGGGAGGCTGTGGAGTCTCCACCCTCAGGAGATATTCAGAAGCTGCCTGGGCACAGTCCTGGGCAACTGGCTCTTGGTGACCCTACTTGAACAGGGAGCTGGACAAGGATCACCTCCAGAGGTCCCTTCATAGAATCATAGAATCACCAAGTTGGAAGAGACCCACTGGATCATCAAGTCCAACCATTCCCATCAAACACTAAACCATGCCCCTTAGCACCTCGTCCACCCGTGCCTTAAACACCTCCAGGGAAGGTGAATCAACCTCAGCCCTTCTGTGATTCCACTTCCAACGTTGTCTCAGCTTCAGTACACTTAACCATAATAAAATCTTCATTAAAGCATCATGAGTCCTTAGTTTGAGACTAAATACTAAGATTTGCTTAAAAAAATTCAGACTGCAATGGATCAGCACGACACCCACAAAGGGCATGTAGTGGTAGGACGAGGAGGAATGGCTTTAAATTGAAAGGGGGAAGATTTAGATTAGGCGCTAGGAAGAAATTCTTCCCGATGAGAGTGGTGAGACACAGGCACAGGTTGCCCAGGGAAGCTGGAGATGCTGAAGTGACTCTCTTTAATACATTTGCACTTCAGATACAAATCAAGGCAGACGCACCTTAAGCAAAGATATATTTTTGTGCGAAAGTTTTCTGAGCAGAGTCAACTTCTGTTCTCCAATGGTGCAAGAAAGAAAGCTTTTTTTTTTTTTTTTTTTTAAGCCAAACGATGCTGTTGCTTATTCTGGTGTAACAGGCTTTGCAAAACTCCTGCTCTCTCCCTCCCCACCTCAGTTTCTGGGAGATCTGCAACACCATGAGTTGGGGGTTCCTCATATTTCATAACCTTAAGCAAATAACAAATTGATGCGGGCCTGTGTAGCTGGGGAGGGAATTTTTATAAGGGCATGGAGTGAAAGGATGACTGGAAGGGGCTGTAAATTGCAGGGTGGAAAGCTTAGATTAGACATTAGGAAGAAATCCTCCCCGATGAGGGTGGTGAGGCCCTGGCCCAGGTTGCCCAGGGAAGCTGGAGATGCCCCATCCCTGGAGGTGTTCAAAGCAAAGATGGATGGAGCCTTGGGCAGCCTGGGCCGGTGGGAGGTGTCCCTGCCCGTGGCGGGGTAGGGCTGGAACTGGATGGGCTTTAAGGTCCCTTCCAATCCAAACCACTCTGATTTCATGAAATCACTTGGGGCCCCCACCCTTCCATGCGCTCGGCACCCTTCCGCCCTCCCTCCCGGCCGGACCCCAACAGCGAAAGGCGGGACTTAGGACCCGGCGGACTCCCCCCACGGGCCTTGCCGCGCCAGCCAATCAGCGCCGAGCGAGCGGCCCGCGCGCGCCAAACGCCGCACGCGGGCGGGGAGGCGGGCGCCGCCATGTCCGACTGGGAGACGAGCAGCGACGAGGGCGGCCGCTCGCCCAGCCGCACGCCGGCTCCTGTCCCCGTCGCCGCCTGGCGACCGCGGCAGCCACCGGCCGCCCCTCCGCAGAGGCAGGGGCGAGGGAGCGCCAGGCTGCGAGGAGGGGAGCGGGAGCCCCGTGTGGCGGCGGGGTCCCTCGAGGGGCAGCCCTGGGGGGCCACCGACCCGCTCTGCTTCCGCCTCGATACGGCCCTGGCGGGGGCTCTCATAGGTAACAGCAGCCACCCCGCTGCCACGCGGGGTGTTTGACCCACTGAGGGGCAGAAAAAGGGGTCCCAGCCCTGGGGTTTGTGCCTCAGGGAGGTTCCAGCCCCTCACGATCCCCATCCCTCGCGTGAGGATGGCCGGGGGGATTTGCAGAGGAAGGCCTGAAGAGCAGAGCTCTTCTCCTGAGGTAGCTGAGGTTTTTCTTCCTCGAGTGAGGCCTTGGGCAGCCTGATCTAGTGGAATGTCCCTGCTCATGTCAGGGGGGTTGGAACTGGATGATCTTTAAGGTCTCTTCCAACCTGAACTATTCTGTGATTGGGTTGGTGTCCATTTCTCATGGCCAGCAGGCTGTAAGTGAGCTCAGACCCCTTCCCGGTTGCTTCAAGGAAGCTGTACAAGATGTAGTTATTATTACAACAAGTAGGGTATTTTTTGTCTAACCTAGGATAAGGTTTCATTTAAGTAATAGTGTCCTTTGGAAATTGGACTGAATGTTCCTCTGATAGCATAATTTCTTTCATACAGTGTTTTTCCAGACACTGTTCACTCTGAAGATGATAATGTCTTCTGTTAAGTATGATCTGTGCTGAACAGATGCATCTTCTATAATGACCCCTGTTTGGAGTCTCTCCCTGTCTCAAATGCAAGGTCAGGCAGAGCTGGAGCCAGCTCCAAATTAGCAAGAGATTTGACTGTTGTGAAGTTCATATTCACATCAAAATTAGTCCTTAGAAAGTAACAGAATATGCATAAGGTTTCTGGAAAAATTTATACATATGCGTGTAAGTGGAGAATATATTCTGTAGCCAGCTCTTGTCTTGCTGCACGTGACTGATGGAGATCACTCCCTTGCATTGCCTAGGCATGCTTGCTTTCTAAAGCTCCAGAACTAGTCTTAGAGAGTTTATTTACTGGCATTTTCAGTATCGGAAGGGTCTCTCTTCTAAGCTGGTTTTGTTGCTCTATCTCTTCAGCTGAGGCATCTTACTCCTTCCGCACATGCACACCTTGCATCTGGTTACTTGCTGAAAAAGCTACCTGGATTTTCTAACAGTTTGGTGTCGCAGGTTGTTTTATTTATGGATTCACGCACTCATGAAAGTCAGGTTTTGGTCACAACCAAAGTACTTACAGTTACCATATGTGGGTTTTGACAGTTTGGCCTAAATCTATGTAATTCCTGCGGTGTATCGTTAAAACAGGTCGAGGTGGAACTAAAATACGAGAACTTGAGGATTCTTCAGGTTCCAGGATAAAGGTACTATGTGCTGTGTTTTGTCCAGGCCCGGAATCTGTTTGGAACATATTTGATTAGCTTCCACATATACCAGAGTTACTGCTGCAAGTGAAGAGTGTTAAAGTAACTGTAATAATTAGATTCTTTTACAAGAATTGTTGAAAAGGATGTGGAACTGCAGGTGTAACTTGAGTGGTATGTGGAAGTAGGAAAAGCTGACTGATTTTTTTTCCTTAAGTATGCATTAATTTCTCCTTCTTTTAGATAAGGAATTAGAAGGTCTTTACCTGAGAAGTTCAAATTCAGAAAAAAATTCCAAGTCTGTTTTGAGTATATATTCTTATATAATGCTTATCATCACAGTATTTAAAAACTCAGTAAGGTTTTATAAACATAGGTTATAAAAGGAAACTACGAATCTGAAGTGAAGATTTTTGGCAGTGTTGCTGTGCAAAATAAAGCCAAGATGTTGATTGACGATGCTCTTGCAAGTTCTGGACAAAACTACGTTAGAAATGTGACTGAGAAAGGTAAGAAATGTTCTTTTGGGGAAAAAAAAGACTGTGGATTGTTTTTCCATAGATTTCTATTTTGGTGGAGTGGTTTTGTGTTTAATATTTTACCCAAATGAATTAACTTTCACTTCGTTATTGGACAATGGTATAACCTCCTGAAACAGAAATATCTAGATGTCCTCCTTTCTCAATTTCCCACAGTTTAAACTGCCAGAATTTTTTGAAAATCTGTGCCGGTGTGTTTTCCACAATTTTAAAGCATGCATAATGTTACACTACTTGGTTCTTGCATTATCAGTCTGATTCCTCCAAAACAGAAATATCAGTTCTAGTTTAACTTTTGATGTAGTACTTATGTGGTATTAAAATTCAATAAATTAAATCTATCATAGAATCGCTAGTTTGGAAAAGGCCTTTGAGATCATCGAGTCCAGCCTTACCTGTGCTCTACTAAACCATATTCCTGAGCACTTCATCTACCTATCTTTTAAACACCTCCAAGGATGGGGACTCAACCACCTCCCTGGGCAGCCTCTGCCAGTGCTTGATAACCCTTTTTGGTGAAGAAATTTTTCCTGATGTCTAATCTGAACCTCCCCTGGCACAACGTGAGGCCGTTCCCTCTCATCCTATTGCCTGTCACATGGGAGAAGAGGCCAACACCCACCTGACTACAACCTCCTTTCAGGTTGTTGTAGACAGTGATAGGGTCTCCCCTGAGCCGTCATTTCTCTACACTGAAAAACCCCAGTTCCCTCAGCTGCTCCTCATAAGTCTTGTTCTCCAGCCCCTTCACCAACTTCGTTGCCCTATAAATAAGACGTGTGCTGATTATAGCATGGACAATGCTGGCTTTTTACAACTTTCATGGAAAGTTAGCATTTACAATTTGATGTTGCACGTAGAATATCAATTATAGTTGTTGATCTGAGGCACTGATGAGGGAGAAGGGATCAGAGTTGTGTTCCAATGTTAGAATATGGGGTTTTGATCTTGGAGATGCCCCACAAGGTAGACGAGTATATCTCAAGAGGCTACAAACAGTTAACACTTCCTTAGTATGTGAGATTGTTTTCCCCGTTTCTTGCTTTTCCACTAATATATAATAATGTTGCCATTTGTATCTTCAGTGTAAAACCTTTCTCTCTTAACAAGTGTTAACCTCGTCAAAAAAGAGGTATAGAGATTTTATTGTGGTGATGTTAAATGCTTTAAAAGTAAACCTTGCTCTTGTAGCTGCTAAAATTAAAGCCTTTTGTCTCCATGTCATCTACTGGGTTTACAAGTTTTTCGGAAGAGCTCTGTACAACAAGCTTTTATTTCTAGCTGAAGGAGCAGCACTTTGGAAGCTGTCATTGCTTGCTTTAAGTAGCTAAAAATGGTGAAATGCTTCTTTTTGTATCAAGATTAGGTCTATACAGGTTTTACTGATGTTTCAGGCGAAGGCCTAGGAAAGAAATTTCTATTTAAATGCCTCGTGTATTCAAAATCACAAAAGAGGCTTTACAATAGAAAACAAAAACAAGGTGTTTGTTTTGAGGGGGGTTCTCCCCCACCCTCCAATAGATTCCATCAAACAGCAGCATTTTGGTGTTCACTCTGCAGAAAAAAATGTGGACATAATCAATGCAAATAACCCAATGAAATCAGTGATTGACTGGGCATCTCTTCGAGAAAATGCAGCTAAATATGAAGCCATGAAGTGGGCAGGTAAGTTTTAAATATTTTTAAGTTTTGCTTTAGGGCGACTGACTTATTTCCTGGTCCAAATTCGTTAAATATTTGCAGTGAAGTGACCGTGTCAGTATTTCTCAGCATGGTCATGGACAACACTGTAGTTGCTGTGTGAAGACTTAAACTTAGCATCAGTTGGCATTTTGACTTCACCCTTTGAAAATGCTGTTGTTGTGTATGTGGCCACAGAAAAATCTGAGAGTTGTTAAATATTATACTACATATGTTGGTAGAAATTACTTTAGAACTTGAAAATGTGGGTAAGTGGTTCTCTTGCAGATACTTAAGTGTTTGTCCTTGCCTTCATCTTTTACATAAACAGCAATGGTCTTCCACCACTTTTGAATTTTCTCCCTAATAACAAGGCACAGTCTGGGGTTTGGGATTTTCATCTTAAGCTTTAGCACTGTAATACTGAAACTGTAGCACTTTGTACTGACTCAAGTTTACATTTCCTAATTGTTTAAGGCTTGCCTCCAGTTGAGAAAAACTTCTATAAAGAATCAACAAGGACTGCATCGATGTCACAAGAAGAAGTGGAAATGTGGCGGTAAGATCATTTCTACAAGTAATCATCTGCTTGGCAAAAATAACTATTGAGGTATAAAGCCCAGAAAGCAGAAGGTGAAGAACCGAGACAGAAGCGTTGATGTTGGGGTCTTGTAATAACTTAGATCTTCTTAAGAATTCTTTCTAAGGATTAAACAATAACCATCAGATGAGGTATTATTAGTTGCTTGGAAAACTAAACTTTAGCAATTAGCTGCTTCACTGAAAGTATTTTACCTACGTGACTTCATGAGGGGAAAAAATCAAGACAATTCATTGACTTGTGACTGTTTCTTTGCATTTCATGAGACAGCATGTTTATGTTTTCTAGGTCCTTCCAAATATTATTGTTCACATGTTGACTACCTCTTAGTTTCCACTTTTTTTCCATATATTCTAGTCAAATACTATGTTCAAAGCAAATTTCAGCCTCTATTACTGTTGTCTTTCTCTCTGTCTTGTCTTTACAAGTGCGTCCTGGTGAGTTAACTGTATCGATTCATTTTGATCCAGCAGTCTGCATTGTTACTTTGCAAGATCATCTGTTTCACATAATTCTGTTCAGGCTCTGGTAATAGTTTCAGTCCTTTTCAGTAGTTCTAAGGAAGTCAGTGAATGAGAAGCAGTACCTTTTGTTACTTTTTTTTTTTTGCGTGCTCTCTATTTTTTTCTTTTGCATGCCCACCAGACAGAACTTGCTGTAGTGAGTGTAGCAGGGAATTTACACTTATTTCCTTGAAGTATATTTGCATGTTACGGTTAGTGCTAGGCAAAAGAAACAGAACGTTGTTCTGTAGGTTCAGAACATGCATTTAGGAATAACACTTATGTGACAAAGGGATGCGTTTTCCATCTAATCTGTTGCTTCAACGGAAAAAAAGACAGTAAGTGGTGGGGGTGGAATTTTTGTAAACATGAGGAGAATTTGAATTACCCAGTCTTTCTAGCCCACGCCCTGCGTGAAGTAATGCTGTTCGCTGAGTTGGATCTTCAGAAGAGTGCAAGACTGGAATGAAGATAAACTGCTTATGCATATTAATACCTCTTAATTGGAGGTAGCCTCAAAACTTCAGTTTTTATGTAGCTTTTTGGATATGTTGTTGTGGTTTGGGTGGGGTTTTTTTTTGAAGCTTGACTTACTGACTACATTTTTTTTTTTCTAAACTTTTTAAAACATTTCTCTACACTTAAATACTGCTAGTATTTTCTTGAGAATCTAGGGAGCTGCTCTGAAAATATTTTGGGAAGGCTTTTGCCAGAATATAGGATTCTGACAAAGAAGTCTAATCCATTCCTGTGAGTTCTAGATTGGCTTTAGGTTACAAATCTTGTTAGTTCATTTTTTAATGGAGTATGATTGAAATCCAATATGACAGGACTGCAGTTCATGTTAACATCTGTATATAACTTCATTCTTAAGAAAGAAGAGTTTCTTTAAGATGAGTGTTTCCGTAGTAAGCCTTTCTTGAAACGTAGAAGAATAGTTGTAAATCTCATTCAAGACTTGAAATTGTTTTTTTGTTGTTCCAGGAGATGGCTTTTTTTTAGGAAAAAAAAAAAGGCCCAGAAAGACAGTCTTTTGTGTTAGCCCTGTTTTTTTCAGATAATGACCCCTGAAAGCAATTGTACTTCTTTTAATCCTATACAGGAAAGAAAACAATAATATCATTTGTGATGACTTAAAAGAAGGTGAAAAGCGCTGTATTCCCAATCCTGTTTGTAAATTTGAAGATGTATTTGAGCATTATCCTGATATAATGGATAATATAAGAAAAGTTGGTTTTCAAAAACCTACACCAATTCAGGTACTACTTCAGTTTTAATGACTCTTCAATTAAAGCTTAAGAGAAAAATTTGTTTTAAGTATTTGTTGTTTTATGTTAGTCCCAGGCCTGGCCGATCATACTCCAAGGAATCGATCTTATTGGTATAGCACAGACTGGTACTGGGAAGACGTTAGCATACCTGATGCCTGGATTCATTCACTTGACTTCACAACCAATGTAAGAACTGCTCCCTTCTCCAACTTGTTCAGCTATGGATACTTACCCCCACCTGCCATGTAATGGTTTTCTAGTAATAGTGGTAATAAATCATAAACTGGAAAAAAAAAAAGGTAATCTTGGAGGAATAAATACCCCACTTTCAACCATAGATTACGTTAGTAGCAGTATATGGAACAGTATAAAAATATTCCATGTCAGATATGATGGACTTTGTCCAGGCCTGCATTCTAAAGAAGGTTTATTGCAGATCCAAAGATCAGCGTGGGGGGCCAGGAATGTTGGTCCTTGCTCCCACTCGAGAACTGGCTCTTCAAGTAGAAGCGGAATGTTTGAAGTACACATACAAAGGAATAAAAAGGTAATCCTAGTTTTCACTTGCTTGTTAAGTAATTTTTTGTCTTGTCACTTGTGGCTTAATTCACCTGCTAAAATAATTGCATTTTTTTCAGAGGGGAGGGAAAGGCAGTAAATGCAGAGTTTGTATTTTTCTCATTTTTTTCGAATGCCTGCTTTGACTACTCTCAGGGTGAAAAACTGTTTCTTATATAGTTGGAGTTCTCTGCATTGTAGCTTTGTTGCTTCTTATACCTCTGTGTGGACAGCTGAGTAGAGCCTGCCTGTGTCTTCTTGGCACCTTGCTGTTAGGTGGGTGTAGACAGCAAGAAGATCTTTCTCTTTGCCCTCTGTTCAGGCTGAACAGGCCTCATTAACAACTTCTCATGTCATGCACTCCATCCTCTTGACCAACTTGGCAGCAGCCTTGTTGGACTTACTGCGATATGGATACATCTGTCTTGTAATAGAGGCAGAGCTTACAAAAACTGGTTATTTAGCTTGAGATGTGGTCTCACAAGTGTTGAATAAAGGAGAATAATGAATTGTCTCAACCTGCTGGCTTCCTTGTCTACAGTACGAAGCTGGCTTTCTTTTCTGTGGGGTGACGCTGCTGAATAATGTTCAGTTTCTTGCCCACCCTAGTCTTTCCTGCAAAGCCATCTTATAGCATGTTGGTCCTCAGCCATGGGGTATTTCCATCCCCATCTCTACTTCTGTTGAACTTCACAAGATTCCTGTCAGCCCATTTCTCTAGCCTTTTGTGATACTTGGGGTAACAGCCTAGCCCTCAAGTGTATGCCCTGTTTCCCTGACATGGTATCATCCACAAACCTGATGAGTGTAGGTCTTCATTTAAACCAACATGACTGTCCTCCAAAACTTAATTTGAGGGCTCTCTGGTAACTTTTTATAGCATTCAGAATTAGTCTTGCATTCATCAAATACTGAAATGTACATTCTGCTTTCTTCCTGTAAATACTAAGGAGTTTTACAGAGCGTGTTGCGTGTAAGCCTAATATCTGATCAAGTGTATTGATTGTTTTAATAGAAAAACATGAATTTTGATGGTACTATTTAGAAAATCATACATCCTTTCATAAGCTCATCGGGTTTTGGTGTGAATATTTTCAGTACAACCCAAAATATACTCACAGCTTAAGAGACGCCTGCCTTCCTTTCATGATTACTTTCACTGCAACTTAAACAGAAAGCTATTGAGGGAGTATTATTCAGTGTTAAGTCTTTTATATACCGTGATAGTCAGTTGCAGGTACTGTATTCCTTCCTCTTGATAATACCAAATCAATCAACATGGTGGCATTTATTTGAAAAAGATTGACTTCAGTTGAACCTTAATACACTGCTTCTGCAAAACATTTCTGTTTTCAGTATTTGCATATATGGTGGTGGGGACCGAAAAGGACAGATAGACGTGGTTACCAAAGGTGTGGATATTGTTATCGCTACTCCTGGGAGACTGAATGATCTTCAAATGAGCAACTTCATAAATTTGAGGAGCATAACGTACTTGGCAAGTAGCTGATATGGAATGAGTAATGCAGCAACGGGGAGATGGTTGGCTTAATGTGAACTTAAGCTTTAATGAAGTTTTCTTTAAACTTTTTGAATCGTAATTACAATACATCTTAACACTGAGGTTCATGTTGGAGAGGTGGTTCGTGCTTACCGTAATTACGTTGCAGATGTGGTATAATCCCTAGAAAAAAACAAAATAGCCTTCTAACACAGTAAGAATTTTGAAGTTGCTAAATCGTTATAATACTAATGTTTGCCCTTTTACAGTTAATTTTGTCAAGAACAGTTATTAATGGATGAAATGCTTTTCCCAAATTGTCCTTTCTTTTAAAAGTTACCAATGACTCAAGATCTAATAAGAAATTGTACAGTAAGCACCAGAATTGCAAATAATTAGATATTTAAGTGTTTGAGTGACTGACTTTCTTTTGATCTCTGTGGGAAAATAGCCACATAAAGACTGTTATAAATCCTTATGACTTTGTTTCACTCTTGCCTTTTGCTGTGCTGGACACTTGAAACCATTGCATTTTGTAAAATAGTTTCATCTATTTAAATTATTTCCTGAGTTGTCTGTTTAACTGGTGACTTGCGTAATTTGACAGTTTGGTCTGCTTTTCCTCCTCTATATCCACCTCCACTGCCCTCTAAGGTTTAAATACCCTTTATACTGTAACTAGTTAGCTTCAATTCTAGCTAATATTTGTGAGTTTACTGGCAAGGCCAGTGCTGGTCTAGCATAATTAGAAATCTGGACTTCTAGAAAAAAAGTATATTATTGGAAGACTGGAGAGTAGTCTAGTGTAGAAAAGTAACGTGATTGCTAGGCAGGAGGTAGAAAGGCCTGAAAACTTGCTTTTGGAGAGCTATAAGAATATTAGTAATCTTTCTCTACCAAGGCGAAGTATGGTCATACTACAAGCACACACTGCTTTGTAAAGCAAAGAATGTGTATGTAACCAAAATCAGATGTTTCAGTATAGGCAGGATATGCAGTAGGATAACATTGATAAAAAGAAATAGCTATCAGATTGAAAAATACGGTGATGCAAAGCAGGAGAAAGCCATTTGTTGTTGTACCACCAGCAGTTAAATATCTTTAGAAGATTGCAAAACATGGTCCTTGCACTGGTTTCGAAGTGGTTAATGTCTCATGCTTCAGACTTCCTGGAAATGCTGTGGTTCTTTAGGTTTGATATGAAAAGCTGGACATCTAAAATTCTAGGGTTTTTTAATGTTAGCATATATTTTTCCACAGCTTCATTGTCAGCCAACAAATTCAGCCAACAAATAATTTAATCTTGCAGCTGTATTTCAGAGAAAATACAGGAATATTAGATTTCAGCTTTAACACCTTGGATGAAGGACGAGCTTCATTTACAGTTTTTATTTAAAGATATTGAAGAGTCTTGTGAATGCACCCAAAGTTGCACTGAGTATTATTTGCCAGTATGGTATAATCGTTTTCCAATGGACTTCCAACATCAGGGACTGGGATACAATTGTTTGTTTAAAAAAAAAAAAAAAACAGAACAATTGAAAACCCAGACTCTGTTAGAGTTAATTACATTTGAGTATATGCTGCACTGAAGGTGAATTGAAGGTAGGGAATTTATCTTCTTGCCTGTCAGAACCAACAAGTTAGTTGTAGTCTTGATTCAGATATTTAGGAACCCATGTATTCAAGATAGGCTGCTGTTCTTCATGATTTCAGAATAAAGACTGGGAAATTCTGTCATATATGGCCTTTTGATTGTTTATAATGCTTGTCATTTGAAGATTGCTTCATCTTGGTTTGTTCAGTGTGATTTGGTATTCATTCCTCAGTAATCTGAGTGTTTTTTCCTTTTGGCCTTGTGCTCTCAAAGAAGAAGTAAGGAAATTGGAGTTGCACGTGAATAATTGGGAAGCATTTAGAGGAAAGAGTATACTAAAAAAATCACAAAGTAGGGTATAGAAAATAAGTTGGAGAAGTCCTTGTGTACAACTTAACAATAACTACTTTAAAACAGAGGAAAGAAAACAATTTTCATGTGAAGAACTGGCTTCTAACAATTCCTTGCCAAGAAATAGAACTTAAATGAATAATATTAACAAACAACTAAATATGTGTAGATAACCAGAAATCTAAGATTATGTCAGTTTGGGGAAGAGTATCTTATAAATCAGCAGCTGGGTATTAGTCATTTGGAAAAAATACACATATTATGGAGTGGGTTGTGCAATTAAAATTATTACCATTAAAATGGTCTGCTATGTAACACCTTGCTGAAATTCTTATTTAAGGACCAAGACACAATAAATAACCTTGTTCTGAACAGGTTTTAGATGAAGCTGACAGAATGTTGGATATGGGATTTGAACCTCAGATAATGAAGATCCTAATAGATGTGCGGCCTGACAGACAAACTGTTATGACGAGGTGTGTGAACATAATCATACTCAGTACTTTAACACTGTAAATGGAAGGTAATTCAACAAGCTAATTTCAAAACAAACATGTCAGTTTTAATAAAAGTTCTACTCTGACCTCAAATGAGAATGGCGTCAGTTTTTTTCCTAATTCTGTTTAGTCAGTCCTAATAAGTCACTTGACAATTCTGTTTTCATTTCTTCCCCCCGCCCCCCCTTCTGATGTTTTGCGTTGATTATAAAAACAACCAAGTTCTTACCAACAAGAAAGGTGTCCTGAGGATGCTAGAATTTGCGATACCAATTTCAAATGCCAACTTCCATTTCTCCATCTGGGACTAAACGTGTATCCTAACCTTCTGATCAGTGTCTGTGCTAGCCTGTACTTTGATTAATTTGGAAATTATGAAGCTTTTGGGAGCTTAATGATAGAATATACCAACAATAATTTTTGTTACTGTATTTTGCATTGAAACTGTTTTAGAGGGAAAACCAGACTAGAACCTTGCTTTTGGAGTATCATTGAACTATTAAACTTGCATTTGGTTTCATTAGAAAGTGTTGCCTGTACTTTTAACCTAGAAAGTTATCTTTAAAGCTTGAGCACTGTTTACTAATAACTTCATAAAATTATTTCTGAATATTATATAAGCTCACTATTGCTATTGCATACTCAAGTGTTTAGTGGTGTTTAAGAAAGAAAAGAAAGAAGAATATGGTGAAGTTAATGAGTTGGAGATTTTACATTCTGTTCTTATGTGTGTGTTTTCCTCCTCACTTTCTGTTCAGTGCTACTTGGCCTGATGGTGTTCGTCGCCTAGCAAAATCCTATTTGAAAAATCCTATGATTGTATATGTTGGCACTCTTGACTTAGCCGTAAGTTGTTCTGGTTTGTTTTGTTTTTTCTTTTGGAGAAGAACCTACAGTTAAACCAGGAAATACTTTGCTTGTAACTATATCTAAGTAAGTGCATGCGACTTTCAAAATCAATCCAAACTTTCAAAACAGCTCCATATTATTCTTTTAAAGCTGCATTAGAAGTTTAGAGAGAACTAAAAGAAAAAAAGTAGAAAATAATTTTGCTCTAATATTTATGTAGCAAGATCATGATGTGCTAGATTTTCAGTAGAAAATGTTGCAAGCATCAAGAATTAATCAAATTGGAGTTTGAATATTGTGCTTTGCAGCGGCATGTGTTCTTGCCAGAAGCTTTGTTTTTGCAGCCTTCCTTCTGCTCTGCAAGTTCTTGTTTCTCACTTACTTCTTTCCAGTCCATATGGCTCCTTATCTGGGTGTGTGTTTCTTAACTGCTGCCTTCTTCTTAACTGCTGCTTTCTCTAAAAGAGTAGAAGCTCTCTACTAAACTCCTGGAAGGCACTTGTCTAGAGCAGGAATGTAGATTAGAGTAAGAACTGTCCGTAAAGTCCTAAACTTCTTAGATGTAGATGTAGATGCATAGCATTTATTTGGCTTCAGTACCAGCAAAATTCACAGAAGTTCTTCCAAGATCTGGTCCAGAGATTGCTTTGAGTTTAGTTCTTAAAATACGGAATTTTCCCTTTCAGTTCCACTTCTTTTAGTGATGGGGAACAAGGAAACTTAGTATCCAGTACACCTTTAGGTAGAAATAGGGAGAACCTGTGCTTTTTATCTGTTCTATTCAGAACTATGCTTTTGTCAAAAGGCACTACTTGTCAAAGACAGAGGATTGTAATGTGAAAGATGCCAACTGCCATTGCAGCTCTCTTGTCTAATGCATTCATCTATTTTATAAGAGCTTCTTTTAATTGAAGAGGTGACCTCTAGTGGCAGGGGGAAGGGTTCCCATATGGAGAGAGGCTGTTTCTATGTACTTGATTGATTTTTCGACCCTTGCCACGAGGTTATGATGCAGTGCCATGAGAACATAGGCCTTTATACTGCTTACTGTAGCATACCTTAGACATTCTGAAACAACCTTCAAATATAATGGAATAGTTATTCTTTTATAAGCAACCTGTTGTTGGAAGAGTTGGACAAATGAAAGGACAAGCATTTAAAGATTCTGCATTTCAAGTAAGACTGGCATTGTTCCAACTTAGGTTGGATTAACATCAAATATACTCAGATTGAAGTACTTCAATCTCATTTTTCACTAATATTAGGAGTATTTATTTTGTTTCGCTAGTCTGCTAATCTGTGCCCTCTAAATCTCTGCAAATTTATGTTTTCGCAGACTGCTTAAAGATAAATTTTGCTGTTAACCTAAAGCAACCCAGGAAACAACAAATAAGTCTGCATTGTTTGGACTTCAAACTGATATATAGTCTGGTTTTAAAATAGTTTTTCATGACATCATATTACTGGTTTTATAACATAATATGGGAATTGACAGGAAAAATATTATTCTGGCCAGTTTGTTCTTAACATTCTTTTCACTGTTTAACAGGCAGTAAATACAGTAGAACAGAGAGTTGTTGTTGTCACTGAGGAGGAAAAAAGAGCTTTTGTGCAAGACTTCATTGATGCTATGAAACCAAAAGATAAGGTCATCATTTTTGTGGGGAAAAAAATTACGTATGTAATCACTTCTCAGTATTACATCTGTACATGTTTTCGAAAAGAAATACTGGATAGTTTCTTAGTTCACGTAATAATTACCAAGTGTAACAGTTCTTGTCAGCAATATGTTGGTCATACTAGTATTTTTCTTTTTTTTCCATTCATTAATTCCTTGAGATTGACTGGTAGTTTATATCCTTTTTAATATCATTGGTGGTTGTGATACATTCTCAGTTTCACACATTTAAAGCAGATGTTAAGATTCTTGGGAATACATTAATGTGCTGTAGTCTTTAGCTGCATATGCAGCTCATGCATATGCACCTGATTGAGGGGGGTGGTCACTGTACCATTCCTGAGCTTTTTGAGTTAGCAACACAAAAATCATTTTATTTATATGTGCTTTCACACTGTTCTATAATAAATCCTAACTGACCTAGGTGGGGGTTTTGCCCCCCTAGCTTTTGTGGTCACTTATCTTTTGGATCTAAACACTAGTTGGGCTTTTTTTTTGTTCTGTTTCGTTCTAGCGCTGATGATTTAGCAAGTGAGTTTGGTCTCCGAGGAATTCCAGTACAGTCACTTCATGGTAACAGGGAACAGTGTGATCGAGAACAGGCTTTAGATGACTTTAGGAAAGGTACGTTTGAACCTTAAGTACTGGTTTGTTTAGTCTAGGCTTTTAAAGCTTGTCATGGGCAAAAATTTGTCTCTTTAAGTGCTATGTCTCTTCAGTACTATAGAAATGAACATATTAAAGAGCTCTGAATTACATTTTTGTTAATTCAACAATTAACAATATTTTTTTTTGAGATCTCTGTGGAAAGTGAATGTCGCATTAATCTACAGAATGGTAAATTTAACTGTTAAGTGATGGTGCTTTCAGTGCAACAGTTCTGCTCTTGATTATGCCAGTAGTTATGTGATCACATGCTAATAAAGCAAAAAGTAGTCATATGATAAGGATGGCAGCTGAGTATATAATTGTTGTTCCTGTTCTTTTCATAGACTCTTTATATAAGCGAGGCACCTTTCTTGGTTCCCCTGCAGTCTGCTGTTCTGCTTGTGAAATAGAAATAGTAATAACATGACATTTTGAGTGCTTGCTCACCACCTTCTAATTGAAGCTAACTGAGAGTGATGTGCAGCAAGCAGATTTTTCCTTTGTGTGTTAAATTGAGTATGCACTAAAAACAATAGACTGGAGTATATTTTCTGTTTATTCCATAAACTGCCATTCTCTTTCTGCTGTACCCATTGTAGGCAGAGTCAGAATACTGGTAGCTACTGACTTAGCATCCCGTGGCCTTGATGTGCATGATATTACCCATGTTTTCAACTTTGACTTCCCTCGCAACATCGAAGAATATGTTCACAGAATAGGCCGCACTGGAAGAGCAGGGTAAGTGGTTACAAGAAAATAGTAACATGTTGTCAATATTTTATGCAATGCGTAGGTGCTTCTGTCACATGCTAGAGTTACAGGTGATGTGGACTGGGGTGAGTGAAGACTTCAGAATCTTATTGAAATATGTTTTAGATAATAACACACTGCTTTATGCTTTTAAATTAGTTCTCTGTTAAATTTAAGGCAAACAGATTTTCTCCTTTTTTTTTTATTTCACTGGATGGGAATGAGGGAGACTTGAAAGGTGGTGTAAATGTCAGGAAGAATTACAGTTCAAAACAGGTTCTGTGGAGGAAAAAAACATGCATAAATTCAATGTTTTCAGCCTATCAGGGTGGTGTAGTTTGATGTTAGGACGTCTGAATGCTGCTTTCCCAGGTTGGCACAACTATGATTTCCCTTGTGTATGTGTTTATTTTAATCACTATATGAGTTTATGTCTCTTCATGCTTAAACATGTTGTCTTTATGCTAGGTTTCTTGTTTAAAGTCTAAATTAGTTGAGCCTTTGCTTCATTTTAGGTGAAGTGCCATATTTTGATCTTTATGAAAAGTTGCTTTCTGTCATGTGCACAGTAAATACTCAAGCCAGTTTCAATAATGTTGCCTGTAGTACAATGTATTGCTGTACTGATCACAGAATTGTAGAATAGTTTGGGTTGGAAGGGATCTTAAAGATTACCTAGTTCCACCCCCCCTGCCATGGGCAGGGACACCTCCCACTGGACCGGGCTGCGCAAGGCCCCATCCAGTCTGGCCTTGAACACCTCCAGGCATCTTCACACTCATCATGAAGAAATTACTCCTTATATTTAGTCTAATTCTGCCTCTCTGCAATTTCAATAGGAAAATTTCAGTAGGTCAATAGGAAAAGCCTAGCAGCAGTTGTTTTGAAGATCAACAATTATTTCTTTCCTTGTTTAGACGTACTGGGGAGGCAATAACACTTATCACCAGGAGCAATTGGAGTGTTGCGTCTGAGCTGATTGAAATTCTGGAAAGAGCAAACCAAGTAAGAATGCATGTTACTGGGTAAGGTTTATGTTGGTTCCAGGTTACCACCTGAAACAGTTCATGAAGTTAGTGAGTGTTTGTAGTGTCTTGGACAAAAAATGGGTACTTAATCTTTCTTGTCCTGCGTATTCTTAGCTGTATTTTACCTTGCAGATGAGTCCCAGAAAAGGGCCAGAAACTTTGATTAAAGCCTTCCGCATCCAAAGAAAAACTAGTTAACATATACACACATAGAGATCTGAAGAGGAATAATATGATCTGGTTTATTTTATAATATTTTATTTTATTTGTGTTACACTTCTGGATGCATTTACCAATGTTCTTGTTTAACAGTGTAAATATTAACAATATTTGTATCAGAAAAAGTTGATCTATCAGTTTGTTGTATCTGGCGGTTGTGTTTTCTGCATGTGCCTTTCGAAGGTTTCTTTCATGTTTGTAAATAGTATGGGAAATAGGACTGGAATGTGATGTATTTATTTTAAAGAAACTTTTTTTTATTGCTACCATATCTGGGAAGCCAATGACAATTATGTTGGTGTTTCTTGCTGTAAACAAACAGTATTTTGCCTGATTTATAGTAAACTCCCTGTTAATGCCCTGACTAGAGTTGAAAAGTTTAATTTTATTTCTTTTTATTTAGGAGTAGTGGTAGCTTGAGTACAAACTAAATTGCATTTACCTAGAACCTGTGGTTGTTGTTGACACTTACTTGAACTTTAAATCCTGAGTTAGAACTTCACCTAAATCTTTTAATTACAGCTCTTCTTTAAAAAATGTCATACGACTTACTGCAAACCTGATAAGATGTTTTTGAGGGAAGGGAGAAAAAGTTGTCCCCTGATAATTTTTGAAGTTGCATCTTTGGGGGTTTTGTTTGGGATTTGTTGTCTCTTTTTCTTTTTTTTTCTTGCAAAATGTAAGAGGGGAAACCAGTAATGATATTTTGAAGCCACTTCAACAGAATTTAGAGGTGCCTTGGTCTGTATTATGAATCAACCACCATCATCCATGCCTTCTCTTCTACCGCAGACTGAAGTTCCCTAACTTTTTTAATGTGATAGTTCAACTGGGAATAGATCTCTGAGTTCAGAGGAGGAAAAAAGCATCTCTGAATCCTTACTTTCAAGGGTAACTGTTATTCGCAACATTATTCTCAAACTTTTAGTTAATGGCGGATAGAAGAGGAGTATCCATAAAGGCAGCAGGTTTTTGACTCGTGATAAAGAAAATGGCATTGCTTCAGTCTTAAAGCATGTGAAAGGGAAAGGAAGCAACTGAAAATGTGATCTGAAGGTTCAGATACTTGACTTTTGAAACAAGTAAAGTGCATTTGTTAGCCAGGTGTTTTCCATTATTTTAAATACACAGGTAATCTCCCTACAGAAAAGTGAGTACAGTGGAAAGATTTCTGTACTGTGCTGCAGGGATCTTTATAGAAAAGCTTCTTAAGCATGGACAGATTAATTAGGGTTGCATTTAAATTATGGCATCTTTACCCTTTTCTGTTTTTTTCGTTTGGACTACCGTACCTAGCTTTCCTTTTTAGCAGATACACAGACTGTCCATGTAAAAATCTTAACAGACCACTAGATGCTGGGTATTACCTTGCTGAGATTTTTACATTCCATATGTTGGCTTCCCACTTTTTCCTGGTACTTGCTCAAAAACCACTCTTGGAAGGTATTGTTGCAATTTTAGTTGGAATAAATTCTGTTTCATGCTGTAGGAGAATCTGATCTGATACAGAGGAAGAAAATTATCCAGTGTTTCGACTTCATAGTAATGTTGTCTTTTCACTTCTGTCTCTATTGACAGAAGTCTGCAGCAACTTTCAGCTGCATCACTTCTTACTTTATTTTTAAAATGTGTGTCCATAACTTAGACAGAATGTACTATATATATATAGAATATATATAGGCATCCTGATAGAAAATGGCAAGCATTACTGAATTATAAAGCCTGACAAAAGAAGTTGGAACTGGAGGAATATACTTCCTGCTCCACCAGGCCCTTTGTCCTGGCTGCGTTCTTCCCCTGTTAAAGCACCGTGTATCTTGCTAAGATGCTCTTGTGGCATCCCAGTGATGGGAGAACAAGACTACTTCTCCTGCTCTTCTTTTCTTGTTATTTTAGCTTTGTTTTATCCATGTAAGAGCTCTTCTTATGGTGATGCATTAAGTACCAAAGTTTCTCTTCAGAGGCTCTTGAAACTTCCAAAAGGAGTTTAATATCAATCAAAAATGTAACATTCAAATATATGTCTGGTATGGTATCACCTTTTTAGTGGCACTGCACATTTTTTCCAAATGTTCATTATCAGTGAAAGACCTATTCCTATCTGAAATATCACAAGCTAATTAAATCACTTGTATGTTGTCATTGGATATGATGATACTAGCATACATATCTAAATGAAAATCCAGGGACACTCTGTTGATTATTTTTCAATATAATTTTATGTGAAAAGATTTCTCTACGGATCTCTACAGAAAAGACAATCTGTGAAGTGGCAGGACCCAGGTTAACAGCAAAATTAAGGTTGGGAGCACACAAATCAGTAGTATGGTTGTAAAGCAGATTCTAAAAGTTCAACTTTATTTAAAACTGATGTTGTTCTTGTACTTCTTTTTATCAGGCAGTTCCTAACGAGCTTATTACAATGGCAGAAAGATACAAACAATTCCAAGTCAAGAAAGAAATGGAAAAGGATTTTCGAAGACCTCAGAGAAAGTCCTTAAACTAATCTGTTGAAGTTACTAAAATGAAGTAAGTGATTATAGTTAGTTATAGCATTTATTGGCTTGAGTTTAGAAGTCTCTTTTCAGAGTTGATTGTTTTCTGTACCCGTCCCATTTAATTAGAATCTGTTTTAAAAAGTGGCTTAGAAAACTGGATTAACTCTTTATAGAAAAAAATCTAGTTTTGTGCTTGGACGCTATTTTAACTTAAAAATTAATTTAGTTATTTTTTCTTGTATTATGTGCATAGCTTCTAAAGCCATTATCTACTGGTTAAAAACAAATACTCTGGGGGTTTTTTGTGGGGTTTCTTTTAGTTAAATGCAGTATTAATAGGTAAGAATGTAAGGTGAAGGATCTGGAGCACAAGCCTAGCAAGGAACAGCTGAGAGAGCTGGGGTTATTTAGCCCAGAGAAGAGGAGGCTGTGGGGAGACCTCATTGCTCTCTACAACTACCTGAAAAGAGGCTGTGGTGATGTGGGTGTTGGTCTCTTCTCCCAAGTAGCAAGTGATAGGATGAGAGGAAATGGCCTCAAGTTGCACCAGGGGAGGTTTAGACTGGATATTAGAAAAAATTTCTTTAATGAAAGAGTGGTAAAGCACTGGAACAGGCTGCCCAGGGAAGTGGTTGAGTCACCTGGAGGCGTTCAAAAAACATGTAGACATGGCACTTTGGGACAGGCTTTAGTAGGCACAGTGGTGTTGGGCTGACAGTTGGACTTGATGGTCTTAGAATCATCAAATCAATAAAGTTGGAAAAGACCTCTGTGAACTAATGGTTGCTAGACCAGGGGGTGCTAATTCATTTTAAAATGTAAGTGTAATTAACTTATTTTGATGCTATATTCTCTCTGCTCAGTGTTGCTGGTGATTGTCATTGGTAGAAGGTCTTCATCCACCCAAGTTGATCTGGAGAGGTTGTTCTGGTTTGTGTCAAACTCCATGACTTTTTTTTTTTTCCTTTTGAAAGCTGGAATGTATTTTTATTTTATGTGGTGGACCTTCTTTTTTAATAAAATTGTCATTTTTGAGCTTTATCCAGTGTCACTGCTGCCTTTATATTTGGGATCCTAGAAATCACATGTGGGAAATGAACTTTCGTGAATTCTTCTATATGTTTGTAGCATGCCTTGAAGATATTTTGCAGGTGACATTTTTATATAGGGAAGATAAAAGAAATGGGACATTTTAATTAATATTGAAGAGTTACATGTAAGCAGCTTGGCTGAATATCATGAAACTTGAGCAGCTGCAAAACCAGTTGCAATTGGAAAAGGAGGAAAGAAAAGTTGGAAGGAAAAGGCTGAAATTATTCTGATGTGAGCACTCGCTCCCCTGACCCTCCAGTCTGAATGGAGCGGGAGGCAGCCCTGGCAGCTGCCACTGCTGCCCGGACGCTAAGCAGGGGCAGGAGGAAAGTACCCAAGCCAGTCTGGCACTTGAGCAAGTAGGAATTGCTTGGGAAATGAGGAGTGCTTTAATAATCCTGTTTGGCCTGTTTGAAGACCAGAGAGGATTTGAAGAAAGACTGTAGATTACTAAGAATTTAATGCAGTCAACCCAACCCCCCACTTGCAGTTGTGGTGCTGGACATGGCTGCTTTTGTGGAAGAAATAGGCAATGGTTTGTAACTCTGGAAAATGGTGACAGATCTTGCTAATGCTTTCTTTTCGATAGCTCCTACTTCAGAAAGCCAAGACCAGTTTGCCTTTACGTGGCAACAGAAGCATTGTACCCCCCAAGTATAGCCACAGGTATGCAAACAGCCTCTTTGCCACCAAATGCTAGTGGCTGAGGTAGCCTCGTGGTTGGGTACCCATCATCGTATCGATGATCTATTGATTGTGTTGGAGTCACAACAAGAAACTGAAGCAGCTGCCAAGGTGCTGAAAATACGTTTACAGGAGAAGTGTGGCAGCTTAGACTTTTGCAGGCAATCCAGAAAATATCCCAGGTATTTCTGAAAGCAGTGATCTGGGTCTCCCAAATGCTAGTCTGTGTCATTTGGCCACATGGCACACACGTGGAAAAAAGCAGTTTTGACATGATATGAAAAGAATTTTTCTAACTCTTTTGTATATTTCAAGTCGTTCTACAAGATACTTCAGAAGCTTAAGACAACCTTTCCTGTTAAATAACTACAGAACTGTTAGGTACTTCCTACACAGTCAGTTCTAATTATGTATTTCAGGTATTTTAATACATATTATTCATGAAAGCAATAAAAATGTTCTTGCTCTAACAGAATAATGTTTTCAGCAATTTGTTGAATAAAATAAGTGCAGCAAAAGGCTGGATGATCCTAGAACTACAGCTCATGAAGTCAGATTCTAGCAAGGAAGGATTTCTACTTAAAACAACAGCTTCTGTGCTTGCGCCACTTTTTCTGGTAACCACAGTAACACCGACACACAACGTGTTGGTCAGCTTACACAGTGCAGTCTCCCAGCTGCAGATGCTACCAAAATAACATGAATTTGGTGCACTGCGTAAGATTAAAGCTGCCTCTCAGCTTGGGTTTATACAGAAGGAAATGCCGTGTCTTTGCTGTGGCAGGACATGAGAGAAGGAGGCATATATAGTTCAATACACTGCTAGGTAGGGATGTAGCATGTCTGATAATATTCATAAAGCAAAGACAAAGAATTATGCATTAGTTCTCTTGTGACTAGATTCAGTACACAATGTAATTAAGTAAACTAAGGAGGTTTTGTAATTCATGTGGGTTTTGTTCCGTCTTTTGAAGAAATGTGAAACCGAGTTTTTATTAGAGTGAAAAATCACATTTATTCATCCTACTTCCATTCAGATGTTATTTTCCTTACCATGATTTTAGAAATTGCCTTGGTATGAAGCATATGCAGAATCAGAAATACAGTCATCTTTTCCAGTGAACAACTTCCCTGTTGAAAATGCTGAGGGTGAAGGCTTTGTAGAAAGAGAGCACCCCAAAAGGAGATGTTTTCTATATAGATCAGTATAAGATATTAGGTAATGTATAAAAGAAAGCCCCTCCTTTTGCTACCAGTTCAGCAAAGGCTCTTTGTGTACAGCAAACAGGTTCAGAATACATAGGTCATGCAGGAAGTACCACGCATGCGACAGAATCCTTAACATTCATTATTTCCATATGGAAAGAGGACTGTGTAATGGAGCTATGATTTAATTGAATAATACCATTAGCTCTGATGTGTTTGTGGTGATTCTTAGCACAAGAGCAAACTTGAGACATAGGGACAGGAGGGGTTACTGTTACAGATACATTGCCACAAAGAGACAATTGACTGGGGAAAAATAACATTTTACTAACAGGGCAATGCATAAATGCAATGTAATTGGATATATTTACAATGTAATAAATTGCAATGTAATTCTATTTACAGTGTAATTGTAAACTGGATCTTCAGGACTCCTAGGTGAAGCTTGTTCTCTCAGTACTTACTTTTAATGTTTTTTACTTCTTGTTTAATAATGTCTCTAAATGCTTGAAGCATTTTAAAGGCTGATAATTTTCCATCTTCATCTAAAAATTTCAACAAATACTTTTCTTTCGGATTTCTTTTGAATGTTAGATAATAAAAGGCTCCAGTGTCATCACACTTGTCCAGCTAAAGTCTTGCAGCAGGCATTACAAGCATGATGTCGAACTCATTGGTTCAGATATCTGCAAAGTATGAGAATACAATAATCAATATGCAACTTAGATTTTCTCCTCTTCGGGCTTTTACACCGGTTGAGGTTTTACTAAAACTGCTTCCTGTATTTCTCATGTCTGGTGTGAAATATGAATTTATTTCTGTAATTTGTATTACAAGATTGTTGTGCATTCAAGGGATGAAGAGTGATTTACTGGTAGTAGTTCATATCCCAGCTTACCAACTTATTAAGAGTTTTAAGATTCTAAAGCAGTTCTGAGTAACGCATAAATGCTGATCTTAGTCATCCTTCTGCACATAGGAAACAGCTGTGAAGAAAAAATAATGTATTGCTCTGCTTGAAGCTGGCTTAAAAAGAAAGTGTCTCCATAGAATCATAGAATGCTTTGGGTTGGAAGGCACCTTTACAGGTCATTCATTCCAACCCCCTGCAGGAGCAGGGACATTTTTAACTAGGTCTGGTTGCTCAGAGGCCCACACAACCTGACTTTGAAAGTTTCCAGGAATGGTGCCTCTACCACCTTGCTGGGCAACCTGTTCCAGTATTTCACCACCCTCACCATTAAAAATCACTCCCTTGAGTGGTGAGACCCCACCTGGAGTATTGTGTCCAGTTCTGGAATCCCCAACATAAGGATATGGAGCTGTTGGAACGGGTCCAGTGGAGGTTACAAAGATGATCAGATAGCTGGAGCACCTCTGCTATGACAGGTTGAGAGAGTTGGAGTTGTTCAGCCTGGAGAAGAGAAGGCTCTGGGGAGACCTTACAGTGACTTTCTAGTGCTTGAAGGGTCTACAGGAAAGCTGGGGAGGGACTGTTTACGTGAGCATGGGGTGATAGGATAAGGAGGAATGGCTTAAAATTGGAAACGGGAAGATTTAGACTAAATATTAGGAAGAATTTCTTCACACTGAGGGTGGTGAGGCACTGGCCCAGGTTGCCCAGGGAAGCTGTGGCTGCCCCATCCCTGGAGGTGTTCAAGGCCAGGCTGGATGGGCCTTGGGCAGCCTGGGCTGGTGGGAGGTGTCCCTGCCCATGGCAGGGGGGCTGGAACTGGATGGGCTTTAGGCTCCTTTTCCAGCCCAAACCGTTCTGTGGCTTCAAGCTGAGTCAGGGGAAGTTTAGATCGGACATTAGGAGAATTTCCTTCACAGAAAAGGTTCTTAAGCACTGTGGCAGAGGCTCCCAGGGGGGTGGTGGAGTCCCCATCCCTGCAGGTGTTTAAAAGGCGGGTAGATGAGGTGCTTGGGGACATGGTTTAGTAGTAGACATGTAAGGTCAGAGTTGATGATCTCTAAGGTCTTTTCCAACCTAATGATTCTACGCTATCCAGTCTAAATGTACGCGTTAGACTTAGATTCAGATTGAACTAGAAACGACCGAAAAACATTTCTCTTGCCGGGCTCCGTCCGGCTTTTCCCGCGCTGCCGCTCCCGCCTCGCACTAATCGCTCGGCACCATTTTCCCGCCCCCAAGGGAGGCCACGCCCACCAGAGGGGCGGGGCCACATGGGGTCTATGGCCACGCCCCCGCTGTTAGGCCACGCCCCTTCCTATCATAGATCACATCCCACGCTGGGGCGCGGCCCCCCGGTCTCCCTCGCTTCCGGTGGCGGCCGCTCGCCGCTTCCGGCTGGGCTCCCGCCGCCGTGGCTGCCGCCATGTTGCTGCGGAGCCGCTGGTGCCGCCTGCCGCTGCGGCCCGGGCGCCGCCGGGCGAGCTCTGAGGCCGGGGAGGCGGCGCCGCGATACGAGGTGGTGGTGATCGGTGGGGGCCACGCGGGGACGGAGGCGGCGGCGGCGGCCGCTCGCGGTGGGGCCCGCACGCTGCTGCTCACGCACAGGATCGGCACCATCGGTACCGCCGAGGGGAGGGAGGCGGGGAGGGGCCGGAGGGCGGCGGTGATAAATCGCAGCGTGGTTTGGGCTGGAAGGGACCTTAAAGCCCATCCAGTTCCAGCCCCCCCCACCATGGCAGGGACACCTCCCACAGCCCAGGCTGCCCGAGGCCCCATCCAACCTGGCCTTGAACCCCTCCAGGGATGGGGCAGCCACAGCTCCCGTGGGCAACCTGGGCTAGTGCCTCATCACCCTCAGCGTGAAGAATTTCTTCCTAATATCTAATATAAATCTTCCTGTCTCCAGTTTATAGGCATTCCCCCTCATCCTTTCTCCCTTCCAATTTAAAGGCTTTCCCCCTCGTCCTTTCACTCCTTTGTAAAAATTCCCTCCCAAGCTACGCTGGCTCACATCAATTTATTACTTACTTAAGGTTATGAAGTACTAGAAACCTCTAACTCACAGTGTTGCAAATCTCCCAGAAATGGAGGTGGGGAGGGAGAAAGCAAAAATTTCAGGAAGCCTGTTACATCAGAATAAGCAACGGCATCATTCAGCTTTAAAAAAAAAACAATAATCCTTTCTTTCTTATACTATTGGAGAACAAAAGTTGTCTCTGTTCAGGAAACTTTGATGCAAAAATACAAATCAAGGCAGACACACCTCAAGCAAAAATGTATCTGAAGTGCAAATATATCAAAGAGAGTCACTTCGGCATCTCCAGCTTCCCTGGGCAACCTGTGCCTGTGTTTCACCACCCTCATTGGGAAGAATTTCTTCCTAATGTCAAATCTAACTTCCGTCTTCCAATTTAAAGCTATTCCTCCTCGTCCTACCTACCACTGCGCGCCCTTAGTGGGTGTCATGCTGATCCATTGCAGTGTGAATTTTTTTAAGCCGATCTTATTTAATCTCAAATTAAGTACTAATGATGCTTTAATGAAGATTTTATTATGGTTAAGTGTACTGAAGCTGAGACAACGTTGGAAGCAGAATCACAGAAGAGCCGAGGTTGAAGGGACCGCTGGAGGTGATCCTTGTCCAACCCCCTGTTCATTTAAGGTCACAAAGAGCCAGTTGCCCAGGAATGTGTGCAGGCAGCTTCCGAATATCTTCCGAGGGTGGAGATTCCACAGCCTCCCAGGGCAGCCTGTGCTCTAAATCTTCCCCCTTCTGAGGTAAAGCCGTTCCCCCTCATACTGTCGCTTCCCCCCTGCGCTCCCCCAGGTGCCTTCATAGAATGGTTTGGGTCAGAAGGGACCTTTAAGATCATCCAGTTCCAACCCACGGCAGGGACACCTCCCAAAAAAAGCTCTGTGCAAAAAGCTCTGTGCTCCTCCTAGGGGAGATGTCCTGCAACCCCTCCTTTGGTGGCATCGGGAAGGGGCACCTAATGAGAGAGGTGGACGCACTGGATGGACTGTGCAGCCGTGCGTGTGACCGCTCCGGCGTGCACTACAAGGTGCTGAACCGCAGCAAGGGCCCAGCCGTGTGGGGGCTCCGCGCCCAGATTGACCGGCACCTCTACAAGGAGAACGTGCAGGTGCGGGTGTGGGTCACAGCTGGCTCGGGGCACAGGTGGGATGGTGACCGCAGGGGTGGGAGATGGCTGCCGGGTGGGAGATGGCTGCCGGGTGGGGGTGGTCCCCTTATGGTGTCCACCTGCAGAGGTGGGGGTCCCAGGCAGTTTTGGGGTCTCCTTGACACAGAAAGTTTCTTCTTCTGTAATCACATCTGTTTGCAGTCTTCCCTTGTCTTAAATGGAAGGTCAGACAGAGAGCTGGAGCCAGCTCCCTACTAGCAAGAGATTTGTCTGTTGGGAAAAAAAAAATCTCTAGCGTGTTATATATAGGTCATGCCTTACGACCAAGTAATTTGTTTTGAGCTTAATCTCTGTCTGTGAATTAAAAGTTGTACTTGAAAAATCAGGATAGTACAATAACCTGGGCTGTGCCAAGTGACCTGGTAAGAACAGAAAAGGGAAAGAAGGTGCCAGATATTTTGGAAATCAGCGGGGTTTAGGTCTGCCCACGTGTCTCAGAACTTCCTAGATTTTTGCAGTAACTCCTTTCATGACAGAAAGAAATCCTTAACACACCACTGTTGACAGTTCATGAGGCATCTGTGGAGGATCTTCTCTTGACAGAGCCAGAACCAGACCATCCTGGGAAATGCCAAGTCATGGGAGTCATTCTGGGTATGTCCTAACTCAGTAAGCACCCTCAGTTAGACACCAAGAGTAGCCTTTGGGGTGAACATTTCTGATTCATCCGTGAGAAAGTTGAATTAGCTGATAGTGGTGATTAGGCCAAGTGTGAACTAAACTAGGTTAATGTGTGTAGTACGTTCTAAAACATACCCAGACTGATAGGATATTGGGAGCCTGCATAAGCTTAATTTTCTTTGGTACTAAATTTCTTGCTGTGCTTTGAGATTTTGTTTGGTAAATGATGTATGCCGCTAAGAGCATTACAGGACAGTGGTGTCCTATTACTGCTAGGCTTGTGCTTTATTACCCCTTTCTGTTATAGTAAACAAGCTTTCCAAAATAAAGGCCTAGATAAGAATTTTGCCTAGGAGTGGGTTTTCTGTATTATGAATAACATACTTAGGAGTAAGAAAAATACAGGAATAACTACATGCTGGTTACTGTAGTTATAACTATTAATGCTTTTGTTATTTTAATGCTGATTTTGTTAAAAAAGGTAAGAGTTGAAGAAACCTGCAGTGAGCAGTGTTAGTCTAGTTTTAGATAGAAGCACCAGAGTAACAGGGCTTTGTAGATATTAAAATATATGCATCTTTTAAAACCTGCTGTTTCAGGGGATGGGAGCACGGTACATGCTGGGAGTGTCATCCTGACCACTGGGACATTTCTGAGGGGGATGATATACATCGGACTGGAGACGCACCCAGCTGGGCGGCTAGGAGACCAGCCAGCTGTTGGGCTGGCGCAGACTCTGGAGAAACTGGGATTTGCTGTGGGCAGGCTGAAGACTGGGACGCCACCCCGACTTGCCAAAGACACGATTGACTTCAGTGGTCTGGAAGAACGTGCAGCTGACAATCCTCCAGTGCCGTTCAGCTTCCTCAGCGAGGCTGTGTGGATCAAGGTGCGATATAACACATTGAATGCATGTAGAGCCGGGTAGAGAGGTGGGGGCTGGTTCAGGGAATATCGTGCTCAGAATCAGCCAGGGAGTTGATAGCTGGGAAGGGGAGCTGGGCTGTCTTCCTACTGAAGGTGTTATGTTTCTGGGAACTCTCAATGCAAAGGAAGAAACTTTATTTTGAAAGCGAGTACTTTTTTCCCCTCAGCTTGAGAATCAAACTGTCTTTGTTTTTAGAATGAAAATTATATGACATACACAGCAGTGTTCTTCATGTGCTGGTTACATGGGTGGTTTACTAAGTGCTTCCAGTATCAGACCTGTATCATGGAGATCTGTGGTGTTTTGCTTTACACCAGCTATAGAATAAGAGATCAAAATGTGGAAAATGGAGGTCAATAACAATGTTGACTAGGAAAGAGAAAGGATGGAGTTATCCACAGAGCTCAGAGGTGGCTTGCCAACAGTCACAAGCAAAAGAAACTCAGTTTTCCAAAGAAAATCTTGGAAAGTAGATGGCGTTCTTGCATAATGTAGTTAAATGGCACAGAATTAAGTATCGGGAGTTAATTTAACCCAGAGCATGTAGGAATTGCAATAACCTATTGTAATTGGAATGGTGGCAAAAGTAGTATCTCTTGAAGTCCTTGGTATGGACAGGAAAGGTTTTAAGCAGTTGAAGCACAGCATTATTACTGACTTGAACTTGATACACAGAATTGCAGAATGGTGGGGCTTGGAAGGGGCCACTGGAGATCAACCAGTCCAACTCCCCTGCTAAAGCAGGTTCACCCAGAGCAGATTGCACAGGAGCGTGTCCAGGCAGGTTTGGAAGATCTCCTGAGAAGAAGGTTTCACAACCTCTCTGGGCAACTTGTTCTAGTGCTCTGTCACCTTCACAGTAAAGAATTTTTTCCTCATGTTCAGATGGAACTTCCTGTATTCCATTTTGTACCCTTGCCCCTTGTCCTGTCACTGGGCACTACTGAAAAGAGTATGGCCCCATCCTCCTGACATCTACTCCTTAGATATTTATAAGCATTGATAAGATCCCTGTCTCAGTCTTCTCCAGGTTAAACAGACCCAGGTCTCTCAATGTTTCCTTATGAAAGATGCTTCAGTCCCCTAGTCATCTTTGTGGCCCTGACTATTGATTCTTTTTCAGAAAAAGATCAGGGAAATACTTTAAATTGTGGGAGTTTTTTACATACATTGAATTTTCCGTGTTAATTGTAGGGTTTTGATAATTTTCTTTTTTTTTTCTTCACCAGACTCTTTAATTGGCTCTTAGCTGTAAGGTCAGCACCTCCTTACTTCAAACCTTTGATTTCCTGTGGTTAATTTGAATGCTGAGATATAATGTGTTGTTTTAGTAGGAATAATCATCCTGTAATTAGGAATACAGTGTCTAGAATAGACCTTGGATTCTGGACTCCTAAGTTCTCTTCTGTTCTTGTCTGTGTTGTCAGGACCACAAGTCCTGGTCTTTGTTTATGCATGTTTCTCCAGCTCTCTGATTACTTGTGTTCTCTCTATACAGTGGGCATGACAGCTCTACCCATCTCTCCAGGAGGCCTAGCTGTCATGAAAAAGCCCTTGGAGATCCTCGGAATGGAGCTGTTCAGTAAGAATGCAGTGTTGTGAGTGGATTAACTTAAAGTGAGCTTTGGCCTCTTTCAGCCAGAAGATCAGCTGTCGTGTTACCTGACTCGCACTACCCTGAAAGCCCAGCAAATTATCCGTGATAACCTCCACCTGAACAACCATATCAAGGAGACAACGCGGGGCCCACGGTAAGTATACGGCATCATGCAAGGCTCTCAATGGCATGAGCTGACAATCTGTCTGAAGCTGCGGGTCTCGCTAACTTCTCTTCTGGAGGGGTACTTTTTCTCCATATAAGATGGTGCTCATGGCTTATTTACTGTTGTAGGTACTGTCCCTCTCTTGAATCAAAGGTTCTGCGCTTCCCAAACCGAGAACATCAGGTGTGGCTGGAGCCTGAAGGCTTGGAGTCCAATGTCATTTACCCCCAAGGCATGTCAATGACACTGCCACCTGAGCTCCAGGAGCAGGTGATCAAATCCATCCCAGGCTTGGAAAAAGCTAAGATATTACAGCCAGGTGAGGGGGGTGAAGGGTCTTAAATCTATTAATCATATTGATCACCAGTTAAGGAAAAACAGATTTTGTTTTGAGCATAGCAAAACAAAGGAAATTAATTCTTGGATGAAGGGGTTTTTCCCTGGTTATTTTTAAATCACAAATAAAAGTTGATAACCAAAGTCATTCTGCCCCGCTGATTGCCTTTGATAAATACAAACCTTCAAAATCCCTCCTGTAAGATGTGTCTTTTTGTTCATTGTAGGCTATGGGGTGCAATATGATTTTTTAGATCCGCGCCAACTGACTGCTTCTCTCGAGTCTCGTCTTGTTCAGCGCCTCTTCTTTGCAGGCCAGATAAATGGAACTACAGGCTATGAAGAAGCTGCAGCTCAGGTGAGTGAATCGATCGTGTGTACTCAGTGCTCAGAAAGGGATATTGCCTTGGCAGTTGTCTTCAATACACAGCCTTTATAGGCCTGTCTTGTGCTAATGAGGTGTTATTACTTCTGTTTCTCACCCTGATTCCAGACTTGCCCAGATATTTTTACTTTTAGTGTCTGCAGTTGCTGTTACAGAGATTGCAGTAATAAAATTAGAAGCACCGTCAAATGTTTCAGCATGGAGACTGCAATGGGTATAATTGAAAACATGGAAATTGTCTCTAGTCGTGTCAGCAGGGGCCAAGAAGCACTTCAGACAGTTGTAATACCCCAGGAGAGCAACTGCCTAGGTTACTAGCACAGACTTAAGTTTTCCAGGGTATGGTTTGACACAGGAGTCTTCGGAGGTGGATGTGCTGGTATTTTAGCCATGAAGAGACTCATAAATGTTTTTTGTTTTCTGTCTGCCCAGGGCGTGATTGCTGGGATCAATGCTTGTCTGCGGGTTCATGGCAAACCCCCTTTCATTGTCAGCCGCACTGAAGGCTACATCGGTGTCCTGATTGACGACCTAACCACTCTGGGCACCAGTGAGCCGTACCGGATGTTCACCAGCCGCGTAGAGTTCCGCATGTCACTCCGACCTGACAATGCCGATGCTAGACTCACCCACAGAGGTATTTTCTTACGGTGGCTTTTGTAGTGAGCAGCCCTGCCTGTTGTAGAGCTTTGTCTCCCATGCCATCTGTCTCGGCAGGTTTTCAGGAAGCTGGGTGTGTGTCACAGCGGCGGTACGAACAAGCAGTTAAGATGAGGGCTGCTTTAGAGGATGGAATTGCAACACTAAAATCCCTTCAGTTCAGCCTATCTAAATGGTCTCAGTTAATACCAGAAGTTCCCATCAGTAGTGGTCGAAGATCGCCTGTCAGGTAAAGGTTGCAGCTGAAGCTTTCTTGTCTGATCTATGCTTGCTTTATCATGTCTGGCTTGTAGTTTTACTGTATTTGTCCATCCTTCCTGAAGCCATCAGTATTCCCAAGCTTTATCACCTTAGGGGACAAGCGTCTGGATTTTTGCCTGCAGAATAAGTGCAACCTTGGTGTTTTTACTGTGCTGCATTTCCTGGTGTTGACAGAGGCTGCTGTAGTAACAGGGTGTTCCACTGACCCAGTCAGTTCTCGCTGTCCTTACTGAGAGCGTCACCAAGTGGTAACAGTTCTGCAGTGGGTTGCTGCTTTGCTGAAAGCTTGAAAGCGATTGATTTCAAGCTAGTGTTGGATGGTAGCTATAAGTCAGTGACTAAAATCTCACTGAGTTCATGTGAAAGGTTGCCCTTGATGCCCTTACCTCATCCCTCCTGCCTGGCTCTTCATTTCTCATAAAGAGCCCCTCGTCAAGAGCTGAAATACTCTTCTGTGTACTGAGAGGAGGTAGTAGGGAGGTGAGCTTGGCTCTGCAGTTGTTCTGCTCTGTGCTGAGATCTTTACAAGTTTGCACTGGGAAAAGCTGTAAGGCCACCTTATGCAAGTGACTCCTTCCTACCATTAAAAAATACCCTTCTTCACAGTGCCTTCGACATCCTTCGATATCCAGAGGCGAACATGGAACTTCTGGCAAGGGCTTTTCCAGAGCCCCTAGGAAAGCTCGCTCAATGGAAAGAACTGGCAGAGAGATTGCAAATAGAAGGTAGAGTACAAAAGTTACTGTGTCTTAGTGGGATTTGTGTACATTTTGTTCAGTAAGGACAGAGCCAATCCGTTCATCCCAGTGTTTCATGTTGCTGTGTAGTGAAATGAAACACTACTGTCAGAACATGTAGCTTTTACCATAGGCCACAGCCCTGTCCAAGCACTTATTTCACTGTGTGGAGTGAGGTGAATTATTCATGTTCACTCCTGGGCTTCTCCTCTTCACTGCTTTGTCAAATAGACCATCCTTTCTTGGTATTAAAGGTAAAGCCAACCTATTTAGTTTAGTATTTAGATTTCTATAACAAATTAAGAGTATGATTCCCAAAGTAGTGATGTGAATTAGGCTGTTCAGTCTGTGAGGCTAGAAACTTCTTTAGGAGCTTTTGACTGTCTCAGCAGATTTGCTTATTCCGCTTCCAAGAATTCTTGCAAGTGACTTGTTTCACATGAGCAGGTCACATCGAGTCTTCTTGTTTCCCTTCTCTTCTGTTACAGCTGCTTACGAGTGGTGTGTGCTCAATCAACAGCAGGAAATAGAAGAAGTGCGTCGTGATGAAGCCCTTCGGTTGCCAGAGGATCTCGATTACTTTGCCATTGATGCATCGCTCTCAGCAGAGGTGCGGGAGAAACTGGACTCTAATCGTCCCCAGACGGTAAGATACTGGGCCACAGCAAGGCTGAACAGCAATTAAAGCCCTTCTGTATCTTTCCAAGGGACATGGGAGGGTAAGAAGAATCAAGGAAAGGAATGCCCACAGGTTTTCATCTCATTTCCCACTAGCTCCAGTGTGTAGGTTTGTTCTTGGTTAACTTGTTCCTGTTTCCACATGCAGATTGGTGCACTCAGCCGCATCCCTGGAATTACACCAGCTGCTATTGTTAACTTGCTAAGATTTGTGAAAACCAATCACCAGAAGACAGAGGAGATAAAAGCTTTGCCTCAGACTGACCAGTATTTAGCAGAGAAAGCAACTTCCTGAAGGCAGATTTCAGCAGAGCTTTCTGAAGAGGAGCCAGAGAGCACCTTTGTTAAAACATCTTTGCAGAGAAGTGTTCCCCTCCTGCCAGAGCGCATGGCAAGATCACCTGGACTCACACAGACTCTTCACAGAAAACTGATGCTCGCTGGATTCAAAGCGGTCCTAGGTGTGTCCTGTGGTGGTGTCTTTGAGTAGAACAAAGATGACAAACGCGGAGTCTTAAGTAAATGATCAGGAACCTGAATACAGCCTGTGGTGTTGCCAATCCAGATGAAAAGACAAGGGAATTGCTTTTATAATTCCATTCATTTGGAGGTGGCAGAGATTCAAAACCTTTGAAAGGACAGTGTTTTGTTCTTCTGAAGTGAGTATGAAATGTTAACTGGCTGAACCCATAGCAGCACAAAAGGATTTGGGCTGGAAGGTGTGCTCCGTTGACTTTAGTCCTTGTGTTTGTAGCTGTGCGGTGACTACGCGCAGTCTGGTATTTTAATGCGATGTCAACCAATAGGAGACACTTGGTTCTGAATATGTGTGTCATATGAATATTTATCCTTATGTAGGAGATCTGTCAAATGTAAATACTGTATCCTGGGCTTTTTTTGTCTCCTGTAAAATAAAGCTTGCCTTGAAACTTGTTGAAGAACTTGGTTGTCAGGAGAGCCTTGGCAGTTCACTGGGTCGCAATTCCCACAGGTAAGGGGCGAGATTCACTGCAGAGCTGGTGAAGGCAGCTGGAGTGAGACTCGCTGCTGAGGCCAGGGTGCTGCGGCAGGTGGGGTCGTGCTGGAACCTGCTCCAGGAGCCCCAGCTCCAGGCAGGGTGGTGACTGACAGGTTGATGTGGTGAGTGTCAGGGGGTGTGAGGCTCGGCAGCCCAGGGAAGCAGAGCCAGGGGTTTCAGTGATGTAACTTGCACCAAACAGTGTGTGCTTTGGGCAGTTGATTTGTCATGTGCCATCAAGAAACGCTACATTTAAGCTGCTGTGCACCTGCTGAATCCTGACTTTGGCAGCAGTCTCTGATGCTTGTCTTGTTTCTGAACATCCTCTGAACTGACTGGGTAAGCAGGCTTGGGAGCAAGTTTTGTTGCAGTTAAATACAGCGATCACTTTGAAATTATGACCCTGGACTTTACTCTGTTTGCGCTGGGTGAGTGGTTCTTTTCCTGTCCAGAGAAAGGAGTCAGAGCCAATCCTTTTAGTTGACAGAGACCCTGTCACGCAGCGGGAGGATGGGCAGAGCTTACAGCTTTCTTTGGGGTGTCATTTGCCTGCCTGCAAGCATCTGCTTGTCACCAGCTGTTGGCTTGTACTGAAAGGTTCAGACACATGATCTATAGGTCAGTTCATGTCAGAATGGCTCTGGAAAGCTAACTGCTCCTTTATGTCTCTGCCCTATTTTCCTTTCAGCTTTTTTGGCTCAGGGAACTGCTTCAACCTTTTAAGCCTTAGGTTAAGCATAAAGAGGGCAACTAAGTTTCCTGCAGTGTAACTCGGGCTTCAGGTGTGCTGCTCTTGAAATTCCAGCTGTGTGAACCCAAAGAAGCTCTGAATTCCTTGCCTCTCTGCCTATTCAAAGCAGCAGAGCTTCTGATCGAGAATGTTTCATGCTTTCTTCACTGCTTTATCTTTGTATTGCATTTGTTTTACACATACCTATGTCTGTAAAAACTTAAATCTAGTTTTTACTCAGTAGGAAGGAAGCCCTATTGACACCTTCATCCTCTCACTTTTAAGCAGATTGTGCAATCTCAACTGCGTTTCCTACTTCTTCTCAGCAGTCATTTGACAGGAAAACCTTGCTTCCAATTCATGTGTGTCTGGAAAAGCAAGTCCCTTGCACCCTGCTGCAAAAGCAAACACTTTTCCCTCAACTTTCTGTGCTTAATTTATTTCTGTGCTACAGAGGCCGTTGGTTCTGGTCTCACACACAACTAGTGTAAACCAAAGGGCGATTCCACTGAGCTGGGCTGCCCTGTTGTCAAAGGAAAAGCAGGGGGGATGGGCTTTTGCTTTTCTTGCTTTTAGCAATTTAAGAATGCACAGACATGGTCTAGGAGTTGGACAGGGGAGAGAGAGTTGGTTAAGGTTGTGGGAAACTGGAAGTCAGAAGTACATGGATGCATTGCTTTCCCATAGACTTTTTTTGTAACAACTGCTCTCTATATTGCAGTGTGAAGCGGGTCTTTGGCCACTAGTGAGCTCCCTTGTTAAGACAGGGTGTCCTCTGTTCGCATATGTGGGTTAATGATGTCCCTGTTTGCTGAAAAGGAAAACCTGGCATGCGCACAAGTTAGGGGACTGGCTGTTCATCGGGTGTTAGTTTCATGCATTACAGGGCTTGTCACAACATCTTCCGCTTGTTGAACAGTTGCTTGAGAAGACTTTGAACATGAAAAAAAATCATAGCTACAAGTAGTTCTACTCATTTTGTTAAGAAAGCCAAGCACAGAAAGGCTAAATAATCTGCTCTGAATAGTATGAGCACGCCATACTATTTTCCAAGTGCCTTCTAACTCCACCAGGGATTCGTTACAAGGACTGAGGGTTGGTATTTATGTGAAGACAAAGTAAGCTTAGACCCTTACAGGTCCTGTGGTCTCACTGAGGCCAACAGGATGGGATGGGCAGAACTGAAGGAGCCTTCCTTTACCATGGATGTCTGCTTGCTTTTCCTTGGGCACGCAGTGATGAATCGCACCTTGTCCTCCTGTGATCCTTCCTGTGACCAAGCAAAGCAGGGAGGGTAGAACATGTGCTGAGATTGGCCTAACTAGCTGCACATACCAAGGGCTGTTGTGTTCCCTCTTCCAATGTGAGTGTCTCTTTTTTTTTTTCCCTCCTACATAACACGGGCCTGGTGATCAGCAGTTTTCCCTAAGCCAAATTTCCTCAGATCTCTACCCATTCTACTTTGTACTAGATTTTTCAAGGCAGCTGTTGTCTTCCTTTCTTATTCTAGTTTTCATTTTAAATGCTACTTGGACTGCCCAGTTTCTTCATCTTTATTCCCAACTGGAAGATGAGAGCAAAAGGAAAATGGAAAGACATTTTACATTAGGAGACACTGAAGGCTGCCACTGCTTAATCTTTGATTCCAGCTCAGTGCTGCTCAAACATTTGCAATGGTGCCGCAGTGGCCGTGCTAAATGGCTGTGGCCTTGGCCCCCCGCTTTGCTGGCCCTTGCAAGCACAGATGTGCCTCGGAGTTGAGTGTTGCCCTCGCACTTTCGTAAGTAACGATCTTCACTTCCAGCCTTTTTAGATGCTATGGGGTTTATCAGCCTTGATGCCAACAACTCTTGGGCTGTGCTCCTCCACCCAGGGACGGCACCTGAAGACCCCGTTTGGTGAATGCAGGAGGAATCTGCTGTCCCCTAGGAGCTGCTGTGCTCCCTGTGCTTCTCCCCAAACCACAGACTCGGAGTCCTTCCAGGTGTTCATTTCCATCTCTTGCCACAGCTTCACGGGGATAGTGAGGAATAAAATGTGTCTTCCCCTCTTGTGCTGAAAGTTAGTGGTGGCTGAAGCATTCAGCTGGAAGACGGGAGACTTGCTCCGCGGTTGCTATTATAAAAGGGCAAGAGAAAAAGGGATTGATCCTTGGTCTGTTGTTTTAATGACAGGGATGCCTTAAAGAAACACAATTACGATTTGTCTCTTTTCTTTCTAAACCACTGTATAGACTTAACCCTGCACATGTAAGTGAGAGAGGACACAGATGTGGTCTCCCACCAGACGCTTTCTGGCTCTGTAGTCACCATACATGGTGTCTGGGGGTCGTCACCGCTGTGCTAAGGAGTCCAGCAGTGGCACATCTGCCCTGAAAGCTGGAGGCTGCGAACCCCAGGCTTGAATATGTCCTTGCCCTCACCTTCCCCATCCATGTTCCTGCAGAGCCAGCACCTCCCCGCTGTGGGAGTGGGTCTGCAGAGCTGCCGCCAGCAGCTGGTCTGCAAAGAGCTCCCCAGGAGGAGAAGGAGAAGGCAAAGGCCAATGCTGCGGTGGAGATGGGAGGTGGATGAACTGAAGGGTGAAGATGTTCATTTCAAGCATCAGAGTGCAGCTCCCAGCGTAAGCCCCGGGGAGGCAGATTTTCAGACACCGCTGGGGACCGATAAGCATGCGCTGTTCTTGTTCCAGGTGGCTTAGCAATGGATGTGGTTGACTGGAGAGCAGGCTCGGAGCCAGGTAGGAAATGAGCCCACTCTATGCCTTACAGGGCAGCAAGAGGAGCAACTGAGAGAGCTGGGGTTGTTCAGCCTGGAGAAGAGGAGGCTGAGGGGAGACCTCATTGCTCTCTACAACTACCTGAAAGGAGGTTGTGGAGAGGAGAGAGCTGGCTTCTTCTCCCAAGTGACAGGGGACAGGACAAGAGGGAATGGCCTCAGGCTCCACCAGGGGAGGTTCAGGCTGGACATTAGGAAAAAATATTTCATGGAAAGGGTCATTGGGCACTGGCAGAGGCTGCCCAGGGAGGTGGTTGAGTCACCTTCCCTGGGGGTGTTTAAAAGATGGGTGGATGAGGTGCTGAGGGGCATGGTTTAGTGATTGATAGGAATGGTTGGACTTGATAATCCAGTTGGTCCTTTCCAACCTAGTGATTCTATGATTCTAAGAGGAGCTGCAAGCTGCCAATGGGCTTACGACTGCTCTCCTCAGTTGCATCTTTGTGTGGCCTTAGTTTAAAGTTGCCACATATGACCAGAGGGTGGCTCATGTCACAAGCATATGGGACCTTTGGAGTCACAAGTGGAAAAGCTGCTGTGGCTGGTGCTGCTGAGCTGGCTGCTCCACGAAGCTCTGTCCTTGTCCCATGGCACCTTGCAGGACTTTGGCCAGGCGGCTGCGGGCCGGCTGGGTGACGCTGCCCCGGCACAGGGCGTCTGGCATCAGCTGGAGGTGGCTGCACAAGATGCAGAACGCTCACGTCACACAATGTGATCTCGGTTCCCCTCAGCAATGCCACGAGTGTGGAAATCCTGTGGAGTCATGCCCAGAAGTGAGTCGCAGGAATTAGCCTCACAAGGAAGTGACTATAGCAGGGCTCATTTGGGGTTCCTTTCCTTTCCCTGGCCTCTATGAATCCCTTTCTTCTCCAAAGAATTAGGATGCTGCCATCCATAAAAGCACTTTAGCAGCAAACTACAAAATGCTAGTTATTATTAATAGAAATAGCAGTCAAGGAGGAGCAAACCTGTAATTACATTTAAATTCACCTACTCTTCTTTTTCTCTGGGACAGTCTATTTAAGGGCTTGTTTTACACAGAGAGTTAGCACTGAACAAGCCTATATTTCTTTCCCAAAATCTGTTAGCAGCTCTACAGACCAGCTGATAAAACTAAATGCTTACTAAATATTTAATAACAACTAAATACATAATAATATAATATATACTAAATACATAAATATGATATACATACTAAGACTTAGGAGGAGCAGCTGAGGGAGCTGGGGTTGTTTAGCCTGGAGAAGAGGAGGCTGAGGGGAGACCTCATTGCTCTCTACAACTACCTGAAAGGAGGTTGTGGAGAGGAGGGAGCTGGCCTCTTCTCCCAAGTGACGGGGGACAGGACAAGAGGGAATGGCCTCAAGCTCCACCAGGGGAGGTTCAGACAGGATATCAGAAGAAAATTTTTCACAGAAAGGGTCATTGGGCACAGGAACAGGCTGTCCGGGGAGGCGTGGGTGGGGAAGTTGAGTCACCATCCCTTGAAGTGTTTAAGGGACGGGTGGATGAGGTGCTGAGGGGCATGGTTTAGTGTTTGATAAGAATGGTTGGACTCGACGATCCAGTGGGTCTTTTTCAACCTAGTGATTCTGTAATTCTGTGATATCTACTATAATATAGATAATGTTATATATAAGCAATAATAACAAAATATTTAGTTGTTTGGGGTGGGGTTTTTTTCCACTATATTTACTAAGGAATTAGCTTAGAATTCAGCTTTAAAAAAAAGCATTTCAGAACTCTGGTGACAGCAAAGAAAATAAATGCCTCATGTATATATATTTCATATACAGAATATACACAGATACCTCTGTGTGTGTGTATAAACACACGCACACACACACAAAACAAAGGGGAAAAAATGTTAGCTTTGCTTAAGATCTGCCCAGCTGGCTGCAGAGAAGCAGAATCTGAAGCTTCTTTTAAATTTCAGCCCTACGTGACAAAAGAAACCCAAACAACCTCCTGGTGATGAAGTAAGATTGTCTTGCCTTTCCATCACTGTGTGTTTTGTGATCAGCTACCTTGCCAGTGGCAGTGAGCCATGAACATGAACCTGGGGCTGGGATAACAGCCTCTGCTGCTGCTCTTTCCCTTTGTGTTGAATAATTGAGATTTTACTGGGCTGAAAGGGAAAATGTGACTGTGGCTGCTCCTGGCAGGGCAGGAAGGGCCCTGTGTTAGGAGTGAGTTGGCTTTGGTTATTTCTACAGACTATGTATGTTATTTAAAAATATGCTATATGGCAAATACAAGCCACTGACTTTCTTTGCTGTGGCTGAGTTAGCAGGTGCTCTTGCAGAAGAATGAACAGGTTACTGGATTACTTTGGTCAGAGGAGGCAGGATCACAGAATCATTAGGTTAGAAAAGACCTTGGAGAACATCAACTCCAACTGTACCTGTCTACTATTAAATCACGTCCCCAAGCACCTCATCTACTCACTTTTTAAACACCTCCAGGTACAGTGACCCAACCACCTCCCTGGGCAGCCTCTGCCAGTGCCCAATGACCCTTTCTGTGAAGACAATTTTTCTAATGTCCAATTTAAGCGTCCCCTGATGCAGCTTGAGGCCATTCCCTCTTGTCCTGTCCCCTGTCACTTGGGAGAAGAGGCCAGCTCCCTCCTCTCCACAACCTCCTTTCAGGTAGTTGTAGAGAGCAATGAGGTCTCCCCTCAGCCTCCTCTTCTCCAGGCTAAACAACCCCAGCTCTCTCAGCCGCTCCTCATAAGGCCTGTTCTCCAGCCCCCTCACCAGCTTCGTTGCTCTTCTCTGGACTCGCTCCAGAGCCTCAACGTCCTTCTTGTGGTGAGGGGCCCAGAACTGAACACAGGATTCGAGGAGCGGTCTCACCAGTGCCGAGTACAGAGGGAGAATAACCTCCCTGGACCTGCTGGTCACGCCGTTTCTGATCCAAGCCAAGATGCCATTGGCCTTCTTGGCCACCTGGGCACACTGCTGGCTCATCTTCAGTCATTGTCAACCAACACCCCCAGGTCCCTCTCCTCCAGGCAGCTCTCCAGCCACTCTTCCCCTAGTCTGTAGCTGCACAGGGTTGTTGTGCCCCAAGTGCAGGACCCGGCATTTGGCCTTGTTAAACCTCATCCCATTGGACTCTGCCCAGCGGTCCAGCCTGTCCAGATCCCTTTGCAGCCTCCCTACCCTCCAGCAGATCAACATTTCCACCCAGCTTAGTGTCATCCGCAAACTTGCTAAGGGTGTTTTCGATTCCCTCATCCAGGTCATTGATAAAGACATTGAACAGGGCTGGACCCAGCACTGAGCCCTGGGGAACCCCACTTGTCACTGGCCTCCAGCTGGATTTAACTCCATTTCCCACCACTCTCTGGGCCCGGCCATCCAGACAGTTTCTTACCCAGCAGAGGCCTGTCCAGGCCGGTGGTGGCCAGTTTCTCAAGTAGGATACTGCGAGAAACGGTGTGAAAGGCTTTACTGAAGTCCAGGTACACTACATCCACAGCCTTTCCCTCATCCCTGAGCACAGGCCCGGCACACCAGCACACTGAGGGCAAACCTATCACTGCAGCACCCTTGGATGCACGTGTTTGTCCCATGAGGGATGTTTCACCGATGAAAGCTCAGCTACCTTTGAGGGTTGTTTTTCTTTTCCTTAGAAATGGAAGAAAGAAGCAAAAACTGCCCAGCCTCTTGGCAGCCACTGAAGGGGAAGCGCATTGTGATTTATCTCTGCGTTTCCTTAGTACTTCGCCCAGCAGTTTTCGAGGAAAATACATGTTTAACTGTCAACTTATCAGTGCAGAAAAGCTGGAAGATTTGAATTATGTTAAGTAAATATTTGAAACATGAAGGATTAAAGAATTATCAATAGGCATCCAGAAAAAGTAACCTTAGGTAAAAAGAGCAGACAATGATGTAATTGATTTATAAGACAGGAATTATCTGAAGGGACTAAAAAGTCTAAAACCCCCCTAGTTTCTGTGTTTTGGGAACTGATACTGGTTTTCTGTCCACCAGGTTTTCCTTTGGCTGTTTTGCAGCCTGGGTGCTCTCTTCTTCCTGAAGTGAAGTGGTTTCAGCCTTCCCTTGGGTACGCAGTAGGGGCATTGCAGGAGAAATGATAATATGGCCCCATGTTATTGCCCATGGTCACAGTTAATTCTGTTTATTCTTCCGTTTAGCTTATGATTTGGCTATTGTTTAAGATTTGCAGTTTCAGAAGACTGAATTCCTAGCACCACTTGGTGCAAACAACATGAAGAATTTATGGACTCGAAGATTAAGAAATCTGGAATCTCATAAACTCAAAAGTGTCAATAGTGTCAGGCATTTGACAGACCTTATTAATTTTCTACAACTACCTAAAAGCAAGATGTAGTGAGGCAGATGTTGGTCTCTTCTCCCAAGTAAGAAGTGATAGGATGAGAAGAAATGGCCTCAAATTGCACTGGCGGGGTTAAGATTGGATATTAGGAAAAATTTCTTTAGTGAAAGAGCAGTGAAGTATTGGAACAGGCTACCCAGAGAACTGGAGTCACCTTCCCTGGAGGTGTTAAAAAAATGTGTAGATGCGGCACTTTGGAACATCGTTTAGTAGGCACGGTGGTGGTGGTGGGACTCGACGACCTTGAAGGGCTTTTCCAACCTTAACGATTCAATGATTCTATTCTATGCACTTGTACTGAACGAGAGACAGAAAACCCTCCCTGTAAGACTCCCAGCTCCCTCTTTTCCCAGTTTTCCCTCTCACCCCCCATCCATGGCACAGTACAGACAGGAAAATCGCCAGCTTAGCAGCTTGGGCAGCACCAAAGCAAAGAGGCTGTAAAAAACAAATAAATGAGGAAGGCTCGGCCTCCATCCTTTACAGCAAGTAAGGCTCCTATGCACAACCACTTTAGAGAAAGGCAGAAATGAGTATTTTATGTCCAGACTTGTGCTTTGCAGAGCTCAGAACTCACCTGCAGGGTATGCTGGGGAGACAGGGAGCTCCTCAGCCCTCCCATGTCCTCTCATTTCTCCTCTGCCTGTCAAGCCCCTCTCAGCATTACATCAACATTTAACTAATATAAATTAAAAGCAGGCCAGTTGTATTTGTGATCCAGATCAAACTCACGCTATTCTTAAACAGCCATTGAACCTTTTAGCATTGCTGAGAAAAAGTATAACCCTCCCTCCAGTACAAAGTTTAATTAGCTTTTATGTGGTTTTATTGTGACCAAATCTAAAATTTAAAACATGCATTTAGAGAAATAATCAATAATTTGCCAAACTCTGTCAATACCTTTCAAAAGGCAGCTACAATCAGAATGTAAATTAGTAATTTATCGGTAAAATTAACTATTCCAGTTACTAGCCTAGCTGGTCTGAGGTACAATTTAAAAGTCTTGGGGCAGCAGCCTGAGCAGAGCCCCTTTTATTCCAGCCTAAAACATTCACCTAGGGAAATAAAACTGAGCTAGAAGTTACTTGGCTGCAGCTGCTCTGCCTGTGCTGCTCTATTTACGTGGTGTGAATTTTGGGGCTGCCCTATGCACGGATAGGAGTCGGGACTTGATGAGCCTTGTGGGTCCCTTCCAGCTAAGGTCATTCAGTGATTTCCATAAGCAGATCTGGCTCTACCATGTCCAGGTCCCTCAATACCTCACCACATAGATTTTTGGAATATTTCTGCATACTAAAAGCCCTCTGACTCCCAAAGTGCACATTATCAACTAAAAAGGAAATGACATTTCAGTTTTCCAGCTCCTCACTGCTACCTTCAGTGACAAAACTCAAACCAGATTAAATAAGATGATATTCTAGTGAGTTTTCTGCCTTCAGTGACCTCCATCTCCATGGCAGGACGCTTCCACACTTGCATATAAACATCACCAGCATTGCAGGACAGTATAGAAAGAGTTAAGGACAGCTGTAAAAGCTACTTGAAGAAATAAGCAGTCAGAAGACAAACACAGTTCTCAACTATTAACATTTATTAAAAGCTTGACCAAAGTAGTCTTATTCCCAAGTTGTTTTTTTTTTTACAAAGTAGGTAGTAAAAGATTTTAATAAACAGACTGCAATGGCATTGCATTACTGCAGAGAAAGCAAATCTGGTCTACAATAGCAATATGGAAAAAGCAAAAAAAAAATATCAGAATTTGTGTAGAATCAAGGTTTTAAATACTTGAAAGCAAGTGCTGGTATTGCAGGCACTGTGTTCACAAGCACCTGTTTGTACTGTGTACAACGTGAATGTGTTATAGCTGCGATACTGTCTGTTCTCTAGGCTTTAGCTGGTTTTATTTCTCCTACAGAGGCAGAGCCACCCCCACTGCCCCAAACCAGGAAGGCAACTCCTGCCCTTGACCAGCTGGGCAGTTTTAACATGAATCATTTCCCCAGCACCTGCTGTAGTTAACCACAGCCGGCAGTTTTTCCTCATCTACACATCTGATGAGAAGAAAATGGCCTCTTGAAAGCTGCACAGCCCACCTTTAGCTTCTGCTGCTTGGGATCAGATACACTTCCCCTGCCTGATACCATTTCAAACCTTATTTTGCTTTAAAGCTTCAGTTTGAATCAGCTGCTTATTGCAATCTGCTTTCCAAGCTGTAACAGAGCAAGTACACTCAGCTCGGCCCAGCACTGGGCCAAGAGCACAGAGGAACCGCAACCAAACTGGGTGTTGCGGGTCCAGGCCGTGGCCAGCCAAACCAAACAACCTGCACCGACACATAAGCTGAAGAAGCAGTTTGTGCCAAAGCCGCTTTCCTTTTCATCCAGATTAGAACTTTGCTGAACCGGTTTGACCAAAGATTCTTGAAAAAGTCAGCAGTTTAACTGAAAAGCATGCAAAGATCTGGCAAGATACTTCAGTTTGTACCACTGCCACAATCATCTGCCTCAATTTTAGTTATGCACCTCCAGTTGTCTTGGAGATACTAACAAACCTTTAGAAATGAGTTTTAAGAACCACAATGAGATTCCTTCACTGAATTCCAGAGTCTTCTAGAGACTGAAGCGCTCTAGCCGTCGCTTCTGCTGTCCCTGCTCCCTCTGTCCCTTCAAAACAGCGTAAAATGCTCCCAAGTTTTACTGTAGTTAAGACACAGAAGGTGAACAGAAAAGATTCAACCAGAGCAGAGTATGAAAATCAGTAACAGCAGTTCAGGATTATCCAAGCAGTACAGACATGAGCTCCCGCAGAGCAAGGACACAGCTGAAGGAGGAAAGGAAAACAAACGAGAGACCACAGCCATTACAGACAGCACAGACTGGTGTTATGGAACAATAATCCTTCAAAGATCCTGAATTCTTTTTGAACTTACGTGGAGATTCTGTGGGGAAATCATGTTAAAGGTTAGTAAAACAGCCACATTGTTATGCAAGCCAGATCTGATTATCCATTAACTGCTTGTCTCCACTTACCGATTCAAAGCAAGACTTAAAATTTGGACTCTTCTCTTATTAGCATTTCTTAGAACCCAAAATGTTTCACCCTGGATTATTAATCAGGTAATTGATACCAATCGTTTGGACTAGTTACCCCCTTCTATCTCAGTTGACTTATCAACATCTTCAATCCCATTGTTAAATGTCCTTTGGTGCTAACACAGCAAACTGCAGATTTATCACATGCTCTGGGAAACGCACCAGTATGCAGAAATCCTAGGAACATCCTTAATTAAAAAAAAAAATAATCAAGAACTCAAGAGCCATGAAGCAGGACAGTTACAAATAGTGTCTTGATGGGAGGGGAGAGGAAGCACTTCAGCTGGAAACAAAAACCAAGATGCTAGAGCTGTGGGCCATTCCTCCTTCTGAACAAAATTTCTTTTCTAAATGAACTACTGAATGTCTTAAACCGTGTTACAAAACTTACATGTGTTTAATCTACACATCATATAATCTGTTCCTGCTGGCAAACAGAAAAATTTGGGTACAAGACTTATGGGAGCCAGTATCTGATCTTTCATTTGATGCTTTTTTGATGTTAAATGTGGTTTCATTTGTAACTGTTCCTTCTTCCCAATAAAATTTTCTTTAACTCAATGCATCACAAAATGCAATATACCATTTGCTGTAACCTGGTATTTATGCCACCCAATCTAAATATCATCTTTAAAAGAAGCACCATAGAATTATTTTTTTTTAAGGCTTAGATCAGTTAAAAGTAACTGTTCAGCTGAATTTTGCTCTTCAGAAACAAATCTGAGGATTTGCTTTCAACTTCTGAACATACCCTGGTAACATTCATCCTTTCTGGTCCCACCAAGACCATATGTACTTTTTTCTATGAACATTAAACCCAAAGAACACAGAGACATAGCATTGAACTTTTGTTTTAATGGTCTCAAATTCTGTGACAGATTTTTGGTCAAGTTTCCATTTTAAAAAATTTATTGATTTTAAGGACTAATAACTTAAACTGCCACGAAACAAATGGTCCACAAACATTCCTTTCCTTCTGAAGCTTTTACGATGCATTGTAATCATTAACCAGTCTTTTACTATTAAACTTAAATGGCCAATTGAGATGAACAGTTCTGAGACCGTTCCTCCACCACTGATTAAGACTGAGGTGGCAGCTGATGTACAGAATTTTCATTTAGCCTTCTGGGCCTTCTGGGCAGACTTTGTGACCTTGCCAGCTCCACCGGCCTTCTTGTCAACTGCCTTGATGACACCAACAGCAACCGTCTGTCTCATGTCACGCACAGCAAAACGACCTGAAAACAGAAACATTGTTTTATGACTTTTGCCTGGGACTATGTATCTGCAGCATTACCTGCACGGCAACACAGTAAGTGGGCAAATCCCACTCTAGGACAGTAAACAAGGATGGGACAGAGACAAAGAACTATCTAGCAAGTACCCAACACACTGCTGAGGGGTATTATCTCTTCCAGGGGTTGGAATCAACAAATTTTAGGAGGTGCCTTACCAAGAGGAGGATAATCAGAGAAGCTCTCAACACACATGGGTTTGCCCGGGATCATATCAACAATGGCAGCATCTCCAGATTTCAGGAATTTGGGGCCATCCTCCAGCTTCTTGCCAGAACGACGATCAATCTTCTCTTTGAGCTCAGCGAATTTGCAGGCAATGTGAGCAGTATGGCAATCCAGCACAGGAGCGTAACCTGCACTGATTTGGCCAGGGTGGTTCAGGATAATAACCTAGAAAGCAAAAAAAAAAAAAGCCTAGTTAAAACCAGGATAGTTTTCAATATTGCCATCTCTTATGCAAAGCCAGGTGATTTCATGCGATTTTTTTCAAGCTAATCTACTAGCAAGAAAGAACAAGACTAGTACTTGACAATCCAGAGCTACAATTAAAGCATCTTCAAACAGCCACACACATTACCTGTGCAGTGAAGCCAGCGGCTTCCATTGGAGGATCATTCTTGCTGTCACCAGCAACGTTGCCACGGCGAACATCTTTCACAGACACGTTTTTGACATTGAAGCCAACGTTATCACCAGGCAGAGCTTCACTCAGGGCTTCATGGTGCATCTCAACAGATTTCACCTCAGTTGTAACGTTGACAGGAGCAAATGTAACCACCATGCCTGGCTTCAGAACACCAGTTTCCACACGGCCAACTGGTACAGTACCAATGCCTGCAGAAGAAAAGCAACACGTAGTTCAGTTCAAATACCTGTGCTCACAGAAAAAACATGTGAAACGAGCATTCTAAATTTTCCACTTGAGTAAAATTCTCAGGAAAACAATTTCATTTCTGTGGCTGGCAAGTGAGAAGCATTACAGAGGGCACGTACCGCCAATTTTGTAGACATCTTGAAGAGGCAGACGCAGAGGTTTGTCAGTTGGACGAGTTGGTGGCAGGATACAGTCCAAAGCTTCAAGGAGGGTGGTGCCACTGGCATTGCCATCCTTGCGGCTAACCTTCCATCCCTTGAACCAGGGCATCTGTAACACAAAAAGCAATCTTAGTCATTTTAATGGTAAAAGACTAGAGAAGACCAAGTGGTGCATTTTATTATCATCTCTGTACACTACTACAGAGTAAGAACTCATTAAGTGCTACTCATTAAGTGCCAGGAATTTTGACCTCAGCACTTCCAAATACAAATACCAGAACACATGTGTTTTTCTATTGCTTAATTTATCTCAATAATCATCCTAGTTTAACTTCTTAATATGAACAAATGTTAAACCTACATTAGAGCTTGGCTCCAACATGTTGTCTCCGTTCCAACCAGAAATTGGCACAAAAGCTACAGTGTCTGGGTTGTAGCCAATTTTCTTGATGTAAGTGCTGACTTCTTTGACAATCTCTTCATATCTCTTCTGGCTGTAAGGCGGCTCGGTGGAATCCATCTTGTTGACACCAACAATCAGCTGTTTTACACCCAGGGTGTAGGCCAGAAGGGCATGCTCACGGGTCTGCCCGTTCTTGGAAATACCAGCCTCAAACTCACCAACACCAGCAGCAACGATCAGGACAGCACAATCAGCCTTTTAAAAGAAAGAATAACCCCTTATTATAAGTTCTTGCACACGTGTCAAGCTATTGGGGAAACCCCCAACCAAGGAAGAACCTGCCTGAACTCCTCTAGTCCTTAGTTGACTTAACATACCTGAGAGGTTCCAGTAATCATGTTCTTAATGAAGTCCCTGTGTCCAGGAGCATCAATGATGGTGACGTAGTATTTGCTTGTTTCAAATTTCCACAGGGAAATATCAATAGTAATACCACGCTCACGCTCAGCTTTCAGCTTGTCCAAGACCCAGGCGTATTTGAAGGAACCTTTGCCCATCTATGGATTAAAGAAGACACCAACTTTGTAATTTTTTTTACCCCTTTTGTCTTTTAAGGAATACACATTTGCGCTTACTTTGCAAAGATCACACACTGAGTGAAGATCAAAAACTAAGAATAGTAAGTGGCTCAATACTTAAAAATATCACTGCTTGTAAAACAAGCAACAAGATACACTTGGCAGTACTAGTGAGAGATGCCAACTGTTTTCAGTTACTTAACTTGTTGACAGTTTAGCCCTTTTGAAAACTTGTTAATTGCAGTAACACATCTTTAGGATGGATCTCTTAAGCTTAAGCATTACTATCAAGTGTCCTCTACAAACTAAAGTCCTGTTACTAATGCAATCCCTGTGATAATCAACATTTTAAGCGCCACTCAGCCTAACATTCACTACAACTCATTCTATGACGTGCTTATTAACAGTTAACATCTACTTAACAATATCTATTGTTATTAAACGGGGGAAAAAAGATGAAAAAAAAGTATGATCAGTAAGGCCTTCTTCAGGTTCAAACACCCAAATCCATACCTTTACTTTCAGGTGTAAACCTCAGAGCATCTTTTAAATTTTATCCTCAACTACATACGCAAACACTGAAGCTTGGAATGCCACACTTAAATTAAGATTCCAGACATAAATACGCAGATGCAGCTTTATGCTACCTTCTTCTTCCTGGGTTCTATAATTCAGTTTGAGCTTTGCAAACGAATGTAATGGCGGATTCAACACTTCACAACTTTTTCAGCTCCCGGGACAACTGCCACCCAGCTGCCGCCCTGTGGCCACAGAACACTTGCGCACTTGTTCAGCTACCGGGACGATGGCAACCAAACCGCCTCCCCGTGGCCACAAAACACTTTGCAACTTTTAAGTTTTACAATTAAGTCGCTATTCACCGCTGCACCCCAAAATCTCGCTGAGCGCCATGGGCCCACGCACCTCAGCGGCTTCCTTCTCGAACTTCTCGATGGTTCTCTTGTCGATACCACCGCATTTGTAGATGAGGTGGCCGGTGGTGGTGGACTTGCCAGAGTCGACGTGGCCGATGACGACGATGTTAATGTGGGTCTTCTCCTTTCCCATTCTGGATGTTCCTCAAGTTCTTTTCCTTCAGCGAAAGAATCGACACCTAGAGGGTTCCCCAGAAAGGAAAATATCAAGTCAGGGCCCCCAAGGCCAACGGCGCACCCCACCCCATTGACCGCGAGGGTCCCGTGAATGGGGGGTTGGGGGAAGATTTCGCGGTCCCACGCGGTGAACGGGGGCAGTGAACGGGGCCCCGCCCCGGGGCGCCTTTGGTCCCGTCCCGTCAACCCCCTCCAGGGTTCGCGTTACCCGGGGAAGGGGCGGGGGGGGCGGCGGCGCGGAGGGCGGGGCCGCCCCGCTCCTTTGTGTGTGACTCACCCCGCCGCGTCCTCCATTTTGTGGCGCTGGCGGCAACCGAGGAAAAGGCGAGCGGCCATTTTTTACACTCGTGCCACGACCCCCCTCACCACTCCCCCGCCCTCACAACCGCAGCGCCACCAGCCATCCGCGCGTCCCCGCCGCCTCCCGCCCGGCGATAAAAGGGATGAAGGGGGGGTGCGAGTGAGGTGTGAGGCGGACAACCGCTGCCCACGCTGCACGGTGTCGCCGATCGTCGCCCCAGCACCGGGGGTGGGGGCGTGTGATCGATGAGGGTCAATGCGCTGCCAAGCTCACATTTTCCCGCCGGCCACAGTCCCCTCACTCAGTGTCCCCCTCCTCCTCCTCCCCCCACCCCGTCGCCCCCTGCCGCCTCGCCCCGCCCCTCCCCGGCCCGGCCTGCCCCGCGCGGGCCCCGCTCACCTGCAACGAGGCGGCAGCAAACCTGGAGCGAAAAAGACCGACGGCGTGAGCGCCGCCCCTTATATACCCTAGGAAGGGGGCGGGGCTTTGCGGGGAGCACGTGACCACTCCCGGCGGCCCTCGCGGCCACGCCCCCTCCCCCCCCCCCACCCCCGGAGCGGTCAAAGGGCGCTCCCCGCACCCCCACTCCAAACCCACGTGGTGTCGCGGCCCCGCGTGGGGGCGGGGGAGTCCCCGGGGCGTTAATGGCGCTTCCGATTAGGGGCTGGGCAGTCAAATCTATGAGATGAGAAACATTCCTCTTAAGTCGTGGCATGGCTTGGGGTGGAAAGGACCCAAAGCCCATCCAGTTCCACCCACCTCGCCATGGAATCACAGAATGGTTTGGGGTGGAAGGGACCTTAATTCCACCCCCCTGCCATGGGCAGGGACACCTCCCACTGTATCAGGCTGCCTGAGGCCCCATCCAACCTGGCCTTGAACACCTCCAGGGATGGGGCAGCCACAGCTTCCCTGGGCAACCTGGGCCAGCGCCTCACAACCCTTAGCGGGAAGAATTTTTTCCTAGTATCTTCCTGCCCACTTCCAATTTACAGCCATTCTCCCTCATCCTTTCACTCCATGCCCTTATACAAATGCCTTTCCCAGCTATGCTGGCCCGCATCAATTTGTTACTTGCTCAGGATTATGAAATACTAGGAACCCCCAACTCATAGGGTTGCAAATCTCCCAGAAACAGAGGTGGGGAGGGAGAGGGCAGCAGTTTCAAGAAGCCTGTTACACCAGAATAAGCAACAGCATCATTTGGCTTAAAATACTACTACTAATATAAAAAAATAAAATTGCTTCTTTTTTTCTTGTACCATTGGAGAACAGAAACTGACTCCGCTCAGCAAACTTTGGCACAAAAATACAAATCAAGGCAGAAACACCTTAAGCAAAGATGTGTCTGAGATGCAAATGTACTAAAGAGAATCACTTCAGCGTTCAGGGTATGCGCCTTCTGCTTAAGAAAGCCTGACTGTGATAAGTGCCCCCGTGTTCTTATTTTCATATGAGGGAACTGGCAGCCTTAGCACGTTATTTTTGAAATCATAGCAGTGAGGAGTCACGAAACAGCTCACATCAGAAAAAAAAGCCCTCATGATTCCATGGGATTGTTTTCTGATTTACTCAGACCTAACTGATGTAAGAAAAAACATTAACTATTCAACACATCCTGTAACTTTTTGAGAGAAATTAAGATGAGATGCTGAACAAATATTTATGCTTGATCTTTTAAAATGATCTGCATGGAAGTAGCTTGCTATTCAAAAACAAACAAAAAACAACAACAAATTAAAAAAACCAAACACCTCATGCATCTACACTCTCACTTCACTCCAGCTTTCTGTAGCTGGAATACAGACAGCATCAAATTTACTACAGCAAAGAGCCTTAAACTTAGTATTTCATGGACTGATATGGAATCAAAGCGTTTCCACAATATCTGGTATTTCTCCCCATCTTCAGAAAAAGCACACATTTTGTAAAAAAAAAGGTGCTTGGAGAGGTATCATGCTAGAGAGGAGCCTCAGTTTACATCTTTAACACAAAAAACCAGTTTCAGAGTAAAACCTGCAAAAGGGTTCAGATATCATTAAGGTTCAGATATCCTAGGTTTTAAGAAAGAAATAAAGCCATCAAGTTCTTTCTCTTCCCCTCCTATGTTTTTAGGCAGAGATTAGTGGCAGGGGTTGGGGCAAGGGAGATGTGGTTCAGCTTTCCTCAGAACTAACATTTAAGGGCAGTTATTAAGTGGGAACACTGTATATAAAGCCACAGTAATAGAAAGGCAGGAAAGGGGAGGTGTATGACTTTCTGCAAATGGAAATGCATTATCATAAAGTGATTTAACAGTTCAGGTTGAGGATCAAAGGGTAATATTTGGTAAGATAGCTAAGCAGCACTTTTTGGGTCTCTATAAAGCAAAGTCTGTTTGTAAACACAGCTAAAAAGCTTTATTACTGAGGATGGTTTGAAGGTAGCTTTTAAAATGTGTGTCTCCGTAGGGGATATTTTTAATGGACTGATCTGTCAAAGCATCCATTCTCATAAAAAGGTAGTTTAAGATTTTTCAAAAGTAGTCAATGACTTGTGCCTCAGGAGAGAGAGAGGAGAAAGGAAATGTGTTACTGGTTTCTTTCATGGCCCATACTGAACTGTGTATTTCTTTTTTTAAGGGACTTCATTTTAGAAGACTATTTCGTAAAGGCATTTAGAGCTATGTATTTCTTAAGATGGCAGTTTGTGTGTTATGTACGTAGCTGAAAGCTATCAAAGCTGAATTTGTTGGACAAACTTTTAACCACAGTCCTAGTTCAGTTCTACAACAGTTGTTTTTACCCCTCCATTTCTTTGAGTTTTCAAAAGAATTTATTATTCTCTCTTTAATCTGCCCAATACATGCTTTCATTCTCTTAACAACTAGTCTATATCTCTCATTATCCATTATATTAGTGGAATATTCCTATTACCAATCTCACAAATATTTATACAGCTGGGGAGCTTCAGATATATGAGTAGCCTCACATAATTCACTGGAAATGCATTCTGAAGAATCCTCTCAGCTAACACAGATAAGCATACACTGGACTAAATCTTGTATGTAAACAGTCTGTTACAAATATGAGATTTTGTTCATTTGGCAAAGCCAATCTCTTCGATATGAAACACTTAGAAAAAAACTGCGATAAGAGGTTTCAAGAAGTCAAGGTCTTTTTGGCTTTGGAAGAGTGCTTCTTAAATCCAGCCTGACCTTAGAAATAGAAGTACTTCGTGGGGAAAAAAAATACTCGTTCTCCCCTGACGGGTGGTGAGCATGTGCTAAACTGAAATAACCTATGGCCACATGTGCCTCCAGTGTAAGAACTGGTTCTCTAAAGAAGGGTTCTTTAAAGCATTTTATCGTATGAGCCTATAGAATAACCACCATTTAAAAAAAGAACCTCAGATAAAATGATATTAAAATGAAAGTTCTGCTATCAGTATATCTAAATATATAAGCCAAATAGTCTAACTTTTAAAAATAAACGTTAACTGGATTTTGGAGATCACAGAAAGTACTGCAAGATTTCATTTTAGCATGTGGCTCCAGCACATACAGTAAGTACTTATAAGCTTAGAACATGGTCACAGCCAGTGAAATCATGCTAGAAAATAAAAGATGTGCTCACTGAACATCTCTGAAGAATTTCAACTCTCTCCCATGTACATATGGGAGTGGCATCTTTTTTTGGTCAGACTCCTGCACAAAGAGGAAGGTAGCTAGCACACGGTATTTTAACTGCAATGAACAAGGTCATTCAGGAGTGTAAGCAAACAGACTTTATAAGCACAAGAACTTAAACATGGATCTGATAAATACAGTTTATTCAGCTCACTATATATGGACGAAGCGTTAAGATTTCTTGAGGGCACTTTCGGAAGGCGTGATGGAAAAGTAGTCCAAAATTACCAATAATAATTGGTGATTAGCAAAACCAGATTCTGATATACAGCATTATTATGTAATACAATTGGCCTTGTACTTACTGTGAAATGCTGTCTAAGCCCTATGTCACAATTACTATGGTATGTACATTAGTCCAAGTGTTCAGCATAAACTATTAGCATGAGCACACAGCTTTAATGCACTGATTCTTAATAGAAATAAAAAGCATCTACATGTCTTATGAAATCCTTTTCCCTACATGATCCTAATGCTTACTCTGGGATTTTACAATCATCTGTTTAATAAATAAAAGAGCAATTAATAGAATAATGGTGTTATTAATGTATGAAGAGATTAGACAAAACCTGCTTCAGAAAGAATGGTTTAACTCAACTGGGTGAGGTAAACTACTTCAGAGAAGGTACTTTGGAAAGTTATTTAGCTCTGTACTAGTAGCTGATATCTTTATATAAATGGAATTACTTAGCAAAAGGAAGAAACAGCAGTAAATACACTTTAAGATAGTGTCTTAGGAGACAGCTCAACATAAACCCCTCCATCCTTGGAAGTCTTTAGGATTTGACTGGAGGAGAAGGACCCGGGGGTGTTGGTTGACAGCCGACTGAACATGAGCCAGCAGTGTGCCCAGGTGGCCAAGAAGGCCAATGGCATCTTGACTTGTATCAGAAACAGCGTGACCAGCAGGTCCAGGGAGGTTATTCTCCCTCTGGACTCGGCACTGGTGAGACCGCTCGTCGAATCCTGTGTTCAGTTCTGGGCCCCTCACCACAAGAAGGATGTTGAGGCTCTGGAGCGAGTCCAGAGAAGAGCAACAAAGCTGGTGAAGGAGCTGGAGAAAAGGCCTTATGAGGAACTGCTGAGAGAGCTGGGGTTGTTTAGCCTGGAGAAGAGGAGGCTGAGGGGAGACCTCATTGCTCTCTATAACTACCTGAAAGGAAGTTCTAGGGAGGAGGGAGCTGGCGGGGGGCAGGACAAGAGGGAATGGCCTCAAGCTCCGCCAGGGGAAGTTCAGGCTGGACATCAGGAAAAAATTTTTCACAGAAAGGGTCCTTGGGCACTGGCAGAGGCTGCCCAGGGAGGTGGTTGAGTCACCATCCCTGGAGGTGTTTAAAAGATAGGTGGATGAAGTGCTGAGGGGCATGGTTTAACGCTTGATGGGAATGATTGGACTCAACGATCCTGTGGGTCTTTTCCAACCTATTGATTCTGTGACCTGGCTAAAGCCCTCAACAGCCTGGTCTGATCTCGTAGCTGACCTTGCTTATAGAATCAGAAAATAAGGTCTTACAGTAGGAGGTATAAGAGAGTGGCCTTCAAAACTCTTGAAAGTACATGAAGGAATGAATAAGCAACTACAATTTCAGAAGTTTCTGAATAACTTAACATGAGCATCTTAAAAAGGCATTACTTTCCCTAAAACAAGTGTCCTATGGGAAGCACTAATGTTCCAGCTACAGCACTTACAATGAGTGAAGGATTAATGCTTAGAGGACCATTAGCTTAAAAAATAAGACAAACAAACAAACAAATAAATAACTAAAATGAAATATCATTTTGACAATCTCTTCAAAGCACATTTATCCACAGCGTAAGAAGGCTCAGCAGTCAGAAAAGAACCTCAGAGGTGGCTGCTTCAGTAAGACTCTTCAGGAACTGAACAGTGAATGGGAATGTACATGCAGACCACTAGAGGACTTCAGATCCAAGAAGTAATTCCTCCTTTAATTTAACCAAGAAGTGACCCTTCACTTGTAGACACCTGACAAAGCTTCATATACTTCATAAGTGCCTGGGTAATTTACACCAGCTTATGACCTGGCTTCAGGCAAAAAACGGAGTTACTGGAAACCAATGCAGAATAAAGGTGAAGGGCTGACGAAGTAACCACCACTATTACAGAGAAACAGTATAATTTGTTAAACTGTTCTGTGGTTTTGCATTAGTGTTTTCCAGCAGCAAACAGGCTACAGCATTCGCTCCTCTCCCCCAAATGGAATCATGTTTTTTACTGTAACCCACCACCTCTAGGATAACCTAAATGAATGATGAGCCCTTCTAGGAGTCCAATTCAAAGAATATCCTAAATGGGAGTATAAAAAATAAAATAAAATAATATAATATATATTTAATAGTGTACTATACGTAAAGAAAGTGTCAGTTACTGAACAGAAATCCACTGGGTGAGGGCAGTTTGGCTCTTGTTCTCAATTTATCATGAACTTCCAAAATTCCATTTTAAAGCTCTGATCTTTTCTGCTAAAAATAATTTTGCCAAAAGCAATGTATTTCTCCTTTGTGTTGTGATGAAATGTCTAAGTGTGACCGCAACTCCTCACGCTTTGACCATGTATTTTAGACTTCTCTGAGCCCTCACAGCAACTGAGCTATGCTTTGATAGCTTTGTTGACTGTCCACTTGTAAGGTTCATTTTGCTGCTTCTCGCTGAAGTAGGTTTGGAGTTGGCTCATGCACTTAGCAAGCTGTAAGTGCATTAACAGAAAAGCTGTAATTCCCTGTTCTTATCTTGTAGACCTTTTGCATTCACCCCTTTTTGCCTCTCCTATTCCAAATAAAGGCAGATTTTCAAGGAGGGAGACAAAGTCTAGAGGTATATTCCTAGAAGGGTTTTCTGTGAATCAAGAAGAAAACCTGCAGCTTATGGTTGCAAGGCAGAGAAACATAATAAAAGTGATTTTGGTGCAGAGTGCAAAAGTACGTTATAAATTGGAGACAGTGGATGGATAGGCCAAAGGAAGAAGAGCAGTACTTGAAACCTGGGCTACTATGGAGAGTGTGGATACATCCAGCTGCTCAGCTGAAGTGCCATCCACTGTTCACTCTCTCATCTTGACATTGCTGGGGTTTCGAGTTTGGGCATCACTCAGGCCATAGGATCAGTTTCCACTGCAATCACACGTGCTTTGTTCTTGCTAGGTGGTAACCACAGTAACCAGAAGTGGTGCAAGTCAAGTAATTTAGAAGCTTTGCTCAGATGTAGTGTACTCGTATATAGCATATGCTTGACATTTATTCAGTGGATTTGAGACGATTAAAGTTTGGAAAGGTTTCAGAGAAGAACTATGGGTATATATCTAGATCTGGAAAAGTACTTATACTTGACCTGTTTAATGTATCCTGAGTTTACTGAAAGGCAGTTTGGCTTAATCTCCAGAATTCTACAAGACAGAAAATCCTACAAAGGAAGAATCACAACTCTGGACACAAAGACATGAGAAGATTCAAGATTGCTGGTAGTTATATTAAGGTAGAAATAGCAGCCAATTATTTGTAATTGTCAATGAACAGTGGGACCAGCTTGCTAAAAGCAGGAAGCCAAAAGGTGAAGAAGTGGTCAATATTTAATTATGTTAGTAAAAAAAAACAAACCCAAAAAACAAACCTAAAACCCCCCCATCAAAACACCAAACCAAAATAAAGGAGAAAGAACTTGATTGGGAGGAGGAGGAACAGGAGGAGCCAGTTACTTAAAATGATGCCTTAGTTTTCAGTTAGGTGACTCTAATATAGTCTCTTTGAAGTATTTGGCAAGATGAAGCTATTTCAGAGCCAGTATTGATTAATTTTCAAAGCTATAGAACAGGAAGGTTCCAGAACACTTGAAAAAATAAAAAAGACATCCCTAAATTGAAAAAGAAAAGACAAAAAAAAAAAAAAAAGAAAGAGCACATACATGAGCTGGACAGTAATGAGTAATGGAACAGTCAATCTAATTTAATCTAATTTCAATTCCTGGAAAAATATATTGAAGCAAATGCACTATTTTAAGAAGATAATAGGTTGGTAAGTAACAGCCTCTGACTTGGTAGGAGCAGACTGCATCAAAACTAATATTTTCTACTGTGACAGGCTTAACAGGATCACGGATGGGGAAACGTGGATATCACTTAGCTTAAGGGAAGATTTGACACTCCTTACAGGTAACTTGCATCAGTAAGCACAGCAAACTTTGAACAAAATAATGGATATGCAGGAGACCAGCTGAAGATGGCATGTGCTCAAAGTCATTGGTACTATCACTATGGAAGGCTGTTATCAAGTCAGTTTCTGTGGACACAGTCATTACTCCACCACACAAATGTACAGTTATAAATACACACACATGGAGTTTTAAATTGCACACCTGGGGGGGAAAGAAGGGGCTGAGCACTTCAGAGGTCAAGAACAGAATTCAAAGTAATGCAGTCAAGTTAGAGAAATGGTCTAAAATAATTAGGAAACAAATCAAGGTTAGCGTTTGTCCTCTTTAAGGAACAGTTCACTGCACGAACGCGGGAGAAGTAGCAGCTAGCCTGCAGTCCTATAGAAAAAGACCTGGGGTTAGAGTGGATCACAAACTGAACATGAGTCAACACTGCCATACTCTTGTGAAAAAAGCAAACATACTGAGATATATAAACCTTTCTCTCTACTTAGGACTCATTAAAGCCTCTACTGAGATACTTTGTGTATCTTAGGAGCCATGCTTTAAGAAGATAGAGATAATATCAGATTCTGTGGGCAGCTGGTGGAACCCCCATCATTATCCAACTTCTTACAAGCACCTAAATAAGTACCAGGAATGATTCAAGCATAATTAATACTTCTTTATCAATGGATTAGATATTCAAAAGTCTCTTCAAGCCTTAATTTGCATGGGTTTACAGTATTTAGAAGATCTGTGCAATCATGAATTAATTTCTTATACCATAATTTCAGCCCATGTTCGTAAGGAAATCTCCCCAGGACTTGAATGTGTTTGTATCAGCTGAAAGTCAATCTTTTTAGTTACAGTAGTCACATCTAAATGGAAATTCACAGATATTTCAACCACTGATCATGCATTTCACTGTATAAATTCCACCTTTCACACTAGATGATCAAGTACATTTTACTGAAAATTAAAAAGCTAGCCTAATATAACTTATCAGAGAGGTGTGGAAGGAAATGGAATTAGTCAATCCCAAACTCCAACCACGGAAGAGTCAAGCTAAAAATGAAAGATGGGAGAAGAAATTCTGTACCGCGAGCAACTCCTGCCTCTGCATAGAGCAGGTTATGTAAGAGCTATCAGGGACAGAGTAGATTCCTGGAACAATGTTATGAAGTATTCATTCAGTACTGCTTTCTTATCAAAATGAAATACTGGAAAACATGTTTGGCTTCTCCAGCAGTTTCTAAACAACAACTAGAAGAATGATTAAAAAAAAAGAGCACGTGACTTTCCCACGGGCAGTGATTCTATGACAGGAACTATCAGCTAAGGGGAGGTCAGTCCATATCCACTGCTTTGCCTCATAGTCCCTTCTGTAACAGTACTTGTGAAAAACACCACCTGTGGCTTTGCAAGGCAATCCGTAGAGGGATGGCATTTCAGAGGTTAAAGCTTGTACCACACAATGTATAAAGTAGACTTCGTCCCCTTTAAACTGCGAACGAGTGTTGAGTCAGCTCTCCGCGTGGAGGCCAAATCTCAGAATGAAGGGGAGCGAGCCAAGGCTGACATGCCATCCCATCAGGCCACGGCGACAGAGGACAAGGGAAGTACCAAGAGTAAAAGACTGATGCTTGAGCTTAGAGATGTGGCTATTCCAGTGGCCAGGATAAAAGCAAAACACCTAAAAACCCAGTATGAGTTAGAAAAAGATTGCAAACTGATTCATATGAGTGAGTCGTGTTACAGTCCTCTACTGCCTGAAACAGGAACTTTCCTACTCTCAGCAGGAGACAGCCTGTATTGCTGAAACTGTGAGCAGCAATGAAGGATCTCCTCTGTGCAAAGCAGGGACACCTACAAGGTCTACGTGAGTTACCAGGCAGTCTCCATATCACAATCCATGCAATTCCTAAGGTGACCCAAAGTGTAGAGCGCACTCTTGAATTTTTAATTCTGTATGCAGTTTTTGATTCAGCACAGAGGATATTAAATCACAGCTGATTTATGTACATACAATGTCATTCACCAGAGAAAACCTAGTTGTGCGTACACACTGCGTACAGCTGCAAGCACTGTAATCAGAAAACATGTAGAAGTGCAGACACGCAGTGGCTCAGCCACTTCTCCCTATCTAAATGGGGTTCCCCTCACCATCTGCAGTTGGGGTGCACGTGTACGTGAGTGAAATGGCAGTTGTAAAGACATACTGCTTTTTAGAAAGCAAAATTTAGCTCCTTCTCTAAATTTAGCTGTGTAGTGCGGTATCACTATTTATGGGAAATAGTTTATACTTGATTTGCAAGCTAACGCAGTCCCATTTGCTTCACAAGGCTGTGCAGTGAGTCACGTTACCCAGCAACGTTCACACACCCATATGAACTAAGGAAGCAGAAACTCTTGCTCACTTGCTTTCCCTTTCCTTTTGGGATATTCTTGAGAAACAGCATCTACTAGCAACAGTTCAGAACAATGACATTCCTTTGAAGCAGACAGCGACTGTGTGAGGTTGAGACAAACTGTAATATAGAAAATATGAAAAGAAAAAGAAAGTCTATTCCAAAATAAAGTTTTAATTCCTTCTTTTAAGCTTACATCTGAGTTGAGCAAGTTGAAGGGTGTTACTCCGTGCCAAAGCTAAACCTATGCAGCTGTGAATACCTGTCAGAAGAACCGCTTTTCTCCTCTATCAAAAGATTTCCTGCATTGGATCTAGCGATTGTTTGGAAGTGAGAGCAGTGAAGCCATCCAGGAAAGCTGCAGCGCCGCCTCCCCCAACTTCTTTTTCTATTTAGTCACCCAGCTGACCACATTAACTCCACATGATCCTCAGATTCAACCCACAGGAAGTGGCACGTATCATTTAGATGGCAAGGCTCAGTTAAATCAGATTAGCTACAAAGTGAAATTGCTCTCTTACTTTCTTGACTAAGCTATGTGGCCACTATAATGAGACTGTGTCACTACCACACACACCTAAGACGCTCAGACCTGCATTTCATGCTTAAAACTTGGGAAAACACACTTACCTCTTTCAAGAAGCTGATTATTTTTGTGTGGTCAGTATATATCTCTAATGCCAGTTCGTAAGTATTCGTTTCTCAGCAAAGAGGTCAGTGGTAATACACACAAAATAAGAATTATGATTTACAACTTCACAAGCTTACAAGAATATTATATTACATTTTACTGTGTGCGTGACTAGGTAAGGTCAGACCATTTCAGTGTAACCCTAATCTTGTGACAACATCCACAGTCCCTTAATTCTGAGTTCTGAACCAGGAATTGTGTGATTTTTTTCTGTTGTTGTGGGTTTTTTTTTTTTTCTCCTTTTTCCTTTTCTGGCTCTACAGGTGTACAGTGTCTTCTAATGGAGGTCTGGGACTTAAAGGGTACCATCTCAAAGCATACAAGCACAGACAATACCCTGGTGACACCCATTGACCTAATAATGGGAATATGCAATGATTACATTGGATCATGTGTTGTTCACTTTCTACTCAATTAATTCTCTTAGTATGTTGAATAAGCAAAAATTATGGAAGTGCCCAAATGAATCCAGAGCTTAAGTTTCATTGAATTTTGCTTTTTTTTTTTTTCTAAAAAAAGTTATCCACCACCATGTTCTTATGCTACATCTTAGGAAGCCAGACCAGGTTCTTAGCATTTCAAATTGGTCAGGCTAATATATATACTCTTTAGGCAGAAGCTGACAATACTCTGTAATCTATCTATCTATATAAATAAGTAACTCTTTAAAAAAAAGTCACCCAAATATACTTTCCATTTCAATTTTACAAGCCACTCCATTCTTCCATATTTCCTGTCTTCCAGCCATAACACATTTTGTTCTCCAGTGATTGCCTAAAGCACAGCCTAAAGGACGGGGAAAAAATCACTGCAAAAGAGACAGAACAGTGACTTTTTTTTTTTTGATTATATGACCAGATACCTCAGGGCTTCCTTAAAATACAGTATGAAAACAAAACTGTGAGAGTAATGTGTGCCATGGCTTTGAAATTATGATTTCAGCCAAACCAGCAAAGTTTCCACATGGTTGCCGATGCATCCTTGATGTCTCCCAGAATAGCAGCAGTGAAGTGTCTCACGTACTTTCTCTGTAACTAGGCTCAGAGAAAAGGAATGCAAACCATGCTTGGAACACAGGCCACACCTGTATCACATTTACCAGAGAGTATCTCATACTATCCATAGAATATAGGGACATCACCCAAAAGTTACTAAGTTGTGAATGAGACCAGAGTACTTCTGTTTTAAATGCAGAAAGTACAGATTGATTCAGAGTGAAAGAGAAAAGAGAAAGCACAAACCTGTGCGAAAAAGCCCAAATCTGGTTTTCACTGCACAGATTACAAGAGGTATCCAGCATAACATATGGCATATCACCCTCATCTTACCTTAACAATAAATATAGGATGGTTTGAGATGGTTCTATCCAGCTACTCTCAACAGAACAAAAAAATCCCTCCGACTACCATCCAAGCAGCAGTGGAACTGGTTTTCAAGGGTTATTAAGGTAAACCATGGTGATTAAGCCTGATTTATAATCTTGTCGTTCTTACAACATGCTAGGCAAGTCTCAGTCCAAAAGTACCCACACGGTTTAAAAATAATGATCTGTCATCACTGTACTTGAGAGTGTCGGCACACAGTTCTCAGTTACCTTCTAATAGGCACGTCAGAGGTTTCAAAATAGACACAAAATTCCCAGTGGATGAATTATAAAGCAGGTCTCACATTACTGCAGCTGGAGCTACACACAAAAAATTTTATCAGCATAACCACATTTTTTCTGGTTAATTTGAGGCATACATAGTTTCTACCACAGTGCTACATTTGTTGAAAAGGCAACAGAAACTGTAGAGGTAAAAAAAAACCAAAAAAAAATTAATAAGAGAGAGCACACATGCACAAAATAAGTGTCCTGAGCCCTTTTCAATCAAATAAGAGAAAGCAAGAGCACAGAGTACTGCCCTGCCTACCAGGAAGTCCCTGTTTGCAGTGAAAGTGAGATGAAATACAGATGTAAATGTAAAACTAGCCACTAGTGCAGCAATTTTAAGGTTTTCACCTCCATAGCTCAGTGGAATAAAATGGCAGAATGCTTGGTCACCAGTAATAGAGAAAAAATAACCAGAATAAATTCATCACTTGGCTTCAGAAGTCATAAACTTACCAGAAGTCTGCAGAGATCTCACCTGCACTGGGAATTACTATAAGCAATACCACTTGCAGTATACAATACACAACTTCTGTCTTGTAATTCCCTCCTCCTTGTTACGAAAGTTTAATCTAGCATAACTATACCTGCCTTTTCTCATGTTTCATACTTTGATTGTTTAATTTTGTTTTAAAAGTGAATACCTGCAATGTGTGGATATTAAATAAAATATCTAGTTATTAGGAAGAGTCACATGGTTGACTCGCATCCTATACAAAACCCAAGAGTTTGGGTACCATTTTCTTTTTCCCAAATACTAAGAAGAATTACACTATACTGGAGATCAGTTTAATAGTTGTCAGTTTGCCACTTAACTGAAAAACTATACTTGCATCATACTGATATCCTTAAAAATCTGTCACTTTAAACTTAGCTGACATATAAAACACAAAATTTATTTTATGCAGACAACAGAGACTGCACCGGCCAGATGTCTTTGCTGGAGGAAGCGTTACCCATGGCTAGAATCCATTCTCAATGATCCTGCTTATGATTGTGCCAGAGCCTGCTAATTTGCAGACTCCTAATTTGTGCCTTCATAAAAATTAGCCAGTGTTTAGCTTTTGGTTCTCCTCCTGCGTCACCCGTTTTCTAGACATGAGAACCTTCCACAATGGAACCAAAAATAAAATAAGAGAAAACTGTTCACCTTCACATCTCAGCTATCCAGGCCTGATAGAACCATTCCATAAACCTGCTAATCTACCAGTCACAAGAAGATTGCTCATTTTTTTTAAAGCTGTGGGGCCGCAGACCATCATTTGCATGGCACAGAAGCTCTGAAGAGCAGCAAGTCACTCACAGTACTGGTTCCCACTCTCCAACTGCCTCCCCTCGCATCTCTTCCAAGTGCTGTCTGTTACATTACACCATCTAAAGAACAAAGGCAATAAGGCACTGCAAGGCCAAGATACTTGGGAAGCCTTTGAAATCACTCAGATGGAAAACACTGGACACCTAAAGAGGGGCTACCTATTCATACTTCATTATCGTATCATTAATATGTCACTAACTAATACAGTTCTGCCTACCTATTGAAGGTCATTTTTCTTGCTGAAGGTGTCAAGTAGGTCTACTCAAACCTTTACAGGAGCAGAACTACCACTGGGTCTCTTTCCTTTTGAGGATGATAATAAGGGTTAGGGTTCAGCTTGAAGCTATTTTCATTTAAAGCAAAGGCTGTATGTCACAATTACAGCTGGAGGGGCCTCGAAGGATACTTTTGGGGCACGACTGAGCCCTATATGGGAAGGTTTAGTACATTGCTTTATGAGCAGTTCTCGGATCAAAACCGAGTGCAGTAAAGGCACTATGCAAGAAGTGAAAATAAATAATCTTTAAGGACTGAGATAATTGACTTGCTGCTCCTGAGATTTTTTTTGGGATCGGCACTTTAGGAGAAACTATTTCCATCCAGTTGCCTTGAATTCTTATAGTGCCTTATCTATATTGTCCTTTGTGTCTTCTCATATGTGTGTGCAGTGTCTGCGGGCTGGCTGGGAGGAGAGGGGTGCTGGGGCAGAGCCATGGCTCTCCATTGTTGCAGAAGCATGCACCAGCTCAGCACTGCCCCGCTACGCACTCTAAATCCCTGCTTTTGTGTTTCCTCGCTGCCAGAGATAGCTGCTCTCAACAGCTCTGAACAGCAGCCTCCTTGCCTGGCGCATCGAGACAAAGAAATGCACAACCGCATAGTTACACTTCATGACTCAGCTGAAAAGATATGAGTCAAACAGCAACCTCCTCAGAACAACGGGAGCTGCGTATTATTAACCATCTGTGCATGCGGTTGTGATTTTGCATCATATTTTGTGATTCAGAAGAATTAAAACAGGCACAGAGGAAGAGGAAACCTGTAGAGAGATTTATTTTTTCCTCCCGTAGGAAAACATCTGCCTTTGTAAAAGTGTGTTTGTACAGGTTGCACATTCTCTGAACAGTGAAACTTTCATCTGGGCTTCAAAGTGACACATTTACTATTTAACTTTCATTGAGTAGAAGCAGACAGATGGATTTAGTTTGGAATTTTGTTTTGGTCTGTTGCCCTTTTTTTTTTTTTTTTTTTTTTTACCCATTAGATCCTCAGTTAGAAGTGAAGCCAGCTGCTTATAATTCAATTCCAGCAATTCAAACTGGTTGCTTGCATTCTGACTGCCTGTTTAATATAGTTGGTATTTCAATGGTCAAAAATAACCTTTGAAGTTAGCACCCCGTTAAGAGGAAAGCTGGGGGGAGGAATCACAGCTTCTGTGGCTTGTGATTTTAGTGCGTTCTTAGACTGATTGAAGAAGACTGCTGTGGATTTATTTTCACAGTCTGTTTTTGAACAAAAGGGATAAGATGAATCCCAAGAATGTAGCAGTGCATGCGAAGTTATAGATATCTGTTACATCTAAGCTTGAGTGAACGCATTTTGCATGCACTTTGACTTGGGCAGTCAAAAACCTCATCTGCTGCCCAGCTCTAGACAGTTCTGCCCACACATGCCCATTTTTTACATTAAAGGCGCTGGCTGCACACAGGCAGCTACACAGACTTTTGATATACAGCTGCTTGGCATCCGTTTTCCTTCTAAACCTTTCACAGCTCCACAAACATCATGCAGTCCCTGTTCTCAGCTTTTGAGGATGAGAGGACTGATGAGGTGGGCTGTTCACAAAAAAAGCTGCCTGTTTTCTCTTAAAACAGGGAGTAAGTGCTGATTATTTAATTCCCTTCTCTACCCCTTCACATCTGTGATAGAAGGGGGAATGAGGCTGATTTCCAGGCTCTGCCTGCAGGAACTCAAGCCTCTTTCTCCCATGGGAGGGAGAGTTTAGGGCTGCAACGGAGAACTGCGGCTTCTGTTGCTGGCAACATGTACTTTACCAGTTATGTACGACAACATAGCTTTGCCACATGCCATCTCCTTTGCAGATTTGGCTTGAGGTCATACTACAACAGCACCCCCACAGATGCTTAGCTCTCAATAGCTGCCTAAAGTACCATTGGCATGAACACAATTCCACAAAGAGATGTTAAATTAACACCGCTATCCCTGTGCGAATATTCTTCCACAACGTGATCCTTCTCTATTGCTATGTACATCTTGCATTTTCCAGTTTTCTCTACTTTCAAAATCATGCAGAGATTCTTAGCAATTCTAGCAGCTATGTATTAACAATTCAAATATCTTGATTTCTCATTCTCACCACACAAGGGCTTTTAAGCTTAAGAAGAAGCTATTTTCATAGCAGAAAATATTAACATAAGTAACTGCAGTAGAAGTAGATTCCAAAATATGCATCACTAAATCCAAAAGAAAAAAAGACAAAGACTACACTAACTGAACAACATTCCAGACAAGAAATTAAGCCTTGCCATAGCCATTCCAAATGAACTTACGGTTCAGCTTACAGTTGAACCAGTTACCCAGTTATGGATATTTTAAAAGACCTTTCAACTTCAGTCTGAGACCTTTAATCAGGCCTGCTGACTGCAGGAGCAGTGCTTGACTGTGCAAAATGAATACCAGTTATGATGAAGGTAATGACAGAGACTTTATGGCAAATCAGACTGTGGCAAATAATTAATTCCTTTACAATTGCTATGGGCTTTATCTTCCATCTTATCTGAGCAGAGCAAGACATTATTATCTTCTTCCTACTAGACAGCAAAAATCACCGTGCCCATAAAGTTATTAAGTACTTTCCCAGCTGAACAAAACAACCATGCAAGATGAACTGACCACACATAGCATGCAAATTTTAAAGCATCATAAGTCAGTCAAGTCACAACCAAATTTCATTTTGACTTTTTATACACTTATGCAGTTCAATTTTAAGATCATTCAGAATTCAGACATCTTTTAGTGTTGTTGAAGGAAATGCCTTCCCCTTTCTTTTCTTCTCTTCCTCTTGGCCCTTCATGCAAAAGGCACTTGAAGAGTTTTTTGCTTAAATATCAGCATGAGAGCTACTTAGAACTCAGTGGGACTGGCAAACTTAGGTCTTAGAACAAGACAATAATCATCTAACAATGAACAAAACAATAATCATCTAGTCCAACTGCCTGACCACTTCGGGGCTGACCAGAAATTAAAGCAAATTAAGGGCACTGTCCAAATACCTCTTAAACATTAACAGGCCGTGTCAGTCTTGAATTGAGGTGCAAAATATACTCCATTTCAGTTTCCTTTTAAAGATGGACACAGCAATTATTGTCTTTATACTGCCACATTATCACAAAAACTATTTGCGATTTTTAGAATATTGTGTTTTCCCTAAATTGCTCACAAATTTATTAGTTGTTGCAGGGCTCTTGCTTAATTTCCTTCTAAGAAATACATGGAAAACTTCTTTTTTTCCCCTTCAGAGTGACTATTTAAACTTGTAATTTAAACAGAAGACATTTGATGCTTCTTGTTCTCCATGAAGCCCACTGAGATGGTGAAGGAAAAAGGACTCAGAGATAAGATGCTGGTTGTTACTTTTTCTTTTTACCATCCCCAAACCCTCATCAAAACCAAACAAACCCTCTGGCTCCTCATCTATTAAGTCTTCTCATCTAGTAAGATGATTCAGAAACAGAAGATTAGTCATTTACTGCTAGAATGCTTCAGCAGAAGAGGTAATCAGAGAAACACCAACAGAACCATATTTTCTATCAGAAAACATGACGATATCCAAGTCTGGACAAGCTAAGGTTATTAAGAGTCTACAGTGGAATTTAATTTAGCAAAAAGACTAGAAAAGATAATATATTCATTTCCTATTATGAAGTAGCTATATGGAATCATATATATACTACAAAAATATTTTAAGAAAGTCCTTTTATGAAATTTCCTTCCAAGAACATTTTATGAAGCTTATTCCCCCTTTTCATTCAGATGTACTCTGTAGCAAATGGATATTCTTTAAACGGAGGGGAAGGCAAACAAAATTTTGGCTTAATAGCCACACTTTCTCTCCATTACCATGCCCTGGGCAACTCCCAGGCACACTCTCTTGCAATGTGTTACAACCTTCACAGGTTATGCTGCAATACGAGCAAAGTTACCATTATTCTGAGTTAACCTGCATTCACTTGAAAATGCACATCAGTACCTGAACCTTCTTTTTAATTACTCCACTACCTAAGTTTTCATGGTTTGTATCTGATCCAGGCTTGAACTCTGCCAGTGTGTAATCTTATTAAATACGCTACTGAGAAACAAAAATCAATTCAGCATTTTTGTAGCCTACACAGGATAAGGAAAATTGCTTCTTTAAAATAGCACATGCAACTCTTATAGGACAGCACTACTTAAATGATAAAGCCAAACAGTTAAAATTTCATGTGGAAACAACTTTTCTCAATGAAATGCAATTTTCACTGTATTAAGTTATGACTCTCAAGAACTATATTGGCCAGATGTGTATTGGAGCTTCTTAGAAATTACCAAGTGTTATGTTAAGTCAGATCAATGGTTTTATACACAGTTAAAAACTAATTTCTACATAAAGGCTTTGAATCATGTAGATGTAGTTTTAGTTTAAAATGTATGACAAACCACCATTATGGCAGCTTTACGGAGAAGGGGAAGTAGAGAGGTTGCAGTGGTGATTTAATTGGAAGAATGTCCAGTTTCTCACTCAAAGTAGCATTTTTTTTATCCCCCGGCATGCCTTTGTGTGCCTCTCATCATTTATTTTGCCAGTGGGATTTAAATAACTACTGCTGTCTTCTTGCAGTCCTTTTAATGGCTCTCTGAATCTTAAAAAATGTTAATAACTAAGACATTGATATAAAACAATTACTGGGGCTACAGGCAACTCTGCAGGGTGGAGGACAAGAAATTCCAAGAAATACAACTCTTGCATTAAGCATGGCAAGAATTACTTCTACAACAGACTATATACACCATCACCTAAAGTGTAAATAAATGAAAGCGTTAAGCTATCTTTCAGAATTATATAGTCCATTAGATACAGAATTGCAGAACATTAAAAATGGTTGTATGAGGGAAGCATGAAGCAGGCATATCAGCAAAGCCTTAAGTTTACTCTTGCATGGTCTGAAGATTAAACAAATTCATTTAAAAAAAAGGCTTATTATATTTCTTCAAAGAAACTAACCAACTAACCAACTTCTCCTTAAGTATTTATCCTCACAAGATTCGCTTTATATCTTCAGGTTTATCTAAATCACTGTTGGCGAATACACTACTGCTAGTGTGGTGGGTTTCTCCCACTAGGCACAATAATAGCAAAATGTGTTAATAACAAACCATTCATGTCAAATTATATCCTTTCCTTAGCTTCAAGTCAGACACAATCTCCTTCAGTATAATAGTTCAGGCCAGTGCCCTTCTACTAATAGAGACAGCATCTTTACTGACAGGTCTCAGAAAAGGATTTGGCCAGCCAACAACTGTTTGAGTGAGAATCATTTGGATTTATTTTTTTTTATTTGACTGCTCTTAGTTCATGTGATTTAAGAATGGACATTCAGCTTTTTGAGATACAGGTACACAGGAGACATGGGAGACCTTCTTAAGATGCTGCTCACAGTAACAGCTTGAAAAACACAATAGCAGTATTTTAGTTGTGATTGTTGAGCCCATAATGTAAAAGAGGAGGCCTGAATTTTAGAAGCATGAGATGCTATAAGTGATCTGACAGAAACCTTTCCATATGAACTTTATCTCATTTATCTTCATAATGTCTAGGCTTCCTAACCCACTGCTTTCCTTTCTGGCAAATACTAAAAATATTGAAGACCTGTTAAACTCAAAGGTTAGTTCATTTATCATGGAATAAAACATTCCCAGAAAGTGAAAGAGGAGAAATTGGCAAATAAGTAAAGAAATGATTGTGAGGAGAAGCCAGAAAAAAGATATATCACAGGAACAATTCAGCTTCTGGGAACTGAATTAAGATGACCTTTACATATAGAACACACAGTAGCTACAAGTTACAGAGGAATATGGAGATGGGAAAGCACCGTGCACTGGTGTCTATACATTACGAGGAGTCATATAAACCTTCACTAGTTTAGAATTTAAAAAGCCTACGTAAGTTAACTTATTTCTGGTGTTTCTGAGTGTCACATACTTCAGACTTCTTTAATGTACATGATTGATAGTTGGTACCCTTGGAACAAACAGACAGTGTATCGGAAAACACACCCATTACTTCATGGCCCTTCCTGTTTTGAAAAGCACGATGAAGGCACTTTTCCAGGCTGTAAAAGATCACAGTTCAGATTTTGAGTTAATACCCGTGTCACATGCTGTAGGATATTCTGTGAAGAATTATTCCATCTCTGTTACTAATGCTAGTAGAACTTTGCACTAAACGTTCCAGAAAAATATTTAAGCAGAACTGGGTCAGAAGGAGTCATTGAGGAGAATGCACTTAAAAATACCTGGCAACACTAAGATATGTTCCCAAGGCAGCGGTTCAGCTCCTGCTCTGAAATGGGTGAAATCTGATTTTGAACCAAATTCCTTCATTCCAGGTGGACATCCTATTTAGAGGGGTCTTGATGAACCAGAGAGCACAACTTCTTACTCTGGTACACCTGTTAAGGAAATGCAGTGAAATATAACAATCAAAGGATAATTTCAGGAAAACAGTCACCACAAAAAAACTGCCTGATTTTTTTTCCAAGATCCTGTGTCACACAGGTAAACCGAGATGAGAAGTACTCAAAACACTTGCTACTTCTGAAAATACAGAACATGAAAGGTGTTTTTGAATGCATGAAACTGACAGAGAGCTGTACAAACAGGATTACGGCAATGCAACAGAAACAGTATCACGAAAATATTAGTCAGCTTTTTCTACAGGTTTTTTTTTTGTGAACATGATGCCAAAGGTAACACTTCTCTTTTGTTTGTTTGTTTTTTTTATCTTGTGTGTTACATGTTAAGAGCCTCACTGAACCACGAGCAAGAATCTCATCCTATGTTTTGATATTTTTAAAATTTAAATTGGAAATAGTTATGTACTACTAAGTTAATTGTAGCCTATTGCCTAGAAATAAAAGGATTTATAGCATTTTTTCCAGTCCCACTTTCCAAGCTCTCTTAAAAGTTACACAGTATACAAAACTAGCATTAATGGTGCATTGGAAGAGGAGAAAACAAAACTTAGCATGCTGACCTACAATTTCTAGATTGCTTTGTTGCTGATATGCCTACAACTGGTTCAGCTTTAACTGAATCCAGTTCAGGCTTATTTCAGTGGTACAGAGAACGTCTACATTCACTTCTACTGCACCTGCTCCAGTCAGTATCTGTTTTTCCATTTTGGGATTCAGCGGAACTTATTTCAAGGGCAAAGACTGAAAGCGTGGGAAGCTGAAGTTTTCAACTTCAGCACAAAACAGCAACCCGTATGTGTTGCTTGCTCAAGGTCTCTAGAAAATCAAAGGCATCAATTAATATAATCTACTTTTATTTATTGGAACTTTTTCCCTTCCTCCTTTTTAACCAAGGCTACTGAAAGAGTGCAAATGTCTGTAAACACAAAGTGAAACTATTCTTTTTAATACAGTGACAGATGGAAGATAGTACTCACCTGTAAAACTAGACAAGAAACTTTTGAAGCAGGTAATTTTCCAGGAAAACATGAACCAGCCCTTAATCCAGTCACCAGTCTTGTTCTGCATACTTTGATAATGGTGTTTTAACTTCAGAGAGATAGTAATTTTCAACAACAGATGCACATGTAAATATTCATTCCATTTATTGTGGGAACACTGAAGACACAATATAGCTTTAACATACTCCCACTGAACAGCTACTAATTTAATCTGAACTTCACGCTTTATTGTGGAAATGCTGCAGACAGAAACACAGATTTAAAGACAGTTCCACCATCAGAGAACACGACACTTCAAGGAAGGTCAAAACAAAATGGCTCTTAAGGCTAAAAAGAAGAGGCAGATGTCATTTCCTAGAAATGAAGGAAGGCAGGCTCCACTGGAGCAGCTTTAGTACTGGGCTTTCCTTTCAGATTGGTGGTAAATGAAAAACCCAGAGCCCAGTGATTTTCGGTTTTTTACCTAATTGCTCCAATCCAGGAATCTTTGGCAAAGGAATTCTCCTTTGCTGTGTGACTACAAGATTATTCAGCCATTTATTCTTATCGAGGCCACTGTGTTCATTTAATCCTACTGTGTGGTATTGAATTGCATGTTGTGCAAAGGATGCTCTTGACTGTCAAATTCTACATTGATAGGAGACTAAGAGCACCAGGTTCTTGCACTAGTTCTTTTTCACTCTACGTCTATCTGACTAACAAACAAAGCTGTCAGAGAATGAAGCTTCCTCACTGTTCCCTACACTGGCCTTATTTTATTGCATTTACACCGACAAGCTGACAAATACATCTACATGCAAGAGGAAAGAATTCCACTGCATTGATTTAAAGAGACAAAAGATGAACTGCCAAACAAAGTTATTTTAAGGTAAGCATGCACATATTCTATTTCTAGTCCACTCTTGCACACTGCCTAGATTTAAACCGCAGAGTTGTACTGCTTCTTCTTTGCACAGATGAATAAAAATAAGGCCTATTTAAAAACTCTGCACCACAGAGAACAGTAACACATGGCTTATTCTGTCAGTCACAACGGTACATTTTACTTCCTCATTGCTCCATATGAGCTGTGAAGCTGTATTTATGAAACAGGGAATGTATGTATAGTGAAAGCTTGTGTGTAAAATAGAATAAAATTATGTGTGTTTCTTAGACATTAATTAAAATACTGCCAAAATAAAAGCATTATAAAAGATTGTAGAAAACTAGAGCTCTTCTAGACTTAAAAAACCTACCAATCTCATCATGGAAATCAAAACACTTTTTCTTGGATACAATTGTTTGCATGCCATTCCTTCTTAAAGTACTACATAATCACTTTGCTTTTTCCTCTCATTTCATTATCAACAAACATCTGCCTACACAATTAATTTAGAAAATATTAATTAAAAATTGGAAAGAATTGGAGCCTAGCACACCGATTTAAAATATTGTCTCTGATCATAGATATGATATCAAGTCCTAGCATGAAACTATTATATGTAATCCAATGGTTTCGTGTTAGGAAATAGCACACATACACCGTCAAACAATTTTCAGTACAAAAGAGATACAGATAAAATAGTTTAACTGAAAAGCTCTGAAGACTCCTAGGCATCAGTAGGGAAGGCACTTCTCTGTCATGTAATTCTAGCACATTGGGATTCAGCACAGCTTTGGTATTTCAACATCTCTTTCCGTTTCTATGCAAGTGATATCCACTGACTGCCCAGTCCTGAACTTCTCCACTTGCAAATAATGCAAAGAAAATTGCTCCAAATAGATTAATAGAAGCAGCAATATAGAAAACGGTCTGCCATTCTCCCACAGTGTTCTGTCAAAAAGGGGAAACAAAAAATACAGTTAGTTTGCAGCTCCACACTCAAGAAAAGGTTAATTCTAAAACCAACACCACATGCCTTGCCTGTTTAAATGTAAATGCTATTCAGCATGATTTCATAGCAACATAAAAGCATTATAAACATAAAAGATTAAATAATCAGTATAGTCAACTTCAGTTTGGTGAGACAATTCACATAGTCTAGTGCAATTCTGATAGGACTATCTATGTGGATCAGTTTATCATCTGAGATGTAGAACCTTCATATCAAAATTCTCATTTACACAAAGGCTACACAAACTCACAGAGAATGTTTCTGTAAGGGGAAACACTGTCTTGCTTTTAAGCCAGGTGATCCAAGAACTACAGTGCTCTGCACTATGCAGTAAGCTATTTATGACTACTACGTGGAGATTCCAGAATCCTAAACATCTTAGCCCAAACAAGTTAACTATCTTTACTCAGATTTCAAGAGGAATCCCCTAAACTCTGATATTTAAGAAAGGCCTTAAGACGTAGGCAGCAAAGAACTGTGGTTTGTTTGAGTTTGTGTTTTTTTCTTCTTTTCTCTTTAAATAAAGAAGTAATATTTGTAGATGTGTTAAGGCCTTTTTTTTTCTCTTTAGTTCCAGAGGACTACTGTAACAAACCTGTAAATGATCTTACTACAAAAATAGAATAATACCAGAACAGTGCATTAGTATGGGGGGAAAAAAACCCCAAACCAAACAACAAAAACATCCCACTTGTTAAGATGTCTCAAAGAACTAATTTGTTTGGATTAATGTATTAATGAATATAATGAATATTTTCACATTATATTTAAAAAAATAATTGGAGTGATCACCAACTCCAAAAATTCAACTGTATCAATAAATATACTCCTCCCATCTTCCTTTCTGAAAAGATTTTAGAATAATTCATATAGTTCATTAAAAATAAAAAAAAAAGTCACACAACTCCTCGCTTCCTTTTTCTACTCCAAATCACCCTTTGACTAAACCATCTTAAAAGTCAAGCTAGGTGTATTCTGGAACTAACACAGCATACAGTGTCCAAATCCTGTAATGTACACACAAAGAGATGTATTATAAAACCCACATATTTAAATCTAGTTTCTCACTCATCTGACAAATGTTGGCCTTACACTTCAACACCTCACATGAGAGACGGATTTTAAAAAACAAGTAAGAACTTGTCTTGCTCAAATAATACCAAAACTATCTCACCTAGTTGGCACTTTAAGAGAGTTTTACTGTGATGAAAGCATATTCATTTTACTCCTTAGAGAATATAAGTAGTGAGTCATTAAAACTTTGAAGTCCTACGCAGGTCTTTGATTTTACTTTTATTTTCCTGATCAGAATCAGAAAAGTAAAGGCTAGGAATTAAGTCATTCACAGCAACGGAACTGTACAGCTTACACGGATAACCCACATTTCATTTCATAACTGCAGATTTGAGAAGACAGAAATAACATTTGGTGGAGATAAAAATATAACAACTGAAAAAAAAGTAAGCAGACTTACATTATGAGTGAGGTTCTTGGCAATAACTGGCCCCACCATTCCTGGGATAGTAGCAAAAGAATTTGTGATCCCAAGGAGAATTCCAGCATACCTGGAAGAGAAATTGTTAATGCTATTTATTAGATTCTCCTGGTTATCAGTCATGGAAATAATTTTGCCTAGGCATCATCTTGATCACACAGACAAATTAAAACACAAACATTCCAGCGGGAATAGCTTGCTTTTATTCCAGTAACAACTCCCTGACAACTTGGTACATGTGCCTCTGTTTCCAGAGACTAGTTATGGAATTTGAGTTAAATCACTCGTGGCCTTGCTCAGGATCCATAATCCAAACCCACATCCCCTTTGCTAAGCCACAACCAAACCATCTGGAATGGTTCCACTGGAGAAGTCAGAAAAGAAACACTGGATGCCTTGAAGTGGAAAAACAACAAGGAGTACGACAGAGTGCTGTGTGGCAATAGTAAGAGTTTGTTCAGGTAGCCTTGCTAAAATGTGTCTGGCAAGAAGGCACTATCCCCAGTGTGGAATATATCACCACTTACACTACAGAGTGTACGACTTGAGTTCAGAGCACTGCGGCAGCTCTGCCTTTCAGCTTTCTGTGGATCGAGGCCGATGGGAAACGGGCCTGACTTAACCAGTTTTGCTGGTTGCTGTTCCTGCAGCTCCATTCGGAGCCTTCCTGTTCCATGAACTGTGCTGCTCTATCACACACACGTGCACGCATATGCACCAGCGGCCATAAAAACTTGCTGGGAAAACTTGGTAACTTGCTTAACATCTAAGTCTCAGCACCTCATCTCTTGGCAATTCAAGATCTCCCTCATAGGAGTGTTGCAATAATGAAAAATCATGTTTGAAACTGTACCACAAGCACAGGCTTGTGAGAGAATCTGAAGAGAAATAAGAACTAGACATTCTACAGCTGAGCTCTACCTTCCAACCACAGGTCAGAGATACCTAAGGTTCAGATTTGCAAGATGGATTTGTGGGCTGAAGAATCATACGAAGTACCAATAGTTGCAGTAGTTATCTTCCAGTGATTTGTTTTTAGGCTATTTAGAAGACTGAAATTATGATCTTAACGATTTTAACAGAATAGAAATACAATCTAACTGCTAACGAGAGATGCGTAGCTTTTGACATTTTATTTACCAAAACAGGAGAATTCAACCATACAGCATTGTTACAAAAGGTTGCAATATGTGTATCCAGTTCAATGACGCATTTTTCCTGAGCAAGTCTAATATCTAGACTACTAGTCCATTTTATCAACAAGTTGATGTAAAAGTCAGTGCTACTTATCAGTTTAAAGCATGGCAACGTATTTTAGACTGAGCTCCAATGCCTTAATTAAAATGATCCTTATTTCTTATAAATGTAGCATGTGGTTGTTCCCTTAGGCAGATAAGCATACATAGCAAATTTCCATTTGAAGCCTTTAGGTGGAAGGAAATGCATTTTGCCTTCAGCCTACTTAAGCACTACAATACTGCTGGCACAGACTTCCAAAACTAAACACAACTTAATAGTTTCTCTGGTCGCCAAAGGCCTTCGGCAATGAATCGCTGGCTAAATGCCTCTAGTTATGAACGGTGTTTCTGACATAGGTTACATTCTTGATAACACTTGCTGTTGGATGCAGATAACTGCTATGCCACTCCCTTGACATAGTGAAAACTCCCACATGAAACAGGAAAGCAAGAAGTCACTTGTTTGCAGAGCAAGACTAATAATAAGCTACTGGTCAGGTTCTTATGGCATAGTGAGGACAGCCAAATACAAACCAACTCATGGAGCAGTTTAGTAGTAAAATCAAAGAGTAAAAAAACCCAGATACATGAATTGTTTATTGTATAACAGAGCTATGGGAATATTATGGGGACCCATTGTAACAGCAATACTAAAAATTGTAATCATGGGAACATATTGATGTAGATTTAATGAGCTGGAATAGAATACATTTTCCCCACAAGAATGATCTTTCTCTCTCCTGTCCCCAACTCCTTCTAATTCAATGCACTGATAGTATAATAAATACATGTCAGAAACCAAAAACACAGAGCAAATATTGCTTTTCCTTCAGTATCAGTATTTTCTTTTGCTTTTTTTCTGTGAATAGAATCATTATTTCTTTGGGATAATGTAAGTTTTAGTAGTAACGAGGGGCCCTTTGCTATTCTAGTCAGCATACTTTTAACAAATTAAAACAGGCATTTAAAGTGCACATTGAAACTGCTTTGAATCTCTTCTGGTTGTTGTAATATATTCCAGTAAATTAAAAAAAGAATATCAAGCTCTGGATAAAGTCTTACCAGAGGTTTCCTTCACAATTTTATGTAGATCTCATTTTCAAATTTTTACAATGACATCAAGCATTCCCTTGAAATTGTGAATGTCTGCCTTGCCATTTCATCCAACAAAGTTCAGACAGTTGCAAAAAGTTAAGCAGGAGGAAAAAAAAGCTTCTTTTTCCTCTTGATTTTGTACTTCTGTATTTACAGAAATTCTTTTTCTACAACCTATGTTACAAGGACATGTTCTTTTTTCCTCTGTCTCCATTTGGACAGATTTACCTTGAATTAAAGCATACATATGCTCAATACAGAATCACTGATTTCAATAAAACAACATCCACCCTAACCATGTTCCCATCCAGGAAAGTTTTTCCACACATGCAGCCATTTGTCTCCAGATGCAATGCTGGCCCAAAGTTCCTGAACTATCAGCAAGATCCCTGCCTCTCCTGTGCTCATAATCAATATGGTTCCTTCAGCCTATCCAAGGAAAGAAGAGCTAGAAGAACCTGTCTGATTAAAATGAAAGGGAATAAAAGCAGGACTTTGTTGAGGGTAGGAAGAATAGAGTGGGATTTGGGCAGAGGGATCAGCAGCAGTTCATGTGATGAATCTATGCCCACTGACATATATCAGTGTCATGCCATGTGATTTTTTCCCTTTTTCAATTCCTAAACTGAAATACTTTGTATACTGTCACATATGAATTCACTCTTGGAATAAATGCACTAGAAATGTAAAGTAAAGTATCTCTCAAATTAGAAAAAATAGACAAAAACCTAATTCTGGAAACCTCAGCCATCACCTGCATGCAGAAGCTCCTCATGTATGTCTCACAGAGGCACACACTGCAGTTGCGAAACTTCCTTTTTCCTGTTGCACACAGTGAACAGGATGAATTGTACTCTATGAGCACCATTTAACATTTTGTTTCGCTTCACTTGCTCAGTGCATGGTCTCAAGCCTTACTTTCTGCATGCTACTCACCTGCTGCAAGTAGCATTTAAGAATCCCAAATGTTTTCCCGTAGAATTCTTCACAATATTATTTTCACAACACACTTGAGAGATGGGAGTAACAATGTGAAACCCATCCTACAGATGGGAAATGAAAACTTAAGTCAAGAATGTGTGCGCCTACTGGATATTTGAGGTCCTCAGAGTCTTATTTGAAGAGCATTTTAACAGCATTGCTCTTAAATTCAAAGCACAGCTCCACTGATGTCTGTACACTTGCTAAGTAACATAATTTTTGCAAACCAGAACTTCATAATTTGATGAGGCATGCGAAAATAAGCAATAAATCATCTAGGATCCCATTAATCTCACTGGATCCAACATTAGCTTCTCAGCCGAGATGTTTAAATTTGGACTCAAGCTGCTGTGGACTCCCTTTCCACACTATAGTAGTCCAAAACAAGACTCAAGAAGTGCTTATCCTTATCCATAACTTAAGAGTTCAGATTCCTAAAGCCAGAGAGTGTGAACATGGTCCCCACAGATGATTTCACTAGAATCTGGTACAACTGACTTATCACATGCAAACTCTGTGACAGAGCATTGAAAAGACCGAAACATCCAAAGCAACATCCAGCTTTAAACCTGACCCTTCTTTTCTCCTGCAATGCCCGAGGCTGCCTCAGCCATTATGGGCTCAGCTGTGACATAGAGGGCTTTGGAATGAATACCAGCCTCCCTCTCTATACCACACTCAGTCATTTCTAGAGCAGGATCCATCCTGTGCACTGATCAAAGAATGAGTATTAAAACAATGACACAAAACTGCAGAGACATCCAAGTTCTGCCATTAAGTAACTTAACAGTCACAGAAGTTGTCCAGATCTTATGGATCTGTTCCTAGGTAACATTTCTACAAAATGTTTCTTCTTTCTCCACTCACACTTAAACTCATTTAATCTCATGCATTAGCATATAAATACTCTTTTCTTTGTTCATAAAGTCATTTGACTGTATTCATGTTGTTTAGCCTTGAGAAGAGGAGGCTGAGGGGAGACCTCATTGCTCTCTATAACTACCTGAAAGGACGTTGTAGAGAGGAGGGAGCTGGCCTCTTCTCCCAAGTGACAGAGGACAGGACAAGAGGGAATGGCCTCAACCTCCACCAGGGGAGATTTAGGCTGGACAATAGGAAAAAATTTTTCCACAGAAAGGGTCATTGGGCACTGGAACAGGCTGCCCAGGGAGGTGGTTGATTCACCTTCCCTGGAGGTGTTTAAGGTGCGGGTGGACGAGGTGCTAAGGGACATGGTTTAGTGTTTGATAGGAATGGTTGGACTCGATGATCCGCTGGGTCTCTTCCAACCTGGTTATTCTATGATTCTATGATTCTATGTCTACGTGCTACTGCAAATAGGTAAATGAGTGACAGTGCAAAGTATTTGACTTCTAGCAGTGCAAAGAGTGCATATGTGGACTTTCAAAACAATACCCATATACCCATGCTCTTCAAGAAATGGATGAATCTGTCAGGTTCTGAATTTGTAATACAACGGAGAAATTACAGGCTGGAGACTAACTTTCTATTTTTAAATTAAGTAATTTTGCTATACATACAGAATTCATCATGTACCATTAACAGGTCACAAACTCATAAATGAGAATTTTACACCAGTGTATAAAATATAGTTTCCAAATACAAATAATTTGCCTGTATCACAGTGCTGAGAAATGGTTATGTTCAAACTAAAGGCTGATAGTTCTAAAGGAAATACTTAAATAAGTGTAACAATTATATTACGCTGTTCCAAAACCACTGTCCTATTAAGATCAGTAATCAAACAGGACAAAAACCTAGTAAATATAATTACACGAATTACATTATTTCTTACTGCAGGATCGAAAATTGAGTTATTTTAGACTGTTGTTCATATCATATCCTCTGCCAAACCTGCACTTTTGCAAAGACAGTGCTTAAAATTTTATTCTTGAGTCATTGTCAGTGTTTGTATTCCATGTCAGCACAGCACATGTTCCATAGCTAAATCTCACAAGCACGCTAGCAATACAAAAACCAAGTGGTCATAAGTGTATGAGATACACCAACAACAGCTTCAGCAATACTTACGAAGGTGCTATGTCCAGGTGGTTGATACTATAGCCAGATGTACAAAATCCTCCTAGTGTGGTCGATATGGTCACAAATGCAACAGCCAGTGCATAGTTGCAGCCTATGAATCCAGCTGCTACTAAGAACACCGCAGGTCCAATCATTCCTTTAAGACAGAAATCTTAAAATCAACGGACTCCTAAAAGTAGCTCTAAGCTGCATATAAGTTTTCAATGTAGCTTTCACCACCACCTAGTGTACAGAATCCAGCACTGCACTAGGTGCATTACAGCGGGATGGATAGCAAACTTTTTGCTGCCTCAGAAAATTATAACCAGACCAGAAAAATCCCACTCTGGCTGCAAAGAACGAACTTCTAGCTGGATAAAAAAATTAGCAATAATCAACAGATACTGGAAGTGACTTCACAGATAATTCTTATTTATTGTTGTAAAAATAATAAAAGCCACTTCACTGGTAGGTGAACAGCGCACTGCAAAGAAATTGCCCCCATTTAACTCTCCAGGTTTCAAGAACACACATAGGCTTCTGCAGGTCATACTCAAGTAGGGCTGGAAGGGTTTGTACAAATATATACATATATATGTGCATATATACACACATACATACATATGTATATTTCTCCTACAGACGTCTAGAATAAGCTTTATTTCACATTTACAAGATCTGAATGTCTGCTATATCTGTACTGGAGCCAGTTGTACAATTTAGAGAACCCAGGTTAGCTTTAGAGATGCCACACCAGGTACTAGAAACAGCTTAGCAGTCGTCATGAGCCAGTGCATGCTGCTTCCCACATGCAGTTAACTTTGGTACCCATTTCCCAGCCATTTATGTGACCTCACCATCACCTCTGAAAACAGCTCCAAGTACATGCTTCTGTTGATGAAGCCAACATAACAGTCCTGCTTTTCCTAACACAACAGCACATTCCATCTCAGTTGTATATGCTTGGATGTGAGGCTCTGCAGTAAACTGGATCACCAAAAAGGGGTAAGCTTGAAATATGAAAAACTTGAGAGCTTATTACAAGACCTGCTTCAAAGAAAGCAATTGAATAAGCAGAATGGAGAAGGTGGCAAGGATGGGCATATATCAAGCAGGGTGAAATTTGTGTGGATCACGTGCCTCATCTTCTTTTTTATTTTTCTTCTTTCTACTGCCCTCTCTTTTAAACAGCAATCCATTTCTGCTTCCTAAATACAGCCTTTTACTCGTATTCCTTAAAAATCTGATCTTGTTGAACTCTTGATGATTTCAGGTCACCTCTCCTCCAAATTAGTCAAGACTATTTTGGATTCTGTTTGGGCTTCCTACCCTGGTAGCAACTGTAAATTTTGCAAGCGTATTCCTATTCAGGTACTTAAGTCTTACATAAACAAAACACTGAACAGCACAAGGCTGAAACGGGCTCACGCAGAACAATATTCCATCTCAGTTTGAGAAAGTCATTCACAAGGTATCATTCTGTCAAGCATTATCACGACTGTAGTGGTGATTCTACCTTACCATTTATTTAATAAGTTTGCTTGTACAAATGATGTGTCTCTACCTAAACAAAACTTTTGGCACTCTCTTACCATTCTCTTATCCAACAGACCTACTTTTTTATGGAAAAAGATAGGATATAATCTTGACAAAGCAATATACAAATAAAGCCGCTCCTCTCAAACCTTGCACAATCCTGCCTAATCGCACAGCAGAATGCCCCACTACTCTCCCAAGCCCTTCATTTTTCCCAGATTGATACTATGATATATCCCAAACAGAGATGGTACTTGCACTTACCTATTAGGGTAAAACATTTGCGAACACAAACAGTGGACATGTTCCGTTTTTCCCGTAAATAATCAGCAATTTGCCCCGACAGAATTATACATAACCAGCAGCCAAAATAAGGCAGGGCAGATAAAAACCCATTCTGTTAAGGAGATAAACCAAAGACAGTTAAAACACTGAAATGACAATTCAATATTCTGAAAAATCACTCATGCTGGAGCATTAACAAAGATTGAACCAGAGGCATCAAAAGCATCCATCCACATAACTATTGTCGGTATTACCATAAAAAAAATCCCTAGGGACAGAAAAGCAAAGCATTTTAAAATTACTGATCTGTAAACTCTCTGTTGCATGACCTAATCCATAATTACCAATGCAGCCATCCAGACGAAAAACTCAGTGGTTTAAATTAGCAACTGGGTTCAGGAAAAAGAAAACTATACATGAAGGTATCTTGTGGATATTAACCCAATCATGCAAGTTTCTATAAACACCAATTTCAAGCAGGACAGGCTATGGAGAGAGTTACTGAAGTAAGTGGAAGCTGTAAATATTAGTAGAAATTTGAAAGCTATACAGAAGGGTTTGGACTACTATAAACTCTTCAACCTTATATTATAGTATATCTGTCTGCTGAAACACCTGATGTTGGCTGTAATCAGAGAGAAGATATGCAACTAGAACTTTCATCTGATCCAGGCTAGACATCCTATGATCCTAAAGCAAGACTTCTGCCTGATTCTGTATGTTTTTCTACTGAGGGAAAACAAAACGTTTTTTGCTGCATAAATTTACAGACTTTCCATACAATTATGTATAATTACTGATGATAAAGTGATAATTTGACCCAATACGTGATTAGGTATTTTGATAGCTACCAGATAGAAATACTCTTTTACACACTACTATAAATATTTATTTGTCAAAGAACAATCAAATACTGCCCTAGAGAATTTAATTTGAAATGAGACCAGAAACACTTCCGCACCTGAAATTCACTCTATCAGCACTCAACATGTTGCCTGTTGGGTCTCAATACTCAGTGTTCAAAAGCAGTAAGTAAAACTTTGAAAAACAGAAGACAGTCTCATTAATAAAAAAACCCAAACAACTTCTTTTGAACCACTGTTCAAAGACACAGCATTATTTTTAACCAATTCCTTTCTTATTGGATGGAAACTAGCAGACTATACAGCACCAACTGTAAAATATTTAAAATATTTTAAATAGCAATGAAATTTCCATCTAAATGTGCATCAACAAAGTTAGTCCAATGCCATTATGCAAGCTTTTTCTTTTTCTTTTTTTCAGATGTTCACAACAGTCAGTACTGAAGTACTGAGTCACTCCAAGAAGAAACACAACCCAGAGACATAGGAAACCACTTCACAGCAGAATCTGTTGGCATTTAATGCAACAGCATTTTACAAAACACATGCAATCAAGGGCTGTTGTAGTAAATGACTTTCATAGATGTTTATGCAGGTATTCCCTCGAGAGGCATAATAAAGAACCCAACCAGCAACTTCAGCTAGTTTTACCAGCCATTTTGCAGCTAACCCTACTGCACCCTTCTCTTCCAAAGCTGAGATTCCCTGTCTTTACCTCCCAAAATTGCTAGCATGCCTCTTTCCTGCATGATGTGCATCATCACTTTGCTCCAGACTAGTATGATGTGTTCAGCCAGGAAGACCAAGCTAAACTTCTTGGAATTTCTGAGCACCTTTTTATTTGATCTGCACCAGCTTCTTCCAGGTATATTATGGCATAATATATATATTATGGAAACTTTCTCATTATAGACTGATCAGTACACTCAAGTAATTGCTATAAATAAGAATGTTCCACCCCCCTCACCACCCTAATTTTTCCCTGATACGTATTCTCAATTTTAAAGAATTCCTTGAAATGTACTTTATCTGGACCTTAGGTCTATGGGGCTTTTTTCACCCTATTTACCTTACTTTAAAAAGGCTTTTTACCTCTGCTGCTCATTGTAGGAAAGAAGCAACAATTTGGAAAGAGATTCAATCAGATTGAATTCTCCTTTCCTTAAAATACTTTCAAAAATGCCACTTGTCCAATGACTTCCTTAGTTCTATTTTTCTATTTAAAAAGTTCTATTTTAAAAGCTCTATTTAGTTCTATTTAAAAAACTGGAACTGTTCTCCTCTATGAGCAAGCAGAGAAGTAGCAGACAGTATTTCAGAAGCCATAAAACAAGCTATAAAATCTGAAGCAATCATACAAACCTTAAAACAGAGAAAAATATTTTTATAGGTTTTGTTTTAAATCAAAGCATTTAAAAAAGGGTAACATATATTTTCAACTAGAAAAATGAGCTTGAAAGCTAGCATTAAGCTAAATGTCAAATAAGTCCTAAAAAAAGTGGAAATTACAAGGCAGGCAACATTTTCAATCCATCTGCTTAATTGTGGAGATTTTACCATTTGCCAGCTCCATATTTACGTTCCAAGTTCTTCAACAGGTTCCTCCATTCTAAACAGCAGGGAATATATCTTATTTAATTTCTTTAATTCAGAAGAAAGTGACTATATTTTGATTTGTCTCACCTCCTGTGCATCAAACCTCAGGATCTCCTTCATGTATGTGGGTAAGAGTGTGAGAAGTGTATAGAAAGTCCAATTATAAGAGAAGTGTGCCACAACAATAGCCCAGAGCGGAATGGACTCCAGCATAGGTCTCCAGGGAACAGATTTCTGTGTAGAAAGCTAGCAAGCAGGAGGCAGAAAAAAAGGGAAGAGCAATCAGGACATCAAAATAAACATTTACTAAATAGAGTGTTTTGATCCTACCCAAGTCTATGCTGCTCGTTCATTCCGAAGGGCATAACATGAGTCTCATGGCATAGATCTAAGTTATCAGCAATGAATGAATTACTGTGTTCAGTCCTCACTGAACTAAGGTATGCCACCACTCTCTTGTTTACTATTGCAAAGTAAACCAATTACTAATACGTTTTGTAATCAGAATTTCAAAAAGTATGCATACCCTTTTTGAGATTTGTTGCCTTCTGCTTTAAATATTTCATCATTTACAGTAGAAGACATCCCTTGTATTTATTTAGGTGATTCACTTAGTTTATTTCCTACTCAATCTAAGATATTAAATTTGGTGTCTCAGCTAGCTTCACAGGCTGTAAATTCATATCCCCAGTCACAAGAACGAACTCTTATGCACACTTCAGGAACCGTCTCATTAGCATTTTCAAAATGTTTTCTCCACAAACAGCAATGTCTCTTACTTTAGTAGACACTTTGAAAAAAAAGGTGTAAAGTGTTGTATTGTGAAGTTTGAAGACATTACCCAGGTCTGAATCTGCTTTAAGAAGAAGTGATGGACTTGAGTTCTTTCTTTAAAAAGCATGGCAACAACATGTGTGACAAAAGCCATCATTGTAAATGCTTTGTATAACTAAGAAACAATCGGTAACCAAACAGCTGTACTGTATTTTCATTTTTTTTGTTTCACAGATTCTGCCTTTTATCTCAGATTAAGGATGCTTTTCTACATATCAACAGTGTATGATGCCAATGACAATATTTGTCATTCGTGTTCTTACTTATATAAATATGATTATATCAAAGTGCTGTACCTGATCTTTCAGAGAAGAGAGTATATATTCTTTTTCAGCGTGTGAAATGCTCTTGTGAGTTTCTGGTGTATCACTAACCAACCACATCCAGAAGAAGAACCATAATACACCAAGTGCACCTATTGTAGTGAAAATATAAGTAAAGAGATAGAAATAAAATCATGAGCAATTATATTGAGTAACACTCTCAGAAAATTTAATTAGAGTTTTTTTCCAAATACCGTAATATAATTTTAATGAACATTATTTTTCTATCTACATACAAACAGTAGCTCCCCAAAATGGCTTAATAGTACACATTTAGTGGTAATAATAATGGACTAAGCAGGAAAGCGGCTTTTTTTGTTGTTTATTTTTTCCTCTTCCTCTTGGAAGTGCCTCAGACAGCAAGAAAGTTGCATACACATACATATTGTATTTTTATCAGTCACATGGAACAGCCAGAAAGGATATGGCTTACCCAGAGAAATAAAACTTCACATTAAGTTTAATCTCAAAAAATACTTTGTGCAAATACATAGACTATCACTACATACAGCTTAAATGATGTACCAATCTTTTTGTTTTTAAGCCAAACCCCAAAACTGTCATTTGAAAAAGGTAACTTTTCAATAGTCAGTCCAAATCAACTGTAGTTCTTTGTAACGACAACATTGTAACTTATTCCATTTTGACCAATTCTTTGTTTTGAACCCTTTTTAGGTGGTTTTGTTGAGGGAAACATAACCCTTGTTTTTTATTCTGGATACTCCCTTCCCTATGCAGAACACAAAATGGCTCAGCCAAGTAGATACACCTACAGAAAGCATCATTTAGATCTACAACATGCTGGTAGAAAATATTTTCTGTTTGAGCTTCTTCTAGACCATCACTCACAATAAACATGCTGTGTCTTGTATTTTGGCTATTTCTTTAGGGTTCCAGTGACTGCTAAAGTGGTTTTCCACAGTCTCTATTTAAAACAGCAGTCTTTTTTTCACACGTTCTTTCATTCAGAGTAGAAGTTTGTTCCTGGGATTAAAGTTATTAACTCAATTTCACACTTCAAATAAGAAATTTCAGCCTGTTGTTTCCAAGTGGTAGGAGAGTTAAGAGTATTTGACTTGTACCAGCTTTTGTCCAACTCAGGGACAGCTTTGCACATTGAAAGGCTTACGTAGTCACACACAAGAATCTACTTAACTTTAAATAGCTCTAATTTCCCAGGAGGAATAAAATAGCAACCTTACATGTCAAACACATTTTTAAAACTTAAGTAAATTTTATAGTATAGCATGCTTTTCAACAAGAGTATGGATTGTATTTTTAACAATTAAAAAAACCAGCTTACCAAATATGTAAAACACATAAACCCAGTTCATATAGTAGCAAATTAAACCAGATAGTGGCAAAGAGACAACAGTTCCCAGCTGTGCACCTGCCAAAAGAAAGCAAAACTAAGTAGAAACCCAACAATTAGATCTCCTACAGATAACTTAAACTAAATGGCATTTCACAGTTATTTTGTTTTATTTTTTGGTAATAAATCATGCAGAAAAGATTTGTCACCACCACTAGAGGGCTGCCATTTCACCTTAAGGAAACACAGGCACAATAAGCTGCCTTGGCATCTCCAAGTAAACAGAAACACAAAGCCCTGAGCATCCAAATTAAAATCAAAAAGTAATAGAAGACAGGCATTCTTGGCATATTCATCTCCAACGAAGGGATGGCTCTAGTACATCAAAACCAATGCAAATTAGTCAATTGGCATTGCTGCAAAAAAAGAAAGCAGAGCACAGTACAATTAAGGATGTGGCAGGAGGGAATATTCTGACTTTATATAATCAATTTGCAGTCCTCATAACTTCTACTACCTCCACAGAAACAAGAATCCTAGAAACAAAAGCCAGAAGGCGTCCATATAACCAGTAGGTTCTAATCACATGGTGCCGGAATTCAACAGGGTATACGATCAGGCAAGGAAGAAGAGAAAGACAAGCAATTCAGATAGAAGCCCAAAGTGAGAAAGAACTATTCTTGAGTTTATAATTCAATACATATTTTTCAATGGATGGTGAGTTCATTCCCTCCCCAATCTAAACTAGAAACCCAACACGGATTATTTACATACTTAGGAAGTCTACTGGTGATAAATAGTAGAACTTGTCTCTCAACGTTAGTCACATTATCACTTCTCCAAACCTAATCTCAACTCAGAAAACATTATAGTATGCTGATACACTGGCTGCCTAGATTCCAGAAAGCATCAACTACAAACAACTAAACTACATACTTTATGCAAAATACAAATTAAAGTAACAAAACCATATAAGCTCACTTATATGGTCTCTTAGAAAATCAACATGATCACGGTTAGATAAACTAGAGATGACATGACTACCAATCAAGAAAATGTGGGGAAAAGGAAACACTCTAAGTTTAAACAAGATGCCTTATCCATGCATGATGGCTAACAACTGGCAGTTCCACAGTGACAGCCTCTTCTCACTAGTAAGTTATAGCATATAGCTTTACAAGATACCAAAGGGCAGTTCAAAAGCTCCCAGTTGTTGAATTCAGTAGATGTCAATCCCTACTCAGTGCTCTCAGCTCAGCTTGTGTGCTGGCTTTCACATAAAGACTTCTTCTAAATCAGATTTAATTCACTAATATGGCAGAAAACAGATACCAAAAAAGAGAAAAAGCTTTCTGCTGCGTTAGGTGTATTACAGTGACTTGTGGAAGGTCTGATGAGTGCCTGAAATAACACAAAGGAAGCAATGAGACACTTGGCTAGGAGGGAAGTATGGAAATGTGAGGAAGAAAGGATTAAGGCTTCATTTCTGCTTGCACAAGTGAGCCACTAGACAGGCTTAGCTATTTGAGTAACTGTAGCCGTAGTTTACATGGTATAGCCCTGTCTTCTTGATGAAGCCTAAGTCTAGTAAGAAAGACTAATTAATACTAACAAAAGTGAGTAAAAAAAAACCCTATTACTTCATGAAGTGAAAGCAAAATTTGTCATTCTCAAAGAAATAAAATACATTTTGACTAGTAAATTTAGAAAGCTGCATTTTTCAACTGCCCTATGAACACTGCACTGAGCAATATGACTGACTGATAAATGTCTAAAACAGTTGAAGGCTCAATGGAGAGGGGGAAGACCAAAGTGTCCACGAAGCTCAGGGAATAATGCAGGGTGTGACTGACTGCAGCTGCTGCAAAGGAAGCTGACTTTATCTCAACACAAAGGGGACCAAAGGGTGGTGTTTGTTTTAGACAAACAACTCTGTCAGTTGAGTGGATCAGCTGACTACATCAGCAGTGGAGTGGATCAGCTGGTGCTATAAATGTTTCTTCCCAAGTTCATTAGAAGTGTGACTTTCTCCCTGAGTTAGCCAGACCAGCACGAGGGGAGTGAATATGTGGCTCAGCCCAACGCAAAGTACAAAACCCAAACATCTAACCACAGAATTTCTAAGATATCAGTGGACTTGAGCTGCCTTCAACCCATCTATTCCTTCCCAGTGACTAGTGATTTCTAGTGTCATAACTGAGCATACTAGAGATTAGTGATGCAAGTGTGTTTGCAATTGCTATATTTTGCTAATTGTTAACTTACAGTTGTACTGTGCTTTCAGTCTATTTTGTATCACTCTGCTAAAACAAAAATCCTGTGTAACAAATATCTTCAAATAAGTAAATTTGGTTTCAAACATTACAACTTCCATGGTCAGGAAGTACTGGACTCTGACAAGGAGCTCTTGCTGCAATACCTGGAACACTGGACATTTTCTTCCTTGAGTTTCTCAAAAAAAAGACTTTAAAAAAAGACCCCCAAAACCAACCAAACCAAACACTTCTTTCCTGTGTTTCTGCCCCAGCTTTTTGGTTCCTAATACTAAGTCTCTTTTATTTACAGTATCTTCTACTAATCAGCTTCACAGTAACTCTTTGCACCACTCTACACCAAAGTTGGTCTGAAGTTCATATTTAGTTGCAGATCAATACCTTTTCTCAGAGTTAAAAAAGCCATGAATAAATGAAGATAATGAATGCAAAGCAAGATTTAATTCAATATTATCCTTTCCAGATTAAATGCTGACTAAAATTTATAATATAAATCCCTTTGATTTAATTCAATCCTCCCCGTTCCAGCAGTAAAAATGTATAATCCTGTTATCAGCGTGGGAATTTCTCACCTGCATATGAAATACTAAGGAGCTTGCTGCGTTCCAGTGGAGGAGCCCAAGAAGACCACATAGAATGCATAGCTGGGAAGGTAACACCCTAGAAAACAACATTTCATTCTGTGGAAACGCGACAATTTTAGAACTCCCTTAAACTTTGCAGGTTTCAAAGTATATTTCATCATAAAGCAATAGTACAATCTGTTAGTTCCTTGTTTAGCAAGAAACCACTTTAAAAAAAAGGGTACAAGGGGTGAGAGTAAGTAGACAGAATTTATTTCTTCTGGATTTGTTTCTGTATATACTGGAAGAGCTGCAAAAATACAAACGACATTGTTCTGAGCTCCTGGTTTCTGACAAATGAGAAGAGATAACTCTAATTTTGTCTCAAGTGTCCTTACAAATAAAACCTTTTTCTTAATCGAAAAGCTTAGGCTAAAATACAGGGCAAGCTTTTTAGTTATTGAAAAAAATTAAAACTAAGATACTTAAAACGATCCATACACCACTCCAGCATACTGACACCTACAATTTACTAATTCAGATATATTTTCAAGTTACATAGAGAAAAAGGTTTACCTCTCCCAGTCCTTCCAAGGCTCTGACAGCTATGAGGTAGCCAACTCCCAGATCTGCGGCTAAAGGAGTAAGCAAGGTGAATACAGAGGTACCAAAAATGCCAAACCCCAGTAACAGCTTTCCTCCAATTTTGCTTGCAAGATATCCTCCTGGAATCTGAGTCATGATATAACCATAGAAAAAAGAACCAAGGATCCATCCCTGAGTATCAGCGTCCCAAGAATATTTTTCCCCCTAAAAAGAGAAAGAAACCAAAATGCCATAAGTACAAAACAGCAGTTTCTTCTGACAATATTGTATATAAATTGATCCATCATTTAGTCCTTTATACCTAAATTACAAATCTTTCATGGCCTTCTCTCAGGTAGTTTATGGTCTGCTCAGATATGTCTAGCCCACCACAACAAGAAACCAAAGTGCTCAGGAAGTTCCCCCTTTTTGAGTTCTAAGCAACTTGGATTAGGTGACACAGGTACAGACTACATAGTCTGCATGAGTGTGGATCCTATTTCTGTACCACAGTGTAGATATTCTGTCATGCTCTAGAAAATGCCATTTCTGCAGAAAGTCATGGACAGAAAAGCAAACAAGTAGATGAAGATGCTTATATTTAATATAAAGAAAGAGAGCAGCCAAGGATAGAACACCAAAGGGTATGTAGAAGAATAGGATAAGCACCACAGAGGGAACATGAGTTTAGCAGACAAAGCAATAAAAGCAAAGATAATTGATATAAAGAGCCTGAAGCTATAAAGGAAGTCAGCAAGAAGTCACAAACTGTTGACCAATAAAGTGATTTTGAAGTTTGGGATCACTTCCAAAAGCCCAATTTATGAGCATCTAAATAAGCAGCATATATTTCACAGAAGTGATTAGACAGAATCTTCTTCCCATAAAGTTTGCTGTTACAATTTGTGCGGGATAAATAATAAATTAACCACTAAACAAGGAAACAATCAAAGGCAGGAAAATAGCAACAGTGCTCAGTAATAAAATTAAATTATTAGGTGAGATCTATCCAAGTCCAAAATCACAAATTTGGGAGGGGTGGGGAGGTTGGGTTTTTAGATTTTTTTAAAGCTTTTTAAACTATCCAGCAGTTCAGCTAAGAAATGTGATTTACAGATTACTGGAAGGAAGTCAGAGATAAGCATATAAAGACAAAAATCATGATTTGGGAACGAGATCAAAGAAATGAGAAGAAAAATATTACTTGTTAATTTGTAATGAAATTTCATGCCATTGAGACTGTATGAAGAACAGGCAAACATGGACAGTGATGTGAGCTCTGACGTGGATTTAACAGTAATGGTTGATCACTGGCACATAAAACAGTGAGTCACAGGAGATCTCTGCAAGGTCAGATTAGCCAATTTGTAAGGAATAGAACAGAAAGGATGTACATAAAAAAAATGACTGTAAGCACTTCTAAACTATCTCATCATTTAAGGCTATTATTTTTCATAATAGCTTTAAAAGAACCATTGAAAAGGCCATCTGGTAAAGAACAGCTTGTTCTTTTACCTAAGTATGAGTCATCAGTCACAGACTTCTATTAAAAAGACTTTTACACGTGAAGTTACAGGACAATATGTTTGAGACCTCACCGTTGTGTTGCGAGGAACATTTAGGCTGGAGGAATGCTCTGGACACACATTGGAAGTTGTATTCTTTATTATGCTTGTGTTAGGTTCTACCATATCCACCAGAGCAACGCTCAGGTTCACACGTAAGGCGTACAGGAGGAAGAAGCCAAAAAAGGCCAGTAGTGCTAGATTGTAGCGAGCTGAGCAGCATGCAGGGACTGAAATGAGAGTAAATGAGACATTTTTGTTTTAACAGAACCTAACAAAATAAGAACAACCGATAAGCAGTTTTTACTAGTAATCTCAGAAATTGATGACTGAGAAAAAGAAAAAAACAAGCTACTTATTCGAGTTTTAAGGGGTGTATTCAACAGTAGTAGAGGCTGTGGGAGCCCAGTTTTCTCCTGATATGCAAAACAAATGTAATTCAGGTTTACGCGACTGGTAACTAACGAAGCAAGTGTAGGGGCTGCAGTGTAAGTGTGGTGTGTGGCCAGCAGAAATTTGGCAGAGATCATTCAGTACTGGGAGATTCAGATCAGACTTGAGCTGTACCTTGGCCAGCACATCACCAGTGGCAATAAACTTTGCATCTATACAAAATACAGTTTACAGCTCTGCAGATACTCTTTATGAACTGGAGATGCCCGAATCTACCGAGCAGAATTGTTGAGAAACTACTTGAAGAATCTGCTGAACTCCTATATAGTTAGGGGGTGGAATTTATCCTCTAGTGATGAAACTGTGGTGCTGGCAGAAAATTTTATAACCTGGACGTCTGAAACTCCAGGAGTGCTGGGGATCAGCACCTGCAGATATTACACCAGTCTACAGTGATCTCATCTTTCTCTGACTATTCAGAATTCAAATGATGAACAGAACAACTATATCTATGAACAACAGGAATGACTGGAGCTTCCTCTGCTACTGCAGTATGTCCTTTAAAGGGATACTCTGATCTGCAGTAATAAGCAAAAAGCACGCCCTGTGGACAAGCTATCTGAAGACGCTCCCCTTCCCAATACCTTCCTAGAAACTTGTCTACGTGGTTTTGTCCTTTTCAGTGGGGGAACCAACAGAGCCTTTCTGCAAGACTGTATTTTTCATTAAATTAGTAGAACTTTATACTTACTATGTTCATTTAGTAAATGATTAATAAGTGACGCTACTGCACAAATTTGTAAAATGCCTTCCAGATCTGTGGTAACTGCAAGTCTTGCCTCAGCAGTATTTGATAAAGGCACATCCAATTTTTAAATGACATGAAGGAGAGCAGCCAAGATTTTATTGCTTACTTTAAAAACAATAGGCACCAAGTGCAGGAAGTACTTACTGCACAAAAACTAGTCAAGCAGCTTCATTGTCTCTTATTGTTGTTTAAAAAGCAGTTTGCCTTAGGTAGAAAATGTACAGTCATGTAATGTATAAGAATTAATATAATCACAGGTAAAGCCATTTAACCTTTCCACTGACTGTGTTTTCTGAGGTTAAACAATAATAACAGAAGGCTGAATATCACAATGATGATGTAACCCTTTCCTTGGAAATGCAGATTAACTGGAACATCTCTTACTTATCCTCTGGAAGCCTCTCTCACTGGTATACACCTTGACTGGAAAACAAGCTCCACAAAACAGATGAGCAAGGACTTAAGATCACTAATGTCAGTTGCATTCTTTTTTCCAACTGTAAATAGTTTTATCGTAACAATTTAACAAACATGTAGATCTGCAAGTCTGAAACACATGGCTGCTAAATTATTGCTTCCCTGTCTTTCCATTAAGTGCATTTGCAATACCCAAGAATATTAGATCAGGTTAACAGAACAGAATATTCGAGAAGATTCCAGGCGTGTTTCAGTCCCCCGTCTCTTCAGAAGGTTGCCATAATCAGAGAGAGACAGACATTCATATCCCCCCTTAAAGTTTAAGGTAGCTAATCATGATGTTCAAGGTCTTACCTTGGTTAGTAGTCTTAGATCCTACATCTATAGTTAATTCTGATTTCAGGGGCATATTTTCTAATACTGTAGCTATACCTGAACAAGATTTTAACTGCAGTTAAAAAAAAAATAGGTCTGCGCTGCAAGTTTCATGGCAGTTAAAGGAAATTGCTCTTCTGCTGTATTTCTCCTTGTGGGCGAGGTGAACCACCTCAACTGGAGCATGAAGCATTGTGCAAACTTAAGAACATATTGCTTTAATAACTGGCTTGAGCTCAAACTTCTCTCATTATGGCACTTTTAAGCCACTTTGTGAGCAGCCTCTCTTACTGCAGTTAGACATTTCCCAGGTAGGTTAAAGTATTTTTGCAGGGCATTCTGAAGAAACTAAAAATGTTACTTCACTCCTTATAGTTCGACTGCTCTGGGAAACTAAATGGTACAGACAAACCCCTACACACATTATCTCTGTTGTTATGCCCTGACCCGAAAATGATCCTCTTTGTGCCTTCATCCACCTTGCTTCCTCTCCTTGCTTCCATAACAAGCAACTAGCCTTACTCAAATTCTGCTGTAAAATGAAATCTGCCATAACCTCAGTGGACCCCAGCAATCATAGAGTCGCCAGGTTGGAAAATATCTTTGAGATCCTTGAATCTGACCGTAGCTGTCCACTACTAAATCATATCCCTAAGCATTTCATCCACCTGTCTTTTAAATACCTCCAGGGATGGGGACTCAATCACCTCCGTGGGCAGCCTGTTCCAATGCCCAGTAGCACTTTCGGTGAAGAAAATTTATTAGAAGTCTATTCTGAACCTCCCTGGCACAACTTGAGGCTATTCCTTCTTGTCCTATCGCTCGAGAGAAGACACCACCGCTCACCTTGCTACAGTCTCCTTTCAGACAGTTGTAGACAGTGATAAGGTCTCCCCTCAGCCTTTTCTCAAGGCTAAACAACCTCAGCTCCCTCAGCTGCTCCTCAGAATTGTTCTTCAGCCCCTTCACCAGCTTTATTACCCTTCTCTGTACATGGTCCAGAACCTCAATGTCTTTCTTGTAGCGAGGGGCCCAAAGAAGCTGGAATTACCCACTTGTCTTCACTGAAAAGAGACCAAGGAAGAGGGCGACACACGTGTACCGCCAGCAGTGCTGAGGAAGCTGGTGAACAAGTTTTATGAGAAGTGGCTGAGAGAACTGGGGTTCTTTAGCCTAGTGAAGAGGAGGCTGAGGGGAGACCTTATTACTGTCTACAACAATCTGAAAGGAGGTTGTAGCAAGGTGGGTGGTGGTCTCTTCTCCCAAGTGATAGGAGATAGGACAAGAGGAAATAGCCTCAAATTGTGCCACAGGAGACTTAGGTTGGATATTAGGAGGAATTTCTTCACCAAAAGGATTACCGGGCACTGTGACAGGCTGCACAGGGAGGTGGTTGAATCACCATCCCTGGAGGTATTTAAAAGATGGGTAGATGAAATGCTTAGGGATATGATTTAGTAGTGGACAGTTATGGTTGGACTCAAAGATCTCAAAGGTCTTTTCCAACCTGGCGATTCTATGACAACACCACCTCTCCACCCCCGATCCTTGCCAGGACAAAGAGCTGTGTTTAACCCTACTGCCCTCTGCCACTGCCTCTTTCTCAGGACCAGACGCCTTGGAGGCCATGGGGCTATGGGCTGTGGCCACAGGACCTGCTGCAGCCGTTACCCTTCTGACACCAAAAATGCCAGCAAATAAACTCTCTAAGACTCAGTTTGGAGTTTTAGAAAGTGAGCATCCTTTATCAGGCCCGGGCAACATGGTTCATTCATTCTCCATCATTCACGTGCAATGAAACAAAAGCTTGTTACAGAATATATTTCCCACTTACACGTATACGTACAATTTTTCCCAGAAATCCTATGCATAATCTATTATTCCCCGAGGTCTAGTTTTAATGTTATTATGAACTTCACAGCAAATCATAGAATCATAGAATCACTAGGTTGGAAAGCACCCACTGGATCATCGAATCCAACCATTCCCATCAATCATTAAACCATGTCCCTCAGCACCTCATCCACCCGTGCCTTAAACACCTCCAGGGAAGGTGACTCAACCCCTCCCTGGGCAGCCTCTGCCAGTGCCCAATGACACTTTCCGTGAAATATTTTTTTCCTGATGTCCAGCCTGAACCTCCCCTGGACCTCTCGCTAATTTGGAGCATCTCTCCAGCCCAGATCACACCGCACACAAGGCGTTTTCCCCTCCGAGGAATGAACAGTGCCTGGAGAAACACCGCTTGAAAGAAAACACGCTGTCAGAGGGACGTTCCGTCTGACTTGCAAAAAATTTACAGTTACTTAGACGCAAATCAACTCCGCTTTAGCTCAAATCAGAAGTACCCGGCTCTCTGTCACAGCAGCACCGACAGGGCCCGGCCGAGGAACCGGCCCCGCGGCTCCATGGCAACGCGACGCCGCGGCCCCGGCCCGGCAGATCCGCAGCCAAGAGGGAGGGAAGGGTCCCCCTCGCGTCTCACCTGTGCCGGGCTGGGTGTCCCCGAGCAGCGGGGTGCGGTCCTCTCTCTCCGCGCTGTCCATGTCGCCCCCTCGCAGCGTGGCCGCCGCCAGGACGGCCCCGAGCGCCCGCCCCGCCGGGCACCCGCTGCTCACGTGACGGCCGGTCATGTGACCGCCGGAAACGGGCGGAAGCGGCTTCAGTCGTCGCGCCCGGCCGGCCCTCGGCGGCCATCTTTAGTGAGGGCGGGGGGGCGGGGGGCGCCTGTCCATCTGAAGCTCTGTCGGACACGGCGGCTGAGCGGCGGGTGCCTCCCTCCGTCTGGCCTCGTAGAGTCGTGCAGCCGTCATAGAATCGCAGAATCCCTAAGCTGGAATCATAGAATCATAGAATAACCAGGTTGGAAGAGACCCACCGGACCATCGAGTCCAACCATTCCTATCAAACACTAAACCATGTCCTTCAGCACCTCGTCCACCCGTGCCTTAAACACCTCCAGGGAAGGTGAATCAACCACCTCCCTGGGCAGCCTGTGCCAGTGCCCAATGACCCTTTCTGTGAAGATTTTTTTCCTAACGTCCAGCCTAAATCTCCCCTGGTGGAGCTTGAGGCCATTCCCTCTTGTCCTGTCCCCTGCCACTTGGGAGAAGAGGCCAGCACCCTCCTCTCTACAACCTCCTTTCAGGTAGTTGTAGAGAGCAATGAGGTCTCCCCTCAGCCTCCTCTTCTCCAGGCTAACCCCAGCTAAAAGAAAAAAAAAGACCCAGCTAACCCCAGCAGAAAGAAAAAGAAAAGACTTTTGAGATCATCGAGGCCAGCGGTGCCCGTCCACTGCCAAACCATATCCCTAAGCACTCCACCCGCCCGCCCTCTGAGCCCCTCCAGGGATGGGGACTGCACCACCTCGACTGTTCTGGGAACAGTCTGGAGAAGCCTGGAGAAGAGGAGGCTGAGGGGAGACCTCATTGCTCTCTACTACTGCCTGAAAGGAGGTTGTGGAGAGGAGGGAGCTGGGCTCTTCTCCCAAGTGACAGGGGACAGGACGAGAGGGAATGGCCTCAAGCTGCACCAGGGGAGGTTCAGACTGGATGTCAGGAAAAAATTTTTCATGGAAAGGGTTGCTGGGCACTGGCAGAGGCTGCCCAGGGAGGTGGTTGAGTCACCTTCCCTGGAGGTGTTTAAAAGACAGGTGGATGAGGTGCTGAGTGACATGGTTTAGTGCTTGATAGGAAGGTTCCTTGAGATGGAAGCCAAGGTGCTGATGTGTTTGCTGCTGCACCTCTGCTTCAGTAGGAGAAGGTTCCAGCCAGAAGAAACTTGCATAAACCAAGTCTTTAAGTCCATGAGTAAAACCGATGCCTGGAGCGATGCCTTAAAATACACCAACACAAATGAATAAGCAGCATAGGATAAGTATTGTAATAGAGCTTCTCCTCTCCAAATTGGTGCTTTTCAGCTTCAGTCAAAGCTAACAACAGGGTAGAGGTCTTGTGAGTTTTACAGGCTCTTACACAGGAGTCTACCTCTGCTTGGCTTTGCCCTGTCCGGGCTGAGTGCTGAGTCATTCTGATGATCCCACCAGTCATCTGCTGAAACCCTTGGCTTTGCTAGATGCCCAAGCCATCATACCGATGTGTAAATAACTGCCTGGAAAATTTTGCTGGGAAAATTTACTGGGAAATGGAAGAATGTAGAAGATTCCTGGCAGCGTATTCAGCTGTATCGTATTTCACAAGGTAGATGCACTAATTTTGCAAGTATCAATAGAATGACTGTAGCTGTGTGCCAGTCATACAACATCAATGCGAACATATGAAGCAAACCAGGATTTGTGTTCTGGTTCTGAAATTCAGCCTAAGAGTATCTTCTCTGAGTCAAACTTACTTAGAAATTAATCTTCTAACCAGAATTATAGAAAGAAAGCCAATTGCTTTATTCTGACAAAATGCACATAAAATATATTTTGCAATTTTTTATGCATTATATTTTATTTAAAGTGGAAATTTGTTTTGTAGCACTTGAGGTCTGTAGCTTTGCATTTCAGACATGCTGTGCTCTTCTTGGCCTTTCTGTGCGTCCCACCGGGGAGAGACCCCAGCACGCCAGCACCCAGCCCGTGAGGAAGTGGCTCATGGGCCAGGACGACTGTGCTGTGCAGGGTCGTGAGTATGATTGCTGCCATCATAGGTTGAACCCCAAGCTCTGGCTATACTCCCCTAATTATAACACAGGGAGAACAGAGGACTTCAGGAGCTGCAGCAATCAACAAAGCTTTTCTTAGGCTTCCTCTTTTTTTACCTCTCTCTTATTTCTTCTCGCTAAGTATCTTAAATCTACCTACACTGTCAGTATGAGATAACGCCAACAAACCTTGCAACAGCAAGGAATGTGGATTTCTCTTCCCCTGCTGCCTCCTTCTCTGATCTTGCACACCCTCACTGGTGAGTGAATCTTCCTCACTTCTTGCACCAAGAGCAGCTTGATTGTGATGCTGCAGCCCCAGCATCAAAAGGTGACATAAATAAATACAGGTTTAGGAGTGTGTAATGAGCATTGACCTCTGTCACGTCAGACAAGAATATAATTCCTTGTTGCCCAGAGGCTGACTTTGTTTATAGCTGTATGTAAACATGGGTGGTTTGTCTCTGGCCAGCCCACTGGGCAACGCTGGTCATTGCCTGTGCCCTATTCTGTCAGATTCTGTGTCATACTCATGATGCAGTCCTGATGTCTTAACTCTTTTTATTTTTAAAAAGGACAGTAGTTTTTATTCAGTCACTTTTGCCCTGGTTATTTTCAATGCTGGATGCAGCTGTGCTCTATGTTAGTCTAAAGGGGTGGGGGACAGCACTGTTGAGCATCCCACTTCCCTTGTTATTTGGCTCCACAGCACCAGAGAAGAGAATTGAAAAGGTCTGCACTTCTTTCCCCAAGTCCCACTCCAACGTCTCACATCATCAAGCTAAAAAGATGTGCGGGAGCGTGTCTCGTTTAGAGCAGCAGATGTCTCCCTTTCCTCTCAAGTCCAGCTGGGAAAAGAAACCATGCATCCTGCCTGGGTCTTAAAAAAACCTCTATCCTTATTTCCTCTGGTGCCATGGCTTTGTAAGGCAAGCTCTCATACTCAGTGGTGCAGAGAGGATGCAGCTGTGATGATGCAGGAAGATGTCAGTGGTTTATTTAACATTTTACACTGTTAACCATTACTAGTACTAAGCAAACCTCAGCCTTAAAAGCTGAAGGTTGATCTAGAAGGTGAAGGCAGCCTGGGGAAATATATCGGTCATGCTACCTAAGTCACAGCATTGCCTCACAGAATAAGGTAACACCTCTTCTGTTAGGTTATGGGGTTTTATAGGGTATAATTAAAAAATCGTTTGTTTTCTGATTTCCTACGTGATTTATCAGTCCTTTTTTTTTCCTATTACTGTTAAAAGATACTGGTATTTATTCATGTCCTTTTCACGAATCTGGCTTTCAAAGTCTTGTTTTTCAAGGTAAGCAGAAGAAAGGAGCAGGGAAATACAGCTCATACTCACAATATAGGAATCATATGGTTATTCCTAAATAACTGGAAGTAACATAAGCAGAGTTCAGTCAGTGAAGACTGAAATATCTACTTCTAAATTTGTCTAAGACTCCTTACATGCAGTACAGTGTACATTATTATTATGTATTAAATGTCAAACAGGATATTTATGCTTTAGATCAATAATTTATAAAATGGAAGAGTAAAAAGCTAAGGTATCAGATCACTGAGATAAGTCAATACACATTTGCATCCAGGCAAAAAAAAAATCTGAGGTTTCCCACAAGATAGCAAGTTACAGTCAGTCAAAAAGGACAAGAATTAGGATGCCTTGAGCTGTGCAGTCTTTCTGCTGTAGAGCTGAATACAAAATCATTACTAAATCATGCATAAGTTGATGCTGACCAAATAAGAATTGGTTTATGTGACTCTGGCAGTACAATGTGTTTTCATTTGTCTGGAAATATTCTGTCTGCTGCAAAAGCCTCAGGGCTTCCTGTCGCAGTGGATATTCTTGCCTGGGGGTTTATTTTGGGAGGGGACATATTCATCATGCCCACTCTTCTTATAATTTCTTCCCAGAGGCACTCCATGCAGTTAAATTTCTGTTATTGACCAAGACAGCAGAAAGCTTGGGACTTTCTTTTGTCAGCAGCATTGCTTCCACATGGAAGAACGCATTGAATCCTCTACAAAGTACTCTTCTAGGTTATACGGCAATGCTCAGCTAGATTCAGAGAAGTGACTTATGCTTTGTATTACTTAAATTTTAGTGTTGTGATAGCCAGTGGAAGTACAGATTGGAAATATAGGCATTCTTGATGTCTAGACTCCCTTACTTAAAGGTATTCTTCCTAAAGGAAATGGGAGTAGCTATGATGCTGGACATTTCCTATTAGACAGTTGGCCTGTGTTCAGGACGCGCATCTGTACATGGAAACAGATTCAATGTCAGTGGCTTTTAGTTTTACCTCTGCAATGAATGCTGAACTGGGGGAGGAGGGAGGCTTTGCAAAATATTTATTTTTAACTATAGTTGTTTCCTCATATATAGAAGTCATGAATGTCCTTAGGGAAAAGGAGAGATTCCCCAACAGCGCTGCCCTGTGGTCTTATGGATGAGTACTGTATTTTCTGGGATAATGGCTTTAAATGCTTGGCTGTGGATATATGGGCTACTAAGAGATGTTCAGAGCTCACGAAGAGCAATTCTTTTGCCACCAGGCTTATAAAAACATATGAATAGCTATACTGTGTCCGTTTTCCTCAGTATCCTGTCTCTCTTAATAAGAAATGCTGAGGGAAGGATGTGTACAGACCAAACATAGGGTGATACATCCTCTGAATCCTTGGTAAAGACTTACCTCTCCCTGTGCACATGCCTAACCCTAGAAATATTGGCTTTTAAGGCGTATTACTAGTGGAGAGTCAACTGCTGAAATATTAGAGATATACTGGTTTTGGGGGTATATTTTATGAATTCTAATGGTGTGCATAAATGTAGGACTTAAGCTTTCAACTGTGGGACTCAGTCTTGTGACACCGTCTCTTTGTACCTGCCTGGTGCCAGACTAGAATGATTCTTTCAAGAGTTTCCACCCCATGATGCGAGGCATTATGATATTGCAATATTGATGCTGTTCATGTCTGTGGCAAAACAAAATCAGTCTGAGTTATCCTGTCACAAAAAAATGGAATAATGAGGATAAAAGATGCTGGTATCTCACATATTATTATCTCAACAGAGTTTTGTTCTATCCCTGCTGGGAAAGCCTGCTGAGAATGCCTGCTGGCAAACTGATTGGTAGCTGGATTTGTCTGGAAATGCCCAGGAACATGCTGCAGCTGTCACTGAAGTGTTTTCTAAATCTTCCTTTGAATGCAGACTCTGTAATGAAAGTTAATGATAAAACTTTTAAAAGATATTTCCAGTGGCAAAAAAACTATACTTAGTCTTAGAAGTCCTGGTGTCTACAAAATTGCATTATATGTAATGATGAGAGATCCCAAAAAATAGGTTTCTTTTGTCAGTAACTAAGAAAATAATATCTGCAAAGATCTCAGAAAGCTGGATGGAACCCATCACACAGTACAGGAAGATGTGATTTTTATGCTCAAGGAACACAATATGCCAGTAAAGATAAGAACCTGTGAATTAGGTAATTAATAATTGGTAATCTCTTGCATAACAGTGAATCTAGGAGACTTAAAAATGTGTGTGGTAATGTGAGATCTCTTACACTGGTTGAGGAAATAGGGAATGACTTTACTTGTTTTTACCAGCAGGTGTCTAAGGAAGTCCTAAGTCTGAAGATTCTCAGATGTTTGGTATCTAGGTGTGCCTAGCAAAAAGAAACAAAGCCTCTTGCAGCAATAAAGACACATCTCCTTTGATGTTGATTTGAAAACTGTTGAATTTTGAAAGAGTAAATGTGATCCCTACCTTAGGACTTGGAAAGTATTACAAATGTTTAATTTCAAACTTAAAAATTCTCAGCTAGGTATAGAAGGCCAACTCATCCCATATGAACCCTCAAGTTTCTTGTTGAAGTTTGTTGTTTTTGTCTTACCATATACTTCAGACAGCTGCAGGCTAATTGTTCTGTCTGATTATCATGGAAAAATCTTCTCCAGTCTTTCATAATCCCCAGTCATTTATAACTTCCATATGTTCTTTAAATATCCTACAAGTATTTTCCCTTCTATTTGCTTGAAAGGCATCAAGCCTGAAAGGCCAATATTTTTTAAGGTAGGTCTAAAGCATATCAATAAGTTCTTTGCAGCTCATGTCAGGGAGTAAACCCTGCCTTGACTTGGTATCGACATCCACTTTGCTCAGGATCACTGTTGGGATAGCCTGGCCCTATATATGTTGAATATCATTGGATTGAATCCTCACCTGATGCCCATCACATCAATTCTTTGTACCTGGTCACTCAGAGCTCTTTCTAGTAATACCACAGTATGTACATGTGAGACTCTACTCCCTTTCCACCAATTCTCATTTTGATTGTATTATGCACTGCAGAGGAGCTCTTTGTTTTCTTGTCAAAATTTCTGTTTACTAGGGAAGGCAAAATAATGCAGTAGTAATTGCTGCAGTCATGCAAATAACAACCCAGTTGTGGTTTGCATTGTTTTAATTAAGATGAAAATGTATGAGCATAGCAGCTAAGCATAAGTAAAATCCAGTTGGAATATTTTAACAGCTCTGTTTCAGACATAATAAGGAATGTAATTCCAGACTCCTGAGCTCTGTATTATCTAACTGTCAGCTTTTGCAGTCTCAGTTCTTGGAGGTTTTCAAGATCATTCTAGATAAAGCCGAGTGACCTTGCTGACCTTATTGCTCACCCTGCTATAAACAGCAGGCTGGATTAGAAGACCTCCTGAGATCCCTTCTGCCCTGAATTTCCTGGTGGTCCAATGAACCTGTGACTTCCCTCAGGAGTAAAAAATGTCACGTGCGCTAGGTTACATTACTGCTAAGGAACAAAATGAGAAGAAAAGAAGAAACTCCCAGAACTGCTATTAGTGGTCAGAAAAATCACAGGGTGACTATTTAGCCTAAAAACATGGCTAGGAGGCCTTAGAAAGTTGTCCAATGTAGGACACATTTCAAACGTATGACAGCAATTTCCAAATGTTTGGTTGCTACAATAAGGTTTGGAAAGATGTAGCTCTTGGGTCCACACCCTCTTCATTTAAATAAACACTACTGCTTCTTTGCGTGGTTGGCAATGCAACCAGCAGTTGCTTCTTTGAACATTCCTATAGTGGCATTACTCAAAAGCTAAGTCTATTTAGACATTTGCTATTTGGTGACCTGGAACTTGAAACCTTTAGTTGGGTCCTTCTTAATGAGATTGGACTCCTAACCCTCCTACTTTTCCTGTGGTAAGAGTTTGTCCTCAGAAAGAGACAAGTGGTATTTACCTGTGTCTAAACTAAACACAAAATTTTGTGCAAGTTTTATAAATAGTTTCAGTGTAGTTTGTAAAAATAATTCTTAGTCACTTCTGTCTATGGAAGCCATTTCAGCTGCTACAGAAACTGATTCTTTAAGAGACAACTTGCGTAACGTGAGGTTGACTTTCATGTTATATGATTATCAGAGTGATGTAATCTAAAATAGAACAGAGGTTCTGAGAGGTTTTACCTACAGAATTAATGCCTACCTACCTCTGCTCTAAATGACTATTGCTTCTTGATATCACAGTCGAGTTGGTTGGAAGGTGGATTTCCCCCCCTCTTTTTGTTAGATTAAAAAAAGGACAAAGTAAACTTAAACATGGTCACAATTTTAGCTTTTGACCAATTCCCAAGCAGAAAGTTTGGTTTCCATTTTTAGAAAGAAAAAAACCAAGCTATCCTGCAAGAGATCACATCCTACAAAAACTTTTCATTTTAACAACTACTTCTAATTCTGTCATCTTTTTTTCTGGCATTGACCTTTTCTGGACATGCTAAGATGGAGGAAACCAGGACTGAAATAGTGTAGTCTCCACCATTGTTAGGTGCTTTTGTCAATTCTATTTAATTCTATTTAATTTCTTTGGGAGCAGATCCCTGCTCTGTCCTTTCAGGGGTACATTCATCTCTCTATGATTTTTGTCCCTCAGCTCAAGACCAACCTCATGTATTTTCATCATGCTGCCTAGAGAACACTTAGCCTGATCTTCTGTGTGTCATGGTGTACAGAATTTCAGCAAATTGCATCTCTGTTTAACCTCATTACTTGGTTTGGACTTTTGAGAAGGCATTCAGGTCTGATGGGAAGACAAAAGAAATAGCCACTGTGTTCCTTGATAGTGTGTTCAGGAAGATAATCTGTGTTTATGCCATTTCTTATTTGCACTTGATTGAATTTAATGTATGACCATTAGTTCTTTCTCCACTTTCCTTTCCTAGATCAGCACCTGTTATTTTCTTCCTATGACAGTGTCATGGAGGCCCCTCTCAGTCTTCTCTCTCTGATAAGTTAAAATAGGCATCTCTTTTTTCTATTGGTTTAGGGCATTGTCTTCGTATCTTGACTTACTTCTGTATAAAATGTAGGAAACGAGGTTTATCTACATTATGATTTGCTTTCAGGTCAGTCTGCTTTTGAGAGGAATCTGCCTCTACCTACAGGAATACATTGATCTATAAATCAGACTGCTGTACCAACATCCCTTTCTATGGTGGATGAATGTTGTAAATACCTATTGCAGAAACACACATTCATTATAAAATCTGCCAGTTTTTACGTACTTAATTAGAAGTGAAGTTACAATGTATGAATGCATGTACTCCAGAATGCTGTGATATACTACTCTATGACATAATGGAAACACTGTTGTTAGAAATTCCTTTTTTAAAAGCTGTAATTTAAATTTTCAGTTTAAATATAGGCTGTAGTTTAAGATAGTTGAATCCTCAGGGAATTCTCACCTTCTTTAAAATGAAATAGTGTTAATGCACACTAAACTGTTTAATAAAAATAAGGTTATTCTTGGCTGTTTCAGCAATGTTTGCAATGAAAAGGGGTTGCACTGACTTTTGAAAACCCTCAGAGAGCAAAGGGAGTAAGACCAGCTAGGATAAAATGATGAATGAAGCTTGGTAAATGGAATTCCATCACACACAATTGTAAAAATTACTACCCTAGGAAAACAGGCTTTTGAGGACAACCTGTCATCATTTGTAAGAGCTTTTAATTTCTCTCACTTTCATAAAATCAGCATATTTGTACATGCTTTAACATGCCCCTACTGTACAGTTGAACATTTTACAGCAAAAAATGCTAAAATTAAATAAAATAAAGGCACAACTTCTAGTTCACAATAAAAATCGATATTACGTGAATCTGTTTCCTAAATGTTCTGTTCACACGTATCAGATAAGATACAGTATCTCAATCAAAGTTAAGGGGCTAATGCAGCAAACAATGTAAGAAGTCTCAGTTCTTCTTATCAAAGTTACAGAGATTAGAGTGAGGTGTAGGATACGGTTTTGAGTCTTGACTTCACTGAAGGCAGTGATTTCAGTGCCATTGATTTCTGTATATCCGCAGAGGAAGTCTGAAAATTCAGCTACTCATTATGGTACAGTGAGATCCATCAAATGCCAAGAAAAATTGTTGTGGCAAAAACAGGGGCTAAAGTCCTAGTTTTCATTCCATTATTGTCCTTCTGCACTACTCAGTGAGTTCAAAAGGGCTGTAAGGCCAGGTAACCTGGTAACTGAGGATTATTTTTGCTGTAGGGGAACTTCTAGATGTATCATTTGTAGATTTGCTCCTCAGACTTTCACATTTCCCACAGTATAATTTCGTCATTCTTTCTTAATTCATTCTTTCTGAATCCCATTCCTATAAACTAATCTCTCAAAAATTTCCTCAAGTCTTAACCACAATACCTTCTGCTTCCTTGATGTGTTTCCTAGAAACTCTACTTTGTTGGTTTATTTCAAAGCACACATTTAATCTAATGCAATAATACAATATTTACAGATTTGATCAAATTAATATTTTATGGGTATTCTTAAAATGTGTACAGTTTTTTTAATAATAAAAATTAAAATGTTATAAAAATATAAGCATATAATTCCAAGATAATAAGCTCTTTCTATGCTATATTAACAAAGAAGCAGCTTTTCTCCTATTTGAATAGTACTTGCTTGGTCTTATGGCAGCCTTTGAACATACAGAAACAAAATCTCATACCTTCAAACAGACCCTGATCCAAATCTTCAGGTCTGATTCATTGAAAGCTCAATGAACGCACTTAAGCTATAGTCATTTTACATGTTCTGGAGGTAACAAGATATATTTCAACTACTTGTCTTGACTCCCTGTTAAGGCACTTCAATAGGAATTCGTATTTTTAGTATGAGATTTACTTGATCCATTCACAAAGCCACTACTGAATGTCTGCTCATTCAAGTGTTGGTATCTTAATGAGTCATACAAATCTGGTCTGAGAAGCGCCCATTTCACTCCATTGTCTGTCCAGTGAACATAAATAACTAGTTGTAGGCAACTGCAGAATCTACGTTTGACCAAGTGAATCCTACTTGCTGTGCCTGGAGTAACAGTATGAGTTGGAAGTTAATTTGCAAATTATATTATTTATCAAGAGAGATGTGTTCAGGTACTTGGAAAAAAATCTTAATTGCAGTACAGTGCAGATTTTCATAAAACTCCACCCTGATAGCTCAGGGCAAGTTTCAGTGTGTGGCACACCCTTCATCAGTGTAATATAAAATGTTTTGACACATTCCATCATCAGAACTTGCATCAGAAGTGTTATTACTGAGCACTCCTGGGACAGCGTTATATCCTATGCTTCTATCAGTACTTTCCAGCAAATGCAAATACTTCAGGCTTACATCCAAGCAAAGAGTGTGCCTTCCTAATACCACAGAATGATCTCCCCCCTGCCTGTTTGTAGCATGCACTGTAATTCTTGCGGCTATGAGTGTGATAAAACAGACTTATGCTTCCTTCCTAGTTCCATGTGCTGCTGAATCACAGTTTCTGCTAGGATCTCATCCAAAACCTGCTGAGATTAATTAAAAGATTTATCCATCGCCTAAATGAGCTTTGTTGCAGGCCTTGAGGTCAGTGATGCATAAGGCAACTGGCTAAGCTTTTGAAAAGATAAAACATTGTGCTGAATTTTTGGTTCAAATTTCCACATAACATAGCATTTCAGTTTTCCCTGAATTTGCCTCATTTCATGGAAACACACTTTGTTTGCACCACAATCTGGTTGAATGCCTGTTGAATCCAGCTGAACGTCTGCCCAGCCAAGTGCACCGTCTGATGCTAAAAGCAGGACAAGGCATTGACCACTCAAGTCCTCACTGTTATAATTTTTGTTGACATTTTACCCAGTATTTGAAGTACTGTATTACTTTGGTTTTTACATTTACCAAACAGTGTTACTTTCTACATGAGATAATAGAGAAAAGCAGACCTCGTTGTGCATATATTTATTTCCAGCCAGTCTTCATAGAATTAGTGGTGCTTGCTAGGTGCTGTGATCCTTCTTATTTAACAAGGCAGAAGATGCTTTCTAGACTTATTAAGGAACCATTCTGGTTTTCTATATTTACTTAAACACATATTTTATTTAGAGTATACCTTGGCTGCAACTCAAAGGTGTGATTTCAGCTGAAATACACACTTATTCAGGCTAGACTTAAACTGAGTGGTATAGGAACAGACAGGAGTATAGTTGTTACCTACCTGAGGCCATAGCCAGTGCTGTAGATGACTTTTGCAGCCTTTAGAGGCTCAGTTTGTAAGAGACCATGAAAAATTAACAAAATTAAGTTCCTGGGAAGCAGTGAAGGTGGTAAAAGTGGAATTTTCATTATAGTGATATATCACAGATGGGTTTAAAACTTGAGTCTGGTAACGCTTGCTTAACTCCAAAATGTGAAAGCTGAACACAGAGGGATTTTTCAACTAGCATCACCGCCTGGCATGCCGAACATAACAACAACCTGTTTTACTTCCCAAATTGTGTCTCCAGAGTATCCACTTCACTGGCTTGGAGGAGTTGAACATTATTAAATCCTTTCATGTTAGGCCATACTCTTTCAAAATTATTCCTAATATGCAGAAGTCAGGTCCAAACTAAGTTTCCCTCACATAGTGATCTCAGTAAGTTGCTGTGCAGTTCCCTGCTTCCAGTTTTGCACACAAATTAGTCTCTCAGGTGTTTGTCAGAGCCAGGTGTTTAAAACCTACTTAGTTCTGAGATACTGCCAAATGTTCCTTTCTTTGGTCATGAAAATGATGTGTAGCCTGGCTAAGGGCTTTTCTTTAGCTAAACACAGATGTCCTAGCAGTTTAATAGGACTAATGTTTCATCTGCCTGTTCTGGATGGATGAGTATTTTTTTAGCAGAGGATCTTTTGTGCCCAACAACAGAAGCTGGTGCGAATGCAAAAGCTTTTCAAATCTAGGCACCCCTAAGTTTAAGTTGTACCAATTTAGCACAAACAGAAGTGCTGCTTGTTTTTGTTTGAGTTACCAGCCTGACCTAGATCAAACTAAACAGTGACATGTAACTGCATAATAAAACTCTAGTGTAGAGGACCGTAAATGGAAATGAGCAGATTAGCTGAGTGCAGGGAAATGTACCAGGCCTGTAAAGTTTGGTGATAAATTATGCTTACCTGAAACACAAGTCAAGTCCAACAGAACAAATAGTTTAACACTTAGTGAATGTGAATAGGATACTGGCTTAGCCTAATTCTCTAGAATAATGATTATTTTCCAATTACTCCTGACTCATTTTTATTCACTGTCTGTGGAGGAATGTGCAGAGGAGGCTTGAGATGTTATATGCGGTGTAGTTAAGAGTATACACTGGCTATAGGACTGAAGTTGGCTCAAAATGTCCTTATTTTACCTCATATGTACTCATGCTCCTCAGCTTCCTATCTACATAGTGTCCTAATAGCCACTTGCTGAGCTGTGTTGCAAATGGGGCCCTGAAATGAGCTGTGTTAGAAGTAAAACTCTCTCCAGAAACTGCTGGCTCAGACTGCAGAGCAAGGATGGGAGGGCTGCGGAGTGCAGAGCTGGGAGGTGGCGAATGGAGAATGGGAGACAGAGCTTCTGGGGCTGGCTTTTAAATGGGAGCCCATCATACAGTATAGCTACTCCCTATTCAGGTACAGTATTCAGTGTTGTTTGGGCACCAAAGAAGGAGCAATGTAGGAGTTGAAGTGGTGTTTTGGGAAAATCGCTACTAAGGTTGCTATGAGAATTAGTAGCTGCAGTGCACTTTTGAAAAACAAGACTTTGTTTAGATGCTGGTAAGAGGTGACTCTTACATTTATGTCTGAAGTGGGCTATTATGTGTTTAAGTTTTTTGCTAACTGGGAACTTACTGAATCCTTATGTACCACATTTGATTACTAAATGGTATGTGTAACCATGAAGATCCTTTGCATGTACTTACAGAATCGTACGTCCTGTTTAGAAATGAAGTGATAGAAAGGGGCTTTAAGTGTCTTAGAATCACAGAATCATAGAATCACCAGGTTGGAAAAGACCCATCGGATCATCGAGTCCAACCATTCCTTCTAACAAAACAGAGGGAATCAGAGGATGGTATAACTTCAGCAGAGGAAACTCCATATTGGATCAGGAAGGGAATGAAGGGGGTATGTTCAGAGGACCGAGGACTTCAGAGATCTCCAAGTGGTAGGCTGGACCTCCATTAATTTAATCTGCCTCTGAGTACATGGATATACTTGTGAGAAATGGAGCTTTCATGTTGTTATGGAATGGCATCTGACACTTATTTCTGTTTATCCATTTCTTATCAGTGATAGATCAGTCCCAAGCACATTTGCTGGCATTTTTTAATTCATTAATTAAATGAATTAATTAATTAATTAAAAAATGCCAGCAAATGTTCTTGGGACTGGGATTTGATTGCCTTTACCCTCAAGCTGACCTTGGCATGGTTTTGCCCTGGCCAGCAAGTGCTTTCTTGAACAATTCATGGTGCAATTTGGGAGTTAGCATGGACCATACTCAATAGGAAGTTCAGATGTGGCTGCCTTGTTTTGGACACTGAGGGAATTGATTAGGCTTGACAGGTATGGTGGAGTGGACTCAGTTGGACTCAGTGCCAGAGGCTGAAGAAGTGTGCACTATGAATAAGTTTGCCATCCAAGGGAGGGGTACTTGGGATGCAGCACTACTCGTAAGCACTTTTTCCAGCCATCTCCAAGAAAAGGAGTGGCAGTGACTGCTTGTCTTCCCTGCCTCTTTATCACAAGCAATGAGATAAGGACTTAGAAATGACAACAGAACACACGTCTCAAGCTTTGCCTCATCATGCACCTTTTGCAGATGAGGAGCTGCCATGACAGACCTTCCAGGCATCAGCTGTGGTTGCTGTTTCCCTCACCTACAGAGGTGCCACCCTCTCTTCTGTCACTGCTAAGACTGGCACTCCAAAAAGTATCAGCAGAGGTATGACATTTACAAAAACAAATGTAAAAGGTGTGAAAAGACTGCATGACTGCCTGGGATACTGTTAGAACACAGTGTTTATGTACATTTAATATTCATATCTGATTTTCATAAGAACAAAACACGATGCTTCTGCTCAGAGCTGTAACTGATGTATTTTGTCTGTGTAACACGATGTAGAGGATGCCAAGCCCAGCACTCCTGACTTCAAGAACAGGGTGGAATTTCTAAATATATTAAACTTGTGGAAGGATGGAAGAATTCAGACAAAACAAAACATCATTAGGTGTGTCTAGTCTGCAGTTACATTGAATATGTTAAAGGAGCAGAACCTCACCTGCTTTTTGGACTCTAAAAGTGGGTTAAGATGCATATGCAGACACGATCTTATTTAGCAGATATTGGGCACAGAGGGCAGTCCAGCCAGAGCTACACTACTCATTGGTTCACACGTAAGTAGCTATAAGGCTCCATGAATTTCTGCCAGCATCATTCTCCCTGTTGAGACCCAGAATGGTCCCAACCTGCCTCCAAGCCTGAGCCCTATGCCAGCACACCTTGGCTGGCTCTCCAGGTCTATCCAAGTATCTGCAGTGCAAAGCCTTAATGAGAAATGGGCAGAAAACATTACTCTCAGAGTACATTTTGTGGGATATTATGTTAATGGGAGAATCCCACCCATTCCCCAGCTGCATCTACCTGAAGATATGAAGTGCGAGGGCTGTGAGGTGTAGAAATGTACTTGTGGATATAGGTGTATGTTATAGGATCATTGAATGGTTTGGATTGAAAGGGACCTTAAAGATCTTCCTGTTCCAACCCCCCTGCCACGGGCAGGGACACCTCCCACCATCCCAGGCTGCTCAAGGCCCCATCCAGCCTGGCCTTGAACACCTCCAGGGATGGGGCAGCCACAGCTTCCCTGGGCAACCTGGGCCAGTGCCTCATCACCCTCATAACGAAGAAACTCTTCCTTATGTCTAATCTAAATCTGCCCCTCTACAGTTTATCCCCATTTCCCCTTGTCCTATCACCACAAGCCTTTGTGAACAGTCCCTCCCCGGCTTTCCTGTAGCCCCTTCAAGCACTGGAAGGTCGCTAGAAGATCTCCCCGGAGACTTCTCTTCTCCAGGCTGAACACTCCCAACTCTCTCAGCCTGTCCTCGCATGGGAGCTGCTCCAGCCCTCGGATCATCCCTGTTCTCCTCCTGAGGACCCTCTCCCACCGCTCCACCCCCGCTCCCGCCGGGTTCCCCAGCACTGCCCTCCCCGTCCCTCGCACCCACCCCCGCTGCCCCCCGGCCCCGCCCCGCAGCCGCTCCCTCCATTCCCTCCCGCCCGGCTCCGCCGCAGCGCCCAGCGGGCAGCACCTTCGGCGAGCCATGGCTTGCACCCTCCTCCTCCTCGTCCTCCTCTTCTGCAGCTCCGCGGCGGCCGGGTACGTGGGGCAGGGTGGGCGCTTCCCCGGGGCTGAGCGACGCTGCCTCCTCCCCGTCCCGGGGCGCTCGGGGCGGCCACCTCCAGCCGCCGGGACCCTGCGGCTCTGGGGGACCCGCGCCGGGGTCAGGGAGCCACCGGGCTGGAAGAGACCTCTGAGAGCGGTAGGCATTGGGAAGAAACCCTTCCCGATGAGGGTGATGAGGCGTTGGCACGGATTGCCCAGGGAAGCTGTGGCTGCCCCATCCCTGGAGGTGTTCAAGGCCAGGTTGGATGGGGCTTGGGCAGCCTGGGATGGTGGGAGGTGTCCTTGCCCGTGGCAGGGGGGCTGGAACTGGATGGGCTTTAAGGTCCCTTCCAACCCAAACCACTCTATGATTCTGTGATTCTGTGATTCTATCTTAAGTTCTGGGCCCCTCAGCACAAGAAGGATGTTGAGGCTCTGGAGCGAGTCCAGAGAAGAGCGATGAAGCTGGTGAGGGGGCTGGAGAACAGGCCTTATGAGGAGCGGCTGAGAGAGCTGGGGGTGTTTAGCCTGGAGAAGAGGAGGCTGAGGGGAGACCTCATTGCTCTCTACAACTACCTGAAAGGAAGTTGTGGAGAGGAAGGAGCTGGCCTCCTCTCCCTAGTGGCAGGTAATAAATAGGACGAGAGGGAATGGCCTCAAGCTCTGCCAGGGGAGGTTCAGGCTTGAAATCAGGAAAAAATATTTCATGGAAAGGGCCATTGGGCACTGGCAGAGGCTGCCCAGGTTGGTGGTTGAGTCACATCCGCTGGAGGTGTTTAAAAGACAGATGGATGAGGTGCTGAGGGACATGGTTTAGTGATTGATAGGAATGGTTGGACTCGATGATCCCGTGGGTCTTTTCCAACCTAGTGATTCTATGATTCCATGATCATCAATCCCAACTGTACCTGTCCACTACTAAATAAAATTGGGTGGACACTGTTACTTCCTGTTGAATTGTATTCCACTCCTCTGCCCGTTTGCATTTTCCAGGCCTACGTACCTGGTGGCAGTTCCCTGGAACATCCGTCCTGGAGTCAACGTGACTGTTGGGGTGGCCCTGCTGCCGGACAGCCCAGCACAGGTCACCGTACGGGGAGAAGTGATCAAAGATAACGAGACCATCCTGAGTAGGGAAATGGTCTTTGAGAAAGGTAAGAGAACGGAGTTAGATTTAGATTTGCCTTCTTCCCTGTATTGTTTGTTTCTCCAAAATATCACAGCTTCTAAACAGTGCTAGAATAGGAACTTTATTTCCCCAAGTATTTATGGGAAAATAATCTTGTACTCTGCTGACTCTGTGTGCAGGTAGGTGGCCAAGCTGGATAGCGAGTGGTTGCGTGAATGTACTAACTCATTGTAGACTCTGAAAACAATCAGATAGCAGTGAAGTGTGATGGATGTGGGGTTTCTGAGGAGTCGGGAAGTACTCTGGTCAGTGTAGTGTGGCCACCAAAGAAGTAGTAGAGGAAGAAATGCTCACTGGTAGGCTTGTTGTTAAAATGCTAGATGGAAGGAAGTGAGATAGTGGCAAGGTTGGAGCAAGTAAGATGACAGAGCATCTGGAGCAGGCTGCTTCTCATGCCCTAAAAAAGGGAGGACCTGAGGACCATAGGAATGGAGGGATGACTGTGTTGGACATCATTACTTGAAAGCTCTGTGCATATGTGGAAACATAAATGTTTCGTAATCAAGAACTGAATTGTGGGACAGGTTGAGAATTGAAGATAGCAGTCCTTAGAGCAGCCTAATTTAACATATGGCCCCTGCACAACAGTAGAGGTCCTGGTGGCAGTTCTGAGTAGTTGGAAAACTTAGATATCCTGGTCACTAACCTTTTAATGAAAGACAGCTAGGAAAAGAGGCACAGAGATGCTCTACCTGAGATTTGCCCTCATTGGTAAGAAGATATCTTGTCTGGATAATCCTCCTTGCAAACTGCTCTTAGTTTGAGGCAATATAAAAATGATACCCAAACTCTAGCTTATTATTAGTCAAAAGTAGAGAATCTGGGAGCAGTATGAGGTCCTAGAAATATGCACTTCCTCCTTTTTGACATCAGCTATTGACGTCTTATAGTTCATGTAGATGCCTTAATTGGAAGCATCATACCTTTGTTTAAAGCCTTCATGAGAACTCACCTCTCTTCACAACCTGTAGAGAAGACTGAGGCTTTGACTGTCATGAACTGCTTTTGACCAGCCCCAAAAACTGATGGCCTCGTGATGCAGAAAAGCATGTCTGATCAAAAGTCTTTTTGCTATTTTAAGTACTCTGAAAAAATTTCCCAGAACTATGCATTGGCGTGTTTTACTTCATGTTGGGTATTGTTTACCCACTTGGACTTTATATTGTTATCAGGTACATGTCCTCCAGCAGCCAGTGTAAAAACATAAGCCTGGGGCAAATGTCCTGTAGTGCTATGGCTAATTAAAAAAAAATAAAAAAATGAATGAAGTGTTCATTCCTAACTTAAATAAAATTTATACACATGATGTTTTAGTTTCCAAATCTAATACTAAAAGTTGTGGTGATGTATATCTTGGGCAATTCCTTTAGGAGGATGGGTTTGCTAGCACCTAAAATCTGCATGCAAGTAAAACAGACTGGCTCTCGTGCCTATGGTCATTAATCTTAAGTCTCCATAATGTGCTACGTGCCATATTTAGATTTTGCGTCTTGAAAAGCACAGGCCAAGCCTCTTGGACTAGGCACAGTGGAAGATTCAGCTGTGGATAAAGAAACATTCTTACTCTGTGGGGAAAATAACTAATATATTTATAATGCTATTAGTAGTAAACTTGTCTTTTAAGTTCACAGTTCCTCTACAAAACCTTCCTGGCAGTATTTTTAAACAAAACCAAAACAAGCTCAAACCAACTGATTTACTGTTTTAAAGAGAAAAGGTGTCTTCTCCTTTCCTTCCTCTGACTGTACTGGTTTTTATTTCCTGCTTCTGTTCTGCTTAACATCAAGTTGAGTGAGCTTTGCATGAGTTTCAACCTGTCGTTGTCCTTTTCAACATTAAAAAGCAGGCAAGCAACTGGTAGTTCAATGCATGTGAAAATATGTGGATGTCTGTATCTGCACAGCACACAGAATAATGCTTGACACTGAAAGCTAGAATGGTGAATGATCAGGAAAAGATATGCTATAGGACATTACTTGAAGTGCATTGATCTATTGATAATTTTTTTTTCCTGTCTTTTACATATATATTTGAATTTTCCATGCTTTTTAACTTGATAGATGGAACAGAAAAAAGAAGAAAAGAAAAGGTCCTGGGCATGCAGCATATTTCCTCTTGCAAAAATCTTAAAAAATTTAGTATGTGGCCATCCATTCTTTAAAGCCGAGTTACATAAATTGTTAGTAATTTGTATTCTGTCAACAAATATGTAAGCAAAACTGTTAGGGGCCAGGAGCGAGGGAACTGCCTCGTAACAGAGGATGTAGTGTTGAAGTTGTGTATCTGAAGGTGCTATGTGATTGGATCAGTTGTGAATAGAGTTACTCAGGGAGAAAGCAGGTTTTCAGGGAGAAAGCAGTTTGGCAGCATAAGTCTCTAAGCATTAAATTTTTCACTGAAAACCAATGCAACCGTAAGATAAAATATGTAGTGATATCGTAGCTGTGTGATTCTAAGGATGTAACTGAAGGAAGCCTGGGGAGGTTTTATTAGGGTGGCTGTCCAGTTGGAGGAAAGAAACCAAACATATCTCCAGGCACACAAAATCATCTTAAATGACATCATTGCTACATATATTAGTGCCTAGAAAATATTTGGGTCCATCACGTCACAGAGAGTGGCTGATACAGTGGCATTACTGTCCCTGTGGTGCACATGAGTTTAATGAGTTTTATTGCCATGCGTCTGTGCCAAATAAGTATTGGGAGGCAGGGTGTATCTGAAGTTGTTGACTGTGCTGAATATCTAGAAAGCTGGAGTTGATTGTCTCTTTGTTAGGCTACAAGTTCAGTGGCACTGTTGCCTAAGCTGTCTCAGTTATACTCTGTATTTTTCCTTGCACGGTGACAGCAAAAGCAGAGTGTTAACTGCTATGGGAAACTGATCCGATCAAAAAATAACGTTTTGTTTTGTTGAATACATTTTTAGGCAGACAGGTTCTCTGGTTTAGTATGCAGACATTTGTGGGGATGGAACTGAGATGGACGCAGAATTGGGAATTGAATGCTGATGGTAGAGGACAGACTGAGGACATGTTTTGTATTAGTACTGTTAAGTCTTGCAGACCAAGTTCAGCCAAGTACTGGAGTGCGAGAGGTATTACATACCTGTCTGACAAATTGCATCTGCAGTTGCTTGATGTTCAGGATGCTATCTGGTTCTTCTGCAGTAGCTCAATATGGTATATGTGCTTGTCTTGAAGTTTCTGAGTTAGCTCCATAAAAGAATCTTGTGGAATCAGAGGCCAATTGTTTTTTCCTTTATATGATATAACTCCTGCTTTATGTAAAAAATAGAGTGCTACCCTCTGATGGATGATAAAATATGCACTGTTTTAATGTTACTGGAAATAGAGATTTGATTTCCGAGTGATTTTGACCATTAGAGAAAGACGTTAGCAGTGGAACTTGGTTTACATCGTAATCCTGCTTTTCATATAACAAAGGGTAAAGTACCTAGTTTATATTCATTGGAGTAAGTGAGAAAATGTGCATGCATGTTCATTTAAAGAAGTGCTGATATTTTCAGCTTGGCTTAACACATCAGAATCCAAATGTAGCAAGGGAGATTGTTTAAGACAAATGTTTCGCACAGAAGTTAAGTTCATTAGATTAAATGTAGTGAAAACAAATGAACTGAATGCCTGCAAGCTGGATGCTGCTGCTACAGGTAAACTTTGTGTGAGCAAGCACAACCCCCCAAAACAAGTCAGTGTGTTCCTGGGAGAGGATAGGATTCCAGTGTCTGAAACAGACTCCAGAGGAACACAAAGCACTAACTAAAGCTGGTTTTGTGCATGTATCAAGCCTTGACACATTTTCAGTGGAGGCAGTATCAGAAAGATCCTTACCCTGATTGAAAATGACTGCAGAAGATAACAATGACTTATGTGCAATTTGAGCTGTTGGATTTTCTGGGTCAACAACAAAAAAAAAGATGGAAAATCAGACAGGCAAGTTAAATTTTATGCATGAATAGCTTGATTTTCAGTGATTACAGTGAATGGTGACTCTTGCCATGCATATTTATCCAGTCATTGATCAATAAAGATGTAGTTTGAATTGGCAAGAAGTGTTGTCTTACAGGGTTTGCTACACAGACATTGCAGTGTGTGTTTGTGCGTGAGAAACCTTATACCTTAATTGTGAGAGCTTCTGAAAAGTCTGTTTCCCTTGGTGCTAGAATGATTTTGAAGAGTAAGTTGCATTTAAGTTGAAAAAACAAATTTGCTTTAAGAAAAACTTTCATGTGTAATGAGGTGTTGTTGTTTCCCGACTGTATGAATGGTTATAATTCTTAAGAATAAGATTTAGTTAGAGCTTCTGGTAGTTAAGGTACAACATGATGTATTTAAAGCATGGTGAGTGAGAACTACTTTGTGAACTGAAAAATGTGGTTTAAAATGTTATGTGTAGTTCAGGTACTTGTACGTGTTAATTAATTTGCACTGCTTTTCTGTATTTTGTACTTGTTGACAGAGGTTACCAAGCTAGAGTGTGGTAAATACTCACCTGGGATTTTTGAAACATGATAGAGTTTGTGAGAACATCTGTCAAGCTCAGACATGTAGTGATCATCCATATAGACAATGGAAAGTCTGCTTTTACTGGAAGGCATGTTTAGCATATTAAATAATATGGTTCTGACCATGTTAGTATGTGAAACAGCGAAAACCACTAGCCATAAGTTGTAGAGTAACAGCTAAATGGGAATTAATGGCCTAAGTATGCCAGTCCTTTATGTTAACCTTCAGTTGCCTCTGTACCTGATTTCAGAATAAAATGACTGATCACTGGTGACTACAAAATCTGTGCTGAAAATCTGTGGGACAGAGGGTTTTGATAGCAGTTTAGGGGGACAGCTCCTTTCTGCCTAGTTCTGTATCAGTGCCAAACAGCAAGAGGGCAGGAGTCCTATAATTTTGCATCCTTAACCTCCAAATGTATATGTAACTATGCCTCATGAAAAGTAAGTCATCAAATAGTCAGCACATGCAGATAACCTATGCAAAATCAGAATATAGAAAAAGTTGTGGGGAAGGAGGTGTTGGGGCCAGTGTTGTTCAGAGACAATGGAGCTAGCAGGGAAGAGGATGTTCTTTTATGGGCTTTTGTATTGCTGGAGTACGTATAAGACAAAAAAACCCGAACAGGTTTCTGTGCCTGTTGTTGGATCCATCTTGCTAACAGGCCCATTATACAGTTTGCGGAAACATGTAAGTAACAGTCCCATCCATTATTTGAGCTTTATCTTATTGATTGGATGCTGTTTGAGATTTGAGGGTCTTTCTGTGTCTCAAGGCTTATATGTTCACGTGCACAGTCATTCTGGTCACCATGTTCTTCATCGAAATCCAGCCAAGGAGAGTGTGGCAGATCAAGTACTGCAGGCTGTTTCATGATACCTTGAGAAGAGTGGAATGATTTATTTGCAGCAGAAATGGTACCAGTGTGGGGTTCCCTGTTGCTGCTGTGAACTGGAGGGGCTTGACAGCTTTTAGGAAACGGAAGAGAGAAAAAAAAACCAAAGTAAAGGCTGTGATTTTTTTCGGAAAAAAAGCAATGCCAATGAACAGTAGGAATTGGGAGCAAGATGCTATCAGAAACAAGAAGGAAGGGAAGCAAAGGGAGAAAGCTCTCGAGGGATTCGTATTAAAGGCATATATTTACGTTACCCTAACATAGCAGAAGAGTAAGAAACAAGGGAACTAAACACGATATTATAACTGGCCAAAAACAGCAGAAAAGAGGAAAATTATGTGTATAAACTGAAAATGACGTCACATTACAAAGACTGAGCTTAAAGTATTAGCGTGGATATGAAAGGACAAAACTGGAAAGACCAAATAGTGAGTAGGAAAGAATATGAAGGATAATAATGCAGTATTTTTAAATATCGTATGAGTAGCAAGAAAGCTAGCAAAGGATGTGCCTACTCTGCCTTAGAAGAGCAGCATTGGTCAGTGATGCAGAGAGGTAGTAAGTGTTCAGTCTTCACCAAGGTTCAACCAACTGCAATTGAAAAAGGTTAAGAATTAAGGCAACAAAAGGGGAGGGACTGATTAAGAAGTACTTTGTTAAAGTAGATATTCAGTCCTGATAGAATTGTCTGTAGACTATTTAGGTGATTGAGTGAAATACTTTTAAAACTGCTAGTGAAGTTTTGAGAGCATGTGTAAAGAGATTAGTTCTGGAAGACTGAAAACCTGCAGATAAACTGTATTCAGCCATGGGCTGGCAGGGGTTGTAGATGGAAAAGGAGCATGATATTGCTATATTTTGACTTTAGTAAGGCTTTTGATAGTGTGACGTGGCACTCTGACAGGCCAGCTGGGGACAGCATTCAACTCTTATTTAATATGTTTGTGGCTGGGTGGAAAATAATATTCACAAAGTAGGTCGAAGTGTTTCACTTTCAAACTGGAAGTGGGTCACCCTGAAATGGTATTGTTCAGTATGACTACCAGGGATGAAAAAAGGGAGAACATTTATTAGGTTAGTGAAGGGGTGGCAGCTGGCAAGAAGGATTAGATTTTAAACTCATTTTGAAAATATGGTAAATGACTAGGGGAAAAAATGGAGTGTGATTCGCTGGGACAACTGCATAGTTCTCTTGTTGGAGAATAAGAGCGTGTGTTTACTGGATGGAGAACAAGATGAGGCAGCAGTCCTGCAGAAAAGTGCGTGTGTGTGTGGGGAGTGAGGTGGATAATGGTTTAAAGATACCAAAAGGTAAAGGCTTGTAAGTAATACCATGGTGCACAAAAAGAAGAAGGCAAATGCTGTGCCTAAATGTATACACAGAAGTATTTTCTGTAAGCTATGAGAAAGTATTCTAGTAATCTTCACAATTTTAACTGGGCATCCTGGGGAATGCTGTGCCTGATTTGTGGCTGTGAGGCAACTGGGGAAGTTCCAGGGAGAGGTCAGAGGGGAGGGAAAGACCAGAGATCTCTCAGGAGGCAAATTCAAACCAGACAGAAGAAGGTGAGCCTTCACATGATATGGAAATAAATTGTGGAACTCTGTGTCCTAGGTGTTGTGGATGGAAAATGTTATTGCACAAATTCATAAGAAAAAAATCCTTCAAGTCCTGGTTCAGTATAAAGGCACTAGGTTTGGCTTTTCAAGCCCCAAGCCTCAGATTGCATAGGCTGGGAAGAGTACCCAAGGAAGGGTCATTGGATTTGTTCTGTTTTTTATGCTGTTCAGATATCTGCTCTTGACCATTACTGGAGATGAGACCTTGGGCTGAACAGACTTTTGATTTGACTCTAGGAGTCTCTTCTACATTCTGAAAACCATTTGAAGAGAAATGGGAGGAACTGGGGTGTAGTGTCAGGAGAAGTGTGCTGTGCACCTGGTTATTCCCCTTCAGGTCCACAAAATGTAACTTTAAAGACAAAGGGATGGGAGCTGACAGTGGATATCCAGATGGGTCTAAGGTGATGTCCTTAGTGTTGTTGGAGTAGAAAGACATCCGAGCTGAAGTGTCAGAGAAGTACTTGCAGAGCCAGGATGCAGTCGGGAAATTCATAAGTCTCCAGTCAAACACAGGTGGCTTCTTATTTCATGGGACTCTTAAGATTCCTTGCTCTGGCAGCATTGCTGATTCCTGTGCTTTGCTATCCCTGACTCCGTGTTTGTGAGGGCAGAGTTGAGATCCTGTCTGCAGAGACTGAATAGCACATGGCACAAGATGATGCTGGTTCACCTAGGTTCACTGTAGTCTGAATAGGAATGTGTGTAGAAAACATAGCCAGAGTGACAGACCCTTCTCCCAAACTTCTCCAGCTTCCTGGAGGTACAGCTGTGAGGTGCAGATGCTTATTTTGTGTGGTTAGGGAATTATATTGCCTTTATTCACTGATGAGGGAAGTCTCTGGTAATATTTTTATGTATCTAAATGATTTTGTGGTCTCAGAAAAGTTATGTGGCTTTGTCATCACAGATTCCGAATGCATTCCAGAAAATGGAAGAAAACCAATATGAAAATAAACCTTCTTTCACTCCCCCTAAGAGGAAACTTAAATAGTTCCTGAATGTTTTATTTGCAGTGAATGGGTTTGAGAGGTGACTTGACTTTGGAATTTCGTTCCACTTGCAATGATAGATGCGGGAGGTTTGTATTAATACCATCAAATTTCTGGCACAGATAGGCTTGGCTACATTTTGTTCTGTATGATTGCCCTATATTCTAACTCAGAATAAAAACTGCAGCTGTTTTAAATTTCAGTATAGTGGCTTTGTCTGTGTTTATTTCATGGACATCAGAATGGATAATAATGATGGTCAATAGTGCCTTGAAAGCAGGATGTGGAGATGCCTGTGAGTTTGTGTGTTTATGTATAATTGCCAAGGAAAAACTAAGTGAATGAAATGAATTTCCCATTTAGTTGTTTAAAAGGCTTAAGTCTGAGATTATTCTGAATTCTCTGCATTTTTTTGTAAACTGATGTCAAGAAAGTTTTCTCCGTAGTACTCAAAACTTGTCTTGCTAATAGCTATGGATTTGTAATTAATGGGAATATAGTTGTTTGGATGTGGTAGGCAGTGATAATGTCATGTGCGTGACAAGAAGTCCATGGATGGCTTTTAGGGGCTGATCTCAGGACAAAGTTGAATAGAGCCTGTACTTGTGTTTAAGTGTCTGGGATAGTATCTGCGTGATAGCAGTCAGAAGATCTCTGATTAAAAAGATGATTTAATGTTAGAAGTATGAAGCCGTTTTGTTTTCCTACACAGCATGCAGTGTTTCAGATAAACCACAGAACGTTTCAAGGACTGCGTTCTTGCAACTGACCACTCTAACCACTCAGCTGAAAGTGGTAATAATAAGGTAATTTATAGGGTTTTTTTTTTACTTAAGAAGGCTGAGTGGAGAATTAACTATCTGAATTATCACCTAAGTCTGAAAAGAAATTGGAAGGGCCAGTCTGCTAGAAGCTTGGTGCTCGCTTGTGGATGGGATCATGGATGAGGCAGGGCAAGGGAAAAGTTGTGCAGCATCCGCAGTGTCTGTCTGAGGGGTGGGAGGTGGTGGTTTTCCTCAGGGGTGGATCTGCCAGTGCTGCTGAGAGAAGGGCTGAGCTTGTAAAAGGGACAGGCCGGGAGATACCACGACTGCTTTGCCACGTGAAGTAGAAAGACATGGGAAACGCCATGGTGAGGGGGCAGGGGAAAGGCAGCACCCATTCTCTTCTTGTCATTCTTTTTTGGTAGATCTCTATCTGTTCTGTTCTCATCCAGAGCGTTTCTGGTTGCGCTTCCTGTGGTTGAGTTCCCACCACTCTTCTGATCATGGAGTAAATGAAGATGATCAGGGAAAAAACTTTGGATTTAGCTGGATGAGGTTTTTTTGTCGTGTAATTGTCCTGGTTGTCAGGAAAATATCCCTACAATCTGCATTGCAAACTGAAGCTAGAACTTGCTAATGGCTACAGAGTGTGGTAAAACATGGCTTTAATGGCAAAAATGTCTGTGCACACTGCCCTTCTCCTGTAGAACTACAGTGCCCTGTCTCTTGCCCAGACCCTCAGATGATAAATACTGATCCAGATCAGGTTATTCCTCCCGTCCCTTTATGCCTTCCTCCACAGGCAGCACTGCTGCCTCTCCACTCTCTCTCCCTTTATAATTTCTGAGTGCTTTTAGCCTTCCAAATTGCAAAAAGGTCTGAAATGGATAAAGAGGTAGTGGGAATAGGGATTAGGGTAATGAGTGGCTGTGGAGGGAGGGGTACATGGTGCTAGCAGGGTGGAGGGGTTTAGGAGGCTTTGTGGAACAAGAATATACCCCTTTACGACAGGCCTGTTGGCTTCATTTGGGCCATATACTGATGTCCACTAGCAATCCCTGTTGTTTGAGTGCTGTACTGCCCCTCCTTCTAACATCTGGCCCAAATTTAGCCAGGACTTAACAGTAGTGGCTCACACTATGTATTTTGGGCTACTTGCGTAACTACACAGTGCTAATTTGAGTTCTAATTTTAGGATGAAGACTATAACACATTTAAAGAAAACCGCAAACTTGACACATTTGCTAGCCTTTTCTTAATGAAGAAAATTTTTTTTCACACCCTGAGCAGTTTAGGCCTTGCTGTTTATGCTTCCTTCTCCTTTTACACAAAAATAGTATATATTCTGGATAGAAAGAAAAATCTGGAAGGACAAATGTTATTTTGTATTTCTCTGATGTTAAAATGAGTTTTTGAAACAGATTCTGTAGCTGAAGAAATTCCATTTACCACTGCAAAAGAAAATGCTTTCCTGTAAACATTTCCTAAGCATAGATATGTGAGCACAGCTGCCAGAAGAAGGATGTGGAATCATTTCAGTAAATCAGTCTGAAGCGATTCCAGTTATATTTTTCCATTCTCACACAGCGCTAAGAAGGACTCAGGATGTCAGTAGAAAAGATTAAGTATTCCGTGTTAAAGTTGAGCCTGTTTGTAGTGATACCTGCCACCTGAGCTAGAATATAGAGTCAAGACCTGAGTTTGGATGAATTAATTAGAGACTGAAGAGCTGCTGTACTGATTTTTATTGGCCCAGTTGCTAGTTCAGTGTGCCAAGCCATACAGCTATTTTTCTGAAACCTCTGTCCTTTTTGGGGCATGGAAGCTGGAACATTTACGGCTAGTCTGAGTGCTGGTGGTGTCGGCTCAAGAAGGGGTAGCATAAGTTTCTGGGTTTGGGTCAGACGTGTGCAGTGGGAAGAATATAAGATGCCATCGTTTGTGCAGCTCTCGATAAGATGCATGTACTTGGCTCTGGAGAATTTTTTCCTCTTTGTTTTACTGATAATAAAACTGTTAAACCTCCAAAAAAATGGCATGGTGGCAAGGTACATTAAATAGACATCTATACTGGTGACATGTCTCTATCACACTTCCTTTGGTTCCTCTTCTGCTGGACTGTCCTGAGTGCTAAGGACTCTGAGGAGAAGGAGGCAGGACAATGTGGTGTTTGTTTCCACAGTATCTGTTTCCTCAATGCAGTGTTTATTGAATGAATACAGTACAAGCTTCAAGAATTCTGTGAGAGAAATGATTTTGCGAGTGACAGGGAAGGATATTTTTTATTGATGGATCACGTGACTTCTGTGGGTATTTTTTCTTGTTTGTTGTTTTCTTAACTTTCCTCAAGATTAGTCTGGAATAGTCCAGTGATTTTTTTCTGCCTGCCTCTGCAGCTAGGGCATGACTCTCAGCTGGGAGTTTTCTTTAACTAATCCCTTGTGGTAGCAGGGACTTGTGCTCTTGCCAGGTCTTTGGCCTCTGTGGACTGTTGCAGTTGTGCCAGTTAGTCCGTTGCTGTAGAGAGCAGACATGACAAGTCAGAATAAAGTGTTTTGTGGTCTGTGATGCTTGGTGCAGATGGTGTATCTGTCCTGGACTCCTTTGTAAACCTACATTTACTGCCTGGATTTAGCTACCAGTAATCATCAGGAGCTGCATTTAATAACTGAAGGGATCCATTACAGGGATGTGCTGAAGGAGGGTGACAACTACTGCCATTTCTGGGGATAGTGGACTTGATCGATGTCATGTGTAAATCATGTGGAAGTGTTACACTCTGCAGGTGGGTGTAAGTGTCCATCTGCATGACAGCAGAGCTTGCAGGAAAGCAGTTCTGTGTGCTAGCTGTTGGACCGTGGTTAACTCCTCGTAAATCTGATTGCTGTATGATTAAACAGAACTTTAATTTATCAAGCGATGAGAAAAATGTAGTGAATTTTGGCAGTTCAGCATTAGCATAAAGGAAATATTTTGCTCGCTTGAGCACATCTGAAACCATCCTTGGGCGTAGCTGAGCAGAGCTCCAGGGGATTGCTTGCAGCTCAATAGTCTCTGAGAACATGGGAAAATCTTGCATGACAGGGGAATTCACTGCAATGCCAAAGAGTTTCAGATCTGCCCAGGCTGCTCATTTCCTAGCAAAATAATTATGTAGTGACATTAATTAGAAGATTACCTCATGCCCTGGAGCCTCTTTTATGATTTTTACTGGCTAGGAACGAGATAGTGCTCTGGGCTTTATCAAGGCAGCCAGGGAGGCTGTAGCTCCCTAACACCACTTGGGAGGGTAAATGATTTCTGAGTTGCTCAAAGAAGAGGTGACTGTGATTTAAATTGCCTTCTTTCCCAACTGCTTCCACCCTCTGCATCGTAGCTGTGTCTGGCTCAGCATGATGTTAGGTCTCCCAAGCTTGGGGACTTGGAAGAAAACCTACCTAAGGTAGAAGAAACCTTCTACCTTAAGGTTTCTATCTTTCGTATGCTAGTTGTTCTCAAAATAGCTGGAGGCAAGCAGGCACTACCCTGATGAGAAAGCTGCAAAGTGCTTGCCCTGTTATGTGAAGGGTGGCTTTGGAAGCTGGTAGATGCTGCAGGGCAATGTGTAGCAGTCTCTTTCTGCACTCTGCCCTTTCAAAGCCTGTGTACTGGTGTGTTTGCATTGGCACGGGCAAAGATGGAAATAGAAACCCCGTGGTATGGGCTTTAGTAAAAATATCAGATTTGTACTTGGTGTCTCTCAGAGCATTGCAGTCACTGCCGTAGTTGTTGCTATGATTAGCTGTTTCGGATAGATTAAAACTAGTGTAGCAATATTTCTTATGTGCATATCCACTCCAAAAATCTGTGCTAAATAAAATGAAGTTCCTGTCCCATGTTGATAACCCAATATCAGCAGTGATAGGGGGTTGTTTTTGTTCTTTTGTTCTGGTGACACAGTGTCATGGGTTGTGGTTGTACAAAACCCAGCTTTAGCACAGCTTTCTTTCACTGAGGGATGGGAACTAGAGAAGGATTGGATGGGAAGGATGGGAACTAGAGAAGGGTTTATACAACTGAGAGAAATTTCAGGAGGTGGCTTTATACCATGTCTTTGTTGGTAGTTACAGATTCGCAGATTCATGTAATTGTTTAGTTTTGATCTAGCCTCCTTACCAGTGAAATATCATAATTCCTTAAATAGATTCTTCCTAGTTAACAGTAATTTTATCTCTTTTGAGTTAGGAAGATGTAAGTTTCCTGTAGCTAAAACGATGTCTCTTTTAGTGTGATTGTTTGGGCATGGAGTTGTTTGGGTAGATGTTGGGAATAAATGTATCAGCCAGTTAAGAGAGGGTTACATTTCCTTTGAGCTGGGGGCTCTGCAGGACTGTGTAATTCCTCTCCTGTAACTGGTGGTTGCAGTGCTGTAGCACTGTGTGTCAAGTAGGCTTGGCCAAGTGTGGGGCTCCCTGTGGCTGTGAAGTGGGGCAGGATGCCCTGAGCTACTGGCTACTGAGAAAAGAAGTGTATATTTTGCCTGAGAATCCTAGCTGAAATACCTCCAAGTCTGGTGGGTTTGCTTAGGGTCAGTGACTGCATGGGTTGCTTTTTGAGTGAAGAGGAAGAGAGGGATGATAGGAAAAAAAATGTTGGCTTTAACAGTAGCATAAACATGTTGTGGAAAGAACTGTGTTGCTTAGGACCCTGTGTCACCCAAACCCATTAAGTTTTTGAATACCAGAATGAAGTATTGGGGTGTGCTACCCACAAGCTTCATTTGTGGGATGTGAGTCACTTGGTTTAACCTAAGTCATATTTCGAATAAATGGTACATGCTGAATGGGATTTTTCCTTTAGTGCTCTGGCAGCAGCCAGGACAACCTGTGTTCAGTCCACTGAGACTTCCCTCTGTTTGCCACTGCCAAAGGAAAGAATTCCTTGACTTCTAAAACTAACATTTATTGGAGTTAAGAGGTCAAGTGATTGCTTTGTCTTGGAATGGTTTTATGTCCAGGATAAAGAAGGACATAAATTAAATCACAGAATAAATAAATTAATATAAATAAATTAATTACAATTTCTTTCCATAGTCATGAACAAATGAGTAAAAGATGGGTATAAATGGATTGCCTTTTAGGAGTTTGAAAAAGGTCTAACTGAATGGAATCAGCAAAAGAAAACATGAGTCAATGTGAGTCAGCGGTGTGCCCTGGCAGCCAAGAGGGCAAACCGCTTCCTAGGGTGCATCGAACGCAGTATAATCAGCCTGTAAAACGACGTGATTATCCCACTGTGTTTGACCTTGGTGCGGTCTCACGTTGAGTTCTGTGTGCAGTTCTGGGCCCCACAAATTAGGAAGAGTGTTAAGGTCCATGAATGCATCCAGAGGATGGCAGCAAAGCTGGTGAATGGGCTGGAAGGAATGCTGTATGAGGGGCAGCTGAGGACTCTGGGCTTGTCTAGTTTGGAAAAAAGGAGGCTGAGGGATGACCTCATTGCGCTCTACAGCTTCCTGAGAAGGTGAAGTAGAGAGGGAGGTGCTGAGCAATTCTTGCTGGTACTCAGTCATAGGATCTGTGAGAATGGTTCAAAGCTGCATCAAGGGAGGTTTAGACTGGATATTAGGAAGCAATTTGTCTCAAGGGTGGGCAAGTACTAAAACAGGCTTCCTGGAGAGGTCACTATTAAAGAGGCATTTGGACAATGCCCTTAATAACATGCTTTAACTTTTGATCAACCCTGAATTGTTCAGGCAGTTGGACTAGATGACTGTTGTAGGCTCCTTCCAATTGAAATTGTCCTGTCCTGTCCTGTCCTATCCTATCCTATCCTATCCTATCCTATCCTATCCTATCCTATCCTATCCTATCCTATCCTATCCTATCCTATCCTAAAGTACATTACATAATTAAAATAAAAGCTGTGGCAGTTATGGCTCCATGATGTAATTATATCCAAGAGCTTAACAGCACATTTATTTGGATTTTAAAAATATTTGAGGCCACATTATCTAAAGTAGTTGAAATAAGTTGCATTAACGCACATACATTAATCTGTTGGTTACTTATATGTATGGTGTCATAATACATGAGGATAGTTAATTCTTGGTACTCCTTTGCTTAGGAGTAGTAAATCTCGTGCATGGTTTTAAAAATTTTAGTCTGCATCCAAGCTCCAGAAATAATGGAAAATAATAACTTGGATGAAGTAGAGGATTGAATAGATTGTAAAGATATTTCAGTCTGTGTGAATAGCAAAGGAAAATGTTCAAGTGGAGAGCATGAATGTCAGCCCCTGCTAAACAGGGAAGTAATGTTGCTGTACACTGGATTTCATACTTTTGCAGCCTGCCAAGGGTATTGCACATCTTCCATCAAACATGTAAGGAAGGAAGGGGTGGACTGGATGTATCTGGTGAAGAGGAGAGCTGGTGGGGAGAGGAGAAGTAGCTTTAGGTTGTCGTAGAGGTAATGGCTCAGCATAGACATACTGCTGTGCTGCTAGCTTCTTTGCATAGCAGTGAAGGCACCAGGTAGGATGTTACTGCTGGAGAGAATGCGGAGGATTATGGCAGTTTTTTGCCATTTTGCCTTTCTCTAATAAACTGTGGTTTGAAGTCTTTTCCTTCTTTATTCCTTCTAGAAAAGTTATTGATCCTGATAAAAATGGCTACAAAAAAGTAGTTTCCTGCTAAACTGCAGAGGAGATTAATAGAAAATATCCTTGGTTTTTCTTACATGTGAAAGAATTACAGAATTAACTTCACAGAAGCAGAGGGATGCTTTGGTCTTAGGGCAGTGGTTCCTGAGAGAGGAGTCATTCTCAAGAATGGCAGTGCCAAACCATACCCTTCTTGTTCAGGTGGCTCGCAGCAGGGATACCATTGGTGCTCTTGGACTATTATTGGAGTGGAACACTGCATTTCAGTTTTTCTGGGCTGTTCTGCCTTGTCTGGTTCTTCTAGAGGATTTGGTATGGTAGTGATTGTTACAGAAATGCTGGATCTGGTAGCCTGGTGGTGGGGGATTGTGTCTCTGACTGGGATATTGGGTGTGTCTCTGACTGGGGTATTGGGTGTGTCCCTGCTGGTGTGTCTCTGGGCTTGTGGCAGTGGGCGCGTGATGGGCTGAGTGCTCCACTGGGATGGGACTCAGTGTTATTGGGGTTTCCCACCCTCATCCTTCCATCGTGCTCCTTCATATGGAGATGAGCTGCTTATCCCATGACCTAGTGGTAGCTGCAAGTGGCCTTGACAGGACTATGGAGAAGTAAATGCAGGGAATGAGATTTTGAGTGAAGTATAAACACAGTGTATCAATACTGACTAATACAGCAGTTGTCCAGGCTGTATATTTTCTGGTTTCATATACAGAGTGCTTGGCAGTGGTCAGCTGGCTGATAAGTGTGTGCGCGCTGGCCAGCTGGTCACAGAAGTTGCACGTCTGTTGGCTCGATGGTCCATGTGCCCTGAGCTCCAGAGCAGCCGCATCAAAGGATTTTGATTGCCTGTCTGATGGGTATTATGGGCAGTGTGGGAACTGGGGAGGAGCAGGTGCTCTTCTGATTAACCTGATAATGTTGAAGTTTTGCTAAGTTTTTATAAAGTTTCTGACAGTGTGGTATTTGTTCTTTTTTATTCAGATTCCTTTGGGACTCTTGCTCTGCCAGTAGTAAGTATTTCTTTCTTTTTCTCCTCCCTCAGAAAATGTTGACTTTGTAACTTTTCATCAGTTTGTGTTGTTGGGGTTATGTATTTTGTATGTGATCCTAGCTATTCTCACATTCTCAGATGAGTGTATTTACTGAGCAATAAAGCCAAAGAGTTTTCAGATCAATTGCTCACAACTTGTTCCAAGTAATTACAGGATTTGGGAACTGACTTCCGGCCTCAGCCCAAGCTATCATAAAACTTGAACACAGAATGTTGCTTTGTGGGCTTTTTTGACTGGCTGTTACCTACATCTTGTAGACGCACCTCATAGGCACGCTATGAGGGCTAATTAGAGCTGAAAGAATTGTGCAAAGAAGTGATGGGAGAAATATTAAAATAAAAATGTATTTATACACACTCTTCTTAAGGATTTGGAAATGCACATTCAGTGAAAGTGCGTAATAAGCCAACTATTCAATGAAAATGTATAATACCAAACTGTGTGTTGAGTGTGAATCTTGAATTTATAATCCTGGATGTTCATCTTGAAAACCTGATCTAGAGAATTATTATTTGTGGCAGGAAAAAGGTTTTGCCAAAGTCTTTATTTTTTTTAACTATCTGTAAGTTTGAGTATCCCTGTATCCAGCGAGTTTGAATTCTGATCTGAAATAAACTGTATATCTAATGTAATAATCTTGAAATGTTTGATAGATGGATAATCAATGACAATAAGCAGCTCAACATTTTGAAGACTACTTGGTTGAAATGAATCTGTATGAACTGTAAATTAGCAAATGTGAAAAAATTCAGATTTTTAAAAAAACCCTAAATTAACAAATTCCTTAATATAATCTGGCCAAATCTTTTTAAGTGTTCAAGCAGCTAAAACTGGGTGAGGTGAACTCCCTTTCTTGCTGCTATCTGAAGTGATGAAAACTGACTCATTTTTTAATAGTAAGATGTCTTTTTTGTTCATGTAGCTGTGGCATGCTTATGTTTTGCCCAAAGTGTAGTTGGCTGGTAGCAGAAGGTAGGTAATGAGTTTCTGGTTTCAGCTGTCATCTTTTCCAGAGGAAACAGTACCTTCCTTGTCTGAGGTGCTCATCACAGAGGCTGGTGTGGTCAGAAGTGTGTGGGATGGCCTTTTTCTCTCTTCAGGAGTGCCAGAATGGGGATAGTAATACCATTTACTTGGAGGATCTGTTGACTAAGATAAAATATTTGCACTGCAAGTTCTTAGTTCCTACTGCTAAAAGCTACCCTGCTCGTGTTTGGGATGAGAAACAACCCGTAGAGAATGAGTTGGTAGGGTCAATAGTTACCATTATTGCAGCAGTGACCTGGAAATGTATTATTGCAGTTTCTAGAAGCATGGATCTGTGAATCAGAAGGTTAATTTGCACCTCAGCTGTCCTAATACACTGCTGTGGCTATGCAAACGTCATTGCTTCTGACTTATATCAAGAAAGGTACAACAGGCAATTTTGTCACCATGTTGCAGGAAGGAAAGATCTCTTGAAATATGAAAAGTATAAAAATCAGGGAAGCAACTCATGTTATCTATCATTATTCATGTCAGGAAAAGGATATAGAAAAGTACATGAGGTCTCTGAATGACATTTAAAGAAGAAATTGAAGACGGTCTTTGCAAGTATGTTAGAATAATTCTGTAAGAGTACAATTCAATGCAATGATGAGACAAAACAAGTTTATTTTCCCACATTGTGAATTTGAATGTTTAGTTTCCTGGACTTCTTGTGGGGATTCCTGTCTGCTTTTTTTAGGGAATACACCATTTTTAATAAATAGTAACATTCATAAATGAGTTAATTTTGAGGTAATATTTGACGGATGCAGTAATTAAGGCTGTTCCTCCTATTTAATATATTCCAGAATACTTGGCATGGAAGTTGGACGACGTTGAAATATGTGAATCATATGTTCTTGGCAATGTGTATACAATAACCTGTAGCTGAAAAAAATGCAGTATCTGTTTCAGTGTGATGCTTTGCACCTAAAATTTAGTTATATCAGTCCAGATTTTAAAGGAAGAATCTCTTCTTCCTGTGTCATCATACGCCTGCTTATGGGTGAAAAAGAGCCTGTTTATTTTTCCCCTTTCTGCTTTTGTTTTCCTGTCTTGTTTTTAAAAACAGAAAGTCTATAGAGAGAGTTAAAATTGTAGTTAATTTCTCTTTGTAGGTAAACACACAGAGAAAGAAATGTATTTGACACAGACGTCTGCATCTACCTCGTCACCCTGTGACATTTTTCCCTGCTTGAGTATTTCTGTTACCTCACTGTGCATTCTTAAAATGGTTTTTGACAGCACAACAGCCTTTTGTTATAGAGCTTGGTAGGATACTTTTGAAGTGCTGTGCCTGGTGAGTTAACAGCTGTAATCTTCATTAACAGTGCTTCATTTCCATATGTTATGCTTAAAAATGCAAACTTGGCTGTTTTAGTTGTCTTGACTTTAGAGGTTTTGCTCCAGATTTACTGCTCTAACTGCAAACAGAAGCATGTGACTCTTAAGCTTTTTAGCAGGGCTACTTGCTGGAACCAGCTATGTGTTACATTAAAACCCCTTTCCCTCTTCAAAGAGGTGCTTCTAAGCAGACAGTGGTTACAGAAGCAGGCATCTAGACTGGGATGTCCTTGAGGTCATTCATTGTCTGTGTAGGCTCTGCTTGAGGAGAAATTCCTGTGCGCTGCAGCAGCTCTGCTTTGAGCCTTTCAAGCCCTGTGGCTTGGATTCGTCCTACCTTACATTAGGAAATCAACTGATGCATCTGAATGACGAGCTCTAGATTTTGTCTGTCCACTGGAGAGACAACGAGAGAGACGTATGCGTGGTTATTCTGATATTACGTGGTCTAAATTTCCTTGATGGGGATGTCTGTCTGTGCTTACTGCCAGCACTGAAGGAGCCTGCAATGTCTATTCTAAATAAGTTATCCATATAAAATATCTCTTCCTTTATTCCTTAATATTTTGGGAAGAATAATTATTTCACTTTCTAGATGAGTCACAATATGTGCTGTAATTATCAATCATTGAACTGAAATGAGACAATTGGTGAGCTTTCTATTGAAAAACAGTATCTCACCACATGCGATCTTCATCCTGAAGTTGTATAGAACATGAAGCTACAGCTTGTAAAAAGAAATGCAAGGTTTTCTTATTGTCTTGCTCAACTTGCCTACAGGTAGCTTCTTCAAATCTTTTATATTTGGAACCTTCATTACCAAAAAGTGACAAAGCCAGAAAAACATTACCCCCTAAAATCAAACTCAAGAAATTTCTGAGTAATTGTGAGAAGAGAGAGCACAACGTGTGTGTCTGTGAATGGTGTATGAATACTTACACTGTTAATTACTACTGAAAATTATGCGGACATGCATTGGAAAGATTCTTCTGCTAACGCAGTTTCAGGTAATTGTTGGAATGACACTTGAAAGCCCTGAAATCCTCTTTCTCTTTTTGAGAATTTACATAAGTTGACAAGTTCAGGAATAAGTCAGATTTTTATGTCAAATGTTTTTAAAATAATGGTATCTTCAAGAATATTTTGGGTAGTTAACAGTGTCACTATTTTCTTATTAGCTGCCTTTGAACAGTGCTTCTGGGAATTATGAATTGCTGGTGGAAGGCCATGCTGATGGACAGCGCATCTTCTCTAACCGTACCAGTTTGACATACATGCCGAAGAGCATCTCTGTATTCATCCAGACTGACAAATCTATGTATAAACCAGGACAAGATGTGATGTTTAGGATTGTCACCGTCTATCCTGATCTCAAACCTTACAAAGCAACTGTGAATATATATATCCGAGTAAGTATCCACAGAAACCTAGTTATACATTGGAATTTGTCATATATTACAGCTTTATTTAATAAGTGAAGATCATGTGTATTGCTAACTAAATCTTGCTAGCAAGCCTACTCACATTTAACACACAGCCTGGCTTTTCTCCTAGGACCCTCGGAAGAAATTGATTCAGCAGTGGTTGATGGAGGAGGGTGATTTGGGTGTAGTTTCCAAAAATTTTCAGTTATCGATGAACCCTCCACTAGGAGACTGGTCCATAGAGGTGGAAGTGAATGTAAGTATTAACTTTGCCAAATCACAGAGATTTCATTTCTTCTGATAGATGTGAATAAAACTGTGTTTACTTTGGTGAAGGAAAAACAGAAATAAGCATGGACCACAAAATAAGGACATTCTTCCTTCATGGCAAACCCAAGATATTATGCAAACCTCAGAAGATTTTCAGTAGCATATGGTTTTGTATGGAAAGATGTAAAAAAACCCATTTATATTTTATCATAAAGTTTGTATTTTGATTCTAAAGTACAAGTATTACTTAAAATGTGAGGATTTTTAATATAAAAGAAAGATCTAATGGAGTAGTATATTTTTTTAAAAATGCAACAACCTTATGTTCATTTTGTAAGCGAATACACAGGAATTCATTGTGCCCTGCTGTGCAGCCAGTCACTGTCTCAAGGGATGTGGAATCAAAGACTCATTTACAAATCTCTGCCTAGTTTTAGGGGTGTTGCAGCAATTCACAGTGACTGAGGAGTTACTGAGGAAAAAATAACTATGCAAAATAGAAAAGATGAATAGTAAAGTAGAACCATTGCATAACAAAACTGGTATGATCTACTTTGCGTGTTGCTGTTGGTAATAGTTCTATCAGGCCAATCCTTTAAGCTGTACACTCCTCATACACTGTGAAATATGTTCCAAAAATAGCTGGAGGTTAGGTGTTCAAAACTGTGTGTCAGGTTTGTTCAGACTGCTCTAAATGCCTCTAATTTGGGAGCTGCATTTCCAACTTGGCTTGTAGTGGCCATTAGGAGACATTTAGCTAGTACAAACACGACTGCTTAATGTTCCATAGTGAGGGAAATGATGGGATAGAAGGCAAAACTCATGTGATCATGTATTATTTGGGAGTACCAGTTACATGCTTGATAGATTTCTACAGGCTGAGACAGCTGAGGCTGGTGCTCAAGTGAGCATCAGGACTGTTTTTCTTTTCAAATGCATTCTTAAGTGGGTGTGGAGTTATTACCGTTGTCTTTGATAGGAAAAACATTTTAAATTATTTCTACCCCTTTCCCTGTGTTCAGCTGGTCCTTCCCATTCTGTTGCTGCTGTTCAATAGCTTCTTAGTCACGTTGAGGCAGCTGTAGTAAGGCTGAGATCTGAAGAGTGCCTGGGAAGTGACCCAGATTGAAAAGCATCCGTGTGTTTTTCTTTGCCTAACCCAGACCAGTTCAGTGAGCTGGTGGTTGACAGCACACACTCACTCACTCACAGTTGCATAGGGGCTTTGCAGGAGGTGGGAAAGTATGGCTCAGACACAGGAACAAAGGCTGGTGAAAGTGGTGGGCTCCTTCAACGGCTCCCTTGCCACACAAAAAGTTTGTGAAATATTGCGTGGGCTTTTTGTGCAGTCTTAAGTAATACTTAAATCAGGAGGACACTGCTGAAGGAACTGCAGCAGCTATTTTCAGGCTCTGAATGTGAGTGCCACTCCCTTCTGAATAAAAAAAAATGTACAGAAAGAAAAGGAAAGAAAAGTAGTTGTAAAATTGAAATAAAAATGCCTTATAGATTCATCTGGATTAAAGAAATAGCTGTGAGAAAACAGACAAGTGAAGTGAAGTCTTAACAGGTTGTAGTTGATGTTATTCTAAATTTTAGTTATGTGGTACCCCTACAGAAGGTTAATGGGCCTGGAAAATGTATGACAGAGTGGGAATGTCTCTGAAGTCGTGAATAACGAGGAGAAAATAAATAGGGAACACTTTATTCACTGTCTGTTCCAATACATCACTAGAGGGCACCAGATGAAAAAGGTAAAGAGCAATTTCAAAATAATTGCAACAGGATAGCTGAACTGTAGAGCACAGCATTGGTGTGTGTTATGAATACTGAAAACTCGGGTGGAATCAAAAAATGTCTGGGCTAATTCACCAAAGTACGCTGCATTAAGAACTGGTAAAGCCCTGAGGCTTGAGCTGGCGCAGTGTCACTGCTGGCTACTCTGGCTGATACAGTTCTCTAGGTGTTGAACCTTGGCTACCGATAAAGACTGGACAATGGCCTTCATGTTAGATCTAGTGCAGCACGACTTTTCCAGGTTGTCTTTATCAATACAGGATGGGGGATGATGTGTTTGAGAGGATGTGAGCAACGTGAGCTGGCAATGTGTGCTCGCAGCCAAGAAGGCTCTTATCCTGGGCTGCATCAAAAGAAGCGTGGCCAGCAGGTTGATGGAGGGGATTCTGCCCCTCTATTCCTCTCTTGTGAGACCTCATCTGGAGTATTGTGTCCAGTCTGGAATCCTCAGCATAAGAAGGAGATGGAGCTGCTGGAATGGGTCCAGACAAGCCCACAAAGATGGTCAGCGGGCTGGAGCACCTCCCATACAAGGACAGACTGAGAGAGTTGGGGTTGTTAAGCCTGGAGAAGAGAAGGCTCTGAGACCTTCTAGCGACCTTCCAGTACCTGAAGGGGGCCTCCATGAAAGCTGGGGAGGGACTGTTTACAAAGGCTTGTAGTGATAGGACTAGGGGCAATGACTATAAATTGGAGAGGGGCAGATTTAGACTACACATAAGGAGGAATTTCTTCACAATGAGGGCGGTGAGGCACTGGCACAGGTTGCCCAGGGAAGCTGTGGCTGCCCCATCCCTGGAGGTTTTCAGCGCCAGGTTGGATGGGGCCTTGGGCAGCCTGATCTAGTGGGACATGTCTCTGCCCATGGCAGGGGTGTGGAACTAGTTGATCGTTAGGTTTTCTTCTGACCCAAACTATTCTATGGTTCTATGATATTTTCATCTCGTTTTCCCTACTAGTACATTTTTTTAAATGTAGGATTTTAGCATTGAGTGTTTGGAGTTCTCGATAGAGCTCTAAGTGCTTCAATGGAATGAACAATACCTAGGGGCAGGGATAATGCTTATCACTAGGATATCTTTCTCTGGTCACAACTGTTAAGAGAAGACAATTCAAGATGGGGAGTACTGCAAAATGCTTTTGGTGCATTTAAAAAATGCTGTCTTGGGAAAAGATAAACTTGAACAGAACAGAATTGGTATTTTTTTTATTGACAGACAAAATGGTTAATATTTAAGAAACACTGCATTTAATAAATGCAAAAAAGGGGGACTAGGAGACAGATATCAATATGATTTGAGTGTGAACTCTTGCTCATTTGTAGGAAATCTAAAGATTGCAAGAAGAACTTGATGGTTAATAAAAGTATGAAAGAATTTTTAAGTTTGCTGGAAATAAAAGAGATTCTGGTGGTGTCAGAGCCCAGTAACATGAGGAAAAAGTAATTATGTGGCAGAGGTGGAAAGTTTTAATAGGGGTGATGATTCTGAGTGGTTAAGTGAATCTCGATGGGGAGACATTTGAAAGACCTCAGAATATGCATTTCCTTAGCAGAAATGACTAAGTGAGGTAACGTGGGTAACTATAGACATTTCACATGGCACGAGAAGGGAATAGACAAAGGTGATTTGGGATTCCACTGATAAAGAACTAAATTCTTTGTGGCTTTTATAGATTTGGTTAATTAGATAGATTTACTGATGTAACAAATTTTTTGTAATGAAACTGGGGAAGAAAGGTACACAGTGGGAGACTGCAGAAGTCCCATCTGTTGGTTGTATATCAAGGAATCAAATTAATTGATGGATTTATTGTTTACGGTCTGTGAGTGCTATTACAGGTTTTAAGAGGCTTTTTATCCTAGCGGAGAACGACATAGTACAAGTCAATAGAATTTGAAGCCAGACAAATTCTGTTTGACATATGTAAGTCTCTCATCAGTGATGCTCTTAATCACTAGAACAACTGAAAAATGGGAATGAGGGCTTCTCTGTTACTTGCTGTTTTAGTATCAGGAATGGTTACCTTTTTGGATGATCCATTATAATAATCCAGACTGTTGGAGTAGCTGAATACTAGGGTAACCTGGGATAAAAGGAGGTCAGGCTAAATGGTTCCTTCTGACGTTAAATTCTTTGGATTGAAAATTGAAATAGAGGAGAAAAAGAACAGTACATTACATAAAAAAATATAAAAAATTGTAATTGTGGACTGTGGGGTCTAGAAAAACCTGGCTATACTTACAGTTCTTATGCTGTGGGAATAACACATCAAGCCCAAACATACTGTTTACTTTCAGACTCCATTTCCTCCATCATTCATACCTACTGTGCTATAATTTTCAAATTCTGTGTAAAACAAAAGTAATTAAAAAGCAGTATGCATTATTTCTGTAGCATGTACCTACATGGCATCCTGTATTAGATAAGGCTGTCATGTGTAATATAATAAATAAAAATTGAAATATTCACGTTATTATGCTAGCTATGTCTAGTGGGTTGTCTCACAGACTGTTGTTTTTATGATAGCCTGTCATACCATTGGATTAATGAAACCTGCAAGGAACCTTGCAGAATAAAGGAAAATAACTTTTCCTATAGGAAACTTATTTTGATTCTCTTGGTCATACATGAATTTATGCCCTGAAGGGCATAAGGGTCATAGGGAATGGGATTCAATTTAAGGTTTATGATGTGTGGATTTCTCTTCTTGGGCAGTGTGGTGGAGATTTAGGTGGGGTTCATTGAAAGCTAGTGAGTGATCAAGATCACTCCAAGTGGATATTCCTAGCTATTGCCTGGATATTCCTCTCTGTTCTGTAGCTGTTCTGCTGTCCAAGGGAGGTACAGTTTTTTTTCCATGTCATATATAAAGTTGCATAGATTCAGAAATCCCTTCCTGAGAACAGAGATCACTGAGAACTTAGATTTACTGCTAAGGAATGCTTAGTATGTGTCTGACATTTTTAATAGATAGTCTACCTATCCTTAGGTACTACTATCCTTAATTAGTACTGTTAGCTTTGGATCCACATGGTGTCCAGCACAGCTTATGGATCTACATGGGGCTTTAGGAAAATCTTCAGATGGCAAACCCAGGCTAATCTCCACGTGACTTGACTATCCTGATGCCATGACTCGAGCTTTAAATAGTCAGCTGTGCAGCCTCTGTCTCAGGTTTCCGTCTTGTCTTTAAAGAGTGTTTTTAAGTCAGTAAATAATATTTCCCTTCCAGTGGTTACAGATGGGTTCCCAAGTGTACTGAGTTTGGATTCCTGGAAGTACTGCCTCTGAATCCTGTTTTAAATCAGGTTCTGGCTGCTTGCTGCTGTTAAACATCCTGTAGTACTTTGTAATGAGAGTTCAGGTGTTAGTACAGCTGTTCCAAGAAAACTGAAGACAGAATAATTACAGTCTGGTTCCCAAGTCTCCACCTTGTATTTTAGTTGGATATCCTATATTTCCTGTTGTGGAATCTGGTGCTGAAAGCTTTTTAGTTGCTGAGTTTTAGTAGTAGGGATCTCCAACCAGAAGTTGTTCCTAATTATAAGGCATTTTGTCATCTAATTTATAGAAGTTGCTATTTGGAAATTTATGATCAAATACTGAAGAGTAGTCATGTGTCAGGTGCACTAAGGACTCTTTAAAATATTTTTGAAGAGGATTATATTTTTCCAAAAGCTTCAGCGATAAAGCAACTTTCAAAATCAACTGGGATGGATTATATACTTTACAATATGGATATTTTAACTTCTGAGGTTTTATGTATGTTACAGTGTATCCACGGTGAGTTCTGTGATGTTTTACTGCTAGGTCAGCTACAGATTTCACATTTGATCCAGTGTGTTTCAGTTTATGTAATTACTTAAAAAAAAGCATCACCCTCTTTCAAAATCAGACTGTATGCAACACTTTTGGTATTGGCTGTGTATTCAGTAGCTTGCAAATGAGCACTGATATTTAGTTAAGACCTGATAGTGTGAATACAGGTGACACTGGTAGGACTCTGCTTAGTTTCTGGAAACTGTGCTGGTGGATTTGAAGAGAAATTTGGGAATTCATACAGAATTTCATTTTGGGGTTTATTTCCTGCGTGTAGAAATAAAGCATGAAAGTGATCATGAAACGATTCTGTTAATTCTGTCTAAATAAGCATCTATTTTACTTAGCTGCACAGCAGAAGTGGAGCTGTGTTTCTGGCAAGGGCCGTGAGGTGGCGGTGAAGCCACAGGAATACAGCTGGTGCCAGCACTGTGATTTTTCAGAGCAAATCCCTGAGACTATTCCTGGAGCCTTCCCTGCTGCTGTAACTGGTGACACATAAATGTCAGAAACAAAGAAGAAAATGGACCTAGAACAGATTCATTTAAGGAACTTTTGATTCCCAAAGACGACAACAGATTTGGGGGGGAGTCATTCCAGCGATCTCAGTTGTTGAATGAGACCCAGATGACTTTGGATGGGACTGGTTCATCACAGCAGATAGACTGTAGTGGTTAGTGATTCTTAGATGTGAGTGCCTTTTGAGTAAATGACTAACCTTAAGATTATACATGCTTTTGAAATGGTCTTTTCCTCTAGACATACACTGTGGGACCTCCCTTTTGTGACTTAATTTTAAATGAGTTAGTAAAGATACTGTTGTTTGATCAGTTATGGCTTATCATGATGACTATGAGTACTTAGACTAGGTAGTTTTGTCCTAACTAGCTCAGATACTTGGGTTTTTTGTTGTTGTTTTTTTTTTTTTAATATAGAAACTAGCTGTATGTAGATATCTTCAGATTGGAAGCTCCGCAAGCTGTTTATTATATGTACTTACAATCTGCCACACGTAAGCTTCTGTGTCTTTCTGTGGTGCCAATATATACTGCTGGTTCCTACAGGAGCTCTGTAACAGGAGCTGATAATGGCCAAGCCATGATTTAAAGTCACATCATGTCAGAAATTGTAATTTAACTTTAATATGGCTGGGTTTTGGCCTAGAATCTAACCTAACCAAATATAACCACAATGTTTGTATTTTCTCACATGATTTTTTTTTCAATAGGGTCAAGTTCATTATCAAAGATTTAAAGTGATGGAATATGGTAAGTGTTACTTAAGGGCATTTAGTAGTGACCAAAATTGGTAATTGACTCTCCATTGATTTAGACTAGCTTCCCTTGGCTAGCACAAACCTTTTGAATACTCCCAGGAAGTCCAGTTTTCAAATTTCATGGTTCTCTGAGACTGAAGTCTGTGTCCTGGGAAAAACACTGTCTTATCAGCTGCCCTGTTTATCTTTGGTAGTTTTAGTAATCTTCCAGTATAGTGTCTGGATGCCGTACTATCTTTAAAATACTTAATCTGAAGCCTGTGAGGTGCAGTTATTATCCTTGTTTTCCCAGGGTCAGGCAGGCAACATGTTGCTGATCATTCTGTAAAAAGTGCGTAAGCTGAATGTTTTTTTTTTTATTTCAGTCTTAAAAACTTGTGTGCAAGCTGCTTTTATGATGCTTGTTGTTCTCTTTTCAATAAAAAGTCTTAGTCTGGAGCATATATAGGACTGAGTTAAAAGTATATCTTATGGTATATTCCTTAGTAAACTGCCATAGTTTTTATTGTACTGTGTTCTACACTTTTTACTTAAAAGAAATAAAAGACGTTATTTCTCGTGTGAATTTAATGCTTTCTCTCTCTCTGTATATGTATTTTAGTTTTACCAAAATTTGATGTTATGATAACAGCACCATTATACTACTCTTTGCGAGAGGAAGAGGTAACTGGTGTTGTCACTGCAAAGTAAGTAAATTATTGCTGCCATTGTAACTCTTAAGAAAATTAATGTGGGTCTTTGTCAAAATGAAAACTTATATTTGGAATGTTAAAAAAGTGTCTTCTAGCCAAAATTAGGTGGCTAGAATCCATTTCTAATGACTGGATTTTGTTGTATAGATTAGTTATTAGGAAGAAATTTTTTACTGTGAGGGTGGTGAGGTACTGGCACAGGTTGCTCAGGGAAGTTGTGGATGCCCCGTTGCTGAAGATGTTCAAGGCCAGGTTGAAAGAGGCTTTGAGCAGCCTGGTCTAGTAGAAGGTGTCCTTGCCCATGGCAGGAGGGTTGGAACTGGATGATCTTTAAGGCCCCTTCTAACCCAAACCATTCTATGATTCTAATTAAAAACTCTTGAGAAATTCAGAAGACACTTCACTGTAGACTATTATATAAGTAATATTTTATTTTTCAGATGAACAAATACCTAGACAAAAAAATTAGTGTGTGTTAATCTAAAATAGATAATCATTTTATTCCGGGGAGATGAGAATCAGATAGAGCTACCTGATATATCCATTCAAGAAGGCCTGAAATAAAAGATCTTTTGTGGTTATTTAATTCCATAAAATATATATCCCCCTACACAAGCACTACATTTATAATGAAAATGATTTATTAACAAACTATTTAAATTAAACGTTAGACTTTTGAGAAAAGCATTTCCTTTCCCAGAGGCAGTACAACCTGATATATAAACTATTTAGGTACCTCATAAGGGGCAATTGTAAAAAGCAGTTTTCCTCAATTTTTTTCCCCATTCTGCTTTGCTTTAGGAACCCATCATATGCCAATGTGAATTTGGTTCCCTAAGTTGTTTTGGTCTTCCACAAGGTACTTGGCTCCTTCATTAGGTACACTGATGAGATATTTGTAAGTGTACCTGTCTGCTGCAATAAATCCAGGCTTGGACACCAGTGAATTGTCTGAGATTGAATCACAGTAGTGCCAAAATTTTACTGGTATCTCATAATTATTCAGAGGAAATGAATTAATTCCTAGTGACTTTTTTTATATGCATAATGCCTCTGTATACAAAGAACTGATATGTCCCTTACACTTGTAGATGTCTTAAACCCCTTTTCCTTTCTCATCTCTGGAGTATTGTTAGATTACGTTAAGTACAGGGATACTACCCAATGGTAGTATCATTTCAAGGTTAAGGGCATCTTATTACTGTAATTAGATCTGCTTGGAAAGACTTGAGTTCAGGTGCAAGACAGTGTTGACAGAGTTCTTCCTGTAACTACTCTATTTGATGATTATTTCCCTCTGCTTTTCAGCTTTGATATTTTTTAAGTGGCTGCCAATGAAATCCATAATGACTTAAGTACTCAAAAGTTCTCACATCCGAATGTATTACTACTGATTCTGGGGTTTGGGTTCCCCACTCACCCCGACTTCTCTATCTGAATGTAATAATGTCATGATTTCTCCTATTTATAACTTAGAAGCATTTGTACATTTTCTTAGTTTATTACTGTTCAGTGACTGCAGATTGCTACTGACATGCTAAGAAATGAATATGTTACAGTTTTTTGCTGCGAATTACGTTCGCCATGTAATAGTACTGTGGTTATTTTTGAACTGTGATTACTAAGTTATTTGAGCATAAATATCTTGAAATCTCTCATTTTGTGTTTGCAGCATTTGGGAAGCATAACACTTGCACTTCCCACATCCTATTTTAACTCTCTTGCATATTAGTTATATTGGCTTGACTTAATGTACTTAATTTTCCTGTGTTGTATAACCCATAATAATAGCAACAGGTTTATAGAGCCTGTGTGCTTGTGTCTCAGTATTGAAAACTGCATGTTTCAACATACAGATGTGTTCTAGACATACTTGAGGCCAGGGAAAAATATTCTAGTAGAATCTTCCGCTTTGAGAGCTCTTCAGGAGCCCAAGCCCTGGAGGTGGTTCATTGTTTGACTTTGATGCGTTTCAGGTACGTGTATGGAAAGCCAGTAAAGGGAACTGTGACCATCACTTGCCTTTCTGTCTCTTACTGGACAAACAAGAAAAATATAACAACAACAATGGAGGTGAGTCTTTTGTTAGCAGGTTGTAGCACTGTAGATTTTGAGCTTGTCTCCTCTTATAGGTTAAATATGCCTGGGACTGTTCTCAGGTTCACTGGCATGATCTATGGAGTGACTTGCATGACTAGCATTAAACTCCCTTTAGTTTCTGAAGCAAAGCGGCTACATTCAGACTGCTTGTTAGGAATCATACTTGACTTCTCTGTTCCCTTTAACTGTTCCTGGAAGTCATTTTTGAAAGCAGCTAGTTGGCCCTGGTAGAAAAACTTTCTAGGATCCACTGTAGCAGCGTAGGTGAAGGAGGGTCCATGGCAAGGAATGCTCCCTAGCCCTGTGTGTGCCCCTGCACACTCAAAGCCAGAAGAGACCATTGCAATTGTCTGGATGGAGCTCTAGCGTGGTAAAGACCAAAGCATTTTGCCTACTAATTACCTAGTAATCACATGGGAATTACTGTACTAGGTGTAAGCTGGAGCATGAAATTGAAAAAAGTGTGCAGTTCTGATGTGAAGACTTAAAAGTGGACATAGATTCGTGGCATCTTTTTGGAAAATCAAGTGTTTAACTTTGAGCTGTGAACTTAAAACAGCTTCAGTTTCTGCTAAATGGTGTCCCTATCATTGTCTGTTGGCTGAATTCAGCAGCTGGCTGAGTTCATTGCCTCCAGTAGGACTTAGCCTAAAGAAACTCTGAGCTCAGGGGTGTTGGATAGGGTATATGCCCCTCCTCAGACAGGGACGTGTCCGCTGCATTTTTCTGCAAAGCGTATAGGCACCACTGCTCTGGCAGTGTAGAAGAGGATAATAATATATATTAGAAAAAACAAAATAGCTTTTTCCGTAAGGTATTGTTGGCTCTTAAAAGTAATGAACTTCTACTGGATTTAATAAAATTGGTTACTGAAAGCAAAAAAATAAGATCAGTGTTCATAATTTTCTGGTGTTGACGCTCCAGAATTTGTATGTGGGAAGAGCTAAAGGGCTGAACCAGAAATAAGCAGTTGTGGATGAAAAGTTCTCCTTGGCTTTGCTAGGTCAACATTTTTTTTCCTACATTGCAGATAAATGGATCTGTGAATGTAACGTGTAACAAGTTTATGTTGCAAAACTTGAATGCTGATCAGTCATGGCACCAAGGTGACAATGATTACATGGAGCCAATAGAAATTATTGCAGTGGTCACTGAGTCGCTTACAGGTATGTGGCTGTGTGATGTCTTCTGAGAGAAATCCAAAGATTAGGTGGTGCTGGAAGAGCTTACCACTCTGTGGAAGGCCTTGGAGCACTAAAAAACCATCATTTGCTGATGGCAGTACAAACGATCTACATGAAAATATATTAGCTAAAAAAATACATTTCCTTAACCATTGCTTGCTTTAGTAGCTTAACCAGCCATTTTCTCAGTTTTACACTAAATGATTTATTAAATAGCCAAGAGGTATGTTGAGGTGAGAGGGCCTGAAGTCAATGACTAGTCACTTTTGATGAGGAGAGGGGGTATAAAGAATTGTTATCATTGAACTGGGTACTACAAACTTAAGTTTAATCATAAGCTTACCTAACTTGTATGTTTGTAAACCACATTAGTAGAATAAGTTCTGGTCACATGTTGTCCACTGTATTTACCCTCTTCTAGACAATCTGATCTGCAAGTTGAATCTTTTCATGAGTTCATGTTCCACTGCACCTTGAGTACTGGAAAACAATAATTTGTACAAAATTTCTGCCTCTCCCAGAAACTAGATTTCTTTACAGACTTTCTGTAGAAACCCTGGCAAAGTGAAGTTGGCTGATTTGAGATTCTTAATTTCCTTCCTGGTGTCATTCTGACGTAGTCTGCATGGAGTAGAGCACTATGTGGTATGGCTCGTTAGCATTGTGGAAGACAGTACCAGTACATATACCACCTCTGTACTGATCCTTAGCTGGAAAGATGAAGTAAGGTTGGAGTGGAAATAATGAAAACTACGATTGGGTTATTTAAAATTCACAGACAGTAGGTAATATTGCTGCTAAAGGAACACGTATGTTAAAAGCATGTTGTCTGAACATATACAATTATTCAACAGGAGTCTCCCAAAATTCAAGTACCATCATATTTCCGAAGCAGAGTGACTATTTTATTGAATTTATGGACTACTCTAGAGTTATAAAACCTTCTCTGAACTTCATAGCTACTGTAAGTTCTTCTGTTTTATTATTATCTGTGCATAAACAAATGTGATGACGTCCATATTTTTGCTTGGATGCCAATGTTTACCTCAGATTTTTAAGTATAATTTACAGATTTGTTTTCAAATTATCTGTTTTTCATGATACATTTCTGCAAATACTAAAGTTAGAGGCGTTTGCTCTAGAAAAGGATCAAGTGATGGGGAGTGCTGTAGTGTTGGAAGGATATATTTGAGTGTATTTGAGTATATGTCAGTATTCTTACAGAATAGAAATCTTATCTGTTTCTAGCTCATTGTTTTTCATTAGGTGACTGCTTTAAAACAATAGAGTAGTTGTTGAGTCCCAACCCTCCCAGTAATATTTGTATATGGAAGTGTGTATATGTTTAAATACACATAAACATATACTTTGTATAATGAGTTGTTAAAAAATTCAGTTAAACTCATCAAATCACATTGCTTTCAAGTGAAAATGTCTTTTCTGCCTTCAGTCCTGTCTTTCTCATAGCAGCTGTAGTCCTCTCATAGAAGTATTTCATGTTCTTCATGCTTTCCATGGTCGTATTTATACGTTTAGCCAGGGTTGTATATTTAATCACTGCATTTTGCTTCAAAAGGGGAATTGACTTTACGATTCTTGACCCTTTGCTTTGTAGAAATGAGACCTAAATACCAATAAAATAAGCTGAATATGCATTTTCAGAGTAGATTGGCTCAGACTATTCTATGATTCTATGATTCTAAACCGCAGCTTTGTGCTAGCCTGATTCTATGGGTCTTTGTCCTTTACATTTTTCTTGCCAGCACCCCAGTTTGATTCCAGCTCTGACCTGCTTCTTCTTCCTCTTCCAAAGGTGAGCTGAGTGAGAGGTAGCTGTAGCATTTATCAGTGCGTGCTGCTGGCAGAGAAGGAGGTGTCAGTTATGAACACGGGGAATGCGAAGGAACATCTGCTGCTGTTACTAGTAGGCGGAGGCCTGCGGACGCTGCACATAGAGAGGATAGGAAAATGATGGTAGAGGAGGAGAGGTAATGGAGTGACAGAGGTCTAGATTGAGAAATATAAGGGAAACATTAGTTTGGTGCCTTTAAATGTAGAAGTTGAATTTTGTGAGCATGTAATGCAGGAAGAGAATGATTTTACTATGGACAAGAATCTGCGTGAGTGTAGGAATAAAAATTAATATACGTTGTAGTGCTGATTGATGGATGCTGGCATGAAGAAGTTATAGGCTGTCAATTTTGGACTTGTTTTATGTCTTTCCTTCAGCTCGTTTGATGAGTCAATAGACATCTGATTTGGTACCATCTCTGCTCATCTGATACATTTTTCTGCACACAATGTAATGTTAGGTTGTCCTTTGTTGTGGCGATGAGGTACAAGTGATAAAATTAACTATTCAAGCTGTAGATAGGATATGCGTAATTTGCCTGAGAGGCAGCCATTTTCAACAAGAAGAGTAACTGAGAGAGCTGGAAGACACGTCGCCTTTTTGATTCCATCAGCTTTGCTTTTGGTTTTTTTTTTACTCGCTGGAGTTACAAATAATTTTGTTCTTGGCTGACTTGTCTACCTGCAGTGGTCTCAAGGGATTGAAAATAAAGTTACTGATATGTGAGAAATATGAGTATGCCCTTGTTTTTGTTTGATATGATGTGAGAGCAAATATATTGCTACCTGATACATGTTGGAAGTTTAGTTTTAGCCTGTTCAATAGGTGTTTTCTTTTTTCTGTTTTTAGCTAAAAGTGACACGTTCTGATAGCAACCAGCTGACGGCTGAAGAGAGGCAGAATCTTGTCACAATCACTGCACAACAGTCAGACCTGCTTTTACACCACTCTTCACTTTCTCACCTTGAGAATGAGGCAATGGAGGAGAGAAATCTGACAGTCCATGTCCTGAATTACACAATCCCAGAAAATGGAATTATTGAAATTGAGTTTCCAATCCTTTCTAATACAAAAACTCTGAGAGTTCAGGTACTTCTTTGTAATATATTGCTTTGGAACAGCAACACGCCAAACTGAGTGGGCTGTGATCAATGGCAAGCTGTTCCTGCCTTTTGCAACAGCTGATATGTCCCTTACTGTTATTTTCCTTACTTACTATTCATGTTAGAGCTGGAGAGAAAGAGTTGATCTAAATAACTTCATTAGGATAACTACGGGAAAAAGAAAACAGATACCCAAAGCAAGCAGTGAAGTGGCCGTGTACTGCTATTAAGGCTACCATGCTCTTGTAAACAATAACATAAACATGAACATCACACAGATGTTGCTGTTTCCTAAAAGCTTTGTTTTACATCGTTTTACAGGCAGAGTTCCTCAGCAGCAGGACTGACATAGGTGTTTATGATGTATTCAACTCCCCCAGCCAGACTTATCTCCAGGTTAAAACAAAGAGCCAGGGTATAAAGGTACAGTCTGAGAAAAAACTTGCCAAGGTAAGAACAGTGCAAATTGCTCATCACGTTGCCATACTCATCTGTGTCAATCATTATTTTCCTAGGCTGGGAAGCCTTTTGAGCTGAGTATTGAAAGCAACAAGCCAGTGAGAGAGTTCCACTATCTGGTAGGTTACTTGTTTTACATATGGGGACAATCCAAGATAACTTTTACTAGCCTGAATGTTAGATTGAAATTCAGCATTTTTTATTGTGCTTCGTGAAAGAGGTGGCCCAAACAGTTCCTTTCCATTGGGATGGTCCTTTTTGAAAAAGAGCTCCATTTTGCTACCCAGCAGGAGTGCCTTTGTCTCTGTAAGAAGATACTCTCTGGGAGACGCGTGTTTTGGATTTGGCTGTTGGGTTATCTTTGCTTGCAGATGTGTAAGACAAGCCACGACTGTGAGAGTCTCTGACTGTGTAGGGCACCCGCAAAAGGGAAAGGGGCAGGGATGTCCAGAAACAGCCCAGACTGGGGCTTCTTAGTGGGTTAAGAAGCAGGTTTTGGACTGTCAAGGCTGAGCCTGCAGGCACAGACAGAAGAGAAAACCTGCCAGGTGAGAAAACTGAGGTCAAGTGGTCAGGCTAGCATTGTTAAATAGGGAGCTTCATAGGAAACAATTTAAAATACATAGCTTGGCTAATGCCTTTTTTAATGGCTTTGCTGGTACTGTGTCTTACAGCATCTGGGTCAAAGGGTTTATTATACATATCATTATTGGTCTCCCGTCTTGTCCTTAACACATGAATGTCTTATGCACAGTCTACACCATAATGATCTTATAACTGCAATTCTTTTCCTTTCAGAGACTTTAATAATGAACTGGATAAATAAAACTAGGACAGTATAAAATTTAGGCATTCATGTGTCTTTTCCAAAATAAAAGCACCTTCTAGAAGGTTTAAAAAAAATTGGGTCCATGCAGTCAAGGGCAGGGGACTGCCCTTTATGGCTTTATCTTCATTTGTAATTGGTGTGGTCCAATGTGAACAGATTTAGGGTTTAAAATTTGACACTGTGGACTTGAGGTCCAGATATTTTGAGATGCCTTCAGAATAGCTCTAATGTGATCTGGTAAAATGTATGCTTGTTTTTAACTGAGACACATCATTGGGCCCCAATTTACACTCTCCAAGCTGCAAACTGAAGTGTGGTAAGTTTGGGTGCTTTGGAGATTTGTTTTTAAAATTCTGTTCCTGGTCCAAACTCAAATGCTGCTATAGATAACCCACGTGGCCCTGCCATATTAATATTGCGTTTTTATGTTTTAACAGTGTATGCTGTGTACTCATTGTTAAAGTTCTTTACTTGTCCGTGGTGATACAGGAATAAAAGTATGGCCAAAATTTATTTCTTTCATTTAAACATTGACATTACCCATCTGTTCTATACCCAGTCTCATAGAACTGGTCAACGAGCTAGTAAAAAAATAAAAAATCACAGCTATATGTCTCTTAAGCATTAATTGTGGAAGGAGTTGCAGAGCTTACGGCATATTGAGGCACTAACAGATAGTGTCGCATTTTTCCCTTTCAGGTGTTATCTAAGGAACATATTATTGCTTTTGGCACAAAGACAACAAAATCATTCACTTTAACAGCAGAAAATTCCTGGGCTCCTTTGGCATGTATACTTGTGTTCTACTTTGATGAGCTTGGAGTGGTAGTAAATGATGCTCTCACTGTCCCCATTCAGCCTGTTTTGGATGACAAGGTAACTATATCGAGCTTGAGTCTGAGACCATGTTTTTGTCTGTTTGTTGCATGGTAAACAACATTTTAGATTATTGGATTGTAAATGTGAAAGATTCCTCATTAAGGATCTAATCTGCGGTTTGTGCAAGACCTTGGAAAGACTTTTGATAATACCAGTGCAGTTAGGGTCCAGCTATAAATGTAGGGCTACTGCATATCTGAAAGAAATTTTTACTAGCCTTATGTTCTCTACATAAACAAATGTGCAGCATCTCCCTGTGTTTTTAGGGGCCAAAGACTGCTCTGGCCAGTACAGTGGGAAGGCTCTCATAAGGGCTCAAAGTGTGGAACTGTAAATGTTTACAAAGACCTTGTTCTAGCCAGGCAGTGGTTATTTTCTACGTGATGACCATGGGGAGCCCAGCACATAGTAGTGTTCCTGAGGAGACTTTGCAGAAGGACCTTCCTTCCATAAGCTGAGAGTCCTCCTAGCTTTCCTGGGGAAGCACAGAAGAGGCTTTTTATGTCTGCATCATTAGTGAATGTGACCAGTTTTTGTGTTTCATGTGACTGTGACAGAGAGCATGAAAAACAGAGACAATAAATTATGATAATCTAACATTGGCCTTAATGTATTTGCTGTGTTTCACGGGATAGTGAAAAAATGTAAGATAAAGAACTGATCTTAAAGGCTTCAAAATTTCAAGCTATTTCTATTTCATCATTTGAACACTAGCCACTGAAATTAATTCAGTACTGTGGAAAGCTGCTTCTCCGTAATGAGTATCCTTGCCAAGCATTTAGTTTCTGTAAATGAGTTGGTAAAATCAAACATACTGGGTACCCAGAAACAAATGATTATTCTGCATGAGTCAGTCTGATGCCCATTTGCAGTGAAGCACATGGTGCCAATCCCATTTATGTTGGCAACATTAGTGTGTTTGCTGTTCTATGACTTTCGTACTGAATGTGAGTGGAAGATAACCATTACAGAGATTTATCAGAAGAAGGGGTGTAATGGGGCTGTAGATTCAGACATCTACCTATAGGTACTTAAATGTAGGGTCAGGATTCAGTTGCTTAAGCACAGGCAGAGAAGCCACAGAGTATTCAAGATGTCACTATAAGACAGGCGAATGTTTCACAGGTCCTATGGGAGACCTATTCCTTTCTGGAATAAGAGCTGAGGGTTGGACAGTGTGCTGTGGGACTTCTCAGGTGGTTCTGTGTGCCTTCAGGGGACTGAGTCTCATCTCTGTATGTGAATTATGTGTTTAAACTCAGTTTACAGAGGATCAGTTGCCCTGGAAGAGTATGGTTTTAATTTACTCTTCATAGACTCTAATGCCTACTCCAGAAGAATAAGTTATGTGTCCTGTCTGGCAGTACCACTGGACACATCTTGGACACCTTTGAATGTCTTAAATGGCACTAAGTGCCTGTGTTTATGTAGCTATACCCCACCCACAGTCAGTCAGGCATGTAGGACTGTTTATATTCACCACCACTTGGTTTTAAGCTTCATGGTGAGCCAAACTGCTGTCTAGCCTCCATTATTTTTTTTTTTGACTCTATGTGTGACGGGAGTTTAAACACTGAACTGAAATTTATTTCCTTCTTCCTTACACATGCATCTATTACATATATCCTTTTCTTGTATTACTGTCACTGTGGAACGCTTAGGTGTAATCTTTGAAGGGTGAAGTTTTTTCCAAAATAATCTTTCTCCAAATACCTCACATGCTGTGTTGCACATTGATAAATGGTGAGTGTGTTTCTTCTACTGCCCTCAGCTCTACAAACTGGTCTATGTGGCTAAAGCGGTTGCTGCATGTATACTAAGAGCTGGTTGAAATGGCAATGGATCCTGATGGATCTCTGGCTTCTCACCATTCCTAGGAGAGCAAGAAAGAAAAATGAATGCTGTATTATTCTCCCAACGGTCTTAGGAAAAGCAAATCTAGAGTCTTTAATTCTAGCCAATTAAGCTAAGAAAATGCTTCCTTGGAATTGTGAGTGGCCATAAATATCACTGTATAATTTAAATAAGTGCTGTTTTTTACTTTTTTTCTAGATTAAAATTTCTTGGAGCAAAGATAAGGTCAAGCCATCTGAGAAAGTCTCCCTTAAAATCAGTACAACAGAACCAGGATCAGTAATTGGACTTGCAGTTGTTGATAAAAGTACAAAGCTTCTAGGAGAAGGTAGTGACATAACAGAAGACTCTGTAAGTAAATGGGGAAAAAAAGATTTTAATTATTGTGTGTATAGAAGACCTATGTTTTTGGAAATGTTGCAGTTTATATGTTGAATGAATAATGTTCTTTAGAGAGGATTTTAGTCCTTAATTATGCAAATAATTTTTACTTTTGCAAGTAGTTTTTCAACATGAGTGGAAAAGACTGTAAGGGTTACAAGGTAATAGACCCAGCATTTCTAGTTCCAATTAATACTTTATTGCTCTTCTGTTTGAAAAACTGCTCAGTAAGTGCTTGGCAGTTTGTACTTTCAGAAAAGAGAATAGTCAGAAAAACTTTCTGGTGCTATGTGCTTCATGCTTTTTCAAATTAGTAACATAAAACAAAGAAAGAATTCTATTTTTTGGAGAGTGGAATAATTTATTTATCTTTTTAATTCCCTTTACTTGCAAAAGCACCAGTGCAGTTTGAAAGAGCTGACAATATACATCATTCCTAAAGTGCTCAAATGAGATAGTAGAAGTGCCATAGAATACCAGTGGGCTGTAGGCTCCTATTTTAGGCTTACATAGTCTTGGCCACTCTTCCCTTAATCGTGAAACCATTGCAGCCTAATCCACTTCATCCTGCTATAAGTTATTTTTGCTTTGATTTAAGAGCTAAGCAAAGCTGCTGCCTGAGGTACAGCTCTATGAATTAGCATCTACAACAGTCAAAGTTGTAAAAAAGTATGTTTGCATTCACTTTTTGGATGTTTTTGGTTTTTTTGTCTTAGGTGTTCCATGAGCTCAATTTATACAGCACAGTGCAGTACTTCCCCCTTGTCAGAGGTTCTTTTGGTGTCTTTCAGGTATTGTCTTTTTTGTATTCTAATCTGAGTTTTTTTACTGCTTAGAGATTTGCACATTACTTGTAGAAGAAAACACCCTTTTTAAAGCTTGGGGCTGTAAACAATGTGCAGTGGCTTCAGTAGGTTTTGAATTGTGACATTTATGAATATGTAAATACTCTGAATGTAAAGAAATATGTTTATAGTTTCATAAATATGGATTGCTTCGTGCTTGATATTGTCTTCCCTTTAAAAAGTTGTCAGTCATTAAGGCAATATTCAGATGATCTCAGTTTTGCTGGTTGCTGTATATTACATGCTTTAGTTCTATAATTGCTTTATAATGATGACTTAATTTTCTTGAAAAGAAAGAAAAGAAAAATAAAATAGATAAGCACTGTTAATGTTCTTAATGTCCTGTATTGAGATGTACTGTATAAATTTTATCCAGAAATGCAGCCTTTGGGTATCAACTGATGCAATTCTTGAGGAGGATAAGGAACATTTTCTTTGTAAGTAATAAAAATACACATGGCCAAATCTAATTTACTGAGTGGGGAAGGAGGTCCAGGGGTTAGGGCCCCTATTAGGTCATCTGACTGTACTGCATAGAGGCTGCATCCAGCCTTGCAAACCATTAAAATTTCCAAGGTTCAAAACATTCAAAAAGCATATGAATAGTATTTTACAAACTTGTTGTTTTGCTCCTGTCCTGAGCAATGCTACCCATTAAAGGCCTGAGGGTGAACGGAGTTTTTATTTGCAGTTCCAGTTAATCTATGTTGCAGTGGTTTGTCATGTGTAGGTGTATTACACCAGTTTGATAAGTGTCCTGGAGAGGCCATGTAGAAACTTAGGGTTGTGTGAAACTTTTTCTATTCTCAAAAACAAAAGCATTAAAAAAAAAAGTTCCTGCCGTCACAGAGTAGTTCACTGTATGTAACAAACGTATAGCTTATACTCCAAACACCGTATTAATTTGACTTGTCTTAACTGTATTAATTTGTTTTTTCTTAAACCCAGATATTTGTAGGTAGGACAATATTTTTTATTTTGTAGATGGTGGAATGATTCCCATAGAGGATGGTTTTGGTGATGATATGCCTATATCTAAGAATGGACCTCCTGATTTCAGCAATCTATATGTGAGGACGCATTTTCCAGAGACTTGGCTTTGGATCACCACTAAAACTAGGTAAGAGTTTAGAAGGAAAAGGAAACGAATTTGCACTTGCCATCGTGATTTTGTAGGTTTAGTAGGATTCTTCAGCGTTGGTGCTGAAGAACACTGCTTACAAATGTAGTATTATTTATATTCTACTACCACCTAGGGGCCACAAGTGAGACTGGAGACCCACAAGATGAGGCATTACATGACTGCACAAAATAGGGCAATGCCTAACGGAAGGCCTTGTAGTTTCAGTAGAAACTAGATAAAAATCCTGGAGAGAAAAGCATCTGTCTTTATTTTACAGATGGGGTGATAACAGACAGGGAGACCCAGCCTTTTTCTCTACAGTATATAAGAAAGTTATTAGTCCTGAAGGAGAAATCTGTTCCTATCTGCGTGTAATTCAATGACCAGTTAAAACTATTAAATAATGGTGAAATCTGGTCTGTGTTGTGAAGCACAAGTCTTGTATTCTTTCACAGCTGAGAAGTTCAGGGAGCCATTGTTATCTAAGATTGTTTCAAAGAATCTGTAAAGTTGATTACATGTATTGTGATTCAATGTAATTACCTTCAATTCATGTAATTTAAAATAATTTATCTTCTTTTAATCTGATCCAATCACAAATATTTCTAAATTATTAGGAAAAGAGAAACAGATTATTGGCAGCTTTTCCTGCCAAAAGTTTTGACTTCATTTTTGATGCATTTTGAACATTTGTGTCTACTGACTGATTTTTGTAAATGGATGCTTTTGAAAGTCTGCTCTCCCCTTCTGCCATCAGATCTGACACAGACACCACAATGGAAATCACTGTACCTGATACCATCACATCCTGGGTAGCCAGTGCTTTTGTGTTGTCTGAAAACAGCGGCCTTGGAGTGACGACTGCTCCAGTGGAGGTACCTTGGCCCTAGGCAGTTCTCCTTTAAACACTGGTGACACTGTAGCTTATTACTGGAAGCTGTATTTTAGTTCTAATAGCAGCTCCTCCATATACTAGTAAAGTGATTGAGAGGGTGTGTGTATTCAAACTGTAAAGAAAACATCCTCACTGAAGACATATATGGTGCTGTGTCTGCCCTTCCGTTCATCTAAATATCTCGGACATTGCACAGATGGTGCCTATTTCTTACCTCCTTTGACCTGCTGGCCACGCTTCTTTTGATGGAGCCCAGGTTATGGTTGGCTTTTGGGGCTGCAAGCACTTGTTGCCAGTTCACGTTGAGCTTTTCATCAACCAGCACCCCAAGTCCTTTGCCTCAGGGCTGACCCACTGTAGTTATCATGCCCTCAGCTTCTTGGAGAGGGGCAACTTTTGGGACCCAAGCTGAGATCTAGGTCCGGTTTTTATAGTTTTCTGCTACACCAGATGCAGAACATGTGCTTTGAACATCCTTATCATAACTCCACCATAAAATTTGGAGCCTGATCTAGGTTTTGCAGCTAAGTCTCCTTTGAGACTGGGATCATGATTCTCATTTCTTTCACTCAGCTTGGCAGAGCTGGGCCAGAAAGAGGAATAGTTTTCTGATTCAAGCTGTATGAAAATATATACTTGGCCTCTCATCCTCAAATTTGAGAAGGCTGCAAGTATAACAGATGTTGAAATTATTGTTTAACTTTAATCACCCACATGCACTGTTCAGTACTTCACCCTCATTGGGATGTTTAGATTTTGCTTAAGAGTTCCATATGGATGAAACATGTTAATCAGTACCATACAGAGAAGCAAATAAAAGAAATGCATGAAAACTGTAATGGGAAAATAAATAAGTGACATCTGTGTGCTTAATGTAATTTACTGCTTTGCATCTTGTTTTTTATTTGACTTCTACTACACAGAGTGTCAATAATTCAACCCATACTTTATTGTAATAAACCAGGATATTCCTACTTGTAAAACTTCAGTATTGCAAGAGTTTTAGAGAAAAGCAAAACAAAAAAGACAAAGAAAATAGGTACATAGGGAAAAACTCAGCTAAGAACTAACAAAAAATTCTCCATCAGAACTTCTCTGATGTTTAATATTTAAAAAAAATTTTGACACTGGAAGTTTACAAGTGACTTTTCAAAGTTTAAAAAAGAAAATATTGGAATATTTGCTAGCTAGAGAGAAAGCTGAGGGATTTTTGGATCTGAAACTCAAAACACTTGGAAGAATTTTTTTAATTGAACTCAAATTAGAAACATTTTTAGTTGGCATTTCGATAATAAAGGATATAATGCTTCAGCCATTCTTATTGCACAGATGTTCATAAACAGTGAAATTTTGATCCCATTCAACTTGATGAGAGCTTACCAGTGACTTAATCTAAAAACCTCTGTTCACAGATGAAAATAACTGCTTGCTGGAATGTTTGTGCAGTTTTTCTTTTAATTAAGCAAAGAGGCATTTTTAGAGATATAACTTAAGAACTTATGGCAAGATTAGTACTACAAAATAACATATCATTCTAAGGTGTTGGTGAATTACAGCATTTGGGAGAGTTAGTTATTTTATATTCCAGCGTGCATTTCTGTGCTGAGATGGAGATAGGGCAACTGACAGATCATCCATTACTTGCCTACTCCAAGCAGTTCATAACTAATGGGATCTCAGGACAGATCACAGCTTCCAAACTTGCCAGGAGGTAGACTCTTAGTCCCAGTTCAGGTGCCTGTATTGGAACTTGTGTCAAAGCTCTCGTCTAAATGGTGCCACTGGACACCCACAAATGTGCTAGTGACCAGAAGCATCTTCGGCTTCTGCTTCAGCCCTGTAGTAATAAATTTTGTTAACTGTAGAGTACAAGTAAACATACTCTGTCATGTGATTTTAAAAGTGATCAGAAGACAAATGGTGTAATAATTTTCTTGCTAGTATTGACTGTCGGGGTTCACTGCCAATTTTGTTTTGCAGCTAGAAGCTTTTCAACCTTTCTTCATTTTCTTGAACCTTCCGTATTCTGTCATCAGAGGAGAGCAGTTCATTTTGGAAGTGAACATCTTTAATTATTTGAAAGAAGCAGCTGAGGTAATGTAACAGTTTCTTTGTACTTGAATGTTACTAGACGTTGCAGGGTTTTCATCACCAGTGGAGACCACATCTTTGTTTTGTTAAGAACCTTAATATTTTCTTCAGTGTCTCTGTGCACAGAAAAAGTGGCAGCTTCTGAAAGCAGTTTTTCAATATTAACACCATGTATTGCAAATTTTACTGTATTTTACAGGTCACTGTTATCCTGGATGCGAATGATGCTTTTGAAATTATTGTAACATCTAATGAAATAAATGCTACAGAAAATCAACAGACTATGTCTGTACCAAGTGAAGATGGGAAAACTGTTCAATTCCCAATCAAGCCAAAACAACTGGGAGAGGTTCCAATCAAAGTGACAGCAATATCATCTGCTGCTTCTGATGCTGTCATCCAGAAAGTTTTAGTAAAGGTAAACAGTCTGCAGTTTGACTTGTTCCTGAACAAACTTGTTCCCTAAAATAAGAAACAGTACAGCAAAAAGGCAAACCAATTTACTTGTCTGCCTCTTGCTCTGTGTGGTTGTTTTCAAATCAGGTGTCTTTAAGTAGAAAACACTTCCTTTAAAATGATTCCTTCTTTAAAATTCTTTAGATCCCCTTTCAGGAGTGAACACATCGATCTGTTCTAAATAGACAGTGTGTCAAATGCTTCTGAAAGCAAGGTGAAACATATTTATGCATCAGTGAACTCCTGGTGCTGCAGCTAGCTTAATAATCTGTGGAGAGTGGACCAAATAACAGTGTAATGGATAAGTACAATCGGTTTTGCCATGCACCTGGCTTCTTTATTTCAAAATCTATTTTATATGAACATTCCTGTGTTTTGCTAATGGTGGAAGTTTAGCCCCCAAGGCTTTCTGATAAACCACAGACTGGTAAGAGTTCTAACTTTGGACATCTAAGTCTGATTTGTGTTAAGCTCCATTTCAGTGGAAAGTGGTAGACACTTGTTCATATCTTAGATCATAGAATCAGAGAATGGTTGAGGTTGGAAGGGAGTAGTCCAACCTTCCTGCTCAGGGGAGGATCAACTATAGCAGAATGCTCAGAATCATGTACAGTCAGGTTTTTAATATCCCCAAGGACAGGGAATTTACAGCCTCCCTGGGCATCTAATTCCAGTGTTTGAACACCCTCACAGTTAATGAAATATTTTTTTATGCCTTCATTTCATTTTTATGCTTTATTTAATTTCGTGTACATTGCCTCCTATTCTGCTACTGGGCATCACTGAGTAGAGCCTACCTCCGTCTTCTTTACTCCTCCCTTCAGGTATTTATGCACATTGAGATTCCCCTGAGCCTTGCCTTCTCTTCTTCAGGCTGAGCAGGGCCAGCTCTTTCAGACTGTTTAGACTGCTTAAACCTGTATCCTGCCCTTACTGTTGAAGTTCAGTTGTTGTTTAGAAGAGAATAAAAGCCTGTTAGACTAAGGTATAGACTGAGGAAAGAGACCCATTTATTTTCTCTGCTTCGAGGACAATTTTTCTCAAGGGATTTTGCATGTGTGAGGAAACAAAAACTTTGTGGTCATGTACCTGACTTCATTTGAAACCTTCCTTGTATGACAGGTGGTGGGGTTGCAGACAGCACAAAAGATCCCACCTCTAGCCTTGGGAAGTGCTTGGCCACGGAGCTCTGTGCTTAGCATGGAGCTCACTGGAATCAGAGATGTTCTCATTGACTTTATGGGTGTATTTTTATAATTAACATTTGGTTTCAAGAAGCAAATAGTAGAGATAGGTCTTTATAAGAAAAACAGTCCTGTGTAAGTTCGGATGGGCCAATAGTTCTTGATGTATTAGCAAGCAGCACAAACTACCTGGCAGTGAGTGTCTCTCAGTACAGTAAGCACAAAACTGCTGTCCTAAAAGCAATGAACTACTGGAGATTACCATAATCCTGTCTTTATTTTGATAGGCTGAAGGATTGGAACAAACTTATTCTCAAACAGTCCTTTTGGATTTGACTAGGAATAAACCACAAAGAGTGTCAAAAACTTTGGATTTCACTTTTCCTTCTGATGTTGTAAGTGGCAGTGAGAGAGCGCAGGTCACTGCTGTTGGTAAGGATTATTTTATTTTGTTCACATGTTTGTTATTTACTGGCCAGCTATGTGGTCTTTGAATAGTTTTTATTGCCTACTGGGCTTTTGTTGAACTTGGTATCTCTTAGGGATGAAAGTTTCCATAATCCACTGCAGGCATAGGTGGTGTTTAAAGAACAGGGCAATTACCAGTAGTAACTAGCCAGTAGTAACTTGTATGTAATAACCTGAGATACCCTCTTGGAGCCCCTGCTGGAAGACCCTTACAAGATTTTCTCTGGTGTGGCTGTAGCTTTATAGATTTTTAGAGAACTGCATTAATTTTTTAATTGCTATATGAATAGGTTGAATCATTAATTCAAAATAAGTTACCATCATGCATTAAACTAAGTGTTGTATGTTGTTATGGATGGAGTGTATTATTTCTTTAATATATTGAATTTATGATATTATGTCATTGACTATCCATTCTCAGCGTTAGTGAGTGAGCCAGATCTTAATAAGGAAGATTCTGCAAAGTTTGCTAGTATCTTCTTTAAATTCTTCTTGTCTGTGGGATAAAATCTAAAACCTGACTGATGGTTGTTTCTTGTGACACCTAGCCTTTGATAACTGTGGGTAAGAGAAGAATTGCAGGAAGTTTCAAATATTTACTCTTATTGAAATATTTTCCTGGATTAAATATCTTTTGTATCTCTTTCGTTTGTATTTTTTAATGATGTTGGCTTGAAATTGTTCTGTAGTTGGTAAGGTCTATGGGGAGAGGGGTCTTCAGGCACAGAGTTCTTTAGAAGGTGAAGCATCTTTTTCACTTGGTTTGTGATATTTAGTACAAATGTTCCTAATACATAATGTTTTCTCTCAGTTTAGATGATACTGCCCTTTGTGTCTGAGGTATGCATTTATTTGCAATAAGCTTTAATTTATTTTCATTAAATTCTGTCTTGCAGGTGATTTGCTTGGGCCTTCTATCAATGGTTTGTCATCACTGATTAAGATGCCTTATGGCTGTGGTGAACAGAATATGATCAATTTTGCTCCAAATGTTTATATTCTGCAATACCTGACTAAAACCAGGCAGCTGAGAGAGGATATTAAATCAAAAGCTGTATCATTTATGAGAAAAGGTCCGTATGCTTAAATGAGAGATGTTAAATTTTTAAGAACTCTTACTAGCGAAAATACATCTGTGACTCCGCATTTGATATTTGTGATGAGAAATGGAAGAAAAGCCCATCTTCTCTTTCTTTTCCTCATTCTTCTAAACTGACAGAATTAGCATACAGATGATTTGTTTGCCAGGACAACTTTGCTCAGAAGAAAATCACGTTTTTATGTGCTTTTTTTTCAGATGAAAAATGCATTTTTCATTCATAGGGGTTTTCTATGTTGTTGGTATTTCTCCTTTAGTAAAAGCAGGTGTAAGCAAACATTTCTGACCTCTGCTTGAGGCACAGAGGTTGAAAATTAGGTAGTGGGCACAGTGAATCATAGTCGTCCCATATGGTTTCAGTGACACCATCCCTGTGCTGCTGTGTCCTTGCAGAGCTCAAGGAGTGGCTTTTGTTCTGGTGGCTTTCACCCACCCAGGTTTTAGACATGGTCAGAAGCGAACTCTGTGCTGGAAATGAGGAAAGCTGGAAAATTTTAATGGAAATTCTTGTATGTTTTAATCAGGAAATACTCCAGGGCACCACAAAGTGCCAAGAACATAGTTGCACTATGCTTCTCTGTGACTTCTGGATCAGACAATGTCTAGCTGCAATGTACCATGCTCGCCATATGTCAATCTGCATGCTAAGAGCCTGGTTCACAGAGAGGAATGAGACCATCCTCATGTGAGCTGCTCCCTTACTAAGGCACCATGATGACATTTGAAAATTTTGTTTACTCTTTGTAAGTCTGATTTTTTTGTTGCTGTTGGTTTTTTTGTTTTTTTTTTTTTTTAAGTTGTTGACACTTTGCTTGGAAAAGACAGAGCTGAAAATAAATTTTCCTGTCATCAAGGTCCCCATCTTCTGTCAAAAGCAGTTAGATGATTTTTTAGACCCTTCCTATTACATGGTTTGGTTGAAAAGTAAGGAGAGGAGGAAGAGATGTGTTATGTAGACAGCTACTCTGAAGTTTATAAGCAATCTACCACTCTTCAAAGCCTGAATTTTGTGACCATAATTTCCTGAAGTTTTCCAGTTGAAGATTTATTAAAGTTATTTCAAAGCAAGTGAAAATGATAGGATTAAATGTCACAATACAAAGCGTTGTGTTACTTATCTTTTTCCTGGAACTTTGAATTTAGGGACATGTTTTTAACACTGTGGTAGCCAAAGCAGTAAGTATGCTGAAGTTTTTTTAACCGTAAGACAGAAAAGAACCACAATCTATAAAACTTTCTGGATTTTTTTTTTGCTTTATTTTAACACAAAAAGAATCACAATCTATAAAACATTCTGGATTTTTTTTTTTCTGTATTGTAGCAATTAATTTCAGTTGTTGCATTTACTTTTTAAAAATGTGATCTTAAAGTTGAAATTTACCTTAGTTTGAGATGTAAGTTTTATAAGCTCAGTTTTTGAAAGAATTGTCCCAAAGTTTAATTTAAAACAGACTTAGATTTCACATGTTAGAATTTACTAAGTATTTGAAAAAGTGAGCTCATAATCTGAAGTAAATATTCTTAAGTTAAATGCTTGTGAGAAGAAGGGATCAAGTAGCTAGCAGAGACCACTATACGATCTTTCTTTTAGTAGTTTTTATTTACGTAGAATGAAGGCAAAGCAAAAGAAGAGCTGCCTTTAAAAAAAATTCCTTCAGTTGTGGGAATGACAGATCCCATCTCGAAATCACTTATTCAGAAATAAAAAGAATCCTGGTTGATTTGAAAACTTTGGTCCTAGATCCAAAGCAAGCAACAAGCTTGAGCAGTGTTTCCAAGCTGTTGGAAATGTGAGGTCCTTTAGTCTTCCACGTATTTCTGAAGTCCTTTCCATCCTGATGCACTCCTCTTTCAGCATTGCTCAGCGAGCCTCCTACATCTCTTGGCTTCCAGCCAGTCCTCTGGGAGTACTAGTGTACATCTTCGTAATAGGATCCTTCTTTTCCTTGCCATTCCACGGGAATGTGTTGACAGTTGAAGTATTGGGTTTTTATATCTGTCCATTGGAATGAACATGGTGGTTCACAGCCCACAGGTCTCTTCTTCCAGCATTTCTGCAGGCTGCCCCGTGTTAGATACACTCATGTTTGGAGACTTTTATGTGACTGCAGTGAGGTTGGTGTTGAGAAGAAAGCAAGCAGACTGTAGGAAATAACTGAGTGATTGCTCTGTCCTCCCTCTGGTTCTGCTCATCTTTCTGGTCCCTCCCAATCTTAACAAATTTTAAGATACATTTATACCTGTGTAGGGGCTGCTCAGCAGTCTTTGTTAAGATATATCTTGCCTGTTCAGCAAAGAAGCAGAAGATCTCTTTTTTCAGGCCTTGCAGTCAGATACTTTTGAAGAGGACGCAATCTATTTGTATATATATACATGCACTTGCGCTCCTCTTAGCACATTGTTTTGAGGCTTAAACTTTGACAGTGACCTCTGCTTTCCTTGGTGATAAGTAAGTCATTCCTTCTGTTTTCCTCCCACTTAAAAGTTCTTGACTCCTTAAGATTGTTAACTGAGATGACAGATCTGTCTGTATGGGATGGATTCTCCAGTTTTAATCACATAATTAACCGCTGTCATTGCGCTGAATACATTATAAACCCCCTATACTTGAATGGAAAGTGTCATTTCAAACTCTTCTAAAGAGACAAAAACTAATAATGTTGCTGCTGGTATAAGAGTTTATATGGGAAGGAGCACTGGTATACTACAGCAGTTCAGGTTCACATCTTTTTATCTCTACTCTCACAGAGAGATTCTGACTAGGATTTCATCTTACACTGTAGCTTGGAGTGAGGGACCAGGCCATTTGCTCCTCAGTAATTAAGGCTGTGGTTCAATCACTGTGTATATATATTCAGGATAGCGTGTGAGCAGGTGATTAATCCTTTATCAGTGAAAGCGAGGAATATTTTGCACGGGAACAGTTGTCATTGGATGGACGTCACAGGAAGTATTTCCAAATTCATTCATTTCTGTAGGATTTAATGATGGTTGCCTGAGGGTTTTCTGTCTGCCTGGCTGACTCAGTATTGTATCTGTATCTGTTATGTGGTAGACTAGTGAATACAGTTTCTTGATTAAAATAGCCAGTATAGGAAAGCCATGGAAAAAGACAGGATTGAGGGAAAGAAAAGGTATCTTGTAAAATGCTATAACTAGGTAGGGTTATTGTTAAGGATACGAGCAAAATGTAAGGGAAGGAAGCCTTTAGATATCAGAAACTGCAATGAGTAACCTATCGTTGGAAGCTTTTTATTTCTGACAATGAACATTGATTCTGCTCAGCTGTTGGGTGAGGATGCTGCTGGTGGTCATGAGCAACTAGTGAGCCCTTGGGGCCCTTTTATTATATATGTTCAGCAGTCAGGAGAAAGCTGCACTTGTTCTGGATACTGAAAAATCTTCAGATACATGTTTAAATAGATCCTTCTCAGGATTTCAGGAACTTGAATTCTTTTGAATTTTTTTCACTCATTTCAGAACAGCCTTTTCCAGCACACTTTTTCTGATAGCTAGTCCTTTGACGTGACAAAAGCAGGTTGCTGAAAGTGTCTGTGTTTTAGCACCATTTGTAGCCTTAGCCTTAAGAAGTGCATTGCTTCACATCAGCAGACAGTTTGTGCTGGAATTCACATGAGAGAGAAGTGTTCAATACCTGTCTGCTTTTTCACTTCAGGCTATCAGAGAGAGCTGCTTTTCCAGAGGGATGATGGTTCTTTTAGTGCCTTTGGAAATGAAGATCCCTCTGGGAGCACATGGTAAGTAGTTCTGCCAGATTTACTGTGGAATTTGAGTATTTTAGATATTTTCCCTGCAACTAAAATTTTTTTGTGAAGCTGGTAAAAATTTCCAGCTGTATTAGCCTTCTGCCTGGCTTTCATTAGGTGTTTAGGCAAAAACTAAGGTCATACTGTTGGATAATATGCTGCCAAAGCCATTAGTAGGGCAAGGCTTTTTAATTTTGCAAAAGATTAATGGTGAATTATTTTTGCGAGGGGAATATCTTGGTCTGAAAGTTTTTCTGTAGCTTTCCTCAAAGGAATGAAGAATAAAAATTAAATGATTTTTTCTTGCAGTTGACTGAAACCATTTAGCGCTGTGCTATCATTGCTTCAGATTTTTGGTTCTCTCCATACCCTATTTACCTATCTTACACCTCCTTTTTCTGAAACTGTAAATACAGCTGAAAAAGCCTTTTCAATGTGGAATTTCACCATAAGAAATATAGTGAGCATGGTAGTGGAGGCTAGATAGACCACAAGTTCCAGCAATTTGTTCAGCTAATCTATTTTCAGTTAGATTAAATATACTAATGTATTTCAGTACGTGCTGCTGAATTTTAATAGAACCATCCAATGTACTGTGCCACTGATTGAGTCACTCCTGGAGTCAGTGAGCATGTTTCATTAACATCAGCAGGTTTTACCTTTGACTCAGTATTGATGGATTGGAAAATGAAGGTAAATTATCTATACTGGTAACTTTGTACTTAAATAGTGCAGTGCAGGTTACATGAATGCATGCTTAGCAGAATGGGTAGTCAAAGCAGCACTTGGAATAATTAATGAATACAACAACAAAAGTTGTTTCAGTGGTATTATTAAATCATTATAATTAATATCACCTTCATAACTATTGCTTTGTAAACGATGATTTTTGACAGTTTAGCCTAGCACCTACAGGCAGGGGAGTAACATTGAATAAAGATTAACGTGTGCTGGCAGACTTAGAGTTTATTCTTTGTATTTATTTTTGAAACATAATATTTGCAAAAGGTCTGATCTTTGGGAACAAGGACGTAGCTTAATTTTTTGGTGGATTAAGCTTGCTTGTCTGGGTGAGGCGTATACTTTCATCTGTGCTTGGAAGCTGTGTGTAGAACACTTTATGCATCACAGTATTCTTACATAATTTTAAAGAGAAGAGGCTGTAATATGTTGCTAATTTTGTCACATTTCATTAACCTCTTCCCCAAGGTTATCAGCTTTTGTATTAAGATGTTTCCTTCAAGCTCGTCCATTCATTGATATTGACCAAGATGTGCTTGTGGATACAGCTAAATGGATTGTTCGGCATCAGAAATTAAATGGAGAATTTCATGAGCCTGGCAAAGTGTTACACAGTGATCTTCAGGGAGGCACCAATAATCCAGTTACCCTCACAGCTTATATCATGTCTTCCCTCCTAGGGTTTCCAGATAAACAGGTATTGGAATTCATAAATAGAACTCATAGTTACTGAAACACTTCATAAATTTTCATACTACCTGGCAAACATGTGGTGGTTTAAGGAAATAGAGGGATGTCTGAACAGAGAAAAATTTTAACCTGATTTTGTTAAACTTCCCTGTACTTTGGCTTAACTGCCTGGGGCAATACAAAGTGTGCTTTTAGACCCTTCAATTTTATGTGCCTTTGCAAAAAAGGCAGTTGCTTTTAGCAAGAACGTTGTGTGGCTTTAGTCCAAGAGCTTGCAAAGAAATTTAGTAGGGAAACTAACCTTGGAGAAGTTAAGTCATTCCAATTGCTTGCATTGAGATTACTCATGTTCATAAAAGATGGTGCCAGATCAAAAGGTTTGTCTTTGAGGTTCGTTCTTGTGACTCTGCAACCAATTTTCATTATTTCTTGGTTTTTGTTTGGTGATGGTTTCTGTTTCTGTACAAATTCTTCTAAATTTCAGTATTTCAATATATATTTTATTCATTGTACATTTTTCAATATGATCTTCATTTCTAGCATGCTTATGTCATAAAGAGTGCTACAAACTTTCTAGAAGATAAATTACAAGAAGGTATTTTGGATAATTACACTTTGGCACTTGTGACCTATGCATTGTCCTGGGCAAAAAGTACAAAAGCAAAGGAGGCACTGAATATGCTGAACCAGAGGGCAGAACACCAAGGTATTGCACAACTCTCTTATACAGTTGTATAGATGTTTTTTTGTGAAATCGAAAAATACCTGTCACATATCTACAGCTGCGATAGAGAATCCTTCCGAATTCTAATCTGAGTATTATATAGAGAATAAGCTAAGAACTTCCAAGGCGGCCTTGATGAAAAGTGTCCTTGAATGAATTCACAATTCACAGCAAAGCTTGGCTTTTCAGTCTTAATTACTGTGTTTGTCATGAGAGTACTGAGGTGCTGTTGAAGAACATTACTTGTCAATTTTTCCATGTTATTATGTGCGCTTCTAAGATCAGCCTGATTAAAGGGAGATGGATGGTCTTACTTTATATTCCGAAGTAATTCAGATTGATCATGAGGGTGTGGGGGAGCAATTAGTTAAAATCAGTATCAGGATAAAGAGTTGAAGGATTGGACTTTGTGTAAGACAGTACAGAAATTCATTGCATTTTCTGTAGGGACCCATGCTCTCATCATGTTTAACCTCTCCTGAGTTCAGCACGATTGAATTTTGTACCTTGTTTGGGGGGAAGGACAGACCATATGGTGTAAAAGAAATGGAATATTTTACTTTCAAATAGTAACTGTCCTCTTGAAAAATCTGAAGGAATTAAAGTTCTAGCCTAGAAGTAAGCCTTTTGGGTGTCCTCTGTGTTTACTGAGTTAGGCCTTTTGGACAATAAGTTTTGGGAAGGGAGGAAGTCACAGTTTTGGAAGGCTTCACTCAAGAGTGAGCCTAGTGAGCAGCTGTGCAGCTTGAGGTGCCTTCCCTAGTCCCAAACGGAAAGGAGCACCATAGCAACAAGGTGGCCTTTTCACAAGGGCTTCTTGACGTGAGCATTTCTGGCTGGCAACAAAAAGATCAATGTAAAGTTCATCGAAGTCAGTTTGAGTGACTCTTAGGACTCCAGCTTTTTTTTGTATCCAGTTGCAGCCATTGCTGAGGAAGCGGTTAGGTGGGTCCTTTGTGGGACATGTACCTAATCATTAACACAATTTAAAGAGAGATCCCTTGTTAGATCCCATACATAAGCATTAATTAGGATGTTTAACAGAATTCCAAAGACTCTGAATCGGAGGTTATTATTGGTTACTTTTGCAGGAGATTTTCGTTTCTGGATAACGCCTGCTTCTGAAATTTCTGATTCATGGCAGCCACGATCTATTGATATTGAACTTGCAGCATATGCTCTGCTATCACACTTTCATCAAGACAGAATAGCAGAGGGTATCCCTATTATGAAATGGTTAAGTCAGCAGAGAAACCACCTTGGGGGATTTTCATCTACTCAGGTAATATCTTGTCTCAGTGGGCTTTGTTAAACTTTCTAAATGAGCACGATATATTTGAAAAACAAAAAGGAAAAAGGAAAAGAAAAGGAAAAAAGGACCATTTGTTTTTTACATAACAATTACCGAATTCTATTTTGCTGTAACAACCTTGGTTATACGCAGACTTGCATTCTTAGTAATATTGGCACCTTAAACCTGGACTACGACTTTTAGTATTTTGGCAAGTATAATAATAATAAATAGAATTAGAGAGTCACCTTGATTATATAAAATAGTAATAACAGAAGATCTTAAATTAAGAAGAAGTAGTGGTGCCCATGGAAAAATATTTTATCAGATTTTGCATGCAAGTGCAATAAATATCTGTATTTACCTTTTCCAAGGAGAGAAACCTCTTTCTTTTCTTTCATATGTGTGTCCTCAGACTACTGAAAGGCTATTAACATAAGATAAGAAAGGGGAGTAGGTTTTAGAGGAACAGCCTAACCTAGTGCCTCTGTTGGCAGTTGGTCTTAATAATGCACTTTGTCCTCGCTATTATGTAGATTTTTGATGGGCCATGAAATTTGGAAGACCTACATTATCTCTAGATTTCCATTTTATTGAAACCACATCTTGGAAGTTGCGCTGGCATCCAGAAAATTTATATAGTACTTCGGATTGCATTCATTTAAACAAGCTTTTAAATGAACCGCAAATGCTGGTCACAGTAAAATGTCACATTGCATCATGCTGCTTGGTACCAAGCTGTACAGTCTATCCTTCATTATTTTAAAATGTTTGCTGGTATTACCCTGAAAGAAATTAATTCTACTACATAAAATGCAATTTAAGAAGCAGCTTGGTTCCCCTGAGGTTCTAGTATTCATTCAATGTGTTAGTTCTTTCTTAGTATTTAAGGAGATTGATTGAAGCACTAAACGAGTTGAAAAAACTTTTCTGTTCTCCAGAAACCATTTTCTCTTCACAGTTTGAATATCCAGCAGTGTCCCATTTACCCCCCTGAGAGTGAAGTTAAGAAATTAATTTAGTCCTTTTGTTCTTCTATAGTCTAAACTATTTTGATTTCAGAATTACTCCAATGTCTCTCTAGATGCCTTTTTTAATTTGTGGAAATGACACCATACTTATTGTTAACTTCCAAGATTGTGTTTAAAAAAATGTTTGGAGTGTTTCCTTCCTTGAGTTTATTGCATTAGAAGTGTAATATATTGTTAAACAATAAGGAAGAAAGTAATCAGTTGCTTGCGTGATGTTTTGTAAATTAGCTTATAGTAACTCACTGAAGTTTGTGTAGATGATATAGCTTACAACGATTTTACAATCAGTATATTTCACTTTGCAATGCTTTTAATGTTTGAGCATAAAACGTGCATATCTCATATGCACAGGAAAACAATCCATACAAAAAAAAGAACATATATGAATGTCGATTTAAATGGTAGGGAAGAGTAGTAAATTCTGCAAACCCTGTCTTGCTGGGCAAGAGGAGCCTATGAATCTGGGTTGAGACTATTCCCTAACATTTCAGGTTGTGTATTACATGCAGCATTGTCATACTGAGCCACGCACCTTGTGCTTCAGCTGTGAATGTTTCCTGATGAAAAGCTTTGGGGACACCTTGTGCTTCAGAACATGCCAAGGGCCACGTTTATCTTCTCTGTAGGTGTTTCTTTGCCCTTTTTTTGGTCACCTGTATTTCTGAGACTCATTTGAGCCTGGGACGTGGAAGAACTCTGAAGTCACCTTCAGCAATGACAGACAGCATTTCTAGACATCTTGAACTCTGTCTCAGTTTAGGTTGAGAAATGTAAATGTGAGAAATGTGGTTGTAAGGACTTGGAAAATGCTCTTCAAGGTATTTTTTGGTTTCCACAGCTTAGGTAAGGGCAGGTACATTTCTGCTTTCAGATGTTTGAAATCAGATTCTCAAACATCTTAGAGCTCTTTAAGTCTGTAAGATGGATCAGATAAACAGATGTGATAGGTTGTCATAGTTTCATTCACTTTAAAATGAAAGAGGTTTCATAAGTTTGGGCTTTGAAGCCATAGATTTTCAGCAAGACCTGACAAATGAATAGTCTGAGTAAAGGGAGAGTAGTTTAGATGCTTGGTCACTGTCTTCTGCAAAGGATTAATCAAAGATATTTCAGGGTAAGTATTGACTTCCTACTGAAAAAATATGCCACTTACTCCAGACTATTCAGTCTTTCTGTAGCTCATTAGCTGCATCTGTTCTGTCTCAGCATGTTAAGCACTGGAGCTGGGATTCCAGTGGTAGTGGTTCACTGTACCAGCAACTTTGGTTTTGTTGCTAATCATCTAATCTTTCTCGATTTTAAGAAATCAGTGAAGCAGTTCCTGAGCCATGTCCCTGTCCGAGGTGAAAGAGAGTAGTTTCTAATTGGTAAGAAGTGGTTTCTACACATTTAGACTGAATAGGCAGCAGGTGCTGGTACCTTAAGGTATGGCACAGTCACCACATCATAATTAATGAGCTTCTGTTACATTAGAGTTTTGTTACTAGAAATGATCTAAGAATGAATAAAACACCTTTGTATGCTGAGCCTGCAAGGCTGATTCCTTCACTATCACTGGTCAAAAATAGGTGCAAAATTAACTACGTGAAGAGAAAAAATCCCTGAGACATATGATTGATCGCTGTATTTTTTTTCCCTAGGAAATAATGGATGTTAAAATTCTCATTCACTAAACCGTACAGAAACAAGTGTTCAAAAACTGCCTATCAGATTCAAAACCTGGGAAGCTAAACCCGCCATTTTACACAAAGATAAATAAAAGAGAAAGTGAGAGAGAGAGGTATTACAGTGTATTTATAATCATATTCTGCAGTGGTTAAGTAATCACACAGAACCTTTTAATCAAATATAAAGTATAAAATAGGTGAATTCCTTTGAAATTGTTCCTGCAGATCCAATAAAAACTAATTTCAGGCTTTTTTAAAATAAATAATAATAGTTTTTCAGGCGTATAGCTTTTGAAGTACTGGATATTTAATTCTTAGTCACTATATACATCTAGACAGTGACAGAATCATTACTTTTTCTCGTTGGCTTTCTCATTGCTGTCTGCATGGTGTGTGATTCTGTTGTGTCAGGTCTTCCACAGACTTTGCACAAGAGCAGAACTTCCTGTCTTTCTCCCACCTCATTTCCTGTTGTGTGTCACAGTACCTAACTTGTCCTCTTCTGCTGTCTCTCTTATGTACCGGGATCCTTCGTACCAGTGGAATCCCAATAGAGATGTGTAGGCAGCTGCATGAAAACGCCAACATAATCAATAAATGGGACAATGCAGGGACCAGGAGCTCTCCCAGACATGGCCTACACACAGGTAGTTCACTGCACAGGCTTCTGCTGTTTAGTACAGAAGGATTATTTTTCTCAACAGGACACAGTGGTGGCTCTGCAAGCCTTGAGTCTATTTGCAACTCTCACTACTGCAAGCAAAACAGAAATGGATATAACAGTGACAGCACCTTCTCTGAATACTCCAGAAACATTTTCAATTGACACTCAAAACCGTTTTCTGCTTCAGACCAAAGAGGTACTGTAAAAAACAAGGAATGCTTTTTTAAAGTCTGCTGACTGAAAGTACTTCGAAAATACTGTTTTACTCATCTGTCTTTCTTTCAGATTACTCCTGCACAACCAATGACAGTCACAGTGGCAGCAGAGGGAACAGGATTTGCTGTCTTTCAGGTATGCAATGCTGTTGTTCTTGCTAAAGATATGCTCTCTAAAGGGGAGGTATACTTTGGAAGCTTTATAAAACATGCTAACAAGAACAATCTTCTGAAATGTCTTATGTCAGTAACAAAGTGCTTTAGTAATTGAAAAATGCCGTAAAGCATCTATCATGTGAATGAACATATTCATGTACTGATTATGTCCAATGGCCTGGCCTTTTAAATACTGCTGAGTGTTTGACTTTTGAGACACTTCCAGGGGCCAGAGTCGTGTCAAAGCAGCCCTGTCCACCTGTAGAAATGTAGTATCTGTTTCCAAAACTAAGGACTACAGTGATATATTGGCAGGCATAAAGGCCACAGTAAAAAATAGATGTGGACCAGGTAGAAACTCCTCATCAGGAATCTGTGGTTAGCCGTGGTAGGGCACAGATCAGAACAAGATTACACTGATAGTATTATTCTTCTTTTAATGAAGTAGAATACAATAGTGCAAAAGTTCAAAGTAAGAGAATATTATGGTTAGGTTCTCCAGCAATTTTTACACTGTTCTGAAGTAGCATGAAAGTCAGAGTCAAAGGATCCTGTGAACTACGAACAGTAGTAGATGCTTAGTATCAGCCAAAAGTGTGAGCATGGCAAAGAGTGCGAGGAGATGCCGTTCTCTACCTGTCCTGCAGAAGACTGTGTTCTGTAGTGTAAATTCAGACATCTCTAATTGTATTTAAACAAATTAAGTTGGGATTAACACACTCTGTTTAGAACTAGCAGACAATAAATAGGCCTTCTATGCTTTTCAGCTGCTTGCTCTTCTCCCATAATGGAAATTATGTTCTGAAGAAACTCTGCTTTCAAGATTTTCCCTAATCCTATGAGAAAAATTATATGAGATGAAGGATTTGATTAGATACGGCTACTAATGGGTCTCTTCCTGGCTGTCTCGTCCATGATAGTGACTTAGAACCACACAGGTGAAAGTGAAGACCTTTGAAAACCTACAGACAATACAGAAATATTAGTCTCTGAGCATGAGAGTCTTGTTTTATTGGAAGTATATAGACAAACTCATATTTTCTGAGTTTATTTCAAAAGCAGACAGAATTCCTTCAGGACTCCTTCTAGTAGTTCTCCTTGGGGAATACTGAACTTAGGCTGCATTTAATGGTCTTGAAGTTTTATGCCAGGTCAGATTCCATCTCACGTTCCTTCCAACCTGACCTTTACTTCACTGTTCTCATGCGTTGGGAAAACAAAAAAGCATGGTGTTCATTGCTAAGTATGCTTTTGGATAAAAGATCTTTACGAAGAAAACTTCACAGCTGCCTATCAGCAGTGAACAGCAGCTGCAGATACACCTCATTCATTCAGCACCAGTGTGCACATCCCACAGCGACGTAAGTCATGGCCTGTGTTTATTAAGTCCCAGAAGTGCAGATGAAGTTTACAGCAAAGTTCAAAAGTTTCAGAGGATAGAGACCTGCATGCCAAGACAGGAACGAGCATCTCAGCAGGACTGCATTCACACATCTGTGGTTTCAGTGTGTGTTTGTAGATGTGGAGTGTAACAAAGCGGGGCTCCAGAACGGTTAAGGGTACTTAACCTTAATTATTGTTGAGAAATATTCCCTGATACTAAGTCAACAAATTTGTTGGGCAAGCTAATCAAAAACTTTTCAGCAAATTGCTTCTTGCTGGAAAACACTGATTTGTTGAAGCATGTTGGTTCCAATTACGTTTTTCCAACAGGAAGATTTCACATCTAAATCAGCATGTCTGGTGAAGACTGAGCAGAACTCTTCCACCCAAAATAGCCAGAAGCAGACTCTGTGTTCAGAGGGCTCTTTTGGGGTATATAGCACCATGGTTTGAGTTCCTGGTTTGTTATTTGAACATGCAAATGTACTCCCAAACAACTGATATTCAGGAACCAATGCGAGGTTACCTTCTGTGCTGCTCTTCTGTCACTGTGCTGTTGCCTTTTTTCCTGCAGCTTTGATTCAGAGTTGACATGACTTGATTCAAAATATTGTACTTAAACTGGAGTAGTTTCTCCAAAACTTTTTCTTTGCTGGGACCAGTCCTTTCCTTCTGCTTCCTTTGGCAGGTCTAGTATTCTAAAAGAACTGATGCCATTGGAATGAGATTTCTCTTTTTCCCAGCCATAAACTAGATCTGGGTTGCATTTAATAAATCAGATAACATATGACATTGTGATCACATTTCTTCAGCTGGGTTTCATTGTCTTAGGCCCGCCAAAGTACAGTGGTGAGATTCACTGTTCTGGGATCTGACTTTCTGGCCAAATGTAGCACATCAAACCAGTAATGTATTTAAATATCACAGAACAGAAGATTTGGTCCATTAGTGGAAAAGGCTGCTTTCCCAATAGAATGAATTCTTGGGAAAACAAACTTAGAGTTTTGTGAAATCTCACTGTCTTTGTGTGCAAGTTGGCAGTGCATTCAGTCTTGACTCTGCAGGATCTCATAAGATATATTTATTTTGGATAGTGTAGTTGCAAAAGCAGACATTTACTTGTCATTTTGTGGTTCTGCTGTCAACAAGATCTCTGAGCTCTTCCCTTCGTTATATGGGCACATACTATGGGTGTCCTAAGGTACTGATTCTGAAAGGGAAAGGAGAGAGTGATTGTAGTTGAAGAATTTATCTTCCCTGCTGAAAGTCTTTGGAAAAAACGTCTCTTCTAGAACTAATGTGAACCACGTTTGGCAAGTACCTCAAAAAATCTGTCATGACCCATGCCTTCTGGAACAAAGAAGGATTCCACTGATATGCAGGACTGGCAACAGGAGGGTTAGCAGGCTTGAGAAGGCTGGGTATGGACAAAGTGAATAGTGGGCAAGGTACCTTTGATCTCCTGTTCATGTATAGGCAGGGAGTGAGGAAGAACCTGCAAATGACCCATTACTTGAAAAACACTGACCATTTTTTCCACTCAGCATATTTTTACTAGACTTAAGCAAGGGACTGAATGTTGTTCAGTGAGATGGTGCTGAAAAAGATACTGTGAATTGCACACTGATTTCTCCATTACAGTTTGAGTGTATACTAAGTAGTTGAAAAGAGATGAAAAGATAATGTAGATGATTCCATTGTATTCATGCCCTCAACCAAGCTGCTAGTTGAAAACCAAAAAGAGGAGGATAAAAGACATTGATTGGCACCATAAATGACTAATGGTTTTTGAAATGTAATGCAATTGATTGGGTCAGATCTTGTCATAAGCATCTCTTGTGCTGAAGATTAGCTTTTAGTTTTCTCTTCTTGGGTTTCTCGACATAGCTAGTTGTGTATGACAAGACTGGACCAGTTCTGCCTTTAGCTTTGGCAGCTGCTTCTTAAAAGGTTTAAGAAGAAATGCAGTTGCTCATTTTGTTGATTTAATGCTAGTTTCTGTGTAATAACCTTCTGTCCCCAAAGTAACAGTGTATCAAGAAAGAGACTTCAATTAAACGGTGTTGTGAAAAAGATTTTTCCTTCATTGTCATGAGAAAGCAGAAAAGGAAAGTCAGACCATAAAAATAACTCATTCCACAAAAATACTAGGTGATTGACCTGTTCAGTATGTGGTTTCAGACATCCTGTGTTGGCAATAAATTCCCATTCATTAACTTTCTGGCAAAAGTTAAAACAGCTTTGTTTCTGTGATGACAGATTGTTGATGCACTGCCAGCTTGTCTTTACCAAACTATCTGCATGCCTTTAACTGGCAGGCTTTCTAGATTGGCTTCACCATTGGTACTTCCTTCTCCTGCAGATCATTTTTACAGGATAAATGTTCACTGTTGCACCACGGTTGTCCTGAGTGCCTGTACAGATTTGGCACTGTACTCATAAAACATGGTAAATTCAGCAGTGCAGGGCAATGGGAATCATATGCGTGTAGATTGAGAAAAAGAGCATAGCTTTCATATCAAGGAGTGAGAGACGTAACAGCAAAAGCAATAAATCAGGAATTAAAGACTCCTCTGTTTGCACAGACTTGCTAGCATATAACTGACTTGCTAACCTATAACTTGGATGACCCACATCATACCTTCAAATTCAGACTGACAATTTTCCATTTGCTGCCAGAAACTGTTGTAAAGGGACCATGATTTTCCAGAATCACTCTTGATTCCCTATTCTTTAGCCAAACAAAGTGCATGTTGAGGTCTTGCAAGGGGAATTATTTAAATAGAATGAATCATTAAGGTTGGAAAAGCCCTCTGAGATCATCCAGTCCCAATTGTCAGCCCACCACCACCATGCCCACTAAACCATGTCCCGAAATGCCAGGTCTGTATGTTTTTTTTTTAATACCTCCAGGGATGATGACTCAACCACTTCCCTGGGCAGCCTGTTCTAATGCTTTACCACTCTTTCAGTAAAGAATTTTTTTCCTGATATTAAATCTTAACCTCCTCTGACACAACCTGAGTCCACTTCCTCTTGTCCTATTGCTTGTTACTTGGGAGAAGAGACCAGCACCCACATTGCTGCAATCTCCTTTCAGGTAGTTGTAGAGAGCAGTAAGATCTCCCCTCAGCCTCCTGTTCTCCAGACTACTTTCTGATTATTTTTCTACTGAAATCAAAGAAGATCCTTCCTTGCACTGCTATGTGTTTTATCTTGATGACTAAGGCAGAAGATAATGATTTTGGTTTTTGGGAAAACTGTATGCAAACTTACTATTCTGTTGTTGGTAAAAATTACTATTTTGGCAAATAATGTCAACTATTTCTTAGTTTCTTGTATTTGATGGGGTTTTTTTGATCATTCCAGGGTTTTGAAGGTTGAGCTTTCTGATTCATCACAGTGAAGTGCTGAGTCAGCAACCCATTCTCTTGTCTTCTGGCAGAGATGGTGTCCTGTTTGTGTCCCAGCAAAGGGAAGCTGCAGTTACTGTTAACATCACATCAGGTGTTAATCCATCAGAAGCACCCTGGAATGTTTTCTGAAAGTTAAATTTCATTTTTGGTGTCTTTTGTTGCTAGAGCAGATGTGCTGGGACAACTTAGGTAGTTAATTTCCTGTATTGTATGGCCAGTAGAGAGAGGGTAACCAATGAAAGCTACTAGAATGGGACAAGCTTGAAGTAATATCTTGCTGGTATATCCTCTTGCCCTTCATGAATTTGCAGCACAGGGCCACAGGACCCAGTCCATGGGTCATCTCTGTATGCTCTCTCTGGCTGGGTAGATATTTCCTTCATGGATTTTTTTTTTGCTTCCGTAAATCTGTGACTTTAAAAATATTTCTAAACTTTTAACAACCACATGTTCTTTTGGCAAGTAGTTCTACTGCTGATGGTGTATTACATGAAGAAGCACTACTTTTTTCTCCTTTTGAATCTGCTCCCCTAATTCTTGTATTTGGAGAGAACGCGTAAGCAGGACTGTGTTGGGTTAGACCAAAGCTCAGTCTAACCCAGTATTCAGTTTTCCACAATGGAGAAAGATGGGTGCTCAGGAGAGAGGATAAGATAAATACATACAATACATTACCTGACTGTCTTCCATGTATTATTCCAGACCACGTATTATTACTTTTACCATGTAGTATTCCAGACCTTCAGCTGGGAATAGTTTCTGTAGGCTTTGAACCTGTTTGTTGAGCAGAAATGGTGAGAGCTCTGTCCTCAAGGCAGACTGAAGAGGACTTGCATAGATGAACCAGATGATGAAACTGCTTAACTACAAGAAAACTGTGTTGTTCTGGGCTTGGAGTAGCATGCTATTCCTCATCTGTTTAGAGTGTATGAATGCTGTGACATGAAGAGTGAAGACAAATGCTGTGCATACGCTATGTATTTGCTCTTGCTCTGCTTTCATACACAGCCTGTCTCTTTTAACTCAGTGGGTGTCAATCTCTGAAGTTTGCCTTTATTCGTCCCATTTCACTCTGCCAGGAAGTAGCTGCACACACTATAAAGCTGCAAACAACAACTAGGGAAAAAATTGCTGGTTATCCCTGAGCTCCCATGTGTTTTCTTCAGTTGTATCCTGGAAATTGCATTGGTTCTGCTGCAGTATGAAGTGCTCAGAAGGAATAATTCTTTCAGAGAATTCCTGGGAATCTCATGTGCGCAGCTGTCAGATACAAGGTCATATGTCCTGTCTCATGTGAACATTCCTCTGGCATTATAATGTTACAAATGTAGTGTTTTAACCACACAGATTTGCTTTACCTATGTCATCTAATGTCTCTAACTTGCAATCTACAGCTCAATGTTATTTACAACACAAAATACACTGATCAGAGGCTCAGATCTGTCCAAAACCAAGAAGCCTTTGACTTGAATGTTGATGTAAAAGATGACAAAGATGATAAGAACCATTTAACCTTGAATGTGTGCACAAGGTAAGTTATTCAGCTGAAGCACCTCATAACACCTCTTTGTCTATACAGCCTTTAAATTATTTAAAATGAGCTAAGTTATACATTTGTTTGTGTGGATTTACTAATATACGTGTTACAAACACGTAACTAAAGAGAATGAAAGAATTACTTGTTAAAAATGACAGTAGTTAAACTAAGAAGCAATTAAGTTATTAGTGTGATAGATCTTTCGTGCAAAAATTTTTGCGGGACAGGTCATATTTTTCTACTGGTACACATAGAGTTATTGGCGCCCTAAATCTTAGATGTATATATAAGTGTTTGAAATACAAGTAAAAGCTCAAAGGCTTCTTTGTGTAAATGCTTCTTAGCCATATGGAGAAAGGTGGACCCAATACCTTCCTCATTCTGAATTCTAGTAGCAGATTGTGACAAGTACCTATTACTCTTATCTATTGTGAACAGAAAGCTTTGCTTTTGATATAGAAGTAAATACTTCTTTTTTATTTTAAAAAAAAAGAAGGAAGTTCTGAAGTGCTGAAAACACCATGAAATAGAAACAATCATCTCTATTAATAAATAGTCATCTCTATTAATAAACTTTGCTCATAACAGTTTTGGCAGGAGTCAAAATCTATTTTTACATAACGGTAAATTCCACTGGGGTTTTGTCTTATTGTGCAAGTATCTTTGTGATCTTTCATTTACTGATATATCTTGCAGTCATTAATTTGATAATATAATATAATGTCAGCATTATTTTAGAGCTGAAAGAGGTGATGAGTTTTCCGGACAGTCTAATTCTATTCTTTCTGCTGAATAAGGGAGGGGGGTGCTGCATCTGGGATGATGATTCTTATTCAGTGGACACCCACTAAGAACTGAGCTGATACTGCTGAAGCATCATCTCAGAGACCACAGAACAGTCACCAAATGCTACCTGGATAAAATTTGGATCAGATGAGAACAGATGATTTTGAACAGTCATATTGCATATTCCTAGGTCAGCCAGTCATTAAAGTGAGTTGTTTCTTTGGCTGCTTTGCTGCCTGATTTTTACTTGCTGTGGAAGTGTTTATATTTGTCTTTAAAAGCCTTATATGAAGATGCTTGTTCCCTGACAGTTTCTTTAGTAGACACTTCTTCTTGTAGTTAAAGAACACTGCATATTTCACGGAAAACCCATTGTATCTCTCCACACATTATATTTATGCTTTTTATCTTCTATCTTTTATTGTCTTCAAAGATGCTGAGATGACTGCATTCTTTGTATTTTAGGATTTAATCTGTAAATACTTCCTCTAGAAACAATGTTTTCTTCTTGTGAAATTATAATAGGCTCCTTGTAAAGGCAGTATTTGCAAATTACCACCTGATTCACCATGATTACTCTTGCATTCCTTTACTTCGCATCCTCTTGTTGTTATTTATTTAAACTTTAAACACCCTATTTCTCAATAATTTTTATGCTTTGCCTACCACAAGGAACCTGTCACTTGAGTCAGAGCCTCTAGGTGACACCATCATGCAAATAATAATATATAGTGTATATGATTTCAGTACAGAGAGAATTGATTTAATTTGGGAAGTAGCCAGTATGCGCAAAGCCAGAGCCCTGTTTTTATGTGTTTCTGGTAACCAATTCAGTGATACAGATGGTGGACAGGGACACTAAAAGACAAGAGAGCTCTTGAAATAGAATGGGCTTTCTCTCTTTTAAAGTTTTCTATTAAGTGTCAACAGCTTTCTAAAGTCTAGCACAAACTCCTGACATGTAAAGGACTCACATGATGGCTCTGCGGTAAGTCTTGGCCAAGCATTCTAATTTTCTAGCTAAGACCTTTGGCTCAGGAATACAAACAGGAAGGGCTCCATCCCTCTGGGAAGTTTCTAGGGTGATGATGTTTTAATTGCAAAGTGTTCAAAGGAAAATCTAGTGGCATTATGAAACTGTCCCTGGAGGATATATGGAACTGTAAGACTGTTGAAATCTCAGTCGGTTTAGTTAGCTGTGGGTATGCGTAGTCAGATAATGGAGGTTGCAGCTTTGCAATTTTTTTCTTTCTCTAATCTGCAAAATATTCCACTGTATTTCAACCAGCTTGATGACTGGCCATGGTCATCTCAGCTGGGTATTAACACTGGAGCAGATGATGTCTCATTCAAATTGAGCTGAGTTTTGGCTAGAGGAGCTAACTCGCTGTCTGGAAGTCAAAAACCCAGAGCTGCCAGTTACTTCTCTGGTTGGTCTTGTTGCCCACATACCATTTCCAGGCACGGGAAACTGATTGCTGATGGGTCTCGTCATCGTTTTGTTTCTGCTTTCTGTCTGTGCTAGCTTGGTGTTGGTTTCTCCTCTTTGCATCATCTATGAGAGGGTCTTGCACAGTTCTTATGTTGTTGAAGAACTGAAACATAAAATTTAGCTCAAAATGGTTTTGGTTCTCTTCAGGTAATGTTTTTTTTTTAATTTTTTAAGAGAACATGAATTGAAGAGATGATACCAGTAACCACCTCCAAAGCTGTCTCTCTTCTTTGTTAAGATCTTGAGTCAGATCCTTATAACTTGTAGGGATATATCTCATTCACTTCTTGACAATAGCAAGTTGTTTTGGTTACCTGTTTGTATTTTGGTAGTATCCCTGGCTGGCTAGACAGCTTGAGTATTTTCCTCCCCTCTTATTTGTAATTATGCAGAAATAATTGCATCCAGTTCCAAATCAGTTATTTGTTTTCAATAGCAGCTACTTTGGCACAGCACATCACCCAACAGATGGTTTCATTTGTTTCTAATCTCACGAGCCAGCTGAAGTCAGCAGTTGTGCTGTATTTCTTTCAAAGACATATCTGCATTCAATCAGCCATGCTGCCAGGCTTAACAGCATTGCTTTGAAAGCAAGTCTTGCCTTTTTTGAAACCATCCAGCTCTACAAAGAAATAGTTTTATCCAATTACTTTCAACTACTGTCAGGCCTGCAAAATGTGGATTGGAGACGCTTCTATTCTATTTTAACAGTAATCATTTACCCTCCACGCCAAGGGTGGGGGGAACCTCTTCTGCCACCACCTTCTTTATTTAAAGCAATACAATCTTTTGCAGGTCATATACATATCACTTGTAGCACAGAACACCATAAATCTATTTTGATAATTCTGTTGTGCAGCATAGTATGTAGGGCTTATGCAACAGAACCAAAGTTTTTAGCCCAGCGTCTGATTCTCATATTGGGAGAAAGTATAATAATAAGCATTATTTAGGAAAACAAGAAGGAACTTATTAAATTTTTTTTTTCTGGAACTGAGTGACTAACACACCTATCCATTTTAAAGCTGGATCTTTGAGAAATAATCTGATGATAAATTCGTTAATGGAACCATCAATCTCTATGAAAGAAATATGATAGGCTTTGGGAGACTTTTTTGGTGTATACCTTTGTCTCACTTTGCAAAAATAAATAAAAGCACAACAATGCATCTATAAGAAGAAATATATATATTTGAGCTTAAGAGTTCCTACAGCAGTCTCTTAATTACTTCTTCCAAAATGTTGTTAATTGCAATATTTCCTGCATATTTGTGGTGTAAACCTGCACTTATAATTGCCAATGGAAAGCTCTTAGTCGTGTCAGTGTAGTCTCTCATAGGATTTATGAACTGTAGTTTTCTCACTGCTAGACCTGCTTTTGCATATGTGGTAGAAATTATAGAATCATAGAACAGTTTGGGTTGGAAGGGACCTTAAAGATCATCCAGTTCAAACCTCTCCTGTGATGGGCGGGGACACGTCCCACTAGATCAGGCTGCCCATGGCTCCATCCAGCCTGGCCTTGAACACCTCCAGGAATGGGGCTTCCACAACTTCTCTGGGCAACTAGTTCCAGTGCCTTGCCACTTTCAAATTATCAGGTAGAAAACAGAGAAATCAATTATTATCTCCTTATAGTCAGAATATTTCTTGTTTGCATTTTGTTCCATTTGTTTCTTAAGTGTTCATAAACATTCTTGCTTCCATAGTTGGGATTTAATTATCATACAGTGGATTATTGTATTTCTACTAAAAGTTTCTTTGTCTCCATGTTTTAAAAAGATACTTCGGTTCTGGCACAGCTCCCAGTAGCGGTATGGTCCTCATGGAAGTTGGCTTACTCAGTGGTTTCTCTGTGTCACCAGATTTCATTCCATCAGACAATACAGTTAAGAAGATGGAAAGGGACAATGGAAAAGTCAACTTCTACTTAGACTCTGTAAGTTGAAAATAACAAAGTAATGTGTTTGTAGTGATGTTAATCTTAACTCTGCCATTCTTTGTTTAAAATTTGGAAAGACATTATGATTGTATTCTTTGGGGAAACGAGTGTCTGCTATTCACATTGAATTAATAGTTGCATTGCTTTTTACTGAGACTGATTTGATAGGTATAAATCGGTTATATTTGTAAGGGGTTTCTAGATTAAGCCTCTTAAAAATCGTATATAAGAAGGCAGAAGTCAAGAAGTCTATAATTTGGCCTTACTGATTTTAAATGAGATAAGCATCTTTATATGCCTCCTGACTCCCAGTCGTTAGAAATAGATTACTGCTGAGCTAGAAGTTCTTACCTCTTCTGTGAAATAACCATTACAAGGCTTCTCAGGATGTTTCTCTTCTGTTTTTCTAGCTAAATGAGACACAGGTTTGTGTGGGTATTCCAGCTGTGAGAGACTTCAAAGTGGCAAATATCCAAGATGCTTCAGTGACTGTGGTGGATTACTATGAACCTAGTAAGTCTCAGTCATTCAAATGGATCTTAGTGAATCAGAAGTCTAAAAGAAAGTTTCTTCTGTGGAAACAGGACAAATTTTAGTGAACAGAGAGCCACATTGAACTGAATTTTTTTATTCTCATTGAACTGCAGCCGTTGTGGACATTGATATGCCAAATTTTCTAGCCAAATAGTAGTGTTTTCCCATATGCATGTTTACTGCCCTAATGGCTTGGTTCCTCAGCTGGTGTGAATTTGCTTTAATCTGTCCCAGTGTGTTCCCAAAACTACCAAAACGAAGCAGGAACTTCAGTGTGGCTCACTTACCAAGTTAATGATTGTTTCAGAAAGCTTTTCTATCTGTTTCTTGTTTGAACTGAGTCCTTCACTGGAGAAAATGCCAGTGTTTTGATTTCTTTAGCTATGTAAAAAATATATTTGGAAAAAACAGTTTCAGAGATTTTTAATTTGGGTTTTGTGTTTTTTTTTTTTCTGTAGTGAGTGTGTTTCAGAGAAAGGCAGTGAGGTACAAAGCTTTTGGGCAAAATGAAAAGCAATGAAAGATTATAAGCTGCTGTAGAAGATGTTAGGTTTTCATTGCATCAGCCAACTGAAACGTTATTAAGGATTTGGGCTTGGATTGAGATAAGGCATGAAAAATTTATATAGGCAATTTTCTTCATGTTGGCTTTTTTCCAGCACAAGACAAAAGGCAATCAAATCTGCTACGTGTGTTACTTTAGCTAGATGAAGATCACATTTATTCCATGTAGGCTGAAATGTTTGTTCAATCATAGACTTTTAAACTAAAACAGTAAATTAATTGATGTAACTACACTGTCCACTAAACTTGACCATGTTTTAAGGCCTAATGGCTTACCAACTTAGAGCAGTTTATATTTGAGACAAACACATAACCCTTAGAATCTATGGCCAAAATGAATTTTCATATGCTTCAGTTCCTAGGAGAAGAGAACAGCTCAGGACCTAGTCTTTTGTAAGAATGTTGCTAGATAGCCTAATGAATATGTGTACTAAAAGTTCACATATAAATGCTCATGTGTAAATATTTTTTATTATATTTAAATACATTTAATAACCATAAATTCTCAATTATAAACCAATATTAATTTAAAGATATGAATTAATATCCTTAAGGGCTTAAATTTCTATGACATAATCACTGCTGCAACAGAAAGCTTTGACTTTAAGAAAAAGATTGTTTCCAGTATTATTTTAGAAGACACCTTATTACTGTGTAGCATAGGCATATTATTGGTCAACATAAATACATATGCCATGATTTTGAGTTCTCCTGAGAGAACTCCTTCCTATCTAATACAGGGGTGTGCTTTTATTTTGATCTATTGTTTTCTATCACTCTTGTAGTTGGTGACCCAAGGTACAGATGTATGTTTTATGTGATGGTGACAGTCAGATTCATGCCATATTCAGAGCTAGGAGATGTCTAAGGGGCCCTCATGCTCTGGCATTTATCAAAAAAGTTGTGTCTTTGTGGTGAATATTACAACTGGCACAGGTGTAAGAACTAGCTTGGGTACCAATACAGCATTGCTAGTCAGGAGGTCTGCTAGTGTTAATATATGTGTCTACTCAGCACATTCAGGTCACTGCTGCTTCCCTTACCTGACTTTGTTCAGTTGGATGTCACTGTTGGGTAAGCATTTTGACCCCCAAAGATACATCTTGTATTTTAATTTTCTTAATATCTTGAGGTTTGAAGAAAAACTGAATATAATTTCAGTTAAAAATTACTACGAATATAAAAAGAAATTGCAGCATCCCTAGATGGAATGAAAACCTTCAAATCAAAAAAACCCGACTATAGGAATGAAGCTTTGCAAAAGCTTGTTCTCCGAGTGATTACCATGCATTAATATTTTTGAAATGAATATGATTTTCCAGGCTTTTAGTCTGTTTGGCTCTGTAGCAGCCCTTCAGGGAACTGGGAAGCAAAATACAGGAGCAGGAGCTAGATGAGTTGACCAGTCCCAGACTGAGGAAGCTGAAACTCCCAGTCATAACAGTGAAAGAGAAAGCATCAGTTATGAGAGAATCATAGACTCATAGAATCACCAGGTTGGAAAAGACCTCTTGGATCATATTCCAACCATTCCTATCAAACACTAAACCATGCCCCTCAGCACCTCATCCACCCATCCCTTAAACACCTCCAGGGAAGGTGAATCAACCACCTCCCTGGGCAGCATGTTCCAGTGCCCAATGACCCTTTCCATGAAAAATTTTTTTCCTTATGTCCAGCCTGAACCTCCCCTGGTGCAGCTTGAGGCCATTCCCTCTTGTCCTGTCCCCTGTCACTTGGGAGAAGAGGCCAGCTCCCTCCTCTCTACAACCTCCTTTCAGGTAGTTGTTGAGAGCAATGAGGTCTCCCCTCAGCCTCCTCTTCTCCAGGCTAAACAACCCCAGCTCTCTCAGCCGCTCCTCATAAAGCCTGTTCTCCAGCCCCCTCACCAGCTTTGTTGCTCTTCTCTGGACTCACTCCAGAGCCTCAACATCCTTCTTGTGGTGAGGGACCCAGAACTGAACACAGGATTCGAGGAGCGGTCTCACCAGTGCCGAGTCCAGAGGGAGAATAACCTCCCTGGACCTGCTGGTCACGCTGTTTCTGATACAAGCCAAGATGCCATTGGCCTTCTTGGCCACCTGGGCCACTGCTGGCTCATGTTCAGTCGCTGTCAACCAACACCAGGTCCCTCTCCTCCAGGCAGCTTTCCAGCCAGACTTCTCCTAGTCTGTAGCTGCACAGGGTTGTTGTGCTTCAAATGCAGGACCCGGCATTTGGCCTTGTTAAACCTCATGCCATTGGACTCGACACTACCTCCCAGCCTAGTGTCATCTGCAAACTTGCTAAGGGTGCACTCGATGCCTTCATCCAGGTCATTGATAAAGACATTGAACAGGGCTGGACCCAGCCCTGAGCCCTGGGGAACCCCGCTTGTCACTGGCCTCCAGCTGGATTTCACACCATTTCCCACCACTCTCTGGGCCCGGCCAGCCAACCAGTTTTTCTACCCAGGAGAGTGTGCGCCTGTCCAGGCCACAGGCTGACAGTTTCCCAAGCTAGTTTCCTAGGAGACGTAGTTCTTAAACGTTGTAGCCAGTAACCTGCCAGGTAAACCATCTGAATTCTTTATTATGGGCGTTGCTGTGTAGATAGGGGCAAAATCCTTTTGAAACGTATAACTGAGGTTTGTGAACGGATTATGTCTAACACTTGAGAACAAGTCTATGGAACTGTGCCTTTCACCAAGCATTTGCCTGAATATATTAAGACTATTTTGATATTTTGGTAGAAGAACAAATATTGATGCCTAGTCCTTCCCAGTCTGGGAAGTATTTTGTAGTATATAACAAGGTGCATGTAAGAATGTAGAACATCCTTTAAAATGCTTGCTTTCTGAAGCTAATTTGTCAGTCAGTTCTCAGAAGTTCATTAACTAACGTTAACTAACCTTTCTGAACAGGGAGAAGAGCAGTGAGAATGTACAATTCAGAAGTAATGCAAAGTATAACCACCTGTGACTTCTGTGAAAGTGATTGCAGCCTCTGCCACCGAGATGGCTCTCCAGCCTTGCTTCAGCACTCTTCGTTGGCCTCCTTGTTCTGTGTGTTGTTTATCATTCATGTAAACTTACTGTGTGGTTGGGTACTGTAAAAGGAAACAGGTTATGTTTCATATCTAAGGTTTCCATAAATTATCCAAAGAAAATTTTATGCTCAGATACCGGCTTGTGTTTAGTGATTACAGTGACCAAACTCATGCTGTGTTCAGGGAGAACTGGGCTGGCCCATATGGTAAATTTCTGGCTGTGCCAGAAAACTTCTTTAAGTGTCTGCTGGAAAAACTTGCCAAGTGTTAGTTTCATACTGAAGTTATTTTCTGAAAAAGCACGGTTACCGAGAAAGCAGTCTGAGGAAATATAAACTTAGCTCGATGTTCACATTCCCTTTTCACCCCAGCTTTCATTTGTGCTTGGTTTTTAGGGACATATGTTAGTTTACTGTACTTTTCTGAAACACTATCTGCTTCTTCATTGGAGTCTTACTAAGCAGAGTGCTGCGAGCTTCGTATCAGAGCTCACTTTGTTCTATTCTGCAGACATGACACAACATTAATATTGAATTTTGCTGTATGCTGTCATGGGGAATATTATGAAAAATAAAAAGAGCTGGCTTCAGAGCAGATCCAAGAGTCAAAAACAAACTGCTGAACGCTCCAGAAAATTGTCAGTCTTTTTTTATCATTGCAGAGAAACTAGGTGGATTATTTTTTGCCAATTCATAAGCTAATCGTGTTTGAAAATAAGGCCTCAGGATGTTCACATGCATTTTTCTCTAGGAGACTTCTACTGTAACTGTATCAAAGATAGAGGGTTATTCAGAAACAAACATCATTCTCTTCCCATGTGAGAATGCTGGTCTCCACAGGTGTATTTATGGCCAACAGGATGAAGGTTGCTTTCATCCTTCCCTGGTTTTTGGAAGTCTTCTAGAAATGTCACTCTGGGCCATCATTAATGTCTTGGGTTTGCAGTGTTGTCAACTATTTAAGTGGCGTAACCTCTGAACCGCTGTTAACTACTCTCTGTGCCATGTCCACTGGTTTGCCTTGTGTGCCATCTGTGCCTGCCACTCCTGCCATTGGTTGGTGGGAGAGGCTTTTAAGTAGCACGGGCTGCACATACGAAAGAATTGACATTCTTGCATAACTTTCAGCACATCCGTGTATACTTATGTGCTTTGCTGAAGTGGGATGGTGAAGAGCAGCAGGTCCTTTTACACCCAAATCTGCTTTTTGTGCAAGGGAAGAATTTCAGGTCTCCATGAATGGAAATGGGGGAGCTCTTACCTCCTGAGTGAGTGTATGAATGTCTTCCCTGTCTGGCAGCCGATTTATCGTTCTTGAACAATGCCTGTGATGTCTAGTAGTTACTTCTTTTTGATAAGGATGCTAAGCTGATAAAATTCCTAGTTACTCAAATGAAATAAATAACTGTTACGCCAGCTAACAGAGTTAGAAATTTTAAGGCTATTGGATCCTTTTCTTTCATACTTTTTTGAGACAGCATGTGTATGTGTCCACATGTAATTATATGACAATTTCTAATTTTTATTCAAATTTTGCTACTGCTTAAAATGTATATTTTTGTATTTTATGCTCATCTATACTTTTGTTCAAAACAGAAATTAGTGCATGGTAGTAGCATGGGAGGAGACCTGAACTTCCTGAATTGGGTGCCTTCTAATACTGATGCATAGGTTTTTAACTGCAAAACTAGTTTACGTGGGGTTATTTGTTTTACTTCACCTGTATTTAGAATTTACAGTGTTTTTCACAAACTGGGGGTTCTGTTCTGTCTCTCTGGCAGAGCTTAGGCCTGATTCTTTGCAGTAGGTTCATGCTTTTCACTTGTCTTTGGCACACTTGAGCTCTCGCATCTTGAATAATTGATTAGTGCCTTAATATGAGTGCCTGTGCTGCTCTCTGACCCACATGAAGTAATATTATATTTATTGCAATCCAAAGCACTGCTTAGTCAATAGGATACAGGATCTGAGCCTCTAAGTCATATGCTTGGTTGCATGGGTCTAAAGCTAATAGAAACCAAAAATACAAACTAAAATATATCTTTGCATCTCAAATTGTTTGCTCGTATGTGGGAGCATAGATCTGGAAGACATTCACACTCTGAACTGGAGTATGTTTTGCTGCAGTGGAACTATGAAAGCAGTTCATCTTTTGCTTTTGGAGACATCAGCCTTGATCATTTGCCTCCATTTACTATAATTTCAAGAACCTAAAGTCCACGTTTTCAGTTTTTACTATATGTATAATGGCTAAGAGGACATTGATATCTGATTAATGTTAGGATAGAGAGGCTTATTTTCTAGACAAGATAGAGTGGGGATAAACCACTCATTTGCAGTAGATAAGTGAGTTTTATTTTGTAAACAGTCCCAGCTTCCTGAATATCCTCAAGAAAAAATGGATTTAAATTGCTCGGCTTATTTTCAGGAAGTACAGCTTTTAATAGTATTCCCTTACTTTTGATTTTGAGACAAACAACACATATTTTTAAATGACTTTTGGCTGCCTTGCACACCTTACTAAGAAGCATCAGTCATAATGCACCATGTCATGGGAATTGTTGTAGTCAATGAAGAAACATCCTCTTTTATTTTACATTTTCTATACAGCAGACTTATTGTTACAGACATCCAAGCCTGTACTAACCTTTTTTAAAGAAACAGTGTAGAGCATATGACTTTAAACAAATGTTTACACCAGGTGGCCATTAACTTTCCTACATCGATGCCTTCAGTCACTTTACAGTTGTGGCTGGGCTTTGAATGAGTTGCAGAGGATAAAGCTTGTTTTCTATACTGGCAGTGAGTGGAACAGGGAAAAGGGTGTAGTATGTGGCACAATGACTTTTCACGTTTTCCTCATTGCTGGGTAGGAACCTTTACACAAATGTTCAGCTTTTTTTTTTTTTTCCATTGCTCTGTATAACCAGTTTTTGATGTCACAGGGAGCATGTTTCCACTGAAGATATTAGGACATGTTTTTAGCAAAAAAATGGTTAGGAACACTTCAGAAACAGGATCTTTAAGGAGTGGTGCTAAAAGCAGTCAGGAAAAGGTTTTTTTGTGATGGAGTCTTCATGTTGTGTTGCCTGAACATTTCTGTGTTGTTACTGCTTCTTTGAAATCTGAGTATTCTCTGATACTTCCCATGCCTTTTTCATCCACATGCTGTTAGTGGACATGGTCTGTGCAGGACCATGAGTATGCTCTGAAGTCAGTAAGAGTCATTTATTTATGATTGAGTTTAAAAGAAAAACAGGCATTTTAAAGGATCTTCCTCCCCAGATTCCACCTTTGCTGTTGTCCATGATCTTAGCCAAGGTTTTCTCTGCAGGTTTGTCTGTGAGTGTCATCTAGAGACCTTCTGTACCAAACAGAACAGGGAACACTCATCCTGTGGCAAGTGCTCGCTGACAGGTTTACAGCACCTTGGGAGTCTGCATGCTGGTTTGGTTCCCAGCATGGCACCGCCCTGCTCCCATTTACTTCACAAGTAAGAGCTTGTGGCTTGCGCACAAGTGGCAGGTGATAAAAGGGACAAGTGGCTGAACTGGTGCAGGGAAAACAGAAGAGCCAAGGTCCAACATTACATGCCTCTCTTTTGCCTTGAAAGTCACTGTTGAAAACCAGACCTAAGATTTAAAAAAAATTGGTTTATTCAATTTTCAAAATATTATCCTAACAATGTTTCTCTAAATGTATTGTTCAAGAATATTGACAGTATTTGATTTAAAGCAGGTTCCTGTAAAAGGTATAGGTATGTACACTGTATAGCCTCCAGTGCACCACACTGTGAAATGTATGTGCAAACATACAAGATCTTTACAAAGTACCCAAAGCAAAAACATTGTGTGATGTTCTGTTTTTCAAAATATACAGTTAGGTTTTTAGGACAGATTATATAGGCCCTAATGGCACCATTTTTCTATCTCAGACACTCAGAAAGTTTATTCAATTTTAATTCTGATTCTAATGGCTAATAATATTTCTGTTATAGCCTTTCTTCTTCTACTATAAATCTTCATTCAGAACCATCTTTATGTGTTTAGTCCTCTAAATACATTGAAGATTTTGCAATTAGATGTTATCACTAGTAATTTATCCATAAAGTATAAAAGCAATTATGTGATGAGATCTTTTGAGTTATTAGATTCTCCTTCTTCCTGTGTCAAAATATTTGATGTCAGCACTGGTTTATATTGTTTATTGTATTTTTGTGTGCCACTTGGAAATATCATTGTGCTAATGCTACTCTATGCAATAAAGTCTGACAGTGTGCTATATCAGATCAATCCAGTAATTGTATTTTCTAATGGATAACTCTTTTCAGATATGCATGAGCATTAATTGCTTATGTACTACACGTTAGTCACCAGAACTCCAGTGTTAAGATTTCTCTTTAATTTCAAGACATACATTTTATTTCTGTATTTCTTAGTGGTTGCCCAAAAACTGCGTCAACCTTGCTCAGATCTTATGATGTTATATTAATGAATTGACTTTTTTGTTGTGGTTTTTACTATTATTAGGTTGGTTGGGACGCTAATACAAGGAAGAGGATATAAAAAATGCTGGCTCAAAGAAAGTGTCATATAAGCAAGTGTAATGTATCCTACATTAGCTGTCCTCCTGGCTACTGCATTTCTTCTTTTTCCATATCAGGCCTTAAGCAATTTGAACTAAAATTCTTGGCTGCCTTGAGATGTAGTCAGGTACCACTTTGATCTAGTTCAGGATCACTGTATGCATTTCCACTTTTGATCAAATCAGAAATGGTGGAAGAAGAATGCTTTTAAGAGCTGTTTTGAGCAAATAGAAGTGAACTAACCTGCCAGCTATGAAAATTGCTTCTGTCTTTTCAAATAATGAATATTAAAGAACTAGACTGTTTCACAGGGGTTTGGAAAATTGTCAATGATTTCTTTTTCTTCAACTAAAGTTTGCAATAGCTATTTTTGAATTCTATTAAAGATGACTTTTAATAATATATGTCTTGTGTTTCCTTGTTTAGCAGTACCACTAGCTGTAGTAGGTCAGAGTTTCTCTGCATTGTTGACCATAATACCTCCTCGGCACATCTTAGCGGCTGCCTCCCCTGCGTTTTAAAGCACATAACATGAAGCCATGCAATGGTGGTTTCTATGGTCAAGCTGCCATCCGTGACCCTGCAGATGACTATTTAGGGCTTTTCTGACCAGGAGTCACCTCATTTTAAAAGCATTTTATTTTTTTCAGTGTGAAGCTACAGGAAGCTTTGCTGTTATCCTTGGCACAAGTAGTATAAAACGTCTTCTGCAATGAATTCAGTTCAGGCAGGCCCGTTGTGGTCCTGGAGAACCTCAAGAACTGCACTGTGTCTGTGAAAAAGAGCGGATCTTTCAGATACAGAGCTTATCACCACCCAAGGCCTATGGTGGCACTAAAAGAGCTCCATGAAATCTTTATGCCAAACCTGATTGAATTGATGTGCAGATTATTTTTGTAATTTTTCATGCTTTAGAAATTTGGCTTCCACACTGCTACCTTTCCCTAGTTCTCCTCATATTTCTCTTCCTGTTCCTCCTGCCTGCCTTCAGAAAGAGGTTCCTAGCCTATTTCAGCTCTGAGGTCAGGATCTGGTCAGCCTTGCTCACCTCTTTCACCGAGACCTCTCAGCAGTATTGCTCATGAGCTCAGCAACCACTTCTGTTCTTATGTCTCACAGATCTACCTTCCCTTGCCTGTCAGGACTAAAATCCTTTTCAGTCTCGCTTATGGATAAATAGCTGTCAATTCAAACTCATTGTGGACAAAAGACACTTTGGGCTTTTCAGCACAGATTTATGGAGCTGAAACCTTACTTAACCAACCTGATGGAAAGTTTTCTTTAATGAGAGGACTGACTAGGTGGATGAGGGCAAACAGTGCTTGTTTATTTGGACTTAAGTAAGGCTTCCTCTCATAACATCCTCATTGATAAATTGATAGAAAAGGAGACTAAAAGGGCTGGCGCTGAAGCGGACTGAAAACTGGCAGAGCAGCTTGGCTGATCAGCAGCACAAAGTCCAGCTGGAGAGCAGTCACTGGAAATGTACCCCCGGGGTCCATACCTACATAGAAACATAGAATCAAATAAGAGTTTAGGTTGGAAATGACCTTAAAGTTCATCCAGTTCCAACCCTCCTGTTGTATGCAGGGACACCTTCCACTGGATCAGGTTGCTCAAAGCCTCATCTAACCTGGCCCTGAACACCTCCACGCCTTCTCTGGGCAACCTGTTCTAGTGCCTCACCACCCTCACAATGAAAAAAATCCTTTCCAAGTACCTAATGTAAATCTCCACTCTTTCAGCTTAAAACAATTACCTCTCATTACCACACTCTGATAATGAGTCCCTCTCCATCTCCCCTGCAGGTCTCCTTTAAGTACTGGAAGGCTGCTCACTTTTATATGCGCTTACTTAGCTGTATCACGGCTTTCCTGCTGTGATGGGCTGATATCAGCAGGCAACAAAGCACCTACCAGCCACTCGCTCGTCTCCCACCTCCAGCGGAATGGGGGAGAGAATTCAGGGGGCAAAGAGAAAACAAGGATTGAGGTAAAAAGAGAAACTGGAAGCAACACACAGATGATCACTGACCACCTCCCACCAACAGATTGATGCCCACCTAGTCTCTGAGCTGCTTTGGAGAGTATCTAGAGTTTTATTGTTGAGCATGACATTACCTGGTATGGAACAGCCCTTGGGTTAGTTTAGGTCAGCTGTCCTGGCTGTGCCCCCTCCCAGCCTCTTGTCCATCTCCTACTTGGTAGGAGAGCAGCATGAGAAATGAGAAGGCCTTGACATGACTAAAACATCAGTGTGTTATCCAACCTGTCGTCACAAATCTGTAATGCCGCAGCGTGCAGGCTACTAGGAGAAAAACAAACTCCATCCCAGCTAGATCAATATACCTGCAAACCCCTCCAGCAGGTGTCCTTCCTGTGACTGGAAAAAAAAAATATCACATTCTAGCACTTCTTTTGCCTTCCTAGAGTTCTCCCCGCAATCCCCAGACCTTGTAGAAAATACATCTATTTCCAGATGGCAGCAGATGATAAAAGATACAGAATGCTTCAGTCTTGTTTCTTGCTTTTTTTCCTGCCATATCTGTAACTGCTTTAAGAGCTGCAGGTTTGTGGGTTTATATTTTTTAGCCCAGCGTGAGAAGATAATAAAGCAATAAAAATACTCCACTTAATCTCATTGCCATATGTTTTATTCGTGTGTTCTTATCCTTAACACATAACTTATGCTGATGTTCCTTTAATAGAAGAGCACTTCCTGAAGTGGAAGATGGTTTCATGGTTTTTCTGTTTTCTTAAAACATTTTCCCTTATGCTGAAGACAACATTTGCCTGCTGTCTGCCGTTTGTTCTTGCTCCCTTTCTGCCTCCTTTCTCCCCATTATTAGCACATTAGGGACTGAGGAGTGGTAATTGCTAACAGGAACGAGAACTGCAGTGGGCTGTGACTGCTAAATGTGGAGAACATAGATTTCTAATACTATAAAAATATGGATGCTGTTTGCAGGCTTTGCATGCTCTGCAAATCATCCTTTTCTTGTTTTGCCTTTGATTCTTTTCATGAGTTTACCCCTTGTTACTAGTGTTGCTGCAGCCCTGAGAGGTGACAGGACTGTGACCTAGGGGAGTAAATGAGGAGCAAATCTCCCTATCCTGTCTAAATAATTGATGGAAGAGGATGAGTTTCTGAAAAGGGTAAGTCAGAGCACCTAAAGCACTGCTGATTTATTTATTTACTTAGTTATTGTGCTTCTGCTGTAGAGGGAGATACTGATGTCCTAGTGAAAGCATCTTAAGAATCATCAGGTTCAATAAATTTGCAGGAGAGTTGAGGTATAACTGCAAGGGGAAGAAATGGATAGTTATGAACTGCCAGTGCACCCTTCGGCTTCTCTTGGGAATGACCCAAGTGCTCAGCATGATATAAGAAGTCCCAGGGAGAAGAAGGGGAGACCTCATTGCTCTCTACAACTACCTGAAAGGAGGTGGTAGAGAGGAGGGTGCTGGCCTCTTCTCCCAACTGACAGGGGACAGGACAAGGGGGAATGGCCTCAAGCTCCGCCAGGGGAGGCTCAGGCTGAACATTAGGAAAAAATTTTTCATGGAAAGGGTCATTGGGCACTGGAACATGCTGGCCAGGGAGGTGGTTGACTCACCTTCCCTGGAGGGGTTTAAGGCACGGGCGGACGAGGTGCTGAGGGGCGTGGATTAGTGTTTGATAGGAATGGTTGGACTCAGTGATCCAGGGTGTCTTTTCCAGCCTGGTCATTCTGTGCATGATTCTGGGTGTGAAAGCCTGTACTGCACTGGGAGTGTAATAAAGGCCAATATAAGACAATGTGGGAGTTCACGGAGGAGCTGTTGTAAATCCTGCCTGGGGTGTGGAAGCGGTTTCCCAGTGTCCCTGACATTCTGTTTGTCTGGGTCCAGACAATCACTGACTCTGTTTTTACAAGGCCACAGCAATCATGGATAAATAGTTGCACAGCAGTATAGGCTTATTTAGACACGGATCTTGCTTTGTTTTTATATTCCTACTGGCAATTTACGTTTAGTTTTAGTCTTGTATCTTAGGCACTGTTTGCTGCATTTGGAATCCTGTTTTATTTTCTTCATTTGCCTCCAATTTAAGCCTTTTATGAAATCCAGACTAATGATTTATTCCAACCTGACTACAAGGATTGCTTTGTAGTTTTACCTTATAATATATTTCACATAGTTTTATGCACTCTGATCTGCGACAATCTCCCAGATGATGTATGAACAGATTAATAAACCTAGAAGTATATCTTCTAGGACAACACTTTTATTATGGTCATTGGGAATGCAATAAAACCGATTCACTGTTCATGAAAGACTGTAAGAAATGGGAAACCCACTGATTTTATTACATTGTCATGCAATATATTTTATTATTTGAAGAAATTATTATACACTTAAATTTATAGAGAGTTTAAAATTTGTAGGGTGGTAGATAATAGGACATTAATTTTGGAGTCTGATTGGAGATAGCTGGCACTGTGGTCACTGGGCTGAGTCACTTACATAGAAATTTGCATTTCAATTTTGTCAATAATTGTTTACTTTAGAAATATTTTTGCATTAAATATGAACAAAAAGGATTGTAGAGATGTAACATGAAACAATATCTTAAATCAACTGTGGATGTCAATTGAAGCATTAGATTTACTATTTTTGATGTCAATAGTGAGGTTAACCCTAAATAAAACAATCTGGGAAGATGAGACATGTAGACTACAAATCAGTTCTTAAAAGGGTGGTTTTGGTGCAGGTTGTGAAGTAAAATGTAGACACAACAAGAGCTTGAGTTAAAGTGTAAATATTGGTGTAAACATGTTTTCCTACATGAGTAGTCCTTGGATTGTCAGGCAGATGCATGCCGAAATGGTACAGAAGTGTTTACTTCTTCCATCATCTCTGACCCATGGAGACCTTTAAAATACCTGTGATCCCTTGCAAAAGAAGAGCAAGCTGGTGGTGCTTGCTTTCAGACCTCAGGAACCTCTTCCCTGTGCTGCGGTAACACACAGCACTAGCAGGGTGTTCGTGTCTTGAGCTTGAAACCAGCTGAGACCTTAGGCACTACTACTTAGGCAAGAGAGGATTTTAATATGTCTGAAGCAAAAAATGAGAAACCCTATCCCTAATAAAGACAAAATTATATAAAAAAAGATCCTCTTGGTCTGATTCACAACAGCCGCCTACCAGGGAGACTCTGTGGATTTCCCTAGGGACTCTTCTGGCTCAAGTTAATGGAAAGGGAGAACTGGGCTCAGGGATACTTTTAGGTAAGAGGATAGACATTTCTTTATATGTTTTTTAGAGATGAATGCTTATTAAAATGCTGGATCAAGTGACAGGAATAGTAATATAAGCACATGTGGAAATAATGTACTGAGAAAGCTCAAGCTCTGTGGTTTCATATGGAGAAAAAAGATAGCAGCCAATGCTATCTCAGTGAGCAACTAATTAAGCCAGAGATCTCTCTGTACATTATATTCTAAGTTCAGTACCAGATCATGTATCAACAAGGTGCCATATGATTTTTCCTTTATTGTTTGCAGTTTGATTTCAGGAATGAACTATGTATCATCACCATAGTGATCATTTAAAGATGAATGGGTTGGCTGGATGTTAGATGACAGTCAATATGATTAATGTGCCTTGTTGCTGTGCATGATCCTTTTCCTTGGTCAGTTCTTCATGTGCAGCTTAGGTCTGTTGTTTCTCCCTCTCTGTTTTTAACTGGGTCTTAGCTAAAATAATAAACATATGAACTCTTTTACTGTTTAACAACATTAAATTATACTGAGATAGTTGCAGAGAGTGAGTTTGCCATTGTTACAGATTCAGCTTGCTCCATTTAAAACAGAATACTACAGTTTTCCTAGTTGCTTCCCTGACTCCATCCTCCATTTTTTCCAATACATGGAGACCAATCACAGTCTAGAAGATTTTTATTGCAGGATACAGGAGAAGTAAAGAGAAAAAAAGGTGTGAATTCTTCATGAGGAAGCATAGTGTGTGGTCTCAAACCAGCACTTCTCACCAAAAGAGTATGAGACATTGAACAGGGCATTATATGGAAGAAAGGCGCCTAGCGTGACCTATCCAGCTCTGCCTCATCTGCTTCTCTAGTTTCATTCTTTTTCCACTTATTCATGACTTTATTCTTCTACATTTGCAATAAATAGGACTGGGATAATGCTGCAGGAGGTCAAATACAGGAACACTCTCAAACTAAAACCTAAGCCCCAAATCCCTCTAGATTAGCACATTTTGCCTGGCAGCTGGTGGGACACATCTGGCTCGCAGGAGGTTCATACCTAGCACTTTTCCTTGAAGTTAACTAAAAACAAGTGATGTGAACTGCAAGCAATGTCAAGTGTCACCTAGTGCTCTGCAAGTCTGAGTAGCTGTAGACACAGGGTTAGGAGGAGAGAGGCAGTGAGCAAAGGTGGCTGCATGGAGCAAGAACAGCCTGGCAGGCATGAGAGTGCTTGCTCTTAGCACAGTTTTGCCACAATGCCCAGGTATGAGAGTGGCTGTTACCCACCTGGGGCAGTGGCCAGACTCTGTGCCTGCTCACTGGCCAAAAATATCTTTTTTCCCAGGTCATAAACCACACTCCTACATGTATTCATGATGCATTTTCTTGGCCTGAATATGAATCTCTTGCTCTATGCCACGTGTAATATAGATCACTCTGTGAAGGACGTCAAGGAACATGCTAGCGTAAACAAGCCCAGCAAGAGTCAACAATATCAAACTGCAGTGGAAAAAGGCAAACAACGGAATCCAGTGTACAAACAAAAGTACATTGAGGGACGCATGATGTCCTTCCACTTCTGAGCTACTGGGAATACCGTGGCTGTGTTTTGTTGAGGTCTGCAACAGGAAACCAGTGGTCTGCTTGTGGACCTCCTCGGACAGACAACAAGGGTTGTCTAGAAAGCACAGGGAAGATGGATTAAATGGATTAAGGTTGTTTGAAGCCCTTGGAGGTAGGGGTTGTTTCTCCGTCAACTATGTCCAGCTGTGACAAAAACTCTTGAAAAGTTGAGGAGAATAATTTGTATGCTATGACTATGAGAGGTAAGATTAGAAACAAGTGATTAAACTGCAGAAAGAATGTTTCAGTTTAACCATCAGGGAAAAACATCCAAATAGCATAAACATGCTGCGGGATAGGCTGTTGTGGGAGACAGCCTGCTCCAGCAAGACACTCTTTAACAGCAAATTCAACAAACATCTGCTGATAATGACCTGGATTTGTATGAGTCTGTCTAGGTCTAGGTGGTGGAGATGGAATATGTAACCTCTTGATGTCCTTTACAGTGCTGTCTTGTTATAAGCTGATATCTGTTAGCTCTGCTGTGATGGCACAGAATTGGATCTCTTTTATAAGAAACATACTGAGATGTGCAAGGTGTAAGTTTCTGCTGATTCTAAGGGAAGCACTGAAAAACAGCTTTAAATTCATTGGAGGACACTAGGAGTACACGATGTAAATGAAAACCTAGCCCACAGTTCCCTCCACAAGTGGGATTCTTAAAAGCACAGTGGGACTGCCAGGACATCAGACTTCTGATTTATAACAGGCTTCACAGTATTTGCAGGATGAAAATCACTCTTGAAACCACCTCATTGGAAAGTATAGCATGAGGAATCTTATAAAAAAGAGGCATCAGATACAGTGATCTGCATTTCTGAGTCTTGCAGGGATTGTCTATGTCTAATAAATCTGAACAGGCAACCTAACTACAGATCCAAGTTATATAAACATATACCAGGTACCTTTTTCCCAGGCTGTTCCTAAGGTGAGGACAAATTTTATCATAGGTTTTATAGATTTCAAAGCCCAGCTCCTCATTATTATAAGACATCGAAATGACATCCTTTTAACTGTGGTGGTTACAGCTTTACATCAGATCACAGTGTGCAGATACAGTTTTATAGTGTATGAGCAAGCTACCAGGAGAGTGTTTTGATTAGTGGCTATGACTCTGTGCCAAGCTTTGTCCTTCATACCACATTTCTGCTGAACTTTCCTGCCTCTTCACCATTTTCTTCCCCAAGGATAAAATTAAAATGCTAGTGGCTACAAAACCAGAAAAATGATACTAAAAATACCTTGTGCACATAATAACACTCACAGAAAGCAATATTATGACAACCAAGATAACAAAGAACACTTCTGATTTTTAGTTACGCTTTTCCATGAAACTTGAGCTCCTGTTTGCTTGTCCAAACAAATGTTGAACAAATAAACTGTCACTGAATTAAGTGTGAGCTGAAGGCAGGCTGTTAGGTAGAAGTGCAGCTCTGTAACCAGTCCCTTTAAAATACATCTAAAGATGAGGCTGGCATGGTCCCAATGTTCCTATTATCATATTTCATGGAATCATAGAATCACAGAATAACCAGGTTGGAAGAGACCCACTGGATCATCGAGTCCAACCATTCCTATCAAACACTAAACCATGCCCCTTAGCACCTTGTCCACCCGTGCCTTAAACACCTCCAGGGAAGGTGAATCAACCACCTCCCTGGGCAGCCTGTGCCAGTGCCCAATGACCCTTTCCGTGAAAATTTCTTCCTAATGTCCAGCCTAAACCTCCCCTGGCGGAGCTTGAGGCCATTCCCTCTTGTCCTGTCCCCTGTCACTTGGGAGAAGAGGCCAGCACCCTCCTCTCCACAACCTCCTTTCAGGTAGCTGTAGAGAGCAATGAGGTCTCCCCTCAGCCTCCTCTTCTCCAGGCTAAACAACCCCAGCTCTCTCAGCCGCTCCTCATAAGGCCTGTTCTCCAGCCCCTTCACCAGCTTTGTTGCTCTTCTCTGGACTCGCTCCAGAGCCTCAACATCCTTCTTGTGGTGAGGGGCCCAGAACTGAACACAGGATTCGAGGAGCGGTCTCACCAGTGCTGAGTACAGAGGGAGAAGAACCTCCCTGGACCTGCTGGTCACGCCGTTTCTGATCCAAGCCAAGATGCCATTGGCCTTCTTGGCCACCTGGGCACACTGCTGGCTCATATTCAGTCCCTGTCAAACAACACCCCCAGGTCCCTCTCCTCCAGGCAGCTTTCCAGCCAGACTTCTCCTAGTCTGTAGCTGCACAGGGTTGTTGTGCTTCAAATGCAGGACCCAGCATTTGGCCTTGTTAAACCTCATGCCATTGGACTCAGCCCAGCGGTCCAGCCTGTTCAGATCCCTTTGCAGAGCCTCCCGACCCTCCAGCAGATCCACACTTCCACCCAGCTTAGTGTCGTCCGCAAACTTGCTAAGGGTGCACTCGATGCCTTCATCCAGGTCATTGATGAAGACATTGAACAGGGCTGGACCCAGCACTGAGCCCTGGGGAACCCCACTTGTCACTGGCCTCCAGCTGGATTTCACACCATTTCCCACCACTCTCTGGGCCCGGCCATCCAACCAGTTTTCCACCCAGGAGAGTGTGCGCCTGTCCAGCCCAGAGGCTGACAGTTTCTCAAGCAGAATGCTGTGAGAAACTGTGTCAAAGGCTTTACTGAAGTCCAGGAAGACCACATCCACAGCCTTTCCCTCATCCAGCAGCTGGGTCACTTTGTCATAGAAGGCGATCAGGTTAGTCTGGCAAGACCTGCCTTTTGTGAACCCATGTTGACTGGGCCTGATCACCCGGTTCTCTTGCATGTGCTTCATGATAGCACTCAAGATCACCTGCTCCATGACTTTCCCTGGCACTGAGGTCAGACTGACAGGCCTGTAGTTCCCTGGATCTTCCTTGCGACCCTTCTTGTAGATGGGCACAACATCAGCCAGCCTCCAGTCCAGTGGGACTTCCCCAGTCTTCCAGGACTGTTGGAAGATGATGGAAAGGGGTTTGGCCAGCACATCCGCCAGCTCCTTCAATACCCTTGGATGAATCCCGTCCAGCTCCATAGACTTGTGACTGTCTAGTTGGGCTAGCAAGGCTCTGACCACCTCCTCTTGGATCATGGGAGCCTCATTATGCTCCTCTAGCTCCTGGGTTTGTACACAGATGGAACAACTTTCTTTACAATTAAAGACTGAGGCAAAGAAGGCATTAAGTACCTCAGCCTTTTCCTCGTCCCCTGTCACTGTTGTTCCTTCTGCATCCAATAGGGACTGTATGGTCTCTCTAGTCCTCCTTTTATTATTTATAGAAATATTTTTTGTTATCTTTCACAGGCTTTGCCAATCCGATTTCTAGCTGAGCCTTACCCTTTCTGATTTTTTCTCTACACAGTCTCACTTCCCTCCTGTAGTCCACCCGAGAGGCCTGTCCCCTCTTCCAGAGCCCATAAACGTTTCTTTTCTTCTTGATATCACTCAAGATCTCTCTGTTCAACCAAGCTGGTTTTTTTCCCCTGCTGGCTTTTTTTCCGGAACATGGGGATGGCTTTCTCCTGGGCTGCTAGGATTTCCTTTTTGAAGAGCTCCCAGCCCTCGTGGGCTCCCTTGCCCTTAAGGACTGTCTCCCATGAGACTTTGCCAACCAGCCTTCTGAAGAGCTCAAAGTCTGCCCTCTGGAAATTTAATGCTACTGTCCTGCTAACCACCCTCTTCACTTCACCTAGAACAGAAAACCCTGTCATCTCATGGTCACTTAGTCCTAGACGTCCTCCTACCACCACATCCCCCACAAGGCCTTCTCTGTTCACAGACAGCAGGTCCAGGAGGGCACCCTCCCTTGTTGGTTCATTCACCAGCTGTGCAAGGAAGTTGTCTTCCACGCACTCCAGGAACCTCCTAGACTGCTTCCTTTCTGCTCTATTGTACTTCCAGCAGATATCAGGCAGATTGAAGTCTCCCACAAGAACGAGAGGCATTGATCTAGAGATTAACCCCAGCTGTTTATAGAAGAGCTCATCAGCTGCTTCTCCTTGGCTGGGTGGTCTGTAACAGACTCCCATCACAAAATCTACCTTCTGGTGGGCTCCTCTGATTTTAACCCACGGGCACTCAATCTCCTTATCGCCACAATCCATCTCAATGGTGTCCAAGTCCTTCCTTACAAAGAGGGCTACACCGCCTCCTCTCCTACCTTTCTTATCCCGCCTGAAGAGCTTGTACCCCACCATAGCTGTACTCCAGTTATATGAGTCATCCCACCATGTTTCTGTGATGGCAATGACATCATAGGCTCCTTGCCCTACGACAGCTTCCAGGTCTTCCTTCTTATTCCCCATGCTGCGTGCATTGGTGCAAATGCCCTTCAGCTGAGCTGCCGAGCCTTCAGCCCTCTTAGAGGGAACAGAGTTTGTTCCCAATTGCCTGGTAACTGGAGTAGCTAGTGCCAGAGTGCCCGTATCTCCCTTACCACCCCTGGGTGTGTTCTCCCCCACTTTCTATGTAGTGAGGTACTGGTGGTCCTCACCAGCACACCCTTTCTGAATCACCATTGCCCCACATCCAGGTTCGCTCCTGTCTAGCCTGATCTCAACCCCCTCCCCCTTCCATCTAGTTTAAAGCTCAATTTATGAGTTTAGCTAGGTTTTTAGCAAGGGCTTTAGCCCCCGTAGGAGACACTTGTGTCCCATCCTTAGTAACAAAGCCTGGGGGTGTGTGAGCCACCCCATGATCAAAGAAGCCGAAGCCCCTCTCCTCACACCAGACACGGAGCCAGGCATTAATCGAATTCTTCTTCCTGACTTCTTGCTCCTCTCTATTTAGCCTTGGGATGGAGCAGAATACTATTTGTGCCCCAGAGCCCTCCATCATTTTCCCAATGGCCCTGAAGTCTTTCTTGATGGCTTTGGTCTTTCTGTTTACTAAATAATCATTACCAGTTTGGACTACTATCAGAGGATAGTAGTCCATCTTGTGGACCGGGGGAAAGAAGTTTTCTAGCTACCTCCTTCACTGATGCCCCCGGTAAGCAGCAGGCCTCTCTGTGGAGCAAATTTCTAGTTATAGTTTTCCCACACTGTATGTGCTACAGCTGGCTGTGCAAGGGTCTTAGGAGTCCAGAAGTACACAACATTCAAGAGTCAGGGCCCTTCTAGGGTGTCTTTGGAGTCCTTTCTTAATGAGTAGCTCTGCTTTTGCTGTTCCCTGGCCCCGAGTTGGTGGGGAAAAATGGCCTGTTATTTAAGTGACTAAATATCTATCGCATGTAATATATTCACTGGTGCTGGAAAGCAGGGTGTGATGAGTGATTGTTTCTTATTTAGCAACAACCTGCCTCCCTAGGAAAGATTGCATTGGAAATTGAACCTTGAAGAAGTCAACTATGCAACAGACTACTGTAGGGCATCCATCTATGAAGGAGACACTGGTTGCTGGACACGGCTGTTGGCAATGACAGTTGACATCTGTTGGCCTGATAGTCCAAAACAGAAAAAACTCTTGTTTCTTGGGAGGCCAACAGAGTTGCAGGATGGAGGTGGACAACATGAGTAAAAAAACATATCGGGATTTTCTCTTTGCCAGGTGAGAATACTCACTACTTCCATAAAGGGAACTTGGAGGAAAAATAAGCAAGGAAATAGAGGTGTCCCGACATCTTTATACTTTCGGCTCTTGAAAAATTCTTTGGCATTGCACTGCATCTTTCCAAATATCCCATAGCATTTACAGAAGGAAGTCTAATCTGATTGTTTAGCAATACTGCTTGTCAGAGCTGCTCGTCACCATTTCAAGTGGCTGAGAGAATGACAGAGAATGTAGCTGGTAGCACACACTGGTCGAGTATAAGTCAGTCAATCCAGCCTGTAGGATTGCATGGGAGCAGTGATGAACGTAGGGACACATTTTTAACATATTTAACATAGTTTTAACATTTTTAACATAGTTTTGCATATGCACAAGTGTATGGCTTGAATAGAAGAACAGCAGTTTGTTATTTTCTGTTCCACACCTTGCAGTTGCATGTATAAACACTTTACATTTGAAAACCTCCCAAACCTGTGAAATCTCCAATAATTTAAGTCTTATATCCTGGCAAGAGTTCAACTCAATATTTCCAAACTAGCGTTGATGAATTATGTACACTTATCAGATACTTTCTGCATTTCCATTCTTCTGGTGTGCAGATGCCCGTGAAAGAAGCCACAATGCTCGGCCAGAGCAAATACCAGAATTTCTGCCATTGAGCTATTGTAGATTTACCATCTGGGAAACAATTGATTGCATCTATTTTAAAAATTAACTGCTCCGTCATTAAATTTCAAAAAATTATTATTTCTTGATGAGTGCAGTAATCTAAACATCAGCATAAATCTGTGCGTGCCTTGGAGCACTTAAGCACAGACAGAGCCAGGAGAGGAATTTTCTTTGGGGGCCATCAATGAATCTCAGCTGAGGCACTCTCTTAAAGTGTGAATGCAATACTCAGCCACCATCTGCATGTATTTTGAATTTTTAGGCCATCTTCAAGTACTTACATTGAATATTTCAGAATCAGAAATGGAGATGAAATTCAGTTCTTGGCTTCTGATAATCCCAAAGTCCGAGGGAGCTGTAAGTGATCTGCTGCTCTGAAAATGCACTCACTGCTGTACGGTGACCAAACTGTGATTGTAAGAGCTAACTGGTAGGTTCACAATGGGAAAACATTGCCAATAGTCAAAATAAAAAAACCTACACATACAGTATCAGTGTAACTAGGGTAACGCTTAGTGATTGAGTCTCTCTGGGTCTGAGAATCAGGTGACAAAAGTTTTAATACTCTTTCTCCTGGTGTGAACAAACAGCCCAGTGCAACTCTAGTTCTACTCCTCAGCACGCGGCATTGGATTTTATCTGGTTTTAGGAGAACAGTCAGTTTGTGTGCAAGTCTTTCCATACAAAAAGTTAAGCAGAGGAAATAAAGGAAGCAGAAAGATCAAATGATTGTGCTGTTCCTTATTTCCCCCTTTTATTACATTCAGCAGAGCATACAAACCTTATGTATCATCATGGTTTATGAAGGAAGGTGACATTCAAGAAGATTAGGTTCGTATATGTAATTTGTGATTGAAAAATCCCATTTTTCTTAGCTTACTTGGGAAATGCCACTAGTTTGGCAAAAATGCACATTCAGCCAGTCTGTTTTCACTGGATCCTACACCCAAACCACTCTATTACAGAGTCCCAAAGACACAGGAACTTACGAAGTTTCCTTTCAAGCTTCTGGATGATCCACAAGTATTTCACTAAGTTTTGTATAGATTTCTGATACAAAATTAGATTTCTTAATTAAAGGAAAAATGTGCAGTTCAGTACCCAAGGATTATTTAAACAGGATTTTCTTTTAAATGTAATTACAGCAAGAATTTATAGCTGGTTTTATAAAAGAATATCAAATAAATTATTTCAGATACATTCAGTAAGAGATTTTGCAAAAGAAGAGATTTTTTTAAAATGATCAAGGACCCAGTTAGCCCCCAGCTGCTATGTGCAGCCAATTCTCATTTTGACAACCTCTCTGTAACTGATTGCAAATGATGCACTGATTTCCAAAACAGATTTTCTGAAACCAGGTTTACTTCAGGTCAACCATCTGGACAGCCTTCCAAGCGCTAAACTAATGGAATATGGTGTCCAGAGTCAGCTGAGCATAACCTAGGTGAAAATATGTCAATCAAAAATGTTGTACTCAGATCATTAAACAGCTGCTTCATGTTCTTTTTCCTGAGGTATGTGACACTTCAGGCATGCGCACATGATATCCAGTTTTAAAATATACAGTAGAGTAGTGGTTGTCACTTCAGCATGCTCGGGCAGATCAGGACTTGATGCCCATGCAGCTGCCACTGTTTTTGGTTCTTCTCCATGGCTGTGACCCACCTGTGCCAGGCATGGTACAATCATGGAGCAAACATATGGAACACGAGGAAATAGTGAGGCGAGTAGGAAGCAGCAGGTAGGGCAAACTTGATTCATACTATGTGTCTGGAAAAGCCCCGGTGTAGGATCTCTGGACCAGATCCTCTAACCTTCTCTTTGAATCTCATTAAAGCTACGAAGCATCAACAACTATAAACTGTGTAATTAACTGGGGCTAATGGTGCTTTGCATGACTGGTACTTTAAGGGTATGTCAAGATCATTAAGACTGCTTTGAGTAGGACCCTTAGTGGCATCGTGACCAGCTTTAAGGGTCAGGGGAGGAACCATGGTGGGATTTGAGTTCAACTATAACTTTTGAAGTGATTGCAGATTTGGGGGTGACAGATGGCTTGGTTTAAATATTGAAAAGAAAGCCAAACAAGCCTTCCTTTGTACTCCTCTATGTAACTAAATAGTTATTGGGGAAATATCAAAATGGATTAAAAAGAAATGTAACCCATAAGAGCAGTTTCATTACTGCATTCAATTTTCTCCATGGAAAACAGTAAGTTTTTAATGTAATTGAATGTCAAAGCTCTGCAGATGTAACTGTTGCACTTTTTGAAAGAAAAAGTTAATTAAATAAAAGTGATACTACTCTGATTAGCTTTTTTCCCCTTTGAATGACTGCTGCTTCACCTCTGTATGCAAAACTGGTGAGTGGAAAAATCACACAAGAAACTGAGAAATGAAAGAAATTATAAACATCTTAAACCTGCTGGCTCTGTCTCCTGTTCAGTAAATACAAAGGATGACCGCAGTATTCTGGAACTGCTTTGCCCATACAGAAGGTGATTCAGAAATGGAGGAGGTCCAGAAGAACAATAGGGGTGGTGAGGAATGAGGGAGGATTCCAGATTTAATAACATTGGAATATTGAATCAAACCTAAATTTCATTAAAGTTTTTGAGTTTCTTTCCTGAAATTTGGAAATATCAGAAAAAAGCTTTGGAATATGGTGAAGAGGCAATATTAAGATAGTTGCTTCAGAAAAAACAGCTACTGAAAACCAAAACCGCAAGTCCAAAACCTCACAAGGAGAAACAGCTGGTTTTGGCCTTGTATGTGTTTATCAGTTCTTAAAATTCCAGCTTCATGGCTCCAAACACATAAAACAATGAAAAACATCTTTAATATTAGCAGATGAATACATTGCAATCAATAGGCAGCTCCAGTCAGACTGTTGAATCGCATAATCATGGAATAGTTTAGGTTGCAAAAGACCTCTAAGATCAAGTCCAACCCTTAACCAAGCACTGCCAAACCACCACTAAACCATGTCCCTAAGTATCACATCTACACATCTTTTAAATACCTCCAGTGGTGGTGACTCAACCACTTCCCTGGCCACCCTGTTCCAGTGCTTAACAACTTTTCAGAGATGAAATATTTCCTAATATCCAATCTAAACCACCCCTGGTGCAACTTGGTGCCATTTTCTCTTGTCCTACTGCTTGTTACTTGAGAGAAGAGGCTAACACCCGCCTCACTACAACCTCCTTTCAGGCAGTTGCAGACAGTTATAAGGTCTCCCCTTGGCCTCCTTTTCTTCAGACTAAACAACTCCAGTTCCCCCAGCCACTCCTCATGACTTGTGCTCTAGAGCCTTCACCAGCTTCGCTGCCCTTCTCTGGACACACTCCAACAGCTCAATGCCTTTCTTGTAGTGAGGAGCTCAAAAGGGAACACAGTATTTGAGGTGCAGCCTCACCAGTGCTGATTACAGGGGGACAATTGTTTCACTACTCTACCTGTAGATTCTGCAGGAAACGGTGTCAAAGGCTTTACTAAAGTCTGGGTAGACAACATCCACAGCCTTTCCCTCATCCTCTAAGTTGGTCACCTTGTCATAGAAAGAGATCAGGTTAGTCAAGAAGGACCTGCCTTTCCTAAATCCATGCTGACTGGACCTGATCACCTGGTTATCCTCTACTTGCCATGTGATGACCTTCAAGAAGATCTGCTCCATAACCTTCCCTGGTACTGAGGTCACGCCAACATGCCTGTAGTTCCCTAGATCCTCCTTCCAGACTTTCTTGCAGATGAGCATCACATTTCGTAACTTTCAGTCAACTGGAAGCTCCCTGGTTTGCCAGAACTGTTGATAAATGATGGAAAGTGGCTTGGAGAGCACTTCTGCCAGCTCCCTCAGTAACCCTGGGTGGATCCCATCCACCTTCATAGACCTGTGTGTGTCTAGGTGGTGTAGCAGATTGCTAACCCCTCTTGGATTATGGGGTGTCTATTCTGCTCCCTGCCCCTGTCTTCCAGCTCAGGGGGCTGGAAACCCAGAGAACAACTGATCTTCCTATTAAAGAATGAGAAAAAGAAGGCATTAAGCACCTCAGCCTTTTCCTCACCCTGCATTGTGTCACTAATGTATTTATAGAAACACTTTTTGTTGCTTTTTATGCAGTAGCCAGATTAATTTCTACCTGGGATTACATTTCAGGACTGATCCTATGAATTAATCCAAAGGAATGGATCCCCGAAATATATTTCTTTGCAAAAAGATTTTCTCACCAAATCCCTCAATACGAATATTCTTAAAATGCACTGAAAATGGGCTTGGCACTATGCACACTGGTAAAACAGCCCCTTCCTTCAACTGTCTATAGACTGAAAAAGGGATTGAGAGAAGGCTAACTGTTGAGAAGGCAGACGGCAAAGGAAACTTGAACACATTAGAAAAATTTAGCTACAAGTCTTGCGATGAATGACAACTACTCTGTTCCAGGAGTCTCTATGTCTATTGGTTATACCAATGACCCATCGCTGAGAACTGATAATCTGAATTTATAGACTAACATTACAGGGGTTCTTTCTTCCTTCCTGAGCTCATATGAAGTATCATCACTTATTTTGAAAAACAGTGTCTTTATGTCATAGCATATCAAATGACTAATTTTAAAAATAATGACTTGTTTTTTTATGATTACAAAGAATGCCTAGCAATAAAACTTACTTAATATACTAACAGGTCCCAGTGAGCCAAGTATGAGCCTTTGTCATTCAATAAGAAAAGTGGTGTGTTCTCCAGATGTCAATGGATCAAGTTGTCATTGTGTGCTGATTTTGGTTGGGTTGGAGTCAATTATCTTTTTAGTAGTTGGTATAGTTCTGTGTTTTTGATTCAGTATAAGAACAATGTTGATAAAACATTGATGTTTTAGATGTTGCTAAGTAGTGCTTACATTAAGCTAGGGACTTTTCAGCTCCTCGTGCCCTGCCTGCAGAACGAAAGTGCACAAGAAGCTGGGAAGGAACACAGCCAGGACAGGTGTCCCAAACTGACCAAAGGGATACTCCATACCATATGACATCATGCTCAGCATATAAAGCTGAGGGAAGAAGAAAGGAAGGGGGTGGCGTTTGGGGTTATGGGGGTGTTGGTTGACAGTGACTGAACATGAGCCAGCAGTGGCCCAGGTGGCCAAGAAGGCCAATGGCATCTTGGCTCGTATCAGAAACGGCGTGACCAGCAGGTCCAGGGAGGTTATTCTCCCTCTGGACTCGGCACTGGTGAGACCCATCCTCGAATCCTGTGTTCAGTTCTGGGCCCCTCACCACAAGAAGGATGTTGAGGCTCTGGAGCGAGTCCAGAGAAGAGCAACGAAGCTGGTGAAGCAGCTGGAAAACAGGTCTTATGAGGAATGGCTGAGAGAGCTGGGGTTGTATAGTCTGGAGAAGAGGAGGCTGAGGAGAGACCTCATTGCTCTCTACAACTACCTGAAAGGAGGTTGTGGAGAGGAGGGTGCTGGCCTCTTCTCCCAAGTGACAGGGGACAGGACAAGAGGGAATGGCCTCAAGCTGCACCAGGGGAGGTTCAGACTGGACATTAGGAAAAAATTTTTCACAGAAAGGGTCACTGGGCAGTGGCAGAGGCTGCCCAGGGAGGTGGTTGATTCACCTTCCCTAGAGGTGTTTAAGCTATGGGTAGATGAGGTGCTAAGGGGCATGGTTTAGCGTTTGATAGGAATGGTTGGACTCGATGATCCGGTGGGTCTCTTCCAACCTGGTTATTCTATGATTCTATGATTCTATGATCTCTTCCCAGGTAACCATTACATGTGATGGAGCCTTGCTTTCCTGGACATGGCTGAACACCTGTCTGCCAATAGGAAGCCGTGAATGAATTTCTTGTTTTGTTTTGTTGTGCATGGGGCTTTTGCTTTACCCATTAAGCTGTCTTTCTCTCAGCTCACGAGTTTCTTCGCTTTTACCCTTCTGATTCTCTCCTCCATACCACTGGGGGAGTGTGAGTGAGTGGCTGTGTCGGGTGTAGCTGTTGGCTGGGGTTAAAGTGTGGTACTTAGAGATTCATTCAACAATGCTGGGCAGCCTTAACTCCCAGGCACGTCAGAGAGGCTTAGGAGCTCTCAGAAATTGCTGACTTTGGGGGCTGCTAGATGAGATAGTGGCACAGTGCTTATTCAGACTGGTACGTTCTATTCGCAGGCTCATTTCCTTTCAGGGACAGATAAGACCTGCCACCTAGCTCATGAAGCAAGCTTTCCTTTTTCTCTTGGGCAACATGCTGTTGCTTATAACTCCAGAGCAATGTTACACATAATTTTTTAGTAAATTAAAATACAGAGAAATTGTGTTTTCACCTAGCAAAGTGAGTGATGCTTTCCTCAATGTACTGGTCAGGTTCTAGCACAACTTGAGGCTGCCTGGAGAAGTTGGCCTGGAAGTCTGGAACAGAACAAGAGCGAGTGAATCTTTTGTCTCTGTAGCAGCCCTTAGTTCATTAAATGCTGCTGGAGATACCCTGAACATTTTTCAAAACTGAAAATTCACAGGTTTTTTATTGTGGGCCACACGGTAGTTTACAACATTTTGGCATGCATTCACCCTGATGAAAATCTCATATTGTTTAAATAAAACAAATTTAAACTAAACAGTACCATGTTAGCCTTTTCTTCTTGTCACCATGACAACACTACTGTCATCTAATCTGAGATGTTCTCTAGGAAGTACATATCTGGTTTTGACTCCCTTTTTTTTGCAGATCTTTACCTACACAACAGCTGGTCTCTGCCAGGCTTTTATGTACCTCTTCCCTTCCAGTAGCAGCTCACTCTCTGAGTACTCCTGTGCACATTTCCTCCTCCTCCTCCTCTGCCTAGATTGTTGACCTCATTGTTGGGCTTCTGCTTTCCTTGAGAAGGTTTATGATCATCTAGAAATTACCTCTGCTAGGAAATTATTCTTTTCCTAAAGGAGTGTGTTCTTAAAAATAGCAATAACCTTTCAGGGTAGACTCATGAATGACTAATATTTTGGCGTACTTTCAGCTGTTCATATTCTCTCCTTCTCTTCTCTCTCTTTCCTCTCAGTTCCATTGTGTGGATTTTCCAGCTCCCTCTAGAACATAATTGGAAACCATATCTTTGTTTATCTCTTCCATAGCACTCCTTTTTTTTTTTGTTTCCCTCTGTAGCTCATAGAATTATAGAATAGTTTAGGTTGGAAGGGACCTTGAACGTCTAGCTCCAAGTCACCTGCCATGGGCAGCGATGCTTTCCACTACGCCCGGTTGCTCAAAGCCCCATCCAGCCTGGCTTTGAACAGTTCCAGGGATGGGTCATCCACAACTTCACTGGGCAAACTGTTACGGTTACTCATTACCCTCATAGTGAACATTTTTTCTTTATATCTAATCTAAATCTAACCTCTTTCAGTTTAAAGCCATTACTTGTTGTCTCACCACTTCATGCCCTGGTGAAAAGTCTTTCTTCAGCTTTCTTGCAGGCTCTTTCTAGGTTCTGGAAGGCTGTTATAAGGTCTCCCTGGAGCCTTCTCTTCCCCAGGCTGAACAACCACCGTTCTCTCAGACTGTCTTCAAAGAAGAGATTCTCCAGCTCTCTGATCATTTCACATCCTCTGGACCATTTCCAACAGGTCTATGTCCTTCTTATCTTGGGGACCCCAGAGCTGGATAGGTGGGGTCTCCCAAGAGAAGTAGAGGAGGGGGAATCACCTCCCTCGACCTGCTGGTCGTGATGCTTTTGATGCATCCCAGGATGTGGTTGGCTTTCTGAGCTGCAATTGCGCATTGCCAGCTCATGTTGAGCTTCTCATCAAACATCCTCAAGTCTTTCTCTTCAGGGCTGCTCTCAATCCATTCTCTGCCAAGCCTGTATTTGTGCTTGGAATTGCCCCAACCCTTGTGCAGGACCTTGCACTGGGTCTTGTAGAACTTTATGAGGTTCGCACAGGCCCATCTCTCAAGCCTGTCAAGGTCCCTCTGGATGGCATCACTTCCCTCCTGTGTGTTGACCGCACCACTCTGCTTGGTGTCATTGGCAAACTTGCTGGGAGTGCACTCAGTCTCACTGTCCATGTTGCCAACAAAGATGTTAAGTGATGCCAGTCCCAATACTGATCCTCAGGAATGCCACTCCCCATTTTGCTGCTCTGGAAATATGAAGGATTCTGAACAAATAACAGTGGCAAACAAGTTCTTTGACAACCAGTGTCATTATTATCTCTAGGTTCTTTCAGATATAATTTTTGTTTTCCTCATTTTTTTTTTTTGCCATTTGTGAAGAAGACAATGCAAACCTTAGCACTTTGGAATAGACGTGTAATAATTCGCCGCTTCTTTTATCTACAGCAATTGGTCTCAGTCTGTTCTCTTCAGATTTCAAATGTAAATCTCTGTTGCTTTTCTCTCATCCAGCTGAAATTGTGAGGTTTTTCCTTGTTTTTATGAAGAGGACTGGATGATTACTGTGCTATCACCAGCATCCTCTGCTAAGCTGCATAACTGCCAACTTTAAAATTGGATTCTTCTTCCTGGATTCTTCTCTTTCCCAGCACACAATGTTCTACTGTTCACACCATTTATTCTAGTACTTGTCAGCTATGCAATGCCTTTTTTAAAATTTTTTTTTAATACGAATCAGTCTGAAGACCCCATACGGATAAGCATTAGTCCCTTTTCAAGGAAGACATAATCAGAACAATTAATTTCTGAAGGAGAAAGGAGTGAAAGCCATTGAACCTGCTGCCTTCCACAGCACTTAAAGACACAAAGGTGACTTCAAGGACAGGTTTCCAGGTGCACTGAACTGCTGTAGCTCCTGCTGCCTTTTTTTGGGGTGGGAAGAGGCTATGGCTCAATCCGTGTTTGCTTCGGGAGGGGCATGCGGAGTCCTGCCGCAGCAGGAGGACTTCTTGTGAGCCTATCGAGACCAAGAGAATGCTGGGGACTGAGGCCCGTAGGAGGCACTCCAGATCATTGCTCTGAGGCCAGCTTCATTTGATAATCCCTTCTAGTAGCTGACTGGACTCCTCCAAGAACACTATGGAAGCCTACTTCATTTGCTGTCCCCCACTCCATTTAGTTCTAGTGTTAGGATTCTCATTTACATCTGCATTGTTCTGCTTGTTAGAACCCTTCTAATACACAGCCTAATTTTTTCATTTGTATTTATGGGCTGGGCTGCAGAAAGTAGCCAGAAGAGAGAACTCCAAGAAGAGGTGATTTAACAACGGTGTGTTTTACTGTTTTTTTTTATAGGTCCGGACACTTAGTTTTTTCCTAAACAATTAGGCAATGCCATCTTTCATGATCACATATTTTCTTTTGATTTCCATCAAAAGCAAATCGTCTCTTAGGATGACCACCTCAATGCCATCAAGAGTGTGCAGTGCTGCATGCTCCCTGTGGGACAGCTGCCTCTGGGAACATGAAAGTGTGCATGCAATAGAATGTGGCTCACAGGCAGAGACACATATTCCATTACTGCACTTTAGACATAACATTGGGGTAGTAAATGAGCTCCAGAAAAGCCCAGGTAGCTTGTAGCCAGTCAGTGATCCCACCTAAAATACCATTGCCCCATTGATTGCAATGCTGTTTGAACTTAAACAACAAAGGCAGGTGGATAGGAGCTCTATGGAAATAAAAAGGAAAGGCATCTTTTGACAGTGCAGTTCTTCGTGGTCCAAGATCAGCAAAGATAAACCTTCAGGGCACACTGCCGTGTAATTGATAGAGGGGACCAGTACTGTACTGTGCTGTTTGTTCTTCACCTGTTCTGCACGCCTTTCTGTGTGGCTCATTTTCTCTTTCCTAGGTGTGATGTAGATTTTACATATGAGGCATAAATTGAAAGATTCCAATAGACCTCTCATAGCTTTTACCACTGATATAATGCTTTACGCTTTTAAAACTGTTTCAAATAAATATGATAATTAATAGCGAGACAGTCAACAAATTAGGAACATAAGGCATTTTTGGAGAATGAGCAAAGACCACCCAGCATATCACATATTTCCCTTACACACATATCTTGCCAGCTCCACTCTAGCCAACTGCTACACAAACAGCTCTAATATTTCAATCCTGTTTTATTGGTTGTGTCTAGATTTGCCACAGTCATAATTAAAAAGTATGCTATATGCCTACTAGGAACTTTAGCTGATAATTATTTCCATTGCTTCCATGACCATTTATCATGCTTGAGAGATATTTGTCTAACCTGTTTTTAAATGTTTCGTGTCAGCTATCACACGGCTTTGGTCTCACAGCTAAACCAACACTGTGTTCAATAACTAAACTCCTACCACTCCTGCTCCCTAACAACAGGAGCTCTTACTCCCCAAAATTGCTGTCCTGTGTCCCTAATGAAACTGGTGTTGGGATGACAATTCAAACTGCTAATATGTTTAACTGTTCCTGGGTAAAAAAATATCTCCCTAGAGTTTCATTCCATAAATCCCACCGGCACATATGAAAGCTGCAATCTATCACCTGGGCGTTTAGAAGCATGCTGTTTTTTCCAGTTGCAGTAGTAGCAAGGGTAGAAACCTACTTTTCGTAAGTCTTGAGAACCCGCTTCTCATTTCTTTTCATGTAGGACTTTTTATTTATATAGATACTCATAAGAGAAAGGGCTTCCAATGTTCTTGCACCTTTGGCAGATTATGAAGTGTATTAAAATGATCACTTTGCATTTCTTTGAACATAGCCCCAGGAAACATCAAGATCAGAAGGAGGGCAATGAGTTCATCCCTCTGCTCTTCGTTCCTCAACCAGCTCCTCATAGGCGAGGAATATGATTCTCTCTCAGAGCCTAATGACTACACGTGGCTCAAGGGGGAAATAACTTCCAAGACATTGAGCCATAATAGAGAATTTCCTGCTGGGCTCCAAACAGAGCCAAACCATTGCATTGTGCAGAGCACAGCACCATCATCTCATCTCCCACTGACACAGGCTCAAAAGACAGTTGCAAAGTTCATATCCATTAAAAAAAAATAAAAATAAAAAGGTGTCATCCTTCAGCTATCTGGTAAGTGGAAAAGAGGAAACTTTGCTACAGCGGTTGCTAATCTTTGCCTGGCGGCTGGGATGCTGACCAGACACTGTGGTTGCAAACCCAAACATCAGAAAGCAAGAACACACCTGTCAGGAAATGAGCACAAATGCAGCTTTTCTGAATGCTCAGTACAAGCAGCCAGTATCACCTACCCAGATCCAACCCCGTGGTGTCCCAAAATGCTACATAATGCAACTGACATCTCTGGTCAGGGGAGACAGTGATTTTGAAACAGACTGTCACTGGTATATTGCCCTTGACACATGACACGATTGCTCATTAATGCAGTCTGGAGGCTTTCAGAGTTGTGGATGCTCTGCATATGTGAGAATAATGCTGACAAGGCAGTATATCTGTCCCGCTTTTACGAGCATCTTACCCTCAGTGAGAAACCAGTGTGGTGAGAAGGGAGTGGAGGAGGCAACTGGGTTTCATTTCTGCCACCTCTGCAGAAGGGTAGAGATGAGTAGCAGAGATAAAGGGAGCAAGAAAGTAACCTGTTGCTCCTTTTAAAAAAAAGAAATATTTAGGCTCCTGCCTTTAGGGATCTGTGTTACGACTCCTGAACGAATGGGGGGAAATCCTAAAAATTGAGGTGCAGTACCAGAAGAAACAAGGCTTGTAGAACAGAATAGCAGAAGGCTCTGACCTTGAAGCAGTGGTAAGATTTGTTGGTTTCCCAATGCAGATCTCAGCCCTGCATGGCAAGGGGCAGGATGGATAGGTGATCCTTGAGTGTCTGTGTGGTAGCAAAGAGAGTGATGACAATCACTCCAGAGGTTTAGCAAAAATACAACTTTTTGCTTTTGGACCCAGTGCAAATTACAATCACAACATCGAGAACTTGGCAAAACGTTGGCTTTAGCAAACAGTGTTAGTTCATAACTATACACAGAACAAGAACTCATTGTAACTATATAAACAATATCATATTCACCCAATAGTGTTGACAAAGATGAGGTAGATTGGAGGAGAGGATAAGGACACAGAGAGAGAGAGGAAAATAGAATTTTTTTGAAGGTCCTGCAAACTAATCTTGTGCACTGCATTTGAATTGAAGTGAGACACCTAAAACTTAGATCTTGTGAGTCTCAGAACACCCTAGATCCTCTCTGGACTTGGTCCTAATGTGTATCCAGTTTATATCTGATGAGAGGTGGATGAACTGGCTTGCCTGAGAGCAAATGTCTTTTGTGGAACATGCCATCAATAAGAAACCAATGCTAGGCTGGCTCCAGTCAAGGATAACAGCAACCCAACCTGTTTCAAAGTCTTCTGAATAACGAGTATGCCTTTTAAGCATGTCTGGCAGGTGGGAACTCTGGGGTCTCCTTGGCTTTCTTTGCAATGCAGAGTGCAGCTCAAGACGATAGCAGAGCTCTGCCAAGCCCCCCTGGTGCAGGGTCTGGGCAGATCTCAGAGCTGCACATGAAGGGCTAGTGCTGTCCTTGGCTGAGGGGTCTGCCCTCTGGAGCTGCATCCTACTGGAAGTGTAGCCCAGGGAAGAGCTATGGAGAAAATGAGACTCACCTGCTTAACCTCAATATTTAATCACAAGGAGATCATGGAGGGACATGTGTGCACAGGCAAAGGAGACGTCAGACTTGGTTGCCAGAAATAGGTGCCTCTTGTAAACCCAGGTTGGATGGGGTGTTTTTTTTTAATATCGGTGGTTAAATGCACTGAAGGCAAAAAGGGGGGATAAATCCTGTTTATAGTCCTTTTAACAAAGAAAAGTAAATTTGTTTTTCCTCTTTTTTTTTTATTTTGCTTCTTACATATCTTCTAAATGGAGATTCTATCTGTAGCATTTTACAGTAATGGAGGACGGAGTAACATTGCAAAAGCTGGCATTACATTCCACTTTTTTTTGCATCCTGTTCCTATGGGGATTTAGGGAGGAACTGCACCAGACACAGCATTTGGCAGGGCTTTGGTCTTCATTTTTTTTTTCTGAGTCCAAAAATCTCTGTTTCTGTTTGATCCTGATGAGACTGGTGTTGAGGAATTTGCCACCAGTGAAAGGGCCACTGAGCTTTCAGGGAAGATGAGACTGCAAACGTTCAATCTTATTCCTGGATTAGAAAGGAAGACGGCATGAACAGTAGCCTTATTTAACCTGTGTGCTGCCCTTCAGACAGCCTGACATCAGGTCTGTTGCAATGGCAACACAGCGCTGCTCTGAGTCTGCAAAAATAATTAGGATATTCTGCTGCTGCAGGGACTGGGGCCAAGCAGCAAAGACAATCTGCCTTTGAATGCAATCAAACAAGAGTTTCTGCTACGAAGGCTGGGGGAGGGAAATACCAGAAGGACAATTTGGGAGCTAGCAGGACGTCTGGCCCCAGGGCCAGGCAGCGCGCCAGCCTGTGCCGAGTCACTCGGCCACCACCACCTGCCTCCGTTCGAGCAAATGCTGGCACATTTTAAGTGGGTTTGTCAGCCAAGACATTTGGCCTTCCAGTATTTAAAGGACACCTGAACTGTTATCACTGCTTATGGTGAAGATGACTACAATGTATACAAATTCTAATGAAAACCTTGAATTATCAGGAACAAAGAGTAACGCAAAAAATGGCAGTGTTCCAATATTATCATGTTTGTTTATGGTTTAAAATACATTCAGGACAGACTCAGTTTCTTTTTCAGGCTGAAGAAAAGAAGGTTTACAAATACTGTGGCTGAGTACCTGCTAGACCTCTTTCCAGTCTCTGTCCAAGCTTGGATCCAACTGCTTTCCACCATTAAGGTGAAATTCCCAGCTGCAACAGTGCTGGAAATTTACTCCTCATTCATTTTTCCTCTAGTTCCAGGAATGAAATAACACTATAAAAAATGCATCAAAACAAGCCTGGAAAAATATTTGCTGTAGTACAGAAAGCAGGACATAAGAAGACTGAACCACAGCAATTTTTGTACATATGTACTCAAATCAAGTAAAATTTGATTTGCAATGTATATATTATTCTTCCAGACTCATTTTTCTGAACAGTTGAAATATGACGTCATTTTATAGAATGTCTGTGTGCTTTTTCTCTAAGACAGGTCTTGTTTGTACTCTCCTGTAAAGCAGAGAACACGAACTCTTATAGATGATGTGATTTATTGTCCCAGCTGCTCTTAAACAACACAGGCTTATAGTTAAATCAGTCTGCTGGATAAAATTATTAGTTGAATAAATCCAAGTAGTGAAAGAAACTCAGTGAAACTTCTCACCAATATTTCACAGTCTCCTATCTGAGCAAAGCTCTGTTGCTCAGATTTTGTGAACAGCTGAGTCCATAGAGTATAAATTTTACAATAGCAGCATTAAATATATTACTTCTTTCTAACAGAGACCCTGATGAAGTAAAGGCAATTGAATACTGGATTGCTGGCATTTGTAGAGGGAAAACAGCAGCTGGTAAGAGCCATCCCATGAGTTTTTGTCTCAACGAGCAGTGCAGCCCTTGCAGCAGCTGTGCCCGGGATTCACTGCCTGCTCCTCTGAAGCAAGGGATGGCAGGCAGCCCTCAGCCTTCCTCCAATTTTATACCCAGGCCCTTGGCTCTTTTAGTTCATGGCCTGTACTGCTGGAAACTCAGTTGCTGAGCCACAACCACAGCTGAATGTCACCGCTGGTGTAACTGCCCTGTACAGAGGGGCACTTGCTGACTTTTCAGTCTTTCAGGTACGACCATTACTAGTCTGTTCTTCTATCAATCAGGCACAAAGATGTCTCACTAGAGCAGCAGATCAAGCCAGTAGACAGCTGGCAGCCAGTTATAGTCCCCATTTTAGAACTGACAAGTCGGACTTTTCTGCCACCCCATACTGAATACAAAGCTGGTGAGGGGGCTGGAGAACAGGCCTTATGAGGAACGGCTGAGAGAGCTGGGGGTGTTTAGCCTGGAGAAGAGGAGGCTGAGGGGAGACCTCATTGCTCTCTACAACTACCTGAAAAGAGGTTGTAGAGAGGAGGGAGCTGGGCTCTTCTCCCAAGTGACAGGGGACAGGACAAGAGGGAATGGCCTCAAGCTGCACCAGGGGAGATTTAGGCTGGACATTAGGAATAACTTTTTCACAGAAAGGGTCATTGGGCAGTGGCAGAGGCTTCCCAGGGAGGTGGTTGATTCACCTTCCCTGGAGGTGTTTAAGGCACGGGTGGATGAGGTGCTAAGGGGCATGGTTTAGTGTTTGATAGGAATGGTTGGACTCGATGATCCGGTGGGTCTCTTCCAACCTGGTTATTCTATGATTCTATGAGTCTACGAATACCCTCTATGGCCAGTTACTGACCTGCCTCCCAGAACCTTACCTGGCAGCCCTGCTGAGTCCTCTCGCTTTCCCTTATCTTGCCTCTTTTGTGGTTTAATGCAGCTAAGTGCTTGCTGGAAAACAGGAAAACTCAAGCCATTCCTGTTCACAGATGCCAGGGAAGCCAGGCGTCACCCTCATGGATGCATTGGGCTTTCATTATATAGGGGATTCATAAAGCCATCAGCTGGAGAGAAACCCATCATCTGGGGAAGGGTCATATCACTGGGAGGGGGAAAGCAACAGATGCTTTAATTTTATGTCTTTTTCTTGGGCCACAAAGCAGAGATCAAGCAGGGGATGTTGTGCCCCATCACCATACTTTCATGCACCATGTGCTAAAAAATGAGATTTATCCATGAACCTCTCCCTGGGGGATAAATCCTCACGTTTTTCACAGGCACCTTTACTGGGAATTATGCCCTTGGTCCAAACTGAAATGCTGTTAACCAAGATTGCTTGTTGGTGCAGGCAAAGGCAAATGATCAGTTGTACAACTGTGACTCCTCTATGTGGAGATAGAACTTTGCTCTGTTTCCCTGAACCATCAAAGTGGTAAGGAGGATTTACATGGTGAAGCAGCAATGGTTATCTCACAGGGACGTAGCTGCTTGGAAAATTTCAATGTGAAACTGAAAAAACCATAAAATTTCATCCAAAAAAGAAGAAAATTTCAGGTTAAGTTTCAGCCAAAAATGTCAAATGTTGGTGGGAATTGCTTCAAAAAGCAAATGGTGAAAGAATTGTGGTTTCCTATGAAAAAGCAAGAGAAAAACTTCCAGGAAAGTTTTTGCCTAGTCAAAAATGTACTTTTCCATTAAAATATAAAAAAAGATTAGATCATACAATTTCTCCCCAGTCCTGGTTAAGCCCAGCATTCCTGAGAGGACCATATCCACTAGATGTCAGTCTATTGCCATGCAATAAAAGCAATGAGCCAGAAATATCATCAGAAGTTTTTCAGGATGAGTATATTTCCATTGAACTGTCTTCTGTCAAAAATGTTGCCAATAACTCCTTAATTTCCATAAAATTCCTCAGCTTTGGATTTCCAGAGGTTTTCAAAGTGATTGCAACACATTCCATGAACTGTGCCAACCAGATATTTTTCCACTACCACATCTAACCCCCGACCGACCTTTGATTCACTAGATCTTTGAAAACTTCTAAGTAACATCTGAATAACATATAAAAAGAGTTTAATCTCCCCTAATTCCCCCGCCCCTCACACCTCCCCCTAGTTCATGGTGTTACTGATTTTCTAGAGACAGAGGAACAAGCACCTTATTTAGCTGAGGTATGTGTACACAGCAAAAAAATTATTTCTGCAATATTTTACATCTCTGAAGTACACATCTTACTTCCTGATACCAATGCATGAAGAAAAATCAGGTGTATTACTTGAAATATAGTGTTTAATTTTTTTTTTGTGATTGTCCTTATCTCAGCAGTCTTTCATTTTGGGCTGCAGCTGTTCCAAATAAAAGCAAAAAGAACCATTGAAGGTAATGACTACAGAAAAGGGTATTCTTTCCACTACACGTGACAAATGCTGTGATATTGTAAATTGTTCCCACATTCCTGTATTGATTTCTGTGGAATTTATGGCAGTTGTATCACAAGAAATTGTGGCCATCCGTTCCTAAAAGTTGTGGTCTGGGTGGTAGGCTGTTTCAGTATATTCTGCTGCTTGTGACTTCATCAGTATTGTTTGCACCTTCTTCAGTATTGATCCTGCTCCAAGTAAAATACATGGGATCTAGATCTGGCATGGAATACAATAGGAGAAATTAGAACCCAGACCAGAATGGTATTTTCTTTCCTACCTGCAAAACTGTAATTTTATGAGGCTTTTTCACATACTTCCCCTGCTGAATTAGAACCTGAATTTTCAGAAGACTGAGACTCCCTTTCACATTCAACTATAACAACAAGGGCAATTCTGATTTGGAGGGTTTTGTATATGATAAACTAGCTTTCCTAAATTGCACACAGAGGCAAGTGGTACAATTAAATTACATCCACATCTTGCAGCTGAATTTCTTGGACTTGCTCTTGCACTTTTTAATATGGGATTATTGAGAGATAGATAATCAGTTGGCAAAAGTAGTAATGCATGCATCAGATTTGTGTTTGCAGACTGGATGAAATAGGAAAAAGATCCCAGTCAGTCATAAAACTCCAAAGCCTCACCTTGCTTTCAGAATACATCAGCTGAGAAATGTGCCTCCTGATATTAAACACCCTCCTCTTTGGGTAGGTGGTGGGCATCAAGCCATGCTTCATAGTAGAGGTCTTGGTAGAAACTAAGAGACACTTTCAGCTGACTGCTGGCCTTATGCTGGTAATGAGAGGTACCCATTAGATTACAAATACTAAAGCCTCAACTGCCTCTAAGAAGTTGCTGTGACTGAGTTGTACAAATTAAATTTGAGTGGTTTTTTTTTATTTATAAGAGAAATGGCTGGCATAATAGGGAGGTAAAAATATGTGGTTAATAAACTGAGTGTCTTGGTGTTGTCTAGAGTTCAGTGACAAGAAAATTATCAATAATGAAACCTAAGAAGCCATACACATATAACTTGCTCAAAAGGAACCTAAAGAAATCAGCAGCAAAAGCCTGTGAGAAAGGACTAGCTAAATATATGTTATGACTAGCAAGCACTATTTCCATCCACATTTGGCTTTCATTTACAAGTCTTGCTTTGCACATGGGGTCTGTCTCACAGGTGTACTGTGTTCCAGACGGCAGAGATCTAAGGAAATTGGATAAATCTGCCTATTGAGACTTAACACATGATGTATGCTGGAAGATATGATTCAACACCTTTGGTCCTTTGTAGTTATTCATAAGCTGGAACATACTCATATTTAAAGAGGTACACTGGAAACCCCTTGTTTAATTTGTTCTAGCCTAACACTTATCTTCAAACCATCAGTGGGATTTTCCCTGTAACAACAGTTTATATGAACTGTGACCTCTCAGGTGGGTCTCCTTTGTTTTTCAGCTGGTCCAGGATCATTAAACTGTCTGTAGGTGACAATTATTTCTCCCATGACTTTGAGAACACACAGTATCAAGCAGTTAAAATAACAAAGAAGACAATCCAACCCACTCTATCCCTGTGCAGTTTCACTATAGTGAGTCTTTAGATCTCACATAACAGTCCAGATCTCTATAGCAGATGGGACATAATAGTGCTTGTGGCTTCAAAGTTTTTTCGACACACTGCAAAGTGACATTTACTTTTTATGAGTTTGCATATAAAAGCATCTGGTAGCAGGCTTTCTCAAGACAAAGACTCTGGACTCTTCCTTTCGCCAAAAATCTATAGCTTCCTTTTACATATTTTTTTTAAGATTTGGTTCTGGGGCTAGGAAGTACCAAATTTACTTTATTCTGAAAACAGTCCTTAATGGTAACAACAGAAAAAATGCCAAGGCTTTTTTAGATATTTTTTTGACCAATCACATGGAAAGAATCTGCTAGAAAATGTCTTGCTAATAATCTTTCCACGTAAGTCATCTTTAGGATTTATTCCTGTATCCCTTCCTCTGAAGAGTGCGCTTGGAATAGTGGGAAGATTCACATTTTCCCACAGTCCTAGAAAATTTGTAGTGCGGATTTTGACTTATGCTGTAAGGTCACTGAAAGAGTGAGGGTCAGGCAAACATCCCTCTTTGGAGGTTTCAGTGGTCCTTCAAACTGCAAATAGAAAGATGAACTGGAGTAGTGTTCTTGTACAGAAACCCACGTAGTGTTTCAGCCCAGGGATGTGGTCTCCCCAGCTAGATATTTATTTAAAGCTTACTTCGTTGTGGAGGGATTCTTTGGGACAGGCACTGGGAAGTAAAGAAAAGACTGAAAATTTTAAGATGAAGCAAACTATTGTAAATTATAAGAACTGGTCTCCAAAGTGTCAGCATAAAGTCTGCAATGACAAAGTGGTCCAGAAATCAAAACTGAGATATTGTACTTCCCTTGCACTGCGGAAAAGTGGCTGGTTGGAAGGCGATCAAAAAATGACCAAAAGAAAAGGAAGAACCTTCTAGGGAGTCATCCATGAAGAGGAACATTAATTGCATCTCCTCAAAAAGAAGTTCCCCATTCATAAAGGAAGCCAATTAGCAGCTCTCCATCCTTTTTCTCTCTTGTCTTGAAACCATTCTTGAAAATGAGTTAGGAAACGTTATGCAAATGTAGACAATGTGCATTAAGTGACTTGATCAGCAGTTAAAATACTGATTTACAAAGCCCCAAGAACAGGATCTGGCCATAAGAGAAGATGGGGAGGAACTCCACTGCCCTGAGATGGACCATCTTGACCTGGCGTGATGAAAATGGAGACCAAGAGGAGTCTAGATGTTACAGAAGCTGCTGGCCATCAGGCTGTGTTTTTGAGGCCAGTAAAGCCTGAGTCAGAGCTATCCCTGAAATACACACAGATGACTGGGTCCTATCCTGAACTGGGAAATGTAATCTTCACTTTGCTGCATTATGTATTTTTGAGAAACTGTGAAACTTGTTTGGGCACTCTAGCAGATCCAGACCACACCTCAGGCTCTCTGAAATGTCATGATAGGTCATCTCAGGATAGGAAGTAAGTTGGACAGAGCCCTAAGGACTGGATGGATGTTGCTATACTGCTGCAGTAAATACTGCCAGTCCCCAGATGATCAAATCTAGAGCGTGAATAAACAACTAGTGCTTAGGTGTGTGAGAAAGAAAAGTGGCCATAACGAGCAGTAGAACCTGAGATCAACTGCAGAAAGGTCCTGCACAACAACCCTGTGCAGTGCTACAGACCAGAAGTCTGGCTGGAGAGCTACCCAGTGGAGAAGGACCTGGGGGTGTTGGTTGACAGTGACTGAACATGAGCCAGCAGTGTGCCCAGGTGTCCAAGAAGGCCAATGGCATCTTGGCTTGGATCAGAAATGGTGTGACCAGCAGGTCCAGGGAGGTTATTCTCCCTCTGTACTCGGCACTGGTGAGACCGCTCCTCGAATCCTGTGTTCAGTTCTGGGCCCCTCACCACAAGAAGGATGTTGAGGCTCTGGAGTGTGTCCAGAGAAGAGCAACGAAGCTGGGGAGGGGGCTGGAGAACAGGCCTTATGAGGAGCGGCTGAGAGAGCTGGGGTTGTTTAGCCTGGAGAAGAGGAGGCTGAGGGGAGACCTCATGTTCTCTACAACTACCTGAAAGGAGGTTGTAGAGAGGAGGGAGCTGGGCTCTTCTCCCAAGTGACAGGGGACAGGACAAGAGGGAATGGCCTCAAGCTCTGCCAGGGGAGATTTAGGCTGGACATTAGGAAAAAATTTTTCACAGAAAGGGTCATTGGGCAGTGGCAGAGGCTTCCCAGGGAGGTGGTTGATTCACCTTCCCTGGAGGTGTTTAAGGCACGGGTGGATGAGGTGCTAAGGGGCATGGTTTAGTGATTGATAGGAATGGTTGGACTCGATGATCCAGTGGGTCTTTTCCAACCTAGTGAGTCTGTGAAAACAAAAGAAGAAGTAAAAAGGTGAAAGATAGGTGGAAACACAGGGTGGGTATCAGTGGAGAGATGACGCAGCTGCTGAAAGAGAGATAGTAAAATACTTCATCTGCACAAGCAGAATCTGTGTTGTGCTTACACTGCTCTGCTTGTTCATGGTATCAGAAGAAAAGTGTGGAAAACATGGAAGATGGGGTAGCGTGTTGGCAGAGCAGTATCCAGAGGTGCTGTACAGACTAATACTACAAATTGCAGCTGCCTGAGATTAGGGAAATGCCACACACCTGCAGGCAGGCACTGTGGTACAGCAGACTGCAGAGACATAAAGGAGAGGTGGGGGAGCGGAACATATTATGCAAAAGATGCAATACACTGCTAAGATAACAAAAAACCTCATTTGAATCAACTTACTGAGAATAAGAGGTGGAAATATCTGGATAGATGTTTAAGAATGAAGCAAGTTTCTCTGCCAGGACAATGTGCCTTTAGACAACTGGAAAGAAACATGAGAGGGGCTGACTAGCAGTAACCTGCTGAAGTCAGGCTGAGAGGGAAGGCTCTTGCATCTGAGCATCGAAGATGCCTAAGAGATGTAAGACAAAGCTGACAGACTTCTTAAAATGCCGGTTTTGCCCTAAGCAAAAATTTTAGCACACTAAATATGATTCTTCTTCAATGTGTGAATTTAAGTTAGCATTCAGATCCAAGATATAGGAAATAAAATGTGTAGTAACCATATTACTGATTCTCCATATTAATTATCTTTAATAAGAGTATAATTTCATTTAATAATAGTAGTCCAGGGTAATAAAGAGTTTTAGGTTGAGTTTTTCACTGCTGAGGCAACATTTAGCAAGATTGTCTCTTCCAAACAGTACTCCAGCCATCAACTGTTCCTTCTGAGATATTTCAGAATTGGAGATTGTGACACAAGCACTAAGAAGGTCATAAAAAGAAATGAATGGGATTGTTTTGCCTGTCCGAAAATAACAGAGGAATGTTAAAATTCATTGCTATTGGCAGCCTCTGGGACACCGCTGCAAGTCAGTGTTGTAGGGAAGTTTGGACAATATCTGCCTGCACTTTGCTGAGTTCTTATCGTGGCTTATTCATTTCTCACTTTCCAGTACACTAAAGCAAATATTTTTCATATTTGGGTGGCAAAATACAGTTGAATTAATTAAATTAGAAGTAAGCAGATACCAAATGATTTCATAGAGTATGTCAGTTGTGGGTTTTGTGCAGGGAATTTTCTCAATATGCTCTGCATGGAACATGGAAGAAAAATCACAGCATTGTTGTTCCTCCCCTCCAGTTCTTTGTGTGTGTGTTGAGTAATTCATAGAATCACAGAATCATAGAATAACCAGGTTGGAAGAGACCCAGCGGATCATCGAGTCCAACCATTCCTATCAAACCATTCCCTTCTGACTGTGCCATCTTTGTCAGAAGAGATGTGGCAGCTCCTCACCAGCTCTGTGCCTGACTAGATAAGTCACAGCAGAGCAGCCCTAGGGTTCAGACAAGCAACCAAACGGATGGAGTTTGATAAGTTATTACAAGTCAGCTGAGCCACAGTGATCCTGTGGATGTGCTGTAACCATGTGGCAAACCTGTTACTGTAGTAAAGATTCAAACCTCTTTCATTGCAGACTAAGAGATCTGCAGCATCCAGATTAGGAGTTCTCTCTTGTACTTATTTTGCTGGCAGAGCTAAAATACAAAGAATATGGGTATTTTGCATCAGGGCTATACACGCGGCATGGCTATGCAGTGGTTGTGAATATACCCTCTATTGTTCAAGACTAAATTGTAGGGCAAGCTTCATCATCAGCATGTTTTGATCTTGCCCAGAGAGCTTAATGGCCTTTCCCTTTCCACTTGTTGTGCTGCTTTCCTCTCACACACCTGAGTATAAACTTGCTTACTCAAATTTCAGATTTGATTATGTGAGGACTGGTGTCAGCTGGTAAATAACTGCGCAAATGTTGATGTGTTTCACGAAGGCTGTTAGCAGCACCAAGAAAGGCTGAATTTGCTTTGTACAGGGGTAGCAGGATTTGAACCCTACAAATGTAAATTTGCTCTATCTTTTTTTGTTTGTTTGTTTGTTTTTGTTAACAGCTTTTTTGTCATGTCAAAGTGAGATTATTTAGTGAATATTATTGTATAAGGAATGAAAAATGCTTCAGGCTTTTAACTGAGCTGGTGAAATGTACAATGTGACAAAACTGAAATTTCTTTTTCTTACCATGAGAGAAATACTGAAGTTATTTTAAAGCGCTGTGATCTCATTAGCTTTTGTATGTTGTTATTCGTCAGCAAAAATATAGTACAAGCCATTCCCACTAGAATCACAATGTTAAAGTTTTAGGCACTCATAGTATGACTGCATGAGAAACCAATGAGGTCAAAACATAGTAAGCAGCTAACCGATTCCCTCAGGTAGCATTAATGGAGAGGAAATGTGGCTGCCCACATGCATAAGACAATTTTCCATGGATTTTCCATTGAATGTTCTGTGCTTGCTGAAGTTTTCCTCACTTGTTCAAAGCAGCCAAACTAATGTCACAGTAAAGAAGAATTAGTCAGAGGTGAGGGAATAACACTCTGGGAGTTTCCTCCAGATTTGGGAGTTTCTCCTTGATTTTTTTCCATTTTCCCAGCCAACCACAAAATAAACTGATACCTGTCTCTGTGCTACATGTGGTGCTGTAATGCCTTGCAGTACCAGGAGAAATGTTTTTGTGATGTGCTGAAAGCTTTTGGTGTTCTCTCTTGCTGTCTTAAATCTATATTTTAAATATTGCTAGAGGAATGAAGTTGGAGCAGGATCAGTTTAGAGAGTGGTTGCTACTGGTATGAATACAAAACACCAACAAAAGAGTGAGAATGAGTGGTATGTCTGAATTTCCCAAAGAGAAATCCTTAAATATACACCATGGTTATGTTTAAAATACACTTTTAATCTGCCGTCACTTGGTGATGCTCTTGAGTTGTGTTTCAGCTTTGGAATATATTGCAGAAGGGAATATATTGCTTAATTGTTATGCCTTTTTCACTCCTCTCTCTCAGTTGTACCCTGAGTTTAGGACAGGGTCTCATCATACATTCCTGGCCCCTTCCTAGATCTCTTCTGCATAGACTCAATGAACAAAGTTAGGCTTATTGTGAACTCTTCAGTGCCAGAAATGATTAGCCTAGGAGGTGGGATTCATCTCACTATTTCCAGCTGTCTAAAAATAACTGCTGAAAATTAGTTGTTCAGACTCTGCATTGTTGCTAGAGAGACAGAAGGCCTTCCAGAGAGTACTTCATCTCAACTCACCATAAGTCAGCTAGCCAGCTCTCCTTTGATAACAGAAGAAGTATACATGAGTATCATATACTGATTTTTTTTTTTAAGTGCCCCTTCTTAGATTCCCTTTCTCTCTTTTTGCTCCACGGGCTAACCCAGTTCCATGCTGCATTCACATTACAGCACAGCCAGAATGTAGCTGAGATACAGCAGAGAGCATGTCACGCAACAAGAACCAGCTTAACACATATCACGGAATCACAGAATCACTAGGTTGGAAAAGATCCACTGGATCATCAAGTCCAACCATTCCTATCAACCACTAAACCATGCCCCTCAGCACCTCATCCACCCATCTTTTAAACCCCTCCAGGGATGGTGATTCCACCGCCTCCCTGGGCAGCCTGTTCCAGTGCCCAATGACCCTTACCGTGAAAAATTTTTTTCTGACTTCCAGCCTGAACCTCCCCTGGTGGAGCTTGAGGCCATTACCTTTTGTCCTGTCCCCCTAAATGTGCAGATATTTCTTCAGTATTTCAGCTGTAACAGGAATCTAAGGAATCTAATCATATCTTTGAACAGTGCTAAAAATAGCTGCATCAGCTCTGTCATGTTATTTCCAAGACTCCTGTTCATGCCAGCCTCCCGTGGATGCACTGTCTTCCAAAATTGTATCTGCTGAAGATCTGGTTCCAGGACTATTCCAACACAGTGCTGCTCATCTGAAACACTTAAAAAGGGTTATTAGAGTGATAAAAAAAAAAAAAACTAGTCAATTCTGACTTGTGTATAAGGCCAGAGAATCCAGCCACATTTTATTTTTGAGCACATGTATCTTTCTGTACCACCTTTTGCCTCAGGTGGGTATGATGTTTAATATGTTAACTCCTTGGATGAAAAATCATTGTAAAGCATGAATACTTATATGTGCTTTATGTTTTGTGTTTTAATAGTATTGTAACAGAGGAAGCTACCTTTATGATGCCAGAATATATGCCTTAAAAATCTGGTGTTTAAGAGAAAATAGCTGCAAGTTACACAACTAATGATTTTGTATTCATAGCAACTCCCCACAAGAAGGATGTTGAGGCTCTGGAGCGAGTGCAGAGAAGAGCAACGAAGCTGGGGAGGGGGCTGGAGAAGAAGAGGAGCGGCTGAGAGAGCTGGGGGGGTTTAGCCTGGAGAAGAGGAGGCTGAGGGGAGACCTCATTGCTCTCTGCAACTCCCTGAGAGGAGGTTGTGGAGAGGAGGGAGCTGGGCTCTTCTCCCAAGTGACAGGGGACAGGACGAGAGGGAATGGCCTCAAGCTCCACCAGGGGAGGGTCAGGCTGGACATTAGGAAAAAATTTTTCACAGCAAGGATGATTGGGCAGTGTCCGAGGCTGCCCAGGGAGGGGTTTGAGTCCCCTTCCCTGGAGGGGTTTAAGGGCCGGGTGGCCGAGGTGCTGAGGGACATGGGTTAGTGATTGATGGGAACGGTTGGACTTGATGATCCGGTGGGTCCTTTCCAACCTGATGATTCTATGATTCTATGATTCTATGGGAAATGGGCAACTTTTAAACCAAACTCAGATATGGAGGTCTTTTTATTGGCAATACTGTTTCTTTGCAAAGCAGTGAGCTAGATGTAACTGGCTTCTTTGGCCTCATGGTCTGACCTCATGATGGTTGTATGGGAAATAATGTAGCCATCAGGAAGTGATCGTCCCCATGTACGTGGCACTAGTGAGGCTGCATCTTGAACAATGTGTTCATTTTGGGGTCCCTGCCTATGAGAAAGACATTGAGGTTCTGCAGTATGTCCAGATAAAGGCAATGAGGCTGGTGAGGGATCTAGAGCACAAGCCTTATGAGAAGCAGCTGAGGGAACTGGGATTGTTTAGCCTGGAACAAAGGAGGCTCAGAGGAGACCTTATCACTCACAACAATTACCTGAAAGAAGATTGTAGCAAGGTGCGTGTTGATCTCTTCTCCCAAGTAACACACAACAGAACAAGAGGAGATAGCCTTGAGTAGCGCCAGGGGAGGTTTAAACTAAATATCAGGAAATATTTCTTCACAGAAAGGGTTGTCAAGCATTGGGACAGGCTGCCTGGGGAAGTGGTTGAGTTATCCTTGCTGTAGGTACTTAAAAGATGTGTAGGTGTGGCACTGAGGGACATGGTTCAGTGGTGGAATTGGCAGTGCTAGGTTTATGGTTGGACTTGATGATCAAAACCAAAACATTTCTGTGATTCTCTGAATCTATAATCAGGCAGCCTGAGAATTTGTGGATGTTGAATCAGCACCAGTTTTCCTTAAATTATGAGTACGTTTATGTGCCATTTGTGTAGGTATGATTTCTCAGAGTTTGTTCTGGATCAACACCAATTTGAATGTGATGTAGCAGACCCCATCTGGACTGAATGCTGCATTTATATGGCTGTGAGATCTCAAGTAAAGATCTTAGAAAGTTTTATTATCTGCTGCGAATAGTGGAAATATCAAGAATATATCACACTGCTACATCCGGATTGTTGCTTAAACCTGGTCAATTGTATGGGGATGTGATGGAAATAGGGTGCAGTAACAAAGTCGAAAAAGCTACTGAATAATTACTGATATTCCTCTACCAGTATCCAAAGGATTTTAGCAAAAAGGTGCATTAATGGCATCTTGGCAAGAAAGTGCAGCCTCCTGTGGCTTAGGGCATCGTTGTCTGAGCTGTCAGTGAGGCTGACCTTAACTTGGACTTCTTTTTCTTTACAGTCTGCAGTGCGTTGATCGTTGTTGCTGGCAGGTTTGCCACTGAGGTATTTTCCAAACCCAGTGCCTGGAGGCCCTGCTCTGCTCGTGTAGAACAGATTGTCCTGTCACTGCAGTGCAGGGGCTGTGGCAATTTTATCCCTCACTCTAGGAACAAAATGAAGGATCCAAGGAGGAATGTTCCTAAGCTTTCATAAACAAAATGCATATAGGTCAGAGTCCTCAGCCCGTGTGCTCCATCTATGGAAAGAAATAATTAACTGCTGAATCAGTAAATTCCTCTCTAGCAGATTTCTCAAGCACTGTAAAAGAGTCTGATAGGTTGAATGAGACATCTGTGTTGAAGAGTGGAAGAAATGCTTATTCCTATTTTGTGTTAATCTGTTTTATTATTTCTATATATTTCTTTCAATAAAAGAAAACATTCTCAGTAGTTGTCATCCTGATGTACAGCCAGACGTAAAGTGTTCTCCTACATTTTCTGAATGACCACAGGAAACAGTCTAAAGTTGTATGTTTACTGGAAGTTGCATGAATTATATAAATTATTAGTCATACAAAAATATTATATTTATTAAACAAGGAAGAACATATGTTTCCTATTTGATGTAAAATACAGTTGTCATACAAAGAGGTGGACAAGTGACACATAAACACAACCAGAATTTAAGGAAAACTGGTGCTGATTCAATGTCTGCAAATTCTCCTTGCTTTTCATTGGAACTGGTAGCTTGGTAGGAGCTATGGGTGACTGGGAAACAGGACTGTAAGGTATTGAGGTATGCTAAATATGTTAGGACCAGACCCCAGACAACTCAATTCTTTACTCAAATGAATCAATAAACTGTATTCTTTGAGCTGCTATTTAATAATTGTTAATGACAAATCTGCTAAATAGCTTGGAATATACTGTGTAATCATTGAAACGTGTAATTTTGTGGCAAGGCAGGGTCTAATGGTGCCTCTGCCAGTAGATATTGGTGCAGAAGATCAAATACAGTCTGTAGTTACCTATGCTTCACTTTCTATCTCTTTTATATATATCTGTGGTGTCTTAGAACCATCTGGGTCTAGCAGAACCACAAAGCTGCTGCACATTGAGGATGGCCTGGAAAGGTTTGTGATGTACTGGCTCAAAAGCACAGACCCCTTGTACTGGAGCATCAAGACACAGTAGCTGCAGTGATGAGTACTCAGATACATTTCCACAAGTCTGACCTTGTCTTTTAAAATTACTGGTTTTATGATGCTTAATACAAATTTTCAATAATTAGTGGGTCATTTTAACCATCACTTTATTTTCTGTAGAACCACTGCCTAGCGGAGCTTTTGTGCAGCTGATTGAGACCAAGCAAGTGCATAACATTTTGCCTACTGAGGTGCACCTTATTTTCTTAAGATCAGTTCTCAATTTTGTGAAGATGAGTCAGAATTCCCATTCTACCCACTCCAAACTAGACTCTGGCATTTTTATGCCTTTCCAGCTCTTTCCCACTCCAGCATCACCTACAGTTTCAGTGGCAGTGCTCTCACTGTCATTGAGATCATAGGGGCAACAGCTGTAGATCCTGCAGATTCCTCTGGAACAGTCCTTGAGATTTCCTGTTTGGCAATTAATTTGCTAATAATTAGTCTCCAGGCACATTTACACAAAATAATTAAGCATGTCAAGGAATGATCCTGGGACTCCATCGTTTGTGCTATTTATTAACTACTAAAACAGTTACAATTGTGATTTTAGTCCAAGCCAGCCACTACTGTCTCAAGCAATATTTGAGCATGATGTGGTTGATATGGACTAGAGGACATGGATTGCTTAAGCTGAACAACAGGCACCTTATATGTGGTCACCATCTTCTGGAAGGGAAATTAAACAATGTGGCCTTAGGAAGTTCTGTGCCAGGAAATGGGTCTAAGCACATTTAATTTACTTGTATATTTGTGTAGTCTGGATATAGTTTTTTGATAGTAGTGGCAATATTTATTTGCAATTTGTACATTATTTATGATTTTCTAAGTTATGCCTGAAAATGTGATGTAAGACAGCCTTCTGGAGCCTCAACTATTCTCTATGTATTCTCCAAGATGATGATTTTGAAATTACATTAGAGTAAATTTAATCAAATCAGCTTTTATCCCTGCTTTTTCATTTGCTGTTTCCCTGCTCTAGACTGGATTTTTGTTCTCTTTGCAGTAATATCATTACCTCCTTTAAACTTTTAAGTGTTGTTGTAAGCTTTATTTTTCCACCAAGCAGGAAACCATTCTTTGAAGGGTCTTCAGATATTACCTTGAGATGAGGTATAATTTTAAATGAATTTTAATATTCCATTGCATTTTAGGACAATAAGTCATTCAAGGGTTTGTGACCCCAGAATAAAACCTGCATTTTTTCAGTTGTTAAATATATTTGTATGAGACTTCTGAGAAAAGTTGGGAATGAGTTGTGTCAAAAGCTTAAAGACTAATCTGTTTACCTCAGTGATTCTTTTACCTTTGGTAGTTGTTACACTGTTTAACTTGGGAAAGAATGGCTTGTGCATGCACACATGGCAAAGCACACAGAAAATCACTTTATCATTTGTCAAACCTGTGCTGAACCATTTGAGACAGTGTTATGCAGACTTTCTCTTTTGGGGAGTGATATGAGTGACTAACTCAGTAATGGAATTGGCAGGGAACATGTTGGCTAAGTGCTTGGACCAAGAGGTTTGATGTAATAAAGCTGTACTCTCAAGGCCTTTTCTGCATTCTTTCGGACAGTCAGGAGATCCAGCGATTATTGTTCCATTATATCAGTCCCAGTGTGTATTACATGCTGACCCCCACCAAGCTGCATTCACTTCTGAGAACTTATAATTTAACTAATACTTTTTTTTTTTTTCATTCTGGATTAGACATATTAATCTGTTTTGCATCAATTTAGAAATTTCATTTATTTCATGTTTATTTGTGGTAGGAATGTGACTCTGCTTCTCAGTCTTAATGGAAGTGGAAAAGCCATCTAATCTCTTCTGCACCAATTTAATTTCCATTTCCAAAACTCTTTTTTTCACATGGACTGTAATTAGGAGCATTCTTAATAACATGCATACTGGCAGAATCAGTACAAAATTTTATCTCTGTGGCTGGCACAGTCTGCCCACTGAGACATAATGTATTTATCATCTGTTCTCATCTGTAGAATATATTTAATTATAATCTGACATTTTCTCAGTTTTCAGACCTAATATTCTGCAATACCATATTTCTTTGTAGAATTAGAATACTGTTACAAAAAAATAACTACCACATTTTCTAGCAAAACGCAGGAGTTCTTTTAGACGTTGAATACTTAGAATATGCTGTGGTGATACTGATTCTTCCGTTCTACCAGTATTGTTTTAGCAATTTACTGTCTTCTATTATTAACATATGATAAAATTGGTATAAGATTTTATCAAAATGTTGGTCAGTGGTATTTAAGAGACTGATCAATCACTGAGGGTAGGATTTATTTGAGACTGAGACACCTAAACTTAGATCATAAATATACATGCTTGGGAGTTCCTGTTATGACATTGATGCTTGGAGACTAGTAGTTTACGTCTTAAGTTGACCACCTTAACTTAAGGCGTCTACCATTACTTGAGGTGCATCACTATGTACGAGACATGCATGGGACAACACCCCTATCACAGAATCACACACATGATCTGATGGGTCTCTTCCAACCTGGTTATTCTGTGATTCTGTGACTGCATTGACCAGAATGCTGCTCTCCATCAAAAGCTTACATAGCTGGTTCACACGTAGATGCCTACATGCAGACATGTAGACATCTGAATTTAGGTATTTGAATCTGAAGCCAAGTTCCAACGTGGTGGAAGAACTGAGAGCTTGCAAAGAACTTGGAATATTTTGCATATAAAATCCTTGTATATGGAAAAAAGAGAAACAATTCCATGTTCAGGAAAAAGTAATTTCTGTGAAGATCATGGAACACTGTTAGGAAAAGATTTTTTTAATTCATTATTTTACATCTTCTATACCATTCATATTTTCTCCAATGGCTGTAAACATACTCTCTTATCTACCAGAGCCACCTCTAGACTTCTGTAAATTAATGTTATGCTGCAGGTAGCATTTGGGCTTGCACATATCTGTCAAATCTGTGGTTAAGATGAATAGGTAAAATTGAGCGTAAAATCGCTTTAGGTACTTAAGACGTACCCTTGAGATGTCTTTAGAGACAAGAACATTGTGCAATACAATGTTGAATGCTTTGCACAAGCCCAGGTAGATGACGGCAGTTACTCTTCCCTTATCCCCAGTGCTGTAGCCCCATTGTAGGAGATCACCAAATTGTCAGGCATGATTTGTCGTTAGTGAAGCCATGTTGGCTGTCACCAATCACCTCCTTATATTCCATGTGCCTCAGCAGAATTTCCAGGAGGATCTGCTCCATGATCTTTCAGGACACAGAGGTGAGACTGACCAGCCTTGCACATCCCTATGTCTTCTTTTTTTTCCTTTTTTTAAAAATAGGAGTTTATGCTTATCCTTTTCCAGTCAGTGGAAACTTCACTGAACACCCGTGACTTCTCAAGTATGAGAATAATGCTGTTCCTTTGCGTGTCATGGGAAAGATACGAAATGAGCCTCGTGCAAGGGAAATACTGAATCATATATTTTTGCCAGTCACATACTCTTTAAAAGGTTAGGGCCTAATTCTCAACTCTCTCAAGGCAATTTATATGAGTAATCAGTAAAAAAATATCTTTTAACTGCATTATGGGTGAACATTTCTCCTTTTGTGTGGGAATGTAACTGCTAGAATGTCTGCAGGAACAGCCTTCAATTTCCAGTGGCAGGTCCCCTGTTACTCGCAGTAATGGAAAGTAGATGACCTTACCTGTGCTGGAACGTCACCACAGAATGGTGACAGGTCCTTCTCTGCTTGCTTTTCTGGTTGAGCAGAAGTTCTCTGGAATGAGCTAAAGACTTAAAAACATGAAGCCTGAGACAACCCTTTCGTCAGTGGCGGGACAACATCAAAGGAAACCTCGGAAGAAAGCTCAGTGTAGGGGCTCTTTACACTGTGACATGCACACACATTAGATATTTCTGTATTGTTTATTCAACATTGCAATAAATCTGTATGCTAAACTGATTACAAATCCCATCTAGTTTGTTATTAGTTACAGACTAGTAATCCTGTTTGAGGCTTTCAGCTGATGTCATGACACATAGCTGGACTGAAGAAAGTAAAAATTTTCACTAATGCTGAGCTTGTTTTCTGACACAGACTTCATTTAAACAGCTTTCGAGATCTGCCACATTTTAGTAAAATGGAAATTGGAAACTCTTTCAAAAAACAGAGAGATGCTTGATAACATCAGCCACAACAGAATCCAGTGTTTCCAAGACAGGAAACTGCTAACAGGCATTCTGCTTGTTGTAAGCAGGTAAGGCAGCACAGTACATAAGTCAAGGTTTTACTCTGAGGAAGCCCCTGCCTGACATTCATTATGGCACCAGTGCTCAGTTTCAGCATGAGGTTTTACTCCTTTACCTCTGGAGGGGACTATTTATTCATCTTAACACCTAGCATGCAATTAAATTGATGAGTTTGTGAGTTAGGGCTGTTTTAGGAATAAGATGGGATCTAGCTGAAACAAAGTTGTCTGCAAGACAAAGTATGTGTTTCTAATAGCACTGGGCACCTTCAGGTGGAATTGGTGGCAATAGGTTTGAGTTCTTCCTGGAGAGGGTGGAACGTCATGCAGGAAGTGTCTGTCTCTCTGGGCTGGCTCAAGAATGATAGAGCTCCACTGCAAAACACAATTAATTCCTTCTAGAATATTTGCCTGGAAAAGTGTGTTTTTACTAGCTTAAGTCTAAATATATGACATCTCATCTTGTGCAAGAGCTCATCAGGGTTTGGAGAAGAAGCACATAATTTTCTCAAGCAAGTAACTCTCCTACCACATTACTGACATCTGAAATTCTTGCCAGGTTGTTAATACCACCTGCATTTTAATAAAAAAGTACGAAAATTCAAGTTGATAGTATCCAAAAGGAACACAGAGTTCTATTCATTTACACTTCCCAGTTTTATATGACAGGTTTTTCTGTCTTGTCTCTTCAGCTGTTCTTCACTTGATTTCCATGTCTCTACTTAATTCTTTCAAATTTACCATGTAAGCAATTTGTTTTATTGTGTCGTAGTAGTCAGAGGCTTTTCCCCCCAGATATTCCTCTATGTTACATCTTGCTGTCACTTTCAAGCTGTCTTTGGTTACAGGTATATCCCTAATATTTTCATGTACTTCTGCTTCAGTACCACAGATAACCTTGCAAAAGCCACACTGTTGAGAGACTAGGATATCTGTAGCACAGAGTCATCAAACTGTAAGATCTCCTGTTTGCATAATGTAGTTTTCAAGGTTCTCTATGGGCTGTATTGTGAAACTTTTTTTTTCTTCTTGGACAAAGCCTTTCTTATAATGCAGTTAGTGGCAAAATTTTAGCTTCATCACAAATATTCCTGTGGTGCTCTGTGAAAAATTCACAAAATCTTGCTCAGGGTGATTGTCCTGACACATTGTGTCATGTCACATCAGTGAAATTTGACTAGGATGACCTTGGCAGGACAGACTGAAGGAGCTGGGCTTGTTCAGCCTAGAGAAGAGAAGACTCCAGGGAGACCTTATAGCAGCCATCCAGTACTTAAAGGGGCCCACAGGAAAGCTGAGGAGGGGCTCTTTATGAGAGAATGCAGTGACAGGACGAGGGTTAACAGTTTTAAGTTGAAAGAGATTTAGATTAGATATTAGGAAGAAATTTTTGACTGTGAGGGTGGTGAAGCACTGGAACAAGTTGTCCAAAGAAGTTGTAGATGCCCCATCCCTGGAGGTGTTCAAGACCAGGTTTGATGAGGCTATGAGCAACCTTATCTAGTGGAACATGGCAGGGGGTTGTTAGCAAGACGATCTTTAAGGTCCTTTCCACCACAAACCATTCTATGATTGTATGATTTCTTCCTGAAAACATCCTTCTGTCTTCATTGACAGATAAAATCCAATTGGATTTTTTTTCATGCACATGTCCAAGGTCATACCTTCATGACAGAAAGTGACTTTTCATGCTGACTACTAGTGTCAGTTTTCTTAGCTGATATTCCTAGTCAAACTGATATTCTGGCAGCAGTCTGGCAGTACCCTAGCAAGTTATTAACAGCTGAAGACAGAACTTGATCAGTATGAGAGTAACATGTTCTAAACGGAGATAGGATCTTGAAGAATATTTAGTGTTGACCCAGCCACATTTCCACTGTGAAGAATGGCAAATGTGCCAAGATTCAGACTAGGAGGCAATACAGCATATTTAGCAAAACATAGAAGTATCCTAGTATTTATTAGTCTTTCCCTCCTTCAGGTTCTTTGATAAACGGGTGGGTTTACTAATCAGATATATGGCCACATGTAAATAAAGAGTTAATGAAAATTCTTTCATTATCACAAGCTAGGAAGTACTGGAATCTAGGTGGTATTTATGGGAGAATCAGCAGTTAATAAGTACGGTTTCAGAAGGAAGCTAGTGTCTTATTTCTGATGAACATGAAATCCAAATTTAAATTTCATGTTGCATTTCTACAGAAGATCTGTAAGGTTCCTGGTATAAAAGTATTTTAAAATCTTTTTCATAGAACCATTATTGTTTAAGTGTTAGAAGATTTTTAAACTTGTCCTTGGAAAGTAGAGGGATGTAAATAGTTGTCTGTGGATTTAATGGTGATTCCGGTGTGATTAAAATGCACTAAGCTTCATCCTTGTACTTTAAAATTGTTTGCATCATGTTGTTATGCATGTATGTGTGCGAGTTTGGAATGTGTACATGGGACAGCCAGGGGACAATAGGCATGTCTGTGTTAGTTTGGACACAGTTTCCATTCCACAGTTATGATCAAATGAAAATATGTACAAGTTTAATTTAAAAAGCACCATTAAATTGTAAGACATTGTACTGCTAGACCACAAGATGTGTAAAAACAACGTGGGAAAGTGATGATTACAGTTCTAGTATACTCTGTTGGGTTCATATGACTCGTGCTACCAAAGAACGTGTGTTCTCCTTTCTTTTTCTCAGCAAAACAAAAGTCTCGTAATTGCTGTTTTCTTCTGCATTAACCATGGTGTTTTATTTCACTCTGTGGATGTGCTTTCAGTCCTGTTATTTAGTTCAGTTTCAGTGCAATATTTTGATTCATGGGTTGTCTCCATCAGCACAACCAGGATTTTCCTCCATCTCCTGCTGTGCAGCACGCTGACTAGCAAAGGGTACACAGTGTATCTCAATGGGTTCATTCTATGTGAGAAGTAAAAGCATTTCCCTACATGATTTATTTATAGATGATAACTGGTAGAGGCTGGACTGTGTAATGGAGTAATTACTTGATCTTTTGTAAACAATATCCTGTTTCTTAACAGAAGGCATTGAAGAATTACTGGTTACTGCTTGTAACCCCACAAACTGGCATCGTTTCAGCAGTTTTGGTCAGCTCATAAAGTTGACAGCTTCCAGGGGCAGCACAAGCAGCACCTTCTGCTTTTCAGCATCTCTCCCAGCCTGCTACAACTATAAAGAAAATCTATGAATGGTTTTATTACGAATCACTGAGCTGATGCCAAGTAAAGATAGACCAGAGATCTCTTCCACCTAAGATCCTAAAGGCTTGCTCAGGAACCTGTAATTCTGGCCCCTTACAGACTTGGCAACTGTCAAAGTGATCTCTCTCACCGGTAAAAGGTGGGAAAGTGGTGGGTCATATAAAATGAGATATTTCACCACCCAATTTACTCATTTACAAATTGAATTGAGGTCTTTTGGGGGTTATCTGAAGTCTTTATTAGGGAGGCTCACAGCAGTTCTCCTGGTTGAACTCCAAGGTGAGTCGAGGTCTAAATTCTGAAGGACAGAGAAGAGAGTTAAGAGAGTTGAAGCCTTGGATTATCAGCAAGAGCTCAACTATGAGGAGCATGCCTCCTGCTAGGTTGTGTTTAAAACATCACTAATGGCTGCATTGGAATGTAAAGATGCCACCATTCTGGTGATAGAATCACAGAATCACCAGGTTGGAAAAGACCCACTGGATCATCGAGTCCAACCATTCCTATCAAACACTAAACCATGCCCCTCAGCACCTTGTCCACCCGTGCCTTAAACACCTCCAGGGAAGGTGTTTAAGGTGCCTCCCTGGGCAGCCTGTTCCAGTGCCCAATGACCCTTTTTGTGAAAATTTTTTTCTGATGTCCAGCCTGAACCTCCCCTGGCAGAGCTTAAGGCCATTCCCTCTTGTCCTGTCCCCTGTTACTCGGGAGAAGAGGCCATCTCCCTCCTCGCTACAACCTCCTTTCAGGTAGTTGTAGAGAGCAATAAAGTCTCCCCTAGGACACCTGGACCCCTGGCTCAGAGGGACAAGGGCTTCCAGTATTTTTCTTGCTACTAAATAAATATCCTTTGCCTTTTGAGATCCAGGCTATGATGACCAGTTCTCCCCTAGACATGAGAACTGGAGGGGGCTCACTTGTTTCTGGTCATCACTTTAGCTCTCCTAAGGGTTGGCCCATGAGTTCCCTTTTGGGGATCTTCTAGACCTGCAGTGCCTGCCTCTGTTGGTAAAGAAATTATTACTCACAGGGAAAAAAAATAATCTGTGTATGCTGACATTAACTCATGGACTGTAATTTAGATTTCTAAATTATGTGATGTAGCTATCACATTGATTACACTGTAGTTATACTGTGTAGCTATTAGTTGTCTCCCAGTAGGATGCACTTTGGTACAGTAAAGTCTGCACAAAAAACAGATATGCATTTCCTAATTTTCAAGATTACTAGTGCATTTCACCAGGACCGTAAAAATTGTTACTGTGTTAAACAGAATACCTACAATACACAAAATTTCTATTAGATTTTTTGTTTTACAAACTAACCACAAACTAAATTGGGAAACACCAATAGACTTAAAAATTGGTCTGTAATTGAAGGACTGCATTTCACCCTCTTATATACATATAAATTAAGAGTAGGCCCAAATCCAGGAACTTTGTCTTCAGTGTCTATGAATGTAGCAATAAGAGACATTGTTTCTGTCTTATGAATGGAAATATTCTGATATTAATTAAAAAAACATTCAGTTTTCTCATAGGTAGGATTTCTAGCCACAGGAAGAAATGATAATTAGAACAATACTCATACGATTTTTTCTTTCACGTTTAATGAAAAGGAAGAAGAGAAAACCACATATGCACTTGTTTCACAGAAAAAACGAACCTTCTACAGCTTTTAGACAGAGGTCTAGATACTAATTTTTGTAGCTGTTCACATACCCGTCTTACCTCCAGTTAAGTGGTGAGGTGAAAACTTATTAATTTTTACACCCTATCACAATTATATTAAAAAAACCCCAACCAACAACCCTCAATGGTTTGCTGTATTTAAGCATCACAAATACCATAGCTTAGTGAGGAACAAAATTACAACCAAAATAAAGTTCACAATATGGTCTTAAAGAAAGAGATGTCATAAATGAAAGTTTAAACCGTTGGGAAATTGCTATTATAATTTATAGAAAAAGTGTGGTTATTTCTCTTCCTGAACAAATAAGAAAAGGAATTTCTCTAATATGTTTTGACTGTAGAAAAGTCACTTCAGCTGTACTCTGCTTATGCCATGTGTCCTAGACTTGCTTTGTAAAGAACAGGAGGTTTGAAAGAAAATATTTCATCCACTAGCATGTGAGAAGATGTTGGACCAGAGGCATGATTTTATCTCAGCAAGTCATTGATTTTTGAATGTATCAGAAGATTCTAAAAAGACACTTTGAGCCTTTATTTAATCCATCTGCTTGGCTAACCACAGGCTCACGTGGTTCACTATCAGCTTTGACTCAGGTTTTTCACATGTTTTTACCTCTTCAGAGACAGAGATTCTTTGACCGTCAAGATACTCCAGTTCAGCATTTTTTTACTCATAGATCAATTTCTCTCTCCTTTTCTGTGGTTTCAAATCAATGACGTATTGTCCTGGTCATGATAGAGAACAATTTATTTCTTTCTTCTCTGCAGTAGACTTATGTGTATGAAGACTGTTACCATGTCTTTATCCGTGTTTTCTGAAAATAATCCAAATAATCCTCTTTTGGTTTTTTTTGTTATTCTTTTTAATTTTTATTCTCTGAAATATCTGCATTTGAATCATTGAATCATAGAAAGTCCTGAGTTACAAGGGACCAACAAGAATCATCAAGTCCAAATCCTGTCCCTCCATAGGACAAACCCAACCCCAGCATCCACACCATGTGTCTGAGGGTGTTGTTTAAATGCTTCTTGAATATTGTTAGGCTTGGTGCCAATGCTGCTTCTCTGGGTAGCCTGTTCCAGTGATCCATCACTCTCTGATTGAAGGACTTTTGCCTATTATCCAACCTAAACCTTCCCTGGCACATCTTCCTGCCATTTCCTTGGGTCCTATTATTGGTCACCAAAAAGAAGAGATCAGTACCTGCTTGGCATTCTTCTCTTTTCAGGAAGCAGTAAACTGCAATGAGATTTCCATTCAGTCTCCTCTTCTCCAGGCTGAACAGATCAAATGACTTTAGCTGGTCTCCATATGGCTTCCCCTCCAAACTCTTCACCAATGTTGTGATCCTCCCCTGGACACTCTCCTTTTTATACTGCAGTGCCCAAAACTCAAGGTAGGGATGCACAAATGCAGAGCAGGACAATTATGTCCCTCGACCAGCCATGCCCTGCATGATGCATCTCAGGATACAGTTGGCCCTCTTGGCTACAGGGGCACACTGTTGGCTTATATTCAGCTTGATGTCAACAAGAACCCCCAGATCCCTTTCCACAAGGCTGCTCTCCAGCCTTTCATTCACAAGTCTGTAAGGACATCCAGGGTTGCCATATTCCAGGTGCAAAATCTGGCCCAGCTCTCCAATTTTTCCAGATCCCTCTGCAGGTCCTCTTTGCCCTCCACATTGTCAACAACTCCTGCCAATTTCATATTGTCTGCAAACTTAGTTATGAAACCCTCAAATTATGCTTGAATGAAATTCCCTGAATTGCACTGTATTGTGGCTAGAACAAAAGATATTCAGGTATAATTAATTTTATCTAGCCACAGAAGTGAGAAAAAAACCACTTTTTTGTGTTTTCTGTAAGGGTTTCCTTAAAATATGGTTAAAACAAGATTCTCTCTCTCACTCTGTTTCATATTACATTTTACCTTCCAGGCAATAAAATGAGTTTGGATCTTGGAGGCTGTACTTGAGTAACCATAAAATAAAATGTATGGTGTCAGCAATAAGATAAACAAGCTGAAGACAATCTGGCAATATGATAAAGGACTATTTTAACTGCGTGAAATGGCCAAACAGATAAAAGAGGACATCCAAGTATGGGTAAACATAGATGAAAACCCTAGTAATGGAGTTCATGTTAACTTTCTTTCACTAGAATAATCCATAGTTATGCCATAGATATTTTTTATGATGTTTTCCAGAAAACATAATACAGAAAAGTCTTTGTAAATCATTAGATGATAAAATGATCACTGTAGAACTATAAATTCCCAGTTACTCCATATTCAATTGTTACAGAGAATGCAGGTTAAGTCATGTAATTAACTTTTTATTGTTACTTATTCCTGAGGAAATAATTTGAAGTCCACAGAGTTCAGAGAAAAATACATGTAATAATAAGTTTAGGTATTCTAGCTACTCTGTTGAGGAGTACCTACAAATTTCTAAACAGTTCTTGGACAAATAGTGTTCCTTTCAGCTTTTATGGATCACAGAAACATAGAATGGTTTGGGTTGGAAGGGACCCTAAAGATCATCTAGTTCCAACCCCCTAGCATGGACAGGGACACCTTCCACTAGACCAGGTTGCTCAAAGCCCCATCCAGTGTGGTCTTGAACACTCCCATCTAGAACTTCTTTGGACGACTTGTTTCAATGCCTCAGCATACTTATGATGTAGAATTTCTTCCTTATATCTAATTTAAATCTCACCTCTTTCAGCTGTGTGCCATTATTCATTGTCCTATCACTACATGTCCTTGTAAAATAGGCCCCTTTTAAGTACTGAAAGGCCACAATAAGTTCTCCCTGGAGCCTTTTCTTCTCTAGGCTGAACAACCCCAACTCTCTCAGCCTTTCTTCATAGGAGAGGTGTTTCATCCCTCTGATCATCTTTGTGTTCCTCCTCTGGACCAGCTTGAACAAATCCACATCTTTCTTGTGTTGAGGACTCCAAAGCTGGATTCAGTTCTCCAGGTGGGGTCTCCTGGGATGTTAGTAGAGGGGAGAATCACCTCCCTCGACCTGCTGGCCATGCTTCTTTTGATGCAGCCCAGGATACAATTGGCTTTCTGGGCCTCAAGCTCACGTTGCCAGCCACAGTTGAGCTTCTCATCAAACAGCACCCCTATATTTCTGCTTGGAATTGCCCAGTTCTTAAAAACATCATCAGCTAGATGTCACGAGAAGAATTACTTCATTAAGGGTTTCTGCTGAGATCAGGAATTATGGTAACAGCAGATCTGTAGCCTATTTTGATTTTGCCCTTACATTAAATAAATGACTGCTATTACTGTTCTGGTGGTTGTTTACTTAGCAAATGAACTGAATTCCAACACACTTTATTGTACTTCATGATTTATTTGCTTAGTGTTGTTTACAGTGTGACTAAGCTGACCGAGGCTTTATCATGTTTGCATTGGGAATGCTGTGAAGAAAGTTAGACTGATCAGTGTATGTTGCATGTATAAGGAATGCTCCTCACAGTTTTTATTTTCTTAAAAGAAACCTTGTGATCACATCTTCCATCTGTGGAACAACTTTTGTCATTGCCAGATGAGTTAGTATATTTTTATGACAGAGCATGCTTAGTACCTGAAGAAGATGTACAAGAAAGCTGGGGAGGGACTATTTATAAAAGTGTGTAGTGATAGGGTGAGGGGGAATGGCTATAAATTGGAGAGGGACAGATTTAGACTAAACATAAGGAGGAATTTCCTCACCATGAGAGTGGTGAGGCTCTGGCAAAGGTTGCCCAGGGAAGCTGTGGCTGCCCCATCCCTGGAGGTGTTCAAGGCCAGGTTGGACGAGGCCATTCTATGATTCTATGCTCCCAGGTCCAGGACAACTCCACTCCTTTCTCATAGAACTCTGCACCTCTCTGTGCCATTACATTTTTTTCCTCTCTAAGAACAGGTCTTGATCATGCAAGCCTTCTGGTAAGTTTTATGCATCAAGTGACGCAGTGTTGAATTCTTCAGGCTTTGCTGTTTTGCAAGTTCATATCCACATGCAGTGACTTTTCCAGCCTGTTATGATTTGGGAGAAGATTCAATCTGTACAAGTCAGAAAGAGAGGTTTGCACTCTTAAAGTCAGGTAAAGCAAAAAGCAGCACCAAGTTTCACTCCAGTCATCTTAAAGAGCAGCTGCCTGCCTCCCATGAAGTCATCATTGTCTGAAATGAGCATATATTCCAGAATAAATGCTTAGAGGTGGCATTTTCAAGGTTCAAACAGAATTTCATACTGGTGGTAGTACAGTTGGTTTGTTCGCTTAATTAGTGCCATAGTTGCCTCTGTTGGGCTGAAGAATGTTTGTGAAACAATGTAGTTTGGGTCTGGGAGTATTTCTGCTTATTTGACTTTTCACTCATTGAGCTCTCATTCTGCTGCAGTGATAAACTCAGAACAAATTGGAGCTGATGAGAGAATGTGACCTGCAAGAGAAAACAAACAATAAAATAGTGCAGTTACTGGAAAATTTCAAACCATTTTTATGGGGAACCTTTTGGATGAATTTGGTGGCTGAGCCAGTGTTGGAGCCAGAGGACAGGAGTGTGTACACATTCAGGATTAATCGTGAATCAAAACACCTGAAGAACAAACAATGGATGGGTTGTACATACTATGGAGCTGCATCACTATGGGCCTCATTAGTCTGGGCAACCTGGCTAGCTGAATGCTATCCCTCAGCTCTTTCCTGGTCTTTAACACAGCAATAAACTTTGTTTCTTTGCTGCCATGTGGATCTCTATGCCCTACCTCCACTGAGATGGCAGACTGAAGGACCTGGCTAGTGCATCTCCGCTCAAACACTGATATTCTGCCTGAGACTTATTTCTATCACGTCTGGAAAAAAAGAAACACTATGAGCTATACAATAAAATTGGTTATGGTATGAGAACTATATTTAGAGACAAAACTGTCTCAGCAGAATTATTTTATTGATAAATTAAACCAGGACAGACTCTAGAAAATAAGTGAATAATTTTGCTATGTTAGGACTGATAGTTAAGATTTTCTGATTTTTCTCTTTTTCTGCCCACTCATTTTTATGTTTCTGGTGGTTTTAGAATTTTAATGACCATATTTCTGACTGTACTGAGTAAATTATAGAGTCAGGTTGATATAACACTGTGAACTTTCTGTAGTGTGTTTATGACAGACATGAAAGATCTTTATTTTCGGTGAGGGTAAACAGATCAGCACAATTATATAGAATTTTTTTTAAAATATCTTCATTTAACCCAAGAAATGTGCTGATGAATTGCTCAACAAATGATCTGCATACATCAGGACCTGAGACTCATGAGAATAGATTTGCTAACTTGCACCTGTTGCTGTTGTTAGCATGTTTTTAGTTTGTCTTGTGTACAGGGTAATCCCACAGCAAATCTGGTGTGTAACTTATTTATCCATGTTAATGAGTGTATGTGTATAGCTACAGGTTACTCGTATGTGGCTATTTCTGGAAGAAAATAAATTTCCCCTGTGCTAAACCCACAAGAGAAACACATGTATAGTTTTCTGCAGCAAAAGGCTGTCAGCACTATATTTCAATTTTCTTGCTGTTTTCACTATGATATGATATTATAATATTTTAAAAATAATCCTGCACATTTACATTCTAGTTCATAAATCACTCTTGAATTGTTTCCCCAAAATTTCCTTGTAAGGATGCATAATTCTTGGATTAAAATCTGTCCAATAATATTTCGGGCTTGTATCAGTAATGCAAAAGAGTTCCAGCAGAAATTAAATTTCAATTATTGTTCCTAGTGAAGAAAGGTGATCTCTGCCACATGCAAGTTCTTCTGTGACCACAATCCATGTGCTGATTATAAACAGCTTGATGTATTCAATATTATGACTTTGATTCTTCAAGAGATCCCTATTTTTCTGCTAGTGCGTATTTTCCACGGCCCAAGTAACTAAAAGGATAGCGAGATGTTCGCAACCAGAAGCATCTGCTCTCCAACAGCCAGCAGAGACTCAAGGGTTACTGATTTGCACGGACAGTCAACGCATCCTTAAAAAAATGCATGGAGGCAATGGAATGTTTGGTGTCTGACACCTCAGTGGAGATAGAAACTGGCCTGATGATGTTGGCTGTTCTGGTGTGGGTGGGGTGTCAGCAGCCCAGCCCTTCTCAGGCTACTCTTACAGACGAGAAGACTCCAGCTCTGGTACAGTCCTAGCAAAAGTGAGCTGGCTTTTTCATCTGCTTGTCTCTGAGCACAAAAATGTCCAGCCCGTGTGTGCTTACAAAAGGTGGTGTCAATAAACCATTCATTTCACTGTCCTTACAAAGTTCACACCTGTGATTATGCTAAGGATAAGGGAGGCCTTCAGGCAGAAGGAATTGGGTAGTTAAAGCCAACTGTTAGCTCCCAGTGCAGATCAATATCTGATGGAAAACTGAACTATCAAGTACTTTCAAGATCAGATTTATCTGCCATTCCCAGTGTAAACATTTGAACACAAACACTAAAACAGCTTAGTGCAAGCACTTGACAGCTTGAGGAGGAGAAGTCAGCATGCATGGTAACATATTGCAAGCCCAAGCACTCGGGTGGTCTGGGTGCACTGGATGCAAAGCAAGATTACTGCAGCACAGTCTGTCAGCAGGTGTCCTGTACGTGACTCTTCCTATGCACTTGATAGATGTTTCTGATGCTGGAGCCAAGATACAGCTGAGTTTCAGACATCATAATGTTTGGCAGGTATGAGCTGTAGCTTCACAAGACAGACATGACCTAAGGATGCTCAAGTAACAGGAATCCTAAAAATCTCTGGGAAACATGGGAAGAAAAGAAACAGAACAAATCCAAGTAACCTTTGAGAACCTGCTGTGAAATGTGAATCCGTTTCTTTATTGCCTTCTTATTCTACATCGGTAAATTTCTCCTTTGGAAGTGGAAGATTAATAGAAATGTACTGAATTTTCCAAAATTCCACAATGTCTGTTTATGTATACTTTGAAGTCAGCACACAAATGAATATCCCCTTTGGCCAAATGTGAGAATACTCAAACCTGAACATGTTTGAATCCAGGGCTCAGCTTTTGCATTTTGTACCCATTTCTAAGGAAAATACAGTTTCCAATGCACATTTGTGACACAGGGGCTGAAGCCAATATCTGTGTGGTTCCTGTGAACTGCTCTGAGGAGCCGTGACACATGGTCATCCTCAATTCAGAGGTCAGATGACATGCAGGACAGCCAGTATAAACCTGTGCTATGGGCTGGAGATAGTTTACCTCAAAGCATTTGAAATAGCAGACACATCTGGGGATCATTTCCTTTTCCAAACAAACATCATAACCTGTTCTGGGTCTTCAGACACTTTAAAATTCCATTTTCTTCAAGAATTCATCCAAAGTAATATATTAGAGAAAAGATCTTAAGAGCACTACAACAAAAATGGCTCTAGGGAAACAAGATGATCTGATTAGACATTTTTGTGTAGTTTGATAATCCTGCAACTCTTATTATTAAATTTTTGGTACATTTAAAAGTAAAGTATTTATTACCTTGAATAGCTTGTTGACTTGAGAAGCAGAGTGAAAACCATATATTATTTGGTTGCTTTGATTTTAAAGATGTGATCTATTTTAACTCCTGAAGGGCATTCATGAGGATGGGTAGCTTTTTGAGGGAAGGTCTAGTGACTGCCTCTGTCCAATTATTTATTTCAGTATCCCTCAAACAATTTTTATCCATATGGAGGAATACCTCACAGAAGGCTGTGATGGGGACTGGCAGACAAAACCTGTATCAATATTCAGTGTTTTATGCTGAGCCTGGAATGATTCTATAGAGAGACAGCAGAGATGATCTATGAAGAATGAAAACTATGAGGTCAATAAGCCTTTGAAAGACAACCATTGTTAAAGAACATTGCTAAAAAATACTTGCATCCTTAATGCCCCACTGTCATTAAGAAAACTGTGAAACAACGTCCTGCTGCAGTACCACTGAAGTTGAGGTTTTCGTAGCTGAGCTCTACAAGCTGTAAGTGGGGATGGTGTGTAGCCCAATCAGGTTAGAGTTCACAGAATCACAGAATCACTACGTTGGAAAAGACACCCAGGATCATTGATTCCAATCATTCTTATCAACCACTAAACCATGCCCCTCAGCACCTCATCCACCTGTCTTTTAAACACCTCCAGGGATGGTGACTCAATCATCTCCCTGGGCAGCCTGTTCCAATGTCCAATGACCCTTTCTGTGAAAAATGTTTTTCTGATGTCCGGAAAAAATTTTCATCCATGCATTTCTCAGTCTGATGTAATGCCTCTCCAAAACAAACAGTTTTGGTCTTTGGTCTCCTCCAGATGCTTGCTGCTTTTATTTCTCACAGGCCCTCTCAAATGTATTGCATAAACTCAGATTCGATAGAGTTTTATTATTCCCTAGCAATTATAAGAATTCTATAGCTTGGAAAAAATCAAACATTCTGCAATGGCATCCTCTCCATGAAGGAAAGCTCTTCTAGTAAGTGATATACACTGATGCTGCTACAAAGTTTAGAAGTATGAAAGAAACTAATGAACTGGGCTTTAAACTGATAACCTTGTTTAAGTATTGTCTCATCTGGGCAGAAAGTTTGCTCAGGTACAAACATTTTTTTGGGTTCCAGTAACTTATATGTACATCATGTACTCTGTAAACCAACCTCTAGATATTATACACACAATTTTAAAACAAGAGTGAGTCCAGAGAAGAGCAACGAAGCTGGTGAGGGGGCTGGAGAGCAGGTCTTATGAGGAGCGGCTGACAGAGCTGGGGTTGTTTAGCCTGGAGAAGAGGAGGCTGAGGGGAGACCTCATTGCTCTCTATAACTGCCTGAAAGGAGGTTGTGGAGAGGAGGGTGCTGGTCTTTTCTCCCAGGTGACAGGAGACAGGACGAGAAGGAATGGCCTCAAGCTCCACCAGGGGAGGTTCAGACTGGGCATTAGGAAAAAATTTTTCACAGAAAGGGTCATTGGGCACTGGAACAGGCTGCCCAGGGAGATTGTTGAGTCACCTTCCCTGGAGGTGTTTAAGGGATGGGTGGATGAGGCTCTGAGGGGCATGGTTTAGTGTTTGATAGGAATCGTTGGACTCGATGATCTGGTGGGTCTCTTCCAACCTGGTTATTCTATGATTCTATGATTCATAAAACATAAGATTCATAGAACATTCTATGAACATAAAGACTGTGATACTGCATGTGCTTTGTATTTGGATACTTCGGCACTTTTTTTAGAAATGATGTACATAATTATATGTGTGGCAGCCAAACTGGGACATTTGACTGTACAGCCCATGAAAGTGGACTTTTAAATGAGGGTGTACCTGATTGTTTTCTTTGCTGGAAAGAGATAGATCCATATACAGCACATAAGGTAGATGCTAAATCTGGTAGCCTGACAGAGGTGTGGCTGCTGCTGCTCCATATGTTGGGTCCAGCCAGTAATGAGGCTGAGGCTGAGCACGTATTCCCAGCAAGCACACAGGTGAACACACAATGCAGTACAGTCTATCACACAGGTAAACACAGACAGACACACTCAGCACTCCCACCAACACAAAATCATTAGTGTCATCATTCTTTTCTCTTCTCTGGCCGATCAGGAAGAAGGTCTGTTTTGGGAAATATGTGCATACATACTGTATGGGTATTAAAAATTATCTACATTGAAATAGTGGATACCAGTGGAGTGAACAGGCATCTGAAGAAGTCAACAGAAATCAGCCCTTGCTATAGCATACTTCTAAGCAACCTGCAGCAAATATTAAACTTTAACAGCTAGAATGCAAGCTACAAGCTAATGTACCCTCTACAGAATGAAATAAGAACACCCAATAAACTGTACCTGTTTTTGCCTTTACAAGTCTTTTGCTTCCTTTAATTTTTAGCAGAGAAATGATGTGAGTTCTGAATGTCCATTTGTCATCTTGCTTCACAATGTTTCTTATAAAAAGGAGCTTCAGAATTCAAAATACAGAGCAGAAAAATTTCATAAAATGGAATAAATTGAAAGCTTTTGTGCAGACATTCTTGAAAAAAAAAAAGAAATTTGGCAAAATTATATCCGCAGATTTGGCCTTTATGCCTCCCTGTTTCCTATTCCGAATGTTAAGTATGGATGATGATGATTATTATTAATAACAAGAACAGTAGTAATAATGTAGGGTGTGGTCTCTAATGAAATAGTCATGTTCATACAGAATAGGGGCTGCCTGAATGCTTTTCCAGCAGGGTGAATGCTTAGATAATGCTTGGCATTGTTTTTCCACTGGTTCCCCACATAAGGCTTTGTGAACTTGGGCTTGGACTTGTTTGGAGACATGAAAATAACAGGAATTCCATTAGATTTCACATAATTTTTCACTTTCCTTCAACAAATGAGCGAGAAGTGAAAGTTTAATGCATGCAGCTGATGTTTCTTAAGCCTGAAAAAGATGGGTTTCCAGGACCTCTATGGTTTTGGTCTCAGGAACACATTCATGAGCAGTGGAAGGTCACGGCTGACACTGAGCAGCTGGGCCTGTTTTGAAAGTTCATGGTCTGGGAGCAGTAAGATAAACAGCAGCTCAGCAGAATCCTACTAAAAAATAAATAAAGCATGTTACCCCCACTTTTGAACAATTAGGAAAAAAATACTATCATGGTGAGCATGGACTTTGTTAGTTAAAGTTTTCAAAAAATGTCCAGAAGGCCCTGATTTCTGGGAACTTGGTTTTGATCTGGAGGAATAAAATAATACTGTCCATAGCAGTCAGGTCACATATCCCACAATCTTTGTGAAAATCGCGTATTAGTTTTCACTTGAATCAGCTTCCTTTTCATACAGTTGATACCCAAAGTTTAATTTAATGGATCTGACTCTCTATTCCAGCTAATTGTGCTTAAAGATTCATTATAACTAAATATAAAGGTTTATTCTGCATTTTTGTACCCTTCTGTTTATATCTTCATATAAAAATGGCATCCACAGAGTGCTTGTCTCAGAGCTGAATGTGAAACTTGTGGTCCTGAACTTGATTCTTATGATTTACTGTGTATTTAGCCCCTCTGCTCTTTTCTAAAAACAAATGATGATAACATCTATTGGTTTTCATTTTAATAAACTAGAATTAGCTGTAATTTAAGTTTTCCAAAGCATTGTAAGCAGAAGTATATAAAGTTGTGCCAAAAAGACTGTGATTAATAGATATGAAGAAAATCCTGGAAATGCATGGGTTCCACTATAGACTGCATTAGGCAGAACTCATCTGGCAAATTTACTAGTTTTTAGGGAGCATTTATTTTTATTTTTCTTTGTTCTATTTTTTCTCTGTGGAACCAAAAAACCACATGCTATATATCAGCCATTGGATAGGAAATTTATAGTATTTTGCAGAAGAAAATAGATTAAAAATAACATTTTAAAAGAAATAACAACAGCTTGCTGGGTGCTTTGTTGAACATGAAAGAAATACCTGGAGAAAAGTATTTTGCTGTTTTTTTCTACCACACTCTATAAATGTCCATAGCTGCAGATCTTCTCCACAAATAGCTCTAGACCCTCAAGCAGTTTAAGAATTGTGTTATTGCATTCAGGAGAGCTATTAAAATTTAACCTTGTTCTGTGTTTCATACCTTGAGTTATTTGGCAAAATCAGGATTGAAGAGATGAAAATAAAAAATGAAGTGAGTTCACTGCCCCTTCCCAAGCAAGGTGCCTGCTTGTTTTTAGAATTTAAGGTTCGTCTTGACAATGAAGAATCACTAATGTTTGTGTAAGGGGATACAAGAGAAGAGGTATAAAGATCTAATAACAGCTGCAGTAGGAGCATCCAAATGGATAGATGGAGTTCTCTGACTTATGGTAGGAAGGAAGAAATGTGTTTGTAGTTGGGAAAAGGATAATAGAAATGCTCCAAAGTCTGACAGTTTTGGTTCGATTACTGTTTCATTGCTGTGACAAGATCTGATGTTTAAGAAGAGATAATGTGCTTTTTACTGTTAATTTGTTACTTTTAAATAGCTTATGCAAATAGGTAGCTTTAGGGTTTGTCAACATCTGAAGTAAAAGATAACAGAACCCACCACTGGCAAGTTGTAAAACCACCACAAATGGCTGTAACACCAGTAAGAATTGAAGCCAAGGAGGCATTGACTAGCCTGACCTATTTTTCTTAGTGTTCCTTTTGTAACTGACACATTTGTAGAAGCTCTTCTCATCTCCGTCCTTGTCTGTCACCAGGTTCAAGTCTAGGTGGGCTTTGTCTTTTCAAAACCCATCCTCACAGACTCAGAATGTCTATATTTCTCCGGGTCACCTGTCCCTCCTATGGGCTTATTTTTAAGACTAGACCTTAGTTAAGACCTCCTCTTTCATTTGTTTGTTATATGAGGTCCAGAAGACTGTCTCCCTTCATCAACTCCTCAACCATCAATAACACACTGCTGCCATCAATGCACTCCAGAAAATTCTTTGTTGTTTGTGCTCTGCTATATTGTGTGTGCATGCGGATCGTTGAACGCAGAGTTATGCAGTCAAGCTTGATGTGATCCAGGTCACCTTGGCAGCATTGTTGGTGCCTCTGCAGAAGAGCAGTGTGGGATGGCAGTCTTAGGGTCAGACAAGCCTTAGCAGCCTCTCCACTTGCAAGCAGCAAGACCACGTCCCTAGATGATGGGTCAAGTTTGGTAGATGAGTCTCCTGCATCTTCTTTCCAGCGCTGCTATGGTGTGCAGCCACTACTGGCTTGGAGGATTTGTGGACACACATCCCAGTGCCTCCTCTCCTAATAGACCACTGACCCCATTATGGAACTGCAAATGGGATAGGAGCCATCCTATCAGCAGTTTCCTTCAGAATTGCACTTTGACTTATTTTCTGCTTGACATATTTTTAAAAACATCCTGATGCCCTAGACCATAAAGGTTTTGTCCTCTATCTACAGTGAAGGATTTGGAAATAGGCTGCCTGACTTTGTAAAATCGGGATATGTTTTGCCAGTTACAATAGGTTTGCACATAATTTTATGCTTAGAATTCTGTCTGATTTTGTGCATTTTTCAGTAAGATCCAGTTCATGTTAACCTATCTGAACTGGAAAAACCCACATCAAATCTTTATCAATGATCTGAATTGAATGGGTACATTGAATGTACCCTTAGCAGGTTTGCAGATGACACTAAGCTGGGTGGAAGTGTCGATCTGCTGGAGGGTAGGGAGGCTGCAAAGGGATCTGAACAGGCTGGACCGCTGGGCAGAGTCCAATGGCATGAGGTTTAACAAGGCCAAATGCCGGGTCCTGCACTTGGGGCACAACAACCCTGTGCAGTGCTACAGACTAGGAGAAGTCTGGCTGGAAAGCTGCCTGGAGGAGAAGGACCTGGGGGTGTTGGTTGACAGTGACTGAACATGAGCCAGCAGTGTGCCCAGGTGGCCAAGAAGGCCAATGGCATCTTGGCTTGGATCAGAAACGGCGTGACCAGCAGGTCCAGGGAGGTTCTTCTCCCTCTGTACTCAGCACTGGTGAGACCGCTCCTCAAATCCTGTGTTCAGTTCTGGGCCCCTCACCACAGGAAGGATGTGGAGGCTCTGGAGCGAGTTCAGAGAAAAGCAACAAAGCTGGTGAAGGGGCTGGAGAACAAGACTTATGAGGAACGGCTGAGGGAACTGGAGTTGTTTAGCCTTAAGAAGAGGAAGGTGCTGGCCTCTTCTCTCAAGTGACAGGTGACGGGACAAGGGGGAGTGGACTCAAACTGCACTAAGGGAGGTTCACACTGGATATCAGGAAAAAAAATTTCACAGAAAGGATCATCAGTCACTGGCAGACGATGCCCAGGGAGATGGTTGAGTCACCATCCCTGGAGGTGTTTAAAAGATGGGTAGATGAGGTGCTCATGGACATGGTTTAGTGGTTGGTAGGAATGGTTGGACTCAATGATCCAGGAGGTCTTTTCCAACCTAGTGAGTCTATGATTCTATAATAAATAAGGTATTTTCTATCAGTGAATGCAAGTCTTGTATTGGTAAAGTTTTTTGGTTTTTTTTCCTAAGGTCCTTAAGATCCATCGCTTCATATACTGAAACTCTGAATCACAGACAATAATAAACAGGCGCATTTGAGAAATTTATACAACCCTCAGGGCAAATCACCAACACCACTTCATCTGAAAGTATTTAGCATTTTCTTGACTCAGCTGTGTTTTACCCCAACAGACATCCAAAACATGTCCATAAACGCTAAGACACTTTGCATTGTCCAAACTTAATGACAGAGTAGATGCTTTTCCAGACTGTCTTTGCAAACTGCTTCAAGCAGACAATTCAGGTATGAAATACATATATACACAGAGTTGTTCAATTGGCTGCTGCATGGTCATAATACCTTTCAAGTTGGTTAACGGTAAATGTATGGGGAACTGAGATAAACAGAAGATGATCTCCCATACTCTTTACAGCTTCTCTCTTCACTTTGAGGCTGTGGTTTAGTGATCAGGTTACACTAGTCTAAGCTGGCATGACTGCTAAAAAGTGACATTCAGGAATGTGTTCCTGGGATGGTTGAAGGAGGAGAGTGCACCACACCTTCCAGTGGCAGCATGATAATAGATCTTAAACCAACTTTGAAACCAGGCCCTGGAGGAACTATGGCGTGTAGGAGAGAGGGTGCATGTGACTTTAAAATGAATAGGGATCTAGCCTTTAAAAGCCCATGGCAGAGCTGATTACTGGTAATGCAGACACAACGTCATTTTCAGACCATGAATGTTTTGTGTAAGTATTGCAATTTCCATCTCCCCTCTTTCATTTCAAAACTTCTAGAAAGTATTAGATTGATTCCAGATGATCAGGAGATAGAATTGATTTACAGCTCTGTTCCACAATATACCAAGTGGAAAAGCGTTACATCAGGTTCAATCAAAGTTGTAGTCATTTTTTTATTCATCCTTGTAAGTGTCCACTTTTTGTACTTTCAGTATGTTGAGCAATACATTTGCTCAATATATTACATTTATGAGTGACTAGATGTTTCTGATATGAAATAACTTCTGGAAAAAGTACACTGGTTAGTTTCCATGATATATTTTGTATTGCTGTTCTCCTGAAGTAGCTGTCAGGAGGGAAACCATCATTTAAGTCATTCGTCCAATCTGGCTATAAATCAGTAGGGACGACACTGCAGAAAATATTCCTTCATTGGCAGGCGCTTCGATGGGATGACCTAATAATTTTTTCCACCTGCAGTATGAAGGTGTCTAACATTTATTACAAACTTAATATGAATTCAAGACTCTGGATAAGTTTTTATGACATTGTCACAACGATGACAAAAAAAAGGCTAGTTTAAGTACAAGATAGCTTGATAGCGTTAGGATATTAAAATATGTCAATATCAATTCAATATATGACTTAAAAAGAAAGTTGCAGTTTCAGGGTGATTTTAAAACAATGTCATTGCTAATATTTCTGGATTCGATTCCAGATAATTATGGCCCATATTGTGACATAGGATAAGAGTAGGAGCCAGATCGAAAAAAAGACTACAGGCCTGAATAAAAAGATATGTACAGGCCTGAACAGAAGATGTATGTACACTTCTGTTGCTTTGTTCAAAGGTGCAGTTTGACTTCATCTTACCTAATAGTTTTCTCCTCCTGAGGTTTTTAAAAGTCAGTAAGAACGCTCTTTTCACCCTGAAAACTCCCAGCATTTAATCTAATGTCTAAATGCCTACCCTCCATCCAGCCATCCCTCGAATCCAGATACAAGACTGGGATGAATTTAACATCCTTAATGATTTTTCTGATATTACAGGGTGAATTAAGTCCTGAAAAGGTTTTCAGAAATGCTGATGTTAGAGTAACTGGAGATAAAAATGAAAGTTTACTATGATACACAGAGAAAAGAGGAATTAAGGGCGTGAGGGGATCCCTCCGCATAGGGGAAAGACATTGAAAGGACACCCCTTAGGAGTGAGAAGGAAGGCTGGGGAGGACCACAGAATGGAAGGTGATGTCAGACAATGCAGCAAAAAAAAGGGAGTCTGGAAGCCATCTACACAAAATGAGATTTGCAATGCTATCTATATTCTATGGATCCTGCTATAGATGAGAAGAGGAAACAGCACTGGGGGAAGCCAGTTGCAACGGAAATCCCAGCTGTACTTTTGCTACACTGATCTGTGAAGAAGATACAAAATGAGGGCACAAACAAGTATCATCTGCTGTGTCCTTAGCTCACCCTTACTCCTACTATACATACAAGTTGTGCACTGAGTGGGAGTCAGGACTGATCTGGTCTTCTTGGAATCCAAATATTTTCAGTGGGTGACAGATCAGACCAATCAAACTATCCAGACTCCTGCCTACAGGATGTTGGACCAGTTCCTGAGGTCATAACTTCTCCTGCTTCTGACTTAATCACATTTCCTGTTGGTTCTGCCATGTAACAGGGCAATATGTCTTTTTGCCATACCCTTTCTTAAGGGTGAGATGTTGAGCACATTCTTGTTTACATTCATCAGCAGATGCCATAGTTACACAATGAATGCGATGGTCATGTTACTTGTATTTATATTTTGCTGCCCAGTTCTTTAGGAGGAGCATTCTCATGCCTGACCTCTGGATGACAGTTTGGACAGCCCTTTTGGGCCTCCTTTAACAACGATAATCAGGCGGACCTTTTGACCCTCCTCTAATAATAATCACTACATGATCAGGCTACTCTCCAGCTAAGTCACAGAAGCCATTCTAGACTACTGACATCTCTTCAGATTCTGACTGTTGGATTTCTTTGTGACTGCGTCTCTTTTTCTTTTTTTTCCATGCTAATTTCATAGTTCATCTTTGTCTCATTTGATTTTCCATCTGAAGTTCTCCAGCTTGTATTTTCAACCATTTGATATTGCAAGCGTAGCCCCAGTGTCAGGGACACTGTCAAGAGCCACTTGAATCAGGAGAGTACAGAATTGGTTTTGTACATATGTATCCGCATTACAGTTGTGATAGGATCTCCACTTTTAAGGGAATGGTGGAAAAACAAACCTGTGCTCATACGCTGAAGATTGAGTCAATCTTTTGATGCCTTGCTGCTGCCGACAGATTTCTGCTAAGACACAATTTCCTGCTAGGACTGGGAGAAGCTTGTGTCTCCGTGAAGCTATGGCAGAATCTGGGAGGGAGGAAGGTGCTGGAGCTGCAGAACTGGTGGGCTGCAGGGCTGCTCTGTCTGCATTTGCATAACGATAGCAATGGGAGTTTATGGAATCTCTCTTGGATTTAAAGCTGCCACACCTTCCCTTCCCTCCCCAGGTCTCCACTCTGAAAGTCTCATAGGTTATTTCAGTAGAGGAAAAGTCTATGTTACCCCTCTGTGCTGCACTAAGAATGTAGCTGGCAGCAGCGCCAACTGCAACACTGCAATTAAATTGCTGGTGTTTTCCACTGTACTTATTATGCCTTGCAGGATAGGTGTGGTTTTTTTACAACTTCTCATGCAAAGACTTTCCCAGTAATGTTATTTCCTATTTAAGGGCTGGGTGCCTTTTAAATTTTTTTTTATTTTTTAAAATTTTAATAATGGAATATGCTTTCGTCCTTGTAAATTTTGCTACTTCAAAACAAGGTTTTCTTCCCTGCTCTGATAGCATGTCTCTGAATTCCACCTTCACCATGACCATTGGTAAGATAATCTTTTTGAACAACATTCTTTAAGGATATTTAAAGTTTTTTCACAGGTTTTCATCCAGTCTATGTCCCTATGAGTGGGATCTTTAATGAGATCTGTCAAGCAAACTAAGAAAAAGGTTTATGAAGTGATAACAGCAACTTTCAACACTCCCAAATGACTAGTCATTCAAATGCATAGCACTGTACGTCGTACAAGCCTCTGTTTATAGTGTTTTGCACATGGCTGTTAAGCTATGCCATTTAAATATTATTCTCCTAGAATATAACAGGAGGGAGAAAGTACTTTTCTGATCTGATAATTTTGCTTGACCACTTGAGGAAGAGAAACGTGCACGAGATAAGTGAAAAATAATTTGCCAATATCCAGTCAAGTCTTCTGATGTGTTGGACATCCCCACACATTCCAGCAGTCTTAACTGAGATTAGATGATACTTGTGAACCCAGCAGAAGGCATAGACTAACTTAAGGTTAACATGCTAAAAAAGAGACTAAGTATGGTATGAGTATAAAATATCTGCTACTACAGACTGGTTAAATGATAAAAAGCCTTAAAGATTGGTTTCACGTATGAAAAGGCCTATTTATTGAGTAATGTATTCATAAGAAAGAATTATTGGAAGAGTCCTGTAAGTCCAGACTTCCAAGTATGGCCTGATTTTTTCACACCTTATGGGATCACCAGCTTCCACACTTTCCATGTAGAACACGATTTCATTGTTACATCTAATGAATTTGAAGGCCTGACATAGATGTGCAGCTATCCACCTCAATGGGGTTATCTGTGCATCCTACAGTCAGAGAACTGACATAAAGCAGAAGATGACCTGGAGATCCTTAGGACAAGAGTCCTTATGGCCAACCTGGCTATATGTTGCAATGAGCGCATTGAAATAAATCACTTGGAGAGTACTCTAGGGAAAAGGAGTTTAATTCTGGTAGATAAGTGAAAATATTTTAGGGTTCTCCTTGGGTTTTTAAAGTGGATTCTTCATGATTGTAGACTTAACAGGCTTGTTAATGCAGCTAGCCCTGCAACTATATACATCTGCATTTCATTAGTCTTGACCCTATAGCCCTTAGGACGTTAAAGGACAAATACAGATGGTGAGAATCAGACTAGAGGCTTGCTTCCAAACAAGTTTTACACTACCCTATAATGGTTTCATCTAGGCCACATTCCCCTGTTTCATTTCCAAGACTATTCTCCTATTTCACTTCAGGAAAGCAACGTCAAAATTCTTACTAAAGCTGAGATATATGTTATATATGTATTCTCTTATCCCAAGTGTCATTAGAGAAATGTTTTAGTTGATCTGAATTTTTCAAAATTCTTCAAAAAAAGCCATGTTATTCATACAAGTGATGCATGAAGACAATCTGTTAAAATGACAATGAATAATGCTACTTAAAGTGATCTCTGTATGACCTTTTAAAGATCATGTTACTATAGAGGTCTTCATCAGATTGTACTTAAGTATGTCTGTGAAATTTGTCTCTGGAAGCACTTTGTTTTTTGAGTCCTTTTTACTAAAAAGTAGTGTTCTCCCTGCAGAGGGGAGATAGTTTCCTCACACATATTCCTCTATTTCATTTTTTGTGGCACTCCCAAATCCATCTGAATTATGGAGCAATTTAGAAAATCAATTTCTCTCTCTTTTCCTCCTGTCAAAAGACCAATGGAAATCTATAAAAAATTAGACCACTGCGTTAGCCCCTCCAGGCCCTTATTTTTAAAGGACTTAATTTTAAATCTGTGAAGGCAAAGATGCATTGTACTTGGCACATGCAGAGACAGTGGAATAACATTTTCTTGAAAGTAGGTTCCCTGTATTTCAGTGCAACCTTCCTTTCTGTTGATTTGAATGGGAATTTAGGAAAAATAAAGGAATAAATGATCCACTATAATGTTTACCAAAATATCTCTGGCCTCTTTTCCCAAGTGACAGGATGAGAGGGAATGGCTTCAAGCTCTGCGGGGGGAGGATCAGACTGGACATCAGGAAAAAATTTTTCACGGAAATGGTCATTGGACACTGGCAGAGGCTGCCCAGGGAGGGGGTTGGGTCACCTTCCCTGGAGGTGTTTAAGGGACGGGTGGATGAGGTGCAGAGGGACATGGTTGGACTTGGTGATCCGGCGGGTCTCTTCCAACCTGGTGATTCTATGATTCTATGATTCCAAATGAATGTGAAGAGTTGAATCATACAGGAATTGTAGCAAAAACTTGGTTGCCACACAACCTTTTTTTATTTCCAAAGTGTTTCAAGATACTTTAGATTTCTGAAGAAAATTAGGCTGTGTTGAAATTAAATGGAATAACATATTTATTTTGAGCTTTTAAAACAGATAAAAATCAAATGATCCCTGGTAGTAAAGCAGACAGCACTCTGAAAACATTTCTTGTAATATCTGCAATACATGATTAAATCATTGTGGATCTTTGTGGTATATCTTTTAGAAGCAGCACAAAATATTCCTCCATATATGAAAAACACAGTCTTGGCACATCTTGGCTAATGCAAAAAGTTTTTCTTCATACCCAAGATCACTGTAGGAGTATGGCAAGTGGTAGCTGTGTTCTGGTTCCATAGAAAAGGTGGATTTCCCTTAGTCCTGGAGGACAGTGAAGGCGTGTTGCAGCAGAAAAAAGTAAAGAGTAGGTATTTACAAGTCTGCTGTAAGGCATTAAACATGTTCTGATTTATTATAAATACAATGGGGTTTCTGAAATTCCATCTATGGGAAAGAGTATCTTAAACTTAATCACTCTGATATTAATTTTTCATAATTTATGTATGTAGATATATATCCATCTGAAAGGGTAAATATTAGAGAAACGTGTAAGGAAAATAACATGTCTGATGTGAGACAAAGAAAGAAAAACTTTAAAATAAAGATAAAATGATTGTATTTTTGTAAAGATGAAAGTGAGGTGCTGGCACAGTATTTGCTTAATTCATCTCAATTTTTAGATAGTCCAATAGTTTTGAACATTTATTCTAAAAGCAATCATTCTTTGGGTTTTTTTTTGTAGACTCTTAGGCTGCACTGTGGTTGATTCTGTACTGTAATCCTGACTGACACTCCCTGTTGACTAGAAAAGGAAAAGTTCTGAAAAGCATACAAGAAATCTAAAGCAAGTTATATATGCTCTTGAGACTTAGTTTGTGCTGTTTGACTTTGGATGAGAATCTGGGTCTGAGCCATTTTACAGCTTTAGAGTTGTGTTATAATTCTATTTTAGACCCCTAGGAAATTTGTAGCATTTTAAAATATCATCCATTTCAAAGCATACTGCTGTCCTTGAGCCAGCGGTTTTGTGTGAAGATTTTTAATCTTACAACATCAGTGAAGATGTGAGAATTATGTTCTCACTTTCTTGTTGTGTAGTTTAGAAGTTACCATCTGGAAGAGCAAGAAGCTGCAGTGAAGGACAAGTCCTTTACCAGACATGATGAGGGGAGGAGGATGAGAAACATAGCTTGAAGTTAGTGTACTGCTTCCAGAGCTGAAAGCCAAACCTACTCCTGACGTGTCTTCGAACAGCCTTGGGGATGCACTAAATAATTCTGGATTTATGCCTGCTAATGACTCATGTAAGCGTTCTTATCACAAAGGGACTTCAGAAGAAGCCAAGAATCAGATCTGATTTGTGTATCTGTGTGAGTAATAGCAGAAAGGAACAGATCAATTCTTCATCTTCTTTTTCTATAGGTAAATGCTTCTCCTGTTATTAAAAGACATGTCTTGCATGGGAAGAAACTAGGCATCAGCTATTCATTCTTAAGATATTTATGGAGTTGTAAACAACTTATAAGTGTAAGTTTTATGTGAATGAATCTGTGAGAATTGAGCAAACGTTATTTTTTGAAAGAAAGTGGATGTTTTCTAAATGGGAACTATTATATCTCAAGTCAGAAACGCTTATAAATCCCTCACTTTAAAAGTCTTGGATATTACCATCCCTAAGGAACAGAAGTTGAAAAAAATGTGCAGTTTTACTCTACATGTGTAACATTTTGTGCCATCACAGTGAGTACTGCAGACCTGGCACATCATCTGGAGCTGAGGAAAAGTAGCAGTATATACAGCGCAGTTTAGCCTGTTCTCAGGGCTTCTGTGCACAAGAAGGTAAACTGGTGTTACCTAAAACATTAGTTTCAAAACTGGTAGGTAGGCTCAGGGTAATATTATTTGTGTATACTGAACAAAATCTTGTTTTCATAGCTCATTAGCTAATACAGAGGGTTTTTAATATAGCTCAAATAGAGTGACTTTTTCTGATACTGTTACTCATGTGAAGTTCAAAACTAGAATCAAACAATTTGTTTCTAGATCCTCTCTGTCTTTTTTTTCTTTAAATGCTGTGTTCTACATTGTAAGAGAAATGTATATAGATATTTTTTAAAGACAGGCCCCACGTTTATTTAAAATTTGTTTTGCATCTTGGCTTAATCAGGATGGGCTGTGAAATCAACTTTTTCCTGTTGTAATGAAAATCTTAGTGTGACTGAGAGAACAGTTTTCTTTAAGTACTCATTTTCTTTGAAGAAAGAGGGAATACTGAAAGTGAATATAGGTTCATGTTTCTTAATTTTAGTGGTAAATGAGAATTGCTTGCTGTATAGATTTTTTCCAATAATAAGGTTTTACTATTTTATTTTTCCCCAGTTCCTGTGTTCCAGAAGTGATGTTATATATCTGGAGTCTTACTACTTTTCTTTTTGGGAAATGAATGTGAATTTCTATGTAATACAAAATATAGGATATATTTTAGTTGCTATCTGAAACAGAGCATTTCCTTTTATTGCTGTCCAGTGACGACCTCTGACTGGAATGAGCTGCATGAATCCAAGGCAAGTATTCAAGGAACATCCTCTGTGAGCCATTTACAGAGGTCAAACCTGGCAAATTGCTTGGACTATAAAGTATTAGTGGGCCTGATTTTGCACCTGCCTCCACTCCCATTTACCTGTCACTGCTGAAAGCTAAAAGTTTTTGTGGAATTAGTCACCACTGAAGAAGCACATCCCTCCTGCCAACTTTATCTTCATAATAATTGAATTCTTTACCATATACCTGACAGATCAGAAAAATGGAGACATCTGCAACAGAGCATTCTACTTTTACTGCTGATCAAGCACTGACCATGGAGGTGAGACTTTCAGTGTGAAACCCAAAGAGCCTCTTGCAATCAAGACCATAATTTTTCTGTTTCCCTCAGTCTGCTTTCATCCAGAAGTAAATAAGTGAAGTCTGTGAAATATGTCACCGAAACTTCAACCCCTTCTGATACTGGTCAAATGGAAGTCTTTCTTTTGGCCTTAATTGATTTTAGAAAAGGCTTTGAAGCAAATAAATGATTTGTTAATTTGAAGACTGTTCCAATTTCTAAGAACGATTGATTTTTGCAGGGCTGGTGTAGAGTAGACACAGTGATGATAAACTGTCACCTGTTACAGTGGTGTGAATCAAATGTTCTGCTGAGGAATTGAAGGTCTGCCCTTTACAAGGTTATCATTTTGCACAGTCCATAGTTTTTCTTCTTTTCAGGAAAATTACTTCACTTATATAACTGTCAAAGGTTTAATATATTGGTTCTAAAAATGAGACATTTTCCACATTAACTAGACTAAAGCAGCTCCATTTTTAGCCATATTTTGACATAACTCAAAGCTTGAACAGTGTTCAAATATTTTTGGTTTTTTTGGGGCAGAGCAGAAGTACAACTATTTTAAAGAATATCACATAAAATACGTAGTAGCATTTCTTTGGCTCAATGATTCAGTTTTTACTGGTTTAGGTTTGGATGGACAGTCCATACACTCAAAACTCTTTTGCCAAGAAAAGAGCTAATCTATGTGTGGTACACTGTAAAATGTTACTGGATAGATGGATCTTTCTTTTGTATTACTGCAACAATTTTTATTATTATTCAAAATTTTTGCTTATTTTATAAGCACAGAAACAGACAGTGTTATTGCCACACATTTAATTTATTTATTCTTATTTTAAGTTCTTCTTAAAACACCAAAAAGGTCCAAATCAATGTAAATTCATCTGGAATGTTTTTATTTTTGAAATTAAATAATGCTTGTAATCTTGCTTTTTGTAATTTTTTTCAGTTGTATAAACAGATAAACTGCACTGCAAAGTGATAGGTTGGTGTCTAAAATCCCCACACACCCAGTAATAACATCACATTTTAAAAGAGATGAAATTTTAATGTAGATTCCAAAATGTTAAAACAAGATATAAAATGTAAATACTTTGCTTTTGCTTTCTACTGCACAGATGTATGCACTGTGAGAATCATTCCAAGATAACATTTCTGGATAAATCAAAGCTACAGGAATGTAAGTTTTATCTATACTGGTGATGGGGACAAAGTGCTTAGTTTATTCCCTAAGCAATTCCACGAGTGAGAAGGTAAACCCGCTAAGCTACAGTAGTCAGACATTGAAGCACAGCAGGGTATCCATGAGGCTACTTAAAGTAGAATTTGACAGGTCTTAACAAAATCTGTAGTTCTTGCTCAAAGCATGCTTGTAGCTCATAGCAAAATGAAGTATGACTGAAATACTCACAAGGCAATTACAATGATTCAGGTTTTGGAAAACTGGACTCACTGAAGGTAGAATCAGATATTCAGCTATTATAAAGCATTCTGACTGCACTAATGTCAATACTTGATTTATACTTTATGAAGGTTTGATAATCTCATTTTGTTCGAAGAGAGTTCCCTAAAGATGTGAACCAAAGACCTATGAAGTCATTGGGAAGTTTTCCATTAATTTCAATGACTTTTAGATCAGTCTGCAAGTATTTACTGTTAATCTATTTTCAAAAATAAAACACAGGTAACCTTGGAAGCAAGTACAAACACTCATACAGTTAGAAAAAGACATTCAAAACATTAAACTTCAAATAACACTTCAAACAAGAAACAGATTCAGAATCTCTAACAACTTTAGGCAATGAATTCCACAGGTTACCACCACTCTTACAAGTGCTGCTTTGCTCTCCCACTATACCTTTCCTGAGTTTATAATTTCCACTACGAAGTGCATGTAAACACATGCACCAATATTGCACAGTACAATTGCAATGCAGAGAGATGGGTTTATAGCAAAGAACTGGAGCTAGTGTGTTCAACTGAATCTGTTGTGATCTATCCCATGTTCTTTTCTCCTTCTCAGTGTTTTGTTTACATAAAAGAATGACAGGGATGAATGGTTATCAGAGGACAGGAAGAGAAAGGCCACCTGTTTTAGCAAAAATAGTTACCTTGTACTAGAACAGACTACATATGGAACTGTAAAATAAAATATAGGTATAGACACTGACCTCATGAGAATAAATCCAGGTCATTAGGTCTTCGAGCAAAAAGCCCTGATAAACACATGAACAGTCTTGTAATTAGATTTCTGCCATACTTGATGCCTCTTAATTCTCCCTCTTTTTCCTGATGAGAGTTATTTACAGTAACATGCCTAAGAAATCAAGTCATCTTAACTATTAGTGAAAAATAACTTTCTGTACTTGCAATTGAAAATGGTCTTATGACCATTTTGAAAAGTTATTTTTATAAAAATTGCAAAATATTTGTAACGATTGTTAAAATTCATGAAAATCTTGATCCAGATGTGGAAATTTTATAGGCAGGAAAAAGTGAGTATTTCCTTTTATGAAAAATAGAGTCATAACATAGGAAAAAACATTATTTTACTCACACATCCAATCACATATGAAGAGTGAAATAGTGCTGCTAGCACCCAGTTTCTAATGTGTTCAACATAAAAAAATAGTTAACTGAAAATGTTTGGCAAAGTTGTCTAGTCTTTGTCCAGAACAGGAGGAGAACCAGTATGTGTAAAACTATTACAATAAATGATTTAAGGAAAAAAATGAGACTTGAGTTTTAAAGAGACGGTCTGATTTTGAATTATTAGAGTTTCATGTCCAGTTTTGAGCATAATGAAAGAAAATGCAACTTTCTTGAGTTTAATGATTGTGAAGGAGGCTGGAACAGTCCATCCTCTCCCTACATTATTATTTCTGCTATGGCTAAATAGTGTCTTCTTTTTTAGAAAAAGAACAATATATTGTGGTATTTTTATTTGATTAATTCACACTTTCAATAATTTTGAACTGCCATTATTTTGAACCAAAGATCTACAGAGTTAGCATAGGAAACAGATGTGTTATAAGCTTCTATAAAAAGTATTCTTACTGTACCAAGTAATATATTCTGCTACATTGAAGACAATATGGTCTTTTTGGCAACAATTATTTGTTGTTCTGTAAACAAATTCACATTTTTTAAAAGACTATTACCCTCTTGCTGGAAAGCAGTACTTTTCCAACACTTTCCCTCCTTTAAGGTGCTAGGCTTACTCAGAAAATCATGTGGGAAGCAATTCTTGAGATAAGGTGTCCAGAAAATGGCAGGAAAAGACACTATGAACATTGTTGTGGCAGGCCATAGTAGTCTGTTACTTTGTAAAGATAATGCTAGGTCTTCATTTTCTATGCTGATGTCTTGGAGGGTGGTCATAAGCTTTATTCCTACTCCTATCTCTCTTTACTGAAAACAGAAAAAGTTGTCATCCTAGTAAACTTACTGAGACGGGAATCTGAAATCTTGCATGTTGCACGTGAACCTTTCCTTGGGCATCTCTGGCTTCAGAAGAGGTTCTAGATACAATCAGAAAAACTAGCCTTCTATCCATTTCTGCCATAAAATGAAAATATGCCTTCATCTTGAGCTCCTGTGTCTATGGTCTCCAGTGATGAATCTTTCTCCCATTAACTCAAATGGAAGAATTCAATAAAATTCAGACACAGCACGTAACTAGCATTTTTGCACTGTTTAATTGATGTGCATCTCTGCATTTATTCTGAGGAAGTAGGTGAAATCATACCAAGCAGCAGTGGACCTTTGCTGTCTTCTTTGGAAAATGAAAATTGTCAGATCAGCCATAATATTTTTATGCTCTTTTTTCCAGTTTCCAGATGGCTCTGAGATATTGGTAAAATGATATATAGATTGGCTTCTGCTATTGAGCTGTTTTCCTTGATTTAGTACTCAGCAATGTCATAGTAAATTGCTGAAATAAAATTAATTTCATATTCTTCTTTACTGTGCATGTGTGGCATTGATTTCAGATGTTAGCAAACGTTTTAATGTGGTTCTTAGTTTGTATCAAAGGCAACGTCATAAAAATATGACTCAAGATAATGTTTAAATAGGATATTTGCAAAGGAAAGTCTGTCATAACCAAGTGAATGCATAGATTTTATCAACAGAGACATATATTCTGAAATATGTGATTTTTCATCTTGAAATTTTTGAACAGGTTTTCAAAGATTTCAGTAATCTGTGAAGAGAAAATCTGTATATTGAAGTTCTGGTCTCAAAAACATGCTTCCAAAAGCTGCAAAAATGAGCTTGAATTAGAAATAAATTATTCAAAACCTGTCTGGAAGCTGGAGTTACACTGTTAGGCTTTTTGGCATCAAATATCTATTCTTGCTGGAGTGTGTCATAGTTTCTATTAGAAAGTATAAAAAACCTGACCAGATGATGTCAGCACAGACAAGGTGGCTCCTGGCAGCAGATATTAAATAATGGCTGGGCTTAAACACTGCGAAATACATTTGGCTATCTGGCAGCAGGCTGTACTGCGACCTCTCCTTCTAGATACATCAGCCTCAGCCAGCAGAGTCCCTGGCACTGAGATGTGAGCACGAGTTTGGAAACATGTCCGTACTTCAGGCAGAGGCACAGAGGCAGCTCCTCGCCCACTGCTGGCTCCAATTCTCTCTCCTCTAGTGGAAATCACCCCCCTGAAGGTTGCTTCCTGAAGTGGTGAATGTTTTGCTCTGGAAGGAGCAAAACATATTATAATAGATATTTCCGAAGGTTGTTTTTTTTCTTTTCTGGAGAGCTACGTGATAGTTGGGAAGACCATAATAAGAACCAACTTCTCTCCAACACCTAAAAACCTCCCTGTTCCCCCTCTCTTCTGCTCCATACCCCATGAGGCTGTATATGAAACCAGATGCCTGCTCCTTTAGTTCTCCCAGCTGCTGTGACTATGATGAACTATTACCCAGTCCTGACAGTGTTCACAAAGGAGAGTTTGCTGAAGCTTCTCATGTAAAGCATAAAATGAATCATGCACTGAAGTATTCAGGGTCCATTAGGTGGGTCAGTGCCAGCCTCTGACAACTCAGAGACTCACCTTGGTCCTAGCATGAGGATTTCAGCTTTCTTCTGGTAATCTCTCCATTAGAAGGGACCTGCTTTGAACCCTCAACTGGGATGGTCATGCTTTCGTTCCCTTATCTGTTAAAAAAATGCATCTCTGTACTTATGCAACAAATAACACGGTGTTGTAAAACAAGGAAGAAAAAAATCCACCTGCAAATCAACAAACCCAAGAGGGCTTTGCCAGTTAGGGAGCTGGGTCTGTCTTCTAAATTTACTCTTCGTAAGTCCCTTCAGGTATAGTTTGAACTCCTCACTTGACACACTTGCTGCTCCTGTAAGAACTGGTTCAACTTCCCCTCCTGCTGGGGTGGGGATGTTAGCCTCACTTTCTTCTTCTAAAGTGGAAAAGCAAATACTTACCCATGTTTCAGGTTTTTCCATTATCCTGCTTCCACTTGCCTCACCTGGAACCAGACAGCATTGTTACTTTAAGATATTTGATGTCTCTCTTTGGAATTACTCAATATTAACGTCTTTCATATGTCTGAAAAAGAACTGGTTAAAACATTTTCCTTTCTTTGCTTTTTTTTTTTCAGTATTTCTCTGTGCCCCTGACAGCCTGTGTGCTGTTCTGAAGAGCTCCTGTTCATGCTGATGGTGTTATTGCTGCTCTGGTGAGACCTCACCTGGAGTACAGCATTGAGCTCTGGAGCCCTCAGCACAAGAATGACCTGTTGGAGCTGGTCCAGAGAAGGGCCACCAAGATGATCAGAGGGATGGAACACTTCTCCTATGAGGAAACTCTAAGAGAGCTGGGTTTGTTCAGCCTGGAGAAGAGAAGGCTCCAGGGAGACCTGATTGCTGCCTTTCAATACTTAAAGGGGGGCCTATAAGAATGATGGGGACAAATTTTTTAGCCTGTTGTGATAGGACCAGGGGTAATGTGTTTAAAGTAAAAGGGGGTAGAATTAGACCAGATATAGGGAAAAGATTTTTTACAAAGAGTGTGGTGAAACATTGGAACAGTTTGCCCAGAGAGGTAGGAGATGTCCCATCCCTGGAAATGCTCAAGCTGGACAGGGTTCTGAGCAACTTGATCAAACTGAACATGTCCCTGCTCACTGCAGGGGGCTTGGACTCTACGACCTTTAAAGGTCCTTTCCAGCCCAAACCATTCTACGATTCTGCGATCTGACTACCCTGCAACACTGTACGTCTCCCTCAGACCAAACTGGGCATGTAACAGAGATGAAAGAATCATAGTAACACAGGAAATGTTTTTCACCTTTTTCTCTTAAATGAATTTTTATTGCAGAAGGTGACAACTCAAAATGAGCAGCAGAGGCTGCCTTGTGGGCTAGACCAAACCTCGAATCTGGTGGCAGTGCAGTCTTGCCTTACAATCTAAGATGGAGAATATAATCTACCTTTTAGAATAATGAAAAAATTGCCCTAAAATTACTGAGCTAGTTTGGAACATTAGGTGCAATTGCTAAGCTAGTTACTTGGATCAGTGTTGCTCCCTTATTTGAATTATCCAGAGAATGATATGCATGGCATCGCAAGGCATGATTTCCTGGTCCACTCCTTCTCATTGCCTCATTCAATTCCACAGTGCTTTTTAGACATTTATGATTTGCTATTCCTACTACCTGGGTTGAAACAACAGCCTCTGCCCCATGGGCTTCATTCTCCACTAGAATGATCTTACTTTAACAGGGGTCTACCTTTTAGAAAACAGTGGCATTTTCCAATTAAAACACATTAGGTTTCCTTCCTATATGAAGAATGCCTTTATGTTTCCTCAGAAGATCAGATCGAAATAGCACTCTTAAGCCACTGACCCTCCCTCCCCCTCCCACACCAAGATCCTTTGCTTATTTATTATTTTCAGTTATACAATAGTTATCCATTTTCAATTAATGCTCTTCAGTAGCCCTCGCAGGACACTGTTTCCTGCAGATGCCCTCGAGAAGGGAGGATTTATTCCAGCTGTTCAGGTAAGATGAAAATGTCTTCTTGAAAACTAACTGAGACCTCATCCTATAGCCCTCAGTCTTAACAGACAGACAGGTACTATTTTATAGAGAAAGAGTATTCAAGGACAATGGAGGCTTAGAATTTGCTGGTAAGTGGTTTATAGCCCTATTCCTGCTCTGATCTTTCCAACAGTAGTGGAAAATACCATTTAAAAATGCCCAGTCTTTCTTTTTATCATGCACCACAAAATCCTCTGCATTATAGACAAGGAAACTGATTCTCTTCTCTTTATTTTCATTGACTTGCATAGATTATTACTTTGTCTTGCTACCCTTATGATTACAAGTGGTGCTCTGGGTGATCCAGGTTCCCCTGTGCTGATGTCATACACTTTTCTATGCTGCAGTTCAACATACCTCTGCTGCCTGGTCTGATTGCTTTGCTGAATGTTACAAGCTTGTGATTCACTATTGTATTCCAGTAACTCTTTGACCTGCTTTAGCAGTGAGGTAGTTTTGTTCTAGGCTAGACTGTACTGTCACGTTCCACCCTCACTGATTTTTTTTTATGGCTGGATGCCTGATATGATTTTCTAAATCTCTGCAAGATTTTCCGATTTCTCATTTCTATAAGGTATTTTGATACAAGAAAAAAAAAACAGCAGGAAATTCTAGCTTCTCTATTGCCCAATTCTTCTGTCTAGTAAGAATCACCTACTGATTATTCTTGCTAAGGTTACTTCCTAATTTGAGCATTTTCCCTGGAAATTTTGATGAAGAGAAGGGAATGAAATACCTCCTGGTCTTTTGGAGCTATCTATGGACCTACTACACACATAGAATCGGGAAGAACAGTGTTATGCTACTGGATTTAAGACACACAAAGCTCATTATTTTGGTAGAACAGGGCTGAAAGCGTTAGAGGAACCACCCTTTAACTTCTCCATGAGAGTCAATTTCAAAGTACAAAAAAGAACATGAATTGCTTGGGGAGTTGATAAAATAACAGTAAAGGAGGTATTTGGACAGAAAGACAGTTGTTAACACACTCCTATTGTCTGGCAACAGGCTTGTGGGGGCTGGGGACAATGTCATTTCACTGCATCTGTGTTCAGGAAAAGAACACAAAAGAATCTGATTTTTTATTGTTAAGCTGGCAGTACAGAGACTCAGAGTTTCCGGGTTCTGGAAAGCCAGACATTCTTCTTAACTGAAGAATATTAAAGCAAGACAGCTTGAACTCTGCTTTAGGCCCAGGAGTGTAAATCTGGAATAAGTTCACTGGTTTTGATGAGGATACTTTGGATTTACACCAGTCACTGAGAATAGAACTTGGCTCCATATCTTACCCTTCTGGTGGTAGTGAAAAATAAAATCCTAATACAGACCTGCAAGTGATCACAGGAGTATTCTCGTACTGGTTCTACATTTCACTTTTAGATGCAGGATTTAAGACTGTGGAACAACATCTAACTTACACAAGTATTCCTTTGAGCAGCGTGGTAAAAAGGACAAGTAGGAAGAGTAGCAATCTAATACTTGCTCTGCTCATAATGCTTTCCTGTATAGGTCTCTCTTGCCTCATGAGAGGAGCTTCAGAAAACGTTGTCATGGTTTGGTTTTTTTTTTTTATTGATTGATTTTCATGGGTATAGCACACAAAAATAGTTTATGCAGTCATTGTTCAGAAAAAAGCTATATAGAGTTGGAAGAATGGAAGAAACTCAAATAGTTTTTTGTTGTAATGCCTTAATAGAAATGTCAGCTACAGACTAGATCATTATAGACACTTGTGTTACCAGCTTTTGAGACGCAGTGTTATTCTTCCTAGCCCAAGTTGTCTTATTGTAAGTAACTGGTTTGCAGATGAAAATGCTGCACAGTAAAGCTGTGTAAACCTCATGTGCTGTTTTGACAAGATCTTTTCTTTGGTGAGAATGTGCATGGAAAATCTTACATGCATAAATGTAGAACCAGTTCTAACTTTCAAAGTTAAATTATTGGTTTTCTTTCAGATAGTATTCCGTATCCTGCTATGTCTTTCCAGTTGTTTACTTGCTATAGTGCAAAGATTGCCTAAGACATTCTTCTTGGCATGATATATTCACAGATAAAGTTCTTTAAAATGATACTCAGATGGGAAAGTTTCTAACAGGCATCAAAGCCCTTGGATTTGTGTTGCTTTCCCTATTGTTTAGTAATGGCTGAGAGGGAGTGGATCCATCTGTGACCTGCCTAATTGAAATCTAAGTCACAGAGCATTAAAACCAAATGGGAAGATGGAAATGAAAGTTACTGAAGATTTTCAAAGGTGTTTTCAATCCAATGGACATTCATTGTCACTTGAGTGTCCAACTGCCTCAGGCTGCATTAGAAGTCCCATCATGAGAGCTGGAAAAAACCAAAACCCCAGCTAACCCATACCTCTAAACATTTTTTTTTAAATGAAGCTACAGTCATACACTAAATAGAGTATGATTTGAGGTCATGCTGTGCTTCTGCCACTTGCTTTAATTGGGCAAATATGTACATGTGCTTTGATTTTTCCTAGACATAGACAAGTATCAATAGAAGTGTCATCAAGCAGCATATTTTGCTCTTGATTCACTTTGATGGTCTGGGCCCGTTCTTAGCTGGAAACTGCTGCCAACATACTTAAAATGTAATGCCTTAGTCACACAATCCTTTAAAGTCAATGAGATTATGCTCTTCAGAGTTTAAAGAGATGATACTAGAAAATGCAAACACTTTTGGTCTGGAACTTTCATAAAACAAAGTGTCTCTGGCTTTTCTCCCATTTCTGAATACTTAACTTTTGAAACCAAGTGATGTTCCGGTCCAGTGAAACACTTACTGTTTTCGTAATTGTTGAGGGACATGAATGGCTTTATGAAAACAATTAAACAACTTATGAAGTTAAAATAACGATATAATGCTTTCAGATGCATTCTATCCTAGTTAACTCTGTTTCAACAAATAGATCATAAAATTTGTTATTGTTTGGTACTTCTTTCAACCTTCAATTTCCATTATTCTCTCAGTACATGAGAAATTGGCATAAACCAGCAGACTTACTTCACTAGCTTCTTTTGAGGCAGAAAGTGATGTCTCAGTGCTGTAAAAGAGGTGTTAGAGCTTTTATTGATGTCATTAAAGATGATATATTTAGTGATGTCTATTTTCTAGTGAAGAGGATGTTCAGTCACACAGATGGCACATCTGTTTTATATGATATTTCTTGAGAGCTATTTATATGAAAGTCCATTACTATTCTGGATTCTGTTTGTATTTGTTGAGACTTTCCCACACAGCATTGTTGGAGATACTTAATGTCTACAGAGTCACCAGCACTGCACAATTCCAGTAAAATGCATACAACTTCCTTGGCAACCAAAGTGTGACACAGGTGAAACCATAAATACAAATTAGCTGAACATGCCCATCTGATTTTTTTGTATTCATCTTCTCTGTTCATAGAAAATATCCATCGAGTATATCCAAGTATTACCCAGACACTACTATTTTGTTTTCATGATCTAAATGGATTTTTTTGAACATTAAGTATTTTTACCAGTGGTTGCTATGTTCAGCGGTAAGGCAGAAATATTACTAGGAGTTAGCAAACCTATTGTTAACTTTTCTGGATCCTTCTGTAATAATGACATAGGACTGAAAGTTTTTATCACTGCTATGTTGATTGACAACTGTATGGTCGCATGCTAAGAAATCTGAGATGCTCCAGTGACGAGAGAGTCTTAGGTCTACAAGGGAAAACTGTAATTCACTTTTTCTCTGTAACCTTCAAACACAGATTTTGTTCTATCAGCTTAAGCTGTGCCTCAGGTAGTACTATTGCTTATTTGCTTATTGGATAAGTATTTAGTCAATGCTTTTCCTGTTAATATAGATACTAAACATTGCATGGGACAGCAGTTGGTTGGGCCTTGCAATAAAAGTTTCAATATGCCTATATTCAGTCAAAGACTAATGGAATCAGAATATAATTGTCAGTGAATATCATCGTGATAGCTGATCATTCACCAGTCAGTCAGAGGAACACAGCATCAGAAAAAAATGGGTATGTATTCTATTTGCACTTAAAATACTCCTTCTTAACATATAAAACTAATGGGTCTTCTCCAAAATTCTTCCTTAGTTAAAGCTTTGTCTCATTAGCCTGACAGAGTTCACATTAAAATAAGATACCAGCTTTCACTCCATATTATGAAAGCACAAAATAAGATACAGTATGGAAAAGATTAATACCTTATTTCCTTGTCAGAGGTTCCACTGGTACAAGAAACTATTGGTAAGCCAATATTTAGGAGAAAAATACAAACCATACCAAGTCCTTCTGTTTAGAAAATGACATGCAAGAAGGGAAAACTAAGTTTAAATATGGTGAAGCTCCTTCCTTAAAAGACTACCTGGCCAACTACTTTTAATTTTAAAAGATTTGTAGTAGTGTAAGTATAAGAGTTTGTGGAAACTCTGTATTTAAACTACAGTAACATTAAAAGGACTAAACATCATAAGTAATTAAGTACCCTCAGTTAATATTACTGTTGATTTCTCAAGGTTTTAAATTTTCTAGAGAGACATACAAAAATCTGAATCTACAGGATTCTATAAATGGTCAGGCAATTAAAAAATCTTAAAGTGCAGATCTATTGCTATAGAAAAAGTTATACCACTTCTGAGTTGGTAGAGTCTTTATGGCAACTCAACCACTGACACAGCAGGAGCGCTTTAATATGTCATTGCTGAAAAACATTCTTAGCATGAAAGTCCAAATTTGTTATCTTTTCACACTACACAGCTGGCATCAGTCGGGGTGTTGAAATCCATGGTTTGACATGCAATGCTTTGAATGCCCTGGGAGCATGGAAAAAGCTGTGATTGAATCTTTGTCTTTCAAACAAGTCTTTCAGGCACATTTCTGGTGTTACATCAGCAAAGCCTAGGCTGACAGTCATGACCAGGCTGGTAGGCTTTTCTTCTTCTTCTTTTCTTCTTCTTTTCTTCACTGGTACATGCGTAATCCCTTTGACTCATTCTTTTCTTCTGTCTCCCAAACATTTGAAACAAAACAAAGAAAAGGAACAAATCTTGTGACGCATAACTAAGAAGTCTAATTGGACTTTTAACCTCATTTATTTGTATTTTTGCTTGGTAAATCCTTCACAGCAGGAGCTCTCTCCTTCCCAAGTTTGTACAACATGCAGTGCTGGAGAAGGCCTTTGGAAATGACTGCCATCAATCCCAAAATAACAAGTGCTGAGTGTGATCCAGAATGGTGTGCTGGCAGAGCATGTGCACTGTATATTCTTGGTTCCAAACTTACTGCAGTTAATGAAGTGAAAGGGGAAATTTTCCCACCTCTTCCTTACATGACTAAACAAACATTTCTAAGTGGCTTTCATTAGAATCAGTAGGTAAATTTCACAACTCTCAAGGTATGTTACAAATACCTGACCTATGCTACAGCTTCAAATCTTCAGCGGTATTTCTATATAGAGCCAAAAAGCCCCCAGTTTCTTCATGGTCTGATCTGGTTTCTAACACCTGACTCTTGAAGACGTACATAGAGTAGATCAATTTCAAAATGCTATAACTAGTCTTGCATTTAAAATTGAATACACCAATAGAAGTTATTATATAATGCAGACAGATTGTGTGTAAGCTGTATCAATTTTCTCAATCTTTTCTGCAAATTGCATTCCTTCTGCCATTCCTTCTCTTTCAAGTTTCTGAATGCCTCATTGATTTTGCAACTATTGTACTCACTTGTGACAAGTCATGCCATTTTCAGACAATGGTAACTAGCAAGTAAAACTACCCAATGTGTCATCCAGGATAAACGATGTGGTGGTGTTAGCTACAGCCCATTCATTGCACAAAGCAGCCAGAGTCTCTACCATAACTTTCCGAGAGCCATGAGGGGGACTTGCAAGGGTTACTGAATGGGACAAACTCTTACATCAGTGTGAGACTCACTGCTGAATGTCAAAGATGAGTGTGTGTTCACCACTCCGTTGCTGCCCATGGTGCAGCGTGGGACATTCTGGTCTGTGTTCTCCAACCCTGCCTCCTGCTGTGCCTGCTTTTTCCAGCTTGGTCCCTTGCCTGTGGTTATGCTCCCAGTTTCAGTTGCCTTTCTCTTGGTTTGGATGCAGTCAGCAGGGTTTATGACTGTTACACAAGCCCTGAGAGACAGCTTTGTTGGTGTGAATAATTCTCTCTCTAAGTCCCCTAATTACTGCTAATATTTGTTTTGTTTTCATAACAGCTCCGAGCCAGTTTTTCCATGAGGTTGCCAATAATGTTGAATATGCTGAGGAGTTCATATGCATGCTCTCCTACTATGTCAATTTTTTACTCACTTTTGGTAAACAGTTCTTGTCTGGGACAAGTGTGGCCCAAAAGATGACATGTGGTGCACTGGTGCTCATCTGGGTTTTTAGTAAACGCATGACCAGTTGAAGTCAGTCTCGTATCTGTTCCTGGTGGTGGTATCAGATTCCCCTCACACACTGTCTCCTCTGTGTGAGCAGCCAAAGCTGAGCTGTTCCAAGGTACAGGCCAGATTACAGCAGAACTATTTAAATTCCTCTCCAGCATTTAGCTCCCCACATTTTCCTTGCGGATTGCTCCAAACTGCCAGTCCAGCCACGTGATCCTATGTGCAGACAGCTGGCCGAAGTACAGTCAGAGCCTGGTCAATATTTGGAAAGAAGATCACATGTTGCCTGATTTCAGCTCAAATAATGGAATATCCATAAGTACAACAGGATTTTTGAAGAGCAATGCTCTTAGTCTACCCACCAAACAAATTTAATTGCTTCTACAAAAGCAAATCAGGAAACAAGGTAGTGGAAAATTATCTCAAGCACCTTGTTGGTGGTCCAGAACTTGAGCTTTGCCTCTCACAGTTCAATTTATCAACAGAAGCAGCAAAAGCTGGGGAGATGAATAATCAATTAAAAGCATAAAATTTTAAAATTCTTCTATGCTTACAAATGCGAAACCGTTTAGTCCCCCTGTACCTTCATAGTCTTCTTTACAAAGGAGCTGGCAGAAAGATTGGAGCAACACATAGAAAAAGTGACTTCCAAACAAAATTATGGGCTGCATGGGCTACAGTTCTACTTTGGGTACCTCTTGACCTGGTCTCATAAATTAAAAAGAGCAGAAAAGTGAGGCTGCACGATATCAGATTGGAGAACTGCTGAACAGATGCTGGACAGGACAATAGTGCAGCAGTAACTATCTGACTTTCTTGTCATAATTATCTTACGATTTCCATGCCACAGTCACTTTTCATGACCCTTAACCTGTTTCTGAACGATCTACATCAACCAGACTGCTATGAGGTAAGAAATTATTTAATGAGTTATTTAAGTACTGGATGAGAACCTGGCCCAACTCTCTTTGACCTCAATGTGAGGATTTTACCCCTCAAGTCTTGAAAAAGATGGTGACTTAGGTATCGCTTGTTTCCTTAAATACAAACAGATTATGTTATTAAGTTACCTCATAACTTTTATATTAATATGGGATTTATTTATTTATAGAGAAGAATACAAACAAGAATGTTGTAACATAGCTGAGAAACATAGTAAAAAAAATCAGATTAATACATTTCAGTAAATACATTTACTTTAATTCATGACTCAAGCCTAATTCTTGCTGTGATTTTGTTATAATAAATTCTAAAGAAAATAAGATTACAGTGATAAAACAACATCTCTTACCATTGAGAACGTGGTGCACACATGTAAACAGTTAGGCTGTCTGCCTACTCTGCCAGCTAAAAAACACCTCAGCTTAATCTTTCACTATTATTTCCAAAACTGTGTTTGAAGTTTGATCTGAAACAGCTCATCCTCTGAACAGTGTCTCAGACTTCCCTACCCAAAACAAAGAATTCAATTAGATGAAAACCAAACAGTTCTATTCTTCCCATGATAAATACTCACTTTTGCCTGAAACATCCTGAAAACATTGAGATCTCTTCTGTCATAAATACTTTGTTGATATGCATCTGAGTGTCTTGAAGTAAGAGATTTCTCAGTTACAACAACCCAGAAGTATTAAAAATGAAAAGTTTTTGGTCAGAAAATATCATTTAATTGAAAACAGATTGTTTCTCAGAAAGGAACAGTTTAAATTAATATTTTGGTCTAGAAAAAAGATAATTCTGAAATTCAAGGCATTTTTAAAATTATTTTTTTAAAAAGTCTGTACAAGCATAATATCCACAGTTACTTGTAAATGCATGACATTTAATGGTACATAAAAGATTAACACTGGTAAGAGATGCTTTCTACTGTTAACTCAATGCTTACATTTGAGAAAACATTCTTCAAAATTAATTTTCAATTAGATTTTTATAAAGTTATTGCAGTCTTGCATGATAATGAAGGTGACATATGAGAAAAGTGCTTGATTGGTTATAAGAGGAGTAATAAACGGGGAAAACCTGTCATTTTTTTGAAAAGAAAAGAAAGCAGTTATCTCTTTATTTCATTAATATTTATTAAGCAGTACGAACTGGATGTCAGTGTTCTAGTATACTGCTAGTGACCATTTGCTGTGAAATGTCTTTATGCGCAGATGGTAGAATGGAATATAGAATAGAATGGGATAGAAAAGATCAGAGTGGAATAGTTTAGTTTCATTTGGAAGGTAGCTACAGTGATCATCTAGTCCAACTGCCTGACCAATTCAGGGTTGATCAAGTCAAATCATGTTATTAAGGGCATTGTCCAAATGCCTCTTAAACATTGAAAGACCTGGGGCATCAACCACCTCTCTAGAAAGCCCACTCCAGTACTTGAACACCCTCTTGCTAAAGAAGTGCTTCCTAATATCCATCTAAATCTTCCTTGATGCAGCTTTGAATGCTTTCCACACATTCTGTCACTGGATACCAGTGAGAAGAGATCAGCATCTCCCTCTATACTTCCCCTCCTCAGGAAGCTGCAGCAAACAATGAGGTTGCCCCTCAGCCACCTTTTCTCCATATGAGACAAACCCATGAAAATGTAGAGGCTAAGAAAAAAAAATCAGAAAACTGAAGGGAAAAGAAAATGGAATTATTTACTTTGTCTTTCCCTTGAGTTAGCAGATAATAATCAGATAACTCCAAAAGAGAAAAAAGTTCAAATATGATGCATCTGTGTGTTCTTCTGCACACCTGTTGTTCCTAAATGCATGCTGATCCTTTTCCATACTTGTGAAACTAGTTCTCTCCAAACATTCTGCTCTAATGTCAGACTTATTAAATTGCTGCTAACCATTTTACATTAACCCAAATGAAAATAAAGCTGTAGGCTGGTATTTTTTATGATATGAAAACTAGAGATTTCACAAGGCCCATCTTGTGTAATTATTTTAGCCATCTTCTTAATCTAATAAGCATTGTTCTAGAATAATAGTTTCATTAAAAAGGACAATTTTTCCAACATTTTTCTTATGAAAAATGCAGTTTAAATGTATGAGTCAGATATATCTCGGCAAACAGTACATTTTTAACCAACTGAGATGCCATGAGAATGAGGGTGCCTTAAGTCCAATTAGGAAATGAACAGAAGCTTCAATGTGTAAGTGGCACTTGGTAGAGTTAAATGCCTGATTCTTGACTATATATTGAAAATGTGATGTCAGCTTCCATGTCTCTCTGACATCATTAAAAACTGTATCATAAATCTTTTAAAGTTTACTGCTTAGGTGTGGCAGCAGTAGATGTCTCATAAATACATATGTCAGTGGAATTGATCAAATTAGAAGATACAGTGAGTTATTATTTTTTAAGAATATTTATAACTAGTGATTCAAACCTTCAGACAACAAGAAAAAACTCACTTAAGTTACTCATCAATACAACAGCTCTTCATACATGAAAACCCCAGCAGCTTTGTAAAACAGAAAAGTAGTGGTCCTAATTGTTTCTACTACTTAGTGAAAGAAAGCAGAATGTGGTCTTACTCTCTCTCATCAGCACAACTCTAAACAGGTTTAAACAACCTGTAGAGAATGACTGTCATCTGTGCATGATGGAAGGTTATAATCACTAATAAAGTAGAGGATAATGGTCAGTTCTCAGAAATGAGCAAGGCCTGTTGTTTTGGCCTTTCAGATGCTAGATTTTGGACTTCACTACATTGCTGTTTTAGCAGAAATATGCCTATACATTATTGCTGCATTTCAAGTTGTCTAAATGAAGGTGGTATAACAGAATTCATTTTGCTTAGCATCACAGCCTCAAATACTGTTGTTCAGTTCTGGGCCCCCCACCACAAGAAGGCTCTGGAGCGAGTCCAGAGAAGAGTGACGAAGCTGGAGAACAAGTCTTAGCAAGGAGCGACTGAGGGAACTAGGGTTGTTCAGCCTGGAGAACAGGAGGCTGAGGGGAGACCTCATTGCTCTCTACAACTACCTGAAAGGAGGTTGTAGAGATGAGGGAGCTGGGCTCTTCTACCAAGTGACAGGGGACAGGACAAGAGGGAATGGCCTCAAGCTCTGCCAGGGAAGGTTCAGGCTGGACATCAGAAAAAAAAAATGCACAGAAAGGGTTGTTGGGCACTGGCAGAAGCTGCCCAGGGAGGTGATTGAGTCACATTCCCTGGAGGTATTTAAAAGAAGGGTGGAAGAGGTGCTGAGGGGCATGGTTTAGTGGATGGTGGGAATGGTTGGACTCGATGATCCTGTGGGTCTTTTCCAACCTTGTGATTCTGTGGAATATTAATGAACTAATCCGTTCATATGTAGAATGTAGATACTCACTCTATGTATCCTTTGTAGTCAATGAATAGAAAAAGCCCCTTTGAAGATTTAAGTCCTCTGAAATATAATACTTTAAACAGTTGACTCAGAATAAGAAGAATCAGCTCTTGCTATTAACTATATAGAGAATTGAGAAACCAGCTTATAAATTAAGGTGGAAATTCAGCAGCATTGATCTTACTCTGAGGGCTGAATCTACTGCCATTTCATATTTATGACTTTGGAAAGGGACTCTGGAGGGATCTGTAAAGCCTTGGGTTGCTGCAAGAGGATAGAGGAGATGATTCCAGGAGAAACCTCTAACAAAGAGACGTAAGTGTTCATTTCCCTGATGAACACTTCACTTGAATAAGGTGAATCCGGAGCTTAGTCTTCACAGAGCTAACTTTCATTTAATTACAAATGACCATTTAGGGGATGCCTCCACAATGGAAGGCACTATGAAATGAGTATTTTATGACTATTTTATCATTGACATCACTGTATGGTAAAACTCTTCTATCACTCTGGAAATTAAAAAAAAGAATTTTTCTGAGGATGTAAAAAATCAAGTGACGTTCTCCAGCTGGGGAAAAAAACAGCCTTTGGATCCAATTTCAGGACTTTACAGAACTAATTCATAATTGTTGAACTATGGGAGTTGCTAAGATCTCATAATTTTTCATTTTTTTAATGTGTTCTGTGGCAGATTATATAGGGGCATTTGTAAGTATTCTGGATACCAAAAAATTTTGTGAGTCCATTTTTAAGGTTTCATAATGAGCCTGATGAAGAATATCTCAGGGTCTCCAGCAGCAGCTGAAATAATAGTGTTGTGTTGGTATTCTCCTGTTCGTATGTTTCTTTTCCATCAAGTATTTTTTTATTGATAGACAAAACCAGACATTTAATAACTCAGTGCTCCAGAGGTTTGTGATGTTACCATTGTATAGTGAAAAAAGAACAACAATAGATACTATATGAATTATCAATATATTTCTCAACAAGGCTGATCAGGAGAGATGAGATTTTATCGGGAATTACTTGTCATAAATTTGGCATTTCATCCTTTCTGTGTTGGCAGTATATTTCTATTTGATATCAACTGGTAACCTGTGTGACATCTATTGGTGATTTCAATCTAGTTTCAGTTCTGTATCTGGTGCTGCTTCAATTAATTCAGCTGAAGTTGACTTGATTAGTTGGGTAAAATAAGCTGCTTTCTTCCAGTAAAGCTAGTACCTCTCTATCAGAGATGAGTATATTTGTGAAACCAGCTATTTATATCACCCTGAACAGATACGCTGAAGCACATGGCCCATCTGCAGTTCTAGAACTATAAACAGGAACATATCATATGAACTTTATTTTGGACATAATTTTCCTCACAGCTGAAAGAGCCAGACTTACTGATACTTAACTATATCTACAGAAATATGAAGTTAATTTACCAGTGGCACGAATGCCAATAGAAATCTTACAGAATGAGTGAGTACAAGATGTACAGCAGAGAATGAAGACACTTTGTCAGTGAAAACAAAATGTTCTTCCATTTGAGCATGCTGCTGGAAAACTGTTGATGTAAAGATATCAGCAGTAAGGAAGTGACCGAAGTGGTAGAGTGATTGCAGTAGGAGAACAGCTAATTTTCTCCAGCTACCATAAAGCTTCCAGAGAGTTAAGGAAGAAGTGCAGGCTTTGTGTGCAGAAGACACAAGACAAGACATGCTTGCTTGCAAGGAGAACTAGTGGGCTTTTTTTCTCTGAGGGATGAAAATTGTTTTGTAAGGTGTTTAAAACTTACTGCTGAATGGAATGAAGCTCTCATTCTTCATGTCTTAAGTTCCTTCCTTTTGTGCTATCTCCTGAAAAAGAAGACCAAATGTTTCAAGGTTCATCTAGATGCAGTTCTGATACATTTGATATACAGAGACCAGGCCTTGATGTGGATGAGGTTAGAGGAAAAGAAGTTTCATAATGATACAAATATTTTTTCTCTCTCAGAGCAAAAGATTCACAGTGTAATTTTATAGTAAAATTTCCACCAGGTGCATCATTCTATGCAGATATTAAAACACCCACTAACAGATGAGCAATTGTTGATGTATATATTGGTGGATATACATAAATCACCTGTATTGTAACTTTCCTTAGAAGATCTTTCTAGAACTGAAAGGAAGGCAAAAAATATATGTTAGACTCTTTCTACCCTTTAAAAGGCCTGTACAGAAAAATGATATGAAGAAAATGGAAAAAAAATTGTTTTGTACATCTCTAAAATAATCTTGCCATGGGTATTCCCTTTCTCTTTTGGAATTCCTAATAAATCTTCCAGGTTGAAATTAAAAACTAACCTCCAAATATCTTCTCTTTTAGTTATTTGGTCAGGGCTGGTTCCTGTGAAGGTAAACTTACTACAAAACTTCCAGAAAGAATCCTAAAAACCGCAGAATCTACCCTTAATGCTATCTTAATACTTATCTTAATGCTATCTGTGATGTCACAGCATTTCTTCTTTATGGCCACATGGCAATTTCACTACAAGATTCTTGTTCTTCCTGTTAGTCCCCCCTGCATGCAAACAGAAAATGTAGGACACTTGTGTCTCCAGGTGATGGATTAGAGATATTCTCAGAGAAAAGGCATGGTTAGAAGTAGGTCTAATAATTTCACAGTACAACAATGTAATCAGTGGATCATCTCAAATTGCTGTTAAAAATATTTTTTTAACTTGCTTTTCCAGCTGGCTTAGATTGTTTCAGCCCTGTGGAAATAAGATTCATCTTGACCCTGAATGCATTGATGAGTTCCTGGTGCATTTGTTATTACAAATGGATTGTAAAAAAAAAAACAGTCATGAGGAGAAACATTACAGAAATGTTATCTTAGCTGTGGTAGACCATGGGAAATCCAGGTTTGGGTGAAATTTTAACCACTTGATTTCACTGTACACTGAGAACATTTAAATTCTATTGACTTCTGTGAAATTCACATTTCTTTAAGAAGACCAACTATTCTGTAATAAATTCTATGGGTCTTCAGAACCAGCTCTGTCAACGCGTGCTGATTTTCCTACTATTTCATTAGGTTCATTATTAACATTAGACATACCAAAGGCAAAATAAAGCAAACTGTAACAACTGTGGTGATATGCATGTCTATGTACTGACAGGATAATTAGTGAATTATACTTTTTAACTAAACTCATTAAAACTTGTCCTTTGGAAAAAAAACAACCACATATATATGTTTTTTTTTTAAAGCATTTAAGCTTTTTTCCTTCCCTTTCATTCCTGAAACATGGTACAAAATATCACAGGCGAAGAGGTTGCAATATAATCTTGAAAGGCAGAAGAAATATTCTTGGGATGTTTTAAAAAAATGACAACTGCAGCCATAGTTGTTCCCCCGGTACAAGAGAGCCATTGGGAAGCTGGAACAAACTCAAGAGGGAAACCTAAATGGTTAGGGTGCTAGTAAACATTGTATGAGAGGACTACCAACTCGTTCAGCCTGTAGGAAAGAAGGTTAATGGGCCTGAAAGCCTCCACTGCCTAGAGGAGGTCATAGGGAAGACAGGACCAGATTGTCTCCAGACATGCACAGTGGAGAGATAACAGTCAGAGGCCAAAAACTGCAGGAAGGGGAAATCCTTTCAGGTAAAGAAGGGGAGAAAAAAATGATGATGGGATGGAAGTAATTCAATGCCAGCCTTTGGTCATAGCATGATTATCTCAAACTCAGAGCAGGGTGCCACGACCAATCATGTGTTGAAAATTTCCAAGCATGACATTATGACAGTTTATTAAATATTGTGTGAATAATCAAAATACTTATTTAGGTTTTGAATTAGCACATTGGACAAAACTGGTAAAAATTAGTGACCTTTTAAAATGTAACTGTTGGTATAGCAATGTATTTTTTGGCAGTCAGATCTTTTATGAATCATAAAGATATTCAAGTTATTGTTAGATCTGCTATGGTTTCTAATTACTTGCCCACGAAGTAATAACTCTGAAAATTAGATAGGAGCATCTTCCCAAAGACATAATATCTTGCACCTTGTTTGATGAAAGCTGAATATGTTTACTTATTAGGAGATAAGACTTAAATACTTACATTCACCATGAAAAAACCTCAAAAAACCCCAAAAATATTTGGGGTAGGAACAGAAGAAATTCTTTAAGTTGTGCAAATAAGGGTCACCATTTAAATGACTTGTAATAAACAGACACTGGGATGTGAATCAAAACTGTGGGCAAGTTATCTAAGTTCAATTAGAAACTACTTTTGGAAACTGCTGAATTTGAATTTTCGCTCCAGTGGTCTCTGACATTACGTCTATTTTAAACTCTCTGTGAATGTTTCCTATACTTATCACTGCACCTGAGTCGCTGGATCTATGGGGAGCTCAGAGGAGAAGGACAGTGAAACTCTTCATATTGGTTAGACTGATCTGATCTGCTTCATACTCTTGGATTCCTTGCTAAATTTTCACATTACAGCATTTATGAGCAATGTTTCACACCATCTCCATTTGGCCAAGAGAACGTATCCCATTCTGGTGGGTGATGACCCAGCCTGTATTATTCATGTCATCATCACCTCTTGGCTAAAGTACAGTTCTGTCATGAACCTTGGCATGATGCCTACAGCTCTTAGGAAACTCCAGCTAATAAAGAAGGCTGGAACACATCTCTGCAGGCACACTGGCTACCATCAGTCTACCAAGCCTCCCTACAGAGATTTCCTATTTCAGCTCAGGTTCAAATTCCATTTCTACTAGCAAAGATCCAGATTCTAACTCTCTGCTGAAGATTGTGATTAGGGGATCTGCTCTTTTGCTATGGACAGTGCATTGTAAATGGGTAAAGCTTATCTCTCAGAGCTTTCTTATGGTTCAAACTGAGTCCTGGAATTCCTGCAGGGACAAAAGAACATGACTAATTTCACTTTCTCAGCTCCTCTTGCACTTTGCCTTCTCTAACATAAACACATAATAGTTTTTGTAATCCCAAAGCTTAAATTCTACTAGAACACTGTTCCTTCTGCAAAGCATGAGAAAACAGGAATCATGCCAGAAATGTGGTACTGTTGCTTACTGCAAAGCACGATGTTAGGGAATAAGTGAGGATTGCACCCTGGAGGATCTATATGATGGACCAGACTGATCAGGCACAGCTAACTGAGTTCAGTCGTGGCTTTCTTTTGAACAGAGGATGTTAAGAGGCATAGTGGCTAAATTTAGTGATGGAAAATACTTTCTGAGTTTGCTGAAAAATTCCTATTATTCACTACCACTAGAAACAGTTGATAAAATCAAAGAAATATTTAAAGGCTTTAATTCATCAGAGTATTTACCCAGACTTCTAAGTCCATTCCTATTTAGTGAAGTATGTCAGTATTTTAGTGTTCTTTCTCCACTTTTCTAGTCATACCGGCCATGTGAGAAGTAGGCCTGGATACTAATCTAGGAAGGAAGCAAGTTTCAGAATTTTCTGTCGTGGAAGCAGAGCAGCTGACATGTTAATGCAAATACAGTGCAAAATTGGACAACTAAGCATGCTTTGCTAGTCCTTCTGAAGTAAGCAGCTAGTCCTTCTGAGGTCAGCAACTAGTCCTCAGAGCAGAACTGAAGCAGCTTGCAATTTGTGCAGCTTTCATTCCTAATAAAGACGAGATTATGACTCTATATATGTCTGATACAGAGGTGCAATTCCTAGATCCACTTCAGGCAGAATAATTTTAAAAAGTGGTTAGGTAGAACCTCCAAAATTCTGCCCCTTGAATATAGTCTCTGGAAAAAAACCCACCGTAAAACCAGAAATGGCTTTCTAAATATTTAGGTGGAATCTCCCTACATAACTAACTAAGGCTTGTCCTAGGGAACTCTGTAAATCTCCTCTTTAACTCATACTTATTTCGTTCTTCTGTACATGATCCAGTAAAAGCAATCCCTCCTGTGAACCGCAGCTGACCTACTGTACCGATTCAGTTTGAGAGTAATGCAATAAAAAAAGCTAAAGAATGTGCTGATGAGAACAGCTTTTGAGGGAAATAGTCATGAGGTTTATAACACCTTCTTATTCTGCTGCTGCCTAAGATCAGCTGAGCTAGCAAAACAGAGAACTGCAGCTGGGAATCAAAGCCAGCTTTCATATGCAAGGGTTACTGATATTGTAGACGAATACATCTGAAGAGGAAAGGAGGATATACCACCAAAAATCTGTTCATCTTATTGTTTTCTCTAGACTTAAGCATTTTATGGTCCAACTGGGAAGGAATTCAAGGGATTACAACAGCTAAAAAGACAGGTAAATAGGTCTAGATATAGGCATATTTCAGGTTCAAAAGAACTATTCATTTTAGGAGCTGTATTGAATTCAGTGTGAAATGGCTGAATTAATCTGACTCCAGGCAATTCAAAGAAGCTCTGTAATGAATTTGTTGCTTTGTAGTGCACTGGAGTTCCATGCACTCCTTTTGTCAACATTTGAACAAGGTCTTGCAGCTTACTAAAATAATTCTGATTCCTCCACCCAAATGTTTTTTTTCCATTTAAGTTTCTAGTTAGTGAATCAACAGGGAACTCCAGTCATGGTTGAGAAGGATGATGAACCAGTTATCTGAAAAAGCAATTCTATTTTTCTCTTTCACATGGATCAAAAGAACGTTCAGCTGTAAGTTTCACTTTTTCATGTCAGTGTGAAAATCACACTGTCAGCAAAGGTAAGTCAAGTCACCTGTGGAAGCTTTGAAGATTGCTATCTGCAAGCAAACCCATTGATATAAATCTAATGCATTATGCAAGCCCTACTAATTTAGGAGTTCAATAGTTTGTTCACTAGTCAGGACCACATGCATAAATAATAATACAATTGGGACAGCAAAAAGAAAGAAGGAAGAGGAATAAAGAAATGAAGACAGTAACAACAAAGAATTGATGGGAACTTTCCTAAAACTGATCAGAAATTTCCTAGTTCTCCCATGGAAGGTTTGAGATGTCCTCTTGAAACAATTTCAGTTATGCAAAGAAAGAGCAAATAGAAGGAAGAGAAAAAAAATATTATGTTCTCTTTAGCCAGATATGTAGCAGATCATGTGGGTGACTACATCTCTTTTCATCAGCTTGGACAGACCACCTGTGAGCGAACCAAAATTTGGTGGAGGTCAGTGAAAATTTTGTCATTTTCATTGGCTTTGTTCTGCTAAATAGCGTTGTTATATATCAAGTGTATTATCTTCCTATTCCAGGTAGAAAAAGAGCTGTGAGTACCACAAGAATGCTTTGCACTATTGCACTGAAGAATCAAGAGATATGTGTAACTGCAGATGTAAAATGAGTTTGTTAAAGCAAATGCACACCAAGGTAAATGCTAACATGCAGACACTGTTTTCATTGTCATTATGCTCTTCAGAGCCTTGGCACAGAATGCTTTCATCATTTTTATGAAAGCTATTTATCATTCAGGAACAAATAAAAATCCCTGTGGTCAATTTTCTTTTTTTCTTCATTGTTTTTTAATTATAACTCAATGCATAAACTATACAGGAATTTTGCAAACATAAAGAATGACAAAAACTATTTCTTTGTACCCTTGAGCATCTAAAATAACAAAAATATTTGGAAATGCTATCACTATGCTAAGTCCCACACTAAGGTATTATCTCATTTCGATTGTGATTTCCTTTGTTTGTGTTCCCGAGTATAAATGATGTAAATAGTATCATGATCATAAATAATATCATGATCATGCACTAGTTCTCAGTTGGCAAACGAGCTATAGGGCTGCTCAACTAAAGCTACATCAATACTTTTTCCCTTGGTTATCCTCAATTTACTGAAGAACAAGACTTATGTTTGTCTTGGAGCTGTCCTCCAGACTGACAAGAAAGCACTTTTATGAATAGATTTGTTAATGTAATTCCTTTCCTGCCTCAACAAAAAATTTCCTTGTGAGATGTCCAAAACACCCTAAAAAAGATATATCATAAACCTTCTCTAAACAGGATGACTGTGCCTACAGTAAAGACTATGCAGATGCTTTTCAGTGAATCGGGGATATTTTGCTATCTCCTTTTTGATTTATGCAAAGAAGATAAGGATGAACATGATGCCAAAGGTGCAACTTCAAGAACCAAAATGCAAAACTTGCTGTACAAGAAGTTGTACCTTACCACTGGCCAGAATGAGCTGTCATCACCTCCAAATGTTATTGCAAACATTACTTGGTTTAAAGACATTAGAACACTTTTGAAGAGCTCATTAGGGCTCCAAAGCTCACACACACCTATACTGTGTATGGTGACCTTTGCTTTAAATTATGTATTTCATATGAGCATTTCTGTATAGAAAACACACATAAACAATTTTGCAGAATCACATCCACCTCTGTTTTAAGGATGCACTTGCATGACTGAAAATGCCTACGCCCAAAGTCATGCCCAGGCTTTCCAGAACTGTGGTGCCATTTCAGATCTCAACTAGAATGAAGACAAGAAAGAGAGAAGGAAAGAAACCACGAAAGTAAGCATGGTGGAGAAGAGATAAAAAGGAGTAATAATAATACTTGCAGTGTGTGAGGGTGCTCAGTAAGAAAGAAGAGGAAACCATGAGGCATAAACCGGCACAAATGATCAAGTGAGAAAACAGCAACATAAGATGGGATCGACAGCAGAGAAAATACAGTTGGGGGAACATGCTCAGTTGAATTGAGGTATGAAACATCTGAAGGAAAACAATGGCCAAAAAGGCAAGTATTGTTTTTCTTACGCAGCTCAGTGTGTCCATGGCAACACCCACCACCAAACTAGGAGATAAATTTTATAATTCTGAACACACTTTTTGGAGTAAGTTGTTAAGTTGTTATGACATTGTAAATCCCAATGAATTTACACATTTTTCTAGCCCTAAAAATGATAAAATTAACAACAGAAATGAGACTATTCTGAGGATCAGTCTCCCTCTGCCCATAAAATAAAAAAAAAAAGAACCAAAAAGGTCATGATTTTTTTTAAAGCATTAATCTTCCAAGAAGTTTTATAGTAAAAGCAGGAAAAAGCTGTAGTGTGAGAGGGAAAAAAGTGTAAAAAACAACATATTTTTTTTTCTCCAGATAGCTGCTGAGTTATAAATAGACTGTTAATTTGGAATTTAACTAAGAGTGCCAAGGATAAGCATTGTGCTTTACTCTATTTACTTTATTGCATATAATTTTTTTTATATGTCTGATGTAATATGTTGATTATGGGGATTTAAAGACTCTGAAAGAGAATATTAGGTGTAAACAATATCATAATTTACAAATATCAGTCATCCAATGAGTTCTCAGAGATTCTGAGTAGTTCATTTCCTAAGGATAATCTGCTACAGAGAGGCACCCTATTTGTTATGGATTTTTTTCCCCCACTTATTATAATAGTTGTAATTTCATGCTAGTCAGATAGTGCAGTGTGCGTATACATGCAGAGTTAGGGACAGGATAAAGGGAATCAGGACAGAAAAAATAAAGTCGGCTTGATGCTCTTTCAACTGAAAAAACCCTAATTACTTACCTAGACCTTAGATTCTCCTCTCTAATTTTGCTCAACTGTTCTATTGATATCAGCAAAAGCTGCAAATATAGAATGAATATAGAATACAGCCTATTGTCATTTTGGAGGATAATAAAATGCAACCCAGCTAAATATAAAATATTTGTAATTGCACTCATTGCAGAACACATAATTTTCTATACAGGAAAGTAGGAGACATCCAAACTGGAAAACAGAATTCAATGCAAAATAATATGAATTTGTAAGTTTGAGGTTTTAAACACATTGGCTCTATGTCTTTTCCTTGCAAACTGCAGACAAGTACTGTCAGATGAATGATGCATGTTTTTCCTGCTAATGAAGTCACCAGTTTACATTCTTATGTGCGTACATTAATAATTTTCTTTATAAGGTGACTTTCCGAAAAGAAACAGATTTCAAGCTGCCTCATTAAAAACAACTGAAGAAGATAAAACAAATGGGCACAGGTTGTGAGAAAACATAGAATTTATTAATCAGTGTAAGTGTTTGCATCAGATTGCTATGCCAGTTAATATGTCTGTGCCTGGAACTCTTGTAACATAAAAAAAGAGAGAATGGGAGAGGCTTTACAAGAAGAATATATAATTTTGAAATCTAAGATTCTCTAGTCTGGGAATTCTTTAGTGAGAACGTCCTATTAATCTGAGAAAATAATCAAATGACCTTTAAAACAATCTGAGAAATCCTCTATTTTAGAAATTTTAGTATTTTTGTCATTAATTAGAGCAAACTCAAGCTCTAACATTAATACCTGTTAACATACTTTTCCAGAAATCTTTTACTTTCTTTTTAAATTTCTTTCACTTTTCTCTAGTTCCTGATCACTGGGCAATTAAGCATTGATGTGCCACTTTGCAAGCGCAATTCACTCTGTATCAGGCTAATTTATGGTAACTGCTCACACAGGGACAATGATGTTGTTGAGATCATACAGTCTGCATTCAGATCTCAGCCTTGAGAACCAGACTCCCAGGAGACATTTCAGTCCTACTGTCATTTCTTTAATGTTTTTTTCAGTTCTACTTCTACGGATACTTAAATTTAGATCATCACAAAGTTACATCATCTCCTTGCAGGACATGAAAACAGTAGTAAAATACAGTGCAAGTAGATATGATTGGTCAGAAATTATTTTGAATTATTTTCATATGCTACTCTACAATTGCTTTAGGATGACATTTTACTGCTACACCATACATGCAAAAAAGTGCAAATGCAAATGTACTGAAGTTTAGTATAAATTTTGGAAGAATATTGCTTTCAGCTCAAGGATTAAATAAGGTAATACCCTTGTGTTAAAGAATTCCCTTTACTGCTGGATTTTATGAACTCATTATTTAGGCTAGTTGATGAATGTTTCAGACCTGCATATCTTGTAGTTTTTCTTGTGCCTCATTATGAAAACATTTTGCCATAACCAGTGCACTCTATCTTGTATAGTGTCCTTTGCTTTAAATTATGTATTATATTTGCATATTTTTGTGCACAAAACCAAACACAACCATTACTGAGCCACATCCACCTGTGTCTGCAGGACAGCCACACAACCAGTGTTTATGCCCAAAGAAACTCAAGGCTTTCCAGAAATGTGCTGGCTTAGTTCTCAGCTACAAATAAGGACCGGGATTTCTGTCTTTGCCGAACAATGCTGTTCAGCAAAGACTATGTTTACCTGCTTCAGAAGAATGAAGAACAAAATAGATAGTGTATTAATGGATCCAGAATTCCTAAGTATTGTCAGTATGGGGCTGATATGGCTTTTTTTATTTTGATTTTATTTGATAAAAATATCAGTTACTGGCATGGGAAAGGTGATGATAGGAATCATACAATGTATATTTACAGCCCTCTTTGAGAGGAGCTACCTGCAATAGGGATATTTTTAATTATTTTTAATTTTTATGCATAAAACACACCTGTTGGATTTTACTCAGTTTCCTGAATGTCCTTTCCAAGAAACTTGGCCAGCTTATGAAACATAAATCAACCTCTTCTGCCTTAAAAGTAGGCATTGTACAGTATTCTTCTACATGTGCTAAACTTCTGAAGTTAAAATAGTTTGAAAACAAAAAAAAATCTTTTACAGATATTCAGGAGTGAAAGAGAGACTTCCATTGTGTCACTGAATTTTGCATCCAACCTTTGGGACTACAAACAGCAATAAACTGACGCAGATATTTGCTACCCAATAGAGTTTCATTATTGCCTCCACTCCCAACTTTTCGAAGTTAAAAATGTGCTTCCTATTTTGCTGAATCTGTCTTAGACCATGAGACTTCTGTTTTAAGAAATGTTACTTTGAAAAGAAAAGCCACAACATTTTCTGGCATTGGATAAACCTTTAAAAAAAATGTAATAACGATACATTGTGGAACAAAAGATAACACTTAGATAACTTGACTTAAAGTTGCCTGACAAAACACCCCATTATATTTGTTATAGACTTGATTTCATGAATTTCGGTTTGTTTTGGGATTTTTTTTTTCAGTATTGTGATAAGCTACTAGACTGCCATCTTTGGTTTAGATAAATATATACCCAGGAATTGCAAATAAAAAAAAAATAAAGATCGTAGGGTCCTTTGAGTTTTGAGAAGCCAGATTTGAAGATTCTGATGTCATGAGGCTTGTTAACAGAAATTACTGAGCACAGAATATTTGTTTTCTGTGGTTAGTGAGTTGTCCTGCCACAGATGCTGCAGGAGCATCTTCACCTTATATGCCACACAGTGATTTCCTTTTTGATTTAGATCAAGCAAACTTTGGACAATGGAAAGGATATAATTTTTATATATTACAATAATATAATATTTGGGAATCAGGAAATATTTTATAAAAATGTAATAGTTAGGAAGTATAAAAATAAAATAATTATGACATACTATATGTAGAACATGCAAAACCACAACCATAATTGCCTGTCAGTAAAAATACACGGAAGTTCCCACAGACTGCCACTTGCATTAGATAACATCTCTAGCTCATGTTTTGACTACAAATTTACCAAACAATTTTTTGAAATTCAGATATGAGTTTCAAGCTGAATCACACACAGGTAGAGATGATTTAACAAAAGTCATGTAATGATGTAGGCAGCATGATGTCTCTTGTTAAAACATTCCACAAGTCTGGTTGCACAGCTCTTTGTCACTGATCAGTGTGGCCACCTTCACCTAGGTTTCTCAGATGCATTTGAAAATTTTACAGTGTCTGCCTGAAGTTCCCTTTCCTAAGCTCATTTTCCCCCTTTTTTATATATCGTTTGAACAAGAGAAGTATGAATCCTTAAGTACTCTTGCAAGATGCTACACATATTTCAAGAATGTTTTTTTTTAACTGATGGCATCATGTATTAAAACAGCACACACATTATTAAGATGACAGAATAAAAATAAATTCAAAACCAAACTTCAAACTCAACAAACTAGCATTCAGGAATCCTATCTGAGTCATAGCAATGACATAAAAAAAAAAGCAAGAGGAGTATGAGTCAGTGGTTCCTAAGTTAATAAAATATAAACAAAGAAGAGAATTAAAGAAACCAGATGCACAATTTTATTTTCCATATTAGGAAAGTATTGCAGTTTTATAGTTCCTACAGTGTTGCTCAAATGCTAATAATCTTATTGTTAAAAAGCCAAACACTGAGAAGAGGATATTTTAGTGGTACCATGCATTAAATTTTCTCTCTTGTCACCTTAGTAAAGTTGGCAGCTCTTGTTCTTACCAGTGGAATCTGAAACTCTAGACTACAATTTACTTTTCTTTGTGAAACAGAGGCCAAACAATGCAGAGAGAAAGTTATATCTAGATGAACTACAACAAACTAGACTGCAAGTGGCATACTGTTAGGAATTTTCCTCTGATGTGTATCCAGTTTTTGTTGCTTCTTAGTGCCTAGATTTCATTATTCCAAAAGTCAAATACTTTGTGGTCCACTTGTGGTCCAATGAGGTGACAGAGGCTTTTGTGTCAGCTTAAAATCTGAAAAAGGACAAATCAGAAATAGCAAAAGATGTGCTTCACCTTGCCTTAATTGTTGTTTTTCAATAAGAAGGGATGGAAGAAGAAGGGATCCTAAAAAAAGAGGGAACTATATTCTGTTTTAGACTGGGAACACCGAAGTTTTACTTTTCAGGCTTGACTTTGACATGACTTCCTAGTGGCGTTGAATAAACTTTCTTATGTTCTACTGCTCTTTTTCTGTGTCTGTAGTTGTTCATATTTCTCTTGTCTGTCTTCATATAATGTCGGGGGTTTAAGTGTCTTGAATTGGATCACACCTACAGAGTGTCTGGATATGGAAATGTAATACTCAGTCTAAACTGCAGAGTAATTTCAAAAAACTACTTCACTTTAAAAGAGTAATATCAAACAGGGTGTTAAAGACACTGCAGTGAAATAAGAATTACATTTAAAACTTCTTATCCAGTAAAAGTATTTGCAAGGTTTGTCTGTAGAATAGTTGCCAGTTAGAAGGAAGTTATTTAGTTACTCTGTGGTGAGTTTAAAGTCAGAGTTGCCCAATTTGCCTGAATTAAAATCCCCCTCAAATAATATGTTAAACAGAATACCAGAAATATCATAATAATTTTGGGGCCGGGTTTTAAATAAGACTGTGAAATGATAAGAAGGAACAATTTCACCAATTTTGTGAGTGAGATTTGCTTAAGAAACTCTTAACATACGGAAAGATATCTACACAGTTCCTGGATCAGCTGTATAACAGAAAACACTTTGGTTAGAATTTGTTGCACAAAACATACCTTATGCAGTCAGGAAATGAAACCAAGTTATGTGACATATTTTCTTTTGTGGTTTTTTTTGTTTGTTTTGGGGGTTTTTTTTTGACACTGTCATATCTTCTGCACAAAGTCCGATTCATGAAGTGTAGCAACTTGCAAACATATGGCCCATTCACTCAAATAGAAACAGGAATGTTTTTTAGAAGTGTGTTAGTCTAAAGGCAAGAAGAATATTCTTTGGAACGGTAGAGAATCCATCATTACTACTTCAGACAGTTTTGCCAAGCAGGATAATATTTTTGCCCAAATAATACCAACGCTTTTATAAGCACCGCTCCAGAATTGCCACTAAATAACATAAATGTTGTGTTATTTATCGGTGTCCTGGTGAATTACCCAGTGCAGTTCAGAAATAAGCAACATTCACCATGCTGTGGGCAGAAGGAGCCTAACTGCAAACTCTCGTCTGTTGAAGATTTGCTCCAACTTTCAGGCTGTAGAATTGGGATGTGCTCTTCTTTGACCCTTTCTGACAGTCTAGCCAACTCTCTAGTCCTCAAATCCTCATAAAACATTTACTTATGACCTAGAAATGCTCTGTACAAGAGAAATGCACAGAAAAGCCCCTGTGATTCACTGCCAAGATTCCTCAAGGAGTTAAGAGCTGACTGTGAGGACTTGTCTACTTCCAGAGCCAGGAGCAAAATATTTGCACAGGAAATCAGATAATGCATCAACAACTTAATTTATCTTCCAATAGAAGAGCCTTGCCTTGGGGAGTTGCACTGAATGCCAGGTGCTGCCACATCAAAATCTGAAGCAATTTCATTATTGGTCTTTCACATAAAGAATTTGCTCAAGTTATTGTTCAAGAATATATTTGAGTCCTCCTTAAGGACTAACAGAAAATAGAGACCTTAGAGTACTGGTTGATTACAACTGCCGAATCAAGGGCAAAAAGGTAGCATAAAGGCAGACAAATAGACTATCAGGGTCCTAAGGGCACCAGAAGGTCTCCACTAGGGCTAAGCTCCATCCCTGCCCATGGCCCAGGACCCTCTTTCAGTCCAGCCCAGAGCTGTCAGCACCTGTCTCAGTAACATCACAGCAATGTCTGTCTCCAGTTTCATCCCCATTCCTGTTGGTAGTTGATCTCCTGGATGGACACTCTGCCCCACTCCAGTGTATGCTGTAATTGGTGTCCAGCTCTGCCTCCGGCTCCAGCTTCTTTTGTGTTTGATGGGTCCATTTGGACAGATCCTGCTCCTGGCTCGTTGTTTGGTACGTCTTGTAAGGCTATTGATAGACATGGCCAAATATTAAGACAGTCTACAAAAAACACTTAAAAAACTTATCTTTCTTCAAAATTATTCTTGGATTGGAGGATATGCTTCAGGAGTCTCCTTGTTCTCATATGCAAAGTGGAAGCTTGCACAGAATTTTCTTTTCAGAAGGTGACAAAAAATTAGTCAAGGTATGTCAGAGTAAAAACTTTGTGGTTAATAAAAACCTAAACTGCTAATAGGTGCAAGTGTGGAAGAAATCTTTCAGAGGTTGATGAAGACGTTTAACAAAAACTAGTTAATCGTCGAATTAATCTACCTTTTAGATAGGCTTTTTACTCAGCTCAACAAAGCTGATATCCGAACTGACAAATCTGTATTTTAGACTATTTCTCTGCATAATAACATGGTTAGAAAGTGGTGGTGCCAAGGGATGGCAATGAAAAAGAACCAAACAAACCTGGCCTGGAATTAAGTGGTGAGAGGGTGGACTCGGTGTGAGGTTTACTAAAAGTTTTTCTAAATTACTTCATAGCTGGAAAAAATGGTATAGCATTAAATGGATTGATGATACCAAGAACTGCAATTATTATACCACAGAATAAAAAGGAATTGAAGAAAAAGGATTTGACCAAGAGAGGGAGGTGGGAGCAATAGAGTAATAACTGGATTTAGTGCCACAAGTCAAAACCTAATTTGAAAAAAACTAACTTAGAAAATAATGAATGAATCCAATGCAGACTGAGCGAGGTGAAGGGAATGGAAATAACAAACTAAAATATTAACAAAACTGCTCAAGAAAAAGCAGCAAAAGCAGTACTAAAGGAAGTAACAAATTGGTTGGAAAATTAGCTGTAATGGGACTAAGACACCAGCTTGGTTATTATATATGACACATCACACCCCAGGTTTTGTTTGAAACAGAAAATGTAGTTGATCCAAAATCCAGTGAAGTCAATGGAAACATTCCTTTTGTGTAGTAAAGAGACTGGGACAGGATCTCAGCTGTTGAGTTCTGTCCATACATCAAAGAAATGTCTCATTATGAAAAAAAGGTCCAAGAACTGAAGCAAACGGAAGAAAATGGCAAAGTTATTAATTACAGATTAAGGAGATTAGAGTAGTACCATAATTATGTGAAGTTCCAGTGGCAAAACCCTTATATGCATCTGTGTAAGTAGATGTTCTGGGTAGAAATTAGATTGCATATTTCCAGCATTTAATTTGTTTTCATTCAGATGTGGAAAAGTACAATTAGTGCCAAAGTAGAGGTCATTAGGATTGTGTGTTATGTAAACCGACATTAGTGTGAATATAAATTCATATATCGAAATATAATTATAAGTATAGAGAAGCAGGTTCTCAGAGGAAAGAATTTATTTCAATCCAAATAGTTACACCTTAATATAAAAATAAAAGTGATTCTCCATTTCTCCATTTTCTTGCATGTAGACATGTGAAGTTGTTAGTTAAATTCTTCACTTTTCTACTCTCACTGACCAGTTGATGGTATTTTTGATTTAATATTGCTCTTCCCAAATGTGAATATTATTCCTGAGTTCTCCTATTTTTCCCTGTAAAAAGGATTGGAATGCTATAGGTTCGCTAGGAAAAAAAACAACTTCCCAATGCACACAGAAATTAACACATTAATTATCTTATGATTCTTATGGCCACTTTTAAGGCTCTAGGTTATAAGAAAATAACCCCATGTATTTGGATGCAAGTAATTTATTCATATTTCACACTTTCAGTGGTCATGGTTTTATCTAAAGTCTTGAAATATTTGTTTTTGTAAGAACCTCTGTTACAGAAATAAACCACTATGTGGAAAAAATCAGCTTCTACTCACAAAATGCTCCTACCTGTCATGAGTGTGGAAGGTATCTTGACCTCATGAGCTGATATTTTGTGGTCTCAGAAACAAAAATTTAAATAATCCCTCAATTTCTTTTTGAAACGGTTGTCCAGATATTTTAACACAGCTGACGACATGGTATAATTCTGAGTTCCCTTAGTAAATGACCTCACTTTTGCAGATGAGAATATTAGAATATTACCAGTGAATATGTTTTATTAACTTAGATTCTCTGAATTAATTTTCAAAAGAAGACAAGTAAAGTATAGTGAAGCAAAGATTATCCTGATCTTGCAGATAACGAGTGAGGTAATAGGGTTATTTGTCAAAGATTAAGTGTAGGTCAGACTGTCCAAATCTTCTGGCTCTCAGTCTAGTGCCTTAAGCACAAGACCTTATTTGAACTTCAGATATTTCAGTAAGAAGGCTGAAAGAAATACGGTGTGTCAAAGCCCAAAGTCTATCTCCGTGCCTGGAGAAATACTGCTATAGAGAATGGGGCTATCCCTCTCGGATATAGAAACTCATTTCCCTCATGAGACAAGACCACTGCTAGGATAAAGATACTGAATCAAATAACTGTTCTCACACACTGATGACCTCACATTAGTGTTCTTGCAGTTTAATCAGAATACAAACATACACCAGTCATAGTGCAGGTACATGAAGAGAAGCAAAACAAAAATGAAAAAACTTTTGTGACTGCCTTCTAATTTTTCATGTCAACTCTCTTACCAGCGAAGAAGACACTGTAAGATATCCTGTGCTGGTTGTGACTTGGGATGATGAAGTTACTTTGCAATGTTTTCTTTAATTTTAAAGCACAGTTAGGATGATTTCAAAGCCTATTGTACTCCATAATTGCAAGAGCGCTTTTTAATCCTTTATTCTTTCAAATGTTAACATACTATATCAAAGACAGGTCAGTTTCTGATACAATTTTTCTTTTCTGTTTTTAAAGTGAAATTTGACCTAATATCTGCTCTATGAAGTTCTTTCAATGACTTCAACTAGAAGAGACAGTATCAGATCTATAGCCTGCTTAGGAGTTTCTTACTTTTGGAATCCTGGAAATCTGTATTTTAAGAAGACATTTACTCTAATATTTTCATTTCTTCTTGGAGTTCAGTAAGACATGAATGTTTAAGTACTCAGTTTAGCACCTAAAACAGAGCTCATCATTTAATATGTTACACCGCTGTATTCAAAAGAACAGGACGCATTCTTTCTCACATTGTCTTCTTACACATCAGTTAATGTCTGATGTAAAATCAGGCCTGTGTCTTGGAAATTAGAGCAGGATTTAATGCTGGAGATTAACCTTTCTTGAAACACAGCTGAACCAGGAATATTAAGATTTGTTTTTCTCCCAGAAAACTATCTGTAACGCATATAGTGAAAATTTATTTCTCCATAACCTGTTTTCTAAAGAACACCTGATAACAATGCTAAATAAGGTCTTGCGCATATATATATAGACACACATATGTATATTTGTATGAATGTAAACTTCTTTTATTAAGGTGTATGGTTGGTGGCTAAAACAAGTTCTGGCAAGCATCAGTGGAGCCTACTGACTGCAGTGATCGCTTTTTACCTGGACCTCATTAATGAGGCAGAGTTTCTTCCCAGCAATCCTTGTCCATCTCCTGCTTTTGAGCACATATATTAAATGACTAATTTATTTGTATATCCAGAATTGATTTCATTAATATCTATCACGAGCTACAATATGAGGAACTTGGAAACAAAAAAACCCAACAACATTGAACTATACTCTTCAGAAACCTAAAGACTTTTCACAGAAGGGTTGATTGTCCTAGAGTGATAAGGTTGCACATTAACTTATGTCTGGATCTTAATTCAAATTCTTGCAATGCCATGATTTTCTGGCAGTAATGTCATCTTCATTAAAAAAAATGTAATTGCTTACTGCTAAACAGACTGGTCTGCATTACTCTGTGTAATGGTAAAAACCTACCGTTATGGAAATAGTGCCTCTTTTATGGAAATTGTACCTTTTGGAGAGTGTAACCCTAACAATTCTTTTTCTAATCATGAAAACTAGTATCTTTCATTAGTAACATAACATTAGAAATTAGTAGGCCAATGTACACCTCTCCTGTTTTTACACTTTTGTCCTCTATCACTTTTGCCCTTGAGATTTTTTTACCCCTGCAACTTCTAATACCGCTTTTCCCCTTAAGACTTTTTATCAATGTGACCTCTAATGCCACTTTTGCCAACTCCTTGTGATCAACAGTAGGTCAACACTGCCAGTCTTCCTTTACTCTGATGCCCTGTGGAAGGATTCATGTAGGATTTTTCTTAAAGGCTTATAAGCTTATCACTTCTAAGGGAGAATAGTTGTGGTGAGATATTAGCTCTTATACTTTTTACTGTTCGTGAACTTCTGTGTTCATACAATTTATCTTGTTCTTTGCCCAAACAGCGCTTGCAATAACTGTCCTGGTTGGAGCTGAGGGAATTTGTTGTCTTCCTGTCACAATATTAACTTCTCTTCTTAAATCCTTAAATTTTATTTTCTGCTACAGTGCTTTCAAAATGAAAGCTGTAGCTAGCAGTATCCTTGAGTGGTAGCATTTGGAGAGAAGTGCTGAGAGCAATTCTCTTTTCTTTCCAGTTTTCCCGCAGTCCTGTAACACGGATTCCAGACACCTGAGAAGCCCAAGGTTTCATAGATATTCCCCCTAGCTTGCACCACAGCAGGCAGCAGGATGTTGCTCTGGAACAGTGAAGCACATTCATTCCTTCTGACTCGTTGTAATGGAGAATTAAACCATTTTCATTTTTTATATATGGCAACACTTCAAGAAATGTGTGTAGAAAGCTGCTCATGGGAAACAACTTGAAATGTAAAACCACTGGGAGTTCTGAGCAAGAGAAAAACCCTAAAAATCAAATAGGTAGTGTTTCTTATTGTAGAGTGTTACTGGAATATATTGTATTTAATGTGCAACTTTATTGAAAGCCCTGTCTTTTGAAGAGTACTTGAGCTATAAAAATTATGAAGACAATCTGCTAGCACATTCCTTACAGAGAACAAGTGTTTCTAAGCAACTGCTGAGCAATCCATCACTGAACAGACAAACAGTTAGGTTGAATTCAGACACCATAATTCAGTCCCATTCTGTATTTTATCAGATGACTAGTCATATTCTGTGCTGGCTTGGGTTTCCTAAAGCATCTGTGGCTCTTGTAGTTATTCAGAAATTACATAAGAGCTTCTGGATTGGTGGTCTTGCTTGTTATGTTATACACATCTTGTTGCACTGCTAAGCCTTTAGCAGGCAAGTGGTAGTTTCCTACACAGGCAGGTTTAATTTTCAGACTAAACCATAAGGTACTTAACTTCTCAAGGGGTCTGGAAGATGTGCATGAACTGGAAAGCTCTCTGACCACTGAAGTAAGAAAGCTGGTGGTCTTCCTGTAAGGAATGGATCAAAAGGAAAGCAAGCTATGGAGATAAATTTTAGTGCTGTATGAGCATAGAGTAGCAATGGGTGGGATGATGGGAAAGTCGAGAAGTGCTAGAGTACAGAGATATTAGACTGGACGATGGGCAGGAAGATAGGCAGCTATGAGAACCGCATGTGGCACAACTGATGAGGTATAGACTGCTGGGATATAAAGTGATCAAAATGGGTGCCTTCATGTGCTCAGTACAAAACATGCCTGGTCTCTTAAACGTGCAGTTGAAATGAGCTGTGCTGGACACTAACAAAATGGGGCAGGTGGCCTCAGATGGTGGGAAGGGAGGTGGATTCAATACAGGCTATGGGCTCTGCCACTGAGGTCAATCTGCACCCTAGTGAGGGCACAGATTGCAGTGTTTTAGGAGATGACCACCTTCAGTCCTGCACGCATTGTGCTTCCATTGAGAATCTGAATGCTTTTGTCTTTTGTCACACACACTCAACTCCCAGCTTCCCTTTTCTGGCTCCCATACTTAACCCACAGATCTCCCAACTCAGTCTGCACATATACCTGTTTGCTAGGCCAATAACCCAGCCCAAAACTCTCTATCCCCTTAGTACATCTCTCTCCTGACTATTTCTTCCATGATCTACCCATCAGCCTGGACAGGATGTATAAGCTAAGAGCATGAGTCTTTTCGTATCATGAACAGTCAGAGTTTCTGAGTGCATAATTCTTAGGAAAGAATAGTGGATTTAGAGTTGGGTTATGTCTGGTATGTCAGTGTTCATCAAACACCACGAAATATCAGCCATACAGAAGACTTAGTGACTGCAATCCAGTAAATCAGATTGAAATTCATCCTCAGAGTTTGTGTAAATTTTTAATATTTGGAAGCAATTTAGAATCTAGAAGAAGAAACTCTCCCAGAACTAGCTCAGACCAAGAAAAGATTTTGATTTTCTGTACATTTCTCATATTCTTTCTTACCATTGCTAAAAAAGGAGTTGCTACATTTTGTTTTCTTCCCTAGAGAGAGGTGTATAACATAATTAATTCCATGATTTGTTAAATTTCAGATTTATATTTTGGCTTGCTTATACGGTTTCCAGTCTTCAAGATTATTGCCTGTGACCCTTCATTCCAACATTACTCCATGGATTTTAAAACCTGAATTGCTACACATTGCGTGTGACATATTCATTAGCCTTTTCAGAGCATTTGTCGCAGGGTCTGTACATCCTGTATTTCTGAATCACACACAGGTCACTGGATTCGGTGTTCAGCTGCTGTGAGCTGCCTTCAGAGAAGCTACATTGAAATAAACCACTTGATGATTTGCCTTATCGTGTGGAAAGGGGAGGCAGAGTCAGATCAAATAACTTCATGACTGCTTCTCATCAGTAAATGCCAGTACAATATAACTTGGTCAAGACATGCTAAAAGGCAAAAGGTATAAAGTTTACAACAAATCTTGGTTGCTTGACTGCAGATGTTTGGTAGAACTCAGTGGGGCACAAAGTATGGCATAAAGGATTCTGAAATGTCATATAAAGATGGTATTAAATGTGAAAATATAAAAAGTGAAAAAGTGAGCACTGGCTATAATACTTTCACATCTTATGAATGAGTTTATAGAAAAATAGAGAATTAGCTGGCTCAAGCATTTGAAGTAACTACTGTTAGCTTCTAGCCAAGGCAGCGTATACTATTTTCCTGGATAATTGCCACATCCTCTCATAGTTTTATTTTTAAAGTGTTGTTTCTTTAAATTGTAAGTTGGGCTGTGCTGAATTATTTTTAATTATAGATTTTTCTAGGATTTAAGTTTATAGGAATAGAGTAAATTTCATCCTACCAGTAACAAAAGATAATATTTGGACAAAGCATGTTAAAAACTAGCCATAAGCACAGGCTATAGGGGCAGGTGATCATTTCAAGAGACCCTCAAATGAAGAATAACAAAACCCAGAGCTGCATGGGATGATGATATTTCAGATACTTGTCTCAGGCAAAGCCATTGCTGCGTTTGGTTCAGTCAGATCTAGCCACACAGCATATGGTTGAATTATGGTATAGAATTACTGCAGCCTAAATATGTTTCAGCACATGGTCATTATTAGACAATCACTACCAGCACATTTATAACTAGGGAAAAGTTATGTACCTTTTATACTTGAGGTAGAACAGTTCCTGAGAGCTGGAACTAGATAAAACCAATGCAATCTGCATTTTTTTTTGAAAACACTGATCCTTATATCACAGATCAAATAAAACTGAAGGAGAGTTTTCTGAATTTCATCATGTGAGCTGAGTCTATAATAATAGTTTCCATTTTTTTTTTCAAAAGAAAGATAAGAATTTATCTTCTTACATACTTCTCTACATGGAGACCTCCTGGCTCATTTACTGACACAGTAAACTATATTTTCACATGCAACCAAGAAGTACATTTATTATTGCAATTTTTAATACTAGCAGAATATAATAAATAGTTTGAGAAAGCAAGAATGCTGAACCGAACTCTTTTTCTTCTGCAAGATACTTACTGAATTAAAATGTTTTGTATGTGAATGTCAAGAATAACAGGGTCCTGCATCAGCCACAAAACAGTGCCCTTATACTGTGATAGGTGATATAATACCAGACCTTGCAGGAAAATGTCTTGGGAAAAACTGTGGTTAACATTGTTTTAAAAAAGGTGCTGACAGCATTAGAATTCTGACCTTAGAAATGTGAATGCAAAAGCAAACTTTATGGCTATAGACAAATCTGACTGCTGTGCATAAAGGTGGCTTATTCCAGTGCCAGATTCCTTGACATCTTAAATCTGTTCCAGAGTGGGGTAGGAAGAGGAAGCAAACCACAAGGAAATTACATTTCTGTGTGGAATAAAGAACTCTATGTACCCTTGATTGTATGTATTATTTCATATCATTTTCAAAAAAGAAAATGAGTTAACCAAATGGAATCTTATAAGCAGATTAATATATTTATTTTATAGATCAATAAATTGAGACAAAACTTGATTACATGACTCATTACACACTGTGGTAGAAATGAATTGTGGACTGATTTAAAATGATACTGGTGGAATCTCCATCCACAATTTTTTATCAAATTAAAATGTGAACAGGTAAAAAGTTGAATAATGCTTAATTTAATGCAATATGTTTAATGTTTCACATTTATATTTATTCACAGTAAAACATTTCCAAGTTCACTTAAGTAAGTTGTTTAAGAAAGCCTCCAAAGAATACTGCGCAGGCAGTCCAGCACCTTTTCCTCCAAAAGGTCCAGAAGAAGGTGGTGTGGACAAGACTTTCTCAATCATTCATGCAGTTGAATCTTTAAATGTAACTTTCTGCTCACAAAATTTAAACCATACTGAAAGATGAAATTGAACTTTTTTCAGTAATGTGAGGAAGAGATAAAATTGTTGAGGATAAAACCCACTTGTCTTCACTGCAATTACATCAGAAATTAACTTGATTTAGAAATTCCTTAGCTCTGTATTGCTTCTGAGCAGCTGCTATGTACTAAGTTACCTCACATCAGCAGACCTCACTTGTTAATTCTGGGCCTTGTGCTATTTTGCTTTACGGTCCAATTCATGAAGGTTAGAGGCAGCCTTCTTGAAAGCTCCTCGAGTTTGAAAAATGATACCTGCTGCTCATATAAAGTCTTTGTGAACAATTTTAGAAGTAGATTGTAAGTAAAAAATAGGATGCTATTGTTTTTGCTCTCTGAATTCAGGACAAAAATATTATCCTCAGAGGTCAAGGTTCTCATTTGCCTTTCTCTGCATTTTTCCTGAAAACATGGCCAAGTTACCTCTTTGTTGTTTCAGAAATGGATAAGCTGCCACTTAGCTACTTTCCTTACATTAGATTTTTTTTCTAATGTCTACCCTGAAACACGTTTTTTGAACCTTAAGCACATTAGATCCTTGAGCTCATGACTGACATTAGGAGAGTCAATGCACTTTCTTTGGCAGAAACTTTTCATTGAACTGCATTTTTTTCTCTCTGTCTTTTAACACTGAACATTTGGTTTTTTAATCTTTCTGAATGTCATGTTTACTATAACTCTGTGTATTCCTGCTGCTTTCCTCTGCATTGTCATTTCTTGATTGTGGTGTGGTGTTCACAGACTTGGTTTCACGTTCTCTGCAAAGAATTCCAGCCAGGACTCTGTAGAAGCTGGATATAACAGAGTCATCCTTCATATGTTCTGCAGGTTCCAATTATTCTTTTCAGATCCACGCAACGATGATTGTTTTTCTCCAAGTTAGCTTGGCATTGTGAGTCATTATCCAGTTTGCAATCTGTAATAATACATCTGCCCTCCCTTAGCCAGGTGGGATGCACCTGAATCTGTCATCTACTTTTTGTGGACTTGGTTTAAAGCCGTTCTCAAAACCCAGTAAGTCATTTTAGAGCATTCTTAGATTTGTTGGTGAAGAAGTAGAGCTGTGAGAGTGTTGAAGGAAACCTTCAGTTGGCAAGCAGCACAGGCAGCATGACTAGCAGGTAGGGCTGCGCTAGGCTGTGAGCCTTCTCTCAAGCTGTGGAAAATCACCAGTACCTGAATGCTGCATAAATAAGTAGAGTGTGCTTTAGATTTTATTAGCTGACCAATTTACTGCACAAATCCCTGCTAGATGCTAATCAAACTATTAAAGAACAGCCCTTGGATGTTTTGTAGATAGTGTTCTAATGTCACTGGGATTGTCTGCTTATCACCGCTAAAGGAAATAAACATTTTAAAGATAAAATATTGAAATTCGGAATATATAAAATCTAGACTTAGAAAAGTCTAATAGCCATCAGAAAAAAAAATTCTTTCCCTGCTTAGTTTCAATTATTATGAAGCAATATTGGCTGAATTCTAAATATGGCAGAAATTTTCATATTTTTTTCAGGTAAAGGTTAGATGGTTTTGCCATTAATGGTTTCCTCTTATGTTCTTTACATTAAATCACTGTCCTGTTCTTCTTGGAAGGCCCAGTTTGCTGCTAGGACACAAAGTTGTCAAACAGGATTACTTCAAAGAGGATTATTTTTCACCCTACGAAGATTAGTTTGGGCCCTCAAAGCCTTAGTTGCTTGGGGAAAAAAGGAAACAATTCTTCACCAGTAGTCCTAATGTTTCCCAGGCACGTGGAAAAATGTGGTGCTGGGAAGATGTTGGACACAAATTGCTGAGCTTTAGTAGTGTGTAGGTTGGGAAAAAAAATAAATGCAGCTGAGTGTAGTGTCACTCACATAATTTTTCTATATGACTGTTCTGCAGTAACCAGTCCCAATAGTGTAACACATGCAACACACTGGGAAGCTGGTTATAAACTAAAATTTCTCTAGTGTGTGGTCATAGATCAGCTCAAAGAGCTTTCTACCCAGAAACTAATCTTTGAGCAGTTTGTTTGTTAAGTCCCCAAAGAGGTCCCTGTCAGTATGGCTCATCTCTCCTGAGCAGTCACCTTCTGAAAAGAGCCCTTGAAGATTTTAAGACATTTTTCTTGTGTTGCCTATGGAAAAGTGTGTTTACTTGTAAGAAAGTAAATTCACAGGAGAAAACCCCAGCTGCATATACTAACATATGCTCTCTTTTCCAAGTCAAACACAGAGTGGTAGGACATTTATTCATTGTAGAATATAACGTATAATTGAAATTGTCTGAGGTAAGGGAAAGATTTTTTTTTTCCATAGGAAACAATGACTTTAGGAAGTGTTTAGCTATATCATGAAAAATAAGATCATATTGGTTTTTCTCAGCTGCAGATCCCACAGCAAAATTAAATGTTTTCCAGATAGTGAGATGTTAGATCCAACGTCAGTCATCTTCAACTGCTTCTTTTATTCATGGGAACCTCCTCCACTTTCCCATTATTTGCCAAATTTCTATCGTGTATTTCTCTGTTGCCAAGAACAAGATAATAGATAATTTAAAAATACACAAAAGAGTGATACATTCCTCTTTGATGAGCTTTTCCTTCTAGAAAGGAATATTCCTTCATTAAAAGGAGGATGGAATTTTCAGGGAAATGAAATGCTTTTATTTATATGTAACATTTTTTGTTTGGAACATGAGTCTAACAGATATGTGCGCATGTTTGCCTGCCACATAGCCAAAGACCTATTTCTCTGATATTCAGTGCAAGTGTTATGTTTGATATCCGTGTTAGTAGGTCTGTTTCAGTCATAGGCAAACTATCAAAGCTGCCAAGTACGTGTCCCTTACTTCCTTTATTAGACCCCTGCAATATTTTGTTGCTATTATCCTTGAAAACCTAAACTGAAAGGAATTCAAACTGTCCTGGCTTGAATAATAAAGAAAAAGTTGGGAGTGGGGAAAAAAGAAGGCGCATACCCAGGAGTTGTGGGAGACTGGGAGATTTGGACTAACTTGTCGAAGAGATGGAGATGGTGATCCAGGAGAAGACAGAAGCAGAAGCTAAGGGTAAAACTAGGAAGCACAGTGGGTTTAGTGTTTGACAGAAGCTTAGACAATTTGGATAGAGTATAGAACACATGAAGAGAGATACCAGAAAAATGGAATCTGAAAGGAATGTAAGGGGAGGCACAGGTGAGGGGGATGTGGGTGCAGAGACTGGTTGGAATAGAAAATGGGCACCAAAAACCATGAAGAAAGATGGAAAAAAGATTTGAAGAGGTGCTGTCAGGAGGATCAGATGTAACTTTGGTTTAGAGAATGAAGCGGAGTCAAGGAGACATGTTATGGAAAGATATACATATAGAAAATTAAATGGGAGGGAGTGGGTAGGATGAAAGTGTAAATTGGAACTATGAATGAAATAAAATAAGGTGGTGAGGAGGAGTAAATGGGTTTACTGAGTGAAGAAATGCAAAATAATTGCTGGATCTCTGTGTCACAACTTTGTTTTGGCAACCACTTATGCTCTTTTAAAGGAGACTTTCTCTTAGTATTTTCTCTTCGGCTGGTGGCCTTGGGTATCCACTGTTCACAGAAAATCCCAGCTGTGGTGTTTCCATTTTCTTTGTCAGTTTGTTCCTTCTCCAAGAAATTGCCCCATTAAGTTCCTGTTGGTCTGTTCCATACAATTCAGACATCTATGGAAACCTTGTCTGTTGGGGGGATGAATTTGAAGTCAGATTCTGTGGTTTCTTAGCAGTTACTGTCCAGTCATTGTCCTCCTGACCACTCATTCCCAGCTTTTTATTTTCTGTGGTGCAGCCCTGCAAACAATTGTACCCACACAAAGTATTAGGGGTGGGTAAGGAGGACTGTAAGACTGAAAATTGTGACAGGCAGTAAAAATTTAATTAGCACTGGTGTTTATACAGTCTCACTCCAGAGGAAGTCCCATGGTACACCAATGCACAGGTGCTGAAACAGGTAAAATGAACCTAAAAATAAGATGGGGTGGGCAGAATATATTCCCCACAGGGATATGTGACCTTTCAGACTGAGGATGTGAAGGCTTCACTGTACCAGTAAATAGCTTTAAAAGGCATTGGCAAAATGCTTTATCTCATCTGAGGTCCCTGAAGCACAGAATGACAGCCTATTAATGTTGGTATTGATTCTATTAATACACCTGGAGAATGGATCTAATATGACCACTCAGCTATTTTGATAACCATGCAGGTGTTGATACAATGCCAAAGGACAGACTTTCTTTTGATATACTTCTATGCACACACACACACGTCTCCTATACAGAGAAGTTATTTTGTTTATGTAGATGGTGCATAAATTCCATGTGTTTTTCTACTACTGAGGAACAGCCGACGACTCCGATTCTTTTAACAGCCTTCTATGATGGCATGACTGGCTGGGTACATGAGGGGAGAGGAGTGGATGCTTTTTACCTTGATTTCAGCAAGGCTTTTGGCACAGTATCCCATTACATCCTTATAGGTTAGCTTTGGAAGTGTGGGTCAGATGATTGGCCGGTGAAATGGATTGAGAACTCCAGCTCAAGAAAAACAAGGAACTACTGGATTGGGTTCAGCAGAGGCCCACAAAGATGATTACTGGAACATCTCTTTTGTAAGGAAGGCTGAGAGATCTGAGTCTTTTTATCCTGGAGAAGAGTGAGAGGGGATGTTATAAATGCTTGTAAATATCTAAAGAGTGAATGTCAGCAGGACGGGGCCAAACTCTTTTCAGTGGTGCCCAGTGAAAGGGCACCGGGTACAAACTGGAACACAGAAAATTCCACCTGAACATGAGGAAAATTTTACCATGAGGGTGACAGAGGACTGGAGCAGGCTGCCCAGAGAGGTTGTGGAATCTCCTTCTCTGGACATGTTAAAAACCCAGTAGGATATGTTTCTGTGCAATCTGCTGTAGATAAACTTGCTTTAGCAGAGAGGTTGGACTAGGTGATTTCCAGAGGTCCTACCATCCTATGTGCTCTGTGACTCTATGGAGACATGTGGACAGAGGCTTTTGGGAAGACATGTGAAGGAGAAGCTTTTGGAGACGCATGAATAGAGAAGCTACCAAGGAGACATGTAGCTGGAGTGGTGCTTGTTGGAGGACGCACTCCATGCCAAAAGAGAACATCCTTGAGAGACTGTGGCTGTAGAAAACCCGCACTGGGTCATGGACACTGAGGGACTGTGACCTGTGCAGGAACCTCTGCTATGGCAGGGGCACTGGGATACATGAAGAAATGGAGAAAAAACAGTAAGAAACATGGAGAAGCTGAAAGAAAACATTGTGCATATGATCCTATCCTATTTTGCTGTTTGGTGATTCACTAAAGGGATTGGGACTGACCAAGTGCAACAACAAGGGGAGTTAAGGGTAAGGATAGGGGATGATAAATGTTTAGCTTAAGCTGAGCCCGAGAAAGTGGTGGAAAGTTGTTTACTTACGTGCTTGTTTAGCTGTTTTTTCTTTTTCTTTTTCTTTTTCTTTTTCTTTTTCTTTTTCTTTTTCTTTTTCTTTTTCTTTTTCTTTTTCTTTTTCTTGTTCTTTTTCTTTTTCTTTTTTCAACAGTATGGATATGTCAAGGGCAGGTAATATCAAATAATTTTCTTTTATGACTAAATCTATGTTTCTCCTTTGATGGTTAAGTGGCTAAATGGATAATGGGAAGGTACATGCATAATGTAATATATTCAGAGCTTAATAAGATTTTCCATGCTTTTCTGCGTGACGCTCTCTTAACCTAAGGAAATATAATGTGGTCATATTTATAGAATGAGAGTATGAAAGAAGAAAAGAAATTGCAAGTTTTATAACGAAATATCAATATTACTTTTTTTAACAATGCTATTGCAAATTTTCATCTTTACTGGAAGAACAGAAATATGGCATGCTTAAGACCAGACATCATTTCTGTTTTCTCTTATTCATCAGATTATATCAAAGTATTTTCTGGTCTTGCCTGTAGCATATAGGAGCATCTGTAATTGAAAGAAGGGAAATCTCAAGGTAGGAAATTATGCATAAAATGTCAGAGAAGGAAAAATTGTATGCGGAAGGCATATGTTTGAGGTTTTACTGTTTTGCATGAACTAATTGAAATCAAGAACCCCAAGAAATTTGTTCTTATGTAGCAGTCATTAGTAATCATTATCCATGTAATTATTTCTAACAGATAAACATAACATTTCATGATTCTTATGGGGATTCTGATACACTTGTCAAAAGAAGGGAAGAAAAGGTTATTGTTCTTCCTTAGAAAAAGAAAGGAGATATACTTACAGTGGTAAGCAAAAGCACTCAGTCCTGACAGGAGGGGTAGACATCTGTACTTTATTATAGAAAAAAGGCTTTATAAGAAGTGTTTAGGTTAGGAAAGAGAACCTTCTTTCCAAACAAATACTGTAACAAGATCTGTTCTTACCCTGACCCTTCGCTGACAGGACCACAGGTGAAGGGCTACAATGAGCCCATTTTGTAGTCACAATACTGTTTTCATACACCGTCTTATAAGTTAAAGGACCATGAAGACAGAGGTCCCAGGAGATATCTGAGATGAAATGCTCTTTGCTGCTATAGCTACGTAGTACTTCACCATATTTTGCTTTAAATTTTAATCTGATAATGTAAAAATCCTCCCCCCACGCCTCCCAAAACCAAACCCCGTTCAAAAATATTGGCAGAAAACTAGAGAAATTTTCATAAAAAAATAAGTAGGATGCCTGATCACCTTGAAAAGTATTTCTCAAAGGTGACAGCTTCATACGTGTTTAATATCACCGAACTTCAGATGCGTAACAGTTAAACATCCAGAAGCAGTTAGTGGTCTAGGATCCTACTGTGATCATATAATCTTGAGTGCTGATCATGTCACATTTCTGGTCTATGTTGAGTTAGCGTATAAATCCGAGGTTTCTACTGAAAATCCAAGAGGCTGAGATAACTAAGGGATAAAATTCTGGAGCAAAACCTGTGTAAAGTTAATCATGCTACATCTGAACAAACATCTACCTTTTTTTTGTAAAAATAAATAAAATAAGTAAAAATAAATAAAATAAGGACCATTTTACAATGGTTCATGTGTTTCAACTTCATGGCTAGCCAGAAGTGTTTGAGGGGCTATGCACTTCCAGTTGGATTATAACTTTCTTCCTCATTTGATGGTACCAGCTGGTTTTGTCTTTTATTTATTTATTTAGTACAGGCAGTGCATGGAAATTGTATTTATTCACATATTAGCTGACAGCTGGTTCCTTCATATTTGGATGTTCCTCACAACCCATACCCAGTGCTAACTTCACTGAATCTCAATGGCAGATACGTATATTACCAGAAATATTTACTTCTACAGACAGTATGCATTTCATTGTAAATATGATAGAATAATTCACAGGAATATTCTCAATAAAGTAGCTTTCTAAAACATAGGAATTATTGCTATAAACTTTTATAAATATTAACACAAATGAAGTTGAGTAAGTATCTCAAAGCCATTAATGCAGATGTAGGACTACTCAGACGATGGTCATTCATTCTGGATGTCTCTTGCTTTCTTCTGTCACTGATCATGTCTTTAAATCTCTATTGATAAAGACTATTGTCCTCTCTTCAACTCCCTGTGGATTCCTCTCCAAGTTTTAATATTTCCCTTTAATTACTTCCTTCTCTCACATCTCTGCCAATGGGTCTTAGGTTTTATATTTTATCCCAACATACAATCATTAGTTTGCAGTTTCTAGTGAATAATAGATGATAAATCAGCCTTTTTGATGGTAGTTATCCTACTACTTACTGTATTTAGCCAGCACCTGCATTGTATGGTGTGATGCTCCTGAGATTATGAGGTAAAGCTCTTGTGGTCTGCAGTGCCAGGCCCTCTCTCCTTATGAGCCAATTATTCTCCTGCCATGAAAAAAACCAACAAAATAAGTTTTTAATTTGCCACTTAAATGGCCTGATTTAAAATGATAATTTTAGATTGCCAATGTAGTTGTATTCAACTGTTAGATGGGGAAAAAATGTAAACCATTGCTCCATTTTATGACTGTAAATATCTAGATGCATTTACTCTGTCCATGAGTGAGCAGAAACAGCAGCAAGAATTATCTGCTACAATTTAGCTCATAATTCAGTTCTGTCCTTGGAAAAAGAAAACAAAACCATACAAAGAAAAAAAAGTCAAAACCTGCAGTCAAATTAGGACCACAGCTATCATCCATGGTCACAGGTAGCATCCAGAGTGCCCACTTGCAGATGTTCCAGCATACCAAAGCGTAACTGTCCTGTCCATTTTTGAAAAGCCTCTTTTGGAGTACAGGTGATTAGGACAGTTAGGAATCAGTCAAGGGCTTACCTCAGAGAGAATGAAAAATCCATAGGAATTAATTAGAAAGGCTTTTCTTTTTGAGGCAGACATCACATCTCTACAAAACAGGCACACCTGATCTGCCCATGGCAGGAGGGTTGGAACTAGATGACCTGTAAGGTCCCTTCCAACCCAAACCATTGTATAATTCTAAGATCTCAGGAAGCACTTAAACCCTAAAACCCCCAAAGTTTTAATTGACTAAGACATGAATGGAAAACTACCGAAATACAGAATACCCTGGACGAAAGGAAGCACTGTATTTTCTCCAGTCTAAGGCAAGTGTTAAGAATACCAAGTGTTCATGTGGTACATCTGGTTTATAACCCAGAGATGTCCATATACTGGGCTGTAAAACAAAGGCAAAAGGGATTGACAAAGGCAATGACTTGAACCTGCTTTATTTCATGTACCAGGAGTTATGACAACCAACAACAAGGATGGTTGTAGTACCTGTCTGTACCTTTCTCCATTCATGAGGATTTACTCATAGTAAGAGGAACAGTATACTTACTGCTGAGCTAAGTGGGACTCACGATGATATCATGGTCTCTTAGAGTCTTCCAGCCTGTCCATGTCTTAGAGCTCCCAATAATGACTGTGGAAATCATGTTCTCATGAGCTCTGAGAGATGATGTCCTGGGTGCTGTCTGTTATTAGTGCATGTTAATGAGCCTTCTCTTCCAGTACATTTTAGAAAGTCACATATTCCCCTCTCTGTTTTGTACTGAGGAACAGAAAAGAGGGGTATTTTTTGTGATATTTGTGAAAAGTTTTTGAACTGAAAATGATTAGCACCCTAAGGAAATGAAGTGAAACAAAAGTACGAGTTTAAATTACAGGATACATCCTTTTTTTGATTTTGGTAAGAGACTGAGTCTGTGAGGATTTTTCCCTACAAACCACCATGGGGCAGTGTTATCCAAGCAAACTCAGACCACTTCCACTAGCAGATACTCAGCATAAGCATCTGTAAAGTTTAGACATGGACAGCTGAACAGATGTGGAAGATCTTGTAAGTAGCTGGCCTGGACAAATATAGCTACATAAACAAGAAAAAAGTCATCTTCAGCAATAGCATTAAATATGTTCCTTTATGTTAAACCTATTAGGAAGCTCACAGTGTCATAACAGCTAGTCATAGGTGTCCCCAGCTGTCATGATGATTATGATGACGATTATGACGACGATTATGACAACAGTGATGATGATAATGATGATAATTACCATTGTGTCCAGTAGCCAAGGATCAGAAAACAGTAAAGCCTGTCCTGTTCAAACTCACGCCAGAAAGAGAGGTGCAGTAGAGAGGTGCAGACAGAGGAAGGCAACAGAAAGGACTAAAGACATGATACACTCGAGCAGGATAAACTGTGGACTCAGGTTAAAAAGCTAGATTTTACCAGATTAGTTTGTATGCATCTTTACAAATAAAGGCTTTGTGGAAAGAGGATGGAATTTTTAAAAATAGCAAAAGAAGAGTGTAAGTACAGCTTTTGAAAGCTCTACCTCACCAGCATGTTCAACTCCTGTTGCTTTAAATTGATGTTAGGAATCTGGCTAAATACAACTGAATCCTGTCCCTGAATTAAGAAAAATCTGTTTATTTCATTATTAAGAGATAGTACTTAAGGTCTGGGTTTAAACCATTACTGCTTTCGTATTTCATAGAATCATAGAATCACCAGCTGCACCTTAAATGCCTCCAGGGAAGGCGAGTCAACCACCTCCCTGGGCAGCCTCTGCCAATGCCCAATGACCGTTTCTGTGAAGAATTTTTTCCTTATGTTGACCCTGAACCTCCCCTGGCAGAGCTTGAGGCCATTCCCTCTTGTCCTGTCCTCTGTCACTTGGGAGAAGAGGCCAGCTCCCTCCTCTCCACAACCTCCTTTCAGGTAGTTATAGAGAGCAATGAGGTCTCCCCTCAGCCTCCTCTTCTCCAGGCTAAACAACCCCAGCTCTCCCAGCCTCTCCTCGTAAGACTTGTTCTCCAGCCCCCTCACCAGCTTTGTTGCTCTTCTCTGGACTCGTTCCAGAGCCTCAACATCCTTCTTGTGGTGAGGGGCCCAGAACTGAACACAGGATTCGAGGAGTGGTCTCACCAGTGCCAAGTACAGAGGGAGAATAACCTCCCTGGACCTTCTGGTCACGCCGTTTCTGATACAAGCCAAGATGCCATTGGCCTTCTTGGCCACCTGGGCACACTGCTGGCTCATGTTCAGTCGCTGTCAACCAACACCCCCGGGTCCCTCTCCTCCAGGCAGCTTTCTAGACAGACTTCTCCTAGTCTGTAGCACTGCACAGGGTTGTTGTGCCCCAAGTGCAGGACCCAGCATCTGGCCTTGTTAAACCTCATGCCGTTGGACTCTGCCCAGCGGTCCAGCCTGTTTAGATTTATAAGGCTATGTCCCCAAACCCCCATATTTTCTTGAAAAGCAGCCACGTAAATCCAGCTTCAGAGTATTCTGGACATTCATATACTCGTTTTGCACACTTGCCAGGATACTTGCATGACAATTAGAATCCCATCAACAATGCTGGAAAATGCTTTCACTAAGCCTGTTTGTACCTTTTGATGTGGTAGCTAGACAAGGGCTCATCTGTAGCACACTGACTATCCGTCAAAGACAGACTATTTTAGTAAGAAGGTGTGGAAACCAAAGGGAAATATTTCAGCAGCTCCTTGAAGATGCTAAAATCCACAGCCACAAAGTGGTACTTAGATGGAATAAGAGTTACCACTTCTTAGTCACTGCTAATCATCAGGATAGAAGGGAAGAAGAAGCCTCTTCCATTGGTGATGAGAGGGAGCTCCTAAACACAGTTAGAAGAAGATGCTAAGGGAGAGGTCATCCCCCACAGGAATTGTACAGCTTCATATGTGAATAATGGTAAAGAAATTGAAAAATAGGCCACTTCTGTTGCTTTGTTTGAGTTCTTTCTGTAAAGATACATTTAGTCTACAAAAATAACCATTCAGGCCTTGGAAAACCAAGATAAAAATAGAGGTACGGAAGACAAATCCTGTTGCTGCAGAATTCTTTGGAGCTGATGAGTTCTTAATATTTCGTCAATTGCACTGAAGTTCATTAAGTCACTTGCAGAGTGACACACTGATTCAACAAACCAGTTGTTCTGGGTGGGTGTCATGAGCACGTTATTACCTGGTTTTGTCAATGACCTGAAGTTTTGGCAGTTTAGCACACTGTCCTAGGTCTCCTTTATACTCTTTGTCACCTCAGAATCTGCTGAGGGTGCATTTACATTTGTACTGTGCCAGGTGCAACAGGGACTTTGTCTTGGCAGTATCTCTAGAGGTTTGTTACCCAGTGTCATTTCAAGGATGTACTGAATAATGGAGGCTGAACCTGTTACTGCACAGAAGCTGAAGACACACACTTGTGTTCTGTTCTTACCTCCTCTCCTCTCCACCCATCACAGATTTTCTACTCTTGCATGTTACTTTTCTTCCTCTTGGAGTAGGTTGTTCTGAAGTATGGACAACATACATGCTTCAATGGTAGTCATCAGACTATTTTTTAGCCTTAAAAGCTTAATTGTGATATTCCTGAGGTACAGATTTATGATGTGTTTCAGTATCAACCATTATAATCTTTTTCTTACTGAAATTTCCATTGAATATGCTTTTTAGAGGTTTTATTTTATTGCTCAATGCCACTTGTGGAAACATGCTTTTAAATAAAGAAGTAGATCTTTTCAGAGGTGCTTAGGTTGGGCAAAAAATGGTTTCCTCATTAAAAATAAATGTGTGTTGAAATATTTGTTATATATTATGCAACATAATTTTTCAAATCCCTCTCCCACTAAATGTATATCTCTGAATTCTTCTGGTGCCTCTGAGAGGAACTAACTGTTGCAGGTGCAGAACTGTCTGCTACAACAGTAGTAGCTTCTATTAGGTCTATAGGGTCTTCTTCAGTGTTTGTACAGCCTATTGTATCAGATTGGAAATCTTAAAGATTATAATGATTTAAAAGGAAAAGAAGCATCATGGTTTAATCCCAGCCAAACAACTTAGCACCATGCAGCTGCTTGATCATCCAACAGCCCCACTGGGATGAGAAGGAGAATGGGAAAAGTGACAAGGTTATAGAGCAATTGATATAATAACATAATACATATTAATCCATTTGTTATTCTCCCTGCCTCCCTTCCTGGACTTGCCCAAAGGCTGCTACATGAACTACCTCTTCTTGAATTTGTTCAAAGGCTGAAAATACGTCAGAGCTCCATTTGAAATCACTCTTATTCCAGGTCACTTGATGGAGGGGGCTGTGATCCACATTCCATGTGCATTGGGTGCCCCATACTAGCTATTATCCCAGGTGAAATCAAACCAGGACAGTAGGATAGATTAAATTAGGTACAATTATTGTGTTCTGAGTAAAATCACAAGTGTAAAAGAATCTTCATTCTTTAGCTGCATGTATTAAAATAATATTAAAAATGATGATTCTATCCTGCATGATTAACTTAGTTTAATACTAATATTGAGAATTGGTTTAAAATTAGGAGAAAACCAGATTTATTTCTCACAAAAGGAAGCAAGCTAGATGTTGTTGAGGAGTCCTTATTCTTTGTTCTTTTTGTTCCCTCTGGATTCCATCACTGCTGATGACTTCAGTTAACGTGCTATGTGTTTTCTTCTTCCCTCCTAACAGCTCCAGAAAATATGAGCTTTCTTTTATAGAAACCGAATGCTAAATGGAGACTGTCAGGTATGTCACTGCATTTAATTTATCGCACACGGAGAAGGTAGTGATTGCCCAGATGATCTGATAGTAGATTTAGGACACTGCTAATTTGTGGACTGCTGACAAATTGACAAGTTGGCAAAAAAAATAACATTGTTTAAAACAAAAGAAAGGGAGACTAAACAAGTTCTTCTTCAAATGAATTATGGATAATATCGCTTGGTGTGTTTTATATTCTTAAAAATTAAACAGGAATGAAAAGTCAGGAAAAAGAGAATTATTAAAATTGATGCAAACCCAAGGTTAGCTTGCATCCCCCATATGAAAATAAATAAAAAGATGGTTCTATAATACAACATATAATTTTAAAAGACAAATACTACTGGAAACCAAATACTTTTTAATAATAGCTGGATTCTGTGATATAATATCCCTGAGATGGACTTATGTGGCTCTGGGAGCAAGTATATTGCAGGGAAACACAAGTAAATTTAAATATTTTGAGAAGAAACTAAGAAATGAGATTTGCGAATAGGAAAAAAAGGCTCCAGTGTTAACAGTACATTTTCTGTAATGTGATACAGAAAACAGAAAAACAGACACTTTCTGTCTTGTTCTATTCCCAAAATCAAATGGTAATATTAACATTTATTTCTAGGTAAAAAAGCCGTCAAAAGGCACTTGCAAGTCTTGAGATAATTAATCTCTGAACACATTCAACACATTATTTTTTAAAAATAAAATTAGGCCAATTTGTGAAACTGTTTTTTGTTTTTTTTTTTCCTCTGGAATCAGTGTCATGGTGCCATGAAAACAAGAAATAACTAAATGTCCATATTAAAGGTCTTTAAAAACACTTCAAACAGAATTCTTCGTGAATAATAAAGGTAGATAAAGTTTTGAAAAAGTAGTTCCTCTCTTAAAAGTAAGGGCATATCAGAGGAACAAAGGTAAGAGCTATAAAGAGATACAGCAAAACCCATTCTGTCCTGACGCCCCTAAGGAACCAGCACCTGGCAAGTTTGCATTTGTGGTTTGATCACAACAGAAGTTATGGAATGCAAAGAAGTAGAGTACTGCCAGCTTCTGGCCAAAAGTCCAAACTAATTGAGGCAGACAGTGAAAAAAGAAATGAAATAAAATAAAATAAAATGAAACTACACATCATCAGGGAGGAAAATTTGTAGCTCAGTCTCTCAGTCTCTCAGGTTGAATTGCTTGTGCCATGTCTGTGGTACATATTTTCAGCTCTGTCTGAATTACTTTTGCAGAATTGCCCTGGATGATCCATTTGTTTAAAAGAACGAAGTCTTAAGTGTTCTTTAGAAGAATGAACAGACGGTTCAGTTTGGAGGAATGTTATTTAAAAATGTTTTTGGCTGGGATTCATGCCTCAATCTTTAGTCACATTGAGTCGTATCTGAATGTTGCACTGAAATTATGCTAAACACCCTCTGGGGAAGAGGCAGCTGCCCTACTTAGGGAGAATCCCTGGGTAGAATTGGACTCCTGATCACAATTTCTCCTCTTGTCCTCGAAGAAGAATTATTTGCTATTGCTCTTTATCAAACCTTGGGGTATACTCAGGCCACACTGACCACCTACTGCCTTCCACCTACTCCTTGCCCTTTGGCTCTGGCAGGAACTAAGTGTTTTGCCACTCTTTTCATTAGACTAAAGAGGTCCACGTCTCACAAGAACCATCTCAAGTCAGCACAGGGTGCTGGCAGGGCCCCACATTGGTGCCACATTGTCCACATCTACCTAATGACTAAGTAGGGCAGGAGCTAGGCCAGAGCACAGTCTCATGCTTGTTTATGTGGTTTCATTTTTTGACTGTATTTTGAAAAATGGCAAAACTTTGAAATTTTTCAAGAATATATTAGAGGTGATGATTCATACATAGTAAATTACATAAAATAAACACAAAAAAATTAAAGGCACACAAGTACGTCATACATGTAGCTCAATAACTGATATCATTACTTTTGTAAAGATCTTTTTTTTAATTGCTTTTCCATGTTTCAAAAGTCACAAAATGACAGCAGGGAGTGCTATGCAGAAAACTGATGGCACTAGTAGTTCAAAGCAAATCTTATCAAGAGTATTACAACTAAACAGGACGAGTGTTACACAGAAAAAAAGTAGAGCTAAGCATCCTGAATCAGTTCTTATAACCTTTATCAAACCAATGAACGTTACTGAACCTATAATTGCTAAACTTAACATTGACTTCTGAACAATTCTTCTTTTAAACATGTATTTTGTTTTGAGCTAAAGCAGAACCAAATTTCTAACATTTCAGCTAAGCCTGTCCTAAGTAACTTCATTTTCTGAAAGTTTAAAAAATGTTTTTTAGACAATATCTGTCTCTAGAAGTGATAATGCGTAATACTTCTAGCTGTCACCAAAGTAATGGGACACTGGTATGGAGAAAGTTCGTTGTTTATATTTATGTGCCCTGGCAACCAAGAGGGTCAGCTGTATCCTGGGGTGCATCAAGACCTCCACTGGTAGCTGGACAAGGGACGTGATTGTTCCACTCTTCTCTGCACTGATGTGGCCCCACCTTGAGTACTGTGTGCAGTTTTGGGCACTGCAGTATAAAAAGGATATCAGGCTGCTGAAGAGTGACAAGGGGAGGGCCACAGTATTGGTGAAGGGCTTAGAGGGGAATCTGTATAAGGAGCGACTGAAGTCACTTGGTCTGTTCAGCCTGGAGAAGAGGAGACTGAGGGGAAACCTTGTCACAATTTACTGCTTCCTCACAAGGGAAGGAGGAGGAGCAGGCACTGATGTCTTCTCTCTGGCAACTGGTGATAAGACTGGAGTGAATGGCAGGAAGATGTGCCAGGTCAGGTTTAGGTTGGATTTTAGGAAAATGTTTTTTACTCAGAGGGTGGTAGAGCGCTGGAACAGCTCCCCAGGGAAGCAGTTATGGCACCAATACTGACAATATTCGAGAAGCATTTGGACAACACCCTCAGACACGTGGTATGCATGCTGGGTTTGTTCTATGAAGGGACAGGATTTGGACTTGATGATCCTTGTGGGTCCCTTCCAACTCAGGACATTGTGTGATCCTATAAAATCTCCTGAAAGGAGGTTGTAGAGAGGAGGGTGCTGGCCTCTTCTCCCAAGTGGCAGGGGACAGGACAAGAGGGAATGGCCTCAAGCTCCGCCAGGGGAGGTTTAGGCTAGACGTTAGGAAAAAATTCTTTACAGAAAGGGTCATTGGGCACTGGAACAGGCTGGCCAGGGAGGTGGTTGAGTCACCTTCCCTGGAGGTGTTTAAGGCACGGGTGGATGAGGTGCTGAGGGATATGGTTTAGTGTTTGATGGGAACGGTTGGACTCGATGATCCGGTGGGTCTCTTCCAACCTGGTTATTCTGTGATTCTGTGATTCTGTGAAATCTGTTATTCTATTCCTATAGAAACTAAGGCATTCCTTGAGCTGGTAGAGTGATTTAAGCCAAATGGGAGAAAAAGATCACATATACAGTGAGAAATGGACAGTACAGGTGACCTAAAACTCATCAACAAAGCATCCCATTCCATATACATCACATTCAGAATAAAGCTGAGAAATCACGAAGGTCAAGCTCTCTTTATGTCTGATATCAATTTATCATTTTTCATTATTGTTTCATTAAAACTCTTTTAGTTTTATCTTCCAACCCAGAAGACCCTCTCCCTCTCATTTCCCTTTCCTTTCTCTCTGTGGGAGGGAACTGGTGTCACAACTGCCTGTATTTAACTACAGACCAAGCTGGGGTCGAGGGTGACAACATGTGAGCTGTGTCTTCTTCTGAGCAAAATTGTAACCTACATTTTGAATAGCTTAACTAGTAATTATCATTGTAGGAAGAAGGAAAGTGTGAGGGAGACTACAAAGAACCTGGGAAGAGACCTGCAAGAGTTTAGGATTTACAACATCAGGATTTTTGTGACATGGAGAGACTTTTCATCTTTGGAACATATGAAATATTTGGCCAAAACTTCGGGAAAGAATTCCCTTAATGGAAGGTATTTTCATTAATACAATGTAAGAAATCCCTCAGTTATGAATATTGAACTTTCCTAAAATAGGGAAATAGTGAGAAATGACAGATTTTGTTTTTTTTTTAAAAAAAAAAACTTTCTCCCTGGTCTTATGCTCCTCACTGAGTTCTTGTAGGTTTATTGTCAGTCCAGAAACTGTTACCAGCTTCCTGAATTGCAGCAAACTTCTCCCAGTTTCCGTGGGTCCCTAGGACAGGTGTCTTCTTGCAATACTTCCAAAGTTTGACTGCGTATCATCTCCCTTCTCAGCCTCTGCTTGTGTTGATGGTTTCCTCTTGCTCATTCTTTCCCCCCTGACAGCTCACCCTGCCTGCTTAGTGAGCATTTCATCATTTCATAAGGTAATGTCGATTCTTTTTTGTCCTGTCAATTGCATAGGATGGACAATTACCTTTCTTTCCACTGGCTTACATGATTAGAGACTGTTTTTTCCTCATTACATTAAGCAACCTCATTTAATTCAGTCTCTTCTTCTACACTGTGTTTCCTAGGTTGCTGATCATTGATAATTTCTAAAGACTGTTCCCTGTCCAAGTTGTTCTTAAAACAAGGTGCCTTAATCCCGACAAAAACATCAAGACCTGAAATACATAGGGCAACAAACAAGTTCAATATTGAAATGTCGCTTCTTGATTCATAGAATCATAAAATCGTAGAATCATTATGATTCTCTAGCCTTTGCTGTAGCTGCAATTTTCCTGTCACAGAACCACAGAATCACAGAATCCCTAGGTTGGAAAAGACCTCCAGGATTATCAAGTCCAACCATTCCTATCAAGTACATCTCTCAAGATGCATCAAAGTCTCTTCTCTTGGTATAATGAAACTGCTGCACCATAGAAGCTTAATAAGACAAAAGAAACACAGGATAGCTGAACTATAACTTCCAAGACATGGAACTGCAATAATTTTATTTTGGTTGCATCATATTTCTTTTAGATCAAGCTAGTACTTTTACAGCTTTGTCACAGATGTTTTTCTTAACTCTAAAGATTTCATTGTAACCTTTCACTAATTACTAGTATACATCATCTTTCACAAGAATTTCACAGTTCTGATACTCGAACACAAGGCAAAATACACTTCTTTGGTCATGCTAGTACTATGCCCCAAAAATCCCTAACCCAAGTAAAAATCTCTGCCTTTGAGAGACAGGAGATTTTAGCTTAAGTTTAAACCAGCACTAATATATCCCCATACCTACCAAATGAAGATAGACATCTTTGCATGGAATGTGAGCAGGAGGAGACTGCATCTGCTTCTAAAATCTGTGTGAATAAACTTGTGGAGTACTGAAATACACCCAAACACCAAAATATTTACAAGCAATAATGTTTTTGTGGCCTGTCTCTATGTAAGTGACTGTTAGGACTGCTAGATGCCCACATGGCTCTGGCTGTTGCAACATGCAGAGAACTTGACTTTGAGGTCTTGGAGGAATGTGGCATAGTATGAAAGCTAACATACAGCAACAATATTGCCAACCTTATACTTTAAAAATGGTGAGTCATGACCTCAAGACATGAAAGAGCCTTATGTGATGGGATCCCCAGCCAAGCCAGAGCCTTGTGTTGGAATTGCTCCACCACTAAAACTGAGCAGTTCTCTGAAACTGAGCAAGCCAAAAGACACCGAAAGCTTCCAATCTCTAGAGGTATATTTCAATAAAATCTAAAAATAGTATGCTGGAACATGGCAATTCTTTCCAGATTGTTGGGTGAGATCCTTTAAAAATCTCTCTTAAAAACAGATCTTCCCCTCCTCACTTGCATCCTGGCAAGACAGGACCTTTCCTTTTGGCTTTCCTACTGGTCCAGTAACCTTTTGTTCTGAGCTGCAGAAACTATACATGGATCTCCTCTGAGGTGTCCAGGAAAGCCTTCTCTGAGAGTTCTATGGTGCCTCTTGACTCCTTGGTTGCTCTGTGTATGACTCTCCACTAGTCCTGCCTTGCAGTTGGAGACCTCCAGCTGCAGATGTTGATTTTACTGTTGAAAGAGAAGGAACCCCTCCTCCCTCCTGAGAAGTTATGTTGATCCAGAGGGCAGCAGCCAGAAAGCAGCACATGGTTGTCCTTTTCCCAGCCTCTTTAGCAGAATGTACAATATGCAGTGACCTAAAAACAAAGCAATTAAACTGTCATACACGTCTGTCATCACTTGAAATGATGAGATTTAAGGTAAATTTTTTCTGACCAGTGAAATCAAAGATGTTTGATTTCTTGAAGATTTATTCCCCTCTCTGCAGTCCCACACATTTCAGTAATACCATTTTTCCTGTTGTGGTCCCAGGGTACGCATTACGCCTAGTTTGGAGCTGTGTGCCTGCTGGTCTGTCAGGCCAGCAAGCACACGCTGTTTGGCCAACAGGAAGCTGCAAAATTTCAGAGTATTAGTGTGGAGTTTTGCTTCCCTTTTCTGTGTGCTTTGGGAACTTTCTTCTAATTCAAACTGATTTTCATGACGCTTATGGAATTATTTGTTGAAATTTCAACTTTTTTTTTTTTATCTAGGTTAAATTGGCTAATGGGTTCCAAAATTAATAGAAAGGGAAGGGTAGAGAGGTGATTGGACAGACATACAGAGACAGAACTAGATGTCATATACATGTTAAACTAATTTCTGGGTTGCACTAAATTAAGACACTGAACTATTGACAGTGTGTTTTGTTTATGTCTCTCTTGATAAGCCTTTGTTGTTCATTTGGCTGCCACTTTCAAACATTAGTGTAATTCCTTTTAATGAAAGCTGAGTTTAATCACTAGATTTAAATGTTGCACTGCTGAGTCTGGAATTTAAATGTAAGACTTGTGATGAGGTAATGAGATCTGGCAGTACCTTTTGTGTGCAGCTCTGCTCACAAGGAATAAAGTCTATAAAAAAGATATGGTTCAGTTGATCCCTGTTTTTCTCTCCTTTCCACTAAACCAGATATATGATTATAATATCCAGAGGTCATGTAGGTGCAAGGATTTATTTAATATTTATAACGTGTATTACATTTATTGTTTTTGTAATTCCATTGAAAGGTCTTCTTTGCAAATAAAGTTCAGAAGCTCCTGGGATTACATTTGCTATGGCGTTAGCATTCTCACTCAGTAGTTTCACAGTCAGTAGGGAAATAAAAATTTACGTGGTTATGCATTAATGTACTTGCTGTTCTGTTAGAGTGCTGGCACTCTCACAAAGTAAAAGAATGCATCATTATTATACTTGAAATCTAAACCATCAGAAGAGGTTTTATTTTAAATGAGTACATTTGGAAAGAAAGAGGGTGAATATAATGTCCATCTAGGAAAATTTTCAGCAAATAAGGGGGATCGGATAGAAGGAGCGAAGAAGAAGAGTGTAAAAAAGTGTTTTCAGAAAACTCATGAAGAAGTCTGTATAACAGGTTCCATGAGATCCTTGTATTTCTATTCTTGCAGTGCTTCTGCAGATTTGTTTCTTGGCTGTTATAGTAATTAGTAACCTGTTTCTGTAATTACATTAGCAAAACAGAGTTTTAACATAAAGTAAAACAAATGCAATTATTGGATCTAAGGCCAGTGTAAATCCAAATGTCATATATCATTTAAAGACTAGGTGGAAAATGGCTGCCTGGAAAAAATGTTTAATCCAAGACCTTTCTCACCTGCAGTGCCTATATACATGTATTAAAATATATACATATATACGTGTCTATATACATGCATACATGCATATTACAGGGAGTTTTACAAGAAGTGGCAAGCACAATATGATGATATAAAAAGCAAAATCCAACCAGCTATTCTTTATTTTTATGAATAAGCTTGATAATATGGAGCAATATGTTACAGTTCCCATCAGTGCCAAGCAAGTTTCATTAAAATCAATACCTTCTTCCCAAGAAGCTTATGTTTTCTTTAAAGCTGCCTGAAGATTTTGGTTTAATTCTTGTAGAGGAGATAAATTGGACAGGGAAATATTACATTAAGAATCACACATTAAAATTTTCATGTTTTGTATTTGGGGCAAAGTAATAAAGCTTAAACCATTCAAGGTCACCCTCTGACACACTTGATTTTTGAATTTGTGTGCTGACCCTTAAAAAATAATAAGAAAATCTTTACAGTATCTTCATTTTTTTTTAATGAATATATGGTCTTCATTACCATACCAGTGGTTTCTTCTTTTTCATTAGCTCCCAGACCTTTTTCCTAGTGCAATAACAATATTAAAGGACACTCTTTGACAGTCTCAGAGCTGCCCATAGGTTATTTGCAGGAATAATGAATGACACCTATAGTGGACAGGTCTTTCTCTCCAACTACCTGAAAGGAGGCTGTAGCGAGGTGTGTGTCAATCTTGTCTTCCAAGGAACTAGTAACAGAACAAGACAAAGTGGTCTCAAGTTGCACCAGGGGAGGTTCAGACTGGATTTAGGAAATATTTCTTCACCAAATGGGTTGCCAAGCACTGAAACAGGCTGGCCAGGGAAGTGCTTAAGTCACCAGCCTTGGAAGCATTTAAAAGATGTCTTGATGTGATGCTTGGAGAAATAGTTTAGTGGTGGATTTTGCAGTGCGAGATTAATAGTTGGACTCGACGATATTAAAAGCCTTTTCAACCTAAAAGATTCTGTGATTCTGTTACTAAATGCATCTCTTTATGCATAACCAAGATGAAATATAATGAGTGCATTTATAAATGCATTCAGTAAGACACATATATATACAAATCAAGATGCACAAATTGGTCCAGCTCCACCCAGCCTGTGAATTTACACCTGATTAGTATCTGCTCAAAGTATTCAATTCTCTTTTAAAAACAGTGCAACACAGATAAACTGTTGTATAAAACAGGAATATGGAAGTTAATTCTGTGAGGTGTCTGTTTTGTAACTTACCAGATTTAAAGTTGAAATATCTGATTGTAGTGGTCAGATTTCATGAGTGAAAAAGTTGCGCAGAATTCAATAAGAATAAAACGATTAATTTAAAATAATAAATTAAATTTATGTTACATACTCTGAGAAAACCCATATGAAGTGTTTCCAAATAAATGTGGATATAGATGAAGATCAGATGTAAGCATACTTTCCTATGAACAGGAGACTTGGCCCATATTTGCTAGGGTTTGCAAACAGGAATAATACTGAGTCAACATAACCCAGTCTGTGGTTCAAATGAGAAAACAGGTGGAAATTCACTCTGAAAATTTTTGTCCTGATAATTTACTACCCAGAATTAAAGTCCCGAGAGATAAGATTATGTAAACCAGGTGTAAGGAAAATTTTGATTAGAAATTAGCCTAACATGACAGTTTGATTCCAAATCCTCTCCTTTATGAGAATGACTGAGCTGTGCAGAGGTTAAAATCTCCATTTAAAGTAACGCACACTTTTCATTTGATTTGGGACAGAGTTACAATTGGGAGGGAGCCCCCTGGAAATATAAACACAGTCATACATGGTTTCACGAGATTATCATGGAAAAAAACGTTTGCTTCTTTTGATTTCAGTTTTATAAGATGCTTATGATTTTATAAGAATTCTACACATTTGGGTTCAAAACTCTCAAGGACGATGTAAACCTTTGGCATTTTAAATATCCAAATCAAATATCTGCCTTCCTGAAATGACTGTTGTGCACCACCATAGTAAACAAATCAGAAGAATTGATGGTAGTTTTTTTGGAAGTAAAGAAATAAATGACCAAATGCTAATTTTAAAGAAGTAATTGGAGGAATGCCAGTGGAGTGAAAGAAGTGAGGCAGAGACACATCTATAGGCAGTGGTCCACTCAAGCTGAAGCAAACATGAAAGTTGCCAAAAAAAGGCTAGTCTTTTCTGGATGTACTACTCAAAGTTGTAAGACTTGCACGTCTCTTCCTTTCAATTAGAACTTTATCATCCAGATACTCACAGACATATGGCTTTCCTAAACGTTGTTGGCAGATTTCATATTCTTATAAGAAGAGAATATGATTTATTTGTGTAATATTTTGGTTTTTTGAAACAGAAATTAGCTGGTATATTGCTTTAATTCTTTGCATAGAAGTAACACGTTTGGAATAGATAGGTAGATTTTGAATGTGTCCAGATGGTGCGCATCATTCCTGATGGAGAAAGGCAATAAGAGTTAACAAGCCCAGATGAAATCTTTTTCTTCAATTTGACTTACATAAAGGAATAATATATTATTTTTCAAATTTAACCTTTAGTAAGAAGAAAAAAAACAAGTTCCAGGCATTGAAGGAAATTGGTGCTTCATTCAAAACTAAGTTGAAATAATACTAATAGTGTACTTCAATAATTTTAGAAGATTTGATCTTGAGTACTCAAAGACCTTGTTCTATGTGATAGTTATCTGAAAAAGACAGTAGCAGAAACAGATGTTGATTGCATGGAAGGCGTAGGATTACTCCAGAATAAAAGATATAGAAACTCAGAGAAAATACTTTTTCTTGCCTCCTTTGAAAGAGTAGTTATGGAAAAAAAATTACCTACGGTAGGAAAACACTTAAAAGTGACATAAAACATAACCTGATTTATATACCTTTGAAATTCCACAGGAAATTGAATGATACAGGTGATTTGATTGTTTTGCTGTATAAGTAGGCTATGTTTTAATGGTACACATTTAGAAATGTGTAAATAAGAACTCAACAGAAAAAATGTACAACTCTGGGTAAATAAAAAAAAGGAAAAAATAGAATAAAGATTAAGAAATAAGTTAATTGGAAAATAATGCTTCATTCAATATCAGTCAGAAAAAGACAAAAGAGCCTAATGACATAAAGCTTGCAAAGACAGAAAAAAGGAATGTAGTAACATGTTTGTAGCTCTTTAAGACTAATTGTGTAGCATTCCCTTTGTCTCTATTTAAATTTAGTAGACAGCAATAAGTGGAGAGAAACCCTAAACAGTTGTACACAGACAATATACTACATAATGACCAAAAGGTTGAAAACATGAGCAGAAGACAGTTCACTCCACTTGGAAACATACAGATAAGATCTTTGGTGAGACTAATGCAAAATATGCATAGCCAGAGACTTGTATTGCATAGATGCCAAAAAGAAATGGCAGCATGAATGACTGGTTGTAAGGGCTACCTGTCAATGGAATGTGACAGCAAAAAGGCCAAAAATATTTAGGCCTAAGACATTAAAAAAAAAATCAAGTAATTGTACTGAGAAATAGAATTGTACCTAGGGCGCATCTGGAATGCTCCGCAGCTCCCAGCATCGCTCTACTGGAAACATATTAGCAATCTGGATGCAGTTCTGGGAAGGATCACAAAAAATAATATTGGATTCATGAGAAAGGTTTAAAATAGCTAGATGAAACATAAATTCATTAAAACACAGACAATTGAGACAGACATGCTAACTGAAAAGTTAGGACATTTTCCTCAATTATGTGTGGCTATGAACAACAGGAAAGAAAAATTAGGCTATTTGGAGAAAAATTATTTCAAGAATAAGATGTAATTGGTGTATGGAAACCATATGGAGAGAGAGTCTAGTACACTTAACAAAACAGTTACTAAATGTAGAAAACAAATCAATGATTGCAGAAGGATTAAGAGGACATGACAAAACATTTTTTGTACTTCTGACTTTATGATGTGTCTCTGAAAAGGACATTGTAGCATCGTTCAGGTAAGTAAGAAGTCTCAGCTGTTGTTCCTTATGCTTTAACCTAGGATTAGCTACTTGAAACTGTTATTAGCTGTTCAGAAAAAGAGATCAGCTGTACTTTTCCAAGTTTTAAAATTAATGCCTATCTGGGTGAAGCCTACGCTATGAGTATAGAGTAGGGACAAAGAGAAATCAGTCTTCATGAAAACTGATGTCTGATGTCCACAGTAAACTTGCAGCAAACACAAAAGGATGATGTAAATGCAAATATATAAAGATGATCCAAAGAGAAAAATGGGGTTTTTTAAGGTTTACATGACAAAGGTTCTGTATCTTTAAGTATATAATCTATACCACACACCACAGACCTTTTCCTTCTGGGAACTCTACAGATGCTGGGAGATCAAAATCAGCCAAAATTATCTTTCAGGCAGGTGTATGACTTTTCTGGAGTTGTGGTCCATCTTTTCTTTGTGCTGTTCTCCAACTAATATTTGACTTGGAGATTGATAACATGAGTTCTCAAGTGTGAGAGGGAGGGAAATATATGTTATTAATGCTGTGATATGTCACTCTTGGGCTAATCTTCATCTTTCCTAATTTACTTATTGCTTTCCTCCTGCTTTGTGGATATCTTCTGGTTTACCATTATGATGTGGCTTGAGGTAAACATGGATGTTTGGGTAGTCAGAGATGGCAGGATGTTTGAGATAAAGCATTACGAAGACACTAGACGCTTTATCTCTAGAATTAAGTAGCACAAAAGATTAGCTAGTATTTTCCTGTACCTGCTACTGCTGCTGTGTAAACACGAGTTATCGTTAACATGAAATGACCACATCTGAATTATGAAAGTGACTTTTAAGAAAGTTTATCCAACTTGCTTACCAGATACTTGCAGGTAAATAGGCTTAATGTAAAAATATTTAAGCCAACTGAACTTAAGTGTTCTGATTTGTTGCTGAATTTGATTAAATGTGCATTTGTGCAACTGTTTGTGAGAAGCTCTTTATGGAATACAGGATATTTAACCTTTTTTTCCTTCCTTACTGTCTCTTTTTTTCTCCATGTACTTGGTCTGTCACATAAAACCTGAACTACATAGCAGCTGTGTGCTGTAGCGTTCCTCATACTACTGATCCCCTGATCATCCAAGTCATGGACATCACAAGGTTTTCTGCAGCTCCTTGTGGCCCATGACCTTGGTTTGCATATCTTAGAAGGGTGGATATAACAAATGGCAGGGAGTTTGGTGGTGGGTGCAGACAGAACTGAATGTGGGATTGGAAAACCATCCTGGGTCTTTTAGCTTAAACAAGGCACTAAGGTCTGATGTTTACTTGGAAGGACAGCGTACAGGCTTAGAGTCTCTTTTTAATCTGGTTACATGGCTTGATTGAGAGGAATGGTGAAGACAGGTTTAATTTATCTTTACTCTGATGGTTGCAAACCCTGGTTTGTCGTCTCTGCCATATTCAAACTCTTGTACAACAGCAACTAAACTCAATGGTCTTGTTCAGGATGCTTCTGAATTTGAAAGGGCAGAGTTAGAAGTCCCTTTTCCCCTGAGGTTTCCCTATGCAGTTGTTTCTAGAATAAAAAACTAATTTTCTTTCAAAGGTAGTCTTGAAACCGTACCTAATTTGAAATCTTGTATAAAACTGAAAATGAACTATATACAACCTCTTTTAGCATGTCAGCCTTTGTCTACTTTTACTTGTCATGTACAAGTATCTGAAAATAGCTATTAATATTTTCTGGAATAGAATGTTCATATTTGAATTTAATCTGCCGACTCTAAAGTATTATATTAGTTCAGCTTGAATTTGTCCCTGGTCTCAATAGAATGAATAGAAACTATGAATTTCTACTTCCACAGAAAGAGGTACAATAGGTCTACATTTTTTATAACCCTTAGATTAGAGTCAGAAAATAAAGGAAGGATCAGTGACTGTAAATCAAAAAGATTAGGACTCATATATGAATGAACTTTGATTTATAAACAGGTTGCAAGGTCAAGTAGAATAAAATTATTTGCAGCAATGAAATTTATTGTTTGCTGAATACTGAAGAGTTATGAAGCAATAATTATCAAGAGTATTTTTGGTATGTCTCAGTAGTGCAGTATATTTCCTCCTAAATTCCCAGGTCAAAATATCTTTCAAATCTTATACAGAAAAAAAAAGTAACATTTAGTATTTTTGGCTCTGCAACATAATTATCTGAAGTTTATCTTCTTCAATTCTTCATTTATAATTGCCTTATTTTAAGCTGCCTGGAAATTCTTTGCACTAATTATACTTCTATGGCCAGATAAAACAGGTGAGAGTAGTCCAAAGAGAAGATGTTACTTCTCAAAGAATTATAATCATTTAGCTGAAATGTTATTCCAGGATTCCATGTTTCAGAGCATTGCTAATGAACAGTTAGTGATGGTATTTAAAATGTATCAGTAAAACATACTAAAGACATAACATTAACTGCTTTCTGAGATAAAATTAACTGATGGCCAGCTGTTGCTAGAAGACAATGCAAATGAGGCTTCTTAGTGCTCAGAGGCTTCTCTGTGCTATTAGGGCTGTGCTATTTAGGTACCTAAATCAGAAAATATTGTTTTGAGTCTGAGGTTTGTCTGCAGTGACTGTCAGGTTTCTGTTAAAAATGAGACATACTGGTATTAATTATACAATATTTTCCCTCCCAGAGCACCATTTCTCAGATGCTGGAAGTAATAACACTGAGCATTTCTAATGGAAGTGGCTGATTAAAAAGGTATTTGATACAGTTATTTTTGTCAAAGTTAGCTTACTCTGCCAGCCATGGGGTAGGTGTTAGTGAGGGAGTGAACTGAATCTCTCCTCTGCATTTTATTAGACTGTATTCTCCATATGATCACACTGAGAGGTAAAAAGAGAGGCAAACAAGGCTCAGGTCCATTGCTCCCTATTGACCAACTGGAGAACACTTGGGGTTAATGTTTTTCTCCTCTGGAGTCAGAAACAATTAAAGACAAATTTTCAAAGAATGCATACATCCATTAAAAACAGCTGAACAAAATATCTGAACATTGACTAAACACAAATAATTCTTAGAAATGTTTTTTTTCAAATTTATAATGTCAAATACGTTTTTTAAGTTTAAAATCTTGCTGAAATAGTCTGTATTAAAGGAATTCTTTAGACTAGAGGGAATTTTACAAATCAAGATGTTTATAGCATCACTAAGTAAGAAACACACACACACTCAATCAAAATTATCTAAATAAAGTTATGTTTTTACTACTTTTACCACTTAATTTTATGCCCATCTGCAATATTTGACTTCTGAATTCGTTTCGAACTGAGAAAAGTGAACTATACCAAGCTGTGATATGGCTTTGCAATGGAAATAAATATACAGTAGGTGTGTATAGTTGCAAGACTGTAAGTCACAAAGAAAATTTGTAGCTAAGGTTAAAAACAAAATGATCGTCACAAGGAATTCTTATCTGTTTTTCAGATCTACTTCTACTTTGATCCTTTTTCTTATAAATTCTCTTCTCACTGATATCATGCTACCAGTTGATCCTTCAATGGCCTGTGTTCTATATATTATAATTTGAATGTGTTTTGATGAGAGAACATGCAGTTCTTTTGGTGTGCATCAGGGCCTTATGAAGTACAGTTCCTTGTGCTCAGTGGGCTGGAGTAAGAGAGTGCATGTGGACAATCTGTGTTACCAGCTTGTACATGCATTTCAGCATCCATCATTATTGGCAAGAGTTGGGATGATTAACAGGGGAACTGAGCTGGCTGTCACTTCTATAATAAGGCAGTTGAAGGGATGTGTACTTGCTCCTTGATTTCATCGGATACCAAATTATTGACTCATTTCCCATTTCTTGTTGGTGTGCTATTCACCATCTGTCTTCTTCTCTGATTGATGTCGATTTCCTTGTGGTGGGTCAAGGCTGGTCTTTACCCTCCTTGTGGCCTCAAGTCCTAGTTCACAGAGGCAACAAAGGATAATGCCTGGCTGTTAGACGTGAGGTAAGCACCACAGCACATATGTTAGTGTTTGCTTGTGTATTATGTGCTGGAAGCTATAGTTTCAGTTGAAGTATCTGTTTGTGTTATTGAGGAACTTCCTAATGACTGCCAAAGTACTGATTCATCCTCCGACTCTGTAATGCAATATATCTACTCATTCTTTTCATGTGCTTTGGAGGTGCTAAATTGTAAAGCATTCCAGTAACTAAACATCCAAGTTAGTACTGGCTGTTATTTGTGCTGCTACAGTTTGTAAGTTTAGGGTGAAAAGGACATAAATCCTGATGGAGACAATATAGAGTCACCAGATTGGAAAAGACCCACCGGATCATCGAGTCCAACCATTCCTATCAAATACTAAACCATGTCCCTCAGCACCTCGTCCACCCGTGCCTTAAACACCTCCAGGGAAGGTGACTCAACCACCTCCCTGGGCAGCCTGTTCCAGGGCCCAATGACCCTTTCCCTGAAATCCCATATCCTATAGGCCAGGACCAAGTGGAGGTGCTCCCTCTCTCCCTGGACGTAGGGACCAGGTTGCCTGGCCTGCAATGCAAGTTCCTCACAGATGGTATGGATACAATGGCAAGAAATGGTTCCAGTTGTTTCAAGAATCACAAATCAGTCTTGTGGCTTCCTGCGAGCTGAACAATGACTACCCTAGAAAATTTCACAAACAAAGAACCTGCAGTCAACTGCGGATACAAGCTTTGCTGCTAGGCACAACTGACTTTGCAATGCACATGCTTGTCTGAACAAAACCTGATTTGAATCACAGCTGGCCTGTGTGCTTGAGGAAGTTTCTTCTTCAGCAGATGGCAGTAATTTTTTACCAAACATTGCAGAGAGCTAGACATTTATTGAAAGACACATGCTCGCTGCATGGTAACCATGTGCATCTCTCATTTGTATAGTGCTGCCAAAACCTTCCACTGGCATGGTTTGTATTTGCATAACTAACTTTAACTTTAGGTCCAGAATGCAACACAGAAAGGGGCTTGCACAGATTTTTCCCAGCACATCCTAGAAGATTTGATACTGCACAGATTTAAAAGCCTGGATGCTCAGTTAACAGCAAACGCTGTAAAATCTTTCCTCGAGTCTGCTCACTAATGTCAGCCAAAATCACTGGTTCTACTATTGGGAGTTGTCACTAAGTTCAAGAAAGTGCAGCAAGCACTACGAATCTCTTTCTGGGGCTTCAAATCCTATATTGTCTTTTTATGATAGGATTGTAGAATAGGATTGCAGGTTTTCCAAGTTCTGAAGTTGAGTGTAATTTTGGTCTTAGACTTGCATACCACATATACAATCAATGTATAATGCATTTTGCACACTGCAAACCCTGCCTTAGAGATGAAGTTATAGTCAAGCTGAAATAACAAGAAAAAAATAGCATGGGCTGTAAAGAGCTAGCATTTAAAAAAAATCAAATGTGGAAAACTGGTCTATCTTACGGCAGAGAAAAAGTAAATGCTAAATGAAAGTCTGTTTGAATTTGTAACAACACCGATAACTAAAACTAAGAAAAACCAACTTCATGAGTTTAAATTTTCCTGTTTCTTACTTCTCTAAACTGTTTTTTACATTACAAAAATGAAGACTATTTAAGAAATGGAGAAGAGAGTGGCCAGTCAAAGAAAACAAGAGACACACATCACTTCAGCAGATAGGTTCACAGCTTCAGTTAAAACCTCCCTTCTCCTATGCCCAGAAATGAATGGAATGTTTCTTTTGCAGAAAGATCTATACAGCGTTTAGGTCAGGATAAATGATAACAATTGCGCTCTGTACACTTTGTACTTCTGTAGCAGAAAAAATGTTAATATCATTTGTCAACAATATGATGATGGATGAGGCTGAATCTTAAGCACAAAAATAAAAAGCTGGAAACGAAAACTATATAAAAACGATGACCATTTAAATGCTTACATGCTAACAGCATAGCTTTTTGCACAAAACTTTGGCAGCTGCTTATTCAAGAAAAAGACAATAGTGTCATTCCTTTCTTCTTTAGGGTCCATGTGGTGTCCAAATTCAGTGTGTGAGGGGAGAAAAGCATTCCAGGGAGGAGCCAGTTGTGGGGATGAAAGAAATATTTATTGGAAAGATCTTCATGACAGCAGCAACAGCAGGGGTAGAGGAAGGGATTAGTTGTCACTGGTGGAGTTATAAGAGTCTCTTCCACAGATTTCTGCTTTGGACATTCCCCTGCTCTGCTGAATGCATACGTGTTTGATTCTTACAGACCTAATGGTGTGTGCAGGCTTACAACAGAAAATGCAACATGAAGATAGATCCCCTAAACAATGCAGCTGTGTACTTCTGTATTCAAATGTTCTTGCAGGGTTTTAATGCAAGATAAACATCTCTGTATTCTCATAGCATTTGCTAGTTTGAGATAAAATAGTTCATTAAGCTAAGCCATGAGTGTGTGCAGAGGTATGACCAAACACTGCAGAAAGATGTCCTAATAAATACATATATATATATGAATAATTGCACCGGTGCATGGCCAAACCACTCTACTTGTGATAATAAAACACCCACAAGTGTGAGATTATTTGAAAGGAGGGGGGAGCAGGAATTGGCTCCTTAGCTTTTGAAAGGAAGTGTGATGCTTCAATGAGTCTGGTGCATCTGCTTTGGGGTGGGAATTCCTCACATGGAAACCCAGAACCACGAACACCCAGACCAGATGGAAATTTGGGACAGGGAGTAAAGATAACTTAGCCAATCCCAGCTGCCTTGGATGGAACAATTGGTTGCTCAAACAGTGTGGGCTTAAGACTGAATGCTGAATGAATAGGAAAACCCAATAATCATTCAGACATGTTTTACCTTACTTTTTAATAAAAACAGAGTTCTGCTTTATTTGAAAGGATTTTTCTTTATTTGAAGAAATACGTAAATAAAACTCAGGCAAAATATTAAAATATGTTGGAGGAAACAAACTTTAACAATTCCACATGTTTTTTCAGATATTGCTAAAATCTGCTGAATCTGCTCAAACACAGCTATCATTTCTATGTGTACTGCGCATTGTTCAACACTTCAGCTAATTCAGAGAATTTTGGCATTCTAAAACCCTCTTTTTTGTTTTATTTTGTTTTATTTAAAATTGATATACCATATTCTGTTGAGTGAGCAGACATCTTGCGAACAATTAACAACATCAATATTTATATTGCTATTTGGTTTCAATTTACAAATATTAAAATGATAGATAATAAGCATATTTGAAAACTAAGTAATTTTGGACGTCTAACTTCAGAAAATTATGTTTGGACATTTTAGCTGTTGTTTCATTACTCAGTAAATTAAAGGAATAAAGAGTGCACATTATGAATACAGGATTCAACATACAACATGTAGCTCTTTAGGTCTTTGTTCTTATACGCGTTTCCCTCACACTCAGTGGATCTTTCTAGTGGATTTCAGTACTTAACATCTTAACATCTAACAGTTTTGTGATAATCCAGTAAAGACTAGAAAGAGTTGACTCTTTTCTTGCTCATTATAAAAAAACCAACAAAGGAGTAAAAAGGATATATATGCATATATAAATTGATATATATCATAATTAGGACACATTTTTGCATACCTAGGCCTATCACTTCTCAAATGTGTTTCTTCATTGCATTCTGAGTAGCTTCAACCAAAAAGCTAGAAAGAAATATAGTCAGAAGAAAATCATTCCAGCATAGGAGCAACTAATGTGGAGCTACCTGGGAGAAACAAATAAGATATTTTACACACTTGCAAAGATCTTAACATAGTGGTAGATGAATTATGGCTGGAGTCTGGTCTTGCATGGTACAAATGCCAAAAAAAAAGATGACTGATAAAGACTGTTGTATGGCAAAAAGCCTAATTAAAGAGGCACATCTTGCAATGTCATTGTGTCTCACATAGAAGCTAACTAAACCAGTTTGGACTCAGTCTGTTTTGTGGTTAATTGACATCTTGAACTCATGACCCCTCAGTGCACGCTTCAGCCTAATTAAAAAAAGATTTTCAGTCTCTACTACTGCATCCAAAGACTATATTGGCCACATAGTCAGCAGAAATACTTTTCTCTGACATCTCCAGTTCCATTCCTCAGAGCAAAAGGAAGAGGTTTTGTACAGTTTTAAAAGTCCTCAAAGCAAATTTGCAAAAAGCAGAGTACTTACAAAGCACTTTAGTTTAAGAGATGGCAGTAAATTTGATATCAGGCTGTAATAGGTTAAATGTGCATTCAAGAACAAAAATAAACCCTGTGTAAATTAAATGATTGGTCACCTTTTCAAGATACATCAGAATCTCAGTTGACAGTTTAATGACACAAGTGGTGCCTAGATAGGCACTAAAAACAATGGTAGTGGGGACAAGGAATTTCTAGTGGTACAGTTCTAGTTATGATTTCCAGTGTTGAACATTAGGACTTCCAGTGTCATTAGATCAGTTGTGGTAAAACTATTTATTTATTTACAGAAATTTATTCATCTTATCCAGTGCATCCTACTGAATATAGGGATTATCATTAGCTTCACACTGTCAAACCCAGCTTTTAGAGCATTGCTAATTTGAACATTCAAATCATGATTGATAGTTTCTATAATGTTCTTAATTGATTCTGCATGTCGATAGAGAGATTATTCGTCTGAATTGTAAGTAGGCGAGACTAGCAATGTATCTGGAGGAATTTCTCCAGAAAAGAAGCACTAGAAGTAGCACTTTTCTGCATCGGAAAATCAGAGATAATGAAGGCAGTGAGAAATACATCTCTCAGCACTGCACAAAAGAAAGCAGAATTTAGCAGGCAAACAATATGGAGAAAGACAGGGAGAATACATAGTGGAAAAGATAAAAAATGCTTCCAATCCTACTGCACACCTAGGCCCTGTTCAAAAACTCCCTTGCAATCCTTTGGAAAGCTTCCTGCTGACTTTTGGATGCTCTTTTATATTGATTTTTTTTTAAACAATTGAGGTCTGTTGCTTTTGCAGTAAGAGGAATCTTAAACCAGGCTACAGTCTCCATATGTCTTCAAGCAAGACCTTGAATCGTCTGGGTGGTGTACGTGGTTTATTCCTCAGGACAGTGGGCAGCTGCAGGCTTTTCTCTAGCTGCCAGGATAATGTTTATGGAGTACTTCTGCACTTACCACTCTCGCTTTTGACTACACATTATATATGAAGGAATATTAATGCTTGAGCTGTGGTTTTTCCCATTTTAATAATGGCAAAAAGACAAATATAAGATTTCAAACTACTGTATAGAAAACAGGGTAAAAGTGCAACGTACAGTCATTGGTTGAAGTGTGATTTCAGCTTGAGAGAGCTTTTCTCTGGCAATGGGAACAAGCTGTCACATAGCACAGGTAGCTTCAGGAGGCACCCTCTTACTCAGTAGTGAACTTTGAAACCCTGTGCCGATGGACTTAAAAATACATACATGTTTAAGTGATTTAAAATGAGAACAGTAATACAATACTGGCATGGAAATAGCTCTAAATACGCTAAAAGACCTAATTGTCAATAATTCCCAGGACCTGGAAATTAAACAAAACTTTCTGTGGTGCAAGTATACTGAACCAGTCTTCTATTGGTTTCATAAAGCCATTGAACCCTAAACCCAGTGGGTATTGAAAGTCTGGAACCTATTCTATGTATCTGTGCTTTGTGTTAGGAGTGCCTAAGAAAATACTTAGAGGAAAGTTATAGGGAGTTTATTAGGAAAAAAATTTGTTCTTTTCTTGGAACTACCCATTAAAATTTCATCCTTGCTAAAACTGTCTAATGGTGTGTTTAAAGCTTTAATTATTTTTTAATAAACCATTCTTTAATGAATTTTTATAAAGATTTATTTTTTATTAAACACTATTTGTCTTTTTTTGCACCACAACCTTTAACCTTATTTATTCCGGATTTAATTTTTATGTGCTTTTGCTTCAAAGAAAGTGTCTTGTCTGCAGTTAGTCCAATGACAAGACAGGAGGCAGTAAATGTACAAGTAAAAAAAAAATATCCTGGAAGTAAAAAAAAAAGTATTCCTAAGTGGGGATCTGACAGAGAGCTCTAATATGACCAGGAAAAGCACTACTGGACAAAATCCAGAGAAGGAGAAATAGGGACTGGTGCCAGGTACTGTAAGGGCAAAGGCTTGGGATAGATGTGCAGCCAGCAAAATGTCAGTGCTGTTGGTGTGGAAAGCTGCCACTTAAAGCTGTGATGTGGCAGGGGATCAGAGACAACTGCTGCTGCAGCTCCACACAGGGAAGAAACAACATCACATAACAGTTAGTCTTTGTCACTCAGTTTTGAAGACTTGCCTAGGTTGTCAATCAACCTTTTAAAAAAAGTATTATGCTGCTGGATGACTCTACTCTACTTTTTTTTTTTTAAATCTGCAGATGTTTTTGAAAAATAACACTGCCTTCTTTCTTTCCTCCCTGAAATACAAAGCAGGAATCAAATTTGCTTTTGTTTTTCACAAGAATATTAATTTTCTTTTGCTGTGATAATCAAAGAAGAGAGATTGTTTACATGTGTTTTACAATATGCATAGTTTTGTGCGGATTAGTGAAACCCAGATGATGAAAACGTCCATTTGCATAGACTTCCAAATGTCAGGACATTTGTCCAGGTTTGTTTATGATAATCATTTCCGCTGACGTGTAGATTTATATGCTTGAGCTTTTGTTTTAAAAGCCAAAGGCAGAAGCTGACCTTGTTGTCTCGGATAACTGACTGAAACCATGAATTTTGTTTTCATAGTCAAACATCCTCTTCAATGCCTCGCATTGTCATTTGGGACTGAATTCTTTTCTTCTTTCATTAAATACCATGGAGAGGGCCAGCAGGGGTGGGGTATGACTATACCCAGCATTTTATTGCTTTGTTTGTGAAATTGTTCAACACTGATTCAGATTATTAAGGTTTTAAGGGCCCGAATGTACAAAATCATCATTCCCTATTTTCCATTGTAGTCTATGGCAGCATACAAAACCTGCCAGATTTCAGCTTTCACCCTGATCAAGGATAACTATATAATTTCAAACCTACTCATCAGTATATCACAGAATCACTAGACTGGAAAAGACCCACAGGATCATTGAGTCCAACCAAAATATGACAAGATAAAAGAAGCATGCCAAATATATTCATTATTAATATTGTACAGAGATAAACATTTCACTGTATGGATGAGAGTGACCAAAAAACTTGGATGTAAATTCAGAGAGATATTGGGGCACAGTGTGAGTTTAGTGCATCTCTGGAAATCTGAGATGTTTTAATCAGTTCTGTGAAAAAGTATTTTAAAATTGACATTATTTAGAAAGGACCTGCAGGTTTTTTGAAAGCCTGACTGAGAAAGTGAGTGACCAGAAAAGTTCAACATATTTAGTTTATCCAGGCAAGGTTGAAAAGTTCAGCAGGAATCTCTTGCAAAAAAGGATACATGACTCATGAATCTAAGAGAAAAAAAGAAACCCGAGCTGTAAGAAGTTTATTGTCTAGGTAAGTAAATGCTACCAAATGCCTTGATATATTCTTAATTGTTAATATAAAGTTAAACTAACTCTCATATACAGGAAAAAGCTTATTATCACTTCCAAAATTTAGCTAGTGTTGGACAAAAGCTGAAACTGGGTACAATTTAGATATGTTAGAAGATAACAATGCTTTAAAGTCAGGAAAAGGAATCATGGAGAATATAAATAACTATACATAAATTTATAAATGTATTTTATACCTAAACTGATGGGTATATATTTTGCTTTTCATTGATAATGCTGTAAACTTGTGATGTTAGCTGACATTGTCTCTAGAAAAATTATGATTCTACACTGTCTTCAAGGATTGTTCTGAGCATCTATCAGAAGTACTACAGGTACACACAGGTAAGAGACTATTAAGCTTAGGACAGATAGCAGGCAAAGGTTGATACATAAGTGTAAACCTAAAGTATATACAATGCAGACACTGCCAATTTAGAATGACAGCTGGAAAGTTACCAGTATTTAAGTAATTTATTTTATATATGCTTTGCTTTATAAGATCAAACATTATCTGCAAAAGAGACAAAGTTTGATCACTGTAAACTGTTTTCTCAGTTTAATTACTGACTGTCATCTTATTTTACCATATATTTACCAAGTTTCACCCAAAAGACAAAGGAATGACCAAGTGTATATGGAAAAACCTATTATTTTTCATAGAATAGTTTGGGTTGGAAGGGACCTTAAAGATAATTTGGTTCCAACCCCCCTGCCACAGGCAGGGACATCCCACTAAATGAGGTTACCCAAGGCCCCATCCAACCTGGCCTTGAACACCTCCAGGGATGGGGCAGCCACAGCTTCCCTTGGTAACCTATTCAAGTGTCTCACCACTCTCATGGTGAAGAAATTCTTACTAATGTCTAGTCTAATAGAATTTTAGTTTCATGTAATACTAAGGAGACCTTACAGAAGGAAAATATTGATTTTTTAAATATTTTTCCTATATTTTCAGTGCCAGATTATTGTAAGGGGGTTCCATACATTTCTCTTTGTATTTTGACATTCAAGTTCAGAGCTGGTTACATACCTGAACACCTAGAGCCAATAAAAACAAGAAAATCTGGGATATATTAAGAGTCTAAAGGCACAGGAAGTGGAAAAGCCACAGTCATTGTGCATGACCATGATTTACTGTAACTTCAGGTTTGGTTGTAAAATACTGCTTATCATGCAGGGTATTATATTAATGACTATAATCCTGATAATTTATCAAATTAATTGAGAAATGTTTCATTACATGTTTTATAGAGAAGGGCCTTTGTAATGTTTTCTTCATTAGGTCTGAATCAGTTGAGTTCATATTTTAATACTGATTTAACTTCTGTCAGATGGCACATTGCTTTACACTTCTGAAGACCTGTTTTTTCTATTGTACTTTCCATCTAATTTCAGAAAGATTTTCTTAATTCCATTATCTATCATTGACAAACGACGACTATCATCTTTTTCATTAAGGTATTATTTACTTTTACTACAATACTACATTAAGTGAAGAAGTGTTTAGAACATTTTGTAACATTACTATATTAAATAAACTTGGGGTATGGATTTACTATTCTTAAAATAGCTCTTTTATTATTGGTATATATAGATATGCATTTATGTCATGTGTCCATGTGACTCAGATACGTAAATAACCCCAATTTCTAAGTTAAATGACGCCCGCCTCCCCCTCCCCTGGCACCAGTGGCAGGGAAGAGGTTGACAAGGGTTGCGAGGTGCACAGTCCTTGAAGATGTGGGTCCCCTTCCAATTAGAATGACAACAGGTCCCAGTTGGCTAGGGTATAAAATGGGGTCCCACTTGGAGGGCCAATTTAAATCAGTTTCTCCTTAGAGCTGCAGGCCTGCAATGAGGACTCTCCCTTTAGATTACGATGCTGCCCAAGATAAATTCCCTGGAACCATGTCCCCTCCATTTGGTAAGGGATTATTTCTTCTGCATCCATCCTTGAGTGAGCTCTCACCCCTTTGGCTGAGCAATTCTACCTTGAGAGATAGATTTCTTTGTGTGAGTGATTGTATGCATTTTGGGACAGCCTTCTAAAGTTGTAAAACTTAGAAATTCTTAAGGTAGTTGTGTAGTAATACTCCCAACCGACATCTAGACTTGTGTTTTATTTTGGTTTGCTGGAGCGCTAAGTAAATCCTCATTTTTTTTCAGTGACTGGTTGTCTGATTTGTGGGTGTGTCTGCGACAATCTCCTCTGCTTTATGTGGCTATCCTAGGCTGTATTCAACCTGTTTTATTTTTATGAGATTTAGGAAGTAAAGAGAAGTTCACCTGTGACTTAGTTATATAAAAATTGAGAAAAAATAAACCTGAGACCTTACACATGATGCACCTAAGAAAACATAGCTCTTGATTGTTATTCTAGATTTCTTTTACACTGAAAACCTGGATTTGCTTAGCAACTTCCACCATAAACTCAGTGACCAACATTCTTCCAACATTTTTTTTTCTGATGACCTACATAACTGGTGAAAACAATAGAATCCCTCCATTTACAGCTGTGTCAAGGTCTTTTTCTGTTCATCCAACAAGAGTTGGTGACATGATATATTTTCTTCTTCATATCCAATTTTTCTTAAATTGCTTAATTCCTTAACTAAGTTTTGTTTGATCTACAGGTCTAAGTTTAGTTTAAATTGTGTTAGTTGAGCATTTAGCAGGAAATCATATTGATTTGTTTGATGAATGATACTATGTATTACTACAAACTTTGCCTTTGGTGGCTTTTGGTCATCATTTAAAAAAAACTCCAAACCCCTAGTCCTGTCTTGCCTATAATGCAAATTCTGCCAAAACAACATTGACAATGCAACACAAACTCTATAGAAATCTGCTGTTATCTTGGCAGCAAACTATCTCTGACCTCTGCGACCGAAAGCCGTACCATAAAGAGGACAACAAATAGTAGAGCAGCTTCACGGAGATTAAATCTTTGTATCTGGAACAACAATAACAAAAAATACCAGGTTACAAACAAAGCTGTGTATGTACCACACAACTGTCATTACTGTTCTTACTGAATGCCTGCAAGAATCAATGTGCAATCATCACACCAAGACTTTCGGTCAATTCCGTATGGAAGGTCTTCCTATCCTGTTCTTGATAGGGCAAGAATCTTGTTAAGCTCTGGGATGATGTTGTAGAGCCTTTCAGTTTTTGGGTTTTTTTTGATCAAAACCACGCACTTGCAGGCTTGGCAATGCTGGTCTGGGTATAAGGCACATGTTGGACAATTAGCTGCAAAAGTCATTTTAAACAGATAATCAAAATGTGATGAGGAGCTGGGACTTGGGACAGTTAAAAGAAGAAAGACTCAATCAGGGAATGCTGCATAGCATCATGTTATTCATAAAGGGGGCATTGCAGCTAGAGTGTTTGCTGTAACAAGTAACAGGTACTCTCAGAGTCTATCAGCCAAAACCAATTTAAGATTGTATGGGAAACTGTGTCTGTGCACTGTTAAAGTGTTAAGAAAATCGGGTGACTTCCTCAACAGCTGGATTGAAAAAGCTGAACTGCTTGTATGATTGGGCATCTATTATCATGTTAACATCCAAATGAAATGGAATGGAAATTCCCTACTAGAACTCATGATATTAAGGGGCTGTGAATCCCCAAACCTGGGGATCTCCATCAGTGTGAAAAGTGGGAAGCAATAGATTAATGATGACCAAAATGTATGAACTCAAAGAATAATGTCTGGTTGCAACTGTTCTCACCTCTGTCTGTCTTTGGTTGTTTTCCTTCACAGAAACCTCACAGAGATTTGAGAAAAGAAAGGAATTGTCCATGCCTTTACAAAAATTAATCCTCCCAGCAAAAGAAAAAAGAAAAACTATTAAATCAACAATTTCTTTAATGCTGAACCTCTCCTTGTGAGTGGCTGAACTTCATCATTTGGGAGCACTAGAAACAGCTTCCCTTAATTTGATACTTTGTGTGTGCTTAAGTCAGTGATGAATGAATATCGTGCCAGACAAACCTTCAAAAGCAAAAGAATGAGTTTGTTTTTAATTAGAACCTGTCCTTTTTTAGAAACAACAATTTAAATCCTTCAGCTTTCTCAAATTTACCACTCTATTTTTGGAAATGTATCTCTAAATATTTGCCAGTACGTATATGTCCATGTCACCACCCCTCCTAGATCTGACATCTGTTTATATCACAGACTGCATGTAGTAGTCTTGTTATACTGGATACAAATTTACATTTTAGTAAGTTAATTTATTTCAGCTGTTCTAATGTCAGTTTCCCTTCATTTAAATACCCTGATGAATTTTGGATATTGTATGGTTTAGTTCTTTTAATTATTAGAATTCCAACTGATTAATCCATAGGTAAAAGACATATTAGTTTTGTATTTTATCAAGGTTGTTAGAAATAAGTAATCTATTGTGATTTACATTTAACATTGGGAATACACAAAAAAGATGCATACATTTTTTCACTTGTGAATACCATGCCAGAATATTTTTCTACAGTGAGGCCAAGATTCAGAATGATATTTAGGCATTTAATTCCTATTTCACAACCACAGGGTTTCATCTTTCAAGCACTTCAAAGATTCTGGTTCCTGCTAAGTCTTAATTACATAGGACCCTGGTACCTGTTTGGCATTTCACCTTTTCCTGAAAAGATCACACAATGCTTATTCACATGTAACATGAAACTCACTCAGTCTTAGGTTGCTTTCTAGTCCCTCATTTTCCTTTATAACTCCTTTTAACCAAATGTTTTAGTCTTTTTTTTTCCATAGCTAGAGAAGTGCTTCTTTTCTCAGTAACTTATAGTTTGGGTCCCAGCCTTGACTCTCACAGAGAAAGAAAGGTAAGAAAACATATTACAAGAAATAACAGTATTTTCTGTGGTAAGACGAATCATATTTCACCTTTACAAATATATTTCACCATGAAAATATATTTCACCATGAAAATATTAAGTTACACATCATAATAATAAATAGATATGAGTGCGAATGTCAAGGAACATGAAAACCTTTCAACAGTATTCCACCTCTTTAAAAGGACCTTAAACCGTAAAGGAGATTATTGTCATGCATTGTTTATTGTGTCTAAAATTGCAAAGCGTTATGACGTATTTATCTGTGTAATTGAATAGCTTCCTGGACAGCAGTTTTGGATGCACCACCACTGTTTAAAGAAATCTTTAGAAATACATATATATATAGAGAGAGGGAGAGAGAGAGAGAATTACTTTTTAGAAATAAGTTTAAATATAACATTGCAGACTTACTAGATGCAACAACTGCAGTATCCTTTTCTAAAGCTAGCTCTCACTTAAACCTATTCACTCAAGCTCAATTGAATTTTGCGTTGTGGGATTTGGACCAAAAGAATCCTTGGTTCTAGGTTATAAAGGAAAAAATAAGCAAAACATAGTTTTGCGTGAGTAAAGTCTACTGCATAATGCACCTTCTAATGAATTACATATCTAATGGAAATATTGGAAACATATTGGAAATCTAATGGAAACATTTTGAATAGATCAATAGCATATCTGTTGAAAAACCATTTTTTAATAACATTTTTGGCCATAACTTTATCTGAGAGTCTATGGAATTTAATCTTGCAATCTAATTAACTCCACATGCTTGTGATCCCTCCTGCTTCTGTTTACTGTTGTATGGTACAACTGAATGATCAAGTTATCTGACAGTGCAAGCTCACTGATGATTTAATGTCATAGATAAATACTTTCAAAGCAGCATAAAGTGCCTTTGATGTCAATTGCATGTATGGATTACATACTGAAACAATAGAGGAATGTTGCATTAGAAAACATAATTATCCAGATATAGGCAATGCTCAGAGGGCCAGGTATGAAATATCTTTTGATTGACCAACTCATATAAATTTTTCTTGTAACTATTCTCTAATCCAGGCACATGAGGGAGAACATCTTGCAGGGCAAAACTCTTTTGACTCGTGGCTTGTTATGCTTCTGATCATTCATTCTGTAGTGCTGTGTGACGTTCCCTGCTTGCTGGAACGGCATCATTTCCATGGCCTTCACAACCCTTTGGAGTTCATAAGCTCTGTGCTTCTCTGAGAAACAAAGGACAAACAAACCCCCAAAAACTTGTGAAAATAAAGGGGAACTCAAGGAACACAAAAAGTAGGTGTAATCTAAATCTATCATATCTCCTAGAAAATAATATGAATGATATATAACTTTTAAATGAACATAACAAACTAAATCACAGTTTTGGAATTTTTACTGCGAAGAAAGAAATCTTTCCACAAAGACATGAGAAGAATCACAAAATCACAGAATGGTTGAGGCTGGGGGGCTCTCCGAAGGTCGTCTTGTTCAACCCTCCTGCTCAATCAGGGCCATGTAAAGCTAGTTGCTGTGGACCATGTATATGGCACAGACATGTAATATGGCTGTATTCAATCAAAGTGCATTGTAATCATCCTTAAACATGACTTTGTTGAGTGAGGTAAGATATAAGTAGAACTATTACCTCATATTATATGCATCCTAGAGAAAAGATACTCACACATAAAGTAAGTATCCTGCTAATTTTAATGTTTTTTTCTTGGTATGTCAAATCTTGGAATATAATTTTTAATTGATGTGAAAGAAGAGGAATTGGAAGAAATATTAAACCCCCCCATTATTTAATCCTCAAACTGTGATGAAGTGAAAAGTAGCTGCTGTAGTAAAGAACAAGTTCAACAAAGTGAAACTGGGCCCATGGGAGCTGACATGGAGTTGCTGGCTTTGCAACTTCTGTTGTGGACATGCAAATCATATGATGCTGCACACTGGAATCTGAGAATCTGACTGATTACTAGGAACCATGATTCATCGCCTCTGCTTCAGATGTGGGACATATGTTCTCAAATTCTGAGCTATGATGGTGCCATTTGTGCAAGGAATACATCTGGTATTCACAAGAGACTTGCAAGAAAAAATTGCTTGAAGCCAGTTTCATTGATGGTGAACCTACTTTTGAATTAGCTGTATTCATTGTATGAGTGTCAATATGCTTTCCTTAGGAAATGTAGCAGGGCAGGAGATCAGAAAAAAACCTGTGGATCCTTGATTTACTGGTCTGACACATCTCTAGATAACAGCACAAATAATCAAAGGCCAAGAATTTAGGCTTGAAAGGCCATCAGAAGTTCAAAAAAACAGCTTATATTTTGCATAGTGTCAACATTTTTGCCTAAACAGCCTACTCACTTCATAGAACTAAAAATCCTTTTCTGAAAAGGTACACCTGTCATCTTGGTCTCAAATGAGTGAATGTAGGCCATTGAGTGTAACGACTACTCTTCTGCTCAAAATGCTTCCTGAATCATAATAGGGAAATGCTAGGGGGGATCCAGGAAATTTCTTGATATCCTCTTAAGAACACATGTGTTTTCCTCCTGTACATATGTAAGAAAAAAAAAAAAGAATTAACTCCAATACAATTCAGCTTGACCAAATGAGCTTCACAGGAGAGTCAAATGAAAGCTGGCTTCCCTATACACCCACCTGGATCTGTGTGTTCAAATATTTTTCAGTTTCACCATCTAGTATGTTGTTATTCGTCCATAATGCTTTCCTGAGTTCTATACTGGTTGTGGTACAGCAACAGTTATGGAAACACCACAAATGTTTTTTCTTATTGTCTCTTCCATGGTTATCTTGTAGAAAGATAAACAGACGCACAAACATGCTTCCAACTGCCTTTGAAACTGTAATTCAGAAAATACTGTATCTATTCCTTTCTGAACATTAATTAATAACCTTTTTAATTAATCAAAGTTCTCTGAAAGAATGGGTCTCACCACACAGAAATTTTAAAATGTATTCCTGTGATTTATTATTCAGAATGCAGTAAAGACAATTCCTGTTAATGAACAGAAATGTTTTGTATTGGTGTGGCATCACAGTTGTGTAATACTTAGTAAATACTTGGGAACACCATAAACATTAACTTCTTGTTATTGTTCATCCAAACCTAGGATTAGTGTGATCAAAACCAGATGAATGAGGAAAACAGCTACTGTTTTAAATAGTTCACTTGTACATTTTCCAGGCAGAAGACAAACTAGCTATAAATCACTGTTGGTCAGTTTAATGTGGCTTTCAGAGTCTCACTAGAGTAAAACCAAACTCTAGAATCATTAGAATGTAATATTTTCCATGGGTGTGGTGTTAACCCAGACACAGGGATAGAGAAGCACACACTACATGCTGCTTTAAACATCATTGCAGATGATTCTCACGTTTATTAGAATGTGAAATGCATGTTTAGTTGAAAAGTTGATGATTGCTTCATATTGAAAAGGGCTTTATAAAATAGATTACCCTACATCATTAAACATTGTGTTATAATGGGTATTATGTGGCTGTTCTGCAAGGAAGGTGGTTGTATTTAAGCAGTTCCCACCAGAAAATTAATGAAAATAATTCTATTCTCACTGTGGCTAGTTTAATTTTATCATGGTTATTCCACATCATCATGAGATGAAGACCTTTTCCATGCAAAACCCATTTACCTTTATTTGGCATTCTCACACTTATTCATTGCCTTGTGATTTCATGAGCCGATGATTATGTTGCATTATATGCTGTCTTGCAGGGGGCATCTCTCCTCAGTTCAGTTAATCTTCAGGGATGGTAACTAACAGACTTCTCCTTGTCTGTCTAAACAAAGAGACCTAAGAAGCTACTTTCATTGCTATAAGGTCTATGACAGACTGAGGAATCTCCTTACTGGCAAACTTATAAGGTTGTGTTTCCACATAGATTGACCACAATGGTCTTGGCAATTGAATCATTTTATCTGAAGCTTTGTATGACATAGTATTTTATCTTGTCCTATGCTCTTCACTACAGAAACATTAATTATTGAGATGATTTTGAATACTTATCATATAATTTCATAAATTTATTTTGGAAATAGGAATGAACTCACCAAGCAGTTTTTCCAGATCTCAGATATGTCTCTTTCTGAAGTCCCATTTCATGTGCTTGAAGACATATTATCAAGAAAATCACTGAGGTGCCATTTACTAAAGCTGCAGATCAAATTATAGTAAACTTTAGGTTACCCAGGCCTCCAACGTTGGTACTCCTAGGAAATAAGAAATATGATTTATTGTGATTTTAAGACTCTTTTGAAAATACAGACATGGGAAAATGTAAGTTTAACCATCTGGCCTTCTGCTGAATAGTATTAATAGCAAATTCTGCCAGATTCCCTATTCTGTTTCACCAGAACAGCACTGAAAGTCTCTCTGGAAGTCAGTGTGCTTATTCAACCAGCTCTCAGTTTCCTTGACTGTGGGCTAATTCCTGTGCCACCTGCTCAGGGTTAACTTCATCCTCAACAACAAGCATTTAAACCAGTTGCAATAAAATGTGTGATGTGTCTGGACTGACATTGACTTAGTTAAACATACTAAGTACTGGGCAAAGTTGTTGTGCCTTTCTCACTCCATGCAGAGCATTTTTGTTCTTGAGAACGAAGTAATTTTGGAGAGGAGATTCTCTTAACTGCCAAACCCAGCGTATTTACTTGCTTCACCTCAGAATTCAGTTAAACCGTAAGCTTTTTTTCAACAAATAGGATGTTGAATTTCAATTTTCCCTTGATTTGTGGTTTTATTACCCTGGAATATATTCAAAATACCCACACTGATACAATACTGAGAGTGTGTTCACAAACACAGTGATGTTTCCATGAATACTCTCTCAGGAGTGATCACATTGTCTCACTTAGGATCTTCCACTTTATTGAAAGGTAAGACTGAGATTAAACTGCTTTAATTCAACTTTTGGAAAAGATTAAACAGTGGTATGTGGTGCCATTTGAACTTTTCTATTATATACTAGGATTCAAGACAAATTTCTTCCCATAGGTAATGCTCAGGGTTTATGTGTGGCTTTCTGCCATTATCTAGTGGCAAAACTAGATGAGGAATCTGAGTCTTCCAGTGTCTGTGAATGAATCTCCTTGTTCCAGCTGTAGATGCTCGAAAGAAGTCCTTCATTAAATATAATCCTGCTATGGCCTGAAAAGGGACACTGTTATGTATGTGTATTTAAAGTGGTTTTGGATATCATTAAATTCTTCAATTCGAAGGTGACTTTTGCTAATGGATTCTGTAATTAGTTACGGCTCTTAGAGTATTTCTCTTAATGACTTGCAAATGTATGTTCTTTATATATTCCTGATTGCTTCTTTTTGTGAAGACGAATACTTGATTTATGTTTTTTACTGTTCTGTCCCATTATAATTGCTGTCAAACCAAAAGGAGTAATTTGCTACTGTCAATATTCAATTTCACAGATTTCTTTAATACCTGCCAGTGAACCTCTTCTAATTTTTTTATGTCTTTCTGAGATTAGGAATCAAAGCTACATCACAATGCCCAAAGAAACAGTAATGTCAACTCATGTAAAGGAATTGTATTTTCAGCATTATATTCCACCACTTCCTTAACGTGTACCAATATTTCTGCTTTGGAGAGGTTTAGACCAGGTCTTCAGTGATTTTCTAGAAATATCAAAATTCAGTTTTCCATTATTGGTTCGCCTTTTTTCAGACTTTCAAAAAGCTCACTGATCTATGTGTAGGAAAGAGCACATAAATCCACAAACCACTGGGAAAGGCAAAGAAAACTAATCCAAGAGCTGGGTGCATTTGCCATTAACTCATTATGCTATATAAAAAAGAAAAGAAAAAAATCTGAAAATTAATTAATACGAAGGTGAACTTCCACACTGTATGTCCCTGAAGCTGCTTATTCTGCATCTGCTTTTTATCCAGAGTAAGTTTATGACCTGACTATATGTTACATGGCTGTGGCACATGGCAAAGCTACTTACTTTTTTCTTTCTCCTTTGTTTGGCTATGCTGTCCATTTTCTTCAAAACACTTTCCATCCATAAGAAGCTTAGCCATTGCCATTAGCTGAGGAAAAGCCAAAAATGAGAAGCAGTAGTTTCTTGATCTGAGTTGTGTTGTAGTAACTCTTATAATCGTTCTAAGATGTGTTTTTTCCTCATAAACCTGCAGGTCATAAAGAAAGATGGGAGATCACATAGCCAAAAATATAATCCAATGTAAACACATGTACTCTATCAACCAAATTTTCTTTTATACTCACACTAGGAATAGTAATGTAAAAAACACTGCTGGAAAGCATGATTTTCTTGGAGGTTCCCTGTTAAGTCCTATATCTGCCACTAAAGGCTTTGTTTCAGGATGCATTTATGTCAGGAAACTCACATAATCAGCAGATTTTCCCAGACTTCCTAAGAGATAATATTCTTTACTTTTTTTTTCCTCCACAGCTAACCAGAAAAAGGTGACTAACAGCACTGTCATTGTTCATAAATTATATTTAGGAACACACATTTTATTCACTCACACCATCTGAAGATCCAGTCAAAACATATTTTGATAATATAATTTTCTTTAAGATTTACTTATTTTTTTAAAGTAGAAGACTGAATGTTAAGGCATGAATGTTATTAATTATTTTAATTTTGAAAAATTGAAACCAAAAGTCTTTAAATATATTAGTATAAGTCAAAGAGTAGGTCCACAGATAATGCTGGTCTTGTCATTGTCAGCTTTTCAAAACCATACCAAAATGAAGATGGATTTGGATAAAAAAATCCAGGAGTGTTTTCTTTGCAATATGTTAATATGTCTTCTTAAATACTTACAGTTCAGTACATAGTTTTATTTAACTGGTTATTCTCAGGAGTAGAACAGTGTAATAATACACTGAATTCTCTGATATGGTTGAGTTTCACCTCATTCTCACATGCAATTATATTTATATATACAGTAGAACAAGAAGTCATCTACTTCCTTTGGGTAAGCACGTAGAAAAAGTTAAACATATGAACCATAGGTATAGAAAAATCAACTTCCATAATTTACATGATCTAAACAATTAGTAAGTGCAGCATAAGAGATATCAGATGGTATTTTGAGTATAATTGTGTAAGAAAAATGTTATGTGGGGGGAATGAGAACCCAAAGTTTCTCCAAAAGCCTCAACCCCCCCCTCCACCCCTATGGTTAGGATACTGTGATACAGAGCAATTTTAGCTGTGTGAGACACAGGTGCGGTACTTCTCATGGAACTGTATGTTCTGCCTTGGTGGAAGAAAGAACAGCGGTTAAGGACCATTGCCTTGCAGGTCAGCCTGTTGAGGAACTATTTTCAGGCAACTTATTATTTGATTTCTAGTGAAGGTGGAAATGAGTCCCTGCAGTGAGGAGGAATAACTATTCAAACCTACCAAGGCACTTCAAAGCACAGAATGGCACATTATGCCATATAGTCAATAGCTGTAGAATACTTTGAGGTAATGCTTCATCTTCTGCAAATAAAAAAATCCATGGTAAGTGAGATTACAGTCATCACTGTAGCAGAGTTTAGGTACTTCTGCTGTTGCATTGTTTATTGCAAGGTCAGGTCAACTTTTCCTCAGCTCCCTTGCTTGTAATCTTAGTGGTCTTCTGGGCCTTCTTAGTATATGACTAACAGTGCCTCACATTGATTCTGTGAAATGCATTTGTAGTTTAAGGTGTGCTTAAAAACATTTTCAAGAATCTTTACAGCACCTTCAGGCAAAACAATTTCAAGTCCTAATCTAATTTGGAAGCTTAACTCAAATATGTCCAGCTGATGGACAAGGATGGATCCTGTGGTAATCATTAGAGCCAGGATTAGGTTTAAATTACATTTTGCTAATATAAAATCTGGAAAAAGCTTGTTGATTCCTTTCTGCCTGCAAGAGTCTGGAGTAGAGCCGAAGTCTGTTGTCAATATTCTTTTTTCTTTTTTTATTTTTTTTTACTTTGTGCATAGTTGTTCTTGTCATAATAACTCTAATGTTGGGTCATGAAAATCTAAAACTGGGGTCTAGTTTTGTCCTCAGGACTGAGCAGCCTTCAGAGAGAAGACTGAAGAAAAGTCTGGAGTCAATTGTGGTCAATAGCTTATGTTCTCTTCAGTGGATGGGTGGTTCTCTTGGCTAGAATTATTTTTAAGGTTAAGGTTATTTGGGGGAATGTGATGACTGAAGAACCCATTTCAACATCTGGTGCCTTGCCCTAAGAATAAGGAAGAAAAGTGTTGTTTTAAGCCAATAATTTGTACTCTTTTTTTTTTTCTTGTAATTTTTTCCATGACCTTGGTTAAGTTCAGCTCTTAAGTTTGGGATAGTGTTTGGGAATCTACAGACTGAAGAAGGCACTTAAATCCCGGATGTTACATGTCTCACGATTAAGAATGCTGATTAAGTATGTTAAGGACAGCTGATGCTTGTGTGTCCTGTTTGTTGGAGAGTTGCAATCCTTGACCACTATTGGGTTTGAGAGAGGCCTGTACCCAGGGTTTGAAAATTGGGAAGCAAAAAGGTCCTTCTATTATTTGAAGCTTCAGGTTTTTCAGCATTATGAAAGGGAATTTTATTACCTATTGACTGTATCTTTCTAAATACTTTTTTCTAGTCTTGTTCCTATCTTGTTGGGTTTCATCCCTGGACAACAATTATAAGTTAGGTTCGAGAACGGATAGCTCAGGGTGGATATTCATGTTACGTCCTTGAATTGGCTCAGGTTGAGGTTTGGGATGGTTTGAGAATTTAAATATGCGTACCTCTTTTTTTTTTTTCCTGGAGGATTTGGGAACTAAGGGTTTAGAAAGTGATTTGTTTGATTAGTGTCTATATGCCTTGGTCTACAGCAAATGCTGACAGCCAGGGCAAGACCGGATAACCTAAAGATTGAAGGCAGAATCACAAAATCATGTAATTCTAGAATGGTTTGGGCTGGAGGAGACCTTACAGATCATCTAGTTCCAAGACCCCTGCCATAAGCAGAAGCACCTTCCACTGGATCAGGTTATTCAAAGCCCCATCCAACTTGGCCTTGAACACCTCCAGGGGTGGGGCATCCACTACAGCTCTTGACAACCTGTTCCAGTGCCTCACCACCTTCACAGTAAAAAATGTTTTCCCAATATCTAACCCAAATCTCCTCTCTTTCAGCTAAATCTCTTACCCTTCTTCCTATCACTGTCCTCCGTGATTAAAAGCCACTTATCAGTTTTCCTGTAGGCCTCCTAAGTAATGGAAGGCTGCTATAAGATCTACCCAGAGCCTTCTCTTCTTTAGGCTAAACAAGCCCAACTCTCAGCCTGTCCTTTTATTAGCAGTGCTCCTGCTATCCTATCACCTTTTTGGCCCTTGTTCAGACTTGCTCTAACAGATCCATGTCCTTCCTGTCTTGAGGACTCCAGAACTGAATGCAGTATGCCAGATGAGGTCCCATGAGAATGAAGGAGAGCTTCCCTCCACCTGCTGACCTTTTGATGCAGGCCAGGATACCGCTGGCTTTCAGAGATCCTGCTCCCACTATTTGGTCTTAGTAGCTGGAAATACTAGCCATGGGCTACAGTTGAGTTATAGTTAGGGTAGAGAGCATAAAGTATGAAGAGCCATCTTGCTTATGAGATAACATAGCATCTTCAGAAGCTGGTGCTGTAGATACAAATGGTCTAGTTTAGAGTTAGACACAAAAGCTGGATAGAGCCCAGGTGAACTCCCTGTCTCAGAACATATGGAGTTAAGGACAAGACTAATGTCATGGAATACTTTGTTATTTCCTCTCTCGCCTGTAAAGATTAGTTCCCCAAGTCATTCAAAGGTACTTGTTTGATACTAGTTCATTTATATTTATATAATGTAGATAAGTATGTGTTTTGTCAAACAGTCTTTCAGGGAGGTTACCTAACCATGCCCCTCTGAACAGAGTTCAGCTCAACGGATATGTATCTCTACAAATTGCTGTACAGTTTCTTAGAGGTAACATGGGTAATTTTATGCCAGATTTGTCTAGTTCTGTTTTACACAACCCTTGCATTTCCTTATGAATGCTTCATTTCTTGAAAAACAAATTTGCATTGTTCTAGAGAAAACAAAGCTCTCTTTTTCTGCACTATAGGGCTCCTGCTTTCCTTCCCATGCAGTTTATGATTTCCCTGGTGCCTGCACATGCAGGGGCAGATACCCAGAGACATATCTAGCACTCGGGAGTTTATTTAAAAAATTCCTTCTAAGAAACATATCTGTCTGTTACATGACTTTCTCTTCTGTGCTATTCTTGTTGACTGTGTGAAGTGCCCCTTGGTCTTCCAGGGAATGCTTTGGCATCCAGCGTTATGTTTATGAGTAAATGCCTTACCTTCTGGCTCCCAATGGAAGTGGCATCGCACCAGTCACTGCCATAGAGCTCACTCTTCGCTTTCCTATTGCCCCTCAGTGTAAAGCACCCTCAGCCTATTTGGGAACAATCCTCATGCTAACCTCTGAGCTGTACTCAAACGTTATTTGTGGTAACAGTGGATGGTAAAGGCAAACCCCATACATGATAAGAATTACATAATGCAAACATTTCATACCAACATTCAACCCTAGCCTTGTCCTTGGTTAGCTTATTAGTATAAACACAGCCCAGGTGTCCCTTTCCATAAGAAAAACACTACTTTCCTCTTCCCATTATTCCGTGGAAATCTATCAGTGGAAACAGACACTCTTTACAAAGTCATGGTAAATACTTCAAGAAGTAGCTAAAATAAAAACAAGAACTTGAAAATGGAATTTAGAAGGAAGAAAATAAACCTCAACGACAACAACAAAAAAGGCAATGGCTTAAGCCAGCTGGTAACTTCAGTTTTAACTCCTGCTACATGATCCATGAATTACGCTCAAGGTGAATGAAAGGGAGACATGCAGGCGAGATAGAGCTTTGCTTTATTTTATTGCAAGTGAGACAAGATCTCCAAATATCTGTTGTATTTAGCAATGAAGAATGTAAATGTGGGTTAATTCCCAAGCTTCCGTGGGACGGTTTCCGGCACGAAAACCAAAGCAATGCTTGAAATGCTTGTTTGATGGGAACAGTTGGACTCGATGATCCGGTGGGTCTCTTCCAACCTGGTTATTCTGTGATTCTGTGATTCTGTGAAATCAAAAGTCTCTCTGTGATAACAGTGATCAGAATAATAAAGGCAGTGTCTGTCATTGCAATCTGATAAAACACATGGTGAGGATTTGTTTTGGTTAGCAAATAACAGCAGTTTATCTACAGCACTGCAAATGCAGACTTTTAGAATGTCAGGAGGCAAATACATTCTTTTAAAGGATACTGTAGTACACACAGTTTGACAATGAAGTTTATTTCAACACTGTATTTCTTTGATCTTGCTAGTGCTTTCACAACCTCATTTTTTCTTTTGTTTCTTTCAGTCATGAAGTCATAAACCCATATTTATGATGACATTTGTCTTTTGCCACAGAATGATTGGTATGTCCTGGATTCAGTCTTGTGGGCTCAACATGAGCAAGTAAGAAAAAAATTGAAAGAGATTGCATCCTCTTAAAAAGAATAATATTTTTAGTAATAAGTAAATGGGAAAAAAATAAAATAAAATAAAACCGGGTAAATATTTATTTGGAGATGTTTGAAAATAGTGTTTATCTAGAAATGTTATAAAAGTTTTGTTTTGTTAAGGATTATTCTGCAGGTTTATTAACTTCTCAGTATGTTATTTCTGAAAGACTGAAGAATGTACTATTAAGAGTACAGAAAACTGGTGACTCTGCTGAGAAGATTATAAGGAGCACAGCAGTGAAGCCTCACTTATATGAGCTGAAATTAATGTACTTTCATGTTCAGTGGTCATGTTTGCACATCACTAAATGTCAGATATGCTGACAATGGTCCTCAGCAACATTATTTTTGGAATTATTATGGAATATTTGAAAAACAGAGTAACCACGAACTTTATGTAACAATATTTTCAAATTGAAAATGAAATTGAAAAGTTCAGGAAAGCTTTGCAGTTAAATTAGGATAGAAATACAAGTTTCTGGATTATAATATAAGAATTATGCTGAATTATAGTATAGGAAGTCAAGCCTACTTTGAATAGAGATGATAACATATATACATAAGATTTATTTACAAGTTTGTCTGAATAAATACCCATAACTTGATACATTCGAGAGCAAATTCTTAACTATTCTGTCTTTCTAGTCTCAGCAAAGGTTTTTGAGTCAGGCAACTTGGTATGCTCCTTGAATGGTTTTATACATAGAGAAATAAATATATTTTCTGCAATATTGGGCTAATTGTTACGAAATAATCTCAGAATCAGTCTCTATTAAAAAAAAAGAGAAAAGAAATTTTTCTTTCAAATCAATGATTGTATATTACTCATCCAATGAATTCATGGATGGAAAAGGTAATTGTCAGAGAAACATAATTTTGTTAAATATGCAAATTTTGAAAAAAATTAAGGATTAAACAAATGAACATAGAAAAAAAAAGGTGCTGCTCTGTTAGCAGATATTATCAGATCAAACAAAGTTGTGGAACTCTGCTGAGTGATGATGCCTAGTGTACCTCTGCAAGATTCCTAGTAGGCAAAACTGAAGTGGAGTAATACATTTTCATAATGTCTACATGAGGTAGGATGCAAAATGGACTCATGTGATGGGACATGTGGTGGTGTCCTGCAATTTTTCTGAAGTGGCCGCTTTTTGCCCAGCCTGCCATAATTGAAAAGGGGTGGCTGTCAGAAAGCAAAACTGTGATGGTTGTGAGTTCAGGCTATGCTTTTTAATAGCAGAGTTGTAGTTTAATAGGTTTGCCTTACCAGTCATCTGTCCTGCCCGTATAGGCAACTTTCACATGGAAGAGTCCTGGTCACCTGCATGTCCCATCTGCCCTTGTATCAAACACAACAGCAGTTCTGCAAGGTGTAGTCTTACCACATAAGGCCCCATGGAGATGGAGCCTTAAGGTGAAATTTTCCTACTTTTTTCTTAAAATGAGAGTGTCAGGTTTCTTTTGAAATTCTTATTTGTGAAGTTCCGTTTTGCTAGAAAACAAACTATCTGCAACAAGATAAGTTAAATAAAACTCAGAAAGCTTTGCGGATGGAAACTAACTGAACAAAAATAATGTGGCTACTGCCCATAGTGTCTTTAGCTGACAAACAATTTCTTCACTGTTAATTTTCCGACCAGCTTTCAGTGACTTATATGTGCCTCACTGACTGCTCTGTAGAATCTTTTCCCAGCTGCAGATACTGGAACAGAGGTACAGATTTTTATGCCTCATTTGACCATGTGAAACCCTTGCCTACAAAGTCTCCTTGCTCTCAGAGACTGAATGTTAGTTCTAGATGTCCTCCAGAAACCTCCTGTGTTCAGCTTTCCAGCGCTGACCTTGAGGGTCTTTGGAGGTGAGGAAGATGCCTAATAATGATTCCTGCAGTGAACTTAACTTTACATTTATATTTGAATTTTAATGTACACTTGAACCTACGAAAATAGACATATTTATTTATGTTTAAAACATTATTATTATTATTTCATAATATCTTTTCTCTGGGATGACTGCACAATATGTAGCACTCTGACCTGAAACACCATTTCTTTTTAAAATTCTCTTGAATTTATTGCAGAACAGAATTTCCAAATTCAGTTGATGCTATAATAATATTTTATCCTCCTCTTAGCTATGTTTTACTTTTGGCTTAGTTATACCCCTTGCAGTATTAATGAAACTAAAGATAATTGAGATTTATTGGTGTTTCATATTAAACAACCCTTGAAATCTCTGCATCTACTTGCACTTACAGAAAGGCTGAAGGTGGCTGTAAAATCAGGGACAAGATTTATAACACTTAAAAAGTCAGTCAACAAAGAGAATACCCAAAATTCTTTGTTGTACTGAATGACAATGGTGCTAGATCAGGAACTGAGCAAGTCTATAGGAAACGCCTTTTAAGAGAAAATAAATGGATTTCACACCCAGTTTTAACTTCTTGTGCAAAGTTAAAGCATTGAGTAAAACAAATTGTCCGAGGAATGATAAATTCAGTGCTAACAGTCTGCCAGATCAGTCTGTGCTTTTGGACACTTTTCTACTGCTAAACAAGAGTATATATCTGCAGTCTCTCCAAGAGGTTTTCATCTGATATCTGCTATGAAGATGGCTTGTAAAGGCAGCTGTTCAGGATTTAGAATTTCCATCCAGTGAGATATTCCAGGATTAACCAGAAATTCTGATTTTTTTTTAAAAAAATAATTAAAAAAACCAAAGTATATATTTTATAAAGCAGTAAAATCAATTATGAGAAGTACACCATTCCAGGAGGGTGGTAGAATAGAACTTGTACCAATATGTTTTTTGTTTTTTTTAAATGAGATACTCTTTTCCTTGCAAAATGTTTTCAATAGGCTAGCATTTCCTGTAGCAAAATATTTAATTAGCTCCACTGATGAAAAGCAGTTTCTGAGAAATGCAAGTCTCATACCATTTTTGGATTCACAGTAATACCTTAAATGGCAGCCAAAATAAAATTAATATATTATAATCCCAAAATCACAGTGCAATAACCTGCAGGTGAGGCTAAGTGCTGAATATACAAGTGTATATCTTCCAAGAGCTATCAAGGATAAACTTTTTAATGCACACTTTGATAAGTGAGGTGTGTATTCTGCCAGTTAAATTGTAACAAGTTTTTAAATTCAGAAGAAAAACCTTCCCACTTAAACACATTTAAATTCTGTGTAAATAACTAAACTGAAACAAGACTGGATCTCAACATCTGCAAGACAATCTGGTTTCAACCACATGGATTTTAAAAAAAAAATATTAGAAAATAGAGAATATATACAGTTAATCCCACAGCAGGAAAATAGCCTAAGATGATAGACCAGAAAATAAAATACAATAATGAAACTTGAGCTGCTTTAAAAAAATGAGATTTTCTATTTTATTTTTTTGTATGCCCAAGCACTCGCATATACTTATGTCTGCTTAGGACTTCAGGAAATTGTCAGCCAACAGAAGGAATTTAACAAATGATTTAACTTATATTAAGCATCAGAAATATTCAAAACAATTACCCCTTTGAAATGTTCACCTTAAAGTCAGTAGAGCCTAGGCAGTTTCTCTTTCATTAGGATTTTCCTTTCTCTAATGTTCAGTGTAGAATTTCTAACTTCTGTTCCTTCTATTTTCTTGGCCTATTTCTTGTATTTAATTTTTGCTTTCTGCTAAATCATTCAGCTTTTTACTACTGCTGTGTAAATATCGGTTCAACCTTTCTGCTTGCAGTTGGTAGAAATGTATATTGCTGTAATACTATCCTCCCAAACACATCATGTTTTCCCCATATGTGCCCTTGCATCCAGCTAGTTTTAGAGCTCCGTAAGGCTGAGAATTTGTTCAAAGCTTGTCTTTTGGATCTGGTTTTTTTTAGGTATAAAAATAATTCAGGCAAACACTCTGGCTGTTTTTGACACATCTGCCAATGTCTTCTGTGAATCTTCTTTGTCAGGCTCAGTGAGGTCTCTGCCTGAAGAACATCAGAAGAGCATTCCCAAAGGATAAGTATGTGGTGGTCGCATAAGAATAATTAAAAAGGGTCTCTTGTGGCAACATGGAATTATGCTAAATTGTCTCATGACTGATTCTTCATTGCCAGTGGAGCGCTAGTGTTTGCCCATATGGAAAGAATTTTTCTTGAATCCTGTCACCTACCAGTGCTCAAACTGAGCCTAGAAACTTGGTGGGAAAGACACATGAACTTCTGTGAAACATACACTTATTCCACGTTTCAGACACTTACAGAATTTGTGTATATATAATGCCTTCTTTGAACATGTTATTTCTGGAGACACAGAGTGCCCTTTACTTGTAAAACTTTGCAGTTTTTCTTTTAGCAGCCAAAATTAATGAAGACTTAATAAGCAAAGGCTTAGTTTTCTATTACAAAACTGCGTTAAAAAACAGGAACAAGATCTTTAACATGATGGATTAGTATATATTTACAACACTATCTCTCTCTTTGGGTATTTCCTAGGCATGGCTTGGTCACTGTAAAGTAACAGCCACTCTGCTCTTGAGATACATTTTTCAGCATCATATGCCCTAACCTTGAACTTTTGTTTCTTTCTTATGTCTAATAATCATTTCATTAGTATTGAACACACATGAAACTTCATCCTGGGAGCTGTGTTTCCCCTTATATTATGATTTAGGGAAAAGTATCATCAGGTAAATTTGATTATTGGTGTGTATTTATGTGAAGGCACATAAAACTTTCTTTTAGTTTCATTTCCTACAAAATGCAAAAATCTTTTTGGAACATAAATTTCTCATCTGTTTTTCATTCTTTCTTAGGAAGTCAATTGAATTAGAGAGCTAGTTGACTGGTCCCTTCCCAAACAATATGATTTCCACTGTGAACACTTATCCCTTTGACTTTGTAAGACCTTGAAAATGTGCAGGGAGAAAGATATTAATTATACAACTGCTCAGTTATACCACAGACTGTAATACATAATCGGCTTCTCATAGTAGCCCCTTAGAATATACTGATGATGCAGATCACCTATTTAACACATTAATTACTTTATCCTAACCACTCCCTTCCATCTGCCTTGTTATTGACTATGTTTATCCTAAAACTATATCCTGTGAGTTCTTGCCAGGAATAGGCAGAGCATGCAAAACTTCTTCCTTGGTGTAAGCAGAAGTAGGCGCTTCTAAGAACAAGTAAGATTAAGTAACAGTCAACACCTTATATAACAAGACGTAGACAGTTTCAAAGACTTACAACCTCAAAGCGTAAAAAATAAAAAATACTAGAAAAAGTGTATTGGGAGGAAAAAGTTATGTACCTCGGGCAGTATGAATGTGTTTAAAATATTGAGCATCGGAGTTTTCTTTTTCCCTGTTCCCCTTTACAGAAAAAAAATACAAAGACCTAACAGTTCTTCTTTAAAGTATGAAAAGTACTTCCATATATGAGGAATACTTGTCACGTCCCTTCAAAATGGTCTTGTTCATCTAGTAGAAAAAATGAGATCAGGAAAGGACTGCTGGACAAAATGTTTATTTATACTTCATGAACATCTGAAAGACTTAAATACTGGCTTTGCATAATGCAAACGAATTAAGAAGAGGGCAGAGATTATTTCCTAGAAGTGTGTGTGTGTAGCCATAATTTCTTTATTCAAGGTAATCTGCTATGTGATTTAGCAGATGAAGAAATCATAACAGGCAAACATGACAGGAAAAGTGTGTACTCAGTAGCACAAGATTCTGAAAAAAATTGAGATGGTTGGTGATGAGGTGAGAGGAGAGGAGCACATCGATGGAAATATTGAGTCAGCTGGTGAATTATTAAAGACTTATGGGATAAAAAGCTATACAGGGGATATAGGACACTGGCTAAAAACTATTGCCCTCAGAAAGAAAGGAATGTGAAGAAATTTGCCAAGTCCCAAAGTATAGCTGTTCATGGCAATTACTAGGATAAAATGCCCTGGAATGGGATCATGTGGCAAAGCTGTTTATGTATGAACATTGCTATATTTACTGTACTTGTGTAAACAAATATTTGTTAATTAATATTTACATATTTTTATGTAGTTTTCCTCCACTTGTGTCAGAAATCTGTGACCTCATATCTTCTCAGGGGTCAGTAAATGGCTGCCTTAGCCACAGCAGCAATTCTACCCACATCTTTCCTGCTGCATTGGCTCTACTACAGGTTTGTACTTGAAAGTGAGTAAAATTTTTTACAAAGTTGATGAACAGGAGATCAAGGTAAAACCCCTGTATTTGTCTGATGGAGTTAATGTATTCTGACAACTGATTAGCAACATCTAGTCACTGAGCTAGAATTACCAGCTGTAACTGCTACATATGACTGACAGGCAAACTGGGAAAGGCACGTGAAATCTTTGTGGAAAAAAAGAAGTTTAGTGTTTTAGTACCAGAGGAACATGTCTTCTGAGTAAGTTTCAGTCTGTAAGTGGAAGGAGGGGGACATTTCATATCTTCTGAATACTGAGATATTTTTGGCTAGCTATGGCTAGAAAGCTCTGTTTTGTTGGCTAGGGGTAATCTTTGAGAGATTATTTGTGGGAAAAAAAGTTTTATGGAAGGTTATAGATAGTAACTACAATTAGATAGGTCTGATGGCATAGTTCCTTGACTTACAAAGAAACACCCACCAGTGTTTTTCAATTTTATGTAGCTAGTACTTCCAAGACTTGGCAAGGTTTCTCAGAAAGATAAGGTTGTTGAAAACATGATTTATTACACCAAACTAAAGATATTTAGTAATCACGCACACTTTACTCACAAAAGCTTAGGATTAAGTTAAATGCTGAAAGTTATCCAGAATTCCTATAACAATTGCTATAGATGTGAATCTAATCCTTATAGTTCCTATAAGACATGTTTTCATTTAGGTTGTTTTGTGATGATTATTATGTAGAGAATATTTTTGTGTTTTTAAATGCAGCTTTAATGTCTTTGGTCATATTGATTAAATTTCTTGTGACATGAAGGATTATTCAAATTTCCCTCTTAAAATCATTAGTCTGTGGTCATACAGAAGATCATACTGTAGCTATAGGTCATACTAAATGTGGGCTATACACCTCTAGTTGCCTTGATTTAGGAGCACGCCACGTTTCTTCTCACCTTTATGTGGACAGCAGTGGCAACATTTACTCCGGGGTGGCCCCTAGCTCCCCTGCTTCTTCAGATTTTTCCCCATCATCCACAATTTCTGATCCTGGTTCCACATTCTATGGAGACCCTTCTGGGAGATGCTTTTTGTGCCTTGGTTTGTAAGCTTGTCTTCTAGAGTAATACAAATAAAACTAAGATGTAACTGAAGTTAATTTTGCAGTAAATGGGGGGAAAAAATACTCATTTTACTATTAACAGCACAAACAAAATCCTCTGTCTAAGCAAAGCCAAGGAATTTTTACATTGATTGCTTAAAAAAAGATGATTATCTTGAGCCAAATTAAAAAATAGAGAGATCTGTACATTCAATTTATTCCATGTAGTCTCTTTCAGCAAAGAAATTTCTCTTATTTGCCATTCTTAGGACAACCATGTTGTTTATTCTGGAGCTTGTGTTGGTCCAGGTGTCGGCTGCTGTTGCCCTACCTGGACTTACCCCTTTGTGGTTGACATCTCTCCATCTCTTGCTATATAATTTCCATAGACATTCCCAATACAGCATTATGGTAGAAGCCACCTTATTTATGAATAGAAGAACCTTATAAAATGTACATGTTCATACTGTGTCATATAGTATCAAGACCAGGTAACAGGCCACGGCACTGTTTAGTTTAAAACTAGCTCAGGCTAGGAAATTCTCTTACCAACTTATCTTAAATACACCATAAATACAGAAGAATTTCAAACTAAAAAGGTCTGAGCGAGACTTCCAACATACATGTTCCAGACTGATGTCTTGCATCATGGCACACTACTTCTGACTCCAAATCCTGGATGTCTTCGTAGGGAGTGATACATCAGTTCTTCTAATGTTTATTAAAAAAATATTCAGTGAGAAATTTTTACTGCTTTATCCCTTAATCAAAAGGCTTTTCCTCAGTATAATACTTAAGGCAGGATCTTATATGCAAAAGGTAGAACAAGAAGACTGGTTTTAACTATTTTCATGCTTGTGGAAAAGAAGTGACCAAATATGTATTTTCAGTGTCAGAAATGTAAAGAAATATGCTAAAATTGTCATTACAGTGCTTCTATTAAATATGCTAAACCCTATGTTTTGCATAAACGATTGTTTGAAACCTTCTCCTGATGTGAAACACAACTTCTACTTATTTTTATCTACTGTCAAAGATCTTATTAGTAATGAATTAAGATTGTGTGCACTAGAAAGATGTAACTTAAGCTGCAGAAAGAATTTGGTGCTGTCTCTCCAATTTATAGCACTGAGAGTCCTCTGCTTGCTTGTTGTAGAGTTTTGCTAAGTACAACTTGTATTTATCAAACTTGGTTTTATATGGTTTTGTTTGTTTTAATAAGAAACTGTAACAAAAGTATTTGGATAATTCTGAAATCTCTAATTTATAATCAGTGTTCTGTATGTGTCTTTCATTTTTAAAATATGATATCCATGCAGGCCACTCTCCTCACAGTGTCTCATGCAACATCCCTTATAGTTCCTGTTACGGCGAGAGACAAACATAAAAAATATGGAGGTTGGTCCACTACTTTAAAAGGAGAGACTGATCCTGTAAACCATAATTTATAGAAGCCCAAATAATGACATCAGGTTTACCCTTTTACATCACGTAAGATGACATAAGAGTAAGGCTTGTAATATTATAACAAGATCTAGAAAAATATTTAAGACTTAAATAACCTTTGAAATCAATTATTATTTCTCAAAGGCTCTACCCCCAAGATGAACAGAAACACACTGAGAAAGAATGGCTGATGTGACAGCATCCCATCCCTGGTAGAAAGTTTACATTTCAAGAGTACTTCACAACATAAAGAGCTGGACTGAAATAAAAAATAATATTTGAAACAAGTGCTAAGGTTTGAAATGTAGTTTTTCATATATTTTCAGGAAAGGGAAGTGTGGTAAAACATTTCTTAGATGGAAAACAAGGGAAAGGGGCAGGAACTTTGAAATGAGCAATGTGGTTTAACTAATCCCCAGGAGGAAGCGTATAAGCAGGGAGACAGTGCCATAGACAGTAGTGACCAGTTCTGGGATCAGATTCCATAATCATCGCAGAGGACTTCCTGCTGCATGCAGCTCTTCCTGCTGCTTCTAATGAATCATAATTCCCTTTTAAGCTTTATAAAATACACATACTGACACATTGTAGTTCATGTTTATTGTTGTAGTTTGGTCATAAAGGGCAGCTTTAGTCAATTGACAGTTATCACCAGAATGTGTCAAGCACCTAAACGAATAGCTAGAGCTGAGTATATTTTCTTTTTTTTTGTCTAATATGCAATGGCATAGCGTAATTGTGCTGTGGATTTTTATTGAAAAATATAAAATTAAATTTTATTGAGGGCTCAGTGGGATAACACACTCTTGGATTTTATTGAAGACTAGCATTGTCCTCAGCTTCTCAGACACAGTATGTTTCAGTGACCACTATATTATTCCAAATAACAATTGGGAACAGATTCTTGTAAAGGCTTATATACCATTTATAGTCCTCAGCAAGCCAGTATTCCCAACAGAATTTTTCAGTTTCTTCACAATTAAAATGTTTTTGTTCTTCAATACATGTCGAGTCAGCTGTACTTAGGTCATGAAAGATATTTTAAAAGGAACCCTGTGCATTGAGCTAACAAAATTTCAGCACTTGATTAGAGGCAGAGATCAAGTTTATTGTACGATTCATTCTGCTAAATGTTAATGCTGTACAATGTAGCCTTTACTACTGCCCCATATGAGCCAATATTTTCCTTCTTCTAAAGTACTATACATAAATTTGATAGTGGCAGTAATGACACCATCTCACTTGAATCAGGATTACCTGATTTTTTTGCAATAGTGAGCATTGTGCTTTGTACATGCCATTCTAAATATTGCTAATACTGTATAATGTTCCTGAATGGACTTTGTTTCCTTGTCTATGTCCCTGCTGATGTGTACAATAAGACTGAACAGGTTAGGAGAAGAGGATGGAGTTTCAGCTGGCCTTAGGAAATGAGATACAGCTGTTTCCAAGTTTTATGAATCTCTGAGTTATGCAAGCAATTTTTCATGACACACATAGCTTCATGAATTGCTTTTTCTGTGACCCTGCTGGACCAGAAATAAAATTGTCAGGGACTTGGACGGTTTTGACTGCTTTTGGTAGGCAGAAGGGACTTATTTGAGATAAAGTGGCAATAATCCTCAGGACCATTTCATAACCAAATGAAAGCACAGAAACTAACCCATAGATTAAGGTGTGCTCAAAACTGTGTGCAGAGCTTAGTCTTCCCCTAGGCCTCCTCTTGTTTTTGTTTTTGTTTTTTTTTTTCTCTATGAATTCTTCCTATGATCAGTGAGGAAGCAAAACAGAGAGGAGATAAGGATGATTTTAATTCCTAATGTGCTGGATATATGTTTCTAGCATCTTACATTACATGCTTCCTAAAGAAACAGTTCTAAGAGTCCTTACACAAGATGAAGTTTTAAAATAAATTCAAATATGTATGAATAGAGGTCTGTGATACTAAATTGTCCTGTGTGTCTGTGCCTTTCTTGTTCGTGCTAGGAGAAACTGTGCTTACGATGGCTCTGTATGGTACTGTGACATTTTCTTTACTCTGTGGAAATCTGTATGCACCGACATGCTGACATTATATTAATGCCCTTCAAACCTCCACGGAGGCTCATCTTCCTGCAGTCTCTTTCAAGCACTCTGCTGGAACAATGCCTATGGCATTATGAAGGGTAAAAATTAGACTCAGACTTGCTCTTTCTGAAAGAAGGAACTGCAATTTTGCTTAATGGAGTTTGTCAGGCAGTGCTATGTAATAAGAGAAACCCATCTAGTTTTTCCCTTCAAAGTGTGCAACTCCTTGCAGTGAGACCAATTAAATTCTAGTTAAAGGGATTCCCCGCAGCACAGCTTGACCTCAGAGATACTTGATATGCTTCTTTGACATTATTTTCCATTTCCCAATTGCCTTTCTGTGCAGGAACACCAGGAGGAGCTTCTGGTTGTTAGGCTGAAGGTGGTGAGGGGGAGGAAAATGAGGTATAGGCAAGGGAAGGGAGACAGAGAGCTGAGGCTTTTGTGGGACAGGGATGATTTTGATCTGGCAGCTTGTGGAAACTCTTAGCTTATGAGCCAGTCTCTTGCTGCTGAGACAGCCTCAAGCACTTTTCCTTTACCATGCACATTGCTTGCCAGGGGCACACTGCTTTGTTTCCAAGAGGTATTTGCTTTCTCTCAGCTTATGTTAAGTGTCACCAATGAAAAGGGGAGCAAACAGAACATTTGTATTAACTGTTTAAGGAGGAAATGATATTTGCAAAAAGCTTAAATGGATTTCATATTTTACTCTGTTTATATATGAAAACATTCAGTAGCTTATTTGTAACGCATTACTTAAGCAACCAAAAAACAATCGCTCTTTGGAAAGACCTGATAGACAACTAAAGAAAACTTTCATTGGTAAAATTGTTCACCTAATCCTGAGATTAAAGGGGAGGAAGAAGCTGGCTTCTGATACTCAGCTTTGTTTGCACAACAGGCTTCAGTGTTGTGGTGCAGTGTTGAGTTTGGGGGGGAATTATCAGGGAACAATAAGAAAGTAATAGCAGCATTTGCAGAAAAGCAGATTCCTTCAATGTAATTAGACAGCCAACCTCAATTCTTTCTCATAAGGAAATTCAACAGAACAGTTAAGGTCAGAGATGAAACCACAGGTATGTGCTTGTGTTATGTTTTAAGCAGATGTGAGCTGGTTCAGGAGAACAGTAGCCAGGCATCATGTAAGAATGCTGGTTAAGTCCAGTTCCAAGGAAATACTGGTTGTTTGACAGCGATGGCCTGACTGGAGCCTTAGAGTCACCAGTCTGAGGTGGCTCCACATGCAGATGACTTGGCATACTGTCAAAGTGACCTTTCAAAACAGCAGTAGATGTATTCTTCCTCCAGGAAATCATAGGTAACAGTAATTGAAATTTTGAACCTAAAGCATACATTCTGCCATTAGCAATTAGAAGTTCTTCCCAAATCTAGAAAAATACAGAGCTATCTGCATCTATATGATGTGCGTATGGAGAAAATACTGGGCTTTGGCCTGCCAAGAGAAAAGTCCCTCTCCCCCTTATCTACCCTTTTAGGTATTCTCCTGCTCTTTACTGACTTACTATTAAATTTTCTGCCTTAAATTTTGGCTATTTCAAATTCACTAAATTTCACCTTTGGAAAACAGCTTTTGAGGAGCCTCGGTTGTGCTTGCATTTTCGTGAAAATCTTACTATTATTCTCTGTGTGTCTTAAAACCCTGTCTTTGTGTCCGGCTGCAGAAGTCAAGGACTTCAGGTATACAGGACTTCAGGCATACGTCCATAGGACAGCTGGGATTCCTACATAGCAGTATATTAGAAATAAATACCAGTGACACTCCTACAGGATTTCTCTGACTGTACTTTGCTTCAGCTACCACTCAACTATCTTATTAACACATAGCTTACCAACACATAAAAACTTTTTACTTGGAAACAGTTCATATTCCTGTCTTTGACCTAATAATAATCCTCTTTATTCATGCTAAGCCACTGGCAAAAATGTGTTCATAATCCTGTGCTATCATCTTCAGCGCGGAACCTTCCTCAAAATTATCACTCTAGGCTTTCATCAGCTTTCCATAGTTCTGATTATGTTGTTTTCTCTTTTCTTGTGTGCTGAAAAAACCCATTCAATATGCCATTTCTACTTCTTGAAAATGAAAGTTGGTCTCTTTTCCTCTGGACACTGTCCTCTTTTCTGCTTAAACGATGAGTCTAAGGAATAGTTTAAGCCTGAGGCAGTGTTGTTATTATCTACATAGTGCTTCACTTTGAAATGTCTCATTCACCACTGTTTGCTGTTTGTTTCCATGCCTACTGTGTGCATTACTGACAGAAGCCTGCATTCTCCTGCTAACAGCAAATTTTATTTAACCACCACACAATTTCCTCTGTTTCTCATTCTCCTTTATGCAATGCCATTTGTTTTTAACTGGAATATTCTAAATCTTATTCAAACGACCATTTCCTCTCTTATCAGTCCAGCACGCTGTCCCATGCAGCCAGGCTCAGACCTGCTTAAAAATCACCAGTCAGAGTCTTCATGTGGGTAATGAGTTGTACCCACACAAAACAGTTTGCATGGCTGGAGCTAGTTTCTTAGGCAGGAAACAATTCAGTTTCACAAAGGAATAAAAAAATCCATCTTAATGCAAAGTAATAAATATCTCTACTGATACAACTACCATTGTAGGGCAGGACTTTAGTTAACACAGTGGCAAAACTTGACCTCCTGCTGGAGGCAATGGATCCAGGCTGAGCTGGTGGGTTCTGCTACTGTCACAAGCCATAGAGGCAAGGGTCAACCCTGGTCTCTCAAGGTTGCCCACCACCACCTTGGGAGCAGGTAGCTGGCATGACAGGTATTTCTCTCTGAGCCAGTTCCCAGCTTTGGGATTTAGCACAGGCTGGAGCTGTTCCCAACAGGCAGTTTGGGCATTGTCATAGTGTTTTGGAGGTTAAGAGTTTAGCCATGAAGGTGTGGCCAACTCATGCTTTATGGCCAAAGGACGAGCTCTGGAACTGTTTAGGCTATGTAGTAGTTTTTTCTTCCTTTATCTTGTATTTTTTTCTGCCTTTCAGCTCTCAGGTAAAGAAAGAAATGCAGATCACATGTTTGATTCGTTATCAGTCCTGTTTCTTTATCACCAAACTCCTTGTCTTTCTCTTACATGAAGAAAACTATACACACGACTAGCATGCATGTTGTATAGATACATAATTTTATGTATAATTCCTTGATTATTTGCTTATAATCCTTTTGAGCATCTGTGCAAATATGCTGGGTTTCTAGACAGTAATATATTTGTCAGCTGGAATATTTATTTACAGCATAACAAACACTGAAGTGTAGCTGTGACCTAAGTTCTTGGAACAAATGAGCCCGCAATCAAGAAAGCAGCCTGACCTTCTCCATTTGCATGGCACGGTTTTCCCCAAGGCTTCTGTATTTAATTTAATCCAAATCCCAATCGCTGCCTTGCTATCTTAAAAGCTGTAGCCGTAATTATGGAGAAAAGTAGATGTACTATAAAAAAAAGCACTTAATCCAACATAATTGTTCTTCATAATAACTGTACTTAAGAAGTTGATGGTTGAATGGCATTCCTATTACACATGCAGCCATAGTAAATGATAGCTTAAAGTGTAGCCAATTCTGTAGTGCATTAGTAGAAGATACTTTATCACTGGAAAAAAAATATCATGTTAGATGGTAAGTCATAGAGAAAAAAAAAAGGTAAACAACATCTGATCCATATATGATAGCTGCTTTCCATGTAGAAAAATGAGCATATTTCTGCCTCTGCAGCCTGAACACAAGACACCTGAACACAAAATGAGAGAGCAGGAGGAAGGGTAATTTTGCTTTGGGCATCTGTTGTACAACATGTGCATCTTGGGTATATTCCCAAGATTCCCATATTCTTGGGTATATTCCTTTTCTCCACCTCTGCTAATTTTTCTGTAGAACTAGTAGCCCTTTGGGTTAAAATTTTTCATTAACAGTGAGACAAGAGAAGTTTTCTGTATGGTGAAGGCCTTGAAAAATGTGCCCTTTAACACATTATTTGGCACTGAAGTCCACAGCCTGGTTGGTCTCCATGAACTAAGAGAATGTAAATATTGATTCATATATTCATAGAGAAAGAAAGAAAAAAGAAAATAATAAATATAAAGGGAAAGACAAAAATTTACAAAAATGTAATGACATATAGTATATATCATCCATCCTTTCATCAATACAAATTCCTTACAGCTAGTCTTCCTCTAAACTAAGAACGATTTTATAAGACACAACAAAACTTTATTTATGGATCAGAAAACATAAGATTTTTGTCTGAAACCACATCCTGTTATGTTACCTGGTGAGATGATATTGGAGATCAGGTGTAACAGCATTCTTTTAAGTTTTATTGAAAATGAAGTGGAATATGACAAAATCTTGCTGTGAGGCAAAGCTGCACAGCCAAATCTTTAGCCTGTCCTTGGCAGAAATATATTTCTTGAAATTATGGCTGATAACTTTCCTTCCTTCCTTCCTTCCTTCCTTCCTTCCTTCCTTCCTTCCTTCCTTCCTTCCTTCCTTCCTTCCTTCCTTCCTTCCTTCCTTCCTTCCTTCCTTCCTTCCTTCCTTCCTTCCTCCCTTCCTCCCTCCCTCCCTCCCTCCCTCCCTCCCTCCCTTCATCAGAAAGCAAGCACAACACTTCTAAATGCCTCTTCATGGGAAAGAAAACTTAAAACTTTATGGAACAGGACTGAATCATATGTTCTAGAAGCTAAAGAGTAATTTTTTTATCTTCCTTTACTCTGTCAGACACAATAACTCTTTCACTATCCTAATTGTGTTGCTACCTCTCATTTTGCCCAAGAGAGTTTATGAAATATAACCTGCAGCTCAAGGGGGAAACTTCTGCTCTTCAGCATATTATGAGAATGCCAATGCTCTATCAAGCCTGTGTAACTAACTTGTCCCTGAGGAGAAGAAATATATCTCCTCTCCAATTTTCTCTTTCTTCCCTCCCCCTCAATAGATTTATTGAATTGTCTTTTTTACTCTTGTTTAGACAAGCCAGCTCAAATATAGCACATAATCTCTGATTTTTATTCCTGTATCACATCCTCATATGAGGTAAATCAACAACAATCTGCTGCTGTCAGCAAAGCTAAATGTGTCTTTACTTAATAGTGATCCATTTTGTTTGGTCATGTTGAGTAAATAGTGTAAGGATCTAGAAATATGAAAAATGGAGAGTTGAGGTTTTTTCTTCTTATGTTTTTACATTTGTAATGCTGCTGTATTCTTTGTATGTAAATTGTAGGAAAGCAATTATGCCATATACTCTTCCGATAGATCTTTTCATCATATTTTTCCGTTAACACATCTGTCTCAGTAGCACTCGTATAAAAACCTCAATGTTTGTTAAATCTGCACTAGAGAACCAGGACACCAGGGAAGAAGGAAAAAGGAGGAGGGATTTCTAAAGTCTTTTTCTACCTTTAATGACTTTATACGATATTATGAGTCATATAGAAAAAATATCCACTTAATTTATAAAAAGATATAATATAAATACATAACAATGTGTGTGCCTTTGCTTGGTGCAAAAGAGGTGTGTCATGCAAAAGACATTTGTGGAGAGATACAGTTGGATTCTATTGGGATAATGCATAAGTTTTAAAATTACAGAATTTGGACTTTGAAATTGGGTGAAATATGAAAAATAATATAATATCCATTGAAAAATAAACACGTATACATGCATAGAAGAAAGCATTATATTAGATGCAGAGGATTACCCTAATAAATTATATATCATACTTTTCAAGTTTCAAGTACCTTGATAACTAATTTTTGTTCCTTTCATCAGTATTTCTTTTTGTTTACATTATTTATGTATTGCTGCTTCTCTTCCTTTTTTTCCTTATAGACAAATTCAATCTTGCTAGCATTCTAGGAAATATTGTCTGCCCTTTTTACACAAATTGTTCTTAGTTACTTGTACTATGGTAGATAACAGGAGAATACAGGCAACCACTGCTAATCACTTCTCCATAGTCTGGGAAAATCCTAAGTCTCCTTGTTGGCTGCTTTGGATTGTCAGCTCTGTTTGATAGATATGGGAACAGACACTGCAGGAAAAACAACATTCCTTTCACAGTGAAGATTTCAACAAAAAAAATGTCTCTTGGATTTTGTCTGATGATATTTGACTATAGTATTCGCAACGCAAAGACATGTCTGTCCAGTGACTTTAAAGATTTGTTCCTAAAATATAGATGTAGTAGATACTGGGAAATGTGGCCAATGTAGAGTTGAGCAGGATTATGCAGACAAAGTTTCCAGGACTGGTGGTGAGCACACCTGTGTCAATGTCTGGTGAAGATATTAGCTGGAGAATTATTGTGCTTGTATCTAGAACCAGGAAACCTCTAAGAACTTCTGTCAGAGTGTTCCTCAGATAGCATCTAACCTTTGAGAGTCCTTTACAGCTTGGCTCACTATCAACATCTTTCGAGCATACCAGCCTGACTGTTGCACATACATGACAACCAATGTTTTATTTCCAGCACGTGAAAGGCTTTCTAGAAAAGAAAAAAAGTGTTTCAATTGCCTTTGTTTCTTAGAAAGTAAATTTAACTAGTAGCTTCATAGAAAATAACTGCAACAAGTGCTTGACCTCAACAAGGAAAACTAAAAATGAAAGAGGTATGGTGTCATTAAGTTAATTTCTTCTGGAAAAAAATTATATGATTTTTAAAGAGGTTTTTTTTTTTCCAGTCCCTGTTATTCTGATCTGATCCTTGCTGACAACTTGTTACTTTCCTGTCCAAGGAGGCTCAAAGTTAAAACGTGCTCTTCTGTGGAGCAAAAATCTCTCCTCTGTGCTCGGTACTAAAAATCCTCAACCTCCTGTTTCACTAATTGTCTATTCCAAGTTGCATTTCCAAATCAGGTTTACCCTCAAACTCATGTCAAACACCTGTTCTGGATCAGTGCCCTTCGTTGTGACCATTTCAAGAAATTACCTCTAGGAAAAAACCCCTGAGTTTGGTAGAGCTTTGATATTAAGAAGTAGCACAGTTGGCCAGTGGTTCAAAATCAAAATTGGCAATCCATCTTCCAGTCAGCAATGAATATCATTCATGAACCATGGGTGAGGAATATGTAGATGATGGAAAATCACCTGATTATGGTTAGCAGCAGAGGATTCCAAAGCCAGTGGCACTTCAAAAAGGGGAAAAAATACTATACTATCAGCAATGTAAGATTCCCGCTTCTCAATAATACTTTTAACAAGACAAACTGTCAATGAGTAGATAACATTATATCATAAAAAAAAAACCCTTAAATATATGGCTGCATCATGAGCAGCCAGGATATGTGGCCAAATACAGTATATTAACTCTTTAACTGTAAATCAGCTTTATAGTTTGCATATGTTAAAACCATTCCTTCTAAACTGCAAATAACACTTGAAATGTCCCCATTTGGCAGTAACAAGGAATGATTTTCAACAAAGAGAATGCTGGGCCAAGTGAACAAGTTCTGAAGTACATTTTATATTCCACAACAGCTCAAATGAGGAGAAAGTGATGAAAGTGTCCAAACACAGGGCACTCATGGTTTGGTACACTGTTTAGTTACTACGTTTGCTTTCCAGTAGTTCAAAAGTTTCAACACATATGTTGTTTGAGTCTGGAAAGAAGAAGGTTGTTTTGTTTAAAACTTAAAATGAAAGGAAAATGTACCTTTCACAGACTCAATATTAGTCATTCATCTGTATGGAAAGATAAATTTTTGGCACACTTCAGTGAATGGAAAAATAGGTGTAAAAATCATAGACATATCCAGGACCTGAATGATAAAGAATGATGTTTTTTACAACTTTATAAGTAAGTGTCTCTGCTTAATTGAACAAGATATTTTGCAGTGAAAACTGTTACACAAATTTCAGTTTTTAAGGGTGTGTGTTCAGAACCTAAGTTTCAGTATCTTAGTTTGTTAAGAGTTAAATAAATTGTTGTGGTTTACATAACAATCCAAAATTGCAATTAATAAGCTATTTAATTTAATTCCTCCCAGGATATAAATGTAACAGCTTTGGATACAGAAAGGAAGCTGTATGCAAAGATTTTGAAGAAGTAAATATAGCAAAACCTAAGTTGGCTTTGAAGAAGATGCCTTTAGAGGCATTCAAAGAAACAGTTTGCAGAAGTGTGTCTCAGTGTCCTTTTTTATGGGTATGGCAAAACCATGACCACCAAGAACAGATTGTAATGAGTGATGTAAAAATTCGATGAAATAAGACAAATGTACAATATTCAAGATGAGTAATTTCTGAAAGAAAATGTCTTTGAAGATTCCCATTATGTATGAATGAGTCTTGAAGGTGGCTTTTCTCTGTAGTCCTGCTGCTAGTAGTAGTGCCTCTATAATTGGTAATGTGCAAATTAATGTGTGGCTCCTGCTGACACATTATAGATAGCATAAGTGTCCATATAATAATGTAAGAGAGCAATGGTGAAATCCAGAAAAAAAAATGCATTAAATGAAGAATGACTTTGTACACCTTGACTATTTGAGGAAGATATCACACGGGGCCCTTAGAACAGTGCTTTTTTATTTCCAGGTGTCAGTGGTAGTAAGATAATTGCAGAAATTTAAAGGACATTTCAGGGCTATTTCATCATCTACGAGTGAACGTTTTGTGATTTTCTACTATATGTTCCTTTCCCTATATTTATAGAGTTTTCAAAGGACTTTGAAGTTCTTGAACAAAAAACTTGCACATTGTTCCTATAAACCTCAAGACAATGTGTGTTTATAGTCAAAAGAAACCTGTGTTTCAGCGTGTTGACAGGGTTTTGGTGGGTGCCTGAGATTCTGCAGTTCTTAAAAAATGAAGAAACATGTAAATTCAGGAATACTTATATGAACCAGGATACAAGAGAGAACTGAAATTTAAACTACAGACGTCAGCATTTCTAACATTCACATCGAGGTAGACAGTTGACTCCAAAATCATGGAAGCCAAATTCGGTAAAATTTCAAATAGAATTCTAGAGTAAGATTCATTTTCTGTGTCATCACAGTTTTAGGATATTTATTTCAGCATTTTTATTTTATTAAGACAGGAGTCAATTCATCGTGAAAAGCTATGCAGTTAGACTTGATTTATCCTACACAGATTCATTTATTCATTCCCAGCCACTGCCTTTCATGTATTTAAAAGTGCCTTCCCAGGGGACTTAGTCCATGGTCTTTATGAGGTTAGGCTGAGTAAGCCTGTATCTTCCTGATTTTCATCCTTCCCCTTCTTGAAGATGGGTATGATATTTACTTTCTCTCTGGTGGTCAGGAAACTTCTGTGATTGCTATCACATTTCAAAGATTATTGAGGGTGGCTTTGTGATGATATCTACAAGAATCCAGAGGGGTGCATCTTGTCTCATCCTGTGGACTTGTTCATGTCTAAATGGCTTAAGTGTTCCTTGTCTATTATCTCCCTTAACAGCAACTGATATTGCATTTGCACATCTCAGTATTTCCAGTGATGTCATAGAAGTCTGACTGTGTATCGACTCTAATTCCTCCTACGTATTTCTCATGTCCACGTATTTGTGTACAAACCCTTGAGATGGGCTCTAACTCTACTGGAGTGAGAGAGATGGCCCTGTGTTTTAAACATTTCTTCTTTACTTTCCCTTCACCCACTTTGCTTTGGGCACCATCCTTGATGTACCTAGTTTAAACTCTTCCTCAATAGGTTAGCAAAGGTAGGTGGCAAACATGCCCATATCCCCCTTTTTCAGATAGATTTCACATCTCCCAGCAATTCTGTTTCCCTGGTCATAGAAGCCAACGCTTTGCCTGCAGCGTAGACCATGCAGACAGGTGTCAGTCTGCAGGATACGTCCACTCCTGTGTCCCTCACCCTATCTGCTAAATATTCTTGCTCCACTGTTTCCCTTGGTAATATCATTGTTTCCCCTAGAATGAGTGGTGAAAACTCTGAGGGTAACTGGATCTTTCCACAGATCATGCATCTTTCCACAATGCAGCATTTTTCTCTCCCGTGGTGCTTCACAAGGACAGATTCCTCTCCCACATGGCATTCTACAATGTTGCACTCCCCTCTGCAATGTGGTTTTCCAGGAGCCGCATCAGAGGCAATAGTGGAGCTAGGTCAGCCAGCCAAGTGCATCCCAGAAAAATATCCATGCTCTTGCATGAGTGATGTATGTTGTGTACGATTGACGGATCACAGTGTTGTTTATCCTCATATACCAATTACTCCTACCATTGCTGCAAGAGGAAACAGTGTCACTTCAGTATGATTTTTAACTGCATGTCCTTTCCTAGTTTTCCAAACCACAGGTAAACAGCCTCTCCTCTTTTGCGCACATTAAACAAAGTCATCTCATAAATATCTTTGATTATGTTAGGGATTTTTTGCAAAATTTGTGTAAAAAAAAAGTAATTTTTTTTCTAATTAGAAGTTGGTTAGAGGTCCTTATGGCACCTTAACAAACTAGAGATCCAAAATTCTGTCATATCAAAATTTACTGCCTAAAATACTAAAAAAAACTGTTTCATGATTCATGTATTTTGCAAACAGAGCAAAACTACAAAAATGAGCCAAAAATAAAAACAGTTAGCAGATGCTGGGCTTATGGTGTACAACATACAAATATTTTCCTTCTGAGGGCACTTCTATTATTTACAAAAGAAAGTTTAGAAAATAAGTAGTGGTAAGCTTCTGGGTTGCTAAGGATTGCTAAAGACTGAGCTAAGGATTTTAGTTCAGTCCCCATAGCAACTATTTGGAAGGAGCCTTACTTTTCTTGCTATCATTTTAATTATGAATTTACGTCACTGAAGGTAAAAAGCCGATGTAAAAAAATATAAAATATATTCCTACAAGAAGTGATATGCAAAAATTATAATTATTTTTGTGTTGTTATAAAGCTCTGTTTAACAAGTAGATTTTCATGTCGAACCCCAGGTTTCTACAAATTTATTGTGTCAAAGTCACTCTAGGATTCACAGAAGATCAACTGTGCTGACAATGAAGCTTCCCTGTGCTTATCTGTGCAGTTGGTAGCAATTATTTATGACTCTCTGCTAGTCTGCAGTAATTGCCAGAAGAGTAAGAAAAGCAGCGTGCAAACACCACACAGCCATCTAATTTGTATCTTTTCCTTCCCTTTTCAAATAGCTCTCAAAATACAGTAATGTATAGTCCAAAGTCATCAAGGATCATCACAGTAAATAGCAGTTTAAAAAAGAGAAATATAGAATCTGTTCCAGGACCTGCAGTCCGTTGACCTGTACATATATGGATCCTTTTGGACAATTATGAGTTTTTATGAACTTAGGAACATGAGAACATGGCCAAAAGAAATAAGTAGAACAGCCCCATGGCATTTGTAGTTAAGGTCTTTGGAAGCTGCTTGAGAAACGCGTTTCAGTGTATGCAGCTGAACACTGGTGGCAAAACATACACATCCCAACCATTTACATACTTGCAGTAGTGCACAAGGGAGAAGATAAGTGATAAAACCCTAAAGCAAACAGTATTGTGCATTGACCGCGGAGCAACAGTCGCAGGCATGGAAAAGAGTCTGCTCTGACACCACTGATGTGAGAATGAATCCAGCAACACATTAGCAGGAGGACTTTCCATGACCGAAAGGTCTACAACATCCCGCAGCTGCAGCATTTGTTTGAACAACACTTCTTTTCTGAGTCAAATTACTCAGTAAAAATGCTGTGCAAATAACACATTTACGGCAGAGATTTGTAGCCAGGGTTCTTTATGTAGCTGAGCATCTACAGCTGTGACAGCAATGAAGTGTATGAGGATCTCTTTTCCTTGGTTAATTGTTGTGATGAAATTGTTCCTAAAGCTTGGAGAAGTCAGGGAGTAAGGAAAATGGTCACAGACACACTGGCAATTAACAAACCAGAATTAAATATAAACAGCACAGTGTAAGTAGAGACATTTGTTGCTCCCCATGATTCTTCAGAAAATTACATAGTCTCTTTCACCGGATAATGCTCTGAGGTAATGGTTTTAAAAGTGTTTTTCTGAGACCTAATGCATCAAAGCAGAAACTGAGGGCTTGTAGCGTGACTGACTGGTGTAGGAGACAACTGACACACTAGTGATGGCCACACTGGCTGGCTGAAAAAGATGTTTATAAGCTCATCACGAAACAGGTAAGAACAAGAGCACTGAGTCTTGAAACCTACTTTCTTCTAAAGATAACTGACTCCTTTTTGGCCACAATACTAGTACTGTTCTGATGGTTCACTCAAAGGGAATGGAACAAGGACTGGGGAGTGGGTCAATAAAATACTCAAAAGGGTCATATTGAATTATGAAAACATGGATTTTGGAGTCATTCTCTTTCCTTTTTTGCTGTTCCCAGTGTTTCTCTATGCTTTTCACCATTTTCTTCCTCCTTCAGTATTTAAATGCTAGTCCTACTGTAAATGCAATACAATACAATGCATAAAGCAGAATTCTGTACGCTGAGATGAGAGAAGTTGTTGGACTCGATGATCCGATGGGTCTCTTCCAACCTGGTGATTCTATGACTCTATGATAAGTAACGTTAGAAAAAAACCAGCCTCCTCACATCTCCATTGCTTTGTCAGATATATATTCCAGTAGGAATATCTGGGTGGTACCAGAGCAAAACTTTCAGAAGCAGAACATCACATGGCTTTTCACAGACTGCAGGGATGCCAGCATAGACCTGCCCAGCTTCCTTTCCTCGGTCTCCTGCTCTGATCTGCAGCCCAAGGCCTGAGTGACTGTCCTATTCACTACCACGTTTCTAGGATCCTGGATAATCTAACTCTGAGAACAGATAGGAAACACTTAATCATGGTTTAGCTTTGCCAATTAATTTCTTCAGTTGTTTCCATTGCTCTTAGTCTTTAAAGACTTTTTCATGTATCCACCTATAGCTAATATTAGAATTATTTATATGATCACAATTTATTTCCTCTTAACTTTCTGGATCGATATCTTTATGCTATGTTCTCTTTTTTCTTTGCTGACACTCTTTGCCACTTTGCTGGTATTTTCTGAGAAAGACTTCTCACCTTTGTGGCTTTTAACTTTCTTTTTTCTTCTAACTGTTCTCTAGAGACACTTTCTGTTAGGAATTTTTTTCCGATAAACACTGTGGATATAACAAAGTGTTGTTAGATGTTTGGATACTGGATGGGTAGACATCTCATATCAGACACAGTACACAGAGATCTGATAAATGCCACAATTATAGGAAGAAGTTCTGCTGGAATTAGCAAACAGCTATTCCCCAAAGATTCCTAGCAATGGCTTCCTTGCTTCCACTATTCACAGGGTGGACCTTAATTTAGTCCAAAGAAAGTTATAAGAACTTTGTGAAACTTGGTTTTAATAACTTACAGAAGATAAATTTTATTTGGTTATTATTATTTAGTTATTAATACTATTGTTCTTGGCTTTATGCTGCTGGTATTTGGAGAATTTCACATGTTTCTGTGGAGTTGAAATAGATTCAGTAGACTGATTTCTTCTTCTCTTACATTTGTGTATATAAAGAATAATAGAAGAAGACTGGCAAGCCAAAAGCATTGTCAGGACTGAAGGGGAAACATTGGAAACAAATGACCCTTTTTAGGAATGACTCCTTCTCTTACAACCCTGAAGGAAACTAAGGTGAAAGCAACACTGACGTATTATGCATTTAAAATCCTGTTGTAGTTTTCTGGGTTTTGTGGGTTTTTTGATACTATAAGCCACACTTGGTAGTCTTGTAATTTGAGTAAAATAATTTTCCTTAACTGAGGTTTATGACTTTAACCAAGATGACAGAGACAAAAAATCTGTAAAGTTTCAGTGTTGTGAAGCCAGGTCAGTTTTTGCATCATTAAGAAAGAAAAATGAGGTATTGGTTTCCCTGGTCAGCTGCACTGCCCTTGCAGTGTTCAAGTGAACAAATATTGTTAAGAAATCTTTAGCCAGCTGTGAAGGAGGGAAGAGATTGAGGTGTGTGACGGGATCCAAGCTAGAGGGAAACTATCTTTATTCCAGACATCCTTCACTGCTATCACAGAAGGTATTTTCAGCAAGGCAAAATTTGGAGCACAGTGAATTCCTCCAACCTTCAGCAAAGGAGCGATGCCTACATGGTATTTCCAACAGAAAATAATTTAGCAGACTTTACACTTAAAATTGAACCAAACTGAGGCTGGATTTTGTCTCTCACAATGTTTTCCCCAATTGAGCTTATTGGAATCACTTTTGATTTATAATGACAAATACATGAGGACTGAAAATACCAGTGAGATTCTCATAAATTCAAGCATGACTTCCATGAGTCAAAACTACAGAACACAACCCTATAAACGGTACAAACAAGGCCATCTGGAAAGGCTGATTTGAAATCAGATGAACTCACCTATTAAATTTGATGGAAAGAGGTTCCAGAACAAAAAAATTTGTCAACATACATGCTTTTGAAGAGACCAGGTTTAGAATTAGTTATAAACATTTACAATATACAAATGCTAATATTACAGTTGTTTAATGGACCGAAGATTCTTCTAGTTGATGACTGAGATATCTTAATTATTTTCTCTATATGTCTACCCAATAAGCTTCATACTGTACTTAACTTGCTTGGATTTTGCATCAGAAATTCCTCCTGACTATTTTGGACATGAAAAGAACATAGATACTAACCCTTATGAAAAAACAAAATTTTTCTAAGTAAATGATATTTTAAAGAGGTATGGAAAACCACTGCTTCCAGGTAGTCCATTAAAACATTCAGTGACATTTTACCTTGCATATGCTAACTTTTCATGATGTTGAAGCCTGGAATAGCATCTGAACATACTTTTTTCTCTGCACGATTCCTAAAATACTTCAAAGACAGGCTTTGTTGTGTTGCAGAATACAGAGCAAAACCTAATACCATTTCATGCTAGAGACAGAAATATGAGCTATAAATATTCAAAAATACAGATATTCATATAAAATGACTGTTTTTCAAATGGCTTCAATCTCACTGATGTCAGTTGCAATGCCTTCTTCCCTCCCATACAATTCTGGCATGCCATCAATGTTATAGATCTGTCATAAAAGGGTGTGAATTGTGCAAAAATCAAGTACAAACATAGTTGTCCTCCGGATCTGAGCACTTGAAACTGTTTTTTGGTACTTTTAAATTAATTGTTAATGAATTCTATTGGCTAAGCAGCCAATTCAGTGTTCACAGGAGTCAGAGAAAGCTAATCTTAAGCAGCACAGAAACACTGAAAGGATAAACTCTTTACATAGCTCTTATTTATTCAAAATGTTACACTAGTATCGTACCAAAAATTAGGTAAAAGAGAATACTGATAGGTTAGAATAAATCTATAATGAAGGTTAAACTGAAAATCCAAACCAAATGTATCTGCATTTAGGGAAATAACATTTTAAATGGTTTGACTCTGCCCTCAGATTCTTTTCAGATATGTGCAAATGATTCCTTTTCAAGACAGCAAATGATTTTGCAATGAAATTGTCTTTATTGTGAGATTATGAAATTGCCCCAGGCGAACTCAGTTCAACATCAGCACAGTGCAGGAACAGCTGTTGGTCCCAGCTAGGCATGCTTGCAGAGAGGGAGGCTTGACCCAGCTCTTCTCCCTTGGGAATTCTGCTTGGTGTCTCAAGGGCTGCAGGCAAATCGGTCCTTCCGTGGCCCATGCTTGATGAAACATATTTTAAGGATATTTTAATGAGCTTACACTACTGTGCTTCCCTCTGAAATACTTTCTGTGGGGCTCCTTTATGATGAGTTTAGCCTGAAGAAATAAAGACTTAAGAATGAATGACTTGCTAGGGAAGGAAAACTTAGAAGTTCTTCCATGAGCTCTGCTAGTAAAATTTACTTTTAAAAGTCCTTCTAGTCAGAATTGTCTCAAAAATAAGGGTCGAATCTACAGCAACTAAGGCACATCTTTTCCTACAGATACAGAAAATACAGATGTATTAGACCTTATGGAAAACAAATATGGTCATTCATATGCACATCCAGTCATTTTTATGTTCTTTCCACTGCTACTAATAACTGTGGTCTTCCTAAGGCTATCTAGGAAGACAAATTATTGTATCAAAGATTTCTGTAGAAAAGGGATAGAGAGACGAAGAATTTCTGTTAATACAATTTATGAAGCAATAGGTTTTGCAAGTGTTCCATATTATACATTTGGATTTCCAAATCTACACCTAATATATTTTTTTTCCCCAAAGAAGATTTCTGTTTCCATGAAAGATTACTCCTTATTCAAATATCTTTAATAAGTAAATTCTGATTCTCTTGCCAAAACTGGATATGAATTTTGAAAGAGAGTAAACTTTCATGTTTGCTGTAAGAATTTGTACTGCTTCTGTATCACTCCAGGAATGGTTTCTGCACTAGTAGGCTGAGAAAAGAATGAAACACAGTGTTAAAGGAAAATCCATTTATAAAAGGTGGTATCTATTTATTTTTTATTGCTTGTTAAGCAGAAGTAGCTTTTTCCTTCCGTACTGAAATTTATTTTTTATTCTTGTCCACTATTTGCATAAAAAAACCCACTGTTTTTGGCAATCCCCATCCTCTCTCTGTAGCTTGTGGAGAAGAGTGTAAGCCAAATTCAGTCACGGTATATTTATGATATAAGCAGCTTCCTGGAATACAGTGTAATGGCTTTAGTGCAGCATGATAGGCTATGTGTGCAAAGGGTACAGAAGAACAGGCTGATGTCAAGGCAGAAAGTCAAGAAGAGATTTCTCTTCATTCTATACTGAGTCATTTTGGCTTCTGAGGTGCAAAATAACCTTGACCCTTCCGTAGTGTTTAGCTGTATGTTGGCTTGTCTTGCTCAGAATGTGGTCAGCCTGGTCCCTAGGGTGCAAGGGCTCAAAACTGGAGGAATGATGTTGCGTTCAGCCAGAAGGAAGGATGAGGATCATGCTTCCTGCCAGTGAGGTGCCGCATCATTCAGAGCTGGCATGATGGACTGTGAGTTTATCTCATGATGAAAGGAAATCTGTTGGATGACAGTCATGGACAGCCTGAAGGATGCACTTTTATGGCAGGTCTGCCGTATGTTACTTCACACTAGCAGTGACGTTATTGGGATTAAATACAGCATTTCTAACGTGAATTTTGTAATAACAGCACACCAATGATTTTCAAATAAGGCTAAGAAGCTCTGTAGCAGATACCTGGCTTCCATTAGGAGTAATGCTTCTTAATCCCTCTTTCTTTATTCACTATTAAAGAAATAACAGTTAAGTGTCACAAGATTTGCCGTATTAGCATGTACGTAAATCCTTCAGATAGTGATGGATATATTAGATTGATGATTTTTGGCAGCTGGCATGATAAATATAGTCATAGAAGGGGAACCTGAAAGATTTTTGTTTTAAACAGAGTACTAGGAAATTACTGTCTGTCTCCTTTGAATTACTTTCCAGATTGTAAATTAAATTCCTGAATAAATTCCTGATTAAATGCCTGATTAAATTCCCTTCTATGGAAAAAACTTGCCCATGACATGGAAGAGAAGTACAGAACAAGTTACTTCCAATTCCTCATGAGTGCATAGAACTAAGGATTTTAAGTCATGACAGACTTCATTGTTGCTAAATTAAATAATTTTGTTGTATACTGTGACCTGACACATTACTTGACGTATTTTAATTCAGAGCATAATTAGAATTTTGGAAAGCTGGTGGTGAATTTATGAACTCCAGGTTTATTTCTTGAGATAGCTTTATTCATACTAACATAAAAATTTGAATAAAACAATTATGTATTCAATATATAATATTGTAGAGTAAATGTATAGAGGAAAAAAATGTCATTTCCCCCACCCCCCAAATCTTTTAGTCATGCTTTTACCGTGATTGGAAAATGTTTGTTTAGTTTGCATAGTAGTGTACTTCCATATCACCTCCTAGTTTTCTTCTTCTTCTTCTTCTTCTTCTTCTTCTTCTTCTTCTTCTTCTTCTTCTTCTTCTTCTTCTTCTTCTTCTTCTTCTTCTTCTTCTTCTTCTTCTTCTCCTTCTTCTCCTTCTTCTCCTTCTTCTCCTTCTCCTCCTTCTTGACACAAACTGAAAATAATTTCATTTTAGTGAAAGTCGAATAAAGAGAAAGGCTTAAGTTTAGGTAATACTTTAATTTAGGGCTGAGTATAAACTAGTAATGATAGGATACTTCTAACTGTAGTTTGAAACAATATTGAATAATGTAAATACATAAAGATCTTTGTTTAGCTTTGTAGGATCCTGAGATTATAAATCCACTCCTACATTTTTATCAAGTAGGATATCTTCACTAAAATTTGAAACACAGTCAACTCTGAGTACTTTAAGTTTGTATTCCTCCATCCAAGATACATTCCATGAGTCATTGGCTACTTGGGAGAAGTGCACCGCATTCATTTTAGATCAGACATTCTCAACCTCACATTAACTATCAAAATAGTTTGGAAAGCCAGTTGCAAGCAATCGTGCATTTGGCAGCTAATAACTATTGCATAATCAGCTTTCATTTTCCATTGTCCAGTGATCTACTAGAAAAGCATTAGATGCCATAGGCTGTTATTTTTTATTTTTTCTTATGACTATTTTCAAATTGTTGTTTAGTACAAAGGTAGTAAATAACCATGTTCTGTTTTGTCAGTCCAGAGGCACGGGTTATCCTCAGTATTGTTTCTGGTATTAAAAACATAAGAAATGCAAACATGCTAGATGGGAGTATTCAAAGACAGGGGAATCTAAATGACATTCACAGAACTATCAAGCCTCAGATTAATCTACACAGGGAGAAAGGCTTGAAAGCTGGAAAACAAGAAAAAGAAGACATTGTTATACCCGTTAAAGATGGAAAAAGAAAATTTTGAGAGGGGAAATTAAAAAGAGAAATTATATGAGCTGTTCATGCATTCATTTCCCTGATAAATACATGAAGATGTGAATGGCATGTATTTTTCTTGCAGAGTTTTTCTCAATTTGCTTCTCCCTTCTTTTCCCACTTCCTGGTCTCCCTTAAGCTTTACAAAATGCCTTTAGGCCTTTCATCCTCCTGTCTTTTCCATGTTTCCTCTGCTTTCCCAGAGTGGAACCTCCCTCCACACATTCTTCTTCAGAGGCTCAGTTTGAGAGGTTTGCTTTCATCATTGAAGTTCAAGGTCCTTATCCTGTAATCCTATCTTTAAACTATGCTTCAGAAGCACGTTCCTGTTCAACTACAGATATTTTCCCCCTGCCCTACTTTATTGCCAGCGGCTAGTAAATATACATGTAATGGAAACACACTGCATTGTTGGAACCCTCCTTCTTTTCTGAACATAGACAGTAAATCTTTTTAAATTGAAACCGACTCAAATAACTGAATTTGGTCCTAAACAGTGAAAAGCCTCCCTTTCATTCCACTTATATCTGATATATGCAGAACTATTGCCTAAGATTAATTTATACTGCACAAGTCTCCTTGAAGCATAAGGAATAAGTGACACAAAATATAAGGAAACCTTCTCTTGGCTCAGAATTCACATGCTGAAATATTTTTAGATGCAAGAAGATAAATGACTCAAAAATTAGATTTGAAGCTTTCATACTAGAAAAGAAGACAAAATATACTGTCTACTGAATTTATTCAGGCTGTGGCAGGCTTAGGTATAGAGTGATATACTGATTTGGGGTAAGGGAAGAGAGAGAACACAAAGAACACATTACTCAAAGTGGGCTTGAGTTATTTATTACTAAATGAATTTTTTTAAAAAAAAATCTTCCTTAGCCAAACTCAACCAAAAATAAACAATACAGTTGAAACAAAAAGAGTGTACTAAACTCTGTGTTGCATTTTGAATAAGAGGACTAGATGTATTCTAAATAAGACAGTACTCCTAAAGTCAATCCTTCCTTCTAACTGATCTGTTAGGCAACTTTTTTTGACAATAACACTTAGAGTAATTTCTTAGTACTAAAAATTCAGCAAGAATGCTTGCCTGTATTTAGCATCTTGAAGTATTATTTACATATACGCTTCTCTTATTTTATTTTTATCTAGGTTAGGTTCCCTGCTAATCAGCTTAACTGTCTTAGGGACCATTTTCTGGCCCTGAGGCCAGCTGGCACTGTTTGATCATACTATTAAACTCCCTTGGTTTCCAAATCACGTTTGAATTACCTTTCAGAAATGGCCTGTGGCCCATTCTAACTCCTGATCTGTGCTTGGGAATTGTTATTAGATGTCCCAGGCAAAAAAATAAAAAAACCAAACCCCCAAAACCCAACAGCCATCATCCAACAGATTATTACATTTTGAGAGCATAGTAAATTGAGTTCCAGTGTCTGGTTCTCTGCCATAGCAAATAGAGATGACCGAAGAGTACCAGAACAGGAATAATTGCTCCACTTACATTGTGCAGACGTACGACTTTCAGAAAGAAGAGGAATAATTTTACTTCTGAATCAAACAGAAGCTGTGCTGTCCTATGCATTTTGGTAGTTTGTTATGTTAAGAAACAAAGAAAAGTTTGAATGGAAATGATGGTAGAACCGTCTGGGTTTAATTTTTATAATTCAACAGATTTTTGGTTGGTTGGTATTGTTTTTGTTTATTTGATATTTGTCAATGCCTTGGATTCACTTGAAGCTGCATATCTGTTAAAAATCAGAGTGATAAAGGCAATTCTTGAAACTAAACACAAATGCAGTCTTTGTCCTGTGATTTCTTGTGGAATTTGCAAAATACACATAACTTTATTTGCTTTTTTCCCCATGAGAGATGTTTTGTTTGGGAAGCAGCAGATCTCCTGAGAAAGAAACCCTGTCACTATGATATGTCTAAATGATGTAGGAACCAAGACCCTCATTCCAATAACAGAAATTAATGACAATTTGATTTTTGAGATCTTAACTCAGCTGACAAGAACATTCTGTAAACCTGCAACATATGCAGAAATCACCACGTATTTTTAAAAAGAATATCTAAAAACAACAAGTAAAGATGCACATTTTATAAGGAGAAGAAACAGCTGCTTTTGCCTATTTCACAAATCATTCACAATTCCACTGTAGTGGGAATTTTAATTTGAAATTCTCTGTTACCCTGAGAGAGAGAGAGAAAAGGGTTGAAGAGAAGGCTCAAGAGGGATCTAATCAGTGCTTATAAACAGCTGATGGGAGTGTGCAATGAGAACAGAGCCAGGCTTTTTTCAGTGGTGCCCAGTAACAGGACCAAAGGCAATGGTGCAAGCTGAAATGCAGAAGCTTTCTTCTGAACATCTGGAAACAATTTTTTACTGTTATGGTGACCAAGCACTGGGACCGGTTGCCCAGGGAGGTCATGGACTTGCATGTCTAGAGCTATTCAAAAGCTATCTGGACACAACTGACTCTAGGTGGCCCTGACTGAGAAGGAAGTTGGATGAAATGACCTCCAGAGGTCTAATCTAATCTTAACCATTCTGTGATTCTGTGATCACAGAATGAGAACAAGGACTTGGTTTTTCTGGGAAAGTGGAGGCAACAAATCAGGGAACTTACATGGTGGAAAAGACAACTGCAGCATATGGAAATCATATGAAGAGCAAATGTGAATTAAAAGAGTATGTGGAGGGAAAAAGAAAATGCGTGTAAAAATACTCAGGCCACTCTTTCATCAAATGCAGGTATTTTGCAAATGTTAGTAGCACAGGATTACTGAGTAGCTGAAGGTGGAAAGGACTTCTGGAGTTCATCTGGTCCAATGCCTTGCTCAAAGCAGTGTCAGCAAGTTCAGGTTTCTCTAATTGTATAATGAAAAGAGCATTTTAAGTCCATTTGATTCATACTAACCAGAGAAGTGGAGAAAATAAATCCCTGGGTTTTGTTGCCCAGAATTGTACTTCATCCATCCAGAGTCATTGGCAGCCAAAGCTTTCCTTTGACAATGGTCTTTTTGTTCTTAACTATTCACTGTCCATGGCACTGTCATTTTCTGCTCAGTTTTCCTCTTGTATGACATTTTACTTCAAAATTTGCAAGACTTACCTTGGGGAAAAACTGCTTCAGTGGGGCTAAAGTTTTCAAAGTGATGGAGCCCTTGCTAAGAAACACAAACATGGCAGGTGCTAGTTGCCACTGAGCAAACAAGCCTTCAAAGAAGGAGTTTGCTTTATGGATAAGATCTAACAAAAGCCGAAGAAGTACAAAGGGAATTGAGTATCGTAAGTATTGTAGATTTCTCCTCAAACACCATTTTTTTCAAAAGATAATTTCTGTTCTAGAGATCCAAGAAAACTTGTCTGAAAAAAAGCTAATTGGTAGAAGGATACAGTCAGTTTTTTTCCCTACATTTTATGTAATCTTGGTGAAATTTCTTTTTTTCTTTAGTAGTCATCCATGCATGTCTTTGATATTTTTGCTCATTTTTTTCATGTTTCATGGTACTACCATTTTATTTCTCATGTTTCCCTTTCAAAGAACATTTTTTGTTCATAGTCACTCTTCTCTAAATTATTTTGATTACTTTCAGTTAGTCTTCTCATTCCCTATTTGCACAATGAGGTCTGTCTCTCCTGAGGAAACAACAAACCTGTGTTAACCCATAGGACCACCTCTCAAGCCTGTCAAGGTCCCTCTGGATGGCATTCCTTCCGTCCAGCATGTTGACTGCAACACACAGCTTGGTGTTCTTGGCAAACTTGCTGGGGGTGCCCTCAATCACATGGTCCATGTCTCTGATGAAGATATTAAACAACACTGGTCCCAGTACAGATCCCTGCGGAACGCTACTCATCACTGATCTCCACTTGGGCATTGAGCCGTTCATCACCACCCTCTGAGTGTGAACATCCAACTAATTCCTTATTCATCAAGAGGTCCCTCCATCCAATCCACATCTCTCCAATTTAGAGACAAGAATGTCATGCAGGACACTGCTGAATGCTTTGCACAAGTCCAGGTAGATGATAAGAGTTGCTTATCTATACCCCCATCATAGAAGGCCATCAATTTTTTCAGGCATGATTTGGCTTTGGGAAAGCCTCATTGTTTGTCACCAAACACATCCTTACTTTCTGTGTGCCTCAGCAGAGTGTCCGAGAGGATCTGTTCCATGATATTGCTGGGCACAGAGTTGAGGCTTACTAGCCCATAGTTCCCTGGGTCTGCCTATTTTACCTTTCTTAAAAACAGGTATTATGTTTCTTCTTTTACAGTCAGTGGAAACTTTACTGGACTGCCACAACTTCTCAAATATGATGGAGAGTGGCTGAGCAACATCATCTCCCAGTTGCCTCAGAATTTGCAGATGCTTCTCATCAGGTCCTGTGGACCTTCAGGTTCCTTAGGTGGTCTTGCAACTGATCCTCTTCTGCAGTGGGCAGTTCTTCACTCTCCCAGTCCCTGCCTTTGCCCTCTGTGACTTGGGTGGTGTGGCTTGAGCCCTTTCTGGTGAACATCGAGGCAAAAAAGTCATTGAGGACCTCAGCCTTCTCCATATCCTTTGTAACTAGGTCTCCTGTTTCCTTCTGGAGAGGGCCTACATTCTCCCTAGTCTTCCTTTTATCATCAACACACCTATAGATGCCCTTGACATTCCTGGCCAGATTTAATTCTATCAGGGATTTAGCTTTCCTAACCTGATCCCTGGCTGCTTGGAAAATTTCTCTGTATTCCTCCCAGGCAAACTGCCCTGGCTTGTAATATATTTAATAAATATAATAACTAATTTCTTTTATCAATAATGTATGTTCTGGTGCTGCTGCTAAGCTCCTTCTGATACAAATCTGACCATAATATGTTTAGTCTCAGAGATTAAAAAAAAAATATTAGGACATATGACCCTGAAAACATGAGACTTTTAAAATGAAAGCTATTTTGGATTATAATAAAAAAAAAAAGAAAAAAAAAAGAAACAACCCCCCCCAAACTTTGGCTTCAGAGCCTTTCATAGAGCATATGCTCATAATTTTAACTTTCTCCTTAAAAACAGAGGCTTAGAAGTGTAATGACCTCAATGACATAAAGACTTATTTGCAATCATTGCAATCAACAGTCTTTAGTGACAGTAAATGACATGAAAGTCATGATTAAACTGTCAGTGCTCACTCATAGAGCCCTAGCTGCCTCTAATAAGACAAACTATAACTAATTACAATAAGATACTTTCTAGTATACATTAAATTCTTGGGATTGTACAGGAGCAGAGCAGTAAAAGAAGAAACGGCTTAGTAGAGCAGCAGCAGGCTGTCAGGGCTCACAGAGTTTTTGGGAGCCATCCAAGTGTGGGCAGTGTGTTATAAAAGGACAAATTAGGGAGGAGGCACTGCAGCATGCTACTGTGTTACAGGGTGCTAGCTGAATGAATGATTGTAGGGAAAGAGAAATGGATGAAGGGTCAAAGAGAGCAAGATATTTCCGAAAGGGTAGCTAACTGAGAAAAGATTTTCATAATTCAACATCTGAATGTTGATATTTATCCAAACTAAATTGAAGGATGGAACTTCCTGTAATCAGTCCATCACAATCCCAAATCCCTTTCCACGGCATCATAGATGGCTCCGAGGAAACAAAGTTTGATGTTGCAAACAAACCGGTTGCTTCAGTTGGGAATAAGCAGAATTCATACTTTTGAGGCAACAATCTTTGACGATGAATGATGTAGGTAAGTCTAGATTTAGAAACATAGCCTCTGAACAGAATTTTTCACAAAATTAACATTTCAAATTTCACAAGAGCCATCTTTCAACTATCTTAAATAGAAACTGGATTTTATGTCTAATGCTTTCTTGTTCTTAAAGGCATTGACTAAAAATGATCATCTCTATTTGCCTACCTTTTCCTGAGTGCATGATAGACTTTTGCTTTCATATTTTTCCCTGTAGCTCATTCCATGTAAGGAACAGTTGAAACTCTAAGACTCAAAACTTTATATTCATAAGAAGGAAAATAAAATGGGCCCTCTTTTCATGCTTCTATTATTAGGAACTACTTTTCTGGCACCTAAAATTGCTGAGAGGCAGCTGGAAAGGTTCCTGAGCCTCTATCACTGTGGAAACCTTTTAACTTGTTTTCTTACTGACAAAAGCCTCTTTTTCTCCACAAAGGATTCATGGGGGACTTTCAGTTTCATGTTGACTGCTTCTCTGTTTCTTTATATGTCCCTCAGTTTCTCTTCTCTGCTCTGTAGTTAATTTTTTAGTTGGTTGGGTTTTTGTTTTTTTTCCTTTTTGAGAGAAAGGAGAAGTCTCTCTTCTGATCTTCTGCCTCATCACTTGAACACTGGAACAGGCTGCCTGGGGAGGTGGTTGAGTCACCTTCCCTGAAGGTGTTTAAAGGACGGGTGGATGAGGTGCTGAGGGGTATGGTTTAGTGATTGATAGGAATGGTTGGACTTGATGATCCGGTGGGTCTTCTCCAATCTGGTGATTCTATGATTCTATGAAAAATGTTGTTGAGTACCTCAGACTTCTCCTTGTCTGTTGACACAAAGCCAGCATTTTCATCCATCAGTTGGGTTACATTTTATTTAACCTTCCTTTTCTGATTGACATACCTGAAGAAGCCCTTCATGTTAGTCTTCCCTTCCCTTGCCAAGTTCATCTCCATCTGTGCCTTGGCCTTCCTGACTTCATCCCTACACAATCAGGAAGCATTCCTGTACTCTTCCTAGGTTTCTTGTCCCTTCTTGCACTGCCTGTGCAGTTCCCTCTTGGTTTTCAGTTTTACCAGCAGGTCTCAACTCAGCCATGCTGGCCTCTTCCCTTTCCTGCCTGGTTTCCTACATCTGGGGACAGAGCACTCTTGAGCTTTATCGAAAACATCCTTAAATATTTGCTAGCTCTGTTCTGCTCCCTTGTCCCTGAGGACCACATCCCAGGGGGTCCTACTGACTAACTCCTTGAAGAGCTGGAAGTTTGCTTTCCTGAAATTTAGGGTCCTGGCTATACTCCTTGCCTGTCGGAGGTGCCTCAGGACCTTGAACTCCACCAGTGTATGATCACTGCAGCCCAGGCTGCCTCTGATCTTGATGTTAGTGATGAGCTCACTTACATTGGAGATCGTCAGGTCCAGTATTGCATTCCCATGGATAAGGGTGTCTGTTACCTGAGTTGATTGACTAATGAAAATAAACCCAAAATTTTCCATCCCATAATTTCAGATTTTATATCCACAAATTGATTATTCTTCCAGAAAAGTACTATTGAAAAATTAACTCAAGGGAAGTGCCAAAAGATGCAGAAGAGACCCTCACACTGTATTTTACCAGCATTATTTCTTTGTTTACAGAATCCAGTGGAAATGGACCATGAAAGCTCATCATAGTGACAGTAGAAATGTTACTAGTTTATAGGATTTTTTAAACTTTTCACAATGGTTCTCTACCAGATACAGAATATCACTGTCCAGATACATAATCTTGCCTTTTGCTTATCTGCTCAAAGTAGTTGTTTCCTCTCACGTCTGTATCCAGACAAGTTTCTGTTTCTCTTTCTGTTAACTCCATAGTTAAGTGAACCAGTAATACAGTTTGAGACAATGAGTATTGTCTGGAGCTGAGACTAAAGTTTGTGCTGATATTTGTCCACCAAAGCATCGTTTACCACAGCTAGGACAGCGATGAAGCACAAATAATCAGGACAAAGTAGAAACACGTCTCATGAACTTTCTAAAATCAAGTTAATGAGAGGAAATGCAGAAACCACTTAACCAGTCAAACATTCCTGAAACTGAAATTCAAGAACAATAATAGCAATAATCTAGACTGCAGCTCTGGAAGCTTGAATCTGATTGTTTTAGTTTAATTTTTTTGTATTTTCCCAGGCTTTCATTTCCTTTTGTTGTTTGCTTTTGGTTTTCCTCCCATATCAGCTCTTGTCTTCACTCATTTCAGAACAGACTTATTTTTGGTAACATGAATTTTCCGTTAATAGAAACCATTTTAATATAAGGCCCCTACAGTGTCAAATAATAAATCACTATTTTTACGGATATAGGATTCAAAAGCTCCATGTATTCTGTTTGGGAACTCATTTGATGTAACTTTTACTATATAAGGAGTTAAATAACAAATGCTTGCAAACATAAGGCAGAAGAAAAATAGAGGCAGAAGGCATAGACTTTTTCTCCCTTCTGCATGTTCTCTACATTTACAACTTGGAAATAAAAAAAAATTTGCCAAACTAATTTCAGCAGGAGAGCAGTTAAAGGGTGGTTTGCATAAAACTAAAATTGTTCCCTAAATATTTTGCCTCGCAGTGAGATCAGGATCTGCAGACTGCCTACACCAAGAATTAAGGACTAGTTCTTCGATACATTAAATTCACAATCCATGGTCAATAAGCTCTTCTGTAAGAGCTCCTCATAAGTCTTGTTCTCCAGCCCCTTCACCAGCTTCATTGCTCTTCTCTGGACTCACTCCAGAGCCTCAACATCCTTCTCGTAGTGAGGGGCCCAGAACTGAACACAGTATTTGAGGTGCAGTCTCACCAGTGCTGAGTACAGGGGTAGAATAACCTCCCTGGACCTGCTGGCCATGCTGTTTCTCATAAAAGCCAAGATGCCATTGGCCTTCTTGGACACCTGGGCACACTGCTGGCTCATGTTCAGTCACTGTCAACCAACACCTCCAGGTCCTTCTCCTCCAGGCAGCTTTCTAGCTACTCTTCCCCTAGTCTGTAGCACTGCATAGGGTTGTTGTGCCCCAAGTGCAAGACCCAGCATTTGGCCTTGTTAAACCTCATGCCATTGGACTCAGCCCAGCGGTCCAGCCTGTTCAGATCCCTTTGCAGAGCCTCCCTACCCTCCAGCAGATCCACACTTCCACCCAGCTTAGCGTCATCCGCAAACTTGCTCAGGGTGCACTCGATGCCTTCATCCAGATCATTGATAAAGACATTGAACAGGGCTGGACCCAGCCCTGAGCCCTGGGGACACCACTTCTGACCATTATTACCACCACTCTCTGGGCCTGGCCATCCAACCAGTTTTCCACCCAGGAGAGTGTGCGCCTGTCCAGGCCAGATGCTGACAGTTTCCGAAGCAGAATGCTGTGAGAAACTGTGTCAAAGGCTTTACTGAAGTCCAGGAAGATACATCCACAGCCTTTCCCTTATCCAGTAAGCAGGTCATTTTGTCATAGAAAGCGATCAGGTTAGTTTGGCAAGACCTGCCTTTCATGAACCCATGTTGACTGGGCCTGATCTCCTGGCTCTCTTGCGTGTGCTTCATGATAGCACTCAAAATCACCTGTTCCATGACTTTTCCCAGCACTGAGGCTCACTCGAACAGATCCATGTAATTCCTGTGATGAGGACTCCAGAACTGAATACATTACTCCGGGTGAGGTCTCACAAGAGTGGAGCAGAGAGTCAGAATCATCTGCCTTGAAATGCTGGTGACAATTCTTTTGATGTAGCCTAGGATACCATTGGCTTTCTGGGCTGCAAGTGCACATTGCCAGCTAATGTTGAGCTTCTCATCCACCAGCACCTTCCAGTCCTTCTTTTCAGGACTACTCTCAATCTATTCTCTGCTCAGCCTGTATTTGTGCTTGGGATTGCCCAAACCCCTGTGTGGGACCTTGTACTTGGCCTTATTAATTTTCCTGTTGGTCTCACAGGGCCACCTCTCAAGCCTGTTAAGAACCCTCTGGATGGCATCCTTTCCCTTCAGCATGTTGACTGCACCACATAGTTTGGTATTGTTAACAGACTTGCTGAGAGTGCCCTCAATCCCACTGTCCATGTCTCTAACAAAGGTGTTAAACAAAACCAATACAAATAATGACCCCAGAAGAAGCCACTGGGCACTGGTCTCCACTTGGAAATTGAGGTGTTAACCACAGGTCTTTGAGTGTAACCATCCAGCCAATTTCTTATCCACCAAGTGGTCCACTCATCCAATCCATGTCTCTCCATGAGATGAGGATGCTGTGCAGACAGAGTCTAATGCTTTGCACAGATCCAGGTGGATGATGTCAACTGCTCCCTTATATTATTCTGGCAATGCATATCTAACCTAGCACATCAAACTCTCTCTAGGCCAGTTTTTTTTTTTCACTGCAGTGGTGAAATTCTAGACTAATCGTAGCAACAGTAGTCGAGTTACTCATATTATACAAATTACTCATATTACATTGTGTAACTATGCAGGCTGGTGGACTGAAGGCTGAACAAGAAGAGATGTTGCTCCCCAGAGAATGGAAAAGCAGTCTTCCCACGAGTGCTGAGGGCAATGGTGATAAACAGAGAGGAGTGGTGGCTAGAGTGGGCCAGTGCACAGGCAGAAACAAGTCCAACTTCCACACAGCTTGGCAGTGGCATGTGACACTTATATTGAAAACAATTCTGTTATAAAGTTGAGGGAATAATATGAGTTCATTTGTAATCTGGTCGTGAAAAGCATAGGCAAATAATTTCCATAAAGCCAGGGGTAAGGGTTTACAGTGTGATCTACAGCTGCAGACTGCAGCCTGACCTGAAGAAAAACTGCACAAACAATTCCAAGAATTATTATTTTTTTTTTCAACAACGAGAAAATAGTCCATAATGATCACGTCTCCTGTGGCATGGATACTGAATGGATTGTGCCTATCAGTGCCTCCTTTCTTAGGAGCTGAAATACTGCCAGAGGCTTCTGTGCTCAGCAGCCATTGTAGCAAAAGAGCAGGAGTCCAGTCAACACAGTGGATGTTATAGAAGTGTGAAGGACCTGGCTAATTTAAATGACTGTAAAAGGCCAATGAGGATGATTAGAAGCAAATACAATTTGCAGGAATATCAGAAAACTCAGCTAGAGATGGCTAGTGGGGAAGCAGTGAAAGGGAGCAACAGCAACCAGCAGCAGCAGCTTTGAGCAGAAATAGCAAATAGTTTCTCAAGATGGGAGCTGTGTAGGGAGGCTCTCCCCTCCCTGTCAAATGGAACAGGCTGTTGAGGGCCTCCAAAACTCAGCCTCTTCTCTTCCTTGGGGCAGCCAGTAGTGAGTGAGCTGTAACAGTGAAGGGGAGGAGATTCTCAGTTGCGCAGTTTTCAGAGAAGGACTTGTTTTTGGACAACTACCAGACAATTTTGTTGAGGTTAGTGGTAATTTGCCATTTGTGAATTGTTACTGCTTTTTTTTCCTTTTCCCTTCTGCCTTCTGTAGGTCAAGTGAACTCTTATTTATTGAAGTCCATCTGTTGAACTCACTGCCTTGCTGAGCAACCAGATGATTTAATTTCCCAGGTCTTTGGAAGCTCAAGCCAATGACTTTTTAGCAAGGACTTTTTGAGAGATGAAAACTATCAAAGGTGAATAGGGAAGAGAAACAAAGCAGAGGAATGGAGATTTTTAGATGAAAGGGTTGCTCAGATTGTGGGAGTAAGGCAGCTTTGGAAGCTCTTGCTGAGGTCATGGTAGCCTTGACTTGGTACTTCATACGTGTGGCATTGGGTGTGCAGGATTAGCAGATCTGAGAGATGGGTGCAGTATGGCTATATTTAATTTAATTTCCTGAATAAGCAACATTTGGTTTCTGTTGAGTGATGACACTTTATCTTGAATATCTCTGTTCTCAGTTATATATAAGGAAGGTTACTTACATTGGATTGCTGTGATCCTAACTTGATCTAAACTTAAAGACCCTCTCACTGAGGCCACATAAAAGTTGCTCATAGGAAGTGAAAATTGCAGTAAGGAGAATGGCAAGTTAATATGTTTTTCCTGCCTAGGTCACAAGCAGCAATTACTTCAGTGATCTCATCGCATTCCCAAGTGGACATTTATCTCCATCAGAAAAAATTTCAGCTTGGCGTGTTTTGAAAATTATATGAAGACAACAACTGAGGCTGGAATGGCAGGGATGTAGCAAATGAGATGTTGTTTTTATTAAAATTTATGATGAAGAATATTGTATAAAATACAGTTCTTGCTATGAAGGACAGAAAGCTCATTTAGAATAAATTAAGCTCATTGATTCTCTTTGTCAGATATAAATATGTTTAATTTAAATACAGATGATTCATAGCCTATGCTGGATTAAATCGATGAAGATAATTTGGTTTAGATCAATTTAGCTTCATTGACTTCAGTAAAGCTGCACTGACAGTACATTAGCTGACTGGGTAGGCATATATCTGAGCCACTCATACAAAAATTGAAAACTTTGTGGTAAGGATAGATGAAATACACAAACTCGACTACATTCCTCATTAGAGAGCACTCCTATTCAATCTGAGTCTTTGTGACTATTGCCAGTATTTTCAGTGGATCCAAGATTAAATCCTTTGAGGTAGGTGGTCTGTCAAGTCTCCTGCTGAAAGCCCTGTGAGTGACAGCGGCGGGGCTGGTGGGTTATGGTGTGAGACCTGTGCTCCTGCTGGGGCTGGGCAGAAGCCTGCCTAGGGTATCGCTTCCCAGTTCAAGCTTCTGCATCCTGTCATTGTCTGGAATGGAGGCACTGGCCCTGGAAGACAATGCTTAGATTTTGGTTTTTAATGGTATAGTAAAACCAAGACACCTTAACGTGAAGCTCCAGTGTTAGGTATCTCCTCCGTATTGTGCCCAAGCAAATTCAAAGCAAGGCAGTGAGTACATAATACTAAATAATGCTGTGAATTTTGTGGAAAGATGTATATATACTCCTCTACTTACAACTTAAACCTTTGCATATGTTTTCCATTCCAGTCTTATAGAGAAAGTCACGACAATACTTAAATAACTGTCAAAGCCCATTAAATACTGAAACATGAGTCTTCTGAAGTAGCTGTCAGCTGTAAATGCCTCAATTGATCACATTAGATTCAACATTAAGAATGGAAAACTAGTTGAATTCCTTACCTTGAACAGTTTCTTTCTTTGTATAACACAACACCATAAAACTATTCTAGAACAGAAAGCTAACCTGTGAAGTCCCGATAAGCATTTACTTACAGAAAGCTACAGCTAAGCTACGCAAAGAATATATATTTTTCCCTCAGATTGGTGGGGGATGATGTAAGGCATGTCTGCTATGCATGTAAATCTTAATCACCTAAACTGAAATAAACTAGTGACCCTCTTTCCTCTTGGCAAACATGCTCTGGAATTTAGAGGAAAAGTTCACACATTATTAATTCACTAATTAACTAATGAACTAATTTTTTTCTCCTACACAACGCAATTTCTACAATAGCAGTCATCATGCATGTCTTAAAGAGGGATGGCTATAATGTATCCCAAATAAGGTAAGGAGACAGGTGTGTGAATCCAGTGAGTGACGTATTTTTAAAGTGCTTTAGCTGTTGTTAGAAAGAGACTAAGTGTCATCTTAAAGTCTTTTTTTTATACTGCAGAAAAAAAGGAAAGAACAGGGAGAAAAGACAGGAGCATAGACATAAGAGGAGGGATTCACTGTTTTTCATATTCCTTGTGATCTCAGTTTGTATTTAAATTTATCCTAGTTTGTGCTGATCATAGTATGTAGTTCAGAGCTAAAGACTTCCTATCTTGGGAGGGGCAGGAAAAAAAGTCTGGGAATAGTTAGCTTCCACATTTTCGGTAAAAATATTAGAAGCTAAAGAATGCCATGAGAGTATACATACATTAGATATCTTTGAAATAAATCTGTCTGAGGATTTAGTCAATTAACTGTTTTAAAAAGAAGCCATCTCAAAACTTCAGCATCCCTTTTGTCTTTATTAAGCTGTATGGATTTTGTCAGCTGATAATGTATTCCTATATCTTTGCTAGAATATTTATATGGTATTCTTAAGAATATGAGTTTATTTCTTCTTGGTTTTGTAGTGCAAGCATACGATCTTTCATATATTAACTTTTATCAGATTTGTGTGACCATGTGGAAAGATAATCCTAATTAAATCAGAAGTACTTAACCATCTTATCTTTATTTTACTGTCTGCAAGGAAAACTAGATTCAGACCTTTGTTAAACCTGCTATTAATTCTTGGGCCTTTGAACGCATGCAACTTTACTTGAACTGATTCAATGACTGACAGACAGCTGCAGGTAGAAATGGAAGATAGCTGTAATGTATTTTCAGGTAAGATATAGTCGAAGATTTTTACCCTGGGTTGAGTTTCCTAAATACTAAATACAAATGTCCAAATATATCACATAGCTACAGGCCAGCCTAGAAGGAAGCAAGGCATGTTTTACTGAGATAGGCAGGCATGGAATGATTCTCCAGAAAAGCTGGAGAAAGGATTAAAACACCGTTTGTGAAATTTCTCTAGAAGTAAGGAACATTTGCCAGCAATACCCTGTACTCAATTTACTGTCTGTGCACATTCAACAAAAGGAAATTGTCAGGTGGTTCCAAATTCTTTGAAATTTCCAATAACAAAATGTCATCTTTTTTGGATTCAGATTCAACAAGAATTTCTTCTGTGAGCTAAACCCTGAATTTTCTTGTTAGGGTTGGTGATACATTTGTTTGTACTGAAGGATCCTTTTGTTAAAGTTGCACATGATGTTCCTTTTCTATTTCAAACAGCAAACTGTTACTTCATTTCCTTTAATATGGAGCTGAGTTTCAATACCAGTGAAATAATCACAATGCAGCCACTATCTAAGTCTGCAGTATCCAAAACGCCTCTTCTTTTTCCTAATAATGTTAATTCCCATAGCATCCAGCACCTAAATAATTTGCAAAGTATTTCAAGGCTAAAAAAGTAGGAATAAATGTTACCATTACATTGTGGACACCTTTCTAAACAGGTATGAGAGAAATTAGATTAAAATAAAAACAATTTTTTTCATACTGAGCACAGAAGGAATTTAAGCATGATTTTATAAAAGGCAGAGGTTTAATTATGTTTTCAGAAATCAACCAGCGTAAAAATTGCAGCATGAAACCGATTATCAAAAATAGAGTAATTGAGAGGATTGGTTGATCTTGAGTGCTTTTATAGCAACCCACAGATACATGAATCATATCTCTTCCCTTACATTACAAGCATACAGCTTGATAATCATTACATGCAGTCCTCAGAGGGTGATTTTAAAATTTCTGTGGAAGTTAGTCTTCTGCAGAATGCAAGTAGTTAAAGTAAATTGCTCTGTAGAGTTGTAGTCTTTAAAAACTTTATTTTATTTTGAAGATTTGGGGGCAAAGTTTGACACTTCTTACTACCAAACTAACCTGAGCTGCAAAGAAATCTCTTAGCTGTTGAGCAAATGATGAGAGTGTGATATTACACTACAGTCAAAAGACATTGAAATAAACTTGAAAAACCATATTATAGACTCATAGACTCATAGACTCACTAGGTTGGAAAAGACCCACCAGATCATCGAGTCCAACCATTCCTATCAAATACACAAATGCCACTTCTGGAGTAGAATTGAAATTCTCAAATTAAGAGTAACATATCAGAAAACATGAATTGAGAGAACTCAGAACTTCTGCTCTACTGAATCTTATTTAGATGGCAAAACCCATCAGTAACTGCAATAATTGTCTTCAGGTCCCAGGCAGAATATCTGGTCAAAAAACCCATCTGAAAGCAGACACAGCATGGGAGACCAAAGGGACAGGTAAGAGTTCATAGGTCTTTTAATAAAGTAGGACAATACAATCAGAACAGAAAAAACCTTGCCCCAAACCAGACAAAATTAAACTTTGTCCCAAGATGCGTCTAGCCTTACGCAAGTCACTCATCTGCTGCATGATCAGCTTGTGAATGAAGTGACTCTTTTTACCATGTGAATTTGGTTTCCCTCTGGTAGGAGAAGAAAAAAATATCAGCCCCGGAACTTTTTCACCAACAGAAATTCATGTTTACTGAAAACTTCTGGGGCTTCCCTGAATGATTTAATCACACCTTAGGTTTACATGGAGATCAGAAAATCGCAGAAGTTTTAGCTGGAAGAAACCTCAGGAGTTAATCTTATCTACTCACTGCCTCTGACAGCATAACTATCGTCTTTGCTATTCCTGACAGATGTTGGAAATGTTCCTAAACATTCCTGCTGCTGAAGAGCCCACAGCATGCCTATGTTTTTTTGTTATACTTTTAACCCACCTTTTTCCTGTTGCAGCTTAAGACCATTAATTCTTAACCTATCTATTAGTAGCCAAGAAGTATATTCAGAGGCATTTCGGTAGTTTACTTCATATTAATATTCCTAGCGTTAAAAAAAAGGCCATGAATTTTTCTCTACCAATTAAATCTTGGTTCAGGATATATAGTAGGACTTAATACTTCTGAAGTTTACTTCCTGCTTTTCTTGCTTTGGTATAAAAGCATTTCTGATTAGCAGGTCATGCACTATCACAGTTTCCCTCTCTTTTGTTTCTGTTATGCAAGACTTTGTCCCACTACCTTTTAAGCTGTTTATACTTACCTAAGGAATTTGCTCCCTCTCCCCTCAACCCTGTTTTAAAACATTCCTCATTACATTAGCAAGTGTGGGAAGATATTCTTTCTCATCTTATTTTGAGAGCGTGCACCCTCACTCAGTAGTTCACAGTATTACCATCCCACAGTTACAGAAAGCAAAGCCTGCTGCTGATGTTATTGACATGACCACATTTACCCTCAGGCTGCGTTTGCCCCTGTTTGAACCCTGAATTTTCTCCTGGGAGGACTGATGAGTGTAACCCCTGCCACTGCCAGGCCACTGTAGTCAGTTGTGGCTTGCTTGGGCTCGCTCTGGCCAACTCATCTGTCTTTGCATGGAGAGGAAGGTGTACCAGGAGCCCAGATGTGCCTCTTCAGGGTTCAATAACGTTGTGGATAACAGTCCTCGGGGATGGCAGACAGATGGGTCTCTTAGTTGCCAGCAGGGGGAAGTCACCAACTACTTTTATGTTGTGGTTTTCCTTCTGATAATAAGGGTGGTGAATGTCCTAGTATTTTCTTCCTCTGCCATTGGCATTGGATCTCTGTGTGCTACCCAAGCCGCATATTTATTTCTGGGAGAATTAAAAAGGAGTAGCAGCCTTCCTCTGAAGAGATGAAGTAGTCATTACTACACAGTGTGACTGCAGCTTTGCCCAAGCTTTTGCTTGCACAGCTGACTTTTAGGCTGTGTTCTAGGTCGGAATGTGATTTAAAAGATCTGTTCTGGGCAAAGCAAACATCAAGCACCTGGTTCTTATTCTTTACCTGCAGATCGTGTATTTATTCCATATTACAGAGCGTTGCATGGGGAAATAGAAATACCGCTGGGTCTTCATGTTTATTTTAAAATGTTACTACTGAAACATTGCCACTTCAATGTTTAAGTCGCAAAAATAAGGATGCATAAAATATGTGCTAGCTTATATAAATTTTTATTTTATTTTCTCATTGTTTTTTCATGTCAAATGCATACTGATGGTATTCTTAAACATATAAACAGTACTGATTTATTGCAAAAAAGTACTGCCCAGGAGATTAAGCTAACTAAATAGCACTGACAATAAATTGAAAATATTTATGTGAATAAACATGAAAAATTTACTGTGGTGTATGCAACAGTTGATCTTTTGTTGATTATGAGCATTTACATAGTTCTGAGGTTATTCATAAGAATATTAGTTTTTCAAACATAATTATAAATTGTCTGAGAATTTGTTATGGAAATATTTTTTACAATTTGCAGGTTTTTAAAGTGAGTATTATCACCTATTAACTCAATAAGCAGGAGTAGTACATGATTGAAGTGATTAGTCACACTGATTAGAAATGAGCATACAGCAAGCATTATTTGAAAGTTAAGCACAGAAATATATGATGATATTGATCTCTATCAAGAAAGGATTTGTTGACACAAAAAAACAGAGCTTAATTTTTTATGTGCTATGGTCATTATTAATAATTATATTTCCTCTTTTGCTGTTTTGGATTTGTGTTGGGATTCATACTTCTAATTTTTTTTTTTTCATTTTTTCATCTTTTGACTGTTTTTCCGTACTGATATAAGAATGCCTGCAAAATAGGGACCCAGGTAAAACCCAAAAGTTTGTAACAGTGTTTTTCAAATATTAATTGAGCAAAACCAGGCACTGAAAAGAGAATTTCATCTCTTATGGTCCTCTTTACTTGAGAATAAGTATCACTGGTAAACTTGCTTGACTGCTATGGCAGTATTTTCATAGTGGAAGAATATAACTTTATTTATTAAAAGAATATATTTTTCAGAACACTACAGAAAGGATAAAAGTAAGTGCAGAAAACTTTTCTTTTCATTGTATTCTTAGTTCTCTGCTGTTTTAGAGATCCAGCCTCATGACCATAGCTCATGCAAAAGTAGGTAAAAGTTTACGCTTTTCAGCTGTTTGCTTGTGTGGGGAAAAAAAAAAAGCGTTTCTATGTCATGCAGTACAGCTTCTCTGGATCATTTCTATAAACCATGTGGTAGGTTATTCTCAAACACCGAAGGCTAACATGCAAAATTTTAGATGTCCTAGGATGATCAAATAGAATGCAGAGTAGTAGGTGATTCAGTGCAAGGATTAAAACTCACAGTTTTGGGACTGGCAAGTTCCCCAAGGGTGTGGTGTGCTCAGACCAGGCTCCTGAGAGGTGCTGCATCCAGGCTGGGCAAGAAAATTAGCCTGGCATCCCAGGCTTGCACAACACAAAAAGTAAAGATGGTCCTTGTTTTCTCTGCATTTATCAGAAGTGTCTCCTTGAAAAACAGAGCCAAGCACAACTGTTGGAGGGCTGTTTTGGATAGTTCACGCACTTGATATTGTCTATATTTTCTGCTTGATATTGTCATAGAATGGTCTGGGTTGGAAGGGACCTTAAAGATCATCCAGTTCCAACCTCCTTTGCCATGAGCAGGGACACCTTCCACTAGGTGACATTGCTGAAAGCCCCATCCAAACTGGCCTTGAACACTTCCAGGGATGGGGCAGCCACAACTTCTCTGGGCAATCTGTTCCAGAGCTTCACCAGCCTCACAGTAAAAAAATGTCTTCCTTATATTTATCTAAATCTAACCTCTTTTATATTAGAACTATTACCCCTTGTCCTATTACTACATTCCCTGATAAAGAGTCCCTCTCTAGCTTTCCTGTAGGCCCCATGATCAATTTATTTGGCTGGGAACGGATTTTGCGATAAACCTTGGAAGTGCCTCTATTCTCAATGTTAAATATACCACAGTCTTTAATTGAAATAATTTGTTTCAGAATTACCTCAATTTCTGCTTCAGAGGAAACAAAGCAAGAACAAGCGGGTGTGACTTGAGAACAACTCCTTGTGTGATTGTGACACCCCAGGACAAAGAGTGATGTAACGCAGAGTAATCAATATCTGTCTTCGACCAGTTTCACTTCAGTTTTATCTCTTGTTTGAGTCTTGCCAAAATAAATGGCTAGTACAGCCAGCCTCAAATGTTAGTTTTAATGAGTCACTCATATTGTTTGCATAGTAGGTCAGATAATAGTTATTCAGTTTATCAGCATCTTGTCTTGTTTCTTTGAATCAACTATGAATATAAATAATTTTGAGGTAATGCAAGTGGATAATCTCCAGGGTCAGCATGGCATTTTCATACTGCTCACAGTGCACTTGCTTTGCTTTCCATCAATGACTTAATCCATGTCTTTTAGGTGATTTTGGCAATAGGGAATAAATACCAGGAGCAAATATTTTTGGCATCATACAGTTGTAATTTAAACAAAGTTTGTCATGATTTTAGTACATTCTTGTGGTTTTCATCCTTGGAGTTCAACATGATCTAGAGTTTCCTTGCCAAAACAAAAAAAGGGGGGAAAAAAGAGAAAAAAAAGTGTAGGGCAGAGAAGGGAGCTTAATTTTGTAAGCCTTGAAGCTAGACATGAAATATGAGATAAAGTACGGCCTACCTTTCCCCTAGAAGATTCAACAGCTACACAGAGACAATTTACACTTCTTTGAAAGTGAGTCCCACAATGGGACTGTGATAGCCTGGGTGCTGGTAAGGCATACGGTGGTGGGGTGCTGACGCTGATGATGATTTGCAGGAAAATCTGGGGAAGTTGTCAGCTGTATGATGGCAGCTGAGGAGGACACTTCAAGGCACAGGGAGAAAACACCTGATTGTGGTTCATGAGAGAGAAAGGCGGAACTGGGCTCCCTCAATGTCACTGATGGTGCCTGGAGTAGCAGATGAATGGCAGCGCATCCCTAACCGTGCTTCACACAAAAGAACTGCACTTCCCTTCTCATCTGTCCATTAAAGCCTTGTAAGGTTTGTGCTGAAAATGTAATACTCAACAAACTCTGTCATTACTTCGGTGAGGTACCTCACAGAAAAGAAATGCTCTGAAGCATTTTACAGTGTTGGAGGCTAATGGCCTCAAAATTGTTCTTTAAGGTCTATGAGTGCAATAAAGTTTATTGATTCATATTCCATTGTTCTGAGCAGAAACAGATCACTTCTAAATTCTTGTTATTAAATTCAATAATATGACTGCCATTCAAAATATTCAACATCTGACTTGTCCTTTAGAGTGAAAAACTTGCATGTTTTTGTTAAGTACTGTATGAAAAACAGAACAAAAGTGTGCTTTGTCCTTACTTCAAATCCAAAAAAAGCATGAGTGCTTAAAGGAATAGTTATTGGGTTTTTTTCCTACCTATCTAGAGAGTTTGTTAACATTTAAATTTGTAACATTTATTTTTATGTTTCTATCATGAGATTCTAATACTAAAACACCTGCACAAAACTTGCCTCAGTTTGGTAGGCTGATAAGTTTTCAAAGGGTGGTTGTTGACTGTGAATATATTTTCATTCATTTGCTGTAGCAGAACATTTTAATGACTGGATTTTTTCTTTGAGAGAAGCATAGCCTTTGCTCATTAAGCATGAGTGATCAGTCTAATATTGGTCTCATAAAATCTAGATCAGCATAAGACATTATTTTAAACATATTAAGCTTATACATACTACTTGTTATTTACTGTAAGTGTGGAGAAGTCTATGTGCGTGTAAGTTAAATATAGGAGGAAAAGGACCTGTATACTACCCCTGTTATGCTCATCTTCTAAGATACAATTAAAATAATGCAATGACATTTGCATTGGAAATTAAATGTTCATCTTTTAAAATTCCGTACTGTAATTTCCATAAGCTGGTCAGTGGTGAACGGCTCTCATCTGGAATGCTGACATGGTGTCTGCTCTCAGACATCTTTTCCTAATAAGGTAAATCACTCAGTGTTTGGTTGATCAAACTAAATTCAGGGAATGACCTCCACATTAAGCCAAAAGACACTAGCAAACCACAGGTTAAAGTTCACATCCACCAATAATATCTTGCCTATCCAAAATGAAACGCAGTAAGGGTGTATTCGTTACCTCTGAAGAAAACTATATTATTTTTAAATGACAGCTTTTCTTTAGAGCAGTCATCTTTCTGTCATCTGAGAAGCTTATCTAAAACAGATGGGAAATTGCTTCCCTGTTTTATTTCAAAACATTGTTCCGAATTCTTTTTTATTTTCTTTTAAATTTTATTTCTTAGGTGTAGAATTAAGCAGTCTGCTTTTAGTTTGTTAGAAAGAAGAAAGAAATGGCATAACTTCTGCATACAGTCTGTTCTTGTAAGCTGGTTCCATTGATTCCCTGGTATTTCTGGAGATTAGTACAAAGCACTATGTCGAATAGCTGAGTTTGTGCTTTTTTAAAAAATTTCTCAGTAGGTTGTATTTAAGTAGAAGTATGAGTAGATGATAAATACTATATTATTCTCTATGAGAATATACCTATGTATGAGGTGTAGCATTATGTAGAAACAAATAGTTCAAACCTGGATCATACATAGACTATACATGGCTTAACGGAGGCGTAGAAATGTGGGGATAACTGCAGATCATAAAAGGATGTGAGCTGGACTTTTCTTTGGCTCCCTTTGGGTTAAAAACTAATTATCTCTCTGTTTCCCTACCTGTCTCATATTTAATGGTTTTACAGTGGCAGGCAGGATTATACTACTTGTGAACTGCTGTCCATTTAAAATCGATGTCAATGTGAAGCTGACAACTGAGCTGTTCAAAATCTCACAGCCTTCTTCCTTTTGAGAGTAAAAACTTCTCACTGATTGGTTTAACTTTTATAAAACTTGATTTTGTCTAGTATATATTTATAAGAAAAGACCATTAGCATAACAGGAATAATTTCTGTGTTTTTGGGTTTTTTTCGAAGAGCAAGATTTTCCACATTATCCTGTGACCTGTGAAGGCGCCTTGGCACCAGGAGTTGGTGATATCTTTTCAGCTCAGATTTCTTCATCCCCAGCTCCAGCATGGCTTCTGGCCATCATCGTCATCTCAAAGCAGAGCAATTACTAAAATTATTTATAGGGAAAACTGCAAAACTAGGCCTTGTGGAATGCCTCTAAAAAAATGTGATTCCTGTCTAAATCTGTGCCAGAGGATCACAGGGAGCCAGGGAATGCATTTAAAACTCCTATTCCTGCAGTATCCTGGACCTTTAAAAAGGTGGGCTGAGGCACAAAATATAAAACAGTATGTGACCTTAATGCACTCAGATTTTGATACTTGATATTAGACTAATATTAATATACTGTTAATTAATACGCTACTTAGTATTAATACAGCACAATTGATGCAAAGACATTGATTTCCACAGCAGAATCACTATGCTTATGAGGAAATCAAAATGATTCCTTTGCATGCTAGAGGGAAGATAAATCTTCAAATATATTAATGCTACTTAACACCTACTACTAATGAAAAGAGAAATTCAGCTTTGAGGCTTAAAATAGTTTGACAGAAAGAGGCTTTAATGAAATCCAAGAGTGTCAAACCAAATAAGAAATGGAATCATTGAAGAGACAGCTTATGAAGGGAAAATAGTACTTAAATATGTGCAGAACTGAGATTTGGTCTGTTATGTTTCCTCTTGTGTTATACCGTGTCTGTCTTTGGAAGTCTGAAGAATTATGAGTGGTTTTAATAATTTAAGCCAAAAATGGCTGTCTATGTCCTCAGTTAAATAAATCACACATGATAAAATGCAAAATATCTCTGGTGCTTCCTTTACAGTTTTCACTCTATAATCTAATGAATGTCTTCTTGAAATAGTTGTATTCAAGCTAAAATATCTGGAAGAATATAGCTAACTTCACAGGAAGTTGGAAGAAGATGTATAATATGTAAATAGAGTATTTGTAGCACATTCTTCTAGTATACGGATCCAAATCAGGACAGAGATTTAAATAATGGTTCATGTGTTGTGAGTTACCCCTGACTGGTTGCCATGTGCTCACCAAAGCCACTCTAGCACTCCCCTTCCTCAGGTGGATAGGGGAGAGAAAATATAACTGAAAGCTCACGGGTTGAGATAAAGACAGGAAGAGACCATTCACTAATTATACCACAGGGAAAAGAAACTCAGCTTGGAAAAAAAAAATATTACCAGTAAAATCAGAGTAGGATAATGCAAAATAAACCCAAATCTTCCCTTCTTCCTGGTCTTAACTTTATTCCTGAATTCTCAGTCTCCTCGTTCTCAGCAGCAGAAGTGGGTGGGCAATGTGGCTTGCAGTCAGTTCATCATATGTTGTCTCTGCTGTTCTTTCCATGAAATACAGGTCTTCAGAAACTGCTTTGGTGTGGGTTCCTTTCACGAGGTGCAGTTCTTCAGGAACACACTGCACCAGCAAGGGTCCCACATGTCATCAGAAGTTTGCCTGGAAACCTGCTTCAGTATGGGCTCCTCTCTCCACAGGACCACAGGTCCTGCCAGGAGCCGGCTCAAGCATAGGCTTCTCACAGGTTCACAATCTCCTTCAGGTATCCACCTGGAATCATGGAATCATCAGGTTGGAAAAGACCCACTGGATCATAGAGTCCAACCATTCCTATCAAATACTAAACCATGTCCCTCAGCACCTTGTCCACCCATCCCTTAAACACCTCCAGGGAAGGTGAATCAACCACCTCCCTGGGCAGCCTCTGCCAGTGCCCAATGACCTTTTCCGTGAAATTTTTTTTCTGATGTCAAGCCTAAACCTCCCCTGGCAGAGCTTGAGGCCATTCCCTCTCATCTTGTCCCCTGTCACTTGGGAGAAGAGGCCAGTACACTCCTCTCCACAACAGTTAGAGTTCTCCTGAGGCTGCAAGTGGATGTCTACTCTGCCATGGACCTCCAGGAACTGCAGCCTATCTCACTATAGTCTTCACTACAGTCTGCAGGGGGTCTCTGTTCTGGCACCTGCAACACATCTTCCCCCTCCTTCTTCAGTGACCTTGCTGTCTGCAGAGTAGTTTTCCTCACATATTCTCGTTCCTCTCTGGATGCAGTTGCGCAGGATCTTCCCCCCTTCTTAAGGATGTTCTCATAGAGGTGCTAGTACCATCAGTGATGGGCTTGGCTTTAGATTGTCTTAGAGCTGGCAGGTGTTGGCTCTGTAAGACATAGGGGAAGCTTTTAGCAGCTTCTCAAAGAAGCCATTCCTGTCGCTCCCACCCCACCCCGTTTCCTCCCTAAACCTTGCCATGCAACAAATACAGTATGTGTATCCTCTTTCTGACCATCAGTCAGTAGGACCAATCCTATAGTGTGGTTCAGCTGCAGCTGCATATCTATGTAGTAGCAGGGAGCAAACAGAAGGGAAAAGGAACAAATACTCAGTAATTTTTCAGCCACCTGTTCAAAACATCAGCTTTTTCTCTGCTTCTGTGGGTTGCACAGAAAGGCTTTGGTCTTGAGAATGGATCTATACATGGGGTTTGTTGTGTGAACCTATGTCCAAGTGGTTGTATAGTAACAAATCTGCAACTTTCCTATGAAATGGAATTTTAATGTTATGTGTCATCTGCACTACTAGCTTAAATGTGAAAAACACCTTACTGCTTCTTGTCCTAGAACAGATGCCAAAGGTACACAGTTTGGTCAGAGATACAGATACTCAGCTTCCTTTCCCATAGGGCAGAAATATGGGAATAGATGCTGCTCCATGATAAAACGAATGCGAGCTTCAGGCATTTTCAAATGCATTAAGTGTCTCTTGACTTTATGATCTATGACTTAGACAAATAAGGAAAAAAAAGATTAAGTAGCAGAAGATCTGAGAGTACAATTTTATATTCATGTTGCATATTGTGGGCTAACTGTGATTTCCTTGAAATTATATGGTACGTTTGCCAGCTATGTAAATACAGATTCAGTTTGTATTGTTCACTGTTAATCCTGCCTCAAACAGATGTACCAAAACTATCACAAGTTTAACACTTGGGACATCTTAAAACTGAAATCATTAAACCACTGCAGAAAGTGAAATATTCAAAGAAAGGAGGAAATAAGAGTGGATCTCTCAAAAAATCTATAGGAATTGGGCAAGTATATGACAAAATTATTTCTGTATGGTCAAATACTAAAAATGCATCTTTGACTAACTTTTCCATATATCCTCATCTGTATTATTTTTGTCTGTTATTGGTCAGAATATTTATTCATTTTAACAACTACTTAATATGAAGCTGAATATCTATTTTTACAAACAAATTCATTTGTTTACATAGCTTGTGGCTTCCTGTCATAGTGGACAACTCAGTTCAGCCTGAGAGAAGCCTTACAGTCCATATAAATTGGACTGGAATTGGACTGCACCAGTCACTGATGGTAGATAACCAGATAGAATTTTGTAGCGAATAGATAAATGCTATTAAGTATTAGTTAATCATTCATCATGCTGATATGCAGTTATCTGCAGACTAGTGTACAATTTAAATTTTACAGTGAGTAGGCAGTTGCAAGAAAATGGTGATGTACAGTTTTTCCTTTTATTTTCACACTTAAAGAAGGGGTAAAATGTAATCCTTTTAATGTAATTTCATTTAATCTTCAATTGTTAATTTAATCTAGATTATTTTGTTTTGGTTTTTTTCCCTTTCTGGTGAAGAAGGAAGTTTAACTGAGGTGTCCTACTTTTGGATTGAGTTTTCAAATCACAGAGCTTACACTTACAAAGCTGTGCCTCCCGCCAAAGAGTCAGCTCTGAGTCTTCATCCACCCCATGTCAGGGCAGCAGACACAGTTCATGGCTGTGACGTGGCTCTGCCACTGCTCTACTTATGCTACTCTGTTTAGGAAGATTTTGACCCCACCTATGTTTGGTCTAAGGTGACTAATTGTCTCCTTGCATGGTTCACAGGAACCAGAGTGCCCATGTGCAGGTCCCAGGTGCAAGGAGAAAGGCAGGTAAGACAAAAGGCTGTGGAAGGGTTCACTAGTAGCAACTGCTGCTGATGGAAAGGGTGGTTGGGGACAGAGGAGAAATTATAGCCAGGTATGAAGGGGAAGGAGCTGCCTGGAAAAGCCATTTCATGAGGATTTCCTTCCCATCTTCCAAGAAATGATAAGACCAGTTCACCAGGTCTCTCAACTCCAGCCAGTCCCTTTCTCTGCTATTTTCCTTCTTGTTGCTGAAGATTTTTACCTTCAACTTGACCCAGTACAAGTCAAGTTTGTTTATGCGACTGAGAAAACTGGAGTTGGCTATGTAATTTTTCCCAGGAAAAATACAGTTTTAATGAAGCAGATTTACTTGACTGTTTTCTTCATTTAAAAATCTATCATAAAACTGAAATGTCTTAAGAAAGCTCTTAAAAAAACTTCTGTAAAGAAAATTATTCTGTTGTCGTCATGGTTTTTATTTCTCCTTTTCTTATTTTTTTTTCACTTTTTTAGTTGTTTTGGGTTTTTTTTTTTCAGAAATGAGAACTTCACTTTGGCTTGCCTAAAGCTGTTCAATCATCTCTACAGACCACAGTCCATCTGACACTGTGTTACATAAACTGCCGCCCATGGAGGGAAGAGGCACAAAAAGGGAATATATATTTCTCTGCGATAGTTTTCAGCACATGTTTGATTGTCAGTATCTTACCTCCTTTTTATTCCTCCTTCCATGGAAATGCTGTTTTGGAAGGTGGGGCGTTTTCAAAGAACAAATAGGTAATACCCAGACAGTTAGACATTTCATAACTCATCAGACCAGATTGTATGTAAATTAAGTAGTTGCACAGTGAAGTAATAACCTTTACAAATGACTGATAATAACACTTACAAATTCTTGGAACAGCCCTACTGGCTGCAGAGAAGTAAATCAAACTGAAAAACAGAAGACAACCAGCATGACAAATAATGTCCAGTTGTTCACATTCCTTTCCTCAGGAAAATACTTCCATTAATGCAAATGAAGGTATAATTTAATACTGAAAACTTCCAGAAGGGTAAAAAGTAAATAAAGGACAAACTGTACCAGGAAAATATGACTGGTTGATTTGACAGCATTACTGAAATAGTCAGATTAAGAAAACATTCAATTTGAGGGGCCATTACTTGGAAGTGATCTGATTCATAGTTTGTTTTTGTTTTGTTTTTCTTTCATAGCATTTGGGTCAAAAGGGATGACTGGAAAATCCAGGCCATCCTCCTGTTTGTGATGAGACGATACATTTCACCCAAAAGCTTATGTGTAAAGTCCCTTGCTTTTATTTTTCTTTTTTTTCTTTTTTTTTTTTGTTTTTCCTATGGCATTCCCTGTGTTTGGCTGATGTGTATTCAGAATTGCACTCAGTTTTGTGCTGAAGAATCAAGGGAAGGTTATGCTGCCATCACCCTTGGGAGTTCCCCTCAATGGTTTTTCATTCTCACTCAAAAATATCTTCACTGATTTTTTGACTTTCATTATCACTGGTGACAGGCCATAATTAGATTTTTAGTGAAGCATTTACTAAAGGATTTAATGTTGGAAATGGTTTATTTAACAACAGTTTTGAGAATCATGATTAGAGTAATTGATAAACTCTGAAATGTTGATGTTTGTTAGGAAAAACTCGTTTCTGCCTTCCAAACAATTTTTTTCTTTCCAAACAAGTCTTGTCAAATATTGTGCAACTTCTTCTATTTTCATATGCTGTTCTGAATCTTAAACTCAGGTTACATTTCAGCAGGTTTCACAAGCCATTTGCAAAGTGCGAGTTCAAGACAATACATTTGCTCTATGGTCAAGAGTTTATGTAAAGGGGGAGGAGAGGAAGAGTTGGAAGGTGAGATGCTATGCCCAGACTGGTAAGCAATCTCCTAGCATCTGAGAGATGGTTTGAAGTCCTTGTTGTATTTTATTCAGCTGAGAGACTGGAACTTGAGCATCTTGTAGTTCACACTTGCCTGCTCTAATAATTGGCTTTTATAAAGCAGCTGCCTTGTTCCTATCTTTTGGAGCTGTTTTAGTTTCCAAACTTGTCTTATTGCCAGTCACTTGGGAGGAAAGACCAGTACACAGCTTACCATAACTTCCTTTCAGGTAGTTGTAAACAGCAAGAAGGTCTTATCACTGTAGACAGTGGTAAGGCCTCCTTTTCTCCGGGCTAAACAACCCCAATTCCCTCAGCCACTCCTCATAAGACTTGTGTTCTAGACCCATCAACAGTTTCATTGCCCTCTTCTGGACATGATCCAGCAACTCAATGCCCTTCTCATAGTGAGGGACCCATACCTGATCACAGTATTTGGGGTACAGTCTCACCAGTGCTGAGTACAGGGGCATGATCAATTTATCCAAAATAAGAACGTATCTTTTCAAGGCTGTAGGGTGCTGAGTTACTTCAGACAATCATGATGATAATTTTTCATTATTAGAAGTCCAGTTAATGTCTGTTATCTAAAAGACTCAATGATGAGAGAAAACTTAAAATTCTTTAGGTTGGTAATACATTTATTTTGATGTTTTGTTCTTATATTAGTACAAATTCACCACACAAAGATGCATGTTCTCATATTGTCATTGCTTAGAATCCGGCTACACATCCATGCTGTTATGTGCTATTTACAGAAAGAGAAGCCCATGAAATTCCCTGAGGTATATTGTTTCAACCAAAGAGTCAATAGCTTTTCAGTTATTCTATGTCAATATTATTGCCAGCATTTGGGAACTAAGATGCATAATGTAGTTTATATTTCTCATATGCCAGAGAATTTTCTTCTGGTGGTTGATTTTCAAACTTTAAAATTTAATGAAAAATAACTTTTTTTACCACTCCTGATGGAAACAGGACTTAAAACGATCATAGCATTGCCAAATGGACTCTTGTTTACCTAGGTAGGAACACTACTTTGTATCCAGTAGGTTACTCTTAAATGTATAATTCAATTGAACATCTGAATATCAAAGGTCATCTGTTCAGTGAATTATTAAAAATAATAATGAAAACACATGCCAAAAAAATCCTTATATTTAATGCAAGAAAAATTCTGCAATCCACTTCTGGATACTGACTGAGTATGAAGAAACTCATATTTCAATACTGCAAATATTACAGTCGTCATATAAACTCATGATGTAATCCTCCCTTGGATACAAAATCTTGTTTTGTCAAGTAATATGATTATCTCTGAAAAGAGAAATTATAGAATAAGGCTGTATTAGAAATGGGAAGAGACAGAAGAGCACTTCGCAAAACAATAAAAGATAAAGGACTTTTGTGTGGGAATGAAATTTCAGAAGATAGGTAGATCGATCAATTGATCAATCTGAATGTTATAGACTATAAGGAGTCCAAAAATCCCTAAATCTATAAAAAAAAAGTATAGCCTTGTAGTCCAGCAAATATAGTGCTGCCATTTCTTGTAACATGCCACAGATTTTTTGTAAATCTCTTAACAACAGAGGTATAGTTTATTTTTAGTTAGTTTAATCATCAACTTCATAGAAACCAATTTTAAGCATATTTCTCATTAGTCTTTCACTGCAGTACTGTGGCTATTTTTACTATCCAGTTGGAGATGACCCACCAACTACATGCAGATGATGTTCCAAAAAATTAAACTATTTTAATTACTGAAGCTTTCATTATTCTCTTTAATATTTTTGCTATGTTTATCATCACCTAATCACCCCTTCTGATTTGATATGTCTTTATGAAGATCTTGAAACAGGAATTAACTTTTGGCACTTTCACAGATTTTGTAGAGGAAAGTCAGTTGTCTTGTAACCCTTTATTAATTTTGTGAAAAAATGCTAAGTAGAGTAAAAATGACATTTTGCCTTGTTTGTTGCAGTTTGGTTCTCATTATTATTAGGAGAATAAAATTTGGCAGCAGAATGAGGAGCTCTTGCCTCTTTTTGTGTGGTGTAATGAGAGAAATAAAAGACTGGTGAAAGGGAAAGATGTTTTAGTGCTTTTGAAAGAATACTGGGAGAACACTGCACTTGTGCCAACATTTCCTGAGCCCAAAAGATGCATACAAGTTTGGATAATGAAACCACTAAAAAATAGTTCAAAATGGATTGAATCAGTCTCATATTCATCCAAAACAAACTGACTGGCTTTAATGATTTTTACCAAATAATGGGGAAAAGCATTCTTGAGAAACTGCTTAAGAGAAGAGAAGGCAAGGGTTTGTATTAGAGTCTCATGTTCTCCCTCTTAGCTTGTAAAAACTTCCTCTACCAGATGTTTGTGCACATGGAAGAAGTGGCTATAATGAGGGGAATCTATTTGTTTTTTCATTTAAGTAGAATACTTTCTCAGAATTGTAAATTCAGAGAGCAGCAACACAACTTGGCTAGGAAACTTCACGCTTTCTTGAATTTCTCTGGAAACACTTATGCTGCATTTCTGAAAAAGCCCCACATAACTGGCCTACTGATAGACTTGAGCTAAGGCTGGAATCACTAGTGGAGTTGATTTGTGGGCTGCACAGCAAAGCAAGTACCCACTCTTACGTTTCCTTGTGATGCTCCAACAAATCTGTTTGTCCTAGAGTCTGATGCTAGTTAAAGCCATGGAATAATGTTATAGAAGGCTCTTGAGTACCCTGAATTTTTTAAAATGCATATTTTACAATTTGGGACACTTCAAGGGTAGAAAAAAATATCGAGATCTCTTCAGAAACAGCCCTTATGTCCTGTTTAAAAAAAACCCCAACCAAACCCCACAACAAATAAAACCACTCACACCTATCAATTTACACTCTTTTTCAAATTATTTTAAAGTGATATGGCATAAATATCAGAAGCTGAAAAATTATTTTATTTTTTCTGTAAATTGTATATTAGAATTCTACAGGACTCTCACAAGAATTTGCCACCTAATTAAATTTAAGGAACGGCATTTCGCAATTATTATTTGTTCTGGCGGTTCTAGAGATGTTTTGGAGGGTGGTTGAAGATTTCCATCACAGTAGCCAGGATATGTCTGATTTGTAAGATTAAACTGTTACAGTCAGTTATCTCAGAGCATTGTAATGACACTAATAAAAATGATCTCACAGAGGATGATTGGTGTGGTTGTCTATTACACAGCACTTGTTCCATAAATGTGGCTTTAAGCATGTGCTTGCTGTGCTCACTAAGACAGGCTTTAAAATTTCTTAATAGGATAATTTTGCCTTTTTAGAGAACTTTAGGTTGTTAAAGGTTCAGTGTTCATCGGTTTTACAGATTTTAGGGGACAAAAAGATTATGAAGACGCATAATGAGCTTAAAACATGGAATGAATTCAAATATTCTGAAGATAAATGCCCATGTTACAAAACAGGAAGGTAATATAATTGAAACGTGTCTAATTGTTATTGCTCATTCTAGCTAGTCTTCCTTCCACACCACAAATTGCAATACTACTCAAAGATGCTTCTCAGAAACTAAAGCAACAAAAGAATGGAAATAAAAACTGTATTTCATTAACAGCTTATAACTGCCAGACTGTAAATCCTGTACTTTCTAAAAGAACCAGACTTATGAACTGTTCCACCTGCTACTTACAGAGAAAGTTGAGATTGCCCTCCATTTTCACAACAATAATGTCTCTAAAGCTTCTCCTATACTTTATATTTGAGTTCTGGGATGCTGTTACTGATAGTGGTAGTCTCTAATCATAGTAAAGAGGACATATTTGTAAGAGTATATAAGGATCAATAACTCTGAATACATACAGTTTATTTAGGAGAAGTTTATTTTGATTATTCTAAAGGGTGTTTCATTAAGATCTCTAACCATAGTAAATTTTCAGCAACAAAAGCTGCATTCACCTTCTAGGCAAGAAAAAGAAGATAATTCACTAGCAATGAAATTTTAAAGCACCATTTAAATAAAACTGCATATGTAACATGCTTATCCCACTAACACTAAGAGGAAATTATTCAGAATTTTGTAGGTGAGCTATAAGCAAATACTTCCTAAAGAAATTTGATGCATACATATACTTAGTCCAACATAAACTGAATATTTACACCTTTTAATTAATTTCTTTTTTCCTGACATCTGGAAGTTCAAAGTCATTGCGCTTATGGAAGCTAAGGTTTTCAGATCCTAGGAAATGAAATAAAAATCACAGAATCACAGAATGGTAGGGATTGGAAGGGACCTCTGGAGATCATCCCAGCCACCTCCCTGCTAAAGCAGGTTCACCCAGAGCAGGTTGCACAGGGATATTTTGAATATCTCCAGAGAAGGAGACTCCACAACCCACCCTGGGCAGCCTGTTCCAGTGCTCAGCCACCCTCACAGTAAAGAAGATTTTCCTTATATCTAGAATCACAGAATCACAGAATCACAGAATAACCAGGTTGGAAGAGACCCACCGGATCACCGAGTCCAACTGTTCCTACCAAACACTAAACCATATCCCTCAGCACCTCGTCCACCCGTGCCTTAAACGCCTCCAGGGAAGGTGACTCAACCACCTCCCTGGGCAGCCTGTTCCAGTGCCCAATGACCCTTTCTGTAAAGAATTTTTTCCTAACGTCTAGCCTAAACCTCCCCTGGCGGAGCTTGAAGCCATTCCCTCTTGTCCTGTCCCCTGTCACTTGGGAGAAGAGGCCAGCACCCTCCTCTCTACAACGTCCTTTCAGGTAGTTGTAGAGAGCAATGAGGTCACCCCTCAGCCTCCTCTTCTCCAGGCTAAACAACCCCAGCTCTCTCAGCCGCTCCTCATAAGGCCTGTTCTCCAGCCCTTTCACCAGCTTTGTTGCTCTTCTCTGGACTCTCTCCAGATCCTCAACATCCTTCTTGTGGTGAGGGGCCCAGAACTGAACACAGGATTCGAGGAGTGGTCTCACCAGTGCCGAGTACAGAGGGAGAATAACCTCCCTGGACCTGCTGGTCACGCCGTTTCTGATCCAAGCCAAGATGCCATTGGCCTTCTTGGCCACCTGGGCACACTGCTGGCTCATGTTCAGTCGGCTGTCAACCAACACCCCCAGGTCCCTCTCCTCCAGGCAGCTTTCTAGACAGACTTCTCCCAGTCTGTAGCACTGCACAGGGTTGTTGTGCCCCAAGTGCAGGACCCGGCATTTGGCCTTGTTAAACCTCATGCCGTTGGACTCTGCCCAGCGGTCCAGCCTGTTCAGATCCCTTTGCAGAGCCTCCCAACCCTCCAGCAGATCCACACTTCCACCCAGCTTAGTGTCGTCCGCAAACTTGCTAAGGGTGCACTCGATGCCTTCATCCAGATCATTGATGAAGACATTGAACAGGGCTGGACCCAGCCCTGAGCCCTGGGGAACCCCACTTGTCACTGGCCTCCAGCTGGATTTCACACCATTTCCCACCACTCTCTGGGCCCGGCCATCCAACCAGTTTTCCACCCAGGAGAGTGTGCGCCTGTCCAGGCCAGAGGCTGACAGTTTCTCAAGCAGAACGCTGTGAGAAACTGTGTCAAAGGCTTTGCTGAAGTCCAGGAAGACCACATCCACAGCCTTTCCCTCATCCAGTAGCCGGGTCACTTTGTCATAGAAGGCGATCAGGTTAGTCTGGCAAGACCTGCCTTTTGTGAACCCATGTTGACTGGGCCTGATCACCCGGTTCTCTTGCATGTGCTTCATGATAGCACTCAAGATCACCTGTTCCATGACTTTCCCTGGCACTGAGGTCAGACTGACAGGCCTGTAGTTTCCTGGGTCCTCCCTGCGGCCCTTTTTGTAGATGGGCACAACATCAGCTAGCCTCCAGTCCAGTGGGACTTCCCCAGTCTTCCAGGACTGTTGGAAGATGATGGAAAGGGGTTTGGCCAGCACATCCGCCAGCTCCTTCAGTACCCTTGGGTGAATCCCATCCGGCCCCATAGACTTGTGACTGTCCAGTCGGGCTAGACAGAGCTAGGTGGAGCTTCCTGTGTTCAGGTTTGCTCTCATTGCTCCTTGCCCTGTCACTGGCCACCACTGAAAAGAGACTGGACCCATCCTCTTGATACCGGCCTTTGAGCTATTTATAAGTGTTGATGCCCTGGGGCTGTGTGCTCAGCACATCACTTCTCTCCCACATGCCTTGTGGCTTCATGACACTCAGTCCCTGTACCCTGCCTGCCCTCCTAAAGGTATCCTCCCTCTCACACCTCTCTGTCCTCAAAGTCCCTATAGAAGACACAGGAAATCTGTGTTTGAGAGGAAGATGAATGTACAGACACCCTCCAGACTTCTTGTACATGAGAGGGTCACCAGCTTTGTTAATATTCCAATAAGTACCATTACAGCAGGAAATCATGCAGCTGCAGAGCTTATATATAGCAAGCAGGACTGAGTATTTTAGAATGCATATCAAAGAAGAATGATTTCAAGTAACTTCCTTTTTTTCATGAAGAAAAAATATTTTTTTTTCTTCAGAAAACTGCAACCAGCTGTAATCCAGATGATTCTGTCTTATAAGGTTGTCTCAGGAATACAAAGTTTAAAATCTACTGTTCAGCAGATACAACTCCAGGTGTAAACACCTGATGAGGAACTAAATTTGTAATTATTCAGTGAATAACTTCCATACAAACTTCTTCTAGTGTGCACATTTAATAAAACAGCTTCTGTACTTCAGAGTAAACAAATTATATTGAGCAGATTCAAATAGGAAAAGAAAAAATACCTTACTGAACTATTATCTTTCTTCTAACAAAATTAAATTCTGATGTTGGTATGTCTCTCCTAGGAATCCAGAGGAAAGGCTTTTTACTATTTTGCTTTGCAGATTTGTGGAAATAATTCTCGTAATTTAGTTTTCACTTCTTAATAATGTGTAGACTCTGTCATGCAGTAGAAAATTCACATCTTTCTACAGCTGGTGGTTTTGCTGAAATTAATAATTGAACATCCTAGTTTAAAATCTACCTGTTTTGCTACTACTTGCTGAAGAAACTCTAAACTGCAACAGGATGCTTTTCATGTTGTTCCGCATAATGTCCAGAATGCCTTTCAGTTTATACCATTAATTTCATATCTGAGCCCTAAAAACACACTGAATAAAATATTATTTCAACATGTTTATGGATGTATTAAATAACTTAGAAATAGCCATGAAAATTATATTTTTCTCTTGTTTTACCTAAGAAATGATGTTTTAACTGATATAATGCTTAGAAGTGATCTGCAGGATAAATTGTTTGGCTTTACTTTGAAGGTATATAGCTGCATTACAGACAACTGCCCATGCACATGGAACAATGTACATAGTTAGCAATCCGTGTAGTATGCGTAGTAGTGTAAGTGTAAGGATTGTGCCATTAGTTCTTCTATGTCCTTTAGAAGTCATAGAAGGAATGCAAAAAACCCCTGCCTCTTTGCTTTGTTTTTCTTCAGTAAGAAGTAAGCATTTGCTTCATATAGACAAATAATCAAAGGCAGATTTTTAGAAAATGGTAATAAGAATCTGTACAAAATTAAAACAATGTTATACATAAGCTAGAAACTATTTCTTAATTGGATAAGTCTTCAAAATAAAAATTGGCTATCTCCCTTCTTTCCACCCACACGTAGATGTTTATCTGTGTACATCAATTACCTTTTTATACATTTAAGGTATAAGAATAGTTCACTTGCACTGATACTCTTTTAAGCAATGTATACAGAGAGCCATGTAAACTGCTCCAGATTAATATCACATGCTCTCTATATCTCTTGCCTAGAAAAAATACTTGTTTTTCAGACAGAATTTTTACCTCTGATACTAGCAGAGGTTTGGGTAGAAATCCCTTGTCTCTATACATTCCCAGTGCATAAATTCACATACTTTTTTAATTCTTTTGAAAAACAGCGACACAGACTCAAGCATAGTCAGCATAGGGGATTTTCTCTAGGTCCACTGCCAGTTTAAGAGCTTCTTTTAAAGCTACAAAAAAGGTATGAAGCTTTTTAGATTTTTAAGCCCTTAATACTTGCAACCCATCATTTAGCCTGCATAGCACGTCTTGTTTGATAAATGTGGTCCCAACAGCTCCAGACAATGACATCAGTGCCGTGCCTTCTTCTGTTGTTCCTGGCTGGGCTTCAGCAGTGAGAACGGTAGTAAGTTTTTAATCTTTACACTTCTTACTGAAGGTCACTGAAGTTTAACTCCATTAGCCTGTCAGGCCAAAGCAAAGCCCTTCTGCTCTGCCCAGACACGTGAACTTAGTCCAGCTTCTTTGAAACATTTTATATTTTCATAATAATGGAAGGCTTAGTATTGTGAAGATTCAATTGTAGCCTGCTGTGCCATTAGACAGAGACTCTACATTGATGACTAGAGACCCATTAAAATATTTGTCTCATCACACAACAACTGGATTTACACCTTCTTTGTTTATAATTGCTTGAACACAATTGTCAACAGCTTCAAAAGTCCCTTCACAACTCTAAGGGAACTAACTTTTATTTACTCCAGGCCAAGAGCATGTTGGCTGAGCACACTGTTTTATAATCTCTCAATACTATCCTGAATTGAGAGCTGCCTTCTTTTGTCTTCTTTTTGCAACTCAGTCAGATTATGATATAGATATTTTTAATCTGGATACTGGATTTGATATTTTTGATGCCACCATAGTGAGACTGAAAAAAATTTCCACAGCTTTCAACATCTGGATTACAAGCAATGCATGCTTCAAAGACTGTTATAGAAGTAATTGGGTGTGAATTTATATGCTAAAAACTAGATGCCCTAGGAAGGTCCTACTTCTCCTCTCTAGGTCAGCCTATAACCAAGATGTTCCCTCTTAACTTCTGCCATTTATATGGTATCCTCCTGGCTACCCTCAGGAAGAAGAGTCTTTTCTATGTAAGTTTACTGGGAAGCCTATCACCATACGTGGCAGCTTCAGAAGGTGTATAACTAGCTCTGATGCCTCCCTAAGCTACTGAAGGGTGATGAAAATATCTACTATTCATAGCTTCTCCACAAAAATCTCAAAGAATCAGACTCAAAACATTCACCCATCCTCTGACATTCTAGCTAAAAGCCCCTTGAGCCCCCTGCCCTGCCCACTAACCCCTAGTAATTTCACCTTTCCTAATGCTCTCAGGGAGGTTTGTGGTTCCCCACCTCTATTGTCTTTAAAATTCTGGAAAAATAACCAAGCTTAGGATGTGGAAGCCCCTTGAAAGATGGAATACAGTTAGGAAGGAGCAAGAGCGTAGGCAAGAGTCTAGACTACATCCTGGCTTGTGTACCTGTGTAATAGAAAATGATTGTTAGCAGAGCAAAGGGATGAATTCATGAAAGATGCTGCAGTGTCTTTGCAAGCCAGTAAAATCTCAAACTCGCTTTGAATTGTTGGAGTTTTTGTGTTCAAATCAAGCTCTTTCTGCTGTGTTAATACACATAAGCTCCTCAGAGGCAACATAGGTTCTCAAACTGAGGTACAGTACAAAGCCCACAGCTCACACCCATGTCACACAAACACTGCTGTTGTAGTTATTTTCAACCTCAAAAAGACAAAATTTCTGCCAAAACCTCCGGCAGGAACAAGAACTGCCTTTAATATAAACACTTATGAAAGAGCAAAACAGGTTGTTGCCCACAATATTCTTTGCAGCTAGATCTCTGGACACGTGCTTTGAAAAATATCACTTTTCCATAGTCTAAGCAAAACTGTTCTCTTATGCTTATAGATTGGTAGGGAGAGCATTGGGGTTTGCAGCCAGCATTGTAAAAAAGGCCACAAGCAACATTAAGCTACGGTTGGGTTTCATTCATCTGGTATACTATTTTATTCAGCACCACTTTTTTCTGTAAACTGTTGGAGACAAACAAGGTATTGTGGCAAGTCCTCTTTTAATTCTTCATTAAAAAAGAAGATTTCATAGATGAGCTAGTACTTTAGCATACCATTCATCCTCTGCAATCTGTTTCTAGATTATTTTTAGAAGCAGAAATCATCTGGGCAATTTAGATGTAAGGGCCAAATCCTGATGTCAACTACATGAAATAATAGCTATAGAGGCATTTGCCCCTACTGTAGGCCTGATGGTTTTATTTCCAAATGGCCAATTGCTGAAATCATTACAAATTGCTGATTTAATGTTAGATGAGCAAAATTCAGTTTAAGTAGATATTTCTCCGGGGTAAGAGTACTGGCACTCTCTGTTTACATACTGTTTCTCATCATCATGATACCTGTATATATGAGCAGCACAGAATTGAGCTTTTCAGACTCTTAAAAGAACTATCCCTTATTTGGTGAATAAGAATGCAAAGAAATTGAATAACATGTCACTTGTATCATAAGTGTCTGTGGCCTAACTCTGAAATTATCCTATGTTTACTGCATACCAGTCCACAGCCTTAAAGCCAAAACTACTCTTTGACTCAAAGTCTAGTCCAGTGCAAGTTCCAATTAATGATGCACAGAAGATAAAGAAACTTGCTAACTGCTCAGCTTCATGACAACCTAGTCAGTGTGCCTAGTGAGGGACTAAGCTCTAACAGCTTTCTCTTTGGGAATTTAGAGATACCTGTTTGCAGCCCTTGCTTTTTTTCATTGTTCCAATTAAGACCAGTATCTTTAAAAGAACTGAGCCAGTCCACACTCCCCAGGGTGAATGAGAACAAAGCATCTGATCCTAGAATACTGAAGAAAGCTATTATGTTATGCCAGCTCTGCAGAGTTACTTGGGAGGAACATTTCATGTTATATATTCTGGTTTAGATTACTCAGGCATGGAAAGCACGCACAGTCTGCTGGATGCACACATTCCTAAATAATGTTACACATTTCTGACATTTCTGCCATGCACACTATCTGAAAAATGTAGAGATGCTTACCTCCTCAGAACTGGATTGGAATTCCTGTAATAAGGAACATTTCACTAAATATAAATCAACTGTCAAACTGGCTAAGAAGTGGTGTCCTAAAATGTACTAGTACATGTTTTGCTTAGAATAAAGGAACATTTTATTATTATACATATACAGAAAATTCAAAACATATGCTCTGTAGCAGTGTTTTGGGGAAAAGTTTCATCAGTAAAGCAAAATTAATCTACACTTAGTGACTTATTGAGGTGACTGACCAAAGGAAACCCTTATGGTTTCTGCATTGTGTCTGAGGAATTATTGAATATGGAAACCTTTGTTTTGCTGGAAAATAGGGATGACTGGTTGGTTGACTAGCAGGATTAGGCTACTAACATAAAAATTATTGCTTATGTATATAACAAGATATCGAAATAGTAATTTTCTGAACTTCCATGGATTCACCAAGGAATCATTTAGACTGGAAGGGACCACACTTCATAATGTGGTTGGTCATTCATGTGATATATACCCAAAATTCTGGCCACAGAAATCAAGCTGTAGAAACAGATCAATTTTGGTTTTGAAGAGTGTGTGTATGAATTCCCACCTGAAACACATAGTTTTTATGGACTTTGTGACTAGAAAATAAGAACAATCTTTAAGCTTTCAGTCTGTTTCATTTACCCAAAATATAGAAGACAGAAAAGAAAAAATACTTTTTCTAAATAAGTGGAGATTGTTACAAGGTCATTCAAACTTAATTTTTATGTTTTTTTAAGTGCTGAAAGATAATTTGCTAACCATTTTTACAGCTAATAGAGCTTAATCCAGTTTACAGCTCCAGAGAGCCTGGCAAAGCAGAAAAGTCTAGAGGTCTGTATATGTGAAATAATTGGACATAGCCGGGAAGTGATTGCTACCTATAATAGAGAGAGTTTAAAAATTAATTTCTTTAGTGTCAGTGGTGGCTGAATTAGTCCAAACTGCTTGAGTTAAGAGAAATCAGAAAACTACATGACACCAATATTGCACCCATTTCCACTTAAGTCATGGAGCAAGTCTGGGTGCTGACGCTGACAGCTCTGTGGCTGTTAACCAATTTTGCATAAACTCGTGGGAACTTAGGACTGCTTCTTCACTCTATTTCTAATTGAATACTCCAGGGATAATGTTAAGATAGAAAGGACAAGGTGTGCACCTGACCTCATTTCAGGGACTGATGGAAGGTTACCCTCCAAAATATTGCTATTTTCTACCTAGACACCAAGTTATTAACAACTATGATAACTCAGTGTAGATGTAAATGGTGTATCATAAATTAATATTATCCCAATTATTTCTTTATTCTCTCTCTAAATAAGTCAGGGTAGCTACTCTTCAATATTAAACAGAACCTGGGGATGTTATTAGCATTGCAATTTAATATAACACCAGACAATATGAAAATGCAAGACACCTGGAAATAAGTCAGTCAGGCCTTTCTAAATAACTATCAGCTCTCAATATCTGATTTTCTACTATATGCTGTAACATGAAAACAGGTGAAAAAGTAGCCTTACTACCACTCTATCTCCTACACCCAGTATTCACTAGATTTTGTCACCAACTAGCAAAATACATAGCTTTAAAGTTGATAGAAATTGATAACATGAAAAGTGACAAAGAAATGTCATCAGTTAGAGATGGTAGACTTCTTTGTCCTAAGTTACATCTGCAGATTGTTCTACGCTACAAGCAGTGAAGTGCCAACAAAAAGACTCAGATGCAATTTTCTAATATTAACCTACATTACAGGAACAGCTTATTGGCTCTGCCAGCTTCTGTGTTCTCGTTCTATGATTCTGAGTCTAGGCAGTGAGAAAGGGGTGGTTAGTGTGAAGTGCAGTGGGACTAATCCATCGAACCTAAATTAGCCTCTGGGAGGTTCACACCTACGCTGCACTTGAGCAGAATACATGTGATTCATAAAATACTTGAGACATTGCCTATGGAAACTGGCCACCACAAAGAATTAAAACCTTTCCCAGTAGACCTTTCTTAGTCTGATCCAAGAAAGGGCAGTACTGTTTGGTGCTAAAATTTAAGAAACCATCTCTCTGATATTACATTTCACAGCTTTATTTGTATGCGTGTTTTTGCTGAGTTTTTCACTGGTAAGATCTGCCTTCAGACCTCCCAGGTTCCTGAGCCTAATAGCAGAGTCTGTGGGAGTAAAGCATTACCCACAGTGGAGAAAGACCAAGTCTCGGAGCATTAAGGCAACAGTAAAAATACAAGCCTGTGAAGAAAGATGCATCCAGTGGTGCTAAGGAAGCTGGACAGGGAAGTGGTCTGGATTTTATGGTAATAGTGGATTGTGGTGGAAGCTGAATATGATGTGAAATGGGAGATTGTAAGAATGTAGGATTCATTAAGTTTAGATGGAAACTCAACAGATGGTTGTATAATGTGTTTGCCAGCACTTGGGGCATCCAGTTGCTTCTGTTTTTCTACAGTGAAAAGGAGCTCAACTTTCCTGTTTGGTGATTTGACCCATAGGTCAAGCACACTGGAATTCACTTTGCCCATGTTTTTCAAGAATGAGCTTCTCTGAATGAGCTTCTCAGCAGAGATCCCAGGCCTCTGTCTCAAACAGAATAACATGAAAACATTTGTAATCAAGTAAATTTCAAATAAGGAGAGAATTCAGATACAAAAATGCATTTAGCTTTTCCCAACATCTGGCTCTGGATGTCTCCTCAATGAATATGTGAGAATATTGAATTATTCCACGCAGTCTTCTAATTCAACCCGCTATTTTATAATATAAAATCTTCTCCACGGGTTGTTGCTGCAATATGACAGAGTCCTCTGGTTTGCAGGTGGCCAGAGAAGATAATCTGGCAGTATTCCAGCAATTCATAGTATATGATGTATATATTGTATCTCATTACAGGCTTTTTCTTTCTGTAAGTTGTCCATAAATCAATCAAGATAGTTATTAGTTTGCTTAGTACACACAGTTACTCAAGGGATTGTATTTGTAACCATTCTTTGGGCTGCAGGGAGTTGGCAGCTACTAATATAAGAGCTCATATTATTATTAACATTGAGTATTTGACTGGTGAAAATAATTGCTTGAATCCCACAGAAAATCTTTTATTGCAACCGAATAAAAGTAACAGTTTACTGTGAGCATTGAATAAAAAGATTGCTAGTTATTCCTCTCTTGGAGAGAAGGGTGGACCTGTTTGGAATATGCAGACCAAGGATTTTGGGAATCATTCACGATAAACCTGTTATTACCTCAAAGAGTTGACTACATTTATGGCTGCTTTCAGTAAAAAAAAAGGAATAAGCTAAGTACGTTACTCTGATATTGATGCTGTTATCAGGATATCGGTTCAAGCATAGGGCTGAGCAGATGGATGCAATTCACATTGAATTGCCTGTACTGAGGGTAGGATCTTGTGTCTTAGATTAGATGTCTGAATTTCCCTTTGTAGCCTGTGGATAAAAACAAGCATCTCTAGAAGTTGATTCCTCCTATAAGAGACTTCTTAAGATAGGTCATATAAATAAGTTTTTGTATTTTCATTTTATCTTAGGTTGATTTAAAGAGGTTGCAAGTGTTAAAACTTCCTCACACAAGAATGTGGTGTCAAATCAAACAACTGAATACATCAAGATGTGGCCAGCTTTCCAACATACTACTAATTCAAGCTTCTCCACTTAAGATGAACATTTCAGTCTGTCTGTTTGCATTTCAGAGGTCGAGTGGGAAGGAGATGCAGTGATCTGTGGTATCTAGGAAATGTGATTTCTGGTGTGCTGTGAGGTCATGGAGTCTATGCCAGAAGCACAAGTGTATCTAAGGTGTTTGTCCCACTAGAAAAAAAATATATTTCCATGTCTTCTTTTTTTATACAAATATATGATTTGCAAATATTTGGGATCTGGTTGAAGGCAAGGGAAGTTGAAACCAAACTAGTAGCAAAGGAACGAAAGCAAATGTTACAGATGATCTTTCCATCACTGACTTCCTGAGATGCATCTTGCTTGCAACTTGTGACACAGTAGGGGTTGGAAGCGAAGGATACTTAGCAAAGTTTATGTGTTTTAATATTCAGTAGACTTGTGGATTTTATTCTGCAGATTCTATTTTTATTCCACACATTTTACACCCACACATGTGTGTGCTTGCAGCCCAGAAAGACACATGCGTTCCAAACTGCATAAAAAGAACATGGCCAGCATGTTAGGTATGGGATCTGAGAAGGACTTCAGGCAAAATGATCCGTTTGGAACTTTGAAACTGAATAAAAAAGTCTGTTACAAAAAAATCCCTGTGAATAATGTAAGCCTGTCTTCATGCCTTTTTCACGCAGAAATAAGTTGAAAGCATATCAAGATTACCAAGGATTAGTGCCAAGGACTGACAAAAAATTAAAAAATAAATGAGTTAGGCATTTCTCAAGACAGTGCATAGTTTTAACCTAAATCAGAACTTCTTAAAGACAATGTATTGCTTATAGATTCTAAATGGAAAGCACAAATCAGATGGAAAATATTTTTCTTAGGGAGGGTTATATTTCATTCCAATTTTAAGGAAGACTCGGGTGAACTAAAATTTCCAGTGGGAGAGTTGCAACGATTGATAGAACAGCTGATGCAGATGTTAATTTTACACCAGAGTTTTGAGAACATTTGAGACCTATTATTTTAGAGGCTTTTATACCTTTATGATTACATCAGATGGTGTAGAGAACATAGGCCTGCTCTTGTCGTCTTGGTTATTTTTTTGAAAGCATGTATTTAGGTTAATTTTAGAATTTCCATTGATTTCAGTGGTACAGGATGAAGCAGTTAGGCTGAAGAAAATTGAGAGCAGTTAAAACAGTGCCAGTGAAGTAAGAAAGGAACTTTGGGCAAATATACTGTCATGGCAAGATTCCTTTGTACAAATCCATTGGTATAATGGAAGGCAGGTCCTGCCAAACTAACCTGATCGCCTTCTATGATAAGGTGACCCACTTACTGGACGAGGGAAAGGCTGTGGATGTATCTTCCTGGACTTCAGTAAAGACATTAACACAGTTTCTCACAGTGTTCTGCTTGGGAAACTGTCAGCCTCTGGCCTGGACAGGCGCACACTCTCCTGGGTGGAAAACTGGTTGGCTGGCCGGGCCCAGAGAGTGGTGGGAAATGGTGTGAAATCCAGCTGGAGGCCAGTGACAAGTGGGGTTCCCCAGGGCTCAGGGCTGGGTCCAGCCCTGTTCAAAGTCTTCAACAATGACCTGGATGAAGGCATTGAGTGCACCCTTAGCAAGTTTGTGGACGACACTAAGCTGGGTGGGAGTGTGGATCTGCTGGAGGGTCGGGAGGCTCTGCAAAGGGATCTGAACAGGCTGGACCGCTGGGCAGAGTCCAATGGCATGAGGTTTAACAAGGCCAAGTGCCGGGTCCTGTACTTGGGGCACAACAACCCTGTGCGGCTACAGACTAGGAGAAGTCTGTCTAGAAAGCTGCCTGGAGGAGAGGGACCTGGGGGTGTTGGTTGACAGCGACTGAATATGAGCCAGCAGTGTGCCCAGGTAGCCAAGAAGGCCAATGGCATCTTGGCTTGTATCAGAAACGGCGTGACCAGCAGGTCCAGGGAGGTTATTCTCCCTCTGTACTTGGCACTGGTGAGACCACTCCTTGAATCCTGTGTTCAGTTCTGGGCCCCTCACCACAAGAAGGATGTTGAGGCTCTGGAGCGAGTCCAGAGAAGAGCAATGAAGCTGGTGAAGGGGCTGGAGAACAGGCCGTATGAGGAGCGACTGAGAGAGCTGGGATTGTTTAGCCTGGAGAAGAGGAGGCTGAGAGGAGACCTCATTGCTCTCTACAACTACCTGAAAGGAGGTTGTAGAGAGGAGGGTGCTGGCCTCTTCTCCCAAGTGACAGGGGACAGGACAAGAGGAAATGGCCTCAAGGTCCGCCAGGGGAGGTTCAGGCTGGACGTTAGGAAAAAAATCTGTCATGGAAAGGGTCATTGGGCACTGGCAGAGGCTTCTCAGGGAGATGGTTGTCACGATCCCTGGAGGTGTTTCAAAGACAGGTAGACAAGGTGCTCAGGGACATGGTCTAGTGGCAGATAGGAATGGTTGGACTCATTGATCTGATGGGTCTTTTCCAACCTGGTGATTCTATGATTCTATGGAATCTATCCAAAACAGTACCATGTATAGACTTGAAAAGAAAGAACAATTACAAAAAAAAAATGTACTTTCATGTAACAGAGAATGAACTAAAGGGTACAGCCCAGAACTGAGTTATGCATAGCTACCCTCCTTCAGTACTGAGAGATGCTGCAACACAAGCATGCATAGGTCAAGGAAATGACCAGCTAATCCTTTTTTTTCCAAGATATTTAGTGCTTGATCACTAAAAATAACCTGGCAAGGACAAGAAAGGCAAGGTAAATCCTTTATTCCTCAGTGTTCAGAAGTCTCAGGCAACGACTAGACAATCGATGAAGAAAGGCTCTGAGGGCTGAGGGTAACTCCTCTCACCTGCTGCTGTCTGCCAGCTGTCGCTCCCTTGCTGGAAACAATCACTCCCACAGCAGGACCAGTGGAAGGAATTGTCTCATCTGTTTCAGCCAGATACAGACTCAACTGCTTTGTTTTACAGGACCTCCAGAAGCATGTTCTACTTAAGAAATTAATTTTTCACTAGCATAGAATCATAGAATCACCAGGTTGGAAGAGACCCATCTAATCATCGAGTCCAACCATTCCTATCAAACACTAAACCATGCCCCTTAGCACCTCGTCCACCCGTGCCTTAAACACCTCCAGGGAAGGTGACTCAACCACCTCCCTGGGCAGCCTGTTCCAGTGCCCAAGGACCCTTTCTGTGAAGAATTTTTTCCTAATGTCCAGCCTAAACCTCCCCTGGTGGAGCCTGAGGCCATTCCCTCTTGTCCTGTCCCCTGTCACTTGGGAGAAGAGGCCAGCTCCCTCCTCTCTGCAACCTCCTTTCAGGTAGTTATAGAGAGCAATGAGGTCTCCCCTCAGCCTCCTCTTCTCCAGGCTAAACAACCCCAGCTCTCTCAGCCGCTCCTCGTAAGACCTGCTCTCCAGCCCCCTCACCAGCTTTGTTGCTCTTCTCCGTGGATAAGAATTGCTCATAACTTCACCTCTGACTCCACCTGCAAAGGCGCTTGTCTCTGGTAGAGATGTGATTAAAAAAATATGCTTAAGGTTCAGAGCAGAGGCATAACATAAATCAATATGGCTATTTACTGGAGCAGCTTCAACCTTGAAAGTATAGTATCAACAGGTATGCACTACAAAACCCAGTTTAAAGTGGCAGTAAGAACTGTCTCAGAAATCAGAGCATCCTTTTGGCATTTCTAGCTAAAGCCCTTTGTAAATCTTAGTACTTTTGACTCTATGCCATTAGGAATTGAAAGGATAGGACAATTAATCTTTCAGAATATGTGACCCAAAAGGGGCACATAGTGTAATAAAAATATGTAAACTGCCATCAAATAGTACAGTGCTTTGACTAAGATTATTTCTTCTAGGAACATATTAGAATATGAATCATGGCTTGTTACTTATGGTTTTCAACCATTACAAGTGTTCACGGTGTTGCACTACCAATGTTCCTGATAATAAAGATATACAGCATAATAAATTCCTGGCTGTAAAAATGCTCGTTCATGGGAAGGTATATGTCTAGAATATTTATATTTATATTTGTATAAGGAGTCTTCAATAATCTTCTGAATTTTTACCTATGAAGACTAGACAGGAAAAATATAAATAATATATAAATAAAGAAAAGCAAATGAGCTGTTGGTAATGACCTGCTGAATTGAAGACTCAGCAGGGTGGTGAGGCTCACAGCTCCTCACTCCAACAGTTTCACAGTTTGACAGGCCATTTGTTTATGCATTTTTGGATAGGTTTTCCTAGTAGGCCAAAGTGTTCCAATTGTTTTGCAGTAAAAATATTCCCAGTTTTGGGAGATTTTTTTTGTTTCCATTTTTGCAAGTTAAGTAATCTTCCCCTTTTGACTAACTTTAAAATAGTTATAATTTGTAAATTGCAGAAAGTTTTTAATATTATTTAAAATGCACAGCATGTTATAAAACATGGACTATTTCTAGGCTGTGTTCATTTTATTTCCAGAAAATCCCAGAATCTCAAAACTTCAATGATGAGGAATTGCTGCTAAAAAGACATAAATACAGGGACTCAAAATACGGTATATTTAAGGGAGAGGAGAATTCAGCTCTGCAGCCTATAATAGAAATTTAAATTTTCCAAAATATTCCTTGAGGTTTGCAGGAAAGGAGCGGTTTTAGTCCACACACTAGTCTGCATGGGACCAAGAGACCTGCATAACAAGTGCGGTTATTGCATTTTCAAAGCTCAGGATAGCATCCCTATTAACAGGAAGATTTTCTTCTCAAGAAAAAGACTAGAATCTTGTAAACTACTGACACCGCCATGCCCTGAAATGGTTTCTCCAAACTTCATAAATGTAGCAACAAAAATATAGCACATAACAGGAAGTACCAAACCCTAATTTTTAGTGTGCTCCTAAGTTTCACTATCTTTAAAAAAGCTCACACCAGTGGAAAATGTGAATGACTGTAAGCAGTATTAGCATCAGAGTATGTCTAATTCATAATTACCTACTTTGTGCACAGCAACAATTTACAAGCCCTCTATTCACTGGCAATTTGAAAAGAACTTTCAGATGAGATATGTGGTAAGTTTCAGTTAGACTAGGAATGCCTTGGAGGGCCAGTTAAATGTCCTGGTATTTATGCAGACATCAAAGATTTAGTTGTTTAGACAAGGAAAACAAAGGCCATCTGACTATTCAGAGTATTTACAAAGAGTTCTGTTTATTTCAACCTAGAATTTTACCATAAATAGATGTCCCAGTTACAAAAAGCATTACCCGCTCTGATACTCCAAAATTCTAAATCAGTGTCCATAATTTACAATCTTCCTATTTTGTTTTTTTTTTCTTTTAATGTATGCTACTGCATGGATAGAATAATACTACCTAGCAAACAGTAAGATCTTGCACTCACATTTTGTTGTAATTTTCATTCAGAATAAGTTCAGATATTTTAAAACCTTAGGAAATGAGTAGGCTTACATTTTTTTTTGTGGACCATTTGATAATGATATGATTTGCCCAGCTTCTAAACCATGTGGATGAGTTGCATTTGAATTTGGCTCTCCGTGCTTTTTCCAGTTCACTGTCACTCTTTCTAAACTAACTGCAGCTTTTGCCAGAAGAGGCAGCAGGCTGACTTGGGTTTATCACCAAATAAACAGCTAAACTAATAAGTTGCTAAATCAATGAAGATTAAAAATAAAAAAAGGTAATTTGAGTAAAAAGTCAGTCAGCTACTAATCTGCTAGGTGCTAATTACTAATACACAAAATTGCATTAAAAATTGAGTACTTCCATTACACTGTTTTCTGGTGTAAAACTATGTTTTGCCTTTCATAGAATCATAGAATCATAGAATAACCAGGTTGGAAGAGACCCATCTAATCATCGAGTCCAACCATTCCTATCAAACACTAAACCACGCCCCTTAGCACCTCGTACACCCGTGCCTTAAACACCTCCAGGGAAGGTGACTCAACCACCTCCCTGGGCAGCCTCTGCCAGTGCCCAAGGACCCTTTCTGTAAAGAATTTTTTCCTAATGTCCAGCCTAAACCTCCCCTGGTGGAGCTTGAGGCCATTCTCTCTTGTCCTGTCCCCTGTCACTTGGGAGAAGAGGCCAGCACCCTCCTCTCTACAACCTCCTTTCAGGTAGTTGTAGAGAGCAATGAGGTCTCCCCTCAGCCTCCTCTTCTCCAGGCTAAACAACCCCAGCTCTCTCAGTCGCTCCTCATAAGGCCTGTTCTCCAGCCCCTTCACCAGCTTCGTTGCTCTTCTCTGGACTCGCTCCAGAGCCTCAACATCCTTCTTGTGGTGAGGGGCCCAGAACTGAACACAGTATTTGAGGAGCGGTCTCACCAGTGCCGAGTCCAGAGGGAGAATAACCTCCCTGGACCTGCTGGTCACGCCGTTTCTGATACAAGCCAAGATGCCATTGGCCTTCTTGGCCACCTGGGCACACTGCTGGCTCATATTCAGTCGCTGTCAACCAACACCCCCAGGTCCCTCTCCTCCAGGCAGCTTTCTAGACAGACTTCTCCTAGTCTGTAGCTGCACAGGGTTGTTGTGCCTCAAGTACAGAACCCGGCATTTGGGCCTTGTTAAACCTCATGCCATTGGACTCAGCCCAGTGGTCCAGCCTGTTCAGATCCCTTTGCAGAGCCTCCCGACCCTCCAGCAGATCGACACTCCCACCCAGCTTAGTGTCGTCCACAAACTTGCTAAGGGTGCACTCGATGCCTTCATCCAGGTCATTGTTGAAGACATTGAACAGGGCTGGACCCAGCCCTGAGCCCTGGGGAACCCCACTTGTCACTGGCCTCCAGCTGGATTTCACACCATTTCCCACCACTCTCTGGGCCCGGCCAGCCAACCAGTTTTCCACCCAGGAGAGTGTGCGCCTGTCCAGGCCAGAGGCTGACAGTTTCTCAAGCAGAACACTGTGAGAAACTGTGTTAATGTCTTTACTGAAGTCCAGGAAGATACATCCACAGCCTTTCCCTCATCCAGCAGCCGAGTCACTTTGTCATAGAAGGCAATCAGGTTAGCTTGGCAAGACCTGCCTTTTGTGAACCAAGACCTGCCTTTTGTGACCCTTTATTACAGGTCATATGGTTTCATCATCAGCTTGGCTAAGTAAGGTGAAACATAAATCATTACTATTTGTACAGTGACAGTCTGATCCTAAATCCTTGAAAATCAGGGGAAGTATAATCTGAATATTGAAATGATCAAACATTAGCCTTTCACAGCCAGTTGTTCCATCCTTGTGATTACATGTTAGACAACTCAGTGTGTCTGCTTTTATAAGGAAGGCCTCCCATAACTAACTTTAAGCATGAGTGATTTCAATTGCGTGTTTATAAAAATACTGACCTAGAAAGGGAATAACAAAACAGGACAAATCCCATTGTAGGCTAAGGGCAGGGAGTTGTGTACAGCAAGATCTGGGGCATGCAGACATTTTGCCACCCTATACATCCTGAGAGAATGTGTTTATCAGTTCTTGGTAATCAATATATTTACCCATGTATTCTTTTCAATGTGATGACCTTGGTTATCTTTGGATCTACTTCTGTATATACCACCAAGAACAGAGAAGACACTTCTAAGAGTTCTGGATGGTGTAGAATGTCACACTTTCCATCTTTTTTCCTTTTTCCTCTTTCCTTTTTCCTTTTTCTTTTCATTTTGTTATACACTGGAGTCCAAGAATGGCTTCCCGAGGGAACTGGCCAATGACTCAGAAAACCATTTTCAGTTGTCCCATGGGACTCCCTTTGCACACTGCCAGGCACTTTTGCTACTGACTCAGCAGCAGATGCTGTAGAGTCAGACAATGCAATCTGCATTTCTTCATTTCTCCTTGATGCCACTTCTAAGACACCCAGACTGTGGGAAATAAGATGGTATTGGCTAACGCACTTTAATGCTCTACTTTTTAAAATATTTATCTGGTTGTAATTTCAGAGACAGTAAGCCACTTCCAGTGTCATCAACCACTTTTACATCTGACATAGTAAAAGTCACAACTCATCACACAGCCGGCTTCTCAGGTTCTAATCCTTTGTTTGGATCATTTCTAATATGCTGTTGAAACATATCTGTCATCAGTACTTCACTACCATTATTTTATCTGCTCTCTGTGTATCGTTTCTTGGAATTAAATACAGTTCATTGTGAGAGGTTAAAATAAAACAACAGTTTTTATCTTTTCAGGTAAAAAATGTCTGTTGTATCTTGCCTAACCAGCGCTGGTGTTTATAGTATATCTGCTTCCTATTCTTTTCCTTCATAGTTTATGTAGTCATAACATTTCCACAGTTCCCCCCAAATCTCAGGGACTAAAAACAAGAATAAGAAATAAGGGCAAGCCTGTACAAGAACCCTAGATCATTATTTCTACTTTCATTTGGAACACAGATTATTCTGAAATTTTCTCTTTACTTTCTTCTGATCTTTGCCCTCTTTGTTTCCCTGAACTTTCCCATGATTTGCTCCATTCTCTGTAATCCCTCAAACCCACTACCTATCTCTTTTCAGTGTAGAGATTACTTATGCTAAAGAGTCAATATGAAAATGATGAGTAAGAAAAAACAAAAAGAAAATCTGGCTCTGGAAAACTCCTTCATTCCTTTGAGTGCTGGGTATCTAATTATCATACTTCCTGTGGTCTTGGATTCACAGATGCTTTTCATGGGTGCCTAGAAATTATAATGCGGAAATTCTGTGTTGATATTGCCTTTTTTTAGTAGGTTTCTTCCACAATATTTGTGACTAATATCCAGAGATGCCACAATAGACTTCTTGTTATTTAACAAACAAGAGGTCAGTACTTTTAGTAGCAAAAATTATTTTGTACTTGGACGTTAACTCCAAATTTTCTTGGTAGTTGTGGGTTTTTTTACTGCTTTTTTGGGTTTTTTTGTCCAGTGTAAAAAGTTGGGGTAGTAAACTTCATTGTGATGAACAAACGGTTTTGCTAGATTATAAACTTTCTGGAGAAATGTACATGTTTAAAGTCCTAAGTTAGCACAAGTAGCAGACTTGTTCCTTCATTTGAAGGGATGTATTGGTTTGATATAGAATCATAGAATAACCAGGTTGGAAGAGACCCACCGGATCATCGAGTCCAACCATTCCTATCAAACACTAAACCATGCCCCTTAGCACCTCGTCCACCCGTGCCTTAAACACCTCCAGGGAAGGTGAATCAACCACCTCCCTGGGCAGCCTGTTCCAGTGCCCAAGGACCCTTTCTGTGAAGAATTTTTTCCTAATGTCCAGCCTAAACCTCCCCTGGTGGAGCTTGAGGCCATTCCCTCTTGTCCTGTCCCCTGTCACTTGGGAGAAGAGGCCGGCACCCTCCTCTCTACAACCTCCTTTCAGGTAGTTATAGAGAGCAATGAGGTCTTATGTTTGATATGTTATGTAACCTGTAATATAAATGCCAATGCATTGCAACCTCCCAGTAATAAGACAGCATGTATTTACATACAAGAGTTATGAAGCCACCTACATGCAACATGTAACAGTTCAAAACTCAAAAATTACTAAGGATCTGACACACTTTACTAGAAACTGGGGAACAGCAATAAAATTGTTAGCAGACTTGGCATTCACAGTGAAATAACTCCAACATTTTCCTTGTTCAATATATTATCATCTGAAACCTAAGGAAGAGAGTATTCAAAGGGAGTGATAGATCCAGTAATATTTCTGGCAAGTCATTTCACTGTTCTGCACTGAGGTTTCCTCCTGATTTCAGTGAAATAAAGGCTTTGTCTTTGAAATACTTTGTGGTCTACACAGTTAGCAAATGTAATCTTCAAAAAGACTTAGTATCAATTTCTAAGAAATATTTGTGAGATAATATTACCGCTTTCTTTTCATGTTAATATTCAACACTGCTGGTGTATGAAATTAAAAGGCAAATTCTATCCCTAAATCCCACTGAGAAGCAGCTAGTTATGTGAGTTGTCTCGTACCTCCTCAGTCTTCTTTCTGATCATCAATTTTCCACTTTTCCTATACAGGAATTAAGAAAGAAGCTTTTGTCCTCATCTGTTCCTAAAGTTCCCATAGGATCTGTAGAATTTAACCCTAAGAAAAAGAAAGATGGCCTCTTCACATTCATAAATTTTTAAGGCAATAAAAGAGATCAAAGAATTCTTCCTAGTGTTTCTATGTTAAGAATCATAAATTCCATTAGAACTAAAACTATAATTCTTAGAAAGTCACTCTGTCTTCATTTAAACAGCTTATACTCAAATAATGAAGACATCCGTATACCCCTAAATAAATCTTACAAGTCAGAGTCCCAAGAACTCAGAACAAGAAGTAGGAAAGTTAAAGATTACTTAAGAAGTAAAAATATGGGTAAGATCTAGTTATGGAAATATTGTAGTAGTGAAGCTATCAAATTCTGTCTTCTGAGATAGGAATAGAGTTGAATTCACTTGAACTAACTGAACTAAATAAATGGTCTACATGATTGCCAATGTGTCAAGGGCCTACACAATTTCATTATTTTATCCATTTCTGGTCAATCTATGTGCAATCTATCTATATGTAATCTATCTTTGCTATCAAACATCTCAGCAAATTTTCAGAACTTGAGATAAAGAGACAAAAATCTTGAGAAATTAGTACAGGGTTGCTGAGAAAAAACAGGATGAAATGGCTGCTTGCAGTAGAATTCAAGTCTGCTGAAACTACTTTCAGATTTTAAAATGTCTCATTACTCTGCTTCATCATTTTTGTTTGTCTTTACTCTTCTGGGCTTTGGCCAGGTCCTGAGGCAGAACAAGCATTTGTGGAACATTGCTTATGTTTATGACATATTTAATAAGGTGTAGTGAAGTGTGTTATAATTATACTATTTGTCAAGTGAACACTTTCAAAGCATGTTATGTTTGACTGTTATTTCAAATCTTGCAATTTAGACCATATGTGACCTAATAAAAGGGAACTGAACATTAATATCCACTCACAGTGGTCTATTTGTAATTATTCTTGAGATGTGTTGAAATTCTGAGGACATCACCATGCCCTTCAGAGAAATTAGTAAAATAGGAGGCATTATTTGCAAAACAAAACAGCTACCTTGCCAAAAAAATGGGGATTCCACCTCTGTCAACAACAGATCTCTTTTCTCCATATGATATGGTGAAGAATTTTTCAAAAGAGTGACAAAGACAGGTCCTTTGAAAAGACAAGTGTATGCCCTACGTCCTTAGGAATGACATTTAAAAGCCAGAGGAAAAGAATCATTTAAAAAAACCTGCTGACCAACAGTGTGCTTAGAGAACTGGGAAAATATATTTGGGTCCATGAGTTTGCATAGCTAGAAACATACACTAAAGGCCAATTCCCTGACCTTGGATGGATATCCCTTTTTCTCCAGTAAGACTATTCTACCCCTACCACTGGGTTGGGCTGCTCTGTCTTAAGCAGATCTTTTGGGTATACTTGAAGCGTTTGGGTTTTTTTTTCAGCTGAATTTGGGAGAGAAAAATTATTCTCAGATTTGCTTGAGCGTCTTAGGCTGTAGCAATGTCATGCTCCCTGTCAGTATTTGTGGGTAATACTGCATTTCACTCTTTATTTTACTTCCTTTCTTGTGTTGATTTTATCCCCTTCCAGTTAAAAATCTGAAGAGATAAAGATGAAGCAAGGTGGAAGTGACAGATTTTTGTAATAAATCATTGCAGTTGGAGGGAGATGGTGATTTGATATGAGAAGCCATGACTCTCAGATGTCTCTCCTGATCTAAGTCTACATTGGCACTGTAGTTTTTTTGAGATTTATTTTCTGAGTTTCTGAAACCTTGGGATTTTCCAGGCAAGTCAAAGTTTTTGTGATATTCGCCTCCAGAAGACAAGATGAAAATGGCTTCTCCAAGACTGGTACAAGGTTTGAAGAGAACCTAAACCCTGAATATCATATTCCTGGATATACAGCCTCATTCCTAAGATGTTGTGGAAGAAGCATTCTCCCCTGATAGCACCAATAGTATTAACCATAAGAATGTGATTTATGATGGATTAAGTAAATTCACAAAACACCATCTGGGGCTCCGAGTACCACAATGTCCAAAGTGTAATGCTGAGCCAGATGACTAGGCTGTGCCAATGAGTAGGATATCAGGTGTACTTCTGTGCTTAGTATTCCTCCTTGGTTAGCTCTAAGCAGCTGGCAGCTCAGACTGGTTTTGTCATGACCTCCTTACACGGGTGTATAGACAACAGATAATAAGCTACAATAAGTTGCTTATCCATGCAGGCCAGCTGCAGATCACTGCAGTGTGACTGTGTCCATGAAACGCCATTTCATACCAACAACTACATATGAAAAAGATCAACCCTTCATTTTATCTCGTCATTCTCTTCCTACACTTTTTTTTTGCGGAAGGTTTGGTGGATGGGAATTTCCTGTTTGGGAACTTTCCTTAATGATCTTTGGTCTGAGTTTCTGAAGTGAGCATGTGCCAGCAGTGTGGCTTCATCTCTCTTACAACCTAGACATTTTAAACTAGTGTATAGGATAAGTAGGTCAAAAGATGAAGCAAGAACATCTCTATTTATTTTGTCTGAAACAAAGCATTCAAGTAGATTTTCCCAGTAAGGAGACATCTGTATTTCTTTCATGTGTTACTGTATCTTAGAAACACTTTATAAAGTTCAGTTTCTGTAAATACATTAGGAATTGGACAACAAGAAGCAGCATCTTTGTTTACGTTTCCAAGTCTTTTTTAATGTGATTCATCACTTGACTCCAAATGTTTCTCATTGATCTTTCTTTATGACTGCATTTTCAGTATTTGCCTCACTGCTCTTTTGCATTTTCTGCCCCTACTCTTTATTTATTCCTGCCTGTCTTGAAACCACATGGATCACATGAGGACTAATCACATGGTATTATAGTCATTTAGGTGAGAGAACAGAATCACAGAATCACACCAAACAGAATTTCAGAATAGCTAATGTTGGAAAAGACCTTTCAAATCATTGAGGCCAACCATAAACCATGCCCCTAAGCAACACATCTACTGTCTTTTAAATACCTCCAGGGATGGTGACTCAATCACTTCCCTGGCAGCCTGTTCCAATGCTTGACAACTCCTTCAGAGAAGTAATATTTCCTAATGTCTAGTTTAAACCTCCGCTGGTGCAACTTGGAGACATTTCTTGGTGACAATGACTCGGCTGCTGGATGAGGGAAAGGCTGTGGATGTATCTTCCTGGACTTCAGTAAAGCATTTGACACAGTTTCTCACAGCATTCTGCTTGAGAAACTGTCAGCCTCTGGCCTGGACAGGTGCACACTCTCCTGGGTGGAAAACTGGTTGGATGGCCGGGCCCAGAGAGTGGTGGGAAATGGTGTGAAATCCAGCTGGAGGCCAGTGACAAGTGGGGTTCCACAGGGCTCAGGGCTGGGTCCAGCCCTGTTCAAAGTCTTTATCAATGACCTGGATGAAGGCATCGAGTGCACCCTTAGCAAGTTTGCGGATGACACTAAGCTGGGTGGAAGTGTCGATCTGCTGGAGGGTAGGGAGGCTCTGCAAAGGGATCTGAACAGGCTGGACCGCTGGGCAGAGTCCAATGGCATGAAGTTTAACAAGGCCAAATGCCGGGTCCTGCACTTGGGGCACAACAACCCTGTGCAGTGCTACAGACTAGGAGAAGTCTGTCTAGAAAGCTGCCTGGAGGAGAGGGACCTGGGGGTGTTGGTTGACAGCGACTGAATATGAGCCAGCAGTGGCCCAGGTGGCCAAGAAGGCCAATGGCATCTTGGCTTGTATCAGAAACGGTGTGACCAGCAGGACCAGGGAGGTTATCCTCCCTCTGTACTCGGCACTGGTGAGACCGCTCCTCGAATCCTGTGTTCAGTTCTGGGCCCCTCACCACAAGAAGGATGTTGAGGATCTGGAGAGAGTCCAGAGAAGAGCAACAAAGCTGGTGAGGGGGCTGGAGAACAGGCCTTATGAGGAGCGGCTGAGAGAGCTGGGGTTGTTTAGCCTGGAGAAGAGGAGGCTGAGAGGAGACCTCATTGCTCTCTACAACTACCTGAAAGGAGGTTGTAGAGAGGAGGGTGCTGGCCTCTTCTCCCAAGTGACAGGGGACAGGACAAGAGGGAATGGCCTCAAGCTCTGCCAGGGGAGATTTAGGCTGGACATTAGGAAAAAATTCTTTACAGAAAGGGTCATTGGGCACTGGAACAGGCTGCCCAGGGAGGGGGTTGAGTCATCTTCCCTGGAGGTGTTTAAGGCACGGGTGGACGAGGTGCTAAGGGGCATGGTTTAATGTCTGATAGGAATGGTTGGACTCGATGATCCGATGGGTCTCTTCCAACCTGGTTATTCTATGATTCTATGATTTCCTCTTGCACTATTGCTCATTACGTGAGAGAAGAGACCAACATCCACCTCGCTACAAATCTACTTTCAGGTAGTTGTAATGAACAATAAGGTCTCCCCTAATAATCATTCTTAAACTGAGTTACAGCAATCATAAATGTTGTACTCTACTACTATTATTCAAAGAGATTGTTTGCTGTTAACTCAACAATCAAAGGCCGTTATGTGATGTAAGGTTGATGAAAATGACTACATAATAATGTATCTCACTAGAGTCTGTGTGTAAAGACTTATGACTATTTTTCTCTTGATTTCCTGTCATTTGCCCTCACACCCTCAGCACAAAATGTGTCAGAATCACAGTAGAATATGTAAGAAGTAGCTAAGTGTTATGGAACAGTTTTTCAGGTAAAAAAAAACCTAGTTAAATGATTAGAATTCTCATTGAAATATTTGCATCTTAATTTTTCAGTCATCTTTTTCAGGTAAAAATAATTGTTTTACATGACATGATATCTAGAAGAGTAAATGCGGTAAATAATACAGCATAATCATAGAATCACAGAAATGATTGGGCTGGAAGGGACTTTAAAGATATCTAATTCCAACACTCCTGGCAGGGACACTTTCTGTTCCATAAAGTTGCTCAAAGTCCCATCCCATCTCATCTTGAACACCTCCAGGGACGAGGCATCCTGTACTTCTATGGACAACCTGTTCCTGTGCCTCACCACTCTCACAGTAAAAAAATGTCTTCTTCACATTTGATCTAAATTAACCTTTCAGATTTAATCTGTTACCCCTTGTCCTATCACTGCAATCCATGATAAAGACCCCCTCCCCAGCTTTCCTATAGGGCCCCTGTAAGTACTGGAAGGCTGCTATAGGGTCTAGCCAGAGCTCTCTCTTCTCCAGGCTAAACAAGCCAAACTCTCTCAGCTTGTCCTCATATGGGAGGTGTTCCAGCATTCTGATCATCTTTGTGGCCTTCCTTAGAACTCGCTCTAACATATCCATGTCCTTCACATACCAAGGACTCCAGAAATGGACGTGCTAGTCCAGGTGGGGGTCTCACAAGAGCAGGGCAGTAGAGGAAAGTCACCTCCCTCGACCCACTGGTTATGCTTCTTCTGATGCAGCCCAGGATACAGTTGGCTTTCTGCACTGCAAATGCACTTTGCCAGCTCATGTTGAGCTTCTCATCCACCAGCCCCCTCAAATCCTTTTCTTCAGGGCTGCTCTCAATCCATTCTCTGCCCAGCCTGTATTTTTGCTTGGGATTGCCCTGACCCAGGTGCAGGACCTTGCACTTGGCCTTGTTTAACCTCATGAGGTTCACGCATGCCCACCTGTCAAGACTGTCAAGGTCCTTCTGGATGCTATCCCTTCCTTCCAGCATGCCAATCACACCACTCAGCTTGGTGTCATAGGCAAACTTGCTGAGGGTGCCCTCGATCCCACTGTCTATGTTTCTAACAAAGATGTTAAACATCAGTCATAATAAGCCTTTGATAGTCCCTTCCAAAATTTTTAACAAGGTCCTTTATTGGAGCATGGATAATGACAACAGTATTGTGGAAAGAGCTGACTTAGCCGTTGCAAAATACATTCATATGTACTTTTGCTTGAAATGAGCTAGGTGGCCAGAATGCTCTTTGTATGTTTCTCTTATGCATGTCCAAAGTCTGGCCTCAGCCTCAGAAAGCAGACAAAAACAATACTGAAAACAAGATTGAAACATGGGGCAATTGAATTAGCAGATGGAGAGTGTCAGAACTTCCTCTGTGTATCACGAAGTAGGGAAACAAAAAGTTAAATGCCAAGTGGAAACAAAAGATGACTGGAAAACATTTTGCCCATTTAATGAAGGAATGCAGATTTTCCTTGAAAATATTGCACAAGTCTTTTGAGCAGATGACTTGCTTTTGCCTTCTGGATACTCCTCTAAAATGGAATCTCATTAAATTTTAATTGGATACACCTTTTTCAAAAGGCACAAAATATAGTTTTTAAAAACATTCCAAATATTAAAACAGAACTGTCATCACAGCCTTTGTGAAAATGTACCTCTACTTTAAAAATAACGTTAAAATACTCAAGTGATACTATGACTTTTGTGATTGTTTAGATCACTGAACTCTTTTGTAATAGAACTATGATGGTTATATCTGTACAATTAAACAAAGACTCATAGGAAACATTTTCAGTTACAGAAACTGAATTGTATCTACGTTATGAGAAATGTCCATGGTACATTTTTTGGTCTGCAATAGCTGCCTCACTTTCTCACAGCTCCTGGTGAGGTTCAGGGACTAGACAGAGCAAGGATCATTCCAAACAGGGTGTTTGTATCCAGCTATGTTATTTCTCATAGGCAGTTTTGGACATGGGCTATTGAATTCTGGATGGGCGTGTTGCCAAAAGAGCAATCCTAAGCACCTTTAATTTACTGATATTGACATAATCATTGTATCTATGCAATACTTTTGACTACATGAAGAGTTCAAACACAGCTGTTACCGCAGAGATGATCCCACTTTTTTATAGAATTGCTTTCTGCCTCCACCCAGATCCCCCTAAGAAGTAGTTTTCTGGCCCTACCCACATCAATCTGAAATTTCACTGTTTTACCACTTCTGGATTGAAGTTTGATTAAAATTGCCAGTTTGTGGCAAGCAGTCAGTACTATGCAATGCTACAATAATTTATTTCTTGGAGAAGTTTTTGGTAAGTGTTATTGTACCAGCAACCTCCTTTAAATAAAAAAGTCAATTAAGAAATGGGCAAAATATTTAAAAATTATATATCCACTTGTTAAAACAGCAGTCTGCACATTTGTTACCAATTAATGAATTTTATGTGTTCCCCATATTCTTCACTAAAAAAATATATCTCAACAGATGATACTTCTCTTTGGAGCCCCAGTAGCAAAGAGATGCCGAATGTTGTCTTTTTGTCAGGGCAGACCCATTATTGTCCCTGATTTGCCCACCATGGAATACTTCCTCCATTCTGCAGTTCTCACTTAAGGAAAATTGCCTTTTCCATAGACCTCATGCTTCTGAGCCCCCATATCATGCACCCTCTGCAAGCAAGGATAAATGTTCAGCATCCTTTTTCCAGTTACCTTGTGGGAATAAAGCTAAATGTGGGAATAAGGCTAACGTGGGGAGAAATGGGAACACTAACATTTTATGAGTACAAGGCAGTTTTTCTTTAAAAGCAAAGTTAGTGGAGATGCAACACACGTGGGCAGCACACTTTTTTTCAGCAAGGAATGCAGCAAGGACAGCTTGCCCTGTAAAGTGGTGGATGGGATATTTCAAGACAGAAGAAGCCAGCCCCCACTACCAACAAGGATCAGCAAGAAGTCTGGTACCTAAGGACAACTGCTCAATTATTTTCCAAGAAGATGAATTGCAGCGGGGACAACCCCCTAGATCAGGCTGCTCAAGGCCCCATCCAACCTGGCCTTGAACACCTCCAGGGATGGGGCAGCCACAACATCTCTTGGCAACCTGTGCCAGTGTCTCACCACTCTCATAGTGAAGAAACTCTTCCTTATGTCAAGTCTAAATCTGCCCCTCTCCAGTTTGTACCCATTTCCCCTCATCCTATCACTACAAACCTTTGTAAACAGTCCCTCCCTAGCTTTCTTGTAGTCCCTATCAGGTACTGGAAAGTTCCTATAAGATCTCCTTGGAACCTTCTCTTCTCCATGCTGAACAAGCTCAACTCTCTCAGCCTGTCCTAGTATGAGAGGTGCTCCAGCCCTCTGATCATCTTTGTAGCCCTCCTATGGACCCATTCCAATAGTTTCATATTCTTCTTATGTTGAGGATTCCAGAACTGGATACAATACTCCAGATAAGGTCTCACAAGAGAGGAATAGAGGGGCAGAATTGCTTCCCTCCATCTGCTGGTCATGCTTCTTTTGATGCAGCCCAGGACAAGGTTGGCCTTCTGGGCCAAGAGAAGACATTGCCGGATCATGTCAAGTTTCTTATCGACCAGCACCCCAGCACTCCTTCTCTGCAGGGCAGCTCTCAATCACACCATCCTCCATCGTGTAATGAAACAGGGGATTGCCCTGACCCAGCTTGTGTTGCTCACAAGAAATACGTTCATTTAGACTTAACACTGGAAAATGCAATTGAAAGGCTAAAACCTTGACTGGAAAAGACAATACTGTCAAACATGAATTTCTGCTTTGTACTGCAAGATTATGGGAGGGGTCCTATAACACTTCTGAATTCTTTTCCACATCAGGTCCTTGTTATGAACGTGTCATGATCCTTTCTGAGACATTAAGTTTAATTTCCTTAGGAGAGAAATTGAGGTGTGAAATGAAGGTGAGAAGGACCTCTCATACACCAGCAGCTTAATCTATCACAGAAGTAGAATGTGGTTGGGGCATATACATGAACCCAGGCTTCCCAGATGGGAAACATTCCTGGCAGTTTAGATGCAGGCATCTTATACAAACAGAAGAATAGAGAGTCTGATTCTATATCCTTAAGCATATACCTGTCTGAATCAAGAAAAGACATATAATCTTTGAACTATTTAAACCTAGCAAGAGCAGGGGGTTTTTTCCAAGTTTAATTATTTTTTTTTCTAAAATCTATTGTTAGATTTAAAGGGAAATACATAATGAAACTGAGAGGCCTTAATATAAGACATACCTGCAGCTTCTGACTAAAAAGTGATTATTTTAAATCCCCAGGAAAGGTCTCTAAAATTATTTATTCATATAATCACAGGGCAGTTAAAATAAGTTCCTGTTAGGCATGAACCTCCATTCACAGAACTTAGGAGACTGGCTTTCATAGTACATTTGCTTTTACTGCTTGTTTCAACAAATTAATGAAAGGACTAATTTCATGACTGCAGTTCTTTTAATTTGGCCACTGGGTATCTGTCGAATTTCCGATGCAAACTTTTCAGGAAAGACTACCAGCTTGTTAAAGCTGACCCTGTAATCCCATGGGTAAGAGTGTAAGTAAAATAATCACCGAGGCTGTGCCTTGCTAAGCTTTCGAGTCAGGAAGCAAGGCCATCACTAAATTAACAGACCCCCTTCTTGCTACTTGGACCCTTCAGGAATAAAAGACTTTTTATTAGACTATTTTTGCAATAAGAGGAAGTTAGGAACTGATCCAAGAAAATGTTTAAGTATAGGCTTCATTTCTAACATCTGAGTGTTGGTCCTGGGAAGTGATACTTGCATGAAAGTCAGCATGTGCTGAAGGGTTTTGTATTAACCTACCTCTGGGACCATTTCTCTTCATAAAACAGCAGCCAGGACGTGATACCTTGGAGAGGAGGCAGCTGGGATCCTGCTTTTCACTGACTCTATTGAACTCAGTGGTATAATTGAATTGAGACACTGTAATAATTTAGCTTCTGTTTTCCAAGATGCCAACTGGACTCTTTCTTAGTCGCTGTATACTGTTTTGCCACGTCCACATAAGCCGTCACTTAAACTGTGTAAAGCATGCTTGTCAAATCTACCACACACATATTTAATACGAATATTCTAGGTAAAATAGCAGACAGCTGCCTGTTAGCACTAACATTTTTTTAACTTTCCTAGCAAAACTTCTCCTATCATCTAGACATATAATTTCTCCCTTTTATTTATTTTTTTTCTGGTGCAATATGTCCAAGATTATGTTCTAATACACTTTAACTGAATTAGGTTTTGAATCTGTCTCTGATGTGAGGCCTCCATACCTATAGTACTGAATTGCACTGATCTTTTTAAAGCTGGGCTCTCACTACCCTTTGCTAAAGTAATTATCTCTTCCTTTCCTGCAGACTGAAACTAAGCTTGTGTGCCTCCATCTTGCCAGATTTCTTCCTTCAAAATTCTTTCTGACTTGCAATCTGTCTAGTCTTGGGTCTCCAGGACATACAAGCAAGTACAGACTCTCAGCAGTTGTCAGAAGCCACACAAGCCAGCAGTCTGTGCCCTACTGCTGCTACCTTCTTCAGCTTTCCTCAAGAGCAGTTGTAAGATCCCAGAGGCTTATATTTTGATTCTGCCTTCCTCTTGAGGGGAATTTTGCTCACTGGTGACAGCTGCTGTGTGCATACCATGGTTATACAAGATCAACAAACCCTATTGTCACCAATATTTCAGTTGTTATCACTGCTTGGCCGGATTTTTGTGGTAATGCAGTGGGTTGACTGAGAGGCAGGTGTCAGGAACTTTCCTGTTTACAAGTTTAGCAAAACCTGAGATCCTCTAAAGTGTCTTATATTGCAGAGGTAGATATTGGTAAAGCGCCCATTGTTAGAAAAAATTTTGAAGACCAGGAGATGAAAAATCTCAGTTTGAATCCAAAGACATGAAAGGTGTAGATAGCAACTATGCTTTACTGATTGGCACTTCTGTAAAATTGTTTGAGGCATTAAAAAAGACCAACTCAGTAGGAGAATTGATAGTATTATATCATGATCTGCCAGTGTGAAAGGAGAAGCTGTAAATGTATTTGCAAACATGTTTTAATTGCATGTAATGTCTTCAATCTTTTCCTTATCAGGTTAGCTTGTAGCTGTTTGTGTTGGCAATCCAGTTGTGTAAATCACATTGCATGGACTGGATTACTGTAACACTCTGAATCCCAAAGTGTTGAAATGTCCAAACAAGATCATTCTAACAGCCAAGAGCAAAGTGTTTCCTCTTTCCCAAGGCAGAAACACACAGTACCTGCATTACTCAAGATCTTTTTCTGTCACCCAGATAATTCTTCCCTCTAGGAGCTACAAAAGTCATCACAGAGCGTATCAGAGCAGGGAGTTGCAGGTGTCCCTCAGACCATTTCTCCATCTGAGCACATCCCAGCCTCTCCACTGAAGCAGCACCCTCCACGCCAAATAGGCTAGGAGCCCACACTGAGCTCTTGCATCAGTCTGGCTCCTACACATCCCCAAACAAAACAGTCCAAGTTTACAATGCCTGCCAGGCCTATTTGCACATTAAAGTGTACAGCTCGTCTATCAGTTTCATCATACTGCTGGGGAGCCCTTGGGTAATACCAAAATAAAATCACTGCTGGAGTGAGACTGGGATAGTCTCGGCACCACCAGCAACAAACTTGGGTCAAAAACCGTGTGAGGACAGCTTGACATCTTTTCTTCTTTTTCTTTTGGCTTTTAAGTATGGATATTTTGGCTCCCCCTAATTCCCTTTTACATCTGCCTACTTTTTCTCACAGTCATGACAAGGGGCAGGAGAAGGCACGACCCCCAGGAGCCGAGGACACGTGGCACTCTGGAGGGTAGGCAGGAACGTGAAAATGGAGGCCTGGGGATGACAGTAAACCTCTCCCACAGGACATCTCCCTATTTTGGTAAAATAGGTGCAGTAGTGCCCTGTCATGACGTTTAAACAGAAAACAGCATTTGCATCCAATCATGGCCTTTAACCTTGCATGCACAAATTTGACTAGGAAACTTGGCTTAAAAGTAGAAACCCCTTGAAGTTTCAAGGGACTCAGGCTTGGGGTTTTGGAAAAGCCTGTGTGGAAGATTAAAATGTAGTTTTGAATTCTTGAATGCTCAAAATCTGGGAGGTATTTGGATGCAGAAATATTTTTTCAGCTCAAACAAAATACATTAAAATGGTGGTTACTCCACTTTCAGGCACATTTGGGTAGGAACCTTACACAGAAACCTGTTCTTCCATTTCAATATTGAAGATGGAACAAGAGTATTTATTATCTTCTCTATTACACATCGTGGACATAAATTTTTGAAAGTAATGGGAATATATATGGGGAACATATATGAATTTTGGAGAAAGTCCTCCACGAAGGAATTTTTTGGATCATGGCTAAATGATGTGAGAAGTTTTTACAGAGGCCAAGAGGCCCTTCTTTTTTTGTTCATGAGAATGCTCAGTAGTAGAAACATCCTCTGCCAAGCTAAATGACCTTTCAGTAAACTAAGAAAATAATACAGATAAGGAACTAAAGCCTGGTAGACATCTGAAATTTACAAGGATACACAGAGAAAAGTTGTTAATTTATTTTTTAAGAATACAAACTTTGGCTGAAAAATGTCTATAAGCATCTCTGTGTGTGAAGCACTTGAAGCAATTGAGCAGAAGTGACTGCGAATTCTGGATTTTTTAAAATGCTTTTCCTGAACATTGTAAAATGCAAGAAGGTTCTGCAGAATTTCATTTCTGCCTGAAAAAGTTACCACAACATGGCATCTTCAGAAGATAAATTCTAGCATTTAATTTAAAAAAAAAATAAATTGTAAAGAACTTACTGGACTTATGGCAGATATGAATGAAAAATGTAACAGAGACTAAGCAATAAGATGGAGGAGCATAATTTAATCTTTAGCATTTATAAATACACAATCTATGACTGAAAACACTTATATATAGCTTTAGCTTTGTGACTAACCCAGTAACTATACTGTACATTTATACATTACATACTTGCAACAAATGACAGATTTTAAAGTACTTTTTTCACCCCTTCATAGCAGATTTGGGAATAAGTTATTAAATATCCAAAAGCTATTCAGCACACAATGATAGCTGCAAAATACAAAGACATTCCAATTACTGTAATTTGGAGACCAAAACTGTATTTTCATGAGTGATTATAGATTTAAATAAAAATGAAGAAAATTCTGGAGATATTTTATAACTGGCAAGGAAGTGTAGATGAGAATCAAATTGTTCCTTGCTACTGCAACTATTTTCTTTCTAAATAATGTAGCTGTTAGGTATGCATGCACAAACACATCTCATATTTTGCACACACATGGGGCTAGTATGTATCCAAGCACACTTTACCTTGAAGGACGTTTCTTCTTCCACCATTTTTCTCTCTAAGCAACTATCAGTAGTGTTGTTTAGAGACTGAATCAAGTTGTTTTAAAAATACTATCACTTTTAAAGTGTTTGAAAGAAGTTCGAGTACCACCTTCCCTGGCAAAACATTTTATCAACAGAATTGTATTTGGCAGGTGTGCCCTAAGACATTACTATTTAACTTCCCTAATCTCAGCGTTTACTGATGTCTAATCCTTCTGTTGAAGGAAACCCTCACACCTCCCTGTCACAGGACAGAGGTTTTGAGAGCAGAGTGCCAGGCCGAGGCAATGGCCATCAGATTAACAAGCCAGAGCCACACAGTGCTCATTTACGCAGAAGCATCTGCTGGGATGCAGTCTTGTACTGCCTGAGTGCTGGCGACCGTCTTTCTCAGCCCCTGGCTCCCCTCCAGCAAACCAGGCTTTAATAACTTGCTGGCCTTAAGGCTCTTGAGATGGAGGGCTGGGGTGTCAAAGCAAAACTAATTATATACTGCCTTGGTTTTAAAAACTGTCCAAGGGGAGTGGGAATGGGTGAGGATCAAAAGTGGCCTCTTGATTCACTTAAGCTGATTTCTAGTCCAAAGGGGGATTGTCAAGAAACGTAGTTTTCAATAGACTGGTTCACTACTTTTGTAATGTATTCCTTGTTTCAGTTCTGGAGCTGCTTGTGTCTTCTCACAGGTATGAATAGCATAGATGGTTCGGTTTCCTGTTTGCATTGGTGTCTCTTTCAATTTGGAAAGCATTTTCCTCTGTTACTGATGGAGTTGAAGTTATGATGTTTTTTCAGATGTTTACCAGTGTGTCTGTCAGCTTGTCCAATACCAGGAGTGATGGTAGTATGAGGTCTGACACAAAAATCCCGAGACTAACCCTATAGGTCGGGAACTAAGAGTGGGAGGGGAGAGACAAAGAGGTGGTTTTGAAACATGCTTTAACCTGTCACATTGAGACAAGGCTCAGCTCAATCACTTGACTCGGTATAAGTGTACATGTGTTCAAATATAGGCGTTTCCTTACCCTTGGTTGGAAAATGTCAATGTGCAAGAATGAACAACAAGATAACATCAAGTTTCTTGTGAAACTGAAGAAATCCAAGGCAGAAAATGTTCAGTTCTTGGCTGAGGCTTGCAGTGAAGAGTATATATCTTGTGCACACATTTTTGAATGGCACAAATGATTTTCAGAAGGCAAAGAAAGCGCGAAAGGGTATGATTGCCCAGGCTGCCCACATGCAGCAGTTATCAATGACAACATTGAAAAAGTGAAAGATGCGATTTGAAAAAATAGAAGGCTGGGTGCTCAAGCAGTAGCTGAGAAAGTTCATTTGGACAGGGAAACTGTTTGACACATTCTAACAGAAGAATTGAACATGAAATAGTTTTGCTCAAAAATGGTTCAAAAAATGCTGTCAGTAGAACAAAAAGTACATTGCAAGGAATTGTGTTTGGACCTTTTGAAACTCATTGAGGATGAACCAGACTTGCTTCAGAAGGGAACTATTCTGAAAATGATCACAGTTGATTTCCTTAATTTGTTATATAAAGATTACAGGCATAGTGACTCCTTTTTTTCATTTTTTTTAACCTTGTATAACGATCTCTGGGGAAGAAACTGTTCGTTCATTTAATCTTCCTCTTTTTTTGCTGTGTACTCCCACTGAAATAAAACAAATGGTTTGCAGTGATACTTCAATACTAGGTAATTGACCCCTGGAGATTTGCCACACAAGCCAGTGAAACACACTTGAGTCCCTCAGTGTAAAGCATTTGAAACAACTTCTAAGTCAATGTTATTGTCAAAATTATGATCTAAGTCAATTTTATGATGTTTAGATTGTATAAAGTTTAAATTGTATAATTCTTTCCACTTCTAGAACAGAGCACTTCAGAACCATATCCCTCTATAAAATTTGTTATATTAAATTTAGATGCTAGAGAAGAACCTTTGCCTAGCTGTTAAAAAGTTTGAAATATTTCAAAATCTGAAGCTGATTATTGCTTGCCTCAAATAATTTCATTGAATATCTCACAGAATCACAGAATCACAGAATAACCAGGTTGGAAGAGACCCACCGGATCATAGAGTCCAACCGTTCCCATCAAACACTAAACCATATCCCTCAGCACCTCATCCACCCGTGCCTTAAACACCTCCAGGGAAGGTGACTCAACCACCTCCCTGGGCAGCCTGTTCCAGTGCCCAATGACCCTTTCTGTAAAGAATTTTTTCCTAACGTCTAGCCTAAACCTCCCCTGGCGGAGCTTGAGGCCATTCCCTCTTGTCCTCTCAGGTTTTAGCACATCCACTTACCCTGAGGTTCTATCACAAAATCAGATTTCTTCATTTACTGGCAAACATATTACCAGCAAAATAACTTTTCTAGTATTATGGCATGAATTGAGCAATAACAATTCAACAGAAAGTAGGTTTTCTGAAAACTAGTTATTAAACTACGTTGCTAGCATCTGTAGAATGATATTCTTATAAACTGTAATTTTACATCCCTGCAAGACTGTACAGATAAATAAGATAAATCAAAATTGCCTGTTTTTAAAGACATCGCATTTTTAGGTCAGAATGTCAAACACAAGATTTAAATGCAGGTCATTTGCCATATGATTGAAACTACACAGCCAGCAATTCTTCCTTATGATTAACAGAGGTCTTATTTGCAAGTATGAAATTTATGGTTTCTGATAACATGATAATATATTTTCATTTGTGTCAAGCACCATAGGCAAGAAGTATATGTACCTAAATGACCAATGAAGGCAGAAAAAGACAAGCAAATCTATAAAGGCAGAAGCCAAAACATTGCAAAACAAAAAGTGGAAGAAAGTATCTAGTATAATCTGACGTTCCTATCAGTCACACTGACCCGTTCACAAACTTCTAAATGATGTCAGCCTGTAAAAATGGATTGCTTCACTTTCTAGGTAAGTCAGCGATATGTGAGTTTACTGAACACAATGCTTTTATAATAGCCATTAATCTTCATGGAAAAAAATACTCTATGTGCCCTGGAATGCATTGCATCCCTTCTGCTCTGAAATCTCATCTTTGTTCCTAGTAATTACCATCTGTTTCTAATTTATGACATTCTATGTCGGTGGCAATGACTATTCAAGCTTCTGTACACAATATGGACTAAGATAGTTAATATATTTTATATAGTAAGGCCATATTTCTAAAAGCAATAAATAAAATCTAGCTTGTAAAGCAGAATATAATGTACTTCTGCTGATGCCAGTTTAAATAAAAGTAAAAACTGGAGGCCATTTACAGATCTTGCTGTGAGCAGCCCATACATTCTACTTGCGTGCATGTTAATTACAAAAGGTCCTCACAAAACATACTTTGTTATGAGAACAAAAGAAAACAAAATTCCTGTATCAACAGTTTTTTTTCCTACACATGAAATTAGTTAATGTATATAGCATCATACTGCAAAGAAGTCAAGGTTCAGACTTGCAAGAAAAGAATGGACATTTACTGAGAAAACTCCAAGATTTGCACTTCCTGATCTTTGGTTTTGAATAAAATTGAGCATCTCAGAATTTTAACATAAATCAGATTTCTAAAGGATCACACTGCAGCAGCTTTGAGATAAACGCTTCAACTTCTTTATTGACTGACGTATTGCGTCAAGCTTTGAGGAAAACATAACCCTTCAAAGAGCTGCTTGCTTCCCTGCAATCTAATTGTTAAAGAAAACGTTACAAGAATATAAACACCTTGGTTTTAGAGGAGTAGGTGGGGGGATTTCTCCCTTGAATACAGCTGGCCAATACTTCTGAAAACAACACACTTCCTTTATCCAGTGAGCCAAGAACACATGTTACTCTGGCATGTCAGGTAATTTGGGGGCCTGATCCAATACCCAATGAAATAAATGGAAACATTCCAATGGTTAATTTCCCAGTCGGCTCAGCTGAGCCTGTCTAGTCCAGGTATCTCATCTACAATCTGTACTTCACATACACAAAAAGAAAAAACAAGAAAGAAAAAAATAAAAGATGGGACAAAGTCAGAGCAACCAGTTGACAAGATTTTACTTGTTTTTACATGCCTATTCATTTTATAGATGCCTACAATGCCACAGCTGCCCTGTTTTGATGCGTTGACGGTCCTCTTACTTGAATGCACCTTGCCTCCTATGAAGAAAAGAGCTCCAGGGCCTTCTGTGGTATCTTTTCCTCTGGCAGCATTTTACAGTGTTCAGGAGCACTGAAATATTGCTTTTTAGATCAGGGCAATGATGAGTAGGATGGATAATATGTACGGGTACGGAGATAACAGGTATTTGCCAGCAGACGTATTTTGCTTATTTTTCCCAGCTTGACAATGAGAATATATTCTTAAACTGACGCCAAAACATCAGCTTATCTTGGCTTTTCTTTGGGTTGAGATCTGTATAATATATCTTTGGAGAATTACAACTGTAGATAAAAGAGTTGTTTGTTTTGTCCTTTTAATTACTGACTATGAATAAATCAAGAGATTAAATATCAAGGAAAGAGAAGGGATATCTAAGTTAAAGAATAGCATTGGCACAAGAACTATCATGCATAAACCAGCCAGAAAATTGGTCTGGAAACCATAATTCAAATAATCAAAGCTGTGCTATTCTGTAATTATTATGCTTTCCTGGGGCTGTAGTATGCACTAAAAATGTAACCAATTTTAAGATAAATTTATGAACAGGATTAGATGAAGTGGTTTCTGAAGTATCCGGGCACTCGAATCAATGACACGAGAAGTACTTTCCACTGTTGGATCATAATATCATAAATTAAAGTACTGCTGCTCTACTTCTTTCCTTCAAGTAGCAGCATGGTTCAAGAAAGTAATTTCACGTCTCTATAGTCAATTCTCTGTTATCAAATATGTTTTGAGATTAAGTTATCCTGGGTAATGGTAGTGGAACATGCTGGCCAGACCAGATTAAGGATGAACCTGGTAGAAACTTCTTTGTTGACTTTCCCTCACCCAAATCCCAAATAAATAAATTCTGATGGACCAGAGCCCAGCCCTGGAGCTCCTGAGTGCCAGTGTTGGGCAAAACACTCCTTAAAGGTGTGGAACATGTACTCCACTTAGTGCACTGCCAGACTTGAAAATGCTGTGGAGCTTCATGTATAGACCTAGGCAGCTCTGCAGGACTGAGCTTCTTAGCTCTGGCTTATTGCAAGCCATGTCAGACCCTGATAACTTGATAAACAGCTCAGCCTTGCCTGTGTTTCCCTCTTCCTGCTCTGCAGTGCAGGAGCTGGTGTTGGCCTGAAGCAGACTTGCACTTGACCTGGTGCCAGGCTGTAATAAACCCTCTCAAAAACACAGCCTGTTACAAAGAGGGAGCACAGATCCCAGTGGCTGAAACACACCTGGGTCCTTTGCAGATTTTTCTTGTGTCCAGTGGGCAGTTTTGGGAATAGTTTTATTGCCTATTGATAATAATGTAATTACTATAGTTATGATATATTGATGATACAGGGCAGAGTCTTTGATTCTCTGCTTCAAATTGTTCTTGTACTTTGATTCCCTTTCACCTTTAAACCATCTTGCATCATTCTGTACACAGTATGGATGCAAAGGTTGATGATGTATAGCCAGTATGCACAAACATCTTGTATTTTTCTTCATTGTCTATCCTGGGAAAATGAAATTGAGGGTTCTTTTTAAGTATTGTTTTCTATGACTATTCAGCCACAGGAAGACACCTGTCAAAGAAAGTTTCACTTATGTGACTTACATTTGCAACATTATAAATCTCTGACTATCTGAACACGGAATGTGCCGGAGAATCTGACTCCTCCCATACTCTTCATCCCCTAGCAGTTCTCTTAGTTTGCTTCCAGTTAGTGTTGATCAAAAGTTCAAGAGAATTTCCTTCTGTCGGGAAACTATTACTGTTTTTAAAGGTCTTCTTTACAAGGGAGAAAGAAAACTTTATTTCCAAACTATTTCTTTCTAAATAGCTTTTGCTTGTGCATAGACAATTCCACTCTGTGGATGAAGGTGCCTGGAAGCCTTGAGAGTGCTTGGCCTTCTGACTACAAGATAGATGCTGGATGCCCAGGAATTCCCAGACCTTCCATATGGCAGAATTATTTCTGAAATATGAATCCTGGAAATTCAGAGTTCCTGAACATGAACTGACAAAAGAAATAGTTTTACTGGCAGAAGTCCTAGCTGGCCTTATTTTTACTGGCATTTCAAGGCACTGGTCTGAACTGTCCAAGACAGCAGGTGACTGGAAATCATCCCTCTGGTCAAGACCAGCAAAGCTGTCTATTCATGAAATTCAAACTGAAGAGCAGGTCCATATTTCTTTCCCTGAGAAAGCAGGTGTTTAAAGGTAATTGACTGGAAATACAAGGCAAAGATAATAGGTGGGCATACTCCCTGGAGTCAAGCACCCTCTTCTGAAGACATGAATGCTAACTTTGGGAAACAGTCTCTCTGTCCTAGGTCACAGGACCTCTGAGTCTCAAGGGATTCATTCTCAGAGCTCCTACTTCCCAGGGGAGTACCTTTAAGCTATCCTCAGGATTGCAGAGTAAAGGCAATCTCTAGTGACTAACATAAAAGGAATTAACAGCTGAGTGAGTGAAGGATGGGTTTGTCCTGCTGTAATTCCTTGTTGCTACTGCCCAGCATGGGTTTTCTGTCACTCTATCACTTGCAATTGCTTGCGTCCTGGGCAGGTCAGAAAATCCCAGACTGTGTCTCCAAGGGTAGCTAATGCCTGATAAAATCTAGCTGTTGGGTCTATTCTCATACAGCTCAGGTATAGCTGAATCAAAGTTTAGCTGACTCAGACTTCAGTGCTACAATAGGACAAGGTTTGCAAAAGATACCTTCATTTTTTCCTCCAGCTAGGATGTGAGTGCTACATCTAATCTGAAATTAGTAAGTCAAAGGAATAATCAAGGCATGCTTCTCTGTTATCTAAGTAATAGGTTGGTGAAGCTAAAAATTTTTAAACAAACCTGACAAATTCTTACACATTTCCACAAGGAGGAATTTTAACATCTGTGCCCAACTACCTTCATCTTTGGTAATTCATGAAAAATGATAGGTAGATGGTTAACAGTTGGTGCCAGGATCAACATATTTTCTTTTCCTAGAAGCTGAAGATTTAAAGATTTTCCTGTCAGAATGATTTATGCAAGGATTTTTGGATCCTGAAAAAAATTGGCTTAATCTATATTATTCTTCTGTCTTTTGGAAAATTTATTTTAACTAATTTTTTTTTTTAAATTTAAAGAATGAACACTTCTTCACGAAGTATATGAGACCACATTGTAGGCCTACTCATTATCTGTCCATTTATTTTCACACTTTTTGCAGACCTTTTATAATACTTATCACTGGAAAAGCTGCTAACATACTCAAACTGTTTACAGTAGTAATAGTACTGTGATCAGTAATAAAACCTGATTGCATGAAATTCACACACTCAGAACTCTAGAAATTGTTACTCTAACTCATTTCCTTTATCTGGCAGCTATTTCTGCTTTCTCTCACCTTAGCAACAGTGACCTGGAGAGTGTGCCCCAATCTATCTGATGTAAATGATATTAGAATTATGTATTGATCTATTTTTTTAAAAAAAAGGATTAAGTTTACTTACCAATTCTGAAAGATTTTGGAGTGAGATAAATGCAGTTAGAATCTTACAAATGGGGAGAGTAAGAAAACGTGAGCCCACAGCATTGTTGTTTTTTCATGCAAAGATTAACTGTGGTCAGAAGTTTATCACATTTAATATCAGTAATAAAAAGAGAGGAATTGAAGATAGAAGAGAAGAAAAAATGAATACAAATCTAACTAGGATGTTGTTGAATCAGCTGACCCTCCAAAACTGGGGACACTTACAAAACTGACTAAAATAATTTCCAAGGTGCAAATGGTGGTCTTTAAGAGCACACAAGGGAATAGTGAAGTTTCAAGAGCCTGTAAAATGGCAAATATAGAAAGTATATTTATAAATGGGCAAAAGAAAGAAACAGGAACTTGCAGAGGAATCATCCTAACTGCAGTTCCAGGAAAAGTACTGGAACATTAACCAACTAAACTATTTTTAAGCATCTGGAAGATAACACAGAGGTAAGTAACAGGCAACAGTCTTTTTGAGAATAAACCTCTCCAAATTAGCTTCACTTTTACTTATGATAGAGTAGGAGGCCTCATAGGCAGAAGAGAGCCAACAGATGCCAGAGATCTCTTGACTTCAGCAGAATTTGGACACTATCACATGGCATTCTAATAAGAAATTTTAAGAAATGTGGTCTTAGTAAACTTCAGTAACATTAGTGTAAACTGAAGCATAATGGTGAACAGAGTTCACATTTGTCCTAGAGCCAGTGTATGTGTTCAAACAGAGAGTGGTATTATTCTTTTTATGTATAACACCAAGTTGGGATGATCCTAAGGAACATTAATAGGCAGTAGTACAAACCTCAAAAACTGGAAATGTAGTCCAAAAATTATGATCTGGGTCAATAAACTCAGACATACAGAATAATCTACATAAAAAATGTGATCAACAGTGTGGGTAGCAATTCTTCAGGAAAAGCTCAGAGGATTATAATACACCACAAACTTTGCATGAAAAAATGATGTCATGTGGCTGGGGAAACTTGCAGATATTCTGAAATGTATAAACAAAATTTCATTTATAAAGTATGTCTACTCAATATGATAAGACCACAACAGGAGCACAATGTGATATTTTTCAGGTCTTTAAAACATTTGAAAAAAGTACAACGAAGAAGAATGGTCAGAAGTCTAGAAAGTACAATCTATTAAAAAAAAAAGCCAAAGGAATTTGCAGTGTTTAGACTGGAAAAAAGATGGCTTGAGGGGCTGATAACACTCTTTAAGTAAGTAAAAGGTAATAAATTGCACAAACTGTTCTACCTTTAGTGTGCTGAAATTGTAGGTGCTGTAGCTCAGACCCAAGTGATGAAACCCTGTCAACTGAGCAGAGTGAGGACTGGAACAGGCCATCTGAGGGCATCGTGGACTCTCTCCCACTGCATATTTTGAAGACCAGAGTTAGACAATCATTCATCAAGAATGGTTTGGATATATCCAGCCTTCTTGTGGTGAAGGACTTGGTGACTCCATGAGGTTTCTTCCACTCTGTTTTCTATTGGCTGTGATAAATACAATATAAAAATAGAACACTGTTTTAATCCTTTAAATTCAGTATATGGAGAGTTCTGAAACAGGAGATTTTCATAGTATCATGTTGCTAAAGAGACCACATGTCAGGCAAGGAAAATGAGGCAACTGAAAACATCTAAAACGCTTTCAGTACCTGCTGTGTTACACTTACAAAGAAAACATAATGTTCCCAAACTAGAGTACATCACATAGTTTGGCTAGTTCATTTGGATGTCGCTTTCGATGAGAAGTTGTATATTACATACTTAGTGGTAGTTTCTTATAAACTTCTGGGGTTTTATTAACCATCAGTTATAATTGGGCTTTGTTGTTCAGGTAATGCTCTGTAAAAAGGATTCACCACCCCAAGTGATCATAAATCACCATGAACGACGAGAGCGATATTAATGGGAAGCCTCTGGCTCAATTATTCACTTAATATTTTAAACATTTTTTGTAGTTATCTCAGCACACAAGGCAGATGCTGATGATTATTACATCTTTTATTGTCTTTGTAAAGTTTTGCTGAAGTTCATAATGCAATACAAAACATCAGTGCAGCTACAGCATTCTGACTCCAGAAGGGAATCATTGGCTTGGCAGTAGGGGAGATCCTGGATGCTTGTCCATGAAGCCTACAAGTCGTTGGTTTCTGAGCCCTGTGGCAGCACTGGGAGGCAGCAGTGGAAGACTCCCTGCTGCAGGGCAGAGGTCCCTGCCTGCCCACCTGACCAGCTGCCTAGGGGGGTTTGCTGCATGCCAGGTATTTGCATCAGAGATATTTTGGAGAGGTGGATGAGGCTTGTCCAGCCCTGAGACTGTTGTCCCCTGCTGCTTTTCCACGGAAAAAGCAATGACATAGCAACCTGGACCATATCAAGTGTGACCATGTGGCTCCAGAAGTGACGGTCAATTTCAATTCTCTCTCACTGTTTAAAAAGCTGGTATCCTAACCCAGAACACAATAACCATTAAGAAACTTCCTATACACCTGGTAATCAGCTTTGATAAACAAAAAAATTTCATAAAGAGAATATTTTATTCTGTTGAGAAAAAATATAATAGAAAAATAACAACACGTGTGTATAAAAGAAGATGAAAGCTAGAACAACTTTGGCAAGAGTAGTGTGTTATTTTGACAAAGTACATTTACTAACAACTGAAACAAGTTTCTTAGTTGCAGGAAAGTTTTGATGTTATGAACACCACTAAATCAAGACTGAGTGGCTTTCTACTACAGGTAATAGATATGATGAGGCAATCTACAGGTGTGTAAATTAGCAATTTAAAGTACTGGAGATGTTGTAGTTGCTGCACCTTTGCCTTTGGGGTCAATTTCAAGACTGAAACTGTTTTTCTTCTGGTGAAGGGCATACAAAACTCTGCCAACAAGGTCACCCCAATTGCAACAAGATCCTCCAGCAGTTAACTGTGTACATGTGTGCTACAGACCACTATCTGGCAGTAATTTCATTACTACTACCACAGAACAGATATTTGCCACCACATGGTCCAGGAACCATAACAGTAAATTAAACCATCTTAATTTTCTCTTTGTACTTTAGAAGCATGCAGTAAGTAAAATGCTATAATGTGTTTGATTCTGGAATAAAAAGAAACTGGATTCATTCACGTGTGCTGGGCTCTCTCATATTCTTCAGACAGATTTCCTAAAGGAGAAGGGTTATGATATTTTCCAGTTTTCCTTTGACAGTTAATATTTTTGTGATTATCCAGAATGCTATGCAACACCTTCAATTTATTTCTCATGCAACCTTGCAGTGATTTCTGTACATCACCGGCAGCAGATTGCGTTATGTCACCAGTAAGTCATTGTTCAGTTTGGTAAATATGACTCATTGTCATCATTGACAAGCCAGGATTTATTAACAGTGCTTCTTATGAGACCAGTCAACAACCCCTGTGCCATCACAACAGTGATCACCTCATTACTGCACCATCATTTGCAAAGCAGATTTTCTGAACATTTTCAAGTCTGACTTCTAATGACAGTATATCTGATTATTAATTTTAAAGTTTTTGGTCCCTTTTTAAATTTGAAGTCATTCTTCCAGAAGCAAATTCAGCATAACATTTCCTACTGATCTTTCTTCTGTGACATCAGCAAATGCTTTAACAAACCTATTCAGAAAGAGATTATGCAGAACTGATGTTTTTGTACACACTACTTTTTGCTTCCCCATGGTGTTACAGCATGTCACTTCTCTTAGACATCTTCAGCCTCCCTGGAAAGACACTTTAGACAACACAGTTGTTGAAGATATGTGTGATAGGAATATGGAAAAGCATCCAAACTTTTCCAGGAATCTCTCTACTTTGGATACTGGTACTTGAAGTACTGCTATTTGTATTAGTCTCCTCTTTGTCATTTACTCAGACGAATACATTTTTCAGTTAAATTGCACTATGCTATTCACCAAGTATGTAAGTTCCAATCTTGCTAGAACAATATTTTCCTTTTTCTATTTCCTTGCCATAGTTTGAGGACTGTTTAATATGCTCCTCCTGCTGATCCAGAGGCATAGTCCAAGTTGTGGCATCGTTTCCATCTGCTAGCATGTCTGCCATTTTCCTGTGGAACAATCCTAATTCATCAGAGATACCATAGAAATTTTGTTATCCAATAATATATCACATTTACTTATGAGTGATATGAAAATATGTAAACAGAGAAATTGGAAAGTGTTTCTAAAAGAAGAAGGGTCAGATTCCGACACCAGCTGAACAGAAGATAATGAGCTGAGTCACATAATGAAGCATAATATTCTACCTAGTGAGTGGAAGAAGTTTATAAGCTGTAAGAGTGCCTCATTGATAAACTCATGTCCTAGCTTCCCCCTGTCCCTTAGAAGCATTATGATATCTGGTATGTGGCAAAGACAGAAGATAACGTCTGCACATATACAGACACCTCTCAGCAAGGCTTGAAAGTCTCACAAGAAATCTGATGCACATTTAAATAGGAGACCATTCAGCAAATGCAAATCATCTAGCAGATATATTTATTGAAGAAAATTTGAAAGCAACTGATAAACAATCTCCTTGAGATTCAGTGTACTAAGACCATATGTAGCACTGACACCAAGAAGACTTGCTCTGTAGTCAGGATATTTAAGAATTAGGCCACTTAGTCTTGGTATCAAAATCAGGATCTCTATTATTCAAAATCTTGTCCCTGTGCTCTAACAGCTACATAAATATTGGTTGTTTTCTTGCCGTTTCTACTGTGTTCAGTATTAGAACAAGATCCTCATCTACTGATGCTCTTTTAAAATGAACGACCACAGCCTCATTGAAGTATAACAACTGAGAATCTGGCAGATAACATTTAAGCAAAATGAAGTACTTACCACATTCTTCACACAGACAGGTCTGACAGTACATGACTCCCCTTTCCTTGCTTTTGTCTATTTTAAGACATAAATAGAATTAGAACAGCTTTTACAGTTCTTCCTCTTAATTAGCACTATTTGTCATTATGTGCCACTGAAGTTATGGTTTGACTGGTGAGCTCATCAGTGACTGGTAGATTCTTTAATGCATCAGACAACCATACCTATCTGCACCAGTACTGTTACCATGCAGGTGCATTTCTGGGCATGTTTCTTGTATCAACATGCAGAACTACTCTGTTGCTTTCCCAGTGGACAGTGGAGGAGTTGCTCTGCTCTGGAAATGCTTGGAAAATGCTGGAGTTGTAGCATCTGCTTAAATTAATCTATCCATATTAAGATGTGGAAATATCACCAGTCTTACCAAAACAACAGGCTCAGCCTGACCTGAGATCATTTGACTGAGAGATTTGTTTGGGCAGCAAGAGCACATTGAGGAGTAGCAATAGACTCATAGAATCATAGATTAACCAGGTTGGAAGAGACCCACTGGATCATCGAGTCCAACCATTCCTATCAAAGGAACAACAGGGAACTAATATGCCATCTGCATAACTTATCAGAGGAGGCAGGTTAATCCTGGAAAAGGAAGGAATTCAAGTGATATCTTTTCATCAATACCTTGTTTTTCAATTCATAATGAAAAAATGGTTTGCTACACAGTTTCTAATTTGAAATGCTTGGAATATAAATCTTAACTTCTTGTCAGAGTAAGTGTGTAGAGCAAGTGTAAGTAAGTAAGTAGAGTAAGTGTGTAGGCTGCTTCTGCCATGAAGGCATAACTGAGAGAACAGGAGCCTGTGAAATCACTGCAGATAGGTAGACTCTTTTTTTAAAAATATCCAAATTCTTGACAGACTGCATTCCAGTCTAGAAAACACATCATGCCCTTGTTTAAGATGCCTTGAATCCCTTTGAGCTACAATAGCCATGTATATTTACAGGCAGTATAGCTGGGATACTCCTTTTTCACTCTTGCCAGCCATTGGCACGTCACTTAGAGCACAGTTTGGACAAGGCTGTAGAAATCACATCATGTCTGAGGTGGTAGTTTTCTTTCAGTAGTTTTTGAAGCTGAACTACAGATGGATATCTGGCTAGATGCACACACACAGTGTGAGCCAAAATAGTGGAAAAGTGCAGTTTCAACTGTATGAAGTAATTATACAGTAATCTACGGAATGAGAAGATAAACTCCCACCAGTAATAACTAATTGACCTTAATTCATTAGCTACTGCATAGAAGAGTGCATGCACAATCACTGTAGTTGTTTTCAACGGACTCAGAAATCCAGATAGCCACAATATCATTGAAATGCTTAGGAATATGTCCTCCTGACTGCCTAAGCCTGAGAGGGCAATCTTCTACCTAGGCCGTGAGGACTAGAGCAAGAAGGTAAGCAAAAAAATGCTTAGCAATGATTTCAAAGTGATTTGGGAAATAGTATGTCAGCAAAAGTAGAGTATTTTCAAGGATGAATCCATGGGTGTCAATTTTACTGCTGACCTTATGGGTAGTTTAGTTTTCAGGAGGTCCTTTTAATTCTCTGTAATAGATTGACACCACCTGTACATGGGGATTAAAATGCCTCTCCAGAGTACTTTCAGAGTTCTTTAAGACTGATGAGAACTGTGAAGGTGATTTTCACAGTACTTACCTACAAAAGATGTAGGCAAAGGAAGATGCCTCCAGCCTCCAATGATACCATTCCAGACACAACTTGTTCCATGGATACCTAAAAAATTAAATCTACTAGACAGCTGAATGTAAAACCTTACCCTGTGAAAAATTTGACCCTGTGAAAATAGATACTTTTTTCTTCCTCATGATGTAGTTGCTTGAGATATCTTTAGTGATCTAAGGTTATGAAAATAAATGCAGCCTTCTAGCAATTTCTCCCTATAAAATACTGCCAGCTAGGGCTAAGATCAGTGTTTGTCACAGCCTCTTCATTTCAAATTGTGACAAGAACATTCACTTTATATATCCTTAAAAGACAGATGCACACAAGGCTGGTGAATATGCTTTAATGGCATATGATATATATCATGAGATGTTAAAACTCGCGAGGCAGATATTTGGTGGGTATCAAGCTTGTAAGCGACAACTTTTCACACTCAAGAAATACCCTGATGCTTTTTAAAAGTGTTCTTTTAACAGAAAGAATTTTTTTTAAGAGTCATGCAAAAAATATTTGCTAATAACATAATGATGGCCCAAAAGCAATGAGGTACTTAAGCATGATACTGAGGGCCAGTCACAGATTTATGCTAAGCACTAAGAGAAAATCTCATCCATTACTGTCAGCCAGTGTGCTCACAGACTACATCACTGGACAGGAGAGCAGCTGCAGAGTTTTCCTGTTTATGCACAGCTGCATCCAGCCTCACTGAATAACTGCTCTGATTTATAAAGAGTAGCTCTTTGCTATTAATTTAATGCCAGGTTGTGTTATGCTAGCCAGATTGCTTTTTCAATTTTACCAGTATACTAGCACTGAAATGACACAACGTGCTTGAAATACCAGTGGTAACTGGGTAATTGAACAGGCTTTTCTTTAAACCAATAAAAACAAGAAACATATAGGACATCCTTGGATAAATGAATACAGGGTATTAGAAGACTAAACTCGATGACCAAATTTACCAAATAAGTAAAATGTGTGTATATCTCAAAATAGTTCTCAAAATTCTCAAAATGTGTCTCAAAAACAGCATTTCTCATATCCTTGTTCCATTATTAATTCCAAACAAAATGACAAAATTAATATTTATGACATTTAGGTCTTGCCAGATACAGTTCATGCATGAAACTCTGGTCTATTTATGATTTCAATAATTTCACCCCATATTCTTTATGTGCTGTAACTTGATCCAAGGCATACCTGAGTGGATGTAAAAAATAAAAAAAAAAGGAGGTTTTCAGCTTTAAAAATGTGTTTCTATTTTCTAAACTTTCCCGTGACGGAATATTTCTGTCAGTATGCGCTGAAGTACACATAAAACTGATTAATAGAAAGAGTGATTATTTTAAAGATCTAGCTCTAATCGGAGGATATCACTTCATATTTTTTGGCTGACATTTCAGCAGCGAATAGTGAGGTTTCTGTAATGGAGAAAGAGTGTCAAATGTGTGCTTTGTAGGCTTGTCAACAAAAAAAGATTTTACTAATCGTATCATGACCAGATAATAACAATACACTTGGACATACTGTTCAAGTTTTTGGTCTCTTGGTCTCTCACATAGATCATCCGGACCTTCAGAATGCCATTCAAAACTTGAGAGCAGTTAAAACTAGAGGTGGAAAACTCAAACTGAAGGCATTTTCCAGGAATACAAGACCATATGTAGGACACCGGCATGGAGCACTGAAGCTTTTAACAGGAAAAGGTGACAGGTCTAAATGCCCCAATATGGCAGCATGCAGAGACACCAGCTTGGATGTCGGAAGTTATAAAACTCTGTTAGGTGGCACTGAACAATAACTAATTTTGCTGAACACAGCATCCCAGCAACACAGCCCTGCTGCTTTGCTTAAGAGCTGCCAAATCACTGCCAGTTTACGGACCACAGAACCACCTCTGGAGACCATCTAGTTTAGTCCAGGGTCAGATGCAGCATCTTGCACAGTGTTGTATCCAATTGGGTTTTGAGTATCTCCAAATGTGGAGACTCCATGACCTCTCTGAGCAACCTGTTCCAGTACTTAGTCACCTTCACATTAAAAAACCCTCACCTTTTTCTATATCTAAATGAAGTTCCCTGCACTTCAAGTAGTTCCCTAAGCGTTTTGTCCTGTTACTAGAAATACTGGTGAAGATCCTGGCTGCATCTTTTTTACTGCCCCTCAACACTGTATTTGTAAAACCTACCCTGAGTCTTCTCTTCTCCAGGCTGAACAGCCACAGCTCTCTCTGCCTCTTCTCATTTGATATATCTCTACGTGACACTGCAATGTATTTCCTAATATAGCTGTGCCCTGAAGGACATTTCTTAAATTGCATGTTACAAGAATCTTAATTTTACAGGCACATACATTGTGATTACTAGGATTCGTGTACAACAATATTATAAACCCATTTTCTTAAAATATCAAGAGAACTTTTGTGAAAAGGAAGTACAAGTTCAGGGCTCCTGTATTTAATAGACCTATAATGGCAGGCTGCACTGGAAGTTAGTGATTTCCTGAGAAATGTATGCCTGAAGCTGAGGATACAGTTTCATCCTGTGCACATCTGTAGACTCCTTAGTCCCATATGTAAAGAAGATGTTGGCCTTTTTTTAATTTATTTTTTTTTCTCCTTAACTGATGTCCTGAAAACTCCTTTTCTCTCCACCTTCTTCTTTCATTCTCTGGATTACTGTCTCTTTCTTTAAGCGATGTCTGGCTGTGTCTTCTGGATAGAGTTCAGAGGCTGGGAAAAGAACCAGCTATGCTGGTTGGTTAAATCTTTATTGTTCTCTCTCTCTTGGTTTCAAGTCCATGTTACAGAGGGCTTGAAATACATTATAAGCATATGTACTGCGTGTGAATGAATGAGGCTGGACGGGCAGTTATCCAACAATGACTGTGCCTAAACACAATTCCGACCCTAACCACTTCACTGCGATGCTGTAACAGAATGGCATCCTGTTGGCGCTGCGCCATGACTTAAAAAAATATGAGTCTGGTTTCAGCCTTTGGGGATTTACCGTTCCTACCAACTTTTAGTCACTAGATGTCAGGGCTTTTTCTGTCAGTACCCATCCTAACCACAATACTCTGCTTCTGTAGTCCAGCATACTGTAGGCATTTCTTATCTGCTCTGGGCCTCAAATGAATGGGCAGAGTATGCCGGCGAATGCTGCCAATGTAAAGTTAAAGTAGTGATTTTTTTATTTGAGTATGTGAATAAGAGACTTGACACAAATATTTCACTTTCAAGTACAATGCTTAATGAACTGACTAAAGAAAATCATTGAAAAATGTTGAGCTCTTTGCAGCAGTGTGCCTCAGGAACTGTAGCAGCTACAGTACTTAACTGAAGAGTGCACCATGGACTACGAGGCAAGCATCCTTGACCCTAGAGTTTGTCTGTGGTACAAGACCATCACTCTGTAGCACTGAATTCCTGCAAAATTTAGATAGTCAACAGCTGGGTCTGCGTTGCCTTATGGGGAGTGTGCTATGATACTATGTGGCCAATAAAGGTAGTAAAAACCATGGACCATTCTCTGGTTATAAGTCTATAGTCCAACCTCTTTCCTGGCCCCAGACTAGAGCTCTATTACCCTCCCAAAGTAGGGAATCTCCATCCAAAACTGACTGGAAATGGAGCCTGGCAAGAGCTACACCTTCAGCCGTGCCCAGCAGCATCTGGGACAGGGACAGTCGCACAGACGGGGCAGCATGTGGACTGTCATTCAGTAGGGCCAGTCAAGTGTCAGGACATGAACCTGTGCTTTGAGTTTGCCCAATTCACCAACAAGGGCTGAGACATGCCAGCTGTAACAGCCTGACCATAGCAGCCTGGTGGGTGATGTGAGGACGTGTCATGCTGACCTTGCAACACTCAGGCTGCCTTCAAAGAAAAGCTGTGCCCTCCAGATGGCTAACACAGCCTTCCCAGTAAGTGCAGAAGGGACTTGAAATGCCTTTTAAGCTGTGCATCATGGAGCTAGGCATCCTTCTGCTCTCTGCACCAATAGCCTCATTTTCTGCCTCCATCTAGGCTCTTGCCTGTTCCTTGGCACCTCAAGCCCTGTGCCATCCCTCGCTAATCATATATTTTTCTGTCTGCCGTCACTGAGCAAGGTTGAGCTGTTCTTTGAAAAATATGCAATTTGACTCTTAAGGTCAGAGAGCTCTTGTCTGTATGTCAGTAGCAACTAATCCTACTTTGAAAAGTTGATCCTTTTTTCCTTTGACTGTTGCTATAATGTTACTACTGTTTGTAGTTGCATTTATGCTTAAATGTCTCTCACAATCTATATAGATATATTTACCATTAAAATCTTTAATTTCTCAAATAATTATTACATTTTATAGCAGTACTGTAGTCTGGTTTCCATCCTCATCCAGGCTTATAATCCCTTTTGCAAAACACATCACTAAGATCCAGATATTTGAGCATGATTTGTGAATTTGTTGAGAAGAGATTGGAACATAACCCCAAAGGAATTTCACACAGGCTGCTAAACAAGTGACACATTTCCCACACTGAACAGGACTGAAACAAAGCCATTAACTGAGGAGTAGAAGCTTCCAAAGGCTGGTGCCATTCCAGTGAGTCATTCATGGTATAAACATTTGTACACTTAGTATACTTGTACATTTTTATACATACTCATACACATAGAGCTGTCTATATGGACATAACCTGTATACAACCTCAACATTGGTATGTTTTAACTACTCTTGCATCATGACGTTTGAAAACTTGACACTTCCTGACATAATAAGGCATAAGTAGAAAGTCAAAGAAGAGGTAAATAATACTACAGAAAGCTGTATTGTGTATTTTAAATATACAAACCAGGAACTGTGTAACAGGCAGATGTGTTTTTAAAAGTCTCGGAAATCCAGGACTGGAAAGTCAGCCACTGGGCCTTATGGGACTGTCATCACTATGCAGAGGCTTCCCTTCCCTCTCTAGCACATATGGTCCTAATAGCTGTTTTGGCGAGACCACGAAGCTGGATTTTTCATGAACTGGCTGTAACATTGGCAGACATTTACTCATCCACTGCTAACAGTTTTTAATGGAAATTCTGTATCCATTCATGCTAGAAAAATGCTCATGTTTAAACAGGAAAATTAAGGAGAGAAAACCAGATATCAGTAGCTTTTCCAGCTGCCAATATTCTATGACTTCATTAGCATTTATTGTATGAAATTTGAGGACAAAACAATTAATATGATTAAATACTAAAAAAATATTTTGAGGATCTGCATATACTTTTTACCATATTTCTGATTCTCATCTGCTGCAAATTGAGGATTATACAGCACGTGATTATAAATTCATAATTGTTTATACCTATGTCAAACCTTGGAGCAATATACACTGGAAGCACTTTTATCCTTGTGGAATGGCAGCTGCCACATAGGATGACTAAGGAACATATCCTTAGGGACATATAAGCACCACAGTCATGGTTGTTGTGCATAACATACAGCCGCGTGACCAGTGGAATATTCATTCTCAGAGGCCCCATTTGCTTTTGCAGCCGAGAATTTTCCTGCACTTAACACCTCCAAAGAGTTCCCTGGTATTAAACACTGATTACATCGCCTCTCTCGGACAGGTATTTCTGCAAACGCAAGAAGATGGGAATTATGAAGAGAAGTCAATAATCTTTCAGGTATGTTCCTCACTGTGATTGGAAGGATTACATTCAAATCTCTGATACACTAACTTGAAGTAGAAGCTCATGTCTTGTAGTGGCAGAAGATGAGTCTACTACTGAACAGAACTGTAAGTCAGACTGGCACAGAGTAAATGACAGTAATTAAAGTGATGCAGGAAAATCTGTGTGGATGAGGGGAAACACAAGTATTGTGCAATAAAAAGGGCAGATTGGGCTGAAAGGAATTTACTGCTGGAGTTCCTCAAGGAGGAGCAACCTTCCAGTACCTGAAGGGGGCTACAAGGAAGCCTGAGAGTGACTGTTCAAAGAGGCTTGTAGTGCTAGGACTCGGGGCAAGGGGCATAAACTGAAGAGGGGCAGATTTAGACTAGACATAAGGAAGAATTTCTTCACCATGAGAGTAGTGCAGTGCTGGCACAGGTTGCCCAGGGAAGCTGTGGCTGCCCCATCCCTGGAGGTGTTCGAGGCCAGGTTGGATGGGGCCATGAGCAGCCTGATCTAATGGGAGGTGTCCCTGCCCATGGCAGGGGAGTTGGAACTGGATGATCTTTAAGGTCCCTATTCTATGAGTCTATGATTCTATGGTTAGTCTCCAGACCAATATTATTTCACATTTTCAAGATCAAATTTGGCACAAGTAGTAAAATGGTCCAACAAAATTTGCTGATGACATACACATTGTCAAATACAGATGTGTGTTTATATATATATAAAATCAGAAAACTCAAAGTACTTGAAAATTGAAGTAATAAAAGTGGGATTAAATTTCAAAGTAGAGAATTAAGTTATAAACTTATAGACCTGAAGCAGAAGAGTTTGCCCACCTTTCATCCATCAGCAAGTATAGAAAGATGAGAGGATCCAGGCCTATGAAAACTTTGCGTTAGAAGTAACAGCGATTTTCTATATTGGGGGAAGCTGAGAGATCTTAAAGTCCATTCAGCAAGATATTACCAGAGAAAGATAGAAAAGTAATAATGCATTTATGTGGTGAAAAAAAAGTCACATTGGAATATGTGCAAAGGAGGACTACTGGGATTTACAACAGAGAGAAACTTTATTTACAAAGGGATAGTAAAAGAGATTTGCTGTCCAACCTAGAAAAGACGAAGTTCGGAATGGATGTGATTGCTAGCTCTAGATGCATCAGATGCAAAAATTCCAATGAAGAAAGAAGTTTACTTTCTTCAAGGTGAGCAGTGGCAAGTGAGCATGAAATGCTAAATTAATACTTTTTGATTAATGGATAAGAAAGGCTGTTTGGCAATAAAAGCAGTGAGGTTCTGGAACAGTTCTCAGCCACATACTCTCTTGGGTAAAATAGCTTAAAAATGTAGTTTGATTTTTCCATAAAACGGATCAGAAGACAGACATGTCAGCCATGCCAAGATGCTCAGTTCCATAATCCAAAGCCTGCAGCCTTGGGAGCAGTGTGTGAATGCCTACATGTGAACTCAAAAATTCATTGCCCGGATCTTCTCAGCATCCTTTGTCACCAGTATTCAATCACAGTTTATTTATTCCCACCACTTCTAAATGTGTAAGTGTAAAGCTGTGATATTATCCCTTGATGGTCTGTAGTTGCTATTCCTATATTTTGTTCTGACATGTGTTGTAGTGTCTTTGCAAGATTAGATCATGCCTTCAAGGTGGAAAAAATGAACATACGTAGTGGGCTTAGACATTCGACTCCTTTAAGTAATGTAGACGAAAGCAACTTGTCCGAGATTACATGGGAAGTCTGTCATAGAGTAGGAAATCAGGTCTAAACCTAATGGTCATCTTTCTGTAGGAATTCATTAGAGGCCCAGAAGAACTAAGTTCAACTCTTTGTAAGGGCACTCTTACAATTTGGATAAGAAATGTTACCCTAGGTCTGAAAATCCTCTTGAAAAACTTTCAAACAGCTTTACTCCAACATCCTAACCACTGGGGTGTGGGCTGTTTTGGAGAACACGCACAACAGTCTCTTGTATTTGAAATTAAATATTTCAAAGGATGTCATTTTTATTCTATTATAAAACAAAACCAAATGTTTAAACTTTACCATTTTTCTTAACAGAGTATTCTTACTTTTCATCCAGGAACATTCCAGCTGCCATTTGATTCGCTAGGCCATGCTTCTTATAAGCAGATGAAATTAAGTAAACTACAAAATTCTCAGCAAAGCTAGTGTCAGTATTTCTACAGCTTCTTTGTAGCCAAGGCTCAGCAGCAACTCCTTAGCAAAAAGTGAACTGGTTATTTAGGGTAAATGGAATGTAGTATTTGGTACCAATATTTCTTTTTGAACTCTGTAAGTCCTTTTTAGTTATAATTACTTTTCCAAGGATCAAATCTAAACATAAAAAAAGATAGAAGCACGATATAAATCTTCAGAACTCATAGAAAGTCATACTTTCTGACTTCTCTGTCTCTCTCCATTTGTACTACTGGCCTTATAAATTTATTGTCAACCATCAGCTTTTTTTTTTTTTTGTCAAAAGGAGAAATGAAAACATATTTAGTAATATAATAATCCCACCAATGCTTCAGTAGAAAGCTGCAGAAACATTGAGTGCTGTCTTGATCTTAAAACTGAATATCAAAGTCCTCAGAGTTGCCAGCATTTAAAAATCCACTTGGACAAAGGGAAAGAAGAAAACTGTATTCTACTCCATACATAAACTGTTTTTACAGTGAATTCTGTGATACTGAATGCTTAATTTGAGGACTAATTTCTTGACTTATGAGGATTTACTCCTTCAATTCAATTCAATCTAGCCTTTCTATGAAATAAGTAATTAATGCTCATCAGTGCTTTGCTAGATATTAAATTAAATTTAGTGGATTTTTTTTTCAAGATAGTGTCCCTATCTGTCAACTGATTCATTAGAAATCATGTAACCATAATAATACCCTCGTGCTGTATTCAGCAATACTGTTTTGCCTTCATCTCCGCCATATAGTTATTGCATGATACCTGTATACGGGATCTGTGATATTATCTGATTATTCAGCAATACATTTCTGCAAATCTGAAAGGTTTAGCATGGTTAAATTTCAATATAATCTTCATCCTTAGGATTCTGACTTGTAACAGTATGTGTTATTTCTGCATTTTTCCTGTTTATTTTACCCTCAAGTATTTGCTGTATTTCACCTTCACAACACTACTAGATAAGAGTATCATCTCTAGGAGCTCAGGAAGGGATGCTGTGTCAGTGAAATGCTCTGTACAACCACTTTCAGCCCCAAAGATATCTGACACCTTCTGCTACTGCAGTCATCCTTTCAGCAGCCCTTGTCAGCAATGGTGAGCCATAGGTATGCATCCTCTTCCCTCTGTTTTCAAAGCTTAATTCTTCAATGCAAGCAGCAAGAAAGCAGTGTTTACACTTATCTATAGCTGAATTTCGAAAGTTTGAAATATTGTCAGTGCTGTGTCTTGATATACTTAAAATCTCAGGTGAGAGAAACGAGGATGCACAGAGAAATGCATCTCTCTGACATGCTTCTGTATCTGGACTGGTGGAAAATACATCTGCGTATGTAACATGGCTGACAAGTTCCTATGAGAAAGATGACATTTCTCCTTCCTAGACCCATTATAGGTGACATAGTTGTGTACCAACTTACAGTGATATTGCAACATTATGCTGGAAAATAAAAACCAAAAGAAAAGCCCCTTAGCACCTATGGTCAGTCTACATCTAATGGGAAAAATACAAAGAAACCTACATAGCAGTAAACAACATTGCTCAGTCTTGGCATCACTGCTATGGAGTCTTTAGTGATACACAATGGTCATGTACCATGTATTTTATGGTGCGGATAACCTCATTTTCCTCTCCAACAGAGTAAATGTACACAGACAGTATCCTCATGGAGGAATAAAAAGGGTTCAAAAATTACCTTCAGTCATAACTGCCATGATGGAAACTTCCCTAGACATCTCTCTCTTATTTTCTTCTTTGTTGAAATTGCCATAATACCAAACAGAATCATAGAATCTTAGAATGGCTTGGGTTGGAAGGGACCTTAAAGATCATCTGCTTCCAACAGCCCTGTCACGGGCAGGGACACCTTCCACTGGGTCAGGTTTCTCAAAGACCTATCCAACCTGGACTTCAATACCTTCAGGGATGAGGCATCCATGACATCTCCAGGTAACCTGTTCCACTGACTCACCACCCGCACAAAAAAAAAAAAACTTCTTAAATCCATCAGTCTTCCTAAATAAATGCACCCCAGGAACATCCTGGATTGCTCATGCCCTGCTCTGTTTTCCCTACAACAGATATTGTGGTGGCTTAGGTCCCCCATGAGGACCAGTGCCTGCGAACATGAGGCTGCACCTTTCTTTCTACAGAGGGACTCATCTGTTTGCCCCTCCTGGTACACTGGCCTGCAGCAGATCCCCTCTGTAATGTCACCTGTCCCTGCTCTCCCTTTATTTATGAAACATAAACTCTTGTTTGGCTCCTCATTCAACCCCAGGTGGTCCTCCATGCACTCCAGCTGGTCATTGACATACAGGGTTACATCCCCTTCTCATCTCCCGTGCCTGTTCTTCCTATAAAACCCGAATGCTTCCAATCCAACACTCCAATCATAGGATCTGTCCCACCAAGTCTCTGTGATGCCAATGAGATCATACTCTTGCAGGGGTATGCACATCCCTGACTCCTATTGTTTATGCATGTTTGCATAGAGCCACTTAAGTTGGGCCCTAATGAAACTGACTTACTGGCTGGAACCCCTTTGTGTTGCTCTCCTAGTGCTCTCTCGTTGACCTGTGATCCTCCTTTAGGCTCTTGGCATCAGCTGCTGGCACTGGCATCAAACTGGTTGGAGTGGGATGGATACAGGTTCCCCTCGCCTGGCAACTTTTCACCAGGCTGGCAAGCTTATGACCAAAGATGCTCTTCCCTTTCTCTGACACATGGACCCAGCAGACTGGCTTTTTCAAAGTGAATCCAATGGTCTAAAACCCAAGTAGCCAACCTGGCAAAGGACTTTCCAAAATATGGTGTAGCTGTGGAATGTAACCAGCTATGCTGGAAAAAAAAAAACCAAAACGGGCAAAGGTTGTGGTTAAAAGAGAATTTTGGTAGTCAACACTAGTCAGCATCAACTGGGAACTAACACTCATGCCTTCCAAGCTCACAGCTTGGCCTCGCAAGCAGCTGGATACCTTTGTCAGTGTAGTAGGGTGGTGCTGAGTAAATTATACACTGCATTGGTAGCACTGCCTAGCATTAAGGCTGCAAACATTTCCTGTTATAAGAACTAATTGCTTATACTTTTGCCAAACTAACTGTTTAGGTTGAATTTTTCCATGCATGGCATTTGCCTTATGAAGAAATCTTTTGGAAAATTTCAGATAATGTTTCTGTTGTGAAGCAAGAGAGAAACATGCTATTTTTTTTTTGCTGTTAAAAAACCCCAGTCCTGTAACCTTTACTTTGGCAGCTCTTGTGCCCTTTTCATATGTTGGAGCAGGAACTTGATGTCTGACAAAAGGGTGGTCTGTGTTAGTGATGTGCTTTTTGCTATCTGTATGAGATACATACTGCAGATCTTGGAAACGTCCAGTTTGTATGAATTCCCTAGAAGTCTCCCAAAGCATAACCTCCTAAATCCCCAAAGTTTCTGTTCTTACTAAGGACAGTCAAACTCCCCCTCTCTTCTGAAGCTATCTGTCTATATGTCATTCCCACAAAACAGTAGGCAGTGCTGCTTCTTCTCTTATTTGAATGGTTCATTTGCTAACCCCAGCGTGGGAGTGTGCTTCATCCCACATACACTTGGAATATTCTTGGCTTTTCTTAATATATTCACTTCCAGGCTGGGATGGGGCCAAACATCAGAAGCAAGAAAAAGAAGCTCCTGTTTTCTGTGCTGTGAGTGATCCACCTGCTGACATCCAGAACGTGTCACAGGAGACACTCACTGATATCTCTCACTTCATTAGCTCAAGCATCAAAATTAGGGGTAAATTTACAAATGACAGAGAAAGCATGAGGCCTATTACCAGCAGGCAAGAAGCATTATGCAGGAGTCCACATATCAATTATAAAAAAAATGTTAGGGACTCACAAGCTGGAAATAGCCTAAAATTTCTGATCTGCCTTTCTGACAGCCCATGTGGACATCACACAATGAAATTTACAGTCTTTGGTTTGCCTTTTGCAACCTAAGGAAATTGCATAAATGAGATAAAAGAATAACTTAATACTGCAAAGTCAGATTTTTAGCCAACCATCTCCATCATTATTCAGTTTTCCTTGTGTACCAATGTAAACTTTCCTTATGCACTGAATGAGACAAGGATTCTGAATGAGAAATCATAAATTATGATTGAATCGACTATCGCTTCCTAACATATAAAATAAACTGAGCAAATATTTCCAGCATTTCATAATTTTCATTAATTTTTCAACTTAAATGCAAAGTTTAAGGCTCTGTTTTAGTAGGAACTTTCCATCTATCTTTCTTTCCTCCAAATAATACGTCAATAGAGTTTCCTGGAAACAAATATGAGAGTCAAAAATGTCCAAAGATTAAGCTGAGTACCTGACATTAATTCTGCCCAATGCTCCATATATATAACCCATTTTTTTTTCACTTAGAAAAGGTCAGGTGCTCAGCTTAATCTTTGGACATTTTTGACTCTCATATTTGTTTCACAAAATTTTTCACATTGTCTTACGATGTTACATAATAGTTCTGAATTTCATCTACCGTTCATATATTTCTAACACTGAAATTCATGGCTTAAAGTTGTAACTAAACTTCTAACATAGATTTAGGTAGATCTACCTGTTCTTATACTGTAATGTAATAACTTTGTGTAATTGTGAACTGCATTTGTTCTACAATCTTCCAAGGCTAAAGAAGTATCAGAATAGTGAGAGGGGAAAGAAATGTGACAGACAACGTCATATAAATTTTTATTAAAGGATATACTGTTAAATATTGTAATAATAACAAACCCATTTGAAAAATATTATGAAAAACATATGGAGTCTTATGGTAGTGAGAAGAAAAGGGGTTCAGTGCTGGTTTTTAATAAGAATTTATCTGTCTGTTGCCAAGAATCATTATATATGACTCATTTAAAACCCAGTGGGATACAAACCAGTAATACAAGTTCTTAGGCTGGTCATTATTGAATGTTTATCACACAGTCATGGAGTGGTTGATACGTGAAGGGGCCTCTGGAGGTCATCTAGTCAAAATCCCCTGCTCAGTCAGAGCCACCTAAAGACAGTTGCCCAAGCTCAAATCCAGACAGCTTTTTAATGCCTCCAAGGATGAGGACTCTATGAGCTCTCTGGGCAACCTGTGACAGTGCTCAATCACACTCACAGTAAATAAGTGTTTCCTGATGTTCAGGGGGAACCTCCCCGTTTCTATTTTGTTCATTGCCTCTGTGCCTCTCAGTGGGCATCACTGAAAAGAGCCTTGCTTTGTCTTCTTTTCAACCTTCCTTCCTATAATGTATTTAGATACATTAATAAGATCTCCACGTATGGAAGGAATTGTTCTTGTCTATGAATTAAACCATAAAGGAAAAGTGCACGTATATTTAGAATGTCCTATATACTGTCCCCTTCAAATACTTTGATGATTCAAGTGAATAGTTTTCAGATGTTAATAACATTGCCACAATTCTGGCAGCTTTCAGAGAGCAAAACGAATAGCTTGCAGATTTCACCTAGCTATATGCTTTCCTATTAAACTTTTCTGTGGTTTTCTAAACAAATATTTAAATGAGAAGAAATTTATTTTTTCTCTTGAAATTATTTTTTAACACCTCTTTATGTTCAGAGTTTACTTCATCAGTTTTAATAAAGTTATTGTGGACTAGCTTTCTGTCTAGAAATTTTTTTTAATGGCCAAGCAAGCAAAGTTTTTAATAGCAAGAAGCCAAATAGAAATGTTACCAAATCCCAAAAAATTGTGTTGCATTGGATGTCTGCTTTCTAGAATAACAATCGTTGCCACATAAGTGCTTAAACAAAATTTTCTTAAAGTTTATACCAAAATGTTAAATGTTATGTCACCTGCATATGACCACTACTTTGTAGATCCAGAAAACCATTTCTGACTGAAATGAAAACAGTTTAACACTTGATGTGCTGATGAAAGCAACTGTAAACACAAGGCAGGCACTGTTCCAGCCTGTGTGGCCATCCTCAGATTTATTTTCTGTAATACTTTAAAATATCATCAATAAATCATGACAGCCTAAACTTTCCTACAAACCTGAGAATTTTATATAATGCTCTTTAACTATGACCTTGGTTTTCATAGCTTCCACGAGACATTAAGTTATTTTACCCTCCAGATTTGAACCTCATATTATTTTTTCCAGTCCATATCACCGTGACTCACCCTACAAACCCAGCCTTTCTATGACAATTACTGGGCTGTAATGGGGTTCATCAGTAAACAACCAAGGAAACTCAATTCTTGTGATATGCCAGCATCCCATACAGGGTTCTTTAGAGGTGGAGATCCTCCCAGCCTGGACAAGAAAAGAGGGCAGTACTGCAGTGCATTTGAAACCCACAGCCCAAGAAAAGAAAAGGAGCGGCCCTAGTAAGCATAATAAAAAGGACATAGCTCGAGAAAAATTCTATTCAAAAGCAGTCCAAAGGGTGGGGCACTGATTCTTCTGAGATAATTAATACACTGAGGCAGCTATAGAGGATTGCCTGATTTTTAAGTAAAGGTGTGAGTTTACGTCTTATTTTTTCCTTCAGAACTGTCTAAGCTACAAACAATTTTTAATTCTGACCTTGATAAAACCAGTGTTATTGAATCTCTGTATTCTAGTTTAGTCTAGCAATGAAGTGATTTCTGTGTGGTCTAACAAAGACAGGTTACATGTTCCTTTGAGAATGGTGAATGAATCAAAGGAGGAAACCAGGAAACTCAGTGTGTCTTTCAAAGTGGGGAGCTGCTGTCAACCTCACTGAAGCAGGAATGATGTAGGAATGAGGAAGGAAGGATGCAGGCTGACATAGGGAACGTGGACATTCATACTTGCTGTTTTATCATGCTGCTTCATTGTTTGAGTGATTATCAGGACCTGTTTAGCAAGGAACAAAATGGATGTTGAAATGCCACAAGGACGACAGGCTTTCATCAATTCATCCGTCTCTGTTTGGTTTCACTGGCCCACGCTGGGATTAAAAGTTTTGCAGAAAAGAAAGAATGCTATGAAAAGTGTTACACAGCTTGATTTGAGCAGATACCTTAATCCAGTCAAAGAAATAATTCTATGCTGTTATTCTTGTACTACCCATACTTTTTTCCTCCTACTCATTGCTTCTCCAGTTGTAATTCCTGAATGTGTAGCTGGACAGTAAGCCAGCTTTCATTATATCCTGGTTAGTGGACTCAGTGGGATGCATCTTGCATATGTTGACAGCTGCACATAGTCACCATGACAATCTGCCTGGCTCTTAGTAAGGAACTGAGCTGACACTACACTGGAAACCACTAGCACAGGACAGGCTTTGTTGATATAGCTCTCCTTCCTCAGAGAAAACAAATATCAGTACAACCACATGTCAAGTCATCTGAAGAGTTCTGAGGCAAAAGCTGGCTTGGACCCACCAGCCCACACTCTGGAAGAGCTGGTCTTTTCTCCTCTGCACCTGAGTATGGATGCACCTTAACTCCCAGACTCGGAAGAACTGGATTTTAAGTAACTGGGGAAGTAGTAATATTTTCTACAGTAAGTTTCCTGTTCTTCTTTGCTGTTGTGTCAAGCGGGATCATTTGCTGTTCCAGGCATCCATCTCAATAGGCGTGGGTAACCAGATGCAGAATATATCTTTGAGTCAATAGAAAAAGATGTTTCAGTTGTCAACAAGTAGTCATAACAATAATTAAAGTTCAAACCTTTTTAATGAAGTTATGTTAAGAGTAATCTCACACATGTTCTTCATAGTGGCTTTGGTATTTTAATTCTCTCAGCCACTTGACTTTTGCAAAGCCATGTGGAGTCTCTTTGAGTTCATATGTGACTGAAGGGCAAAACAATCCCCACTCTAAGGAAATGAAGTGCATCAAGTTAGCTTAGCTAGATAAAGAGACTACTCTGAATGCCAAGGTGTTGGTTTTGTTAGCTAGCATAGCATAATAACTCATGTACCCTACATTTCTTATCCAATTTGATTTCTAAAAGGTTTGTGCCCAGGAATGGGCACACTTGGTGTTTAACGACATTGATAGATGTGTCAATATATCTGGCATACAATCTTACACTGAGCTGGAGAGTGGATGCTTAATAAGTAAGTGTTACTTCTCTTCTGGTCTGCTAAAGGAGGAAAGGCTGCTGGAGAAAACCTAGCATGCAATCACTATCAAAGGTTGCATCCACAGGCACACTTAGTTCTTTTCTAACTCCTTGACTTTGTAATAAAATTCTTTTGAAGTTTGAATATGTGAGTAGTGCACGTGTGGGATATCAATATTTACCATGAGCCATCACAAACACTTAGCATTTAAACCATTAGAATAATCCTGAGGTAATGCTGTAACTGTGTTAGTGTTCAGTGTATACACCAAGAAGTACACGTGTTTTTACAATATTTATGAAGAAGATGCCATCGTTGTTTGCATCTGTAATGTCACTTGTATACATTTAATCCTACTTAGGGTTTAGTGTGGAGGTTTGTGAAAACAACCGTGTATTCAATCCATCTTCTTACATTCTGGGAAGGATTAAAATTATTACAGCGGAAGAGGAGAGTTAAATTGCTCTGTGGCTTATGAGGAACAAATACTGCCAGTTGAAATGTTTGGCAGCTCAGCTAAGGTTGAAATACCAATACCAACCACAGGCATGCATTTCATCTTGCTCAGGATGCTTTGTTGAAGCGGAAAAACCGTGGAGGTCTCTTGAGACTGACTTTATAAAATATTTCTCTTAAAAAAGAGATCAATATCCAAACTATTTTACTGTCACAGCCTGAGTGGTTTATGGTTAAGCCATTCAGGATCATCATAGTATTTTTACTGCATCATCTTTTGTAGTGGCAATGCAAAACTGTAGGAACAATATTATGAAATACTGTGAGTACATTGTTTAGTTTAAAGGGTAGTGGTTGGCATTAAGATCTTTACACTTTTCTTTTTTTTTTCCCAACTAATGATTTTTAAGAAATACTAATTACTAGAGTGCTACTTTTCAGACAAAGAAATAGTTACCCAGAGCTGTTACTACTTTAGTACCACTCGGTTCACGATGAAGAGTCCGTTTATTCTCTGTTTCCCCTGGGTGATCTTTAGTTGGTCAAGAACTGCAGCTGTTTAGGCAGTACCACCATTATATAGCAGCTTCCAGCTCTAAAGAAATACCAGTCCTTTTGATCCCTGTTGGCTGAGTTCCGTTGAGTAACGTGTTACTCTTCAGATACTGAACTGCCTACCACTCTCATGAGGAACACGTCTTTACTAGTTGGGCTGCTAAGATCCCTGTGGTTTTTGCTCTGTGCACCAGTGCTAGCACATGCAGAAATTTACAAAACAAATTTTATGCATGGGATTTTTCTATAAATTCCCATCAAATGGACATCCTCAGTCCTCTAAGCATGTTTTCTAAGTTATCTAAAAGATCAAAACATTGCCTTTTTCCTGTTATGTGAATTCTTAATCTCATAGTTTTTTATTAAGTTCTGACAACATTTGAAGAGTTTTAATTGTGAATGTTGCATTATGGTGTTGTTGGGGTTATTTTTCCCAGTCTCAGTCAAAACCAATTCTGTTATTTTGAATTCATGTAAATTCTCCAAGTAAAATTATAAGACTGACTGTACAGCCTCACAGCAGTCAGGCTAAAACTCTTGCACAATTATATATTCCTTTTGTATTCTCCTTAAAAGAAAGATCCAGTTGTCTTTCTTTTTTATTTTGAATGCAGTACCCCAGTATTTTTTGTATCAGTTTTATGCTGGTCTGAATAATAATTAACATCAAAGTGGGAGACCCAAGAGAGGAGAGATCCTCGGTGAATGATTTAAGGATCTGGCTGAACAAACTTCTTCCATAATATTCAGAATTAAGAATTACAGTTATGCATCAAGATTTTAGTCATTTCTAGGGCTGATGACAATTTTTTCAACTAAAAACTTTTTTTGCAAGGAACACACATTTCCTGAAACCCTCCGAAGTCCTCTGAAATGCAATATAATTTCTCAGATCTGGGACAGAATTTGTTGCTAAACATACTTAAGAGACCAATCTTAGAGTCACCAGGTTGGAAAAGACTTCTTGGATCATCACGTCCAACCGTTCCTATCTGCCACTAAGCCATGTCCCCCACTTCTTAACCTGGTTTGGAAACTGATACTGTGGACTGAGTTCTCCTACATTCAATCCCATGCTCTCGCTGCTGGACAGTGTAAAACTTGCTTAAAATGATCCTGTTATTATATGACGGGATTTTGTATATAGCTTTGATGAGAAACCTGTCGAGTTATACACAGTGAAGAATATATTCTCTCCATGTTATTAATTCAGCCAAAATTTACTTTATTTTTTTGTCTTTTTTAAAAAAACTCAAAACCTCATTTTTCCTGGAAGCATTACCACATTTTCTTTTTCACATGAACATGAAATTAAACCATGAAATACACAGGTCTTAATCAAGAATTCTTAAATAATTGCACATTATCCTGGCATTTCACATCAGTTTTATGCCTTAATATTTAATGACTATTTTATTATGTTTACACCCTTGGAGTGTCCTAGAACTCTGTCATTCCATGATACATAGCACGTATTCTTCATGTCTGTAACTCCTTTTTGCTGCAGTTGTAATTTTTTTTCTTGTCAAACACAGAACATTGATAATGAAAACGAAATGCCTAGGAAAAAGGTTTCATCAAGTGTCAGCAGTTTATGAAGAATAAGTTGAAACTGAATGTAGACAGATTTATGAAAGAGTAGCGTTTTTATTGGAGCATTTGAAACTATTGAAGCTAAGCTCTCCCACTTTGTTGGAGGTAGATTTGTTCCTTACTCTTATTTTAGTAACATATTTTTCATCCAGCAATGCTAAAATAGCTCCACATCTCACATATCCTCTGCAGCACAATTCTCATCCTCCTCCTCTTTCCTGGCACCAGCGGTGGACTGATTTCTCTACTAAAATTGAGATCTATTTAGAGAAAAAGAAAGGGACACTTGTTTCACTCCCTGAATTTTCATTTGGATCATCCAAAATTATTAATCTTGTACCGATTTACACAAGCTGAATTAGGGAAAGGAGATGTTATAACGCATGTAACTAGATAGCACCTTAAAGATATGTGCACAGGATATTAAATCAGTACTGTGTTATACAGCAGATGTTCCCCCTTTACTAGGTAAATGAAATAGAGGGGGTATTTATGTCCTTACTGCGGTCACATATGTGACCATAATCTAGTGTAGAGATGTCTTGACTAATTGAGAATCCTGTAGGCTGCTGGGGGAATAAAGGGTGACACAAAACAAATAGGAAGCAGCAAATTTTTCTGTTGTTTGGGAGAGCTACCGAATGCATTTCAGACTAATTATGTTTAGAGTTAAATCTATTTTTCAGGTGTTCTGTGCCTGAAAATCTAAATGTAGTTCAAATTTGCAGAGGGCAGTCCAGACAGAAATTTACTTTGTGAAATTAAAGGTTATTTGACATACAGTAAAAGACCCTGCTAGTATCAGTGGAGGTGCACACTTGTGTCCTGAAGGTCAAAGAAAGACAGATGTCATGCCTATTTTAGATCTTAAGATGAATCAAACCCTCGAAGGTTTATTTCTTGCTATTATTTAAAGGAAGCTTGTAGACATATGAATTTAATCAGATGAGTCTCATTTTTATGCAATTATGATTGTTATTTAAAATGGGTGTCAAAACATCACAGGAAAGGAGATTGGTTTTCTTAGAATGGAGTATAACCTGGTTGTCAAGGTCTTTTCTTGAAAAAAGCAAAACTGTAGTAGCTGGATCTATTTTTCCAAGTATGAGTGAAATGTCTGACCTTGAAGTAGTGAGTAAAAGGGAAAGGAAGAGTACAGCATCAGTTTAAGGATTTTTTATTTTGTAAATCCTCCCTTCTTTTTTATTTAGGATATATGAAATGTTTCATCTTGGGCCAAATGCAATCTGTTGTATTTTATTAAACTATTTTTACTTTGTTTTCATTTCAACAAGGATAAGGAATTAAAAATATTTATAGTTTTACCTAAACATTTTTCCAGCTTGGCTGTTAAACAGAGAAAGCATCTATTCAATTGATCATAAGGACCTGATGCTAATCTTATAGCAGACTAAATCAGAGATTACTCCAATTAAGTTATTTTGGTATGTTGATAGAAAATGATGCTATATAAGTGAAAATTAATCAGGCCTTGATAACAGCCCCCATGTAGAAGAAACATGCTGAAACCTCATCTAGACAGGAGGAAATTAGTAGCAAAACTCATACCAAGAAGGTATTCCAGTAGAATTTAACTGTTCCAGGCAAACTCCCATGTGAAAACATCCTTTCAAAAGAAAAAAAGAATCTTTATTCCAAGCTAAAGCTAAATCTGTTAAGCAGATTCTACAGTATTTTTTGCAAAGCAGTTGTTGTCATTAGTCCTTTTTTTTTAATGCAAAATTAGTGTCCTCACAGGGAGCTATTAGATAACGGTTATTGTGAAGTAGTTATTTCAGACACCTACCAGTCAAGGCAACCCTTACCCATTCCTTCCCTTTTTTAGTGGGCAACCATCTTCTTTTTTCTGTCTTCCCTTTTTTCTTCATAGCAATTTTCCCTCTCCTTTATTTGTTTTAGATTACTTTTACTTCTTCAGCTTTCTTATAAGTCTTCATTATAGAAAGATATCTACATGATTTTTATCTTGCATTCAGAGCAAATTGCAAAACAAAGAGAAAAAAAACATGTTGAGAACTGACAAATAAAAAGACAAAGTGATTGCTTGGATACCTTAACAATTTGTTATATCGGTGTCAAAAACACAAAGAGCAGTGACAAGTAGATAAACAACTGCTGTGTTTTGGAGGTTTGCACTGGCATATGATCCTTTAGTAAAAAAAGGATTTAAACAAAAAATATAGTTCGTATGACACAGATGAGGCATAAAGCACAAGACATTGTTTCTTTCTGTTTTGTGCAACTGATCTCACAGCTGCATCTTCCCTGAAATAGGAAGAACATGGAAGATTACCATGATTGTGCAGTCCTTTTAACCCATTTTGGAAGGACACATGGCAATATAGAATTGTAAGAGTCTAAAAAAGAAGACATAGATGAATGACTAGTAGCTGAATAGAAACGAGAGAAAAGCTGTGTGGATTCAGATTAAAGCATTGTTTTTCTTAGTACCCTGTCTCCACCACTGACCTTAAACATAGACATGAAAGAAAGAGGGACAGAGTGGGTCCATATAATATTTCTTAAATATTCTGCTAGCTGTTAACTATTTTTTAGCGTCTCTTACACCTAATGTGTTCTAGCTATCTAGTAACTACAGTAGACCTGTGTCCCAAGTCCTCATTTGATTTCCCCTCAAAACCATACAAACTTTTTTAATGGACTACCTCACAGAGGTCTCCATTCATGATCCACAGCCACATCTTCTAATTTTTTTTGATCTGGGCTACTGCTGTTTCCATCTGCAGACACTTAGGTCTTGTCTTGGAAGAGCTAACTGTCAGACAGCTTGCCCTCTCCATGCAGTTCATGATCATGTAGCCCTCTTTCATATCACCAGTGACTTGTAACCACAGACTGACAGTCTGTGTTGCAAACCCAATCATCAGCAGGAACCCTTGTACCTACAAAGCTGATGTTTTGTTCTTTGTGTTTCACTTGTTCTCAGACATAACTTCAGGGGCTGGGGGAGAAAGCTGTCATAACAATGGGAAGTCAGACATTCAAGAGGAAATCATTCTTTAGAACTGAAACATCTGGGAGTGTTTTACACCATTGTTTCATCCTTTTGTCTTTCATGTGGTCTTATTGCACATTAGACATCTTTCCTGCTTAACAATGGCCACTAGAAGACAGTGGTCTCAGACTTTTCTGTTACTGTCTCTCAAACAATATGTGTGAGTCAGGGAATATTCCTTGCTACTCTTTATAAAGTGAATTCGGATGCTGTTCACGCTACGCTTTCTGATCATTGCCCAAGAGGACAAAGCTAATACACATAAAAGTATTCATTTACAGTATTTAAAACAGACTGTATAGTCCAAAGGATTAGTGGAAGAAATTGAGAGGAACAGAAGAAAGTGATGCATCTCTTTAATTAGCACATGGATTAATTAGCTCAATCTGTATGGTCAGGCAGCCAGAATGAAAGATGCATCTCAGATTTCCTCACTCTGATGGGAGCTACATGCTTGTCCTCATATCATCTTGTTTATTAACATGCTTATGAAATATCCTGGGGGTCCAAACAGACTTGGGGAACAACATTTCATTTCCTAGACTTACATTTGGGGGTGCTTTCAAATTCAAACTTTGAATCATCTTTTTATGACTCACTGACTCAGCTGTGATCTGGGCTTTCCTCCCATCAGCCAATGGCACACTGTCTCCCAGTTTGAAAATGTTTAATGTCCTTTGAGAGGGACCCCGTGTGATTTGTACCCGCCAAGAACATGAATAAAAATAGCTAACAAATGTTCCCTTGCTTCCTCAAGCATTGAAAAGTTGTTTACACACTGTGCGGTCCAATTATTCTTATTGAAAAGCTAGGCAAGTTTCAAAACTCATTAAAAACGCAGTGAAGTCTCTTTACTTCTTCAATCTGCACTGTACTTACAATTGCAACTTGTCACTCACTCAAACTTCATACTGTTACAGAATTAGCACCAGCGTGGGCTCTAATCCTCCACACATGGTACAAAGAAGACCTTAAGTATGGCAGTGGATTGAAAGGACCTCACTCCTCTCTGCCTTGGGCTCGTAGATACTGTGGCAGGGTATTTTTAAGGCTATGTAGTCTACTCCTGCAAGTAAGGAAGCATTACTGGTATGGAGATCAAAAATTTAACAGGATAAAGAAAAAACACTGATTCTGTTGTAATTGAGAACAACTAGAATGGTGCATGTGTTGACCTTTTCTTGCATCTTTATGTCTGGAAGAATAAGATGTTTCCTTCAACATGGGCAAACTGTGCCTAACAAATTTGTTTGCCTTCTGCAATGGGGCTACAGCATAAGGGAACAGTAACTGACATAGAATCATAGAATCACCAGGTTGGAAAAGACCCACCGGATCATCGAGTCCAACCATTCCTATCAATCACTAAACCATGCCCCTCAGCACCTCGTCCACCCATCTTTTAAACACCTCCAGGGAAGGTGACTCAACCCCCTCCCTGGGCAGCCTCTTCCAGTGCACAATGACTCTTTCCGTGAAAAAATTTTTCCTAATGTTCAGCCTAAACCTCCATTGGCAGAGCTTGTGGCCATTCCCTCTTGTTCTGTCCCCTGTCACTTGGGAGAAGAGGCCAACACCCTCCTCTCCACAGCTTTCTTTCAGGTAGTTGTAGAGAGCAATGAGGTCTCATCTATATGGACTTGTGTGAAGCAGTCAACACTGTCCTGTACAACATTCTTGTCTCTAAATTGGAGATACGTGGATTTGATAGATGGACCACTCAGTGGAGAAGGTACTGGCTGGATGGTTGCACTCAAAGAACTGTGGTCAACAGCTCAATATCCAAGTGGTGACTGGTGTTCCTCAGGGGTCAGTATTAGGACTGGTGTGGTTTAACGTCTTTGTCGGAGACATGGACAGTGAGATTCAGGGCACTCTCAGCAATTTTGCTAATGACATCAAACTTATTTAAGGGCTACATTTGCCACTTCGGTTCTCAGCAGTTTCAATAATCATCGACAACATTTTTTTACACCCAATTTATCGTGGAGAATTAGCAGGCCCTAAGATATTTGGCTTAAAGTGCTTTTTAAAAACCTACAGGCATTTTGGTGTGAGCCAAACTGTGACACAGTAAAATTAGCATCAGTAATACTTTAAAAGTGGAAATTAATTGAATTCTCATATAAGTGGATGCAGAGTTTCACAGTGAAGTGAAGTAACCTATTTTGCATAATGGAGTGCACTGAAATGAGATAGTTGGAGCTCATTCCCAATAAATCTAAAGAAGTTCTCTTTGTACTATACAATTCCTATTATTCTGAGTGCAGGTTAATGAACAGGGTGTTTTATTATTGAGTCATGAATTGGAAAAGTGCTTTTTCTTCACATTAAAACTTCCTTTTTCCAAAGTCAGACACAGACCAGTTCCTATTTGAACTTCTGGAGTTTACCAGATGTTCTGTTTGGATTCTATGTCACTGCATTTTGTTCACTGGAGTTCACAGATGGGCTTTCCATTGAACTAATGAAAATGTAATGAAATCCATGTATGTACTTAGCATTTGAAAATACGGTATAATATAATGCTTTCTGTTGCTGTTTGTCATTCAAGCTTATGTGAGCAGAGCAAATGCAAGCCTCTAAGAGGCATTGTCAGTTTGCAAAAAGCCAGAAGATCTTGCTTCTCTTCTCTCCTACTATGTGCAGATGTGCCCCCTGTTATCTTGTTGTAGCAGATAATTGCACTTTCAGTGATGCCTAGGTTTTGATTTTGTTTCAACTATGAAAATAGGAAAGCTGAAAGTAAGATAAGAGGAGTATTCAAAAGCATGTGTCAGTAGAGTCGGTTAAACTGGAGGATTACTTGATATGATTGGAGAATATTTTCAGGAACAGAAATCAGTAAGGAATTGGGAATAAACATTTCAATCAGTTTCTGTTAAACAGCAATAGAGGACAGATAACCCAAAACCATCATACTACTTACAGTCTGGTGTATGAGTACATCACAGACACAGCGGGTTTTGCAATATGAAGCCTAATCAGAAGCCAGTTCCAAATAGCGTTCCTCAGAGGCAGATACTATTCAGTGGTTGCAGGGATGGAATATGCCCTCTGCAAATCTGTGGGTAATACTGCATCATGGGAAGCAGCTGGTATGAAGGAGGCCAAGGTTACTATTCAGATAGACCTGGACAATATGGAGAAATAGGCAGGAAATAGTCTCATGGAGTTAGATAAAAATAAATACAAAGTCCTGCATCACGTATAGAATAACCGCATGGAGCAGTGCAGGCTGGGGTCTGGGGGAAAATCCACTTTGCAGAAGATGACCTGCATTCATGGCAATCAAGTCAAGCGTTAATCAGCAGTTTGCCTTTCCAGCAACAAAGGCTAGTGCTGTCCTGAGCTATGTCAGCGAAGTGTAGCTAGCAGATTAGGAAAATGATTAGTTGTTTGTTTTCCTCTATTCAGCCCATGTGAGCTACATCTGAAAGTATCCAGGTTTGGACTCCAAGTACAAGAAAGACTCGGAGAAACTGGAGGGTCCAGGTCAAGGTCACTGTGAAGATTTAGAGACACATGATACACAAAGGGGTTGAAAGACCTGGGTTTGTGTTTTGAAGAAGTCAATGTTAAGTGGGGAATCTTAACACTGACCCTGTCTCTCAAAGAGGAGGTTATAGAGGTGCAGGCAGACTCTTATTGGAGGTGCACAGTAAAATAGTGAGGAACAATGGCCACAAGCTGCAAATTCCAGTTAGCCGTTGGGAAATATTTTTTCACAATAAAGATAGTCAAGAACTAGAATGAAACATCCAGAAAGGCTGTAGAAACTCCATCCTCAAAAGCAATTGACTGTGAATGGCCTCAAGCTCTGCCAGGGGAGGTTCAGGCTGGACATCAGGAAAAAATTATTTCACAGAAAGGGTCATTGGGCACTAGAACAGGCTGCTCAGGGCGGTGGTTGAGTCACCTCCCCTGGAGATATTTAAATGATGGGTCGATGAGGTGCTGAGGGACATGGTTTAGTGGTTGATGGGAATGGTTCGACTTGGTGATCCAGTGGGTCCTTTCCAACCTAGTGATTCTATGATTGTGCAGCCTGATCCATCTAGCTTCAAAGCTGGCTCTCCTTTAGAAATCCCTTATAAATGTCTCTATATAAATGATTCTGTGCTTCTGTTTGTATCTTTTGAGTGCCTTCCTAGTGGCATTTTCTTATTTACAAGGGAATGTTATTAATACTGAGGAAGTAACAATTAAAGTCAGTATTGATAATTTTGCTTTTCTCTGTCTCCAAAGGTACTCTGAATGCTCCCTAAGGAAGAAAGCAGTGTTTTGAAAGCTGAATAGTGACTTTACATTTGAAAAGGAAAATTTTTTCCATTTGGAAATTTTTGGAAAGATCATTGAGTGTTCTGAAACTTGCAAATAACCATCAGCTCTCCAAGTGATGAAAAACATAGAATTACTAGGTTGGAAAAGACCGTTGAGATCATTGAGTCCAACCATACTTGTCCCCTAGTAAATCATATCCCTAAGCACTTCATCTACCCGTCTTTTAAATACCTCCAGGGATGGTGACTCAACCACCTCTCTGGGCAGCCTGTCCCAGTGCTTGAAAACCGTTTTGGTGAAGAAATTTTCTCAATGTCTAATCTGAACCTCCCCCGGGGCAACTTGAGGCCATTCGACCTTGTCCTGGCACCTGTCACTTGTGTGAAGAGACCAACACTTATAGACAGTTAGACTTATAGACAGTTATAGACAGTGATAAGGTCTTCTCTCAGCCTCTCTTTCTCTAGGCTAAACCACTGCAGTTTCCTCAGCTGCTCCTCATAAGACTATGCTCCTCATAAGACATCCAGGCTGATGCAGGCAGCCAGCCTCCAGGGTGCTTTGCCAGCTCCCAAGCTCCAGTGCTCCCCAGCAGGCTGTTAGGGAGCGAGGGAGACTGGACAGCACAATGCATTTCAGGAACATGGACATGTTCCTAGAGTGGAAACAAATAGCTTCACTTTTCATTGCAAAAAAAAAAAAAAGAAAATCCTTTTTAAACATCAGACCTTTATTTTGCAGAAATTAAATTAAGTTTCCCAGCCAGGTGGATGTCTGAACTGAAGATCCATCCAATTTTGATTAAGCTTTTTATTCTAGTCACAGGGCATGCAGTAGTGGCTGTGTAGCCTAGGAAGGCTCATCTGAGACAGAACTACTTTAAGATTTTCCAAAGCAATGGGCAATGAGAGTTCCAAAGATGGCACAGGTGGTAGAAAACCGCTTTCTCCTGGTTTTTTGAAGAAACTGGTGACTGCACAGTACATTCCTACCACATCTACTGATGGAAAGAGAGATGACCTAAGAAAAATCATGAAAGTGAATGAATATTACAGTTGTGCTGCATTCCCTGGAGAAAACAAATGGTTTTGGTGTTCTCCACTCATGGGAGTATGTTTAGGGGAAGTGACCACATCTGACTATATATATATCAGTGTCTATACCATTCTTTGAAATGTTTATTACTTTTCTTTATATGAAAAGTAGTTTTTGGAAATTATGAGGCAGTATAATATATAGTGCAGATGATACTAAATGTGATTAGCATTTAAATCACTGCAGTCTGACAACAAGGTTTACCATGATGAAGAGATGAAGATGTGCAATGCCTAAATCAAGTCCAAGCATCGGCCTTTTTAGACTCAACCAGCTCTAAAGAGAAATGTGTACATGTGTTAGTCATACATCTGAATTACAGACATGTGTTTGCACACCTCTAAGAAAACAGATGACATTTCTGTATCCAGTTGGAGTAATGGAGTAACGGTATAAATTTTTGTCTGTCAGCAGGGCTAAATTTCATTTCACCCTCAGCATTTCTCCTCTTCCTTTTCATTTAGTTTTCATGTTCACTATGTAAATTACTAGGGTACAGCCAACAAAAGAACCCAGAAAGGTAGTAGACAAATGGAGCTTCTACCTTGAAAAGCTAATTCTCTAAAAAAATGAAACAAGGACCCATAAGATAAAGATGTGGCTGATGGACAGAACATATGAGCAGATGAGCTTTAAGCACCCAGTTTCAGTGCATTAACTGACTTTCTTCTGGTTTTGTAGTTTACATTGTTAGGCAAGATTGTAAATCACCTCTAGAGTGCTTTGTTAGCTGAAAGATGGTGCAAGGTGTTGGAGATGCAGAAAGACAGGAAAAAGAAAATAGCACAAGGTCTGGCATGCTGATGGTGAAACCTACAGTGGCAGCAGTGCCTGAAGGTCTCTGATGAAGATCACTACCTGGTTCCCTTTCCCAGTCTCTTTCTTGAAAGTCTGGGAAGAAGAGACGGACTGTATGAGACTTACTTCAGTAGAATTTGTTCACAGGTGGGTTTAACTATTCAAGGACTTTCCTAAAAGCCAGAATCTTCTCAGCTCCTTTGGAGGTCTATTGGCACCACCAAAATTGTAGAAAGACTTCAGTGTACATCAAAGTATTACTTAAATAGACTTTATCTTATCTACAGCCTTTCCTTGATTGATACATATCATATATGGTACATTCCTTGATGTACAGCGTGTTGTACCACTGATTTTAGATGGGCAAACAGTAATAATAAGACCTCTGAATTACTGAGCCATATGTGGTACACTGACTTATTGGCATAGGAAATAAAACAGAGTAACAAAGCAACTTGTGTTGCCCAAGCAAGGAATAGCTGCTTCTTCACAACCAGATTGTCAGACTTTCAGTCATAGGACAGGATAGTTCCTGTAACTTGTTTGGTGGTGCTTTGGTCTTCAGTTCCCACATTTGTTTTGCTCAGCCTCTCCTTTTACTGAAATAATTTTTTCTTCCTTTAATGATATTTTACAATATAATTAACATCCAAATGACTATATTTAAGTGTCCTGGGCACAAAGGACCCAAATAAAGCTAATTATTGTTCATTTCAAATTTCTTTTCTGGGAATTTTTGCATCTTCTTACTTGCCACTGTATTGTACACAGTGTCATTTAACATCATTTCAGATTTCTTTACCATATCTCTTTACAGTATTCAGATGCATGAATGAATTACACCTGCTTGTACAGACCTGAAAGCGGTAAGAAAGAATAAGGAAGAAGTAATATGTTACCTTCTCATTTAAGTTGAAAGGAATATATGTACTCAAAATGTCTTCATCTATGTTCAGGTTCAAAGAATCAGTTATTTGCTTCAAAATGCACCTAGACAAAATAAAATAAACTATGCGTAGTTATACACTGAGCTTATAGCTGGTGGTTAAAATGCAGAAGAGACCTCAGTTATCAGAGACTATTTTCTATAAACATCAACTCAAAGTGCAAAAACAACCAAAAAAAGAAGGAGAAAATTGAAAAAATGCCCAACAAAACACAAAAATAAACCCACAGTGGCAGAAAACCTCCACTCCTATCAGATTGTTCACTCACACCTTCCACGTTTGTTGAGGTTCTAGTGCCCAGTCTCAGCCCATCCTCATCCTCAGGACGTACCTGATGTCTGGGACTGGGACTTCCCCCACTGTAGTAGGAAATAATGGAGGCAGGCAATGTCAGCTATTCAAAAAATAAATTAGTAGATTTTTGGGTGTCAGGCTAAGAGACACTAATGGGAATGCAATGTCCTTGTCATTGGTAATCCAGTAACAGTGGATGCTAGGGGCTTCGACCAGATCATCTTCTGAGAGCAGAAACAGGTGATGCCTCATGGGAAGAGGCTCTCTGGTTTGCTGTTTCTTTACACCGCATGCTGACATTAGTTCTGGAGAAGTTCATTGCAAAGGGCTCCCAGTCTGAATAGGAACTGTGCCATTTGTTTAATCTCCTGCTTGACATTAATGCCAGCTCTGCCTTCCTCTTAACCTTACAGTCTATAAGAAAAAGGAAAATCCTGCATCACCATACTTTTCCTCTCAAAAAAGGAACAAACACCCTAAGAATAATGGGGCATGCTCACATGCATTGCTTGCACAGCAAAAGCGTGTTAGAGAACTCCTGAACTCATGAGGTTACACAGAAAGTATGGCCAGTTTGATGCTGTCCCTCCAATTTAACCACAAAGTTTCTCCTTTATGTATAATATGTTCATGAAAATCATATGACCATGAAAAAGGAGACAATCGCCATTAGATAACATTTCAAATTTCATAATTTAATCAGCTTCTATTACTGAACATTTAAAAGCATTTGGAATGCCTTTTCTTTTCGTTTTTTTCTTCCTTCAGAAAATCAACTGTGATTTTTTTCCACATAAAGCAGCATCAGAGTGGAAGCGTTGCCTACGGTTAAGGTCCTGTTCTTGGTTGACATGTATGCTGGCCCCTAGCTCACTTGGAGCCAGCTCGTTGTTCCTCAGACACCCTCAGATCTCCAAGAAAGAAAGCCAGAGAAGGTATTGCCCTTCAGAAAAGCTTATCAGAAAAGGAGTTTAAGGAGGAGGATGCACCTGTACCTCCCCAATTATTAAAGGAAGGCAGTGACCTCTCCATCTACAAGACTGTCCTTCCTCAGCTCTGGCATAAGTCAGTGGTCACAGTTTTAACGCTGTAGCTGTCATCTGATAGTACCTTGAGCAATGTAATCAAGTGAACATTAGAACACATTTTCCTGTGAAAGATTTGGACTTTGAAACAATGACTACTGAGAAATCAGACTGCCTATGTGCTGACTCACCGTTGTATAGAGACGCATCCAGAAACTCAAAATTACATATTTGTGAGGGTTTGTAAGAGAATGAGAAGCAGACAGCAGCAAAAGAGGTGCTGATTTTCTCTATTATATTGCTTTCAAAGCTTTTCATAAAGGGAGCCAAAAAGAGTTCTATACTCTTAAACTATTCTACTGCATCTTTTAGCATAACCTGTTCCTGGAGTTGAAAGACTGACATCATTGATCATTAAATGAGAATCAAAATATACTGGAAAATCTAAAGCTTCTATGCTTGCACCAGATTCAAGGGACAGTTTACATTTCGATCAGTGGCATAGATGCATGTCTTAGTTTGTATTCCTTTATTCCTCCTAAAGATTTTATGTCCTCACTTACTGTGCAGCCTTACAAAAGGTAATGACACAATGACGGCTTATAATTTTTTCCTTCAGTAGCCATGGGCTCATAAAGCATATCTGATTGTCGCCTTGTACTGAAACACCAACACAAAGGAAACAAATAAATCTCTACAACCATTTTAGTCAAGATTAAGTCATGATCTTTCAGAAGCACAAACTACATATTTCCTGAAATAGTAGGTTGAGACTCAAACTCATGAATTATCTTCTCAATGAAAGTGGCAAAGGGCTGAATACTTCATGATAATGTTACTTTGTAGGCATATAGCAAAACAGGCATGCAGCAAAAAAGTGTAGAAGTTTTTTTTAAACTGCAAAGGGCCTTGGTAACTAGCTGAAAATTCTCTTGCACACTTCTTTATGTGAACAGCACCACAAATTATAGCTGACACTTTGACTACAGTCTGTGCTGTTTTTTCCTATATGCATGAAATAGTGCCAAGAGATCAAAAAGGCCCACGTTTTCTCTCTAATAGGTTGTGCTCAACTGCTGCTTCCCAATAACTTGCTAGTTGTGCAGGGTTTCTTTTCTTTAATTTTCCAGCGACAAATGCAAATAAAGATTTGTGCTCACAGTCATGCTCATCGTTATTTGTTTAGATTATTAGAATTACAATAGTGAAATCTTTCAAAATGAGTGTTTTTGAAAAAGATATCAAAATACCTTTGTGTAACATTACATAAAAGGAAGCACTAACATGAGAAATCATATATAGTTAAACTTACTTGCCTTTCTAAAGCTTTTTTTGCCTTTTAAGGATTATTTCACTTTTTAAAGGCAATAGTTACCTGAGAACAGCTCCTCATATCTATAATATTAAGAACTCATCTGAAGAATGGTAGGCTCCTAGAAGCAAATAAGGGGACAGTTTTGCCTGTGAACAAATTCACACAAGGAATTTTCCTCTGCGTGAACTGTGACCATAGAAAACGTTTGAGAGAAAATAGAAAAAAGTATTTGACAAAGTTTGTCTGGAAATCTTAGGTATTTTAGTTGTTCTGGGAGGGTCATTTTCAATAGATGTTTCACACTCTCATGTGTATGCTTATTCATGAATTTTCAACATATGTAAATAAAACTACATATTCTATATAGGCATCTATCTGCCCATAAAGTCAATGGAAAACAGTAAGCATCTCCATCTCACTTCATGGGTCTTTGGTTATATGCCTACCATAATTACTACTGAGAGTGTAAACATCCCTTCTGAAAAATATACTGATGCATAGTCCCTGACAAAAGCCTATATTGGGAGGATTTTTGGAAACTAAAAAGGAGTCAACAGAACCATATCAGCATTCAAAAGATGGTTTCTTAAAAGCTTCCAGAAATATTCACCATTCCATTAGAAAAGCTAATTTCGAAAGAACGTATTTGTACCCGCAAATTAAATTTCCCACGTCCTGCTGTGAATACCATTCCTTTGAGAAAGGAATCCTCAAGTTTGTGTCATTGGAATCAAACATTCAAGAAATGTGATGGGGGAAGCAGAGGCGTCAGCAGATGACAGCTTGCTTAACCCAACCACTAGATGAAAAGCAAATGTATTAAGAGCTCTGATGTCAAATGACAGGCACATTTCCAAGAAAAATTCTGTCAGAACTTTATATAAATCAGAAGATGGATTGTGAAGCTTTTTATTGGCAATTGCACTGATTCATGAAGTAAGATAAATTAACAGGGAGCAAAAAGGTAAGCCAAAAGGCATCTTCATTTCACAGACCTTGCTTTGCAGCTCTGGAATTTCCTGAACAGAAAATCAACAATTGTTAAGAAAATCCAGGGATGCTGTATTTGTGATTAGCTGCAAAGCAAATTAAACTTCAATCACAATAAGTGCTTCTTAACTAGATGTTTAGATGGAATTTATGACAAAGGAACACATGAGGAACAAAAAGGTGCATTTTAGCCAGCTTTGCATTTCTCTAACTCTGGTCATAATCAGTACCTTACTGCCAAGGAAATTTAGAGCTATTCAAAAGTAGTTATGTCTTTGGATGGCTTTCTTTGAGTATTATGGTGGCATATAGCTCATCCAGGAATGTAAATTGCAATCTTGGGTTCAAAAAGTCTCTGGAGAATTTTCCAGACCGTAGCTGCTATGACAACTGGAAAGCAGACAAGTGTTTCAGTAGCAACAGTCCAAGGGACAGTCTGTCCTCAAAATCACTGCTGCAAATGCAAATTTATTTGCCCAAGTCTAGATTGTTTCTCCAAGAGAGAGCTGACAGAACTCACAGATAGCAGGTAAACGCTACAGCCAATATGTCCATAATTATCTTGATGAAGGCAAGATTCATTGCTTTTTCAATGTCTACTCAAGACTGGCAGTTTTAAAGTACCTGAGAAACATGTTACGCAGTTTTCCTAGCACTTTAGAATAAATATTCTCAAGTCCACTTTTTTCTTCTGTTCAAAAAGACTTCACTAAACAAAATCTAGTAAAAAAAAACAAGTCGGCAGACACTGCCTGTCTCTCTCCTTTCATTACAGAAAGAGAAAGCTACAGAGGAAACCTGAATTTAGGCAATGAACTTCAGGTCTCATCCGTGTTTTTAGACTATTCATGTTATAGGTTGCTAATGGAAAGAGATCACAATATTGTCTTCATGCTTACTTATATCACATGCACACATGTTTCCACTGCGGAGTTACATTTGAGTTGGCATTATCACTGTTGCATCTTTCTCATTCTGTGTAAAGAACTTAAATATTTTTCTTCAACTATTCTGAACAAACAGAAGCATTTGCATAAAGTTTTTACCTTTACGTGATTTTCCCAGTTATTTCATTTTCATCCAAAATTGTTTAATTTGTTTGCAGAAATTAAACCTCACATCTGGAAAAATGCATAATTACTATAATTTAAAATTGTTTGGTTTCGGGGATTATTACTCTTGAGGAAAACCTCAAACTCAGCCAGAAAATCCTGAGTATGGAGACATAAAACAACAAAGACTCATTGTCCAAATAATGAATGTTTATAAAAAAAATCACAAAAGCAGAGGAAAGTTAAGAAAACTTGATACAACTATTCAAGAAATATTTTTAGATTGTAAATTACCTTTATTTTTATTTTTATATTATTATTATCTTTTTATTATTATTTATGATTACCTATGTTATAGTTTAAACCTTCTCATTGAATTTTCATCAGTTATTCTGATTAAGAGGAATTTAATTTATCAGAATTTTATATAATAAATTTTTTGGATGGATTTATTACAAATCTTGGTGGTGTTTTAACACACAGCATTAAAATATAAGAAAGATTTGCAAAGATTTGAGAATACATATCTTCCTCATTGTAAGAGAACGTGGTACAGGTGTGTATATAAGCTAATTGCGCTTTCATCAGGAAGATCAGTATTTTTAGCTGCTTGAGATAAAGATCTAATGAGAAAAAAACCAGGAATACTTCAGTTATTTCATCTATCCAATCAATGAAGTAAGGTATATTTCTGAAAATTTGTCTTTGTATCCCTGACATGCTTGCTTGACTTCATCTGGATTCCTTGAGATGGGTATGGAAACTTCCTAGGTCCTATCCACCTCTTCAACAGGAGGAGGTGGAATAATTGACACTGACTTAGCTGGGTCAAAAATACAAGATTTGACTCACAGAAAGTGGTGTAATTTTTGGCCTTCTCTTTTGCTTGTTGAGGAATGATGAAGTCTGCAAGAGCAGTATCTGGGCTATGATCAAGGGCCCTTGCTGAGAGGAACAGGCAACTTGTGTTTTTTGGAACTGCTCCCTGGACCTTTAACATTCTTCATAGTTGCTTAGACATTTTTATATTATTTGCAAAGTATGTTCATTGTATATTTTTGATAGCAATATATTTTTTAACTTTAGCACCTGTCATTCTAATGAGGGCTGGAAACCTATTATTGTGCTATGATTTTCTCAGACAGATAATTTCCACCGGAATGGGTCAGGTGCTCCCAGTCAAACAAAGGTGATAATAAAAGCTCCTGTGCATTGATGCTGAAATAAAGAAAGCCAGTGGGAAGAAATCCTTGGCTTGGATGACATGGTGGGTAAAGGGGAACTCTGACTCCAGTATACAGGTTACTTAATTTCCCTGTACTTTGTTCAGAATGGAGAATGAGTTCCTTCTCACTACCACCATCAAAAATACTGAAAGTGAATAGTGAAATGCAGTAATGATAATATTGCTCTTCCCTACAGTTTGTACCTACACTTCTCCTGCTTACATTTCACTTTAATTTCCCAAGCCTATATAGAAAACGTGTTACAAAACAAACACATTTAACCTGGACAACTAACAGCGTTGCTAAGCTTTTAGAGGGAACAAAATGTCTTAGGATGTGTACACACTTGCACACAAAAATCCTATTCAGAGGTGTCAAAGTCGACAACAGTACTGCTGTCTTCATCTTTTGACTATTCAAATCCAGAAAATGCTGACATTCATTGCATTTTCCCTTCCAGTCTGCTTGGCTGGGAAACGACAGATGCAAAGTCTTGGCTCAGCATGATGCAGGCTGCAGATGGGGCATACACAGAAGCCCAGGAGCCACAGCCCATACGAGGCATAGGCTACCTTTCCATGGTCCTAGATATCAATTTCTAGATGTGAACTGTTTTCCAGACCTCCAGGCATTGAACACAGCAATGCTGACATGTTTATTTCCTTTTGAAGCTGCCACCTTCAATAACCCACACCCTCCTGAGATTTACAGAAATATAATTAACATCTCAGTTGCACTGATAGGGTAGTGAGGTACAAACTAAGACTGTTGTTCTCTAAGTCCTTCAGGCATGCAGCTTTCAGTGATCATGCAGGACCAAAACTGATAGATTGTTATGTCCTGACCACAGTGCCATGTTCTAGTCCCATGATTTCTTTTTTTTGACTACTGCTTATTTTCTAAGGCATGAGAAATTGGTTTCAGCCCTTTTGGGGCCATTCACTTTGAACTAGGTTTGTGAATAGAAAGACTGTGCCTGAATGCCCTCAAATCCTACAGACTACTCTGCTGTGGGCTGAGCACCTTGCAGCTGAGATGCCAATACAGCTTTCAACAGTGATGAGTGCACTTAATTTTAAAGCTGCTTGTGAAATTAATTGGATGTGGCAGAGCATAATTTGCCATTTCTTACAAAATTGGGTTTTTACAATTACAGTGCAAGCAACATGCTACAAACAAAAATGCTCTAGCAATGTTATCATCTTTTCCTATATGCTCACTCTATACTAACTACATTTTCCTATTAGCTGGGATCTAATTTTTTTTGCAGGCAAGGAATAAGAGTATCTGGAATATCAAATTATTAGAAAAATGCATTCAAACCAAGTGAAGCATGTGAGAAATTTAAATAGGGGGTTTGCTTCATACTGAAAGCTCACAGCTGATTCAGGGGAACTAAAGGAGACAGGGTGGAATAGAAGACTACAATATGCTTAATTTAGAAGTATCGGCCACTAAATAGCTGGGCAAAGAGAAAATTCCTACAGTGCAAATTCATCACTGTGTGAAGCCCCTGAGTGTAACAAACAGTAAGTATGGAAAAGAGGTTGCCACCTTCTTTGGGACAAGTGTTTCTATAAAGCAGCTTCTTACAGAGTCATACAGATCTTTGCAAGACATAATAAGATACAAATACTTCTATTAAAAAAAACTTCTCAGTTGCCTTCTTACCTGAAATCTTCCAGATTTAACACATGCATGTCTTGTGAAACATGCGTGTACTGAAACGTTGTTACTCATGCCTTTAACTTATGACAATTCAGACAATTTCCTAAATTCACTATTTATTTGCAGCAAGGGTTTAATATCAATATTCAACATTCTTAAATCTGAAGTGTATTGGACTTTGGAAAACTGTTCGTGTAAATTGTTGTATTTGTCACAAAACTCTTGGCTTATGTACTGGAAGTAGTGCTGATCTGTGTGGAAATTTCATAAAATAATGGTTTAGATTTGCTCATGTAAAACATTGATGGGCTATAGTGAGACCCAAAGTGTATCCTTACCAGCATTCAATCTCTAAAAGAGATTAGTCTCTTCCAGATAAAACTTGAGCATTTTTCCTGACTTGATAAGCCTCTGGCTCAGTTCTTATCTATAATCTGGACTATTTTTTCATACTTCTATAAATCTCTACACTGTTTCAGGCAGCAGCTGATATTTGTGAACTGCTGGATATTATGTAAAATACATAAAGTCCACTATAAAGTAAAAAAACCCCATAAAATAGAAATATTATTTTAAAAGTTTAAGAATGGTATTGAAATAACTAGCAGTTTAGGATGTTATACACATAGTAGGATCGGATCAATAAAAACCTGTCTGGATTACCAGGCTCAGATAGTGTCATAGAATGGGCCGTGTTCAATGTGATGTCTGATAACAAGGGAAGTATCGGAGGGGTTGTCGTTGGTGTGGTGGGTCAGTCTGGACCTGCAGTCAGACACCGACCCAGCTGCTCACTCACTCCCCCTCCTCCACAGAACATGGGGAATAAGTAGGATGATAAAGTAGGACAGAAAGAGGCAGAACAGATTAAGTACTGATAAAAAATGTTCAGTCCAAAACACCTTCATGACCTTCTAACAATCTTTACATTAGTGTTATTTATTATTTACAATAGTGTAACACTAATGTAACACTATTTCTCAATTTAAGGAACATACCTAAACTTTTATCTCAATTGACAAGCGATTCATCTTTTTATAGCTGTACCTCCAAAGAATCACATGTCTACCCCTACCTTTGGAAGCAATATTGAAATCCTGTTATAAAAGTGGTGGGTGAATACCAAATATTCTGTCTGTATATTCCTGCTACATTTTTTCCTACAAATGAAATGCAATCTCCCATTTTATTTCTTCCTCCTGTGAATAGTTTAATGTTGAGAGGGATTTCTAAGACAAATCTAGCTGCAGTATTTCCAGGTTGTTCTTAGATATGTTGCAATCTCTTGGAAGTGATTTGTTCCCTAATTCCCGGTCTGAATGTTGAAATCTTAAGGCGAACATTGAAATGTGGATATAAACATTTACATACCAATACCCTAAGCCTTCCTTTCCCTTATATGGTTCATCACAACTTGGACTGCTAACAGACTTTAAGAAACCAGATGTTTTGTGGTCATGGACCTATTCAGTATAGTCCATGTGCTCTTCATTCTCTTTGTAGAACAAGCTGGAAGTTGGTAACATTGCCAGATATTTAAAATATGTAGCATGTTCTTCAAATGTACTGAGACCGTGATCCATTTTGAGAAAGGAAGTGGGTCTTTTGTCCCTGTTGTGAGCCATTCATTGGCAATTGACAGAGCCATCCTTCACCACTGTAGGAATAAGAGTGACAAAATACAGTCTCACGTTCCTGCTCCTTTATACGTGTGGAGGAGAAAGACCTGGGGGTGTTGGTTGACAGCGACCGAACACGTCGTGTCTCTTGTCCTAGGAAGTTTGTACTCTCAACACCTGTAAGTAGTCAAATACAATATTGCTTGTTGTTCAATAATAAGTGTGTCATTATTTACAAGGTAGAAGTTGGATTTAAATATGCCTTACATCTATGAATAAGTATTAAAGCAAGAATGTTGCTGAGGTGTTTCCATGGCTGTAATACTCATTGTTTACATACTAAAGAAGGCAAATACAATAAAGAGGTACAATTAAGGATTTATATTTTCAAGGTGCAGAAGTTCTTTGTGGTTTGCATTTCTACCCCAAGAAATGTTTGACGCTATTAAATGTTCTATTCCTAGAATATTGTGAAGACAATCTGCTTCACAAAAAGTTGGCATTGGTTTTAACCTTCCTTCGGCTCTGGCACAAGTACACTTTCCTACAGGAAGGATTTTCCAGGTTTGAGAATCCAAGGAATGCATATGGTTCTGACAGAATTATTGTGTTTGCAGCAGTGCATCTGTCTTAGAGAGATTAACAGCATATGAGTTCTGCCAACAAGGGACTCACAGAGTTTTATGATAATATATATTTTTTTTTCCATTTGAATAATCTGGTAAAAGATTCTTAATTTGTGTATAATATTTGAGTAACACTCGAATTGTAAGCTATGTATTGTCTGCATTTGAAAACTCTCAGTCATTGGAAGTTGCTTTAGGTGGTCTCACTTCAGGTGAATACACCAGTTGCATATCTGAGCATAGCCAGGAAGGTACTTCCAAACACCTGAAGTAAATTTAAAGATTTTGATAGCTGGTGTCCAAATGGGATCTAAAATATGACTTATTTCATCCATGTCACAGAAAATGTAAAGCTCATCTTAGTCTAGCCATGATGACCAAGACAAACCTCTGTCCTGTTCTAGTTCTTCTTTATGGAATCATTTTTGTTCCTCCTGGAAACGAGGTTTTTAAACTCTTTTCTTTTTACTTTGCACTCTTCTTCATGTCTGATTGTCTTATTTTCACGAAGAATGAAAGCATCCACAGTCAATCTCCTACAAATGCTATCCTTAATATTTTTTGCCTCTCCAGAAGATTTGCAGCCACCTTGAGCCGACTGGGGGAAACTGATTAAAAAAAATAGACTTTACCTAAGAAACAACAAAGATAAGAAAGATGTCTCTCTACAAAATTATGCTATACAAAAACTGAAAAATAAAGCAGCAGTACTTCTACTAGGCTGAAAGTCAGCTTTTCCTTTGTTGCTTGATGTTTCTATCACTGAATACAAACAGCAGTGTTGGATGCCTAACTATTTTCCACAAAGAACATATGCATTTTTGACTACATTTGAAAGAAACAGTATATGCTGGCTCAATCTAAATACAGTGCTGCCAGTATTCCTTTTTCTCCAAGAGGCAAGTCATGTCCCTAGAAGCTCAGAAGTGCCAAGTCAGCAAATTCAGCATGATGCACATTTTTTGCATGTCCAGTGATCTTCTCACTTATCTCCACTTATGACACTTAAGATTTTCTTAACACCATGTATACCTTTGTAAGTCCTGGTAGAAGTTTGTTTAAATTAGTCTTTAGGAGTCCCATAACTGTAAACATTCCCGGTTTCTCAAGCTCTCCAAAGTGTACTTCAATTCCTTATAGTAAGAAGTTATCCTGGTACTTAAACTGATTTTCCCTGCTGTAGTTTGTGTCATCTGCTGTGGACTTGGGCATACTGTTCTATTTGTCTTCCTCAAATTATATGTATTTAAAAATTGTTATTAAATGCATCCTCCTTTCTGTCATCTTTCACCCTTTGTATGTCAAGCTTTCTAGCTCTTTCTGTTTTTTACCTTGTTTTTCTCTACACAGTCTCAGGTTGGTCTAGACTGATATACACTGCAAGGCATACTAAAAAACTGATGTATCCGAGGCCTTACTAATATTAAAAAAGTAGATTTTCATGCCTCTTGCAAGCTATCACAGAATCACAGAATAACCAGGTTGGAAGAGACCCACCGGATCGTTGAGTCCAACCATTCCTATCAAACACTAAACCATGCCCCCTAGCACCTTGTCCACCCGTGCCTTAAACACCTCCAGAGAAGGTGAACCAACCACCTCCCTGGGCAGCCTGTTCCAGTTCCCAATGACCCTTTCTGTGCTATGTTACAAAATGTCCTAGAATATTGTTGTGTGACACAGTACTCTCGAATTCAGACTGAAAACTATTCTATTTGCCAAATTTGCTGAAGAGCAATTACTTAAGTAATAGTACCCCTGTCATATCAGGATTATTTTTCCTAAATTATTACTTTGCATTTGTCACACAGAATTGCATCCCTAATAAATTTAGTTCTGTTCCTTTAGACTTTTCATTTTTTCTTTGCATTTTAGGGCTTATGTGAGACTAGAGGAAGTATGATTCTGAGATATTGATGAAGTCTATGACCAGTTGAAAAGACCTCAAGGACTGAAATATTTATTACCAAGTCTTGCAGTTTGAGAGGTTACTTAGATTTTAGCTTATACAAAAGAAAAAGAGTAATAGCTTGCCCTGATTTTCTGCCTATAATTAAGAAGTATAGGTCTGTTCTTTCAAAGTACAGTATTACCCTTCTAACCCTTGCCACTGATTACTCTACAATAAAATACTGTTGTGAGCTTTCTGATTGTAGTTAAAATCTGTTTAAATCTAGGACAGACTTTTGTTAAGTAGAGTCTCTCATCTCAAACTTGCACCACGGCCTTTGACTTCCACTAATTCTTTTTTAACTACTAAATGGAATTAAAAATTAAACCATTGGAAGAATCATGATAGTTGTGGACAATTGCTAAAATTTTTGAGGAAGAAAAGTTTGCTCTCTTTTCCCCCAAAATACTCATTATCAGATACAATTTAATGTTTAGCTACATAAGTGAGAAGGCATCTTTCTTTGTATAATTTTAATAAAGAGATATTTGATACTTCACTAGTTCATTCCCAGTTTCTCTGAGACTCCCAAATTTTTCTGTCATGGAAAATGCCCAAAGAAAACACTGTCTTGTAAAAGAGAAGTGTGATATCATATGGTCTTCTTTTAGGTATTCCGATTTAAATTCACTTCCTCCTCTTGGTCCCTTTGAAATAATCATTTACACTAGTCTGAGTGCTGCCTCCTGTGTGGAGGAGAGGTTTCATGTTTGGGAGCTATCTTGAGAGAATAAGGAACTCCGTCAATTCCTGCAGCAACCAGTTGAGACCAATACACTGTTTAGTTAGCAATCTACCTGCTGGAGATCTGATGAGACCTTGTGTTCTTAGATGTCAATCGCTGTTTTCCCCTTGTTCACCTTTATCCTTGAGCATATTGCTTTCCTGTAGTAGGGAATGAACTCTTTTCAATTAACTGCTGTGGGGAAAATGATTGTGTTTTCACAACCACTTTAATGTTTAAATGCCGGATTTACTTTGAATAAAATATTGTCTATTTTTTTTTCCATTCTAGGAAGATTAATGTAGAATTTCTTGTGAAAATTACATTTTCCTGCTGCCTAGATTAGAGGTTTTAAAATTATTTTACAAAGATAACTTCATGCCTTCCTTCAAATTTAAAACCAGAACAAACATATCTTAATGAATAAGAATAGCACACCTGGGTTTCTTTTTTGTTTTATTTTGTCACAGAAATGTGGAAAAATGTGTTGAGAAACTATGTTTATTTACTTTCAAATTAGTAACCTCTTCAAAATTATGTGAAATCTTGTACATAATACCTATTTTAAAGAATAATATTGAGGGATTTATTGCTACCATCCTCACATTCTTACACACTTCCTTTTTGTCAACAACAAAATGAAACTTTATTCAGCAATGTATTATCCTAAGACCCATGACTTAGGATATGGATCCCTGTTCCAGTATTTCTTTATTAATCTTCTTTAGTAAAAAGCTTTGGTGAGATGAAAATATCCCACCACAAATTACTGAAATGCAGCAGTAATCAGTTGCTCCTAGAAATGGAATTAAGTTCGAAATCTTAAACATTTTCCATCATAACTTACATAGATCAAGCCTGGATTTTTCTTTTCTGGCTTTATTATTTGTTCACGGACCCCTAATCAGAATTTAAGCTAGTAGACTTGATATTTCATTTGCTGTTAACTACATGCTTAAGATTCTCATGAATTCTATGTCAAAGAAAAAAAATAAACAGTTACAGAATCTTTTTTCCAAATTCTAGCAAGGACCTGCAAAGAGAACTGCAAAAATATGTTGCAATAAGGTGACTCCAGCAAATGTTAGCCTGTGTGCAGCGTGTTTATGTGAAATTCATCAGGACACAGAGGCAGCAGCAGCAGCAGCAGCAGCCCTGTCTGTGCTTTGCCCTAGCTAGACTGAACCACACACAAAAGCTCAGTTCCAGTTTTCCTTGCAGAATTCAATGTTCATGTTCTCTGGAATGAAAGAAATCAATAGAAGGGTCTTGTCTGCAGCTGGTAAGAGTATTCCTTTCACCAAATAATAAGTAAAAGCAGAGGAGATCCTCTTTCAAAAAGGAACATATTTGCTTTTTCCAGAAAATATCTTATGATATTCATAATGGGATTTTTTTTTTTTTTTTTACAGAAGACCAATCCGCAAAACAAACGAGTTCAGCTTCCTTGACCGAAAACTAACTTAGAGCCTAAAAATGAAACCGCAGAAAGAAAAGCTTCATTTCTGGGATAGGGGAAAGAGGCTTCTCATTTTCCTCTCTTGCTCTGGTGTGTGGCAACCTACCAACTACTAAGTGCTGAACAACTGAAAACATGTACATTGGTTGGGAAAGAAGCTGGAAGTGTCATGAAGAAGTTTTCAACACATGCTCCTGATGTTGACTCCATCAGATGCACAAGCTTGTAAAAGTGGAACCATATAAAAAGGAAAACTGCAATTGCAGCTGATGCTGTCTGACTCTAGTGGAGAGCCAAGATGTTTCAGATGGTTTATCTCCATCCAGTAGGGTTACAAGTCTCTAATGTCAACAGATATTTTCCTCCACCAGGGATGAGCTAATGGGCATTCCATGTGTGTGTGGTTTTCCAGCGTGACACCCTTGTCTTGCAGCTATTTCAGTGTACCATTTAGTTCATGTGCACACAAAACATTCTCCTGCATGTTGGTTGAATGGAAATTCTTCATGAGAACACAAGAAGGGGGGGGAAATACAGAGATAAAGTTCTGATTTTCAGTTTAAGCACATGTTAAAGTTGGACTATCTGCTGGGAGTCTTGAACTGGAGTGAGATGAAATTCGTGTAAATAGTGTATGGGTTTCCTTTATGTTTCAAGGCCTGTGAAGAGGTATTAGTGCAGGGCTTTCTACTTACTGGAAGGTCTTTTGAGAATTCTTCTTTCTATATGGCCAATTTACTATGCTTGTACATACTAAAAGGTTGGAAATTTCTATTGCTTGCCAGATAAAACTTTGGAGAAGGCAGTGGAATTAAATTTGGAAGGTATTTTGTGGCCTGGAAATAACTACGGATTTTAATTTCCAGATATATATATGTTTTTAAAATGGAAAATAGGAAGAAAAGACCTACCTCTCATAACTATACCTCATTCATTAATAAAAGAATGGTTGTCTCAGGGACTTATTTGCAACATCTTGCTTTAGGCATCTAACAGATGCCTATGTAAAGAGATTGGGCTGCCTCTATGGTGAGCATAAAGAAATATAGAATCAAAATCAAAAATCAAAGAATAGTTTGGGTTGGAAGGGACCTTAAAGATCATCCTGTTCCAACCCCCTGTCATGGGCAGGGACACATCCCACTAAATCAGGCTGCTCAAGGCCCCAACCTATCTGTCCTGGAACACCTCCAGGGATGGGGCAGCCACTTCTCTGGACAACCTGTGCCAGTGCCTCACCATCCTCATCATGAAGAAATTCCTCCTTATGCGTAGTCTAAATCTGCCCCTCTCACATTTATACCCATTCCCCCTTGTCCTATCACTACAAGCGTTTGTAAACAGTTTCTCCCCAGCTTTCTTGTATGCTCCCGTCAGGTACTGGAAGGTCGCTATAACATCTCCTCAGAGCCTTCTCTTCTCCAGGCTGAATAACCCCAACTCTCACAGCCTGTCCTCATATGGGACATGCTCCAGCAGTCTGCAAAGAAGATTGCTGTTATCAGTTAATCATTAACTAACTTTGCAGCTCTGATTTGTCCTCTTCAGGCTCTGATCCTTCTCCACTGACAACAGAGATAGCTGATTTGGAGTATCTAGAAATGTTTTTTTATCCTCCTATATTGGATTGTAAAAAAGAGCCATGCTGTCAGGAACAAGGCATCAGTTATGAGGTATAGAAAGATGACCTTGCACTTTTACCATTTTTTTTCTTGTCCTGCAAGGCAGGGTCCTCTGTGATATGCAGAGACCTTGTGCAGAAAACAAGAAAGAATCAAACATGCTCCATATTTTGTTTCATCTCCACAAATTTGAGTATTTGAAAAACAATTCATGCTTGATGGTGTTTCTAGATATTTTCTGATTCATATAAATACCAGTCCTTTTTGCAATTTAATAGTATTTCCTATAGAAATTACAGAAAACAAATGTCTAAAAATCCAACTGCATATTAAGTAGTCTGATGGACAGCAATTTTGATGGTGGGAGCAAGTAAAGAACAAATTCCTGTTGTGAGAAAAAGTATCATTAAGAAGTGCCAGCAAGAACCACTGTCATAGATGGTAGATGGGCTGTACTGTACAAGCCTTGAGCTATTTGTGTTCGGGTCCTGTTTAAGCTTTGCATTTAGAAATGTAGTTATACTGTCCATTATGGAGCACTGAAATGATCACAAGTTACCTGTGATATTACTTAGGCACGGGCCTGAAAAACAGATTTTCTATTCTGCTTAAAGCATGAGCTGAGCGTTGCATTGTACTTGTGGGAAAGGACATAGATATCACCTTTGTCTGCCCCATTTTTGTCAAGGGAATCATAAAGCGTCTTGACACGTTGTGCTGATGGCACCCTGACACACAGATTGATTATGGAAATTGGACATTAAATCACTAAGATGAAAACGGAGATTAGATTTACTAAAGCATGTATCTGTAATTTCAATAAATTAAGCAAGCTGCATTTCAGTTTGATCCCATATATCATTCTGTCCCTATTCACTCTTTATGATCCAGATTCTGACCTGTTTAAGCCTTGATTTATACCTAATTTTACAAATATCTCAATGAATTCTGTAAAGGACTTCCTACATTAAGTCAGTGTTTAAAAGCAATAAAGAAATAAAAACTATAAAGATGACAGATTGTAGATTGTAAAACTATTCTGTCATGGAAGCAATTGTCTCTCCTAGTAATATATAGTCTCATGTCAGATAATATTACTATACTCAGGACGACTAAAACTATAAGCACCAAATATGAATGCAAGTTTATTGAGTACAGCCTGCTGAATTCATCCGATTTAGTATACAAATACACAATTTATATTACATTTGACTATCCCTATTGAGGAAAAGAAAGAGAAATACAGTTAAAACTTTGCAAGGAAATTCTTATTTGGAACGAAAATGAGTTACATAGCAGTGAAAAAATGTGTACAGACACCAGAGGTCAGTGAAACCTATCTTGTCAGCAGGGATTGAGCACAAGAGTAGGACAAAGGTGCAACTTTATCCAGCATCTGAAATTCATTATATTTCCAAATGTAAATTCCAACACATGGGGAATTTGAGCTCTGAGTCTGTATGATATTCTGTACTTACATCCTGTCTTCCAAAGTCATCAATTATTTTTTAATGCTTTCTAAGCTTTATTTTGACCTTTTCCATCACAATGATGTTCATTTGAACTAAATACATGTTACATAGGAATTAACAACGTATCCTCTAATACAAGTGTTAAGACACATAGTATTGCATCTTAGCCTGAACCTGCAAATAGCCTTTAAAGAAGAGACTGGAACACAGGATATGTATTTGTCTTTCTATGTATAGGAGGTATTTTACAAGATTTGTAGCATTCTTTTTCACACAGCTGTGATTCATGGAGTATTATGCCCCATCTGGTTAAAAGTGACAACAAAACAGATCAAAGTCACAGAAAGATCATAGCTGGAATGTCATGCTGGTAAAAATAGCTTTTCTAAGGTATTATGCAAAGATCTTAATGCCCTATTCTTTCTTCTCCAGCTGTAATCCCCCTTCTTACTGCACTTTTTCCCTGTCTTTCTCACTCCTCAGGTTTTCTTATAGGAAAAACGAATCAAAGAGCTTTTAATTTTAATCTAGCTTTAAAAGCTCCAAAGCTTAAGTGAATTTGAGATAAGATAAAGTTAATAAAACCCAGCTCTAACAGGAATCATTTAAAACAGTCATCATTTAGTTTCCTCAGTGGTTTCCTGCTTAGGAATATGGCTGTCATCTTTCATCTTCTCTTTTCATTTAGACTGTTCTTTCACTTATCTTTAGATGAGACAATTCACTGTAGCTCCACTGAAATCAACTCAGTTGTACTAATTTAGAGCAGCTGAGATTTGTCTTTGTCCTCTGTTCTGTACTTGTTTGGAAAAAGAAGTATTTAAGTTGCTACTTTATGGTTTTGGTACTTAGGCATTTGCTCCATACCAATTACACCAAACTGATTTTATTTTTTATTCAAGGTTGCTTTTAATTTTCCTGCAGTTCAAAGATACATTTTCTTTTGGAACATCCTGTAACTATATAATGTAGCTTCTTCCTTTGGGAGGAACTGTGCCTCTGTAATAGTTATTATGCTCTGACTTTCATTTGTCATGCTTGTGCCCACCATTGAGCGGCTTTTTCTGTTTGCAGTTAGTTAGAAGTATTTAATTTATTTTCCAGTTTCCTCAAAAATAATCATTATTAAATACTTATGATTTTCCTTCTTTTAACTCTGAATTCCTTTATGTATTCTCTATAATTGCAGTATTATAAACATTTACTCAAGACAGCTATCACCATCTATCTCCCTGTTTTTTCCTCTCTCTTCATCAGAAAGAATTAATTCCCCATTCATTTGTTAAGTTTTCTTTGTCATCCATCTTTTCTCTCACTCCCATGTGTGTAAGCAGGCATCTTGGGTTCATTATCTGTTGCTTTGGTCAATAGCACTCTTACACTAAAAATGCTACAAGTAAAAAAGAACAGACTATGTATTAGAAGCTATTAAATTTTTACTAGTCCAACTCAATCTTTAACAGTCAGGTAATCAAAATTCTTAGTTAATTAAAAAAAACCTAATAATGCAGTTGCAAAAAAAAGTCCCAGCCTCTACCCCTTTTTTATGATGTTGTGGTCCTCTGGATCTAATCTTGACAGTTTTTCTCTTCCTCAAAAAAAGAGGTGAGGTGCCCACAATAAGTTGTAAACACCTCAAAGTCTTTACCAGAACGAGTGTGATGCTTTTTATGAGGGTTTCTTTCTTCTCAGTAGGTACACAATGTTGGCTGTGATGCTGCTTTCCTCCTTTTCCTTGGGGTTAAATTCTGTTTATTTTTTAAATTTTTTAAGACTGCCTGCTGACATGGGGGGTTTTGTTGTTTTTTTTTTCAATTCCCAGTTATTCAGTTCTTCTGTTCTCCTTGTTATCTGTAACGTCACTATCCCTTTCGTTTTCTGATTCACAAGGTTGCACTCCGGCAGTGGATATTGATTGACAAGTCTGACTTGTGTTTACAGTTTGGGAGATCTGGTATCATCCTGAACCTGCGCTCTTCTACACTGCATCTTATTCTAGTCATATACAGTTCCATACAGAATAACTGTGTCGTTAGTCTAAATAGAAACTAAACTGCAGCAATCTTAAATATTGGTTACCTGACTGCTACACGTTTGCTGTCACAGCTAAAACAAGCGAACATCAGCTCAGGCCAAGAAAAGCCTGGGTAAACCCAGAAATTTTTATTGTCAGGCTAGTACAGAAGCCAGTGTAAGGACACTGAATTTTGACTTCTTGGGAAAATCATTGTTTATAAAGAATGAGCAGTTTTATTCAGCAATTACCTGAAATGGCAAACCAAAACTAATTCTTCTACAGCTAATAGCACAGCCTGATGAAAGTCATCCATACAAATACAAATGGATGACTTTCATACAAATAAATACAAATTAAATAAATGCTGCTTCTCTGCATCATCATTATACAGGAATATCTGATTAAACTGTGTTCCCATTGAGGAACAAAGCTACATGGACAAAAGCCCCCTCATGACAGAGTGAATTAGAGGGTGGAAAAAAAAATCCAGTACTTTCCCCTTATAAAACCAGAATTTAGTCATTCTGAGATGCCAGGAAAATGGCTTATGAAACCAGAAGTCTTGAAAAGGGTACTAAGGATTTGAATAGCTCCAGTATGTTTGGTATACTGGCAGCAAAATGTCTTTTCCACCAGAACTTCTGCCACAGATCACCACGCTTCTTAAGAAATATGGCCCACATGAAGCCACATGAAAGCAGGTTTGAATTCCAGTGGAGAACTTTTAAGCAGCAGAGAACAAATGAAGCAACAATAAATTATTATTATCTTATGTGAAAGGATGGGAAGTATAGGTCAAGAGCTCCGCTTTCTTCTCTGCTGTAATGACCACAAATCAATTTCCTGGCACTTCTCAATGAAGAATTGTAATTCCACTCTTCAAAAATGGTTGTCCTGGTCCACATCCAATTACCGTAATCGCTCCAAACAAGATTTATAATCTTTACTGGTGATTCTTTCTGCACCTCATATCATTGAGGCAGGAAGCTCTGCAAGAATTCTTGAAAATCTATACGAAGTCTATAGAAAAACAATAGCAGTTGGAACATTGACATTAGATTTTATGTTTCTACAACTATACAGAAGAAGATCAGTTATAAACTTCAAGAAAACAACTGCCTAATTAAGGATGACATTTCCACACATCAGATGAAATGAATCATAGAATCCTTAGGTTGGAAAAGACCTTTGAGATCATCAGGTCCAACTATACCTGTCTATTACTAAATCATATCCCTAAACATTTAATCTATCCATCTTTTGAATACCTCCAGGGATGGTGACTCAATCACCTCCCTGGGCAGACTGTTCCAGTGCTTGATAACCCTTTTCACTGAAGAAGTTTTCCCTAATGTCCAATCTGAACCTCCCCCAGTGCAGCTTGAGGCGATTCTCCCTTGTCCTATCGCCTATCACTTAGGAGAAGAGACCAACACCCACCTCACCACAACCTCCTTTCAGGTAGTTAGTAGACAGTGATAAGGTCTCCCTCCAGCCTCCTCTTCTCCAGGCTAAACAATCTCAGTTCCCTCAGCCACTCCTCATAAGATTTGTTCACCGACCCCTTCACCAGCTAATGTACTCTTCTTTTTCAGTTCAATTAGATGGAGGTTTTTTTGAGAGAGTTATAGTCTCTCTTTTATTTCAGTTCTTTTTCAAAATTAATCACCAAGAAATGCTTGAATATATTTCAAAGTATGCATTATATTTGTAAGACATGTATCTGTATATTTATGCTTCCAGGTTGTTATAGTACAGGGATATCTTAGATCTGAACAGCTTTAGGTAGTCATTCATTACTACCCTTAGCTCTCTGATACGTGGTGCACTTTCTGATCAACATAGGGCTGTTGAAAGGTGAGTAATCTAGAGACTCATGCAAGAATCAAATTTCCTGTGACAAGGGAAAAAATGAGAGGATTTTTTTACGTTTTGTGAAAGTTTTTCTCTTCCTAAATGTCAAAGTATTTAAAGATTTTGTTCATTATCTTTCACAGGAGGACAGTATTACCCTTTATCACATATATGCATATCCTTCCGCAGAAAACACCCAGACTTATTGATTGAAGGACAAAATATACATGAGGCTGTAAACTTTCTAAGCGGAATTTAAATTTCATTTTATTTTACTATATTCCATCAAGCACATGTGCATGAAGGGAAATTCAATCCCCTTGCAAAGCCATACACACAGAATGCTTCTTTTATTGTGCAGTACCTTATATCTCTTTGAGTTTGCTACCATTTTGGCATTTTGATGTGGTCACTGTTGTCTATCTTTCTTTACCATCTCATCTGCCAAAAAGGAGAGTGTATCAATTTCCTCTAGTTCTCTCCCTGATAGCAATCTCAAGTAAGAAAATAATTAGTACCTCATAATAAAATTGTACTAAATCCTGTAGAAGTGTACGTACATTGAAAATACTGTGACTGTTGCGATCACTTTAATTAAAGAAAGATGCTCTCTAAAAATACTTTTATTTGCTGAACAAAACAAAATTGTTTTTAACTGAGTCCCAGATGCAAAGAATTAAGCCCATATTATTTTTGTTTATAATTCATTAGTCATAATGATTGTCAGACAGTAAGCCTCCTGATATTAAGAGGCAGAAACATGCACACTTTAGTCTACTCCAGCTACTGCTGCTCTCTGTTGGCTTAACAGCTCCTGAATACTCAATTTTATTGCAAAATTTGAAGTGCTTTATATTGAAATACTAGTATAGGATCACATATATGAAATTTTTCTCACTGTGCTGAACTTCAGTGTCAGAAGTAGTATCTCTCTGTAGCAGCTTTCTGGCTTATCCTGCTTCTCTTCACACATTGCATAGTAAAACAGTGGTTTGTGAATATTCTTTAAAATTACAGAAAGTTTTTCCAGATGAATCCAAGATTTTTCTGTTAGCGATAATTCAATGACAACACAACTTCATAATAATATAGAAATATTTCTAGAATTTATGATTCCATATTAATTTCTATGCAGCTGCTAGCTCAACATCACACAATAGTTTGCATTACTCATTACTGAATTACATTCCTTGCTATCAGCCTTGCTTGGTCTGAGCTTCATTATTCTCTGCAGGGTAGCACTAAGAAAGGTTTGTCCTGGTCAGTTGAATGAGTTGTTAAAATCGCAGCCAATTCCCTTACGACCTCTTAAAATCCGACTTCCAATCCACTCTGCTTCCCATTGCTGCTATTTCCTCTCTTGTAGGCCACGCCAGTTATTCTTAGCTGAGAATGCAGTCCTGCTTGAGAAGTTCACAGCCTTGAGGGATGGGAAGAGGAGTTTCATCCCTGTCAGCTTCTCACACAGCCCCTACCACCTTTTTTCAACCCCACCATTGCTGCCCACCTCTAGAAACAGATGGTGCCCAGACAACAAAGTGTGTCTGACAATCACATGGAACTCTTTCTTTTGCTGATTTGCATAGTAACTATATGCACACATGTAACTGTGAATTATCTGCATTACTGTGCTCATCCCATATAATACAAATCAGATAGCGTGAATTTATTTTCATTTTAGGAATCTGCAAAATCCTCTTAAATCTCATTTAAGTAGAACTAGAAATAGACAACCGTTCTTTCACATGGATATGAGTAGGTAACACAGCTTCCACCCACATGCTGCGTGCAAGGCAAGGATTACTACCAATAGGTAAGGGGAAGAGTTTGGGAGTTAGAATACCTATTTCAAATTCCTGTGGCAAAAACATTTCTGGATATTAATTTTTAATGTCTGCATAGCACCATTCATCTACCACATTAAATTGTTAATCCTTCAATAATCAATATCTGTAAAGGTGATTTTAATTACTCACATAGGATTCACTACATTCTGTTATATTATCTTAGTACTTTGTAGTTGAGTTTTATTGCTACAATAATTTCTTCATCTTTGATTCCATGTATGGTAACTAAAAATGGCATATTTCTCTCCTAATTCACTTCTGTCACTCATGAGGTTGCTTGGACTGGTGTATTTAAATAGTTCAAATAGGGAAAAACAGTAGTGTTTTGACATTTCGGGGTTTTTTTTTTAATGTGCTTTGGTATTAACTAGTAGCAGAAACCTTCCTGTGTTAGGCAATAAAGCAAAACTTCTTTTTCCATAAGTGGAATGTCATGTATTATCAAACTGAGTTCTCCCTGTTTCTGACGGTTTTCCCATGTGTTTATTTAAAGGGTCTTACTGAATCACAGCTCAGATATTTTCATTCCAATTTATTTTGAGCCTTTTATTCGATTTGGGTGAGCTGTAAGCTTGAGTCATTGTTATTATGTGTTAGTATGCAGCTTCAGTGATACCTATATGGAACAGAATATTTAATATTTAAATTGTTTATAGAATCGTAGACTCATAGAATCACTAGGTTGGAAAAGACTCACTGGATCATCGAGTCCAAACATGATGACATTTTCCAGAAGAGTCATTGCAATTTAGTTAATAGAGAAGATATGTTGTGATATTTTGCTTATGAAAACACAGAATATCTCAGAAGTAAAAGTCTGACGTTTATTATCATTCTTTGTTTATATCCTGTAATTCAAATTTTGAATGTATTCTACAGAGATGTATGAAATTGTTGCATTAAAATCCATACTCATGTTACATTTTACACAAATCCAACTGAAGATATAACATTTAAACTCTGCACACTTTAGGTAGAGTTTACTTGCTAGCCTTGTAAACAGTGTTATACAACAGGATCAGCATTTATATCCCAGACTTTGATGTTTTATAACACAGACATTTTTTCAAAATTCTGTTGGTCCTGTGAGTTTTCCAGTAAATCCTAAGAAATCCTCAACTTAAAACCAAAAAAGCTTTACTGTTACTCTGTAATAAAGTTTCTAATCACATTTATCCCTTGTTACCCAGTACAGTATGGTCTCCATTCTAGAACATATTTGGATGAGTTATCTCCTCTGGAAACAGCATGGATGCAAATCTTGGCGTCTGCTCTCTCAACTGTTTATATTTACATTTTGCACATAGTTTTATTAGAGCTTTGGATAAAAATAGAGAAAATCTTCACAAAATACACGAACTGTTACACCTCCATAACAAAATTTGTAGGGATCCTTGCAAAGCTACTACATTTATAGGTTTTTTCAACCTTAAGAAAGTGAAAATATACTGGAAATGAGAGAGAAATTCAAGGACAGCAGATGTGATAGCTGCATTTACAGGGAACAGCATAAACACACACTGTAATATTGTGTCCTACTTAAAGGAGTGACATCTTAGTTGTATTCTAGATTGTAAGTTATTTTCAAAGGTCACTTCACTTTTTCATCCTATTTCAAATCTTATTTACTAGGTCCTTCTTTCCCTTGTTTAAAATACAAGCATTCAGTTATTCAGGAGAAACATGAGTTAGTATCAGAGAGAATATTCACGAGGGTTAATCTCTTCCTCAGCTTCTTTAGGCAAAAAGATACAGACAGATTCTACTTTACAGAATGACTCAAAAGAAGAGCTTAATTTAGACTGGTCTCTGTGTTTAAAATTAGCCATTATGAATAAGCCTTGTTTATCCACTCCTACTAGTTCTGAGATTGTAACATTAATGATCTTTAAAGGTCCTTCTTGATGATCTTTAAAGGTTCTTTCCAACCAGAACCATTCAATGATTCTATTAAAATATAAAACCAACCACTCTAAAAATGGAACTAAATACTAGCCCAAAAGAGGCATATTCTCTTACTACAAGCATGGATGTAGATAATAAACATGCATAATAGAATACTTCCTTACACACACACAAAAAAAAAAAAAAAATCAGCTTTATCTGTGATTCCCATTTTAAAGAAACCGGGCCTGATTGTTCTTTGTATGGTTCATCAGTTCTGAAGCATTCAATCAGATTGGTCTACAATCATAGAATCATTAAGGCTAGAAAAGACCCTTAAAATCAAGTCCAACTGTCAGCCCAACACCACCGTGCCTACTGAACCATGTCACGAAATGCTGCATCTATGTAATAAAAGCATCTAGTAATTTTTGAGGATAGAATGTTTTTACAGGAAAATGAAAATCCTTTAAAATGGTGAATGCTGATCAAACTCAAAAGGGTGAGAATTTTAAAATGTTTGATTTATTAAGATAATGGCAAAAATTATTATTCTCTAAGGGAAGTCGGACTTGTGAGGCGAAATACGCTGAATCAAAGTGTGAATGTCTTGAGTAGGAAGGTAAGACTAGGTCTCCATATTATAAGTAGACTGAAAAACTGTGTGAAATTAAAGTGAAGATGTTGCACATGTCGGAATGACTGAAGACTTATGTAAAGATATACACAGAAGTTAGAAATATACACAGAAGTTAGAAATACACACAGAAAACAGAATGGACAGCTATGTCTTGTTGGTACTTTAATTTTAACTTCTTCCCCCTCCTACATGAACACACAGAGAAAAACAATACACAGATAAGTAAAGAAGAAACTCATGAAACATCTCACTCCAACTCAATATGCTTTTGCTTACTTTTACAGCTGCCCCAAACACTGTTCCTCAGCCTGTTTTCAATCAGATCTAAGTCAGTTTGAATTGGAAATGAATTGTGATTAAATATAGAAATATTTCTACAAATGTTTAACCTCAGACACAGGCAAATCTTGAGTTTATTTTCCTAATTCTGAAATTCTGTTTTTAAACTGTAAAGCACAATCCGTTGTGCCTCTTTGTAATTGTATTCTGCTCATTTCTTGTGATTTTGGCTTTCTAGAAGTTAAAAACAGGCAGTGCTTTTGGCTATTCTCTCTTCTCCCTTTTCACGACATTTCTCAGAAGATGTGTCTCTTCAGTGTAATCCCTGGCTTGCACTCTGTCTTCCATCTCAAAACCTAACACAGCAGGCTCAACACTCAGTCCATTGCTGGCCAGGGACTGAAAGGAAAAACAGCTTCTCTGAAACTAATGCCTTCTTGATTTATTCAAAAGACTTCCATGATCAGAAAAATCTATTAAAATAGAACATACTACTTACATTAGTATAGCCTAAACCTTTTCTTCTCTTGCAAATTACAACAGACTCCATTCAACACTTCACTTGTTGTCCTTCACTGGACAGCAAGGTACTTACAAACTTTCTGCAGTTTCTGCTTCTGCTCTCTTCCTCTCAAAGCTTAGTTTACAACAGCAAAAACCCTGGGGGGAGGAGAGATGTTGTTGTGGTGTTTTTTTTATCTCAGCATTCTGAGTTTTATCAACAGTTTACTGGGCTGTCACTTGGAAGAAAACCCTTCACAGCTTCAGCCTCTTAAGTATTTACTGAACTATGCCTTATGTATATAGTGTGCTACTTTCTTGCTTGTTTCTCTAGAGTCCATTATTAAAATGCATGTGAATATTCTCTTTTAACTGGAAATTAACATAAGTAGGCACAGCTTAGCATGTCCATCTTTATAAGAAATTAATGTATGTATAAAAAAAGAGACAATTTAATCCTGAAGGATTGCCCTTGTTGTCCTTATTTTTACTTCTATAATCCTCAGCTTTGTAAAGATTTAGACACACATTTAATATTACCAATTAGAAGCCAGCATGTACTATCACACATGTACTAGCAGCTCTACAACATTTCAAAAAATGGTGAAAATACTAACATGCTTTTCAACTTTTTTGCTATATGCTACATGCACTTGGAAATAAGGGGGTTTGACTTCTGTTGGCTCTGGGGACAGCCACAGGCTAGTGGCATAAGACACCACTGCACAGTATCTTGTATAAAATTCCTTTTCTTAATACTTTAACCAGCTTTTAGTGTTGAAGTCCGTTAGTGATTAACAGTGGTAGTTAAGGGGACCTGGGGTGTTGCTTTCAGCAAATATATATGAAAAAAACTCTTTCAGTTGAATGTATGCCACAGCTGACAAAGGTTCTTCTGCATAGACTAGAAAACATTCATTTGCTGAATCCCAGATTCCATCTGATGAGCTATGCTCAATTAACTAGTAGAAATTTTGAAAAGCTGGATGTAGTCTGTGGAGAAATGCTTTCTTTTTCCAGATAAGTTTCCAGTATATACCAGTGGCTTGAATCCATTGGAAATCACTCCAAAACCCAAATCGCTGACATTACTTCTCTGCCGAAAACTCCAAAAGAATTTTTGGCTTGATATAGAGTCATATACACGAAGGAAAACTTTGACCTAGAAAACTGATTGTGGTGTAGTGAACTAAAAATAAAAAGTTCTTCAGATTCTCCTCATCTTGCTGTAGATTTACATGATGAGTAGTGCAAAGATCCTAAATAAGATGGGGGGGGGGCGGAATTAAGAAACATGAAATATCAGACTAGTTTCTTCAGCAAAATATATTGCTTTGAAATCTCTGTTAGGATCCAAAGTTCTATAACTACATAGCATACAGCAACTGATGAAACATGTATGTGCTAGTGATTAATTTGCACTTCTAGTGGCATTTTCATTAGAAATCCAAACTTTCCAGCTAAACAAATTTGCATTTACATAGCATAAAGCTGGAAGAATTTCAGGAAGGTCAGTGTGTTGCAAGGAGTGGTAGAGATGATACAGGTGTCCTTTCCTCTGAAATACTAAACTTACTGCCTCAGTTCTGTGCTACAGCACTTTGAGCTTGGAGGCGCTGCAGCTTCCAATACTTGAAAAACAAGACAGCAATAATTTGTAGTTCCCGAAGAATTTATGGCCTTTTCTCCATGGCAAGGCATGAGAGCTATAAGATGAGAAGTTCTGTGAAGAGTTAACTAGTTACTGATGAGGATTCAGAGAGTACTTTGGAAAACTCTATGTAGATATGCCCTTAATAAATAGAGAAATCATTGAAGATACATTCATAGTAGCACAATTTTATATAGCAACATTGGAAGAAATTTAAACTCATTTAGAGTCTCTCATGCTCTTGGGCAACAGGCAAAAGTCAAAGGGTGCTTAACACAGCATAGTACCAAAAGAATCCAAGTCTAAGCTAGCAGTACATTGTAAGCAAAAATGGTGGTCAGGAGAACATGGAGTTACACAGTGTCTCCAAATTCACCAGCTCTCTTAATTTTGTCCAATATTTCCTAGAATCATAGATTCATAGAATCATTTGGGTTGGAAGGGACCTTGAAGATCATATAGTTCCAACATCCCCTGCCATGGGCAAGGACACCTTCCACTACATCAGGTTGCTCAAAGCATCATCCCACCTGATTTTGAACACCTCCATGGATGAGGCAGTCACAACTTCTCTGGGCAACCTGTGCCAGTGCCTGACCATCCTACAGCAAAAAAATTCTTACTCATATGCAAATCTCCCATCTTTCAGCTTAAAACCATTACCTCTTGTCCTGTCACTACATTCCCTGGTAAATAGCCTCTCCCTCGCTTTCGTTGTCTTTCATGATGGTATCAAAATTTTCCTTGCCTCATTTAAGAATATTTAAGAAAATGCCCTCTGAATCTAACTGCTCTTTATTTTTTCATTATGTAACATAATGAGTGTAAAAATCTATTAATTGCTAAATATCTTTTAGTCTTGAACATCATTATGAATGTAACTGCCAGCTAAACCACAAAATTCAATGTGGTTTATGAAAGCTTTTTTTTTATTATTATTATTTGTATCCCTTTTATACTTTGCATACTGCTAAAATTTGAAATTGTCATTAAAGAGGTAAATTTTAAAAGATGAAATACAATTTTCTTGAAAGAGGCAGAAATATCTAGTAATCTCATTTTACAAACAGGAAAACTAACTACTAGTTTCATTAAATCCAGCATCAGGTATGAAGTAATCAATAGTTTTTAACCTAGTAGAGCCGCATAAGTATTTTATCAGTTTAAAACCTGTTGAACATCTGTTATTGTTAGACTTTTATCCTGAATTTAATATGCATTCAATCCTGATCTAGCACATTTTAGAGCAATACACAATAAATGTCACTGAGGATACCTTTTTGTGTTATTCTCCTTTTTTAAGTTGGAGGTCCGATACTGTTTAAAATCATAACATGAACCAAAATCCTCAAAAAGATTTTATGGTACCTGTCAGCTAGATGTTTCAATCCCACTATAAAATAATATATGCTTCATTTTCTATCTTTTTTTTCTCTCTCCCTGTTGATTAAACTGTAGACAAAATAAAAATGAACTGGTGCAATAGATGATAATTTTCTGATACAATGAAAAGCATTCAGACAAATGTAGTACAAGTGCAGGAGAAGAACCTCAGGAATTTATTTATTGCATAGGACCTTCTCCTGTAGATGCAGAATAAGGTTTCGAGCTGGAAAAGTTTCAGTACAAATGTATCTAATGATCCAGTGAGCAGGTTCAACAAGCATATCTCATGTCCTTGGAATTTGGCTTCCTGGAAATTTCCTCCTTCAGTTTTAAAATGTGTTGCTTTCTGTCCATCTTCATAGGAATGTAAGATTTGCTAAAAAAAGTAAAAAAATATTTCTGCGAATTCATGACAGCAGGAAACAGAAACAAGTTTCCTGTACTAGACTTGCATATTTACAATCCATAGCACAATGCATATCATCGTGGATTCTTAGGACCTTTTTGAAACATGAGATACACTGATGTTAATGAGTGGATGTAAGTGGCATAATAAGAATTATGGTCTTACTACTTTCCTATCACTTGTATGCAAGAATTCTTCTATATTAATAGTAATAGCCTAGAAAGAGTCTCTTGCCATGTAATAGTTTCCCTATGCCTGGACTGCCCAGCAGGTAAGGCAAACTAATTTGGAAAAGGAAAACATTTATAATGAATAGATGAATTTTTAAACATAAGAAAGCCTCCTGATACTTGTGCTCTTCTTCAGTCAGGTAGAGTCCACTAGTAGAGCAGCAAGTAATTTCATGAGCTTCTGGCTACCCCAGGGATTGTGGAGATGTCAAGAATCTGAAGAGTCTCAGGGACTACTCCGGGATTTGTTTTGCCTTTCCCTAGAGGGTAAATGAATGAGGAAACTTCATGATGCAAGCCTGTGATAGCCTCCTTTCTCTTGGCCATGCCTGTACTTTGTCCCCAGGGAAGGATGTTGATCAAGCCCTTCATATAGGGCATAAGGGTTTGCCTCTCCAACAAATGATTGTATATAATCTACAGTCTTAAAGATGGCATTGATTTGAAAAGCTGCCAGGTAGTCAGAAGTGCACTGCTTCATTTGCCATTTACTTTCTCTTCCAATATAAGATTCCATTGTGGCATGGTCATCTGTGTATTCATAGCCTTCTGTGCCTTACCCTTTGGAAACACCACACTGCTAGGCTATGTTTTAGTGAAGCGTCATGTGAAAGTGCAAATGTAAGCTCAAATCAAAAATAAGACAAATTTGATTCAAAAGCAGCAGTAATAACAACACTTATGTCTGTGTACCACTGGGAATTCATGTGTAAAGTGCTTCCATCAGAGGTACAGCCTTGTTGGAGGTATGAAAGGATGCTGATCGTGCCCAAACTGCTTTAAGTCAGTAGGACTTTTGTACAATCTCTTTAATCACAAATATCTTCAAACATAATTGAAATTAAATCTTTTAAAATTCTGTAATTAAAACTTACCCTAGATAGTATTTTCTTGAGTATGCATTTTGAAGGGTCCTGAATGTTCTTTAGACAATTGTCACCTGTCTTTACAAAAAAAGGATCTTTTAAGACCTCAGTAAGAGTTCTAGTGCATTCTGGTGCATAATTTTGATATTTTCAAAGCAAAACTTTCAACCCTACAAAACTTACTTTCTCACAAAATATTCTGGAACTGTATTCCTAAAAGGAAGTTGTGGAGAGGAGGGTGCTGGCCTCTTCTCCCAAGTGACAGGGGACAGGACAAGAGGGAATGGCCTTAAGCTCCACCAGGGGAGGTTTAGGCTGAACATTAGGAAAAAAATTTGTCACAGAAAGGGTCATTGGGCACTGGAACAGGCTGCCCAGGGAGGTGGTTGATTCACCTTCCCTGGAGGTGTTTAAGGCACGGGTGGATGAGGTGCTGAGGGGTATGGTTTAGTGTTTGATGGGAACGGTTGGACTCAATGATCCGGTGGGTCTCTTCCAACCTGGTGATTCGGTGATTCTATGATTCTAAACAACAAAAACATTCTCTCACACAAAAGGGATTTCTCTCACATACACACATAAAATTTCTGTAAATGTATGCATTTTTTGTTAAGCTTTACAAAAGGAACTTGCTTTGTCAAGGGGGAGGGAAACTATTTTAGTCTCTATGCTGATCAACCTACTGCTTTTGAGAAGTTTTTATCATTGAAAAATATTTCTAATTCTGCCAAAAGTCAAAAAGAAATTGCGGTTTGATGGGTGTTTAGTAGGCTGTGTGAAAGGAATCTGCATTCTCAGTTTAGTTCCCAGTCAATAAATGTCCAACACAGCTGTCATTAATTAGCACGCTCGTTGCCAGTCTCTGCAGAGAGGCCAGAGGCTAATGTGCATGGAGGCTGACCTATTTTCTGACTTTACTAGTAATTCCACAGAACAGGCTTCCCAGTGTGAGGAGGTGAACACTGGTTCTTACTGCTGCTGCTAAGGCTTTCTTTGGATAAACAAACTCAGTTTCCAAAGCTCCCAGTCTGGCATCTTTTTCATACATGCTAAAACCTAGTCAAAAAGAAATATTCATACAAATAGTAACTTGATGATACATTGCTTGAAACAAAGCATATTAGCACTTAAAGTTTGTATCTGTTAAGTTTCTTTCCAGAAATCTATTTGTTAATTAACTGTTCCTGTTTCTTTTTCAAGTATTTTTTTCAAGTAGATAAGGACATCTGCTGCCAAATACTAATTCTTATTCTGTTATTGAGCTGCCTGTAATATCTGACACCCTTAACCATACTGATTTTCTAGGCAGCATTTGTTGAACTTGATAAGCACAGGACTATGTCTTTGTAGGCTAATCAAAAACAAAGTACTATCTATGATAGCTCACATGCCCATTAATATTCTACACTTACTCTCTGTAACAAGTAAAGTTTTCAGTACTGTTTGATGAGCCTGTTCACAAGAAAAACAATGTATACTCCCTTCTGGTCTTATATAAAACAATTTGCAGGCTAAGTTCCAATGAACAGCAGAACATTTGTGATAGGGGAGAATAAAAAAAAGAAGAAGAAATGCTGGGGTTTGGGGTTGTAAGTACAGTTTGCAATCCTGGTATTATAGAATATTCATCCTTTTGCTTTTCAACAGAGCTAGCTTAATATGGAAAAAAGTGGAATATGAAAACTGGGATAAATTAAGTACAAAACACTGATGTCATTTCTTCTGTGAATGCTTGTACTTTAAACTGTGACACTATTGTTTCACTTATAACAAAAATCCTAAACCAAATACAAATCACTATTCATTCACCAAGGAGATGTTAATATCACAGTCTAGAAGTAAAAATTGATTTATTGAAAACAAAAGACTACATTACTAACTCTATTACTATATTTCTTTTACATTCATTGATTAGAAGGCATCCACATCAGTGCAAATAAAAGATAGACATTGTGCAAAAGAATGTTTCATGTTCATTTCCAATCCAATTTTCCCACTTAAAAGACACATTAACTTAAAAGAATTTCTTTACATTTCCTTTTATAAAAGATTCATTTCCAGCTTTATGATCTTTAATTTTGTATGAATCTCTTTGGCTTAAATCAAATTCTGATTGGAAAAGTTCATTTTTGTTTTGCTCACCATGTAGACAATAATGTGATTCTCAAAGTTTTTACTAAAAGCATTTTTTTTTCCTGTGTATAGTATAGATGTGTGGCTTTTAGCATTCATGTATTCATTGGGCTATCAAAATCGTATTTAATTGCTCTAAATGTACCTGTTTGTTTACCCTTCCAATAATTTGACGTTTGATATGTTGAATTTTCTCTATGGAAAAACATTAAAGGGAAATTACTCACAGTACACTGCTCTTGCATATTTTTCCCCCAAAACTCACTTTTTCATACACAGCAGACCTGTTAATAAGGTGAAGTGCATTGAGTGCAGCTACTGCCATACCAAATAAAAATATTCAAGGACTAGATAACTGGTCAATGGTCACCTACAACAGTCTCTCATGAATTTGTCTTTTAAGATTATTCTGTTTGAGTGCCACATAAACATGTTTTTGACTTAAAATGAATCAACAGTGAGGACAACATATCAAACCAGCTGAAATAAGCTTAATAACCTTTCCATCTGGAACTGGTGAAGGAAATATATGCTAAACCGCAGCACAGGTACTTTTTCTTCCTTGGTAAACACAAAAGTTTTATAACTTGTGATACCTCTGCATCTCTCACAGGTTCTACGTGCCAGGCTGGATGGGCTTAGTTGTGCTGTGTTTCACAATATCAGATGGACAACCTAGACAGCACAGGACTTCTGCTTTCAGGTAACTGAACCAGATCTAGATGTTTCTTTTAAGGTTATCTGAATCAGCTGATGCTTGACATTCCAGTGAATATGAAATTTGTATCTTCTTAAAGGTCTCTGGTCTCAAAAGGATGAAAGAAATTCCAGAATAATACACTTCCTGTAGGATTTACAAGTTCAATCAGAACACAGCAATTCAAAGAAGTTTATTTTATTTCAATAAAATTCTGACTGGAATCAGATCAAGATGAAATTAAATTCCTCTTGATTTTCTGCCAGGAGGCTCCACTTCCAGGGTCCATCATGCACTCCTACAGCACAGGGTGAGAAGCCTTCACTTTCACTGAAAGTGTCAATATAACTAACTTTCATAAGTTTTTTTATGAAAACTGCAACCAAGCTTCAAAAGACAAAAACTATTCAGGAAACACTATTATTTTTCTCCATGTAGTTCTGCTTAGTACCTTGTAGGAATGTGACACAATAAAACATAGAGTGTTTGAGTTCTGCTATTTCCTGTCCATCTTGGGTTACCATCATTAAAGAAATGAGTGACAGACAAATCTGCCTGCAAAAATAGGCTGGAAATAGGTGTTCTCAAGGGGTTTCTAACATTTTTGGCCTCCCTTCAGGCTGGAAATACCACTAAAGCAACCTTCCGGTAGTGTTTGTATTTCAGCACATCTGTTTTTACAGCCAACTGGAACCAGGAATTTTAAAGCACATCAAAATGAAAAATCACCTCAAGAAAGTTAACCTAAGTATCAGAGGTCCAATTCAAGTTTTAAGGAAGGTTCAATTACATTGTTATTTTAGCCTATGTATTCACCCACCTCTAACTATCAGGACTGTTGCTTGAAACATCTGTGAAATATGTGATGGCATAGTACAGAAGTAAGGGCCTCAAAATAAATTCCAAATACTATTTTTAGCTACAGTTTGGTAGGTCACCATCACCTTCTATTTATAAATGGCAGAAGTAATTCAGAAATAATAGATGGCACTTCCAAGTCAGCGGAAGAAGAGGTAGCAATGAGGATATTAAAACCCAGAGATTTCGCCTCTATTGCCCTCCTAATCCTTAATGATATTCTTTCTGCTATTAGTCATTATTAAGCTTCTCTTCTGTCATATTCCCTTTCATCTTCATTTCCTACTCACACTTTTCAGTAGGAAAAGTGGCGGTAGGTGGACGCCTAGGACTAAGCGACCATGAGATTATAAAATTTTCTGTTCTAGGTGAAGTGAAGAGGGTGGTTAGCAAGACGGTAACATTAAATTTCCAGAGGGCTGACTTTGATCTCTTCAGCAGGCTGGTTGGTGAAGTCTCATGGGAGACAGTACTCAAGGGCAAGGGAGCCCAGGAGGGCTGGGAGCTCTTCAAAGGGGTGGTCCTAGCAGCTCAGGAGAAAGCCATCCCCGTGGTCCGGAAAAAAAGCCGGCAGGGGAGAAAGCCAGCTTGGTTGAATAGAGAGATCTTGAGGGATATCAAGAAGAAAAGAAATGTTTATGGCCTCTGGAAGAAGGGACAGGCCTCTTGGGTGGACTACAGGAGGGAAGTGAGATTGTGTAGGGAAAAAATCAGAAGGGCTAAGGCTCAGCTAGAAATTGGATTGGCCAAGTCAGTGAAAGATAACAAAAAATCTTTCTACAAATATATAAATAATAAAAGGCGGACTAGGGAGACCATACAGTCCCTATTGGACACAGAAGGGACAACAGTAACAGGGGATGAGGAAAAGGCTGAGGTACTTAATGCCTTCTTTGCCTCAGTCTTTAGTCGTAAGGAGGGTCGTTCCGCCTGTGTACAAACCCAGGAGCTAGAGGAGCAAAATGAGGCTCCCATGATCCAAGAGGAGGTGGTCAGAGCCTTGCTAGCCCGACTGGACAGTCACAAGTCTATGGGGCCGGACGGGATTCACCCTAGGGTACTGAAGGAGCTGGCGGATGTGCTGGCCAAACCCCTTTCCATCATCTTCCAACAGTCCTGGAAGACTGGGGAAGTCCCACTGGACTGGAGGCTGGCTGATGTTGTGCCCATCTACAAAAAGGGCCGCAGGGAGGACCCAGGAAACTACAGGCCTGTCAGTCTGACCTCAGTGCCAGGGAAAGTCATGGAACAGGTGATCTTGAGTGCTATCATGAAGCACATGCAAGAGAACCGGGTGATCAGGCCCAGTCAACATGGGTTCACAAAAGGCAGGTCTTGCCAGACTAACCTGATCGCCTTCTATGACAAAGTGACCCGGCTACTGGATGAGGGAAAGGCTGTGGATGTGGTCTTCCTGGACTTCAGCAAAGCCTTTGACACAGTTTCTCACAGCGTTCTGCTTGAGAAACTGTCAGCCTCTGGCCTGGACAGGCGCACACTCTCCTGGGTGGAAAACTGGCTGGATGGCCGGGCCCAGAGAGTGGTGGTAAATGGTGTGAAATCCAGCTGGAGGCCAGTGACAAGTGGGGTTCCCCAGGGCTCAGTGCTGGGTCCAGCCCTGTTCAATGTCTTCATCAATGACCTGGATGAAGGCATCGAATGCACCCTTAGCAAGTTTGCGGATGACACTAAGCTGGGTGGAAGTGTCGATCTGCTGGAGGGTCGGGAGGCTCTGCAAAGGGATCTGAACAGGCTGGACCGCTGGGCAGAGTCCAATGGCATGAGGTTTAACAAGGCCAAATGCCGGGTCCTGCACTTGGGGCACAACAACCCTATGCAGTGCTACAGACTGGGAGAAGTCTGTCTAGAAAGCTGCCTGGAGGAGAGGGACCTGGGGGTGTTGGTTGACAGCCGACTGAATATGAGCCAGCAGTGTGCCCAGGTGGCCAAGAAGGCCAATGGCATCTTGGCTTGTATCAGAAACGGCGTGACCAGCAGGTCCAGGGAGGTTATCCTCCCTCTGTACTCGGCACTGGTGAGACCGCTCCTCGAATACTGTGTTCAGTTCTGGGCCCCTCACCACAAGAAGGATGTTGAGGCTCTGGAGAGAGTACAGAGAAGAGCAACAAAGCTGGTGAAAGGGCTGGAGAACAGGCCTTATGAGGAGCGGCTGAGAGAGCTGGGGTTGTTTAGCCTGGAGAAGAGGAGGCTGAGGGGTGACCTCATTGCTCTCTACAACTACCTGAAAGGACGTTGTAGAGAGGAGGGTGCTGGCCTCTTCTCCCAAGTGACAGGGGACAGGACAAGAGGGAATGGCCTCAAGCTCCGACAGGGGAGGTTTAGGCTAGACGTTAGGAAAAAATTCTTTACGGAGAGGGTCATTGGGCACTGGAACAGGCTGCCCAGGGAGGTGGTTGAGTCACCTTCCCTGGAGGTGTTTAAGGCACGGGTGGATGAGGTGCTGAGGGATATGGTTTAGTGTTTGGTAGGAACGGTTGGACTCGGTGATCCGGTGGGTCTCTTCCAACCTGGTTATTCTGTGATTCTGTGATTCTGTGATTCTGTGAAAATGCTTACTGAAGAATATAATGTAAACAAAATTGTGGAAAGGAATAAAAAATAGTATGGTAATCTTACACTTTCACAAGACGGGTCAGGTAAGAAAATACTTAATTTACAAATAAATCCAAGCTTTTAACAGAGCTTTCTATTGGCACAGATATGCAATGAGTTTAACCACATACATGGGAATTTATTATCTTAGTCAATTGAGATCGTTGCTGAGAATATTCTAGATTTCCAGTTTTTCAATTACTTGCAGGAATCTGTATATAGTATAAAGTATAGTTATTTGTAGTAATGGATGTAGGAAAGGTCCTCAGAGAAGAAAACGTGAAAGGATGACATTTTCTCTACTAAATTTGTTATTGTAGCAATGTTTTCTCATTTAAGGATTTTGTTGCATTTTTCAGTCACGTATAGGTTTTACAGAGAAGAGGACCCCAAAACCTTTGATAATTTCTCTTCAGGTTTAGTGTCATGAAGTTCTAAGGCACGATCAACCCTTTAAGACATTATAGTGTCTATATTAGTTCTTCTCTGCCCACAGCCAATAAGCCGAAATCTATGTACCAAGTCCACTCTCCTTTTATTTTCCCTTGGATAAAAGAGAATCCACAAAAATGTTCATACTTTCTTTAAAAAAAGGTAGGTATTTTAAAGTGCAAGCCCTGATTTTTGTTCAGTTTGGTCTAGCTCTGCCAGATGCTTCAGGGGAAGTTGTTTCTTCCCTGTGGTGAATAGAGGCTCCCATTTTGATGACCAGTGTCATCTGCCGCCTGTTAGATGTGCTTATGTCCTATTAGAAAATAACCTAACTAACTGTATACACAAATAACGTAATTTTCACAGTGGAGGAGACTTTAAATATAAACTTATGTGTTAGTTTTATGGATATTTTTACTACTTCTTTCCAGAATACCTTACTGCATCACTGACACAGGTATTTATTCATGGAAATGCATTCAAGCTCCTAAACTTGTGTTTTGCCTGTGCATCACATAAAATATGCCCGACTGGCACCCAGGAATGAATCTCTGTCAAGGAGGAAGCTTCATCTATTCTACAATCATGAAGCAAGAAATTTTCTAGTGCCAGGGTAAAATATGTCTCCTTGGCATGCACCACAAATTCCAGTATCTCATCCTAACTTCTTTCACCTAACACAGATTTTACAAGACATTGAAATATCAATGAGGGTTCTTCCTGTGTATACTTCTCTGCACCAGAGTTGCAGAGCACAGGGTTTTTTTTTAAAGGCCGCATAGATAGTCTGACAAGACTTTTTGCAGTCAGGCTTAGATGTCTACAGTTTTGATTAATAAATGCAATCTAATTTTACATACTCTCATTCTGCATAATGGAGAAAAAAAATTACGTTATTTGTGTATACAGTTAGTGCATCTACTAAATGAACCACCTGACTGTAAAATAGACTTCTAAAATAAATTGAACAAACTATTTTAAAATCACAGAATCACTAGGTTGGAAAAGACCTTAGAGATCATAAACTCCAACCATATCTGTTCACTACTAAATTATGTTCCTAATCACTTCACCTACCCATCTTTTAAATACCTCCAGGGATGGTGACTCAACCACCTCCCTGAGCAGCCCATTCCAGTGCTTGATAACCCTTTCTGTGAAGAAAATTTTCCTAATGTCCAATCTGAACCTTCTGCTGGTGCAACTTGAGGCCATTCCCTCTTGTCTTATCACCTGGGAGAAGAGACCAACACACACTTCACCAAAACCTCCTTTTAGGCAGATATAAACAGTGATAAGGTCTCCTCTCAGCCTCCTTTTCTCTAGGTTAAACAACCCCAGTTCCTTCAGCTGCTCCTCATAACATTTGTTCTGCAGCCTCTTCATGAGCTTTGTTTCCCTTCTCTGGACACACTCCAGGATCTCATTGTCTTTCTTGTACTGAGGGGCCCAAAACCGAACATGGTACTTGGGGTGCAGCCTCACCAATGCTGAGTACAGGGTCAGAATCACTTCCCTGGTCCTGCTGGCCACGCTGGTGTATCAAACAGGACAAGATGCCAGTGGCCTTTGTGGCCACCTGGGCACACTGCTGGCTCATTTTCATTATAGTATATAATTGACTGTATTTTTCTGTTTAGTTGTAAAGACACTCAGACCTAGGAATAAACAGAAAGATCTTTAAACTGCAATAAGGTAAATCTAATCCTCAGCATCTTGGAAAATATCAAATAAAGACTTTATAAAATATATCTGTTTTCCCTAAGTGTGCACTTTTTTGATGCTAGTCGTGAAGGATTTTAACCAAGATGAATGACTTGAAGTATTTTTATTTTTAGACTGCTACTATGTTTATTTCTGTGGTTTCTGTGCAATAGTAAGTATCCTTTATACATTTTTGCAATGTGTGAAAAATATTCCACCCACAGTCTGAACACCGTGTTATTGACACAAGTACTGTGAAAGTTACACCAAGGACAAATTACTTCCTCTGTTTTGTTTCATATTCCTACATCTTAATGCCAGTTGTTACTTTTATGAATGTTTTTAAGTTTATTAAAATGAAGTGGCCACATTTCCCTCTTTTTCCTTATTCTTTATTACCACTGTATCTTCTCTCCCAGCAGGTGTTTCTCCGTTGTGCCCTACTTTCCGCTCTGCACTTACTCTCTCTTCTCCCAGGCACATTACCCTTCCAAGAGCTGCTAATCTAAGGTGCCCAAGCCTTTGCTACAAATCTTCCATTTAAATCTATTTATGTTTTTTGCTGTTGCATTCATTCACCTCATCAACTGAAATTTTGTTTGCACTTCTCTGTTTTATCACCTGTCTAGTGCAACTTTCATCTGTTTTTCAGTTGTTGCATACCCGTATCTAACAGTCAAATTGCCTGTAGCTGGTTATTTTCCTTGTAGCTATTTTGAGCTTAATCACATAGAGAACCATTCCCTCGGCTTGCCAGCCCTAATAATGAATGTAGTGTTCTCTTATGAACTCTGTAGAGGTAGCCTCTTTCTCAGAAATTTCATTTAAGAGTGTCTTTCCAGGGAGTTATTTTTTCCACATCCCAACATCAAAAGTCTCAAGTAATCTGTCTAGAATTTGTTTTCTGTGGGCTTCCTCAAATATTTTTCCTTTGGGACTCAACTTTGCACTTACCTCAGAGCCTGCTAGGAAGAACTTGGTTATCTTTATTCACCAGTCTCATCCTCTGCAGTGTTTCCAGTGTCTAATTGCACAGGCTGATTGCTTCTGGTGTCAGTCTGAATATAAGACAGGCCACTATTGCATGTCTTGCACTAGACTGATTGCAGGAGTGGGGACCCTAGAGGAAAAAGCAAATGAGATTTGATTAAGACTCTTTTAATGCATGTGCTAATCTCAGAATTTCAGCTAAGCAAGAAACTTAAATCTATGTCCCTCACTATTTTAAAGGCATAGATCATTACTTACCTCGCCATTCATGCCACTATACAAATAATACATAGTTGACAGATTGGACACATTTATTAGATAATTATAATCTAAATATTTATTCTTGGGTCTTACTCATTTTCCAGTCCTGTTGAAAATTTCATGCCTTTTGATCTGCTTATGGGATGCAGTCCGTGGAAGGAAATATTTTAAATTTAATTTTCATAATAAATGCAAGCATAATAACATGACTAATTGCATTAAAATAAATCTCCTATTTTAAAGTTCTTCACTTTCTAGCATTTTATTTTCAAAGTCTTCATTCTAACCCTGACTTTAGCACAGACTGGAGATATTGTGGATTTAATTAGATACACCACTTCCAGCTATTCCCTCTCAACACATATATTCCATGTATATTATTGAATTTACAGGAAATGCAAAGCTGCATAAACTGTACTGAGTTTTAGGTTCTATAAGTATATTTGGGATACTGAAGTTTTATACAGTGAGAGGTTTTGTGTGATTAACAGATCACGAGTATCTGATTTCATGAAATCTGATTTCAAGAATAATATATTGAGAATATGAACAACACTTTTGTTCATTCTTCAAGGAGATGCTACCATCTGAATCCAATTCTGTACCATGAACTTTGGTGAGCTGGTGAAAATTACAGATTAAGTTTCTCTCTCCCAGGTGTAATATAATTCTCCTTGCTTTGAACTATTTTCTTTTTGGATTATTAAAACTGCTTGTTTATTCTTGCCAAACTTCTACTGGAGAAGGTAAAATAAAAAGAGACGTGATATTCCTGAGGATTATAATATATATGAAGCTGACATTTGCAGACATTAGTAAAGTAACAAGGAGGGATGCGCTTCTCTGCTAGTTTAGGTAGAATGCAGGATTTGCACTGAGGAAAATACACAGGGACCCCTAGTAGGTCTGAGAAAGCATGAGTGCAATGGCAATATTACAAATCACGCTTCCCAGCTCACTACAGTGAATATCTTCTCAGTAAGGGTACTGTTCACCTCTATTTGGCCCTGGTTGAGCAATCTCTATTATTCTAGTATGAATAATTGTCTCTTTGAGGACTATATGACTCGGTACTGAGTTCAACTTCCCCTTTATTTTCCTTTTCCATCAGTGACTCCTCGTACTCCCTGTCCTTACTCTCCTCCACTGTCACCTTTGCATATTTTGTCTTTTGCTCCTGATCTAATCTCATAATTATTATCTGCATGTGGCTTTGCTAAGGCCATATTTAGGGAGGTTTATCATCTTAGAGTTTGATAGAATATCCCATCATTCTGCCACAGAGCTCGGGTGAAAAATGGTGTACGAATGAGATTTTTTGGAAATTACACAAATGAGAGACTTCTGTCAAAGACCCATGATCCCTGTCTTCTAAACTAGCATGTGTGCTGTCTGGTTCTTCTTAAACAACCATGACTTTATTTGTAAATGGAAGTTCAAGCAATACTCAGCTTTATTAAAGGTGTGAATTACTGCAATAATAACATCAAATCAGGATACTACACGGAGGATTGCCTGCAGGAAATACTGAACTAAAATAAAACCAGGACTAAACACTGCAGAAATTTGAATCTTGGTTACTTTTAATTCAGTGATAACTGAATTAAATGATTTGTCTAGCCAAGGAAGAGGGGGAACAAAAGCTGTGATTAATTTTTTCCCTTACAAACATTTTCCAAGTTGATTGCAAACGTTTGGGGTTTGAAATCAGAAAAACCTAGGAAGTCACATGACTTTTCCAGAAACTATATTTTGTCACTCAGGCCAGACAAAATTGCTTTGAAACTAAAAACTGCATACTTCACATCATTTCTTTCAGGTTTTGAAAGTCTGCATTAGATTTATTTTGATGGAAAACTTGTCACCTTCACTTTTACTCAGTTTTTCCATCTGAGAAGTCAAGACTAGTTCAAGTTACAAACTGAACAAGCTTTGTGGTTTGATTAATTTATGTTTCCTTGTGATCATGCTAAAACCCCACCACACTATTCAAAAGATTCAGTCAATGAGAACTACATGTCAGAATGAAGTGTAGGGGAATTATGTGTTAGATTACATTGACAAATCGACCTGCACTTTACCTTATCTACTTAGTGATACCAGGGGATCACATTCACATCCATCAGCACAAATTAAAACCATCATTTACCAGTTATTTCTCAAGACAGTTGTGTTTGTTTGGTTTAATTGGCCACATTTGTCTGTCTAACTTAAGTGCAGCCATAAGTCAAAGACATTTTTACTGCCTTAAAGCAAAACTGTACATGACTTAATGCAGGCAGAATACTTGCAGTGATATTCAGAAAATAGATCATCTGAACCACTGAACAAGATCCAGCAGCATGTAGGGCACATGGCATTTTAACAGGGAATTAACAACAGCTCCCATTTATGCACTAGCATTGCCAGCTTCTCACACAGGCTCACAGGTGCCTGGCTTCTTCTTCCAGGTGCCTCCCTGGTACAGACAATCATAACCAGTCACATGTGAAAAGTGCCCTATATTATCTCATTCACAAAAGACCCTCCACACTTGTACTGAAACACCTCACTAAACATGTTTTTTCTAACGCTCATTCTGCTCTCCGGGGAAGTCTGCTGTTACATTTCAGGCCTGGTTTCTATCACTATAGTCGTAATCAAAGTTATTGCTTCATTCTGAGAGTTTAAAGCATTTGTTAAACATCGCTAATGATGCATGGCTGCATGAAAACTGGATTCTTCGTATCAAATTTCAGGTGGAGAATCTGAAAACCTATTTCAGTAACAGCCTCAATGCCAACAGACACATCATAAAACCTTTCTGCTTACTGCTAACAGCAGTGGGTTTAGAAAGTTCCCCTTCCCCAACTAAATTCAAGAGTGAAAGTAATTTTGGCTTTAGTGATCAACAGTGATCCATATTCCTAAATAAGAAAAGTACTTCTTTGGGGGCTTAAATATGGGAGAGGGAGTGAGAGAGCAAGAGACAAGAAGAGGTAGAGAGATTACCTCCTTTTTTTTCATTTATTGTCTAGCAAGACAAGAAGCAAGTACAAAGAACATGACATGAAAATTCAGAGGAGAGGGTTAGTTCCTGGCTCAGACTGATGCTTCTTTAAACCCTGAGAAAATTTGAGTCTCAAGCCCTTATCTGAATTCCCATCTTATAACTGTGGTGCTGGAAGGATAAATTTCTTTGAGGTTGGACAAGACCATTTGGGACCAGTAAGGAAAAGCTCCATCCTTATAAGGACAATCACACTTAAAATCAAGTACTTGTAAACAGTAAATCCCTGGTTAACAACCACAAAGGGAAGCAATAAGACAAAGATATTTCTTCCCAGAATCTATCATAAAAGTAAGTGGCAGGTACTTTACAGTGTGTAAATAACCATTTTCATGTTTGAAATCTCTATGAGCACATACAAAGGCTTACGGTCAGTCAAGAAGCTTACAGAAGAAAACAGTGGTACTGAGCAGAGCAAATGATGGGTTCAAGGACTTGCTTAAAACCTTATTTCTTACAAAGAAATGAAACCAATTTCATTCTATTGCGCTTAAAACGTAGCGATCTTTTTATACTGGTTGCCCATATTCCAGTGCAGTGGATAGACACAGTTATTTTCAAATGGCAGAGTACTCTGTCTTGAAGTGAATGACAAGAGCCTGCAGTTTGAGCTATCTGGTGGACATGCCTGTCTCTCCATTCACCACAGAAAGTGCTTAGGCGACCACCTAAGAGTGCATGCCCTAGCTTTTAGATGGCTTCTGTTTAAGGAGATGAACCATGACCCTGATCACTATTTTGCAAGCTTCCAAAAGGAGAAAATCTTGCTGAGCCATCTATTTATAAAGTAATTTGAACCTTTCTCTATCAATATCTTGTTGTTCAGCACCTGACAACCAGAAGGTAAAGTTTCACCATTTCTGTCTTTCAATATCACTACAGCTTTATTTTATGATTTATGTGTTGGCCATTTGACTAGTATAGAATCATAGAATCATAGAATCACCAGGTTGGAAGAGACCCACTGGATCATCGAGTCCAACTGTTCCCATGAATCACTAAACCATGCCCCTCAGCACCTCATCCACCCGTGCCTTAAACACCTCCAGGGAAGGTGACTCAACCACCTCCCTGGGCAGCCTCTGCCAGTGCCCAATGACCCTATCCGTGAAAAATTTTTTCCTAACATTCAGCCTAAACCTCCCCTGGTGGAGCATGAGGCCATTCCCTCTCGTCCTCTCCCCTGTCACTTGGAAGAAGAGGCCAGGTCCCTCCTCTCCACAACTTCCTTTTAGGAAACACATAGAGTGACGCAAGAGAAACTGTGTCAGTACTCAGCTTAAAAGTTTTGAAACTCTGTTCAGATTCATGAACCTTTTCAAGCAAATCTGAAGCAATGTTGTATCAGGTTTAAGAGCCAATCAGTCAGTGCTGTGAATAGAAACACAATGTTGCACAACTAGGAAGACCATATGATTTACAACACCCATTTTCAGGAAGAATTCTGTTTAACTTGAAGTCTGAGCAGTTTCTTGTTATTACTGTCAATGTCTGACAACAAAGAGAAGCAGCTTAATCCTAAATGAAACTCCTCCCATCCCCATCTCATCCGAGACAAAATTCAAAGAACCAAAAATTATAAAATGAGGCAAGAAAGTTTTTGGCCTTATTTTCACACAAGAGCAATGCACTGTTTATAGCTGTTACTCCTTCTGGCTTCTAGACATATTCTTTGCACTCATACTAAAATAATGAACAGCTATATTTACATTTTTCAGTTTTTTAGTACTACAGCATTGTACATTACTACCAAAAAGTCAGAAAACATTAGGTTCAAAATCATCCTCCTGCCCTAGAAAATCCTTCCAATTCTCATTCATCCAAGAGCAGGAGAGAAAGTGTGTGTGTGTGTGTGCGCGCGCATGTGTGTGTGTGAAGCTCACACCATATCTCATTTAGGTGTTCAGCAGCTAAGGGGACAGTGTAAGATCCAGAGATCCTAAGTCCAGACAGATGCCAGTTGCATTCAGCAGGTTTTTTTACTGAATAAAAAAGGGGCTTTACATTTCACATCCCCGTTGATCTCTAGCATTGCAGAAGTATCAGACAAAGGGAGAAGACGTATTATTGAAAGATTAAATACTTCTAGGTCAAAGTCAGCTTTCTAAATTTGATGGGTAACTCCAGTGTATCCTGCTCATACTAGTGCGGTGAGATAGGGAAACATTGTACTGTGCATATAGGACACTAGCTGCATAAGGTCTGGAGATGAAAAGCAAGATCAAATTACAAGCTCAGCGAGTGATCTCCATGGAAAATAAACAAGTATTGCATTGTCTTATCAAGACAGTAACTTACATTCTGCACTAAGTGGCTGAAGGGATAGTCAGATCTATGCCCTGGACAGAACATTTAAATGTTGCAGACGCACAGACGTAATATCGATAGGTACTTTGATCTCTTCTGCTTCACTCCTGTGCCCTACATGTTAAAGCCTGCACCACAGAGAAGATTGAACAAGCAATCACTTTCAGACTGGCAAGAATTTGTCAGCCTATAAAATACAGGGAAGCTGTGGGTTGATCTTACGTGCTCCTCACATTTCTATTTATTTACACCATGAGATACAGATTCTCTTGTTCACACCCTTTTTCCTAAACATTTATGAGCTAGTCAAGGATCTGAGAACATCTCAAAGTGAAAAGTGACACTAATATCTCAGAAGGAAAGTTTAAGGCAAGGGTCGTAGCAAGAGCTCTGTTGGAGTCAGAAAGTGATCTATGTCATATGGTCTAAGGAATATAGAGATACTATTCTGTTATTTCTATAATATTTTTTAAAAGTAGTCAACTGTGGCTCACTGCTGTTTTTTACTGTTTTTTTACAGTTTTTTACTTAGTGTAAAATAATTCAATGCTTTTTTGTTTGTATGTGCAAAAATAATTTATCAATAGTGATAAAATGAGAAATGTTCAGTGATTCCAACTTAAAATCCTTGTTCCAAATGCTGTGTAGTTTGGCAAGATATCAACTGGTGTCCCTTTCTCCATCTAAACTTTGACACTGATGACTAGATCTTGCAGATCCCCAAACTAACCATAGCACAAACAGTTCATGTTTTCTTTAGAGATAAACTCATAAATGCACTACATTGCCACCAAATTAATCTCTTTTTTGTTTATATAAATGTTAAGATATAATCGCTCATTCCACTGAAAGCATCTCAAAGACAATTCATGAACTATTAATCGTCGACTCATAGAATCATAGAATGGTTTGGGTTGGAAAGGACATTAAAGATCTTGTAGTTCCAACCCCCCTGCCATAAGCAGGGGCACCTCCCACCAGATCAGGCTGCCCAAGCCCCATCCAACCTGGCCATGAACACCTCCAGGGATGGGGCAGCCACAGCTTCCCTGGGCAACCTGTGCCAGTGCCTTACCACCCTCATTGTGAAGAATTTCTTCCTAATGGCTAATCTTAAATTTAAAACCATTCCTCCTCATCCTTCAGGTGCTGCAAGGTCACTAAAAGGTGCCTTCTCTTCTCCAGGCTGAACAACCCCAACTCTCTCAGCCTGTCCTCATATGGAAGGTGCTCCAGCCCTCTGATCACCTTTGTAGCCCTCCTCTGGACCCGTTCCAACACGTTCATATCCTTCTTATTTTGCGGATTCCAGAACTGGACACACTGCTCCAGATGGGGTCTCTCACAGGAACATCATGGAAGGGGAGAATCACCTCCCTTGAAATGCTGGCCAAGCTGTTTGGTTGCAGTCAGGATACAGCTGGCCTTCTGGGCTGTGAGCGCACGTTGCTGGCTTATGTTGAGTCTGAGAAATTATATCCAGTTCCAGATTTCTAACAGAAGAAATAAAAGAATCACTCAGTGTTTTGCTGTGGTTCTCAGATCTGGACCATAATATGGAGCTCAGTTAACATCACATCCAGGATGCATGAAATGAACATTATTGGAGTACTGGGAATGTGCCACACAGATAACTCTACACTCTACTTCCAACCTACTTGATCATCACTTATTCCATGGTAAATGATGGGTTGGACTTTTTATTAGTATATATAGTTGCACATGAAACTTATATATAAAACTTTCTAAGGTTAACTACGTAATCTGCCCAAGGGACTATGTTTACTGAAGAATAACAATGAAGTCCAAAGTTACACACACTCATCTTGACATTATTTGTGTTTGTAAAAAAAATAGTTCATAGTCTATTTCTTTTATGATCTTTTTAATACAGGTCTAATTTTGATAAATTTTAGAATTTCTCATTAACACCTTTAATGAGGTGATGAGATTTATTCTTGACAAAGTTTATATTTTATTCTTTGCCCAACATCTTCATATAAAAAGTATTTTGGTTCACTTTAACTGCATGCATAGTTAGACGTTTGCTCAATTCTGTACAAGATTTACTCATAGAAAATCTTCTGCAAGGAAAATCCGAGGAAAGAATCAGTGGAAACTAGACATGTAGAGAGAGACTAAACTTTTGTGTGTACTGAAGTGAAGGAATATAGTGAATGCATGACAAGGGGAATGAAATGAACATCACTTATTTCAGTTGGCCTTAAAAAAAAAAAGCATAGTCCAGAGTTCTCGGCTCCACTTTTGTAAAATACAGTCCCAGGTATATATTTGCATTAAATTATGACTTTGCTCTAAAGTTCTGCCATGTGAGATAGCATTTTTGGCTCTGCATCACCGAATTCCAGTTGCTTTCCAGCACAAACATAATGACTTTGCAAGTAAAAATATTTTTTTTCCAGTTACTAGTATGGCAAACACTTTAGGAACTGTAAACTCAGGCTATTACAGACATATGGTAGCTGGCCTGATGAAAAGATTCACTTTATTCTCTTTCTCTAAAGCTTCTTACCTTCTCTTAAGAGTACCATTGCGGCCACTGAATAACAGATCTTACAGTCCTGAAAAGGATGTGGTGATAAAACCTGAGCCAAATCTTCTGTTAACGAAGAACATAAAACAGGATGAAATATCAGGACAAAATACACATGAAGAGTCATATAAAGAATAGGAATCGGAAAAAAATCCCTTCTGCCCATTTCAGACATTCAGCAGCCAGTCTTTCAGCTTCTTGAATTAGTAAAATCATATGTAATCCTTCAGGAATGCAGAAGACTCTCTTCCTTAGCTTTCATTCTTCTATAGAGAGAAAATCTCATGGAAAAAAATGGTGATTCCTACATTCAGATCTTTATTTCTCAGTAAAGATAATGTTTATTAAAGATCCATTTGTTGATACAAGAAGATAAAGGCCATTCTAAGACGTAATTCCCGGTCTTTTATCATGAAAATACTCTTGAAAGTTTCTGGTTCAGATCTCAGTCTCTGTCTTTTGCTATCACATGGTGTGACTAACTGTCCCCTCTGAACACTCATGTGTTTAGTAGTTTGGTAGTCTGGCCCTGTGATTCCAGTAAAAATCTCAGTTCCAGTCTTCCTAGTTCAGGAGGCCTTGCCAGTTATGACTAAAAGGTCCTAGATGAGAAGAAGAGCTTGAGGTAACACACCTCACCCTGTTTATAGCCTGCTGTCGGGAAAATTGAGCCTAGAATCTTGATGCATTCTTTAATTCACCAATAACAAATGACAAGACTACAAGCATTAAGGAGGGAACAAACCCCGACATTATCTTTGTCACACATACTGCTTTACCACAATTCTTGCTTGTCTAAGCATAGTTGTGTCTTCTCAAAATCACATTAGACTTCTGACATATCTACGCAGTTTCTTTTCAAATCAACTGAGGTGATTAATCTAAAAAGCTGTTGAGGCTGGGGTAATGTCTTCACAATATCTGTTATGTAAATTTTGTTACCAGTGTTTTTACCTCTACACGCTGCTCAAATCAGAATCCGCTTACATAACACAAAAGATTCTGGAAATCAGACCCTGTTGAGAGTGAACAGATGGAGCCATTTCTACTCTTTTGCCTCAAGTATTTCCTATGCCCTTGTGTTTTTTTTTCTTGGCTTTGTGTAAAATAGGGCCCTTCAAGTTAAAAAAAAATCATTACAACTATAGACTTCACCTGACTATCTTCATGACTTACGTTAATTAACTATCTGCAAACTTATCACGTCCTTGAATTTCCACAGAGCTGCTCTTTTATTCGTGTGTGTTCTGAAATGAGGTTTCATATTATTTTGCTGCTGCTCTGAGCAAGTTCTGTCATTTATCTAGCAGGGTCAAAGGTCTTGCTTGTCTGTTTGCCCTTCTTCCTTCCCATTTCTGCCAGGTTTTCCTTAGTTCAGTGTATTTTTAATCAAATGATTTTTTTAAGTACCTGAGCTTGAAGAGCCACAATCTCTTAGCTGAAACTAAGCCTAACACTAGCTAAGATGAAATAGCCAAAAACCATTAAAAACGAGGTGCATAAGTATAGCTAGGCTCAAAGAAAGGTTTTACTACACTCTTGCCTCCTCATTACGTGTCCGATCACTTGCTTATTACGTGTCTTGTCACATTAAATAATGACTCCAAGCAGTCACATCTAACAATGATTTTCTGACTTGTGCATCACTGAGCCAGGTAGAAAATAGAGCAGAACATATCATGCTTCGTGGTTTCATATAATAACCATGTTATTTTCAGAGTCTTTCTTTTGTCATGGTGTTGTGACTCCTGTTGTACTGAACTCTGCAAGTGCAGCCAAGAAGACTGTAGCCTTTAGGGAGCTTATAGTTTTTTGAGCACAGTAAGTGTAATAAAGGAACCCAGTCAGATTACCCAAGGTGTATTTGAGTCAAGTATTAAACACTGGGATTTCTTATTCAGACAAACCCACACAAGCTTCATAAGAGATAACATTCTCAAATAGTTGCTTTTTGGATAAAGTTCACTTTCTGCAGAAGGCTTTCATTTCCCTGATATACTAATTTGTGTGATTAATAATGTAAATGTCTGGTTTTCAGATTAGAAAAATCCATGTGAAAATTGGATTTGTACTGCAAACAAAAAAAATAATATATTGTTTTTTAGATTTTAATTTCAGCAAATTCTATAAGAAACACCATCACATTTTCCATATATGTACAATACCAGTAACTATGCTCTCATAAAAACAAATTACATCATTTCTAACAGAGTAATTTTGAGTTTCATTTAACTCTTCACTTTCAAAATTATATAAAAAAATAAATATCTCCAGTCTCTTTCACAGGCTGATAAAAATTCTGAAGTTCTTTCATACCTTTGTTTCTTCCTCTCTTTCTTCTAGATTTGTGATCAGTGCTCCTCAGCATAATATGAGATATGTAATACGTATAGAAGAATGCATAGGAGGAACAGCAAATGTTCTTCGCCCTGCCCTGGTTTCAACTGTGATATAATCAATTATCTTCCCATTATATGCTGTGTTTTGGAGTCAGCGTGAGAATAATGTTGATAAAACATATCATTTTAGTTGTGCTATGCAATATTTATGTTTGGCTGGGATAGAGTTAATTTTCTTCCCAGCAGCTGCTGGGTTGTTTTGATTTAGTTAGAGAAGAGTGTTGGTAATACATTGATGTTTTCAGTTCCTACTAAGAAATCAAGGATTTTTCATTTTCCCATGTTTTGCTAGTATACAGGTACAAAGCCAGGACAGCTAGCCCAAACTGGCCAATGGAATATTCCATATCTTAGCATCATGCTCATTATGAAATAACAGTTTGGCTAGAGTGGTATTGGTAGGCAATCCAGGTTCTGCGTTCAGTGCTCTGCTCTCTCCTACCACTGTGCTCACGGCACTCATTGGGCTCATTGCTATCATTGCACTTGATGAAATCACTGCTTGGGGTGGGATAATTATCAGGCAGTGAGCAGCTGTATTTTAATTACTGATATTGTTATTATTATCTCTTTTATTGTTCTATTAAAACTACCTTTATCTCAGCCCAAGAGTTTTCCTTTTCTTTTCTGATTCTCCTCCCCATCCCACTGAGTGGAGAGGGGTGAGAGAGCTGCTGTGTACTAGTTAGCTGCTGGCTAAAGGCTGACTATGACAGGTCTCTTGACGGTCTTATCAGATCCATAAAATTTCATTTGGAGTAATGCGGTGACAAGAACATTAGCTATTCATGCTTACAGCAAATATTTCTAGCTCACAAATTGTAAAATATAAACAAAATTTCAGTATTGGATGAAGCATCAGAGAATAAAGCATGTGATCTCAAGAGATGCTCTCTCTTAATTGTTATGGATCTTAAAAGAAAATACAGTATTCCTCTGGAAACTGAAATAGTTTCCTGAAAACTGTCATATTAGAAGAACTGAGCAATTCTGGAGACATATTATCAGGTGTAGACAGTGAAACTGCATCACTTCCAATTACGCTTTTCAGCAAGACCAATAGACTGATAGAGGATGAATGGTCCGCATACTAAAATGTCTCCATTTACTGCCTCTTTCCTGTGGGCCTTGATTAAGACTGAAGTTAAGAAACAACATGGTTTCCATAATCAACAAAAATGTGATGAAAGGCAGTTTTGTATTTTATTCTTTCCAGATGCAGCCAGTACCATGACAATGTTGTCACAGTGCCAATTAGATATCTGTACCCAATAGAGAACTGCTTGTTTCATGAGACACTAGTCAACATTGAAGACACTCTCCAGTGGAAAATGGTGCAATATTCAAGAATGTTGCTGTGAAAACTCTTGTTCCATCTTAAAGCACCAATACGTCATAGCCAATGCAGAGAAGGAGACTGGTTTAAATTGGATTCCATAAAAAACCCACAAATTGGTCATTTTACAAGAGAAGACATGTTTTATCTGTACAAGCAGAATACAAAGTTAAACTAAAATTTTCAGTAGCAATGACCATAAAATATATCCTTTTTTGCAAGTAACCACAGACCTTCTGAATGAATTTCAGGATTTATTCAATCTTACCTGAAGGGTAAGTTGAGAGATTTGTTCTTTCTTAGACTAACAAGGAAAAGGAAGAAAAATTACTTTGTTTTATTGAAATGACAAATTAGAATAAACTTTATTTTAGGAGAGATGTGAGATAATTAAGTGGTGATATGAAAATAGTAAGCTTAACCTCCTTTGAGTCTGTTTTCTCTTAACCTCTTAACCATGGCCAGCAGACTCTGCACAGCACTGCCATCAGAAAATTAACAGGTTTAACTTAGCAAAGGGAATGAGATTTGTAGAAAGAGGAGATTAAGGCTGTGTGTGAGAGACTTTTAATCTTCAATAACACTGACGACATAATTTTGCAATGACAGTTTTTAATAAACTAAGGTCAATGCCAGTCCTTCTTTGATTTAAGCACTAAATTCTCAGCTATGCCTTAAAAAGCAATCCTGGTATCTACAGTACTTCTTGCCTCTCAGAGCAGCTAAACTAGTGATATACCATTTTTATCTAAGACTGCCCTCCTTGTTAAACCTTTTGCCTTATTCATGCTTAGGAAAGCTTTGTTTTATGGAATAAATGCCTTGAGTGATACTGCAGCCCAAGTTCAGGTATTGCTCTAGTAGATCTTGAAGTCTGAAAAGTTCATTCTGATCACAACTATGTCATCTGCTGTTGTGGTTCTGTCAGTACTTACTTTCTGCTCAATTTTTAATACGTACTCAAAAGAAGAAATGCTAGCTTCTTCTTAACCTGAGGAACTTCAATAATTGTCCATAGGGTACTCTAGAAACTGTCCTCTCCACTTGTATTAAAGCAGGGACACTCTTCAGTCAAACACACAAGTAACTGGCCATAAGTCACAAAAGTCCTTAGTTTGACAAAGTGATTAGTGTATTTGGCTCACCCTGCATAATGTTTAGGAAGAGAACTAGTATTCTGAAGTGAAAGGAAATGTGCTTAGAGAAGCCGCAAGTACTTCAAGACTATTGTCTCTTTCATACTTTCCTTCTGGTATCTTCTCACTGTCCTGCTTTCCCAATGCGCAAAACACATCAGGGGGCACTCTGGCCTTTCACAGTGCTCCAAAATCTGGGAAACACCACACTGTCTTGGGATCTGGGTCCAAACCCTTATGGATTCACTCACACTTCATTCTCTATGTAACTGCTCTGACTGCTCTGTTTGTAGGCAAAAGGCATGTGGAAGAGACTACTGATGCATTGTCCTTTTTCATCTGTTGCTTCACAGCTTGCAGTTCCCAGCATCCAAATCTTTCCTCACTGTATTAGCTCTAAAAAATAGCACGTGAAATTGTATTTCGCAGAATCTGAGCACTTTTCTTACTGAGATGGTAATAACAGATTAGCACCTCCTTGTGTAAAACTGCTAACACAGGGAGTGTTGAAATGGAGCTTCAGAAAAGGGAGGAGGGAGTGGTAGAGGTGCTGATGAAGTAACTTTGAAAGGGAAGAAAATCACCAATGGGCTGAGAAGGTGGTCAGGAACTGGAAAAGGTTAAAACAACAAAACTTCAGCAAATATTCTATAGCCACCGTGGACACGAAGTAACTTGAAAATGAGATAGCGTCAAACTAATTGGATTATACATGACTTACAGTACAATGCAATAATAAGCGTGCTGTGAGATAGTTGATTAATTCTCAAGCAGCTTTAGCAACTTATTTTCAGATTTGTGTTACTGTAGCTAGCCTGCAGTATTCATCTGTGCTCTGTTAGTGTAAAGCTTGGACATCATTACATTACGCTGTAAATACACTAACAGAAACAGGAAGCTGAAAAATCCTTTTGAATGGAAGAGCTGAATCAATGTTTCAGATTAAAAAAAAAAAAAAGATGCAAAGAGAGGAAATATTAAGAAAGGTCATGACCTGAAGCAGATGATTTCAACAAGGAGGATGGAAAATTCTTAGGACAAGAAGAATAGGGAGGAAGGAGGCGAAAAGAGGTTGTAGAGAGGAGGGTGCTGGCCTCTTATCCCAAGTGACAGGGGACAGGACAAGAGGGAATGGCCTCAAGCTCTGCCAGGGGAGATTTAGGCTGGACATTAGGAAAAAATTCTTCACAGAAAGGGTCATTGTGCACTGGAACAGGCTGCCCAGGGAGGTGGTTGATTCACCTTCCCTGGAGGTGTTTAAGGCACGGGTGGACGAGGTGCTAAGGGGAATGGTTTAGTGTTTGATAGGAATGGTTGGACTCAATGATCCGGTGGGTCTCTTCCAACCTGGTTATTCTATGATTCTATGATTCTATGAAAATCATTCAAGGAATACTCATGAAAGATAAGATGATATATGTTGAATAACAATGTCTGATGAAAGGTTGTTTAAAAGAGGAAGAACAGAAGAGATAGGATGACTGGAAATTGGGCTAATGAGAAAGAAGTAGCCCAATGCTTCCACCAATATGACATTCAAGTGCTGGACTGTGAGAAAAAAAGAAGCTTCCCTTGCAGGAGCAAGTTACATGGGCACAATCTGTTACAAGAAAACCCAAATCTGATATTATTCACATGGTCAATAATCAGGAAATCATGACATTTTTTCTATTAGGTCATCACTTACAGATTTTGTGGTTGCTGAAAAAAGTGAAGCTCAGGTGCACCACGTGGTTTTCAATGAAGTGGAGTTTTCTAGCTTTCTCCAGGAAGCTTGGAAAAATGTAGAAAATTCTTGGGAATTTCCCAGTGCTCCATAGCCAGCAGAAGGTACACTTCATGGGTGGGGAGGGGAGGGGAGGAGAGTGAGAATGAGTCAAGCACTTTGATCTCTTTGCATTCCTAACATTAAAAATTAATTGAAAAAATATGTATTTTGGGGCTGGAACGCTATTACTGGACTTGACTATTTTTTTATTTTGATCTATATATGCTGAGCTATCACTTAATACTGAACTGAGAATGAAAACCCCTCATAACCAGAGCTGTAAATTCCAAGATTCCATTTCAGTGTTCTACCTTAAATTTTTTTCCTCCATTTGCTGCATTAAGACAAAAAGATTTTACAAAATTACATGCTGGGTGTTAAAGAAGAGAAATGTATCCAAGAGACTAACAGTTTGGGTTTTATAGCTATACCATTAGTTTTGTGTAAAGACATGTATTTGAGCTACTAAATAGCTTTCCTGAAAGCATTTCACCTGATATAAAAGGAGTAAGATACATATAGTCTCATGAGCTAATAATGAACTGAACAATACTTGTTAGTTCCTTCTGATATTTATTTTATGTGATGTTGATTTTTTTTTTTAACTATGTGGTTTATGTACATGCAATTCATCAGCAATCAATGTACAAATCCACAGAGTCATAAATTCCAATATATTTCCAATCTGTCAAGGCTTAATGCCAACAAGGAAATTCTTCAGTAATAGGTGTCTAAAAACAAGACCTGAGGGCAAAATACCTTCCAGGAGGCTTCCAGTCAGAAAGGCAAAATGCCAGCATGAAAATCAAATCAATACAGGATCTTAATGTAGTTCCCCATCATCCCCGCTCCCACTCCTCCCTCTGGTGTGTTAACATGTCTCCAGAAGAGAAGACAGTTTAAAAATTCAGCATAAAACTGCATGTAGACAAATATCTGCACTTGAATGAACACACTAGATCATGAACAATCGGTAGTGTATCAGTTGCCCTGTGAGTTCCAACATCAAAATACCCCATTCAGACAATCAAGATAAGCGTAAACAAGCAGGATAACACAAGAATGTTGTTAAAGAAAAGTAACTGCATGTAGTGTGAAAAAAACAGCTGGTTAGAATTCTGGACAATATCCTGAGCTAAATTAAGTAAAGCCAGTGGAATTTTTAGTTCCAGAAAGCTGCTAGAATTTCTCAGCTCATTCCCAGGGAAACACACGCTTCCACATTATTGGTCCCCCTTCATTCTCTCCCCTACTCTAGTGAGATCCTGAGTCTTTCTACCAGACAGAGCAATCAAGGACCTCTAATATCCATTTCTACCCTCTATTTAAAATGAAGATTTGTGTGTTAGTGTGCACTGATGGGGGAATTAAGGTGCTTCTTGCTGGACTGGATTAACCAGTGGCATTGATGACAGTAGTAGCTAATAGAGACCATCCCAACAGGGTATGAGACTGTCAGGAGAGGGGGTCTACACATCAGTGTTTGACTTTATCCTTGTGGATTACACCTGTAGGATTGGTGACATTTATGATGGTATATATGGAAAGATACAATGACATAGAGAAGCAGCAAAATGGCTTTGGCAGAGGCTTTTTGTCTGTGCTGGAAGCCTGGAAATGTTGCTGGCTGCTGGCTGCAGCAACAGCAACTGCCTATAGGCAGACTGCAGTGTATACGGCAGTCTAGGAATAGCATCATTTATCTCCCCTTCTGCTCTGCCATTTCAGCTCTATCACTTAGCCTTCTCCATCCCCAAAACAGGAGTGTCTTGGCTGAAACACAGTGGTAGAATTTAAACTTTGCTTCCAGCTCTGAGAAGCTCTGAGCTGCTATGCTGGCAAGACAGTTTTCTGTGGGACTGCCTAGCGACTACATGCCAAACGATTCTCTCTTTTATTGCATGTGCCAAATAATTCTTTTTGAGGCAATTTACTGCAATTATAACACCGCACAGAATTTGGTTGGGGTATGACATTTTAAACTGTAGAAGGGTTGTAAACTCTGGAAAGCCATGGCAATAATGGAAACAGTGAAGGCTGCCATAATATGCTAATTCTCTTTGGAACCGATACTTACTTTTAAACGGTCTCATTTGCAGCCATAGTGACCCTGCTTGGTTAGGCCGTTCCAGGAAGGGCTCCTATAAAGCATGTGACTTCTTGACATCTGTTTCAAATTTATTTTATTTTCTGAGCAGACTGAGCTAGTGTCTGTTCAGATTAAAATAGCAACCAGAACAGGTTTTACCTACATTTAGACTTACATTTTTGACAGCTTAATCCTCTGTATTTCTGGAGGGGTTTTTTAACTGGTTTACTTTGGAGGAGTGAGTACAGGTAATCTGTCTGGAATCAGGAAACGACCATCTGAAATTGTAACAGGAAGCATACTTATAAGACAGTTTCCTCTCAATTGACAAAAATAAATGAAAAACCTAAATATTTTTTTGTTTCCTTCTTTAAAAATGGATCCAAGTGCATGAATTTCCATTGTGTATTCCTGTAGAATTGCATCTCACTGATTGTGCAATAATTAGAGGGCAGTCTTTTATTTTAGCTTTTAATAAAACCTCACAACACTAATGTTTTTCACTTTATTTTATATGCAGCAGGAAATGATATAAAAGCACTTCTCAAAAATGTTATAGCTGCAATTTTGAACATTAAAATTTAAAAAATGCAAAAGTGAATTTTACTCAATTATCTATACCTTATTCCTGTCAGTATCTTCCATCTAATAACTGTTGCCGAAGTTTCCAAAGAGCTTTGCAGCAGTAAGTTTGTGAGATGAAGCCAGTAGGGTCAAGAAGCAACTGTAAAGATAGAAGCAATGGAAGGAATCTTCTATGACAAAGTGACTTGGCTACTGGATGAGGGAAAGGCTGTGGATGTGGTCTTCCTGGACTTCAGCAAAGCCTTTGACACAGTTTCTCACAGCATTCTGCTTGAGAAACTGCCAGCCTCTGGGCTGGACAGGCGCACACTCTCCTGGGTGGAAAACTGGTTGGATGGCCGGGCCCAGAGAGTGGTGGGAAATGGTGTGAAATCCAGCTGGAGGCCAGTGACAAGTGGGGTTCCCCAGGGCTCAGGGCTGGGTCCAGCCCTGTTCAATGTCTTCATCAATGATCTGGATGAAGGCATCGAGTGCACCCTTAGCAAGTTTGCGGACGACACTAAGCTGGGTGGAAGTGTGGATCTGCTGGAGGGTCGGGAGGCTCTGCAAAGGGATCTGAACAGGCTGGACTGCTGGGCTGAGTCCAATGGCATGAGGTTTAACAAGGCCAAATGCCGGGTCCTGCACTTGGGGCACAACAACCCTGTGCAGTACTACAGACTAGGAGAAGTCTGTCTAGAAAGCTGCCTGGAGGAGAGGGACCTGGGGGTGTTGGTTGACAGCGACTGAACATGAGCCAGCAGTGTGCCCAGGTGGCCAAGAAGGCCAATGGCATCTTGGCTTGGATCAGAAACGGTGTGACCAGCGGGTCCAGGGAGATTATTCTCCCTCTGGACTCGGCACTGGTGAGACCGCTCCTCGAATACTGTGTTCAGTTCTGGGTCCCTCACCACAAGAAGGATGTTGAGGCTCTGGAGCGAGTCCAGAGAAGAGCAACAAAGCTGGTGAGGGGGCTGGAGAACAGGCCTTATGAGGAGCGACTGAGAGAGCTGGGGTTGTTTAGCCTGGAGAAGAGGAGGCTGAGGGGAGACCTCATTGCTCTCTATAACTACCTGGAAGGAGGTTGTAGAGAGGAGGGTGCTGGCCTCTTATCCCAAGTGACAGGGGACAGGACAAGAGGGAATGGCCTCAAGCTCCGCCAGGGGAGATTTAGGCTGGACATTAGGAAAAAATTCTTCACAGAAAGGGTCATTGGGCACTGGCAGAGGCTGCCCCAGGAGGTGGTTGAGTCACCTTCCCTGGAGGTGTTTAAGGCACGGGTGGACGAGGTGCTAAGGGGAATGGTTTAGTGATTGATAGGAATGGTTGGACTCAATGATCCGGTGGGTCTCTTCCAACCTGGTTATTCTATGATTCTATTCTATGATTCTATGAATCCACTACCTGGTCTCTGGAGGCCAGGGCGGCACCAGCATTGTCCTGAAAGGAGTTGCTGTGGTTGAGGCAAAAGTTTTTCTGATTTACAATGTCCGCCTACAGATCTCATTAGACTTCTGCTCCTCTGTGATGGCTGTTGCAATCTAAGACCTGCTTCTCTAAAGAAGAGTTAATTAGAAACAGCATGGAACCTTTTAGAAGCTGAGCACTTCTAATGTTTTCACTTGCTTACTTTGGGATTTATAAAGGGCTGTAAATGCAAACTGATTACAAACTGCTCCTTTGTTGGTTACTGGGACACAAACTCTCCTAGACACAGGCCTCAAGTGAGAGTAGAATTAGGAGCTATGGTCCTTTGCGTGATGTACACCTTTACTGAATCTGCTTGTTTGTTTGAAACAAAACTGTATCAACATGGTGAATATTTTTAAATAAAAATTTAGCAATAAATATAATTGCTAAAAACACAGAGTGATAAGAGGTACTAAATTCCAGGATGTTCCAGAGTATGTGTCCATCTTTCTGGTATCCAGAGAAAAAAAGAGCTGCCAAGAGCTAGTCCCCATCCTGTCCCACATATTGATGCAGAACTCCAGAATTCAACTAATAGTTGGTTTCAGTATACATATTAGATCATTCCCAGATCACCTTTGTCTCTAGACTATATCTTTTATAACCTTTGTCAGACACCTGCTTCTTTAGATTTAGAGGCTGACAGGCCATCTAGCCCAAATCCTGGTACTATGGTTTAACAGGTTAAGTATTACTTTCTGGCTTACTCCTAACTAAAGACACTGATGAAATAAGAAGTTTTCAACCATTTGTTCATTTTGTGCAAAGAAGCCCGGAATTCAGTTGGCTTCTGGTCTAAATTTATTAAGAGCTCACACCTCAGCTGGCGACTGTCCTGCCCTCTAAGTGCCACTTTACTCCAAGGAGGATGGGATGTTGCCACTGCAACCTCTCAAGAGGACCTTCTCTTTTCTAATTTAATTGTAATCTTGGATGAATTTGAATGTGGGAAATAAACCATTTGGAGTTTTCCATACATTTTTCCTGTTGGAAACTCTGGTGACTCTGGCTGTTGCTCAACTTATCTTTATCACTAACATGCCAGAAATAGAGGATCTCTTAACAAACAAACAAACAAAAAGAACTAAATGTCCTCAGATCCTCTGAACGTTTCTTCCATGCCATCAGTAACCCAAATTATTCTTTTCTTTTTTTGTTTGAGTAGTTCTTTCCATTCTCCCCTCACCTGTATCTAACACAGACCACAATCCAGATTTTTCCTAAGGAGCTTCCAGTCTAGCCATTTTTCTATAAAATCTGTCTGTAATTTATTTATTCCTCTCCTAAGGCCTCATTTCCTCCTTTTTCCCACTACTGCATTGTGCAAAAGATGATGTAACATGTCTATTCTTAACCTCAGCTATGTCTGTGACACAGTTCTTTTTTTCATGCTAAGGAACTTAGCTACATATGTTAGCTTTTTCCAGACATAAGTCTATTTCTTTTCCTTCTTCTGCTGCTCAGTATTTTCTCAGAAACCAGGAATGTGACCTAAATGCCATTTATTTTTTTCTTGTCCTTAGTGAACTGTTGCCACATTAAACTATTTGCTATTATAGATATTACAGTAAACCTTAGGAGCTCACTGAAAAATAGTCTCCACAGTGCTTTGTTTTGTACAAGTACAGTGCCTTCTCTAACAGGCTTTCACTGCTGAAAAGACAAGAGGCAAAGGGTAAGGGAAGGGGCAGAATATGCAAAAGGCTGAGCTCAGAGATGGTACATGAACAGCTGCATTAACTCCTTTTCTATGTTAACTCCATGCATGTCTTCATTAGTGCACTAGTCTAGATCTTCATCACAATTAACAAACCAAAATCAACAATTGACTACGAAAGCACACAGCAAATTACTACTGAACTATTCATGACTGTGTACAAATCAGCATTATCCTTTTATTTTCTTCTCCAAGTGTCTGAGCATTTCTTGCATGTGGACACCTTTAAGTTTCCAACTGTGAGGAAAAGCACAGCTTCCCTCCCTGAGCAGAGCAGAGTCCTCAGTTCTTGGATACAGACATACTCAAGAGAAGTGCGGAAAGATATTCTTATTTTAAAGCTTATGATCAATCCCATGAAAATCAATGGTGCTTAAAGCTAATCATATTTTCAGATTCTTCTGGGCCAAAAAATAAGCCAAGGATTTGTCTGTTCAAATATCTAACCTGATCTCCAATACTTTAGTGTCTCAGGAAATAAGAAATGACTTCTCATGAAAGACAAAGGTAGACCACACACATAAAGTCAATCTTAAAGAGCAGACATGAGAGATTAAAGAGAATGTGTCCTAGTATAAATGGAGTTAGGACAATTTTGGAACTCATACATAATACAAACATAATTTCATTATTCCTAAAACATTTAACTCAAAATTCACTGCTCCTTTATAGCATTACCACAATTTTAAGAGTAGAATACTATTTTTACTCGTTAATAACTTTGTATTTCCCAAACTATAACAATATAATCAACAAATTAGAAGTCCTCTTCAACTGCAAATGAATAAATAAATACATTCAGTAAACAAATAAAAGCTAGAATGACTGCTAAATGAGCAATCTGAAGTCATTCCAACTGTACATCATAGTAACATTTTTACTAAATGCAGATGTTTAAAGAACAGACATAATTTAAAAAAGCACAGGACTGTCAATCTTGTAAATATACCAAATGAAATTGGAATGAAACATTTCGCATTTAATCATTCCAAGAGAATAATCATTTAATGTGCAGTTGGAATTTCTCTAGCCGTGAAATATCTATGCTTTCCTTAGGCCAATAGAGTATTTTTTCCAACAATAAATGCAGTATATGTATAAACATGTTCTTCTACATGCTTTCATCTTAAGTGCTTCGTCATCAACTAACAGAAAAATTCAGGAAGACTATGATTAATATAGAATAGTCAGTAGTCAACCAATGGGAAAAAAAGCAGCAGACAGAAGAAGGAGGAAAGCAGTAATATTAGTAATATTAGTTTATGTATGTGTCTGAAAAATCATCAAAATTAAATTGTCTGTTCTGTTAGGATTTCATTGCCTACACATGGCTCTCTAGAGGACTCTATCTACAAGCTGTTACAGGGGCTGATGTGAAGATGACTTGCCTTTTCTCTCCTAATGGTACTTCAGACAATGAGAATTTTCCTGATTATCCTGTGTTAGACATTATATATGAATATTACTTTCAGTGTCAGTAACTAAAAAGCTATTCAAAACATAATAAATACCTCACACGGGGGATTTCTGGTGTCTCAGTGCTAGACAATCACTTATTTTGAACGTTATATTCTTTCCTATTCAAATTAATATCACAGGTTTTAAAGCAGTATAATATTTTCATGCCATACATAGTAGTTTGCCTATTCTTTTTTTCAGAAGTTATTGTTTATTTCTTTTGAGAATGAAAATTTGTAGTTTCATATAAAAAGCCAAGGGGGAAAAAAATTTCTAAGTCACCTGATAAAGAAATCAAATAAAATGTTTTGGTTTTTAAAATCTTTAATAGTTTTCTACTGTTTATTAAACAGCAGAAAATTATCTGTAACTAAGGAGAAAAAATATTCCCAAGGAGTTTCTAAGTGCCATAGGAGTGAAATTGAGTTGAATTCTCTTTCCTAACCTCTCTTATATTATATATGGATTGCTCAAGAGTGCATATGCTATTGTACACAACTGCAATACTTGCCTCAAAAATAAAATTTGACAAATGACACCCTGTGAAGTCATAACACTGGCCTTCCTCTACTAAATACTTTATGTATTTCCTCTTTGTAGCCATCTTACGCTTTGTAGGATGGAGTCAAACCATCAATGTGCTTTTTTTTGTTCCTGTGATTATGTCAAACTGTTCATTCCAAAAGAGTAAAGAAGGCATGCTAAGAACATTATGTGAATCTCAAGATACTATAATACCAAATATTTCCAAGAAGTGATCATTTAAAACCTTTCTACCTGTGAATTCCTGGCTGTGAAGAGCCAAATTTTTATTTTTCTTCACATTTGTCATACAATAACAATCACTTTCTGTGCCCAAAAGAAGTTACTATGTCACCAGTCAGGAGTAGAAAACATCAGGGTTTTATGCCTATACATTGAATCTCCTAGGCAGCAGAGGTCTAGGTGGAGGTGTCCCTACCCACGGTAGATAAGTTGGAACTAGATGATCTTTAAGGTCCCTTCCAACCCAAACTATTCAGTAATTCCATGATTCAATGATTCTATTTTTGAGATCTACCAGAGACATCATCCAATTTGAAAATGACCTATGCTAACTCCTAGACAAGAAACTGGGTAGGAAACTGATGGAGAAACCTTCTGGCATTCCAAAGAATTCCTTCTGTATCTTGAGTAATGGAAGAAAAAAATGAAAACTTGTTTTATGTAAGTGGAGAGAGAAATGTGTAATTTGGGTACAGTAGTATGATTGCCATAAAGAGATAATTGCACAAACCAGATGGTTCTTTTCTGTGCAGCAAAGATTAGCCAGGAATATTTTGCAGCTACCTAAATAGAACAGAATAACAGCATTGTCATTATAGGATGTACACTAAGCTACATTCATGAAGGTTGTGACATCATAATAATAAAAGCACAGAAGGAGGCATATTTCTTTAACATCTATAAAACAATGCTGGGAATATAAGCTTAAACCACTCCTTAAACCACTCCTTAAACCACAGCTGAGATGAAGTAGAAAGAAAACCAGCATTGTCAAGACAGACTTCAACTCAAGGAATCTTTCCTAGACATGTTGAATAGTCATGAGCAGACAGCGTGAGGTAACTCATTATCTGGGCAGTATTCCCACTGGCAGAGATGTGACAATTACTTAAGTAAAAGGAGATGTCAGTGACCTTAATCTAGTTAGATTACAGTTACAAAAACAGAACCAAGCACTAATACCTTGTCAGCATACCTGAACCCTGAAATGACTGCTGTTACCAAATTTGAAGAAATCTATGATAACTGACAAAGCACGTGTTTAATGTAGAGTGTTTTAATAAAAACCAGGAATTGTTCATGAACATCCTATCGAGTATCCCATAAAACACAATTCCAAGGACACAAAAAATGTTATCCTGGGGAGGCAGCAAGCCTACTTACAAGATGTTGAAGACCTGCTAAAAAAGAAGAAAAATTAATATTGAGAAGACTAGTTTACAGGTACACATCTCATATCTGTCTAGAAGGCTCTGAAAAAAAAAAAAAGAAAAAAAAAGAATAAAAGAATTACAATGCAGAAATTCCCAGTAGACATCTATGTGTTGTAAGTGGAAAGAAGCATGAGGTTGTATGTATCCCAGACGTTATTGCTGCTGTAATAGCAAGAATAGCAAGCTTGCCATGTGCAGCAAAGAACGATGTAAAGGAACATCTGTTGAAATTAAACATTTGCAAATCAACAAGCCCAGATAACTGGCACCCAAGAGCCCTAAGAAAATCATCTGGGAGCTCTCAGAACAACTCATGCAATATTTTACAAGTCCTGGAAAACAGAAGACATTCCAAGCGATTGGATAACTATAAATGTGGTTCCAGTATTTAGACAGGATAAAATGAATAATCCTGTGAATTATAAATCAGTTAGCCTAATCTATAGGATGGCTAACATAAAGAAATTTAAATACACTCACAGATATATGCAAATAAAGATATAGACAAAAGCCTTGTCAGAAATAAATATGTGGTCTTTACTGACAGCAACAGAAATCTGGTTTCCAGAAGTAATGGCACTGACGATGTAGGTGGAAGATATCACATTCCAATGTTTTACAGTCACTCCTTGACTTATTACTATATGACATTTTCGATATTGCATTATACACTAATAGCAGGACAAAAATTAAATTATTTGAAAGCTGTCTCATTGACAGAGCTTAACATAAGATTTTCAAACCTAATATATAAAAAAGAAAGGATTACTAATAAGAAAAGTTCTTGGATCAGTGCTAGCAAGTATCTTTATCTCATTAAATCATTCTGGTAAAAATAAAAATTACAAAAAAATGAAATTGCAATAATTAATGAGGACAAATAACTGACAAAAACATTCTAGATAGTTTTTTAAAATGTTTAGAATCCAACCAGACATACTTAACACAACTAAACTAAACATATTACCTCCGGGAATATACCATGTGAGTTATGGCGCAAGATTCATTGTTTTCAGAGTAGAAGGCAATGATGTGAGGTCAGATGAATGGGACTATCACATAAAAAATGCCCAGTTTACCTATCTTGAGTAAATAAGGAAGGAAGGAGCTTATTGATTTATTAATCATATGGAATAAAACAGTCATCAGTGAATATGTACATCATTTTCACCTATATAGCAGAAGATTCCAGACCCTCACATGGAGAAGTGGGTGCTCCAGCTGTGCATACACCCCTACCAGCACACCACTAAGGCACTGCTGCCAGCAGGTGCCCCACGTGCAACCCAAGGAGGGTTTTCCCAATGCCACCCTTGTGCTGTGGGTCACTGGCTGGGTGCAGGGTGTTCCTGTGCAGGGTGCAGGGTGTTCCTGGCTGGGTGCAGGATGTTGTTGGACTGGGCCCAGGCAGGTCTGGGGATGCTGTGGGGCAATGCCTAGCAGTGACACCAGAGTCATTGCTCTTCCTTCTACTCCAAGGCCACTCCTTTTCAGAGACTTTAATGCTCCTGTGGCTTTGCATCTTCAGCTGACGTTTTCTTTCTTTCCAAAGCCTCTGATTCACTGGATATTCTTTAATTGGCTTCTTTTCATCTTCCTTTTTAACATAATCTGCTGAGACAAACTGCCTTTCAATGTTGGGTCCCCCATCACGTTTGTTATTACCCTCCCATATCAGGCATTGTTACCTGGGCATTTTGTCTTGGATTTTGTCAGAGATCTCAGAAGTGCCATAAAAATGGTCTAGAATTGTAAAAGATCTTTGGCCATGCACGCTTGAGGCAGCCCAACAACACATGTGGGATTAGACACTGAGGGAGTTGATCAAGCGTTGTAGTGGATGGCCATTTGGTTGGAATATTTGAGTGAAAATGACTGTAATGTTTTAGAAAACAAGATTCATTTTCTGCTTTCATCAGGTAGAGGCAGAGTTGAGATGGCTGGCTAGGACAACCCTTTCTAGCACAGCAACGCTAGAATTGTAGTCATGAATTCATGTCTTTATAGCCCAATAATACCTCTTAACAAGTTCCTAGGTTCAGAGGGCTAGTAGTAACTGCATAAGAGGACATATGAATTAGGAGAATTTTAATTAAATATCATTTATCTTTCTCTACAGCATCACACACTGAGCAGAGTTCTAACCTGAGAGCTAAAAACTGCAGCATCTTGAGGAAGATGAACCAGCGTGCAGCTGTGCATGCAGAAGCCTCCAAGGTGCCTGACTGAAGTGTGCTACACAAACTTAATACTGATCATTGATTCTCTTATTTTGAAAGGAGGTTTTTTCCTTAGCAAGATTTTCCCTCCTTCTGTAGCTTGATTCACCATTCAGTGACCATCTAGAACCCCATGTCTGGCTCATAGACACCATTTATATTGGTCCTAACTAATCTGCCACTACCAATGGACTATTGGTTTGTTCTGGGGTTTTTTTGGTTTTTTTTGTTAAAGTCTACCAAAGTTTTGCCAAAGATAGTGGTGAATTTGGTGGGAATTATCTGGTCTCTAATATACACTTTTGAGTTTCTCTTGGTATTAATATTTGTGAAAATTTCTATGAAAGCCCTTATTAGTCCTAAAATCAGAAAAGGAATAAAAAATCTTGATGTAAAAAATATGTAATGATGTAGATATCACAAAATAAAAAATGTGGGAAGCTGGAATCTAAATCAGAAGAAGAACCTGCTCAGTTTCATTCAAATGAGCACATATGGTCCAAGTGAGCACTGCTTTTTAAGAAATACTTTGCCAGCAAAAATAATGACTAATGACACCATGAAAGTGGGTGGATTTTTTTTTAATTCTTCAAGAACATATCCTCATTTGAGACGTAACCAGTGGCCCATTAAGAATTATTGGACATAAATGGCAATATTAACTATTAACTCAGTAATACTATTCTGTGTTTCAGCAACAAGATTTGAACAAGGAAATGCCAAAAAGAAACCAGAGATCTCATCAGTTGTATGATTACAGTGATTTGTGACATGGAGGGTAATTGCAATAAATAGCAGGCGACAAAGAACAGGATGTGCTAACTAACCAGAAGGTCAAAAGAAACATTTAATCTAGAAAAATGAAGCAAAAGAATTAGAAGGAACAATTCAGTTTTTGCAAGTCAATTAGCAATACTGGAGTGAATTTGTGTAAAATTCTGAATTTTAGTCTTACATTTTAGCTGATTTTAGATATTTCAAATCTTTGTGCTCTAGCAGATCTTCTAGGAGGATGTGTTCCATGATCTTCCCAGGCACAGAGGTGAGATGACAGGTCGATAGTTCCCAGGGTTGTCTTGTCTACCCTTTTTAAAAATGGGCACCATATTACCTTTCTTCCAGTCACCAGGGACTTCTCCTAATTGCCATGACTTTTTGATTTGCCAGGATAAAATGGAAAAGATTTTGGATTTCAATGCTTTTGTCTACTTTAAAACTCAATTGTTTGTGCTATATGCTGTGCTTTAATTTCTAAGTAGCCCAATATAGAGTTCTCCTTCCTGAAAAGACGCTATTGAAAGATTTTTAGATCCTTTCCCTGCAAAGTACTCAATAGAAAACATAAGGCTATGTCTATCTTGATGTGGAATTCCAACACTGATTGGAGTGTGTCAGCTGACATTTACATCAGTGAAACTAAGTGATATTGGTGATAGGCTGCCTGCATGCCCAGAGGATCTCACAGCCGCTTGATAACTATTCCAGTTTTCCCTCTCTGTAATGCACTTTGCTTCAGTTTAGGTCACTGTATAACTGCAATTCAAATTCAACCAAATTCAGCAGCAACACTGAGCTCCTGTTCTACATGATCTAAGCAAACTTTCTCTATGTGGCTCATGTGGAAGGCATGATGATACTTGGACCTTGTCACCACTCAGGTCACTTGAACCTAGTGGAACCAGGATATCAAACCATTCTTCATCAATATACTGAGAAAAGTCAGAGTTGTCCAAGCAACAAAATTTCACCTTCCCAACAGGTATTGGTTACAATTTTGTGTCAAAGAGAGAAGTATTCCAGGCAGGATTACTTCATCCTGTAGAAATGCAACTACGAGGAATGGGTCCAAAACATCTGGCTATCCTCAACAGTATCCTCAAGGTCCTAAGGGAGTTCACTAAATGTAGCAGGGCAGGATATGCATTGTCTGACACACAGCATATATGACTGCTTGAATCGCAACAATACTCAGTTATACACCAAGTCTATTAATCATCATGAAAGTTTCTACACCATGATATGTTACAGTGGTTGAGTACTTGACACCTGCTTCTGGAACCAAGGTGAGTTCAGTAACACCAAGGCAACTTTATTTCATTGTGAATAACATCTACACTTCTCTTCTAAGTGCTAAGTTAGAATATTCCTGGCAAATATTGTTTAACCAGTCATTAAAAGCCTCTAACAGTGTGTGCAAGTATTACGCAATCTTTTTAAGCAATGTATTTTACTATCATTAGAAATTTTTTCCTAATGTCTATTGTCTCCTTTGTTGTAGTTTAAGCCAGTTGTTTTTTACACTATCCACAACTGATATATTCATTTCCATTGTGCAGTAGCTTTGTAAATATTTGAAGACACATCAGTCTTCCCTTCTCTAGACCAAACAACTACAATATTTACGCGTTTCCTCATCCATTAGATTTTCTAGCCCCCAACTATTCTCACTGTTCTTCTCTTTCAAACCAATCTACACCTGTTTTAAAGTACAGTCCTCAAACTGGAGACAGTGTTCCAGCTAAGGTGGGTTAATGCTAACATACACAGAAGAATTTCTTCATGTTTTTACAAAAGACATGACCCTCTATATAGTCTGGTATTCAACTCACCTACCTTACTACATGCTGTGATATTATTGATCAATGTCAAGCTATGATCCACTAGAGCCTTGGGATCCTCCACTAGGCAGTTAGTTGTCCCACATCCTGCATTTATGTAACTGACAATTCCTGGCTAAATATAGAGCTCTCTACTTACCCTTACCGAATCGCATCCAATTTCTCTCATATCTCCTCTCCAATTTATCAGGGTCCCGGCTAAATTCTAACCTTGTCCTTTAGTGCACTGTTCCATCTTGGTGATGTCTGCAAATGTAATAAAATTGCTCTTCTATCATTCATGTCATTACTGAAAATGTTGACTCGTGCTAGAAATGTTGTATAGTCCTGGACACAGAACAAAACTTCCTTTCTTTATATAAGTGGATTGACAGTCAGCTTCTTTCTTTATCTGTCTAGGATAAATCATTGGGATAAACAGGTCAAATATCACCTGTATTGACTATGCTATTAGCACTAAACTAAAACTTTCCTAAGCAGAGATTTATTTTATACTTGCTTCGTGTTTGCACTATATATCAGCACTGTGGTCTCCAAACCAAAACTTTTTACCTTTCTTAGACCAGTTGTCAAGGTCTGCATACCACATCAGCTGGACATCTTTTGGATATTAATGCCTGTGCAGCTGGCTTGGCCATCTAGATGTTCAAATTTGTCTGCTTATATTTCAAGAAAATATTTTCACTGCCGAGACATGGCTCAACATGCCTAAATCTTCATGAAAACTATTGTGTGCTTTTATATATTAGATTTTGTCCAGTTATGCTATTTCTGCTTTACAAGTTCACAGGTTTCCTCAAACTGTTGTTCAAGAGATTAAACTACCTTTCAAAGAATATTAAGCTGCTTTGCATTTGTTCTGTTCTTCTTCGCTAGGCCAAAATGTCATCTATTCCGACACTGCAACTCTCTACAACATAAAATCCCCGTTTTTTAATATTGTAATTGAAGAATCCAGAACCAAAAGGAACTCTAGTATGAACTTTAGGAAAGAGTGAACACTAATTTTCTAAGAACAACTCTCAGAAAATCCAGGTAAAAAAAGTATTTAGCACTGCTGACCATCTCACCAGATATACATTCTTCTTTGTCTGTGTTTCTCTCTGGCTCCTGGATTAATATATGCTTTCATTCCTTGAATCAGTCAAAATTTCATAACATCATTTTTCATTTACATGCTGCATGTCATCAAATCTTCCCAATTATTCTTGTCCCTCACCACTTCTTCCGGCCTGCAAATGAATCGGAAATCAATCTAAATTCTCCTGATACCATAATAAATTCGTTATTTCCCATTTTCCATTCCCAACCTGTGTAACTGATAGTAACAGAGACTATTACACTATTGAGAGATACTAACATTCATCTGAGGATTTATGCAGCTCTGAATAAAACATGAGCTGCAGAAAGCACATATCAGACCTCCAGAGGGTAATTCCAAAGCCTAATCAGCAGCTCAGGCTACAGCAAGAGCCTGCTTCATGATGAAACAGGATGTTGAAATTTTTAACTGCAAGCTTATGACCAGGAAGATCAAACAGCCAAGATTTTCATCGTACTGAAAGAAGGGCTTTTCAATGGTCTGATAAGCAAACAGGATAGATGACTTGCTATTCAGAATTTGGCTGTGGATCAGATCATTACAAGAAGACGGAAGAGACATACGATACCCAGCAGCACATAAAAGAGCAAACAGAGCTTTTTACAGCAGGTGCAGTTGGTGCTGAAAGATTCAGAAAAGAAAAGAAGTTTTAAACCAGCTAATGACACCTTCTACCCTTCGCAGATTAATATAACAAGGAAGCCATAATGAGATGAACCACACAGGAGGGAAAAGAATCCTAGAGCTGGCTAGAGATATATTTTATTGGTCTTGAGCAGCATGAGCAATAGAAAGGAATGTCAGGCAAGAGAGAATTGTTTCAGAAGGCTGAATGTGAGATGGCTGTCAAGGCATTTCTGCAAGAGAGAGCAGAAGTAGAAGTGCTGGAAGGGATTCCAACAGGTGGTATAATCCCACAGGTGACAGCATTCAAAAAGGAAATTTACTTTCTTGATTCAACATTGCAAACTTGGAGAATTTTGAAACTCAAATAGTCTGCTTCAAAAATATGGAAAAAAACCCTATAGCATCTTCTGAAATTATACTCGTGTGACATTTCATGCAAATTCACTGCTCCCTATCACGACATCCAAGACAACCATGACAGACAAACATGCTGGATACGAGAAAAGAGGGACTGCTTAATGTAAACCATCTGGGGAACTCTGAACTCCATTCAGACTACCTTGAACACCTACAATAGAGTGGAGTACGCAGTTGGAATTCAAACTCAAGACAGTATTAGCTGCCAGCCTGATTTGCCAGACCCTACCCTTCAGACTGAAAAACTCTCTGATGGCTGAAATACAGGAACCGGGAGTTCTTAGATTTAAGGCCCTGCAGAAAAGTGCATTTAAAAGCTCTACCTTGCTTTAATTTCTAAGAAAATGCCCAGTTAATCGGACTACTCTGTAGCACAGCCTGCAAAGAAGTTGGAGCTAGTGGAAACTCTACATCTTCAATGCAGAAACCCTGTCACTTTGCAGAAATAAATACAGAGTATGCAAGAAGTAGATACAAAATGGAAACAGAGTACTCAATGAGAATACTCTCTGGAAATTCCTAAGTTTTCTATGACACAAGATTTACACAAAAGAATCAGTAAGTAAAAGTCACAACGACACAGACTAAAAGCAAAATACTTTGCAAATCTGTACAGTACTCAAGTCATACTAAACTCCTATGTCTTAATATACAGCAGAAGTGTTATTTAACACAAATACTGGCACAGCTTCTCCACTTTCTTACATTCTGTGACTGCCAATAGCTGGAAACTTCAAAGTGAAACTCTAGGTTGGTTTCTTTACTTACCAACACTACCTTCCTTCTAAGACATTGTTGAAACTAACAGATTTTCTGACCCAAGAAAAATTACATGTAGTTGCTAACAGAAAATAGCTATGCCACATAGAACAGTGTTTTGAAATAGTAGGAAGTCAAAAGGAAGACACTCAGGCTATTGTCATTGTACGAGAGGGTTCTGATAGATAAAACACTACCTACTTGCGTGTGTTTATGTGAAACATGTGTTGTGTTTCTTTTCTTTGTTTGTAAGAACTATGACTGATTTCAATTAATGCTGGCACCATGAAGACAATTTATTCAGGATTATTTGGAGTTTCATGTTTCCTGCCATGTTCCTTTCTTCTTTTCTTTCTTTGTTTTTTTATTTATTTATTTACCTTTAAATACATTCCTTAAAACTTGATGTTAGAGTTACAAAAGCAAAGAGACATACTGATTTTCCTAAGACTGTTACAACTCAAACACTAACACAGAAACTTTTAAATAAGGTATTTGTCTTCATGAGATCCTGTTTGACTTTTGTTAGTATCTTTTCTGAGCTGAAACACACTGTTACTAGCTATATTCCTCTTTCAAAGTCATGTTACTTCCAGTAAGACATTTATATAAAGAATTCAGCAAGGCTGAATTTGTATAACCCACAAGTTGGATTCAGCATTCCAAAAATGTTTGACCTATTTCGGTTCAAATTCACTGTGTAGGTGCTAGTTAATAAAAAAAAAAAATAAAATCCAAAGGCAACAACCAAATAAAGCCTCTTTAAAAAACAGAACAGCAGAAAACCAGTGTTGATCATTATTCTAATGTATTTCCATCCAATACTTTTACATGAGTTAAGGTTTATCCAAGTTCCCGGTGAAATTTCATTGCCAAAATTTCAGTATTCTTTCATATTGGTAAAGGAACACATAAACAATCTGGAGCCTAGGTTTTTCCACATCATTAATGAGAAATTGAACCAAAATTGATTGTTGAATTAACTGCTGAGGAACTCCACTGTGATTTCTACCCCGTCTAATTTTTCCCTGGCCAATACATCTCCTTGAGGGTTCTCCTCAAAACACTTCTTGTCTAACTCTGGTCCAGTGCCCCTAATTGTATTATCTTTTTTGAACTGTATTATCTTTGTTAATAAAGTCCATGTAGATTAGATTAGATTAGATTAGATTAGATTAGATTAGATTAGATTAATATTTGGAGGGTGGGAGTGCCTTGAATGTTTGAATGTCTGTTATCTTGTTCAAGAAGCTTAAAACCTGTGGTCTGCATCTTTTCTTCCAAAATACATCCTCGAAACCAAAATACAGTTTCTTCTTCTTAAATATAGCTATTTTTATTAATGTATTCCTAACAGTTTGCTAAATAGCCTATTAGGCACAGGTACAGCTATTTCTTATATCTGACAAGATCTTGGGAAGCTGGTGATAGGAACCATACTCATGAACAAATTCTCCCTGCAAGGGCAAAGGTTGTAGGGAATGATTTCACCACAGCTAAACGTAGCTTCATTAAGTCCTGCAGAAACGAATAGGAGCCATTATACTTGAGGAAGTTTCCATTAGGTTTGAAACAATAAATTTAAGATCATGTGAGATTTAGAAAAACTCTCAATCAAATCTCATAAGACATGCCATAAAATCACAAGAGTTGGCAACAATCTTAATCCTACTTCTATACTCTAGATAAGTATGAACAGGTGTACATAGTTTGATTAAATTGATGGGGAAGTTTATTTCCCAAGAAATCATCCTGAGAATGAGAATTGAACACAGACCCCTTGCAAACCAATTGATTTTTGAAGTAAATAAATAATGCTTTAAAGTTTTTTCCCCTCTGAGGTCTTTCTAATTTCTAATATGAGGCCAGACACAAGAAACCCAAGACTTACCCTATATCTCAGCAGCCAAGAGTGGGAGGGGAGAGGCAAAGAGAGGTTATAGAACATATTCTAACCTGTCACGGTGAGATAAGGCTCAGTTCGATTGCTTCACTCAGTATGAGTGGATGTGCATTCAAATACAAAGGTTTGCTTATCCTAGGTTGAAAAATGACTGTGTGAAAGACTGAACAACAAGTTAACATCAGGTTTCTTGTGAAACTGAAGAAATCCATGATGGAAACTTTCCAATTTTTGGCCAAAATTTATGGTGAAGAGATCCCAGAGATCTGGTCAGTACTCAAAGGAATGCATTTTTGGTTGGTATGAGATGTGAAACCAAAACCGATAGAGATCCTCTACAGCCTTTCAAGAAAAAGGAAATAAAGCTAGTGAAGAGGCTGGAGCACAAGCCTTATAAGGAGTGGCTGAGAGAACTAGGGTGTTCAGCCTGGAGAAGAGGAGGCTGAGGGGAGACTTTGTTGTCCTCCACAAGCACTTGAGAGAAGGTTGTAGCAAGATGTGTGTCGCTCCCTTCTCCCAAGTACCAAGCAATAGGAGAGGAAGTGGCCTCTGGTAGGGCCGGGGGAGGCTTAGGGTAAATATTTGGAAATATTACTTCATGGAAAGGGTTCTCAAGCATTGGAACAGGCTGCCTGGGGAAGTGGTGAGTCACCATCGCTGGAGATATTTAAAAGAGGTGTAGATGCAGTGCTTAGGGACATGGCTTAGCGGCGAGGTTGGCAGTGTTAGCTTTATGGTTGGACATAATGATCTTGAAAGTCTTTTCTAACCTAAACAATTCTATTATTCTTTAAAAGGAAGTTGCCTGTCCACTGGGGCACCTTTGAAGCCTAAAAACAAAATTTCATGAGAACTGCATGAAACCAATCCAAGAACTATCAAAGGTCCTGAGCCTCAGTCAGGGTTATTGGAAAATAAAGAAACCTATGAATAGCTGTATATTCAGGGAAGGTGGGAGAAGATCTAGAGAACATTTTAGTGCTCCAAGAAAAATCTTTGCCTAAATTCAAAGGACTAGGCAATTGAGAGTCCATCTTTTGTGAGATAACTTAATCGTCTTTTAGTCCACCTAGTGCACCTTATGTACTTGTGACACTCTGCACACCTGCAGTTTCTAGCCTTGTCTAGTTGAGTTATCATGTATTATCATCTTTTGCATTGATTTAAATTCCCTTTCCAACATGAAGCTGCAACCCAGAAGGTCATTACTGCAACTGTGTCTCTTGTACATCTTTATATCTGCAGTGCGTTATAGCATATCTCCCTGAGATCAGCTAATGAACCCATCATAATTTCCTTCTTTCAGGTGGCATGGAGAACTGATTTTCTCTTAAGGCTTGCTTTTGTGTATGTGATCTATTTTGCCTCAACTACTAAACAACCTATTGTGCTGGAAAAACACTCATTTTTCATACCTCTTGTTGATGCTGGAACCATGGACAATAAAAGCCACAGTGGCAATGGGTGCTTGACTTAACATTGTAATGACTCAGGAACTTTGCTGGAAAGGCAGAGAGGTGAGGTTCCAGACATTGTTCTCTTTAATGTATCTGGGTTTTATCCAGTGATGATCTGAAGTAAAATGCACAAACAGTTCTGGGCACATGGCCCAGGAGCCAAGCTTTTCCAAAAGCAAAGTGAGCTCTCTAACCACTCTGTTGCAAAGCCAGTCTGCTCTCTTTGTGCATTCGTAACTGTACCATAGCCCAGCATAGCCCAGAGAGAGGATTGTTTGCTATGTAATATGTTGGGTGATTGGTGCATTTCCTGGCATGAAAGGCAGGTCTTCCACTGTCTGAACAAGTACTCTAATTGCCAGATCAGTATCTAAAAGTTCTTAATTAGATATTGGCACCTGGTCTCCTAAATCCCAAAGCGGTTTCACAGTCTGAACTGTAGTTTGCTAAGATGTCAAAATTCATACAAAAGGTGAGTTTCAGGTACACCCCTTTAGGGATTTGGGAGGGGTGGGTGACCTGTCTTACTAAAACACAACAGAAAATAAGGAACTGATTTCCTTATGTGTAGGAATTAGGCCCTCACTCATTGCAGGCAACTGAAGATAAATTGCCACACCTAGGGACACTTCTCATTTCAGAAATTTCTGTGCATCTCTATAACCACCAGGCTTCATGTCTTAGCAATGTCACCTGACAAAACCAAATATGTCAGTTCCTCAAAACGAGCTTTCCCTCAAATAAAGGTTTGTCTGGAGGTGTAAAAAAAAGTCATACTTGAGAAAGCAGCATAACCACTGAAATGAAAATTAGTGTTTATTCACTTAGTATCAACATCATTTTTAGTTTATATGACTGCCAGGAACACTGGTAATACCTTTGAATATAAAAGGTGTTACTTAGCTAGCTTTTACAGTACTTCAAATGCAAATTTGTACATCACAGTGAATAAAGGAACTTCACAACTCCACCTCTCCTATGGACTATGTTATCATTTGTTACAATGTTGTGACAAAAGCTGATTAAATAGTTACGTTAATTGATACTGTTGGCCAGACCCCTCTTTTAAACAAACTTTTCAACCATCTCTCTCACAATCCATTTTTCACTCACATATAGCAAGTCTCTGACCCTAGAAGAATCCATTTGTGCCTGTGGTTATGTGGTTGCCACACCTAAGAGAAAGTAACATAAAAAGTTTCCTGGATCCATCCAGCAATTCTCTTTTGAGAATGCTTGGAAATGGTAATGAAGGTAGGCCAAAAAAGACTTTTTTCACTGTAACAAGTATGAATTTCACTGTTTCAAATAAAATAGCCTGTTGGAGACCACAATCATGTCCTTCCAGTAACAATAAAAACGGAACAATTAAATCCCCCTTGTTGAGAAAAAAAAACGATATAGCGAAAGCCATGGCCCAAACCAAACTGAAGAAAAACATAGAGGCCAGGAATTAATTAGTGAAGCTATTTGTATTCATTTGTCAGAAGGAGTGGAGAAGCAGCCAGCGGACAGAAAAAAAATGAGGAGGCTTCAAAATAATCAGTGAGAGTGTAAACTTGAAAGAAAACAGTACAATGTGGGAAAAAGAGTTTCTTGAGCAGAGAGAGTTAGACTGAGAAAGCACAGCTAAGGAATTTCCTCAATTGTCTTATTCTTACTGTGTTCTGGAAAATAGAATTTGGTGCATGGGAATTGATAAATTGTCATGTGTAAGAAACAAATAATTCTAATATAAAATTTGTCTTAATAAAAGCAATTAACAAAGCCCCCAATATTAACCAGTTTCTTGGGCCAAGTAAATGATACCATAATGTAGTTGTTCTGGGGTTTTACACTGTATTTCCTCTCTTTATTCCTCAACCCAATGTGATTTTCCAATCTCAAAGTAACTTTTTGACAAGTATGTGACTCGAGCTGCATGAGCCAAATGTGAAATATGACAAAAAGCAACTTGGACAATGGAGATGATATTTACAAAAAGGGTTTCTCTGCGTATCTGTTATTAAGAGAGGAAAGAAGTGAACAGAAATTTTTCCACTTTATTTTTTCACTTCAAGAGACTGAAATGAAGATGAGTCCTTCTTTCTGTTCTTGAATAATATGAGCAGTTAAAGCCCTCCTCCTGCTCCCATGAAATCCATGAAGCTCCCAGAGAATTCAGTAGTTGAAGATCAAGTTTACAGTGCCTAACCGGACCCAGAATTTGGGAAACTGCCATTAATCAAGATATAAAATGCCACTGATTATGGTGACAATGAACTGCACCGAGGTGACAAGACTAGTATGCAGAATTTGTCCTCTTTATACCTAGCACTTTATCTTGTCCTTGAAAAAGCTTCAACCTTTCCTAGACAAATCACTACAGTTCATATTAGTTCATCACTATAAATATAGTTGGTGCTTTTTCTGCAAGAAAATGCTGAAGAATCCCAGCCAATTCAAGTTTCACAATGCAGTAATGAAAATTTGCTTTGCCTCCACTGGGCATCCAGATTACAGTAATGCCATGGACACCATATTTCACTAATTTCTGTGTGAAATGTCATTCTTATATGAGATTGTTGAAAAGTTTATTAAAAAACATTCTATTGTCCCTGTACTTTTTATTAGATGCTAGACAAATTAACCAGTCAAAGAACAAATATTTTCCCTCCTTTATTCTCAGGATCTACTCCATCATTTTCTAATTATTAAGACATTGCCTTGCATAGTTCTTTAAATGTTATTGAGTGTCTAATATGTTATGTTATATCTATAAAACTGCCTGTCAAAAATGTACATTGGCTAAATCAAAACACAGTAAATTATGTTGCTAAATGTTGCCTAGAAGGATTTGGAAGAAAGGATGTGAGTGACTGCAACAAGAACAGAATCCTCTGAGAGTAATCCTCTGCTCCAGTCACCACCACTATTAGCAGTCTTACTACTTCATTGAATTATTTGTTCTTTCTGTAATTAAATAAAATAATAACTTATTGCTGAAGCATAATGCATTGCCCTTGTATAAGCTATACTTGCAAAAAAACCAGAATTAAAAAATAAATAAATCTAATTATGGAAAAGGTGTCAGTTTTTTCCAAAATCTAACTCAAGGGTTAGTTCTGTTAAAAAGTTGTCATCAGTCATATCATTTTTATTTCTTAATTATTATTAATTAAAGATGTTAAGTTGTGGGCCTCTATGAGTAGTAATACCATGGTGCAGTATAATAATGGATTATAGGAAGGTCTGGGGGAGAAAATAATCATTTCAGCTGGTATTTAGATCAGTAGTATTATCCTCATGTTGTGATGATCACAGTTATTACTTCACTGGCAATTAGAAATCTCTGATCTAAGACAAGTCCATACCACAAAACTGTGATAGCTTGCGTTTCAGCTGAGATGATAGACAGTTAATTTTATTAAGCTGTTTTGTGCTTTTCATCCAACAACAAATTAAAATGGAATTTGGTTTTAATAATTACAGGTTCCTACAGATCTTGGCATGCTTTGACAATTATCCTTTGAAGATTAGTCAATTAAATTCCCTGCTCAGCAAGCATTCAGGCAGCATTTTCTTCCAACTTGTTCTTGCTTGTGGTCAGGAGGAAACTCATCAGGGTTAAATTTGAAGATTTATGTGTTGATTTCTCTTTCAGCCAAAGTACTGGACTTATCACAGTATGATCTTTCTTTCTGTATATAAAAGCAACATTTCTCCATTCAAACTTAAGTACATGTAATCAAGTCCTAGTTGATACAAATGCTTTTTATACCATAAACTTCCTCTAAGAGTTGGCCATGTGTCGAGGTTTTTTTGTTGTTGCACTGAGTTTGCTGTTGAAGTCTGTTTATTCCATTTTTTCTTTAGATAAAGATGATTAGTAACTTCACATAATTTTTTTATGATGTTTTTTTATCTCTATCCAGAAAGTACTTTTCTTGAGGTACTGCTGCTGTTCTTCAGACACCTTCAAATGACTGATTGTCCCTAAGACAAAGACAAGTAATCCTTCTCCATGTCTTGAAAACAGGAATCAAAATGAATGCATTTTTTCCCTATTGTATATCATTTAATTTCTCTTGAACCAAAGACATGTATGCAGTTGAAGACTCTAATATCTTTTTCTGGAGCCACGTCTGCATCTAATGACATTTTACCACCAGAAATATTCCATCTAACATCTAGCTCCATTCCAGAAGGGCACAAGCCTTCTCCCTACTCTTCTGTGTCGTAAATTCTAGCTTCATCTCCCTTGCAGCAATACTGGTCGTTAGAAACTTGAAGTGGTTACAATATGTAGAGTTATAACATGGCATCTAAATCCTTTAACCTGAGAATGTAATCTATGTCTTAATCTCGCTAATAAATACCTATATTTCCTATCCAGCCAACAGAGGTAGATCAACAGAGCTCTTGAAGGAGAATACTACTGCTGTATGGCTCTGTATAAGCACCTAAATTACGAAGGCTGCAATTAACCCTAAGTTTAAAGAGTAAGAATCTTTTCTTACTTCAGGACACTGGGAAGCAGACTGAGGTAAAACTACATTTTAAAAAAAAAGTCAGAAATTCAAGACATATATCTGAACAAACAGAAGTTCTTGTCTTTCTCTCCCCTGCGGGGAATAGGTCCTCCAGTAGCGACCTCAAACTGTTAAAGATGTCTTAAAGTAAAGAAAGCATCAAAGGCCAGATTCTGCTAAAGGCATTTGGGGAATAGTTTCTCCAGAAACCATATTTTCGCAAAGTGTGAGGCAGAAAAGTCTTGTCCAATATTAATTTCCTTTTCATTCTGGCCGCATGAGTATCAAATTAAATATTTAAATAACACAGAGAAGAAGAATGTCTTTACGTGCAAATGCAATGCAGAATTTTACTTCCATTTTATTGCTGCATGTGACCTTTAATTTCCTCTGCTGCTCAGGAATTTTTTTACCATTTATTCAGCAATTCACCTATGGCACTGAGTGACATGATAGCAAATCAGAAAATTCCTACAGAGTAGTTTTATAAGTCTGTTGTAAAAAAAGCAGTGCTTTTTTTATCTTGATAGTTCTGTTTCCATTGAGAGGGAGTAGGCACCCAAGTAAAAATAGCCTCATTTGATTAACGTGCATTACCTCCACCAGCAAGTACCCAAAATTTGGACCTTAATTGAAGAATCAGTTACAGAATTTTTTAAACAACCTTAAAAATATCAACCACAAATTTCCATAATATGTGAAATTTGAATGTACTAAAATCTAAACACACGGCTCTAAACCCAGACATCCAGATTTAGCAAAGTACTTGTTTCTCTCTGTTGGCCTCTGTTGGCTTCTCTTTCAAATGTCTCTTCAGCGCCAACAAATTTTAAAGTGTATTCTTCAATATATTAAAGTGGGAAACCACAATCCTTCTTCCCTCTGTCCCTAAGCTGTACCATATCCAATAAGTAATCAATTTTTTGCTAAAATTTTGCTTAAAATTAATAAAAACAAACACATATCCTCATTTTACAGTGAAAAAAAAAAGTTTGTATGCCAAAACAATCTTCCCATTAAAATTTCTAAGATGCTTGCTACTGACTAGATGATTATGGACTTTTTTGCAACATGATGAATTTCCACTAGAAATACTTCAGTGGTCAGAAAGTGTTGCTTTTGCCCCAAACACACCAACTGTCAAAAATTTGGAATTCTTTAAATCTTATAGTATATTATTTAAAAAACCTGTTCTTTCAGAAATATTTGGCATTATATCACAGTGTTTCTCAAATTTTTATATGGCAAGACCAATATGTACCATCATTATCCCTTTAACCAGTGGGTAGTTGAGGCATGGGAATTTCCATGTAGTTTACTGAGGGTGGTACAAGCGGCCCTTGGGCACAGCACAGGTCTAAGTCGCTGTCCGACAGTGACATCCCAGGTGTACTGATATCCTGTCCTCTGCCTGGACAAATAACAATCACGTTATAATTTTAGGGCTAGCAGAAATTTACATATACAGACAACTTCTGAGACTTGTTTTGTAAGGATACACTATATTGCTTCCATTAATTCTCAGTGATCAGAGAGTCTCTTTACTACATCCAAGGAGAAAATTCTGTACTTCTCTTGCTGTTCCTAGCACTGAGTTTTGAAGAAGTTTGTTAAACTCGTGTTCTAGAGTTTTAAAAATAAGATACAATCATATGGAATACATAAGTCTTAAAAACAAAAAAAGGAGGACATAAAAAAAAATCCAGAAATGCTGAGCTTATGCAGAGCTGGCTTATATTCAAATAAACCTGTATTCCCGGTGGCTGAGATTTCATACCAGAAACTATTGCAATCACATCTTTGATTTCTTATATCCTTGAAAGAATAATGGAAAAAAGTGATTCATTAAATATAAGAGCATTTGTGTTAAAATATGTTGAGTAAAATGTTAAAAGCTATGGAGCTAATGGAGAAGATGTGTAACTTTAAACCAATTAACTGTTGCCACATTACTCAACAACAAATGAACTATATTGTGTAGGAATTAGTTGTACTTTTTTAATTAAAGGTGTTTTCAGTAATTTCTTTATATTAATTTCTATAATAACTATAGATTTCATTTGCATTTGGAAAAATAACTTAAATGTTCAAGATTTACTTTTGACAAAATATTTTGAGACAACATCCCATTAGAAAAAATCTGATGCTATCATGTGTTTTTTCCTCAAAGGGGACTTTATTTGTGTGATTGCAATTATCCTGCTCCTTAGTTGTCTTAATTTCTAAGGACAGCTTGTTGACGATGCTTTCTTTCACTGCAGGGCTTCATTTTTGTGGTGGCTGTAATCTGTACAGCAACTTGGCATCTTTTTGACTGAGTGTGGCCAGAGGGCAGCACTAAGCACAGTGTACACATCCAGAAAAGTTAAAACCAAAGATTTTACATATAAATAAACAAATGTGAAAAAAAATATTAAAAACAAACACAAGCCAAAGTCACAGAACAAACTGAAGTGAAACTGAAGTGGGTATCTTGTCTGATAATAGGTCTCCTTTATCTGTGAGAACCACAGAGGTCTCAGTGACTTTATCAATGACCATATCAGAATCTATCTGCTGTGTGTAGTCCAAGGGTATTGTCAGGATCAAATTAATCCCTTTCCTTCAGTGCAGCTGTGGTGCAGAGAGCTCTCTAGGGCATCTAGGACCCTACATGTCCATGTATGTGAAGCCAAGAAGGTTCTACGAGAGGTGCATTAGGTGCCCACAAGGCAGTTATGAGTCATAAGGCAGGAGATTTATTAATATAAGATATCCTAAGATGTCTTAGTCTGATACAGACATTGCCAAAGGATATGAGAGCTCTTCCATATCTACACGCTGTCTACGTATCTCCTGGGCTTTCTTTAATGTTTTTTTGGCATGTTCCTCAGGTGGGCAATTCTAAAATCTTCAATTTGAAGACAGACAAGTGTGGAGGCACCAAAAGACAGAACTCTAAACACTAGTCCCTCCCTAATTCCCAATAAGATGTGAGAAATGAGAGCTGAAATGCAGTGTGGTGAGAGAGAACAGTCAACCTGGGAAGGAGCCAAGTTGGTAGCACAAGAGAGATTCAGGAAGCTCCTAACAGAGGAATAATTCGATCTCTCTTTTATTTTTAACATACATGAAAATCTTGAAAAGTGGGGGTAACTACTGCTTTAAACAAAGAGAAGCTTCCACAGGGATCAACTTGTATGTCTGTTCTCCATGTGCTTCTTTCAGCCAATTTTGCCTTTTGATTATTTCCTATTGACCACACATCCTTCATTGCTTAAGAAAATATTATTGAGCCATCTGTGTCTACATCTTACCTGCTGTGAATTCAGTATCCTACACTGCTCCTGTGCTGTGAAGCCTGAAGGGCTCCCATCTTGGTGTCTCGCCAGCCACTTTCTGCACATCGTGTTTGAACAATTTTTTTTCCTGCCTCTCCATGCCTGCCTCCACTGAAAGGCAGGACAGGATTCTGACTGGGAGGGGCTGGAGTGTGGTTCCACAGGTGCTCAAGCACCCGCTCTTTTCACCAGATGGGTCTCTGCAATTTCTATGTCTTTCTAAAGATCAAGTCAGTGCTCAAAGGAACACATCATTCATAGAAGATGTGAAAGTGAAAATTATGGAGATACTCAATGGCCTTTCAGAAAATGACCTGCGGAATTGCTTCGAATGTTGGCAGCATCGTAGGCAGCTGTGTGTCACCTCAGAATGGAACTATTTTGAAGGTGATTGCAGTTGATTTTCTTAATTCGTTGTATAAAAAGTTGCAGGCACCATCTCAGGCAGGGGAGGGGTGTCAGAACCAATATTACATTAAATGAACTTTATGTCTTTTACTTTCTAAATGCAGGAAATAAGTACACAGAGATTGTCTTTAATTACTGAAAAAATAAAATCATCTTTACCTTCCTAGACATTATAAAACTTTTCCATGTTATTCATAATTCAACAAAGACGTTGTTCACCTGATGGATATTTACAAATCTTAATTCCTCAGTTGTGTTCTTTCAGTAGTCTTTGGATATCTCCCACAATTTCTATTTCATAGGAGCGTTATCTGGCACTGTTTTCTTATCCTCATATAAATTCTTTTCAAGCACAGGTGTTTTCCCAAGTCCCATTCATGCCACCACTCTGCTTATGAGACACTAACAAACAATGAGGCAATTTAAGAAGAGAGCAGAATTTGGACACTTGACTGTGTTAAACATTTCCACTTATCTAGCAAGCAATTCACAACAATTCATTGATGAACACACAGCTTTTTAGTGATAAATGATGGCCTGCATTACTGGTATTCTTGCATTTCTTATCTCAGTAACATCATAAGGCAAACAGGACACTGAGCAAATAGAAGACATAACAGAAGAAATGAGGCCTCAGTTTTGAGAGCTTTGTAGAATCAGTATCCATTTGTCTGTTCTGTAATGCCTTCTTAATGTTTCCAACAAAACTTTTCTCAAAAAGACACCTTAAAAAATTTAACCTAGACAATATTCAGGAAGGGATTGTATTTATCCAGTACCTACCAGAGAAATCAGTGCTCTGGGAAAGATAAAGATTAGATAATCTGCAATCGTACATTTCTCCACTATATTATTTAATAGTCAGTTGGTATTACAGGACAAGGCCATAAATTATTCCAAATCTCTCGTAAAAATACTGTTATTTTCTGGAAACAAAACTCCCTCCACATCTCAAATCCAATTTGAGTAAATTTATTAATGATGAAGAACAAGTACAAGTACACTGTGTACCAGCTCAGGCATCTTACTTCGGAAGTATATCCAAGGAAATAAATTTTAAAGCTCCCATATTTTTTGAATATAGCTCTATAAACTGTTTGGCATGGTTGGCATGCCAGGGAAAGGTCAAAAATTACAAGTCTAAGCATAAAAACTAACAGGAGAGCCTATAGAGTTCATTAAAAGTCAATCTTATCCTTGTAGATAGGATCAAATATTTGATTTTTTGTTTATTTTATTGAATGTGAAAATGCATTCTCATAACCAAACAATTATTTTTAACATCAGTCAAAATATCAAGCCTTTCCACGCATGATCTCATACTAAATAAAGATGAGGCACAAAATAAAACTGTTTCTGTTTTACCTATAACTACACAGGCCTGTCACTCATACTTTAGCAGCCCCAGGGCAGAGGGAAGTGATCCTTGGCAGACAGCAGCAAGATCAAATTCTTCCCCTGGTTTCATATTCTGGGGTTTTCAGCTCAGGAGTCTGAGGAGGTTTCTTAGAAAAAAATGAGGTCTGTTAAGACCTTCTTTAAGCCTGTGTTCCAATGTCAAGAGGTTTCCACCTCTTTCTAGAAATAATGCTGTCAGGTCATAGCACTCATTCTAGGCAGTTTGTTTGGTTATGGTACGAGTGACAAGAAAATATGAAGAGGTCAAGTTAAACAAGAGTACTGAGGCCTGATATACACTAAGCAAGCTCTGATAACTTACATAAAAAGAAGGTAACTAAAGAGAGATTCTTGGGCAAGTAGAAAAAAAGACAGAAGTCAACAAACCTGAGATCTGAAACAAGAGCAAAGGAAACATACATTAAGAACTTGATATGGTAATGACATTCTCTCAATGAGGAAAGGATCCAGGTATAGAAAAATAAGGGACAGGGAGAAGATTCCGCTGATAGAATTGTTGTCGTGTTTTGGATTTTTCCTAGTAAATTACCAAAGGACTATTCTGTGGAAGAAAATACATCTTTACACTATCCTAAATAATTTCCCAGGAATATTTCCACCATTCAATGTGTGTACAAAGATAACACTTGTCATATCCAATTGATATGCCTGGGAGCTGATAGAAAACTGGGTGGATTATGCAGGGCTACATGACTTCACACAGACTGCAAAGCAAGGCTGCGTGTTTATGTTGCTACTGTTTCTTCCTGTCCAGAGCTTTCGATTGCTCTTAAAGCTCTGGAACACTTCGCTTAGTGTTGCCAAACTCTGCTGTTATTACTGGGTACTCTGCATCCAGATACGCTGTACGAAAAATCACAGAACTGATTATGTTCCTCCAAATGTGGTCTAGTATTGGACAAGTACAGTTAGACTTAATGATCTCAAAGGTCTTTTCCAACCAAACAATTCTATGAAATTTACACCGTAATTTGCACAAATACAAGGAGATCACAAGAATGGAAGATTCCAGTCCCGAGGGTAAAAGTTTCTAGGGCAATCAAGCGTGTTTTTAAAAGAAACAATTCTGAACACTGATCATGCTGCTTTTCTTGCCATTCCAACACCACACTACTATTTATCTCCATACTTTTTAAAGAGAGAGAGTTTCAGTACACTGTTCATGTTTGTGGACATGTATATGCCTTTCATTCTAGTGAGAGAATACCTCAGATCCCAATTTTCTATCAGATGAAGCTGTTGAACTTTTTCAATCTTATTCATTTTCTATTTATTTTTCTTTTTTTTCTTTTTTTTCTTTCTCCTTCTTTTCTTTCTCAATGTTGTTTTGGGTTTGTTTTTTCTTTTCTTCTAGTTTTTCTTCTTTTTCTTTTACTGTTTTTTTAACTCTCAGCTGTTAATGTCGATATATTAAAGTAACAAATATTTCTATGTTTATTTACCTGAAAAGTGTATGGTAGATACAAACAAGGCATATAATGGACAGAAATCTACTGTATATAATTCAATATGAAATGCTGTCTAGATAACATAAGCCTAGTTCTCCTATTAAAGGGTGAAAAATGTTAAATCTCAGCCTCTTTGAGGTACTGCAGGATCAAAGGGGTCTTCTGGTCACATTTGGTAAATTAAGTGATGCAGAATGACAAATGAAGCATCAGTGAAAGAATATCTGTGGTCAAATCCCTTCTGTTCCCATTGCAGATCAGCCCAGTCACAGTCTTGCAGTTGGACCGTTGCCCAGGCCAAGCCCTGGGGCTGTTCAGTACACTTTGCTCTTTCTAAGGAGAGGCTTTCAAGGATGCACAAGGCTATTCCCATTGCATCTGCTGCTGGTGACAGAAATCAGCCATTAGCTGATCCTTGTTTGGTTGGCGTTGCTTTGCTGAGAATAAAGGAGGAAGCAGGCACCTGCCAGAACAAGAAATAACTCAGGATGTAGCATGGAGACCAAGAAAAAAAAAAAAAAAAAAAAAGACTAATAATTCAAAGTAACTATTTGCTGCTAGCAACAGAAGATTCTCTTCCAAATACATTTTCAGCAAAGCACAAGTTGGCAACATGACTCATATTCATAGAAGCTGGGTGTGATTTTTTTATTTTCAGCCTAGAAGTATTACCCTCCAAATTCTCAAAAAGCAGTGTGAAGGGATCCACAAATCCTATGAGCTGGTGCTGCCAGTCCCAGACCCATTAGTCACCATGCAGATGAAACTCACCTGCTTAGAAACTGAGTGCAAAATATTCTTTCAGAAAAAGCTCTGCATAACCAAAGGCAAACAGAAGAAAATTACATGTAAAGCCAAGGGAAAACAAGAAGTTAAGTAAGTAAACAAAGAAATGTATAGCTCTAGAGCAAAAGAGTGTGCTTGAGACTGAAAACAATAAAACATATTTGGTCTGTGTGGTAGAAAAAGGACATGAAGGTTTTCAGACACATATTCGTCAAAAATTTCTTGCTCTCAATGTGGATATTGACATTCTCCCCCCCCCTCCCTACTCCCAGGACCTCTCTGGTGGGTATTTCACAGTTTTTTGGACCACCAAGCAACAGAAGCAAAGATAGTAGTGAATGACTCACGCCAGACATTTCTAACCTATTAGTCAGATATCTGTTACGGGAATAATTATTGATTCTGTGCCTGCCTAAATGAAAGACGTGTCTGATGGCTCATGAGGGAAGGTATGTGATATTGAAGGACCACGGTTTTCTCCAGTAAATGTACGTGTCTTTCCAGGCAGAGGTTCCCAGACTGTGCTGTATGTACTGCTAGTAGTGTTGGAAGAGTTTCAGGCCAGTTTTGCACACGATAATCCCCAAATCCATTACATTTAGGAATCCTGCTTTAGATGAAATCACTGCAACTTGCTAGTGGCAGCCAAGAAAGCAGGTCTAGCTCTCTATATCAAGCCTATCTGTCTATGGGAACAAGTTCACATCCAAATTTACCAACTGATCATCAATAATTGTCGATGTGGAGGCAGGTATGGGAGCCACAGAGCAATTGGCTATCTAGATCACTCTTTGGTAGTATTTGCCTGTACAGAGCTAATCCCATGACAATTCAATGAAGTGAGAGGAAGTAAGGATAGTTCTGGTTTAGGAAAGCAGAGGCTAAGACAGAGCAGTGAAAAAGGTAGGCATGCTAAGCGAGGGAAAGTACATTAAAGAATGAAAGAGGTTGAAAACTCCCCAATGCTGTTTGTATGCATGACCTGGAAGAGAGCCATGAGCTGTCTCTGTGTAGGGGGTACTCCAGTGAATAATCAGAGAACTCCCATTTTGAGGCTCTGACCTCAATTAACTTTTTTCCATTAACTTCAAAGGGACTGGTCACATGCTTGGAATTAGGCAAAGGCTAAACTGTTTTCATGGATCAGGATCCAAAGTGCTAAATGGTTAATATGTGTGTATAGCTTTACTGTGCTTTATTTTTTAATTATTGGCTCACTTATTGACTAGCAGAGTCACACTGTCAGTTCTATGTGCTGTTAACATCCCCTTGTGACTCCTGGATTTGTTCTTTCCACAGCTGAGACTGTGGAATTCAATCATAGCTGAAAACGTTGCTGCACTTGAAGTTCTTATTGGAGTAACTTAGTCTTCTTTTAGGATTTAGATAATTACTACTCGTATACTAGGAACCACTGCCATGAGAAAACAAAGAGTTTGGGGCATTATATTTTCTTTTACATTACTTTAAGTATTACATGTATATATATTAGTCTTTACCTAGCTGTATTTTTCTTACTAAATTAAAAAAACCTGTGTATGTGTGCACAAAAGAAGGAGAACAAATATGGCCAATTTATTTTAATCACATTTTTTTCTCCAGCATTTATTTTGTCCTTGATTCAATATTCTTCATAAAAACAATTCAAATTAATAACATTCATAATGTCACTCTAATAAAATTTCCATCTAAAGCAAGACAAATGGGAATCCAGACATTCTGGATACTCTGAGTTGGCTAAATCTGTATCCTTTACTTGGAAGAAAGATGTTCCTTTCTTTGCAGCTATATTAAAAATGAAATGTGTGTGCTAAGGTAGAAAACAAACAGCAATATCTAAGCACAGGTTTACACAACCTTTGTCTGGCTCCATCAACATCTAAGAAAGAATCTGTAGAGGCATGCTACGGCTGTGGAAGGTAAAGTTGGGGCCTCATCAATGCTAAAAAGAAAATTTTTTTGCTATGACTAACTTGAAGTTTTCACTTGTTACTTTCAGGATTTCCTTCTCCTTTGCGATGCGATTGTTTGTTGCTCCATCCACTTGCAGGGTGCTCTGTATGTGTATTAAGGAAACCGCATTCTGATGTGTCAGTCAACTTTTTATATCAAGGAACATGAATGTTTACAACCCACCAGTCTCCAGAGGCTGGCAACTATTTAGTGTGAACAAGCCTCTTCTGATGGTTTGAAAGCCATTTGTATGCACACTCTGCACAGTGAATGAGGCCAGGATTTTCATCCCTCAGCCAATTCACATGGGTGAATTATCTCATGGACAGCAGTTATACATGTTGCTAAACAAAGCCAGGAAGCAGCATGCAATGGACCTAGGAGATTAAATCTTTCTCTCTTCTTTCCATAGAGGAACTAGACTAGAAGACATTACATGAATCATCAAGTCTATCCCCTGTCCACAATCAGGTAACATGCTGATGGATCAAAGAATTCTACTCTTTCCCACACTGCAAAACCCTCAGAGTATTTCCCAACATCTTATAATAATTTCCAGACCTTTACTACAAAAAGAGCTGTAGACAATATTTTTGGCATCTCCCCACATCAGAGATTTTGTACTTTCAATAAAAATACAAAGATCCTTCCTAATCAGAACTGGGGAAAAAATCTTTCCTGAACTCATCATGATGGTTAATCCATATCTGGTTACAGGAGCAAGATAAAGAAGACAGGAATGAAAATAATGTCTTCAGCATTTGCTGCCCCAGATCAGTGCGAGGGAATGAGAAGTGAGAGAGAGAGAAATCAAATTTTTCCTGTTATCCAATAGGTGCTGGTGGGGGGCGATAGAGTTACTTGTTGCCTCATTGCTCTTCATTTTGGAGAGAAAAACCTTCACTGACCTTATTAAGGCTATTTTTCAGTCTCATGCAGTCCTACGTAAGTTCTGATCTTCCTGACATCTTGTGTATTGCTTTATGTTTATTGTTGCAGCTACACTTCACAGTGACAATGTGAAAATCAGTGTACCAGACCCTCCAGCTACTAAGTCATCAATGAAAATTTCTAGCAGCTGATATCAGAGCTACCCCCAGAGCCCAAAGAAATAATTAAAGGCTGTTCCAGACTCACTAGATGGCACTGTGGTTGGCTGTCACCAGTCTTAAACCTCTGGAAGACTTTAGTGTGAGCCCAGCAGCTTCAACCTCAGCTGTGTGGCTTTGATTTCCAGCTCAAGTCCCTCACTTGGAAACTCACCTAGCTGTTCCATTCGTTCAGCAATTTTTGGGTTCCCTCAGTCACTCTAAATTACTGCTCTTTCAAATAATTACAAGTATTATTACTTTTTTCTCAAGAAGCTCCACGATTATATTTTTCCAGTTCCTGGAAAACATTCCAAAACATTCCAGAGGTTTCAAGAAATATTTAGAAAGTCAGTAAGTCTGAGTATCCTGTCTGGCTGATGTGCAGTGTATATGTGAGCAGAAGGCTACAAACTTCAACTGAGCCTCCCAGAAATGCTGTAGATTACAGGAATTTTGTCGTGACCCTAACTTTCCATCTTGGTTACACCAGTTCTGCTCTACAGGCTCAGTCTGGATCCCAGTAAAATCAGCTGGGGAGGACGGTTTCCACTGGGAACACCGAGAGTTGGATAAGGTCCTCTGTCAGGTTTCCAAATACGGGAAATTAGTGTGCTGACATTTGGTAAATCCTTCCCCCTTTTCTGATCAAGGTTTCTATCCTTACTGTGAGCAGCTTTTGTTTTATGCTTACAGTGAAAACTGATGAAACTGCCATTTTCAGTTTGAAGAGCAACACTTATGCCAAGTACAATTTTCATAGAATCAGAGCATGGTTTACGTTGGAAGGGATGTTAAAGATCATGTAGTCCCAACATCCCCACCATGGGTAGAGACGCCTTCTACTATATCAGGTTGCTCATAGCCTCATCCAGACTGGCCTTGAACAATTCCAGGGATGGGGCATCTACACCTTCCCTGGGCAACCTGTTCCAGTGATTCACCAGCCTCCTAATAAAACATTTCTTCCTAATATCTAATCTAAATCTACACTCTTTCAGCTTAAACCTGTTACACCTTGTCCTGTCACTGCACCCACTGATAAAGGGTCCCTTCTCAGCTTTCCTGTCGACCTCCTTTAAGTACTAGAAGGCTTCTATAAAGTGTCCCTAGAGCCTTCTCTTCTCCTGGATAAAAATGCCCAACTTTCTCAGCCTGTCCTCATATGAGAGATGCTCCAGCCCTCTGATCATTTTTGTGACCCTCCTCTGGACTTTCCAGCTGAAATGGGAGTTAAAATCTCTTTCTTTCTCTGTTTCTTTCCTTCTATAAGAGATTTGCTTATACCTGCTGTCTCTGCCCTTTGGAAGTTTCTCTTGTGTTGCAGCTTCAGCATCATACTGAGCACAGCTTTGAACCTTTTTTTAGTCTGTGGAACACTTTTTTGAGTTTCCTAAGTAAAAGCGCCATTTGAAACACGTCTTCTTTATCCTCACACAACATTATTTGCTCTAATAAAGTGCATTAGGCATTTTCCAATTATGCCACTCAGGATTCAGCCCATACACAAAATACGCAACTTGAACAAACAGTTCCTGAGCCTTGCCTATTTGAAGCAGTATCTCAGCAAAAGCCTCCACAACTAGGCAGTGGAGCTCAGCGAAGCCCTGTGACAAAGGAAAAATATGCTCATCAAGCCCTAAGTTGCTCATTATTGCCATTCATCTAAAGGCCACTGCCTCCAGACATGGTAGGCACAGTAACTACAAGGGTTCTTAGACCTCTCTCATGTGGATGCCATGGCTTACAGGAGCAGGAGATAAGCAAGAGTATCCATCTGCTTATCAGAGTCTTATCTGGAGATATCCCTACACATAAACCCTCAATAAGAGGTGCAAGTTGGAGAGCAAGAAGTGAAAAGTAACTGTGTGAGACTGGGAATAGAGTTATGTGCCCAAGTCATAGGGTGACGGGATGACTCTGGGTAAAACCCCTAAGGGGGGATAAAAAAGTGCAAAACATTCTGAATATTTTTTTTATTTTCTTTCTTTTCTTTTCTTTTCTTTTGTTGTTATTGTAGTCTACTTTATAGCTGACTGTCCCCAGGTGTGCCTGGAGCATGCACAAAATCCCAGTGTCATAAAAAACTCCAGAAATTTAGAGGTGTATCTGGAGACAAATTTTAGGGTTATAACTGGATCAGCACAGTACTATGTCACAGCTTTACAGATGATGAAAATTGGCATTTGTCTTCGCTGGGCAAGAAGATATTAAAAACAAGAAAAAAAAATCACCCCAAACCCAGTATATCTAGTCGGGTTTCCAAATGAAGATTGGTTTCATTGGGTAGACCTCAGACCTGAGCATGGTGAGGTTTTTTAAGCTCACCTGAACTGTACTTACTGCAATCATTGGGACAGCTTGATCTCCAAATGTAGATTAAAGTAGCTTTAACTTTCACAGACTTGTAATAAAGCCTAGAGAGCACTAAACAACAATACATTCTACATTTTACCTATCCCATAGGGTAAGATTTCCTTTTGAGCTTCAGAAGACAAAACCTGATCCCCTTACCTTCCACTACATCCATGTAACAATTTCTTCCCAATTATGAACATGTTTGCTCCAATGATGATGGGCACATCTCACTTCTGAGTTTTCTCTACATCAGCAGCGAATAATTTTGACAGCGATTTGTTTATTTGCCTTCACAATTGCCAAATTATTCCTGGCATCTCTGAACATAATATTTGAGAATTCTGAGTCAGAAAACAGAGTCTAAATACTTTGCCTCAGCATTCCTTTAGATCATGAACTTACATCTTCTTGTATAGACTGGTTCAGAAGCTTGTTTCATAAGTTTATTTGCTTCTTAAGAGGAAGATATTTTGGGGAAAAAAATGAACCAAAAATATAAAAAAACCAGTGACATAGTATTCACTAGGCCTTTGAAGAAAGCTTTTCACAGATGCTGACAGCTGTGTGAGAATAGTTTGTCCTCAAAGCCAGAAAAACAAATATTATGAAAATAAAAGCTGTGAAACATCAGTGGTGGTTTTCCATAAGATAAGTAGTTGCATGCCTGCATGTTCACATTTGTTCTGTGTCCTTTTTTACAACTAATGACTCATATTTAAACAGTGTAGAGAGCACGCATTCACTTCTCTCACAAGTTCTTGTTTGGTCCTCTAATGAAGTAATTAACATGAGCAAGTGATATTACCAGGAAAGTTGGCAAATACGAGCCAAATGGGTTTTTGAGCGTGAGCCTGCAGGAATCCCCCCTGAGCTCAATATGTGCATGAAGGTTTTACGAGCAACTAAACTTTATCCCTGAAAATCATACCTTTAAAGATATTGGATCAACTGTAGGGTTTTATGGGCAGCTACAATTAATGAATCACAGAATCACAGAACCACTAGGTTGCAAAAGACCCACTGGATCACCAAGTCCATCCATTCCTATCAATCACTAAACCATGCCCCTCAGCACCTCATCCACCCATGCCTTAAACACCTCCAGGGATGGTGACTCAACCACCTCCCTGGGCAGCCTGTTCCAGTGCCCAATCACCCTTTCTGTGAAAAATATTTTTCTGATGTCAAGCCTGAACCCCTCCTGTCAGAGTTTGAGGCCATTCCCTCTTGTCCTGTCTCCTGTCACTTGAGAGAAGAGGCCAGCACCCTCCTCTCTACAAGCTCCTCTCAGGTAGTTGTAGAGAGCAATAACGTCTCCCCTCAGCCTCCTCTTTAAGTGCAGAAGCCTATAGGAAAAGCTTAAGGAAAGAAAAGGCACATGAAACAAATAAGTTCAAATACACTTAATCTCTTCCCTGAAGTGTTACTTTTCATACTTTATTGATGCTGCTTTAAAAATATGCTGCATTTGAAACTGACTGGCATGATAATGAGGCAGCACAGAAGCTGCTTTGTCATTTCTCATGCTGCAACAAAACAGCTAAACCTTAAGAAATAAAACAAATGGTACAAGGTATTCTACAATGGAACAAGATCTTTCTGGGATGGAACCATTGGAAAAAATTTTTTGAACACTACAATATATAGGCAGTGGCTTTAAGTACTATAAGACATCAGCCACACTTCCGTGCATGTGCTGCAATGTAACACATGATATCCATCACCATCATCTTCCAGCTTTGGCTCACAGTAGTACGGAAAACTCCAGGCTTTTTCTGCTCCTTCTTGTGTGAATTTTGAGCAGCAGGTTATTGCCCTTCATCCTTTCTTCAATGGAAATATTCAATGACTACTTTCTGGCAATATGAGAACAAATGGGTTACAGTCTCCTGTGTCATCGCCTGAAACAGTGCATGTTTTGTAAAGTATGAAAGGGAGTGTCTATTTCCCATTAACATCATGGCCTTTGAACTGGGAGAGGTGGGACACTACAAAGTGGCCTTTGAACTGGGAGAGGTGGGACACTACAAAGTTACCTTTGCCCATTTGCTGTTATATGGCTGTACATGAGGTCAGACAGAAAGTCCATGGAAAGGCCACAGCGTGCAGGGAAGGAGGATTTTGCATCCTCATTTACCTCTGTGTAGGCACAGAGCCCAAACCACAGTCTCACCTACTGACCTTTAAATATAGACTGTCCTCAATTAAACTTGACGGTCTATCTACACTATTGTCCATGGCTGGAAACCGCAAGTGGCTGCAGGTTGCATCTGTCAGCATGTAAACATGACTTCAGCTGGTGTTTGTCACAGTAATGTGGCTTATTTAAGGAGTTATGTATCTCACAATTACCACTGAACATTCACCGCTGCATAGATGCTGGTGGTGATACAGGCTTGACAGTAGCTATTATGTTCTTTGTCTCTGGAGAGACAACAGGGTGAGCAGCCTCTTCTGAGCTGTTGGTTGTGGTTTGCCTTTAAGCAAACCAGGAGAAGGTGCTGCAGAAGAGATTCTTAAAGCCATGCTTTGGGCATCCTGTCCCAACCACAAGCAAAGCAAGCCCATGTTTTTCATAACACCACTAGCCTGCTACTCCCTTCATTCCTGTGGAGCACAGCTCTCTGAAAGCATTGACAATGATCACTGCTTAACCAGTAGGAGAATATATCACTGCTGAGCCAGCTGCCTGGAAACGTTAATACTGCTCTGTGGTTTCTTCAGGACTCTGGGCCAGCATTTACCTCATCATGTGTATCTTTCCTTCGCTGCCCTATCCCAGCCTTTGCTCTATTCTCAGTGCAATCTATTTTCCATGAGTGACAAGCCTGAGGGTTCCCAAAGGTAGTTAAAGGAAAGCAGGAGGCAAAATGAAATACTCAGAGTATGTGGGAAGAAAGGAGAGAAAAAAAGCAAAAAAGACACCCACTGCTGACTTGAGAAATCCTGGCCCCAGGGAAGAAGAGCAGGCACAGGGGCCAGGAGAGGAGCACAGAAGGACAGAAGAGAGAAGTGAAGATTGCAATTCCAGCTGAAGCTGATGAGATTGCAGAGGAACTAAATCTGACTAAATTTACAGAGCCTAGAGAACCAAAAATAGAGTCCTGTAGCCATCTTTTTTCACAGAGACACTACTGCCATCCTTGTTTTTCAAGGGGAGAAATGAAATGTTTAAGTGATTTGCCTTTGGCAGGCTTGGAGCCCAGGTTCCTCCAGCCCTCAGGCAGAGAGTTAACCAAGAGATTTTTGTTATGTGTGTTGCCTTCAGGTGACTTGGAGACCATTGATTAAAGTGAATTTAACTGTGCAAGGCACAAATTTCAGATACCAGATGGGGAGGAAGGTCCCCTCAGATCAACTTGGCTCAGATCAATTTGCTAAAAATGTATGAAATCAAGCAGAAGGCTAATCCTGGATATTTCCCTGTGTTTATGTAGTTTTTGGCCTAGTGTTATTAGGCCCATCCTGTGACTCAGTTGAAGGGTCAATAAATCTAGAGCTCACTGGGATTACATGCACGTCACCTCCACTCTGGTTTCTAAGTGATGCACCCACTATTTACCATATTTAGCGTGTACTTAACGTTCAGCAATGAAAAAAACTGGGGCTGTCTCTCAATGACTATCCTGATCGGTCAGATGGTCTGCAATGCTTGCATATGACAGCTTGCCCTTCCATGGTACATGATCCACTGCCTGTTCCCTTGTAACAACACATGTGTAGGTAATAAAATTCCTATTCATAATCCCACACAACCATTTGATGTGGCTTATCAGCTGACTAACATTTTCCTTCTCTAATTTTTCAGACTCTGTGGTGGGTGCTGCACGAAGTTCTGTCTCCCTTTCCTCCACTTCACAAACAACAGGAAATAATCTGGTGCAAATAGCTGGTTGGTGTCAGAAATGTGACAAAGAAGAAAAGAGAGATTCTACATATAGTCTGAAGCAAACACAATCTCTCTGTGTTTCCAATATATGCTCATGCCTTTGTACTACTGTAATGGTGCCTTGAAAGCTGACCTTAACTTCATGATGATATATATCAATAGTTCTTTCCTGACAAGCAACCATAATTGTGATTGGTAAGCATCTGTCTGAAAAAGGAAAAGCTAAGTTGTCCATATAGTAATTAAGTCTCAAAGGGTTTTCTCTTCCTACTGGAACAGAATAAGCCTCAAAACACATTTTAAATACTTCATTTGTAAGGATATTTCTTAGAAAGGTCTGAGGATTCAGAATATGAGGATATTGATTGCATCTCTTCTTAGCTTTCCACGGGAGGCTTCCAAGGAGGTGGTTAACTAGAACCAAATAGACAACCACATTTCTGCTGAATAGCTAGAAAGCAAAGGAAACTGATTGTGTGGTTTTTAAAAACTTCTGTGAATTGAGGAAAAGTTATGTAATGTTTCTGCTGAAAAATTACCATCATAATTTCTATATGTTCTTCATTTCAGTCCAAGAATTTTTGAAAATGAATGTCTTTCTTGGCACCTTAATAAATAAATAGGAGCATCACTGTCACAAAATAAATTTATTGAGCTTACTACCAGACAGCTGTTCAGAACACTGCATGTATTACATGTAAATAATTATTTTTCCACCACTGACAGGTGGGGTTGTAAAAATGATTAAAGTAAATATTGTTGGTTTGAGGGGGTTGGTGGTTCTGTCTTTTTTTTTTTAAGGGAATCACACTAAACCATTTCACAGACACCTTTGGGCTTGCATAACACACATCCCCACATAAATCCACTTCTCAGAATTATTTCTGGAGAAAGGAACAGATGAGGAGTGGCTATTGCCTTGGAGTTAGGCCTGCAGCATAGGCACCTGATCTTTCATTTTCTACTGGTCCATGGATCATTTCCTTTTACATCTTCTCTATTCTTACATATTCTCATTCAAGTCAGAACTGATTCCCTTTGGTAATTACATCCATCTTTGGATTCCCTTCAAGATCAGAAAAACATTTGCTTTTCTTTTCTCTTGGAGTTCACTGCCTGTTTTGGATAAAACTGGATATGGAAGTATTAAAATACCAGGGGAAAGCGTGCTGTCACAATGAGTTTGATCCAAAATCCTTTGAAGTCTTTCATAAACGGTGGTTCCCAATTACTGCTTTTGGGCTTTGGATCCACCCATGACTTTCTACTCCAACAAGAAGCATAAGTATTAAAAAGTTTTCAAAAGATTCCTCTGATAGGATTACCAGTTTGATTTCCGGAATAACGCTCTTTGAAGATTCAGATAAGCATGTCACCACTTGAAAGCTCTCCTCATCACCTCAGGCTAGAATTAAAGCTCCTCTGCAGTCACGGTGGTCAAAGTTTCACAAACAGTGGATAATTTCAGACTTACAACTGAGATATTCTTTGGTCCCTCCTGTCTGACAAAGGATACACTTTGTTGATTCTAACACCAGAACAATCTACTGCTTTTGAAAACATACTCTTCATTACTGGAACATCTTTGCATCATTTTGTGCTGCAAAGAGGGTTCTTGGACAACTGCTCATTTGCTATTGCCATCTCCTCTTTCTAAACCAGCGCGTTTCTCCCTAGTAGCTGGATAGTTTATATTTCAAAGGTATCATTTTAATGGAGGTCGTAAATTTTTTATGCATAGCCCTGGAAAATAATGATGTTTCAGCTCACAGAAAGACCATCAATAGCAGGTAGGCACACACACACATATATAATAGGTGCAACTAATTTTTTACAGACCTAGTTTCTTATTCCACAGAGTTTGGTTCCCCTAAGATATTTGGCTCTAAAAACTTGAACTGCCTTTGGAATATTGTATAGAGGAACTAGAGGATTCAGTAGATAATTCTTTAAAATTTCATTCTGAATTTGAAATTCTACTACAATCCTGGGAATATTTTGGATGTAATGGTCAAAATCTGCACACCTTCATTCATGGCTTGGTCTGCTAAATTCAAGTATAATGTCTCACAATGATGCATTCTGTTTCATGTTTGCTTTTAAAATTAAACCCTAGGAAATATTGCACTGAATCTGCACAACATGCAGAAAATCACTGCAATGAACGGAGTAGAATATTTAGAAATGGCACAGGATTTTCACACTTTAACCCAAGTTCTTTGCTGAGCCAATGCAACTAAGGAACTACTTCTTCCAGTTCTAGCTGAACAATGTACCTGGACGTTGCTGGTTTATCTTCCTTCTTTGGGAAGTCCTTTTCCTTGAGAACAAGCAAAGTAACCAGAGCCATTGATAGGGCAGAGCAAGAAGGCAGTATCTTTGGTCAATCCTCTGAGTGATATCGAATGTGTATACCCTGTAGGATTCCCTGGCCAGTTGCTACCATCATGTGCGGTTTTGAACAAGAGAGAATGCAAAATTAAAGTACAGTTTTATTTAAAACACTACTTAGATGTTCTGGTTTTCCTGATTCTGTCTGGAAAGAAATGTGACAAACATCCTAAAGAAATGTGACAGCCTGGAACAGTTCTTCTTTTGCACTTGGGAGGTTGGCCTTTATGCAGGCATTTATACATGGAGTGAGGCAAGCCTCCAGTCTCCACACGGATAGACACACAGCCACAGGCACACAAAGGCTATTCAGATTGTCGAGGAGGTCTGTTCTTAAAATAGCTGCTCCTGTCCTCTGCAGTCTACTTCTTCACTTAGTAATTACAGAGTTTCCAGAAAAGAAATACATTTTTGTCTAAATGAGTTGTACTGTAGTCTTGCCCTGTAATAAGTCAGGGAAAAAAAGGGATGTAGGTTTGCATAAGTAGCAACTCTATCTTAGAGATTAATAGCTACAGAAGAACAGAAGAACTTGTGTTTGGCTGGAGCTACCTGTTTGTCTTCTTCCTGTATCCATTCTTTAATCCTCATCTCTTCGTGAATGCAATGAGAAAAGGACATATTTTTAATGTCTCTGAGTAACCATGAGTCGCTTGGTAAAGTACAGGTTAAGTTCAGCATTGCAGACATCAAATTATTTTTTTCCATTATATAAACACTTTTTCCTATGAAATAGGATTCTTAGCATTCTCAGTATTTCTTTCTTTGGACACAATAAAAGACATTGTATAATCAGCAGCACCAGAAAAGTTTTCTGTCTCCCACATCTTCAGTGACATTGCTAATGTGTTTGTTGAGTTATTCTTTCACTTGAAAGTACTTCAGAAAATCTTTATTTGTCCTTTTAACAAATAGCCCAGAAATTAAATGTCATCCAACTCAATCTGTTTCTTCAAAGAAACAGAGCAAACAAACAGCTGTTAGCTAATAACATTAAGGAGTGATACATCAAAAGAGCAGAGTTTACACCCATGCCCTGTCTTGATTAGAGTGCTCAAGTTTAATTCAGCATGCCACCATTTCCTACTGGATGTTGTTCTTCGTCAGTAACAAACCTTCCTTAGAAACTCTCAATACCCAACACATGGACCCAATTAAATCTGTAATTAAATTTACTTATTTGCAGTTTCAACTCTCCTGTGATCTGTGATTCATTCACCGAAAGGTTCACATTTACTGTAGGAGACTTCTTGTTTGCAGTGAAACCCTGAAGTGCAAAAGTAAATGAGCATTTGGCAACTTATTGGTGTACATGAAACAGTGGACAAATTAGGCACTGAAGTTTCTTTTAGTAGAGATCCCCATTTTGTATTTTCGGGCATTTCAACGGACTATAGCTATGCTACCTATAAAACTGTGACCCATTCTGGTCAGTCTTGAGTCATGGGTTAGGATGAGAACACTTTTAAAATGCTACTGTATGTATAATATCTTACATTAAATGTGCATATACAGTGTGAATGAGTAATACATACAATGCTGACAAAAAGGTACACCAACCAAAGCACTTGAGAAGATAAACTGACAAAACAGGAAGCAACTAAAAAATCTGGTCATTTCGTGGTTCAGGGTCACAATAATGAAATACAGGTGATTTGTTCACACCTTATATTCTGCCAGAAAATGTTTATTAATATCACCATTAGAGTTTATTTGCTTATCCTTTTGCCTTTGAGGCATATTGTAGCACCAATGTAGTTGACTGAGATAGAGGTCGCTTTTGTCGGAATAGTTTGTATGGTACTAGTTTGGAATTGTGATGAAAACAATATTAAAAACACAGGGATGTTTTAGTTATTGCTAAGCAGTGTTTATACATCACCAAGGCCTTTTCTTTTCCTCTCAGTTTACTGAAATCAAGTAGGCTTAGGTGGGCAAGTAGCTGAGAGAGGACACAGCTGAGACAGCTGACTCCAACTGACCAAAAGGATATTTCATACTATATGACATAGTGCTCATCAATAAAACCCGGAAAGCATCAGTCGTCTAGTGGTGAGCAATTCTGGGTTTGGGGTTTTGCACCACTTGCTTTTCTTTGGGAGTTTTAGGGGTTCAAATGTTTTTGTTTGGGTTTGATATTTTTTTACTTATTAAACTGTATTTATCTCAACCCACAGCATTTATAATTTTTATTCTTCCAATTCTGTCCCCCATGCCATTGCAGAGGAATGAGGGATTTTTGCATGGTGCTGAGGTGCCAACTGGGGTTAAACCACATCTGTTCAGATAGCAAATGACTAATTTTTTTACTGCTGTTGCTGTAGCATCTTGCCATGAACCAGAACATCACTGTACTCTCAAACACCTTAAAAATGGGAAGTTTACCTTTCATGTTGCTCTTTGAAGAGCAGGGCCACAACGAGGTAAAACTGATGTTAATATTATTGGAAGTGGAATTGGCAAACACACTATGCTTGTGGAGGCAGACACTTATCTGAGGCAGCAGAAGCTCTACTATTTGAAAATGCAGAGCTGATGCAAGTGGTAGTAGCTTTTCTGACATCCTGGACTCAACAGCACACGCAGGGCTCAGATGAGGAGCTGTGTTCTCCAAGCCCACAAGGTAAGAAAAAATAAAGCACATGAAACACAGAGAAAACTTCTGAGAATAAAAAACAATTATTGAGGCTCTGACTATATTTTATCTCTGATTAAAAGTCAACTGGATGTATTTAATCCAAATAGTGACAGGACATAATGAGGAGCTGAAGAGAGATGTGATATATACAGATTTCCTATAGTTTGAGCTCAGGTTCCAGAAGAAAACCTGGAGAAAAAGGGGTAAAGGTAGATTATAGCATTTATCCAGAGCCTTGAGGAAAGGAAAGTATGGATTAGGGAAAAAGCCATAAATATACCTCTCCAGGGAAGCCTTTACTAAAAAGGAGTCTGCAAAGAAGCAAAATCACATTACAAGTATGACTAATGAAGACAACATATTTCAGGTTACATAGACCCTTCTTACCTCCTGGAAGGGTAGTGACGAGCCTCATGGTTTAGTGTTTGATAGAAATGGTTGGACTCGATGATCTGGTGGGTCTCTTCCAACCTAGTTATTCTATGATTCTATGATTCTATGATTCTATGTTGTAGCAGCTTCTGGATGCTATGATACCTGCAACTGAAGCAGGCAGAAAGGACCACAAAATGAGCTGCATCTGGAGGCAGCATGAGAGGAGGTGGTGAGAAATCAAAGCACTAGTAGCAAGCTCCAGCAGGGAGGAAGGGCATTTTGTTTATAACAAAGCCTTGCTGGTAATTGCAACAAGCTGATTCCATTGCTGTCAAGGGTGCAGCCGAGTTATCACTGGCCTGGGCTGTACGCCACTGAAAAGGGAAAGCTCTAGTGCACATTTGCACTCAAGACGATGCAGCTCAGTAGGTGATAATTGCCCATGACAATATGCATAAGGATATGCAAAGAGATTTAAAAGGTGTGATGTAGAAGGAAGTTGCTTAATGAATGAGCAGCTGAAGGCTGGAAGAGAATTTGACTATTCCTCTTTACCCCTTAGATGTCTGATACTGCAGAGTGCTACTACTCTGCAGTAGTTTATATGTTCTGAACTGCCTGGAGACATTGTAATTATATTTACCTCACAGCAAAAAAACAAAAGCATCTTCTGCTTACAAATTAATTAAGCAAAGTTAAACTGCCACCCAATACAATAAATTTTAGTAAGAATATCCAATGGAATGAAAATTTCATTTGGATTTTTCACTCTAATACTTCACATATTTGTGTATTTTTCTCTCAGCTCCTGAGAGCAAGTTCCTTCCTTCCTCTGCTTCTGTGTTTTGTAAAATATCCAATTGATGGTAAGTAAATACAAACAAGAAAAGAACATTTTGGTTTAGGTTGGAATCTGCTGTGAGAGAACTGGTGGATTTAATTATTTCTGCACTATTCATGTAGTCCCTCAGCTTCTGAAGACGCATCCTTTACCAGCAGCCTGGCACAAAGTTTAAACTAGTTTTAAGTTGTTTTTCCCATTATCATAACTATCTTCTTTGCTTTCCTGAACAGGGCGTTGCATCCTGGGGCCAGAAAAGGTTTTTCTAGTTATTTTTATTCTAGGTGGAAAAAAGTTGTCTCTTTTATTGACTTTGTCATTGCTATTTTATATGGTTGTACTGAATGCTTTTGCCAGTGATTTGGGATGGCAGTTGGTGGGGTGTCAGCAGTGCATAGTCCTTACTGACCTATGATCTCTTAATCTTTCATCTGTTTGCCAAGTACAAAACATGAGAAGACTAAGTTGGAAATGTTATTGGTCTCCAGCACAAAAATGTCCGTCTTTACTGTGGGTGGCTTGCAAAACCATATTCGTTTATAACTTTATACTTGCCTTGTTCCTTTTATTTCCCATTTTCTTCCATGTTCTGTTAAAAAAAAGGAAGCTACAACAGCTACCCACCCCACAAAGGCTACCCAGTCAAGCCTCTCGGCTTTCCTGTCTCCTACCTTTGACACCAAAGACAGGATTTCAGTAGATGTCTAGTGGCATCATAGATGCCTTAAAGAGTCCTGCCCATGTGGTATAGTCCAGCACCACATCAGAGAGGCATCTTTCTGCAGATCCTGTGTTGTATGTGCCAGTCCCATGCAGATGTGCTTCAGATACTGCAGGGCACCTAAAATGGCTGTATGTTTAAGAAAGTAAATCTCTTTCCAAAAATAAATCTTTCCAATATGACACTGGGGGAGGGTTGGAATGATGAAAGAAAAAGCATGCAAAAATGTTGAAACCCAAAGTAAATTGAGCTGACTACTTCTTCCTTACAAATATAGCCTATCCAGAACAGAGGTTTTGAGCAAAAATTGCTTCAAATACCTTTCATAAAATCATGCTATGAGATCCTGGAGAATACTCTCCAAAGCAGAAATAGATGTCTTGCCTTCACAGGCACAATTTAGAGATTTCTGAGAAGTAGAAGATATTTAATGAAGTTAATTTTGCAAAGAGATGTCACCACATACTTTTTTTCAGCCAAGGGAGGGGAGACAGCCAAGAGGCTAGAGTTTGCAGTGCCTCAAGGGGATGGCATCCTGCCAGCTTCTCCTTGAAGGCACACCCAAGCCAGAAGTGCTTATTCACAAATGGCACATAAAACAGAAACACTTGTCATTATTGTGCTTGGGAATGTTGTTGATAATTACATGAAATTTTGCAAAAGAAAGGTGTGCTTTCCTGCCCAGAGAACGTAATTAAATGTTTACTGTGTGGAGCAGAATGGTTGGAGTGGTTCTGCTAGTTTTATCAACAGTTGGTCTCGGAGGCACCCAGAGGGGCATTACTCAGCCCTACATGGAAGGTATTGACACACCTGGACCTCACTGCCTCCTCCTAGCTGCCTTTTCACACACACCTCTCCCCTGTTCACTCTTGTGCATAAGGCATATAAGAGGGCTGAACTACAATGCGCCTCACCTAAGAACTTTTTATTTCAAGAGTAGTAAATCTGTCACTGAGATTGTATGTACAGACTTTGCAGCAATAATTCACTGCCTTATCTTCTGTCTTCCACAGCAAGCCGTAAAGCTCTGCCAAGACCCCGACAGCAGTTTTGCGTAGGGTATTCATGCTCTGATTTTGTGCTAGGATGGCATGAAGCAAACCCAGCACACTGCTCTGCAAGCAAGCACCAGCTCCAGCTTTACAGCTCCTTGGCCCGTGTTACATCCTAGGACCTCAAGTACACAGGTCAAGTAACTGCTTTTATGATTTGGGGGCACCTACTTCTAGATGAGGCAGTCTTTGACTTCAGTATGGCAAGAGGACATTTTCTTATGGATCTCCTCATGGATGTGAGTATGGAGGGTACCTCTGTAGCACAGGAGAAGCCCTTGATTTCCCTGATCCCATTTCTAACCAGGTACAATGACATAGCATTCTTTTTGCTGGCAACTGATGCAGGAACCCTGTCTAGGGACAGTTGCTGAGATAGGATAAAGTTTCCCTTCATAAACCTGAGTGTAATTGGCACTTGGGAGTGAAAAATCTCTGTCTGCAGAACATTGAAGTTCTAATGGTGGCACTTAAAACACAGAGAACATCGTATGCCAGAAGGCAAACACAGGTAATGGAGAAGAAGGTGACGAGCATATTTTTATACTATAAAAAAGCTGTTTAGCTGTGGGATCTGCCAAGTCAGACCTAGTTGCTCATAGTTAAGAAGGACTATCATTCATAAGAAAGGTCATGAACTGAACAGGAAGGATATTGTATAGCACTGAAGATGCTGATCTGGGCTCTAAGAATACTTTACAGTGATGAGTAAGAGTCAGAGGTGTTTATGTTTCATCTAGATCAGTTACAAAAGCACTGCCAGACTTCCCTTGCTGTCCTGCATATTTGATCTATAGGTGTTATACGCTCTACTTATGATGGGTCTCTACAGAAGTAATCAGTGAAATCAGGCTCCCCTTGGGCTGGGATTCGGAATAGGGTGGGGCTACAAAAGAGTATGACAATATTGTAGAAGTTTCATAATTCATCAAAGGAGCCTAGAAAAGTTGTGTACTCCACAGTTGTCCTTTGGGGATCTTAGCTGATCAAAAAGGTCACCTTTGCACCTGACTGTCGGGCATCGCCTGAAGCTACAGACCGTATATCATCTTCATACTACTTCATACTTTCCAAGCCCAGTGCTCTTGGACACGCTAGTGGGGTACAGTTTGGTTTGTGACTCAGACTCCTAGAACATGGAAATCAGTGGGACTTTTCCTATATGAAAAATAACTTAGAAGTTCAAAGGAAAAAGTGGTGGCCAGGAACTACTTACCCCTTGCAGTGGACTGTTGGGAAATGACAGAGTTGCTGCCAGGGACTGGTATCTGGTAAATTTTGAAATTTAAGTAGTTTCATGTGTTGTGTAAATTTTCATTAATAAGGATGTTTAGCACGATCTTCCAACAATTTTTTACAGTGGACCAAAATATGCAGCAGCAGGGGTTCATTTGTTGGGTTGATTGATTTTTAAAGTTCATTAAGATAAAATGCTAGCTTTTTAGATCATTTTTTCACGTCCCTTCATGAAAAAGAGGAGGTTATGCCTCACCATTATGAATAGTAGAAATTTTTCATTGTTTTTAGTGTTAAAATTCTGCCTAGCTTTCTAACTCCTAGATTAAATAAATCTGGTCTGTTATGCCGCATTCTAGCACTTAAGGTGCCCCTGCGTCCTGTCCCAGTAAAAGGGACGGCTACCTCCCTACAAAGGCCAATCCACACATTTCACTCACAGAGTTGTTCTCAGCTCCATGGATGAAGAGAACTGTACACAAACATATGCATTTTCATACACACTGTATATTTTAAACCATTCTTTCTGTTTTTTTCTAGAATTTCTTCTGAATGAACCAGTACTGATACTGAGATACTGGTGTTTTTGTTTTCATTATTGTTGCTGTAGAATGTTTTCCCAAGTGGTTAAGAATTGAATCATAGTTTAGAGATATTCTTAAGGTTACTTAGCCTCACATAGTAGCTCTTTAAATTTGATTAGAGTTCCAAACAAAAGTACCTCACCCTGAAACATCGTAGGGCTGCATCTCAGTCTTCATCTGGAGATAATGGGCCGTACACTGATCCAGCTGTTCATACATAGCTCAGTTCTGCAGGCTTTCTGTAAAATCAGTTTTCATTGATTATTAAGGTCTGAATCAGATCCATTTCTCTCAGCAAGTTAATATAAATTGCAAAGAACTTCAGGCATTACCAGATTCAGGGCTTAGATATTAGGAAGTTAATCAGCATGAGTTTTACCCACTCAAGTTTATTAACTTGATAAACGTGAAGTAATAATTATGGGAGATTTGATAATTGTTTTTCTAAGAGGAATTATATGCAACTATGTACCCAGGAATCACCTACAGCCTGGAGAAGGTAACAAACAAAATCCATTATCGGGAAAACCATTTGGCAAGAAGTGTTAATGTAAAACAAACAAAAGGACACAAATTTCCACACATGGTACAGCTGAATAATGAAACTCACTTCTAAAGGATGTTTTAAGAGTCACAGTTAAAAGTGGGTTTCAGGAATGGGCGAGACATACTCACAGTTGTGTTGGCAGCTGTTAGTAATGATCAGCAGCATGCCATAGGTCTCGTGCTCTAGCAGCCTCCCAGTCTGAGTCCCAGAGGCATGAAAGAGCCAACACTGACATGGCACTTTGCTTTCTTTCATCATCCCACAACAACTACTGCTAGAGCCAAGAGGAAGGACTAGACAGAGGTATAAGTCTGACCCTCTTCAAATGTTATTTTGTGGATGGTAGGAAGAAGAGAGAAAGAAGACTAGAACCCTCCTATAACGAGCTGGGGCTTTGTCCTCTTGTCCAACATCATGCTGGGGACGTCTCATATCCTGTCCTGTGTCCCTGTTTACCAGTGAGAGTATAGGGATTACTTCCTTTCCTCACGTAGACAAGACTGCTGGTGTGTGTGGTGGGAACAACGATTATATCTGTTCCCAATGCACAGTAGCAGCAAAATACAACATATTCATGAGTGTATGTATATCCACCAAACCCCAAAGAATCCATGGAAAAGGACTATACACTGAACTAGAAAAACCCAGAAAAAGTTTACGGGTCCACAAACTGAAGAAGCCTGAGACAGCAACAGAACAGTGCATTCCTTTTCCATCACCATCCCCACACCACCTAATAAAAATGCGAGGCAAATAAACTAGGTAACATTTGCTCATTGTCTAAATGTTTAGGAAAGCTATCTCCTTCCTGGCCCCATAAATGCGCACCATAGTCACAATAATTACATAAATATGTTTGTTCAGTAACAGTGAGATATATGGTGACTTCCCATGGGCCAGCGTCTGGAAAATAACTCAGCATAAAAAGCCTTATTATAAATTATTTCACTTTCAAGAAACACTTCCATGTCTTGAGTTGCCTAATAGAAAGGATTACAAATACCCAGAAATGATTAAGCAAATAACTTGGAATTTAGGAGGGTTTTATTTTTTATTTTTCACACAATTATAGAATTCATTGGAGTAGGAATTCCACTCTTGGCAAGACTCAAATTCTGCCACTTTCTGCCAGTGAAAATGTCATCTATGTTCTGTACAGAAGTAAGAGTAAAAAGCAGATTTTATTTCTCTCATTCTATAGTAAGTGGAAATACTGAGAATTAGTAAGAGAAAGGTTAAACAAGGAATCAAAATCAGGAAAGAATTCATATTTTCAAATCTAAAGATTTTGGGTGAAAATTGTAGTTTTGCTTACAATGGAATTGAACACAAGTTAAGAACCAGATCAGTTTCCTGTAATGAAGATAGTACCAGTAACTCCACTTCTCCAAAACTGCTGGCTTTTTTTTTTAAAGACGTCTATGAAGGACTACTTCAGCATTTTTTATTTATAAACATGAGATAATGATAATAGAAAAGATGAGACATCAACCTAAAAATATCTTCTGCTATAAGGAAAGTGTTCATTTTCTGTGCAGTTTCAAGTTCCAGAATCAAGTCGAAGAAATTGAACGTTCATTTGCCGGGTTGATGTTTCAGCCACTTGGCTCTTTATTAGTAACTGCGGACTATGACTTTCTCTGATCAAAATCCCATTCTGGAGCCAAGCAGATTCCCCAACACAACTCTTGTCAAGGCCTGCCAGAAATATTTGTTTAAACATAGGAAAGTTGGGGGAAACTGTCTAGCTATAAATTATGCTCTACCAACAATACCTTGATATGCACTATATCAGTTCTAAATGTTGAGCATGATGAAAGGGAGTTGATATTTTTCTACTGATTAAGGAACTGGTATTTTACAATCATAGAATTAAAGTATTTACAATCATAGAATAATTCAGATTCAAAGGAACCTCTGAAGGTCAGTTAGTTCAACTTCATAGAATCACCAGGTTGGAACAGACCTCTTAGATCATTGAGTCCAACCATTCCTATCTGACGCAAAACCATATCCCTGCGCACCTCATCTACTCGTCTTTTAAACACCTCCAGGGATGGTGACTTAACCACCTACCTGGCCAGCCTCTGCCAGTGCCCAATGACCCTTTCCATGACAAATTGCATTCTGATATCCAGTTTGAACTGGATCCCTTGGAGCGTCTTGAGGCCATTCCCCATTGTCCTGTCCCCTGTCACTTGGGAGAAGAGGCCAGCATCCTCATCTCCACAACCTCCTTTCAGGTAGTTGTAGAGAGCAATGAGGTCTCCCCTCAGCCTCCTTTTCTCCAGGCTAAACAACCCCAGCTCTCTCAGCCGCTCCTCATAAGGCCTGTTCTCCAGCCTCTTCACCAGCTTTGTTGCTCTTCTCTGGACTCGCTCCAGAGCCTCAACATCCTTCTTGTGGTGAGGGGCCCAGAACTGAACACAGGATTCGAGGAGCGGTCTCACCAGTGCCGAGTACAGAGGGAGAATAACCTCCCTGGACCTGCTGGTCACACCGTTTCTGATCCAAGCCAAGACGCCATTGGCCTTCTTGGCCACCTGGGCACACTGCTGGCTCATATTCAGTTGGCTGTCAACCAACACCCCCAGGTCCCTCTCCTCCAGGCAGCTTTCTAGACAGACTTCTCCTAGTCTGTAGCTGCACAGGGTTGTTGTGCCCCAAGTACAGGACCCGGCATTTGGCCTTGTTAAACCTCATGCCATTGGACTCTGCCCAGCGGTCCAGCCTGTTCAGATCTCTTTGGAGCCTCCCAACCCTCCAGCAGATCGACACTTCCACCCAGCTTAGTGTCGTCCGCAAGCTTGCTAAGGGTGCACTCGATGCCTTCATCCAGGTCATTGATAAAGACATTGAACAGGGCTGGACCCAGCACTGAGCATTAAGTACCTCAGCCTTGTCCTCAGCCTTTGTCACAGTTGTTCCCTTTGCATCCAATAAAGACTGAATATTCTCCCTGGTCCTCCTTTTACTAGTGATGTATTTATAGAAACATTTTTATTATCTTTCATTGAATTGGCCAGTCTGAGCTCTAGTTGGGCTTTAGCCCTCCCTATTTTTCCTTTGCATGATCTCACTTCTTGCCCGTAGTCCACCCAAGATGCCTGTCCCTTCTTCCAAAGTTCATAGACATTCTTCTTTTTGATGTCCACCCAGATCTCTCTGCTCAACCAAGCTGGTTTCTTTTTTTCCCCAATGGCTCATTTTCTGCCACATGGGAACAGCTTGCTTCTGCACTGCTAGGATTTCCTTCTTGAAGAGCACCCAGCCCTCTTGGGCTCCTTTGCCCTTAAGTACTGTCTCCCATGGAACTTTATCAAGTAGCCTTCTGAACAGCCCAAAGTCTGTCCTCTGGAAGTTTAAGGTGGCTGTTCTGCTAATCCCTCTCCTCACCTCACCTAGAACTGAGAATTCTACCATCTCATGGTTGCTTTGCCCCAGGCATCCTCCAGCCATCACATGCCCCACAAGGCCTTCTCAGTTCACAAACAGCAGGTGCAGAAGGGCACCTTCCTTTGTTGGCTCTGTCACCATTTGTGTGAAGAAGTTGTCTTCCACACACTCCAGGAATCTCCTAGACTGCTTCCTCTCTGCTGTATTGTACTTCCAGCAGACATCTGGTAGATTAAAGTCTCCCACAAGGACAAGAGCTAGTGATCTCGAGACTTCTCCCAGTCATTTGTAGAAGAGCTCATCAGCTTCTTCTTCTTGGCTAGGTGGTCTATAACAGACTCCCATTACAACATCTGCGTTCTTATGGGCTCCTCTTGAGTTTTACCCACAGACACTCAATCCTGTCATCACCATAATCAAGCTTAATGATATCAAAACTTCCCAAAGCAAGGTCAACTTCAAAGCTAGATCAGATTGCTCAGGACTAGTAGAGTTATAAAAATCCTCCAAGGATGTAGTTTCATATTATCTCTGGGGAACTTGTTCTACTGCTCTCCCACTGCCATGTCAGAATTTTCCTTGATGTAAATCGTGATCACTGCCTCTCATCCTTTCATTATGCAAGTCCAAGAAAACTCTGAGTCCCTCTTGACTTACTGATTGGACAGTTAGTTAGAGACAACAATTAGATCTCTCTTTAGCCTGCATTACTCCAAGTTAAAGAAACAGATCCTTCAGCCTGTCTTCACCCCTTTTGTGCTCCAGACCCTAACTATATCGATGGCTTTCACTGGATGCAGTCACTTGCTAATATCTCTCTACGGAGCTGAAGACTGGGCACAGTATTACAGATATGGACTCACAAGGCCTGAGTAGAGTGGACTAATTGCTTTTCTGGACCAGTTAGCTACACACTGCTACTGTAGTCCAGGATGTGATGAGCCTTAGTCACTGCAAGGGTACCCTATGGACTTCTTGTAAACCAGGACCACTGAGTCTTCTACAAATTTCCTCCCTATTCAGACAGATCTCAGCCTAGGGTGATTCCCTCCCAAGGTCAGGACTTTGCATTTGTCTTTGTTAAATTTCTTGATATACTTGTCAGCCTGCATAAAAAGGTCCTTCAATGGCAGTCCTATCCCTCAATAAATCCACAACTTCAGGTAAGAATTTATTGATATTACTGTATGAAATCCACTTTAATAATTATCACTCATTCCTAGGGCTAATTCACACAATATGTTGAGGCATGACACTATTCTGTGAAGACGTGTATGTCTACAGGAGTAAGATTAAATTTACTTTCAGTTAAAGCTACATTTTCTAGAAATGTTGCAGTTTCCTACAGTTCCCTCATTGTTTAAATTAAGGAATAGAAAGCAATAACTTTCTTCTGCTCTGGTCAGCTAGCTCAGGAACAACAAGAGGGCCAAGTGAAGCCTTTTCACTCACTGGGTTTCCATTGTCAGATATTTGCCAAGAGTTTAGCCACATTTTCTTGGCTTGTCCTTCTAGCACCCAAGACTCCCATGTGGTCTTTCCATCCAATTACCCACCAGGCTGGGATTAGTTTCTGTGACAAACTGGAGATGTCTTCAGTCTGGCATTGCCACGGGCAAAATGCACTAATATGAAACGTTCTGTTTCAACAGTATGTTAAGCAATAGATGTTTCCTAACTTCCTTTTTGGACTGCCAAGTAATTTCTGGAATAGGAGATTTATTAGAACTTGGTTTTAGTTTTGTCAAGATCCTCAAAGTTTTATCTCCATCAGGCTCTGCATCTGTGATCCTCATTAGAATATTCTATTTATAGTCAAAAATCCTATAAAACAACAGAACAAAAATAAAAAATGTTCCCAGTTTCCACGGTGATGTTACTTTCACCCTAGGTAATACTCTGCAACTTCCTTTTCTTTCTGTACCACCTACAGCAGAGTTTTCCAAATTTCTTTTAAAATGTTATGTAGTGGGAGTTGCGGAAAATTCATATGTGCTAGAAGGATGAAGCAGAAAGAGTGAGGGTGTAAGTCCTTTGTCATGTGCAGGGACCACTACAGAGACAAGAAGTTGGTGGTGCTGGTACCATCACTGACAGCATCTACTCTCTGGACAATGGGAGGACCTAGATGAGAAAATCTGAGAATCTCTGTCTTAGAGAACAAAGACACTAGAAAGCTTGTTTAAATCATAAAGTAGTCATCGTAGCTGACATAAAATCTGATCAGAGAGAATGACCAGGACACAACAATACCATTATGTGAGTTCCACTCTCTGGAACAGTACCACTTACTTCTCAGGTAACTTTAGCAAGCTGAATAATAAACTCAAAACCGGGGCTATTTTATAGTAAGAGAATTCAAAGAAATTATATTCTTTCTCAAAGAAGTACTGATGAACTGCTTGCATTGTGCAGATTATTCCCAGTCTGCCAAGAAACCAACAGTATTGTAATTCCCAATTTAAATCCATTTTAGTAGCGCTCCAGCCTTCTGATCATCTTTGTGGCCCTCCTCTGGGCCCATTCCAACAGCTCCATATCCTTCTTATGTTAACAATTCCAGTACTGGATGCAATACTCCAGATGAGGTCTCACAAGAGCAGAGTAGAGAGTAGAGTCACATCCCTCGACCTGCTGGCCACGCTTCTTTTGATGCAGCCCAAGATACGGTTGGCCTCCTGGGCTGTGAGCACACATTGCCGGCTCATGTTGAGCTTCACATCAACCTGCACCCCCAAGTCATTCTCCACAGGGCTGATGTCAATCATGGCATTCCCCATCCTGTATTGAAAACATGGATTGCCCTGACCCAGGTGTAGGACCTTGCACTTGGCCTTGTTGAAGCCCATAAGATTCTCACAGACGTGTTTCTCCAGCCTGTCCAGGTCCCTCTGGGTGACGTCTCATCCTTCCGGTGTGACAACTGCACCACTCAGCTTGGTGCCATCTGCAAACTTGCTGAGGGTGCACTGGATCTTGCTGTCTATATCACTGATGAAGATATTAAACAACACTGGTCCCAGTATGGACCCCTGAGGAACACCACTTGTCACGGATTTCCATCTGGACATCAAGCCATTAACCACTACTTTCTGAATGTGACCATCCAGCCAATTTCTTATCCACCAAACAGGCCACCCATCAAATCCGTATCTCTCCAATTTAGAGAGAAGGATGTTGTGGGGGACCGTGTCAAAGGCTTTGCAGAAGTCCAGATAGAAGATGTGTTGGTTTTCCTGCATCCAGTGATGTCATTACCCCATCATAGAAAGCCACTAGGTTCATCAGGCAGGACTTGCCCCTGGCTGCCACTAATCACCTCCATGTCCTCCACATGCTTTAGCTTCTAGGAGGATCTGTTTCATGATCTTCCCAGGCACAGAGGTGAGGCTGACAGGTGATAGTTCCCAAGGTCATCTTTTCTACTCTTTTTAAAAATGGAGACATTATCCTTCTTCCAGTCACCAGGAATTTCTCATGACTGCCATGACTTTTCAAGTATCACGGAGAGTGTCTTGGCCACCACATCAGCCAATTCTCTCAGGACTCTGGGATGCATCTCATCAGATCCCATAGACTTGCATATGTTCAGGTTCCTCAGGCACAAACCTGACCCTCCCCTACACTGGAAGGGGCTTTACCCTCCTGGTCCCCTTCACTAATAAGGAGGCTGGGAGATCTTGGGCCAAAAATTGCAACCAGAGCCTCAGTATATGTGTCACAGTTCCTTTATTGAGACAGAGGTCAGATTGCAGGCTTTGTGCAATTTGTCTTTATTAGAAGTTCTGCAGAAGTCAGGTCATCAGGTATTTCTGGATTGGCTTCTGCGTACAAGGACAATAAGCAACCAACACAAGTCAGAACACAAAAAAATTCAACTAAATATAAGGAAAAATTCCCAGCATGAGGATAGATAAGCACTATATCAGGCTGAGGTTGTGGAGTCTCCATCCTTAGAGATATTCGAAATGCAACCTAATGTCATGGCAGAAGGTTCAACAAGAAAACCATCAAAGATCTTTCCAACCTGAAGAAGCCTGTAATGCTCTTTGCCCTCTGCTTCATTCCCAAGATCCCCTGCAGCAAGGCTGCTACTCACTCAGCCTATTCCCAGTCTCCCAGATGCAGATGTGACTCTATGCTGAAATTCATGCTGGCCCAGTCCTCAAGTTTCTCAGGGTTAATCTGGAAAGAAACTGTGTCCTTTGTTATATCAGCTGTTTCTCCCTAACTTTGTGACACCTATAAATTTGTTGGGCAGTGCTTTCTGTTTTATTACATAGTTCACTGATAAAAATACTGAAGAGCATCGGCTCTGTTATCAGCCTTGGAGTACTTTGCTTGTTATTGGCCACCAGCTGGGCATGGAGCCATTGACTACTACACTTTGGGCCTGGCAGCCCAGCTAATGTCCAACTCAACCAATGATCTCAGGTCAGAAACCTTACTAAAGGCACATCTACCTCCCTGCCCTCGTTCTCATTACTAGTCATTTCACTACAGAAAGCAACCAGGATGACTGCATCTGAATTAATTCTTTACTTGATTGAGTTTAGAAAGGGGTTCCAAGAGAATCCCTCTTGGGGCTTCTTGTGGGCCCCCTTCAAGTACTGGAAGGTTGCTATAAGTTCTCCCAGAGCCTTCTCTTCTGCAGGATGAACAACTCCAACTATCCCAGCCTGTCCTCATAGCAGAGGTGCTCCTGCAAGCTCACTTGCTGATTCATTGGTAGCATTGCCCATTGGATTGACTCAGATGATCTGATGAGACATAAATATATTTCTTGGCATGTTTTTCTGAGTCTTTCTCAGAACTGTGTCTCATTGCTTACAATATCCTAGCATATTAGCAGTATTCACTCGAGTGATACATCAGTCTGAATGGACTAAGGAGAACGCTAAAAATATCCTTGGTTAAGTCAGTCCTTAAAAGTGAGTCCATAATGGAAACAGACCCAGAAGAGCTTATTAACCCAAAATACACAGATTTCAATGAAAGCATATAAAACTAGTCATCAGTGAATAGCTTATGCACAATTATTCTCAGGAGCAAATGGGATTTTTTAAGTGTATTAAAACATCTAATATTTACATATAGTTGCACATTGATCTAAGCTGCAGAGGCACATTAAGGCTTTAACTTGGAATCTTAAATGTAGATTTGTACTTTTCACCCTTGAATCTGTACCATGACTTCAGGTTTTATGTTATTTGTGCTACAGTTTTAAGATTAATGCAAGCAGCAGCTGAAGTGCCACGCCAAGATCTTAAGTTTTGGTTCTATTAAATTCTTCTTGTTTAGGCTGGAGTGAGATTCACTTTATTTAAACCTTTTATTTGTTTTAGCTACTGTGGCTCTTTCAGTTGCCAGATTCTTTGCATTGTGCATTAAACAGTATTCATAATAATACTAAGCATTTTTATGTTCATCCATGTATTAAGTGTCTTACAGACAGTAACGAGTTTAATTTGCAGAAGCTAATGCAGTGTTACTTTCCGTTTGTTTTAAAATGTTTATCCTTTCCTCCTATGGCTATACTATCTATTACAATTGCTGAGAAAACAGGTTCTACAGTAAAATTGTAACTTGTATTAAAATGCACTGGTCTCCTAAATATAATGCAAGACATTTGGACTCCATTTTCTTCCAGACACATTAACTTTTTAGGACTTAATTTTTGAAAGATGTCCTGTGTTCCATCATTCATATTTGTTTCTGCTCTGGCACATTATTCATTACCAATAGATTTGTTATAAGATAGAGATGGGAATCTTGTATTTTGTGATTTTTTTTTTTCTGAATTCACCTAGAAATTCATGAGTACCTCAGTCAAATATAAGCAATTATTTGGAAGTCAACCTAAAAATAAATTGTCAGGCATGAGGAAAATGCACTATTTAACTCTTCTTTGGTACTCAAAAAGGGTATAATGACAACAGACCTGTATTGAGACATTCATTTTTCTTTTACTTCATTCCATGTTTGAAGAACAGTATTATGACTGCAACAGAAAAATTACTGGTTTTGTCAGCTTTTTGTTTACTAACAAAAAGTAGGTGCCATTCAGTCATATACAAAATATTTTTAGATTTATATGAAGTCATTATTTTATACACAAAAAATCTGCAGAATGTGATAGGAAAACCCCCATCTTTTAGTTTCTTATAAAATATTGGGCGTTCTGCTTTTTAAAAGTTGGCTGAAGGCAACTTCTATTAGACACATCAGCACTTCCCACTGCAATAAACCTCATCGCATGGCTGCAACCCTCATTATGCTTTGATACACTTGACTACGTGTGGTTTACTGTTAGCCTCCAGCTAAGGAGTTAACTCTACTGTCAGAACAAATAGTGTCAGAAAGCTTTATTCTTAAAGGCCAAACCCAATGGTCTTTATGTGAGCTGATTCTAAATGAGTTCTGCTCTTGCATTTGTCATCAGCACTCTTTGTGACTGGGCTAGTCACACTTCTGACTTGTACTTCTGGAGAATAATTCTCTTTTGTCTGACTACTTCCAGTGCATCCTCTTTATAGCAGAGACCATTACTTCCATGGTGCAAGAACTGCACCCCTTGCATAAAACAGAGCTTGCTGATACCCCGTTAGGCAGGAATTTAACAGAAATATTACAACTCTTCTTTCTTTCAGGTCTGTGTTGAGTACAAGGCCCAAATTGTAAAATTTCAAAAAGTTGTATCAATGGGTAAATTTAAGCTGTATCAAATTAGATATTTTCCAGCTCCTGAACTCTTTCTTAAAATCTGAACTCTGCAAACCAAATTATTTTTAGCTTCAAAATTCAACTAATTCATTTTCATTTTGTTTCAGTTTTGTATGCCTTTGTGCTTCCAGTTGCTGGCAACATCTATGAGTAAGAATGATGAAGTCCTCTTTTCAAATCATGTGTTTTTCCAAAAGTAAAGGGGAAAACACTTAAAAACATGCAAGATAGTCTTTCCTCATGAGTTTCTGTTCTCATGAACTTTATAGGCCAATTTTTTGAAATGTTCATCTTTTAAGACACATCAGATAAGGAACCAAGCTTCTGGGATTCACCCATTTGTTACTAATTCCTCTTCCTTCTGGCAACAAAGCAAGACTGCTGAAGGGAGGCAAAAACAAAAAAGAAGGAATAAAAGTCCAGAAATTTTTAAAAAACAGAATGAGAAGATCCTTGAAAGAAAGTCCTGGAGAAAAAAAATTAAAAGACGACAATATGATGGAGGGAGCTTCCTTCAGAAGGTGAGTTATGGAGAGGTAAAAGGGAATGAATGACTAATATGAGCTAAGATGAATAAGATGACTAAGTGGATAGAAATCTGTGTTTTGCTCTAGAAACCAAAACTTCTTAAACCAAACACCTCAGTTCAAACATCTAAAGCTGAGGTGAGCGCTACTTAAAATATTTATTGTCTTATCACCTTCTTTATTCTTTTTTATGCATCAGTAATTATTTTGTTCAGTAGTATCGGTAGTATATAAGGATCATAGTTTTTATACACAGGTTTTTGACAGAGTATTTAGAATCACAGAATTACAGAATTATAGAATGGTTTGGATTGGAAGGGACCTTAAAGATCATCCAGTTCAAATCCCCCTGCCATGGACAAGGACACCTCCTACTAGATCAGGCTGCTCAAGGCCTCATCAACCTTGCCTTGAAAACTTCCAATGGAGTTGGGGGACAGGGAAAAATAGGCTTTCATAATTGTTACATGTCAATCAAAACTCTTGATTGTAATAAAAGGCACTATTACAACTTTAATAAACACCATATATTCAAGTACTGTACTATAACATAAGGGAATTTAACATAGTTGCATAAAAATCCTGTGTGGGGAAAAGAAAATAGAAGTATTCTGGTTAGCCTACTTTACTTACATTCACACAACTGTACGTTTATCTACCCATGCACTGCAGTGGTCTGTGAATTTGTACCATACCCTCCCCCAGTTATTTAAAGTCTCTTGATATAAAGAGCATTATAAATTTCCATTGTCTTGGAACTTGGAATTACAGACTCTTTAATCATATGGTTCTCATGTCATCTGATCAAACGATCCTAATCTTCTGAATTTTCACAGCATTGCACGACTTTTAGCCACATGACTTTCATCACATTTGGTGGATGTCAGAAGGATAAAACCTCACACATCACTTTGAAAATGTACTCCTTTAAAGTGTTATTGTTCATCACGTTCATGGGTGCCTGCTAGGATTCCTTGCATTGCATTCTTAGGCTCACAGCTGGTTTTAATTTCTGTGGACAATTCAAAACTCTGCTCTTCTCACCCACCAAACACTAACCTTACTTTCTTTGCTGAACCAACAAGTCTGTAAATGTGTGGGTTTTTCACTAAAGAAATCCTTGTTGTGATTAACTTGTTATTATTTTAGTTAGTATTTGGCAGAAATCCATCTAATTTTTATTTTTCAGTTCTAAAAACAACAGAACAATAGGGATTAATAGAAGAAATCTCTTAATAGCAATCTATACACTAAATATGTGTTTGTCTATGGTATATATATGTCTATATAGAGATATTATTGTAAATGCTTTAAATGGAAATAAGTCTACATAGGCAGATGAATGAAGTTTAATTTTTGTCTTAAATTTGAGGCAACCACACAAAATGAGTCTGCCTGGTTCCAAGCGTTGGTTGTGAACATTAACATTCACATTGAATAGTACACAAATGGCTCACAAAATCACAGCACAGAGTGCCCCACAGTTATAGGCAAAAAGTAAATGGTGCTGCTTTCTTTCTGTGTTATCCTGTCTAGAAGCAGCCACTTCCAAACTGAGACTCTCTTTCTCCATCTTTCTCGTCTGAAAAACAAGACAAGCCACAGAGTAGCTCTTAACATTTGTTAGCAAGTTCTCTTAGCGCTATTGTAGTTGCTAACAAAGAACAATATACTGCCTTTCTTTTAGGCAGTATTAACATGGGAAACTTATCTTCCCAAAACCACAGGGAGGAGCCCAGGAGTTCTGACTTAAGAGGTAGAGTGCCATGTGTTCTGCTCTTTTTTTCTTGTTCCTTAGCAATAATTTTAAAATCAAGAAAGTGGAGACCATTAAAACCATCAGCTAATATCTGAAACTTTTCCTTTCCATTGTAAACAGACTTCTGTCTCCTGTAAACAGTGTTGCACTGTTTGCTGGCATTCACAGGGATGACCCTTTATTGGAGATATCTCATGCATGTTGCAGAACGATGGATGAGAGCCAGTGCCCTGGACCCAGCAATCCTAACATAGTGTTCATCCTGTTGTACCAATATAATGTGATTCACAACAAGAAAAATCTTATCATGGGCAGCCTAATCTAGTGGGATGTCCCTGCCCATGGCAGGGGGGCTGGAACTAGAAGACCTTTAAGGTTTCTTTCAACCCAAAGTATTCTATGATTCTAGGATTCCCAACCACCTTATTCTTCAGAGAAAAACACTATAAATTTGTGTGCTTTAAGAAGGCATTTTAATTTCTGCATTCTTGGAGACTAATTCACCTGCTCAGATGCCAAGGATTAACTAACAATACATGAGGTGTCAGGGTGGTCAGTGGGACCAATAGGCAAACCTCGCTCTGGCCCTCCAATCAACCTGTCATGCACCTGGTGAGGAATTCCTAGGGAAAAGTTTCCACTCCAAGTACACTTCTTCAGTGAAATGCAGTTAGGAAAGGTTATTCCTTCCCTCAATTACTCCGGCCTTATGGCTAATGCTCAATGAGATGTACCTAGGCTTGCTGACTCTGAAAGGCTCACAAGCCAGCCACTACTTTGAGGTGCACATGTCTGCACTTACAGGGAGGATTGTAAAACCAGCAAATGTTTAGATCACTACAGCCTAGATGTCTGAAAACAGACAAAACCTCAGTAATTTTTAATATCAGAGGGAGTCAAGTCCAACAGATAAGACATTAAGATAAAAAAAAAAATAGAATACAAAACTGCCCTTTGGTAGGACGTTCTTTTTCACTAGTCTTCTCTCAGACCAACAGCTTTCTCCTGACCCCTTGTATTGTGACAAATGCTGGGCAACCTGCATGGAGTCCTCTGGGAAAGTCTCCTTCAAAGCACCTCTAACACATGTGTATTTGTCCCCCAAGCCTCACAGAAAACTTCCAGTGTCTAAATGCTTCAGGGTCCTGCCTGCTGGCTCCCTCATGCTCTCACACTGACAGTCACAACTTCTACTCCAGATGTGCATACCTAGATAGTCCAAGAGAAATCTCCTTCTCCCAGGAGCTCCACCTGACCTAGAGAAGAGTCTCAAGGACAAAGCGAGCAGGGTCTCCTCCTGCTGCCCAGCCACTCTTTCTAGCAGAAGACAACATGCAGAGTCACCTTCCCTGGAGGGGTTTAAGGGACGGGTGGACGAGATGCTCAGGGACATGGTTTAGTGTTTGATAGGAATGGTTTGACTCGATGGTCCAGTGGGTCTCTTCCAACTGGAAGGTTCTGTGATTCTGTGATACAAGTAATGAGCACATCAAGAGAATATGTTATCTATCACTACCACCGTTGTGTGGTGAGTAAAACTTTTAAGTCACATACCTGCATAAAGATAATAAAGTCTGTAAAAACAGATTCTCTTCCCTTTTTCATGTGTTTTTTCCTTCATTTTCTCTTATTTTATCTTCAAAGATTGTAACTCTGGTGACTGAGAAAAAGATTTTTTTTATCTCTCTTCAAACATCATTTAAAATTGGGGAGTGTTTTCTGTTTACTTGCCTTTGTGATGTATGTTCACAAATACTGCTCTGACTTTTCTAAACTCAGTTGGAAAGCTTGTGGTCTTATTTTACCATAATCATGGTTCTTCTTGTTTCATCATCTCTTGACACACGTACATCCTGACATATATCAAAGCTTTTATCTTTGTTATTTCTGGTAACCAACTTCTGTTTTCCTTACAATTATCTGTCTCAATTCACTCTAAATTTCTCATATGTTTTCTCTCATCTTAAATCTGTGCATGTTTCCAAAATTGACCAGTTCACGTTTGGGGACTGAAGCAGATTATTTTATTTTAAATTTCAGGACCAATTCAAACTGCTGCAAATAAATGTGAATACAGGACTGGACAACATCTCAGTCCTATTGTCACAATCCCTCTCCAAATTCAGCTGCATACTGCAATTATTACTGGTCAGTGTTATCTTTCTTCCTTCCGTTTCATGGTTCTTAAACTTTGAAACTTTTATACTTGATTTTGCTGTTATGGTTATTAAATGCAACTAGAAATTTTTCTGTCTTATTTCCATTCAGCTGACCCCTATAATGGAAATGTAAATATTATTCCTTATACAAATTTAATCAAATTAGCTTAAATTTATTCATAATTTTTAGAATAGACTATTATATAACATTAAGATTCTATATTACAAGAGATTATTCTGCTTCCTTTTGTTTTATATAAAAAAAAAACCAAACCCAGATCTCACTGTCTTTCAGGCTCCCATCCTGGTTGATGTAAAGCCTTCTTGTCCAACAAGGGAGCTCCTACAACAAATCTAGACCCATCTAGCATATTTGCCATCCTTATGTTGCAAAGAAATAGGTGCGCAATGTTATTTGCATCATTCTGTGGTATTTAAGACTTCTGCACATGGCTGACACATAGAGCACAGTTCCTGTGGGATGCGTCATTACCAAAAAATCACCATCTTCACAATTATTTCTCCTACACAGGATCAGGATTTTTTTTAAATCTTTACAACTTAAAAAGATTTTCCAGTGGAAACACCAACAGAACAAAATAGGTTAAAGTGAAAGCTAGAAAGCTTTCCTCTAGTTCTCTACTAGGGATCACAGAATTCATTCTCAAAAAGAAAGAGCCAAAATCCTTTCACAGTTGGATTAATGAACTCTTTTCCTCATTTGTGATGATTCAGATCATTACTCATTCATCAACTGAATACTGCTCTGTTCTCAGTGTTCCCTGTCCCCCTGAAAATGGCCCAAGAGTAAATTTAAACAAAGTGATAATTTAGTAACCTAAGTAAGACACATCATTACTTCAAGGCTACCACAGGGAGTTCCTCTTCTCAGACATAATCAACAATTTTTTCCCTCTGATTAGTTAATCCTGGCCAGGAATGAAAATAAAGTATGCACAACAGCACTTGTGGTTTGCGGTAGAATAACTAATTATCAGATATGGCACTGTGTATTTATTGCTAATTGCCATAATTAGTCATAAACATTAATGAGGGGGCCAGCAAGTAATTTCACACAATCTTTTTCTCTCCCCTCCGGACAGTCTTTCAGTCTGCTTTTTGAATCAAGTGGTTCTCCCTGTCTGATTCTTTTCTTCTTTGTCTGATTCAAGAACCTAGGTCCTTAACTTCTTGTGCAAGGAACTTTGCCCCCTGTGTTTCACTTCCCACAGCTATGCTAGGACCTTTGCTTCTGCAAATTTTTCCTTAAGATCAACTGTGATTACAGGAAAAGAGTTTAAATTCCCTGTAAAACATCATGCAGACATGTGAAAACACATTATTACTTGCTTAATCATCACAAGTCACTCACAGATGAGACTGAACAGGACAACATAGAATAAATAATAGTAGCAGTTGTGCAACAAGAGCAATGTAGTGTATGAGTCTTGCTGTAGTTGAGCTGAAAGCCTGTCTCTTCACTCCTACTTGTGCTCTTTTGGTGCCTGTTTGCTACTAACAGCTTAAAAGAGTTGTCTGGCAGGTTGTATACCGCCAAATTGAAGTCCCAAGTCCCAGAGGTGCCTCTCTCAGAAGATAGCCTTCCTCTTTGTGTGTCCTAGGTCTGTGCACAGGGACTGTGTTAGCCTTGGCTCTGTGTAGTAACAGGTTTTGAGAGTTGTTTTATAGTTACTCAAAAAGCTGCGCCACTGGAGCACAGCTTATCACCAAAGCAAAACCATATCTGGACTTGACTGTCTGAATCCTTCTAGACTCCAGAAGTGATGACCATTCCTGCTGTCAAAGATGGTACAACTAATGCGTCAATGGCATTAAGCACTCTTTGATTTACACTGTGATAGTCTCATTCATCTTCAGTTTCTCAGGGGTCATTAACCATTTGCACAGAAGCCCATGCTTCATCTTGGAGTTTAATCTTTGTAAGGTCTCTCTGACCTACTGATCAATCTTTAATACAGTTTTAAACCAATTATTACGCCTTCTTATCTCTGGGACAAATGCATAACATCTGTTAAAAAATCTCCACCACCCTTCCCATCAATTGCTTTCTTCAGGCAGTTCACATGAATAAGTACTAAGACACGCATTGTTGCACAAAGGATGTTAAAACAGGTTTACATACACAGAGCTTTATTAGCGAGACCCATAGCTCAAGGACCCTAATCGTCAACAGGCATTGGCTTTAATGGAGAAAGTTACTCAGGGAAAAAATAAAAATAAAAATATAAAAATAAAATAAAAATAATAAAAATAAAAATGAGAAAGAGAAAAGAAAAACTCAGTGATGGTGTCCCACAGGGATACCTCCTTCAGAGGGCACTGTCCAGAGCAGCATTGTGACTATGACAAAGAATTTTCACTGTAATTTTTCATGAGTGCTGTACACCTCTCACCAGTCAAAGTCCATGACAGTTGTTCCTATAGGGATGCTTCTCTTACTGAATGGAATGTGCTTGACACGGCACAAGTGTTGCATGCAATCAATTGCAAAAATTCCATCCATATATAATATTAGGTTACATAAGAGTCATAGACTCATTGAATATGAGGTTGGAAGGGACCTCAAGGATCATCTGGTCCAAGCTTTCTTGGCAAAAGCACAGTGCAGACAAGATGGCCCAGCACCTGCTCAGCTGAATCTTAGAAGTGTCTAATGTTGGGGAACCAATCACTTCCCTGGGGAGCATGTTCTAATGAATGATTGTTCTCACTGTGAAAAATTTTCATTATCTGTCCAATTGGAATCTCCCCAGGTGTAACTTGTACCCATTACAACTCGTCTTTTTCATGTGACTCCTTGTAAAAAGGGAATCTACATGTTCTTTGTGGCCACTCTTTAAATACAAGAACATGGTGATAAGGTACTTAAATTGCCACTGTTTACTTTGTTTTACATACATTTTCAGTTTAATACAAATTAAAACTTACAAAATAAGGAGTAATAGTAGAATAAGGAGGGTAAGGAAGGAAAAGGCAAAGAAAATAGGTAGATTCCCACAGTAGTGGCAGGTCCTTCCCATGAGACCTGTCATATCAGTGTCAGGTTTTCCAGGTACAAGGCCTTGAAAACAGCAGTACAAAAACAACTGCATGAGAACAAGGGAAAAACAGTGTCCCAAAGGCTTCCAAAAGACAGTGCTAGAAGAGATTAGGTGAGAGGTTGCAGAGCTGCCAGGGAAAATCAGGCCAGAACCTGGAAACTGGAATGCCCTTAGCATTGCAAAAGCTATGGCATCTAAAATATTGCCTAACAACACTTATCTCACACACCACGGTGTCTGTGATGCACTATTCCCCTTTGAAAAATTAAGCTTAATTTAACTTCGAAAGCTGATTTTGTAAAACTACTGTGAAGCCAAATGAATGAGAGTGCAAAAGAGCAGAGCAGCTTCCCCTAAAAGCCTCTATGTCTCTTTCTTTTATGGCACAGAACTGGTCAACCTGGGACATGATTCATGTAAAATGCATCTATTTGAAAAATATAGTCCATATTACACAGTCTTTGGCAGCTCCTAAGACTGGAGATGTCTAAAGCACATCCGATGCCTCTCTTAATGTCCTGAACATTCTGTAAGCATCCGAAGCACACCCTGGAGAAATGCTGAATTTGATACCAGGTCTTTAGCAAGTTTTGGTGGTCCCTAAGCTGAAAGGATCAACTATGTGCTGTTGTTAAAGAAAATGAAACAGTCCCATTCAAATGGAGAAACAGATGCCTCAACTGCAAAGGACATGAAAAAGAAATCCTTTTCAAATGCTTAAGACGACAAGAGTTTAGCTGGAGTACCTTGCCCAGTTTAACAGCTGCAGTTTGAGAAACCTGTGGATCAATTAGAATCATAGAATCATAGAATAACCAGGTTGGAAGAAACCCACCGGATCATCGAGTCCAACCATTCCTATCAAACACTAAACCATGCCCCTTAGCACCTCGTCCACCCGTGCCTTAAACACCTCCAGGGAAGGTGAATCAACCACCTCGCTGGGCAGCCTCTGCCAGTGCCCAATGACCCTTTCTGTGAAGGATTTTAGGGACAGTCCAGATGAGAACAATGAGAAAGTGTAAGAAAAGATGACCTACGAGAAAAAAATTGAAAGACATCAGAAAATTTATGCAATGCAGAAGAAAGCAGAGAGAAATAAGGCCCTTTCTTTGGGACAATTTCTGTTGATCCACTCTGGCTTACCTATAAACATCCTAAGGTCACCCTGTGCAGACTGTCTATTTTAAAGGTTCTACTTTAATGGGCTGAGCTCCTAAATACTTTAGAACAAGTGATAAGAAGTAAGAATTCATCTTCCTTCCCTGTAATAGATCTATTAACAGCTAGCAATCCCTAGTAATAGTTTTTTTTGAAATGAATATTCTTCAACTTCTGCTCTGGATTAAAGTATGGTGATGACCTCAAGAATTAATTTTCCACTGCTATTCTGTTTCTTTGTAAATATAATAATCTGTCAACTGCTACATTTGCATTCTTTGACAAGTGAAGAAGATGTCACTTTTCAGATATGTTGTTACTTATTGCTTGGCTTTTTATGGCTTCATCGCTAGCCAGTTAGTGTGTGAGGTTTTTTCCAGTTATGCAATTTGCATCAAAACAGTATGAAATATCCATACTGCCAGGAGGTTGAGCTTATGGAGCCAGAAATCATGTAATTTTTACCCCTAGAATCTTATATAGGGAGGATTTTGGTCACTTTTCCAAGGTCAGTAGGTCTGTGACAATGCATGTCATTGAGATTCAGAGAGCGTAAAGAGGCATTTCTAAACATACTGTTTACTAAAAATGCCTTTGAGCTACTGGCTGGTCCAATATATCTAGACTACTACAAACGTGGGAGATTTTATTCTATACTTTAAATTCATTCAGTTATCCTGACTTACATAACATATGGGCACTAAATAGCCAGGAAGGTTTCAGATCAGGGCGTTCATCCGATCACAGGCATTTCCAGATTAGATAAGCATCTGGCATAGCTGCGACCTCATGTGTATTGTATAACATTGAAACCTGACTAGAGTAGATACTCTGTAGAATTGGTCCTGCCTCCCTGAGCCTTTGAAAAATAATTATCCTAATTAATGAAGTACAATAACTTCCTTTCACGTACTAACTTATAACATTACTCCTTGTGTGGGTTATACAATCTTTCTCCCATGTCTGAAGTTTGAATTCTACCTCTGTAAGAGCATGAGGCACAGACATCATCTACGTAAAGGCTTTCCATTACAGCCTATGTAATTATAAAGAAAAATCCTTCCTTGAGATCAGTGGCCTCTCAGAGCATACAGCAAATCTGAATACAAGCCTAAAGATGTGTTAATTTCAGTGATTTGTTTGAAATGTCAGTGTCCATTTAGGGCATTGGAAACAAGAGGGAAAAATTCAATATTACTGAATTTGAACCTCACCACAAGAAGGATGTTGAGGCTCTGGAGCGAGTCCAGAGAAGAGCAACAAAGCTGGTGAGGGGGCTGAAGAACAGGCCTTATGATGAACGGCTGAGAGAGTTGGGGTTGTTTAGCCTGGAGAAGAGGAGGCTGAGGGGAGACCTCATTGCTCTCTGCAACTACCTGAAAGGACGTTGTAGAGAGGAGGGTGCTGGCCTCTTCTCCCAAGTGACAGGGGACAGGACAAGAGGGAATGGCCTCAAGCTCTGCCAGGGGAGGTTTAGGCTGGACATCAGGAAAAAAATTTTCACAGAAAGGGTCATTGGGCACTGGCAGAGGCTGCCCAGGGAGGTGGTTGATTCACCTTCCTTGGAGGTGTTTAAGGCACGGGTGGACGAGGTGCTAAGGGGCATGGTTTAGTGTTTGATAGGAATGGTTGGACTCGATGATCCGGTGGGTCTCTTCCAACCTGGTTATTCTATGATTCTATGATTCTATGAATATTACAAGCTGACTAAAACTAAAAAGAGAAAACCAAGAACATATCTTCTTTCAAGGATATTTCCCTTCTTTTGTGACCAGTGCCAATGACAAAGAATTGTCTAAGGCCAATGCCTTTTAACAATTCAGTTCCTAGAAAAAGCACATTAACTTACATATTCACAAGCCAGAAATTCAGAACAGAATCTTCCCTTACCAAAGCCATAATGTAGCTCAGTATTTGCATAATATTTGTTTATCCGTGGGAAGTAGTACTGAGTGGATAGTAGTAATTTTGGCAGTGTAAAAGGCCATTAGAGAAATGATAAAATTTATCCCAAATGCTAAATATTTAAAAAATGCTTCAGTTGCCATTCTGTTCTGATTACATTTTTTCCCTCTGAAAAATCAGTACATGATGGAGGGGGATGTATTTAAGAGCTGCTCTGCAGAGAAGGACTTGGGGGTACAGGTCAATGAGAAGCTCGACATGAGCTGGCAATGTGCCCTCACAGCCGAGGAGGCAAACAGGATCCTGGGCTGCATTAAAAGAAGCATGACCAGCAGGTCGAAGGAGGTGATTCTGCCCCTCTGCTCCTCTCTTGTGAGACCTCTTCTGGAGTACTGTGTCCAGTTCTGGAATCCTCAACACAAGAAGGAGCTGTTGGAATGGATCCAGAGGAGGGCTACAAAGATGATCAGAGGGCTGGAGCACCTTCCCTATGAAGACAGACTGAGAGAGTTGGGCTTGTTCAGCCCGGAGAAGAGAAAGTCCCGAGGAGATCTTACAGAGACCTTCCTGTACCTGAAAGGAGCCTACAAGAAAGCTGGAGAGGGACTATTCATAAAGGCTTGTGGTGATAGGATGAGGGAGAACGGGCATAAACCGGAGATGGAAGATTTAGACTAAGACATTAGGAAGAAATTCTTCACCATGAGGGTGATGAGGCACTGGCACAGGTCGCCAAGGGAAGTTGTGGCTGCCCCATCCCTGGAGGTGTTTAAGGCCAGGTTGGATGAGGCCTTGGGTAACCTGATCTAGTGAGATGTCCCTGCCCATTGCAGGGGGGTTGGAACCAGATGATCTTTGAGGTCCCTTCCAACCCTAACTATTCTATGATTCTATGATTCTGTATTGGGCTAGGCAGACCCTTGATCTGAGTCAGCATGTCTGTTGCTACCTTGACCAGCAATCCTGACATAATCTGTTTGTTGATAACTGTGACAAAACATGCTGATGTTAACTCACAATGAAATCTACTGATGTGTTAAAGCCAGCCAATGGATTATCATATTCCTTTGCAACAGTCAGCTCAAGTATCTGGGGGTTTTGAGACTAACATTTTGAAGCAACTTGTGGAAGAGGGTGTTCACGTACATACCTCATGGTTTGTCTGTCAGAAAAGAAAAAGTGTTCACTTTCTGGAATCTCTGTAGTAAACATGTATGATTATTTGTTTCTTGCTATTTGATCTTCTAAAAGTCACGTTTCATGACTTATGTATTGTTATTTTTACTATATTTTAAATTGGACCGGTTTTCATCTGAATGTCATTACGCTTATGTAACATGCTTCAGTAAAGCATCTTGTAGCTGATTAAAACACATTCAAATAACATTTTCCTTTAAATCACACTGTTAAATAACTTGCAGACCTCTCATTACAGAAGATCACTTCTGCCTTATATCAAGGCCTGCTTTTTCAGACACAGGTCTTGACAAAGCTTAAGAAAAGGGAATTGTTGACTCAACATATAGATAGAGAGCCAAAGCCTGGAGATATTACGTGACTTGCTCAAAGTTACTCAGGGAGCAGCAGAGGAACTAAATTAGTGCTAGATCTCTTGAGTCCTGAACCACAACTGCAACACTGCCTTTGCTCTTCTTACTACTTCTATTTAAGTCACGGCTTCCGCTATTAATCTTCTACAATTACACTCCTAGGAAAACCCAAGGGAATCTATCTTCTTTGGGCCTCCCTTCTGTGTGTAGGTGTGCTGGCAGACGAGTGGGTGGGTTGCAGATGCCGTACATCTGACTGGGTGAGACTGTGCAGTAGACAGGGAGCAAGGCTGCCAAGACACTCCCTACAGAGGACCAGAACCTGCATGTATTCAACAAATATCCAAATGAGGACGTTAACAGAGAAATTTCTGTAGCATGAGGCATGTATTTTGGCTCCTCCTCTTCCTTATGCCACCACAATGAGTGCTCTTGGTAAACCAAACTTGGAACAAGATAGGAACACTGGACACACATGAAAATACAGTTTTATGCTCAAAAGAGTTTTCCAGACATCCTGCAGGGTCAATGCAATGTTTGCTTGCTCTGAACAGTACTGTTCTTAACAATACATTGTTTCAACCATACAGACACAGACAGAATAATTACTCTTAATAATAATGTAAACACTTAAACTTGTCAAAAATGCACTGCTGGAGAGGCTAGTGGAGTTAATGAAAGTGGAAAACTCTGCCATGTCCAACTCTTTGCTTAGAAGTGAAAAGAGGTGACAAAGAAAGTATTCCCAAAAGGTAATGTTCATCCAGTAACCTGGTCACTGGAGGAAACTGTCTCCCTGCTTTGCTTTTAGAGGTGACCATTTCATAGAATCATAGAATCATAGAATAACCAGGTTGGAAGAGACCCACCGGATCATCGAGTCCAACTATTCCTATCAAGCACTAAACCATATCCCTGAGCATCTCGTCCACCCGTGCCTTAAACAACTCCAGGGAAGGTGAATCAACCACCTCCCTGGGCAGCCTCTGCCAATGCCCAGTGACCCTTTCTGTGAAGAATTTTTTCCTAATGTCCAGCCTAAACCTCCCCTGGCGGAGCAGCTTGAGGCCATTCCCCCTTGTCCTGTCCCCTGTCACTTGGAAGAAGAGGCCATCACCCTCCTCTCTACAACCTCCTCTCAGGTAGTTATAGAGAGCAATGAGGTCTCCCCTCAGCCTCCTCTTCTCCAGGCTAAACAACCCCAACTCTCTCAGCCGTTCCTCATAAGGCCTGTTCTCCAGCCCCTTCACCAGCTTTGTTGTTCTTCTCTGGACTCGCTCCAGAGCCTCCACATCCTTCTTGTGGTGAGGGGCCCAGAACTGAACACAGGATTCGAGGAGCGGTCTCACCAGTGCCGAGTACAGAGGGAGAATAACCTCCCTGGACCCGCTGGTCACACCGTTTCTGATCCAAGCCAAGATGCCATTGGCCTTCTTGGCCACCTGGGCACACTGCTGGCTCATGTTCAGTCGGTTGTCAACCAACACCCCCAGGTCCCTCTCCTCCAGGCAGCTTTCTAGACAGACTTCTCCTAGTCTGTAGCACTGCATAGGGTTGTTGTGCCTCAAGTGCAGGACCCGGCATTTGGCCCTGTTAAACCTCATGCCATTGGACTCTGTCCAGTGGTCCAGCCTGTTCAGATCCTCTTGCAGAGCCTCTCTACCTTCCAGCAGATCGACACTTCCACCCACCTTAGTGTCATCCACAAACTTGCTTCGGGAAAGCAACCTGCTATGTACAACACAGGCCTTCATATACAATCCCAGAGCTACAAATCTTTGTGAAGGAACTACACAAACTTCAGAGAGACCCCTGGGACACCTGGGGCAGCCCTCTGGATTTACATACCAAAAAGGGTTTAATACACAACCATTAGAGAAGATAAGGCGAGCCATCTCTTCCTCTGACAGAGGGGCTTGAACTTTTTTTCTACTCACATGGTGGTCTCAAGTCCATTAGTCTTCCACATCAAGGCACATCCCATGAGATACATTAGATATTAACACCATGGATGTCACATAGGCACACAGCTTTTACTTAAAGATTTAAACTGTGGCAAATTACACATCCTTAGCTACAGCATTTTAATAATTTCCTTTACTGTCAATAGCCACCCGGGTTTACTTGGCTTTCATTTCCAACTGCTTACATTTTCTTTCTTAAGAAGCTTTGCTATATAAACAAATGAAATTAATCTGCCTATGGAGAAGTCTGAGGAAGTATTTCAATAAATGATGGAACTTGAACACGTTAGCTACAGGGTAACGTCCTTGAGCCTGTAGGAGGTGATCAGAGCCACACCATGAGCTGTTTCTAAATTTCAACCTGCATAATTATGCAAAGCAACAGTGCCAGGTAGTGATAACATGGCTCTTTATGTAGTTTTGTGTTGCTTTTGAGGTGAACTTCAGCTCAGAAACTCAAAGAGATGAGATTGCTTTTTAAAAGTAAAATGTAAAGTACCACGGAAAAGAATCATAACTCGGGACAGTCAAACCTTATCCCTCACTGCCTTTTGAAAACCACATCCTGTGATAATTCTGTATTGCAAGAATTCCTTAGGCCAGAGGTTTAAAGTTTTTGTTAATTATCTGTTGTCAGTCATGAAATAGAAGGTCATTTCATTGTATACATATATGCACATAAAGATTTTTATGAGAAATATAGCCTGCATGTGTGTGTATGTATATTTCTGTGTGGAGAGAGAGAGAGAGAGTGAACATGATAGCTTTTCTAAGACACAGGACTGGAAGTTTAATTTAAAAGATGTCTATCCAATTCTACAAATTCCCCAAATATCTCTAGGGGCCTGTTTAATGCCTGTTGCTGTTAAACAGAAAGACATCTCACCTACTGCATTTACACATCACTTTTATCTCGCCTTTCCAAAAGAACCTGTGACATATCTACCACAGCCCACTTAAATCCACATTAAATCCATGTCAAATCCAGATGTTAAATTCATCTCCCTTTCCCACAGACATGATCACTTTTCTTTTCTGTCCACCACAGGGTCCAGGATGGGTTACACACCTCATTCCCTGGCACTGGAGGATTCTCTTAGGCTCACAGAATAGGCACAGTTGTCACCATTGCTGATTATTTGCTTTGTGGTTGTGCTTCTGTGTGTCAGTCATGGTCTAGAACCCTTGTGCACTGCACAGTCACAGAACCAAAAACTGAGCCAATTTGAGGCAACAGCTAGCTCTAACAGATGAACAGTACTTATTCTGATAAGTAATTCTTTCAACACATAACCAACTAGTATTGAGTCTCTCTGCTACCATAGGAAAGGCAAATGCTAAAATTTGTGTAGTTATTGTATTAATTTATATATATGAGGAGTTTTTTCTCTCATAAGAAGAGCAACTTGGGAAATTCATGAAGATGTTTCTTATAAACATGTGATAGGAGGACAGTGATTGTAGAATCATAGAATCATAGAATCACCAGGTTGGAAAAGACCCACTGGATCATCGAGTCCAACCATGATGACTTGTAGTGTACAGTTTAGAGCTGACATCCTGGCAATAGGTAGATCATACAACTACCTCTCAGTGCAGTTGGAGAGAAAACAGAAAATAATACATGCAGAAGCATTCTAAATGAGAAGCCAGGATATTTGGAATGCCGTGTTTAGGCCAGGTGTTATAATACTGTAACATGTTAATATGAAGTCAAGCTGAAATCAAAAAGGAGGAAGTCTAACTCTTTTCCATATCCCACCACCTATGATAAGTAATGGTCCTATACATCATAAATTTCTGTTAAGAAAAAGGTTTAGTCAATGGATGCCTTCTTCCAACTTACGTGACTTCACAACTACGTGTACCTCCTCCAAGAGCTGACAGACCACTGCTGATGGCCAATAGAGAGAGACAAGAGGTAGCAGGACCTGAGGAGTGACTGGTGGGTCGTTCTGCTCCCAAGGACACCAGTGCACTGCTTAGTTGCACCCAGGGGTGGCAGTTCTTCAGAAATGTTTGCCCTAGCTGGAGAGTTGGAGGGCTTTTGCAGCAGACAGGACAGTCAAAAAAATACAGTTGAGAAAACTGTGGAGAAGTGCCTGGAGCCAGGCTGAGGTCTGAGTCCTGGCTCACCCCCTTGCAGAGAAGAAGTGTTGTTGCAAGCTAAGGAGGAACCTCTGATGAGGTCTTACAAACCAGTGCAACAAACTTCAAAGTAGATCCATGGAAGTGATAGTCTGCAGCTGTCCGCAGTATTTAAAAAACACTGATGTACAAACTCAAGCAGAATTTTGAAACTAAGCCTCAGGGTCTGTAATTAGTGGCTCTTATTTAAGGCTTATATTAAAAATGGGGAGGAAAAAACTATAAGCCTTCACTATGCTTTGTCTGTATTCTTATATGCTAAAAGTAGCGATAAGGTTGTGTTTGATATGACCCAGATTTGCCAAGAATAGCAGCCCTATCTATTCCTTTATTTTCAGGTAGCAAAAAAGGAGATGCAGGAAACTATCAAATAGTAAGTACCTGCTCTGTGCGCATTAGTGTTTTGGAATGTAAAAAGAAAATCCTGGTGCCAAAACAGAGATACGCTAAACCTTAGAATTGCTGGTTTGTATACACATTCTAAGACTTTATGACTATATGGTCCTGACTACGCTTCCAGTTGCTGGCAGGAGAAAATGGAAATCCTTAAATTGCCTACACAACAGATTAAACAGTCTGATTTCACAGCAGCATTAAGAAACTTTCTTGCAGACCTTGAGATCACAAGGCTGAGCGGGAAAGCAGGACTTTGCTTGCATTATATCATCATTAAATATGTACAGTGGTACTGACAAAAGCCAGACATCCAAAGATTGCCTACATTTCCTTCTGGCAATCCACTCCAGATGCCATCAAGCGACTTCTAGCAGTGTCCTGCTTGGAAAGAGGGATTAGCTGGATGATCTCTGTAAGGATCCTAATTCATTCCAACATTAAAAATGTCACAAGGACAATATATAATAATTATTTCCATTTCAAACATATCTTATACTACGTGGTTCCAGAAATTGAGAAATATAGTTGGGAAAACTCTGTTAGTGATGATGAGATTTGATCAGAAAACTATTGTTGTACAGAAGGAAGGAATTATTGAAAATGCTGCCGTGCATATAAAGATTTGTCTCTACTGACTAAGTGGTTTTTACTTGTTGCTCTGTCTCCAGAGAGCTTCCAAAAAAAAATTAAATTAGGTTTAAAATATATGCTTTTGATTATACTCCTGTAACTAAAGGTTCTGGAGGTGGTATGTCTGGAAAAAGAAATTTAAAATCTGACTATTAAGCATGACAGGTTTTGCAAGGAACTTATAGTCCAAATTGACTTAGTAGTAAATTTAAAAGCCAAATATCCTTAATTTCGAAATATCATTGTAATTTTAGGCAATTCCAGTTGCAAAAAGATAGGCAATTGCATGACTGGGCATAATAAGAGAAAAATCTCCCCATGGTTTGGGGGTAGTTGAAGCTAATGATCCAGACACCTTGTCTTCCTTCTGTTCTGATTTTCCCAAAATTAGGAACCCGGGAGCATCAATGTTTCAAAGAAAGGATAATGCCACATGGAATAAGGAAAAATATGGGTTTTTTTCCCTAAATTGACATCTATTTGTCTACAGCTCCAGCACATGAAGTAGTAGAAGTGTAGGTCACGTGGCAGGAGGTGCTGATACCTGTAGAGAATTCAAAGAGAGTGAGAGAATTACTGGTAGGAGTAAACTAGTGTATGCCTTTTCTCTATTCCATAGCCAGTGTCTCATGAATCAGCTGTGCTGTTCTCTCCTTCCCTCTCCCTACACATGACCCCGGCTGCACTAAACACTTCTTTCACCACAGCTAGACAACAGGAGTGCAGAGATCAGATAATTTAGAAGCTTCCTCCTGTCCCTAAAGCTGAGGATAAATTCAAATTAGATCCACACAGAAAAAAAAAGGATAGGGGGAATTTTGCAGAATGGAGCATGGAGAGAAAGGAGAAATAACCCCAAGAAAATCAGTGGCAGTGAATAGAATCAAGTCAGGAAGTATATCAAGAGATGACCAGTAAAAGTAAAATGAGTGTAGCCTTTTTACGAAGCAGATTTTCTGTGGATCCAATAAAGGCACACAAAGAACAGGAAGAGGAAAGCCAAAGGGAGGATGAAGGCAAGCCTGATTTTCTCTACCAGGAATGCCAATGTGTTTCAGGTCTAGCTGGAGCAACACCATCACCAACATCCTGGCCTATGTAGAAAAAATTTTCACAAGAGCTGTGCTCAAGGAGATCAAAAATTTTAATCTGGTGATTCCGTACAGAAGGAATCATCCTCCAGCAATAAAGAAGCTCTTCTGAGTAAAAACATAAAAGGACTCTGCTGAGGGACTGCAGCATACATCTGAGGACTGTGTTGGGCTGCAGAATGAGAAATGTCACATAGCTGATCTCTGGATAGCTGTTTTGTCCCAACTTGACTACAAGGAAAGAGATTTACTTAAGAGTTTGGAGTTTAGCTTTAGCTCCATTAGTCAGTGTCCCGTTAAACTCTTCTAATTCTGTATGATACATGGGAGGAAAATCATTACTCCAAGGGACTACCTTGACTGGAAGTCAAGATCCAAGGCTAGAACAGTTCAGTTAATAGTTTGTATAGACTCCGTCTACCTGGACCATGCAATTGTGCCTACTAGGAATGGTTGGACTCGATGATCCGGTGGGTCTCTTCCAACCTGGTTATTCTATGATTCTATGATTATATGGGCACAACCTGAGCATGGGTGGCAGCCTTTCTGATGAGAGGAAGACAGCTGTTTCTCTGCTTCTGTTCTCCCAGGACTTATGATGTCCTAAACTGACTCTGAAAAGAGCACAAGCTCCTGTTTCCCACTCTTTCTTCACACTAAAAAGAACTCTTAGACCTCAGTCCAGTACAATTGGGCTCATTTTGAACTATAACTTTAAGGCTTATTTGAAGATTCATGTGGTTAGGGTTTATGCATGGGAAAAAAAGCTGTTTCTCACCCCTGCATTCATTCGATGCTCACATATATTCCAAACCATCCATAAAAGGTCTGCAACATAATCATTACACTGGTCAAATATGAAAGGCAGTCTTGCAAAATGTTATTCACCCACACTGCCTGTGTGAGTCACCTTTTATTTTAACCAGTATGCAAAGCATTTTTTGACGGTTGTCATTGCTGATGGAAGAAGGGATGAATAGATTTTCTGTGACTGTAAGACATATTCTACTTCAGTGCTACTTTTCTCATGGCATTTTCACCAGTCTGAAATCAAAGTGTTTCATTCTCATCTTGTTTGATTGGGCTTTCTCAAAATCTGGATGCTTGCTTGTCATGAAGAACACCCAGTGAAAATACAAAACCTCATAATTTATTTTATCTGCAATTTTACTTTTCAGGACTAGATCAAGTACTGTTGATAGCCACTTCTGGAGAATTCTCCATGAGTTCCCTGAACAATGAATAATTATCAAAGAGATTTGCCCTTTGCGGTGTGTCCAGCTCTTGTTACACAATGTCTAGTGCTCCTCTCAGCAGCAATGGACACACTGGTAAAAACCTGAGCTTAAAACTCTTTGTTGTATTTGGAAAGGTGCAGTAAAGCTGGAAAATGTTTCTCTATTCCTGAAGCTGAGATTGATAAATGAGGTCAGATCATAGGACTTCCTTTGAAGAAAGTACTTGTTTATAGTTTTCAGGACATTTACAGGCAAGGAGCAACATTATTATTATTTTCCTAGCTAACATGAGTAAGAGGTTACAGATGCTTAATGCAGTTTGCATCCTATTTAATTATGCCATTGATTACACTCACCAGGAGTTGTAAATGATTTCTTCTCAGGATTACTCATGGAGAACTAATTTCAAGTATAGCAAACAGCTGTCCCTTAGTTCCTCTAGACTACCATCTCTCAAGAAAAGGTCAACAAATTCTTAATTCTTTTGGTTATTATTTATGCAATGATTCCTGCAAGCCCTTTTGTGCATGAAAGGCTCTCTGCAAACATTTTACCAATAGTTTCATTTACTCCAGTGAACAGAAATCTTCAGGTCCCCCTTTTTTTTCTTTCTTCTTTCTTTTAATGGGGAGATGGAAATTCAAATTCAAAGCACTCAATATCTCTTAAATAGTATGCATAAAATCAACACGAAACATAACCTTTAATTCAAGGCCCACACTAGCTCTTCAGTGCAGTATTACATGTTGCACTTGACTAGATTATTTCAGTAGCTGACGCAGTGCACGTAGAGATCATAGAATCATAGAATCACCAGGTTGGAAGAGACCCATCTAATCATCGAGTCCAACCATTCCTATCAAACACTAAACCATGCCCCTTAGCACCTCGTCCACCCGTGCCTTAAACACCTCCAGGGAAGGTGAATCAACCACCTCCCTGGGCAGCCTGTTCCAGTGCCCAATGACCCTTTCTGTGAAGATTTTTTTCCTAGTGTCCAGCCTAAATCTCCCCTGGCACAACTTGAGGCCATTCCCTCTTGTCCTGTCCCCTGTCACTTGGGAGAAGAGGCCAGCACCCTCCTCTCTACAACCTCCTTTCAGGTAGTTGTAGAGAGCAATGAGGTCTCCCCTCAGCCTCCTCTTCTCCAGGCTGAACAACCCCAGCTCTCTCAGCTGCTCCTCGTAAGACTTGTTCTCCAGCCCCTTCACCAGCTTTGTTTTGCAGCTCACTCACTACCTGCATACTTAGCAATATTCAATGTATTTATCATACTACATATATTCCTTGAGCCTTGTCCCTGAAATGGCAGTCACTGTACCATGTAATCCCTTCCTAAGACACTCCCCAGCTGCTGACTTTGCCAGGATCAGAATGCTCTCATAAGATTCCCCTTCCTACACTTGCCAATCTTCTTCTCAATACTCGGTGTATTTGTGGGTTTACTTACTTTCAGAAAGTCATTGTATTCCTGATTTCCAGCCCAACTATATTTATGACTGTTTTCAGAGTGGTTGTTCCCCTTCTCTGAGTTCCTGTCCAATATACTTCTAGCCAGCAAAGTTCTTGTTACTTTTTTAATAGCTGAAGAGTTGGATCACAGGGAAACTCAGTACTCTGGAGGACTGCAGTATGTTGGTTAATGGCATCTCTCTTTTTGTCTGTGTGACTTGGATTTGAAAAAGCTGAAGCTTTGAACTCTGGCCCATTCCCTGCATTTCCTCATAACTACAAGAGACACGGACCATTTGTGAACAGCTCAGACCTTTGGACGCCACTTATATACATAAGACTTGATCCAAAATCCAATATATTCAATGGAAAGACTTCTGGTTGACTTCCGTTCTCTCTGGATCTGAAATACTTCATGGGTCTAGAACATACATAGTGTCTTTTGCTGTTTTTTTCTCCACGTAGTAGCACATACATATTGCTTCTGCGAATCTTTTCCAATTAATCGTCCAAAATAAAGACACAGTGCTTTAGCACAAAGTTTCCTGCTTCACAGCAAACTTCCACAGCAGCATAGACAGCAACTGTGAGTCACCACACCCAATACGACAAACCAGTAAGCAGCAAACGTTCAGTAAATATAATACAGGATCTATAATGTGCAGCAAAACAAACAAAAGCTTAGAAACCATATTCTCACTATGATGTCAGTTTGTAGAAATGCTGATCCATGTATGGAACTGCAGCAATCAGAATTGCCAGGGAAATTAACTGGAGAATGATGTGAGGCTTTATGCCAGAAGCCACAGATGCGATATTTTTTTTGTATGTAAAAAAAAAAATTTATTTATGCCAATCTGTAGTGGGAGTCATTGATTGTTTTCACTGATAAAATTTCTTGTTAGATTGCCAAAATTGTAAAATAATCTCGGGATGTTTCATTAAACGTAACAATTGAACTGAACTCCTGTAAGAATGAGAGAATTTGGCAGAATGCAAACCTCTGGCTCTTTGCGCAGCCTGTGAGCCAAAGGCGATTTTTCACTGCAAGTTGTTAGGAAAGGATCTCAATATGTTTGAAAGAGAGAAGAGCCTGGTGGAGCTGGACTAGTACCTTTTGGAGAGTGGCAGTCTCGGAGCCTCTGGACACATGGAATAACTTGCACCGCTGCAGTGTTAGTGCTGTAAAGAGCAGCAGTGGTCTGGCTATGTTCACATCCCAAAAAACAACAGAAATTTTACTGAGATGGTATATATCTCAGTATTGTACATCCAGAGCCACTTAAGCAGCACATGGAATAATTAGGGTTTTTTAATAGTAATAAAACAGCCAGCACAGATAGAATCTCCAAACAGCACCCTGGGCATCAGGACCAGAGGATATGAGCCCCCTTCCCTGCATCCCTGGCCATGTGAACACTTAGTAGCCCTGGGAGCTGGGCTCTTGTCATGCAGCCATTAGTACTGCCTCATCCCAGTGCTGCTTCCCACCAAGGAAGACCTGGCTCTTGCTGCAGGAATAGGGTGTGAAAGCCACATCTGCAGTTATTCAGGGCAAGGATGAATGTCTCAGCTAATCAGCTCAGGTAAGATGCAAATTGAATAGATCCTACTGTGAAAGAAAGGGGTGTGGGTGTGTGTGCACATGTGTGTGCACATGTGTATGTGCACATGCATGTGTGGGAGTTCTTTAAGTCTGTGATGTGCTGGCCCCTCTTTGCTTTGGTTATGCATGACCTGGCCAAGCTCTGGCTAACCTTACCGTGCTTCATAAGCAAATTTTCAGCCCAGATTTGTTTCCATGTTACCCTCTCTGGACTGACCCTGAACAGTATTACTGTTGATGTCCTTGAGCAACAGAGGTCATAAAAAAGATGTGACTTAATACAGTGACTTTGTGCGAGTAAGGCCAAGGCACTCTTCAAGCAGACTCAGAAGCACACATCTATCTCACCTAACCAAATTAGGGAAAAGCAACAGTGAGGAATAATAACTGAACTGCAAACTGATATCCACACACACATCAAAATCCTCCCTCGATAAGAATGCCCGAAGTCTTTCTCCAGCTCAAGGTGGTGCCATGAAAACAGCCTGTTTATTGTGTCCTTCCCATTATGAGGCTGCTGCTGGGTTTGAAGGTCAGGCAAAGTCTTTCAGTTCATGAATTTCCAAGCACATGATCTGAAGTAGCATCCCAAAATCACATTTTTTAAACCACCCATATTTGCAATCAAAGACTTCATCATAAATCTGAACACATTCAAAACAAAGTTTCTGAACTCTTTGGGGATGCAAAAATAAGAACAGGACAGGAAAACAAAAGAATCAACCTGCTTTTCCAATTGCAATTACAACGCTGAGCAATCCAGACCATTAACCAACCTAGAGCAATACTGGATTAGTGCCAAGGAGAATTATGATATCACATCAGAAAAGTTAAAATGATAAATAAAAGATCAAAAGAGAAGACGTCTACAGATACAAAAGATAATGTTTGTTTTTCTTTTCAAATGTCTTAGGAACCCAACACTCTGCAAGAACAGATTGTACCAGCATGGGCAAACAAAAAGCAATTGGAAAACACAGTAAGTCCATTTTCAACCACATAAACAAACTTGTCTCTAGGCATGACATCACAGCTCATAAAAGCCTTCAGTCCTAGGGTTGCATTCTGCTTTAAGAACTTCATGAACATTTATTTTAGACTTGGCTTGTTGAATGACCTCAGGGGAAAAAATGAAAACAAGGAATCGGGACTCTGTTGTACTCATCAAAGATCTGAAGGCAGTGTTTCCCACCAGCTAACACAACATATTCAGCCTTTTCCCTGAAAAGCATCATAGCTAGAAAGAGCTATGGGGAATGGATAGTCCTCTGTGCAGTGGTGGAACTGCTGGTTTAACTTCTGAAGTATCAGATGCTTATGTTTGTTGATAGCACATTGAATAAAGCAGAACCAAGGGGGTCCATTCAGATAAAGAGGTATAACTCATCCCTCCCTGGAGATTTGTGGTTGCGTTTATGATAAAATCCTATCAATAAACCAAGATCTGGCTGAAAGTCTTGAATCTACCTCTCCAGAAAGAACAATTTTGAGATAATGTTAAAGTAGTATTTTACATGTAAACAATAATCTGTCAAAGAGTGATAAATAAATGAAATTTGTCACCTGTCAGAGATCCTCCCTGGACCTTTTTCATTGAGAGGATACTCCTCTAGCAAGCACTTCTTTTAGTAGATAAGAAGTTTCCCTCTTGACTCATTCACTGGTGTTGCAGTTAGTGCCGGGTTTCATGCCTCACAGCTTTCACTGGGTGGCAGAAATTATTAATTCAAAAGCAGAGGATTTCAGGGAGGGAGAAACCCTTGGCACGGTCCCCCACAACATCCTTCTCTGTAAGTGGAGAGATATGGATTTGATGGGTGGACTGTTCGGTGGATAAGAAATTGGTTGGATGGTCATATTCAGAGAGTAGTGACCAACAACTCGAAGTCCAGATGGAGATCTGTGACAAGTGGTGTCCCTCAGGGGTCTGTATTGGGACCAGTGCTGTTTAATACCTTCATCAATAATATAGACAATGAGATCAACTGCTCCCTCAGCAAGTTTGCAGATGACACCAAGCTGAGTGATGCAATTACCACAGTGGAAGTACAGGACATCATCCAGAGGGACCTGGACAGGCTGAAGAAGTGGGGCTCTGCGAACATTATGAATTTCAACAAGGCCAAGTGCAAGGTCCCACATCTGAGTCAGGGTAATCCACGATTTCAGTGAAGGATGGGGGATGATGTGATTGGGAGCTGCCCTGCAGAGAAGGACTTGAGGGGGCTGATAGATGAAAAGCTCGACATGACCCAGCAACGTGTGCTCATCGCCCAGTAGGCCAACTGTATCCTGGGCTGCATCAAAAGAAGCATGGCCAGCAGGTCGAGAGAGGTGATTCTGCCCCTCTATTCCTCTCTTGTGAGACCTCATCTGGACTTCTGTGTCCAGTTCTGGAATCCTAAGCATCAGAAGGATATGGAGCTGTTGGAATTGGCCCAGAGGAGGGCTACAAAGATGATCAGAGGACTGAAGCACCTCCCATATGAGGACAGGCTGAGAGAGTTGGGCTTGTTCAGCCTGGAGAAGAGAAGACTCCGAGGAGACCTTATAGCAACCTTCCATTTCCTGAAGGAGGCTACAAGAAAGATGGGGAAGGATTTTTTACAAAGGCTTGTAGTGACAGGACTAGGGGCAATGGGTATAATCTGGAGAGGGGCAGATTTAGACTAAACATAAGAAGGAATTTCTTCACCATGAGAGTGGCGAGGCACTGGCACAGGTTGCCAAGGAAAGTTGTGGCTGCCCCATCGCTGGAGATGTTCAAGGCCAGATTGGATGGGGCCTTGGGCAGCTTGATTTAGTGGGAAGGGCTGGAATTAGATGATCTTTATGGTCCCTTCCAACACAAATCATTCTATGATTCTAAGGCCAGTTCTCCATTGCTTTTTAGTCCCTTATAATAAGGGAGGAGAAAAAAATGGGACAGAAAGAGCTGAATTCATTATTGTCTTGCTTTTTTAGTCTAAAAAAAGGTCTTGCTAATATCTGGCTTACTAAGCTGGCTACAATTATTTATTTTACAGGGTGCTGGGAGAGAATTAACAGCAAGAATCAGATAGATATAGTCAGAAATTGTCTATTTTATGACCTTTCCATTTCATTGCCCTCATGAGTCCCAGGATGTCTAACTTGCAAGTAGAATTTTCCCTCTAAGACAAAGCACATAGTTCTGCTGTATGTGGGATCAGAGCTATGAAGAGCTGGATGACCTGGGGTGGGAAATTATGCTGACCCTGGAACACCACTAAGTCGTGGTCAGAAGCCACCTCTGCACACATCAGGCTCACATTCTCTTCCAAAACTGCAGCCACTATTTAGTGCTCTGTCACTTGTTTACACAAAAATGTCCTCTCTTAGGGTTCACTTCTGAAAATAAGCCTCTGTTTTAAATGCTTTGACAGTGACTGCATAAATTTACATGACTCATGTCACAATACTTGGAAACTTGCTATACTATGATGGATACTCAACATTTCTTTGAGATAAGTTTGCAGTGGGAGCTGCGGGGGAAGGCTTGACTGGCAAGACCTCAAAATCTGAGGAGATCATAAAACACTGCTAATAGCATCTTCCTGCTTTATCTCAAGAACTGTTTTTATGGTATGGGAAATTGTGACAGAAATTCAAATTACATTCATTTTATTACACTTGCCCAAGTGTTTCGCATGCCGGTATGATCCACTTCACATTGAAGGAATTAAGAGCCAATTACTGAATCACAGAATCACAGAATCACAGAATAACTAGGTTGGAAGAGACCCACCGGATCATCGAGTCCAACCGTTCCTATCAAACACTAAACCATATCCCTCAGCACCTCGTCCACCCGTGCCTTAAACACCTCCAGGGAAGGTGACTCAACCACCTCCCTGGGCAGCCTGTTCCAGTGCCCAAGGACCCTTTCTGCGAAAAATTTTTTCCCAACGTCCAGCCTAAACCTCCCCTGGCGGAGCTTGAGGCCATTCCCTATTGTCCTGTCCCCTGTCACTTGGGAGAAGAGGCCAGCACCCTCCTCTCCACAACCTCCTTTCAGGTAGTTATAGAGAGCAATGAGGTCTCCCCTCAGCCTCCTCTTCTCCAGGATAAACAACCCCAGCTCTCTCAGCCGCTCCTCATAAGGCCTGTTCTCCAGCCCCTTCACCAGCTTTGTTGCTCTTCTCTGGACTCGCTCCAGAGCCTCCACATCCTTCTTGTGGTGAGGGGCCCAGAATTGAACACAGTACTCGAGGAGCGGTCTCACCAGGGCTGAGTACAGAGGGAGAATAACCTCCCTGGACCTGCTGGTCACGCCGTTTCTGATACAAGCCAAGATGCCATTGGCCTTCTTGGCCACCTGGGCCACTGCTGGCTCATATTCAGTAGGTTGTCAACCAACACACCCAGGTCCCTCTCCTCCAGGCAGCTTTCTAGACAGACTTCTCCTAGTCTGTAGCACTGCATAGGGTTGTTGTGCCCCAAGTGCAGGACCTGGCATTTGGCCTTGTTAAACCTCATGCCGTTGGACTCAGCCCAGCGGTCCAGCCTGTCCAGATCCCTTTGCAGAGCTTCTCTACCCTCCAGCAGATCGACACTTCCACCCAGCTTTGTGTCATCTGCCAACTTGCTAAGGGTGCACTCGATGCCTTCATCCAGGTCATTGATGAAGACATTGAACAGGGCTGGACCCAGCACTGAGCCCCGGGGAACCCCACTTGTCACTGGCCTCCAGCTGGATTTCACACCATTTACCACCACTCTCTGGGCCCGGCCATCCAACCAATTTTCCACCCAGGAGAGTGTGCGCCTGTCCAGACCAGAGGTGCGCCTGTCCAGGCCATGAAACTCTTGAGGCTGGAAGGGACCTCGAGCTCATCTTTTCCAACCTCCCTGCTCCATTAGGGCCACCTAGACCCAGTTGCCCAGGAGTATGTCCAGACACATTTTGAATATATCTGCAAGACTCTACAGCCTCTCTGGACAACCTGTCCCAGTGCTCAGTCACCGTCCTAGTGAAAAAGCTTTTCCTAATGCTCAGAAGAAGACTTCTATGCTGTAGTTTATTACCATTGTCTCTGGTTCTGTCACTGGTCACCACGGAAAAGACCCCAGCCCATTCTTCTTTACTTCTTCCGTCAGGTATTTATACACATTGATGAGATCCACCCTGAGCCTTCTCTTCTCTTCTCTTCTCTTCTCTTCTCTTCTCTTCTCTTCTCTTCTCTTCTCTTCTCTTCTCTTCTCTTCTCTTCTCTTCTCTTCTCTTCTCTTCTCTTCTCTTCTCTTCTCTTCTCTTCTTTCTCTTCTCTTCTCTTCTCTTCTCTTCTCTAGGCTGAATAGTCCCAACTCTCTCGGATTCTGCTTTCAGAAGAGATGCTTTGGTACATTAATGATTTTAGTGACCCTCTACTGGAATTTCTCCTCTCTCTTGTTCTGGGGAGCTCAGAACAGTACACAATACTCCAGCTGTGGCCACACCTGTACTTAATAAAGGGAAGGGATAACTTTCCTTGATCTGATGGCAACAGTCCTTCTAATGCAACCCAGGATGCCACTAGTCTTCTTTGCTGCAGGACACATTGCTGACTAACGTTCAACTTGATTTTCTCCACGACCTCCAGGACCTTTTCTGCAAAGCTTCTTTCCAGTTGGGTGTCCCTTGGCACATACTGGCACGTGAAGTTGCTCCTCCTCAGGCACACGTCTTGTAACAACATCAGCCTGCTCGCACAGCACTCATTATCCCATCAAGGCTCATGAACTTATGTATGATCAGTTTGTTTAAGTATTCCTGACCTGAGTATCCTACAACAATGGTGTGTCTTTCTTGCTCCAGACTTTCCCTCTGCTCTCTGAGATCTGGGATTTCTGAAGGCCAATCTTGCTAGAAAAGACTGAAGTAAAGAAGGTTTTCAGGACCTCATTCTTTTCCATGTTCTGTGTCATCAGGGTCCCTGTGTCATTCAGCAGCAGGCCCACAATTTCCCTGCAATATTTCTGCTTATTGAAGTCCTTGCTTTCTTTGACATCCCTGGTCAGATTCAAATCCATGTGGGCTTTGGCTTTCCTACTGCATCTCTGCATGTTCAAACAGTGTTTCTATATCCCTCCCAGGTTACCTGTCCCTGCTTGTGCCTTCTGTATATACCCCTTTTTATGCCTGAGTTTTGACAAAAGCCATCTTATGGTCCCTGTGGCTAAAGGTGCATTTGACATTCACATCCCACCTAAACCCTTCCTTAATTGTAACAGTGAGATCCAGCAAAGCATGTCTCCTTGTTGGCTCCTCGATCATTTGGGTCAGGATGTTATCAATACAATTCAGAAATATTTCGTATTGCTTATGTCCTGCTTTGTTGTCCTTCCAGAAGTTATCTCAGTGGTTAAAGTTGCCATGAGGATGAGGGCCTGCAAACATGAGACTACTTCTAGGTGCATGTAGAAGACCTCATAGAATTGTTCTTCCCATTCAGACAGCTTCTAGCAGGCACCCACTACAATGTCAACCACACCGTTCTACCCCAGCAAAATGTGGAGGTGAAGGGTGAGTGAAAAATGTTCAACTTCTAATAAGCTGACTGAGAACACCACTTAGATTTGTCTCATTTTTCAGTACCTATGAAGTCATGACTGGATAGGAGGAAACCTATGAAAATGTAAAGGTTTTTAAAGAGCAAGGAAAAGCAGACAGAAATAGTTCTTTGTGGCTTTTTTAATTTGTCCTTGTACAACTTCCTAAATTTCCTTTAAATATAAGTGATAACAGAGGCTTGCAAAAACTACAGAATTAATTTCATTTGTTTTCATCATTTGTTAAAACAATTAGGCTTTTATATAACCTAGATCGTATGCTTCTGGTCAGTGGCAGATATTTTTAGCAGATGTGGTTTTTGTGTATCCAACCTACTAGAAGAGATGGATGGATGGATTTTTTAATACAGGAAACATAATTATTTTCTCTACTTCGAGCATTTTCTAGTTTCTACACTAAAAATAGCCCACAAGAAAATAATTCTTCATTTTACTTTTATATGATATTAGAAGCATACTTAGTTGAGAGATCCAATTTCATGCACCCAAAGATGTTATTTTCCTAGTCTGGTGAAGTTCAACATACAAGTAAGTCCCATAACCCAAAACAATCAAGGAATGACACCCCTGTCACGGCAAACTTGTCTTGTAGTCTTCTCCTAAATGGCCTGTTCAGCTAACCAGTGAAGAAAATTTTTTAGCAAAATATTTTGAACTTTTAATCTTGACTGTCAACCTTTCTGTAAGCACTTACTGCTTCCTCATGGAAAGTATTGGGTCACTTAGTAATATAAGCCCATAAATGAAAGTGAACAAGTTTATTTTATCTCTGAATGGCAACCTGCAGACCTTCATTGGTTTATTCTATAGGGATTCCCAGGGTGCATTATAGCTGAGTAGTATATGAGAGCAGCATTAAGAGCAACTCTGGTTTTCTTTCTGTTTTCTCCTTCCTCTCCCAGCTCCTGGAAATGCCATCCCATTGCCCCCTTGAGCCACCATCCTAGACTAATTCCATCCCCTCATTTGGCCCTTGGTCTATGCAGTATGGGTGCCAAGGACACTTGCTAACCAATTTTTTTAACACTGTCTTCTATACTCACATTCACTAAAGCCAGACAATGAATTCTTACATACTAGACATTCCTGACAATATGACTATTTCATTTAGATTAAGGCTGTGTGTCACTTCAAGACAGGCACATGTAAAGCCTATCAGCATTTTAAGATGGGTCATTATAAATCGTTTCAGCTCAGGAGCTGTGTAGACGTGATACTTTGGCATTGAACCTCAGCAAAAAGCGTATCCTCTCAGCAGATCTTGCTAGCTTGCGCTCAGCACTTTAGACGTGTGGCTAACCAGCCTCCTATAAAAAGCTGGTTCACGTCTGAATTCAGAGTGTAACTAGACTCAGTGCCTAAACAGAAGCTGAACTTTCTGGAAAAAAAAACCCAACAACCTAGGCTTAATTCAGATTACTCAGACTTATTGAAAATCTGGCCACAACTCACAAAATTCCATACTGATTCCTCTCTAAAGAGCTTATAAAAGGCAAAACAGATTTGGTTTGGAAGGAACTATTTCTTCCTCAGTGGAATTTCCACACAGCAATGCGGCTTTCCCCAGAGTACAATGCACAATGCTACTCATGTTACAGGACAACCATAGTCTAATATGATATGCCAAAAGACTGCAAATTAAGAAAGTGAGAAATGCTGGTTTCAAATTTTGACTGCCAAAGCTGAAGTGATTTATGCAGCTTTCAAAATATGTATAATTTTGCAGCATTTTCTGTAGGTGATGATTCTAGAGAAGGAAACTCAAGAATGAACTCAGATGTAGCAGATAAAGCTGGATTTTAGACTCGAACAAAATGTCATACACTATTGGTATTAAAGCAAGAACTCAGATTTTGTAGCTGGAGCCATTCTTAAAACTGCAGTTAAATAAAGGAAAGCTGTATCACACCAAGACATTCTTATGAATCACAAAACATATATTATCATCATGTACCTCATTCTATTCACTCTATTTACACAGAATGCAAAGCAGGAAAAATAAAATGTCATACTACCTTGGAAACACAAGCTATTTTGATCTATTGGAGTTCTGAAAGAACAGTCAATTGTACTGTGTCAACTGTTCACATAGCACAGTATCTGAGTATCCTAGGAACCTTTTTTCACACTGAAAATATTTTTTATGAAACTTTTGGTGCTCTAAGTTGCCATAAAACTAATGTGCTATGTTCTGACTTACATATATTTGTGAAGCATTACAGTATATTTACAATGTCTAATAAAGACTCTCAGCAGGTAGTAAAAATGAGGGACCTCTGTCTTTACTGAGTTCTGTGGGCTAAGATCCATACATTGATCTGAAATTAAACTGTCCTTCTGTGTTCCCCCCAGATACTTTTTCTTTTCTATGATTTATAACTTAATATTGAATCCTACTACATTTTATGAGGTCATCTTAGAAGTACTTCTAAGAAGGGATAGATAATATATTTTTATTTGAGATATCTTTTACTTTCATATGCAAGATGGATCTGTGAAAAACACACAATATTACTATGCAGAGAACAGGAAAAGTTGCTTTTGTGATATCTAGCCATAGCTGGCTTTAATATTAAGCATTCAGCTTTGAGGACAGAAAATGAAATAGAAATGTTAAGGGAGAATTTTTTCATTTAAGGTAGGAATTTTAAATTGCAACTTGAAAATCTGAGTAATGCAGATAAAGTTGAGACACATCACAGATTAACTGAGTCCGAGTCACACAACTGATTGAATTCTCTCATGCAGAATTTTTCAAGAAATCTTTCTTTCAGGAAATCTGTAATACTGTCTTTGACAAAACCAGTCCTGAGCTGAAAGAATATTGTCTGTGTCTCCTTTTAACATCTTTTGATCTAGAGCTAAATTCTAAAGAGAATTACCTATAATGTCTTTTTTTATAAATAACTGGCTGTAGCTCTTATTCATTCTACATTTCTAGCTAACATTTTCATATTGCAGTGCATAAAGCAGGATACAGCAATGATTACTCATTTTTGAGCATTCTCTATTTTGGAAAAAAAAAGACAACCATCTCCTGCTTCAAACGACTGTGTTCTTAGAATATGCAGGGACCGTACCTGTGCCTCTTCTGCCAGAATCTGCAGAAAGACGCTGTGTTTTAAAGGAATTGGGTAAAGACAAAGCTCAAGTGAGCTGGATATGGCCTTTAGATAGTCTTTTTCTTCAAATTCCTTATTGTCTTTGCTCACTGATAATGCACTTGGGGCATTGATTATAGATCACTGTTTGGGCCCATGCTAATTAATCATTGCATTGAAGAAACTGTTGGGAACCTCATTAGTGCTGCTTTCCCCTTCATGTCTTTTTAATCACCTCTAATATGTCAGATTCAGGAAGAAAGGGGAGCAACCTGTGACCTTGTGGTAGTACATGTTTCTTGTGTAAGACAGTCCCTCTGCCTGACTTTCTTGACCAGTGGATGGGAATTTACATCGGGCCAGCACTGTTCTGAATCATGGAAACACTTTAATTTCATGCCATTCCCTAAAGTGAAGCTTTTAATCTTTACTATACATTTAAAACTTTAATCTTCAAATTTCTGAAAGCTTCAGCTATCTCAGTAGCAAATTTCTTAGCTCTTTTTTTTTTTTTTCTGAGAAGTGCCATAGAGGGCACAACTTTCAGACATATCTTTAAGAAATGGGGCAGATACATTAAATGATTAGTGCTGTTTTGACTTCTCTTGCTCCTGAAAAAAAGATCATCTAAGGAGACTGAGAAATATAACCTCAGGATAGTACCTTGGAGGATGCACTGGCTGGGATTCCACATACAGGCGCATTCTGTCAGATATACTGTACACAAGGGGATTGCCAAATAACAACAGAGAGTATTCATGGTATTCTGAGGAACTGCCAAAGAAAACAAGACTGCAGATTACCCTTTATTTGATGTTGTGCTGACATTTCTCACATCAACAGTGTTTCTAGAACTGAAAACTTAAGGACAAACATCTAAGAATGGATACCAGGCCAGGATACTGGCTTTTTAGGGACATATCCTAAATCAGACAAAATTCAGTCATTAAGAAAAAAAACAACTGGGCTTTGAATTTAAAAAAAAATCCTTTATATGTATATGGGTGTGTATCCACATGACATATTTATATCATTTTTAAGATTGTTTTTCTTTCTGTTTCAAACCTTGGTTATATAGTTTTAGGTATTGACACATAATGTAAGTTAAAGATAAAATTAAAAGCTATTGCAGTTAAAGGGGTATTTTTTCACTGTCTTCCAGAGCACAAAAAAAAGTACTCATTTTATTTCTTGTAGTAATGTAGAAGAAAAAAATCTGGGATAAAAACATTTCTTAGAACATCTCACCTGGTCATTGACTCCTGTAGCTACATATAAGAAGAAAATAATAAAATCTACCCAGGCAATTTCTTGCTTGTTAATCTATTCCAACAGTAGTGTAAAAGCAGGGAAAGGACTAACAGTTCAAAAAGATGCAAGGAGACTTGGAACAGACAATATATATACAAATGTCAACAATAAGGAAGCCTAAAGCTCCTGTCCTAAAACCCTATGCTACATTTTTGGTCGCAAGACAGGCAGTAACAAGTCAGATAGAGTCCACGACCCAGGAATCCTGGGAACTTCATTGGTCTTTCATTTGCATACAGCCATCAAAATAAAAAGAAAACAAGGTTTCAGAATAGCGGGAAGGCAAAGGGATTTGAAGACAGCAGAGGGATCGCTCCTGGTCAGACTTTTCTTTGCCAGGATGAACAAACTCAACACTTGCAAACACCAGCTGCTCCAGCCCCTGGACCACCTTGGTGATCCTCAGCTGGGCTTACTCCAACTTGTCCTTGTCCCTGGGGAGGCTGGAGCTGCGCAGGCAGGAGGGCTGAATGTAAGGGAATAGCATATAAGCTTCAGGAAGAAAAAAGAGGGCATGAAAGAAAGAAAGGAAGGAAGAGTGTGCAGGGCATGACATGTTGTCATAGCTGATAGAAAACTCTTACCATACAGTGTACAGTAATTTTAATTTCTTCTGTTCATTGTCATGAACAGAGCTCAAAGCTGCAAACATTAAATAAAGTGTTGCAACTTTCCAGTGGTGGTTGCTATGAGACATAAACAGCAGGCCATTATAACTGATAAACGTCTCACATTTGCTTCATTTTGGCAGCTCTAAAAGCAGCATTAATCTAGGTGTTAGTCGGTTTTATATATTTAGTCTTACCCAGATAGGAACGCTTTCGTCCTGATCAACATTAGAGTTCTGGTAACTTACTTGCAAATGGCTTCGTTTTGCTCAGAAACCAGTAATTCTGCTGAAGTTTATGGCAGAAGCCTTTGGATAGGCTCTAATGGAAAAAGATACAGCTTTTGTTTTCTCCTTTCTGGTATTTCCTCAGCATCTGAAGCTTTTCTATTTTTGCTATAGCAAAAGAAGAAAATCCATCTCCTTCAGTATTTTTAACTTAGGGACTTTGCTGGGATAACATGCTATGAAACGGAGAGAGGGAAGATATCTTTTTCTTCTCTGGCCTACTTTTATTGTTTTGTTCAATACTTAATATTAGAAAAATAATCATGACAGTAACTTAGAAGATAACTCAAGTCTGGTTAAAGAGATCAAGTTATCAGAGGCACATTGCCTTCCGACATAAAGAGATTGATGAGCATCTCAAAGTGAGCATCCGGAGATGTCATGCACCCAAATCTTTAACAATTCTTGAAAATCCAGTGAGTATCTTGCATCTCTCAGGGGAGGAATAAACATGGGTTGCATAAAGAAAAGGTACAGTGGTAATGAACTAAACCTTCAAGACATCCTGGACTGTTTATACAGGAATGAAAACAGTGGAAACCAAACTGGGCACTATTCTGTAAGAACAGCTCAGAAACAAGCTGCAGTTTTCAAGGATGAAGAAATTCAGAACAACAAAGCTGATCCAGAAATGAAACTGAGAGCAGCATCCAGGTGACAGCTGAAATGGTCTTGCTGCAGTTCCTCATTAAAGAAAAAAAACCCAAACAATAATGTATTACTGTTTTCTACACCTCCAAGCTTATGGAACAGGTTTGTTGAATGAAGGCAAGACTATAAATTCAACATCACTAAATTTAGTGGCAAAATATAGATGATCTTATAGCAGGCAGGAGTTCACTTTGGATCTCAGAATCACTCTCTGAGGTGTAGTTTGTCACAAATAGATAACAATCTCAAGCACAACACAGAAAAATAACCCCCACAAACAATGAAAAGGAAGCATATTAAACAGCACAGGAAAATAAGTCAATGAAAATGCAACTGAGCATTTTCTGGGCACTAAAATCCCTGTTTGGGTCTATTCTTTTTAATGGAATTTCATCTAACGAATGTTTAGATGCAGCAGCGCTTTCAAGAGGTTTTGCTTTCATTCCCATCTCTTTTTCTAAAGCATGAAAGTAACGGCTGCGCACCTTTTAACAAGCTGCTCAAGGGAGGAGTTTAAGGTCTTCTGCAGAATATTGAAGGAAGAAAAGCCTTTATGAGGAACTGGGTTTTCTTGATGGCTACAAGATGGTCTATTTTTTGACTCTGCTATATTCATATCAATGTTCGATGGGACATCTAGCACAAGAGGTACTCATCCTTATATTAAAAAGCTGACATGAAAATAATTTCTGTTTTCACAGTACAACATCTTCCCAAAATGTTTTACCATTTGTTCCTTTGGTCTGAGTTGCAGTTAAAAAATATCAGTGTATTATTTCACAGAATCACAGAATCACAGAATAACCAGGTTGGAAGAGACCCACCGGATCGAGTCCAACCGTTCCCATCAAACACTAAACCATGCCCCTCAGTACCTCATCCACCCGTGCCTTAAACACCTCCAGGGAAGGGGACTCAACCACCTCCCTGGGCAGCCTGTTCCAGTGCCCAATGACCCTTTCTGTAAAGAATTTTTTCCTAACGTCTAGCCTAAACCTCCCCTGGCGGAGCTTGAGGCCATTCCCTCTTGTCGTGTCCCCTGTCACTTGGGAGAAGAGGCCAGAGAACAATCTCAAGGTCTATGTGACTCCTTTAATGTGTTTTCTACAGTGGAATTTATTTTGAAACTTTCTAATATGAATTATAGTCCTTAAGCTCTGTACAGATTGATCAAATTGTCACTAATGTACCTTTATACTTTATACTCTTCTCCCAAGTGACAGGGGACAGGACAAGAGGGAATGGCCACAAGCTCCGCCAGGGGAGGTTTAGGCTGGACACTAGGAAAAAATTCTTCACAGAAAGGGTCCTTGGGCACTGGCACAGGCTGCCCAGGGAGGTGGTTGAGTCACCTTCCCTGGAGGTGTTTAAGGCACGGGTGGATGAGGTACTGAGGGGCATGGTTTAGTGTTTGATAGAAATGGTTGGACTCGATGATCCGGTGGGTCTCTTCCAACCTGGTTATTCTATGATTCTATGATTCTATCTCAAAAGTGTCTTTCATGGTAAAAAATATCAACTGCTTACGTGTTGTTTGAAACTCTTTATGTCTGGCAAAATTAGTCACTGTCCCTTTATCTACTTCTTTTATAAGCATTTCTGTGCAGCTAGTGCTAGGGCATTCAAAAGACTATTGCAAAACCACAACAGAAAGAAAAATGAGGGAAGGAGTCTTTCAAAGAAAGCCCTTTACGTGCTGTCCTTCACTCCATTTCTGCCTGTTATTGCATGGAAGTCTCAGTGGTGACGGGTTACCATAATTTTTAGCCTTCATGAAACAGTAAAACTATGAAGGCATTTGTGTAGTTTTCCTATCCATGCTACCAGGAATGGAAAGAACTTGGTCTCTGAGCAAATGTTTGCAAGATATAGATAATTGTCTTCATTAATGTCCTCTCTAATGCTCAGCCCTAATTTCAAACAAGTAACAGCCCTTTCCTACGTGCTTGTTGATATCCACAACAAAATGAGAGAAAACTTGTATCGTTAAAATTAAGCTTTTAAACAATTTTCTTCTTTAAAACTGCTAGACTATTTAAACTGCTTAGTAGTGCATGAGATATTCAGGAGCTCAGAATTGTTTGTATTTACTTGGCTCAGCTTTGCAACAAATTTCCCAGAAGTATCATCAGTACCTCCCAGCCCCCTAAGAGTCGTTGTCCTGAGAATTCCTAGAAATTAGTTATTTTTCCTTGTCAGCCCCCAGCAGTAAATAATCATTGATATACTGTCCAAACATTTCAAGTATTATCTCCATATTTTGGATGAGCCGGTGAAAGTTCTTTTTACTTCAAAACTCACTGCCAAGGGGACACTTCTGTGAAACATTGCAGCACAGGTGAAAGGAGCATTAACCAGGTTTGGATATTAGGCGGGGAGGGGGGTATGAGATACAAATGCTTATCAGCACTTATCTCAGTTTTAGAGATGGTTGTGACTCATATTTAATAATTCTGTGCCTGTTGGAAAGTACACATCCCAGTGCTGTTATCCATCCTGCAGAGCCGTCAGCAGAATTTTGTTGTTAAGAGTACCGACTGCTAATAAGCTTAGGTTTTATGGAATGTTTAAATATTTCAGGCCCTGGGATAATCGAATAGTAGCACCTCTTTTAACACTGACTGAAAGAACACAAAAAATACAAGGCATGGTTGGCAGGCACTGGGCATATTTTGTAAAGAAATAGAAGAATAATTTAAAATATATGCTTTAAATAGGGTAAAATTTTCTGTTTGGAGGATGGAAGAAAACCTTTTTATGAAGATATGGGCATCTGGCTAAGTTTGTCCTAGGAACACTCTTAATGCCTGAAAAAGACAGATGTAACATCAGTGCAAGATGTAATTCTTTTTAAATACAGTTCATGGAAACATTTTAATCACTTCTCCAAACTTCTACCAGCATCTTTTTTTCTGCCAGACACATGCATTTCTTTTTCGCACGTCAAGCTGCCGGACATATTTTTGATACTTAACTCTCCACAATTAAAAGAAAACATAAAGGATCAATGGCTTTGGTTCTCCTTTCAGTGTTCCTCAGTTCAACCCACAATTATTCTCATGTGTCTAAAAGGCACATGGCTGCAATCAGGATCACTCTTTGAAATGCCGCTTGTTTGGATTTCATTCCACCGATAACCCACCAGGCAGTCTATGGAGTCGTTGTATTACTTCCATTTGTGGACAGTGTCATACAGCTTCCAGTGCAGGGTAAATTTCAGTGATCAGGAAGCCAGCCTGCACATCTAGCTTCCCTTCTGGGGCTGACGTCTTGCATGAAATGGCATTCCAGATTTCCCAACGAAGTCAAAAGGCTTTGCTCCAGGTCCTATGCTGAAAGCTATTTCTGCTTCGAAGGGAGACTTCAGTTAAGATAACATAGTTCCCCTAGATCGACATCAGTCTACGCTCTCTCCTTCTCAGTTAGCAAGTGGTTGTTTTCTTGTTCCTGTAAATTTTGTTGTTCTTTTCCAAATCACTCCTCACCCGTTCTGGGTAAAGCTACTCTCTACAGCCATCACTGTGACCACAGTGTGTGCTGACAGATACGATCTCTAAAAAGACAATAGCCACTCATGTACAGTCCCAGCAGGACGTAGCTTAGCCAACAGCAAACATCAACTTCCTCAAACAAGCTATTTGCAAATACTGAACCCACTGCTACCATCACTACAACATTCACAGCACATGAGGAATTACAAGTTTGTGTGGCTGTAGGGACTCACTGCACTTCAAGCAGTTCCTCAGGTGGAAAGAGACTCTCTCTCTGCAACAGTCACCCATCAGAAAGCCCAAGACAGACTGTGATTGAAGCTCAGAGCCTCTCTTTCATCTTTACCAAATGCCTTGCAGACTGAATTTGTTAGAAGCCCCATTCATACCTCAGCCAGTGGAAGACTGCTGCTTACATCCACCCACCTCTAATTCATAGAATCATAGAGTCATAGAATAGTTTGGGCTGGAAGGGACCTTAAAGATCATCCAGTTCCAACCCCCTCCAACACCTCCCACTAGATCAGGCTGCCCAAAGCCCCATTCAACCTGTCTTTGAACACCTCCAGGGATGGGGAAGCCACAGCTTCCCTGAGAAACCTGTGCCAGGGCCTCACCACCCTCAGCATGAAGAAATTCCTCCTTATGTCTAGTCTAAATCTGCCCCTCTACAGTTTATACCCACTGCCCCTAGTCCTATCACTACTAGCCTATCACCACAGCCAAATACCTATTTTCTGACTGTTCTCATTTCAGACAATTTTTGGTACCTGTCATTTCCAAATGATTGAGTAAATAACTCTGATAGAATTAATGCACATCAGTCTCATCATGTCTTTCAAAAATAAGTAGACACATATGATTTTTCAGTAGTTTTATTGAAAAATGCCTCTTTCATTTCAGAAATAAATAATATAAGGCAGTGAAATTCACAATTTGCAGTTAAAATATAAAAGCAGCAATTCTATATCAATAGTCTTGCAAACAATTTCCAACTGCTTTAGATAACTAAGAAATATTTTATTCTGAAAAAAAATTCCATACTAAATATACAACATAAACATGCAATTCCATCTCTGCAGGATTGTCTGCAATTTGGCATAAATGTTACTGTGTCTACAAACAAGAAGATTTCAGGCATTACTAAACTGTATCCAGTTGATACAATGATTTCAGCTAGTTAATGTTTGTGGTGTTGAAAGGAGATGTATAAGAGCAATACATGCTCTGTGAAGTGTAACTAAGAAGAAAATGTCAATGAGTTTGGAAGGAGAGAGTATTTCTGTTTCTTTTTTAACTAGATAACATAGACCTGTGATCTGACTGAACTGCGAACATGCATTTGAAAAAGAAGAAAAACATAGAGCTAAAGCAGACGGTCCTTAGAAAATTTGCAGCAGCTCTGTGGTTATTTTTGTTTTGGTTTTTTGGTTTTCTTTTTTTATTTATTTGTTTTTACATTATTTTAATGAAAAGGTAGCACTGGTATAACTGAATGCACATATTAACCTGTACGCAGCCATTATATGCAAAAATATTTTACAAGCATTTCCAGAGCAACATGAAGCCTCTAGGTACACACATTGCTATCCCCACATAAGCAAGATACAAAACAGGGGGGCGTCTGATATGAAAAGACCGGAAATTTATATTGCAAAATAAATGATGCACTCTCCCTGTGTGTATTTGCAAATGGAAGTATAGCAAGAACAAAAGCCACCAACCAAAAAAACCAAAACAAGACACAGATCTCTTATGGTTTTGTTTTTGCTTTTCTTGACAGCGATCTTTTCCAGCGCATGTGCTCAGGGTATTCTGGTGAATGCATTTCAACTCCATAGTCCTCATACTCGTCATCTCTCCTTTCTGACTCCATAGGAACTATAAAGGGTTCACCTTCAGGCTGATAGGGTCCATTTTCAGGCACGTATGGTTCTGGTTGAAAATAGTTGTCCAATTGAACATAATAGTTATCACATGTCTTTGAATCCACAAATACAATGAGAGTTAATCTACATAATGTTAGTCCAATCTTATTTTCATATAATAAATATATAAATTAATAGTTCACTGGGGGTATTTTTCAGCTTTGTCCATGAATACTTTTTGACAATAAAATAATAAAAAGTTTAAAATTAATTTTGAACAGCTTTGTATTTATAATACAGAAAATATTGCAGAAAGTCTTAAATTATGCAAGGGACCAATTATTGTAAAAGAAAAAAAGCAAAACAAATAAAGAAAATATTTTATAGCTACTTCAGTAAATCAAATAACTGGACTTGTTTTTAGTCTGTGTAATTAGTAGAAGACATGGAGCCAGTAAAATGAACAGGTGGGTTTGGCATATACTAGTTTTCTCTGAAAATGGGAAAGTAAGTTTACATAACTATCACCAGCAGCAATATACAGTACATGTCATTTTCTCATGCTGTTCCTCGTAACAAACCGAGTTACAGCTGGTGCTTCAGGAACACCAAAAACTACAGCAAAACAGAAGAAAAATAATTATAAGACTTTGGTATTTATAACTGCAGTTACAGAATCCAACAAGATTACATATGAAGAAAGGCACATGCCCTGACTCAGACATGTTGGTAACAAGCAACAGACAGGTAGGTTTCATAAGTTGTCAAAGATGTTATTCTGGCATATAGCAAGCAGCAGCAGGCTTTTATGCAAAAGCATCATGTCGAGTTGTTAACAGATTTTAGTGGATACGGTCCCATACAAATAATTTACAAGCCACAATTAGTTTACTATTTACATAATTAATTTCTCATTTACCAGGTTAAATCTATCTCTTCTAATGGCATTACCTTTGCTGGTTAGTAGTTTTATAAGCCTCCTTCACCACTGAGGCCTTTGATGGTCTGGATCATTTTATAAAAAAAAGAAAGACTGTTTATTTTATTATTGAAATGCAACAGGCTTAAGGAATTCACATCACTGTCCTTTATCTCATTCACAAGTTGTGTTAGTAAAAAGAATCTCCCCATTCTATGAGGTCAACATGGTTCAAAAACCATATCCGTGGTGAAATATCCATACGGACTCATTTTCTAATAAGCACGTGCGCAAACATCTCAGAAACAGGATTTTCATGTATTCAAACTGTAAGCAGCACTGGCGACTTAGAAAATGTGTTAGCCGAAACCTGAAACAGGTCAAAGATGATGTTAGTCTTTTAAAAAGTCCATCTGATGTGCAAAAACATACTTTCATCCAACTAAATACGTAACAGTTAAGTCATAGGCATATATTTATATATGTATACATAGCTGCTTACTAGAAAGGAGAACACTTCTGAATCACAGGTACAGTTTGATTTCTTTTGCATTTAAATAAGAATTTTGTGCGAGATCTGCAAAACAACTTGGCTTTTTAACCAGCAGCACTGAGTCTGCAAGTGTGTACATATATATATATATCTTTTTTTTTCCTTTTCATGGGTACATGCACAACAGACTAACAGCAAACCATATCCAATAGCAGTATCAGATACACTAATTTTGAGATGTTGCAATGCATACATATTAATTTGTTAACAATACTGTGGTCCTGCAGGATCCCCATGTTAAAATATATCAGAATCTTTCCAGTCAGAAATTGATAGTCACTGTAACCCTTTATTTTGATTCCAGAAGCAGTCTAATGCTTCAAGCTACGTCACAGAGTGGAAGATTGATATGACCCAGGGCTACTTAGAGACTCCATGGTGCTTAACTCGATTGAAATTGCAGGACAGTGGTGGTTTTCAGTTGTCTGTACTGTATCACTGAATGGATTTCCTTTGTGGAAAATTTTTATTTCAGACATCAATTTTGTATAAAAAATCCTGACTTTGCTCAAAAAGAGACACACGGAAATTGCCAACCACAGCGTTCTTTTTATTTTTCAAGAGAAATATGGAGAATTCAACCTTGTTCTGAAGACGATTGGAAGGGGTGAGGACGGAGGGGGAAAAAAGAAGAAGAAGAAAATGGTCACTTAAATCCTATGAGAAACATTATCAACTGCTAACCATCTACGTTCAGATAAAAAAAAAGACTAAAATATTTAGCTACTACTTTCTTTTCAAAGCAAATCACACATAACATCAAGAATATGTGAATCAAAGTCCGAGTGACTGCTCATATACCTGCACATTACCACAAGGCAGGCCTGCTCATTGCAACCATTTCCACCTGATTCAGTATTGTCCAAGTTAGCAGCACTGTCTCACGTAAAGCAACTCAATATGAACAGCTATATCTATGAAGGCTATTTGAGGCAAGTTAAGTAGCTCATAACCTACCTGGGAATCCTTGGCCATTGTATGGGATGCTAGCACACTGGGAAGAATCACAATATCCTGGTGGCCCTGGGGGGCCCCGAATACCCGCATTTCCAGGACGACCTGGTGGCCCTGGTGGTCCTCGTGATCCTGTGGAGCCTGGTGGGCCAGTTCTAGATTCTCCTTGTGGACCTAATTTTAGAATTGAAAAGTGGTGGTGAGGGGGGGTGTTTTCTTTAAAAGCCAGCTTGATAAAGCAGTTAACATTACTGATGTCTAGACTACACAAACTAGACTATGTATTTGGTGAGAAAACACTTGCACTTTGTTACTATATGGGGGTCAACAGAAAGAAAAACAAAGGAAAACTAGAAATGTGACTCATCATTAGTTGTTTCCCCGTGTGTGGCTTATTTAAGGATTTATTCACAGAAACTGATTTAGTAAGGTTTAAGCCAAGTAAGAAATATCAATGACTTCTCTGGTTTATTTCCCCTCCATGTAAGTTACAAAGATCTCAAGGGAAACTACTAGATTAGACAAGCACACTGGATTTCAATTAGAATAGAAGAGTACATTAATTCTACTACCCTGTAGCCCCAGGATAGATGAGGTAATGTTTTCTTTGGAAACGGTCTTATTATGGTTAGCAGAAAAGTAAAGCTTCAAGTAACTGGGGCTACAATTTGCTGCAAGCATCTTATGGGTCCTGTAATGGAAAACCATGTTTGGCCTAGTAAACTACAAGCAGAAATGAATGATACAGCTGATTTCTGCCAAGGCGTCAGTGAACAAAATTGCATGATACGAAGAGCAAAACCAATGGTCAAATAATATGACTCTACCATCTGCTAACTTTGTGTGTGGGAGTATTTTGTAGTCCAGAGACAATTTGTAGTTCTGTAAAAACAAGCGAAAAATGGAACTAGATACAGCAGAAGTATTGTCTGATAATGCTTATGAAAATATCTGGCAAATATGTGGACAATGCAGTTCAGGTAATACATTTTCACACAGGCAAGCATGCCAGACAAGCAAATTACAAGATAAAGATAGATACCCATTAGCCACATTCAAAAATCTTTCTAAAGTGCCTTTTTTGCAGGGGTTTCCAGTAAACCCTAATACATGTCAAAAACATGAAGTAGATAAAGTAAAGCTTGTTCATTCACCGTATGTAATCTGGCTCCCTATAAAGAACTTTTTTCTTTTTTCTCCTACTTTTCTGCAATCTGATAAAATAAGAAATATTTACCAGGTGGTCCCGGCAAACCTCGTGGTCCTTGGGTTCCAGTCCCTCTTTCGCCTTTCTCTCCAGGCAATCCTACAGAATAATAATTTTCAAAAAGCAATAAAAAACAAATTAAGGAAACCACATCAATAAATACTTCTTCATCCTCTCTTATTGGTATTAATATCTAGTTCTTATCATTTACTGTAACAAGGCTGGCCAAACCTTATTTTGTACAGGTGTCCAAATGTGCACTTGGGAAAATAATCTGAAAATAAATATGCTAACCTAAAACTGAAGTAGGATGCAGAGTGAGAACAAATAAACTTTCTCAAATATATGAAAGTCTTAGAGATACTTAAAAAACACCACAGAACCTTACTGATGTAAGCCACAAACAGTAAGGCTATAAAGGATGCTTTACACTTTCTTATAAAGAGTTATAATCAAATAAGTTTAAGAAAGAGCAGAATTCAGAATTTCATGCTTCCTTGATTTTCTTCTAAACTTTTCTTAAAAGTTATACTAAAATATATGTTAGAAAACACATTACTGAGTCTATGCTACGGTACAGCAGCTGGAATAAGGAAAGGTAACAACACAGTACAGTACAGACACGCAATGCCATTGCAGTGATCCAAGGTGGCCACAAAGGGTTTACCCATAAACTCAGACTCAGTCCAGAGTTGCTTCCCTCTCTGAGAGTACTGCAAATAACCAAGGATACAGACCTAATTCTTTCAACTCCTACTTTTTATGCTTGGTAATGACTCATTTTCTCTCTTAATCAGAGTTCTGTTCTGCAAAGTTGTGTTACTCCAAACAGCCTTTCAAGACATAGCTGTTTGGTGCCAAAAGAGTTATGAGAACATTCATTTTCCTGGGATATCCTGTGGAAGCCTGAGACAGCAGCAAAAATATTACACCAGTTTGTGTTTCATGAAACACGAGCTAGGGAAAGACGGAAAAAAGCACTGATGTAACTAACCTTGTCCTCCAAAATAACAGTGTCCCTCAGGCAATCCAATTGGCCTAACTGACTGCTGCTAAGTGTGGGCTTCTTAGTCTGACATGGTAAAGGTAAAGTGATCAGACTGTTCCTCTGGTAGCCTCTGCGCTATGTCCACTGTGAAATATACAGCTGCCTTGGAATTTACTCACCTCTTTCACCGGGTGGTCCTTGGACTCCAGGAGGTCCTGGGAATCCTGGTCGTCCTCCAGGTCCAGGCTCTCCTCTTGTCCCAGCAGCTCCTGGGGGACCAGGTGGTCCTGGTGGCCCTGGCTGGTTACGGTTTGAATAATAATCATTCGGGATTTGATTCAGCATTTGATTGAACCGGCTCATTTGACCTTCAAAAGGAAAGAAAAATGGTTCAATAAACCATGTGAAACTATTGAATGCCTTTTTATCAGATTGGGAAGGAATAACAAATTATCCATCTTTTTTAAATCCTATCCTTGTTCCCACTAAATAAATTAGTGAACTGGTACAAATTAATTAGGAAGACTTGATACACTTCAAAAGGTGGAGTATCACATTTCTTCGTACTTTCAGAACTCTAAAGCTACCACAGACACAGTATAAATTATTCACGGATAAAGCTGTACACAAGCACTCTTAATGAACCTCAAGGTAGGTCTGTTTACCTCCATCAGCACTTGCACTTGTTATAAAAATAATATTAAGAACAGTTTATGGGCACGTTTGTCTCTGTCTTCCTCAGCAGGTCCTCTGATAGCAAAAGCACTGCCTCAGGAACAGAAAGAAAGCTCTGTAGCTTATATCGGTTGCAAAGCTGCACTGTGTGGCAGTAGAGGATTGAAATTCACTGTGGAGTCTTTATGCAAGTAAACATAATTTTTACTTTCACAGCACAGCTGATTCTGGGTATAGTATTTCCCCAACACCCAATCTTTTCCTGCTAGCAAAGTACCTGCAGAGAGGTACTTCTTCTCACCAATTCTCTCCTCCTGAGGATGACATGATTAATGAGAAAATGTATACTGATTTATGATTAAGATAAAGTAATTTCAGATCAGACTGGCAAAAGGAAAGTCATCAGAGTATTAGACTTGCACGGGTATTTCCAAAGGTCACAGATTAGTTCATGAGCAAGTAAGCCATTTGGATCTGGCAAAAATTTAGCGCTACATTTTTATTCCAACAAGTCATTGGCATTGGACAGCTATTGGATCACTCAAGCTCTTGTTCTGCTCTGTAGCCAGTACCCATCACCTTAAACTGAAACAAGCAAAGTAATAAATTACTAGTATGATAAACAAAGCAAGCATTTCTGTTTACCATTTATCAGTTGTTCACAAACTTGTCTTGCAACTGCTCGCATCATGTTCTGAGAAGCAATGTCACCCTAAATAATCAAAACCAAAACAAGTGTTTCATTAGCAAGTGTCTGTGCTTTTAAAGACATAGCTTTTAGTTAAAAAATCAAAGGAAACTGGAATTTAAAGGAGACTTACTCTGTCACCTTTTTCTCCCTTCATTCCAGGTGTACCCTGAAACAAATACAGAAAAAATAAAACAACTGAAGGATGTTATTCTACTTCACCTATAGGTCTGAGACATGTAATTTTAGAAAACTGGACTCCTTCAAGAAAAAAGACTTAGTCCTCCTTGAACCCTGCCTTTCAGAGAGGCTAAATCAGCAAAGACTGGACAAGCAATGATTTTTTGTGTATTATCACACACATTGACAGATGCAGAAGAAAAATATCTGAAGGAAAAATTCAAACCAGGGCCAAAGAAACCAACGCATTTTGACACTGGGACCATATCAGCAATTTGAAAATTGAATTTCTAGCATCACATTTCTGTAAATGGTGAACAGTCTTGTATGAGTTATATATGACTTTAAGTCTTAAGCTGATTCATCTTTAAAGAAGGTAAGCTAGGGAGCATATCTAAGGAGGGTAGCTGTCTCCCAGAACCCACAAGAAACAGACCTTGTGTTAAGCGAAAAAGTGATTTGCCAAAGTGGCATGCGAGAGGGAGAGACATGCCACTAAGTTCTATTTATATATATTTATATTTATTCTATTTATAACAACAGCTTCCCTGCCACTTCTCAACCACTTATATTCTTCCAATAGTCTCATAGAAGTCTAAGCCTGAGCTGCTTTATAATTATTGAGATTTGCCAAGAGCTAACTCCTGTCTATCAGCAATTTCCATTTGTCTTTGAACACTTTAGTGGCCACTGCAGGGTTTTTGGTTTTCAAGAATACTGTGTAAGAAGCCAGCCAGAGGACCAGAGGTCTGGATTCTACTTTTTATATATGCATGTGTTTATGGCTGGAAAAACATCAGGTATGCTCTAAAGATGTTTTTAAATGCTGAACTGGAGACAGGCATGCACAATCTACTCTGCAAACATAATTTTGTGTGTGCATCTCTCACACAAAGCTTTGAGATTTCAGCCTTATGTTTGCATCCCACTGCTAGCGAAGAAAAGCATTGAGAGAGTAAACCAGACTTTCCAAAGAAAATGCAATTACAATGCCTGCTATGATCGATTTTTAAAGATTTTCAAAGTAGATAGCAATGATCTCAGAAGGATTGCTTTGGTCTATTTGACACGATTTTTGCCATAGTAAAAATTGCAGATGACCAGTTAAAGTAAGTAGAAAAATAGATTCGAAGCCATTTGGTTTAGCCATTAAGTCGGCCTTTGAAAAATCTAAAAATCTGAAAAATGTTTTAAAACTATTCTTCTAATTTTGACATCAAAATGCAGAAGAAAAAAGAAAATACAACTGCATTTACTGCAAGACAGACCTGCTTAGGAAGGTGTCATGAATAGCCCTCCCAATGCTCTTGAATACTCACTGCCATAAATATCACGTGTGCCAAGTTCCAAGGCAGTACAAACAAAACTTCGCCCTAAACTGTGCCTTCTGAAGTGGTCATTGTGAGTTTTAAAGGCAACTTCAGTGCATGCAGTTAGGCCCCAGCTGAGTCCTTCTAAAAATCAATTGTAAATTCACTTGCCAGAATGTCTGCAAACAGCACTGGAGCTTTGTTAGTCACGCCAAAAGGGGTTGGTATAGACTCAAATAGATTTTCACTTGTAGCCTAAACTACTATTTGAAAGTAAGGCATATTTCAAAGCTGAAAAAACAGTTGGATCAACTGCTGCTCTGCGTGTTCTTCACATTCTTACACATACACCCTAAGTATTACTGCTTTTTACACTGCAGTATTTCTTTAAGGAGCCTGTTTACCACCATTAACAAAGCAAAGGCAAAGTGTGGGCCACAGCTGTTTTTCATAACATTCCTACAGTACCCGCAATTAATTTCAACAACACAAGATGACAAACCATTCCACTGAGGTCACAGCAGATACAATTTAAATGCAGTGGCACTTTTTCATAGACTTCGAACAAGGTTTTGGGCAAACAAATTCCCATGGGAACTTAGTGCACTACCTGAGCTTCTCTGCAGCAGGGTTGATACAGGTACCCCATGACATGTCACAGAAAATATTAGGCAGCTCATCCATCAGTAAAGTAAGTAGTTGGTACATGGTGCACTTGCATCATGCATGACAGATTGTTCATGCAAAATTAATTGTACAGAATCAAATTAAAGATTTAGAATGGCAACACCACAAATGTGCCACTGGAATAAATTATGTGACCAATGAGACAGTTACTAACATGTAAACAATAAATCCATCGAACTGATGAATATTCTTTCCTTTCCGTTCTTCACTCTTTAATCTACAGTTTTCTTACTCTGTGAAGTCCACAGGGAAAAGACCTGTCTTAGTTTTTAGTTTAGAACAGCCACATCCTGAAACAGATTGTGGACTTCTAAACGGCATAACATAAATAACAATTAAAACCATCAAGAAAATATGACACTTCTATCTGTCATTCTGTAATAATTAACGCTGTGGTAAATGCTGATGTATTGAAGCTCTAAAAGAGATGTAAATTGTCTCTGAATTCAACTCATACTAACATCTCAGCCAGAAACTGAAATCACATTTATCTGAAATATCCATTGAATAGAATTGCAGTTTTTCACTTATATTAGTTTATAACATGAAAGGAGGGGGGGATTATTCAAATTATTTGGTGCTTTTCTTTCTGTTTTAAACTTGGTAACTTTTTACATTTTCTGAAAGAGTATTCATTTGAAATTATTTGCTGAGTACATATTTATAATGCCTGCTCATTGTATTCTCATTCTTCTAAAGCCTTTCATGGTATAACATTGTGTTGTTTTGACTGGAAGCAAACAATGCAGTATGTCTTCTTTTTTATTCACTAGATAAGCGCAAGCATTAGAAATCAGACTTCTGGTCTACTATCCCAGTAATAGTCTAATAATTACTTTGAGTGCCTTCTTTCAAAGAATTCACTAAATAGAGCGTTCATATATAAGAACCATACACACAACAGGAAAAATATGAAGCAAACTTGACGTGTTCAAATCCTATATATGATTTCTGGAAATATTTTTGCTGACCAGTCAAGAAAAGTTTTTCAGGCAGTCTTCAACCACAAGCCATGTTGGTAGACAGGAAGGTGCTCTGGTAACAAAAGCACAACATTGCTCCAAAGCACTATCGACAAAGGTTTCGCAGCTAGAAAAATGCTAAGATCATCACTTAATTTTAAGTGATACACAGTCAATTTTACACTTCATTGAAACCAAATGAGCCTAATTCATCAATGTGTGACCTTGCAAAAATAAACTGATTCAGCTGTTCTGTGCTCGCAGCCCAGAAGGCCAACTGTATCCTGGGCTGCATTAAAACAAGCGTGACCAGCAGGTCAAGGGAAGTGATTCTGCTCCTCTATTCCTCTCTTGTGAGATCTCATCTGGAGTGCCATGTCCAGTTCTGGAATCCTCAGCATAAGGAGGATAAGGAGCTGTTGCAATGGGTCCAGAGGAGGGCTGCAAAGATGATCAGAGGGCTGGAGCACCTTCCCTACGAGGACAGGCTGAGAGAGTTGGGGTTGTTCAGCCTGGAGAACAGAAGGCTCAGAGGAGACCTTGCAGCGACCTTCCAGTACTTGAAAGGAGCCTACAAGAAAGCTGGAGAGGAACTATTCATAAAGGCTTGTGGTGATAGGATGAGGGTGAACGGGTATAAACTAGAGACGGGCAGATTTAGACTAGACATTAGGAAGAATTTCTTCACAATGAGAGTGATGAGACAACTGGAACAGGTTGCCCAGGGAAGCTGTGGATGCCCCATCCCTGGAGGTGTTCAAGGCCAGGCTGGATGGGGCCTTGGGCAGCCTGATATAGTGGGATGTCTGGGCCCATGGCAGGGGGGTTGGAACTAGATGATCTTTAAGGTCCTTTCCAACCCAAACTATTCTATGATTCTATATGAGTGGAGACCTATAGGTTATTCCAAACTAATTTTGAAGTTTGAAGGTCAGAGGCAGATTAGCTGTGTTAACAAAAAAGTTCTTTTTCCACCTGGATATTTTAGAAATATTATTTCCAAAAGACAATTACAACTGCAGTTACTGAGTTTGCATCTTCCTCCTGCTTGGTTATATTCTTCTTAAATTTCAGTTCATTTTCTTTTAACAGATAAAAGCATGCAGTTTAGCCAATTGCTTGCCAGCATCTTGAGAAGCAGCAGCTGCTGTTGACATTCTGTTTTGTTGATATCCTGTGATGAGGGAGTTACTTGGGGTCAGTGTGAGGAAAAGCTAGTTTATGCTGCATGTGGGATTTTTCTGAGCTGTGGGATGAAGGCTGGAGCTGCAGCAAAATTCTGCGGCTGAAGGAGGACAAAACAAAGGACGTTTTGCTATTTGTACTTAAAAAGATAATGCTCTCAGTTGTTTTCCCCAAAAAGAATGTTTGGTCCCTACAAGAACCACCAGTAGCATCTTTTTGAGACCTCATTTAGGACTCCAGCATAGATGGACATAAGATCAGTGAACACATGGCAGCAGAGAACAGAAAATACTCAAAGCCTGCTCCTAACACACAACAAACTTCTCTCTTATGTGCTTGGAATTACCTTCTAAAGGTTTCCACAGGCTGCCTTGTCCTGGTGGCATCAGCCTAATAGCACCTTAAAAACAAACATAAATGTCTTGCACTCTTTCCTGGGGACTTTCTAGATCAACAGTCAGACCCTGTTGTCACAGTCTGATTTATAAACAAAATAGCTCAACCTGAAGATGACATAGTCTACCTACCCATGCATTACCATTTTCATTCCCACAGCTATAAAATAACAGTACTGGAATTTCCTTCTCTAACAATCCAAGTTCTTCTATTTCCTGATACATTTATTCCATGAAAACGTATATTCATTTCCTCAAGAGTCAATATCCTCTTCTAGCTGAATTCTTTCTTATTCTTGCTGTTTGCTACCCTAAAATATATGTACAGACTACTACTAAATTCTCACTCTCTGCTTGACCAGACAGAGAACACATAAGTTAATTTCCTTTAGGATAGCCAGTGCTCAGTTCTAAATGGATTTACTGACTCACTTGTGTTCTTACTGCTCCTTTCTTAGTTTTGTTACTACACTGAAAAAAACATAAAAGTTTCTCCAGAAAGTACTTACAAGCAGATTATAAAGTTAAATTTCCTATTTCCATGAAAATTCAGTTAGCACTTCAAGTAACAACTTGTTTTAGCATAAGTACACTTTGAGACAGAGAAATATTTACAACTACGTTTGTGATGTCGTCTGCCTCAGTTTAGCACATTAGTGGTATTTAACACATCAGGGAAGCGCTCCAATTGATTGCATTCACTGGAAATGTCTCTGCGGCACCAAGGATCCTCATAATTTGCATGTAATTCTATCTTTTGCCTGAAATGTAATGCTCCTTGCTTTACAGGGGCCTGTTAACTGATTTGTGCTGCATATTACCAACACTACAGATTGCTCAGGTAGAAATAAAAATATCAGGATCTAGCTGAAAATTATTTACTCTTTCTATTTACCAGAGGCAAGCCTCATTATTTTTCTTCAGGACAGGGAGTTATAGATTCAGAAAGGCCTGAACTATGATTCAGGACACTGGAAGTTGCATTTGGCCATTAGACTGCACCTTTGGCAATTCTAATACTGCTCACAAAAGAAAGCGCTGAAATTCTGTCCACCAGGACTCTGATAAAACATCTGTGCAAGGTGCAAGCCAGAATTCCTGCTGGGATCTGTTCTAGAAACATAAGAAATAGTAAATATAATGCACCGTGTCCCATTACAAGAAAGTGCAATAATTGGAAAAAAATGTATTTCTAACTAAAAGGAACTCTTAAGATTAAAGTGTAGAAGAACTTACATGTGGTGCTTGGACAGGAGTTGACTGCTTTGACTTGCAAAAGCACTGAAACTGGGCTTGTAGTCAAATTTCCTTCTATGCACATTATTTACCTGCAGAAGATCTTTGCTGCTGAACTAGGTCAGTTATCTAGTATTCCAGGCAAAGGAAAACTCAGAATACATCCAGTAGTTTGAATCATAGAATCACCAGGCTGGAAGAGACCCACCGGATCATCGAGTCCAACCATTCCTATCAAACACTAAACCATGCCCCTCAGTACCTCATCCACCCGCACCTTAAACACCTCCAGGGAAGGTGAATCAACCACCTCCCTGGGCAGCCTGTTCCATTGCCCAATGACCCTTTCTGTGAAGAATTTTTTCCTTATGTCGAGCCTGAACCTCCCCTGGTGCAGCTTGAGACCATTCCCCCTTGTCCTGTCCCCTGTCACTTGGGAGAAGAGGCCAGCTCCCTCCTCTCCACAACCTCCTTTCAGGTAGTTGTAGAGAGCAATGAGGTCTCCCCTCAGCCTCCTCTTCTCCAGGCTAAACACCCCCAGCTCTCTCAGTCGCTCCTCGTAAGGCCTATTCTCCAGCCCCTTCACCAGCTTAGTCGCTCTTCTCTCTTGACCCTCACTTGTGAATAAATCACAGCCCCTTGTGCATCAGCTATGTCTATCAAGCATCTGACACAGCGGGAATATCGCATTAGCAATGTATGATTAAAGGCTTTAGTGTTTTCCTAAGCCATTCAGTGTCCTCTACTGCGAGGAGAAATGGGATTTATGGGCTGGCAAATGCAAACTGAATTCAGCCTATGAATAAGAAGATGGCCAAGCTTCCAGGTGCTCCTGGGAACTTCCCCTTCATAACCACCAAGCTGCCCAGCCTACTACATATTCTTCCAAATTATCCAGCTGTCATATACACAATGATACTGAAACAAGATGGAAAATTCTGGCTGATTGCCAGACATTAAGTTATAGGTAATGAATGACTTCCTGTTGCAATTTCTGTCTCCACTCCTGACTCATGCATAATTTCTCAAAGATCCTATGAATTAACCAATTTCTCCTGAAAACAAGATTTCTCCTGAAACTGCTGGTAGGAGGCAGCACCTCCCGCTCTTTCTCCCTATTCAGGATGTACTTTAACTTTAAAGGTTTGAATAGAACCCACAGAAACCATGTCCAAATGATTTCAATATCATGTTGTAAAAACACTAAACATTAGCAAAACAGAAGTGATTATTTAACATCATGAAAGACTGTCCACCTTCAGCAGTGTACCACTTTTTTACTACACACACACACACTAAAATATAAAGACTTTCCAACCATTTTGCTGACCCAATTCTTCATGCTTATGCAGTAAAGGAATATATATCTTGGCATAAAATAGCCTATAATCTTTTTTAGTGGAAACCAGAGACCACAATTTCCAGCCTCAGCTATTAAACTCAGCAAAATGACATACTGTAAAAATAAAATTGTTTGAAAAAAAGGCTTGTGGTCTTAGGTCAGCTCCACTGTATTAACCACTGTCATAAGTGCAAGGCAAGTATTTAAAGCAAGAAGTCTCATATTCATCAACAAATTGTAATTTTAAGTTTGATATTATAAATGTATCATTATCTTACTGGTGTCCCACGATCTCCTGGCTTCCCTGGCTTTCCACTTGGTCCAGCAACTCCTGGAACTCCTGGGGCACCCTACGGCAGAAGACATGTAAAACAAATTGTGGAAATCTACAACAGCCTAAGTGCTAACAAGAAACGTGTTATTACACTAGTGCAAAGCAGAACTGAAAATGGCTCCTATCAGGTTGTTGGGTTTGGATTTTTTTCTGTTAGGTACATATCAGCCTTGAAAACTTTTCTCCAGAAAAAAATTTAGTTTCTTTCTTCATGGAAATGTGTCCTTTTACATAATACCACAGTTTAACAGGAATTTCTGAATCTAAAAATGCAGATAGTGTCTATGTTTTTGGTATCACTCTTAATAACTCCTAAAGGAGTACAAGACAGTTTGGCCTTCTAACTTATCTAGCAAGTTCGTGATCCATGTTAAAGTCCACAACAAAAAGTCCATAAAAGTCATTTGACTGATACTAGATAAACCTGAACAAATAAAAAAATGTATTAAATTATGTGATAAAGCTCATCTGCATCCCCACAAAGGAGCACCAGAAAGACAATTGTGGGGTAGCGGGGACATCTGAAATACTATCCTGCCCTAATAACTCCTCTCTATATAAATATACATGGCATAAATATGTGTTCTGTGTATCTGTGTCTACTGAGAATACATCTTCCACCTCGTTATTGGTTGGACCACATAAGATGGAGTTGCAGAAATCAAGTTGACTCATCCAGTGTGATAGGGTTGTTTTACTCTAACAATCAGCACCTTTTCTAACATGGTCTCACAAAACACAATGCAGTAGCTTTTGTAGCAAAAATTAATCCTCAAATACTGCCATGGAAAACTTTTATTAACAGCACTTGTTTTCACCAGAATACAAGCAATAAGCTGATTTGTTTCAACTGCTTTACTTATGCAATTAAAGATCATGCCTAAAGAATAAGGTAAATTGGTTCTTCCTTTTTTCAAACTGGCAGAAATCTGTTTTGAAACCTCTCTTATAAATGTTTGTGAAGACTTGCTTTATCCTACTTTCTGCTCAACTTTTAACAAGAATTTCCTAGATCCATTTAGGATATTAAACAAAGGATCCATTTCACATTTCACAGAAAATGGATATGTCAACGTGGCACTCTCCTGGCTGAGATCTCTTATTTCAATATATATCAAAGACAAAATTATATTTACCGCTGGTCCTGGTGGGCCTCTGGGACCTGTGGGACCATCTTTTCCTGTGAAACCCTATTTGAAAACAAAAGCATGATTAGAGATCAACCTAAGACTCTAGCCTGATTAGAATGGCCTTTAATATTACAGAATCACAGAATGGTCAGGGTTCAAAGAGACCGCTGAAGATCATCTAGTCCAACCCCTAGTATTATGTAATTGCAATACTGATTACTACTAGCATGTATTTTAAAACCTATCCGCAATGTAAGTTATAAAAATAACTATCATGATTAATGCTGGAGAAGGTTATGGAACAATGAGTTTCATCCAGTTTAGATATTCAGCTGCTGTTGATTAACTGGAGATGGGATGAGTCTCTCTCAACATTTCTAAGAAAATGAATCGTTCTATCCCAAAGATTTCCCTTTTTGCTGTTCTCTCACTACAGATTAGCTGGCAAATCTGAGGCTTATACTTAAATGAAGAACAATCTCCCTCTCAGACCCTTTTCCTCTGAGAAGAGACACTGAGAAATCCTATTTCAATACTCTGCCATAGCATTCACAAATTACCACTGATAGTCCATGGCCCACTAAACACCCATCAATCCCATGGTATGTCCTTTGGCAACTGGTATCACACGGTAACCTGTTTTCATTTCCAGCTATCAGCTCCCACTAAAGAATAACTATAAATGCATATATCAACTGTTAATTGAGGCTGTAAAGGTAAGTCATTGCTTCAGTCATCTCAAGGGTGATATGCCGCTGTGAAGACAAAAGAAATTTGCTTAGCTGACCTCAATCCCCGAAACTGCACAATTAAATACTTGCGCCTTTCGTTCTGAAGACATTTCAGAACCCCCCACCCAAAGAAAAGTTCATGGCTGTACACAGTCAAAGTATAAGAAGCAAGCTTGACCTTCACAGTGAGAATGGCACAGACAGATTCTTTACAGATATGACATCTCCCAGAAATTGAAACAAGGAGAGTTTCAAAGGGATCACCTGCAGCACAACAGTGTGTGGAAAACAGCAGAGTTATGTACCTCAGCAAAGCCCTCCTAAGCGCACATGCTGCTCTGTGGGTGCAGGCATCTGAGAATCTAGTTAGGAGAGCAAGCAGTGCAATTTTTACAGAAACTATCTGGCTATCTAATGACTATCGGCGAGAGTTTCACCCCTAGGTTTTTCCAGTTCTTCCACTTTTATGTCTCCACATCAGATACTGATAAAAGGACTGCTTTTGAAAAAGCATTTGAAAATAGAAAGATTTGAAAAAGAAGAGGGGAGGGGGAGGAGAGAACCTAACTATTACTCCGTCTTTTCAGAAGATAGACTGAGGAAATCTCACCCTTTCTCCTGGAGGTCCTACTGGGCCAGGTGGACCAGGCAAACCTGGGGTTCCCTAGAAGAAACAGAAATAATTAACTGTCTCCTTGACAGAACAAACAACGTAACTATGCTAATCATCCCAGTATACACACATTGACATATTTAACTGCATTCAACATTGCTTTTTGGTATTTACAAAAAAAACCCCAAACCTTTAAAAGAAACCATTTATTTCATATACATGACAAGGAGTCTCCACCTCACTCTACTTTTCACTTCCATTTCCTTACCAGTCCATAATTCAATCTAAAAAATGGTTTTGGTCCATGACTGGCCTTATCTGATATATGAAACTAAACCCGCAACACCATTTAAGTATCTCTCATGCAGCCTTCAAAACCTCAGTAAAATCAAGGACAAAATAGTAACCAAGGCACAGAAGTTCTATCACCATATGTGCAGATCAATGACCTAAGATTATTCAAAAAAAATCCCTTACTTTCTCTCCTTGAAATTTAATCCTAGTTTGCAATATAGATGCCTGCAAGTAAGTGAAATTTCATACTGCTTTCTTCTTTCAGCAAGTATACAATTAATGTCCCAAGACCATGTGACTTGCAAAATTAGAAAGCAATGAGACAATATTGCTGAAGATGGGTTCAGCAAAGGTTCTACAATGTTTATCTTAGGAAGACATTTAACTGCAGGTGGTCAGAAGATGAGGGACCTTCCCGTGAAGTTATCAGTGTACTTTTCCTAATCCAGTGGCCCATCTGTCCCTGTGCATTCACAACTGTCCAGATGGACATTTGGCTTGACTCAGTACAGCTATTCTTTCACTCTTGCTGTTTTGAATGGTTTGCTATTTCCTGTATTTCAAATTCCTAAGTGTAAGATAATTATGCTTCCAAAACTATTGCTTAGGAAAATATGAGAATCATAGAATAACCAGGTTGGAAGAGACTCACCGGATCATCGAGTCCAACCATTCCTATCAAACACTAAACCATGCCCCTTAGCACCTCAAGAAGAATCACAGAATCACAGAATAACCAGGTTGGAAGAGACCCACCGGATCATCGAGTCCAACCGCTCCTATCAAACACTAAACCATATCCCTCAGCACCTTGTCCACCCGTGCCTTAAACACCTAAGAGGTGCTAGAGAAGAACCTATGACTCCTAGTTATGCTAAAGACAGCTGCTCAGCAGCCAACTTGCATCAGGAATAGTGTAAAATGACATTATCTTGTCTAAGCGTTGACTTACCGATCGCCCTGGTAGCCCAGGTTGGCCAGCATCACCTTTCATTCCTTGACGACCCTGTAATTTTCATAAACGAATTTTAGAGATTCTGAATCACAGAGTAGATCAGCTATATCTAAATGGACACAAAAGATTTTCTGCAAGATACATAAATTAAGGAACCCACAAACCAACTGTGTATTACAGAATAAACCAAGATATATATACCTCTTAACTGAAGCAATACTCATACATTTGCAAATGCAGGATGACCAATTCTAATACTTTTTTTCATGAACTTTATGTTCTAATCAGAGAATTCATACAAAAGCTCCTGATTATGCTAAAATTCAAGCCATTGATAAATGGGAAACATTGAAATGACATTCCTATGTTTGGGGTGCTTACCTATTAAAATATTGCAAAAGCAGTCTTAATACATTCAGAATGTAGACAAAGGTTTGCTTATCTGTTCTAAAAGGCTAGATCTGGTGAAAATTCATCAATGCTAATAGAGTTACTCGGGCTCTGAAAACATGTACATGAAATCAGAAGTAGCCCTGTGTAAAATATGCATCTTGTCGTCAAGGAATCCCCCTAAGACAAAGGGCTATTTTGTATGTCTAGATATAGGCTTCCCATTGCCACTCTGAACTTTCAGCTGCTGATTTAGCTCAGCAAATAGAAGTTGGGCATGTAAATCTGTGAGAAAGGCTTCAGAATAATATTGCATGCTTAATTTTTCTGCTCCACAGTTCGACAGTTTTGAGTCCTAGAACTTGAAAGCCTAGCAACTCTACAGAAAAGCATGTAAGAGAAAAAATTGAGTACATTCAAGGCACATTGCAATGCTCAGACGCTGTCCTTTCACAGACATCCCATAAGCACATATAACATTCAGGACAGAATTCAGTTCTATTGGAAGAGACTGGTTTCAGAAAGAGATTTGTTTCATAATACTACTGCATTGCAGGAAAAAAACAAATGTGAGGATAAAGATGCCACCCTCTTCCCAAGGTTACCACCCCCATGGACAGCTCTGACTCCACACACACTGCCACCCACACTCAGAATGGCCACTTACCGGTTCTCCTGGAATTGATAGCCCATTGGGACCCTGTGGGCCTGGGGGACCTTGAGGGCCAGGAGGACCTGTCTCACCACGAGGCCCAGGTGGGCCCTGAAAGCAGAAAATTAAAACAAGACTGTAAATGGCAACCCTTTCTTAGATAAGTAACTGCAAAATCCTTTGGGTTAGACACTTAAGGGAAGTCATGAGCCTAGAGACATATTTAATACTTCAGAATCACGGAAACAGTTATCCAAGTGACATATCCTTTTATCAGCTATTCTGTGATTCATGTTGGCAGTCTCAGGATAATACATGCCTTCTGGCACTGTTAATTAGAAGTATAGATGTCTCCTCTACACAGAAGAAAGGACAATGATGTTGCAGAGTGAGTATTAACACCCTGATACATGTCCTCTAGTTTCCTAATGTGTAGTCAATGCCTTTGAGGCTACATATATATTTAAGCTGTGCATAGCCTCACATAGGTAGACTGAACGTAAATAACATATAGGCATATTTCTAATTAAATTTTATATCTCCATTCTTACTTCAGCATAGAACTAAACTTACAAATTTTCATACAGGTAACCATGCAGCAACACTATAGATGCATTCCAGAAATATACTTACAGCAGATCCAGCCAAACCCCTTTCACCTCTGGGACCTTTTGCGCCTGGGCCACCCTAAATTGGATATTCAGAATAAAAATGTGTTTTCACAAATCAACCTCTCATTTGAAAGCTAGACATTTTGAAGCATATAGATCACACTCTAAAAAGAGTGCTAACATAAGAGATGCACCAGAAACTCAGGTAAACCACAGCAGTTTCAGCCTTGCCAATTTAGCCCATGAAAAATTATTGTCATTATTGTCTCTGCAGATATAAACTTCTTCAATTTATATTCATCAAAATCCCTACATAACTCTCTAGTAGACCGCCAGACAACTTAACTGGGCTTCAGATTCCTCATGAAGCATTTTTGATAGTTTCGAAGTAGGGCTACTGGACTAAGTATAACTCCCTTATATTTAAAGCAGTCGGAATGAGTACATCCATTCCATAGATAACTATCTCTCCACATAAAAAAAAAGAGAGTAACTAATTTATTTCCCTGACAGAGTAAAGAATCTTTCCTTGGAATGAAATCTTGACTCTGTATTTAGGAAAAATATTTGCACAGTCCATTAAAAATATCCTGTACATGAAGTGCAAGATGGTTGACATTGGGCCAGATTCTTTCAGCCTATTATATTAAACAATGAGGAGCTATTCACAGGGATCACACAAGAAATATGAGAAAATGATTGTTATATAAACAAGTAGAGGTGGTAGGAGTTGCCCAGCTGTGGTTTAAACTAACATGAAAGGAGAACAGATTATCATGATGTTATGGACAACTCTCTGACCGACCTTTGTTTCACAAAACCACAGACCAACATAAAACTACTTCCATAAATTTAAAAATCAGAAAATCTACTGCAAATAGTTCCTTACAGCTGGTCCAGGGGGTCCTGGAGGTCCCACGCTGTCCTGGGTACATGTACAAGCATTTGGAAGAGCTGGGCATTTTGCTTCATCTCTCTGAAAATTCAATCACAACTATTATTGTCCTTTTAAAGAAAAGCAGCAGCGTACTTTCTACAATGTAGCAGCAAGACTCTCTATTATCCTGTTTTCAAGTGCACATAGAACTCACTAAACTAATGTTTCAAATGTTTCTACAAGACCTTTCATATTATTAGCAACTTTTGTCTGTGAGCTACACAAGACATTAACAAGAGTCACAGGCAAAATCAAATTCATATGCAATTTCTGTTGTTCTAATATTTATATGCATTAGACAATCAGATTCCATTGACAAAGAATAAACTAGTCACTTCTTGATTGTCAGTCTAAGAACAGATTAAATAAACAATATAGCTATTCCATTCATAATACCCAGGATCTTAAATATCACCGAAATACAAAATATAACTGACTTTTTTTCCACCATTCCTAAGAGACTCAATTCTAGCACATTACAATCTCTCTCAGAGACAAAATCTCTCCTCAGAGACAAAATATCGAAACAGAGTGTTGTTCACTGGTTGTTCTGACAACTGCAGTTTAGATGTGTTGTCAGTAGGAGGTATAATACAAGGCTAATATTGATATTGTTACACTTGCTATTAATAACAATTTTCTGAATAATCTGCAGTTCATTTATACTTACCATAGAAGGAAGATCGCAGCATCTGTCTCTACTGGTCCAAACTGGACTGCATACAATGTCAAAATTCTGTATTTCTAACTATAAAAGAAAGAAGGACTCTTGAAATATATGAGAGATACTATTTATTAAATCTAGTAGCATTATCATTAAAAATTACTCCTCAAAAACTGACCTCTGATGTAGTTATCAACATTCAGACTTTCACTTCTTTTTTTTGATACTGACAAAAAATTATTTAAAAATAATAGGAAATTTTAAACCAAGCCTACATAAGACTACAAGAACTTCAAGCACTGATGTGTGCTCTTGTTCAGGGGCAAAAGGTAACTAAATAAAGTGACTCAAGAAACATTTTGCAATACTTAATGAATATGACAGGTGAATTTCTACATCAGCTGAGTGTCTATGCGCTTCAACACAAAATCTGGCTGAAAAACTTTTGGACCAGCTCTAAGGACTGCAGTCCTTGGCTCGTGTTTTAATTCAGATTAAAGTATCGAACTTTCTACCCACATTAGTGGGGAAAGGTTCTGCAGGAAGGCTGAGTGAGGACCATAGGCAGACTATAAGGTCAAAGCAGTTTCCTCTCATTTTTTCACCCCAAAAGCTACGGTCCTGTAGTTTCATACATATAAACATTTCGTGGTCAGTACCAAGATCTTCTGGAGTTGTTTTGGTTTGCACACGTGGGTCAGATTGCAGACTTATATATTGAATACGAAGCCCAGGTAATAGCACTGATTACATATTAATCCTTCAAGATAATTGATGTGCCCTTCATAGCAGCAGCCACTTTTTCATTACAGGTTTATAGATCATAAAGCCAGTAAGGGTAATTCTGAGTACCCAGTACGAGACAGAACATAGGACTTGCCAGAATTAGAACTTGTTCATTAGACTATGTCTTTTAAAAAAACAAAGCAAACTTCATTTAAAGATTTCCAATGGTAGAGGATCCACAGTAAACGGTTCGAATAACTAACTAGTCTTCCTATTAAAAGAAAACCATTTCTGTTCTTGTTTGAATTTATGTAACTGCAACTTTCAGCTATTAGGCATTTTGTGCTTGCAATTCTGCTAGAATGAGAAGCTATCAAGACCAGACTTCTCAATTAAGTATATTGGGTCTTGCAGTACAGGCACTTGAGAGCTTTGGGTGTTTTACTGATTTCTCAGCAATCCTTAATCTCTAATCTGTTTCCTCAGATAATTTGAAAGGCTTGCATTAATGAATGGTTTAATGTTTATTGCTTACTGTTGCTGATCTCCGATCGCCTTTCAGAAGTTTCCCAAGGATTTCATAGCCATCAGTTGTGATGTTCCCAGCCTCCTTAATTGGTTTTTCCAGTATTTCACTGCAGTCAATGTAAATCTTAACATTTGATGAAGTTACAACAATATGGACCTGAAAAAAGTTCAGCGTAATATTTAGAAAAAGCACATAGGCATATTTACTTTAAACAATATTTCACTGTTTAGGTAACACTGTTTTAAATTTTCTTCCTAGTAATCCTGCTTTATTTTCAACTAGTGGAAAACACAAGGAAAGTCTATTGCATTAGTAGCCTCTTTAAAATCTGTTGAAGGTCAATACGACAAATATTTGAGCACAGCTAAGAAGTACTATTTAGTATAAACGTTGAACTACGATGATCTATTTAAAAAAGCTTGCCTGAAAATCACTTTAAGAAGGCATTAAAAAAAAAAAATTATAGAGAGGAAGTGAATATAAGCTCTCTCGTCCTCTTCTGATGGCTAGGACCACCCAAGAAGTTTATGAGTCTGTGACTTCCCACTGGCTAATAGACTCTGTCTGTAGTTCAGAGAGTAGATTGTTCTAGATCCAAAGATCCAGAGTTCAGTTTCCCCAGATGACTCAACTAGAGGCATTAGTTGCATTGAGATACAGGAAGCGAGCATAGAAGCCTGCCCAGAAAAAAAAGACAAAATAACGGAAGGAGCAAGAGAGAAGTTTCCATGACAGGAATTTCACAACAAAACATATTGTAAAATAAAGGGAAACAGGGAAGAAGAGGAAGAGATTAATTATCGGAAAAAAGGAAACTTAGGATGGAGAAAAGAATGAATGCAACAAAGGGAAAGTAAGTTCACCACGAGAACAGAAATAAGACACAGTAAAACAGATGAACAAACAACATTGAAGCAAAGGTTACCATTCCAAAAGTTTATAGCAAGTATGGTGAATATTAAGAGAGTGAATTTCCTACATGTCTATGAAAACAGACAACATGTAACAGTCTCCAAGAAAGAAATAAGGGTCTGTTCATGGCCAGACTGGATGAGCCTTTGAGAAACTTGATCTAGTGGAAGGTGTCCCTGCCTACAGCAGGGGAGTTGGAACTGGATGATCTTTAAGTTCCCTTCCAACACAAACCATTCTACGATTCCATGATTTTAGTAAATCTAATACGCAGTTGATGGAAGAACACCCTAAGACAACAAAAAGATTTCTGTGGCTTTATATACCTTACATTCTGCATATAATTTATATACAATGCTATAACTTCTATGTAATTGTTTAAGTATCAACATACTAAGCTCAGCAGTAAAGAATCCTTTAAGTATGCATTTACACTTTAAAGCTTCCATTATCACAGTACATAACCCTTCAGAAACATATTGCTGTTTGAAGACTGCTTAAAAAATTGGCATAAAGTTGAAACAGAGATTCCCTTAAATGTCCTGAGTCAACAAGTGCCTGAACAATCTCCTGAGAACTTGATCTTTTTTTCCATATTAAATATTTTCCCATGTGGAGTTCTCTCCAAGGCATCAGCATAGCTTTTCTAAAACTCTTTCAACATTATATGCTTATGCTTTATAAAACTGGAATCAGGATTTTTGAAACTGCCCTTATTTTTGACATCTGAAATTCAGTTGGCATCACAGTTTAATTTTCAGTGGAGTGTATACAAGTAATTTTTTAATTAACACCCACAACATTGTTCACTGATCAAATAAAAAAACAGTGGAAAGATAACTGTGTCCAAAAATATTTTGGCACTACATACTGAGATTTCCACAAAATAAAATAAGCATCATTTCAAAACTTCAAATTCATTAATTTATTCAATATTTGATTATATGACTCAGTCATATAATCAGTCATTTGATTATATGACTAAATATAGTCATTTGATTATATGACAAAATTTCACAGGTTAACTAAAGCATCGAACAGTTTAAAACTCATTACAGGTGTAATTTACTGACTCTGAAATGTACTTAAAGTGAAAGGCCTTCTACTGGAATGTAGTATTTGTCACAAAATAAACTAAATGACATCTGCATAGTGAATGCATATTACTCCACTTTCATTTGCACAGAAAACCTAGAAGAGGTAAATTTATGTCAGAATGCTGAATGGGATCATTAATTTGAAAACATTCAAACAGCAATGACTGTTGAGCATCATTAGTCTATGAAAAGAAGAAGCGAACCCAGCAGTCAGAAATAAGCACGGGTCCCCCAAGCTACTGACTCAGCTCACTGCTGATTTAATGCCAGCTCTGTATTCCAGCCTGAATCTCATGGCCCAAGCAAAAATCCAATAAAAGTATGCATCTAGTGTTTAAAGTAAATAAACCATCTCTGTGTTCAATCCTCCTACATTTTGTTTTCAACAAAAATTTTTCATAGCCATCAGTTACGGTGTTCCCCGACTCCTTAATTGGCTTTTCCAGTATTCCACTTCAGTCAATAGAAATGTTAACATTTAATGAAGTTACAACAATATGGACTTGAAAAAATTTTCAACAAAATGTTAACAAAAACATTCTCTTCTTTTTTGAACACACCAACATAAAGCATCACTTCTGATCATTTCCAGTGCCAGAAGGCACTGAGATTTTAAGAAAGGAAACATACTTTAATTTTTTTCTCTAGACACCTTCTAAGATGAAGTTTGATAGTGTTCTGATCTACTGCCAAATGAACCACACCAATAAGCTAAGCAAACTATTATCCCATATGTACATCAGCAGAGAGACATACATTCATTATCAAACTTCCTCTGGCTAACTACTGCAAAACTGCAATCTAAAAGGAAGTCTAGCATGCTAAGAATAAGAATGTAGAAGTTGTCTGTCTGTCCAAAACATTCAGTTATAAATTTAATGACTGTCTCGGGCAGTCAAGATTTTTCCCTATGGGACTTGCCAGATTCAGCAGCTTTCACCATAACTATGCTACGCAAAGTGTTCAAGTGTGCCAAAGTAAATTTCCCTGCACAGTTAGGTGTGTTAACTGTGCTTCACTGGAAGAGCCAGTAAGTCATTGAATGAAAACCACAAAAATGTTTGATACTTTGGAAAACATCTTCTCGTGTTTTAAACAGCTGTCATTTCTTTGAAACTGGACAGCAGTAAAAATTGCAAAAGTACCTTCTGAAATGTGTTAATCTTACTTTCCTTCCTTCATCCAGTTGAAACTACTGCTACCCTTTATTAGGAGCTAATCAACAGGGCTGATACCTAAGGGGTTTCCAGCACATGAGCTGGGGAATCCCATGATGCTACCAATAAGAACGTGACTCATATAGCAGCAATCTCTCAGCAATCATCCTGGAGAGAATCCAGAGAAACCAGCTTAGTTACATGGTGAAAAATTCCAAAAAAAGCTCTTTAAATCAAAGCTACTCCAGTTACTTTAAATACTATCAAAAACTGAACTTTTATTTCCTTTCTAAGGAAAAAATAAAGGGAATGAGACACGGGACTAAATGACTGACATATGGTTCATTTTTGCTTAAGCAATAGTCTCATAAGCAAGAATTCATAGTGCCAAAGCTTTAACATGATTAGCAACTCACTGTTACTCCTGCGCATTGTTTGGCCTCTTAGAATTGCTTTCTGTTCATACGTAAGAGCGTGTTTTACTATTAAAATAATAAAAAATGTTGTATTTTTATTTCCTCTGGAATTTTTTTTCACCAGCAGGTATAAAAAACAGTTGTATGCAACTGCTATTGTTGCTGGGCTTGTTGGTTGTTCCCCATTTGCTCTGATAAATTAGCAGGGCTTCACTACCGTCAAATAATTCTGCTCAGCTCTACCACATTTAAAGGAACACCAAGGGATAATATGACTCTGAGTGTCAATTAAAGTAGCAGCAGACACTTCAAATAGACTGCTGGCAGTACAGCATGTAAAGAGCCTCAGACCACAGACCTGGAGAGGGGAAGTCTCGATTCTCACACTGATATCTAAAATGAGGCGTGCTACGTGCTGTTTTGATAGTAGTTAGAATCATAGAATCATGGAATAGCTCCGTTTGGAAGGGACCTTAAAGATCATCTAGTTCCAACTCCACTGCCATGGGCAGGGACATCCCACTAGCTCAGGCTGCCAAGGCCCCATCCAACCTGGCTTTGAACACCTCCAGGGATGGGAAAGCCACAGCTTCCCTGGGCAACCTGTGCCAGTGCCTCACCACTCTCATCATGAGGAAATTCATCCTTATGTTTAGTCTAAATCTGCCCCATTCCAGCTTATACCCATTGCCCCTAGGTCTATCACTACAAGCCTTTGTAAACAGTCCCTCATCAACTATTTCATGGTGATGACTCAGTTTTTGCACTAAAACAATATCTACCCTAGCCTTCACTAACAGTTTTTCTCACACCAGTAGATTAATACATTGTCTTAAAATCCAGTTTTCCTCGTAGGCTGTCAAAAAAAAAAGAAAGGCAAAAGGCCAAATGTCAGGGACAAAACAGAGGCTGTCTAATGCAGGTGTGATCCAAAACTACTTGTAAGAAACAGTCACAAAGTTAGTGACATAAAAACTTCTTCATATATGCAAAATTAATTAGCCATTAAATAAATTTTAAACACGATGATTGGATATGACATAGAAGCAGTTTGGGAAACTGTCATCTATCGAATTCAGAGGAAAACAATAGCTTTTGCAGTACTGTGTGATGACCATAGTTATCCAGGTTTTAAACAGATAAAGTCAGAAAACATAATGCTGGCTCCAGCTAGTTTTCCCTGCTTTTAGCATAGCAAAGCCAGGTTGACAATGTGGCCTCCAGTATCAGCAAGCTGACAGAGGCAACCTCTTATCTGTATCCTCAAAGGAATGCTGGTAGTGACTAGTCATGCAGGACAGGGCATCATGAAGAAAACAAATCTTATACTCCAGCCATATATAGTCATTAAGGAAACTAAACTAAACAGAAGGGAGATAAATTAAAACATAAGAATGTGCATTTCAGCTGACCAAAAATGTTGCAAATGCAACTTACCTTCTTGCCCTCAAAATATATGATTAACAGCTGGAAATTATTTTTCAAATTGTATTTTAGACATTTAGTCAAACACCTCCTGATGACTAGAGATAAAGAAGCCGAGCAGGATCATGTTTTCATAATTCAGTGCATAAAATTACGACAGTAGTCACAAAACCATCTCAACTGAAGGCAGATCCAGTAACATATAAGGATTTCACTAGCCATTTTGACAACTCCAAAATCATGAGTTTCATTCTAAATTGCAAATAGTTTATATGATCTCTTATGGGCTCTCTGTCATTATTATTGCTTCCTTACCTACTACTCCTTTTGGATACATTGGAATATTTTAGGCCCATTGAAATTAAGCAAAAAATACACCAACCTACATGCATACACACAAAATATATACATGGACAATGTTTGTTAAACTTACGAATTTTAATTAGTACACTATTTACGTCACAAAATTGATTTCCTGTCTTTTTCTGGAAGACAATAGCTACTTATTTTCTATTGCTACACCTCCTTCTTCTCTGAATGATTCCAAATCACTACACTCCCCCACCAGTCTTTTCTTATCACAACTTTCTTTCCTTTTTTTTTATTCCTGTTTCTCTTTTATTCTTCTTTCATGTGCCAGGAATCAGGCTATGATGTCTTTTTCAGATATTGCCCTCCACTTACATACAAAATCTTGATAAATTTTTTCCAAGATCTTGACAAGTCCCTTAGAGTGGTTCAAAGCATGCCTTTAACTCAAAAAAAAAAAAAAATAGAAGAGCTATAGCTCTTGTTTTATAATGACCTGTAAATCCCTATGTCAACTTATAGAACTATACAAAGACTGGATATAACTGACAGTCACTTCTGCCCACTTGTCTTTTGTTTCGAAGAACAGCACTTCAGAAAGCAACATTCATAATTTCAATCCTTTACCTTGTGGAAGCTTCCATAAAAGATTTTCCTTATTTCTTCATTATCAAAAGTTACAGTTTGCACTTCTCCCCTTGTATCCTTGTTAAAGAATGACAGCACTTTGCTGGCAGCTGCAATAAATGAAAATAATACATTTTATTTTATATGTACTACTGAAACTGTGGGGTTGCAACAGTGTGCCTCCTTCACCTCCCTTGGGAGGTGGGGAATGGCCTTCCCACATTTCTGCTTTCTCATCTAAAGTTTTGGTCCTTCATCTGTACTTTGGACCTTAGATCTATGTTGTTCCCTGCAATCTTGATCAGTTTTGACATGTCTCGGGCCCTAACACAGTACTTGGCTTACTAAGTTTATTGGTGACCTGTCAGACCAGTAGCCAGTGCAGGCAGGACCCTGAGGTCTCCAAGAATAGAAGGTACCAAGACCTTGTAGCAACCTTCCAGTACCTGAAAGGAGCCTACAAGAAAGCTGGGGAGGGACTGTTCACAAAGGTTTGTAGTGATGGGACATGGGCCAATGGGTATAGACTGGAGAGGGGCAGATTTAGACTAGACATAAGACATTTCTTCACCATAACAGTGGTGAGACACTGAAACAGGTTGCCCAGGGAAGTTGTGGCTACCCCATCCCTGGAGGTGTTTAAGGCTGGGTTGGGTGGGGCCTTGGGTAGCCTGATCTAGTGGGAGGTGTCCCTGGCCACGGCAGGGGGGTTAGAACTGGATGATCTTTAAGGTCCCTTCCAACCCAAACTATTCTATGATTCCAAGATACACTTATGGATAAAATGCAGTAAAAAGGGTAAACATAGATTACAGACGGTCTTACTGACCCATAAGTATGTAGATGTATATTCCTTTCTTTTTAGAAGCAATACCAAAGTTGAAATGTAGCTTAGTTGAATTATTCTTAGTTGAAGAAAATAATTTATGTACAAAGTAAAAGAAAAAAATCTTCTAAAACTAAAAATGTATAACCCTTTCACTATATAAGAACGCTTTGGGTTTGGAAATACTTGGGAAGAATGCATGCAAAGTAATGTAATATGTCAATTTTCTACATAATATGCAAAATCATCCTTACGATCAAGCACAACTCCAACTTGTGGTTTGTAATCTCTGTCTGTAATCTGCCAAATTGCAAAAGGCTCACTGGGGGATTCAGGCAGAAGACGGAATAACAGAATGATAGTGTACGCCTGTGGCAATCCCTCTGGGTGAATCTCCCTGTTAAGAAAATATGAGGACATTTTTTCACACAGAAACACATGAAGTAAATAAGATCATCATTTGCTCTTTTTTAAATAAAAGACATGAGAGGAACAGGGAAACCACAGTGTTTAAAAGAACTGGGAATTTTAACTACACTCTCACATAGAAAAAGCTTTGTGATAAAATTCATTGTGTGATTTGTTAAGATGAACTCACAGCCTGTCTCCAACTGATCCAGACACCATGGTTATAGAGGAAGACAGAATATGACCAAGAACTCTTGCAGATGTATTCCTGTGGCAAGATTCTGCATAAACTATACATATTTTAAATTCCTTCATGATAAGTACAGAAATATAGCTTTATTCTGTTTTCATCTGGCCTCGTTTAGACAGGCAGCTGAAAACAGCACTTAACTATTGCTGCCTTCACACACAGACACAATGAAGGATGCATTTAATGTATTCCCTGCAATTGGTGATGTATTTGGGCTCCAGCTCATTCACTCATCAGTGGCTGAGGTTTAGATTTGTGATCTTCAGACTCTTAGATATAAAAAAACCCCAGAAAGCCACAGTAAATAAAAACATTCACTGAATGGCCTCCAGCATTTTCTGAAGGGGGAGGGAGGGAAAGTAGCAAGGGATCTGCAATAAAGGAGGTAGCTTCTGCTACCATTGTAATGGAACTGAGAGGGGATTTGGCCTCATGAACATAAACACAGAAACCTTAAAATGAAGAAAGAAGCTGCTCCGTATTCTAGGCAAACCTTATGTACCCACACAATTATGGACGCTGCAATAACAGAACAATCACTAAGCCAACAACACCACAGAGCACAGTGCCAGACAGAAAAATTAAAGTAGATTAAGCAACACTGTTTATAACCTGGATACCAAGTAATCTCAGCTATGCCACCAGGAAGAGGATGCTTTTACTGCTTTGCTGACTCGGTATAAAATGAGTTCATTTTCTGGCTTCTCATGAAAAATAAGTGCCCAGAATACTCTAGCAAGTCCACTCCACCACTAACAGCAAACAACGGGCTATGTATCACAACGTTCTAAAAAAAAAAAAAGAAATGGAAGTCTGCTTTTTATCATCTTATCCTGCAAGCTTAATATAAGAAAGTTGCAAAACAAGATCCCAGTGCCTGAGTTTGTCTGTACTCCCTTAGATAATAAAAAGCCAGGCTGTCAGATATCAATCCCCCCATAGCTATAACGACAGGTCAATAAAATAAAAAGTTCCTCACGTCCTCCACTTTTAAAGTTGTGAACCGAGAAGGCTGGCAAAAAGAAATTATTTCTTCATTCTCCTCAGCTCCCGGACCTGTGATCTTTACCCAGTCTGGCAGGATTGCAGAAGATTTCAAAAGCTTGTATGAAAAGAAGTCAAATTTCCTTAAATTTAATAGGAACAATGGGCTATCTTTAGGCATCCCTTTTGACTCAGAATGACTGCTTTACAACTTGCTTAAATAGACAGGAGAGGAACAAATGTAAAAACAAAGGGAGGTACTGCTCTCTTAGTAAAACTAACTGCTAAGTTTAAGTGTGAACGTGTGTGTTTGTGTGTGTGTGAAAAAAACGCTGGGAAGGCCACGCAGCATCCCTCCATAACCACGCTCTAAGACCATAGGCTCTTGAAAATTCACTCCATTTGCCAAATATGACAACTTAATTAGAGGAGAAACTACCCTAAGTCAATGACATCAATGTGCTACCTACTGCAGTATGAATTATACCCCTGTAAAAACTGGGGCCGATCCCTCCATAGTGAAACCATTTCCCTCTGGCAACAAGGAGCTCATAGTACTAAGAAAGCCGTTCTTCAACTGCCTAAGGACAAACTGTGGATTTTACGCAACTCAAATAGTTAAGAAGCATAATCTTAAGGAAAAAAAGGAACAATAAGCAACTGGATTAATAGCAAACAGATCACAATTGAATGGATTAGTATTTAAGGAGAATGGATGTTTTCTGGAGTTCAGTAAAGAAAACATCAAATAAATGCATCTTCCATATCTATCTATAAACTTTATCAATCTTCATCACCTTCTTGCCCTGAGTATGAGTCTTCCAGGTTTACTTACCGTATTGGCTGGCTGATGAAAGCATTTTTGTGGAGTCTATATGATACATAGCTTGGGAAAGAGCCTGATTCCAGTGATACGCCTTGTACAGAAGCAAAATGCTTCTCTGTTAGATTATACGACTCCAGCATCTTGAAACCTTTAAATTCAGAAAAAAAATGAAAAAATAAAAACACTGTACAGTGTAAAAGACATGAACCTATGCCAAAATAGTGGTTACTTACCAGGAGAAGTGTATCCCTCCAGGTAAATAAGAGGACAAGCTAAAAGACATGAAACAAATATAGTTCAAAACTCTAAAACTTAACAAGATACGAACATGTATATACTCCAAAGTTTTATTAGCATAAAAAGCTGTATGATTATTAATTATTATCCAACTTTTGTTACATTTGTCATTCTGTGTTCTGTTCTCAGGTATAAGTACTGCAAAAATCCTTACTCGTTACTTTCAGTAGCATATTTCTCTTGCGACAACATGGAATAACAAATGAACCCCCAAAATATTTTAAGAGTCTTATTCATAAGAAGAAAGGAGCACAATGACACAGTCTTTCCATGAATATTTAAGGCATGAGTAAGGCTGCTTAGTAGCTGTCAGATTCACAAGGAAAAACTGCAGATTTATATGGCTCCTCAGGAGCCAGCGGATGAGGCAGTTAGGGAGTACACAGTTGCACATGACAGGCCTGAGAATTTTTCGGTTTTGCCATAGAAGGATTTCACTTGAGTAAACATCTGACTGTAGATAATTTTAAACTAGTATTCCACACTATAGCTGCATCTCGTTAGCATCCCTAGATCGGTTGTGTCCCCCTGTTCACAACAGGCATCATCCTACTCTACTTCCTTTAAAGAGCAGTAGATCTCACTGAGTGTTACTCTCTATTTTTATACCAGTACCTTTGAAATGTGAGACAAGATTATATAAAATGTATTACCTACTTTAAAATTCTAGAAAAGTAACTTGCTCCTTTAAACTCTGTCCAGTCTTTATGAAACCTAACTCTTATGTATGAACACTTCTTTGATGTACTTTAAATGGCATGGAAACTGTAGCAGTATATAAGCAAATGTGTTAATTTGGGAAAAGGGAAAATACTGTTTTCTACTCACTTGAGGTAGCTGTCTCACACACAAAGGTGACGAGGTTATCTTGAATCTTTTCAAAGGCATCAAAGTCATCAACGATAAATACATGACGCTCGCTGGGCTTGCTGGCAATCTTGGCCAGCTCATTGTAATCTACATCAGCTACACCAACCACAAAGACACTGAAGCCTGTAAAAATCACACTTGTTACTTGCAATGTAGTAAACATATGTTAACATTTTTCAAGCAAATCTTTCTCTACCACTGATTTGTCATCCTCTACCTAGACTTTTATTTGGCCTTCTTCACGAGCATACATTCTAGACATCCTTTCACCCCATCAAAGCTCAGGAAGGATTAAACTGATTTTTGCATCTTTCTTTCAAAACTTTCTCCTCCTTCCTTCATTGATTTTTGTGGGGCATTATCCAATCTCACACAACCATGGCTACACAGTCCCCTCACTCTTTCACACAAAATATATGATCCCCTCAATTGTACAGTATCTTCAATCTGTTCTTTCTGCAAAACCACTGTGCACACTACTAGTTATCCAGTTTTCTGTCTGCTGCCATCTCCTGCATTTCACGCTTCTTAGTTCCCATTTTACTTTCTTAGGGTGGTACTCATCTCATCAGTTTTTGCTTTTCAAGATAGCAACAAGACTAAGCTAGTTGTCCAGTCTTTCTCTATAATCAACAGAAAAACATGGACAGATTCAGAATGCAATTTATCTCACCACCCTAGGATGCTACCTGCAAGACAGAAGTGTGGTCTGTGAGTGCCTATCCATTTCTTTCTTCACTAGCCATAAAAGGACCCTACATGATGACCTTAGATTAGGCATTTAGTTGTTAGATGGCTTAAGTCAAATAAGAAGAACCCAGATCCCAGAATTTAATCAAATTACAAGGTGTAAAGACATATTCTTGAACTTTGTCAGGGGGATCTTCCTCTTCAAATCCTTAAACTAGCATCTCCTTCCATCTATGTCGTTTTTGTTTCCTGCTATATTCTAGCCTTTACAGAATTCTGTCTCTGACTCCAACTCCTTTCCCTTCTCCCACCTAAGCCTCCACATAATTTCATCTCTGTTTTTTATACCAAACAAAAAAGGAAAAATAGTCACCGCACAGTTCAGCACTGTATGGTAAAAAAAATCTCCCACATAATGTAATTGACAAGAAACTACATAGAGATTGGAAGTACTAGACGAAGGCTGAAAGCAGAATTAACCTTTCTCTCAAATGCTAATGCTATCTTTATTTAAACTTTTAATTTTTCAGAAAGAAACCAGAGCTAATTATTCCTCTGTGGCCAATTAGGGTTAAGCTGAATTACTCTGTCCAGCTCTGAGCACAACATTTAAGATGCAAAGAAACCAAAGTAAGTAGAGGGAAGAGCAAAAATGATATGGGGTTTGAAACCATGATCTACAGGAAGCTGAAGAAAATGAGTTTGTTTAGCCAAGAAAAAAGATAGCAAGAGGAAATGACAACAGGCTTCAAATAAGAAGGCCCGCTACAGTGGACAGTGATCTATTGCTTTCCTGGTTAACTATGCAAATTAAAAGAAGACAATAGTTTCTTTTGCCTGAAGTAAAACTAAGGTGAAAATGTGAGGCAAAGCTTTCCAGCTATTAAGGTGGTTAAGCACTGAAGCAAATTATGTAGAGAAACCATAGAGATTTTTATGAATAGGTTAGCCAAGCACTGAATACTTCAGATCACAGATACAGAAAAGATGACCACTTGTGGTTTACATGACAGTGATTTCCATCAGGAAGTGCAACACATCCTTAATCAGAGAACATGACTGCAGGTGGTTCCTGCACTGAAATGCAAAACTGATGGTTGCAGGGACATGAATAGATTATTAGATTCACATAGGTGCTTCAGCAATAGCAGTTATTTTAACTAGCAGTTACTTTAACTTCCACTGGTTAATACTGGGTAAAACATAAAGCTCAAAAAGCTACTCCTATTACATCAAAGCACTAGAATAGAGTATACTTCACAATGATGCCTGGGGTCCACACAGCAAGGAGAAAAAGAAGTAAACCAAAAGTCATGCCCGTGAAAGAATATGCATGAGGAATTACTTGAAAGCCTTCGGAAGCCACATTCCTTCTCAGAAAGAAGGCTAGAGAAAGAAAAATTTAGACTGGTCCAGAGAGTCCAAATTCTTTGAATAGTTTTATGTTTTTCCCAGAAGCTCAGAATAGGTTTCTGAGACCATAAATGATGAGTAAAGGATTCGCAGATAACTGAAGCACCACTTATAATCCCATTGCTTAACCCATAAGGAAATGAAATGGCCAGGTACTGTGAATCGCTTACCAGAGTGCTGTATGACTGTTGCTGCTTTCCTCACCTCATCCTGAGATCGACCATCTGTGACAACAACAAGTACCTTGGGAACACCTCGCCTCATGCCACTCTCCCAAGTCAAAACCTTTTCCTTGATAAAAGTTAGGGCTTTGCCTGCAAAGTGGACAATGAACAAGGAGTCAGCCATATTATCCACAAGAGAAGAAATCTCTAAATTTGAAAGAGCAACTGCCATACAACTGAAACAGAAAAACACAAATACTTAGTTCTTCAGCCATGCAATATTAGGGTAATGAGGAAGTTTCTGAAAACGCTTCATTTTAAAGAATCACAGAATCACAGAATAACCAGGTTGGAAGAGACCCACCGGATCATCGAGTCCAACCGTTCCTATCAAACACTAAACCATATCCCTCAGCACCTCGTCCACCCGTGCCTTAAACACCTCCAGGGAAGGTGACTCAACCACCTCCCTGGGCAGCCTATTCCAGTGCCCAATGACCCTTTCTGTAAAGAATTTTTTCCTAACGTCTAGCCTAAACCTCCCCTGGCGGAGCTTGAGGCCATTCCCTCTTGTCCTGTCCCCTGTCACTTGGGAAAAGTGACAAGAAAGAAATATAATTGCTGCTCAGAAGTACCTGTCTTTGTGTTTCCTCCTCTATACTGGATATTTTGAAGAGCACCCAGGGCCTGGGCTTTGTCATCAAATGTATTCAGTTTAAATTCAGATTTTGCCTCATCACTGTACTGCACAAACGAAACCTGAAATGGAATATATCACAGTGTTCAGTCTCATACCTCCAGACCAACTCTCTCCATTGAAATATGTCTTGTGGCATATTAGTAAGGATTAAATAATTGAAAAAATCTTTTCTGTGTGTATATGCATACACATACATATTTACAAAGACAGATGTCATCACAGCAATGTACATGCAACACTTTTTTTTCTCTTTTGTCTATGAAATTTGACGTGACCCTAAATACATATGATGAAATCATTGCTGTCACTATGATGCGGTATATAGGTAGCACCTATTCTCTGCTTCTGAGCAGGTGTACAGTATCTAGAAAACTTGGCAGCAGAACATCAGTCAGTAAATTCTTTTATATACAAAATTAGGTACTCTTTTGCCTTAAATACTGGAATATAGCACTGAATGCCTATCCTGAAATCATCTTTAAATGTAAATATTAGTTATTATTGATTAGTCATTAAAGATGTATTAATTTCAGAGGACTAAATTTTCACCTTTTGATATTTTTCACTGTGCCTGCTGTGGAGTGGACCCATGTTATCTGTCTTTAGCATGGGATGAAAAGACCTCTGGAAAGGCCTCTCTTAGGGGATTCTAACTACTAACTTACTGCAGTGGGATTCTAGGCAAGTCAAACAGACAAGGCTAATGGGAAGACAGCTGGACTCTTTACATGCACTGTCATGCACAGAGTTCCCACACACTACAACTTTTGCCTTTTAGAGCAGTAACCTCTCAGGACAGACTGGATTCCCTTTGTACTTACAAAATGCACGATATATTTCATAATACATTTCATCATAACCATACAAGCACACATATATTCTTGCTTTGTACAATAATCTAATGCATAAAAAAAGACAGCATTCAGAACAAAAGGAAAAATCAGATATAACTTTAGTAATTCAGCTCCATTTTCAGTTTCCCTCCAAAAGGCACACAGTGGAAATAACAAATTTACCTGGATTCCAGCAGGATTGATCAAGTCAAAAGCTCCTACTGTATTAAAAACAAATTTCACTACTTTGTTGAAGTTATCATCACCAATACTCCAGGAAGCATCAGTCAAGAACACTATGTCTGCTTTGGCACCTCTGCATACTGAAAGACCAAGAGAAGGAACACTTAAAACACGTTATTCACAGCACTGTTAAGTAAAGAGCATTACTTCAAAATCTGAAAATTCAAGAATGACAAACATTCATCAAACTTCTATTACCACACAGTCAACTTGGCAGATGGCTTATGCTCAACACAAAATTTATTTATTAAAACTTTCAAGGAAAAGTGCAAGAAATGAGGAAAACCTCCAGAATCAAATCCAAATGTTTTAAATCACATATTTTTTCTGAGCAGCTACTATAAGTCGTCTGCTGAGAGCTGGGCTCACAGACTTGCTGCAGAACTACAGAATATCATGATTTTTTTTCCCCAAATGTATGTATCTTGCTGTCCTAATCCAGGAAATTTTTGAGTCCAGTTAAGCTCAACAGCAAATGGATGGCATTAGGAAATTGGTCTCAAATGATTTCCCTAAAGTGCTGTGCTATTTTTAAATAAATCTAAACTTATGAAAAATAGAATTAAATCCTGAAACCAGGCAGCAACTATGTAAAAATGCTGAATAAATCTACAAATAAACCTACCATCTCGAGCTGGAGGGATTGTAGGAGGTGGAGGAGGTGTAGGTGGTGGAGTTGGAGCTTCTGTAGGTTTAAGAACTAAAATAAAAAAAAAAAGTTACTCCATATAAATTATTTAATTCAAGAAAAAACTCCAGATTACGTATTATATTACCATGCAGAAGATAATTTAAAAGAGATATTGAAAGCCATTTAGGAGCAAGGCAGCTTAAACAAGACAAGTTCTACAGCCAAAACTTAAGGTTCACAGTATCTATCACCTACCTGTATGCTCTCTTATAGAGACTGGAGGCCCCTCAAGGTTAGGAGTCTGAACAAAAACAGTAGCATTGTATTCTGTGTCTGGTGAGAGGCCAGTAAAACAATGGCTTGTTTCTGATCCACGTACTGTGATTTCCTGTCCTCTGGAACCTGTCAAATCAAAGCCCAATGGAAAGAAAGTTAGAGCCCACTATTCCCTTTTAATACACGTGCATATAAGTGTAGAAATTAGAGACCTGTTGCAAGGAGGTTGGAGTAGATAGGACAGCGGTCTCATTCTTTTTTCATAAAAGCTTTTCTAGACCAAGATTATGTGGTGATTATGCATCCTGAAATATACTGGAGAGTACCTACGTTTCAGTTTAAATGTGAAGTCAAGGTAACTAGCAGATTCCCACCAATGAAAGTTAACTTAACAATAAGCAGCAGTCCCCCTTTGCAGCTTTCTCACCACTCTGAAAACAGAATACGTTCAGAGCTTTAAAGCTCAACCAGATGCAACATGGCTTCTGGTGGAAGTTGGCCATCATCCCAAATAGGTGGTGCTGTCACCAGAAAGTGCAAGAAAATAAAATTCACTTGCCATCAGCTGGGTTTAGCTTCAGTCTGTATGAAGTTGCTGACCGGTGAGCCGACCACCGGATACAGAAAGTATCCCAACCCACTTTGTAAGTTGTTAGGTCAGTGACATTCAAGTATACTGTGAATAGAGAAAGAGATAAATTCCTCTCTTGAAAATAACTTATAATGGATGTTAAATTAAACACATCTAAATAAAAATTATACTAGCAGCACTGGTTGAGAGCTCGATTTTTGTAAAATACTCCCAGAAGGAAAGAGCAGTTCTAGTCAGATCTCTTCACTTTCTATTATGCCCTAGAGATCCCAGCTTCACTATTTACAAAGGCCCAAAGCCTGATAGCTCTCCCAAATTGGATAACGGCCCATTTTATGAGTTTTCACATGAAGTAAGGCGAGTTCTTCATAAAATAACAAATTTCCAAAAATAGGAACCTGAATCACATGTGTGGCAGCATGAAAATAATGTACTGAGTCAACAAAACTCAGGATATTTGATTCATCTTAGCTAAGCTTTTAGACGTTATTTAGCTGAGGCCATGAACAAAATAACCTTCTTCCAAAGAGCTGAAGCTTCAAACACTGGACATTCCTGTGAGATAAAGGCAGAGTACCAAAAAGCCTAGATCTGCTCAGTATGGTTAGATTCTGTAGTATTCTCAAGAAAGTCAGAGATTGACTCCAACTATAGCTGGATAAAATTTTAGGAAGCAGACTAGAAATTGTAATATCATTAAATTGTTGCTTACAATTGCATTTTCACTACTGTTCCCAAGCTTAGTGCTTTTAAGATCAACATAACAGACAGATTATAAGGATTATTCCTGACAGGATAGTCACACTTTCAACAACCAGCCTTAAAAATCCTCTCTTAATCAACCTTATCTCAGATCAGCATATGTATCTAGCATGACTACAAGAAAATTAGTTTTACTTACATGTAGTGCCTTGATCTGTCAAGGGTATGCTCATTCCAGAATCATACTGGGCATAAACATTCACATCATAAGTAGTACTGGGAGAGAGATTATGCAAGGTGTAGGAAGTCACTTCTCCAACGAAGACCTCCATAGGCTCATTTGAACCTTGAAATGAAAGGAAGCATCAAGAAAGTACAGAGAGAAAGATTCATGATTAGCTGAGCTACAAAACTATTTGCCATCTTTTACATGCAAGTAATTGTTAACCCCAGTTTTTTGAAAACAAAACACATCAATTTCTTAAATTTTAGTATATTAGACTGTTGCAAACAGAATGTGCACATAGTTTTACAAGTGCTTAACTTAACTTAAAGAAAGGGATGTATATTGTTTCACTGTCATATAAATCAAAGCTTGTGAAGGACATTAGCACCTAAATACTTGTCCAATACTCATCCCACATACACCAGTTTATACCCTTAGAAGAACAAGAGGACCAGGTGTGGTCCCAGACTTTATCTAGTCACTATAGTAAATTTTAACTATAAAATTCAGTCCCCCTAATTGAATGCATGAAACACCATATTTAGTAGCTTGTGCTTCTTATAAAATATTGATAACAAGACTTAAGCTTCTATCAAAATCATTAAACAAAGAAAATAAATTAATCCTCTAACATAAATGCTTTTTAATATCTACGATTTCTACTCTGATCTTCCATTAGCCACTTACTATTCTGAAAGTGCTATACTCAGAATGATAAGGTTTTCTTACCCACAGGTTTGTATACAATTTTATAGCCAAGAACCGGGGATGGTGAAGGATCCCAGGAAACTCTGAATCGTGTATACCATTCATCAGTTATATACATATTTTGAGGAGGAAGCAGGCCAACTAAAAAGAAACAAAAAACATTCTAATTAGACTAGTGACTGTTTTTCAACATCAAATCTTGTGTGTGACTGTCAGGTAACAATCACATCAAAGACTTAATTAAAAAAAAGAAACCCTAACAGTGTTAGAGTGCTCAAGCAATACGTGTCTTAAATTTAAGAAAGAATATACAGTATTAGAACTAATTACCAGTTCTGCCATTTCCAGTCAGTTGTCCACCATCTCCATCTTCATACACAGCCACAACCGTTATCTTATATGGTGTATCTGATTGTAGCGGTTGTAGTATCACATTATTTCTTATCCCAGGAACTGTTGTCTAGGACAGAAAAGAAGAAGATGTTAACAAACTCGCAGTCCTGTACCTGATCGATAATGGCAGTAACTAGAACTAAAAATTTGCTTTGACACTTGGCACTCTTTTTTTATGTCCACTGTAGATAAAGTCACTTGGGATGTTTTAAGACTTCTAGCCTATAAACAATTATTACCATTTGTTACTTTAACTTATAAAACACTGTGGTCAGTGAAAAGGTAGGTATAATCAAAAGAAAAATTACACTGCTCAATTAAATGTCCATAAAGCACTGAAACTACAGAAAATAACTTGAGGTATCTATCTCAGAAGCACATCCCAGGCAACATTTTCCATTATTACATGATAAAAATTTCCAATTACTTGAGACATTTTTGAGATGTCCAATAATTTCTGCAAAGAAGATATGTTGAAAATTATGTGTGCCCTGATTAACAGGTCTGGTAGGGATTTTTTAACCTCTGAACATTTGACATGCCCTGCACAATAATAAATAAGCAGTAATAGCATTCAAATAGCACTCTCTGCATGTTACATTTTGACTGGTGACAGTCAGCATTAATTTTGCTATTGACCTCTACAGGATGTGAGTCTGGTCTTGCTATAAAAACTCAGAGAATTTTATAAGCTTCAGATTAACTTGTGCTATCATTAAGCTGCAGGAAATTAAACACAAACAATTATAATTCACACTGAATCTTACAAAAGAAAGTTAGATGCTGAATCAAAGTTATTATAGCTTTCTTATTAAACTCTGCCAACTCTCTACAATTCATAAAATGCAGACTTATGTTTATTTTGTATCTTGGCACACTGACTTCATAAGGAATAGAACATGAAGTAATAAATGGTTATTCACTACAGCACAATGTTTGAATCAAAGTGTCAGGAAGCAGATTCTGCTCAGTATCTTCTGATTAACATGACTCACATATTTAACATTATTTTACACATAAGTTGGTTCACTAAACTACATATATTCTGCAATTTGGGGAAGAAAAATGCCCCCAAACAATAAAACACCTTAAACACCTTTCATACAAACCGTGGCTTCTTAGCATTGACAACAATGACCAAAGAACCCATAGAGCATGCAAAGCATACTACATGTAGGATAGGTGTCTTTGTTTTTCTGTAGCCTAAAGAATCAACTGAGAACAGCTAAGTGCTTAATAAGGAATTATACAACTTACATATTCATCAATAGGGTCTCCCACAGTGGGTGAATAAATGATTCTGTACTGCTGGACTGGCCCATCAGCATGGTCCCATTGTACAGAAAGGCTGTTTGTGGTCTCATCAAACACCCTCACATTCCTTGGACCACTGCGAGGCACTAAAAAAGAGAAAATACAGAAGTTTGTATGGATCACAAATCTTCCAGTACAGTGTCAGGCTCACTGATTCAAACACTGCCCTGAAGCCAAAGCTAAGAGCCCTCCTTGAAATCATGAGTAAGTATATACAGGTAGACTTAGTCAACGATAATACAGCAGTAACTGAAGGTATTAAACAGAATTGACCTCAGAGTTGCACTGAATAGCTTACACTATTTGTGGTTATAACCAATTTAATAAATCCTTCATGCACAGATTTTGACACATATTTCATAAAGCAAGTACTCATTGCCTCTTACATGTTCTTCCCTGTGCTTGGCTTGGATTTCCTTCTCCATCTGCATACAGAGCTACAACATTTATTGAATAAGCAGTATCAGGAGTCAAGCGCTCCAGCATCACATCGCGAGTGTTGCCTGGTACCACAATCTAAAACACAAACAAAAGGCACTTACGTTAAAAAAAAACCCTTCCATTTATACCATGTCTTGTTACAATGAAAAATTTGGATGAATACAGAAAAATTGGGAACATGACCAAGCTGCACATTTTCAAAAAAAAAAAAAAAGCAAGTTTAAAAGAACCAAAGAATAATGATAAAAATTAAACTCAATTGTTCTCATTCTGCAAATGTAATTGCTAGTTTTTACAATTTAAATGAAAATATTTCAGAAAAAAAAAAAAAGAAACATTCTGGAAGAGTCATGGTTGACTGATAAAGAAAGGACATTTTCTAACAGGTACTAGTAGGCAGGTTCCTCCTTGTGTGAAATAATAAGCAGTTTCATTTTACAGATGGAAATGAGTCATCAAAAATTCTTGCACTTCCTTACATAAAAACATATTCATCTGTATGTGTATTACATGAATGTACAGTTTGAGTAACTACATTCACAGGCTTATCTTTACACCTGCACCTATTTCTAAACAAATCCAGGAACTCTTACTTCACATCTGGCAAATTTTCACCCATATCCAGACTTTAATGATCACCAAGACCTACAAAAACACTAATGATTAGCAGTAAACAGATGGTTTAGTGGTAAAAAAGACAGAAACTTGGCATCTGGTTTCATAATTAAAAATTCCCTAATAAATACTTCTTGTTTCTTTCTCTCTTCTTAGGAAAAAAACCAAAGTTTTATTTTAACTCATCCTTACCTGCAATATGATAAAGGATACTCAGTCCTCAATATTCAGTTTTAAATAAGAGAGTCTTATTTCTTTTATTTCACCAAATTAAGCACTTATTTACAATGAACTAAATTCCAGTAGACACGGTGTTTTCAGTAGGGACATTACTGGGCATACAACGGCCTGTGTTTATTATTATTGCTCTACACGTACTGAAGGAAACAATATCCTCCACACACTTTTAAGAAATAGTACAAAAACTAAATTACTTACAGATTCTGATGGCCTTGGGCCAGACAGTGGAGAGTAAGTAACTCTATATTGCTGTACTGGACCTGGAGCAGGTTCCCATCGGACATTCATGCTGTTTGGTGTGGGATTGTAAACTTGAATGTTCCGTGGTGTTCCTCTCTCCACTAGATCAAGGATAACTTAAATTAAGTTTGCTTACATACGTTCTTGTTCTACTTCAATTTACAACAGTACTCAAAGGAAGCAGAAAGCTGAATCAGTCCAAGATAAGCACAGTAATTTTGTTACCTCAAAATCTAGAAATCTAAGAATCTCAGTGATTAGGTTTTACAAATCTTCCTGCAATGCAGCAAAGTGCACATGTTTATACTGCAAATTGAAGGTATGCTCACAACACTTTGTTATGTTATCATGGATCAGACAGGTATGAAAAGTAGCCACAAACTACAAATTTTAGCACATGCTCACATTAGGAGCTCAAACTCCCTGGAAAATTTTAGGTACATGATACAGACATTATCATGGATTAACACCAGTATTTGCCATCTGTTCACCAGTATTGCTGCTGGCATGACAATTAAAATTTTGTTATCGTGTGGAAGTAAACAGTAAGTTCGCTGCACAATGCAAGAGCTGAGCTTGCCTGAGATAAGTGGACTGACAGCCTCCACCCTAATAAGCAAAGAAAAGTGTTACAGAGCTGCAACCATAACCAAGTAGGTAAACAGTTTCTTACACTTATGTTTTAGTGCTCGGGAAAATAAACTTTCACATTTGATGTAATATCAATTTCTAATGATCTGAGCACTTATACCAAAAATCCTAACATTTTCTTGGAAAGGACTATTTTACTTACAAGTTCTTCCAGTGTCAGAGGTACGTCCACCATCCCCCTCTGGGAAAACTGGAACCACAGTTACTGTGTAAGGTGTGTTGGGTTCGAGACTCCTCAGGATGACGTAGTTTGTGTTTCCTGGTACTGTGGTCTACAAATTTAAGAAGAGAGGTAGAAGCATGTCATTTACACAAATATGAAAAATGTTTGAGCTTTTTTGTACCTCCCTTACTCCTCCTCCATGTCTCATTTCCAGACTGAATGTGATAAGAAATTTTAGTGAAGCTTGAAGTAACAAGGTTCTTGGTATCTTCTGGAATCATCTTTCAAGAAGGTTTTCTCTTGGACTCAACAAAAATGCTTGTTAAATCCTATGTTCTCCTATACAATCCCTTACAGTTATCTTCATCTTTGGATCCAGATCCTGTCCTACTAATAGCAGCAGCAGAAACTGCAGTAACTGCTATTTAACAGCTCAAAAGCATTAACAGGTCACTTTCTAAATAAAAAAATAAACATTGCATAACACTACAGCATGCTATTGACAAAAAAACCAAAGAGCAGCTCTAGTTAGAAAGCAAAATTACACAGCATTCAAGAATATTTATCATCAGTAGCTCTCCAGATGTTATTGAAACAGTGGCAATTCATGCACTCCTCATGTCACAGGCACATCAGATTTAACAGATGTGGAAAAAGAAAGACAAGTGGGTAAAATAATATTTTCCCAGCCTGCAACAAGTGTTTCTATTTTCAAGGTTATTTTAGCTCTTTAGAAATTAAGCCATTTTAGGAGATTAGAATAAGTCACATATGTGGATTTTTCTGCTTTCACAAATATGATCCCATCTGACTGCCCACAGTCACATGATGTCTTAGCAGTAAAAATGGGAAGAAATGAGGTCTGCTGACTTAATAGCCTTTGGTATACCCTGAAGTCAGCTCTATATTCACACACACTGCCCTAAGAATAAACAAACAAAAACTTTGTTTGTGCTTCTGTGCTAAGAACTAATCACTGAAGGTCTGTAATACATATGGGAGCAATTGACTGTCATAGAGGTGCTCTGCATTTTCTCCAGTATAGCTATGAACAGGAAAAAAAAGTCAGTGCATAGGCAAACAAGGCCTACTTAGCTCAGCAATATTCCTCTCACTAGCACCATCAGCTGCAACTTATCTGAGGCAATTCATGCGATCCACAAAGTATTTACCATTTCTTCTGCACCTCCAGCTGTAGGTCTATAAAACACTTTATACTGGCGAGGACTTCCTTCTGCATGATCCCATCGAACATTCAGAGTACTAGTGGTTGGGTCATAAACTAGCAAGTTCTTCACGGTAGTGAGAGGTTCTGAAATAGATCAATGAGCTGTAAGAACTGTGGAACCACGTTCTCTCATCCGTGCTGTCATATCATGCCTATGTAATGTATCATTAGGAAATTTAAAAACCAACAGGTTTAATAGTTCAAGTTAAATTTTATTTGTCTTCATTAATCAGAACACATCAGTCCCATTTAACAGCATAAGCGATGCTAAATAGAGTAAGAAAAAATTCTTTCTGGACACTATTTTAGAATTAAACAATGAGTTAAATAGGATTGTTTTCTTCACTCCTCACCAAATACATTGCTGTATCTAACTTTCCATTGCAGGGTCAAAAGTAAACTAAGTACAAATTAATTAATATATTTATTAATAAATTTATAGTTAATTAATTAATTAAAAATGGTTACTTGGGGTTTATGCCTGAAGTGAATCTGGTAGCAAATTATTCTGCGCTTTTTATCATCAGAAAATGGTAGAGTTTCAAAGTGCACACTGCAAAGGTCAGCCTCTGAACTGAAGATGCTGACAGGACAATAGTAAACTTATACTCAACAGCACATATATGAGAGCCACATGCCTTCAGATGCTTTAAGGTGTTTACTAAATCATGGCATAAGGCAATGAAATAGATTAAAATGAGGAAGAAGTTCCATAGAATCACCAGGTTGGAAGAGACCCACCGGATCATCGAGTCCAACCATTCCTATTAAACACTAAACCATGCCCCTTAGCACCTCATCGACCCGTGCCTTAAACACCTCCAGGGAAGGTGACTCAACCACCTCCCTGGGCAGCCTCTGCCAGTGCCCAATGACCCTTTCTGTGAAAAAATTTTTCCTAATGTTCAGCCTAAATCTCCCCTGGTGGAGCTTGAGGCCATTCCCTCTCCTCCTGTCCCCTGTCACTTGGAGAAGAGCCCAGCTTCCTCCTCTCCACAACCTCCTTTCAGGTAGTTGTGGAGAGCAATGAGGTCTCCCCTCAGCCTCCTCTTCTCTGGGCTCCATAATAGCATTAGGGTTTCTCTCAGCCTTAAAAGCTGTGCGTCCAGTCTAAGCTAATGGCCCAGGGTTTCTCCACAGCCAGTAAATTGACAGACCTTCTTACTTTAGATACCTGAAACCCATCAAAGGACAAATGACAAATACAGATGGGATTAATTTCACTATAACAAACTTTTCTCAGATAATGTGAAAAGCAATACATCAATATTGTTTTGCACATAATATGTAGAGCTCAGGAAGTTACATACTGGTTCTGCCTCGTCCTGTCATTCTTCCCCCTTCACCATCTGCATATATTGATGACACAGTGATAGTATATTGTGTGTCAGGCTGCAGCTTCTGTATCACCACACTGTTCTGTCGCCCTCCAATCGTAGTCTGCAGTAAAACAAAAAAAGAAGATTAAGATCGCTTTCATGCTGCCCCTTTTACGCTTACTGTTATAATGAAGAACATAAGCATTTGATAGAATGGAAAATACTACGATATATTATGTGCTGCAATGTTCTTGTAACTGACACTGAAAAGCAGGCATTGAACAATAATACTATTTAGTACATATTCATCTTAGCAAGTTTAGACAGAGTCCAGTGACACAAAGCCAGTATTCTTTAATATCTCCAAACCTGCATATAACTACAATAAGATATCAACTGCCAGTTCTGTGCCAGCACAGAGCTTCTTCTCTGCACTGCCTCTTCTAGTGATTTCTCACTAAACTTACATTCAACTACTCGATTCATTCAACAGCTCAGTTACCTCAACTCAAATGCATGTTGCTCAGAAGAGAGTAAAAATGGGTGTGTAAGTATCTAACTTAGTCTAAAGTAAACAGAATCACAGAATTACCAGGTTGGAAAAGACCCACAGGATCATCCAGTCCAACCATAAACATTCTTAGATACACTTCTTAACATGTGTGAACTCCAATTACAAAAAAAAGACAAATGAGTGTGGTTCTCATCTGAAACTGTTCCTCTGAGTCATTTAGCAGTAACCACAACAGCTTCCTACTGCAGAACAGGCCATTTTTAAGTAGCATTCATTTCTGATAAACAGGCTGACTGAATTACCGTTCCCAGGCTGTTTTGTGCAGGCTGCCAGGAGTCAACACAACTCTCACTGGTGATGCAGGGAAAGCTGGCTGACCATGAAACATTGGCTCTCTCTATCATTACAGCTGTTCAATCATACAAAAAGTCTCTAATATATCTTAAAGAGTTCCCTAGCATATATTTTGTATAGATTTTTTTTTTTTTTTTGCAACAGCCACTTCTTGGCAGTTATTCTCTCCTCAGCCTAGTAAGAGACAGTCTCAACTGTCCACAATATATTCTGTGGCAAAGACCCTCTGATAGCACAGGATTCACACTATCAAAACAACAGAAAACTCTGAACTACGGACGTAGTTACAGTAATTCATATTATTGACTATTGTGATAATTAGTGACTCGTACTCTCATATGCTGACTTGTTCCTCAAAACATTTTAACTTTAGACCAATTATATTTATAGATTATATGATTTTCAAGAAAACAGGCTGTATCAAAAGTTGGTTTTGCTCCATAATGAGCATTCCCTCTTAGATTTGAAAGAGGAGAAAGAAAAAGTTGGGACCATGTACTTACTCACTATAAATATAAATCTTCAGCTAAAAGTTGATTAATATACATCTGCTTAGAAGATAAATTATTCTAAGGGATTTTTTTGCAGAACTGTTATTTAAGGTTGAATAATTATAGCACTTCAAAATTATTTACCGTCTGTTCAGGGCCATCACCACTAATAGGCTGGTAAATGATCCTGTATCTCTGCACTCGACCACTAGCAGGATCCCACTTCACAGTCAAGCTGTGTGAAGTTGCATTGTACACCTGAAGGTTTCGTGGGCCACTCTTTGGGGCTGACAAATGTAATGAAGAGAAGAATAAATACATAAGTCAAGCAAAAAAAGTGAGGATAAACACTTCATTCATACATCTAAGGCCGCATCAATGCCTGACCTAGACTCGAACATATTAAATACAAGAAAACAAACTGCAGTGTTTGTAAAATAATAAACATGTGGTAATTTAGTGTTTAGTATTCTTCCAAATACACAATAATATTTATCAGATGATCTCAGCTTTTTAAAATCAACGTTCTCCACAGTTTAGAAAAAGATAGCTATTAGTATGGTATCATACCTGGAAATTCAGATTCTTACCTTGTGTGGTGACAGGTACCAAGGGTACTAGAAAAAAAAGTAGAAAGAGTTTTCAGAATTCTTGTATATGTATGCTTTCTGATTTTGTAATTATGAATAATAAAGTGCAGAAACTCTTTATTTACTTACATGTTCGTTCACTGCCAATGAGGTCATCACTTTCCGATTCATCAGGATAGATGGCAGTCACTGAGACATCATATAATGTATCTGGATTCAAATTTTCAAAGACCACACTATTCTCATCCCCATTTAAGATAGTCTTGTGGAGAATGAAAAAAAAGATAATAAGTAAATAAATAAATAGATGAAAAACAAACAAAATTAAAAAAAAAAAACAAAGAAAGAGTGGACTATAACTGTGTAACTTTTTACACAGTAACATCACTACAAGTGACCATAACTATGTGCTCTACAGCTTTTCACTGAGTTTCCATTGAGCACAACAGGAGGGCCTGCAAGGTAGACACTATTTATTAATTACATTTCTGATTTTAAAAATGTACCATCTGAGAGACTACCCACAAAACTGTATTATCACTATCTATTCTTACCTCCTGTTTTTCAGGTCTTCCGTAGGGTCCCCAGGTTATTCTATACAGAGAGACATCTGGAGCTCCATGATCCCAAGTTGCTCTGAAACTATTTGTGGTAACATCTGTGATTCTGAGGTTGACTGGTGTTGGCACAGGCTCTGTTACGAGAAAAGGAAAAGTATTCCACAAAATGCCAACTACAAAATACAGTTAAACCAAGTAATTAATCAGACAATGAATTTGAAGATTATGTGAAAGATTCATCTCTCAGTTACCATGCTTCTAATGACTATAATAAAATGCTGCAGTATAACCCAGCCCACAGACACCAAGCAAATCATCATCCATAAGTTCACATCAACAGGTTATCACCTGATAAAACAGATTAGCTCTACTGACCTCAGTAGAGGTCACAACTCACATACCTACTCACAGCAACTGAAGTCCTAGCTCTTATGCTTTTGAGTTAGAAGTGATTATGAACTTCCACACAGAGGTCAAGCTCCTGCATGAGTTTCTCCCAGATCTTAAGATTTTTTATATAAACCAAATATGTCATGACTGAATTACACCACATATTGAGGAAGAATTCACAGAAGTTAACTGTAGGTTAAGGAGGTTATTACAGCCACTGGGAAGAAATGAGTAAATAAGTAAAACCAGAGAATTAAACTAAAAATTATTTCTTTGGCAGAGCTTTCCTCTTTTTCCTTACACACAATTTCACACTAAACCACTAGCACAAAAGCAAGCAAAAAAAAAAAAAAACAGAACTTTTTAAACACATCAGGCTACAAAATGAAAAATTCCGAAGAGGAAAAAAAAAAGAAAAAAGAGAGAGACAGTATGTGCATGTTTTTTCACTTTTTTTCCACATCAGAGTAAAGGGCAGTGATAAAGTAATATTGTTCATTTCTGTTCTAGCTGATTTCATAAATCATAAGCCTATATCAGGATCAGCACTTCCCTGATACCAGCTTTCTCCATGCAGTCTGTCACCCCTCTTGCATGGCAATGGGCTTTTACCACTTGTGCAACACCATTTCTCTGCCTCTATTTGTTGAGATACTCAAAATCTGCCTTTTTGATTCTCTGAAAGTACAGGCTGGTTTAGCATTCTACGGTACAAAACCTCTTGGATCAGAATCAAGGTCACGTCTCTAATCCTCTAGCGCATGCCCCAGTTTCCTACTCACCTTCCTAGATTCCTGCATAGGCTTGCTAAACCTTTCTTCTGCCCTTGTATTTTCTTACTAATTCTACACCTACACTCCTCCCTCAGCCTCTAAACTGAAATAATTTTACTTCAGATGCTGGTTTGCTGCCTCTCTGCAGACTGCATATTCGCTCCTTACTGCAGCATGACTGAATAGATTTAGGAATCCTAGGAATTATCATATTGCAAATAATGCAAAAAATGCAAGTAAAATATTTCTCAGATATTTCTTCCACCTAAACTCAGTAGTATATTGCAATACACACAACCTAAATAGAACATAAGGCAAAAAAGGTTATTAGGAAAACTTACGAGTGACAGCCTCTGCATTTATCGGTAGAGATTCCCCTTCATCATACACGGCAACAACTTTTACATTATACAGCGTTTGGGAGGAAAGGTCAGAGAGAGTAGTGCTAGTTTTCAGTCTGTCAAGTTCCACCTAAGAATAAAAACAGTGAGTTAAGAACTGTAAATTGCTCTATTTCTGACTTTACATTTGATTGAACGGCAGAAATTCCTGTTTTGAAAACCAGAAAGGTATTTTGCACTAAATTTTGCCACATACTCCTAAATTTATCCCAGAATATTGAGTGCTATCTACTGATTCTGTTGCAAAGGATATTGTCTCAGATACTAGTACTGCTTGTGGATCTTCCACTACTTAATTCCCTTGGGAACGAGGATGATTGGGAACAAGGATGGAGACTGCATCTCCAGAAAATTCTCATTCCCTTACAAAAACACACTTAATCCTCCAAGAGCTGATTCATGCCTAGAAGTACAATTATGGAAAGCTTGCTCATAACTCAAAGATGTTTCTAACAATGCTCATACATGTTTTGACAGTGGGAAAGAGGATAACATACCATTCCACAATCCTCTCCTAACTGTAAGCAATTCTTAGAGCTCGGCAAGATAACACTTGGGCAGGAGTAGAAATGGCTGTTTATCAAAGCACAGGAAAATTCCCCAGTGAGTTTGAGGATATTTCCTCTCTGGAGGAGGAGAGAGTACACAAAGAAATCTATCTTGTGCTTTTTCAGTTTCCAATAAAGCAGTACCCTTTCAAAACTGCAGTCACCATGAACTGATGCTCTTCATTCTCAATGGTGCCTTACAATACTACTTTTACTACTATTTTAGTAACCCAGCTCCTCAAAATAGAACTGTCTTCTAGTACTTTCTGAAATTTCCCATCATTTACCTCCTTTACATCAGCTTCATCAGCTATTTTGTATCTTAGTATGTATTTTCGAACTTTCCCTGGGGCAGGATCCCAAAGGACATTCATGGTGCTGTGAGTAACATCCTGAATTGTTAAGCCTCTGGGTCCAGGCAAAGGTACTGTAAAAATAATGCCAGTAATAAGTGAAAACTCTTTTCACAGCAAAGGTGTAGGTCTCTTGCAGAAGGAAATAAATTATTTTCATGTGGTTCATTAAAAATGAGGTAATAACTTTCTAGGAAGTTAAATGCTCTGGCCACTAAATGAAACAGCTTAGGAATTTTTTGTCCCAGCAATGAGCAAAACAGCTATAAATTGCATTAGCTTCATCTTTGTAAATTATAAGCACAATACTTTTAAAAGTATCAGTGCTTAAGATTATAACTTTCAGTGACAGGAGTCACCTTACATGTATGGTTACCTAATTAACATTTTTTAAGACCACACAAAAAACATACTGCATGCATCTAGCCTAGAAACATGCCTCTGCCAGTACAAAATCTTTAAGGAAAGGTGTTTAAGGAAAGGTATGTTTAAGGAAGCCATGTTTACTTTTTTTCTTTTCTTGATATGGCATGTTTCCTCAGCATTGTCTATATTTAAAAGATTGTCTGAATTTGGAAATAAGGTTTTGAAGTTAATGCATGCAAAATTGAGACCTTTTCAAAACACTATAACCTCAAGATTGTCAAGCCAATTCCTTCATCATCCAAGGAAAAAACTCTTTTGTTCCTCTATTAATAGTTGGTCCTTTTAGATTGAAATTGCCTTTAAGATCTGTTAGAAATGTATAGGTGCTAGAAAACATATAAAACATGTAAAAATTTTCATGTAAACAAAGCAGAATATATAAAAGCTGGTGCATGAAATAAAGTTAAATGCTGCTGAAGCAATAAAAAAGCAAAAGTCAAGATGTCCATACATGTCACTTCCTGGGTGGTGAGTGGGTCACTGGTAATATCACCAAACAAAACGTAAGCTGTTAAAGTATACTCAGTATTGGGGAGGAGGTCTACCAGCTGCACCTCATTCACTGATGGTCCAACACGCATCTGCAAAAGAAAAATACCACACCATGTTTAAAAACTGGAGGAAGCAATGGCAGAAAAGCAAGCAATGATTTAACTTCAAGGGAATTTTGTTTGTGAGATTCACAGTATATTTACAGCTTCCTGACTGATGTCATTGTATAAAATATCCCAGTAAGTTCACTGCACTTCAAGAAGTACATGCCAGTCTCTTTTGAGTATTATGACAGATCAAGAAAATCTAACAGTTTTTCTTCATTTATTTTTGGCAGAGTACAGGAAGTGAAGACAAATTCTCTAACCTCTTTCTCTGTGGTTGGGACTGTGGCATTCACTGCTTCATATATTAACAAATAACCAGTAGCTCCATCAAGAGGTTCCCATCTCACTCGCATGGAAGTTGATCCAATGTCATAAACATTCAAGTTTCTAACAGAAGAGATTGGCACTGTCCAAGTGAAAAAAAAAGTATATTAATTTACTTCCTTCACCTTCTTCAGCTTTCACATTTCACATCACAGGTAGCACCACTGACAATACTGCACATGGGAATTAGGATACATTATGGGTAGTAGAAAGGTGATCTGCAAGTAGTGGTATTTTAAATAGTGCTTAGTTAAAGAATGAGGTAATATTTGTCACATTTTGAACGTGTTACAGATTTGCTATACACACAGACAAAACTATGTTACAAGTCTGCATTAAAACTTGAATATTCTATAAAGAAACATTAACTCACACGAATTCTCTAATGTGAAACAACACAACTGTCTTGGATTCTGTACTTGTAAAAGCACTTTTTTGTACTTTCCGCCTGGTTTTTGTACTTCTCCAATTATTAAATAAACATCAAAAATTACCACAGACTTCATAAAAATCATGTATGTACTTCCAGGATTTATGACAAGACTAGTACAAAGCAATCAAAGAAGTGCAATGAACACTTAACATTCAATAGTCTTAAAGAGACAGAAAAGTCACCCTATGTTGTATTCAGCATAAATATACTTAAAATCAAACATGTAGACAGATAATAGTAGAAATATGGCTAAATTATGCCTCATAAAAGTCATACAATTGTGTTGAGCTGGCTTTTTCTATTCTGACAAAATCAGAATTAATTTCTGTAATATCCTGGCTTCTAGTAGCAGGAATTAATTATCTAGCACAGAAACAAAGGAGTACACATTTGCAATACGATCAGGAATTTATAAGCTCTGTCTTGTAATTCGCATCTGTTGCTCTAGTCTTGTACTGCTGTGCTTTAGGAGCTTGGAAAGAACCCGGGACAAACATTTTTTACCACACTGCAGTTTCACTTTGCTAAAGTTTCCCAGGCAAGATCTGAACTACCAGTGTAATACAACAGAATTTGGTCATCGAAATTAAAAATTTTGTTTCCTCTAAGAAGAAAGCCTGTAGTGCTAAAAGGTTTACTGGACAGTTCCCAGATGTCAAAATGGCTGTTAACAAGTTATTGAAATTGCATTTCTAACTTACATGTTGTTTCCCTGCCGATTAGAGGTTCACTGCTTTCATCTTCTACCACAGAAAACACGTTAACAACGTATTCTGTTTCAGGATTCAGATCTTTCAGAACTGTTGTTGTTTCCATCCTACTCACATAAAACTATATAAAAGAGAAGCAATGTTAGCCACTATACAATAAATGCATTTGTAATCTTATCTCTAAGAAAAGAAATCACTCCTTGTGAAACTCTTCAGAAATCAATGGTATGGAACAAAAAATAAGTACAGGCTCAATCTTCTATTTGTTTTATCTGACAGCACAACATTATTTTTGCATAGCAAGCTGTAGGGAAAGCTCAGACAGATACTTGTTTTAAATGAAGCTGGACGTATCTTACAGCACTCATTATGCATCCTGCTTTAATCTCAGCAACAAAAGAAAGTGCCAGCGGTTTATGTTACCACTTCAGGAAAAAAAATAAAAATTAAACACCCAGGATAATCTAGACGATTACAGCACATCGTACTAGCAAGATCCTGCAGAACAGAAATGCCAGCAAGCATTCAAGCTCTAAAGTCAGAGTGCATTAAAATGACTGCTCCAACCTTAATCAAAGGCCAAATCCTGAGGTCATGATTTACTTAAGGCTAAATTCTCCATAAGTCAAATATGACTTAAGATTTAAAAGCCACATTGAGAGATGGGAAGTTCAGAGTTAGGTACACAGAGGTGCCTAACCTCATTCTCATAAATACTATTCTATCTGGCTGAAGAAAGTAATGAGCCATTCAGATTGCCTAGAGTTAAGGGTCGCCAGCTACCGGCTCTCTGTGCAGAGAAGTAATCACCATAAGATGCGATTGACCCTGTGCATTAAAAAGTTTGGAGGATATGCTTAGGCACAGATTCAAGGTACCATCATACAATGTTAATCTAAGCATTACTTCACAACCCATATCAACCACTGTTTTTTTTGTATTAACAAGAAAATGTACTAAAAGGACAGTGAGCCCCCTCATGAATATGCTCCGAAAATTTCTGCTACACACTTATTTAAACCAATATATGACAGTGGAATATCAATAGAGAGGAATTACTAGAAACAGCAGTCAACTGTTTTTAAGAAATACATTTTACTTATGAATTCATGATTTTAAAACAACTAAAGTCATTTTTATGCTCCTACATTTTGTAATTTTGTGTATCACTTACCAAGGCATGATATTGTTGACCCTAGGAGACTTTTTTCATTGGCTGTTATTCCACACACAACACAAACTTCAGAAAGACATCACTGTGATGTGGAAGTCTACAGTTATTATGGACCATGTCACAGATTAATATACAACACTAACCTGTTGAGGACTACCTCCAGACGTAGGGTAATATTCAACTCTATACCTATCAACACTCTCGGGAGGTGGACTCCATCTCAATCTGAAAGAACGAGGTGTCACTTCTGATATAACTAGATTAGACGGAGGTGGCAAATCACCTACAAGTGGAAGTAAATTAAAAAAGTATTCATTTACCTTACATCATCAGGAATAAAAACATGAGACAAAAAAATGTTCTTGTTTCTGTTACCTCAGGAATTCTCAAAACAACCACATCAAGAGCTGGTTCACCATCACACTCTCAAGACCAAACAAGTTTCCTAACACTCTACCTGCATCACCAGTGTTTCAGTGGAGAAACATCAGCTAATAGTACTGTTTTTCCATGCCAGGCTTTGCTTTTGGGCTGTCAGACATTAATACCTAAGCAGTGTTACTGAAATTTTCCTTATTGGATGAGTATTATCAAAGAACCTGCCACAATAAGCAAAAAAGGTGACACATGGAGCAACATACTTCGTGATTCTGGGAGAAAAAAAGGCACGCCCAGCCACATCATACTGTGTTAGATATAACACAGTCATTGCTGAGAAGAAAGGATAAACCCCTGCAGGGTAGTCCAGGTGGTCTGTACAACTTCCTCACACTAGCAGCTGAAAAAACATCCTAGGGCTACACGGTGTTCCCAGTAAGTAATAAAAGGAATTAGCAGTGCAATCACATAAGTGGAAAAAGGATGAACTAGATTGATGTGAAGTACCTGGACCTTTCACACTGTTACACAGATTGGTGGTTACATCATCAACAATGCTAGCCAGGAAGGAGAAATCTGCAACATTGTAAGCGTGGATGTCATCCGGATCTGTTGCAATCTGCTTCAGTTCATTTTCATCTGCATTTTTAATACCTTACAGAGAAGACATGAAAACAAATCTTGTTAGAAAAGACGGCCATGAAACACAATGCCATGAAGCTAAGTCCCTAAACACATTCTTTGAATACCCTTTAAGATACCTATGTACGTTGCCACTTCCCCAGTGCACTTAGCAGGTGGGCAGGAATGGACTGGTGCAGGACACCTCTTCATATAATACTTACCAATTGCATAGAGTTCCACTCCCTCATCTCTGAGTCTTCTTGAAGGGGTGACTACATCATCTTGTGATTTGCCATCAGTGATGAGAACGCCAATTTTACGAGATCTGGGCCTTAAGCCTGCATCTTGTTTGAAGTTGTTTTTTAAGATGAAATCCAAGGCCATTCCTAGCATGATATAAAGAAGGTAACCATCACTGTAAACTACTTCCAGAGAGAATTCATCCTGGTGATTTTGCTCCATAATTTACTTCCTTCCAGAAGCACTCAGAATCTAGTTGCAGCCCATCATCTAGACTTACCAGCAACTGATATTATTTCAGCCCTTTCAAAGTCTCTAATCTCTTATCTTTTATGCATCACCCTCCTATCTGATCTCCTCTAGCATCCCTTCTGGGTCCTCACCTTGTCTTCATCTCAACTCCAACATGGTACTGCCCTTTCTACTTCTCATATGCTCAACAGCACCCCAAGCTCTTCATCGCCCAAGCTCTCCTGCACGGCTTTCCTCCAGATTTCTACGGAATTTACATGTTTATGTGCTATGCCTGTTCTCTTCCAAACATATTGAATGGAATTGTAAGGCCCTCTCCTCATGGATAAATTTGTGCTCACTGAACTACTAGCTCCTAGAATTATTTTCATTGGAGCTTAAGTAAAAACCTGGAAGTGTGACACACCTGTCAGAGTGTTGCCTCCTTTGTATGGCAAGTTGGCTACAGCCTCTAACAAAGCCTGTTTGGTTCGGTAAGCATTGAGATTCCACTCTGTCCTGGGATCCCCACTATACTGTGCAAGACCTGGAAGAAAAAGCCATTATTACTCAGTTATTACGTGGCTGTGTAGCAGTTATGCCTCATTCTCCTTGCCAATATATGAGGACTCACCAATCTGTACTTTGTCAGGACCAATATCAAAAACTTCAACAATACGGGTAATGAAGCTCCTTACAGTTTTAAAATTTGGCCGCCCAATACTCCATGAGCCGTCCACCAGCAGTACGATATCAGCTTCTGCTCTGGTTCTACATTCTAAACCTGTCATGTCAACCAGAAAAATATAACTTTAGCATGAGAGCTTTCAAACAGAAAAAATATAGCCATAGCATGATAGCTTTCTTTCACTATCCTTTCATATGACATATGTCATGAGTTAGCTTCCAAAATAGCTCTAGTTTTATTCACTGGCACTCTGTCAAGTATGACCTATTTGTGAACATTATTCACACTAGTCAATGGTTCCACGGCAAAAGCTGTAAAAATTTCTTTATGTATGTTTCCTTCTATAAATAAGCTTTCACAAATGTCAAGGCCAGTGCTATTATCTATTTTCATGTCATTATCTAGTTCGGTCTTTAAAGATGGTTGAAAACTTGATTTCAGAGGTTTCTAAAACACTACTAAACTAACCACTGACATGGCAGTAAGTATTACCAGATTATAGAAATTTACAGTATTTCAGTCTATCATGGCCTGCTAAACTACTACTTAATTTTCAACTACGTAATGGTAGAATTAACAGCATAAATTGCAAGCACTTTCAAATAAACAGCATTTCTGAATTTTCAGGGGAAAAAGACATAGTAATACAGATGGTATAGAAGTTTGCGCATCCAGAAAAGAAAGAACACAATTTAAAGAAGATATACAAACATAAACACAGGTCAAGAGATAGAAAAGGCAAAAGAACAAACATTTATATAAAGCCACAATATTCTGAAAAGGTAGGAAATTGTTTTCCGATATCTTCAGTTTACAAATTACACAGTAAAATATGCATCATATTTTTTTCATCACAACGAAAATCACAAAATATTTATACAAAACAAACACACACAATGATTTTATCCACAGCCATTTGAAAAAAAAAAATAAATCCTTGCTCTCTCTCTTTTCCTGTAGATTGTGTTACCAGCTGCAATTTTCTGGCTTCCTGCCATCAGAGCTTCTGGTCTTTATATGGAAGAAATCCCATTGAGAAAAATCAGCCACACTCATCACAGTTGAAAGATATTGTGATTTCATATATGCTCCACATAATTGATCCAACACTGTAGACTCATGAATATAACTATTCCATGTACCTGGGGATTAAAAGCATGATCCTCTTCTGCATAGAAAATATAGATCTAGTCTTTAGTCAGGACAATAACATCAGTTGGGAGTAGGATTTAGGTAAAAGCATGTTAGTTCAAAAAATCGCATGCATAACTTTAATATGGAAGTTAAAGTTAGCTTCATGTACAATATAAAAGTTAAACTACTTCGATTTTTATTTTTCTTCCAGCTACCATAGTTCCCCACGTGGAAAATTCTAGCAAAGGCACCAGACCTTGGGTGATTTTTTTTCCCTATTAATAAATAACGTACCATTACAGTTACAGTCCCAGATATAAAATTTCCTTTTCATATTAACCATGACTCAAGTCCATGCATTAGTAAAACTAATTAGCTTAAAGAATATAACATTGAAGACAGAAATGACAGCTGCTGTAATAAAAAATAACAAACCACTTTTGGTGCAATTATTATTCCGCCAGAGTCATTACAGCTTTACATTAATGTCACTGATGGCCTGTTATGTAGTTTTTCTCAGTTTTACCCTCTTCTGTTAGAGTGGGGCAGCAATTAGTTAAGAAGTTTCTAAAAATGTTGTCAATAAAGTTATCCAAAGTGAATACTTTTCACACAGCCGAGTGGAAATAGGGCATCAGAAAGGTTAAGTGAAAAGAATATACAGTCAACTGTCAGAAACTTTTTTTTTCTTTATTTATTTATTTAACTCTGAAAGGCCTTTGCAGTTAGGTTTTCTCCTCACCAAATTCTCTCTGATGGTTATGCATGCCTTGAAATGGCAGAGAAGAAAAGTCTTTATTTACTAAAGACTTGCTTCTTTAGTACTGAACTCTGAAACTCTGTTCATCCGGTATTAATTGAGAATATGGTGGGCACAACTATTAGCATTGTTAGCCCATTGGCCACGTTAAGGGAGCTCTTATCATAAAATTCATAGAAACTTTGGAATGTTTAGTTACATGGCAGAAGCTTCCAGACAGATACTGGAGAGCACTCAGAAATTGCATTTCTGAACTAAGTTTCCTCCTTTTATGGTAAAAAAAATTACATAATAATATATATGTTGCATATAAAATCAAATAATACACAATAACATTGGGACAGTCCCAGCTATTAGATCTTTGTTCATTATTCCATCTTAGTCTTAAAAGGAGAAGTCACCATATATAGACAAGCAAGGAACTAAAGATCTGGTTAAAATTCTTTGTTCTACTCCTGTGAACAACCCTGTAGATGAGCCATGAACTCTGTTCAAGAATTTGACCTTATGTAATTTAACACAGATGTGGATGGCTTGAAAATGCAATGCAGATGGCTTTGAGTATTCATCAAAACATGAGTTGTCTGAGTTATCATCTTCGTAAGATCATCTAAAGGGTGCAGAGGCCTAGAATTGTGTACTGGGGCATACTTAGTGGTCATTTCAGACCAGAGGTTATGTCATCAGGGTAGGGAGTATACTGAATCCTGTAAATAAATATTTATGTACATTAGAAAAATGATAAGGAAATGCTGGTAAACTTTTGGTCTTTTTTTATCCAAAAGCCGAGGCTGACTTTTCTTCAATTCGATCATGTTTACCTCTAGATAAAAATGGCTCCGAAGTAGTATCTGAAAGGGTGGTCATCTCTTGTCCAACCAGAGGGCTGCTTTCTCCTCCTTCAAACATTCCAAAAACATTTACCTTATAGGTAGTTCCTGCCCTGCAATAGTTAAACAAGCGTGCTATAACCAAAGTCACTTGGCCAGCCAAATACTGACACTTCACTTAGGAAAATCTCACAGCAGAAAATCCCCTATGGAAAAGAAGATGCTAGAATGTGAAGCCCAAAGTCTAGCTCTTCCACAAGACAGTGATGTTCTGAAAATTTAAAAGTTGATTCCAGATTCTATACTTAAATTTATAGACGTCTTCATTCAAGTAATTCAAGACTAACGACTAATATAATGATTAATTAATTACCCTGATTTTAATACATCTAGGATATTTGCATAACAGATTTTGACATTGTCTGATGCCTGTTTTATAAATCCAGACCTCTGGGAAAATAAATCAAGATCTAAACCAGGCATTTTTTAACATGAGGTAAGAAACTCATGGGAGGAAACTTTAGATATTCTTACTTTCTCCAGTCTCGCATTACCTTTTTCATATGTGAAATGTAGAACACAGACTCTGCCCACATCTTTGCTTCCTTCAGTTCTGTGAGAACACCACAAGTGATGTGGATAATGTCAGAAAGGGCCCTGCCAGGTGCCTTTCAGAGACTGCAAAATCCTCATAGCTTATTGACAAAACTACTTTGTTACTTACAGTAGATTTTGCCAGGCATTTCAATCCCAGATCACGATTAAACAGAAGCCTAAACTGCAGTTATTTAAAAAAGAAATAAAAATACATGAATTATTATCCATACCTCAGCTCTTCCAATACCACTGTGCTGTCATACGGCCCCACTATTAATTCTCCAAGACTCCCATCATCTTCAGTAGGGTGGAAAGTTACTTTGTACCCCTTCACTCGCCCTGGAGCTGGCTCCCAGGTTACTCGGAAACTTGACATAGTTGAATCAGAAGTTCTCAGATTTCGAGGTGGCTTAAACGGAGAGGCTATAAGGATGGGGAAAAAAAAGGATTTAAATCAGGTCTGGTTATGGGGAAAAAAATCAACAAGTATGCATTTATGTAAAAATCTATATGCAGATCCAGTATTAGTGGCAGCCCTAAACTCTTTGCACCTTTCCTTTGACACAAAGACAAGTATAAAGAGGTGAAAGACAATATTTACTTTACCTAATTTTAGCTATCTAACCAACAGGTATGTGGGATAAGTTTGCCACCAAGGATCCCTCTACAGTCAACAGACTGAAGGATAGACAGCAATTCATCTCACACGTCTTAAACATCCATCTGATCTTGCATTAAATGTTGACCATAGGTGGACTAACCACAGTCAAGCTTTCTCTCTATTAATTATAGACTAGCCACTCTCTCTTTTAAATGGAAACAAGGAGGTGAGTCACGTAGACCAAAAAAAAAGAAATGGAGGCATCTTCCTTTCAAACGAACACTGCAAAAATCAAAATTTACTGCAGGCAAAAGTCACACGCAGCCAGTACTCAGTCACCAATATCACTGCTCAAGCTGCTTCCTCAGAGCTGTGGGTTCCACAGATCAAAGCATAGAAAAGCTGGAAGCAAGGACCCTTTTGTAGTAAAGGTCCTGCCAACAGTCCTCCCTTGACATGCTCAGGGCTTGCTGCTCAAGCAACCTCACTAGACACAAGTGTGGCAGTATGTCAAAAAATAACTCTTCAGAGAAGCCAAAGACTTTAAGGTTTTTAGGACAAGAGAAGTTTCCTCTGAAGACTAATGGCTACCCAGTGCAGGTCAGTACTCACAGGCAGACAGTGGTTTGCACCGCTTTTGCTTTTGCATAAATCTAAAGTGCAGTCATTGAAAATACTGCAGCAGTTTAATCACAAAGTTGCAAAAATGATAATCAGCATAAACATAAAGTCACCACTGCCGCTTTGAAGTGAAAAGGTGGAGGGAGGAAAAGAAGTTTCTTATCCCTGTGCCTATGCAATTGTCTAATTATAGCTGAATGAACATAAATATCCTCTGAATTCAGCTGAGAAACAGTAGATACGCTCTCATTGACAAGGAAAAATATAGCCTTTCTGTCTCACCTCCCATGATACTCCTCATTGAACTATCATGACAGCTTTAACTAACAAGATCATTCAGGCTCCACTTGCTTCCAAAGAGTGATTACCATCACAACTATCTATACTGAAAGCACAGGCGTACCAAGAACAGGTCAAAAATCAAAAGCAGCTGGATGATCTGAGAATCATCTCGGTATAAATTTCAAGACTGAAAAAACAGGTGTTGCTCCAGAGATGATCAGGTTTTCATAACTCCTCTACATCAATCACATTTTAATTTAAAAAGAAATCTTTCTTCAGTAACTGAGACGCCAATATCTCCCCTGTTGAGAGTCTTGTTTCTTACTTCCTGTCATCATTCTACATAGTGTGTGTTCAGAGAACAGAGAATGGCATTAAGTATTTACAGTGCACCTCAGTGAATGGCACTAGTCTCACAAGGGCACAAACATCTTGAAAAAAATTCTCTTCTCATAATGACCACCTGTACAAGCAGAAAGCTGATTCTAAATCTGGTTGACTTCATTTGGGCAGCAAGAGAGCATTTTCTTACACAATGAAAGACCAGCATCAGATACATACAAAAGGCAGAGTAGAAAATTAGTTTTACTTTTACCACAAAAATCTCCTCACCGGTACTGAATAAATGTTTTAGAGTTTCAGTTTCTGAGACACAAGACATTTTGTCCAAAAGATCGTGGTCTCTGACATCAGGCTTCTACTGATGACTCTTGAAAACCATCTACTCCTCCCTGTTATTACCTGAGGTTTTCCAAAGGAGACTAATCTAAGTAACGGGATGCTCAGTAGCTATTTAATCAATACCCAGTATCAAACGGCAAATTATGAAACAACTGACAACACTTGATTAAATAGTCTGTTGAAATACAATCTTCCTCACAAAACACGTTGTTTTAACTTCTGATAACAGTGTTTCAAAGCAAGTCCAGTACTTTCAACCATATTTTACAGCATATTTAGAACCTCAACATCAACAGGTGTGCTCAGGCTACGCCATAGTGAAGTTTCCAACAAACTAAACTCTCTTCTCAACCTCTAGTATTTTCTTCAGTTTGCCTGTTAATCCGTGATCTTGGCAGACTCCACCATACTCTTCTACATATCATGATTATTAATTGTAAGCACAGAACTTCTAATTATCAAATCCTGTACAAGCTTGTGATACATACCTGTTGTTCCTTCTGCTTTTCTTGATTTTCCTTGTCCAAAATCATAAATTGGAACAACACTGAGGTCATATGTAGTTCGCGGCTTAAGACGCTTTAACACTATGCTTGTAGCAGGAGCATTTACTCTTCCAAACATCTGTCTTCCTCCACTGCGTGGTCGGTAGTACACACGGTAAGACAAGACTTTCCCGGGTGAAGGTTGCCAAGTAACTCTCATTGTATTTTCTGTCTCGTTGTCTACTGTCACAGTCCTGGCATTTGGTGACACTTTTCAGTGTAAAAATATGGATAAATGTCACATAAAGGTATGTTCAAATGCATGCCTACAAAATTAATTCTAGTGTATTACAAAAAAATTGCTCTTCTTAAGATTACAATATTTGATTATGGACAAGCCATAAGGGAATCCCACAGACCACTGTTAAATTATTTTTTAACTGTAATGGAGTAAAAAAACATAAATGTGCTTTCCGCTACAGAGAAAAAAAAGGAGGAAAGTATAAATTACACGATGACACACGGGAGTTTTATTTAGTCACACTTTTCAGTAATCCGTTACTTTTTCAGTAATTCATTAAGTTATGGATTCAGCACTCCTAAATGAAAGTGATAAATTATGAAGCCATTGTTCTTTTATGAACGCAATGTCCTATAGACTTAGAATTTTCTGTGTTTTGAGTTTACAGATCTGACCAATACTGGTAAACACCTAAACTGCTGGGCATTGGGCTCCGTACAAACTATTCTGCAAACAGTGGTGAATGACTTTCCAAATGCTTGGAAAATCACTCACCACTATTTGCAGGACAGTATATGTGCTGAAATAAGCACACGGACTAATAAAGCATTTTCTTTACAAACTGCAGCATTCTCTGATACTAAGAGAGGTTTTCCAGACTGTACAAATGTTACAAATTATCTGAAGTGAACTGAAAGGTATGTAATGTTGGCTGTCAGCTGGAATCAGCCATCTAGGTTTTGGCAAAACAGAACCTTCTTGGCGTGCCAGCATCGGTCAGTCTTTCATCACATGGTAAGCAGGCTTTGCAGGTTATAGTATCTGCTCCCAGTCCTAGGAACTGAGAATTTCTAATTGTGTTTGCAATAGAAAGATGCAATTTTAGTTAGCCTCAGGTCTGGGTCTATAAATAAGTCCCAACAGCAAGTTCCCTCATACAGTACAATGAGAGAAGCAACAAATTATATGACTAAGCTGCCTACTTAACCTGGTAAAGCCTGGACAGCTAATGCTACTGTTCCTGAAGAAAGAAGGAAGATGTAGGACTGCTGTCTGCTTTGACTCTGGGCAGTCAGATCTTAACAATGCCAACAATAACTACTCTTGTGAGACCTTAAGAGCAACTATACTGTGTCAAGAACAAAGGTTAATGCAGCTCAGTAGCCTCAGTAGTCAAAACAGATGCTTAAGAAAGTGTACAAGAATGTGTAAACACATAGGAACTGGCATAGACCCGTTGGAAAGGGTCCAGAGGAGGGCCACAAAAATAATCAGAGCGATAGAACACCTCTCCTATGAAGACAGAGAGTTGGGGTTGTTCGGCCTGGAGAAGAGAAGGCTCTGGGGAGACAATTTCATGGCCTTTCAATAATTAAAGAGGGCCTATAAGAATGACAGGACAGACTTTTTAGCAGGATAGGACAAGGGGTAATGGTTTTAAAGTAAAAGAGGGTAGATATAGAGTAGTTATAAGGAAGACATTTTTTACAATGAGGGTGGTAAAACACTGGAACATGTTGCTCAGAGACGCGGTAGATGCCCCATCCGTGGAAACTTTCAAGGCCAGGTTGGACAAAGCTCTAAGCAACCTGGTGTAGTAGAAGATTACCCTGCTCTCTGCAAGAGGGGTGGAATTAGATGACCTTTAAAGGTCCCTTCCAACACAAACTATTCTATGATTCTATAATGCTTGCCCAGAGCACCCCCTCAGACCTCATCCTTACTTGACCCCTTTAGGTAAACGACAGAAACATCAAGGTTGATCCAGGGCAACCTTTCATTCATTCCATCTCCTCTGCTTGCCAGTTCTCGCTATACAGCAACAATCTATCCCTGGTCTACAATGCGGAAAAGGCTTGAGCCTGCTTTGACTAATAGTGCATAAGTTTATCAAATAAGAAAAAAGAAAAGCCTTGGAAAAGGTAAATAACAAACATTAAAAAAGTTTGAGGACTGTGGACTGGAAAGAGCAACAGCTTAGAAAGGAAATTCATTGATTCTTTGAGAATTTATACCACTTTTCCTCTTTACTTCATCAATAATATTTTTTCCACCCGATTTCCATCAGTCACACCAAACCTATGAAAGGCTGGCTTCAGAGTAATTTGCAGAAAAAATCATATCTTAAGTTGGAAGTAACTCTTGCAGGATTCAAACCCACATGACACAGAAGAGCCTTCCCTTTTTTTTAGTGATCAAGCAAAAAGCCAGAATGGAACGATCTGAGGTAGTATTTTGGTTTGGGGGAACTTTTCAGGAACATAAGGTAAAGAAAAATAAAGTACGTTTTCTTTAAAACACAGTAATTTCATCAAGAACAGAATGTTACAAATGGTGGTGACGATGTACTACACTCACCATCAGTAAAGGCCTCTCCTTCTACCGGGTCTCCCTCTCCGCTGCTGTAGGTTGCATAAACTGAAATCCTGTACTTAGTCTCTGGCTCCAAGCCTTCTAGTACAGCATCCACTGTATTTCCAGGGACTCTCTTCTCTCCTGTCGTATCATCATATAGTGATTTCCATACTATCCTGTAACTATTAACTGCTCCTGGAGCTGGTGTCCATGATAACCCAACTGTGGTGTCAGTTATGTCTGTGGTAACCAAATTACGTGGTGAACCACGTTCTGCAAGAAAGAAAACAGCAAATTTTCTCTAAAAAAACAAATAGCAAAAGTTAGCAAAGTACAAACAGAGAAGTAAAATGATCACAAGTGCAAAATCAATCAATATCAGTTTCAGTAGCATACATTTGTAATTCCAAGAGAAAACTGATGAATTTTTCAACAAAATGCTTAAAGCTAACTTTAGACTATGAATCCTATCCATAAACATGCAAGATACACAGCAGTTATGCCTTAGAATATGCAAAATAAAAACAGCATTAATCAAAGACTTTGAACAAAGCCAGTGCTTAACTGTGTTGCAACCCGTTTATGTAGGTTTTAACAGTCAAGTAAATAATTTTATGTCATTCATTCAACTTCATCCCTACATGCGTAATTTTTTTTTTTTAGAGGGGCTGGGTAAATAAAGGAGACTTTTACCTGAGAGAAACAGCCCCTTCCCTGACAACCTTATCTTATTTAATAGTATTATTCTTATCTTCCAGACTACTTCTTATCACATCTATCAGCTATTTCACTTTATATTTCAACTAATTCAAAGTGTATTTACTTCATGCTGCAGTTACAGCAGAAAACAGTCTCCATCTTTCCACTCATAAGATTTATACCTCCTTCCTCTCTGTATTTCATTCCAGCCAGCTTGGAACAAAGGAAAGTGCTCGTTAGTCTGTGAAACCCGGTTGTCAGCTGAATGCGTGAGTCGCGCCTAACAGACCAGAGTAATTCCACTGCTTAAAACTGGAGCTCATTGGTCTAGAGTGGAGCAGTGAAAAGAGTGCCTCTGTTTAATGTTTAACATACGCTTATAACATATGTTCAATTTTCCTATTGCAGTAGCTGGTCTTTGATCGCAGGAAAGGAGTGCTGAGTGGTGGGTTTGATGCAATCGTATCACTGTAGCAAAGTCTGCAAAAGGGATCTACAAAACTAGATCCACATACATACAGAAGTGCTTACTTCTTTGGTATGTATTCTCTGCAGCCTACAAGATGTCCCTGAGAGATTGCTTAGCAAGAGGACTTAAACACTTGAGGTGGCCTCATGGCATCACAGTTAAGTTTTACTGCACTGATACAAACATATCCCTGTGTTATACCACAGCAACCACAGGACTGGAGTCAAAATTCTTTGAACACAGAGAAATTCAGTACCTATCCAATTTCCACCGCTTAAGACTCATTGCAAGAACAGACCTCACTGTTTTCAGAAGCCTAAAGTAGTTTCAGTCCAAGACTGAGCAAGTTGCTCAAAGTCATATACTGTGTTTTCACTTTTCATATTAATTTATCTTTCACTTCCACACAAATCTGAAACATTTCCAAACACAATTCCAGAGAAGCAAACACAACTACCTGTAGAAACACTTCATTTTGGAAATATCTCATTGCCAGCCCAACTTCATTTTGAGCAATATCGATTGAGCAAATTAATTCCACTTGGCTTAAAGAACTGAAATATCAACATATCTGAAAACAATTTTTACCGTATAATAAAGATTCATCAGCTACATGGATTACAGGATCAGAGTGTACCACTCCAGTCATGAAGCTGACTCTCAAATATAGCTAGTAGAGCATGTAATAAAATTTCTTTGTGTTGTGGGTTTTTTCTGATTTTAATTCATAGTCTTGGGACATCCCACCATGCTCTTGTGGAGGCAATTCTTTTCCCATCCTAACTCTGCATCGGTTCTTACAATTTTACACTTCAAACCAATTTTTAGCCTCACAATATAAATCACCAAAATTTATGGCGTTTTCTCTTCAGAAAAAAAAAGGTTAAGATAGGGAGGTTTTGGTAAAGTTCAGTTGTTTATCATTTCACAACAACAGCAGTTGCATAGAGTGAAAAAGTTATAATGAAAAGGCCTGATTCAGCTCATGCTTCACGCAGTCTCGCTGAATTCAGTGACTGCATTAAATGAAAGCCAGGGCAGAATCTGAACTCCAAAGACCAATTTTCCTGGAAGCCTGAAAAAAAGATTTGCCTTCAAAAGTAAATTACACCAATTTTTCTGTCTGCTCTTAAGCTTCTACTCCCAAATCTTGGCTTTTTCATACAATAAAAAAAAATATTAAGGCAATCCAAATGGAAAAAATATGGAAAACCTAATTTGATAGAATGCACAGATGTCTCACAATAAAAACCTTTCTTTCCATATTTTAATGTAATATAAATATACAAGTCACTTTATTTTGGCTACTTTAAAACATGGCTCTGCCACAACATGATTTCAGTATTGAAATATCTGCTACCACAGCACAATTTTTTGCAAGTCTACTCTTGGACTCTACAGCTAATGATATATGTTGGAAACACTGCAAAAATAACTGCATATTTAAAACCATTATCAATTAAGTCATTATTGAGGTCATTAAATAACAGAGGAAAATAATTTGTTTGGAATGGTCTGTAATGAACACCAGTTACTGTACTATATCGGTTCTGAAAGAAATATCCTTTGGAACTAGATTTCTTTTTTATAAGGCAAGGTAAAAGAGGGAAAAGGGGTTGGGATTCCTACCAAACCACTTGAACTTAATGGAAAACTTTTACTTCAAATAGCTGGAAACTGCTGACAAGACAACTTACCTACTAAAGGAAATTAGACTTTTTATATGTTATACTGCAACAGAGAACACTTCTTTAGCATAACACACTGACTTGATTTGCACCTCATATGTGAGGTGGAAGTTCACTGACAGCTTTTTTCTGCTTCACAGGATCTTCCACAAGCGTTTTTGTACTAGGGGAGCAGCTGTGTTTAAGATGCAATCCAAATGCAAGTCTTAAAGTATCAGGATTCTTTCCATTAAGTATTATCTGAGCGAGTACACTCAAAATCAAGAAACATATTTATGCTGCACAATAACACTTGTCTAATATAGTGTCTAGCAAAAATACGTTTAGACATATGAGATGTTTTTCTTTAAAACAAAATATCTGGTTACCTTGCATACATTTCACACATGCAAAAATCTACAACTTTAATACCTAACCAGTCATTCTGTTCTTTGGTCCACACATTCAGAAATGCTTATTGTACACATGCTTCTTGCCTGCATGTTTAAATGGGATGGATAAGGAGCGTGGAAAGAAAACGCACACTGTAAGAAAGAAAAGTGCTGCCTGGCCGGCCCGCAAGTGCTTAACAGTCAAAAGACTCTGACTTTTTCCTGACTTCAAATGGAAGTTGAAGTATGCCCATCACTTCATACAGCCTCCAAGTCACTAGCAAGTGAGAAAGCAGCTGGGTTTTTTTTACATTATCCTCTAACAGCCACTAGGTCCTGTGATGCTCTGGAGCACCAAACCAGCTGGTGTAAGCACAGCTGTAAGCCATGGGGAATACGTACAAAGGAAAAAAGAAGTGCTTGTACGGAAACATCTAACGTCTACCTTGGAGAATAAGGAGTCACCAGTTTCAGACTATCAGATTATCTTCAGCAGTCTTTAGCTCACAGACGCAGTACGCCTACACTCCTTCATTTATCTCTACCATCACTCGCTGGAGGCATACTCTCAGGAGTAAAAAATTAACTTGGTAACTTTCAGTCAGGTTCTTTAACACCGAGTTTTGGACTTCTGCAAAGTCCAATTTCCATATTAAGCTTTTCCACTATAGTATGCCAGAGACACAATACAATATCAAAGCAGCTCCCTGTGTCCACTTGGCTCACTTCCCATAGCTCTCCAGCAATCACTGTTGCTATTGAATACAAGACTGTGAATCAGCTAAAATTAACAAGCTGACATTCATAAAATTCAAATAGCCTTGTTCACACGGCCTTTCCCCTCAGAAACGTTTACGCAACTCCAGCTGATTTCACTGGGAGTTGTACATGCAGTTTAGGCCCAAACTCTAAATAATTTTCTCTTTATTAAACATTGTATTCTTAAAAGCAGTTTTCAAAATCAACCTGCAACAGTAAATTTCATGCAGAGCCATGTTTCATTTAAGTTAAGCATAGGATTGATCTCAGCCAGCATCCCGCAAGGTCAGAATTAACTAAATAAACGAGTCTTCTCTTGCAGAAGCATTCACCAAAATTTTATCTCGAGTCCTATCTTGTTTACAATGGGATACATCAGGACTATCCCATTAAGTCCACAGGGTAAGTCACTGAAGCTAAGGATCCAAGTGCACATCAGATGAGATGGTAGCAGAATCACTTTAAGGTTTTACTATAATGGTCAGGCTCTCCTCAGCACTGGAGGAGGCACTCGCTTTGGTCAGCTGATATCCCTCCCTCCGAGCCAGAAATTAGATGGATATTCCTGGAGTACCAGCCCTTAGGCACATAGAAAGGGGATGTGGACCTAATGCCAGGGAGAGTCAAGGACTTGTTACACAAAGGGAATGTTCACATGACCCTGCATAGAGTAGGTTTCTTGCTCTTTTGCTACTGGGAACGCAAAAAGGTAAGAAGATGCATACCAGATGAGTTCTGACCCAAAAACAGAGCTAAAGCACTGCTCTAGGATAAAGCCAACAGGAATTCACACTCAGGCCCTTCAATATTTTATCCATCTTTTTCAATAGTTAATCTATAATCTCAACTATCTAGAATCTTTTTTCTTATTCATTGCAGCTTCCCCTTTGTTAATTTTTTTTCTGATATGTTTTTCTTTTCCTTTGTAAAACTAAAATAATGTTCCACAGATTACAAAAAGTCAATTTCAAATGTCAGACTCAAAAATTTTGGAATGTATAACTTTAAAAATGCATGAACTAGCATTAAATCTCCAGTGGACAGTGAGTCCTTGTTTCTGTCAGGATGGAAGCAGCAATACGCAGTCTGAACATTACGTAAAGTCCTTGTGATATGCTAAAAACCTCATTGTAAGAAAATGTCACTTGAATTTGTACTGCTCTGCTTGTAGGAGGCCATTCATTTCTAAAGAATTCTTATGTCACTATAGAAACTGCAAAAATAAATCACTTATTCAGCAAAGAACTACTACCCATTTTCTGACCAAAAAAATCCCCAAACTGAAGCTCTAAGAAATCTATACAACAGAAAAAAACCTGAAAACTGAAAAGTGAGACTCAGTCATGACAACTTTTTTTAATGTACTGCTTTAGTACAGCCCAATTCTCCCGGTACAAATAGCTACCTGACAAATGGGACGGCAGGACTGGGTCCTGTGCCACTGAAACACAGTCTCTTTCTGAAGGGGAAGAGACTATGACATAATTATCTCTCAAATTTATCTCCTGAATATAACACAGTACAACACTTCTTGTTCATTCTAAAAATAAGGTAAGAAATACCTTATAAAGGTAAGGTATGGAATGGGTTGGAATATCTGCTAAAGTAGACTAACAGTCTCATTTATTTCAAAATACCCATGACCGTTTAGATCAACAGTGTTTCTAGCCCTCACTGATGCAAGTGGAAATACTTTGAATTTTCTCAGTGCAAGGAAGATGGGAATCTGACCACTTAATCTTAAAAAAAAAGGCGGGGGGGGGTGTTCTAAATTTCTCTGAAGCTTGTATTTGAAAGTGTACTGACTCCCCTGTTTAGAGTCAGTAACTGAAATATTCTTAAGCTGTTCTATGTAACTGTCAGTAAAAGCACACTCATAAAACATTCCTGCAGCTTTCAAACTTTTCAGACATCCATTAGGATTAAACATTTCTGTGTAGATTGCTTAATCTAGCAATGAATTTGTTTCATCTTGAAACAACTGCAACATATGAAAGTTAATCTATTTACCAGCTAACGTACAGTATGTTCTTTTCATCCAAGAACTTGCCTTTGGGCAGAAAACCAAATTCTTGCCAGACTTGCAACTAACTAAATGGTTTGTTTGGTGTGTTTGGGGATAAGAGGGAGATCCTTTCCTAAGGATTTCCTGTGGATGTTTCTTTCTTATCTTCAGTATGCATTACATATCATCAAATATAACCACCAGTGCTAATTCGTTTACTTCCCCCGTTGTCACAAACCTTGTTCCACCACACGGCAAATGGCAGCCTGCACTGATTTCATTTACTTCAGCAGTTTGAGTGACTGTGTGAGCTGAAGGGAATCACAGCCAGCAAAATGTGTCTGAGGAAAGTTTTTCCATGACACCTTTGTAGAAAGGGCTTCAACCAAAGCCGCCTAGTGATGGATCACCATGCACTTTTGAAAATGAGAGGATAAAAGTGGAGTTTATAACAGCACATATTTTGCATGTGCAGTTCTGCCTAATGCAGTATGAAATATAAAGCTCTAGAACTTTTACCTCTGGATGGTACTTCGCAACTGCAGATGAAATCAGCCAGTGACTAAAAGAGGCTGTATAAGAAATCAGAGCACTATAAATTTCTTAAAACCCATATTACTGAAGAAGGAAAACACATTTCTTCAACAAAGGGACAAAAACACTGTTTCCCTTTGCCCACTCCACAAACACAAAAAAAGAAATAAACCCAGTCCCTCTGAAGAACAAATACCTGTATGGTATGGAACAGCACCTTCAGAAATCAGTAACTTCCTGATTACTCATTTGCTATAATCTCTATACCATGTTGTCTGTGAGCAGTTCATAAAATTCTGATCCTCTGGCATGTGTTTATCTTTGGGCTGGAACAGATAGCTATGCAAACAGTTTATGGAAGAGATTATCTACAGTTACTTGGGGGAATATTTGCCTTCGCTGTTTTACATGGAGACACAACAAAGGTAAGCATATCCTTAGCAAAAAGAAAAACAAAAGGAGAAGCAGAGATTACCCAGCTGGTAAATGACATCGAGTGCACAGAATGATTGCTGTGTTTGTGTGGATTGGTTTTCCTGAGTATCCTGAAAAAAACCAAGCCACTACAAATCACTGAAAAATTGCCAGGGAGAGCAAAGCCGAGGAAGAGGAGGAACATTCAAGAGGAATTTGTAACTGCTTCAAACGACTTTGGTGGTAACACACATACCTGAAGGAACCTCAGTGAGTGCCTAGGCAGACACGTTCGTGTAAATCACATTAGAGCAGTCTAAAAAGTTATCGCTTTTACTACCTCTGCTGAAGGCTACCCTTGCAACTGAGATACAGTAATTGCCCATGTGAGTTCTCCTACTACATGCAGATCAAAATAAATCATTACTGAAGGCAGTAAGAATGCTTGTCTACACCCTTAGTCGCAGGGACCATTTAGTGACTCAGTAAAATTCCATAAACATCTGAGAAGTTGGATTTTTCATTTCCTGCCACTTGACTATACAATAGTTGGAGAAGCTACTGTATTCAGCTCCTCTTTTCTCATTTTCCTATTAGTGCTGAAATGTTGACTACACCCAAATTGATTTCTCTTAGACTATGCATCAGTACCATAAACTAACAACTGTCCCAGCTTGAAAGTCAATCTGAAGTCTAGCTTTTGATATGATGATGAACTGAAGTGGCCAGCAACTATGGCAGCACTGACTGAATAGGTTTGGTGAGAATTCATATGGTGAAGACATCAAGTAAGCCTCACTGGGATTCCTGATACAGGAAAATTCTTAAGTCTTAGTACTTCAGTGCTGTTGGCAATGAAAAATACACACCGCAATCTTTTGTTTCTCAGACGCTATGGCTCATGGAAAAAGTAACTGAAATACTAAACACTTTTTTATGCTTCCTTTCACAGCTTTTTTGTCATTACTGTTGATAAGTTTATTTCTCCAGGAGTTAAGATGTGTGCCATTCCCAGCCTCAGTCAGACAAGTTATTTCAGCTAACGGTTAGTCAAGCATTCACTTCAATGACCTGTGTAACTTTTCAGCCAAGTCCAACTATATTTATTTTAGCTTTATAAGCAGCATGACTTCTTTTTTCAAGTAAACTTCTATACTAAGCTTTGAAAGTTTGAATGTTACCTTTCAGTTCCAAAATCACAACCCTTAACTGTCCGGTCTTCCCCAAAGGTTTTGTCTTTTTATCTTCCAGTGACCTACGACAGTACCATACAGTGAAATAATGTCTTCTCTGTATTTCAACAGATACTCTGAGAATCTTTCATGCAATTAGTCAGAGAGTCTTTTAACATATCTATGGACTATGTCCAAAGAGTTTTGGCCTAACTCAAATATTTTTATTACTCCATGAAACTGCAGATATGCTGATTACTGAAATACAGGGTGGATGTTCCTTGAGGGAACATAATGTTTTAGGCCTCTGCTGTCATGCAAACAGACATCTGTATTCTGTTCTTCACCTTTGATCACTCAGTAATGACTGACAACTGTATATGCTCTTACTAATATTTTATCAAACCAAGAAAAAATTAATAGAGAGCTTTAATGCAAAGAGCAATGCCTTTTGAAGTGCACCCTGATAGGATTTGGTAATCCAGCAGAATCTCCAAAGGATACGCATTTGAGTCACAAAGCTATACTTGCCAAAATTATAAAAGTAATTTTTAATTTGGTTTTCTCCCAGCTGAGGAACTGAATAAAAAGTAATTAAGCGGCAGAATGCTCATTTAGTCATATTCAACACAACACAAAACCTGTCAGAGAATTTTTGACACAAGTTTTTAATTCATCTGCTTAGAGTAAAACCTCCTTCTGGAATGCTGCCCTGTTCATTTTAAGTGGAACATCCATTTTAAACTCCATCTGTTTGCATATAAACCCATTCCTGAGCGACAGGCAAGCATGCATTTAAGTTTTTTTTCACTTTTCTTATTGACTGCAGAAAGTTCAAATCAGTATCTGAGCTCTACTGTGGAGAAGCAAGCACTGAAAGGACAAGACAGTCTCTACCTGAGATTGAATTCTGGTTTTCTGATGACTCTTTATCTTTTCAATTCTGCCATATATAATTCACTGCTCTCTCTATTTAGAATACACTTTAACTGAAGCTCTAGGCAATGCCTTAAAACACTTTTCTGTTGCTCAAGTTTTATGATAGGGTAAAAGTCTAAGCTTAGTTTATGAATTTGAAACACACTTGATCTCTCCAGAGCTCCACGGTAATAAGGGGTCTCTCGTGGCTTTACTACAAATGTATTCAATGAAAACCTCTCCTCCAAATGTAAACAATTAACTTGGTCAGCCCTCCACTAAAATTTGAGGTATGTCCATAAGGAAGGGGACAATTCAGTCAGTTTAACAGAGGGACAGAGGTCTCTAAGGATTTGCAAAGTAAGATTGAGGCAGGACTCTCTCCACTGACAACACAGAGAAAAAAACAGGGATGTCAGGCTCCTCTGTCCACTTGAGTTTACTCTTGTTCCAAGACTGGAATTTGCATTCCTGGCTGTACAGTGGCTCAGGTTCAACAAAAAGAGTAAAGTAGACACTTGCCCGCATACACTACAGCCTCGTGAATCTGCTGGGTGTGGAGATGTGAATTCAAACTCCCTCAGACTGAGTAAAGGCTGCATCTTCACACTCCCTCTTCCCTCAGATAAAGTGTTAGGCATACCAGAATGTCTTACAAAAGCAAGGTGCAGCACCACCAACAACACAAAACTTCATTAAGTTCTGACCACTGCTGGTTTTTGTGGAGGATGCTGGCAGAATCCAGCTACCCGCTTTCCTTTACCTGTATCCCAGCAGTGTTCTGGACAGGAGGATGGTTCTTTTCTTCTACAGAAGGAACATTTTGATTCTTACATGGGTAGTAAATGTGAGGGAGTTAGGGAATTTTCAGGATGAATTGCAAGATGCCTGATTTTCTAGCGGCTGCACCCTGTCTCAGTGTAAGTAGGTGGACTAGGTAGTTGTCCGAGACTTAGGTAGTAGGATGGGCAGGGGGTTGGTGCCTAGCTCCCAGTTGCTCTTTCTATAATCAATGAACAGAAGAACGTTCTTTTGAAGGAAAAATTAGATTTCAGATGGACTACTCGCCTTCTAGAGGTATGTACATTTCTTCATCAATCACAGAATCCTACAGAGTCCATGCTGTAAACTGCAGCATTAAAAGAAGTGCCTAAATTTTAGTGGGATGAATTACTGTAACCATTGTTTTTTTGTTTTTTGGTTTTTTTACAGTTTCCTATTAGAAACAGGTTTTCTGGTCTGTTTCCTAACCTATGTCCTAAGCAAAAAGTTAAACTGATGGAGAACATGAGAGCCAAGTATATCCCTGTTATAACTCCATTAGCGTCAATGGACAACTTTTAATTCCACGTAATTCATCCATCAGATGTTTTCAAGTGCCTTGCCTACACAGCTGCAGTGGTGGACTTTAGCAATACATACCTGGCCAGCACAGAGCACAGTCACACTTCCTTTCATGGCCAGCTTTCCCTATCCTCTGACAATTAACAGATGACACCGAGAATGCTCACAGAGAAGCAGTCTGGGAAATTCTCTGCCCAAAGGCAGAGCAAGAGCAGCCTCCCCTCCTTATAAGAAAGTCTTTGGCTCCAAGTTACGCTTTTGCCAGCATTCTGTTAATGCTCAGCTCTAGGTTCTTAGTCCTATTAGTTAAAAGGATATGATTCATTATTCCTGTGCCTAGACTTGATGTTGCTTCTCTAATGCAAAAAAGGTCCCTGCACATCTTTCAGTCTCTTTTACAATCCCTGTAAAGTATAAGAATGTCTTCATGCCTAGATTTCATTCACATTTTTGCTTCTACGGAATACTCAGGAAGACAGTACACTTTAAGACACCTTAAATATTATCAAACAAATGAATAACTGTACAGAAACAATAAACACTTACCTTCCAGTGTTTCTCCCTCTCCAGAAAGGGCCTCTCCGGCTCCAGAGGCATACAAGGCAGACACAGTCAATGCATACCTAGTGGCTTGATCTAAGCCTTTCAGCACTTCAGAGGTAGTGTCACCTTTCACAGTCACTTCCTTAGTTTCGCCTCCCGCAACTGGAGTGTATGTTATAAAATACTGCTGCACTTTGCCAGGAGCAGCACTCCAAGAGAGCTTCATTGTTGATGTCGTAGCATCAGAAACTCTCAAATTTCTTGGATTTCCTCGGACTGCACATGTCAAAAGAGGTTGAAAACAAGTTGAAGCAAGCTTCATTTCCTGGTCTATTTTTTAGGTTATCACAACATAGGACTTAATTCTGAAAAAAAGTAGTCCTTGAATAGCCTGCACTAACACAACTACAGTATTAGTGTAATCAGGATTGTACAATTCCACCCCCAACTTCCTTAAGGCAAAAACACCCAACAACACTTACACACACTAGCACCTGAACATATGCTCAATGTCAACATGTCAAGATCCATGTTGAAATCACTGCAGAATTAAGTAAAAAATCACCAATGAAATGTGAAATCAACACATTATGGTTACCTACAGAGTTCGTTTTGATTATAGTTTTTCTGCTTTCTAATATTTAAAATCTCAGCAAAGTTTCATCAGTGATCAGGACACCTGTAATGTCTCTGTACTCTTCAGATTTTATTTAATAAGGCATGATACCTGTTAAAGGATCGGGGGAATTTTTCATACAATTTAAAGCTATAGTGATAACTTTAGTAAATTAAATGTTTCATTCATTCCTCGCTAGCCATTCAGAACAAAGCACAAAGAGTCTGAATCTGCTGAAAAGAAATATAATTTATACAACTGACAATATGAAGAATTAGAAGGACAATTAATTAAACATACAGGTATACTCTTCACTTAAGTTACCTTGCCATATTAGGTGTTGCCAGTTCAATATACTATATTTTAAAATAAAATAAAATATTACCATTTTCATAAATTATGTCTTAAAATACCTCTCCACTAGGCCTGAGTAATTTTATAATTCCCTGCTCATCTGGGATAATATATATGGCCAATATGGATTATTTTCTTTTCAGTACGAACATGTCAGCATGCAAGTGGTTCTTCTCAAGCTTACTACATTCACAGCATTGACCATGTACCTTCATCAGTTTTTGCATATCCATTCAGTGAATTCCCAGGCCCAGACTGATACTCAGGAATAACAGACACTTCGTATCTTGTATCTTGAATCAGGTTCCGCAGAGTAGTTGATCTTTCATTTGCTGAGACAGTCACTTGTCTCCTTTCTCCTCCAGTAAGTGGTCTATATACAAGCCTGTACCGTAGGACATTTCCTGGAGCTGGAGTCCAACCAACTACAAAGCTATCAGTAGTTTCATCTGTTATCCTTAAGTTTCGAGGTGCGCCTTTTACTACAAAAAATATATACATGTTATTTGTAAATAGTCGTTTTTAATCAAGTAGCATCTGAAGTGAAACCATTCCAACCATTCTGTTAGCTCATCCAGTTTACCAAACAACAGCTTATATTGCCTTCACCATTGTTTTAAGGTACACAAATCATTAGCCTTTTCTGAAAATTCAGGGCAAGAGTTACAATCAGCCGGGTAACAAAGTTGTCCCCAAAAGTACATTAATCCCAATTTATACACCCAATTCTGAAACTAAAGGCAGTCTGCCCCTGTTCAGCAGTAACAGCAGAATTGAACAGTGTAAGGGACTTTTGGGCATAGTGAGGAAATTTCTTAACACTTTGCCATGGCCATTTGCTTCTGCACCACCTCCATTTAGATAGTTGTTCAGATTACAGACAGGCAGCTCTCCTATTTTAATGCAATGACCAAGGTAAATGCAACAGGGAGAAAAAAAACCCACCAAAACAATTCTATTTTCTTAAGTTAAATTTTTACAACACAAAATATATGTTCATTGCAATGCAAGTTGCATCTAATGTTTTTAAAAGGCTTCTGAATTAAGTCTCAAACTCAAAGACGAGAAACAGCTTGTTATCCCAGAAATTGAGGAAAAACTCTGGTGCATCATTTAACCTACCCTGCTCCTTGACAAAAAGATATAGCACCTCAGGTCGTTTCACATGAAGTCAGTGGGCACATCAAAGAAGGACCTGACTTTTTGAACATAAATTAAGATCTGCTGTACTGCAAGTTTCCTAGCAGTACATAGCATTTTCATTTAAACAAAAAAAAGGGGATGGGGGGGTCTTGTTTATTATCTAAAGTATAATTCAACTGGAACATTATATGCCAAAAACATTGTTCTTTGGGGCTAAATTATAGACCTGTTAAGAGTGAAGCAATTAATAATCATAGTTTTAAAGAAATGAACTTTTCTTCTACTGATCAGGAACATGCTTCCAAATTCTTTAAAAGCCTGAAACCAAAGTTAGTTGCCAAGAAAGCTGTCTAGCCCAAATTGTGCTACATCTGCATGAAGAGGTGCTGATATTTACATTATTGCAGAGGAGCTCTGCCTTCTCAGACATGTTGGGATTTCATCAGATCAAGATGCTGATATTTATTTAAGGCAGTATCAGCTACAACATAGGAATGCTGATTATTTTTATTCAAGCTATTCCTTCTCCTGTCGCTTTTCCTCAGAAGTTACATCTTCTATCAGTTAAGAGTTTGTCTGTTTTCCTAAAGGAACATTATGCGTGCCCACAGCATTCTGACTGGTACAGTCATGGAAATATGCACACCAACAGTGAAACCTGTGTCTTCCAAAATTAACATTCAAACTAAGCTGTTTTATAAATGTGTATTACTATCAATCCTAAGAGGAAAAAGCAATTAACAAATTTCCATGCTGTTTCTTTTGCTCCATTGGAACCATTTACATCATCAAAGGTCATAAATGACAGCATGGAATAATGAAAAAGAGTGGATCAATATTTTAAAAAGCATGATTTGGAGTAGACTGTGTATTCAACTACCAGAATAGAAAACCAAATTTACTGTCATCCTTCTCCTTTAAATCAATGGAAACACATCGTGGCAACTCTATCACAAAAAAGTACAACTACCATGCTTAAATTTACAGCCACTGACCATGTAAATCACACTGACATCAATGGAAGTTTTGAATCAGTAAGAGTTATTGGATCAGACACGTGAAGTTCTGATGAGAAACAGCTGAACAAAAACTCAGCCCACTTTAAGACTAAGGTGTATAAAACAGAAAGTCTATTAATGCAAGTCCGATGTAGACATGGTAAATTTCATAGGTATATGCTTGACTTTAAATGTCTTAAAATCAACAGGCATTCTTGCATCAGTCATGATTATAAATAGTTAGAATAGTCCTGTTGGAAGGGACCTACAGTAACATCTAGTCCAACTGAAGTGTATACTAAGACTCCTGAATGCCAGTGAATTTATTAGTGACAACACACGGTTCAAAAATATGCCACTGCAAAGAAACACATCATTCATCCAACTTTCAGGGAAGAAATCCAATCTTAATAATTTAATGGCCTATTGTTTTAATTGGATATCTTTACTAAATACATTGACAGGCAATAATGTTTATTCTCATCCTGCATACCAGTACAGCTTCTCAGCCTTAGCTGGCTTTTCTGCATACACCCATTCTCTCAAAGCTTGTTTAATTCTTGTTTTAACATATGACTCTTGTGTCTGAGAATATTGGGAAGCCTACCTTCTAAGGTTGTTTCTTCTCCATCCAAGGGAGGACCATCACCATCTTCATATTCAGAAATCACACTGACTGCATAAGTAGTTTCAGGTAGCAAGTTGGTGAGAACTGAGCTAGTACTTGAAGCTGGAACTGAAACAATGAATTCATCTCCACCAACTGCTTCTTTATATTTAATGAGATATGACAAAACCTCAGATCCAGCTGGAGACCAGCTCACTTTAAAACTGTCAGATGTTACATCAGAAAAGGCGATATTCTTTGCAGGTACATAAGCTGTATGGAACAAAATGCACAGATGAGACATACTTGCTAGAATACTTTTTAACACAAAATCTCTAAAATAAATGAAAAATGTCTCAACAATTTGATATTAATTGCACAGATTTATTTTTTTTCTGCACATGCAACAGTACTGGTTTTCTATACTTGCTTATATACCTATCAAATTTCATGAAGATCATATCTGGGTTGTCTCAAATCATATGAGAATGAGTAGAAGCACCAACTCAGTGATTCTAGGTTAAATTACTACAGTCCATCTAAAAAAATGTACTTATGAAAACTTAAGTGAGAATCTGATGAACATATTGGATTCCCTCTTTCATATGTCCCACGAACAGCAATAATGCTATGCCATCAATGGGAACTAAGAATCCTTGGGCTTTTTTCAGATCTAGATTAGAAATAGGACAAAAGAAATCCCAGTATTTTTTCAGGAATGGAGTCAAAGGGGAAAAAAAGAATTTGACATGAGGCACAAACACAAACCTGACATCCTGGGCTTGTTTTGGTTGGCCTAGTCAGCCTAACAGTGGGGATGTTAAGACTGCTTGAGCCCTCTAAAAGAAAGGCTGCTTTGCTGGTTTGTTCCTCAAAGCTATCCTGAAACAAAAGGCTTATTTTTAAAGAGAGTGGCTTTTTCAGTATTGGGGACTATTCAATGTTAGTGTTCTACTAAACATAGGTAGTGACACTGAGGGTGCAACTAATCATAAGTAACCTTAGCTGACCAAAAGTTGGTCATTTAGAAGTCTTTTAAATATTAAACATGACCCACACTTGCCAAATTTGGACGCATGTGAAGACTTTCATGTGCTATTTTTCAGTCTTTACAGTAAGATTGTGATTAATATCACTTAGGAACTGCTGTCTCAAATTGTCTTGTCTAAGCCCATTTCCGAGGACCATTCATTTTACCCTGAAAATTAATAAAATCACCTTCTCCAGGTGTCACCATTGCTCCATTGCCTTTGAAATTCTAAAAGACAGACTTAGACTAGCTACTTCATTTTGGACAGCTAAAGGAGAATAGCCCAGTAAGCAACTGTTTGACTCAAAACATTGAGTACAAAATCAGAGCACATCCACGAAGGTCATTCCAGATAGACACGTGCTTTAGTAGCTTTTCAGCTACCTAGGAGGGGAGAGAAAAAAGTATTTCTCCCGTATGTTTTTTCATTTCCGTTTCTCCATTAATTTCCCCCGTTGCTTTTAATGAGTTTGAAAATAAGAACCAAATCCCCAGTTATTTAAATCACCATTTGTATACAGAAAATTTCTTTAATATTAATTCCTTAGGTAACTTACAAGTACAAAACATTGGTTCAGATCACAGCATCTTCTACATTTCCCAAATTAATAGTAGTTACTTACATTTTTTCCTTATAGCAGCCAGTTCCTGCTCAATTCGTAGGCAGACAGACTGTGTAAGTTCAAATGATATTCTTTGAAAAGCATCAAAATCTTCCACTGTGTAAACGTGGGTTTCCGCAGGAGGTGATGCAATTGCTTCTAACTCTGTACGCACTGCATCTTTCACACCAACTGCAAATATTTCTACATCTGCTTCTCTCAGCTTTATTGCAGGTTCTTTAAAAGCATCTGACGATTTTCCATCAGTTATAAGAATCATGACTCTTGGCACATTTGGTCTTGATCCTTTGCTAGTAACAAATACTTTCTCCCTCACATACGTCATTGCTTTGCCTGTGTTGGTAGATCCACCTCTATAGGGGAAGGTGTTAATAGCGTGAATTATATCTTCCACTCTGTTGTATCTGTTCAAAGAAAACTCCATATGGGGATCTCTGCTGTACTGGACAAGACTTATCTGTACTTTTCGAGGCGATATCTCAAAGCTTTTAACTAGAACTTCCAAAAAGGCTCTTACTTTAACAAAATTGGCAATACCAATGCTGTAGGAACCATCCACTAAAAACACAACATCAGCTTTTACATCCACACCACGTGAGCATTCTGTGAAGAAAAAGAATTACTACTATAAACAGATTATTCAGTAGCCAAAACATTACAATTGTACCTGCACTTCATGTATCATACCCAGTTGATTATAAAGGAAATAAACCATTCTAAGTAAAGGTGTTTCTCATAAATAATGAAGGTGTGATATTAAAACAAGCATCAGAGGTTTAAACAACAAAAAGGTACCACGTGAAAATAACATAATAGCTCCTAACTCACCCACTTGAACTTTTACTTGTTGTGTTTTTTCCATTATTGTTACTGGCTCACTGGCGGTCAGTCCTTTCATTGCATAAACATTAATTTGATACTCTGTGTCTGGAGAGAGATCTTTAACATTCAGAGCAGTAGTCTGAGGACCCACACTCAGTACATGTTGTTTTCCACCAGCTATCATTGGAATGAACTGCAGCCGATAGCCAGTTATTTGGCTTGCAGATGGATCCCAAGTGATCCTAACAGATTTTGAGGAGATCTGAGTGGCCACTAGATTTGAAGGAGGCTCCACCACTGAGAGAAATCAAAAGCAAAACCAAAATATTAATTACAACTATACACATATTTTCTTGCACATTTTTATTTCTGGAATACATTTAGTCATCTTTGCTTCATCCTTACTAAAGATCACGTATTTTTTTTAGCGTAAACAAACACAAGTGAATTACAGCATGGTCCAAATGGGGCATCAGAGAGAGGGCAGAAATATGAACAATGCATCTGTGGTCCCCTGAGTGTAGTAAAAGTTCCAGAAGAAATGCTGCCTTGCCGTAATAATATTTCAACCAGAAGTGAAAGCTACACCCACAGAACCACAGTACTGAGTATGAATAAATGCAGATCTGAGCAAAGCACTATGACACTGGAGTCATCTCCGCTGCCATTTTGGCTGAAGAATAACCAGTTACTCAGAATCTTTTCATTTCTTGGGTCTTAACCTATTACACATTGAGCCCTTTCATCAAGCAGGTTCTTTCCCTTTAGTACATTTTTCCATAGAAGTGATGCTCGTGCCCAAACTGACTGTATGAGACTCTGATAACTACACATCATTCAGTTAACCTTGAAACTACGGAATAATGGAACTATTCCAAATCTACATGCTTCACATGTTCCATTCTCCTGCATTTAAAAGCAGAAAGCTGAGACCTGTTTTCCACAGTTTGTCAATGAGGCCATGAAAGTAGGGATAGCATAAGAATAAACTGAAGTCAATAAATATATCATATCAAGTATCTCACCTTCTTCTCCACTAACCAGTTCTCCTAATTGTTCATCAACACCAGAGCACACTTGCAAGATAATTTCATTCTGTACATCCACAATTCCATCAAAATTGGCCACATTGAACACATGCTTCATTGAAGGCTGAGACGCAATTAGCTTGAGTTCCTTTGCATCTGCTGCTTTGATTCCTAGAAGTTGTAACAGACATGACTGTTAAGTGGCCATAAAATACAGACATCCATGAAGGTACCATAAAGTATTAGAACATACTAGGATAAAGCTGAGTTTAATTGAGTCCTGCCATCTGTCATTATTGATAATTAACCTACAAAATAATGATTAATGCAATAAGGTAACAGATACCATTTTGGACCTGAATAATGTGGTATCTGCACTAAGGTCAAGGCCAACTGACTGTGCTTGTAAGTCATCTCAATCTCAATGTAGGAGCTACAGAATTCCTATTAAATGAACATAACTGGTACATTCCATTCTGGAGGCTGGAAATGACCCATTTCAAGGCCTACACATAGTGGCATAGCCACTCTTCTTCTTGAAACACAGAATCTGTAAAATACATAACTTACTTCTTTATGAATGTTAAACTCTCAGCGATGGAATCAAAGAATCATAGAATGGTTTGGGTTGGAAGGGAACTTAAAGATCATCTTGTTCCAAGCCCCCTGCCATGGGCAGAGACACCTCCCACCAGACCAGGCTGCTCATGGTCCTATTCAACCTAGACTTGAACACTTCTGGGGATGGGGCATCCACTTCTCTGGGCAACCTGTGCCAGTGTCTCACCACCCTCACAGTAAAAAAATGTCTTCCTAATATCTAATCAGAATCTACCCTTTTTCAGTTTAAAACCACTACCCTTCATCCTATCTCTACACTAACTGACACAGGGCCCCTCCCAATCTCACTACTGGAAGGCTACTATAAGGTCCCCCCAAAACCTTCTCTTCTCTAGGCTAAACAAACCCAACTCTCTCAACCTGTCCTCATACAGGAGGTGCTCCAGCCCTCTGATCATCTCTCAGCCCTCCTCTAGACTCACTCTAACAAATCCATGTCCTTCCTGTGCTGAGGACTCCAGAATTTAATGCAGTATTCCAAGTGTGGTCTCACGAGAGCAGAGTTGAGAAGTAGAATCACCTCCTTTGACCTGCTGGTTATACTTCTTTTGATGCAGCCCAGGATATGGTCAGCCTTCCCAGCTGCAAGCGCACGTTGTCTGGTCACGCTGAGCTTCTCATCTACCAGCACCCCCAAGTCCTTTCTTCAGGGCTGCTCTCATTCCATTCTCCACCCAGCCCATATTGGTGCATGTGATTTCCCCAACCCAGGAGCAGAACCTTGCAGGTGGCCTTGCTGAACTTCATAAGGTTCACACAGTCTCACCTCTCAAGCCTGCGAAAGTCCCTCTGGAAGGCAGAATCGTTAGAAAAGCTCAACGTACCCAAAGAAAAAACTTCAACTCCTATGTTGCGAAGCTCTCTTGCAGGAATTTCTACGTCATCTTGAGCTTTTCCATCCGTAATGACAATTGCTACTTTGGGAAAGCCTTTTCTTGCTCCAGCAGACTCAGTGAAGGTGTTTTGAACCAGGTAATCAATAGCCTCACCTAAAAACAACACAAGTTGTTTTTTATTAGGCTTGAAAGAACTAGGATTTAAAGCCAATTTGAATTATACAAGGAAATACTGAATAAACACGTATGTGGGAAATCTGTACCTGTCATTGTGTTGCCACCTTTGTAAGGTATTCTTTTAATCGCATCAATAAGATCACTTCTTCTGAAATACTGATTTAAATTGAATTCTGTTCTTGTATCTGAACTGTACTGAACAACTCCAACTCTTGTCTTTTCTTCCCCAACGTCAAAAGCTGATACAAGGGCAACCATGAAGTCCAGAATATATTTGAAGTTATTTCTCCCAACACTCCATGAACCATCTACCAAGAAGACTAAATCTGTCATTGCACTTATGGAGCATCCTGGAACACACACACACAAAACAAAAATCTGTTAGCAAATGAGCAGTTGCATTCTTACAAATCAGTGAGAAATGTCTGACAGAAACCTAGTAGGTCAAAGCCAAAACAAACAGATATTAAATAGACCAATAGTCTTATCTGGAATATCTTAATTGGGGAAGTGTTACTCATACAAGTGAAAATGTGTACAGGCTTTCTAAAAGCCTTTATCACATGGGACTTGTCACCTAGATACTCAGTTTTGAGGCACTTCTCATGTTGCTCTACAGTATCTGTTGTGCCATAGCAGATGCAAACTCACATATAAAACTTTTTGCAACAGTTTGATGCTATGGGAACATTTCATTTTGTTACCACTTCTGCTTTGCATATTTGTCTTCTTATAACAGCTGCACAGGTTCTTCTGCCATCCCTTTTATCTACAGCACAATATCTTTCATTAATAGGACTAAGATATTCATGGACTTTCTCAGATTACTTACATGAAATTCCTAGTTTTGGTACCAACTTTTCACCTTATTCTTTCAATGTGGCTATAAATAAATTCCCAAGTTTTCTTAACTCTGGACAATTCTACAACTTTATTACTAAGAAACACGGTCTAGCTTTATGGGGCCCTAGAGCTAGAGTCAGAGAAGTTGAAAGACAAAACACCTTACTTTGTAATTGAGCCTCAACCTTCTTCTCTTCTGGTATTCCTTGACCACCTGTCTGAACTGCACAAAGTGCAACATACAGAGAATTAATGGAGGAAATCAGGTTAAATCTGTTAACATCAAAGAAAAGCATGGAATGAGTTCAAAACACATATCTGACTAGTCTCAGAACATGAAAACATAAATATAAGTTACAAATACATCATCTGTACTTACAGATTTGACAACATAGAATTCAGGGCAACACAAGATACAGAAAATCCAAATAATTAAGAATCCTCTGTATCTTTGTGTCTCCTGCAGTAACTTCCTGAAAATGAACTGCAATATCTCTGGATGAAATACCAATATTACCCCTCTCTAACATTCAGGGGAACACATCATAAGTAATTTTCCTGTGGTTCTTTTGGAAGCTTGAGACATGCAACAAAATGTATCATAGAAGTCAGCCTGCTGTACTTAACATCTTTATTAAATCAAATTTATTTTATGCTTTATTTATTAAATATACATTATAAAAATTATAGTCCATATTTTATAATGTATATAGATATATTATGTCAGACTTCACTGTTTGACGAAGGCAGTTAGCTTCCTCCCCACCCACCCAAGAAGCCAACCGGATTAATTTGTTACTGAGGTCAGTGCCAGTCTTCCCCTTGAATTTAGCAGATGCAATTTATAGGAAGAAAGCTTGGCTCAACAGCACCAGTGGCCTTCAGCGAAGAATTCTACAGTGGTTGTCAGACACAATATATCCATCTTAGCTTCCTCTTGTCTCTTGAAAATTATCTCTGCTTCTACTAGGAACTGTACTTAATGGAAGAAGGCTGCTCAGACAGCTAGATCTGATCAGAGTTTAGGTATGTGCAATTTTTTTGAGGAATTGGAACAAAGCTAAGTTCTGTGAATGACCACTCAGTTGTCCTACTTGGTTTTACAGGTACTTACTTGTCAGTTGGCCAAAAACAGGAAGACTCTCCTCTCTTGCATTATATGAAGCTATTGATACCATATACTCTCTATCAGGTATAAGATCTGATAAGACAGTCCGGGTTGTGCTAGGTGAAAGAGTAAATTCTTTAGTAGGCCCATCTGCAATAAATATATAAAAATGTCAGTGCAGCCTTTAAATTCAGCTATATCAGTGACAAGCTGATCATTAAAAAAAGCAACAAAGAACAATCTATCTAAAATACAATTATACTTTTAGAATTATACGCTGTCCTTTTTCCTGAAATATGAATTTTGAACCACGAAACTTCAAATTAACCTGTTTCCAATAGAGAACAAAATTACTGAAGTGCTTAATAAGCTCTGGGAAATTTGAAACTTAGAATGTACATGCAATATGTACTATCACCTAAGAAATCATGGTCCAATTCTGATTTGATATCACTTGTACACTGATTATTTCTTGAAGTGAAAGAAAATATTAGGTAACTTACATAGCCCTTATGAGGAAGTTATATAACATAAATCATTATTTTACATATGCGATATTTCCCCTGGGAAAAGTACGTGAATGAAGTACAATATAATTCTCAAACTTTAGGGTAAAAGCAGGGAAGAGAGACAGAGTGATTACTCCACTTTCCTTTTTGCTCCTTGCAAAGGAAAGGCATCCATAACTAATTATTTGCAGCCCCCATAGGGTAAATGCTAAGGTAAGAAAAACTCTTAACATGAAACAACCAGTGCTCCTTTCTGCATGCCCTTTGCTGCTACCCAGTCCTGATCACAAACTCCAGAAAGATATTAATAGCTACTCTCATACCTCAGTTAGATAAAAGTGAAAATAGACCCAAGCTTTCAAAAAATTTAATGACAAAATAACATTTTACAGAACTCACCATTTGTTGGAACCACAGTTATCCTGTAACCAACTATTTCATCTGGTGGCCTTTTCCATGACATTTGAACATTACGTTCATCTATAATTGTAAAATTCAAGTCTGACGGTGGATTAACTGCAAAAGATTTATACCAGGTGGATGTTTAAAAGTTTGAACAAGCTCTGGGAAATGTAGAAATAAAATAATGTTGAGCAAAGCTTACTAAAATTGTCTTTGCATAAATTTGTTTCCAACAAATATAAGGATATGTTGTTGGAAAAAGAGTAAAATAAAAGCTGATGAAATATGACAAAACATCGAAAAGTATACGCATTATAGAGGACAGCACAGAACATATGTTTCTTGAGTTGCCAAGACATTCAAGAATGGCCAGAAAAATCAAGCACAATAGAAAACACATTTGGATACATGTACAATGAGTTCACAGATAATCACCACATATGCAAACATTTCACATAACAATTAAAGGAAATTTTTTTACATGCTGGGTGCAATCCGTACAAGCATGCCAAATCACAACCTGCTTACAATATCATGAGATCATTTAGGACATTGAGAACACGATAGTCTTCTTAATTAGACATCAAAGAATTGATCAGCTTTTTAATAGAATCTCTGCATGGTCATATTTCTTATCAATTTCACTGAATCTAGAAACTTGGCAGAGAAAAAATATTTTAAGGAATACAGGAAAATATTGGCTATTTAATGTTCAGTAAAACAATTTATGTTAATGTCTAGATATAAATATACATGTAAAATGTATATCAGTAATAACGATATACCGATGTATCATTTTATTTCAAAATATGGAGAGCTCCATCCCTTTGTTCCTAGAAGCCACTGAAGTGGCATACTTTGCAGATTGCTGCAAAGGGTTCAGGAACTAAGGGGATAATAAATAGGGTTAGTAATGGTTGCAATTTGCTGAAATATTTGAGCTGATGCAAAAACTCATAAAAATAAAATTCTACCTGTTTACACCAGATTGCTGTACAATTTCGAAGGTGTAAACTGTTGTTTTCATTTTCCCTTTGCAGCAGGTGTACCCATACTAGTAGCGGCATTTTAACATAAAATGCCAGTATGGTTCCAAACAACACAATGGTTAATTGTGAAAAGACAACATCGAAGTATATTTATGGACATTTATTTTACAGAATTTATAGAAAACAGCAAAGAAGGCACCAGTGACCTGAACAAATGACTGCAAATAAAACTTGCAGGAGCTGATGACAGAAGTAACTGAACAGTACAGAAAGAAACAGTTTATGTACGCTAACTTGCAGCATCATGCATATGTAAATGAAATGTTGATTATTATTTTTTAGCTTCCCATGATGGACAAAAGCCTCCATGTACAAGGTTCATTACACAAAGACGTTTCATGAATATTTTATAATGATATTCTCTCTGTAGAATTGTCATGCTTATTCATGCAGTATTTTACTGACTCACTGTCAGTGCATGGCAGGTGTATTATATATTATTGTTTAAATAGGTCTACAAAGTAAGAGTAGATTCAGCCATACTTTCCTTAACTACTTGTGAGACCATTTTGCAGATATTTTTAATAGACAAGTCTTCTCTGCTTCATGGAAGACCTGCATTGTTTGTCAGATTTTGTTTCAATTTTGAACTTAATTTAAAGAGCAGATAAAGAAATAAATGCTAGAATGTATACTTATGAAAAGACACTGTCAATTGAAACAAGTAATATTGAACTCAAGAAATCTGGCAACCAATTGTGTATGCATTTTTTTCCTTCTACTTTACTGTCATTTCCAACCATAGGATAATATGGCTTTGTAATACTGATACAACATATAAGCTAGTACTAAAGTAAATGTTATTTTTCCTATTGTCCATACACAGGCAGTGAGATTAGACCATTAACCTGCGTGCAGAGTTTATTCATCATTCAGTTTATGAGTATCACCATGCTAGAGATGGCAGGGTAGTTACTTAGTATCAAAGTCATGCAATATGTGTTAATAGTAAAATACATTTAGGTGATAAGAATATCATTATAAAATATTGTTTCAGTAGCAATGGCTCAGGACAAATTTAATGCAAAGGCAGAGACAAATGACCTGAGCATGCTTTAAAAAAAAAATTCAGTACATGGAAAAAATAGCGCCACCAACCTTGCAAGTAAATTGGCATGTTGCAGCAGAGACTTTAGGCTTTAACTGCTGAAGAACAGCAGCAGCCCAACTTGTTGATATCCAAATGACCGGATTCCAGATAAACTGAAAAAACTGACTGTGAGGAAAAGTCTTTAGCATTTTAAAGGATTTTAGCCATTTTGTGGAAATTCAGATGTGGATCTTGGCAGATTGCAAGAATAAGTGCATCGGCACATAAGTGATGTATCCATTCATCCAGGTGTTCACAGCCTGATAGAATAACAGCATTGCAGGGGAGCTCAGAAAGCCCCCTCATCCATCCCCACGGCCAAGACATGATCGGCTACCACACGTCAATTCTGACATTTGCTTAGATTATGCTTAAAGACCTCCACTGTTGGCAAGACTGCCAGCTTTCCACAGAAATTCCACCACCTGACTCCCTTTATCATGATAAAGTTATTCCCAACACCTAATCCCAGTCTTCATTGCTGTATTTTGAATACATTCATTTGCAATCTGTGTCTGGCTTGTCAAACTCCAGCACTGAGTGCTTCTCCTGTTGAAATCCAAGAAGGAGCCTTGTCAGAGTGAAAAAAATGCCTGTTTGGATCCCATGTCATCAAAATGTCTTCTGGATGGCCTGTGAGCTTTTGATACCCAACTAGAACCTCCAAAATATTTGTGGACCTTCACATGGGTCCAAATTTCACCCACGTGAAAGCAGCTGTGGAGTGAGAACCAAACCTTGGTCACGACTAAGAACAGTAAATTGATCTGAAGAACAACAAAGTGTTTGATTATAACAATAAGATTTTTATCATCTAAACAGGTTAACTGTTACTCTACCTTATTAAAATTCTTCTTCCAGAAAGGAATTTGCCACTGGAAAAATAATACAGTTTCAATATGGAGTCAGATCAGACTAGGAACAAAATTCCCCTGATTGTGGTGGGACTTTGTCCCGTTACAGGGACAAATCTTAAAAACTCCAAAGGCCCGCATCTGAGTGCAGCTTTATTCAAGCAAGTAGTCTTGATAATAGGCTACTCACATTAAGTGAAATTGCACACGTGTTTTCATTGCAGTGACACTTCTGAATCAGTGTCCATCAAATTCCATGCCAAAACCTCTCACTGACTTTTCAAGGTACAGGATCATGACAGTAACATGTAATAGTATTATAGTATTTCCTTAATACAGTGATTCCACTGTTGATGCACTGAAATGTATGGCTCTCCTACAAGTTTCCAGTCCAGTAAAAAAATAACTTGCTGTACGACAATAATCTTCACACAGTCTTAAGCTCCACTATTCTTAGAAGCATGATATAACTCCCTTGATCAGTTATCCTGCCCTATGCACCTCAAAATAAAAAAGAAAAGACATAATATACTTAATTTATTTACACTCCTTGTGTAACATAGATGTATAACAACAAAATATTTTCTGAAAGAAAAAATACAGAGCAAAGCACCTTCCTCATGCTATATATGTCTCATAGTATCTTGTATTCCTTAACAGGTGATGCAACAGCTTTTTACAGATAACACAATGTGACTGCTAGAGGACCACAATGAATATCTTAACAAGGCCAAAGTAAAATATAATCAGAAGATCAAGCAAGCTGAAACTAGAATCAGACTTAAAAGTTATATAACTTGGAAGTAGCTGCCATCCACAATCCCTATATGAAACAAAATCCGTAATTTAATCACTGGAAAAGACTCATGATAATCAGCATGTGAAACAAGGTGTTAGCCCATTTTAAAATAACACACATGCCACAGAAGCTGAAGAGTAAGCCCAGCCTTGCTGTCGTTGAGATTAGCCCTGCTGTGGCTGGAAGAGGCCCAAACTCCTCATTTACTATTATTTACATATATGGCAAGGATTTGACACAACTAACTAGACCACAACCTCGGTCAAGCTCCATTGAAGTCAGTGTTGCCAAAGGGAATAGGAGAAAGAACGAACTACAGCCTACAAATGCAGCAAAGACCAGCTTCTCAGCCTTGTTAGATATTCACTGGCAATCACAACACAGAAACATTGCCACCTGTATGTTTGCATTTTTTTTACTTTATCCTTGAATATGAAATTTCTTCAAAATATAAGAAATATTGCTCAAAGTGTACTTTGAAAAAAGTTCATTTAAATATATATATTTATACATATATACACCTTTACATATAAATATGTATGTAATTAAACATAATTGCATGTATATACACACACAGCATGCATGAATATTTACCAAATTTTACGCGTGTTTGTGCATACATAAGCATGTGAGAGTGTGTGTGTGTATACATACACACATGTACAGTATGCTTCTAATTAGCAGTAGGAAAAACAAGGATTATAGTAACTTTCATGTATATACGACACAAGCTTTATCACACGAGACTTTTTCAATCCTCCGTAATCGCTGTGCTGCAATTATTTGTGACTTACTGTAGTGCATGTCCTGGAGAAAATTTTCACCTGATAAATCCTTTAAACCCTTTCCTGAACTACACAAAGATCCCATGCTTGGCTCTGTGATGCCCTCTTTCCCTAACTCCAGCCTAGAAAAACAGATTTTTCTAGGTCTGAACCAGGTCCTGATACACTGAAAAGTCAGCATCTTCATGCTGAGGTCACACAGAACCAATGATTTCCTCATTCCTTTCCATTGCCTTTGAAACTGGGAAACACAAAATACTACACAAGCCATGACATCACCACAGCATTACCTTGAGATTATGACTAACAGGTTATTTGCATACCAATCTACTTGGCTTAACTACAACTAAAATAATGAAAAAAAATCTTATCTAGAAAAAGGATATACTGTGACAGAAAGAAATCTTGGCACAAAGACACGCAGGGAATGCAATGGAATACTACAGTGCTGGACTAAAAAGGCAAGATATGACTTAAACAGAGCATAAAATACAACATCATGCGTAAGAAGTTTAAGATAAGAGAGAGACATCAGAAGGATTACAAAATAAAACAAGAATAATTTCACTGTAAAAGAAAAGAGAAAAAATGCCGGGCATTAAAATAGATTTGCTTCCTTGTCCAGGGTAAAGAAACAACATCCCCAGTGAAATGTCATGAATGCCTTAGCCCATATGTTGGTTTTACCCACACTACTGCTACAGTGGAAGTCCAGCTAGAAACTCCTGTGTTGCTGGATCTCTGCAGAAAAGCTCTAACACCATTACTGCAGCCCACTGCCTTGCCAACAGCAACAGAGCGCAGCTCTCACAAAGGACTCAAAGAGCAGCTGTGATGCTGATGAATAACCAGTTTCACCCTGAAAGATTTAGGAACCTATGTACAGCAGTATCAGATAAACACCAGATCTGCTCCCAGGGGAGACTGAAAAATGAAAGCTGAAGGAAGGCAGAAAATAGAATTAAGCTTTTCCTTCCCTCTGCTTTCACTCCACCTTCCCACCCCAACATCATCAATCTTTCCCAAATGAACTGGCCCTCCCCCTTGCCCTCCTCTCACTTTTTCAGCCCACCAAGTGTCTACCCACAGCTTAAGGAAAGAAAATGTAAAGCTGCATCTCTTCTTAACACCACAGGAAGAGCCAAAGGAACAGTGAGTAAAAAAAAATAGAAGAAAAAAGAAAAAAAGAGACAGCCACAATGCGATCTGAAAGCTGGAAAAACAGACTAAAGGAAGAATGTCAACAGGAGAAGGTCAGTTCAACAGACAAGATTTAAGTTGTAAAGATACCATAACTAAAGTGAGAGAGATCCAACGTGCAATTTACAAGATGATGCTAAACTGAAGCACGAAATAAGAACAGTGCAGAATGATGATGAGTACAGTACAAACAAAAAACACATTTCAAAAAAGCTCTATGAAAGCAGTTCCCACCAGAGCAAGTCCCAAGGCACTCCTAGCTTTGAACTCCCATTTTCACCACCACTATTTCTCACCGCACTTCCTACTCCAGACACTTCTCTGCTCCTGTTCCAAAACTCTAGAAATCTGATCACTGTAAACAAGGTTATTTTATTTGATACACATTTTTGAATGCAGAGTAACATAAGTTCTGTCCAGGAGCACTCTACAACTCATAAGATCAGGCTTCATCCACTCTTTTGCTTAGTTACGGTGCATCCTTCAGCATGAGATCTAAACAAGCTTGGCCAGCTTGTCTGGCAATGTGTTACTAGTTTTCCTGTTGCAACTGTGTGCTTCTCCAAATACATTTTTGTAGCTTTCATTAACAGTACTCAAGCAATGACTAGTTTAGTCCACACTATAGCTAAATAAGACACTTCCACTTACTTTTCAAAATAGCCTACTCCATACATGCAACCAGCAGTGCAAGACAACAGCAATATTACTCCAGCTCCAACTGAATCCCCTTCTGAGATGGGGTGGAATGCACAAACATATTCACTGCCTTCCTCCATCAAAACCGTACAGTTTCTCTGCTTTCTCTGGCACAGCAGTCCCGCATTTCAAATGCAACTCTGAAATGACTTTAAATGACCTCTTTTGGTTCCTCAGCCAACAACAATGCAGCACAAGAGGGAGGCAGCAGGCTGATTCTCTCCTGGGGTGACCAGATGTTGCACTTTGTGCAGAAATGTCCTTTATTTCCAGCAGCGTACTTTACATTTTTATACCCCAAGCAAACTCACTGCTGGGGACACAAATGCCCCAGAGGCACCTCTCCCACACCATGGTTTCTATAGCAGCCATCGGCCAAGATGACCAGGTCCAGACACAGGAGCTTGTGGCAGGCCACAACTGGAGAAATTGTTTCAGTTCTGAAGAAGGAAGGGGGGAAAAAATTGAATTATCACATGCTGGCTTCTGTATTTTTCCAATAAATCCGAGGGAGTTCACACCCAGCGGTTTGGTTCACTCTGTGATGGAGTTGAGTCCCAGAGGTCAGATCAAGTCATTTCAGTGCAGGACGCTCAGCATCTCTGTTTCTCCTGGCAGCCACTGCTGGCAGAAATGCTGCCATTACAACCAAAGCCGTACAGCTCACATAGAGGATGACAGGGGAGCTTGTCCCCACACCATTTAGGGCCACACTGTGGCAAGTGTGGCAGATGCAAAGGGTTTCCCCAGGTCTTCGACCCCGCAGCTGGAGGCTGGGCACTGTCATGGGCTGACAGGGACCTCAGTCTCCAGCAAGACTGGGCCAGGACCTCATGAGGAGGAGAAAGGCCTCTTTAGGGGTGATGGGACTATATGCATGCCAGAGCCATGGGTCCCCAGCTGCCACAACACGTCCTGACCCTCAGCAGTGCCCAGGATGCATGTCATGGAGGTGGCAGCATCTCCCCAGGAGCATCTCCTGGATCAGACCTGCCGCGGAGGCAGATGAATTCCCGAGGGAGGGTTTGGCCACCCCAGGGCTCGGCCGGGGGTCGCCCCGCCGAGCAGGGGAGGCCAGCGTGCCAGCAAGCTGGCCAGACGGAGGCGAGGGGTCCAGCCTGGACAAAACACACAGGCGCAGAGAGCCAGACTGTGTTGGAGCATTTTATTTCAAAGCTGTGGGTTGTTGGGTGATGGGTTTTTTCATTTCCTCTCTCAACATCACTAAACGAGACTCTACAGCCGTTCTCGGTCAGTCAGCGGGGCAGTGCCGCAAGCCCCAGCCATGCCGGGCTGCCCGCGGTGGCAGCGGGCTCCTCGGGGCGCGGAGCCCAGGCGGCCACGCTGGCTGTCCTGCATCCCATCTGCAGGGTGGTGTGGACAGCACACCAGAGAGACAGAGAGAGGGAGCTACGGTCCGGCTGACTAGCCGGGAGAAACAGAGCACAGAAGGAGCTGGGCAAGGAAGGAGAGGCGTTTCTCTGAAGGAGAGAAAGAGAGAAGGTGAAGTAGTTACACTCAAAAATGGAGAGGGAGAGAGACGGTAGCCCAAGGCTGGTTGGGAGGTTTGCTGTTCAGTGGAGCATGAGGGCAAGGGAGCAGGGAGGGGAAGGTTACCTTCAGCCTCGATGGAGGAGAGGAGGGCGGCTGCACACAGAGCAGCGACTGCCGAGCACAGCGCTGTCTTCATTTCTGCCCTTTCAGATCACAACAACATGAATGAATCTGCAGTGATGGGGGGAAAGGGAGAAAGGAGAAGGAAATGATACGCGTGGATTAGAGGATTGTGTGGGTGTATTCATGAAACATAAAAAAGATGAACCACGGATTTCCCTTTGTTCCCTTATCCCCAGCCCCCGCCCACGGGACCAGGTTGAAACCTCTAGACTTGAAAGCCGTCCAAGACGATGACAGATCTGCATGACTAACTGGGGAGTCTCGTCTCGCAATAATGTCTCTTTTGTTGCTGAACCCTTTCCAATCACAGTAAGCACACGCGGCTTTAACCTAGTTTGGGTTAATTTGATCAGGGAATGTGGTGAAGATCGTGCCTCCGCACGGGCAGGAGCCAGGAGGGAGCTCCATGACTTCATCGCTGAATGTGATGATAGCTAATTCAGAGGTCATTCCTGCCTTGGATCCGCTAAATGTCTCTTTCAGCTGGGGATTTTATTCAGCTCCTTTTTCATAACTGTTGAAGTACTTAGTTAGCTGTGTTTTAGTGGTCTCAAGGCAGTTTGGAAACGGTAATAAAACTTTTTTTGAAGGGTCCTGCCTACGAATGTGCTATTCTTCATTTCTTAAAGGTCTGAAATAGATTATACAGAAGTGTGTGTAACACACAGCTGAAACCTGACACATCTGTCTAGCCACAATGTTTCAACATCTGATAATTCATTTACACATCCTGAGAGAAAATAGATTTAAAATACGCTGTAAAATGTAGGCAGGTAAGGGAGTCTCACAATGACTTCAGGTTGTCTAGCAAAATAGGTGGGAATAGGCCAAGTTAATGCTTCCTAATTCCAAGCAGCTATACCTTCATAACTATATGCTCTAGGTCATGACAAATTGCTCCAAATTACTCCAGCAAAACTTCCAAATTATTTCCTTGTCTAAGTAAAGACTAATATGAATAGTCCTTATCGCATATAAATATGAGTGTTTCTGATGACTGAGGTTCTCTACCACAGGAAGTAGGGGAGGGGTAATTTGCTTGAATAAAGTCACAAATACATTATATATCATACTTAGGCTGGAGGGAAAAGAATTCCAAAAGCAATTAGGCAACAGATTTTGTCGGGAAGGTGCCAAAAGCAAAATACAAGAAAAATGCATAAATCATTGGTCCGCGGAAAAAGCTAAAGCAGAAAATATTCTTCTGCCTTCTGGAGAACAAACCAGCAAGGCACGTTTAGTGGGTAGATGCTATGGAGACCCAGTAATTTCCCAGTTACTGACACTAAACTTAACAGGCTTCAGCCAGGCAGCTGCATAGACTTGCTTTAGCCAAATGCCTCTACTGCACATAAAAATACCAAGAGTTTAAAGGAAAACTGAGCAATGGTTTCAGTCCAATGATAACTCCAGGGGGTAAACAGAAGAGTAATGCTGCCCATAGTGACTCCCTGACAGTAATATGACAAAACCCAAAGTTAGCATTAAATTGTTCTCAAAGCCTCGAAACCATATCACTGCTCTGCGTGGGAAACGGCTGTCCCTGAGCACATCTACTGCATTCTGCAGCAAGTTTAAGGATTGCCTAAACACAACATAAATGGACTTTTGCCCTGGAAATCTTGTGTGGGCTTGGACTGCCATCTTTTGATCCTTTCGAAGAGAAACAGAAATTAATCATCCCACAAAGGCATCTAGGAGTTCACTACTGCTGAAGGTCTACCATTCCTTATACACGTTTTGATTTCATGAAATAAAACATCTTACCCAAAGCATTCATTTGCCCACCTAGAAACACTTTGTCTCCATCTCGCAAACTTAGCTGTGTGAAAGGTGATGGAGGAAAGGTCCTTCTGCTGGCTCAGCAGGGACACAGGCGGTCTTTGTGTCAGGACTAAAGGTTTTTTCACCCATCTTTAGAGACCACTTTAAAAAAAAAATGGGCTTTCACCGGTGCCAGTCCAATCTCATAACAATTCAACCAGAGAAAGCCTAGTCAAAGCATTTCCAGACTGCACAGTGCATGACATTTACCACTTTCAAGAAGAAAAAACAAACTAATCGAGAAAAAAAAACCACAGGAAACACACAATACCCATCAAAGTTATTAAAACCACTGGAAACGGGAGAAAGCATCCCCAGCAGCTGCACACGCAAGGGAGGGAAGCGAGAGCTCCTGCCAAGCCATAGCAGTAGCGTGCCTGCGGGTGCTGGGCACTGACACCAGCCTCCACCAGGAGCCTCCAGCTGGGAAGAGCCATCACAGCTGGGACACCCCTACCCTGCACTGCTGCCCGGCAGCCCCCCAGGGCACCCTGCTCTGCGCCTCTCCTCCACCCTCTCTCTTCACACCTGCAAGCCAGCTCGGACATGCCCTACATGAGCACACACATTCCCCCTTCCCCTCCTCAGCCTTCAGCCCAACACTGCTGAAAGCCAAAGGTGCCTCCGAAGGGCTGTGTGGACGGTGTGTACGGACACAGGCAACTGGGCTCAGCCGAGGGGAGGGCAGGGGATCATAGAACCATTAGGCTGGAAAAGTCCTTTGAGCTCATCAAGCCCAACCGTACCTGTCCACTACTAAATCACATTCCTGAGCACCTCACCTACCCGTCTTTTAAATACCTCCAGGGATGGTGACTCAACCACCTCCCTGGGTAGCCTGTTCCAGCGCCTGAAAACCCTTTCAGCGAAGAAATTTTTCCTAATGTCCAATCTGAACTTCCCCTGGCACAACTTGAGGCCATTCCTTCTCGTCCTGTCTCCTGTCACCTGAGAGAAAAGACCAGCACCCTCCTCTCCACAACCTCCTTTCAGGTAGTTGTAGAGAGCAATGAGGTCTCCCCTCAGCCTCTTCTTCTCCAGGCTAAACACCCCCAGCTCCCTCAGCCGCTCCTCAGAAGATTTGTTCTCCAGCCCCTTCACCGGCTTCTCCGGACGCGCTCCAGCACCTCGATGTCACAGAATCACGGGTTGGAAAAGACCTTGGAGACGCTCAAGCCCCACCGTTCCTATCAATCGCTACCCCACGTCCCTCAGCACCTCATCCACCCGTCCTTCAAACACCTCCAAGGGCTGGTGGCTCCACCGCCCCGGGCACCACCGACCTTCAGCGGCGGCTGCGGGGTGACCGGGCAGCTCCTCCGGCGGCGACTCCCGCAGCAGCCGTCGGACCTGGAGAGAAGGGAGGAGGAGAAAAGATGAAGCTCCGGGGGCACCTTGTGGAGGGAGCGGCGAGTAGCAGCGGAGGAGGAGCAGAAGCGGCGGCGCAGGGGGAAGAGGCGCCTCGGTCACGGGTAGCTCCCGACGCGAGGGGTCCGCCCGGGAAGACTCGCCTTCTCCAAGTGGGAAGAGCCTCTTCTCAATCTGCTACTTAATAGAGGGCTGTTCCCAGCTCTCAATTTACCCTCGTAAGCGGTTACGAAACGGCAGGGAAGGTGGACGGCTGCCACCGGGTGATCTATGCGCGCCGCTCGGCTCCAGCAGGGAAGGGGACCCGCGGCTGGAAACTGGCGCGGGGCTGCGCGCATTCCTGCGGCGTGAGCCGCCCCTGCCCCGCGGCTCCCCGGGCGGGGGGGGGCGCTGGAAAAAATGACTCTCCGGGCAGGGCTGCCAGCGACGGCCGAGACAGGGTTTCCAGGCGGTCCCCGTGTTCCCGACCCCGGGTTCAGGGCTCTGTCCTCCTGGGACCCGGACCGGTCCCCAGGACAAGTTTGCAGAGAATCATAGACTCACAGGGGTGTAGAACCGATAGAATGGTTTGAGGAAATGGCCTCAAGCTCCGCCAGGGGAGGTTCAGGCTGGACATTAGGAAAAAAATCTTCACAGAAAGGGTCACTGGGCACTGGCAGAGGCTGCCCAGGGAGGTGGTTGAGTCACCTTCCCTGGAGGTGTTTAAGGCACGGGTGGTCAAGGTGCTAAGGGGAATGATTTAGTGTTTGATAGGAATGGTTGGACTCGATGATCCAGTGGGTCTCTTCCAACCTGGTTATTTTACGATTCTATGATTCTATGAGTTGGAAGGGACCTTAAAAGGTCATCCGGCTCCAAACACCAGCCCAGGCTGCCCAAGGCCCCATCCAACCTGGCCTTGGACACTTCCAGGGCTGGGGCAGCCACAGCTTCCCTGGGCAACCTGTGCCAGTGCCTCAGCACCCTCAGCGTGAAGAATTTCGTCCTAATGTCTAGTCTGAATCTGCCCCTCGCCAGTTTATCCCCATTTCCCCTTGTCCTATCACCACAAGCCTTTGTGAACAGTCCCTCCTGAGCTTTCCTGTAGCCCCTTCAAGCACTGGAAGGTCGCTATAAGGTCTCCCCAGAGCCTTCTCTTCTCCAGGCTGAACAACCCCAACTCTCAGCCTGTCCTGGTATGAGAGGGGCTCCAGCCCTTGGATCATCACTGTAGCCCTCCTCTGGACCCTTTCCAACAGCTCCACATCCTTCCTATGTTGGGGATTCCAGAATTAAACACAACACTCCAGGTGGACTCTCACAGGAGTGGAGCAGCGGGGCAGCATCGCCTCCCTCGCCCTGCTGGCCACACTGCATTGGATGCAGCCCAGGACACGGTTGGCCCCTGGGCTGTGAGGACACATTGCTGGGTCACATCAAGCTTCTCATTGACCAGCACCCCAAGTCCTTCTCTGCAGGGCAGCTCCCAATCCCGCCAACCCCCGCTGTGTACTCGGATTTCCCCAACCCAGGCGCAGGGCCTTGCACTTGGCCCTGTTGAAACTCATGACTCCCACAGCCCCACTTCTCCAGCCTGTCCAGGTCCCGCAGGATGACATCCCGTCCTTCCACTGCGGCACCTGCACCGCTCAGCTTGGTGTCACCTGCAAACCCGCAGCGGGTGCCCTCCCTCTCGCCGTCTGTGCCCCCCAGGAGGACCCCGAGCGGCGCGGGAGGGCGGGCAGCCCCGGGGCTGCAGCCCGGCGCCTCGGGGGCGAGGGGGACGCGCCCCGCGGGCGGAGCCCCGGCCCGGCTCCCCAACCGGGCGCCTTGGAACGACCCCGCACGTCCCTTCCCGGCGCCGGGAGCGGCTCCCGGGCGTCACCGTTCCCGCAACCTCGGGAGGAGGGGAGGGCGAGCGGAGCGGCGGGGCCGTCTGGCTGTCCCATCGGCGGTGTGGGGGCGCCCCCTGGCGGAGAGAACGGGGAAGGATGGGGAGGCGGAGGGGGTTCTCCCGGCCGGGAATCCTCGGCGTGAGGAGGATGCGGAGCTGCTGGAGAGGGGTCCAGAGGAGGAGCACAAAGGGCTGGAGCCCCTCTGCCATGAGGGCAGGCTGGGGTTGTTCAGCCTGGAGAAGAGAAGGCTCGGGGAAGACCTTCTAGCGACCTTCCAGTACCTGAAGGGGCGACAGGAAAGCTGGGAAGGGACTGTTTACAAAGGCTTGTAGAGACAGGATGAGGGGGAATGGCTTTAAATTGGAAAGGGGAAGATTTAAATTAGACTTTAGGAAGAATTTCTTCACGCTGAGGGTGGTCACGCTTCCCAGGTTGCCCAGGGAAGCTGTGGCTGCCCCATCCCTGGAGGTGTTCAAGGCCAGGTTGGATGGGCCTTGGGCAGCCTGGGCTGGTGGGAGGTGTCCCTGCCCACGGCAGGGGGGTTGGAACTGGATGGGCTTTAAGGTCCCTTCCAACCCAAACCATTCTATGATTCTATGATTCCATGATTCTGTGTTGACCCCATGTCAGCTCTTTGCACCAACATGAATTTCAGAGCAATCGGGAGGAATTCCAGTCAGAGTGGAAGTGCTTGGTAATGAAGATTAATTGTTTACTGAGTAACAGCTCCAGGATGGTTTTCTGCAGGGTTGGAAGATCAAGGACTCGTCTCCCCTGAGCTGAACCTTCATTTCTGCAATAGACCAATTATCAGCATGAGAACCCAAATGCTGAAAAGAAAGTGATAACCAGAAGACATGTGCTGATATTTCCTGGCACTCTGGAAGTGAGTCAGCTACTCCTGGGGACAGACGACAGCTTCAGCTGTCTGGTATTGATAAAACACATTTTCCAAAAGCAACATCTCCTATTCTGATAAACTGTCAAATACTTTTGACCTATTAACCCCCTTGCCCAGCTGCCGGGTTGAATTTCCTCTTTAGGCATTTTGGCATAAGGAATTTAATTCATCCTATCCTATCTAATAAGTAAAAGCAATAATACTTTTTAAAAATTTAGTTTAATTTCCTGAAGGAACACACCAAGAGCAGTGGTATAAATGTGGTGTGAACAATAGTTTCAGAAGAATAGACATCATGTATTACAATTAAATATCCTTCCTTAGGAAGTGAATTAATGCAAAAGAAGTATTTTTATCATTTGCGTGCTGCAACGGTACCTATTTGCGACATACTGTGGACTTTATCATAGAATAACTCAGATTTTATGTCAATAGTTAAATTAATGAAAATAATGAGGATGGAAGAAAATATGCGTTATTCTGGGAAAGTATTGTAAAAATATTTAAATACTTCAGTAGTAATTCTACAACTGGATTTACAGGAGTTGACACTTTGAAATCAATAAATCTCTCAGAGATGCAAGTTCGGGATGTTCAGCCTAGAGGAGAAAAGGCTCAAAGGAGACCTTCTAGTGACCTTCTAATACCTGAAAGGGGCTAGTAGTGATAGGACGAGGGGGAGCGGGTATAAACTGGAGAGAAGCAGACTTAGACTAGACGTAAGGAAGAATTTCTTCACCATGAGAGTAGTGAGGCACTGGCACAGGTTGCCCAGGGAAGCAATCCTGGAGGTGTTCAAGGACAGGTTGGATGGGGCCTTGGGCAGCCTGAGCTAGTGGGATGTCCCTGCCCATGGCAGGGGGGTTGGAACTGGATGGGCTTTAAGTTCCCTTCCAACCCAAACTATTCTATGATCCTATGCTCCCTCACAGACTTCAGTGCTGCTGAGGGGGTCTAGCTCCCATTCTTCTCAGCTGACCAGCTTTGCTTAATTTCTTGCCATGACATAAGACTCAGAGCTGGCAAGAGCAAATAGTTCATTGACTCCAAGGGCAGCAGGATTTCTTTCTTATCTTTGCTCTAACCATTCCAACCATATTCCTCCCAAGATCTTTCACATGTAAAATATACCAAGGAATTGTATTTAGAGTGCATGTTTCCACACATCCCAGTAATTAAATGGGTTGGTTTTAATCAACTCTGTTGCTATGTACATTCATAGTCTGAGTACTTAATATGTGATGCAGAAGGCATTTCTGTAATGCATAAACATTTACTAACACTCTCCTGTCTACTTGTTTCTTAGACAAGTGTTAAACACATTAAGACCATGCACTCCAGCTCTCCAATTTTCTTTGCTATCTAAGCTGAGTAAATTAAGCTACAAATTTAGACACAAAAATCAAGATTTTAATTCATGTTTAGACTTTTAATGATGTCAACTGTATCTGGTGTAGTTATGTGATAGTAATATTGCAGGTAACCAGGAATTTCTTAGAAAGTTTGAACTGGTTTTTTTGGTCTGAGTAGTGTAAAATATTTCGTGCTTTTGGCAGTTGTTTTTTTGAGCTTTTGTTTGTTTGTTTGTTTCCTCAGGCTGAATTGCCAGGGCAGAATATAACAGGATGTTCTGCATTTCAGCACTGTAAACCTTGAATATAATTTTCTGTGTGTATGTCACACTAGATTTGGCCTCTGTGGCTTCCTGACAGTTGCATCTGTTTTACATATGAATATGGTAAATGCTTTATTCAAAAGTATAAATATGTATTTGTGTATATGCTTTACATGGAGAAAGAATCAAAGAAAGTGTCAGCTCTTTTAACGTTAAACAATGAGTAGATCCAGTATTAAATGTTGTCATACAGGCAGAACTGTTAGTGACTGACCTAAATCTACCTAGGAATTGCTTTGCTGGTCGATCTATCACTGCAGTATATCTAAATTAGACATTGTCTTAGTACAGTCATTTAGGAGACCCATTCATTCCTTACAGCACAAAGGACAACCACCTTTCCAGTGTATTGTTTATTCCCTATTATATCAGTCATGAAGCTAATATTGTACAGTATTATATCTGCATCCACAAAATGCAGAAGGACAAAACACAGCAAACCTCTTCCTCCAGGCCCTGCCTTCTCTGAGAGATTTCCAGTCAATGGCATGAGAGGAACTCAGTCTGGTGTTTATTTATTCAGATACTTTTGTTTCAGAGCTGGTATTCAGAGAGCAGTACTAGTCTGACCTCTCATAATGAGGAATGGTTTCTTATATTAGCAGCATTCAGAGAGGACTGCTTCTATCTGAAATCTGTTCATTTAGTGGAACAACTATGGAAGCAGCGTCCCTGGAGAGCATTACAGCCATAAAATAATTATCTCCCTCACCAGGTATGTTTTCCTTAGCAAGTATTTATTTCTTTAATTTCTCTGACTGTTTTTTCCCATCATGTAATGCTCTGGAAGTAAGAAATTATTGTGGTCCCAAATAAGTAGAACTGGAAAAGTAAATAAATTGTTCAAAAGCAGAGGTATAAATAGAAAGGAACTGGCTTCCTAATGTGATTTGGGAGTCTTGTAAAAGCCAGATAATTTGTAAGCAGTCATTTTCTAAAAAATATCGTATCTTTAATACTAAAACTAGAAAAATTAGATGCAACAATCTTATAGTCTCTTCCATATATAGAGACGCAAATGTGCTTTATATTAAAACATTCCTAAATTAAGTTGTTTTGTTTCAAAGAAGCTGGTTTGTTATTTCTCAATAGAATGCTGATCTATTCAGGAAGCATTTCCCAATGAAGCAAGTACAAATCCTACTTGATTAAAGAAGGTAAGAAAAGAAATATGCTGAGGACAATGACCTATTTGTCAGGTATCACATTTTGGCTTTCTGACACAGCATTGGACTAGCCACAAAGACTTACGAATGCAGGTCTAAGCATTCCTTTTCTCCACGTGGCTAAGGAACTCCCAGCAAAAGAGTGATGTTCCACTGAGGAAACACATCATTTTAAGAAATAAAAACACTTCTAAACATCACTAGATATTAGCTGTTACTTGCAGAACATTATAATACAGTGCTCTCTTAGTACCAAATTTAATTCAGCGTAAGAGGAAAGGTTAGTAGATAGGGATTCCCCTACATCTGGTAACCCTTCAACCCTTTCAATGTAATCATTCCCAACAAAGAAGCACAAAATCATAGAATCATGGAATGATTTAAGTTGGAAGGGACAGTAAAGATCATTCCGTTCCAGCCCCCCTGCCATGGGCAGGGACACCTCCCACCAGACCAGGCTGCTCAAGGCCCCATCCAAGCTGCCCTTGAACACTTCCAGGGATGGGGCAGCCACAGCTTCCCTGGGCAACCTGTGCCAATTCTTCACCACCCTCATTGTGAAGAATTTCCTCATTATGTCTAATCTAAATCTTCCCCTTTCCAATTCATAGCAATCTCCCCTGCTCCTTTCACTACAAGTCTTTGAAAACAGTCCCTCCCCAGCTTTCCTGTAGCTGCTTCAGGTACTGAAAGGTCGCTAGAAGGTCTCCTTGGAGCCTTCTCCAGGCTGAACAAACTCCAACTTTCTCAGCCTATCCTCGTAATATTAATCTGCAACAAAGTCTGAAATGGCACAATGTCAAGCATTCAGTAGGAACATTTTGCTAATTCTTCTTAGTATTTCTATATATAAAAAAAATCAATATATATTGTGACAGCAGGGTCTGTGTAGGTGGTAAGTAGGCTTACGGAGAAGATAAGCTTGTGCCTGAGTGGGCAAGGTATTCAAAAGTACTGAAAGTTCAAGTTGTCTGAGCTAATGAGTGACTAGATCATGCTGTTGTAGACAGTGGAGTAATTGATTATATAGGGGAAATTTTAAGAACTAATACCTTGTCATTGGGCCAACTACTGATGTTGTTCTTATGACCCCAACAGGCACAAAAGGCATTGAGCGTGAAGGGATGCTGAGGTTCCCCTGCCCGAGGAACAGGTTGGAGGGAAGCTGTCAAGGGGGGATGCTCAGCTACTGCTGCGCTCTCTCCCAATATGTGTCTTTCCTAAAAGGTTTAGAGGATGCAAAGATCAGCCCCAAACTTCCTATCAGTTTGGCAGCACAAACATTTAAAAGCTTAAACATTTTAACAAGCAGAACCATAGTAAATGAGGCTGGAAAGGATCCTGAGAAGCCATTTAGTTCATCCCTCGTTATTCAGAGCACATTAGGACTTCAAAGAGAAATCCTCCGTATTTAGTACTAACAGCACGCTTTGGGGAGGTGTTACCTAGTGGCTGACAATAGATAATAACTTGGTTTAAGTGGGTTGCATGTTGACCATAGTTGGGCTATGAGCAGAGCAGTCAGAAATAAGTTGGATCAACAGAGTACTCTGCGGTGAAAGGGAAAAATATTTAGGAGGGGGAAAACCCCTATACCAGAGAAGCCTGTGTTTTTGGATGATTTCACAAAAATAGTCTCAGTTTAATATGAAAAATTAATTGTTTGCTTCACTGGCATCTCTGCAAACTCTCAGCCTGAGAGCAAAGAACTAGCACTGGAAGATTCCTTCACGCATATGACTGCCAGAGGTAGAGACCTCACCAATTCTGCTAAAGAAACCTTTTGCTGTCACAGTACATCTGTACTTTAAAGTCATGTGATTGTTGACCATTTCTAGACTTTAGGGCTGACGGGCTCCATGATCATCACCTCCCCTACTTCCAACTTTCCAGTCTCAGTGCTTTGGTATCCCTACTGGCAGGCTGGGGCATTCTCTACAGCTCTTTCCTCTCCAAAAGGAAAAGAGTGTACATGACAGGCAGAGCTTGAGCTAGGACATGGCTGGGGAATACACCAGGCCCAAGGAGATGGATAGCCCAGTTTATATATATTTCCATTAGACCTATGGGGTTCTCCTCTGCATGTCACCTATCACAGGTGTTGATGGACATGTGGGATCTTGTGGAAAAAAAAGTCAAGTAAGAACTTAACTCTCAGATATTAAAGGCTCCACCTAAATATAAACTACCAGGACATTTGTGAACTCCATGTTAGCTTTTAAAAAAGAAATTTGTTTATTTTGCACGTCATAATTAGCTAGTGACTAAAGGGGAAAATACAAGAAGCAAAAAAAGGCAGATTTAAATTGGCGTTTCTTCATGCAGCCTTGTGGCTCCTGCTTTCCAATATGTTGAATGCTGACAGTTCCAAATACCAGAACATAAGATTTATTTGGATTATAAATAGATGTTGCCCTGTGCTTCAGTATCAGAAGCACTCTGTTGTGTAAACAGAAACCTATTGTGTTTTTTTCCTGCTTTTAAAGGTTGCTTGAAAGCTTCTACCCACCCTTTGCTGGCAGCCTTTTTTCACCTGTTGGGAGTTCAATGCCTCTCTCACATATCAACACCTCTGCAGCCTGCAGAGAGGCTTCACAGGAAGCTGTTAGAATGTCTCCTCTCATGCCCTTTCCTCTGCTCTCTCGGATGCTTTCCAGCTGGCCTCTCTACTCTGTTAGCTTTTAGCCACCCCAGTTTATTGAACATGTCTTGGTTTTGGCATTGTCCTGATTACTGTTATAACATATTCACATATTCTTCTCTGGAAAACTCTATTTGCTGCTAGCTCCAGTGTCTGTTATTTGTTTTACTCCCTCAAAAAAAAAAAAAGTTTTTTAAAAAAGAATAATCTTCTTAGCATTTTTAAACAAATAGGGGTTTTTATGTACGGATTATGCACTAAAACACCACCTAGTGTCTTTGCTGTTACATTTGCTAGAGTGTAAACGTTCAGCTGGTAAAACTGACCTGTTGCTCCTTTACCCTCTGCCCACTGCTCTTTGAAACATCTTTAGGTGATGCACTCCTCAAGGCACTCCACAACATGGGGCTTTACCACATCATGATCTTCTTCCCCAGTTAAGAACAGAACAGCTGCAGAAGAAGATGAGGTCCCTTTCTTGATGCTAGGAGTAGCTCTTGGCACTTTATTTTCTAACAAAAACTACAGAATCTGCTTCTCTAACCTCTAGAGAAGGCAGACAGGGTCTGTGCTCTCTGACACATGCCCCACCAACACAGCTTATCTGTTTGAGAACCTTGCTTCTGCCCATTGCTCCATCCTGCATGATCACCTCGGGTAGCACTTGGCTGTGACATATGGATACATCTACGTGCCTGCATGTGAGGCCAATATCTAAACTTCTGCAATGGCTCAGGAAGATCTAGTCAATAAACTCAGTGTTGCCTGAGGAGTTTGGCTATGCACCATCCCCAGGGCTTGGCTCAGCTGCTGACATTGGGCTCTAGAGCCATCCGAGTGCCTTGCAGTGCTTCAGCCCTCTCGTGGAGCTGCCAGCTACAGCCCAAGACCCATGTAGGCTGACACAGAATCACAGAATCACTAGGTTGGAAAAGACCCACAGGATCATCGAGTCCAACCATGACGCACCCGAGACACACCTCAGACCGTACCAGCTCTCTTAGGAGGCAGTGGGGAGCCCCCTGTTTGAGTGCCACAGGGATCCTGCTATGCCCCCCAGCTGCTGTAACACGAGCGTATGAGTCTCCTGCAGGCCTTCTGTTGCATTTGCCAGCCCCAAGAAAATGGTTCAAACGTAGCTGGGCAACCAGCTGGACTGAGTACTTATTCCCATCATCTCCAGTACTTTCGGCACCCAAGTCTTCTGCTTGTGTCAAGCTCTGTAGTCTGCTCATGTATGTACCTATTTACTGGGGACCAGAATGAGACCAGTAAATGTGCCTGATGTTAATCAAAAGATGATTAGGTGGTAGTGATTTCCAGCTATCACCCGTCTGCTTTTGGATCTTAGGCCTGAACAGAGGTAAAGGTTGTGACAGAGGTTCCTGCCTAACTCTGTGGAATACATTATATGCAGCTTTTACTGCCTAACCATGCAGTTTATGCCTCTCCCGCACCACTACCAAGTTTTGTTAATTCATAGAATCATAGAATAGTTTGGGTTGGAAAGGACCTTAAAGATCATCCAGTTCCAACCCCCCTGCCATGGGCAGGGACACCTCCCACCAGCCCAGGCTGCGCAAAGCATTGTCCAACCTGGCCTTGAACACCTCCAGGGATGGGGCAGCCACAGCTTCCCTGGGCAACCTGTGCCAGTGCCTCACCACTCTCACAGTGAAGAAATTCCTCATTATGTCTAGTTCCTTTCACAAACTGTGTTTACAGGCCATAATTAATTAAACTGGAGTAACCAAAAGTGGTGATTCCCCTCTTCTTTTCCCAGAAATCTGGCCATATGTTTGAGTACTATTTCCAGAAATAATAAAACCCTTTCTTGTTGTTGTTATTGTAAGATTTTTTTTCCTATTTTATGATTTTAATAGAAGATAATTTCTTGGTATTGCTAGTCTTAAAAAAATCAGGCTATTTATGTAAAGGCCTGAGTATGGATTCAGGAGTCTAATTCAGGCACTCATTTCTGAAAACCTCAGCCAAAGGGACAAGGTGTACTGACCACCCAGCTCCGGCTCTGTGGCACAGTGGTCCCACTGCAAAGCTCCACACAGAGCACGTATTAGCACACCGCACTATATTTAGCAAAATGTGCCCTACTGCTCCTAAAGATGACTGAATAAACCTTGATAACAAAGTTGGCCTGGCTCCTTTGGGACTTGTAACTTCCCACTGAGCAATAGAGATCATTAAAATGTTTTAATTATGTAATTCCCTTTTGCATAGTGTAACAGTAGATAAGATTGCATGTGTGTGTCAGCCTTTCTATTATAAACTTCAGGTCCCAGGGCATTAGTCATCCAGAGCAAGTGCTAATGTTGAAACGAAACAATGTGGAACCATTTTGATAATGAATAGACGTATATAACTCAATTAGTTTAAGAACACATTTGTAGCTTAAAGGGCTTGAAAGGGTCATTGGGCACTGGCAGAGGCTGCCCAGGGAGGTGGTTGATTCACCTTCCCTGGAGGTGTTTAAGGCACGGGTGGACGAGGTGCTGAGGGACATGGTTTAGTGATTGATAGGAATGGTTGGACTTGATGATCCAGTGGGTCTCTTCCAACCTGGTTATTCTATGATTCTATGATTCTATGAATGACAAGTTACTCTTTGCACCCCTGCAAGAACCAAAGCTGCTCACAGTTACTGGGAATAAATTGATTCAACAGATGAGAGCAGCACTGAATCTCTCCCTCTCCCTTATATTCCAAAAAGCATCTCTGAATATCTATCCATAACATTATGGTCACATTGATGAGAATGATATCAGGAAATTTGCATACAAAAGACAAAGTACCGACAGTTTCACCGATGAAAATGCCAAAGCTGCATAAACCAATAAAATACTGGAGAAAGAGAAGAAAGAAAATTACATGCTGAAATCAGAGAGATGAAAGCAAAGATTCTTACCTTTCAAGAAGTTCAGACTGCTAGATTGCGAACTATAAAAAAGAAACATATCCAAAAAAGTACACATTCATCCCTGTTTAGTAGTTTTCTCTAGATGTAGCAGGCAATATTCAATGGGAGTAAATATTTTGTGAGCTGAACAGACTGTATACAGATACTGGTGTTCCCTGTGGACATAAAACCAGGTCTGCCTGAGGACTCAGTGGGTAACACCCTTCTTTCACATACCTCCCCAGCCCCTGAGAGTGAATTTTGCTTGCCACACCATTTTTAAACAAGAATCCAGGGTAAATAGCTTTCTTTAGCAGGACGTATCTTTTTGAGGAAGTAGATAAAAGTGTGCTTTATGTGTGCATGTGTTTTGGGGAGGCCTGTGATTGGTCAGTCTAATAGAAAACCTGTGAATAATAAGAGCATATCTTGGGAAATATTGAGACAAGACCAAAGCATATGTCGGAGACTGTATGCACTGCCTACCAAGTTTGAAGGCTTGAATGCTCACGTTCAGAAAAAGAGTTCAGTACAGGCAAGAGATTCTTCTCAGACCATGTTTCTGGACAAGCCATCTTTTTTACAGCAGAATTGACTGAGTACTGAGAAAAATAAGTGGAAAAGCTCAGGCAAGTTAGACTAGAAAAGGCGGTGTTATTATTAAAAGGAACTTCTTCTAAAAAATAATCGCACAAGCATGCACATGAAAAGATATGTTGGCTCTGACTTACTCATCACCTAAATACCTTATTTAGGGTCAAGTCAGGTTGATCAGATTAATTTTGTCTTTGAAAGTCTGATTCAGTCTAGCAACTATGAAGGTCACCCTCCAGCTCTTTGATATGTAACAGAATTGGGAAAGAACAGGAGAGTAAGGCAGGACAGCTTAATATGAAAGATGCCAAAAAAAAACATGCTTTCTCACAGTTCAAAGCAGCAGTAGCCAAGGTGAGCAATGTTAGGAAACTTGTATTTTTACTCTGCTCCTTGGGAAAATTAAAATAAGTACAGATAAGATGACACAGTTAAGAGATCTCTCTGGCGCTGCGTTTTTACTTCTGAGTGTTTCTGGACTTTTTTTCATGTTCTCTTTGTGATATTGTACATTATTAGTCCCAACCTTTACTTGGGAAATGTTTGTGTGTGTCAAGCTAATCGGATCTACAAGTATGTTCAGCAGCCAAGAAAATGTAGCCCAGGGCACAGTTCTAAAAGTAGGTAGTTCTGAGCTACCTTCCCAGCAAAGAAAGTAAAACATGGTCCGTACACCTGGGGCCTCAGAAAGGATTGCATAACCTAGAACTGCAATCATTATGTTTTAGTTCTCATCTGTTTCATCTGTCTGACTATTATTCAACTGGTCACTTCTCTTGCAGTGACAAGAACAATATTTTTCATTCTGCCAAAGGTGGCACAGTAAGCTTTCTTTGTTAACCTTGAAAGCTTATAAGTTTAAAAAGTTAAATAATGAAAAATAAGAGTGGCAAGGGAAGCGGAAGAGATGGAATACTCATTGTCCATATAGCAGAAAATGTCTTCTGTATTTTTGGGATGACATTTTGAGCAATCCAGTTCAGTGGAAGCCAGGACAGCATTTCCATGTCCTCAGCACCAAGAGGCTTTCCCATCCTTTAAGGTAAAATATTAAAAAATCATAGTGAACATTTCTAACGACGATAACTGGAAAAATAGTGTATATGAACCTGAAACAGAAAATGAAGGTTACATGAACATGAACTCTCTTTTCAGAAGAGTTATCATGTCTATTGCCTAAATACAAATAAAAAATAGGAATGCAGTAAAGTAGTTTATGTACATCAATGTAACACTTAACTCCAAAAAATACTGATTCAAGGGTAGTAATTAAGCACTACAGTAATAGAATCAGGGGAAAAAAAGCACATAATTGGAGTACATCAACTGCTAGGAATCTAAGATTTCATATTACTGATAACTTTTTTTAAAATTTATTACTTCTCACATTTACAAGGACTAATGGAAGTTACTTATTTTAAATTTCTTTTACTCATAAAATACCCATAGGGACATTGAAGGCAAAATCTTTAGATATTTCAAAAAACTTCCCATTAATTTTAGCCATAGTTTGTATCTCTCTCTTGCATTTTCCTAGGGAAAGGCAGTATAGGCACCAGCTTGTGATGTGGACACGCCTGCAACAAATAACATTTCTAGACTGAACAGGGGGTGGGAGTTTCCCTGTTGGTTGTATAATGCAGTCTCAGAAAACGGTGCTGAGCAGCCGACCTTGGGTCTTGTTTGGTCAGCTGCTCGGCAGCAGGAAAAAAAAGATCCCAGTAGTGCAGGCAGCCCCATGGCTTGTGCACGCCACCGCGTGAGCGCTCAGCAGCAGAACAGTGCAGCTCTGGCAGGAGAACCACGCTCCTGCCTGCCTCCCACTGCAGGCTCCAGCGACACGTCTTGGAGTTACTAAACCTATTCTGCCAGAACAAATTTTTGTCATCAGAAGCTACACTTGAATCACATGTCAAGGCTCTGTCTGTAAATACCGATCACTTTACAGGATGATCTTTTTCCTAGCTTGCATTAACCCCAGGGCTGCTGCTGTTTCTGAGACAGAAGACTCCGAGATGCACTTGACTTCAACAAGAACAGTGGCACGTTCTGCTTCAGTTGCAGAGAAATGCATATTTTCTGCCTAGCTCATGATAGGATTTTAATTCAGACTATTTAAACAATTGTCCTTCTTTCAATATTCTTCATCATTCCTGTGGGTGGGGAAGGATATGGGCTTTTTAAATATTTTGGTCCTTCCTTATGCTGCTTTCTAGATGCCCACCACTTGGTAATAACCTGAAGCACGTGGTAGCATCAGAAGCCTTACCAGTGTCGCAGACTGATGCCCTCACATCCAGTGAACATTGATGCCTTCAAGGAAGAGAAACCTTGCGGCACAGAACTGTGCCGCAAGGTTTCTCTTCCTTGAAGGCATCAATGTTCATTTCAAGATAAGCTCTACCCCATTTCCCAAACTTTCTTCTGAGACATCCAGCCAGGTGGTTTTCACTTTTCTAGTCATGCAGTTGGTCAAACCCACCTACACAGAGTTCATCCAGGGGCATTTCCCTACTCCCCTGTTTTTAAAGATATTTGGTTTTACTAGAAAGTTCCAAGTATACTGGCCCTTCCCTTCCAGTTTGCCTCAAGTTTAACAATCATACTCTGGTTCTCCAGGACAGCAATGAAAAATTCTAAACAATGTTAATCCACAAGACACTTAAAATAGTACTGCAGCGGGAAGCTAGATTTTTGTGCTTGTTTGCACATTTTGGAAAACCCACTGTTTCCTTGAGAAAAGAAACAAAAGGATTATTTTGATGGATTTTTTTTTCTTTTTTTAGAAACTCTGTTACAGAGTCAACACCAGACTTTCAGCATAATAACCCACAACTGACAACTTGTCAGGAAGGCTACAAAAGTACAAATTGTGTTAGAAACACAAAACCTAACTTGGGACACACTGGTTCCCAGAGATGTTCTTCCCCAGTAACTGCAATAGTCAAGTTAGTAAGAGGCATCAGCATGGTTTACAAGTGATTCTTATATTCGTAAACTTAAAGATGCTTCCTGGAAGCAGTTTTCATAGTGCAGGCATTTCAACTGACACCAGTAGCTATTTCAGATATAAAGCTGTTCCTAAACACACAAAAGCAACTAACAGTTATTACTGGGTGTCTCTGCCCAAATCTAAACCACAATCAAATTTTTCTCTCCTCCAAGACAATGACGGATCTGCAGCTGCTTTTATGACTGTGTCATAGCAAGCTGATAAACACCACCTCAACCACTGAAAAAGGAGGACTTTGGAAAGAATCATAATCAAACCATTAGCTTTATCAGCCATTTGTTGTGTCTCTGCATATGCAGAGAACTGTCATACAGCTCTGCAAGTATGAGGTGAGCACTCCTCAACAATGTTATTGCTGAAAGACATAACCTAATGCACACAGTTCAAATTGCTGCCAGAAAGTTTGTAGTGATCCAGTAAAAATTACATTGGAGTGGAGTTGACAGCTCTCCCAGAAACCCTAGCATTGACTGAGCTTTAGAAACAGCAGCTACTTGTCAGTCCCTGACACAAAGGAGCAGCAGCAACTTAAAATTCAGCTGTGCCTACAGCTGTGAGAGATCTTAACAAAAGACATTGAAAGAAACCTGCCTTCCCCTTTAAGTTTCTAAAATTCATGGTCAGCTGGGTGGAATTAGTCAAAAACAACTGTGGCTTTCTTTAGAGCTGCTAACAACCACGCTTTAAACATGTGTATTCCTGTATCCCAGAAAAAGAAAGCCACTCTGTTCAGAAAAAGGACAGGGAAACCTTGGAGCAGGTTGCACAGAGGCTGTAGAACCTTTATCCTTGGAGATACTCCTCTGGTTAAGGCTCTGGGCAGCCCAATTCAAATTATGCTACAACTGTTTGAAACGTGATCCGCTGGACTTGGTGTGTACTTATGAAATAGATCTGATCCTACCCTATAGATATAGGTCAGTTCCTATTCTCAAACTACAGAAGAGTAAACTTCATAGAGGCAGGAGGCAGGCTCTGTAAGCATTTAGTTTCTCCTCGAAGTTAGAGTGGTCTGGAGAAATTCTTCCAAAAGAGCATTAAAAACTCACAAAAACTATTAATAGGGATTGGAAGCTTTTATAAGCACTGCCTTCAATATCTTCAGTATTTCTGGCTTAATAGGGCCCAGTTCAGACTAGACCAAATTAGCAGTCAACAGCTGGAGTATCCATCTAGTCAAGTCACTGTAAACCTTTCTTCAGTCAGGAGAGAAATTCTAGCACTGCACTAGTACAGTCAGTATTAACACTTTATGTGGCCCCTCTTCCACTATACTGTTTGCTCTAGGACACCTTCAAATTCTAAAAAAACCCTCTTTTTTCTTATTTTAAGCTAAAGAACTGATTGTTTTATTTACCCTAACAACTGAGAATGCACTGGCTTTTGCCACCTGAAACATGAGGCAATGTTGGAGGATTACCAAGTCTTAATCATGATTGACATATACATGTTGATTTCATGGGCAGCAAGATAAATATACGCTCACTTGCTAATTGTATTTGCATGCTTAGAAATCTTCAGTCTTTTCAGGAAATACAATGTTCCATTCAGCTGTAACAGAGAAAAGTCATTAAAATAAAAAATTTATTAAAGTGCCAAGTTCAACTGAGATTGCTAAGCTGCAAAGGTCAGTGTTATCACCTCCACGTATTATAGTAAAAGCTGTTACCTTTGAACAGTGATCAGGAATTGAATTCCTCTATTTCTAGATGTATTACAGTCAACTTCCAGCAGTTGACAGCAAAGATACAGCATAATCATCAAGTCCTCAACATTCATTTCCACACAGGTTTAATCTAATCCTAAGAATTTATTGTAAATTAATTTGCTCCACTAAATCAAGGAGAGGAAATTCCTCTAACAATGACAAGATGTCACTATCTCATGGGATTCAGGGCATTTAACTCACCTTCAAAACACTAACATAAACCAATCAGATACAAAGAAGAGAGATTCACAGTTCAAAGATCTGCATATTGACCAACTCGGTGTATAATTACTGGAAGTAAAAAGCACTCTAAACGTAGCACAACATGATACAGTCCAGACCAGAACACAATGTAAGAACTGCTTTATTGATTGCAGTTAACACATTACGTTTAAATTACCATTTCAAACATTAAGCCAACTGCTTATAGCAAGTATAAGCTGCCATCGTAGCCACACGGAATTGGACGAAGAGATGGTAGTCACTGAGGTATCCTGAATTGGAATCAATTCTGCTTCTTGGGCAGTGAAGCACCAACCAGATAATAAACAGCATAGGCTGTTCCTGAATTAAGAGAGAGAAAAGATACTTTCAGAATGATAAACACAATTTCTCTCAAGTCAGCTTTCCCTTCCCAGTTTGTTCCAGAAGGAATACTGATGATAAGCAATTGCATTTCAGACACAGCACATTTCCACAGCCACATCTCAAAGATTTTTTTTTGACAATTCATGCTTTAGCAGAAAAAAATCCTTAAATAGCTCTCCAAAGAGAGTATAAAAATAAAGAAAAGCGGGGAGGGGAAACATGAGAGGCATATTTCTGGAGCCTACACGGATGACCATAAAGTAATGGCTACTCATTCTTACAAAGTAACTGAACCGAAAACCCATTAGGTCAATATAGTTAAGTTAAAGGCTATTACAAAACCATGCAACAAGCAACATAAAGGTTAAATATAGGCAGCACAATAAAAGTTTGGATATATTCTGCTATTTTGCACAGCATATGAAGATACCAAGTACCACGTAGCGCTAAAAACAGTAATGCCACTGAGAAAACTGATATACACATCTGCTACAAATACATTTACTCCTTTTCAGAATAAGCTTTCTAAGTAGTTAGAGAAAGCTAGAACATCATACAGGAATTCTGAAGGAGTATTCAACCTAAAGTACTACTAGTTAGGAAAAAAAGTATTTGAAAAGCTAAACTCAAGAAAACACAAATACATATATAGTAAGTTAGATTCTTTCCCCTCTCTACCTGCATTTTGCATGTTCTAAAGAACAGACTGCATAACTAATTTACAGAGGAAATGCCAGTCATGTTTAGATTGTATCAAAGAAAAAGTACCTGAATATTAACATGTTGCAAACTGTACCAAAGCATAAACGGTTTAGTATTAGCCTTACCAAAAACTGAAAGACCCACGGTGACTCTATACAACAAAGCATCCATTACACCACCTTTAAGATACACTGGGAGGCCATTATCTTCCTAATGGAAACAAGTGACAAAAAGAAATTATTTAAATACAGTTCTTGCAATACTGTGTTAATATAACCAGAATTACACAAGACAAGAAGGACTTCCTCAAATTATCTTTCCATCTTCTAAAAGACACTGAACTTTATTGAGATTCGCCTTTGCCTTTCAAGCTTTTATTCCAGTATCAGGTGATCCCTCACTAGGGAACTATCATAAATGATATGCACATTCATTTCTAAAGCAGTGATGCCAGATGCCTAAACATTTCTGACACCACCTACCAGCCCCCTCAGGCGCACAGGATGTGATCACCAGCCCTAGAAACCTCCCATCGGTCTCCAGCACAGTCACTCTCTGCTACAGGGAATGGCAAGAGGAGAAGCCTCTACTCTTACCTGGTGTCATACAGGAGACTGTTCTGCTCCACCTGGAGTAAAACTCATAGACACCAGATCTTTACCCTTCTCAGCAAGTTCACGCTGCTCTGGAATTCAAGCTAACCTCCAGTGCTGGTGACCCGCGACTCAGCCCGGCGTAACTTACTGTCCCACAAGTAAGGAACAGGAGGAGGAAGAAATGCACCTAGAAATCTCTGCCAGCAGAAACAGGACCTCTGACCTCACCCACTACCAACATCCTGCTTCCCCCTGGCTTGCAATGAACACTGTGCTCCCTTGGGCAGTGTTCCAAATAGACTGGCTTTCTCTTTCAGGCTAAAGGAAAGCAATAAGACACAAAAAGTATTAAACTGGGGGCTTCCAATGCACTTTTTCCTTCCCATGCCGCTGAAGCCCAGACTATTCGATCCTCGATATGAAGCTACTGCTCCTGGTTATAGCTCACAGTGGGAGTATGCTCTTGAGTATCCACTGGCTTGGCATTTGAAGAACCACTAGTTCTCACTCGGTGGCCCTATTAACCAGGAAGAGATTAATTCAGAAACGATTATTTTTAAAGATTCAATAGTTATTTAGGTGTGAACCTAATCTCTTAAGACCTTTACTGTTTTCATAACTGAGAAGTACAATAATACCACAACTGTCATTAAGAATTCTGCAGCTCATCTATGAGTTCTAAGTATAGCTGTAAGACTGCAAATTTAAGTTTTCACTGTGATTCTGTCCTCTCTCTTGCTTTCTTCACCTCTACTTGTTCTTAGGACATATTCCCCCACCTCATCCCATTTCACAGTACTTTATCTTTGCATAGTGCCTACAACTAATAAGAAACTCAGGTACGAATCATTTCACAGGGTAAAAAACCCTAAAGAGTCAGCAAGTCAAGTATACAAATACTCTTAATCTCTGTAGAAAGTAACTGCTGATTTCAAACACTGCAGTCATGCAACTGTTTTGAAGAGGTCACCTCAGATGTAAAGTGTATGCAGTTATTATCTACTCAAACCTTGTTATTCCACTAACATTGTTCTACTATAAGAGCTCACTCAATACCTGAAAAAGCTTCTGCTTCTCAGGAACTCTATTTTGCATCTGCCTGCGTGAAGCAGTGCTTATGGTCCTCTGGGAAATCTGGCGAAGACTCTGAAATGAAAGATAAACAGCTTTTTAAAAAACAGTGAAAGTTTTCAGCTACATCCACAATGTGCAGAAATAGTTTATTTTTAAAAAGACAGAAGCGGAAGGGACAGGAAGACAAGACAGTCTTTAAAACAAACAAACAAAACTTCCCTAAAATCAGTTTTGAATTCAATCTTTCAACAGACTACATAAAGGACTGATTGACTGGTTACCTAAAAAGGAAAGACTTAGGAAAATTACATCCAGTAAGATACAAGAGATTTATGGATCCATACCACAACCTTGTAGAATCACAGAATCGTTTAGGTTGGAAAAGACCTTTAAGATCAGCAAGTCCAACCCTAAACTGAACCACTAAACCATGTCCCTAAGCACCACATCTACCCATCTTTTAAATACCTCCAGGCATGGTGACTCAACCAAAGCCCTGGGCAGCCCATTCCAATACTTTCAGGGAAAGAAAATTTTCCAATATCTAGTCTAAAGCTTCCCTGGTACAACCTGAGACCATTTCCCTTCATCCTGTCACTTGCTGCTTGGGGGAAGAGACCAGCGCTTGCCTCACTACAACCTCCTTTCAGGTAGTTGTAAAAGAGCAACGAGCTCTCCCCTCAGCCTCCTCTTCTCCAGACTAAACAGCCCCAGGTCCCTTAGAATGAGCATCCTTTTAGGGGAACTCTCAACCTCAGCCCCTTAGGTCTTGGGTTTAGGCACCATTTCCTGTGTCTGACCTTAGCAATGGGGACAATAAGACAAATGTGTTTCCACACACAAGAATCTTCTGTCATAGCTGCAGTTCACCTGCTAGGCACCAGCACAGGAGCTCACCTTCACAGAGCTGAAGAAGCACACACACACACACCCCGCCCCGAGTTTAAAGCCATGCTGCTGCGTCCTAAGTTAAAATCTGTTTCCAAAGTCAGATGATCACCCACCCTAAGCTGACAGACCATATCATTTATCTCCCTATAAACAGACTAAGTGCACTCCAGACTCACTGACTCAAGTCACACCCCTTCAAGCACCAAATACTCATCACCAGGTAAAGCGAGTGGGCCAGGACCCAGAATGTAACACCTCCCCTGTCCCCATCCCCAGCAACAACTTCAGCAGCACCCGGCATCAGTGCCGCTGGCAGGGAAGTGATCAGATGGCTAAGTCCCACTGCCCAGGCAGGTACCCCAGTGGGCAGTGACAACACACACACCCCCCCCACACACACATAACCTACATCCACATCCTCTCACTCCCACCGCCACTTTACCCCCACATACTCGCTCTACACACACACCCCATTACCCACATCATAGAATAGTTTGGGTTGGAAGGGAACTTAAAGATCATCCAGTTCCACCCCTGCCATGGGCAGGGACACCTCCCACCAGCCCAGGCTGCTCAAGGCCCCATCCAGCCTGGCCTCGAACACCTCCAGGGATGGGGCAGCCACAGCTTCCCTGGGCAACCTGTGCCAGCGCCTCACCACCCTCAGTGTGAAGAATTTCTTCTTCATGGCCTAAAAATTCTTCCTTAAGTCTAGTTTAAATCCTCCCCTCTCCAGTTTATCCCCATTGTCCCTAGTCCTACCACTACAAGCGTTTGTGAACAGTCCCTCCCCAACTACAGTCTTGTAGCCCCTTTCAGGTACTGGAAGGTCACTATAAGGTCTCCTCAGAGCCTTCTCTTCTCCAGGCTGAACAACCTCAACTCTCTCAGCCTGTCCGCACAGCAGAGCTGCTCCAGCCCTCCGATCATGTCTGTAGCCCTCCTCTGGACCCGTTCCAACAGTTCAGTCCCCTTATGTCGAGGATTCCAGAACTGGACGCAATGCTCCACATAAGGTCTCACAAAAGAGGAAGAGAAGGGCAGAATCACCTTCCCCGACCTGCCACCCGTCAAATCCGTATCTCTCCAGTTTAGAGAGAAGGATGTTGTGGGGGATCGTGTCCAAGGATTTACAGAAGCCCAGATAGATCACATCCGTCGATTTACCTGTGTCCACTGCTGTGGTTACCCCATCATAGAAAGCCACTAAGTTGGTCATACAGGATTTTTTAATCACCTCCATGTCCACCTCCACCGCCTCCCCCTCGCCTGCGCACACCCACGCAATCCACAGCCCCACATGACCCCAACACCGGCCCCGCCGCCTCACCAGCAGGTTCCGCCACATCGCGGTTCTTGGTCCCGTCACCTCCCGCCGGCAGCAAGGGCAGCGGAAGCGGAAGCAGCTCCGCCCGTCGATGGTACCGGAACCATAGAGACAGGCGGAGGGGAGAGGTGGGGAGCGGACCCAGAGCGCAGCCGCAGAGCCCAGAGCGCCGCCGAGCGACAGTCCTCCAGGCGGGGTGGTGGGACGAGGGGAAGGGGCAGGGAGGCGGGGCGGGGGGCAAGATCATTGAATCATAGGATGGTTTAGGGTGGAAGAGGCCTTAAAGCCCATCCAGTTCCAACCCCCTGCCGTGGGCAAGGACAGCCCACTAGATCAGGCTGCCCACAGCCACATCCAACCTGGCCTTGGACACCTCCAGGGATGGGGCAGCCACAGCTTCCCTGGGTAAGAAATTCCTCCTTATGTCCAGTCTAAATCTTACCCCCTCCAATGTAAAGCCATTCCCCCTCGTCTTATCACTCCACGCTCTTGTAAAAAGTCTCTCCCTAGCTTTCCTGTAGCCCCTTCAGGTACTGGAAGGTCACTATAAGGTCTCCTCGAAGCCTTCTCTAGGCTGAACAACCCCAACTCTCTCAACCTTGACGATACTGAGGGGGGCGGGGGGCGATTGGGAAGAGGGGTACGACTGGGATGAGGAAGGTGGGACTGAAGAAGCTGAAGGAGCTACAGGAAAGCTGGGGAGGGACTGTTTACAAGGGCATGGAGTGATAGGATGAGGGGTGGGGAGTGGCTTTAAACTGGAAACGAGAAGATTTAAATTGGACATTAGGAAGAAATCCTTCACGCTGAGGGTGGTGAGGCACTGGCACAGGTTGCCCAGGGAAGCTGTGGCTGCCCCATCCCTGGAGGTGTTAAAGGCCAGGTTGGATGGGACCATGAGCAGCCTTGTCTGCTGGGAGGTGTCCCTGCCCATGGCAGGGGTGGTTGGAACTATATGGGCCGTAAGGACCCTTTCAAGCCAACCCATTCTATGATTCTGCGAGCCCTTTAACACCAAAAGCAGGATAAGGAGGGTGAGGTGGGAACAGTAACGTGTCTGGCAGCGAGAAGCACGGAGCAGTAAATGGAGGCTCCTCAGCGTGGATTCGACCAGGAGGTATCGATGTTCCTCCACACTGTACAGCACAGACCAGGGAAATGTTGCCGGGGGATGCTGTGGCTGCCAACCCTGCCTACAAATCCATGAAAGAAATATCCCTCTGAGCTGCTACAGACAGCTTTTACAATCACCTTTTGTTAAAAAGCTTTAGACCTGCAGAAGGCTGGAAGCACAGCCAAGGGAGTCCCACCATGGGCTGCTTCAGTTTGTACAGATCCCTTTGTGGGTGGCCATCGATGCTGGTGGCCATCGATGGAGGCAGGATGCTGAGCTAGACAGAGCCTGGGCCTGTCCCAGCTGGGTGGGTCCAACACCCTTTGGGACAGATGTGACGTCCCTTCTTGAGCCACTATGCACAGAAAAAGCAAAACTAAAAGAGATACTTTCCTGCCGTTTCATTAGCAGCAGGGATACTGAGCACTCTGCACATGAAAAAAGGAAGCCCAACCTCAATTCCATGTTATAATAGATAATTACATATCACTCAGACAGTGAAGTAATGTCAGATTTATATGAAATGCAAGCCTACTAGATTGTAAAGCAAGAATCTATTTGCCCTTGGAGAAGGTGCTCCAAGTACCCTGTGATTTCTCTGCATTGCAGATCTAGCCCCATAATTGCATTTTCTTGTGTTTCAACCTGACACTGAAATACACTGCTGTCAGGAAGAGCTTCCTGGCTTTGCTGCAGTTGCAGTGCACTATTTTTTGGCAATACACTGCTTTTGCACTGGTGCTACACCTCAAGATGAATAATGCGTGTCAAACGCAGCAAATTAGTGCTTAATCTCATATGGAGATAACAAGGTTCAAATCTCAAAACACAGCACTTCTCAGTCTGATGAGGTGCCCCAGAAAGACACTGAAAACACAAAGATGAAGAAGTATTTATAGGTAAGGTCTTAGCTGAGTAGAATTTTAAAAATACCATTTAGAAAGCACGGTCATAGAGAAATATATTGTGTTCTATCAAAGGAGGATTGGATGTACTATTTAACAAATAGTTTTCAAACACTCAAGCAGCGCCATTATAGACTAAAACTTAGACTACATTAATAGGGATGCAAGATAGATTTCCATTCATTCCTCTTGCAATCTTTCATCTTATGAATACATATAATATTTGTGTTCTTATTTTTATATATTTAGTTGCATTTCGATACTGTCAAAAGGATGATAACCCCCAGAGAAGTTATTACTGTTTAATTATGTTGTGTGGACCATTTCCTGATGTGTCTGAATCTAAGCTTCAGTGCTATTGTCTGTCAAAATACACTTTTCAACAAAAAGGCCATACTTAAAGCCTGGCATTGATACCTGGTTATGTACCAATTAAAGCTACAAGACGACTGCTCAGAGCAAGCGTAGCTCCTGTCTTCAGTATTGACTCATTTATGAATATGTGAAAACTTGAATGGAAGAGACATGGCAACCTGCCACCTGACGGGGGGGATATTTCACTAGAAATAAACTCAGACTGCTTTTTCCTAACAATGTTTTGGGGTTTTTTGAGCCAGAATGAAAACAGGGTTGTTACAGAATCACAGAATCATTTAGGTTGGAAAAAAAGCCTTTAAGATCATCAAATCCACGCATAAACCTAATGCTGTAAAGTCCACCACTAAACCATTTCCCTATGCTAATAAGCATTCACAACAAATAAAAGGTTTTAACTCTTAAACCAATAATAGAAAAATGTGTAAACTCTGCTAAAGAGATCACACAAACAGCAGAGGTAACATTTAACCCAGCTGTGGAAGGGGAATCTCCTGGTATAGGACAGCTGAAAATTGCAATTTTTTAAACCTCCTCCTGAGTCTCGCCTGCCCACTGGTTCAATTATTTTTCATTATTTACTCAGTTAGAAGCTACATTGTGTACAAAGAAAGAATTCTTTTAGTACTGTGTTCTCTTATTACAAGCATTTTCCAAGTTACTTTGAGTTCTACAATACACTAAAACTCCATTAAAGAACTTGCTGACATAATGAAGTTTTGTTCCACAGTTTACAAGCACCTGTCATGAAGCACACACTAACTTCAGCCACATTAACTCCAGATCTCAGCAGGCAAGCCTGGAGACAATCACATTTTCATTTTTTCCAAGAATATCACCGCTCTATCTTTCCCATTTTCCTAACAAAGTTAACTAGGTCATTAATTACATTCCTGGCCCTCTCAAACTACTTAAAGCATCTCAACATTTTATTTTGCAAAATTTGAGTGCAATCCACTCACTCAGGTGCAAAATCAATTCAACTCGTACATAACTGGTATTCAGTTTGCTCGAATTGTTCCTTGTATGCCCATCTTTATCTGAAATCAGGGTCCAGCAAGAAAGAACTTCACTGACCTTCTTTCAGTTTGTTGCTTTTTTTTTTAAACTTCCTATCCTTCGTTAATTATTGGCTTATGCTTTTATTCCTCTTTATTTCATTCCCAACAGGGAATGAGAAAGATAATTTTCCAACTTCTGATTTTCTCACAGCAGTTGGTATAACTCAGGTGATGGACAGCATTACTTTATTTTCAAACACAGATTGAGCACACGTTTGAAATGAGACACTTAGAAGAAAGCAGTTTCTTATGTGAGATTCAGGTCATATAAAGACCTGCTAATTCCTATCAGAATTAATGGACTTCAGGCTTAATTGAAACAGTCAAATATGATTAGACTTTACATTTAGACATAGAAGGCTATTGCCTTCAATAGCATAGAATGCTATTGCGATCAGAACAGATTCCATGAGCTAGAAAGCAATGTATTTTTACATGAAAATACTTCTGCTAATCTGAGGGAAACACAGTACTACTACTACAACTACAAAACCAACCCCTTATATTTGCAACTGGGCTTTCACACTGCTAGAAGCAGCCTCTTCCATAAAGTGGCCACATCGCTAAGAGAGCAGGAATTGCTTCACCTTTCTTTTTTTCCTTGTACTTTGAAAGTGAGAATTTGAGGCAGGCTGTTCAATACGGACAGATATTCCACATGTGTAACATTTCAGGCTGTTGGGTTTGTTTGCGTTTGGGGGTTTTCTTGTGGTCGTTTGTTTGTTGTTCATTTTTCTTAACTCACTGACCAGGTCAGTGCAAAACCTCCACGAACCTGGCTTGATTTTAAGACTTGATGTCACAGACCTTCCTGAAGGCCTGTGTGTTGTTGCCCTTCTCATTTCTAACTCTTCATAGTGACTTTGTTCAGTTACAGGGAACACAAATACCAAACATCCATAAAAAAAAAACTTACATAGTACAAAGGGTCAATCACAAATGTTCAGTTCGGAAACCATATTCTTGTCATGGGAACTTTGAAAATCAGAATCATTTGCAGTGTTTCAAGGTTCCTCTGCGGTTACACCTTGTTGTCTTTGGCAGTTCCATCACATAAGTAACATTTAAGTGACTGTAGGTACATTCTGCTTTACACTTAGTGACATTTTTCCACTGGACTTACTTCAACTCAGTCTTGGACTTTTTTTTCTGTCTACAGACACTATAACCCTTATTTTCCACTGCAAATAGGGCTTCTGAGAGAATGGTGCAGCCAGTTACGCCTCCTGCAAATCCAATCCAAATATCAACCACATTCATTGCTCTAATTGACAGATTCAGGTAGATAAATATACTTGCAGACGTTACTTGACACTAGACTGTCATGGCTTTTCCTCCCATGAAGATTTCTGTTAAAAGAAAAGTCTTACAAATATTAAACCTTGAAGAATGCAATTAAAACAAAACTATGCTCCTGACAACCTAGTTTGAGTACCAGTGTGACCTTGGGAAGCAAAGGCTGTGAAGGACCCTTCACATTCCAGCTATAAGCTGGAAACTCTTCCCTCTGACTCAAAGCACAACTGACAGCTTCTCAAAGAGCTTGACAGTTCAGATATCTGAGGGGACAATCTGCTTTGTGACAGGGACGTAATCCAAAGGAAGGTGGTTTCATGCAAGAGAATTTGTTCTGCTCTTGCGTAAGACAGGGACAAATCCTACTTTCTCAAGCTACTCTCTCCAGGGAAGATTAATTTCTAAGCAGACCTCTGTAAAAGCCACAGCCTCCAGAAAGCTTATGATCTCTCATGTTGGGCTTGGCCTCACTTGGGTATAACTTGGAAAGCACCAAACCAGCATTTAGAAAGCAAAGGCTTTTTAATTTGTGTTTCTGAACTCTGGTAGCAAATACCTCTGAAGGATGCCACTGGAGAACAAGGTCACAGGTGGTCACATTCAAATACAACACACGTCACTGAACACCAGGACAGAAGCACTGACCTGAGAAGTTTCAGACACTGATGCCATGGTTTTATCTTTGAACACGTGACATATGGGCAGCTTCTAAGAAATACAAAATCCAAATATCTCCAAAGTTATCAACATAGCATCAAGACAAACGAGTGCAAGTGAGGGAAGTTTATAAATTTGACCTAGTATTTTAAGCTCTGCAGGCACACTGTCTTAGGGTGATGGAACACAGGAACAGGCTGCACAGGAAGGTTGTGGAGTCTCCTCCTCTGGAGATACTCAAAACCCACCTGGACATGTTGAATCTGCTTTAGCAGGGGAGTTGGATTGGTGATTTTGTGAGGTCCCCTCCAACCTCGATCGTTCTGTATTGCCTGACAAGTATTTACTGCTACAGACTCTCAGAGAAAAAGCTTAACTTGAACAGAAACCAAACAGACAGCAATTCTTATCTGGTGCACTTCATTGAAAACATCAAAGCAGCACTGACGGGTATAGTCAGGAGAAAAAAGGTAAGGCATTGAAAAATATTTTAAGGTAAAGATACAAAAATATTTGTTTTTTAAATTTGAACACAGCCCAAAAAGCAGCAACTGGTACTTGGAAAAAGATAAGGATTATGGATGAAGCAGAACATATTGGCATTTCAAGTGGCAAACACAGTTTAAAAACCAAAATATTTTAATAACCAGTAACTGGGAGATGTCCCCTTACTCACTGTATTTTGCATTAGCAGCTACTCTACAGATGAAAGCCAGTTTAATATTTTGTGTGTGTTTTCTGCCCTGCAACGTACAATGGTACATACCCTTAGCCTATAATTCCAGCAACAAGGAAACAACACTAGTTAATATCTTAAAATCTTTTGACTGCTTAAAGTCCTGTGCTGCCACATTGTACTCTGCAAACAAATTATTATATGGAATTACAGAAATCCAGCACACTAGAAATGCTACCTCATTCCACAGTTTATACAGGCTTATACACTTAAACCGCTAGCTTAAAAAGATTACACCAGTAATTCAGTAAACGGTCATGTGTTTGTGATCAATTAATGGTGGTGTTTAAAGCTAGCTGCTATAGATTAAGCTATAGGACCATGAATAAATAACTTCTTATAACAAATATGCAATCCTAGAAATACAACTCGCTTAAACTCATTTGCACTTGAGAAAACGTCTCTTCATCCAGATGAATATAAATCCCTGTTCAAGAACAAAATACAATATCTTATTAAATGGTTTGCAGAATTTATTAGGTCTTTAATATACTCAATGCTTTCTCAAGCTAATTGCATATAAAGATCTCCACCATATACATGACAATTTCTGTGCATCATCTAAAAAAAAAAGTCACCAAAAATAATATTTTACAGAATACAGTTACCTTTTAATGAACCTAAAATCTAACCCTTCTGTTCTTTGATTTAAAACCCTGACCTGCACATTGCTTTGAACTGCAGTACTTAAATTAGGTTTCACAGCAAGCCCAACCTGCATTTCAGTGAAAAAAATATTTGAATTTCTATAGTTTACTGTCTCAACACAGCAAAAAATGAATGCGGTGTTCACTCCAAATAAGAAAAAAAAGTGTATCACGATTCCTTTACAAAAAAGCCTGCTCAGCATACATATGCCCCAAGAAAATTAGGAAACTCCTCCAGTAAAAGGAATTCACCCAAGCTTGTGAACGGAAAAAACACTTTAGGTTCTTCTTAATTAGCACTTGGAGCTGCTCAAAGAAAGCAAAACTAGCAAGCATAACAGGTAAAGTATACTGGGTATGACTTAGAGCAAAGAAAATGTGAAAAAAGTAGATTCTACCCAAAACAAACATTTCCCAATTTAGAACAAACTTTAAAAGGGACTCACACAGGTAACAAACAAATAGGTTTTGTGATATCTTTGTAGGGTACTAGTTTACTGGCCAGGCACATATATTGTAAATACACAAAGAATCCAGAGTGCTAAAATTTACACAGCACTTAAGGATTTAACATAACAGAGGTGGGCAGGACACAGGAAAAATATTTAACAACTTATATAAATATATTAAAATCTCAGCAAGAAATGTAAAAGCCCATGCACACAAGACAGTAAATTGAAAAAAGCATTTAAGACTTGACTTTTCCGTTCAACAACACTGACACCTGAATTCCAGAAAGTTAACAATTTACAGTATCTTATAACAGTCTTTCCCCACACAATCTGTATGTACTGAATCATACTGACATTACACAGCACATGAAGAAGCAGCAGATGCATCAAGGGAACAGGAGCTATATGCATCGTGTGGCCTGCCCAGTTAGAGGCAAATATCAGAACATTGTTTCTGACATCGGCAGAGATACAATCGATAGAGCTAATTGTATACCCATCATTTTTAAGAGTTGATCCACAATACGGGGAAGGGAAGCTTTAGATTAAAATTATGTACCCAGTTGCAGAAGTGACGGAAGCAGAGATTTATCTTTCAAAAACTGGGTCTGTTCTGGACTGGCCTTGATGCACATGCAGTACATTTGTTTTCAGAACACAAGATTAATTGGGAATGTCTGCACTAGTGTTTCGATTTCCATATTTGTGATGGATGATCAGCAATACAACTCCCAAGAAGAAGCATATGGACCCAACAGTAATGTAAGCGATTCCCAGAAAGGGATTTTTGCCTCCCATCCACGAGATGGTGCTTAGGATCATTCTTTTTCTTCCATCAAAACTGTGTACGGGATAATCTGAAAAAATACATAGGAAAACAAGAAGCACATTCCAAATCTAGCTTTATATAATCAGGTACATGAAAATTTTAGATTATTTCATTCAGGTTCCAAATACAAGCTGCTGCCTCTGAATATTGGAAATGCAAATATGAAACATATAGTTGTTCTTTTAGGCTGAGACTAATCAGAGCCCTGACAGCTACTCCAAGAAAAATGCCACATTAGGAAATGTTAACCGTTTTTTAAGGGAAAAGTAAATGCATGATTTTGTGAGGTTTTGAAAGCAGCTTCAGTAAGTAGGGAAACTGAATTTTAATTCTTCGATAAAAGTAAGTAAAAAATGACCGTTCTTTCAGTTTTATACACACTCCAAACAGTCATGCAAAGGAAAATACCCCAGAAGCTATTTAAAAATTATTCTTAAGTGCTTTAAAATTCTAATAATTCAGTAACTATGACAACCCTCCTCCACTAGACTCCTGCACTTCTAGCTAGTCTTTAGTTTGTCCAAGACAGAAGGACAGAACTCCCTCCCTTATCTACACCTATGGACTTCTCTCTGACATCCAAAATCAGTCTGCTTTTCATTGTCATTACGCTCTGAAGTTAAACTTCTCAAATTTCTGGGCTACCAACTACCTCTGCTCTTTCCTTCTTCCTGTGCTTCTCTCAATCCCTTTACAGCACCCAATCAACCTGATTTTGCTCTCATTTAAGCTACCCAATCTGATTTTATACACAGTTCACAAGTCCTAGTCCTCACGGAGTTTCAACCACTGTAAAACCTGTTGGAAGCACAACACAGCATGGCATAAACAATCCAGGAGGCTCCTGGAATGCATTGATGATAACTTCCTTCTCCAAGCGATACAGGGGCCAACAAGGAGAGGTGCTATGCTAGGCCTTGTTCTCACCACCACGGGTGGGCTGGTAGGGAATACGAAGCTCAAGGGAAGCCGTGGCTGCAGTGACCATCAAATGATGGAGTTCAAGATCTTTAGGGTGGTGAGAACACACAGCAAGCTCACTACCCTGGACTTCAGGAGAGCAGACTTTGGCCTCTTCAAGTGTACACAGAAGACATTAGTGTCCTACTGGGTAAATTCTAACACTGAAATGTTCCCTAGGATTAACATCTCAATTATCTCCTCACAAAGGCCTCCTCTGAAAGTTGTTTTTTGTTTTTTTTTTACCGAACTAAATGTATTTATCCTGGTTAAAATTGTAGTTTTATAAGAATGTAGTCTTATACGAACTACAAAATAGCTTAAGAACATTACGTGTAAAACTGCACTTAAAGACTCTACGTCCAATCCAGTCATTTCATTTATGAAGCTTAAAAACTTAACTTAATTTTGCATTCCAACAGGTCATACACAAGTTAATTTTAGAAAAAAACTTGCACAGTACTAGACGGTAATTATTTTACCCCATTCTCACTACCAGTTTTCAGCCACAGCTCAATACCAGCTTTTTTCCAAAGATGGTAATAAAAATGGCTAGCTCACACTTGCCCAAATATACACCCGTGTAATCCAGCTAAGGTCCTTAGCCGTTTTCTAAAGTTTTTCAAAGGATACTGTATGCAATAACCAAAGAATATTTTCCAGCCTGTAAGGTAGGTTGTAAATTATTCTTCCTTTCAATGAGACGATACAGCTTGCGGAACGTTGGCAAAGCAGCAGTACGCATCCACACAATGAAATCTTCATTGATAAAACCATTGTTGTCAGGCTCTGAGTCCAGCATATACACTGGCTTGGGCCAGTTCACAGGTTTTGTTGTGCCTACAATTAAAGACAAATAAGAATAATAAAATATTTTTAGTAGAGAACTAAGTAACACACTGGCTCATCAAAATTCATTCTAGTATTACAAAAAACATATCAACTAAACAGCACGAACAAACAGGTTGGCTCAGTAATATTGCAAGAACTGGGCTGCCAGTTATTTTGCAGCTTAAATAGTAGTTCATATCCATTTATTCCCACGAGAGCATTGTCAATTTGTTTAAACAATTATGCCTCCTCTATACATTTATATAGTTAGGAAGTCTTGCCTCAAAAGATTACTTCAGCGAGATAGATCTCCATTATGATGACATCTCCTCTGCTCACTTGTTAAAGAGTTTGACTACCACTTTTTGGACTGTGAGCAAATAAAATTCTGTACAGTATTTTAGATGATGCCGCACTAATGCTTCCGCTAATTTTATTGGAAATACATTTCGACACTGTATTAGGGTAAGGTATCTGCTTTTCCAAGGCTGGCATCACATCGGTAACATGTAATTTGGCTGTGACTAAGCCAGAAACCCACATCAGATGAGACCTGTAATTACTACATACACCTCAGATGAACACACACACCCCTTAGAGCCCTGAGAAAGATTATTTTCGGACACTGGTAGCCAAAAAAAACTTTGATTTACCAAACTCTATTTAACTGAACAAATGAGAGAAAACAGTCACTTCTATTCATGATAAAGAATGAGGGGTTTAGATTACTTTGCACAATCTACCAGCAGAAACATTTGAATATAAACTCCATATGCAGATTAAACAAAAACTCCATCTGTTTGATTAAACAATTGCATAATTTCTTTTCAAGTTAAATCCAAGCACTTCAGCAGTTTGTTAAAGCCAGCACTACTGGTTTTGGCTGGGACAGTGTTACATTTCTTCATAGTAGCATGTATCCTGCTATGTTTTTGTTTTGTGATGAAAACAGTGTTGACAGCACACTGATGTTTTATTTATTGTTGAGCATTGCTTACACAGCCTCAAGGCCTTTTCTGCTCCTCACACTGCTTTACCCTGCCAGCGAGAAGGCTTGGGGTGCACAGGAGGCTGGGAGGGGACAGAGCCGCAACAGCTGATCCCAAGTGACCAAAGGGATATTCCATTACCACATCACATTGTGCTCAGCAATAAAACTGGGCACATAGAGACAGGCAAGAGCTGACGCTGCTCAGAACTCAATGGTGGCAAGCAATTGTCTGATGCATTACTTACAATTATTGAGTTTTATTTTCCTCTCTCTTTCCTGTTTGGGTTTTTTTCCTTACAATGCGGGGTGGTTTTTTTTAATTATTAAACTATCTTTATCTCAACCCACAAGACTTCTCAATTCTACCCTTCTGATTCTCTCCTCCGTTCCACTGCGTTAGTAAGCAGTCAGCTGGGGTCAAACCATGACAGCGATGCAGACATTACGGTCTTCTCGAGGTGAGAAAAATATCAAAGATTTTAAAAAAGAGCAATTATTACAGTCAATGTAACACCAAACACTTCCACATGAAATTTGCAGCTTTCATTATTTAAAGACCATCTTTCTACATAGCAGAGTAGTCCTTAGCTTGGATTTCCTCAGAGAGCCACAATATTTTTAATTAGCAAATTCACTAAAATTCTCCCAGCTAGGTAAAATTCACTGGAATAAAAATGTGTTTGAAACATTCTGTTGTTCTTAAAATTTCACTTTTTTTTTTTTTTTACCTTGGAAAAGCGCAGTTAAGTTATTTCCATCTCCTGTAGGATTCCTGAACTTTACATTTTTATCTGTCCACCACGCAATGCCTTTTTTAATCAAAGTAATAGGGATCCTTGTGTCATTATCAATGCGATACAATTCCAATGTATCTGAGGAGAAAATCAAATTAGGAAGTGAGAAACTTTATTTAGAAGATGACCCTGAAAGGCAGTGAAAAAATTACCTCTAAGAGAAACAAAACAAAAAAATGGACAAGGTATTTATTATGTGCCTGCCACAATCACAAGCTGTTCTGTAAGAATCAATGTATATTAGGTAGCACCATATTACACGTATATGGTATCTGTATGTCCACACCATAGCAGCTTCTCAGAACAGTTATTTCCATCCTTTGTACGCTATCGCATTAAATTAATTCTGATCATAATTTTGAAAAAAGCAACAGCAATACAACACAAAATTCTGAACAATTAAGAAGTGTTAATTCAAAACAAGTCTGCATTGTCTTTACTCAGAACAATTTGCAACACAACATGAAACTTTCACTGCACCACAAAAACATCTAAGTGAGAACTCAAAGTTGTGTTACCATACCATTAAACATACTGTTGGCAATAGCTCCACAAGGAGCAATGGGTTTGTCCTCATTCGTGCGATAAGGCTCACATTCCTTACTTGGGTTCTGATAGTCAGAAAGAAAAAAGGCAAATGAGTCTGTGCTACTTTATCCAACCAACCTGCTTTTTACTAAAGTACCTCAGTAACATGCACATCTTAAATGTACCACAAAATAACATTTTCACAAGTCAGGCTATTTACAAATACTTTAGCATTAACTACTAGTTAGCATGATTGATTTTTTGTTTTACAAGCAGAAATAAAATCTAAATAAAATATGAAGTCAGAATCCATCCCATCATGGTCATATGAAACATAAGATTTTTCTGGGAAGCTATTAGAATTCTTATCTTTTAATATAAAAAGTTTTCCGACATGAAGTACTTAAGTAGTCTTGTATTAAGGTTTTTTTTAAGTATTTATCACTGTATAGAAAAGAAAGCTATAATAAGAACTGAAGTGTATCATAAAACACAAAAGGCTGCAGGGATTCCAACATCATACTAGAAGTGCAAGCAGAAAAAGTGTCCCTCCCAAGTCCCCATGTCAGTCATCGGATGTAACCTACTGAAATTCTCCCCTTTTTTAAAGTTTACAGGTAAAAAGGGAGAATTATTCTTTCTGGGGCAAAAACCCAACTGGATTTCCACTCCTTGCAAAAATTTCTATTCCTCCAATTTCCTCATAGGAAGAGGAGAAGTCTGGCCCGAAACATTATGCAGCACCTTGAACAGACTGTACAGCACTGGTGTTTTCCAATATTGCTGATGTTCAATATTGAACTAGAGTGTACAAAAATGGATGCACTTAGCTGCAATATCCAAATCAAGCGCTAGGTAACCAAATATTATTTTATACTAAGAATAGAAACTTCAGACAGAACAGACAGAGATAGTTACTACTCACTGATGACGACAAGACAGTTTAAAACTATATAAATTTGAGAAGTGATTAGAGTACTGCATTGCTGTCCAAGTAATGAAATGGACATGAAATTTCACAGTATTTTACATAGTTATTTTCTGTAAACAAAATATGAATTCCTTCTGGTTGTCTTCTGGTACACAAAAATTCTAGTACCTCATTATTATTAAACCAAATACTCTATGTGGTGATTTATGCAACAATCAGAAGTTAGTTGCTTATTAATAACCAAGCATGAATACCTACAAGTAGCGAACTGTTATCTCCATTTAGCTGGCTGTCATCTCGAGATTTCACATAACGACGATGGTTTTGATAGAAGTTGGAAAGTCCGTAATACATGAATACATTGCTCTACAAGAAGGAAGATGGGGCAAGAGGAGACTTAATTCACACAAAGCTTAAATTTTCACCTCTTAAACTCTGCTTTTACTCTACAGCAACATTCATAAAGTAGGAGACTCAATCCTTTCTTCACACTGAATACCTAGGAGAACTATCTGAGCATAAGCTGGCATCCTGAAGTTAAAGAGTATCAACATGCCATAATCTATCAGAATGATACTCGTCATCACTAATCCCAACACCTATCTTGTCCGATGTCAAGCATACAAACCTCATTATTTGCCTCTAATTTGTCAGAAAGCTCTGGTATTTCCAACTCTTGTTGGAACTTTTATAAATCATGCTGGGATAGCAGATCTACTCGCCAGCTACGAGACACAGAGTAAGTCTAAAGGTGTGGAACACAAGCATTTGATGTTGTACATTTATAGATAAGCAAGGTGTTTAAAACCATCTACTGGAAAGGCATACAAAAATCAGATCCAAGTTCATAGGAAAATTAGAAATAATTCTTTAAAATGAAAGAAAAAAAATAAAGACTTAAGTGATACAGCTTTCCTATCAGTTACAAAATAAACCCCATAAACTGTTCTAATTTGACTTTGCACACAGTGGGGCATACCTCAAATGAATGTTCCAGTGTGAAATTGATGGTGCAAGTACAAGGGGGTGTGCTGTCCCAGGACACATTCAAGCACTTGTTGCAAGGACTAGAAGGCTCTGTTCCTGTATAGTCAATCTATAACAGAAAAAGAAAAAAAAAAGTCATTAACTTAAAATGGGAGAGTAAAGCAAATGGATTAATAAGCCAGAAAATTGACATGGCATTTATTTCACAATCTTATTACACATCTGGTGTATGTGTGAGAATGGCTGCACCATTCTCAGAAAAAGATAAAAACATCCTCCATCAAGAAGAAGAGGAGGGTGATTGTTGTAGGGGACTCCCTCCTAAAAGGAACGGAGGGACCCATTTGCAGACCGGACCCGCTCCACAGAGAGGTCTGCTGCTTACCGGGTGCATCAGGGAAGGAGGTAGCTAGAAAACTTCCTTGCCTGGTTCATGAGACAGACTGCTATCCTCTGATAGTAGTCCAAACTGGTAATGATGACCTAACAAACAAAAAGGCCAAAGCCATCAAGAATGGCTTCAGGGCAATTGGGAAAGTGATGGAGGGCTCTGGGGCACAAGTAGTATTCTGCTCCATCCCAATGCTAAATAGAGAGGAGGGGGAAGCCAGGAGGAAGAATTCGATTAATACCTGGCTCCGAGCCTGGTGCGAGGAGAGGGGCTTTGGTTTTTTTGATCATGGGGGGGCTCACGCACCCCCAGGCTTTCTCGCTAAGGGCGGGACACATGGGTCTCCTAGGGGGGCTAAAGCCCTTGCCAGAAACCTAGCCAAGCTCATAAATCGAGCTTTAAACTAGATGTGAAGGGGGAGGGGGTTGAGCCCAGGCTAGACAGGAATGAGCCTGGATGTGGGGAATTGGTGATTGGGAGAGGGTGCGCGGGCGAGGACCACCAGTACCTCACCGCACAAAAAGTGGGGGAGAACACACCTCGGGCTGTTAAGGGAGATGCAGGCACTCTGGTGTCAACTGATCCAGTTACCAGGCAGTTGGGAACGAACCCTGTTCCCTCTAGGAGGGCTGAAGGCTCGGCAGCTCAGCTGAAGTGCATTTACACCAATGCACGCAGCATGGGAAATAAGAAGGAAGAGCTGGAAGCTGTCGTAGGGCAAGGGGCCTATGATGTTGTTGCCATCACGAAAACGTGGTGGGACGACTCATATAACTGGAGTACGGCTATGGTGGGGTATAAGCTTTTCAGGCGGGACAGGAAGGGTAGGAGAGGAGGTGGGGTAGCCCTCTTTGTAAGGGAGGACTTGGACATCACTGAGATGGATTGTGGAGATGAGGAGGTTGAGTGCCTGTGGGTCAAAATCAGAGGAGCCCACCAGAAGGTAGATTTTGTGATGGGAGTCTGTTACAGACCACCCAACCAAGGAGAAGCAGCTGATGAGCTCTTCTATAAACAGCTGCGGTCAATCTCTAGATCCATGCCTCTCGTTCTGGTGGGAGACTTCAATCTGCCTGATATCTGCTGGGTGTACAACACAGCAGAAAGGAAGCAGTCTAGGAGGTTCCTGGAGTGCGTGGGAGATAACTTCCTTGCACAGTTGGTGAATGAACCAACCAGGGAAGGTGCCCTCCTGGACCTCCTGTTGGTGAACAGAGAAGGCCTTGTAGGGGATGTGGCGGTAGGTGGACGCCTAGGACTAAGCGACCATGAGATTATAAAATTTTCTGTTCTAGGTGAAGTGAAGAGGGTGGTTAGCAAGACGGTAACATTAAATTTCCAGAGGGCAGACTTTGATCTCTTCAGCAGGCTGGTTGGTGAAGTCTCATGGGAGACAGTACTCAAGGGCAAGGGAGCCCAGGAGGGCTGGGGGCTCTTCAAAGGGGTGGTCCTAGCAGCTCAGGAGAAAGCCATCCCCGTGGTCCGGAAAAAAAGCCGGCAGGGGAGAAAGCCAGCTTGGTTGAATAGAGAGATCTTGAGGGATATCAAGAAGAAAAGAAATGTTTATGGCCTCTGGAAGAAGGGACAGGCCTCTTGGGTGGACTACAGGAGGGAAGTGAGATTGTGTAGGGAAAAAATCAGAAGGGCTAAGGCTCAGCTAGAAATTGGATTGGCCAAGTCAGTGAAAGATAACAAAAAATCTTTCTACAAATATATAAATAATAAAAGGCAGACTAGGGAGACCATACAGTCCCTATTGGACACAGAAGGGACAACAGCAACAGGGGATGAGGAAAAGGCTGAGGTACTTAATGCCTTCTTTGCCTCAGTCTTTAGTCGTAAGGAGGGTCGTTCCGCCTGTGTACAAACCCAGGAGCTAGAGGAGCATAATGAGGCTCCCATGATCCAAGAGGAGGTGGTCAGAGACTTGCTAGCCCGACTGGACAGTCACAAGTCTATGGGGCCGGACGGGATTCACCCTAGGGTACTGAAGGAGCTGGCGGATGTGCTGGCCAAACCCCTTTCCATCATCTTCCAACAGTCCTGGAAGACTGGGGAAGTCCCACTGGACTGGAGGCTGGCTGATGTTGTGCCCATCTACAAAAAGGGCCGCAGGGAGGACCCAGGAAACTACAGGCCTGTCAGTCTGACCTCAGTGCCAGGGAAAGTCATGGAACAGGTGATCTTGAGTGCTATCATGAAGCACATGCAAGAGAACCGGGTGATCAGGCCCAGTCAACATGGGTTCACAAAAGGCAGGTCTTGCCAGACTAACCTGATCGCCTTCTATGACAAAGTGACCCGGCTACTGGATGAGGGAAAGGCTGTGGATGTGGTCTTCCTGGACTTCAGCAAAGCCTTTGACACAGTTTCTCACAGCGTTCTGCTTGAGAAACTGTCAGCCTCTGGCCTGGACAGGCGCACACTCTCCTGGGTGGAAAACTGGTTGGATGGCCGGGCCCAGAGAGTGGTGGGAAATGGTGTGAAATCCAGCTGGAGGCCAGTGACAAGTGGGGTTCCCCAGGGCTCAGTGCTGGGTCCAGCCCTGTTCAATGTCTTCATCAATGACCTGGATGAAGGCATCGAATGCACCCTTAGCAAGTTTGCGGACAACACTAAGCTGGGTGGAAGTGTCGATCTGCTGGAGGGTCGGGAGGCTCTGCAAAGGGATCTGAACAGGCTGGACCGCTGGGCAGAGTCCAATGGCATGAGGTTTAACAAGGCCAAATGCCGGGTCCTTCACTTGGGGCACAACAACCCTATGAAGTGCTACAGACTGGGAGAAGTCTGTCTAGAAAGCTGCCTGGAGGAGAGGGACCTGGGGGTGTTGGTTGACAGCCGACTGAATATGAGCCAGCAGTGTGCCCAGGTGGCCAAGAAGGCCAATGGCATCTTGGCTTGTATCAGAAACGGCGTGACCAGCAGGTCCAGGGAGGTTATCCTCCCTCTGTACTCGGCACTGGTGAGACCGCTCCTCGAATCCTGTGTTCAGTTCTGGGCCCCTCACCACAAGAAGGATGTTGAGGCTCTGGAGAGAGTCCAGAGAAGAGCAACAAAGCTGGTGAAAGGGCTGGAGAACAGGCCTTATGAGGAGCGGCTGAGAGAGCTGGGGTTGTTTAGCCTGGAGAAGAGGAGGCTGAGGGGAGACCTCATTGCTCTCTACAACTACCTGAAAGGACGTTGTAGAGAGGAGGGTGCTGGCCTCTTCTCCCAAGTGACAGGGGACAGGACAAGAGGGAATGGCCTCAAGCTCCGACAGGGGAGGTTTAGGCTAGACGTTAGGAAAAAATTCTTTACAGAAAGGGTCATTGGGCACTGGAACAGGCTGCCCAGGGAGGTGGTTGATTCACCTTCCCTGGAGGTGTTTAAGGCACAGGTGGACGAGGTGCTGAGGGATATGGTATAGTGTTTGGTAGGAACGGTTGGACTCGGTGATCCGGTGGGTCTCTTCCAACCTGGTTATTCTGTGATTCTGTGATTCTGTGATCAACTCCGAAAGCCCACTCTGGCCTATTTGTTGATCTCAAGAGGTCCCTAACAACCTAAATGATGTTGTGATTCTCTCTATAACCTTGTTTGAGGATGAAATAGAACGTAACACTGAGGTGGGCATTACTGCTGGATGAAAACAAAACAAAAGAAAATCCAAAATAAACAAAAAAGAACCCCAGACTAAACCCCCAACAGTAAATACTCCAGACAACACAAACACTATGACAAGCAGATCTGAGCTTTTACATGCCTTCCAGAAAGTTTATTTCTTTTAAAAAGAAGCCTAGATACGCAATAAAAAAGATTTGCATTAGAAAACTTGCTTTCCTGACCATTTTTAGCCGTTAGTCAGAAGATTTAAAATTTTGTTTAAAAAGAATAAAATCATGTCGTGCCCAAGAAGTTTCCTAAAACAGGGAAGATGAACATACTGGTATGGAAGGTGATCAGTGTTTATCTGGCTTATACAATTACCACCCATCTTTAACGGTGGAGCTCAAAACATGTCAGTATCTTAAACCTGTACATATAGGCTACCTGGGCAGTATGCATAATGTATTCTTAGCAGCCATCAGCTCACTCTACAGCCCAAGCCACCTCAAGTCCCTTGACCACATCAGCTTTCTCTCACATACAGCTCCAGCATGTGCATGGCAGAAAATTAATTTAGGCTTAGCAGGAGAAAGTGTAGCAGGAGAAAGCTTCCATCTGCCTATAAACCATGTATTTCTACACTTACCATCAACTTCCAATTTAGAATTTAGATTGGTGCAGTGTATACCAAGTTATGGCAACAAACTGTTTTAACAGCAGTATCATTTAAACTACAACACCTATATAGTTTCGTGAAAGGCTGCTGCTGTTTTGCCCCGATTTATGCTTGTAGTGAAATGCATTATCAAGAATTAGAGTGATTTAAGATCTAACCTAATACCTGTATTAAGGTTGGCTAAAACAAACATGCAGTTTCAGGGTTCAGGAAACAACTAAAGCCAATTTTCCTCTGGATGTTCAAGGTCTCTCTTCCTGTGATTTCTCTGATCTCCAATAATCTGCTGATAGAAGAAGTAGCTTTCCCTCAGCATTTTTAGCCAGATTTCTGACAGATGAGACCTACACCCTAATAAGCCTGTGTGAAACAACTCAGCTTCAGAAGCTATTAGCTGGCAGAAAGAGGATCACATAATCTTTGCTTCCTTTGCTGACCAAGATATTGAGTTTATGCTGATCTAGAAATAGCACTGCTGCAGCAGTCCTGAACAGTTCTGTTTCACTACAGCAGACAGACTACCACTGCTCTCAACAAACAACACATCTCATTTATTCAAGGCTAATCTGGTGGGGTTTTTTTACCCCTGCTAAAGTAAATTTAAGCAATCATTTCCTTCTGAAAGAACATAAAACTCCAGATCCTGAGCTAGTTCTTTAGTGTGGAGAGATGTTTTAAATCAAGAACAAAACTCAAATACTCTAAAGCTGCAAAAGACCTAAATACTTCACTTAAATTATAATTGGCTAAAACCTATGGAGCATGAAACTGATGTATATTGAGACAGAACCATGCTTTTGACCACTGACACCAGCTTCAAAGCTATCCAAGAGCTTTCCTGTACAGTAGGTGCAAACACAAGCAGGTTTTTTCTGCATTGACATTTCCAGGCTACATCAACAGATAGCTGAACTTTAAAGGGATAGAGATATCTGTCTTCATCTCTCAACAGAACAAGAAAACAAGGACTTTGAGAATTGAAGGACTGAGCTGGGGGTCCATGACAGGAATTCAACTGACGCACTGTTATGTCCCATGGGATCAGCCAGCAGCTGAGGATGATGAACCTACGCAGAGTCAGCTGTTCCCAACAACTGCTGATCTAAGGAGCTTGGGTACATCCAAGCTATCTGGCACCAGTGCTTTTTCAGGCTGTTGAGTCCTTCTCAGTTGATTTACATTTTTGCAGTACAGAAATAACACAGCTACTGTACATACACATTCTCCAAACCATTTGTGATTTTGGACACTTTATACACTGTCATGTCATTATCTTATGCTGCTTGGCCACTTCTTACATAAAAGGCATCCCGTAACTCTGGTCCTCCTTTCTGTCTCTCTCTGTATGATTTATTAAGTTCCATATCATTTTTGAGGTGGTGTTACTGGAACTGCTCACAACACCCAAAGATGTATGCAATAACGATCTACTTGCAGTTCCTCATTCCTATTAATGCCTTAAAGTCTATCTGGCTTTTTAACTATGATTATGCATTTCACAGCAGCAGTTACAGCACAAAGATCTCTTTCCTACACAGCTAATGTTTTGGATATTCCTCAATTTTTTATCACACTGTCACATCCTCCGTCAATGCTTCTTCCTTTAATAACAGGGCAAAAATACATATTTACACAGTTAATTCTCATTTGCCACAGAAATGAGCTATTTTTCATGATGGACACAAGAAAAAGGGCTGTTTATACCCTTTGAAACAGTGAGAACATACTAGAGAAGAATCAACACAAAAAAAACCCCTACAATGCTAGTACACTTAACTGTTGGAAATCTTCCACATTTAAGTTCAAGAGAGCTTATAAAGGAAATCAACAGAAAAGCTACATTTTGCTGCTCAGTCCTCACACCTGTATGACAACAGCACTGTTCACAGAGCTACTAATGGCTGCAATATCGAGTCCTAGGAAAGAGTGATTTGAATTGTACATAAATATGTATTTCAGGGACACAAATTATACATCCTACTCAATTCCAAACCGCGAAGTTTACAGGCAGATATATACATGCACACATACTTAACAAGTATGCTACAAACTAGGAAGCGGGAGTAAATAACTACCTCTGCTTCCTCCCCCAGTTACATTTTCAAAAGAGCTTAGTCACTGCACCTAGCTTCTGTGTGTCTTGTCTCCCAGAGCTAAATTTACAGCTAATTGTGAATAACATTTGGAGGTTACTAACAAAAGCCAGCATACAAAGCAGGGACATAGCAAAGCACATAGAGGATGGCAGTCTTATAGTGCATCCCTCACTGGTGTCAGAGCACAAATGTTTGTCCATGAAATGCTTCATCTACATTTTGGTGCTGCAACTGTAAAGACTTTTTGGATTTAAACTTTATTTCCCCCAAAAAAATTCAGCTGCCCTTAGGATGGGAGAACAGAACCCAGGTTTCCCCAGTCATACCAGCGTACCCTGACTGACTGATCATACTCTCAGAAGCCAAGAACTCTGTCCCTCCTGTCCTCATGAAAGCCTAATGATCTGACTTGGGAGAGCCTCATGTAAAGTGAATGATACAAGTCTGAACCCAGAGTAAACCAACCAACCAAAACCATTCCCAATCTTGAATATCTTGAAATTAGAAAGGGTAGAAGGGCAGCACTTGCCAACCATTTTCCAACTACAAATAGCTACTACTGCTTCACATATGCAGTCTGACTGCACAGCAGAGCATCAGTCATGGTCTCAGTACATTTTCCTATGGTAACATCTAGTCTTTGGCTCCAACTGGAACTTTTCAGGAGTACATGACTGAGCTGCTAAGCAATAACAGTACATAAAAATTCTGTATATTCATACTGCAACAATTTAGTTACAAGGAGTTGCTTATGTTGCTGGACTCGTGAAACTCTGATACATTTCCTGTCCTTCTAGGCCAATGCAGAGCCAGTTATAATAAAAAAAGGGAGATATATTTACTCTATTACATTTACCTTGCAATCATCACGATCCAAGATTTTGTTTCGCTTTACTATAGAACAGGCTATTTTAAATGTAGTTGTCAAAAAAATCAGTTTCCAAGGTTTTGTTTTTTCACTTCTCTCCATTGAGTATCCAGTTGAAAATGTGACTGTATGTACCTATTGTATGACTATAACTTGGAAATGTAGAAGCCTGCATACCCATGACAACTTGGCAACGTTCTCTGAAGTATGTGTGTTAATTTTCAGACATTCTGCGTGTCCTCAAACCTTGACACAGGAAACAACTGCTTTTCAAACGTATGTTTACACACAACATTGGGATACTGTAAGATAGGCTTCAGCTTTACTTTTTTTCACTTCTGCTTTTCTCCTTGACTTGAATTTTAGTACTTAACATAAAAGGAAAGTGAACCCTAAGTTTTCTTATAACATTGTTTGCATTTTAGCAGAAATATGAAAACATGAACCCATTACTGTTTGCCTCAGTGTTTCTTTAGTTAATCAGGCTTCATTACCACATTGCTACCACTAGCCAAGCCCGTCTTCAACACTACCTATTTGAAAATGACAGCTTACTCTGATAACTGGAATGATGTGATCCATGAAAATTCATATTCTCCAATATAACGATCCAACAAAAAAAACATGCTTTTTTTCCCTACAATCAATTTCAGTCTCATTAACTCACTGACACTAATAATAGTTGTCAACTTGCTTTTCGAGGCTGTCCCCAAGCCCTTTTGTTTCTTTAGAACACAAAGTAATTCTGTTAGCAAACAGACCTGTGATATATGTTTTAGTTTTTGGTTAAGGCTCAGCAACTTTTCACAATAGAGGTGTGGTTAATTATCAGATGTAAATGACTTGGGGTTTGCAAGTGTAATTAGAAAAAGCCACACTCTTCAATCTTTGCTTCTGAGTTTACTTTGAACACCCTGGTCTCCCATAAAGCATCTAAAACATTAAATCAGCAGTGCGCCTAAGAGTTATAGCAACATATTCACCACAGAGTCTTGTCCTGAAACTACAGTTGCTTTACAATGTTTAAAGATTTATAATCTATTGCCACAAGCTATCCCAAACATGACGCACATGTACTACTGTACTACTGAGAACTAAACTCGCATTGGGCGGTGTTAATTAACACATTAACTTTGACAGAATCATAGAATGGTTTGGGTTGGAAGGGACCATTAAGGTCATGTAGTCCAACCCCCTGCAGTGAGCAGGGAAACTTCAACCAGATCAGGTTGCTCAGAGCCTCATCCAACCTGACCTTGAATGTTTCCACAGATGGGGCTTCTACCACGTCTCTGGGCAAGCTGTTCCAGTGTTTCACCACCCTCAATGTAAAAAATGTCTTCCTAGTATCTAGTCTAAATTAGATAAACTTTTTAGTTTAAAACAATTATCCCTTGTCCTACTGCTACAGGCCCTGCTAAAATGTTTTTCCCCATCATTCTTATAAACGCCCTTTAAGTATCGAAAGACTGCAACAAGGTCTCCCCAGAGTCTTCTCTTCTCCAAGCTGAACAACCCCAACACTCTCATCTCAGCTTTCTTAGGTGTTTGTTCACTGGGGAGCATGACAAATTTGGCAGGAGGGCTGTGATCTACGCAAAGGATGCTCTGTAAGCTCAATATCTACTCAGGGCAATTACTGGATGGTTTCTCACAAAGCACACATGCTAAACCAACATTCAACAGCCAGGGCAAGGTATCTGTTTGGCACAGAAACTACCTGTCCATCCCACCTAGTGCAGCAGGAAGGGATGCGGGTAGATCCACAGGAAGGTGTGGCCACCTACAGCCAGGCAAGGTCCAACATTGCTCACCCTTCCCGGGCTGGTGCCCTCCGAGTGGCCTCCGGGGCTGCCAGCCCCTGCCAGCCCAGGCTCAGTCATACAAAAAAATAGTTACTATTACAAAAAAATGGAATATTTTTATTTAAGCTAAAGGAGAGTTAAGTTTTCATCCCAGTAACAGTATTTTTCTCAAAGTAAGACAGAATGTCCCTCTGATATGATGCTTTTTACAGCTTCTTTTTTCAAATTGTGTTTTTCCAGAAAATGTTACACATTTTTTTCTTTTGGAAATGATAATATCTTGCGTATAGTATGATCTGTGGTGAACAAACGCGTCTTTTTCTATAATCACTGCTGTTTGCAGTCTCTCTGTATCTCAAATGCAAAGTCAGGCAGAGCTGGAGCCAGCTCCAAATCAGCAAAGAGATTTAACTGTTGTGAAGTTCATAAAAACATTAAAATTAGTCCTCGGAAGGTAAAATAATATGCATAACATTTCTGAGAAAGTGTATACATATGCATGTAAGTGGGGAATATATTCTGTGCCCAGCTCTTGTCTCGTTGCAGAGGATCGATGGAGATCACAGAATGGTTTGGGCTGGAAGGAAGGTTCCTTCCAGCCCAAACCATTCTGTGATCTCCATCCCCCCTGCCATGGGCAGGGACACCTCCCACTAGATGAGACAACTCAAAGCCCCATCCAGCCTGGCCTTGAACACCTCCAGGGACGGAGCAGCCACAGCTTCCCTGGGTAACCTGTGCCAGCGCCTCACCACCCTCATCGGGAAAAACTTCTTCCTAATGTCTAATACAAATCATTCCCTCGCGTTGCCCACGCCTGATAAAGGCCGTTCCTTCCTAAAACGCCCAAATAAATCTCAGAGCTGTGTCACCAGGACCCTCCGAGCGCCCCCCGCCGCGTACCTCGTACTCGCGGATGTTGTTGGAGGTAACGAAGATGCCGATGCCGATGGGGATGAAGATGAGGCCTATGATGAAGAAGGCCGGCAGCACCGTGCCCGCCGTCAGGATGGGCTGCCAGGCCGGCAGCCGCTGCTGCTTAAACGCCGTGTTATCGGGCTTGCGGGTCTTCACGGCGCCCCCGCCGCCGCCGCCCCCAACCGCGCCGCCGCCCGGCACCCCGACGCCGCCCGAGGGGTGCCCGTCCGCCTCCTCCTTCGCGCTGTAGTTCACCGCCATGGCGCCACCCCGCCGCCCGCTCCGGCCTCACCGGACCGGAAGCCCGCGGACCGGAAACCCCGGAAGGGGGAGGAAGGGGAGAAGAGGCGGTGGGCGCGCGGGTGATGACGCCCCTCGCTACCTCCCCCTGCGTGCGCAGAAGCGGAGGGGGACACGTGACAGGAAGCGATCGCGCATGCGCACTCTCCCTGCGGCGCCGGATTGGGGGGAGGTGAGGGCAGGCAGCGCGGACGCCGCTGCGCGTGTGCACAATCGGGCGGGGCATGTGACCGGAAGCCACGCCCCCTCCCTGCCGCGGGCCGGGGGTGTTAAGAGACACAAGAGGGGATGGTTGCGCGCGCGCAGAAAGAGGGAGCACGTGACCGGAAGCCCTCCGCGCCTGCGCACTCTGCTGCCGTAACATGAGGTGGGGGAAGGCGCGCTCCCCACCCGCTCCCTACGGAGCGCCCTCCCGGAAGCGGAGGGCACGTGGCCGGAAGCTGCTGGGCTACGGGACGGGGTTGGGGGAAGGAGGTGGAGGGGGAGTCACGTGCCCGGAAGCCCCCGCGCATGCGCAGTTGGGGTGGGGAGGCCCCGGCGTTGCTTTCTGGCAGGGTTTGTGGGAGCGGGGACGCGTTAAAGTCGGAGGGCTGGAGCACCTCAGCGATGAGGACAGGCTGAGAGAGTTCATAGAATCATAGAATAACCAGGTTGGAAGAGACCCACCGGATCATCGAGTCCAACCATTCCTATCAAAAAAAAAAAAAGAGTTGGGGCTCTTCGGTCTCAGGGGAAGAAGGGTCTGGGAGAGGTAGAAGAAGGTGATGTCTCCTCTCATCATCTCTTTCTGCAGGCTGCCTGTCTCAGGAGCACGGTTGGATGGAGAGCTGGCGCCAAAGCTCGGACCTAGCAAGAGATTTGACTGCTGTGAAGTTCTTAACCACGTTAAAATTAGTCCTTGGAAAGTAATACAGTATGCGTTAGATTTCTGGGGGAAGTTATACATATACGTGTAAGTGCCCTTGTGGCATACGTTCTGTAACCAGCTTTTGCCTTGCCACATGTGATTGATGGAGATCGCTCCTCTGTGTATCCCAGGCTGATTAAAGGGTGCTCGCTCTCTAGAACTCCAAAATGAGGCTTGGAGCGTTTGTTTGCCCGCATATTCAGTATCGCAGGAGACCTCATCATGGCCTTCCGGGACCTGAAAGGGGCTATAAGGAAGTTGGGAAGGGACTTTTTACAAGGACAAGGGGGACTGGCTTTTAGTTGGAAGGGGGAATATTTAACTTGGACATGAGGTAGAAATTCTTGTCAATCAGGATGGTGCAGCGCTGGCACAGGTTGCCCAGGGAAGCTGTGGCTGCCCCATCCCTGGAGGTTTACAAGGCCAAGTTGGATGGGGCCTTGGACAGCCTGGTCTAGTGGGAGGTGTCTCTGCCCATGGCAGGGAGATTGGAACTGGATGGGCTTTAAAGTCTCTTCTATGATTCTAGATCCAACGGTAAGCCCAACTACTACCATTCCTACTAAACCATGTCCTGAAGTGCTGCATCTACACCGTTGGGCATCTCCAGTGATGGAGACTGTACCACTTCCCTGGTCAGCCTGTTTCAATGCTTCACCACTCAGTAGCAACTTTTTTCTCTAATATCCAACCTAAACCTGCCCTGGCACAACTTGAGGCTATTTCCTCTTGTCCTGTTGTTCTCCTTAGTTGAAGAGACTAACACTTACCTCACTACAGCCTCCTTTCAGGTAGTTGTAGAGAACAGTAAGGTCACCCTTCAGCCTCCTTCAGGGGAAAAAAATGCAGTTCACTCAGCCACTGTGGGTAACACTTGTGCTCCATATGTTGCCTTTTACTTGCCTTAGAAGATGACCTGTAAGTCAGGAATGTGCCCTTGTGGCCAAGAAGCCCTGTGGTATCCTGGGGTGCATTAAGAAGAGTGGCCAGCAGGCTGAGAGAGATCATCCTCCCCATCTGCTCTATTCTAGTGAGGCCGCATCTGAAGTACTGCATCCAGTTCTCAGCTCCCCGGTTCACAAAAGTCAAGGAACTACTGGAGAGAGCTCAGCGGAGAGCAAAGGTGATCAGTGGGGAGGAATATGTGTGTCATAAGGAAAGGCTGAGAGACCTGGGTCTGCTTAGCTTGGAGAAGACTGAGAGGGGACCTTATCAATGTTTATAAATATGTAAGGGGCAGGTATCAAGAGGATGGGGCCAGACTCTTTTCAACAGTGCCCAGTGACAGGGCAAGGGGCAACGGGCACAAACCGGAACATGGCAAGTTCCATCTGAACATGAGGAAAAACTTCTTTACTGTGAGGGTGACAGAGCACTGGAACAGGTTGCCCAGAGAGGTTGTGAAACCTCCTTCTCTGGAGATCTTCAAAAAAGCTGCCCGGACATGTTCCTGTGCAATCTGCTCTGGGTGAACCTGCTTTGGCAGGGGAGTTGGACTGGTTGATCTCCAGGGGCCCCTTCCAAGCCCCACCATTCTGTGATTCTGTAACCTAGCTTCAATTCACTGAGTAGTAATCACGTGGAAGGAGTGTGGGGGTAAGCATGCGTATGGCAGAAGAGCTACTGTATCAGGCACTGCTCAAAAGAGCAGACCACTCAGCGTCTATATAGTTCACTTTATTGGCACTTCAAAGTTTTTTTGTGAGGACATGTAGTCCTCTACTGTGTTTAGAGAGAGCACAGCCAAAACCCACTTTCAGCAAGTATTTATGCGTTTGCTTGATTTTATGAAATAATAATTAGAACTATTTAATTAAATAATTGTATAAGCATGTAATTCAATCTAAGACTTTTCGGCTGCCTATGGAACAGTTTCCATAAAACAAATGCTTTTTAATTCTCCAAAGAATCACAAGTATCAACAAAGAGCACTGAGGGGAGCAAATGGCCTGTGCAGATGCTGTCTGGCTGTGGCAACTCAAGAGACCTCTTTTCATAGGACACTTAAGCATCTAAAACACAAGAATTAACTGGGTGCCTAAATAATAATTTAGAGTTCAAAAATTCATTTCATTTAATTCCTTGTGGCATCTTTGCTAAGGCTATATCTCATTCTTAACCTTCGCATTATCTTGTGGCCCCTACCTTTTGCTGTCATCCCCTCCCTTGTTCCCATTATCACCCTTCTCATTATTATCTTTTGTTTTCAATTACCAGCTTCAGCTACGGTAACTTTTACTCCCTCAGACTCACAGAAAATCCAGTGAGGTGTAGCCTGGGATGCCAAGGGAACAACACTGCTCATAAACCTGTGCTGTGAGATGGCAAGAAATTTCTCTGGCATCAGGAATCAGCAGTATTGGGAATTCACAAACCTCATGCTGTCAGGTACGAGAGGACTGACAAGAAAGAGGACCTCAGTCAAGAAAACAAAGGTTGATGTGAAAGTTTTCCTTCAAAAAGTTTCAAACTGACTTAAAGGGGAGATGTTTTGCCTAGGGTCCAGACTAAATCCCATCCAGGAAAACCTCAAATAATGATCAATGGAGATGCTAAGTGCCCTGAACTTTTATGTGCTTATCATCTCCTCCATTTGTATCAAATGATATGCTAATGCAGCCATAGCCAAAAAAAACCACAAAAAAAAAAAAAACAAACAAAAACAACAACAGGATAAATCTGGGAAATGTGGTAACAGGAGAGAACAGGAGAACTTCCTCCTCTTCCCCGCAGTGACATCAGCTCCTGTCTGATTTTGAACTGGACAAATTTAACAAGGTACGATGGGGTACACATCCTTGTGGCCAAGTCCTGATGCGAGGGCAAGTTCTGACAAAGCAACAGCTGAAGTGAGGTGTCTGAACTAATTTTTGCTTACTATTCTGCATGATGTGAAAAACTTGAATGTACCACATAAATGAGATCCACCACTGTTAGCCATTTACAGCTCTCTCTTTTCAAGGAGTTGTATCTTAATCTGTATGTTCATCAGTAAGCTTGGCCTATACACACACTGTAACAGCTGTGTTAATTAGAAGCATGATCTTAATTTTTACCAATAATTACATCTTCCATAGCATAACTGGAGGCAATCACCGGGTACATCTTACTTCCATTCTTTAGAGAAATAAATAATATCAGCATAAATACTTCAATATATTTGGTTTACTTTTTCTGCTGGTAAGCTAAGGTCTTGGTTGGATATTATTCTACATCTTTACGGTAAGGCAAATTCATTTATATCCTGGCAAGCATAACCAACAAATTTCATGTTTATGAAATTCTACAATGAGGTGCTGTGTGATGTAGTGCACTTCACATTAGTTTGTGAGCAGATATGAGACAAATGGGTATGGAAAAAAAAAAAAACCATACATTTATAATGTTCCTATTTCATATGTGGAATGGCAAGCTGATTTATTAGGCACTGACAGCAATGCTTGATACACAGACATCTTACATTGTCAAGGCCTCAGTGTGTTACATTTATTACCCTTTAAGGCAAGGAAGAAGCAAATACATGTCAGGCCACCCAAGCAAACATGCTAAAATTACAAAATTGTACATTGAAAACTGAAGTCTGATCTGGGGGGGTATAAAATGCACCTTAAAATTGTACAAAAATGGGTGTATTGTACTTACTCTAAAATACCATTAACTGGCATTTACTTTTTATTTGTGTTCCATTAAGATCTCAGAATGGTTGTCTTCTGGCACTTATCCTATCACACTGCCTACTTTTTTCTAGGAAAGATGTAAGCAATACTTTTAAAAATCTAAAGACATAAAAGCTTATGCTGATAAACCCACTAATATTTAGAACAGGCAAGGCAAATAAAATGAATGCACTAACTGCTAAATAGATTGTTTCAGGGAGCAAATCTACCTAACTTAAAGCATTAAATTTGGAGTTTTCAACCTAAATGTTACTGTTCAGAAGAAAAGATAAAGCCCGGCAATACACAGTAGGAGGTGGAACATTCAGGGCATTTAACCTCCATTTTATATCTCGTTTTCTACATTAGAGATGGTTCTACAGAACAGGCAGTTTTATCTCCTCTTTGTGTCCAATTATGTTTCACAGTGAGGCAAAATGAAAATTTGTTGCCTGTAGAGTTTTTCTCTAGAAATTGAAGTATTGGAACATCATATTTTATCACCTATAATTATACTAACACAAGACTTTTAATCCTTTTTAGACAGTAAGAGACCTTAAAGAGAAAAGAGATCTTCACTGGTTTTCAGTTGCTTAAAAACTACTGATGCCTATAGCCCAAGGTAGCTTCTACATTGTCTTAGTCTGGAAGCTCTCCATGATTGCTTCTTTTAAAATTACAACACTTGTAGAAATAGAGCATACCTTTAGTCTATATTAATCGCCAAATATAGGCTATTTATGTGGCTAATGGACTTCCTTTACTAATTTGGTTTATATTCAAATCCAAATTAGGTAATACAAAAATTGACTAGGAACATAAGTGCATTGAAGATGAAATGCACCCTTTGAGTTTTAACCTTCCAGGCATTTCTATGAAATAACTTTAGTAGCTTGCCAGGTGTCAGATCAGAATTTATTATTCTACCTGCATAAACCATTATCAGTGACAAAATAGTGTGTATCTCCATGGGTCTTTTAAGCACAGTGTTACTCCTACTTCAAAAGCTACAGTTCATCAGAAGTATTTTAAAATCTAAATTATTTCAAAATCACCACGACTGTATTTATGCTTTAAAGAAACTTTTATTTTGCAAAGCTGAAGAATGTAATGTATTTGCAAAACTGTAATTGTTTATCTATTTGTTCAGGAATCATAAACCAAAAAGGGACAGCTTATACACACACTCCTACTGGATTAGTTTTATATTAAGATCTAGACAAGGAAAAAAAATTCTACGTTTATTGGGACCTTTTAAATCTAGACTCAACTTCAGAATAAGATTTTAGTTATATTTTACTCATATTTAAAAGCTGAAGTTTCTTTCAGGCATGTCACTGTCACTTTCAGATAGCCAGCAATTTCATTCCAGATGAGCTCAACGTATTTCTTAGCATGGATAGGTTTTGATTCCCAAGTAATGTTTGGAAAACAGAATATCTGGGTCATTACAATGTTTATTCTGCTGTGCAGTAAATTGAAATGTGGCACATACTAAACTTTATTCACCTCAGCTGCATTACTCTCTGAAAAGCTGGACTCGCTCTAAGGTATGATCTACAGACACAGCTATGCTATTAGCATATATTGTCTGCCTTAAGGAAAAAACCCAGACCACTCAAAAACTGCACATACCATCTGAAGTACAAGTTATACCAACAAAATTACTCTTTTGCAAGGATAAGCGGCATTTATTTTGATTACTCAGCATAACTGTTTTAGCAAATTTTACAACGCAGATCAACACCAAGAAAGTTTATACAGGTCTCAGAATATCCCACCTCTCTACAATGTCAGCATTTGCTGCAGAACTCATATCTAAAAGAAAAAAAAAACATCTCCTATGGCTAGCAAGCAAACTAAACCATGAAGTTCAAATTGGCTACGCAGCAGTCCATTATTACGGCTTCAAAGATGAATTGACCTCCTCATTTCTGTGGGACACTGAGTTAATGCGCTATTTCTGGTGTCCCACAGTATATCTCCTACAAGCAACACCGTTTTCCCTTCCAAAAAGTAGTTTTTCCCAGGAGCTTCTGCAATTAAAAAAGCTGCAGTATTTTAAATATGTGCCAGCGGTATTTTAAATATGTGTCAGTGACTTAGATTAAAAATAATTCATTGTAGAATGTACAAGAAGAAATGACTTTGTCTTGCTGTATCCAGCTTAATATATAATTCATTCAAAAATCATTTAAAGTACAGCTGCCACAGAACTCTCTGGATGCTATTTGAAAAGCTACAGCCACCATTATAAAATGTGCCCTTCAGCGTATGGCAGAGTGCACGGCGTCTCATTTATACAGTCCTGCTAGTCCAGGGCTGCATATTCTGATCATAGCAATAGGACATCTCTGCCAATGCAGCGAAAGCACAAGGTTAGAAGCCATTAAGCCATCAGGGGTTTGGCGATGGATTTCTCTCCATATCTTAACATCTGAATCAGTTTTACTCTGTACATCACTGTGATCCCACAGTGAAATGTCAAAAAAAGAAACTTCCAGAGCCATTGATTCTTTCCTTGTAAACAAATACATCTACGAGTACTGTCAACCTTAAGAAATTAAGAGTTAAAATTCAAACACTTGATTACATTTGCATAGTTGCGAAAATTTATTAGTTACAGTGTAATGAAAATCAACATTTTTGGTACAGGCAGAAGTAAAAACATACATTATATAGAAAAAATCACAGCTTTAAAAACTGGCTTATATTGTTTAAAATGAGTAAATCTGGTTGTATTTCAAGGCATTGGACTTCAATACTTAATTTTAAGCCAACCCATCACACAGTGCAAGAAATATTCTGCAACAGTACAGATTCCATACAGCAGTCTTCATAGTACTTAGTCTCACAGAATTTTATGGTGGCAAAACAATGTGCTGAATATTTTTCCATTTAAACACAAATCATTGTTGAAGTTAAATTTTTCTTGCTTTACATATTCTCTCTACTACAAAAATATCCAATAGCAAATTTGACAGTGTATTCTACAAATAAATGCGCCATGGACAACAGGAATCGCAACTTTGGGACAGTTACTTTACAAAGTGTATTATAAAAATAAATTATATGGCAAACAACAAACAAAATCAAGCACGTGCCTTAGGCTTTGCAAACCAAAGTGAAATTCAGCTGGGAGAAAGACTGCTTCTCTCTCTCTGACTATATACTTTCAAAATATCAGCAAGGCCCTTCGTTCTTAAAGCTCTACCAAGAAATATATATATAAAATCTTAACGGAAGGAATAAGTACTTCCATGAATAATCAGTAGCACAAGTGACCCTGGTGTTGATGGTAGAAAGCTTGTACAGTGATCCATCCAATGGGCAAGGAGGGCAGTGCACACAGAGCGTATAGTGGGGGCGGTAACTCATCTAGAGTTCATGCGTAACTGGTGAATGATGACACTCTCTAAAAGAAAAGAGCAAAACATTTGGTTTCATGAAACTGCAAATATATTACAAGCTACTTTAAAGAAGAACAATTACAATGGCAGCGCCAAGCAGTTTTCTTCTAGAAATGTCTCGCAGGCTTACTTGCACATCACTGGTTGATAAAAACAGTCCTGGCTTATGTTAGAAAGGGAGACTAAATTAGTACCAGGTTACAACTCGGAAGACTTTGGCTTCCACTTCAGTGTCAGGGCCATTACTCGGTTGTCCATAGGGAAATGGAGTAATGTAGTTGAACGGATTAAACCACAGGAACACCAAGGTTCCAGCCCCACACCTGCATCAGGCAGAGGACTTGGAGTTGAGTTTCTTGTATCCTATCTGAGCAAATCCACCATAAACCTGCTGGTAATTCTGAAATCAGGATTAGGAAGAGGTATGAGGTCAGTTCTCATTTTTAATTTAAATATGTCTTAGAAATCTATGCTGGTTTTATTCAGCAAGTCTACTTGAATTTTGCTACTGACTTTAACGGGGATAAATTGAATCCACAGCATTGAAAACTTAAGTGTTGGCATTGTCTTTGAAAGGCTGGGTTTAAGCTTGCTCTAATGTAGGAGATCCCCAATCCTGATTAATCTCTGGGCTCTGCTGAGATACTAATGACCTCGGCATCTGTTCTTCTCTCTATATACACTACTCTTATAGGCAACTTTTCAAATATAAGAATTTAGCAGTTGATGATGTTTTCCTTTGAAAAGGGGTATTTTATGCATTTTAAATAATATAATTGTACCAGTGCTAACTAGAAACATAGACTAATATATTTTAGAAACATTCATTTTCTTAATTGAAATTTTTTCTTTTCTTTCTGAAGATTCCTTCCTCTCTTAAAAGGCTGAAGATTTTTCAAAATTTACCCACAGAATGACACTGATCATGTATTTATTCCCTTTTATGTTTTTATTGAATTCTGCCTTCGTCTGCTTCCTAAATAATATTCGAAATTCGTCTGATGAAGTTCTAAGAGGAAAGGAAATCAAAATGATTTCGATGCCCTCCCAATGCCAGAGCGTTGCCACTAGATGGCAGATGGCAGTGATGCTTTTCATACCTGGTGAATCAGGAAAGCGAGCAGGGCTAAGGCAACTTTCAAGAACATGTGCTAAGAAAATGAAATAACAGAATTTCCCAAATAAAAAGTATGTATTTTCCACATAATTTATCATTAACAAATGTTTCCAACAATCTATGTATACCTGTTCTCCCGAATTTGAGCAATGAATGTGAAGGAATGACAAACTACAGTAAGATTTTACCTTGCACTTCTAGCTCTTTCAGATTACAATGTAAAAAATTGCACTTACTTACTTAATATCTGATTGTAACCTCAGGTGAACTCTCCCATTAACTTCAATGGGAGTCACACAAACTCTATATGAAACATTTTTTTCTTAATATTCATTATGTGTATTATAGATTAATACAGTTTAGATATAAAATTCAACAAACTAAATGGGTAGCAGAAGAATATCATGCTTGAACAGCAAAACTACAGTATGTTTCTGAACAAGTCTTCCTCTGCAAACCAAATACAGCAATTATGCAAAAAGTAGGAGAAATAATTAAAAAAATCAAGTAATTTCCACTTCTACTATCTATTTGTTCATACATTTCTTATACACATGTGTATGAAGCCTGAGTTTTTTCTAACAGTTTCTTGGTATTTAAAATGTTCATATAAATAAATATATGTATTTATACACACACACTGTAGTTAGTAAAAGAGACATCCAAGCAGTTACTCAACTAAAATTGTAATAGATTTTTTCAGAGTTCTGTAGGACTAACCTCTATAGAAATATGATTATACCTGTAAGGTACGATTTCATAATTTTTTCTAGTGCTATACATACAAACATTTCAAGGAGCTAAGAATTCACTTAAACAAAACAACTGATTTTAAGAAAAAAACCAAAGTTATTGTAGAACGGTTGATTCTGCTTTCAGTCCCACTGATATAAGTCAAAACTTCTCTGGGAAACACATCATTAATAGCTGACTATCAAACTACCAGTTCATATAATGAAACACATCAACTGACATTTTAACATAGAGAGTTTAATTTCATCTTACAATATATACAAACGAACAACACCAGATAATACAAAAAAACAGTGTGTACCACAGACAACACATGCCCGGGTGACAGAAAGGAACCATACATCAGTATTTCTATTTTTTTAAATCCTGTTGAAGAAAGATTATAAAGTGGAGAACCATTCATACCTGAGTGTTTTATACCTGACTCTCAGAGCTGATAGCTCTATATCTGAGAGGAGTTAACCCTGACTGCATCTTCCAAAAAGCCAAGTACAAGCAGTGTGAAGGGAGTAAAAAAGATTCTGTAATAAGAAATGTGGCATATAGTTTTACCTGAGAGCTCAGGCAAAATTACAGGAAATAGGGTAACTCACACTGATGCAGGGGAGAAAAACATTCCCCTAAATGAAAACAAGTTCAAAAGATGAGCTCATAGAAACTCTTGCCAGCAAACTACAGGCTTCAAAGCAGCTCAATGAAATCAGCCACTGATGTGTGATGGGAACATATAATTGGTCTGAAAATTGTCCCGACTGTTGCAGCTTATGTCAGGCACCTGAAACCCAGCAGGACAGTAGCTTACTCTCATTAAAGACATGCTTTTCCACATCTGATCAGAATCACTGAATATTCTGTCAACACGAGGCATGTTTTATAACGTGTGTAACATATTTCAGGCAGTAACATGTGACTTGGTGTAAAAATGGCATGAATGAGCATGTTAATATGATGCTAATTGCTATGTGCTGCAGGTGGTTCGAGGTTTAAATATTGAACCATGCATATCCAGAAGACTCAGAAAGCGTTCCTTGTTTTTTTGAAAAATTGCACTAATGAGTGTCACAAAAGGAAAAAAAAAGGGTGGAAAAAAAAAATCTCTGTTCTTCTATTATTTACTTAGCAAGTTTACTGATCTGAGAGAAATCCCCCAGGCATTAGGGATGAAGTTCTATGCTCCTCATATTCAGTCGCACTTACTCAAATGTATTGCTCTGCTAATGACTCTGTTCGCAATACTACTGTGTAATGGAACAGTCATTGAGGTGACTGTGACTGGATCTTTTCTAGGGAACACAGTGGAAAACTTAGGAACAAAATATAAAGTTAGAGAACTGAAGGTGCACCTTCTCAGTCCCTGTGTGTTGCTTGTGAATGGGTTGGCCCTTTCCCTGCTCTTCCCCCTTTCCACCTTGCTGCTGTCTTCAGCCTTGTTCCCACTGCCGGGCTTGGGTTATTGCAACTGCTTATATGGCTTCACAGTCAGGAGCAGGGCGTCTCTCCAACTAACATCGAATCCTACCAAAATGACAAAGATTGGTTCTCATCTAGCCCAGTTCCTGTTAAAGCACTGTAATTATCATTATTACTCTGAGTTGAGTGCATTTTGCTACTGAAACTGTTTCACTTCATTAAAAGAAAAAGTCAATACAAAGAAAGAGAGAGAAAACATGAGGATGAGTCATTCTAGACGATCACCTGGGCAGAGAAAGGTTTGGTTCCTGCATTGTTATCCAGTAACACAGAATACACAAGAAGCTCTTAAATAAAGGCCCTAATGTTTTCCTGTGGATTGGTGTCTCAGTCTGATTCTTTGTTGCCAAGTAAATTCCCAGGTTTGAACAAAGCTTGTCCTTGTGGTGTTCCTGATATCACACTCTTGTGTTCATTCTTTGATGTTGTATGAAGGTGAGCTCACCCTACATTCTTCCACACAGTGGGGCACTCCTAAGGTCTTGCTCCTCTTCTTTGTCACACTTTTCATTAAACTGGAAGAACTTGTTCTGGAGACCCCTATTGCTTTGTCAGGTTTGGTTGAAATTGATTGATGTGTTCGGTGGTATTCAACGAAGGACAGATAGAGGGATGGGTGAACAGAGACGCTTCATCTTATAAGCCTTCTTTTGAAAAGGACAGGCTCTAAGGCTGCCTTTGGAAAAGAGACCAGAATCCTGGGGACTCCTTCTTCCTAGTTCAGTAAGCTGACCACTCAACCACTCTCTTGTTTCTGCTCAGTGAATACTGAAGCCCTCCATGCAGAACGGCACAGCCTTTACAGGAGGGAATGAGAAAGCCATCTCCGTCCCCCTCAGCTGTCTGTCATTGGTGAAACTGGCTGGAGCTGGCATGGGTTTGAGTCTCCTCTGAGAGAGGAGGGACCCGACTCCTAGCTTTGAAGAAAGGTTTCAATCAAAATCTTTGTAAAGTAAGCAGCACTGCCCCAACATTTGTGTGGTATTTGATCTACTAGAAGACATTCATGATTCACTTTAAAACAGCCCCTGGTTTCCTACACCTTCCTTCTCTCTTTTTTCTGTCCTGAGAGCCTGGAACTAAGCTATGTTAAAGCTAACCTTTGTGCTTTCTGACAGATTCCTTTTAGTTCAGATCAGTTCCCCAGTTAGGTTCAAACACTTGTGCCAGCTCAAGGGAACCACATGGAAGTGAGTACTTTCATGTCTGGAGGTGACAAAGAGAAGACCACAGCTTTTGACTCCAGTGTGGAGTTACATCCTGACTTTAAGTGACCATGAAATTGTGGCTTGACTCAAAGCCCTTAGAGGAAATACAAGAATACCTAGATTATGGATCTCAGTTAGGTTCAGAAGCTGCAGTGCTAGTTAAGTCACAACTGAAACACCGATTAGACAAGTACAGTGGAAGAACTTCAGGAAAGTCTTCAGGATGCCTCTGGGGCTTAGGCACCATCTTTAGACTTGGTTGTCTAAATTGCCTTCTGGAGCCAACCTACTGAATGGAGGATCTTCCTGTAGTCACTAAACATAACTGTCTTCACATTCAGAGGAAATTCAAATATAATAAAAATATTTATACTTCAACTTTTAAGACTTCTGAACTACAGGCTTTCTTTTTTCTTCATCTTACCCTTTTACCTTTAAGAAACAAGAATCTCAGATCAATTAAAACAGATGTTAAACACTATGAGTACAATTAAATACCTACTTTTAGCTATTGTTAAAATCAGTTGCCTGATTCCAACTCTTTAGGCTTCTGCTATGGAGCAAAAGTTCCTTTTTGTTGTGCTGCCCCCAGGAAAAATAATAGGAACCTCACTCTGACCTGTCTGGAATTTCTTGAGTCCATCTCACAAAATACTACTGACTCCACAAGAGTAATCCCCAGCTGCAGTTCTGATTCAGTTGTTCTAATCCATGTGTCCTGGATTTTAGGTCCTGTAAGGCTGGCTTGTTTCTTCAGGTTTCTTAGGTCTCAGGCAAAACAAACACATTTTTCAACAACAGGCACACACAAAATATTGCCTTGCGTATAGCAACAGTTAACTAAGAATCTAAGTTTCTTTGAAACAAGGCTCTGGAACTGAAAGCTTAAGGCAGCTGTAGTTCATCACCGTATCTAGTCACATTAACTTGGGGCTCATGTTTGCAGTATTAAGTGACTGTTTTGACCTGAAGACTTGCTTCAGTGCCTGTATTTATAATGAATATCCAGCAAAAAAAAATCTCTTAATAATGTGTTTTCTTCAAACATCTACTAAAACATCTATATTACAATAAGAACAGTAAGATTTCAGCAACAATTTATTAACAAATTAAGGCATTTAAGTGATAATTATTGGTTGAGAGGATCTAATGTATTTCTGGCATAGTAACTCACATTGTTTGCTGATTCCAGTTTCCAAGTTTTATCTGAAATAGTGGGAATTCAGTGTTATGCAAAATGCTACTAATAAGAACCTGATTTTCAGATGCCATAGGAACCAGAACCATAAAATTAATGGGTATTGCAGATGCTGCACATGTAATACTTGAAATCTATTTCTTTTCTGATGTGGCAACAGCTTTTATACCAGACAAAATGCCCTTCGTGTAAGTAATAAAATGCCAGCTTTACTCTGGGATAGCAGCCATATCTGGATCTTAAATTGGAGAGCAATGCAAAGTGCAGACTGAAGACTAAACATTGCTTGGACTGAATATAATTTTATTGACCCTCTGTGGTAGCTTCTTCCATCAAATCTTCTCTCCCAGACTGAAATCCATATAATATTTCACCCACTGGTGCGTTTTCTTTTCTGTGAATTCTATTTATTATTTATTAGTGGTCTTCCTGCCTCCCCCTCTGAAAGCTATTCATAACCATTTTTTTAGCTTGCTGTGGTGGTTGAGGTATTAGATAAACATTAAAACCTTCGTTCATCAGTCTGCCCTATTTCTTTTGGTTGTGACTTTCTTCTTCAGAAATTGATCACCTAGTGGAAATGTCCTTTAATAACTTTACTGTTATTAAATAAACAATCACAATGATCACCAGCCTCCACACCATTTCCATGCTGGAACAACTCCTTACAACATGCTTAAAAATGCAAACACATAGATGAAGAAATCACAAAGAGGGAAGGAAAAACAATGGTGTTGTGAGGTGGTACATATTAAAGACAAAATATTTCTGAGAACGGAGAGTAACTTCCATACCAAACCCTATCTTTTTCACTGTCTATACCTGAGCTGTGCCTTCAGACAGCAATTTCTGCCACGTGTAGTTTGTGCTGACTTCCCCTCTGGGACACAAGGATGCTTGTCCACTAAGGTTTAAATATAACACAAGTTAATCCAATCAGGAAAATTGAAAGCCTAGTGAAATCAATGGAGTGACTTGCTTCGTAGCCTTTAGGGGTATTTGGAGCAGGCAAAAATGGTCTGTATTGATTTTAGCCAGATTACTGTTTCTCAGACTTTTTCTAATGACTAGACACCTTTTGGCTTACTTGCCTTATTCCCAACACGGAGCTGGCAGTATCCTAGAATGTGTAAGTCAGGGACCTGGTTGTAAGTACTGTCCACAAGTGTTAACCCTCCTCTGAAAGAAATAAGCTGCTGCTTAGCACTGCTGCTGCCAAACGTTGTGCAACCTCCCTATATCCTTGAATTTTGTAACCGCCTTGAGAAAGGAGCTCACTCACTGGTGAGAAACACCAGTTTGCATGGAACACACTCAGAGAGCAGGCTGGTCACACAGTGCCCATCCTTTCTCTCTTCCCCTCCCTCCCACACCCGAGGTACTAGTTTTCACTAAAACAGCACCTCAAGTGTTCTGTCTCCTGGCACTGCTTCCCTAGGAAATGTGGCATCTCAATAATGTGATCACAGGCAGAAAAGAAAGTGCCCCATGCAGTAGCAGAGGTAGGAAGTGATCCATTAAAGTGGAAGACAAACTAGTAAAAGTGACCAAACTTCCTTCGATCTATTAAAAAGTGACCAAATCTATCATTAAGAAGTCCTGAACCAGATTAATAACCTAGCGCAGTTGCCTCATTCTCACTTCCTAGGCTGAAAATCTTCCTGGTCTACAACTGCCTTTTTAGTGGCCTTTTTTTTATTTTTTTGCTTTTTTAAACTTCAGTAAGAAAACAAAAGGTTGTTGTTATTTTTAAGTAGTGAATGCACACAGTTATTAGTTTGTTGTAAGTGACAGCTGCAGAACTTCATTAGTACAGGCAAATGTGAGCAACTACACAGACAAGGGGCTGACTTCCATGGTAGCAGTAAAACCTGCAGAACGTACCCCCTGAGCCACCGCCATCAGCCCTGACCCCCGCCCAGGGATGCAGAGCTGCTGGCTGAAGATTTCTTCAGTTCTATTTTCATAGACTGAGTCTCGGCACGAGGCTCGAATTTTGTCACATTTCCTGCTCCTGGGGCTGCCACTACTGGCTTTCCTGCTTTCATACCTTTTGACACAGGAATGCGGGTGGGTGTAGGTCTCGGGGATGACCCATCCAGTCCTGTCTGCAAAAGAGTGAGACAGAGCGAAATTACATGAACGGAGGATACATATATGCTTCTCATATATGCTCATCATATACTTTTTACTGGTTCTTCATTTACCTCTCAAGCAACCGTGTCCCAAATCAGGCCTATCGGCAAATTAATATTCACATTCAGAACCTGGCCATAGCACATAGAGATAGAGTAAGGCCAAAGGTACCATCAGGATCAGAGCTGAGGTCCAGTGTTTTGGATTAAGATGTCATAGAGATGTGATTCCCTGCAAAATTTTGATTCCACAGCATGACACAGTGCAGGACAGCCTTAAAGGCTACCAAAATGCTGGCTTAGCTGTCAGACAGGTACAATATTAGTGCAGGGAGGCTCTGCAAAGAGATCTGAACAGGCTGGACCGCTGGGCTGACACCAATGGCATGAGGTTTAACAAGGCCAAATGCCAGGTCCTGCACTTGGCGCACAACAACCCTATGCAGTGCTACAGACCAGAAGTCTGTCTGGAAAGCTGCTTGGAGGAGAAGGACCTGGGGGTGTTGGTTGAAAACCAACTGACCATGAGCCAGCAGTGTGCCCAGGTGGCCAAGAAGGCCAATGGCATCTTGGCTTGTATCAGAAACAGCGTGACCAGCAGGTCCAGGGAGGTTATCCTCCCTCTGTACTCGGCACTGGTGAGACCGCTCCTTGAATCCTGTGTTCAGTTCTGGGCCCCTCACCACAAGAAGGATGTTGAGGCTCTGGAGAGAGTCCAGAGAAGAGCAACAAAGCTGGTGAAGGGGCTGGAGAACAGGCCTTGTGAGGAGCGGCTGAGAGAGCTGGGGTTGTTTAGGCTGGAGAAGAGGAGGCTGAGGGGAGACCTCATTGCTCTCTACAACTACCTGAATGGAAGTTGTAGAGAGGAGGGAGCTGGCCTCTTGTCCCAAGGGACAGGACAAGAGGGAATGGCCTCAGGCTGCACCAAGGGAGGTTTCCACCTCAGGAGGTTTCCTGATATCCAAGGCTGGATATCAGGAAAAATTTTTTCACAGAAAGGGTCACTGGGCACTGGCAGCGGCTGCCCAGGGAGGTGTTTATAAGAGGGGTAGACAAGGTGCTCAGGGACATGGTTTAGTGGCTGATAGGAATGGTTGGACTTGATAATTCAAGAGGTCTTTTCCAACCTGGCAATTCTATGATTCTATGATTCTGTCTTGCACAGAGGCTACCATGGGCCCTCAAAATAGTACAGCCATGTAAGGCTAGTGCTGAACCCAGAGTAACTGCCATACTTTCAGTGCTGCAGCAACATTTCCCAGCACTACAGATAAAATTGAACTTAGCTTCCCACCCAAAGTATGGCGGGGCCACGGCTGGGGCCACTTATTTCTGCACCGGGAAGTGCAGGGAGCTGGGAGTGACAGAGGGCAATAATTTGGATTTCCTTTTCCCGTGGCTGTGGGAGAAGGAACATGGAAGAGGGCTTTCCCCCTCCAAGCTCTCGCCACAGCTTGATGAACTCTGGTGAGGGTGAAGCAGGCAGCCCAGAGTTCCAGGGATACCTCAAGGCAGTGCAGACATAAATCATTTTACTACCTCTGCCAACTTGCCATCCTGGAGAAGAGCCTACCAAGCACACATATCCTAAGGTTTGGGGGCTTCAGAATGAAAAAAAAAGGCCTTGGGAAATTTTTAATGTTCCTTCTGTATGGAATCCAATTGAGGACCCAAGCATGAAGCTGGCAGATACAACATAATTCCTGAGATCTGTGCCATCTGGAGCTCCAGCTAGATGCCAGGCTGGCTATCGTAGGGCTTTGAAAATGGCAGTCAGTACATACATTTAGGCAACTGAATCCCCCTGTGTAAACCCGCAATGTGCACTTGGATAAGGCAAGAGGATTCAACAGGGCCAACTAGACTTTTCTGTCTCCATTGGCCAGATAATGTTGCACGTACTTGGCAGAGCCAAACCTGGAAGCTATCTTTAATCAACCATGACCTAAAGAAAATACTTAAAAGCATGACAGTTCTGTGAGGAAAACGTGTTCTACCTTCTGCAGCGTGCAATACAGACACAAACGTTAACGGTGACAACTTCACTGTCTCAGCTGAATTTCAAATGTGACTTATTTCTGTTCAGATACCAAGACTTTGATCTCACAAAACAGAACACTTTTCATAAGATCCCGCAATCCTAGCTAGACCCATCGACAAAATGATTAAATTCTGCAATTTATGACCTGCAAGCAAAATTAAACTAAGCTGCTGGAATAGACTGGATAAGGAGTTTGTGTTGAATGCAACACGTATTTGCACATTTGCTTAAAAATGCTTCTACAAAATGCTCCGTGAAGGAGCAGTTTTCTCTCTCGAAGGAATTCCAGCCAGTAGCATCAGAGCCTTCTGTCTGCATCCTGAGTATTCAAAGGAAAACCATTCCTTAATCTTCTAAGAACAGTTCAAAACCCCATGTGTACACAAAAAAAAAATCACAATTGGAAAACTTGAATGCTGTCTGCCCGGCAGGAAGGAAGCCATTTTCAATAACTAAAAGCAACATTTACAATAGGAGTCTAAAGGGTAATATGGAACTCACATGTAGATGTCAAAACAAGTTAGAGCCATACAATTCTGTAGGGCAAAACATGCAAATGCATTCCATCAGCCTTGGAAAATACGTCAACATCCCAGGGAACCCAAATGACAAACATCTTGTACTCCTTGAAAGAGCTGCACAGTGTGTAAACATGAGGCAATCAAATGAAGTAGCTGGAATCTCAGGCATTTCTTCAGCTTTATTCACATGTAAATTATTAACTAAGGATTTGGGGGCTTTCAAGTTACTCATTTCAAGCCTAAATCACTCAAAAGCACTTTGAAAAGAACTCTAACTAGCTTTACATTTCTTAGTTGCCTTCCTCTCTCACTTGCTTTAAATTTCTTAGTTGCCTTCCTTACAGCATACTAACATGCTTATCATATTGAAGCTAATGCCTGCTTCACACACAGCAGCAAAAGCATTTTGTGTTCGCCAAGTGAACTGGCACAAAGGTGGCTCTTGAGCAAGCCATCCTCTTTGGTGAGAGCGATAGGATAAGCAAGCAGTGGACGCGCTCTGGTACGTGTCTGTAGCGTTTGTGGCTGTGAACCCACACGACTGTCTGTCTCTTGATCATTTTTTACAAGGACAAAGCTCGAAGTAGTTCCCTCCAGCCCTGTTTGTCTGTAGGCTGCTGTCTTCTAGCTGATTTGGAATTTTGCTCCAACCAGAAACCGAGTCTTAGCTCCATGGGATGTAGAGTGACTGTGGCTGGCTCTGAATGGGCAGAGCATGGTGCTGGAACAGCACAGGGGGCCACAGCAAGGTTAGAAAATACAGTACTGAGAGCGAGATAAATACATGCAGCTGCTAAGCTCCTTAGGTCGATAATCATTGCTCGATGCAGAAAGGGAGTTGCAGTAAGGTTGGACAGTCCCATTAAAGGAAGAAAAGCATTCAAATATACAGAACATCTAGTGTGATTTAGTGGTTTATAACAGATCCTGTTTATTGCAGTTTATTGACATGCAAGAGTGCTTTCATGCATGCATTTACTTTTGGAATTTTCTCATTAAAAAACAAGTGCTTTTTAGAATCATAGAATAGTTTGGGTTGGAAGGGACCACTGCCATGGGCAGGGACATCCCATCAGCCCGGGCTGCCCAAGGCCCCATGGAACCTGGCCTTGAACACCTCCAGGGATGGGGCAGCCACAGCTTCCCTGGGCAACCTGTGCCAGCGTCTCACCGCTCTCATAGTGAAGAAATTCTTCCTTATGTCTAGTCTAAATCTGCCTCTCTCCAATTTATAGTCATTGCCCCTAGTCCTATCACTACAAGCCTTTGTAAGCAGCTTTCTTGTAGGTCTCCTTCAGGTACTGGAAGGTACCTTCCAGATACTTGTTCTCGATCAAGTCAAGAACCAGATTACCCTGGACAGAAATGGTTCAGTTCAGTGATGGACACAGTTGTCTAGTGTTCTGCACAGGGCTGATAGGTAAGATAGAAGACTCAAGGAAACCTGCAGCCTCCGATAAAGCTGCTGGAAGTTAGGTAGGCTGCTTGGCAGCACTTAATGACAGTACAGTAGTATATTCTGGCAATTGAATCCCGAAAGGGCGGGACCTGAGATGTAGCCAACAGAGTCAGTGGTGCCCAGTGGGCAATTCAGCTCACACTGAAGCTGGCAGCATCTCAGCTGAATCATTCTCCAGTCTCCATGGAGCCAGCACACGGAGCTCGGTGCTGACAAGCAGACTAATGACTAGGGACTGACTCAGTTGCCCAGACTGAGGCATCTCGTGCCATCTGAGGCATCCCATCAGCTTCCACTGCAGAAAGGTACAGGTCTGTGTTATACACTGCAGCCTTATCTACATTTCTTAGCTGCCACGGGGCATGCAGATGGCACCAGACATCTCTATGTGGGCAAGTGAGCTGTCCTTTGGGTATTTAGTAACTATAAGAGGAGCTTAGAGCATATATGGAACACCTACAAAGAACAAAATGATTTCAAACTGCATGCTGCCCAAATGCAAGTAGCCTTATAGCTGCTTTAACATGTGCCCAGTTAGCTCTGGCACCCAACAGCCTTTCAGCTGTACCCCACTGCCTCAGTCACAGAATGTTCTGCACGGTTGGTGTCGTGCCACTATCCTGGCTCTGCTGCAGCAAGGATTCCCTCTGCTCCCTGTAGATTTGCATGTCACTGGATTCACTGTGTACCCCTGGCACTGGATGCCAGTGTTGCAGGAGGTGGGAAGCACAGGGATTAAGTGATGATACGACTGGCACCCATCCTGGTAGCTGAACAAAATCTGAATTCACAAGCAATCCCACAGACAAATGTAAGGCCAAAACAAAACAAAACAAAACCAGGATATAGGCACCACAGCTGTTTTTTCCCCAAAGACTGTTTGGTTTTATTCTGTTTTTTTTCCAATGTAAATTATACGAACTGTCCCGCAAACGGGGACTTGGGCTGATGTGCTAAGGCAAGACTAACAACCAGGCTACAGTTTCAGGCTCATTTTGGTCTGCGTATCTATGGTCTCATAACCATAGAATCACAGAATAGTTCGGGTCGAAAGGGACCTTAAAGAACATCTAGTTCCAAACCCTCTGCCATGGGCAGGGACACGTCCCACTAGATCAAGCTGCTCAACCTTGAATTTTTGGTTGTGCTGTGGGCCATCTGTAATTTAAAAATATCCGCTAGGTCTGCTAGGGTAGTCCAAGTATTCTCCTGGGATTGGTTTTGACTCTAATCAAGCTAAGGAGGACCAGAACCCAATGTTTCCACTTCTATAGCCCAATTCCATAGGGTATCATATAAAAGGTGGTTTACCAGCCTAGGTTTTGGTTCTTTTTTTTTAATCAAAGTGGCAATGGTTCTGTGTAAATGAAGAAATCAATCCAACTGGTCTAACAATCTCTATCACATCAGCACTGGGATCCAGGATGCATCAAACCTCCTGCTGTGGTGACACCTGCGGGGCTGGACCATGCGGGGGGTGGCGCTGATGTGATGAGTTCAGCTGCTCAGCTGTCTGGCCTTGGGAAGAAAAACAAAACATCTCTAAAACGTTTGGGTCCAGCAAGTCCAGGTGTCACTGGAGACTGAGTTACTGAGCAGTTCCTTTTTTTGTTGATCATTCTGGTTAAATTCTCCTTCAGGTGCCTGTGACTTTCTTTGGATCAGGGTCCCATTTTATCCAAATAAAACATGTTGCAGACTCAGAACAGGACTTGGATCATGGGAATATAAATCTCTAACTACTCTAAAGCATATGTTGGTGTAAATAAACAAAACCGTAACACCCTTTAGTCCATGGGATTCAAAAATCATGACTATCCATCATGATTTTAGGCCCACATATGCACAGGGAGACACCGCAGCTCTGACTGAACCTTTAAAAGCACCATGTGTGCACCTTAAAATTCACTTCACCTGCAGTACTGAAGATAACTATAAATTCAAATTGGAAGAAGAGTTAAATGTTTTCAAACATGAAAACAGTAACTGCAAATTTATTTTAGCAACAGAGAAGAGCTAGGAACTTCAGTGTACTTTCCCCTTTGTACCTGGCACTGCATTAGTACATTGTACATTGTATGAGGACAGCTAAGAAAAATATTTAAACCAAGTGAGCTAAGAAAAGCAGTTTTATATCAGTTTGTCTTTGATTCTATGAACTTAAACACTCAAAATTATATCAATGGTGGTTTATTCTAGTGTTACTAAGTAAATGTTTGCCCCTTGTTTTTTCTGACTAGGGGTATTGAAATGTGTTTGTAAAGTAGTCATTTGCAAAAGAGATGGTGAATATACAACTTCTAATTTTTTTTCATGGGGTAGAGGTGGAAAGGTACATTTGCACTTGTTAGAAGCTCCCTGTTCATCTGACTAGGGACTTCAAGAAGCAAAGGAAAGCATGAGATAAAGTAAATCTTACAGTTGAACTATTTTCATTACATTCCAAATCTGGGAGGAAGAAGTGAAGAAAGAAGTCACTTTTTAGCCAGATGAAAACAAAACCAAAAAAGTTTTGTCTGTCATGGTTCAGTGCATCATCACAGCAGAGACAGACATCTAGTAAAAAAAGAATGAAGAACTCTGAAAAAAAAATTTCCAAGCTTCCGAAAGACAGAGAAGTTTGTAAATTAATTAGTTCAAGACTTCTTAAAAAATGAACTTGCCTGTAGTATGTAGAAAAATACTGCACTGTAAAGTATCTACAGTACATTATATATATGGGGAGAGAGAAAGCATGCATGTGCAATCCCAAAAGGATCCATATGATGACTGGAAGTTTTCTTAAGCGAGGGAAATGGGAATGATAGCCTCACTCCAAAAGTGTGGAACTGTATCTTGAATACCCTTTGACATTTCAGCTTGGAAAGAGATGCCTGAAGAGGCTTGTTGTAGGGGTCTGCAGACTCCTGAGCAGCACAGACAAATGAACAGGGGTGACTATTCAGTATTTGTCAAGATACAAGAAAGAGGCTGTAAGCAATGAAGGTATTGCATAAAAGGTATTGAACAAAAGAGCATTTTTCCCAGAGCCCACAGCTAAATTCACTGCCCCCTGATGTTGCGGAAACAACAGCATAAATGAGTTCAAAAAGCAATTAGAAGAATAAATAGAAGAAAACTTAGCCATGGTCTATTAAATACAAAGATGTGGCTACAGGCCCTGGTTCAGAAAGAAATGCCCACCTACTGCCAAAAACTAGGAACAGACACCGAGGGAAACATTTCTGCATGTTTACCCACTTAAAATAATCTTCCCCTAAGCATCTGCTACAAGCTCTGTCTAGCTAGATAATCTTTTGCACTAATACACTACTGCTGGTTTTATAGTTCAGTTAAGTTCTTCTTTCTCGGGGTATTTTCAGCTAAAGTAATGCAAAACCATGTCCAATAACAAACTTAAGGGGAGGAATATCAACAAATATTGTCCAATATGTTTAAAGACAAAGGTTGAGACACAGATTTAAATACAAAAAAAGGAGCTGGGAAACTACCACAGAGGCTCAGAGAGAAAGCAGCAAAAAATATGCTGAGTAAGGTCCATTTTAATACAACATTTATAGAATTGAGAATTTCAGAGGAACAGAATGAGCCTTACTATTCACTGGCTGAAAGAGGTTTGGAACTGTAAGCAACAGTACCGTGTCTGCCTATTTATTTCTTCGGTGTTCAGTATTATAGGTGATATTAACTGAATTGGAATTATAATAGGATTCTACAGAAGAAATACCAGCCTGCATGATCAGACTTCTAAGACCGACCAGCTGGGCCAAAAATCATTGAATATTTTCAGAAGTCTGAAATTGCACCAAATAACAAAAATACAGTTTCCCGCTCTGTCATCACCATCATTCTTTGTCCCTCTATGCCTCTCATTTGCAATTTTACAGGATTGCCACTATGAAATTACCTTTAAAGGAATTTTGCAGGGACTTCCTTTGAAAGCTATTCCTTTGGGAGATCCCAAAAGTATTCCAGCATCCAACACTGGTACAAAAATACATGAAAAATACATGAATTTGGAACCTCTTGTGGCACGAGGATGGGACTCGGGTCCCACTGAGGTGCTGAGGGACATGGGTTAGTGATTGATGGGGATGGTTGGACTCAATGATCCAGTGGGTCCTTTCCAACCTGGTGATTCTGTGATTCTGTGAATCAGGAAAATTATCATTTTATAGTAAAGCTTGTATCTGAAACAAATGTAGGGAAGTGAAGAGTTTCTCCTCACCCTAGCCATTCTTTCTGGGGTCTCAAACCCAAACTATTGTTTCACTTCTCCTCACCATAAAGACTACGACATCATTAGACTATGCTGCTTACCACTGACTGTGTTCCTCGTGTGGAAGACGTTGTAACAGGTGTTATAGTGATAGTACTCGTCACCTTGCTTGCTGCAGGTCGCGAGGACAGGTTGTTCCGAGGCGATCGAAGGACAGTACCGGTCACAACTTCTTTCTCTGCTGCTATATTCACTGGTCTTACTGTTATTACAGGACTGGCACCATCAGGTGCAGCACTGGGAGAGCGTTTGAACTGGGAACCTAAGTGGATGTGGATTTTGTTGTCTTCTGTTGTAATAATGTTGGCATTAGCATTATACTTGCGGATTGGAGTTGGGACGGTTTGTTTTTCTGGTGTTACTTTGAAGACAGCCCTTCCCATGGTCATATCTTGTGACTGCGGAGAGACAGCGATTTCTGCCGGTGCTGCAGATGTTGATACTGTCATAATCTGAATGGGTGATGCAGGTCTGTCCGCGAAGGGTGGTCTCCCTCCCTCCGGGGATTTTTCCCTGGAGAATGTTGTTATAGTGACTGGAGATATAGAACGATCAGGGCCCATGGGACTTTCACCGCCTTTCCCTTTTTGAGGCATAATGTTGGGAGAGGGAATGATGGTTATTCGTGGCTTCTGATTTCCCAAAGTAGGAATAACAGTGGTACTTGAGAAAAATTCCTCTGAGGTTGGACTGGTTATCTCCAAAGTGGCTGTGCTGTTCTCATGGTCTGGTGTCACCCGAATATGAAGAGGTTGACCCTGCTTTGGTGAAAGAACAACCTCCCCAGGATGCGCTGGACTACCATGGGTTCGGACTCCTTTGTCAGGAGTTGCCTGAGCCCCAGTTTCCCTCTTTCTCATCCATGGTATCCACGATTTCCTCATTGCAAGTTCATTCGCTGCTGGAGGATACCTCTCGAGCACTGAAGAACGCTCCATGGGTTTTTTTAGACCTACTTGTCGCAGATTGCTCATGATGTGGTTCTCCTCCTGGAAGGATTTCCTTATAAACACTGCTGGAGTTTCTTCTTCTGCTGCTTCACTGCTTACAGCATCTGTTTGCACTCCGGTGGATGTCACAGGAACATCCACCATTCTTCGTCCATTTATGCTGGGCCTGAGAGCTCGGCTGTAACGCTTGGAAAGCTCCAGCTCTCTCGTTAGGTTCAGAACTTCCTGCCCCATACTCTTGTTTTTATTTTCTTCTTCCACAAACCTTTGCTGCAGGACTGAGTAATCAACTTGGAGCTGAGAAAGCTGGTCTTCTTTGTTCATCAGCTCATGGATTTTTTCCTTAAGAGCTTGAACTTCTGCTTTCAAATCTCTGCTTTTAGCCTCTTCCAGACGAAACCTGTGCCTCAGCTCTGCCTCCTGGCTCACTGCTTCACCTTTTTCTATTGCTTTGGTTTTGGCAATCTGGAGCTTCATCTCCTCTAGTTGTTGAGAAAGAAAGTTAGCTTTATCCTGCTCAGTCCTAAATTTCTGTTCTAGCTGATCATATTCATCTTCTGTCTTCATCAAATCTCCTTCAACCACTTCCAGTTGTTTGAGACGTTTTTTCAGCCTCTCAATTTCAACAGTAAGTTCTTTAATCTTGTTGTCCTCATGACAACCATGCTCTGGTCCTTTCCTGGCTCGACCTCTTGTAATTTCTCTTTCTACTTCCTCTATACCATCAATTCTTTTCTTTAACAGGTCAACTCTACAGCTTAGTTCAGAGGATTTTTCTTCTTCACTTCTCAGTTTGCCAATTAACTCATCCCTTTCCTTTGTCAAGCTAGACACTTTTTCCTCCATTTCAGATTTCAGTTTCAAAAATTTCTTACTTTCTTCTATCAGTTTCTCTGTTACATCCATAACTTTCCCTTGTTCAACTTTAAAACTCTTGCTTAGACCCTCAACCTTTTTCTCCTCCTGTTTTATTTTTTCCATCATATTTTTTCGTTCATCAACCAACATTACAGTAAATGACTTCAGCTTAGTAAGGTCATCTTTTAAGCTTATTTCAGCCTTTTCCAACTTGCTTTCTGATGCCTCAAGGTCTTTCACTCGAGTTTTCACCACATCCAACTCATTTATCAAATCCTTAGTCAAATTCTTTTCTTTCTCCAAGTTTAAGTGTAGCTGGGTGCATTCAGACTTACTTTTACTGAAAGCATCTTCTAGCTTCTCTAGTTCTGACATTCTTTTCTGCAGTTTTTCCACTTCAAGTTTCAACTCTTTGCTATGGTGCTCTTCCTCTTGCAGCTTATTTTTAAGCTCTTTACACTGGGATTCAGTTTTTGTGATCTCTTCATCTTTCCCCTCCATTTCAAGCACACGCTTCCGGAGGTTTTCCACTTCTGCCATTAAGCTAGAGTTCCCACATTCTCCTTTTGCTATTTTATCTCTTAGTTCTTGAAGTTCCTCTTCAGCTTTTTGAAGATTTTTGTTGGTTTCTTCTAGCTCCTCTATTCTGCGAGTTAACCCCACTAGCTTTAGCCTTAGCTGTCTATTATGTGACTCTTGATTAGCCAGTTTAGCAGTCATCTCCTCGTGTTCTTGAGAAAATGATGATGTTTTGTGTTCAAGTTCAGCCTCTAACTTCATCAGTTTTTGCCCATCTTCTTTTGTTTTTGCACTAATAATCTTAAGCTTTTCTTCTTCTTCCTTTAGTTTTTGATTTAAGTCCTGTATTTTCTGGCTTTGTTGCCCAAGTTGTTCAATATGCATTTGTCTTTCATCCACCAGCATGAGTGCAAATGATTTGAGCTTGACTAGTTCTTCTCTTAGTTTATTGAGTCTCTTTGTATGTTCTTTTTCCTTCCGGGCTTGATAGATCTTCTCCTGCTCAAGAAGTTTCTTCAACCTGAAACAAGTTAGAAGAGATGCATCACACTATAATATATATATATGTGTATGTATGCGTATTGGTGTAGTTCTCCAACTTTTAAGTCAATTTCATTTTATCAGATTTTTTTTCATTAATAACCTAGGTAGACTTTCAAGAAATAACTGCCTGCTACATGCAAATATTTTAAGTTAATTTAACTCAAAGCTATATAAACTATATAAACTATATAAAACTATATCATCTAGAAATCTGAAAAACAGTGAGATTTTATATATATATAGATAACAAATACATTAGGTTTTAATTCCTTTACATTTATTTCTCTTTTGGGATGATGTTGGTAAAAATATGTAATATCCCAAAAGTTGCTCACCAATCCATTTATACCAAACTTGTTTTACAAAGTGGTTTTCTCTTTATGTCTTGCATATAAAAAATGTATAAAATAAGATAAAAAAAGAAAACTAATTGTTATATGCAGCCATAGATAAATGGATCAGTCCTGGCTATAAATAAACCAGCAGGAGAAAATATTGTATTAGCACACAGCTGAAAAACATTTGGGCATCACGGGCATAAGAAATTAGCAGGAATATAAATCCTCAGAAAGATAATAAGGACCTACATTTTTTCCAGCCTTGCACATGCAACGTTTCAATAGAGAAATGATAAGTAATGTAAGTACTTTATATCTGTGATTTATGTTCAGGATACACTGACATCAGCACGGGAAGTGCCTGCACATACTGTAAGCACAGATGATGGTGATCCTCAGCTGACAAAGAGACACAGATAACCCAGGGATATATCCTGTACTAATGTAATTGCCTTATTGTGAAAGCAGTAATAAGACTTATAGAAGACAACACAGGTATACATGCTGAATATGTTGTGAAATGACATGCTTTTAAAACCACTGTCAAAGTATATCCAACTCCCATATGCCCTGTCAAGACACGTGTGATAATTCAAATCCACTTGCTTTGCTTACCCTGTGTCTCTAGCTTTTCAGCGTCTTTGTAACTGAGAAACACAGTGAAGCGATAACAGCAGAGCAATTCAGCACCTGTTAACTAATTTGCAACAACTGAAACACCCGCATCTTTGCAAAGATCAACTTGTATCAGTATTTCTATCTTAAATGCTGGACTGTAGATGGTAGTGGACGAAACACAGATACACATTCCTCTCTCCTGCTGCAGCAATGAAGTGGTGCAAAGAGCTCCAGGGCATAGTGGCATATACAAAGGATGTTTCAGGGAGCTCTCACCTGAACTCTAAACTTAAAACAACAGCCATATTAATCTGGTCCTCCCGCAACTGTTAATGTTTCACTCCTTGCTCCTCAGGGACCAGAATGAACAGGAACTACAAAGAAAAGCTATAAGAAAAGAGAAGGAAGTCAGAAAGCAGAACACAGGATGCAGTAGGTAGGGAAGGAGCAGGCTGAAGTATGCATTTGAAAACAAGAGTCAGATAGGATGTGGGAGTAAGAGAATAGTAGGAACCCGTGGGAGAGAGAAAAACAAACAAACTTTACAACCAACCTTGCTGGGTCAGAGATTATTCTCAAAAAAACTCTTTAGTTTTGGCAGCTCTTTGGAAAGAACTGAAAAGGCTGCTGGTGGATGCCTCAATATGGGTCAAGTCAGAATGTCAAAAGGTAAGAAAAGACCTGCTGCCACTCACAAAGCATGCACTTTTCACACTGAAGAAGGAACTTTATTTGCATGCAATATATTCCCTGGCTGCTCCACCACACTGCTTCATGCAAAAGTTTCTGCCAAGAACTCTACTCATCTTCCCCGGGCTACATTTTTAAAGAAATAGTATGCATCCTTCCACAAAATATTATTTCCCGTGACAGAACAATGTGCCCTAACCTGGTGATGCTCCAAATGACCCTTCTCCCAAAGTCATGAACATATATATGAGAATATGAGATCTCCAAAACAAGGAATGTTCCCACAGGAAATTTTAAGGTCAAACAAACAAACAAATAAATAAAAGAAACCAAAGCAGAAGATGGAAGATAGAAGAAAGCACATCACCACCTTGGTGTACCTAGCAAGACAGCCAGCACTGGGGAATAACTGGCCTGGCCCCTCTGGCAAAAGCTAAAATAAAGCACTGTAACTGTGCCAATATGTGGAGGTAAATTGGTTAACCTGTCTGTGCTGAACAAGGTAGGAAGCACTCTGCAGCATGATTTTATCCTGCCTCAGCTTTTACATGGTGAAACTAGACCACCTGAGATCTGACAAGTGGACTTCCACAGAAGATACTTGACAATGCTTCTGTTTTCCACGTCCAGGGAAACTGCTTCTAAAATCTGGTTCTGTGAGGGATGGGTGGGAAAGCAGCATCTAAATCCGTGCAGATGCTAAAGTAATAAACAAAAACTATGCCTTTTCAGTGTCACTTCTAACACTAGAAGAAAGCTGAGTTTAAGCTTGCTCCTGCTTTTCCATCTTTGCACAACTCTCATGCCCCAGTGGTTGAAGTGGAATTTCAGCAGGATTGCAAGGTGATGTTGCCCCTTCATGACTCTTATAACTAATTTATCATCAGGCTCCTCATCTGACTGCTGCTGCTAATGACCTGCATGGGCTCCAATGCAACACTAAAAGCACCTCACAGACTTAAAGCACAAGTCTCTGCAGTGTGTTATCCACAGCAACTGCACTCTGGATTGTCAAGAGGTTGAAAGTACCTGTATTCAGGGTCGAGAAGAGAAGTGGAGAGCTTTAATAATAAAACACGAAGATAAGATACAGCCAAAACACCAACAAGTCAAAAATTTGGTACCCTCAGTCCAGTACCTGTATTTGCTGTGTCAGTTTGGGGTTTTTTTTAAGAAATGGGAAGAAATACTTAGACAAAATTGGACAGTCTGCATTTATCAGTAAGAATGGTGCTGAAGCATTTATTGCACAAGGTCTCTCTGCTTCCCCTTCCCTCCTCTACGCTTCCAATTGATAATCAGAAGCAAAATGGGATGCTGATAACTGCTGAATCCTATCCCTCCAGAAAAGGGACTTCACAGAACCACACAGAATCATAGAATAACCAGGTTGGAAGAGACCCACCGGATCATCGAGTCCAACCATTCCTATCAAATGTGGCACTTTTATGTGGCACTTTTGCTTCCTTTGCTAAAATGATGGGGTTTCCCCTGTGACTAACCATACCACAGTTTTTTTCTCTACTGTGCCTTTATATAGGTGTGAGGGAGGAGGTGTTGCTCAGCTCCCCCATATCCACCAGAAAATACGCAGTGTTGCACCATCAAAACAATCTGATGGCTCTTGAGATCACAGTGTCTCATTGCCACAACCACCTCACCACCGACTACAGCTGGTGGGTCAGCAACTCCAGGATGGACAATGTGAAAGGTGGTTCCTCATGATCATTTAGGTTGGAGAAGACTTCTAAGATCATCGAGTTCAACCATAAAGCTAACACTGCAAACTCCACAATTAAACCTTGACCCTAAGCATCAAATCTCTGTGTTTTTTAAATACCTCCAGGGAGCCTATTCCACTGCTTGACAACCCTTTTGGTGAAGAAATATTTCCTACTATCTAGTTTAAACCTCCCCTGGCGCAACTTGAGGCCATTTCCTCTTGTCCTATTGCTTGTAAGGTGGGAGAAGAGACCAACATCTGCCTCGCTACAGCCTCCTTTCAGGCAGTTGTTAAAAGCAATACGGTCTCCATTCAGCCTCCTTTCCTCCAAACAACCCCAGTTGTCTCAGCCTCTCCTTCTAAGACTTGTGTTCTAGATCCTTCATCAGCTTCTTCGCCCTCCTCTGGACACGCTCCAGTGCCTCAATGTCTTCCTTGTAGCGAGGAACCCAAAACTGAACACAGTATTTGAGGTGTGCCCTCACCAGCACCAAGTACACACGGATGGTCACTTGCCTGCTTCTGCTGCTCACAGTTTCTGATACAAGCCAGGACACTATTGGCCTTCTGGGCCACCCAGACACACTGACAGATCACATTCAGATTGATGTCATCAAACAGCCCGAGGTCCTTTTCCTGAGCCAGCTTGCCAGCCACTCTTCCCCAAGCCCGTAGCGTTGCATGGGGTTGTTTGGACTCAAGTGCAGGACCCAACACTTGGTGTTTCTTTTATTATGGTTATATTCCCATGCTTTGTCCTACCAGTCCTCATTGCCTTCCCCAGGCTGGGGCTAATCCCTCCTACAGGATCAGATCGCATGTTTTCCTTAAAACCAAATCTGGCCAATATCCTAACAGTTTTCCCCCGTCTGCTACATGCAGCTTCCAGAAAGTCCAGTTATTGTGTCAATGTATTTGTCAGACACGGTTCTGGTTTATGGCATAGCACAGCTTGGAAGATGGCACACTGGGTAAGTCGGGAGGAGGTGTCAAACACAGGCAGGTCTCCAGTCTCTGCCCCAAAGGATGAGTGATGGAGGACACAGATGGCTGTAACTCCTTCCAATGTGAAATACAGAGTGGCTGAAGGACTTCTTGCTGGATTCTATGCTGGATTAACTCTCCTTGTTAACCATCGGGGTGGTTTAACATTCTCTTTAAGGCTGATCAGTTCATTGAATCAATAAAGGCACAGACTTTGCTTAACCACATACATTGTGGTTAACACTGGGGGTGCTGGTTGACAGCCGACTGAACATGAGCCAGCAGTGTGCCCAGGTGGCCAAGAAGGCCAATGGCATCTTGGCTTGTATCAGAAATGGCGTGACCAGCAGGTCCAGGGAGGTTATTCTCCCTCTGTACTCGGCACTGGTGAGACCGCTCCTCGAATCCTGTGTTCAGTTCTGGGGCCCTCACCACAAGAAGGATGTTGAGGCTCTGGAACGAGTCCAGAGAAGAACAACAAAGCTGGTGAGGGGGCTGGAGAACAGGCCTTATGAGGAGCGGCTGAGAGAGCTGGGGTTGTTTAGCCTGGAGAAGAGGAGGCTGAGGGGAGACCTCATTGCTCTCTACAACTACCTGAAAGGAGGTTGTAGAGAGGAGGGTGCTGGCCTCTTCTTCCAAGTGACAGGGGACAGGACAAGAGGGAATGGCCTCAAGCTCCACCAGGGGAGGTTTAGGCTGGACATTAGGAAAAAAATCTTCACAGAAAGGGTCATTGGGCACTGGAACAGGCTGCCCAGGGAGGTGGTTGAGTCACCTTCCCTGGAGGTGTTTAAGGCACGGGTGGACAAGGTGCAGAGGGGCATGGTTTAGTGTTTGATAGGAATGGTTGGACTCGATGATCCGGTGGGTCTCTTCCAACCTGGTTATTCTATGATTCTATTGTTCTTCCTATCTGATTTCTGCGTATATCAAGCTTAGTCACTGAGACGCAAAGGAGGAATCCCACAGTATCATTTTCATAGTGTCTCTTTGCAAAGCAGAGTGGGACTTCATCATGAATTATAACTTACAGCTGGAGAATAATATTTTCATGTATTTGAATGACATCACAATGGTTTCATACCAGAAGAGCTGCAACGGGCGTTACTGGATTATAGATGGGATTTATCTGTAAATGGTAAAAGCAGTAGCTGCAGAAAGACCTTAGCCTAGCTAGAACTTCTTGCCTACATTTGTAAAACAAATTACAAATAGTGGTCAGTAGATATTTTCTTGCCTCCTAAGGGATCATAAACTTCATGAGTACATTTGAAATACAATAAATGTAGCAAAATGGGAACTATAAAAACTGTGCTTAGCACTGATAGCTGATGTGAGAAGCCATCCTCCAAAGTGGCTCAAAATATTTTGAAAGAATATAAAGAGGTTTCTGGTATCAGGGGAAAGATGCTCAGTGATTTCCAAAACCCTACCTCCCCCCTCGAGAAAGTGCTCACTCTAGAATGTTTTAGACAGAGCATGCAATAGTGAAAAACTCCCAAAACATTTACTGAAAATTATACCAGTGTTTGCATTGCCTTTCCCATTTATGCTTCCATCAAGATAAGAAAACAAATGCTCGTGGATCCTTTTCCTTCTCTAGCATAAAAATAGGCACTCGCTTATATGAGGAAACCCTCGAAAGGAAAGGCAAGTCAGTTGATGACCTGAAAACACACAAGCTGCTCCTGCACTTTGCATGAATATTTTGGCTCCACATTTCAGCTGTCTTGGCCTGGTTTAGCTCCCTGCTTGGCAAACAGACCAATCCAAGCTTCCTAAGGTGTCTCCCAGTGTTTAATGAAGCACTGACAGAAGAGACTAATGCGAAAGACAATGTGGAGAGGTGAAGGGCTTTTCCCTGCTATCAAGATAGGAGCAGCAGGAGGAACATGAGGTTGAAGAGAGAAGTTGGGAAGAGGGGAAGTAGGTAAGGTCTCTGGAGGACCTTTTAACTGAGTCCGTACGCAGCCTGGAGGTCCACAGAGCTCCTTGGTGCCACTCAAGCACAAAGCCATCTCAAGATGTGCTGCTCCTGTAATACATTATTTTGCCATTTAAATCCTGACAGGTTCATTGGGATGGGCTACAATGACTTCTATCCTATTTTGTGGATGGCCAGCGAGTGGGGGTTAAGAGAAGTGCATTAAGGAGGACTCAGTCACTCTAAGGATGAGCTGACTGATGGATGATGATGGCTACTTCCTCCCCAAGGGGCCAGCAGCATTTCTGCCACTCACACAGCTATCCCGATGAAGCACTGGGAAAGTAAATGCCTTTGCAAGCTCGTCTTTCCGCATCAATCCTAAAGAGTTTGCTACTGCATATGCCAAATTAGAGGGACTGGATAACTTCCTACTGGTAGCTAGAGAGCTGCTGTCCATTAAGGGCTGCGAGACACTGCCCGCTATGATCCCAGGGCAATGAAAACCAGCAACAGGTGTTTTAACTTAATAAAGGAGTTCCCTTCATATTGTTTTTTTCCTGTTTAATGTACAACAGCTGATTTTGAAGATTATTTCTACAGCCACTGGGAAATCCTCCACATGCCAGCACTGTTTCTGAGTGCTCCTGTGTTTGGGACCAGTCTGATATCTCCAGAGGCTGAATTTCACCGATTCTGAGCACTTACAACTTTAGCTAGAGTCCAAGTGAGCCAAAAGGTGGTCAGGCTCTGTAGGAGGTGAAACAATCAGGCCTAAGACTCAAGTTGAGCAATTCAGAATTAGGTAACACCATCAAATCATCAGCTTCAGCCCTTCCCTCGTGTCCATCTCAACTGGTAGAAGAAAGATGTAAATGAGATCAGATCCCATGGCAAGAAAAACAATAAAGCACCTCTGTGTTACTCTCTGCTTTCTATTCATTAAACTTTTAAGGCAAGGAACAGAGACAAATGTTTGAATGACCTTGCTACAGAACTTCCCGAGCTGCTCTTCAGTTTATCCCAGGGTCAACAAATAAAAAAACGTGTAAACAAATAAAAACTTGTAAAAAAATAGTTATCGGTTACGGCAATTCTCAAGACATTTTTGTGGCTACCTCCTCTACAAAGTTGAATTGTAAAAACCTGCGTATTCTTCACTGCTGCATTCACTTTTGAGAAGCGGTTGTATCAAATTCTATCAAAAAGCAAATTAATATTCTTGCTGCTTCAAAACCACGTGAACGATTCCCAAGTTATACTGCAAGAAAGGAAACATCATCTTTACTTAGCAGGACACACCGCTCGTCTTCCACAACCGTTTTTCCTCCTCCTTTTGTTACTAACACTGATTTTGTGAAAATTAAAATCCAGTTTGCCGAAATCCTTCGTTTGTGCTGACACTTCAACTCCACAGCGACCGAGGGCACTATTTTGGACTAAGAACACCCACCAAATTCAGCGTCCCAGTTCCTCAGTCGTATTAGAAAAGCACCCAAGATGCTTAAGAAAACCATCAAAACCCGTTCGGGTTAACGAAACAATATCACGACCAGACAGGCTCTTTATTGCAGCCTCTAATTAAGATATCCACACCGTGTGGAGGGTCAGAGGAGGGGAAGGGGGCTGAGCACAAGGCGTGCAAACGGCATCGGTGAGAACGAGGAGCTGAGCCAAGGAGATGAGAATTCCGAGCCCTGTCTCCAGAGCTGCGGGTCTCACGCCCAGCCCGGCTTATCCCGCACATCGCCCGGTGCCGGGCTGCGGCGAAACCCCGCACGCAGGCAGCAGAGAGGGGCGAGGCACAGAGAGAGTTACAGCGGTCGTGAAAATAGAACAGTTAAAATAAATGAAACATTTAAAAGAATTAAAAATAATTAAAACAATTTGAAAGGTAAAAAATGAAACAGGAAAAGATAATTAAAATAAATAATAAATAAAAGAAATTAAAAAATTATTTAAACAAGTTAAAAATACTAAAAGATAAAATAATTGAAATAAATTAAAAAAACAAGGATTGAAGTTATTACAAGTTAAATAATAAATATTTAAGAATTAAAAGAAATTCAAAAAGAAATTGAAAAATAGTTGAAACAAGTTAAAAATAATAAAAAAGTAATATAAATAAACTAAAAAATAAAATAATTAAAACAAGTGAAAAAGTAATAAAAAGGAAAATGAAATAAATAAATTAAAATAATTAAAAATAAAACAACTAAAGTCAGAAATTCGAAGTAAAATACTCAAAACAAGTTAAAGTAATAAAAATTATTAAAATAAATGAAAAAATAATTACAATTAAAATGCTTATAAGAAGTTAAAAATAATAATCAAAATAAATTTTAAAGTAATAATTAATATTAAAATACTTAAACCAAGTTAAAAGTAATAAAAATAACTAAAATAAATGAAAAATAATTAATAAAATACTTAAAGCAAGTTAAAAAGTTTAAAACAAGTTAGAAATAACAACTTAAAACAAGTTAAAAAGAAAAATAATTAAAATAAATGAAAAAATAATTAAAAATAAAATACTTAAAAGAAGGTAAAAGTAATAAAGCACAAAATAATTAAAATAGAATTAATTTAAATAATATTTAAATATAGAATTTAAATAATATTATTTAAATTGTTATTTTAAAATAAAAATAATAAAAAATAATAAAAAAACATTTAAAACAAGTTAAACAATAAGAATAAAACAGTTAAAATAATAAAAATAACAGAATTTAAATAAATTAAAAATAAATATTTAAGACTAGTTAAAAATAATAAAAGACAAAATAATTAAAAATAGTTTCTCAAGTAAAAAATTAAATATCAATCTTTAAAAGCAGTTAAAAATAATAAAACACGAAATAATTAAAAGTAAATTTTAAAATAAAGAAGCAAATAAAGAATAAATATTTAAACCGAGTTAAAAAATATCAAACCCCATAATAATTAAAGGAATTAAAAAAATCAAGATGCCAAACGACTGGAAGTAAGCGCACCCTGGCGCTGCTGGAGGCTGAGTCCCCGCATCCCCAGGTCCCCGGTGCCCCCCCCATCCCCATCCCCGCGCGCCGCTCCCGCCGCTCCATCCCCGCGGCTCCTGGGCGGCGCCCCCTCACCTCGCGGCCGCTCGGGCCGGTCCCGCGGCGCTCGGCGGGCTCCGCCCCGGCCGGGGAGCGCGGAGCGGGGCCGGGGGAAGGGGCGGAGCCCCGGGGCGGCGGGGAGGGTTCGGGGGGTTCCCCTGGGCACAACCATCCCCCCCACCACCACCCCATCCCCGGGGTGTCCGCGCCCCGGTCTGTCGAGCGATTCCGTCTCGGGCCCCGAGGGGCCCGCGGTCACCTTGCCAGGCTTTACAGAGGAAACTACGAGGACAGGCTGGGAGAGTTGGGGTTGTTCAGCCTGGAGAAGAGAAGGCTCCAAGGAGATCTTAGAGCGACCTTCCAGTATCTGAAGGGGCTACAGGAAAGCTGGGGAGGGGCTGTTCACAAAGGCTTGTGGTGATAGGACAAGGGAAATGGGGATAAACTGGAGAGGGGCACAATAAGACTAGACATTAGGAAGAGTTTCTTCACCATGAGGGTGGTGAGGCACAGGCACAGGTTGCCCAGGGAAGCTGTGGCTGCCCCATCCCTGGAGGTGTTCAAGGCCAGGCTGGATGGGGCCTTGGAGCAAACTGATCCAGTGGGAGGTGTCCCTGCCCATGGCAGGGGGGTTGGAACTGGATGATCTTTAAGGTCACTTCCAACCCAAACTGTTCTATGATTCTATGAACTAGAAACCACTCAAACCTTTCCCTTCCTCTTCCCTTTCCACCTCTTTTTTTCTTTCCTCTCTCTCTTCCCCTTCTTGTTCACTTTCCTCTTTTCTTAAGAAGCCTGTAATATCAAAAAACCCACAACCCACTGAAAACATATAATGTGAAATGCTATCCACAACAATGGCCCAGTGTGTGTGCTTACATTTTTAAGGAATTATCTAATTCCATGCTCCTCTATTATTTTTTATTGGGAACCTTGCCTTACCCAGTCTACAGACTGGACAGTGCTCATTTCAAAGACAGATACTTAATGGTTGATTTTGTTTTTTATTCAAGGCCCTGTTTACCACAAACTTTTCAGACTCCACTGAGAAGAGAGCTTCTCATTTCTGGGTGGGAATTGAAGCACAAAGGGAGTAGGGTCTAGTTTGGACACCTGCTCTGGGGTGCAAGGGATGCGGTTTCCAGAGAGCTGTGGGGCAAGTGCTGTGTGGGCTCAGACCACAGCCCCGTTCGCTTCCAGCTCCAGAGTCCTGCCTGTCAGAGCCCAGATCTCCAACAAGCTCAGTCTTAAAGTGAAAAAAAGTTCACTATCCATGTAAATTAGCTGCACGTGGCTTAACTAGCACCATGTAGGAAATCCGTCAGACAAGCTCTGCATGAGTAGAGTCACATTTTCCAAGGAAATGTATATCAGCCTTAATAATCCTCTCCCACTTTATATTCTCCTACACCAATTACTAAATACTTTCCAAAACATGAGGTTGGGGTCCTACAGAGAGATCATTTCTTCCTATGTGCACAGATGACGCATCACAATATGTTTGTGTTTTTCCAGTGTCAGAGGAAAGTTTCTGTACAAAACTTGTGCTTGATTATGCAATTACAAAGATCACCTGCACTGAGCAGACAAATGTTCTGCCTTATCTCCTTACTGCGTCCATTGCAGTCCAGTAACTGTTCTGGAGGAGCTACACATTCTTTAAAAAGAGGAAGCTGCACGTGCAATGGCAAGCACTAAAATAAATAGCCACCATCTAAATTTAATGATGTGGCATTACACTGGCACTTAGAGGGACCTTCAGAAGAATTCAAATCCTTTAGATTGCCCGCATAAAAGTCTGCACTCTTGAGGCAACAAAATAATTGACAGCAATAGCAGGTTTTCAGCCTCAGGGCAGTTTGATACTAGAAGGGCACAGAGGATTTTATAATCAAGTTTCAAAACTATCTGCTGACAGATGGCTCTGCATAACCAGCAGCTGAGAGCAAGGCTCTGCCTCACCAGTGCAGCCGGCTCTGCAGGAGGCTATCTGGTTGCACACGCTGTCCCAGCCAGCTCTGGGCTCAGCTCATTGCACAGCTCGTCCCAGTCCTGCTGCACCTCTCCCAAATCCACAGCACTCCTAGATGTTCTCTGATCCATGATGTGCTCGGACCAGGCTGCAACTGCAAGTGACATATTCCCTCATTTGTGTTTTCATGAACTGAGTTCAGAGAAGAAATTTTAGAGACGGCAAGAGGATCCTAATATTTATATTCAGAAAGCAGTTGTGAGGCTATAGCAGTCAGCTCTGTACAGATGTGACATAAAGCAGCGGAGGGGCACTGGGGGTCCAGGACAGAACGGATCACCTGTCTCAAGAAGTCTGACCCCTCACAATCACAGCAGCCATGCAGCAGACTCCTGCCTACACCACAGATTTCAAGGCATTATCTCTGCTCATGACAAATTTGACAGCAAAAAAGCAAATAGAATGGTAATGTACCATGTGAGGACCAGAGGGTGACTGACGACATTGCCAGTGTCCTCACCTGGCAAGGGATCACTTAAAGGGAATTCCAAGGGGATGCTACAGACCCTGCTCCAGTCTAAGCCACTGCCTCTTGCCCTGGTGCAAGCAGAGTCATCAGGAAACACACAGTGTCCCCCAGAGAGTACCACATCATAAAACTACAGAATGGTTGAGGTTGGAAAGGACCTTGGAGATGTCTTGTCCAGCCCCATCTCTGAGGGGTATGGTTCAGTATTTGATAGGAATGGTTGGACTCAATGATCTGATGGGTCTTTTCCAACCTGGTGATTTCATGATTCTATGAGATCTTGTTAGAGCAGGCTGCACAAGTCTTGCTCTACCCAAGTCTCAGAAACTTGCAAGGATGGAGATATCACAACCTTCTGGACAACCTGTTCCAGGGTGCAACCAGTCTCATCTTGAAAAAAGTCTAGATTAGGTCAGATCACTAAGGAAAGGCGACATACACCATATACACTGCCTCATGGTAATCACCAGTGGCACCTGTGACCACCAGCAATCCCTTGAGGGTACTTATTCCAGACCATGAGCTCCTCCAGTTTACTCTGCAACTTAGAAGAAAAAGCCCAGGGAACATCATGTAGAGACACTGAAGTTGTCTGGATGTGAGCCAGGAGATGACTGGATGCAAGACTTATTAGAGAAGATGCAGCATGGTCCATGGTGAGTCTACACAGCCTGCACTACCTGAGGCACATCCGTACCATCACCAGACACTTAAAGTATTCTCCACCATCAATCCAACTATTACAGGTACCCTCCACTTAGGCAGTACCAGAGCTATAGAGGACATCACGTAGGATGTCACAGCTAATGTGAAACATGCCTCTAACCTTTACAACTTTTCTTTTACTGCATACGAATCAAATGATAGGTATATATAAAGATATAAAGGTACTTTCATGTTGTTATTTCTCCAGAGGTTTTAAGTTGCATCTAAGACCGGGGAAACATAACTTTCTCCCCAGAATTTCATGACTTTTTTTATTTATGCTATTGGGATGACGTAGTCCAAGAAACACGTTCCTGAGTGGAGCAGCACTTGCAATATTGTGAGACCAGATAAGAAAAACACCAAGAAATAAAAACAGGGGAGGGGATAGACAGGAATCCCAAATTCCCATTCACCTCTGAAAGTCAGAAATAGTACTGTGCATCTGGCACAGTCGTCTGCTGTAGAGAAGAGTAACTGGGAAGCAAAAGATGGGATTGGTTTAACTGTTTAATGATGTGCTAATAGACTACACATTTCTCTGATATGTTGTTCTCTTTAAAAATTCACTGAACTCTGCAGAGCAGTGTATTCCTCTTGTGGATCTTAGAGACTTGTAAGGAATTATGTCCTTGATTATGAAATACTTTGTAAACAGGAATTTGTAACCTTTCCAGCAGACTGCCCTACTCTCTGTTGGCCCTTTATCTTCAGTGCGGAAACATATGTAACTTTTATAGAAGGCAATGCTTGCAACTTTCTCCAAGTTCTCTAACAGACGAAAAGCCAAAATATTTCTGTTTATGCAGAACAAAACTTCTCCTGAATTTGTTTTTCCTTACATACATGAAAAAGTACAGAGTAGCTTGCTAGGTCTAATTTTTTTGTTCATAAAACCCTCAAAGGAGTGAAAATGTTCCATATTTTTTTTCTGTGCTTTTCTTTCTTTTGGTAAGTCAAATCATTTGATAAATCAGACCTGTCCTCCACTTTTAACTTAGCCAGTTGCCTACTCTGAGTGTAACAGGTTTTAACAAGTTCAGTGGCGCATTGGTAGAACACAAAAACTTCGAATATCAAGGGAGAGAGGAGGCAGATTTTAATTTGCTGCTGAAGATACCGTGAACAAGGTGTTCCCCTAGGCCTTATGAGCACTAATAAATAATGAAGATAAATACAATAAATTCTTGAAACATGACTTTGTAAGAAAAGGCTGAGAAAAAGACTTCACGTCGCACTCCATGCTGTTATATCTCAGGCAATACATTTTATATGCCATGTGTATGCACACTAAAAAACTTCATTTGGTGGGCTGCATTGACAACTGGCTTTGTTCACCTTTGTTCTTATTTAAAACAGGTTGTTCTATGCAGCTGTTAAAGAAACTGTGCATGTGTGCACACACACACACTCAAACACTAGCTTTTTATTGCTCCCCAGATCTTTCTAAAGAAGTCATGCTGCCTAGATTTAAAATTCTTTTTCTCTTTGCAGCATGAAAATTGCCCTCTGTTAGCATTCGCTGCCTTTTATGGAAGCAGGATTCAAAAGTTTAACAAAAACATTTCTGGCTTTATTTTCATTTTCCATTATTTTTTTCCCCCCTTCTGGCTTTCTTCTTAACACTTGTGTATATCCTTTTGGTATCTGGGAAAGCTCGGTGTCTCCAACATTACACACCTGACTGGATATTTTAATAAATAAATAGAACAGAATCAAGCAGAAATCAGAAATTAATATGGAAATAGACATGAAATTGTATCACTAGTTTCTCCTCTCCATGACAAACAAAGCCTGCATTAATGGGAAACCCTTAAGTAAAGGGGATTGCAGGTGAAGTAGGACCTGTCTACGTAGCTAATTATACCTGGTCAAGGGTACTGGTTTGCGGTATGTTCTCATCATTATTTTGTGAGTAAGCACCAACAGTATCATAGAAGCAGGCTCTGGCACTCTAACATCTGGACACCTTTGGAGTCAGGGGCAAAGGTTTCCAGAACCTCAAAGAAGTGCCACATGGCAGGATCATAGAATCATAGAATTAATTAGGTTTGAACCATTCACCTAGCACTACCAACTGCACTGCTAAACCATGTCCCTAAGCACCACATCTACACATCTTTAAAATATCTCCAGGGATGGTGACTCAACCACTACCCTAGGCAGCCTCTGCCAGTGCTTGACAACCCTTGCCATGAAGAAATTTTTCCTAATATCTAGTTTAAACCTGCCCTGGTGCAACTTGAGGCCATTTCCTCTTGTCCTATTGCTTCTTACTTGGGAGAAGAGACTAATATCTGCCTCGCTACAGCCTCCCTTCAGGTAGCTGTTAAGAGCAATAATGTCTCCCCTCAGCCTCCTTTTCTCCAGACTGAATAGCCCCAGTCCCCTCGGCCACTCGTCCTAAGACTTGTGTTCCAGACCTTTCACCAGTTTTGTTGCTATTCTCTGGACACACTCCAGCACCTCAATATAAATGGTTGGACTTGTTGATCCAAGAGGTCTTTTCCAACCTGGTGATCTTATGATTCTATGATTCTGTGAACTGTCATAGAATCACCAGGTTGGAAAAGACCTCTTGGATCATTGAGTCCAACCACTCCTATCTGCCACTAAATCATGTCCCTTAGCACCTCGTCTACCTGTCTTTTAAACACCTCCAGGGAATGTAACTCAAGCACCTCCCTGGGCAGCCTGTTCCAGTGCCCAATGACCCTTTCAGTGAAAAATTTTTCCCTGATATCCAGTCTGAACCTCGCCTGGCACAGCTTGAGGCCATTCCCTCTTGTCCTGTCCCCTGTCACTTGGGAGAAGAGGCCAGCTCCCTCTTCTCTACAACCTCCATACAGGTAGTTGTAGAGAGCAATAAGGTCTCCCCTCAGCCTTCTCTTCTCCAGGCTAAACAACCTCAGCTCTCTCCTCGTAAGACTTGTTCTCCAGCCCCTTCACCAGCTTTGTTGCTCTTCTCTGGACTTGCTCCAGAGCCTCAACGTCCTTCTTGTGGTGAGGGGCCCAGAACTGAACACAGTATTCGAGGAGCGGTCTCACCAGTGCCGAGTACAGAGGGAGAATAACCTCCCTGGACCTGCTGGCCACACCATATATACTGAGGGATGGGACACAGGATTCGAGGTGTGGCTTCACCAACTCTGAGTACAGGGGAATGATCGCTTCTTTGCTCCTCCTGCCCACACTGTGTCTGATACAAGCCAAGATGCCATTGGCCTTCTTGGCCACCTGGGCATGCTGCTGGCTCATATTCAGACAGGTGTCAACCAACACCTTCATGTCATCTTCCACCAGGCATCTTTCCAGCCACGCTTCCCCCAGCCTGTAGCCTTGCATGAGGTTGTTGTGATCCAAGGGCAGGACCCAGCACTTAGTCTTGTTGAATCTCATACAATTGGCCTTGGCCCATTGATTCAGCCTGTCCAGAAGGTTCATTGCTGTCCCCTGTAGACCTGCCATATTTAGCTGCTTCCTAGCTTCCATGCTTTATCAGAACACCCTGCTAATACCACCTTTCTCTGTTCTGGTCTCCACGCTTGGTTCTCTAAATTACTCTCTTTTGATGTGCTAGTGACCTGGAGGCTTTGAGAGCAAGGAGAGCTGTGGCTCTCCTCAGCTTATTGGAGAGAGAAAAGCTTAGTCTTTTGGCAGTGTCCTGGCCTCTTTTGCTCAAGCTGGATCTGGGACATTAATTAAACCTGACTGACTTTCGCCTGTGGTGCTTTTGCTCTGTTGGCAGTTGACTTTCTGTTGTTGCCCCTTTTGCTGCCGCCCCCTCACCTGACTTCTCCAGGTGTGGGTTTATAGAAATAGAAGTACTTCATCTAGAGATAGGGGGTCATGCTTTCAAGCATGACAGCAAGTAGCTCATAAGGAACAATGGTGAATATTCCCTTACTTGAAAGAGAAAATCAAGAAATCAATACAGAATTACCTTTTTTTTTTCCCCTAAAATGTATCATCTGTTTGTGCAAGCAAGTTCTGGGAAGCCCAGTGCCTGTGCTATAATGCATCAACCAACATCATCAATATGTTGCCATCTGCTTTGTTTTTTCTGTATTTTTTTTAATATATCTTGTTCTGTTTGCAGCTCAGTCTCTCTTCCATATTCATCTCTTCATCATCTTTCTTCCTTCTGTCATCCACCTTTCAGGCTCTACAACATTCTACTTTTGCCAACAGCTACTTCCCCTCACCACTCCCTCTGTTCTCATTAATCTCTTAATTCAGATTCACTTCCTATATTCTTTGTCTTGTGGCTTCCATCCCTTGCCTTAAACGTGCCTCTTCATTATTCCTTGTCTTTTACCTTTCAGTTCCATTGGTTCAGCTCTTGTCCCATTGCCCTAACTCTTGCTTATCTTTTCTAGACTTCCTATAGTAATGTATTTGATAGAGTGAATAAAACAAGCAGGCAAGAAAAATGAGAAAAACAGGCACCAAAGAATTGCTGCTTAGTTTTAGCATCAAGCAGCTGATGGTCTCTGGAGTCAGCTTAACAGGGTCTAAAACATGGGAGAAATGTTAAAAAAAAAAAAAAAGTGAACAGCTTTAATATCTGGTTTTAGGAAGTTGCATAATTCATGTAATGCGTGCCCTGGGCTAGTCAAGTATGGAAAAGCTCACACAGCTTTACAGTGGCAATGCAGCTTGAAAGCAAGAGGCTGCTCTAGTGAAGTCAATATAAAAACTCTGTTTCTCTCAATATGGGGTCTCAGAAATATTTTCTTAGAAATACAGGCTATGTGTGCACTGTTTATGTTGCATTTGGCTCCTTCAGTCATAGCCTGACAAAAGGAACCTGGCCTTGTTGTTTTCTAGATGGGTATTTTGTTGTCAGCTGTTGACTTCCACTGAGCATCCTTGTTTAGAAGGATGGTATTATTTTTAAAAATGTTGCATTAATATAAGAAAAACGCAGAATCAGTTTGGAAAAGCTTATAACCTTTTTGGCAGAAGCAATAAGCAATACTGACCAAAAATAATTCAAAATACCAAGGCATTATATGGCTGTAGGAATTACATAAAAATAATCTAGCAATAAATTATTACTATCATAAACAGAAATGCCTATAGAAGTTATAGAAAAATATAATCATAGAGGAGATAAATATTGATGGTAAGTTATTTTGCTGGAGAGCAAAATCTTATCCAGGAGTTGTAACTCCACTCAAGAAACTCTGTGTGTAATATATTTGTATATGTTTATATGTATACTTCTGTAGGTGCGTGCACACACACACACACACACACACACACACTCTCGCTCGCTCTCCCTCTCCCCAAACATTTTTAAACCTTCTTGCCCTGATTATCATTATCCCCATTAATCAAGAAGAGCTCTACTGACTTCAAAGGAATTGCACCAGTGCCAAGTTTGTGCTCATAAAATCCAGTGTCAGGTCAGTGTTTTTACAGATTACTTATTTCCTAAGACCTGAAGAAGTTGGATGCAGAGAGCTCTACGTACTAATGATGGGCACAATAGTGCCTGCCACAGAAAGCAAGTTGAACCAACAGCACATAGTCTGTCAGGTGAGGACACGAGCCAGTGAAACCAGGACACAAAGTCTTCTCCATAGTGGGATTAGCAGTGCCCACAAAGCATTTGTTGCACAGCTCATGTGGCAATGCTCTGTCCTACCCACTGCCCCTCTACCTTTCACCAGTGTGGACGTTGCTGTGGCCCTACTGCTTTTGGAAAGCAGAATTGTATCCCAGCTAGTAATTTACAAAATGAAAAGAAGTTGAAAGCTGTGCATCATTTTAAAACAAGTTAAGTCATCTAGGAAAAGCCTGATATTTAAATGATGAAAAGAGAATAAATCTATGCTTTTCCAGTTTCTCTGAAAATAAAATTTTAAAGAGAACTGTACAGGAACTTTCATCCTGTGATACATATACTTGTCACCAAGACATACTTTTTCACCTATGACATAGTTACTATTATCAGAAAAGCATTGCTGTCACTCTGCTATAATTTAGCCTGATTTTCTGCTCATTTCTTTATCTTTTGTCATTAGATCATTACAGATTCAGCTATGTTATATTGATCGTTGTCTAACACAAACACGTCTGGATAACAGAGGTGTGTGAGCAATTGATTTTTCGGTTCCAGAGCTGAACCAAAAATTCAATAACTAATTATCAAAGAAAAAAAAAGCTTTATTTTGTCTCATTCAAGTGAAAAAAGAAATTAATGTGGCTTTCAGTGAAACATTTGTTCATCTTGAATAAGTCATTTCACTTCCATCTTTGCCATTTTAAGAAAAGCAGCAGAGAGGACTGTATCTGGGCACCACTCAACAAGCCAACAAATGGAAAATCCTCACTTTTTGGGCAATTGAGAGACCTGGCTCAGTGAATTCCTGTGTCCAAGGGAATTTGAATGCCCAGACACTGATCTACAAGAAGTGTTTCACCCCTTTGGTGAATAGAACTCTGAAAGTATGAAGTGACTTGTAAAAGCAGAGCAATTTTACTCCAGAAGAGTGGGAACAGGCACCCTAAGAGACCCAATGACATGACGAGGGAGGCTTCTAAAGAGGGGTGGGTTCAGGTCCTAATAGGTTGAAGAGAGGATTGAAAGTCTCCCACAGAATAAGTGAACAGCATAATCACAGGGTTATTTGATGGTGGGTTTTGTTTTTTTTACTAGCTGGCCTTGTGAATTAAGCCACCAGATTTCCTTTGGTGATGTTTATAATAATTATCTTACAACCAAAGTGGCATTTTTTTAAATGAGCTTTTAAAAAATTAGTCCAAACTCTAATTATGGCAACACAATATTATAATCTCAGGGGCTTTACAAATATGCACTGAATTATATATTTTGCATTCTGCATTTCTTCCCCCTCAGATTTGCACAAGCTTTGGCAAATTTCACAAGAATGTTTAGCTTGGATTTTTGCACCCCTGTTTTTTTTTTATTCTGCCTTAACATTTTTCCACATAGAAGTCTAAAAAAGAAATGAAAACTGAAATATTACAAACATAAGCCTCATTATTGGTATTCTCCACTGTGGGTGGAGATACTGCAGGAATGAGGAGGGATGCACAACTTGGCACCCTTTTGGGGAAAGAAGATGGAAAAATCAGTATCTCTATTCAGGGTTAGGAAAGCATCTATGTAGGCTTACTGAGTCAGAATAAACACTCAAATCAAATGACATCTTGAGTTTCTTCGCTCAAACTTAGTGGAAGTTATCTGATCATGTAAAACAGGTCTTAAGTATTTGTACAGCATTAATCATAAGTCATACACTTCACTATCCATCTGTACATCTCTGCACAGGTAAACTTCCATTTAAATGAAAAGCAAATATCCAACATGTTCAAGCCTGGGTGCCTGTTAGAATATATTTATACTTGTAAATAATTGGCATCTATCTAAATTTTTTTAGAAATTCAGTGTAACCTGGCACTTCCACTGCAACCTGTTTCCAGTCTTTCTGAGAAAGCAATTTTCCCAACATAACCCTGATTCAGTTCTTGTTTTCTTTGCCTAAAAAAATGACAACTTAAAAAGATGGCCTCAGTAGAGCTGTGAACTGATATTTATTTCAGTAGTATAATAAATCTGAATCATGCCAAAGGCCTTTTAAATGTTAAAATGGTTACCTATTGCACCCTGGACAGAGTTTGGGTTCGTGAGCAGATTTTGAATGAAGTCATTTTTTCCCCCCATCTGACCCTGGGAGCATTTGAATTGATGATTTTAGCAAGCAGACTTGCTAGGAATAATGAGCTACATATAATTTTGTATAATAATTCTCTCTCAAGCACTGTGAAGCTGATGCCTACTTAGAAATAATTTTGGAAGAATAGCTGAAACAACACATGATGCCATTTTATATAATCCCAGAAGTGACTGAAAGACTGGACAGTTTTGAGGACTATCCAAGTGTGATGAGATGGATTTGGATTAGTCACAGCTCATGGCAAGCCTCACATTGTGTAAGGCTTGCAGTACTTGCATATTGTTTCTCCACAGTCCAATGTGGCTGTTTGTTCTCACATTTTTAAATTACATTTGGAGCCATTTTTTTTGAACTTGGGATCAGATTCATTAGTTAAAATACATACTTTGAGCAGCAGCTGCTGCCCTGCAGTCAGCTAGCAGCTGTAAAACAGGACCTGCAAAGTGGACGATCTTCAAATTTACTTAACTGTGCAGAAATGGCACTTGTCATTGCCAGTTTTTTTCATTTATTTCTTTTAATAGACTACTACAGAATTTGTGATCTGTGATCCTGTGACTGTATTACACTGACAAAAAAAAAAAAAGCCAGTGTTGCCAAACCATACAGACAGCATGTCAGCCTAAAAGTAAAGAGTAAAAACTGTACCATTGCCCTTGTCTTCTACATTATAAGATTCAAAGTTTAGAGATGCAGTTACTGAAAAGTAGACAGAGTGACTCAGTGCTCTACTCTAGCCTGTAATGTGCAGTAAGATGAGTAACTGCTGTAGGCAATGGTGAATTCCCACAGTCCCATTGGGCTGGCTCTTCTTTTTTTCTGGGTTATGATTTGGATACCAGGATGCAGAAACAATCGCAAAATGAGAAGAAAGCCAGAGTACAAATATGGCTAAGAACTCTTAGAGAAAAAAAATATCAAAAATCTTTCTATAAAGTAACTTAATTCCCAGACTTTAAAGGAATCACCAACAGATTGCACAATTACAGGTCATAGTCTGTGTTTGCTCTATACACCTCTGTATGGGGCTGTTCTTACCACAGCATTTGGCCTTAAACTAGTAAATCACAGAGATTTATGAGCTCTGAACACTTCATACTTTTGGCTTGATTGTTCCTTTAACAAGTAATTGACCGATAGATACTCTGCCACACTGTCTTCCTGCCAGCTTCATTGTTTTACAATCTCCATAAAAATCAAGAGAAAATACAAACTGGAAAGATAATGCACACAAAACATCCAAGCTATGTCACACTCCAGCTTTTATGCTTGTTTGGGTCCCTGAAATAAACAAAAATACAAGCACTTCCCAGTGAAAGGCTTGGTGCTGCCGTCTCGTGGGAAAAGGGAGAAGGGGAACTTTGGTAACAAAAGCAGAAATGAAAAAAAGGGGAAAAAAAAAAAGGTTAAAACCTTCTTACATTAACACTCCCATTTTTGTTTCAAGACGGCTGTGTGCTTTATTGCTCACAGATCAGTTTCCTTTGCAGGTGATGTGGGCCCAGAATTACATCACCAGCAGAGCAGCCAAGAGCATCCTGGTGCCAGGATGACCGAAGCCGAGAGGAATGTATTATCACAGACCGCCAAGGGACTTGCCAGTGCATTCCTTGCTGGGGGTGCTGTGATGGGGGAGGCAGAGAGGAGTCAATTTTACGTGAAGCCTGAAAAGAAACTTTGTGGAGGAAAGATCTGGGGTCATAGTCCTGCTGTCTCCTCTAAGCAGATCTAATTATGGCCACGTACTTCAAAAAAAGAGTTTAACTAAAACCAGATTTAGCAGGGCACTGCTTAGGAAATACAGACTGAGTCCTCTGCCTTGCCTTTGAGGAAAATGCGAAATGCTTCAGTGCACTGGGAACAGTGTTGTGGAGGCTGTAAAGAATAATTTGAAGCTGCAGAAAGGAAAAACTGAGCCAATGTAAAATTCTCATCATTTCAATGAAGCCTTACAATAAGATGTGACTAAATATAATATCTATGCTTTTGTGCAGACAGTGCTTACATTAAATACTGGGTGTGTATTTACTGAGACATTGTGTGGTGGGGTAAAAGAGTCTCAGCAGTCTCAGGGATCGTGCTGGAAATTATCAAATTACTCACAAAGCGGTTGCACAGATCTCCCTTAACAAGCTTCAACAAAGCCTTTCTGCCACATCGCACACTCTGTTCGACAAACTGTGTACCCTGCATATGAAAGGAACTCCTTTCTCCACCCATTTTTGAAGGCTTTTAGGCTATTCCTGCCATCCATCCTGCAGGACTGGCTGCAGGTCCTCACCACAAGCCACTTTCTGGACCATTCAAATCAATGGGAACTTTCCAGTGCCTTTAATAGCAGCAAAATGTGTTGTCAACAAACGGGATTAGAAGAAGAGTACAAGACAAATTGTTCAGAGATTAGCACCTCTAAAAATGTCAGGATTTTAAACCTCATCTCTTAGGTCGATCCAGAGGTCAAAGAAGTGCCGAGGTTACACAAAGCTCTCAACCCTTTCCAGCAGAAGGAAAAGCCCTGTGGATCACATTAAAAAGGTTATACTCAATCCTATTATTTTTAGTTTCTTATTTTTTTTCCCTCCTGCTGTCCGCTAAAGAGATGGAAGGGCTGAGACTAGGCAGAGGAGAGAATAACCAAGCACTGCTCTACGTTAAGCCTGTTTTGCACAAGAACTTTTCGGGGCAGGGAAGCGCCAATAGCTGGTGGAGCAGCAGCCAGTTCAGCTGGTGCCCAAGCTCACGCTGCCAGCTAAATCCCTGAAGTGGGGCTGAAGACCAGGAGGATGCCTGTTCTGGGAGGACCAACTTTGTCATTACAAGTCTTGCTGCATGATATCCTGCTCTTCAGGTGTCCACTGCAAGCTGTGGTGCCAGTGCAGCTCCCATCAGACCCCTCATTCTGCACTTGCCAGACCAAAGACTCCTTACCCTGCTATCTGCCACAAAGGATCTCTGAGGTCTTCTCCTTATTCCTCAGCCTCCTCAGGTGGCTGTTTTTGCACTCACAGGGACAGAAGATACTCAAGGACAGCTTGATGTTATGGGAACAGTGGCCACGGTGAGCGAGTATGGTAAAGGGGAGTTTTGGTCAAATGGTAAAAATAGGAAATACTGACCATAACTTTCAAGGCATTCCAATCTTTAGATATGATTACAGCACACTATAGGGGAATTTGCAAAACACTTACGCCACCATGTCTGTAGAAGCGCCTCCCTTTAAAAGCACCAAATTTCTTTCATCTTCATCTGGCAAATGGTTGTCAATACTCTTTTCCTATAACATACTGACCTTTTCCATAACCTTTCTACAGCTTAGCTGCACTTGGTGTCACGGAGCCAACAGCAACAGTCAGGCCCTCTAGCTTTCTCCATTTACCCCTCCTGGCTGTCTACATTTTGAATATCCCTGTGTACAATTTTCGCTTTTTCATGCTTTTCATACAGAATTATTCTTGAAAAATCATGTTTTCCTGTTACATCCTTCCTATGCAAGGCTAACCTAATAATTAGTCACTCATAGGGACTGTTTGCTTTGATAGCATGTTGTGGACAGGTTAGAGATAATGTATGAAATTTTATGTAAAAAAATATTCCAAAGTAAATACATTAAGAGAGCGCTAGAAATACATTAGAACTGAGGTACATTTCTGCTTCTAAAGATTTTATCTTTTATCTTTTTTATCTTTTATCTTGTTAAAACTTCCACAAGACAGCAAAAGCATCTGTGGCCTCTGAAAATTGTTGTGAAGAACAGCGGTTAGGAAAGACTGTTAAAATGCTGTGAGAAAAGAAATTACTTAAATTCAGGATAGAATTTATTCTTCTCTCATGGTACTGGACTGCTATGAGATGCTGTCCCACAGGACTGTTCTTCCTCGGGCTCACCCTGTCTCATTAACATTATAACTGCAAGTGCAGTAGAGTGGCTGACAGGCAAAGTTTGCCTCCATGTCCCTTTTCTTTTTCATGGAGACTACAAGTCTGTTCAGCTCTTAATAAAATAACTCTCAGGTCTCAAAGCACCGCAGTAAAACAAAATACATATATAGCGGTGCTTATAAAACAAAAGTGCCTAGGCAGGACCCTGAGAAATGCCTTTCGGCAGGTCAGTTCTCCATCTTAATATGCAGGTTAAGTGAGTATGGGAGTTTCTTTGCATGTTTTAAGATATTACAACTTAATCTTTCAACTACAAACTCTTTCATTTTGAAAAAATCTACTGCTCATTGCTGCTGTGGGGCTTTTATGAGAACTCATCCCATTACACATGCAGGTCTTATGAGGAGCGGCCGAGAGAGCTGGGGTTGTTTAGCCTGGAGAAGAGGAGGCTGAGGGGAGACCTCATTGCTCTCTACAACTACCTGAAAGGAGGTTGTGGAGAGGAGGGAGCTGGCCTCTTCTCCCAAGTGACAGGGGACAGGACAAGAGGGAATGGCCTCAAGCTCCGCCAGGGCAGGTTTAGGCTGGACATTAGGAAAAAATTCTTCACAGAAAGGGTCATTGGGCACTGGAACAGGCTGCCCAGGGAGGTGGTTGATTCACCTTCCCTGGAGGTGTTTAAGGCACGGGTGGACGAGGTGCTAAGGGGCATGGTTTAGTGTTTGATAGGAATGGTTGGACTTGATGATCCGGTGGGTCTCTTCCAACCTGGTGATTCTATGATTCTATGATTCTATGATTCACTCTCTTTCTGAAGTGACAGGTGACAGGACAAGGGGGAATGGCCTCAAGCTCTGCCAGGGGAGGTTCAGGCTGGACATTAGGAAAAAATTTTTCACAGAAAGGGTCATTGGGCACTGGAACAGGCTGCCCAGGGAGGTGGTGGAGTCACCTTCCCTGGAGGTGTTTAAGGCACAGGTGGACGAGGTGCTGAGGGGCATGGTTTAGTGTTTGATAGGAATGGTTGGACTCGATGGTCCGGTGGGTCTCTTCCAACCTGGTTATTCTATGATTCTATGAATATAGCTGATAACACAATATAAGCTCTAGCGATACTCTTTCCAGATTTTAATACCTACATAGATGTGGGTACAGCCTCATTTTCATGTGCACTCAGCAAACAAAGAAGAGGAGTTGAAATAATTTAAGGCTATACACTAATAAGTGGTTTCCAGCTCATCCTGATTTTGCTGATCTGCTCTACAAGTGATCTGGGAGTAGGACCCTGAAGAGGGAGGGATGAGCATGCTTGGTTTTCTGTGTTTAGCTACATGCCGTTTTCCATCCCTTTGGTCACTACTAAACTGGAAACAAATTTTCTCATTAGTGCCTTAGACAAACAAAGTGGATTAAATAGCAAATGTCAGGTTTCTCTTGTCACTCAACATAAATCAAAAGGCCCTCAGCACTGCAGTTCTTCCCCTGCAGCCACCAGTACAGAGGCACTGGTGACTAAAGCAAGTGATTTTAGTTGCTCTTAAAGTTCTGCTTTCAATAGAAGTTCAAATTCAATTCTCAGTTTTTATTGCTGTTTTTCCAAAAATTGTAGAATGCAGAAGAACTGAAGTTGAAAAGACACGAAAGACCAGGAAGGCTAGGAGAAAATCCCCACAGAGGTGCGAGCTGAGATCTCAGCAGTAGTAATGTGAGACCGAAAGATTTGTAATCAATTCATTGAAGGAAGTCAGTTCAAAACAGGTCATACTCTTAGGCTATATAGTGGGCTTCACAAGTTAAGTTGTAATAACAATAAGGCAACATTTGACAAATTCAAGTGAATATAAAATGTAAAGACAAATGTAAATGGTATTTTAATACCACTCTTAGTTTTGTAGTACTTTAGTTGCCTGCATGTCCATGCATTCAAAGATATCCAGCACAGAGAAGAAATGGCATCTATGAGAATCAGATGTGAAATTGCTTCTTACTTGGAAATAGAACAAATCCCTTATTTTCTGCAAAAAGAATCAAATTGCTAGGATGCAGAAGCATTTTTGTCATTTAAAGTCTGCCAATCAACCCGGGAAAATGGAGAGACAGAAAACCAGCAGCTATTAAACCAGGAAATATGGTCATTGTGGCTCATGTGCCACCTACTCAAAGCTGGCGCTGAACTGAGCTCAGGAAATACACTAAACAATTTAGCTCCTGGCATTTTGCAAATGTCTGCCACCAGACTGTGGTTTCCTCAAAAGCATTTCTTCTTTGTACTTGCCTTAAGTATTTTTCTCAGAGCTTTTTTTTTTCCCCCCTTAAAAAAATAGCATTGTGGATTGATTTCAAGCAGTGCGGTATGAGCATGAAAATTTGGTATTGAAAAAACTGAGGCTGTTAGTGAGTGCTCGTTCTTCACCTAAGGTAGGCACTCTTTCTTTTCTTAGAGACTCAGAGAATAAATTACTCCCATAAGGAGGGAAAACACTTGAAGAATAAAACCTGGAGTGTATCAGCCCATGAGACAAACACTGGAGAGAGTCCATCGCAGGCTGGGCACGTTTTATTAAAAGTGAAAATGTTTTCTTTCAGGGGAACACAGATCTTGCCTGAGGCGTGCATCTTAAAAATGTGAAAAATGCTGCAATGGTTTGTGACTTTGCAAGCCTAAATACAAAAGGCATGGCAAAGTCCCTACCACTTGTGTGCCAATATCCTAATGTGTGTTGTGGTTTATAACCTACCCTTGTACTCCGGCTGAGATAAACAGTGCCCTGTTCTTCACAAAATACAGTGCTTTGCTAAGCAAGCCAGCCCCAAACTTAGCCAACATAAATAACATCTGATCAAAAGCTACCAGGAGCTGAACCCCAAAAGGGCATGAGTAATTCAAAACAAATCTGTTTCTTAATTCAAGCGCACGTTACAGGAACATTCAATGGTTTTCCTCCACCTCTACTTCTTAGTATACTAATAAGATGAGTGAACTGACATTTACAAATGGTTTACATATGAGTTTAGTGTCGTTTAAACTCAGAAAATACCAGACCATGTCACTACTGAACCAACAAGTGCTGGGACATTGGGGATACTCTTTGCACCATCTCAAGTACTCACCTCTCCCGCTCCTGTTCCAAGAGGTTGGTAAAGTCATCGCTTTTGTTCATGTAATCTGTGTGTTTATGTTTCTCATTTTCTAGCTCGTAAACTGTACGGCGATGGCATTTTTCTGCCAACAGGAGCTGTTCCAGCATGCGCCGATACGTCTCTCTCTGCTTTTCTTCAAGTCTGTCCAGCTGGATTGTAGGAAAAGAGAACAGACTCTTTTAAAGGTCTCCTTGCTTACTTCATCTGATTTATTAACCAACAATGTTGTGTTTGGTAAATGTGAGTCCCATAATTTTATGTCTTGGCCTGTCCATAAAGCAGGGACTAGAAATAAGAGTAACTGTTCTGTAAAAGTAATGATCTCTTTGGATGGCATATTTGCAATAAACTTTTTCATGGTTCTCAGAGACACAAAGGACAGAACTTTGCTTAATTTTTAGATTAACAAATATTGTTGCAGTGCAGCATTTCCCGTGTGGTGAGGTGCTGTGGGTGTTTTCCTCATTTTACACGGGAATATCTGCAGCAAATGCCAGGGCAGGATACATGCCCTCAGACCCTGGGAACCTGAGTTCACACACCTATATATAGGGACTAGACACCTACATGTGGAGAGTAAAGTGGAAGCTCAAGGCTGAAATTTGAGTAATGCATCATCAACGCACCTGTAGGACTGCTGAGGTTAAAAGTCTGAGCTGTTTAGATTCAGCATAGATTCAGTTTTATGTTACCAAATACAATTCATTATAAGCTTTAGTGTTTTCCCCTCAGCCTCTCTTTTTTGACAGAAATTTCTCTCTATTAGCAACACTTCACCTTTTTTCTGTTTTCTTTTTTAATTAATTAAATATGCTAATTATTATTCAAGTAATATATAGGCCTGAAAGGTGTGGCTAAAAAGTTGCTGGGGCACACCAAAGCCACCATAGGTATTCAGGCTGCTCCTTTCACTGTTCCTTTGGAGCAGATTACAAACTCCATCCTCTTCTCTGCTAAAGCAGCATGCAGCCCCGGTGCTTCTCTGCTTGCCTTCCCCCAGCATGGCAGAGACTGCTTTGCACACCCCTAGCCCCTGCCTTGTGGGAATCACATCTTTCTCAGCCCTGGCTATACCAAGCAATTGCTGTTTCGTAGAGTTCCTTAGCAAACTGAGGGGCTTAAAGATTGCAGGAGGACCAAAGAAATTTGCTTTCCAGAAGTTGACCATGGCAGCCAAAGTAAAACAATCACTGCATTTTTTTAAAGGAACCAAGCCAGATTCAGCCTTTGAGAACAGATCTTTTGCACTTGAGAAATTTTGTCACCATCCTGTTTTAGCTCCAACATGAACCATGTGGACCTACACATGACAAATGTTTTACACTGAGGTCCTTGTCAAATTATCAGCTTCATCAGACAAAAGCCCGGGTAAGCTCTTTCAATCTTGTTCAACAGTATTTCATGCATGCTCCCAAATGTCAATGTTTGCTTTCTTTATTTACCATCATCCCAAAAATATCACAAGATGCTTCAACAAGAATGCAGAATACGAAGATGTCCCATGGCAGAAACAATCCCTAGTGACAAAAGTTCTAATAGGAGAAATTATGAAGATTTGGTAAAGCACTATAGTATATTGTATTGCACATTGTTGCATGCTCTTTCTCCATGCCCTAAACTATTATGAAACTACAAGCATAAGCACTGGATGCTTATTTTGTCATTTTCACTGGCCTCAGACATCCCCAGGTCTATTCTGTGCTCATTTATTGCTTAAATCTTAAAGCAAGAGCTCAAACCCTATAGCTCTTCTTTAGGGGCTGAACTGACTTTGCAGTCCAAGAGCTTAAGTGATGTAAAATGATTACAGATTTGTTATCCCATAAATATGGTCAAAGTCAGTCTCTGATGGTCTTCTTTTCCTAACTGCCCACACTACAGTGCTCTCGTATGCCAAGAAAATCGAAGAGCGCTTACCAGTGCTGTAAGCAGTAGAGGTTGGAGCTTATAATTGAAAGGAATTTAAAAACCAGAAATGTAACATCCAAAGATTTTGTTCTCACTTAGCAGCACTAGCCCTAAGGACCATACAAGCTCTTTATTGTTTCTGTTTAAACACAGTGATTTTGCTTGCAATACATTCTGCGGTTAAGTGAACAAGAACATTCAATTTTTCTTTAATTTCTTGTCATTTATACAAGTGCTTTGTTATACTCTTGCGTGCTTTGCATGCGTGCAGAGTGTGTGGAGTTTTATTTCTAGCTATGATTAAACCTGCACAAACATAATACTGTAAATCAAGAAGTTATTACCTCTGAAATTGGTTTTTCGTAGACGTCTTCCCCTATAGACTTTTCCTGGGCAAGGATGGCATCCCTGTGTAGCACTCGCAGCACGTTTCCTGGAGTTGCAGACCCATAATGAGCTTCTAAAGCTTCAGGTTTGGTTTTTTCTGTCTTCAGCATGTGGATCACATCCTCCCTTGCCTGTAACATTGCAAATCAGTACCATAAGCCAACCTATTAACCAACAGGGAAAACAAGGAGAATAGGTGCATTGCATACACACGGACCACAAACACAAAAATAAAATAAATTAGAAGAATATCAGGCTGCCCATGTAAATATAAAAAATTTAGTAGATATCAGAGCAAACATATTCTGTGCAATCCAAATGTGCTTCTTGTAGGCATTAATTATTCTATTCCTGCCTGTCATTATATTTGAATGCTATGAATTTTTATGTGGGTTGCAACTATATCCAAGGAACATCATTACTCTTCATATACTTAATTTTATTCACTGCCCATGCAGTTGCCTGACTAGAGTAAGGAGATGAGTATAACAAGTAGTACAAGCAGGCTGAACTCCTGCTCTTTGCCCTGGGTGGGAGCCCCCAGTTTCAGGCAGCACGAGTAGGTGTCTGGGCATGATCAGACTATTCTGCAAGGCCATGCAAAGAAGGCATTTTAGGGCTATGCTGCAAATAAACATTTAATGCTGAGCTCTCTTTTGGAAGTTACTTGCTAACATCCATTAAAACGTATTTTAAAAAAATGGGGGCAGGGCATTTGCTTGTCCTTCAAGGCAGGTTTATGAGGCCAAGATCCAGGGAAGAGCTGTAAAAGGTATAAGTTTTCCATGGGTGGGACAGAGCTCCTGGAATTCCCTGGAGCGTATGTCTTCCACAAGCCCAAAAGTATGTGGGGCAGAAGAGTACAGGCACCAGTTTTTCTCTCACCTGCCCTTCCAGCATTCATCCCAAGTGAGCTTGTGAAGCAAAATAAGGACTAAGGAAAGCTTCAAATATTTTTGGAAAAATTCCATACAAATCCTGCTCCCATGTAAGCAATGACTGTTTAGGATTTATGAACTGACGAACTCTTCGTGGTTTCCACAGTGTTCATAATGGCAGTCCGTATTATCCTTAAAGCGAATCTTAAACCTTTACCCAGCACCACGGATGCATCACAGCTCTACGAAAGTACCTGCTTTTAAAATGAACCAGGAAAGAATTTCAGGAAATGACAAAGACCCTTTAGTCTTTCTTCAACTAAAATAGAGTAACATGAAAATAGAACAAAAAAAAATAGCTTAAGGCAAAGATCATGCCACCTAGTTGTGAAATACCCCAGTTATAAACAGCCATCTGTAGGTGCTTACTCTGTACGTTTTGTAACCCCAAGTAAAAGCTTTGCGCATTCTCTGCAAGATAGAAAATGCAGACTGAAATAGTATTAATGTTTTCCCAGCACGAGCGTGGAAAGGTGCATCACTCATGGATGTCAAAACTACAAATGAATTATGTGTGCTAGTCTCAAAGAGTGCCAAAAGAGCCTGTACACCTCACTACATCATGTCCTGAGAATACACCACTCTCAGTACAGAAGAAATATTATTTTAGGAAAGTTTTAGACAGGTTCAGGAATATATCATTTTTTATATCCCTGCAGAAATAACAGCTATCTTAGTAGTTTTGTTACTGTGAAGCCAATGCTCCTGTATTGCAGAAAAAAACCTTTAAAACATCTAACAGGATAGCACGGGAGTTAGAGGGGATTTATAAATATCACCATTTTATGACATGTTGTCTTAGGCCTTTTTAGGAACAGAGCTCTTGAGCTGTATCTGTGTCCTGCCCCAGTGAACAAGTTTAGTGTCATGCTGTGTGCCTTTGCAGAAGGAGCCCCGTGCCACAGATGTGCTCAGAGAGAGCACTGTGCGAAGGGAGCACCAAGAACAGGGGCATCCCTTTCTACCCCTATGCACCAAAGGCCACAGCCAAGCACGATGAATCATAGAATGATTTGGGTTCGTTGGAAGGGACCTTAAAGATCATCTGGTTCCAAACCCTTTCCATGGGCAGGGACACCTTCTGCTAGATCAGGTTGCTCAAAGCCTCATCCAACCTGGCCTAGAGTACCCCCAGGGATGGGGCATCCGTAACTTCTCTGGACAATCAGTTTCAGTGTGTCACTGCCCTCTTTCTTCCTAATAGCTAATCTAAATCTGCTCTCTTTCAGCTTAAAACTGTTATCCTTCATCCTATCACTGCACTCCCTGATAAAGAGCCTCTCCTCAGCTTTCCTGAAGGCCTCCTTTAAGTACTGGAAAGCTGTTATAAAGTCTCCTTGGACCCTTCTCTTCTCTAGATTGAACAAGCTCAGCTCTCTCAGCCTGTCCTTGTATGGAAGTTGCTCCAGCTCTCTGATCATCTTTGTGGCTGTCCTCCGGACTCACTCTAACAGATCCATGTCATTCCTGTCCTAAGGACTCCATACTGAACACAGTAGTCCAAGAGGCGATCTCACTAGAGAAGACTAGAGGAGGAGAATCACCTCCCTTGACCTGCTGGTCACACTTGTGATGCAGCCCAGGACATGGTTGCCCTTCTCAGCTGCACATTGCCAGCTCACGTTGAGCTTCTCATCACCTAGCACCCCTAAGTCCTTTTCTTCAGGGCTACTCTTAATCCGTCTTCCTCACAGCCTGCATTTGTGGCTGAGATTGTCCCAACTGAGGTGCACGACCTTGCCCTTGGCCTTGCTGAACTTCATGATATTTGCATGAAACTTTTATTTGTTTTGGTCCCAAGCACAGAAAGCTTCAGGTCCTACCACAACGCACACCTCAGGAACAGGCACACCTCAGACCCTGTGCTATTATGGAGGGGAGGGGGATGAGTTCATTCTCTCTTATTGAACTTGTCGGACCCTGGAAACCTCGTTAAACATTGACAGGGCCAGGTAGAGCAAACAGAGACAACTCGGGTTCGGTCATTTAATGCTGTGACTTGGGAGAGCAGTCCCTGCGTAATTCCTTAGTACGGTAATAGCAGAGACGGGGAGAACACTGCTCTTCCCAGTGAGTGCCCCAGCCCCTGTTCAGTTGTGCACTGCCGTCCATACTTTCCTTCCAGCCTCGTTAGTCTTTAACCATTGAGGATTAAAAAGGAGCTACTTTAGCAGGAGGGAATCAGTCCCTGAAAAACATTTAACTTGTCAGCTCAGAAAGATTTCTGGAAGCTGCAAGTTTGAGTCTCCAAGAGGCAGAGGGAGCCAAGCCAGGAGAACAGGTGATGCTGAATGGAGGAACTGGCACCCTAAGCAAGGAAAAGGTGTCCAAGAGCTTTGAAAGAGTTTTGAAAGAAGCCCTTATTGATTACTTTGTATTTAAAAGGAAGCAGTGATCCACTCGGGGAGTCCAGGGGACCGGGCAGGACTGTCAGCCCTGAAGACCCCTTGCTGAAGCCCAAGGGGAGGATACCCAGCCCAGGGACAGGCTGGGTGGCATCATCTCCAGGCACAGGCAGCTCCCTGCTTGTCTCCCCTTTCTTGGACCCCCCCATGCTCTGCAGGCTCTGGATCGCATTAGCGTGACAAGGGGCCTTCTGCCTTTTCTGGGCTTGGGCATTGCTCCTATCATTATCTTTACAAGGGTATCAGCTAATTCACCAAGTACTCTGTTTCCATGGACTTACGATAACAGTTTGTGAAAAGCAAACTAACAAACAGACGCTTGGGTTGCTAGGAAGAGTTGGATCAAAAAAGAGGTCTTGTGCTAATAATAAACTGGAGAGAAATATGCTTTTATTTGGTCAGCAACAAGCCCCCGCACAGGAAGACTCTGAAGTGCAGCTATCACAGGTCGGAGAGGGCCCAAGGCAATATCCTAACCTCCTGTCAAGCTCGGGATTTCCAAACTCCAGACGATCTCTCTGAAACTCCTTAGAATTAATGTAGAGGGAAGGAGCTGAAACAGCAGGCCTGAGTAACACATGATTTCATATTTCCCCTAAATCACTAATTTTCCAATGAAACAATTAAAAGAGAAATAGGGTTTCTGTGATTCTATGATAGGGTGAAGGTGTTTTCTTTCAGTGTATAGTGAACAACTATCATTATATTAAACCACTGGATACAGACTATTTTCAGAAAGCAAGTCAGAAAAATCCTGTAGAGCAACACTTTCACTACTTCAACATATGTATCTAGAAAGAGGTACAAGAGGCTCAAAGTGGGAGTATCGTAGCTAAGAAGAGGGAACCATACTGCAAAAATGCTTCTACTGGTGGACATCTACTATAGGTGCCTCCCTTGTCTCAAAGCACAATGCTCTCCAGCATAAATCATAAGCTAGGAGACAAAACCACAAGGAAGAGATTTCAAATTGGAAATAAAATTGTGTATCAATCCCAGAGGACAGTTTTTAGCTGTTTTCACAAAATCACAGAAGCACTAGGTTGGAAAAAAAACCACTGGATCATCGAGTCCAGTTTTGGTAGAAGGAGCATGGTGTTTGGCACAGAAAAGCCATCTCTCAAGTCCTTTTTTTTGTTTTGTTCGTACTCTGATCATAGAGAGCATTCAAGCATGAGACAACCACATATTGCACCAGATTGTAGCACAATCAAACTTATTTGCCTAAGTCCAGAAGACTGCAGTTAGTCACAGAAGCTCTTTGAAGTCAAGATACAAAATACATACATTTACTTCTATTGCCTTTTCATAGTTTAAATTGTCCTACAGAAAACTTGATGTTAACTTTCTCCCTATATTGTTCAGATTGTGAGTTCTTGAAAATAAACAGGCTTTTCTGTTAATAAAGTGCCCTCAAGTACCTGATTCTTTAAACAGTAGTGGCAACAAAGACAGATTAACGAAGAAGCACTTTCACCTCTTAGTAATACTCTAAAGGCAAGAAACACAGAAAGCCAAATATGTTGAGAATATGTTTTCCCAGTCATTTTCTCCAGGAGCAAAGCTTGCTTAGAGGCTCCATGTCCATCAAACTCTTACAATCATAGAACAGCCCAGGTTGGAAAAGACCTCAAAAGATGAACTGGTACAAACATTTGTCAGAAAGGAAGCCTAGATAAGATCATCTAGCACCATGTCCAATCTCATCTTGAAAACATCCAGTGATGGGGACTCTACCTCACCCATGGGGAGGTTGTTCCAGGCAGTGCTTGCTTGTTCTCACTGTAAAAAAATTCTTTCATGTGTCAAGATGAAACCTCTTTCAGTGCAATTTGCACCCATTGCCCCTTGTCTTCTCCATGTGGCCTCTTGTAAAGGGAGAGCTTCTGTCTTCTTTGCAGCCACCGTTTAAGGACCGGAATACTGTGATGAAGTTCCGTCCCAAGATTTCTCTTCTCCAGGGAGAGAAGAGCTATCTCCTTCAGTCTTTGCTCACAGGGCAGGTTCTGCAGGCCTTTGATCCTCTCCATGGCCCTCCTTTAGGCTTTCTCCAGTCTGTTTGCATCTTCATTGAATTGTAGGGACCAGAACTGGACACAATACCCAGTGAACTCCTTTGGCTGTCCCTGCTGATAGAGGTGCTACAAAGTTGAATTCTATCTAAGCCTCATTTTATACTTGTGGGGGCTGCCAAAATCTAAACGCTGGTGATCTGAGATCTTTAGTATGTCCATGGAGGGGGTGAAGTGCCATGGAGTGCTGCTGTCCTGCACAGCTTCGCTCCTCTACTGCCTGGTGAGTAGTGCCCTTAAGATGTGGTGTCTGTGTTTCTACCTGGGAAATACAAATTCCACAAGGCAATGCTCCCCTCAGGACTGCATGCTAGCTACCCAGCTGGAAGGCTGACATGAGGCCACTCTTTGCAGGGTTACCCTTAAATACTCGGGGGGGGTTGGCAGAATAAAAGAGAAGAGCTTTCTTTTGCTCGCTGGCTTTAGCAGATCCAAGGTTTGGATCCGAGTTCCAAACCTTGCTCTACTACGTGCCTAGTAAAATATTTAAATGATATAGAAAGGATGTAAAGAGGTCCCTGTATAAAACTGAAACCATTTAGGAAACAATAGCATGACTCTGCTGCTTGTAAAAGGGGACTGGCAGCCTAGCAACCAAATTCTTGTTCAATGGAAAGACCGTTACACAAGCCCGGCGTTCGGACGTGCTTCTTCCTCGTGTCCTGCCCTGCCGATTTACTACAGCTCTCTCTCCCCATTCCCACAGTCTTTGGCCTCTCCCGTGAGACTGGTAACAAAACTCAGCACCCACAAAATGGGGAATTTTTGCCACAACCCATTTGTCACCTGGGAAATGGGGCTGAGCTGATCAAACTTGTTCCATCTGAGGCATCTAGTAAATTGGAAAAAAATTCCAGTAGTATTCAAGATGGACTGAATGGAGTCAAAGTAATCACTATCAGCTGAGAGTAAAACCCAATGAAAGATCCTTTGCCAATACATCTCCTAAACTCTTCTCCTGAATTTTGTTTGTACGTAGCCTTCCTGCAGATTCACCGAATGCCTCTGTCAAAATGAGTTACCAGTAACAATTTTCTTCATAGCTCCATGTCTGGAGCCATCTAAAATAAATCTAAATACTTCAGAGAACTCTAAATATTTCAATATTATGAAAATCCTCTCAATTAGTTGAAAGGAATTTTGAAAATTTGGGAGCTGAAGTATTGTTTACAGGGAATACACTTCTGTAATATTTGGACAATCTGGTATTTCCAGCTTTTGACTATTTCTTTTTTGGTTATTGTGACACTTTGTTTTGCCTTCACAAATGAAAGCTCAAGCAATAGAGGTTTAATGTTTATGAAATTGTATTTTTCTTCCCAGTAGTAAATGGCAAGAAACACGGGGGCCAGTGTCGAGTGGCATTCCTCAGGGGTCGGTATTGGGACTTGTGCTGTTTATCATAATCTTTGTCAGTGCCGTGGACAGTGGGATTGAGGGCACCTTCAGCAAGTCTGCCAATGACACCAAGCTGTGTGGTGTGGTGGACATGCTGGAGGGAAGGGACTCCATCCAGAGGGACCCTGACAGGCTTGAGAGTTGGGTTTGTGTGAGCCTCATGAAGTTCAACAAGGCCAAGTGCAAGGTCCTGCACATGGGACAGGGAATTCCTAAGCACATTTACAGGCTGGGCAGAGAATGGATTGAGAGCAGCCCTGAGGAGAATGACTTGGTGCTTTAGTTGATGAGAAGCTCAACATGACCAGACAATGAGCACTTGCAGCCCAGAAAGTCAACCATATCCTGGGCTGCTTCAAAAGAAGTGTGGCCAGCAGGTCGAGTGAGGTGATTCACCCCCTGTACTCCGCTCTCATGAGACCTCACCTGGAGTACCGCATTCAACTCTGGGGCATGGACCTATTGGAGCGAGTCCAGAGGAGGGCCATGAAGATAATTGGAGGGCTGGAACACTTCTCCTGTGAGGACAGACTTGGAGAGTTGAGGTTGTTCAGCCTAGAGAGGAGAAGGCTCCAGGGAAATGTAATTGCAACCTTCCAGTACATAAAGAGGTAAAGAAAGCTCAAGAGTGACTTTTTACTGGGGCATGTATTGATAGAATAATGTTGTCATGGCTTTAAACTGAATGAAGGTAGATTTAGATTAAAGAAGTTCTTCATCATGAGGCACTGGAAGAGGTTGCCCAGCAATATTGTGGGTGCCTCATCCCTGGAAGTGTTCAACATCAGGCTGCACAAGGACTTGAGCAACTTGATCTAGTGCAAAGTGTCTCTGTCCATGGCACGGGGGTTATATATAGATGATCTCTAAGGTCCTTTCCAACCCAAACCATTCTGTGATTCTAAATAACTGTCAAACCACAGACAGGAACCTTTACTTCTAGTAGTAGTGTTGTTACTTGTATTTCACACAGTACAAGTTATTTATAGTGCAACAGCTGCTCTGCACTGCATCAGAATCCACATAGGTCACAGGTTCTCCGTGTAAATTTGCAGTCTTAGGCTGATTTACTAAATTCCAGTAGACTTTATAAATGTTTCACTTAGAACTAACAAACATCACAACCAAGGTATCCTGCTGAGGAAGATCAGGAAGATGTTCTCACATTGTTTTCTGTGCTATCTGGGACAAGCTCATGCTGTGTCACTGTTGAGGAATAGTCTTGGCTCTGAAAATCCCCATTAGAGACCTTAAAGAGTGAGTACCGCGTGTTCTTTTAGTTTAGATTAATGGAGAAAGCATCTTCAGGCAGCTGTACCAGAAAAACTGTATCTGCAAAACTTTCTTAACATTAATCCATGTTTAAACTCAATAAATTCCCTTCTTTTCTTATACCAGGATGACATTCAAATAATTAAAAGGAAAGGACACTTTCTTCATTTTGTATCATGATGCTAACAATATGAGTAGAGAAAGTAATAAAAACTACCCCTGCCTACTGGAATGACATTTTTGTTAAAGGCCTGATTCCTCAAACTATCCCTATTTGTCTTCCAGGTCAGATGTACTTAGTGTATGAAGCATGCTTCGAAGTTGGGAAGTTAGATGCTCTACTGTATATTGCATTGTACACAGCTCTTTTTGCTAAAATCTCAAGAAATATTCTTTTCTCCCATACTAGGTATCTGAAGCAGCCTTTTTTATATCAGTCACTGAGTGATTCATGCAAAATGGTGGCTAAAGACATATATACAGAATTTTTCCTGCCCAGCAGCAATTTTTTTTTCTTGCCTTTAATCTTAGCTTAATTTCCTAATACTTGAAATTGTGTATTTCACTTGCACAAATTTCTTGTAACATTTCTGGACTTGAGTATATCTATGTGATTTACTTTGGAGATGTTTTCAGTGATGAAAAGTGACCATCGGTGGTTTTGCACAAAGGTTTACTGAAATATATCTGGAAATTCAACTTATCCCTCAGGAGTCTGGGGATATGAAGCAGAATTCTCCTGTCTACTGCACACCATGCAGAACTTTCTGGGCCTGTATGAAGCCTTTGGAGCCATACAGTGTATTTCATTTTTGTTGCGCATTATCTTACGGTGATAACACAGAAAGTCCTAAAATCAATACTGGACGAGAGGCACGTGATAGACCAGCTCATCCACTGCACAAACCCTCTGAAGTGGCTCCAGAAGAATTACATCAGAGATTAATTTGACCTCTTACGTTTAAAAAAGTTCACGTTCAAGATTGCAGAGCTGAGGAGAAGCAGCACTGAGCAATGTATTCCTGCTTGCAGCAAGCTTTGAAACAGATCAAATGAGCACTAGAAGACATCTGTCTGTTATTTCCTGCCCACACAGCTTTGTTCTGCTTTATTGCCAGAGAGCTCTATGGATGATGTCACTTTTTTTCTGAAGAAAACAGGCCACCAGGGCCTTTCACTGACATAATTAATTATCTGTAGTCTGGGCCACAGCCAGAAAATTCCCATGGCAAGGCCCTGAGAAGCATTAACTCCACACTGCTTGATGTTTTCAGAATTATTAGGGTCTGGGATATCCTGTCTTCTCTTTTCACACTGAGAGAGTGCTTTGCTCAATGTTATCGAACCGTGGGGCAGTTACTGCAGCATATAGAATTACAGTGTCATGATCCAGCCAGCACAGAGAGATCAGTGCAAGGGGTTACTGTCAATTATGCACAAGAATCTGTGTTTTGGGATATGTTTGACATGCTTCAGTAATGCCTAAATAGCTAAACCCACTGTTTGGGTTTTGCTGTATCTAGTCATATAGTTTACACATCAGCCAGCATTAACCATATAATAACATTTTGCACATGATCTAAAGCCCAGCAGCAAGCAGAGACCACAGATAAATCCAGCCAGACAGCAGGGAGAGGAAGGAATATCTGTTAAAACACCTTTCTGGACACCTGAGCAGGCATATGAATGACAGTATTCACAGTTCAGGGCTGGTATGTGGCTGCACAATGAAGTGTGCATCCTAATGAATAAGGTAATTAACAAAGCAACTTTAGGTCTTTTCTCTGACCTGCAATAGGCACCACAATGCTTACAAAAACAGAGGAGAGCTTCCTGGTTCAGGAACTCCAAATCAGACATGAAAATCCAAATGACTAAGTCCCTGATCTGGTTTATTTATGCTAAGGAAACAGTCTCCAGCTTTTCTTATTCCAGGTGAATGGCCAATCACAAGCTACTATAGCAGTACAGAAAGTCATTAAAATTGCACTACATTCTCTGCACATTGAGGTGTTTTTATATTGCTGGAGTTACGTAGTAAGTTGCTGCGCCCCTTTTGTAACCACAATTTATTTTGTGATCAGTTAGCACCTCTTAAAGAATAAAAAAAAAAATAAGATTAATGAAAGGGTAATAACGAAAAAAGCATTTGTTTTCCTCTTTCTTGTGTTCTCACATGCCCCTTAATCTTATGCTAACCAGTTTGGACCAAGACTCAAGAGATTCATGTTCTACTCATGGACCTCTTTCTTGTGCTTCACACAAAATTAACTGCACCGTGCTGCAATTTCCATTCGTAAAGGAAATAATACTTCCCAGGGATGTTGTGAGATTTAATTCATAAGGATATCATATATAAGATCTAGGTACCAACACTATCAATACTATGAAAAGTATGACACTGACACCAATATAGATGTTCTTCTGTTCATTATCCTCCATTCATTATATACTTTGATTTCCTCTGTGTTTGTATACTTCTGTGCTATCATGCAATTTGTTGAAATCCATTGGTAGCTAAAACGTATCTTCATTAGGCATGTAACTCAAGTTGTCTAAATTGCTCTTCAAAAGTGCTTCATTGACTATGTAAGGAACTGAAGCATCTGAAATTAAGTGCTCTGACTTGAACTTCAGGGAGGTACTTGAAGCTGCTGGTGTAAGTACTCCCCTCTCCAAGGGGAACAAAGTTGTGCAATTAATTTTTCCACAGTGATCTAGCTGCCTTCTAGCAGGAATGATCACACGTGGAGCGGGACAGAGTGAGAGACAATCTGGTGCCAGTGGAGCCATAGCTATCAGGATGATGAAGTTCACAAGGAAAGCTTCTGCTTCCTCTGCAGAGACACAAGCATAACTCAGAGTGGGATGCCAACAGCCATAAGTGTGTATACGTGTGTAATAAACTGTATACATAACTTTCTCTTGTTCAAGCATTTTGTTGGCTTCATCAAGCTGTTTTTTCAGTGCTCTGTGCTACACAGTGCATTCAAGTTACTGATGACTGATGAATGGGCAAGAACAGTAGGACTGCATTAGCGCAAGCACTCACCAGCGTAGCCAATTATTTGAATAGAGGAGCTGTCAGAGGAAACAAGGGAAGTGGTGCAAACTCTTATGAAATGACTTAGAGAGGGCGGCCAATGAAAGGCACAGAGCAAGAGTTCCCGGCCATGCCCACTATGCCCTCACAGCCTCCTGCTGTCTCCGAAATCCCCCCGTTCCTCCCCAGTGTCTGCCCTTCCAGTGACCCTCCACAAGTTCCACTGAGATACACTCTCCTCTCTCTCCATCCTCCCATTGCCTTCCCAGGAGTAACTCTGAAGCCCTTCAAAATCCCTTTTTGCCTGAACTGCTGAGACTGCCCAAGCCAATACTGGGGAAACAGGTTTTCATTATGAAGCTGACTGTATCAATACTTGGGTTTCTGACTAGTTTTAACTTGAAGGTGACAAATGCCTGGAAGCTACCATACAACTGTTCTTGGGTTTGTAATTTCCACTCATTTTGCTGGCATAGAAGAATTGAAGCTAATTGTTTTGCAAAGAACAACAATCATTTCCAGGATAAGAACCATTCCTGACTTAGGAAAGTACTTCCCTTCAATAATGTCTCAGCAGTGCATCATTTTGGGTGCTGCATGTGCACAGCCCTCAGAACCAAGTCACGGAGCTCATTTTATCATGATATCATACAGAATTCTACACTGAAGCCAGCAATTTCATAAAGATGTGGCAAGACACAGGATGTTTAGTCGGGCCAGTAGTTTTCTATGTGAAAATCTTAAATTTCTCTCATTTTAGTCAGCCAATAGGTGGAGCCTTTAACCCTAGGAACAAGACACTTTCTCAGATAGCCGCTTTCTTACAATTATTATATAAAGACTTATATTTGCTTTTATTAAAGCTCATTTTGGATGGAAAATAAGCCATTTTGCTCTCAAGAGCTTATCTGATCCTCAGCTGGAGAAAAGGAGACACAAACTTAATAAATACACAACTGGGACAGCAAAGTTAATAAAAACAGACTCAGCTACAATTGCAATGTTAAATTAACAACTGGTGACTCAGAGTACTAGACAGTATTATGACACATAAGACATATGCTCATTGCAAGCTTTCCCAAGAATCCCAGATATTTTAAAGCCAGATAGTCCATGCTTCTAGCATTTATTGCAAAAGGGTTGGCCACGTCCTGTCCCACAGAGTGAGCCTTCTCTTTAGAAAATGAGAAAATAGACAAGCTTTCTCATTAGTGTTGAACTGAGTATACAATCTCTATGAAGCAAATGAAACAAAGTAAAAAGGAATCAAATGACATCAGTTGATTAAAATTATTTGAGACAGATTGCAAAGAAGGATCCATTAAAGACAATGATCCCAATAGGAATAAGATTAAAACTTAAAAGTTGATTGGGGGCAGTCCTTACTGTTCTGTTTTGGACAGAAGACCAAGAATTTTTGAAAAAAAGAAAACAAACCAAAAACCCAGCTGTTCGTACTCTTCCCTTCACTCTAAATGGGATATTCAATGGATCAGAGACACCTGTCATTTATTCCTGCCTCTTTTGAACCCCCAAGCTTAAATAACATGATAGGTGTCACTCTGTAAAGTACAGTTCAGGCATTAACAGAGATGGTTGTTAAAATATGTCTATGAAAGAAGTTTTCAGCCTACAGCTGTCCATTGATAGTGATGTATTATTGAGGATAATCACTCTGAAAAACAGATAATTCTGAAGAAATTGCATTGCCGAAGAGGTGTGCTGTCTTTTTTTTTTCTCTCTCTCGCATAGAACAGCAAGATTCTGTTTTAAAATTCACAGTTTGTGTTTGCTAGACAAGTCCTGCTTACTGCTGGTATCTCCTGTACATTGTGCAGCAATGATTGCAGGCTCCAGAAAAAAACTATTCTGGACAAAATCTCCGGTTGTAAATTATTCAATGAAAACAGAAGAGAACATTTGTGGTCTGAAGTCTGTCCTAACTTAACCTTTTGTCCTGCGAAAGCCTGCTTCACCAGGAAAACAAAAACAAACAAACAAGGGGTCAGTCAGAGGAGAAACATTTTCTTTTTTAATGCATTTTACTGATATTCTTATGCCAGACATTTTCAGGGATATTTTTAGGCTCTAATTTTGCTACACTGTGGATACCATTTCTCTCTTCATTGTCTTGCCTTGTCTAAGTTCCTCTTCCATTTCTCCAGCTTGGCTCCATTTATCACTGTTGTATTCCCCTTTCCTTATGTTCTTTTTCTTCTGCTGCCCAACCTCTTCCCTCTCATTCCATTCTCCTTAAGTCACTTCTCCCTACTCGCATTAACCCTATCTTCATTTTTGCTCTATAGCTCTGTACATGACAAGATTTTTCTCTGGGGACTTTGAGTTTTATTTGTATTATATGCTCAGACATTCCTCAACTATTTCAATGCAAATAAGAAGAATTCACAGTTATAAACACTTATGCAAAGCTACTCTACATGCACTTTCCTATGACTTTCTCTATTCTTTCCACGCTGTCTCCTCTTCAGTTTCTCAAACTGTGAGATATTACTAATGACCATTTGAAAACTCTTTCTCTTCACTCTGTTACATATTCTTTCCTCTGGTGCCAAGGCATCTTGTTTCAACTTTCTCTTCTGACTTTAATATTGCCTGAAAGGAACACATCTGGTGTCCGCCCACCTGTCTATCCCATATTCCTTGCTTAAGCTTTCAGGCAGCTCAATATTTAATAATATTAATGCAAGAGTATCAAGAAAGTCACGTAAGAAAAAATATGTGTGTATATGGTGTTTTTAACTAAGCAATACCTAGGTGGCTCTGACAATGTTGATTCAACATCTCAGGAAAGTCAGGTTCAGAACAAAAGCAGTTCCATGAATTACATGAAAGCTTACATATTGCAGCAAGAGGACAAAGAGACAGAGAGAAAAACATCACTACAGCTACAGAGTCAAAATCTCTTGCTTGTACCAGTCAGACTGACAAGTGATAGGAAGGCCAAGTAAATCCTTGTTAGCAGAGAAATGAAATATTAAACCCAGTGTATAAGGCACCAGTGAGCTCTCTCCTACAGCACCACACACAGGTCCAGCTGCAGACGTTAAGATGAACCCAGGGTGCAACTGGCACTGAGGAAGGGGTGATGGAAGATGTGGAACATCTATTTTGCTAAAGGAAACTAAAAAGACGTGGCACAGCTAGTACAGCAAAGCAAGGGCTCAAGAGTGTGTATCTCCACTGGAGTCTACAAAAACATCAGGCCTTGAACAGTAGGGAGAGAGGTGGGGTTTTCAAGGTATGATGAGTATATAACGAAATTTCATAAAGGTTTCACTAGACATAACTACAATTGCACTAGAAATTAAAACAAATAAATTGCTGAATGTTCAAGTTTTCAGTTCTAGAACTGTTTTCTAATAGGAGTAGTAAAGGTAAGCAACCTACCTTGTCTTAAAACACAGCTTGATAAATTCATGACAAAGGTTAAATGAAATGCCTGTTTAAAGAATACCTGAGCTCATTATCATTTAAAAAAAGAAAAAAAAAAGACATAAACATCACTGCTAGGGCATATCTTCATTGTTTACTGGCATGTTCACCTTCAAAATGAAGAGCTAGGATGTCAAGACCCAAAGTAAGGACTCAAAATTGATACTGACAGCACCACGGCATGGGTCTGTGTTTGCTGTGTTCTTAGATTGTGTGAATAGTGAAGTAAGCACATGAAGCATATGTGTACACCACCAGCTTATCCTGCTAACCCCATGTTTGTCATGACCAGAGTACTTCCCATGGCTGAGCTCGTTGCTTGGGATTTACAAGGCAGTGTCACCCTGCTTTGTGTTCGGTAATGCAGGCATAACATCTCCCTGCTCATGACTGCTGAGTAAACCATCGTGGTATTTTATCCCATTTTGTTCTTCAAAACATATTGGATCTCCCTACAGGCACAGCTTGCTGTTATTCTCAAACAAAATCTTCTTACATACACCTATTTGCTTTGCAACTGTTGAAATGGCTTCAAAACCCACAGTCTGATTTGTCAGTCCAACAAAACACCAGTCAGCTACCAGAGATGTCCGAATAAATCTGAAAATGAAAAGCCACAAAATGACTCAGTGCATTAGGTCACTGTGACAGCCAGGAGGTAATACCAGAGTATTTACTTTGGCTGGAGTCTTCCTTGGCTCATCTTCATTTGTAGTGTTAAAGCCAGGCTCTCATCTCAAGCCAAAGTGCTGTAGCTTGCCCACTTCAGTAACAGTTCAACACAGATACCAGGTAAAGAACTAACTCAAACAGTGTTTTTTTCAAAACTAAATTAAAAGCTTCTATGGATGAAAAAGAATAATGAGTCTCTTCCCTGCCTGGCAACGGGTAGCAGAACAGACACACTCTACAGCTACCAACATGGTTGTCTTCACAATCCTCTCATGATGCTGAGAGGCTTTAGCAGAACCTAAATATCTCTGTGGGTCTGCACGTATGAATATCCCAAAAAGCATTATCCAGGGCAATGGGAGTATCATCTTGGTGAGGATTTTCAGCCCCTACTATGGTGCAGATGGCAGCTGTCTCCACTGTCCCCGTAGGGATAAGGAGAACATGGACAGTCCTTTAAAGTTTGTGTAACAGTCTGTGAAGAAAAAGACTGTGGTGAAGAACCACATTTCCGTATACTGAACAGGAAAACTACTCAGAGATAAGACTGAAGGCATTTATTGCCACCCAGGAAACTTTACTGACTTTCCTTCTCATGTCCCATTTCCAGACCACAAAGGTGACTTCACAAACTTCGTTCTGAACAGCATGAGCATGATACATTTCTAATGAGGTTTGGCTTTGTTCACCACTGAAGCTGCATGCTAGATTTGTCTTCTGGGAAATGACATCTATACGAGCTTTTGTATAAAGTAAAAAATGAAGCACTATAAATAAGGATACTGTTCTGTAATGATAGAATTTTTCTCCTTTGCAAAATTGCATTCCACAAATTTTCTTGCTTATTTCCCCAGTTTTCCCGGTTGGGCAGGTTTTTTCTGCTTGTCCACAGATTCAGTGAAAAATATCATTAAAGTGCAAACAAATTTTGGCAAGCAGTCCTACCACAAAAGGGGATAAGCTTTGAAAAGTCAGAAGTCTTCATGTGAGTTTTTTGAAATACCATGTTTCAGCTCTTTAATTTGAAATTGCATTTTCCCTGAAGGCTCAGACTCCCAAGAGCTCAGTGATTTATTAGGAACTAAGAGAATTCTCAAAACTGGATAGAAATTTGGGGGATGTGAGATAAGCACAAATTCAGGCTGTCTGTCATCAAGGACTTACTACTTGGCTGAATAAACATGCAAATCAGGACAACTGAGAAAACTTTCAGGTGAGCACCACTCCAAGAAATAAAACTAATGGGCCTTTGCAAGGCAGGGAATGTGCAGAGTGCTGGAGGCCAGGCAGGACACACAGAGTTTTGGCTGAGCTCTGAGCAACATCTGAATATGCAGGAGGTCCAGGGGCCATCTTAAGTCCTTCCTTCAGGATTACTGACTTGCAGGTTTTTCCCTTGAATACTTGCATTACAGATTCTAATTACACTGACTATGTTTTCTTGCCTTTTTCTGAACTGATTCCCTTGTGGTTGTTTTCTGCCTCTTTTTAAGTGTTCAAGACCTTCATATCCTCCTTTCTTTGCTAGTTCTGACAGGTGCTTATAATTTCTTTTGCCTAAGTAGGTGCAAATAGAGATGATAAATAAAGCAATACTAAAAACTATGACTATAAACAGCAGCTACCGCTGCTCTCTCCTTATGGTCTTTTGCCTTAAATTCACATGTAACTCTCAGCTGAGCCCTGTGCATCTCGAACAACCTAAAAATAAATAGACATATAGAAAATATAGTAAAAAAGATGCTTGATTTACCTGCAGTTCTCCTTCCATTATACTGAGGAGCTTTATCAAGTCCTCTTTAGAAAATTCTATGGACTTCTTGTTCTTTCGTTCAGTAGGTCCAGGTGATTTTGAGTGCCGTTTGACAGTTGCTGAAACCATGATCTCATCTTCCTTCCGATGAGGTTTGTTCTTTTTCTTGGCTTCCTCCTGAAGTTTTTCATTCTCTGCATGGCTGATGACAGGCTTGGAACTGGAGAAGTGCCCATTAGATGAGCTTTCTCCACCTTGGTTTCGGGACCTCATCGCTACCTAGAAAGAAACAAACATAAAGATGCATTCATAAACAAAATTACTTACAAAAAGCCACAGTGGAAATACTGCCTTTTGAAAGAACAACAGTCTTCTAAAATACTGTCATGCTCATGAACCAGCAGTAGAAAGCTCAACCATTTCAACAACTCTGTGTGTGGTCCACAGTGAATCCAGGACATCAATTATAAAGTCCTGAAGTAAGGGTAACCATAATTTTCAGCATGCTGAGATGCTGATATGAGTTTAAATGTAAGGAAATTAAAAGTAATGCAGGAAAATTATAAAGAACATTTTCCAATGCTCCCTTTCCTTCAGTCAACAGTTTGATTATTTACAATTCATCACTAGAAAACAAAGCAGATTGTTAAGTAGATCTTACTTTAACATGAGGTTTACTTGAGAGACAAGAATGCAATTACATTTTAGAAAAGCATATGCCTTGCATATAAATTCTCTACAAGTGTAGTGACAATGCATAACTTCCCTGAGAGAAGCGATGGTTTTATTCCAGTTAGCCAGGAAAAAATGGAGACTGCAGACTAAATCAAGTGGTAAACTCCACTTTAAGTTAAATACTGCATGAGATTATTAGACCAAAAGTGCCATAAAGGAAAGTTGAAAAGAAGTTGAAAAAAAAGAGCACAGAGGGCATGAAACCGATAAGAGGTAAATGAGCAAGATAGTGCAGTCCCACCAGAAGATCTGGGGCTTCTCCAGAATGTCAGGTCATGGTTATTCAGTGCTCACGTCTCTGCCCTCTTAAGCACCTACACTGCATTCTTAGACTGTGTCTACGCTAGGAAATTAAATAGTGACAGCAAATTTTCCTAAGCAGTGACACTTGACCTACTGTATTGCTGACTTTTTGGTACACTCCTTGGAACACTTCTGGTCCAGATAAACTACCAGTCTCCGAGCCAGTTCTAAGGCACAGTTCAGGAATTAACCCAGGCCAGGTCCAGATGCACCTGCCCTGTTCTGGAGGAGAGTTTAGTAGCACAAGCATAACTGGATTGTGCTATTTGATTGCAGGGATGGAACTCGGGGCCCTAGGACAGTTAAGTTTACAAGTAACATAGCCTTGGTATCACACAAAGCATACTTGTGAAAAATCATCCTTCCTGTATATCATCCTCATCAAACAACAGTCTTCTGTGTTCCCCTCTGCTGAATGCCATTCAGCAATATAAAATTAAACCATTTGCCTTTATCTTCAAATATTTTCACAGTTCTTTTGCATACACTTTTCTCTTCTTTCTTCCCCCTTAACCCTGCAGATCAGCCAGGGACATTGCTAGCCCTTAAAATCTCTGTAAGGTCTTGTCTCATGTCACTGACAAGCAATGGCACGGAAGGCAGGATGGGTTCATCAGTGCGTATTTCATTACAGATGTGCATAGAATACTCAGACATGTTTATATATGGACCCATGTTGCTACCCCTGTCACCTTATGTCACCTCATGTCCAATGTTATGTTGAAGGGCTAAAGCACAACCAGTTCACTAAGCCTCTTCTGAGTAACTTTAGTTTCTGAAAGTTTCCAGTGCAGTGGCTGCCTCTAGAAGTGATAAGCCTGGTATTTATGACAAACTAATGGGACATAGGTATGAAGAGAGGCCATTGTTCTGACTTATTCCAATGTAAATCAAGGCCAACAAGGAGTTGGTGGAAGGGGGTTGCACCTGCGGAGAGGTGCGGACATGACAGGTGACCCAAACCTGACCAACAAAGTATTCCATGTCATACACATCATAGTATAAAGCTTAAGGATCAGAAGAGTCAGGTCCTCTTCTTTGATGGCCAACATTCAGGGAGGACCTTGCCTGTCAGTCTGCCCCTGAATGCATCTGTGTGTTCCAGAACACAGTTCCTGGATGCAGTTCCTGAGTCCAGCTCCCACCTTCAACTGAATTTAGTCCAGGACTTTCCCTGCACCGCCCCGGCAGAGTCAATGGTGACTGTATGATTATCAGGGAATTTTGAATTGGTTTTGTATACTTGCATTTATTTTATTATTTTCTTATTGTTACTTTTCTTAATATTGTTTCATTAAAGTTGTTTTAGTTTCCAACCCAAAAGTGCCCTTTCTCTCATTTCCCTTTCCCTGTTCCTCTGTGGGAGGATGTGGAAGCTGCCCAGTTCAGTTGCTGACCTGGCCACGGGTGGAGTGTGGGGTATTAACTGGGACAGTAGGTCTTTGCAATTATTTTCTGTGTTTAAATGAACAGACTTTGATTGTTATTTGCAATTAAGGTATTTGTCATACAATATACAAAGGCAACGGTGAATTTAGGCTTGGTTAAGGGCCAAACTCAGATGTCAAAGGTAAGTCGGTCTCCTAAAAATTAGATTTTCTTCATCCTACTTGAAATTTCTTGCAAAACAGAAAAGGGAAACCATCAGGAACTTATTCTGCCTTACTCTAATTTACTTGTGTATTTGGTCATATTTTCCAGTACCTTAATCTTTTACTTAAATCTTGTTTACCCAAGATAGTCTAAGAATACTAGAAAGTAAAATCTGCACAGAGAAATATCTTGTTTAGATCAATTACAATTTGAACAAACAGACTGAAGAAAGCTGGAGAAAGCTCCGTCCGTATGTCTGAAACTTGTCCAGTTTTCATATCAATAGATCTAATGGATCAATAGATCCACTGCTTCCAAATCTTTCCTCTTACTTAAATTTATCTCTGGATTTAGTTTAGCAGCTTGTTCATTAGTCAAACACATGCTTCTCAACATCGCTAACATCACACACGTTTCTGATAAGGATCTCGGAGCAGCAGTTCACTAGTGTTGGGGCAAAACCTAAAATAAATTGACTAATAAGCTTGGCTAATGTTACACTGGGCCTGTTGTGGCTTGCTACTTACTTGACTCAGGCTGGTGTTATAAATCTCACTCACATTAGCTTTGCGTTTTGGTAGTTTCACACTCAGCAGGAAGACCATCTTTTTATTATCACTGGTTACTCACGTCCTAACTTCATTAATTCAGTGGAATTTGTCCAGCAGCATAAACAGGGACAGAATTAGACCCAGTGTTTTTGAGTGAGTTTCACAATGAGATTCCTTGCATTTTAGGTCTGCTTCTAGCCAAACAATATGTGATACAGGTATACAATGACCTTTAACTTCCTCAGTGCTTATGCAGCGTGTTTTTCATCAAACAGTTTGGATTAAACACATGAATTACACTTTCTAAAAACAGATCTCCATTATAAGCATGAACAATACCTGAGAACCTCAGGAAATCTTTTAGGCCTTAGGTTTGTAATGGAAAAATAAACATTGTACTATGTTTCCTCTCAGATAGGGCTTTTCAATTTGTTTAACTTTAATGGGTTTTAAACTTTCCAACCATGCTTCCTGTCAGGAGAGAGCACTTGGGATTCAATCTTTCTCTATTTTCTAAGTGTTTCCTTCTGAGTCCCTGTGGGTCACAGCCTCCAGACACTTTCATCTCTAAACCAAACCTGTTTTTCATGGCTTACAGTGAGTGGCTGCATGGCTCTAGAACATCCTACATGTTTTAAGAATAAATATTGCAAGTCTGTCTTACATATGTTTTCCAGAGGAAACCAGATTATTACGTTACAGTGTATTTTACTTAGTAACGTGCTGTGTTAGTGATTTCTCCTTAGTAAGATGACTTCACTGCAAGGCCTGAAGGTGCACAATTAATTCTGAATTTAACTCATGACTAGTTCAGACATATCATCCGCCTCAAGCATTGCATCATCAGCCAGATGCGCTTAGCTGGATATGTTAGACCTCAGGAAAGGTGGTGCGCCACCCTGTCACATCATAACTCCAGGCAGCCACTTTGATCCATCTGTCCCTGTGGGAGCTGAGATAACAATTCATGAAGCCACGTAAAGACTAAGTAGTTGACTATAGGTTTATAAGCACGCTAACAGAGAAATAAAAAATTACTATTTAATGAGTGCTTTTACTTGGTGTAAATCAATACAGGTTCACAAATGACAGATGCAAATTTCTTTTACTAATTTTTTTTAAGAAAGCAGTAGAGCAGCCTCATCAATTAACCTGGAGTTTCTGTATCAACCAGCTAATTAGAGTATGACTGTCACTAAAGGAAGGCAAACTTGGCTATTTTAAAAATTCCTTTAGCACTTGTAGATTTATTTTGCAGCAAGTCTTGCATCACTGTAACAGTAGTAGACTGTATGCCACCTTCAGGGATGTTGCCCCTAACAGTCTTTCTTTGCATAAAAGTCTGCCAAAATCAGTGTAATGCTAACACCTGCTCTGTCTTCAGCTATGATTCTGATACTTTTCCAACATCTTACCCAAAAGTAAAGGTGTTGTGTGCTGAAGCCAGAGATTCAGGTGAATTCAAGCTTAAATGGTGACAGAAAAGGCCAACATTTTTACATTCACACAGTCATTTCCAAGGAGTTTAAGGGCCAATCTATGGCATAATCCAGCTGTCATACAGTGCTCTAGGAATACAAAGCAGCTGTAAGGATGACTGAATTTTAATTGGAGGAGTGTAAAGTAGCCAGAACATACCAGTGATCTTGGCTGAAATACTGCGTGCTGGAAAGGAGCGCTTAGTGTTATCATTCTGGACATATGTCTGTATTTCTGATAGCATCATGATAAAGAACAAAAGTTCCTGACAAGTTGCATGACATTATTTTGGTATGCGGACACAAAATTCCTAAAACTTTGCCTATCTGTTGTTTCACCAGAGTTCCAAAATTGATTTTGGGGAGACTGCCAACCTAACACTGGTAACAAATGTCCTCCTGTTGTCTGCCCTGATGTCTCTGTATCTTACAGCATTCCTGATCTGCTAAAGGGATCGTGTTCCCTGAAGAAATAGCTGGTAAGATTTACAATGACTTTAGCATTTAATATTTAACTCTACTGTTGTTTTCTTCCACCTCTTATCATTTTGTATATTAAACTGGAAAGCTTTCCTAACAGTCTCCAGTCAAACAAGAAGTCTTTATGTGATCAGTCACCTTGATTTCAACATATATTGGCTATTCATTTCGACATGCGCTCACAGCATTGGCACTTGGCAGGGAACTCTTCAGCCTGTCTTCTGTTTCACTAGTTTGTTAAGCTATAAGCACAAAGGACAAATGCTATGATTATTTACTTGAGTCTGTATTGTTGTTCTGGGCATGGGTCCTTTGGTTTTCACGAGTTAGCAATCCACACATAAGATTTTATGAAATAACCTTTATGTTAGTTTTACAGACAGCAGGAGGAGGAAATCAGTGAGGAATTTGCTGAGCAGGATGTCAGGAGAGGACAGGCTGCATGCTGTTCCAAATCTTTCCCCTGTTGACGGCAATTTGTTCTCCCTATAGCTCTTGAAATGACAGCTTCGATTAGGCTCTATTACTAGTGCTATTAGAATCAAATAATGCAAAAGAGTTCTTTGAACTTAACATGTAGTTCCCTCCTAGAAATCAGACATGCTGATTTCGGCTCCACAGCACTTTCCCATAAAAAAAAAAAAAAAAAAAATAATAATAATAATAATAATAATAATGGTATAATACACACGCGCACACACAAACAAAATTGGTTTACAGCCATGATATGGTTGTTGCCTTTGGCTATAAATTTATAGTCTGGAGTTCAGTTGCAGATCTAACTGATTAAGATATCACATGAAATTTCTGGGTTTCTATCAGGCTAACAATGCATTGTAGAGTCGGTACAGTTGGGTTATTAGTGAGCCAAAACTGGAATTGTTTCTCAGCTGTGGGTTTAGAAAATTTATGATGGGGAACTATATCTTTCAGAGGTTTGGCTGTGCAGGCATTTGGAGTGGAGCAAAGTGCTGTGCAGAAGTGCCTGGTACACAGAGGAGGTTGCTGAGAACTAGGGCACTGAGCAACCCACATCTCTGCCTAGTAATGTACAGTACCAGGAGTGAAAAGGGAGTTAAAATATGCTCAGAAAAAATAGAACAAATAATGTAAAACCTCCATCAGATCTGAAACACCCCACAAGTGAGAAGGAAAGCTGAAAGACTTTTTCAATAGTATCAATCTGTATCTGCAAGTAGTAAATACCAACAAACAAAAAAAAACAAATAAAAATTTAAAAAAGATGACACCTTCTCATATGTCAGGAAGAGAGGGAGACAGGGACACCAAATTGACCTTGTTGGCCTAGAAGTCCTCAGCGAGGACCACTGCAGATGGGGATGGATGGCTTTAGCCCCAAGGAATGCAGATTGCCAGAACTAAGGCTACATGGCCTCAGAGGTGTGGCTTTCACAGGACAAACATGTAGAGACGTAAAGCATTCACACTACCTTAGAGACAGATTAAAATTATTGGGTTTATTACTAGTTATTGCTTATTATTAGTTATTCCAGGCTGTTTTTCCTGGACTCTGCAATGTCTGTTATTATTATTCTGTCCGACTTGAAATAAAAAGGAATCACACTACCAAGGGATTGTCACGGGACTAGGTACGAACTGATGTCTGTATCGTGCAGAGGCATGTGCTGAGCAATACTGCCCAGTTGCACTTGGATGCTGCATGAAACAGACATGTCAGACTCCAAACTGTGCAACAGGAGAACATCACGCCAAGGGAACGCAGGCCTCATCCTTGACTTGCTTTTGCAGATGCCTCCAGTATTTGTTTCAGTCATGCTGGTCAGAGGACAATGCTAAACCAAATGCTAAACCAAATGACTAATATAATGAAGAACAGCACAAATATCTACGTTAAGCAATTCTGGAGTTTCCTGAATTTCTAAACATCCACACATAGAGCAATAATCCATTGTGTTCTCTAACTTTCCCCCAATCCCTTGCCCTCATGTGCATCATGACTTATCTGCAAGAACAACAAAAGGTCTTTGTTCCTTCTCACATTATTATACGTTACCAGTGTGCTTCTACAAGAGTATGTGTTAGCGGTTTGCTCTTATTGTTGGAGACTGGCATGGAGGTAACAGATACTTTATGAATCAGGACAATTCTCTACTCTGTTAGCAGCTTGAATAAGCGAGCCATAGGGCTGTGATTTTTATATAGAGAACTTATGGCTAGTCTAGCTACACAACATCACTACTGCCTTCATCCTTTCATCTGGTCTGCTTGCTGCACTGGAAAATGATTGTCATACAGGTGTTAGGAGGAGAAATGCCCAAGCACATGTGCTGAACTTCATGTACTGAAGAAGAATTGTTCACGTCATCCTGTTGATGCTGCCTCCACAGCAGGGATTGGACCACCTGCATTGGGAGTTCTACTCTGTGGGCTCCCTCCTGCCCTGTAAGCCCTTTGCCTGATGCAGTAGATTGGGCTGGTTCCTGGGCTTGAGTCTTTAATTATGAGATATAAGGAGAATTTGTCCCTCTTATGGATATCTGACAAAAATGCAGTGACTGTTACAGATGCAGGACACATTTTCTTCCTCTATCAAGCCACCACTACCCTAACCTATTTTGGTGAATAGAACTTTTCTTTTTATGCTGCTTGCAAATAGTGTAGAAAAGTAGCAAAGTATAACAGACACGCTTGTTGAGGTACAGCATGAGAATCAGCAAAGCCTTTTTGCTTTATCAAAGATTTATTTTATAGCTTCTAAAAGTGATTCTTCTAACAGTGGAGTGTAGTAGCACATGGTTTATATTCACCAATGACTATATGAACAATTGTTACTTTGCTTTGAAAAAAAATAAGATAAATAAGCATAAATGTATTATCAAGAAGAAAAGAAAGAGATTTCTGAAAATGCTATATACAGGTACCACTATGAATAGGCATGAACTACGTGAAAGCACAAAAGGATTTCACAAAACTAAAAGGGTAAACCCAGTCCTCTCTAAGGCAGATTTATACTGCTTTAACACTATTTTCTTTATTCCAAGATAAACTGTTCTCTGGCTAAATTATAGTACAGATTTACAAAGAACAGAGTTTATGCTGGTATAATTCCATTCATTTTGTCATTTTCAGGAAAACTTGTGGTTTCAGCTGGAATACTTTAATTGAGTAATGCATGCTGACCAGCTAAGGAGTAATGTGTTTCACAAAGATTCATGTTTCCCAGGCTTTATCTGGAAAAACATCTTGGATGCATGAGGCCTGAGGAATGATAAGCTATTAGATCATCATTCCATCAAAAAAATAAACTTTTATATATCACTCTACCCATGTTTTGATTACTGTGCTTCCCAGCTGCCAGAAAGTACAAACAGGAGTCATAGAGAAGAGACGGCTCAAGTAGCTGACACCACTAGACAAACATGCCCCTAGGTCTGACGAGGACTTAGATATTTATTCTCCAGAGTGGCTATGTGGCTGAAATGGTCTGGCTAGGAGCAAGGTACCTGGCAACAGTGCTGACTATCTGCATTGCAGCATTTTTAGCACGTTTTAGCTGAACTGGGAGTAGGCTGGTTTCTACTCATTCCTCTTTCTGGCCTGTTTCCAGCCCATTGGAGTATCCAGTGCCTAGGACTACTCCTAACTCGAAGGAAAAGCACAGATCCCTGGAGGAAAGAAATGCCCCTGCTTCTTGGGGCTGTGTACCTCACCCCCAGCTGATGGAGAGTGTCTCAAGGCATAGCCGCCCCTGAGGAGTGCTGGATGAGTGCTGTGCCCTGTCATGATCCTTCACGTATTGTTTTACAGCTTTCTGCCCTTTTGAGTCGTGCCATTCCAATTCAAAATCAAACCGTGAACTTCACGTGAAGATAAAGTTAGTAATGTCACCATTCGTTTCAGTCCAAACCCACTAAACATTTGTTTTATCACCTGACAGCCAGAACGTGCCTGGAAAATGGTAAGAGAGGTGATGCAGATTAGCTTGCCTACCAAAGATTTTTCACTCCTGCAGATGGATAATCTTTGGTGTTAGGTAAGCATTAGCCATTTTGTTTTGTTGACAGCATAGAACCAAGCTGATAAACTGCAAGATCAAATATACTGTGGGCTACGTCTTTTGTAAGTAGTTTCTAAAGACCTCTGCTCTTATAATAATATATTTTCTGCTTCCAAGATAGCAGGAAACTGCTGAAAGCAGCAATAGACAGGAGCAGGCTGGTATCATCACAGCTCTTGCCTCCAGCTCCCTAGTCCCTAAACTTACAAGTCATTCTGTGATGCTTGCAACCCTACTTCGACCTAGGAATGAACTACGGGGCAAAAAAGGAATGCATGTAGGAAATGAGGATACCAACTCATCCTGGCTTTCTACAAAACCTATTTCAAATTTTCACTTTAAAATTATTTTTTTGTTTCTAAATTAACTTGGATTTTAACAAATGTGAGACAAAAAAGCAAAATTCCCAAAAGAAAACTTCAGGCTTTGGGTCAAGGGAAGCATTTTGCTGTCTCTTACTGACCAGATGTGAATCATGAAGTCTGTATTCTTTTCGGTAACCATGATTTGCACAACTCTGATTTTACTGAAACCAGTAAATAACTATAGCTATATTTTACATCTGACTAATTTACCCTTCTTTGTTTTTTAAAAATAACAAAAAAAATCACAATGTAGATACCCTTACAGATTTTACCGCAAAGGGAAAAAATATACAGAGGACCTGTATCTTCTATAAATATTGTCTCCATGAGACAAGAGTGTAAAAACACATCTGCAGCATCTCAAATTTCAGCTGTCAACCAAAGCAGGGAGCAAGTTCCAAATCTCTCTCAGTGACTCCTTTGTAGGAAGTTTCAGTTGTTGATAGACACAGAGTACCAGCTTGCACATGAATGCCTGGTCCTTTGGTGAGAGGTGAATTTAACCCCCTCTGCCAAACTGGGCTGCCTTCCACCTCCCAAAAGCTCCCTCCTCTGTGAAGTTTAATTGCTTTCAAAATAAGGAGTTAAAAATAGTCTCTGATACTAAACCTGTCCTTGAGTTTTGCTATAAATTTTGCTCATTTCACAATAATATTACTCCTGTTGAGGGTAAAAAAAAAAATAAATTCTCTGGCTACATGTATCCTGCAGATTAACCGTGGACAGGATTGCTCTCTGACTGTGAGGCCAGCTGTCCTGGAAAATCCTTCAGGCTCTTAAGCCCTTTTAGCATCCATAACATGCTGGCTGCATCCACTGTCTACTGGGAATTGCTGCTAGCCCATGCTTACTCCCAAAATACGCTCTCAAGTGGTTCAGGAGGGTGTTAAGTGGCCTGGCCAAAAGTGTGCTGTGGACCACTCCAAAGGTTTATCAAGTACAGGCATTCACCTTCCAGTATCCATGCTTATGCCCTGGCATTGTTTAATTTACAGTCTTTCTATTCCACAGCCTGCTCCTTTACAAACAAAGGAAATGGAAAACTAATCAGCCGTGCAAAGGGAAAGTGCGACTCACCATAAATACACATTCTGCAGAGAGAAAATAAGCAGAGGATGGTGGGAAAGTAGAAAAGAATCAGTAATTTTCAAGTAAGTCAAGGCATGCAGAGTATATTACTTATTCTAGAGGTGTATTTTTAACTTGCTCCTGAGAGATGGTCTGGAGAAAGAGCAGCTCAGCAAGGGTCAGGAACGGACAGGGCAGAGGGAGAGGTTGCACAACAGCCCCACTTCACACCAGGCTCCTCCTGGTTTTTGCTGGGCTTGTTGGCACAAACTTTGAGCTCTTCTGCTTCATGTCACTGGTAAGAGGACTAGCACGTGGAGGCTCCACAGTGGCCCTTGCATTATTCAAAGCCCCAGCCTTCACTTGTCATTACTATTTGTACAGAGGTAAAAGGAAAGGAGAGTCTTACTTCATTCCTGGTGGTGCCAGCCTAGTAACTGTCATTATTTCCCAGTAATCCTACAGGCTTTCCACTGACTTCAGAACTTGTGGCAAAGAAAATAAAGAAGTAATGTCCACCTAACTGATTTAAATGCCTCGTGCTGACAAAGACTAGTGCAAAAACCTGTGGATACTTCACCTGGGTTTTGAAAATTGCCTCATCCACTCTAATAGCTTTCATTTATAGAAATCATATTTAAATGCCTTTTCTAATGTCTTGTTTTCAAAATCCCAAGACAGTTTCTTCACTTGAAAAGAATGAAGTTAAAGAGTTATCCTGCATCTACAGATTGAGCAGGTTTTGATCTTTTTTTTTTTTTTGAACAGGCTGGTCAATGTTAATCTGCTCAGATCTTCACTTGGCTTTCTGGTTCAGAACAAAAAGTCAGGTTGAGCTAAAAACACAGCATAGCTACTTTGAGTACGGAAGAAAGGGAGCAGGAAGAAGTAAATAAATATCTCTGCATGAGCTTGGTCTCACATTCACATAACTAAAACTACCTGCTGCAGGATCCAAGTTGTTTTAATGTCTATGACTCCCTAAAATCCAATTTCAATAAGTTTAAAATCCAAGTGAATTGTGTTTGTCTTGTTGCACCTAGCCAAACACCCTACCTTATTTAACTCTTTTAAAAATGTTGAATTTCATTTTTTCCTACTGGGATAAAGTAAAAAAATCTTAGCTGCTTTCCTTAGAAAATAATTTCAGTTCAGAGGCATAGAAAGATATTAAAAAGAGCTCCTACTAACAGAGGGGGCGGTTTACAAGCCTACATGACGATAAAATCATCTGCACTGGTATAAATTCTCACTGCTCAGCTTTAAGTATCTCACTCGGGCGTCTGAGCTAGGAGTTTAGGTTTCATCCATAATCTGCAGTGTCTTTGAAATGGAGCCCAGGTTCTCTGACCCTATGTTAAGGCTTCAGGCATGTCCTTGTCCTCACACATGCAGTTCTAGTGACCACTAGCTGAAGCCCACCATGGCTCCTGTCTATCAGGGAAAGCATTCCTTGATTTTCTTTCCACGGAAAATAGTGCTGGGTAGAGGGTGGTGTTGCTCCAGCCTCCATATGAGATGATCCGGTGGGTCTCTTCCAACCTGGTTATTCTATGATTCTATGATTCTATATGATTCTATGACATGGCTGGAGGGCACCGCTGCCATCTGCCCCTGGGGATGTGCTAAGAGCTCTCAGTTTTGCCCCACTGAGTCACCACTGACCTCTCTAAAGAGCTTGTGCTCTGAAGTGCTTGTGCTATGCCAGGGGAGGTTCAGGCTTGACATCAGGAAAAAATTTTTCACGGAAAGGGTCATTGGGCACTGGCAGAGGCTGCCCAGGGAGCTGGTTGAGTCACCTTCCCTGGAGGTGTTTAAAAGACAGGTGGATGAGGTGCTAAGGGACATGGTTTAGTGATTGATAGGAATGGTTGGACTCGATGATCCGGTGGGTCCTTTCCAACCTAGTGATTCTGTGATTCTGTGACCCTAATTTGAGCACAACAGCAACACAGGCTGCTGAGAGGAGCAGAGAACCCAGTATTTCTGAAAAGTACTGAAAAGAGTCAAAAGCTCACACTTACTGAGCTATCTAACTGGGAAATGAGCTTGTGTGCAGAAGTCTTTTTCTTGGCAGGAAAAGGGGGAAATTTTGCCATTATTACCCAAAACAAGTAATTTAAGATACAGCAACAAACAATGTATCTATGTTAGTTTTCTTTTACTTTGAATAAACAAAACTAGAGACTCATTTTTAATAATTGATGTAAATCTGAAAAAAGTTAATCATAACATTTTCAAGTTCCTATTTCCTATGAGGAGGTAGATGAGAGAAAAGCAATATGGGTCACCGTTGCTGGTGGGTGCCTCTACATATCGAGGCATCACTGTGTCTTTCAGTACAAATTTAAGACTGATTTGACTTTTCACAATAATGCCAAAAAGTTTGATTCTGCAAAACAGGTCATCATCTGAGAAGAAAAAACAGAGAAGGAGGCATTTACTGATGGTGTATGATTGGTAAATCAGGTATGAAACCAGGTAAACAAGTAGCACATAAACAGGGAAATTACCATTCCTCTTTATTTAGTGAAAAACTGTCTGACCCAGCATTTATGTAACGTTTCAGCATTTCTTAATTGTTTACTTAAATATTTCTCAGCTGCCTTCAAGGAAGTCTAGGTGACTGAGAAATTACTTTGGGCTGCTTCTCCTGTGCATGTGTGGTAGACCCGTGGCCTTGGCAAGGACCTGCAGCAGTGGCTGTTGGCAGCTCCATCATGTCTTGGCTCTGCGGGGAGTGAGCTGGACCTGGCAGCACTGCCCAGGCAGCTGCTTTCTTAGGTGTAAATGCTAGTTACGGTCAAAAGCCTAATCTTTCCTCCTGCCTCTAAGTTGCTCAGAATGGTTTTGTTGTTTCTTTTTAACTTCTGAACGAAGGAATAAATCATTAAGAATAATAAGAATCTAATCTTGGGCAGCTCACAGTAAGCAACAATGTGATTGTAACAGGAGTTTAGCTTGTTTACTAGTTGAAACATGGACAGCCCCCCAGCAGAAACAAAGGACAGATGAGCTCACCGAGAAGACAAAATGAGGATATAAGATAAAGAGCATCAGAGGATTCGGAACACACAAAGGAACTGTGATGTACATTTGAGAGTGGGTGATAACATATGATAATGAGTTCTATGTATGTTTAACCAGTATTTCCAGAATGTGTAGCCAGTGTTTCTCAGAATCTATATGAAAATGTATGTTTAACCAGTATAAAAGTCCTGTAACCAGCCGCAATGGACACACACATTAGGCAAAATGATTCCCTGTGTGTCCAGCGTCGTATTATTTATTAAAGCAAGCTTAATAATTTGGCATTGATTACTGAATTTGGCCTGTTTCACGGTATCATTTCTCAGTGTGGTTTGAGAAAAAAAAATTAACCCATTTTCCTGCTGTGAGGAAGCAAATTCACCTCCTGTCATATTAAGGTACTATATTTAGTTATCTTAAGAAATAAGATTTAGCAGTAAGTATTCTTACATGCTCGTTTTATATTTCACGTACTGTTTTAATCACAGTGAGAATAAACCTCTCTAGAGTTTCTATCCCTACTGACAATACCTATGTGAGCTTTGAGTGCCTCCTCTTTCCTCTTAATATTCTCTGCATAAGGACATAGATAAGAGCTTTTCCTTGTCTGTATTTGTCCACGTGCATGCTGCAGGAATTTCAGAAGAGTGTTTTTGTCAGACCTGCCCACCTGAAAGTGAATGGCTGCTCTCCAGGGCACCCAGTAGCTTACTGGTAAGTCAGCTGTCCAGGAAAAGCAAGCTCAGACTGTTCAGCTGAGCCTGCGCTAAGAATACTTCACAAGGCTTTTGGAAATATCAGGACAAAGTCCTGATGCTGAATAAATATTTCCTTAATGAATTATTATAAGTACTTTATCCAATCTGAAAGACTCTGCTAAACTAAATGTAATCTGAGGAATACATATACTTTATTATTATAATATTTAACAACTAGGAAATTAAATTTAATTAATCATGTTTATTTCTATTCAGTTACACTTTCAGATTTTGTTTTATTGGCACAGTGCTTTAGGGGTTTTATATCACTCTCTTAGAGAAAATATTAAATTCAATCAAAGAATTGAATTTAAAAATTCAATTTTTAAAGCCAAAGAAGACATGTTTGTCTCCATGTTAAGTTCTGTAACTCCAAGTTAATTCCAAAAATCCTGTACAACATCATTGACCTTATTGCAAACAATCAGCATAAAAAATATATATCACTCAGCAGTTTGTCAGTCAATTACAGGACTGCAAAACTGACCTGAAAAAACTTTCCTCTCTGGAGAAAGTCATGGAACAGGTGATCTTGAGTGCTATCACACAGCACGTGCAAGAGAACTGGGTGATCAGGCTTAGTCAACACAGGTTCATGAAAGGCAGGTCTTGCCAAACTAACCTGATCGCCTTCTATGATAAAGAAGTGACCCGCCTACTGGACGAGGGAAAGGCTGTGGATGTATCTTCCTGGACTTCAGTAAAGCCTTTGACACAGTTTCTCACAGCATTCTGCTTGGGAAACTGTCAGCCTCTGGGCTGGACAGGCGCACACTCTCCTGGGTGGAAAACTGGTTGGATGGCCGGGCCCAGAGAGTGGTGGGAAATGGTGTGAAATCCAGCTGGAGGCCAGTGACAAGTGGGGTTCCCCAGGGCTCAGGGCTGGGTCCAGCCCTGTTCAATGTCTTTATCAATGACCTGGATGAAGGCATCGAGTGCACCCTGAGCAAGTTTGTGGATGACACTAAGCTGGGTGGAAGTGTCGAGGCATCTTGGCTTGTATCAGAAACAGTGTGACCAGCAGGTTCAGGGAGGTTATTCTCCCTCTGTACTCGGCACTGGTGAGACCGCTCCTCGAATTCTGTGTTCAGTTCTGGGCCCCTCACCACAAGAAGGATGTTGAGGCTCTGGAGCGAGTCCAGAGAAGAGGAACGAAGCTGGTGAAGGGGCTGGAGAACAAATCTTATGAGGAGCGGCTGAGGGAACTGGAGGTGTTTAAAAGGTGGGTAGATGAGATGCTCAGGGACACGGTTTAGTGGCAGATAGGAATGGTTAGACTTGATGAACCAAGAGGTCTTTTCCAACCTCGTGATTCTATGTTTCTATGTTTCTATGATTCAATGATTCCATGATTCCATGATTCTATGATATGAAAAATTTCCTAGCTGGGAGTTTGGCATGTGCTTGAGCTAAGGTAGCTGTCATGCTTGCAAGAATATCTTTATTGTAATTGTACTCACTGATACAAATGTCATTATTTTTTAGCATAAAAAAAACTGCAAAAGCCTTCATGGAAAAATGTTTGGCAGGACATGGCAGCATGGTAGCATGGCTCAGTTGTAGCACTGGCCGTTCAGGCTCTAGAAATCACCCCATGGAAAGCAGCGAACACAAAATATTTGGCAAATCTTGGACTTGTATAAGCATATGTGTCAAAGACAAAGGATTATGAGTGAAGGGATAGGAATGTCTAGAAAATAAAAATATTGTCAGAACCCGGTATTTAGCATTATGGCACCGACATTATGAACTGCTGCACCAGCAGCAGGCTTAGCTCCTCTGCCCCCTGCTCGACCAGGGTATGAAATAATGTAGTTCAAACAACTTCTGCAGGTAGCCAAGTACATTACATTATCTCTGTTTAAGTAGGCAGGAACAAGGCTGGAGAGTTTTGTATATGTACTTGCCACTGCCTGATCTCTTATACTGTGAAGACACATTTCTAGAAAGGACAAAAAAACAAAACAGAAGTGTTCTTCCTGTTGTATCTTAAAAAAGCTGAAAAATGCAAATTTATCAGGCTTTCTCAAACTTCAGAAAAACTTTTCCAAATGTCTATAAAGGTTGAGGATTAAATAAATGTTCTGTTGAAGTAACAGAGCAGTTATTAGACTTCATAACACACACATATTTTGAAATAAAAAAGAAAATACCGTGCAGGGTTTTTTCCAGTTTGGTTTAAGAATTCCATAACTGGAAACAAATCATTAGCAGTTTGTACTCACATCAACTTTGTATCAGAGAAAAGTAAAGGTTTTGTTTGAGTAACATTGTTAGGCAAAACAGTAGCTATACAAGTTTAGAAAAGAAAATAACTTATTTATACCAAGTTAATGGAAATTAGCATTATGAATGACAATTTAAGGAGCATTATATGATGTATTGCAGATTTCAACCAACTGAAAATAGAAAAGTGATACAAGCCATAAAAATTGCACAATGTACAACTTTCAGTTCCAGGAAGATCATGTTTGCAATCCCTTACTACAAATGGAGTTGCTTTCTGACTGTTGAGATTGATCTTCTGGGGCCATAATTAGTATAGACAATCCTGAGCTTTCCAAATGAGTCAGACATTTTAAAATATTATATGATACTGGGCTTAAAGTTGTGTAATTTTTCTAAAATCATTTAGTGATTGCCTTCCAGTTTTTGAGCTGGGTTCACAATTTCAAAGTACATTCCAGCACTGTGAGACATTTTAAAACTGCAAATAAAGATTACTGTACAACCAATGTGATGCTAGTAATGGGACTTTTAAAAGACAGGCAAAATCCCAGATGAATACTGTGAGACACCCGATATGGTCATAAAAGTCAGTGGTGCCTGCTGAAGTATTCCTTGTTCTGTTAATATGTTAACTTAGAATGCTTATCATTTACTTATTATGCTAAATAATTTCAGGGAAAATAATGTACATTCAGGATGTCTTGGTAATCCTCAACAGTCCCTGGGGGCTTTGATGGTTCTGCAATTTAGATGAGCCTTTGAAAGACAAGAAATGACATAAGTATTTTGGTCACCTCCTGGAGCTGACATCTGCAGGAAGTGCAAGTCTTGCTTTCCAGCCAGGCTATTGCAACAACATCTCCTGAATGTTATTAATTTAGGAGCACGGCTCCATCTGGAATCCAAACAGCCCATGGTGTGAAGTAGTACCTGTGTTGAGGGATGCTTCCAGAGCAGGGGCTTCGCTAGAATCTAGGTCCAGACAGGGGAGGAGGGAGTCGAGGATGGAGGTGTCCCTGTGCCATCACTCTGCTGCTCCCACCTGAGGCTGACCGGGGTCCCTGCTGCTCCCTAAAGAAAAGATAAGGCTCAGGGGCTGCACACGAGGAGAAAGTGATGAGAAAGACAGAAGCAGCATGGTCTACTTACTGTGCCTGCCCGCCAGCAGGCTAGCTAGAAAACACAGACTTCCAGACTTAAGAGTGTCCTGAAAATACTTATATTCTTTAATTTAGAGACTCCTATTGACTTTATCCACGTATTTCCAAAGCCATGACATTGCATATTGACCTGATGTAACCAGAATACACTAGGCAACGTGTTTACAGGTATGATACAGTATACAATCCAGCTGGCAAAACCTCACATTCCCACTGCCTCCTAAGAGCTGGTACCACAAGCTTCAGCTTTCTGCTTTAATTGAGTAATCCACACCAAGTAAACACCTCCATCAACAGAAAAAAACACCCAACCCAGCTGTAACAATGGAAGGAAAAGGCTGGTAGGCAATGTGGTGGGTTCCTCATTGAGTAGACAAGCAGAATATATGCAGTGCAATGCAATGCAATGCAATGAAATGATAAAATGAAATCAGAAAGCAGCATGTCCAGCTTAGCCTATCTCACTGCACTCCACCTGCAGAGTTCTAGCTGCTCAGTGAGAGCACAAGAATCCCTTGGCGGGCCAAGCTGGGCAATCCACAGCACAGCAAGAGCTGCAGACTAGATCCTTTCACAGCCCACAAAGCAATCAAAGAAAGGCTGGGGACATGGTGACAACTTCGCACACCGTGGAGGTATAGCAGGCAAGGGAGGGAGCTGGGAGCATTGCTGCTGGAAAGCTGGGGATGTGGCAGGGCATAATGGGGAATAAAGCCATAACACTGGAGGGAGGCAACAGCTCATGTCCATAAAAGGTCATTCATGCATTTGATTAGTTTGCATAAATGAACAGAATTTGAAAACACCCTGTGGATTCCCTGAATTCTGCCCTGACCTTCTGAACTGTGCAGCACAGATATGGTATAAGCAAATTTTGCTAAGCCAAACTCACTACCGACACAGCTAGCATGGAAAGATCAAAGCCAACGGATCTGAGCAGTGAGGTATCCAGGCAATCTCAGTGGCAGGACTGGTGGTGCCAGAGAGCTTGGCAGTGCTGGGAGACCATGGAGGTTTTTCCTTTGGTAAAACACAAAGCTGTGAACTTTTTAAAGAAAACAGCAACAATTTTGTCCAACTCCACAGACTGACTGTTATTTAAATAACTTCTGTCGTTTTCCTAATAACAATTAATTCATAGTAGTGACATTACTGTTAAAATTCAGTCTTGAATATCTATTTCTAGGAGAAATTTGAGCAATTATCCATCTATTTACTTAGTAACTCTTACAAATGCAAGAATTCAGGTTATCATGCTGTTATACCCACAAGCTCTGAATTACGTCTGGCATGACAGTTTAGAAGAAACAAAGTAGAAATAATTTGTATGAGGCACATGGGGTTTACAGAAATTATTTCTTTGCCCTATGAAAAGTTTGCCCTGCAAAGAAGTCTGTGAGAGTTTTCTTACTGGTTTGATCAGAGGAAGGATCAAGACTATTGTCTTTAGAAGTTAATATGCAACTATCTAGAGCTAATAAAAGAAAGCAAACCATATTTCACAATGAAGAGCTTCATTTTCAGTGCAATTCACAAAGTACTAATTATTAAGATTACAAAAAGGGTGAATCAAAGCTTAATAGGTCAAACGCTGACCTCATTTGTCTTGACTCTTCTGAATTTAAAGAACATACTCAAGATTTTCATCAGTCAAAATGAGATTAAAATCTCATGCACTGAATGCAGAAACAAAAGTGGTCTTGTTTGTGATTTGCAGAAATCTTGTTCACGGGAAATGTTGTTTAAAAATAGGCCTTTAAGAGGACATTCCCTTCAGTATATACAGTTCCAAAGTCATCTCACAAGTGTACTAACTACACCTGAATATTCCGAACAGGAGACATCCCAAAACAGTTAGGACTTGAGTAATTTAGATAGTCTGATGTTTTAGAAAGCAGCACGACAAGGTAGATGTTTTACACTACTGTGGAAAATGTTTTTGTTTCATTAAGCTTTAAAATATCTTGAGATAATATTTATGCCTATACTTGTCTTATTCTCTGTTTTATAATAACTAAGTGATGTCACAGTAAATGTGGTGAGCAAAGGAAACAGTTAGGATTGCATTTAATTAAAATACTCTCCATTATACCTTGTGTTGTATTGAAAAGCCCATGGGTTTTTGCCACTGACTTAAATAAAGCTGGTATTTCACTCACAGCCACCACATAGATAAATAAAAATGTTCCCAACCACCCATTAGGCTAATGAAAGAAGCAGCTTTGCTTGCAAACTTCACCTTACTGATATCTTTAACCTTATAGGGCTACAATAACATCACATCCCTTTGCACAGCAGGATGCCTCTTGGGCAATTTTTTTGCATGTCAGTTGTTGAGAGTTTTAATCAAATGCACTGAATAGAACCATTTTTTTGCTTGTTACTCTCAGTGCAGTAATATGAAGCTATAGATTCTCTCTAGATTTATTTTGGGGAAAGCCTCTCAGCTTTCCTAATTCACAAATGCCCCTTTCCCCAGATGCACAACGGATCAAGGAACCAATTTTAGCACAAGGAAAGCTGAAGTTTTCTTTAGCAGGTTGGCCAAGATACCGTAATGACAGCTCTGATGAAAGTCCCCATCTTCCCATTGATCTAAAGCCCCAGTTCACAGGACCCTCAAAGGAATGACTGGGGAAAGAGAAGACCTTTCAAAGCTGTTTTTCACTCCCTTGCAGCTCCAAGCCCCTGCTGCCACACTGGGCATGGTACAATGATGGCCAAGTCCTTCTGGACGGACTGCCTGGTGGGACTCTGTGACGGTCTCACTGTGCACAGCTGCTCAGAATAAGATACAAACTGAAACTGATTTTGGCAAACACCCTATGCCACATCAACATGACTGGAGAAGGCTTCAGGATGTCTGAAGGGGCACCTGCTTCCCCCAGTCCACAGGCTACCATGGGGACAGGCAGCATGCGATGGTTTCCGTTATCAAATTGACTGTTGTTGACAACTATTATCAACAGACTTGTTTGTTAGAATTACAGTTCCATTTCATTTATTGTCAGGGCCCAGGATCCCATGTCAGCCCCTCCTGAGCCATCAGCCTCTGCCCTGCCCCAGCATTGGCGCTAGTCTCCAGCTCAGCCCTACCTGACCACAGGCCACACTGAGCTGAGCCTACTCATGGACAGCCCATCCCAACCACCAGGGAAATGCCTGATGCCCAGAACTGGGGGAATCCCCATTTCACTACTCCCCATGGGGATTCTCCCAGCTCCCAGCCCCCACAGAGCAGCCACCCATGTGGTGCCCTGGCATGTATTTCCTATATTATGTATTTAATTGTTTTAATTGCGGTTGGGATTCCCTTTGGCCCTTGCTTAAGAAATAACATGTATTTTAAAAGCATTTAATTTTCATTGATCTTCATACATGCATGTACCAGCTTAAATTTGTACTTCTTCTCTTTTCTTCTTATGCTACAGGAGAGAGAGAATCCAGAAAAGAAGCCAGTGATTTTATTCCTGAGAAAAGCAGGATTGTAGAAAAACAAATGCCCTCCCCAACCCAACTATGTCTCTTCCTCCATAACCAACAGAGGCGTCCCACAGTCCAGTGATCATGGCCCCAGACACTGGGATGGCAGGCTCAGCACAACTGGGAAAAGGTTACTGTATGAAGCTGCTCTTGAAACTTGATTAAACTATCAACTCAGTAAGAATTAAAAGTGAAACATCCAAAAAGGTTCTTGTCACAGGCTTAACAGCTGGGAGTCAGGAGTGTCCTTGAGTTTTCCAAGAAGCTATGGTGCAAGGGAACAGGGGATACTGGATTTGAATAAATATCCTTTTCTCTGTGGTCCTGGGAGGTGGTGGCATCAGTTGTCCCCATATTCTCTTCTGACTGACAGGGGCTCACACTGCCAGAAGCACTTTACAGAGCTAACTCCAGGGAACAAACACCCTGAACTCTGCCACTGAAATTTCTTAAAGTCAACATGAGAATGCAATTGTGGCTTCTCCAGGAAAGATTTATCACGTACTACACAGTGTTCAAGGGAATTTTCTCAGTTGTTATTGTCAATCAAACTTTGAAAATGCCAGATCCATTTCTTCAATGATTACTATAAAAAATCTGATCAACTGCATACTCTGTTGGCCAATAACTCTAAAAACTTTCATATTGCAATTTCAATTAACAGCTTAGAAGAACCTCGCCATGTTTTCTAATAAAGATCCCTTTAAACGATTTTGAAACCTTTATTCAACCTCCTAAATATTTGGCACAGCACATCCTTACAAGCCTGAAATTATTACTCTGTTTGCCATGGTTTCTTTTATTATACTATTATACAAGACTGTTCTACTTGGTCATTTGTAGCACATTACCTCAGACTTGTCCAGGTACAAAGATGGACTTCTAGGATGATCAGGGGAATAGAGAACCGATCATATGAGAAGACAGAATGAAGAGCTTGGCTTGTTAGCTTAGCAAAATAAAGTCTGTTAAGGGATCCAGTTACTGTCTATAAATATATCAAGGAGGCAAACATCAGGGAGATGGAAGAGCCATTTAAACTAAATGTAATGTTGGCAAGGGAACCCATTGGCACAGATTGGCCAGAATTTAATTTATGCAAGACATCAGAAACAGTTTTTCACTTGGAGCAAGGAGATTTGGGAACAATTTTCCAGTTGGAGGAACAGCAGCAAAAATCCTAACTGCACTCACAGCGGAACTTGATAAGTTTATGAAGACGATTATGAAACTGGATCCTTGCAGTATTAGGACAATAGATTTGATGAGGTATTTGATCTTTTCCAGTCCTCTGTTCCTGTGTAAAGCTATAGTATATCACGCAGATTCTGCAGCGTTTAACTGTGCATGCTTCAGAACAAGATATGCCAGGATACTTTATGTGTTTCAAGGTATTTTAAACCAAAACAAATCAAAACCCCCAGCCAAACAATCCAGTTTAGTAAGCGTATTTGTTCAGGGTAGCAGTGCAACTTAATTAATTTTCCTTCCTACAATGACAATACATTCAACAGAAAACAAAGTATTGCAAAATAAACATATTTTACATTCGGTTGTCCATCACTGAAATTCCTAAGATTACTGATAATTAGTTCTACTTGTGCTCTAGGTTTATTACAAATTTTATACAATATTTTATCCATGACTTTAAAACCTTTGTAGCTGAAGTTCAACTGTTATTTATGGTATTCTGCTCTAAGCTATAAATTAATTAAGGACAAATACATTTTTGTGCTAATTTTACGTTGGAGGGTATCCAAAAGACATAGCTGGAGGAACAGAATTATGATTGTTCCTCATTTACTTTGGTCATAGCGTGGGTTGTACACGTGAGAGGAAAGACAGTTTGTTAAAAACAGAGCTGCCTGGTTTTGGAGACAGTTTGAAGAATTCCATTCTTTTCATGCTTAAAAGATTGCTTACAGAATCATAGAATGGTTTGAGTTGGAAGGGACTTACGTTGAGCTTGAAGTAAAAATCTCTTGGTGAACTGCCGCAAAGCAGAAAACCTCTTGGGTGAAAACAGTGTTTGGGAAAAAAATCTATTTTCACAAAAACCAGTAAAATATTTACATAAAAATCAATCATTTATGAAAAGTATTTCTTTCTAAATGCACATACACACACAGAGCCCCCCAAAATGGGACGAATCTATGACCATGATGGAACTACACCTATTTTCACTTTCCTGTAGCTCCTCTTTGAAACTTTGACAGACACAGCAGCACACTATCTTCATATAAAACATGCTAGCACAGAGAAGGCAAATTTTACTCTAAAGGTGCTCAAAACTTTACCATATAATTCTGTCTTATGGCAATTAATAGTATCTTAATTTGATCCACTCTACTCCCATTTAAGGTGGCTTCATAAACTTAATTACAGTTTTGCTGTTATTGTTATTAGCAGTTCACTTTCTTAGACAGTGAAGTTGAAAATCTCTCATCAGTTTCTTGTGAACAATGCTAATCTCAGCTCTTCAGATTCACATTAGACACTCAGGAAAAAAAAGGATCCCTCCATTGTTATCAGTTAATGGATGGCTTAGCACCTGAATTATTGACTTCTAATGTCTTTTCCTACCTTATATAAAAAATTCTTTAGAAAGCATTCTAAGCTTCTGGCTTTAGTCAAACATGGTGAAAATCAAGCACCCATACGTGTTTGTGCAGTTAACTTTCCATATATTTTTTTCAATTTAATTTTGTTGCCCTTTGTCCTTACCGTAGGTACATGCATCCATATATATGTTTTTAAGGATTCAGTGAGAAGAGAGATCTATTTTTCATGTTCCTGATTTACCTCTGCAGTCCACATGATGTAGACACATCAAAAGTCTTGATTTCTCCTTAAACTGCTACTTTTGTCTCAAGCAAAATTAGTGCTTCATTTGAACAGAAATTGACCATGTGCTCTGAACTCTTTCAGAAGAAAATTGGTCATGAATAAACAGAGACTGGTGAGTTTTCAGAAAGCTGATGTTCTGAAATATTTTTTTCATACATGGAGGAAATATTCTTGCTATTTTTAAGAAAAAACTTGATCCCTATTTAAAAGAAGTTATATGCTGAATTTATGCTTTCTGACACTAGATTCTAAATTTACATATCAGTAATTCAAAACTTTTTTCAAAATATACTCCTTTGATTTGTCAAGATTTATTTGTCATTAGACTCCTAATTCTTGTTCCTCCCACTTTAAAAGTAACATGAAACACTGAATCACCTTATTTAAAGTATGATGCCTGATCTCTTTTCCGCCATTGCAAATACAGCAATGTCATTCTAACCCAGTAACATGTCAAATTATGCTAATCTTCATTTGAAAACTTACAGATTTTTCTTAAAGGCTTGTGCAAAAACCAACGTAGTTAGGCATTTTATTCTCAGTGCTTAATAGGTGCTTTACTGTTTAAACAGACTGATTACACAATCCATAAATTAAATCATCTCCATGTCTAATGGAAGTGGTCACTACTCAGTGCATTGTTTTAGACAAGATAAATGAAGCCTGGCTGCCATACTCAGGAAGAGCTTGATCAAAATGCAGCACTTAAATGTGCGTGTGACGGTAGGCCAAGCTAGTAGTTGGTAGTATAGGAGCTTGTATTTTCTCATGACTTCTCTGATGTCTACATGGAATAAATTAGTAGCCGTGGTGGGATTCCTAATAGACACTTATTCATGTTACAAAAGAACCATGGCATCTTGCCTGTGGATCCTATGCAGCTGCCACACACTGACAAGACAAAGATCATGAATGTATTTCACAAGCGAGTCCCCAAAGACATGTAAGGGCCTTGAAAAGCACCTGAAATAATCCTAATTAGTCACAATTTTTCATTTGGGGTTGTTTATCAGGTACAACAGATGGATTTACTATGGAATCTACAAGCATTGTAGATTTTAAGTCTTCATTATGACTGGTGTATGTACAGTAGAGACTCCCTAAGGACTGATGATTTCTGTGCTTCTTGGAAACATTAGGGGCAAACAGTCCAGGGGCGGTCAGAAAGCTTATGGTACTAATTCTAGATCTAGACCACTGGGCAAAAATTTCACGTGCATGTTTTTTACTCCTCATCTGCGAGAGGAGATGTTCTCAAGGATCTCCCAGAGTTATCAGTTCGTTTCTGTGCATTGTGGCAGCTGGAGACCCACGTCTTTTCTCCACCGTTCCTGGCTTTTCTGCAGCTCAGGGAACTGGGCTCCACAAGGCTCTGGAGTTGACTGCCTCTCATCCCAACTGTGTCTGGGGAGGAAGCCAGGAAGGTGGGTGACTTTGACACCTTTCAAACCCATAGAGTTCTAGTAGTAAACTAGTCTGTGCTCCTGTCATGTCCTGGCAGCTGCTCTCTTTGGCTAGTTATTTTTGGTTTACATGGGCTTTGACGCAGTCTCCACTGACAAAGACAACAGGGTGGTTCTACACACACCGAACAGCAGATCTGCAGAACTCTTGTCCAAGGATGCAGAAGTTAATATGGCTTGGATGGAGACAGTGGAAATACTTGGAGGAAATACTCGCTTATAGTTGCTAACCAGGCAAACCACATCAGGTTCAGGCAATCTCGTAAAGTGAAAATAGCTGGAGGCTAGGAGAGTGCTCAGGGGAAGTTTCACATCCTTGCCCTGCACTTGCTCTCCCTGGCTAGCTGCTTTTGGCTGCTGGTTTGTGTGTTGGTTGGTTTGTTTGCTTGCCCAGAGCTGAGCAGAAACGCTGTCCCCAGCTGCCATAAATTACACTGTGGAGTTCCCTGCAGCTGACTGAATTGCAGGGGTTGGCATTAAGAGAGCACAAGGCTTAAACCTCACCTTGGGAAAAACAGTTGGTGGCTTGCTATTAATTTAGTAAACTTCTCTCTTTTCATCTGATTGCTCACGACAGGACATGGAGCTAAAACTGAAGGACTTGATGCTCAGCTATTTTAAATTATTATGGCTTGGCTGGGCCCTTGAAAGCAGGCTTCTTTATCCCACTGTAGTTCTGACATGAAAAATGTATTGTTATCTCACTGAGGATGCTTTTATTGAATCAATTTGCATGTAAATGTTATGTTTTCTTTACTGCTTGAATGAAAAATAGTTCTATTTTTAGAAGAAAAATTGTAATTCATACCCTGCAGCAACAGAAGCTCACTGTATCCTCAGCTGAAGTACACAAAAATCTTATTTCCCAGCAGGTGCTCTGGAACTGCCTTGTTAGCCTTAAACCACAAAAATTCGTTGTCATTACTGAGCAGTTCAAATAAGAAAGCTGTTCTTGCAAAACAGTATTTAATGGGTCTGCAAATAAGAACAGAGCAGCAGGGAACTCCAAAATGTTATCTCGAAAGCACTTGCCTCGCCCTTAAATTAAATCCCAAATCAACTCTTCCCATGGACAGAATGAAAGGCAGAGCATTCTGCTTATCACTGCACATGTGAATGAGTTGAATTCCATGGCTCACATGTCACAGCACAACTTTCAGTAATATTTTTAAGCTTTCGGTAATGCCTCAAGTACCTAAAATTAAAGGTGAATATCTTAAACAGCAAGGATCTTAATCTCACATATATATAAAAATTTACCTTAATTAATGTAACAGTTGCTACTCAGGAACAACCTGTGTACAAATTTTTATTAAGCCAGAAAGACTATTTAAGGTAAAAGTACTGGAAAAATAAATTACTCTGAAATAAATTTTCAGAGCTACAATTTAAAAGTGTATTGTATTGCTTCTTAATTGCAGAACAGTCTGATATCTGAAAGCATTAGCAATGTTCGTGATGCATGTCACAACTAAAATTCCACATAAGCATATTTTTAAAATTATCTCTTCTTTCACTTGGCCATTTTGTTCAAGAATCCCTTTCTCACGGATGAGTTGGTAAAATATGCATCACTCAAAGTTCTGTAAAGAATGCAGCCTCTGCTCTGCTTTATGTCAGATGATTTCATCAGCTCTTGGAGAAAGATTTGAACAGGGATGTTGGCAGATAAAAGTCCTTTTGGTTTGTTTTAAAGTTGTGATATATTCATTCCTAATTTTAACAAAGCGTGCATTGTAAACAGGGCATTGAAAACTTACGCAAAACCAGGCATGGTCTTTTTAACTTCATAATATCACTTGGGACAGAGTTGCCTCTGAGGTTCTGCTCCCTAACAGGGATACAACTCCCGGGGTTCTATGGTACCACCACTGTCCTTTCATAGGAGAGAAGGGACAAGGGATACGAGTTGTTGCAGACTCCAGTACTCTACTTTGCATGGAACAGTGTAGAAAGCGCTGCACGGCCTCATGTTCCCACAACATAAAGTCGTGAGCTCTATCCTGCTGAAGCCAAGGCTTCAAATGGTTCTTCGAGTTTCTGGTTGGTTTGCTGGCTGTTTACAGATTAGCTGTTGATGCATCAAGGAAATCACAGAATCACTATCACAGAATCACTAGGTTGGAAAAGACCTCCAGGATCATCGAGTCCAACCATTCCAATCTTATTAGTCTCTCCTCTGACAGAGCTTAGGATTGCATGTGTGAGTATTATGTTACTTATTGAAATAGTATTCAATAAAAGAGAGTCCTCCAAAAACACATTTGGTTAAAATAAGCCTTTTTTCCTGGCATTTTGTTCCTTGTTCACAAGCTTTCTATTTAAAATGAGATAGTCCTGTGAAATCCAACAATTATGCCTGTAGCTCTAAGCACTATTTGTCCATGAAGAACTAAGAAGACCCAATGAAGCATTATTAGCTTTGACTCATCTGACCAAAGTATCTTCTGCTATGCTCACTAATTGCAAGAGTTCAGGTGGCAACATGGGTCCCCAAGCTTTATTAAAATTATTAGCACTTGTTTGCTTGCATTTTTTTTCTTTAACTAATTTAATAAAGAGAGAACAAGAAAGCGGACATTTGAAGCAGAACAGTAGAAAGCAAACAAAGGAGCATGCAGAGGAGGTACTAAATTAATGCCTAAGGAACAAACTAAAAAAAAAAAATTTAAACATTTATCACAATTTATTTTCCAATGCGAGAATTTTCCACCATTGAAAGTTCAAAATATTCTTGGAAAGCAGTCACCCTATCCATAATCTTAGAGGAGCCTGATTCAATAATTATAAAACATATCTTTATGATGCAGAAAGGTTTTTTATGTGATTGTTCAGATGATCCCAGGCATTTGATGTGTTCAAACACATATGGCATGAGGATTGTCACTTCTCCCAAGTGACAGGGGACAGTATGAGAGGGAATGGCCTCAAGCTCCATCAGGGGAGGCTTAGGCTGAACATGAGGAAAAAAATTTTCACGGAAAGGGTCACTGGACACTGGAACAGGCTGCCCAGGGAGGTGGTTGATTCACATTCCCTGGAGGTGTTTAAGGGATGGGTGGATGAGGTGCTGAGGGTCATGGTTTAGTGATTGATAGGTATGGTTGGACTCGATGATCCAGTGGGTCCTTTCCAACCTGGTGATTCTATGATTGCATCTAAACTTGTAGACTAAACAGTGCCAGGGCTTGGTCAAAATTTCAGCGTGGATTAACCAGTGGTCTTCCTGGAATGGTTCAGGAATTAGCCTTGGCTGGGAACTAGCTTTGCTAGGGGTTGGCAGCCTGGACATAGCTAGCCTGTTTTAAAGGCTAGAGAAGTTCACTAATCTATGAATGACCACCCAATGACAAGTGGACTGAGGGTCAGAGAACCAGCACTGGCATTGTCTAGTTTCCTAAAAAACAGACATAGCCAAAGTTCCAAAGAATCCTGACTGACAGGTACAAATGTTTCATACAAGGGCTTGCCACAGTGCTATTCCTTCCCTGTGACACTCCCTAGCAGCAAGGGTAATCATGCTGTCCACAAAATTTTTCCCACCATGGCACAGGTTCTGCTGATGAAGTGTTGTTGAAACAGATAAACCAAGAACCTTCGCCTTGTTTTTTGTGCTGTAGTTATGTAGCTTCAGATGAAGAAGTAACTGTGGGAAGAGTATTGCTTAACCCTGTAATCCTGAGGTGGAGGTACTCTCTGGAATTGGTTTCTGCATAAGACAACAAGAGGTGAGATGGGGGGAACTGAAACAGCATCAGCATATGTGGGCTATCATAAGAAGTTAGCCACAAATCTCTACCACGTATCTTTAGTGAATACTTTTTTCAGTGGCTCTTAGACTGGCATAATTTTCACAGGGATGGCAAAAGTCAGTTTGCTGCCACAGAGCAGTTCCCTGGATGAATTTCAGTAGATCACTCTGGAACATGGAGACATTAAAGCTCTTCAGCAAAATGATTGTGATTGTTTTCACATGGGCAAACAACAATTCTCTCTCATCTCATTCCTGGAAATGCTCAAAGCATTCTAGTTGAAACTTCCAAAACCCATTCAGATTCAGCCAGACATCTAGCCTGAACAACCTGAGGCAAAGCTGTAAACAACTGGGCTTCATATGAGACTAGATTTTTTTAAATGAAAAATGTCAGGAAGACTTAGATAGGGGTCGCATTATCAGCTTGTTTTGGAGTACATCTTCTCTTCTATGTCCCAGATTAACATCGCATTTTAAAGTCAGCTGGCATACCTTTTAATTTAGCATTTAATACCTGCTCACAGTTAATACCTGCCATTTTAATCTACTACTAATTCCCAGTCAATTAGATATAAACTTGCTAACACAATGACAAAACATAAGACTAATTGAAATCCTTCAAACACCTCTCTTAACAGAGTTTCAGATTATTTTCAAGATCAGAGAAATATGTCAGTCTCACAAAAGTACCTGAATGGAACATCTTGATTTTTCCTAGTTTTCTCATGACACTAAGCGAGGCCTCAAAAGGAAATTTAGGAGAAATTTGCTGAAGCAAACTTGGATGAACTAGTTCTAGAATCAATCAGATGAGTCTCAGAATGTACCTATGCTGATAAGACTACTTATCAACACACATATTCCCTCCCTTCTCTGTTCAAAAAGAAGCATTTTTAAAGATGCTAAAAATAAAAACAGAAGTGTTATTAAAAAAAATCATATTTTCCATATATTTTTGTTCGTAATTGAAATACCAGAAGTAGTGTCTGCTCTGACTTTCATTATCTTATTCTCAGTGCATTTCATAGTTTCTTAGGACTACCTGAAGAAAGGAGATGGTCATGATTGGTAACCTGACATACACAGAACATTCTCAAAGGTGGCCTAAGAATTTTCCAAATATTCCTTATAATGGTTTCAGCCAAACTTTCTAATATTTTTTCCTTTACTTGATCTGCCAATGTCCTATTTTGTTCTATTATGACAGCATTTTTAAGATGAACTTATCTGACACTCTGCCAAACTTTTCTAGGATGTCCTTGGGAATTTTGACCTATTTACTACAATGGAGTTTTAACATTTGCTGTACAAGGCAAAGCCTTAGGGCTTGTTTCCATAAAGAAACTGTTTTGATTTTAGAGGTTACTCAGATGAAACGCTACTCCTCAGAATTAGAATCCCAATGACTCCACTGAAATGCATGACAGAATTGCAAAGATTTCACCATCCTTGAGAAGCATGTGGAAAGAGAGTTGTTCCAAAGAAGACAAAATAAAATAAAATTAAAATACAATAGTACCTGCACTAGGTATTTCTTAAATTGCCAAAGACTACATAATGAAGTATCATAACTGGACTCACAGAAAACCTTGGTTCTTTTCTTTCTTCACAGTATAGTGACAACATATTATTTATTTGTACTGGTACATATTTTTTTCAGTGATGGCTTTGTGCTTGCTTAGGTTTAGTAAATGGAGAGAAATGGAAATATGAGATTAATACCAAAATACTATGGGTATTAAATGAGTTGCCCTGGCCTGGAGCAGGGCCGGGGCACCTGCCCATTATCTCTAATGGCTCAAGGATGTGCTTTTCTTACTTAGCCCCTGATGTTACAGTCACACATCCATCCTGCTACCAAAGTTTTGCCCCTTGGGAATCCGCACCACACGGCACTGTGACTCACAACAGACATCTGCATTTCTTCTAAATACAGACAAAAATGAAAGCCTTTGAAGGAAGGGAGAGCCCTGGCAGAGTGAGCAGGTGCGGGAACTCCTGCTGGGAAGATCCCTTTTGCCTCACTGCTTAGTCCTGATACTAAACTTTTCTAGTGGCACACAGTAGCACTGACCACATCTCTTGCTTTCCAAGGTGATACTTGTAGCCAGCAGTACCCTGAGGGCTCTTGCCTTTCACTTGCCTTGCAGCAAGGCAAGGTTTGTGGTTTTCTGGGGTCTTACGTTTAAAGTGCATTACAGAGCATAATTTCTAGCTTCCTTTCCTGGCTCTGCTAATAATGATATTGTTACCTGGGATATATTGAATATATCCTTGAATACTGTGTTCAGCTCTGGGCCCCTCGCCACAAGAAGGATGTTGAGGCTCTGGAGCGAGTCCAGAGAAGAGAAACGAAGCTGGTGAAGGGGCTGGAGAACAGGCCTTATGAGGAACGGCTGAGAGAGCTGGGGTTGTTTAGCCTGGAGAAGAGGAGGCTGAGGGGAGACCTCATTGCTCTCAACAACTACCTGAAAGGACGTTGTAGAGAGGAGGGAGCTGGCCTCTTCTCCCAAGTGACAGGGGACAGGACGAGAGGGAATGGCCTCAAGCTCCGCCAGAGGAGATTCAGGCTGTACATTAGGAAAAAATTTTTCATGGCAAGGGTCACTGGGCACTGGAACAGGCTGCCCAGGGAGGTGGTTGAGTCACCTTCCCTGGAGGTGTTTAAGGGACGGGTGGACGAGGCGTTGAGGGGCATGGTTTAGTGATTGATAGGAATGGTTGGACTCAATGATCCAATGGGTCTTTTCCAACCTGGTGATTCTGTGACTCTAAAGCCTGCAGCTGAAATTCTGCCAGGCAATTTCTTCTCATCTACCATGCATCCCACCTAAAAGCACGGGTTTGAGAACCTGTTAGAGATTTGGGCCAAATTCAGTATAAAGTTTCAGAGAAACAAAAAATGAAAACCGAATGGATGAACAGCAGAAACAATTCCTTTTGCTATTTCCATCTTTTTTCCCCCTACACTAACATCACAAGTCGTCAGAGGTACTATCAGAGTGAAGAAGAAAAATGACGAGAAAGTGGTTTCTCTGCTCTCTTTTTCCATATGTCCCATTTCCCTGTCAAGGCCCAGTAGAGTTTTAACTTCTTACTATACTGAAAGAAACTGTTGTCCAAATTGTCTGCATGATTCAAAATGGCTATTTGAATACAAATGAGTGAGTGTGGGTCACACAACAACTCTGTGACTTTGCATGTATTTCATACAAAGTAGGGGGTTTCTTTCTGCAAAGAGTGAAGCAGTGATATCAGAATACCTTGTATTTAAAGCATTTCCCTGGGAGGTGGACGACTAAATTTAATCCCTCTATTGTATCAATGAAATAGTCTAACATTTTCCTTTGTGGGTTGTTTTGGTTCTTTTCATGGTTCCAAACTCCCCTTGGCCTCCTGATCTTTAAATTTTACTACAACAGACCCATAATAAAGTATTTTTGCAGTCTGGTAAAATATTTAATTCAAACAAAAACTAATGTGCCTCACTGCAAATCCTAAAAAAACCATAGCAAAGCATTTATTTATAAGTTTTTATTTCTTAGACTTAACCATCAATCAAAAAAAGTAGAGATATAAGCACAGTCTTAATCATAATTAATTTTCCTGGGAATTCCTTTGAAAGACTGGCTGAGTGATGCCTCCTTCTCATTTTTCTCTTTGGGTCTCTTTTACATTCAGGCTTCTGAAAACTACCCTCCACTTTCTTCTCCACCTCTCTTACAGCCTCAACAGGTTTGGGGCACAACTGAGAGCACTGTAAAGAGTGTAAAGGTTCTTGTTTTCTGTCTGGGAGGAAAACAGAGCTTCACTAGTGAAAAATTTTGGATTAATTGCCACGGTGTTACTGATGGATTAGTACATGAAAACTTTTACAAAGCAAGAAATCAAAGCCTGTTTGCCAAAGGATTATACATTCAGATGGATATTTTTTTATATTGATTATGACAACAAATATAGCTAAAATTATAATTTAAAAAGTGACAAATAATGTATTGTTAATAAATATTAATGGACATGTTGCATAGTTATATATGCAATATTACTTTTATTCCGGATTCAGGTGCCTATTTTCTTAGAGTGTGGGAGAGGAGGTGAAGTAAAAGGGAAAGAAGAGGAGCTGTTGCTGTGCCATTAGCAGCTGTGGGATGGCTGATGTCCTTCCCCAGCACATGTTCTGACCACAGCTCTATTTCTGCTGCTCTGTTGCAAGGGTCCAGTATGAATAATATCACAGTTAGAGTTGCACTGTGATGCAGGTAAAGCCATGAGGAAGGCAGACTTCTCAGTCTAAGTAAGGGAGCCTTGAGACAGGGTTGGTGCTGGGGTGAACTGAAATGTTATCTGTCAGCTGTAGCTGTCAGCAAAAATATTGAAGAAAGAGCAGCTGCATCATGCCACAAGAAGGGGAATGGAGCAATCGTAGCTCCAAAATAGATATGAGTGTCAGACAGAGTTTTCTTTTAATGAACCACATTAATAGTCACAGACTGTTTATTTTCATACCTGCTTTGAGACAGTTGATAATGCTACTGCTTTGAATATGTTTTAAATAAATGCTAGAGATATAAGTATAGAATAGTTATTTAGAATCGGGCTTACTGAACAATACATTACTACTCCTATGAAATGTATTTTTTCCTCCTAATTATTCTCAGCTTCTGTAGCCCTAAACTTACCTCCGCTATTTTGGTGTGCAAGTGCTGATATAACAACAAAATTGATATGACAATAAAAAGTCATAACCATGTTTCTCAGCTGGAAGAAAAACTATTGACTTGTAGCTTCTGTAACATTTTTTTCTTCCTTTTCAGAACATTTAATGAATAAGAGATTAAACTATCCTGAAAATATTTATTAAAGAATAATAACTTGCAGTCTTTTTGGATTACTATTAAAGAAAATAATAAGCTTCAGTCCCTTCTGGATCTTGAATTCTAAGATAAATGTAATAAGGCTTACCGCAGGGTGTTATTGTTTACTGCTTGGAAAAACTTATGCAACAACAGAATACTGTTCTGATTTTTGAGCTGCTGCTAATGAAGTTCAACTGGACAGGGTACGTTGCCATGAGTCAGGAAATCTAGATGTTCCTGGACAGAGGCCAAGGAAGCTTAGACACATCAGAGATGTGATGTATATGTATCCACTGGCAGAGATAGACTGAGTTGTTTTCAGGCATCTTAAGCTGCCTGATTCAAGAAGCAACCAAATGACCACCCTGAAATGAAATTACTAGCTGCCTGTTTCTCAGAGTCCCTTGTGTGTTACACCAGGAAAAAAAGAATGAAGTAGGCTCTGCAGGGGAGCTTAGTGATTAGATATTAGGTTCAGCATTGAGACAGTAGGTCCAAAAGCCCAAGGGTATAACTTTGTCTTTTCACTACAAAAAGAAAACAAGGGAAAAAAAAAACAAACCAAGAAAACAAAATGCACCCCCTAGATTATAAAAAAACCCACCAAACTATATGCTACAATTTGCTGCGAGCCTTTAAACAAACCTTTTGAACTCATGGTCTGTTAAAGAACGGCACGATGTTTTTGTATGAGCATGGGTGCTATGTACACGTGGGGAGAAGCTCCCCTCTCCCCAATGCTGAATTGTTTGCTGAAATGCCGCTACATTTCAGTACAACCCTATGGTACGCTTGCAACTCCCTAGCATTTTTAGAGCCTTTAAAATGTTGTCACCACGGGCCCCCATTTTTTCAATGGAAATAAACCAGTTTGCTAAAGTTTGTTGGGATTACGTAAAAGGGTGCCACTGGTTTCTTTTCTTCCCACTCCCCTTTCTTGTAGCTTAGTGTAACCACCCCAGGAGACTTTAATTTTTCACTCTTCCCCTACTCTTTTCTGGTAGGTGCATTTTCTTTATCTTCCCACAAGCCTTCCCCCACTGTGCCCCAAGGGAGGCCTACAGCTTTCACTGCCACTTGCAGCAGATCAAGTCATGCAGAGCAGTTTTCTCCCTGTGCAGCCTGTGCTGGCACTCCCAGAAACATGGGCGGCTGCCTGGACTTCCACGCTTCTCGTCTTTTATCAGGGGATGGTCTCACTACCAAAACCTGACCTTCCTTTCATGAAATCCAGGGAAAGGTAATTTAGTTCCCCTCTCTTCCGTTCCCCTGGGAAGATTCTCAAGTAGACTAAGAAATCATTTCCAGACCTCCTGCTTTCATCTGGACTAGCTTCAGTCCTATCTTCACAGTTGCCAGTGCTGTTATATCACACCAGGTTATGGTGTGGTAGACTTGAGCTGCCTTCAGTGCTATTTCAGCAGCTGCAAACCTTGTCCCTCTGTGCCATGGCACATATGTGAGCATGAGACTGCCCTGCTCTCAGACTCCCTGTCCTTTCTGTCTGCTGGTATTGCCAACCATACACTCTCAAAATCTTGACATAATCTTCCGAAGCTGTGTTTGAGGAGATTTTTTAGCTATACCTTGTGGCCTCAGTTCATCTACAGCTCACAGACTTCAACGCCCTTGAAGCTTCCTTAAAGCCACCAGGACTCTTTTTCCCCCTTAATTTTATTTGGTTTTAGTTAAAGCTGAGAGTCGTGTAATGGCAACCTAATCCCTAGGGTAAGTCCTTGTCAAAAATCTCAGCTGCCAAGAGCCACACCTGGGCTGCTGCCGTTGCTTTAACAAAGCAGGCAGGACTTGAATCATAGAATCATAGAATCATAGAATTGCCAGGCTCAAAAAGACCCACCAGATCATCAAGTCCAACCATTCCTATCAAACACTAAACCATGACCCTCAGCACTTCGTCCACCCGTGCCTTAAACACCTCCAGGGAAGGTGAATCAACCACCTCCCTGGGCAGCCTCTGCCAGTGCCCAATGACTCTTTCAGTGAAAATTTTTTTCCTAATGTCCAGCCTAAATCTCCCCTGGCAGAGCTTGAGGCCGTTCCCTCTTGTCCTGTCCCCTGTCACTTGGGGGAAGAGGACAGCACCCTCCTCTCCACAACCTCCCTTCAGGTAGTTGTAGAGAGCAATGAGGTCTCCCCTCAGCCTCCTCTTCTCCAGGCTAAACAACCCCAGCTCTCTCAGCCGTTCCTCATAAGGCCTGTTCTCCAGCCCCTTCACCAGCTTCATTGAAGCCCTGGCCATCTGCTGAGCCTGCAGAAGACAGGCAGCGCTGCAGGACATATACGTTTTCCAGGCACTGTCTTTTTCACCAGCCAGTATATGAGGCTTATGTGGCCTTCCCCCAAACCCACAGCAGCTCTGTCACCACCCCACCACTACAAGCTAATTTGGGCAGCCACCACCTGCCCATCCCTTCCATCAATGACCCTTTTTCCTCCAGGTTGTTTTTATTTTTCCCCAGCAGCCACTTCCCCGTACCAGGCAACTCATCCTGAGCACTTCCAAAATGACATGCAGCCCACAAGCTGACAGCACCATCTTTGCCCTGAGAATTACTTCTGGTACAACTGAACCTAAGGGAATGCTTTTGTTTTTCCATAAAAATCTTAGTATTGACACTAGTTAGGTTTCTATTTTGGTATGGGTTTGCTTTTACAGCTTCCTGGTCACGTCCCCTATCCTCCTCTTTCCTTTTACTGCTGTGCTTTACCATTATGGTTGATTTCTTGCTATCCACAACTCAGGGCATAGCTATCTTCCCTCTGGGGAACTCCTCTAAAAATACTTATTCTTGTCATTCATACTAATTTAACTTGTATTCCTACTTCTCCCAGCAGAATCTGGTTTCCAAGGAGGGCTATTTAAGTCTCCTTATTCAAAGCTGTTGACATGATGTTCAATACTGATACATGTCAGGGTGTCAAAGTCACTACTATATTTATTCTTGTAACATCCCAGGTGTTATTGAACGTGTAGAAGTAAATAACTTGCTGAGAGTCATACAAGGAGTCAGTGATGTAAAAGCCAGCCATTTAGCCAGCCTTCCTCCTCCCAAGCGTCTTGCATTTTAAGGTGACGTTCTTTGAAAGGAGTAAACAACAAAATTCAAACATGGCACAAATATTTTGGAAAAGGAAGCAAAGCTTTTCTGATTAATAAGCAATTTATCACATGTCCAGTCACACTTACAGCTTATTCCCTGCAGTGTGATTTAGTCTTTGTTTATACAACTAATGCTGGAGGTATCTAAATTAACTCTCTTTGTCTGCAGTTATTCTTGCCTCATTTTTAGATATTCATTGCTGTCTTGGAGGGATTTTTTTTTATTTGAGTTGATAGCAGTTGCCTGAAGAATTGTTCCTGCTCTTCTTATTCATTAACAGTTACAAACAGCATATCAACTGAAAACTTATATAGATTATTCAGTTTATTTCTGATACATTCCTGTGTTTCCTTTGTGCTATATGAGCTAAGGAGAAACTCATTACACTGTTTATAGATAACATCACATTTTTTTCTAGGACTTCATTAGTCCTAAGAGATCTGTGGTAATATATAAGGTCCGAGACACAAAAAAACAAGACTAACCCTATGGCTTGGGAACAAAGAGTGGGAGGGAAGAGACAAAGAGATGGTTATAGAACGTGTTCTAACCTGTCACAGTGAGACAAGGCTCCACTCAATCACTTCACTCAGCATGAGTGGACACATATTCAAATATAGAGGTTTTCTTACCCTCAGTCAGAAAACGTTGATATGCGCCAGCCCACAACGCTTTGTCTGTGAAGCATTTTTTAGCTAACAACAACATCACTGTGCTTAAGCACCCACCCTACTGGGCAGACCTGGGTCCCTCTTCCCAAAGATCAAGTTGGTGCTCAAAGGAACCGTTTTTGTCAGCAGAAGATCCGAAGGAGAACCTCAATAGCCTTTCAGACAAGGATCTGTGGAATTGCATTTTATGTTGGCAGCATCATATGCAGCTGTGTGTCAACTCAGAAGGGAGCTATTTGGAAGGTGATCATAGGTGATTTTCTTAAAAAATAAAAATAAAAATAATATAAAATAAAAATATATAAAATATATAAAAATAAAATAAAAATAATGATAGGCACAGTTTCTTTTTGTGTGTGTGTGTTGGACTTCATATGGTGTTTGGCTGGTAGTGATATTGAGCAGGGACTAGAAACTAGTATCATCACACGGAATTTGTTCTCTTGGAGCCAGGCTGCATCACTGTCACAGAAAGGGCTCAGAATGGTCATGAAATACTGTAGCAATCCTGTTGTGTATTTCCATTTACAAATAGACCAAATTTTATATCAATGCTATTAATATTTTATCCCATCTTTCCATTTAAAAACTCTTCCAAGATAATTTTGGGTTTAAGAATGTGTTCTCTGAAATTGGGAAAATCAGTTTAGTTATTTTTTTTCTTCAACCCATAAACTACTTCTAAAGACCATTGCCCAGATGGACTCAATGCAAGGCAGTTAAAGATGCTGTTACCTGGTTAATCCATGGTTTAGAGGCCCCTAGCTTTAAATCACTAAGCTTCCTAGCCTCATATTGAAACACTTTGTGTCTATCCTGGCCCATTCTAGCATCTTTCAAAGCACAATCCCTTCTTCCTAAATCTCACTAACTTCCTCACTAACTTAATCCCTATTGGAGCATATGACAGCTTTTTTCCTTACAAAAGCTGCAAGGGTAATTTGTATTACATCAGTGTGTGTACAAGTCACATTAACTCCTCAAGTTTCTCTCTGCAGCAAGTGCTGAGTTTGCTCTAGACAAGCACAATGGGATCTGAGACCTCAGTATTCCACTACCTGTGAGAATTCCTAGCTTTTTCCCATTCATCTCTACTGATGATGGCACAATTTTAATTACAGTAGGATACAAGTGGAAGGAGTTTTTCAGTAAGAAAAGTGAGCTCAGCAGTCCAGAGTTTCCTTCCTCAAAAGCACCATCTCTGTCTTCCTTTCTAATTTGCTTATTATTGCCAATCTCAATGCTAACCTTTCTGCTAATTAGACTACCTGTAAAGATAAAGATAAAATATACTTAACATTTTTTCAGCATTCCTTTGCCAAGACATTGCCTCTTAATGGCATCCTAATTGTAAATGTTTGGCTTTCAAACTGAATGTGGCAGGGAGGAGGAGGTTGTGCATTCTAAAACATGAAGTAAACTAGGATAGATAGTTACATACAATATTTATCATTCTTATTATGCTTATTTTAGCATATAACACAACAAACGTGACACAATCAAACAAGAAAAACACCTGTACAGATATTGATTGTATTGCAATTTTGAAAGTGCCAAAAGCCTGTGATTTAGGTACTATTAATCATCTCTCCAGCCATCCTTTATTCAGCTTATTGATTTTGATACATTGATAATCATTACTGGCAAAATACTTCTGAATCAGCCACGTTCAAAACTTTGTGATCCAAATAAGATGTGAGACCTTATAATAATTACCAATTAAAAATACTTAACATAACTGCAAATAACCAAAGCCCCAAGAAACCTGATCAAATGCTGGAATTACTCCCACTTTGAGTGAGACTGGACAACTTTTGTCATTTCCTTCCACCTAAATCCTGGTTCTCTAACTCCATAAGTGGCACATCTCATTCGAAGGACACGCTACTGTGATGCTGCCTTTTACTGTTTGCAGTGTGATACCTTTTGTGACTTGGATTCCAGCCTCTGGCTCCTGTCACTCAAAGCAGCAGTGGTTCCCATAGCCAACTGCCACATAACATGTGGTCCCTTTGGCACTCAGGAGCTCTATTGCCATGTGTGTCATTCCACACGAAAGTGACATCTTGTTCTGCACTGTATGACATGCCCAACAACATCATTCCATTCCTTCTATGTCTTGCCCACAATAAGAAACTAAGAAATTTTTCTCTAAAGAATTTTATCAGATTGAGAAACTGAAATCTGTATCTACTGGAATATAATTTGTGTTCCTATTTATTACAGAAACCCTTGTAGAAGAATATAAGGAGGAGAAATAACACACTATAGAAGAAGTACTGTAACCTTTACTTTAAAAGTCCAGGAGGTTTTGTGATTACACGTGGTGGGATAAGTGAGATTTTGGGGATAAGTATGTATGACAGACACAGAAATTGATTTTGCCTAATATTTAAAAAATTTTAGTCAGCCCAACATTGAATCAGGCACGGGTAACCACACGTGTTTTGCCACCCTTCCATTTATGTCCTTGTCCTTGCTTATGGCTTTTAAAGGGATATATTTTCAACAATCTGAGTTATATATGTTAAAAATAAAAATGTCCTTTGAGCCACATAACTAGATAGTGTGAGGTTTCATAAACATCCTATCTACTGAGTTCACAAGACTGAACTTTAGGATAATTATTATATGTTTTTCTTTAGTGTATTGTATATTTGTTGCCATGGTAACTGCAGTTTTCCCAATAAATGGAAATGGCATTGTTTCCTTAACATTCAGGTTATTACACTGAAATAGCACCATGAACTCACCACCACTTCCCTTCCTGTTGTCAAGTTAGATCTCATTTAGCTGCAGGAACAGCCACTAAAACAGGTTAGTTTAGATATGTGCACATTAGAAAGCTGAAGCAAGTCTGCTTAGCCCCATTACATCCTATGACTCATGCATGTGTGGGAAAGACCTTATTTTCACAGAGATCTCTTAGATAAACAAGGCAAGCTGGCAGCTATTCGATTACATTGATGTTAGCAGTCTTCTGCTTTCTGTTGCGTTCATTTGCTTTATATTTTCTGAAAAACACAAGCAGTCTGATAAACTCTGATCAAACTGCTTGTACCAGGCACACAGGAGCTTTAATTTTCAAGTACTATGTTTTAATAGGAGCAGCCTTAAAACCAGTGTCTAATGAAACCCTTTTCTGTTATTACAATATAATCCACTTTTTCCTCATTTTTTCACAAGTTTGTTAGTGAAGCTGTAGCTTCTGCTATCCACAGCCATAACACATTATTTACTTAGATACCTACCCTTCAAACATACAAGCCTCCAAACACCATAGCTGTCATAGAGAAAACAGATATAGCTTCCAAAATATTACTTTTACATATGCACTAGAATAAGCTTCTGAACATCATGAATCACAAAGCGTTATACACTTTGACACCACTTCCCCAAAAAGGAAAAGCAAAGAAAGCAACCCTTACTGTTTTAAAGAGCTTTTAAAGTGTATAAACCAAACTGAAAAGGTTTATTGCAAATTCATCAAGATTTTTGCTCTTGTTCTGAAACCCCAGTGGTTTAACATCTGAATGAGTCTGCCCACACATCATAGATAATTAAGATTTTAATCACTATTTTATCAGCTTTGAAACGAAACTCATTCGGACATTGTACAGCAATCATTTAGATTCACACACCCCTTTGCTTGTGTCAGCGAACAGCAAGTAACGGGTTGCCCATTTAAGGGAAAAAGTACAAGCTCCAGCCTGTTTCCCTGTCCTTCGGGTATGTTTGTCCCACTCCTTAAGAAATGCATTCTGTAATGCCAAAAAGCGTTTATTTTCTTGCAAAAGGCACACACACATGCACTGACACATTTCTGATTAAGTTTCAGCTCTCACCGAGCCGTAAAATTAAGGGAGTAGATGTTGGAATTCTTCATTTTCTTTTCAGTTCTATAATGCCACATATAGCAATTTTCCATTTTAAGGGGGGGGAAAAATAAGGAATGCCATTTCATTGCCTGAGAACATTACCCTCTAAGCAGCCCAGGATAAATCTCGTATTTAACAGCTGGGTATCTATAGAAGAATGATTTCAAAATAAAATGCAATTGCTCTTTCGGGATTTGTGCTTTCGCGGTAGGAGTTGTCTCTTTCTCTGTGTTTGTAACTTGTACGAACCATTTTTGAGGCTACCACAATCTATGTAATCTTACACATTATCTTTAGAGCTAGCATTTGCATACTTTACTTGTGGAAAAGAGATATAGTAGAGATGTAGTCCAGCCAAAGCAGAATGAGAATGATAGAGCAAAACAATCTTGAATTTAAAACAAAAAAAAAAGCTGTCCAATTTAGAAAGACTTCATGTTTGCATTGATATCAGTACTTATTTTGTTATGATGATAAGAATAAAACGTAATACAGAAAGTGCTGATTACCTGCAGAAGCTGGAGGAGAAGGTGAAAAGACCCAAAATAAAAAGACAAATCTAATCAAGTATCCAGAAAGGCACATTTTTCACAAATACATCAGGCGTCACGGAATTTTCAACATGGTGGGAGACTCGAACTGTCTCTCCTGAACAGGAAACAGGTACAGTTGTTCCTGTCCTTTGGACACTAGTACCTCAAAGAATAACTACAGGATTGTGTCATAAATGCTTTATTTTTCTAGTACCACTAACTTGGAACAAACGCTAGGTACTAAATAAGAAAAAGAGAGGTTAATAAATCTTAATTATTTATTAAATAATTATTTCCTCAGTTGTCCAATATCCTCAATATCAAGGAAAACCTGTGTTTTCCAAATAATTCCCTGTATTCTGTATAAAATTAGGAAGCAACTTGCAGTAGAAAACACTGAAATTAAAAGAGAAAAGGCTAAATGCAAAATGCACCAGAATAAGATGATGAAGCTGAAAATTATAGGTGTTTGTGCGTCTCGTAAAGAAATATTTAAACATTTCTATACAACAGATTATCACTATTTGAACACATATACCTTTCTAGCTTTCATTTCTTATTAGGTTTTATATACAAAATATTTTTGTTGAAATAAGAATAGATGAAGCGGAGTTCCTTCTCCTTTGCCTTGTGGTTTCATATGGCGTCTTCACAAATATTATAACTTTATTTCTCTAAATGGCACTTTAGACATGTAGAAGGATAAAATCTCTGCCTCCAAATTCAATTTATATATTAAAATATGATGACAAACTGCAACACCAGACCTTGAGAAAGGGAGGGAAGAAACAGGAAATAAGAGAAAAAGTAAAATGTCTCCTAGGAAAAAGATTACTTGGACAGGAAGAAAGATGATCCATTTTGTTAAATGTTCTCAGGGGCAGTGGAAATTTATCTGCTAATCATTGAACACTAAGACCTGACTCTGAATTCAGCGGCATAAACCTGGGTTCTGACTCAGCACAGCTTTGAGGCACTTTCTTAACTTATGACTGGGACAACATCAACCAAGTTAGAAGAGGTCACAAAAGCCTTAAATTAAATATGTGTGGAATCTGTGCCAACAGAAAGATCCTGTATCAGGAGGAGTTTTACAGATACACTTGTATCAATAAAAAGCTTTTAATAAGTGTATGGCTACACTGGCAAAATTGTGACCCAGAGGAACAAAACAGGGCGTACTAATAAAGATTTCCCAATATACTCATGCTTCTTACTCCACAAGCTGCTTCCAGGAGGCACAACTATATCTTCAGGAGTCCTACTTGCATTGAAATAGCTTTGTCAATAGGCAAGTCTAGTCTTTCCATTACATCAATGTCAGGTGCTACAGTGAGAGGCACTGTAGAAAATTCATATATCATTAAGCCAATTTCTAGCTTATTCAAGCCAGTAGCATAGAGGATGAACCAGTTAACACCAAGATCAAAGCTTAATAGTCTACCAGATATGAGCAGGACGAGTATGGGAAAATCAGGGCAGATGTAGGCAAGGACAGAATAGTGCTGAGCTTTGAAAATGAATTTTAAGTCTTTGATGATAAAAGAATCAGACATTCTATAAAGAGATTGAAAGACTGAGGCGATGACAAAACTCTCAGTTAAAATGACGACTTTAGCTTTTGCTGGATTGGCTAAAAGAGGCCATATATTATAATACTGCTGTGATGAATGTGAAAGAACAAGCCACAGGCAGAGTCTGGAAGCATATTCTGACTGAGAGGGAAACACAGTCTTTAGCACCATGAAAGGCACCATTCATTCCACAATTACGGGAACATAAAACCAAAATATATAATGAGGAAAATAAACGGGTGTGCTACGACTACTCATCTTCCAGGAAAATCTCTACAATGGAGCATATCACCAAAACCTAAACTACTTTTTGATTTGATATAAAATTGAGCTTGGTTTCACAGTAGCCATTAGTAGAATTGGCTATTCTTCAAATATGAGGCCATCTGCTGAATAGCCACATTACATATTCCACTGATTTGATTGGAAAATCCCAGAGCCTCTTTGTGGACACCTGTTGAGAAGAGTAATTTTAGCTTCTTCCTCCATTTTGAAATAGAATGGCAGACAGATGTATGTAAAACGACAACTCCATGTGTTAGAGTTGGAAGTTGCTATCAGACTGTTCAAAAGTCACTTTATTTGATTGTTATCAGGCTGGTAAATTTGCCTTTGGATTTTGAAAACTTGCTAAATGTAAATTGTGCAAGAAAAGCAAACCTGTAAAACCACACATTATGTGGTACAACAACTAAAATAAAAAAGCAGTCAATAATTAGGATAGCATTTTCCCAAATGTTGTCATCCCTGTATATTCAGAAGGTCAAGTTTGCCATTTCTCCATGTTATTTGCCAATTAAATTAGTCAAAATAAGAAATGGTAATTTTCATTCTAATGTCTAGATTAAAAAAACTGTACAAATGAATTTGTGTCAGGTTTAGTTTTCACTGTACAGATTTCTTATGAAAAAATAACTTTCTTGCGATACGTCTATATTAAAAAGTAATACCAAAGTTCCCTTTCAAGCTTTACATTCAGGATACCATAGTGCTGTAGTAACTCCACAGTAACAATCAATTATCACATTAAATCATGGTCACTAAAAAGAATTCCTATTTAGTGCTTAAGTAGTGTGCCCTTCACTATGAAACAAAACGTAAACTGTATCATTTTTGCTTTTAAGAATTCTCCTCCATCCTAATATTTCAATTATCTTGGTATTTCACAGGCAGTTACATTCTCAGCCACCAAGTCAAAGTTGCTTCAGAGTATTTTAATTTCACCCAGTCTGCAAGCGTGTCACTGTTAAGATGTGATGTTGATGTCATTTATATAGTATGCAGGGATGAAACTAGTATTATTTGGCTAAAGCAAGAGCTTCTCATCTTCCTGAAGCAACTTCAGAGCTGACAGACTATGTCAAACATACAGACAGTCAACATACACTCATTCAGTCCATTCTTTCTTTAGGATAAATATTTTTTATATGAGACAATTCCACAAAAATTTGTGATCAGGATTTTTGCATGGATTACGTGTGTTATTTGAATCTTTGCCTTCATAACTGAATTTATACTGCCAATGAGTTCATAATCAGTGTGTCTTTTAAAAATCTATGCATAATAGATTTCCTTTGTTTGGAGAAAATGGCTTTAAAAGACAGAGTGCGGGATTCATTCTTCAATGGATGAAACTGCTTTTATCAGTATAAACAGAGCAAGCCATACTAGGCAGTGCCTCCCTCACATTACTCTTATGGGACCATAGGATAGGCATTTCCAATAGACAAACAGGCTTCCATTCTGCTGTCAGGGTAAAACATCTGAGAACTGGTTTCTCATTTGTTTTGCTAAAAGAAACAAACACTTAATAACAACAAGGCAGCTCAAGCACTCTTGTGTACAATAAACATAAGGTCAGTCTTTAGTATAGTTGCATTAAACAGGTTATCAATTGAGCAGAAATTAGTATTAATTCTATGTATATAAGTGCAAGGGGAAAAAACAAGAGTTGTTGTCACAAGGATAGCACAACAGGCACCAGGTGTGTCTGTATGCTAAAAGTTAGTAAGGAAACAAAAAGTCCAAATTCGCTGGGTCACAAAGTATTCAGTTAATTCAGTTACTGAATGGCTATTTCTTCTTGCTTATCACGCAGGCAGTCACTGTTTTAAATAGCTGCTGGACTATCACTAGTAAGGGGTGATATGTATTCTATTCTTAAATGTTGGTTTGTCTTCTGACAGCATGTACGCAGATTGCGCAAGATACATATCAAAACCTATACAATCTTTTTGTATTATTACTTTCTACTTGTTCTAAGAAGAGCAGAAGTTATTTAAGCAACCTTTTTCTGAGATGAAAGCATAAAAAACCCTGAAACTTTTATCCCAGCTTTAATCTACTGACATTTCCAAATCATGCAGACAATTGTTCATAGAAGGAAAGATACAATAGTCACTAGAAAATAAAATAACTTCTTGTAAAAAGAATGCGTTGGAGTCATTAGCTCAGTCTTACCTGTCTAGAGTACAAACTCAGGAATATATCCTTTACAACACAAGATCACAGGAGCTTGTCCCACAGTATTACCACAGCAGCAGCCTGATCCAGCCCAGGAGAACACAAAGAAACTTTTCCCACTTTTCTAGGTCTACCAGCAGCTGAAGTAATAAAAGAAACAGGGTAAAGAACAGAAGACCGGAGCTGCTTCTCGCAGAAATCCCAGGCAGGAGAAGTAGGAGGTATATTCTGTCTGTGTCTCACTCAGACTTTTGTTTAGAAGTTTTTTCAACTGTTGCTAGGTGGTGTTAGGCTTTGGCAGTTTAGTTCTCAGATTGTATTTCCCCTCTTCTGCTCTCTTCACACAGTGTTACAGCAATGACTTTGTTGAGCTCAGCTCGCTTGTTCTATATTTAACCAGTGTTCTCAGCAAGTCAAGCCTGTCAACAGCTGAGAAGTTTGGAGCAGCCTCTACTGAGTTCCTCAGCTGCTGAATTATCAGTGGATGTAGCACTGCGCAGCCCAGCTACTACATTCACTGAAAGATTGTGGGGAAACTGTCAAATCCTTTTAAGGATTTCCAGTGACTTCACAGGAGCAATTACTATTTAAAGTACTAAGTACAAGATGTGTACTTAGGCATACATTTTAGACTGCTAGAGAAGGAATACTTGTGTTCACAGCAGATGAGTTCAATTATTTATATAGTGAGGATTTTCCTAGGACACGTAAGAAATTCATAATTTGAAAGGTATGCACTTCATTTGAGGAAAAATTACACGTGGGGAGAATTTTATTCAGTATAACTTTTTACAGATTTAAAAAATATTAAGATGACATGGAGAAATTAATGAAAGACTTAGGCTGGAAAGTTTTCTGTGTGATATTTATTCCAATCCTTTTCTCCCAGATCAAGAGCTTTTTACAGTAATTCCTACTCTATCTCTAACTTTTTACAGTAATTCCTACTCTATCTCTAACTCTCACTGAAGAAGAAAAGGAAAGCCACACAAACCCTGATTTGTTTGATATGTGTATTACAACCGTATCACTCTAGGGCTGTATACGTTTTGATGTATCCGCAGTTGCCTCTGGATCTAATTACTCTTCCTTATTCTAAGCTGTAAGGCTCTTAATCAACAAACCAGCAGTAACATTGGACATCTTGTCAGCCCACAAATCACCGTGATATCAAGATTCTCCAAAGATGTTGCAGATACAAGACTCCAAAGCAAAGTTCTACAATCTTATAGCAGAACAGCCTCTGTAAATGTGTCCGGCAAGGAAAATTCCCTACTCCAACAACTCTGTTCTCTTTTGAGCTGTGCTTCAGAGTGAAATGTAGAACGAGTGCTCTTTGGAAAGCTTTTCCCTAGTGACAATTTATCATATTTATATAGGGTTAAACAAAGAGGAAGGAAAGAAAGAAGAAAGGTAAGAAAAAGGTAGTAAGATGCCAAAAAAAATGCCTGTCAGTATATATGTATGTATATATATAATGTGTATATACATATATATATACACATAGACAGTATATATGTATGTGTATATATATACAGAGATACCCCAAACTCTCAGAGCAAAAGAAGAAAGAAGACTCAGGCAAATCATAACAACAACACTGAGTCACTGTGCAAACAGTAGAATGGGTAGTGAAGAGGTACGATCATCTTCGTGACAATTTCAGCACGAACAAACCTGTTCAGCCACAACTGGATGTGATGCCAGGGCATGAGTACAAGCCCTTACGAGAAGCAGCTATAGGATCAGCTGCAGCCTGGTGCTCTAACCCTGACTCTGAAATGGCTTCTGCTTCTTTTGTGTTGTTTTCTAGTAAGGAACAATGAAAAAAACACTTTCATTCCCAAGGAACTGTTACGGAGAAAACTAAATAAATATTAGGCATTATGTTAAGTAATTGATATTTAGACATTAATGATACATTTATAAATGTTTCAAATGCTTCCATTATGTCTAATATATTTTATTTTGGAAACCTAGTAATAATCACTAATTTCATGTTGTCCATTTCAATATTTGACTTGGACTGAACAGTTAGAATGTATAAAACCAGAAACACTTCTATTTTATAGGAACAGCTATTTGGAAGATTATTGTAGGAATAGCTAATACATTGGCACGAAGTTTGGTATTACATACTTAAAGAACATCTAATTTTGTTGCCTCATATAAAATTGAGGTACTCCAATCAGATGAGTAACGTTTTGACTGTTCTGGCCTTAACTTCTTGCCCAAATTGCAATATTAAAAGTACTTTATCCATTCAACTGCCATAAATCAGGCAAACAAAACAATTAACTTGGTTTATAAATCTCAGAGAAGCCAAATGATTCTCAATATTTCTCTCCCATTAGTTAGTGGCACATTCACTGAGGGGAAAACAATACAGCCTCTTAGGAGACAATCTCTGCTGCCAGCCCTTTGTGGGTGGGTTTCAATAGCAACCTGCTGATGCAAACCTACTTATTCTTGTGTACTTGCAAACATCCTCCCCAGCTGTGTGCCATAGATATTAATCCTGTAGCACAATGGGAATTTCAGCAAAAATTTAGGGAAAATAGATATTACAAGTGAATCAAAGAAAGGACTTCTATCATAGGGAAGAGGGAAATTAATCTGCGTTACTAGAATTGCAAAACTTTTAACTTTCCGCAGCAGGAAAATGGTCCACATCTAAGTATTTCCCCTGCCAAATGACAGAAAAAAAATTGAATAGGTTGTGGAGAATAATAAGAGAAAAAACAGAACAACAAAAAAGACTTCGTAGTTTTGCATCCTACATTAGGTCCCAGTGTCAACATGCAGCATGATCCTAAGTCTCAGTGACAACCTACAACTAAGTCTAAAAAGTAACTTTCTTTCAATTTCTGATAATTATGATAACTCTTAATTAAGCTACAGGATGCTACAGTCCACAGTGACTATTTCTAAGAAATTTTTAATGGAAGCCAAAGCTCTCAACATTATTTCAATCAAAACACCAAAGGACAGAGCCCATGCAAAGAAAAAGGGGCAAGATATGGCTCTAGAAATTGTCCAAAAGCAGCAGCAGAACGGGCTGTGGATTTTGGTGATGTTAGACAAATACAGAAGAGGCATTGTCATTGTACATATTATCATTTTCTCTATAGTTACTTTACTAGAAAATGGAAGAAAATCTTTTATGACCTGAGCTACACTAGAGAAATTCCAGGCTTGAGACAGAAATCACTGGCAGAAATCCATGTTTTTTTTATGGAGAAGATCAAAACAGATGGTCTTCTTCTGACCTTACTGGTCCCTCTTGACTTTGAAATGTGTGCCTGCAAATAAGCTTTTTCTGGAACACATACAATAGTACTACTACATAATTTTTATCTCAACTGTTCATCACTGTAGTGTATGAGTATGCCTCATTCTCTTAAGTCACAGTAGCATCCAGAGATACGGCCTTCTACCTTTGTCCTTTTCAAATATTTTACATCATAACTAACTAGAACAATGTATCAGAAACAAATCTACCTAAACCAGCTTAAAGATTCTTAACTGTATTTCCTGAGGAACTCTACTGTGTGTGTAATTCTCTATGAGCCACCACTGTCAGTTCTTTATTAAGTTGATCCTTAGAATGCATTGAAGTAAGAGTCATCAGTATTTTAGTTTCTAAAAAATTAGTTTTTCATTGGCTTGAGAAGTAGTGCGCCATAATCTTCTGACATCTTGCTTTTATAATACTTCCATAAAAGCTATATTATTTTAGATTGTGCTACTACTTTTTCTTTGTTTGGCTTTGCAGTATTACTTGTGCTGCCTTACAGTATGTTGGAAGGGAGAGTGTTTGATCATGTTTTGATTAATCTGATTGTGGCTGCACTCCCTCAAGTCTATATTTTGAGAGGGTTAGGCTTCTTTTTTTTTTTTCATTTTCCAGATATTGCCTCCTTATAAAAGCCGATATTGCTTTTTAGATATCAGGTCTGCGGTATCTTCAGCTTAAGCACCTGCTTTTTTAGAACCAAAGTAAAAACACATTTCTGCCATTTAGCTCATAGATTTAGTTCAGATGTCTATTTTATAGTCTTGCCAAATTAATTAAATGAAAAAAAAAACTTTGTGACCTTTCACAATACAAATATTTTCCCAGATACATAAAATCTTTTCCTAAGAAAATCCTGTATAATTAAAAAGTTAATTGCATAATTAACAATGCTATTTATATTTTCCCGACACTTTTAAATCCATTTTGACATCTGCAAAACATGTCATTAATCTTAATTTTGTTAATGGTAAACATGTCAGGTATATTAAAAAATCAGTGCCTTAAGAACCTTGCCACAGTCATAAACCTCCAGGAAGACTTCCTGGAATTTTAGTCTTCCTTGTAATAGTTTTACATGCTTTATCAGTGAAATAAACCCAGAGTATCTTTCATTTTGATTCTATATATGCTGTCTTGATCCATATTTGTCTTCAGGAAGCACTTTTGGCTCTCTTTTTTTTTAATGTTAATGAAAGAAATGTGTTAAAAGACTTGGCCATTTCAGTTATTTTAGATTTTGTATTTCTCCACTGTGCCAACCAAAATATTGGCATTTCATTAGTCTTTTCCAAGTGAAGTGAGGTGCAATTCAAAGGTGACTTGAGACAGTTACATAGCCACATCAAGATTATCAGATGGCGCATCAGACTTAGAGGGGCACAACACTCCAAAAAAAAAAAAAGATAGAAAAAATAGTAATAACTTTAGAATTGTGTTTGGACACTTTTGTGTCCAAAGCCCCAGAATCTGGGTCTCACTTACAGTTGGGTCAAATGGAGACAGTCTGAAGCACAAATCTGGAGGGAAATGCCAACTCAGACCTCTGAAAACAGAGTAAATCATCTTATTTGCTTTGCTATCACATGCCACACACCAGGAGTGGTATGCAGCTTGCGCAAAGACTATGATAAAAATGAGCTGAACATGGATTAATTGCTTTTAAGGCCAGAATAAACTATTCTCATATTCTAATACAGCCTCCTACACAAGAATGGCTGTGGAACTTTCCTCATGAAAAACAGCAAGTTGCAGGTAACTAAAGCACATCTTTTAGAAAGATTATATAAATCAAATAAGGATAATTTGCCGCAGCAACGTATAATGTAGTGCAACAGTTAATTACACTTACTGTTTCAAGCAAACTTCACAATTTATTTCCAGTTTGATGTTGGCAGACTTTAACTGCTGGCTCATGAGATGGTTAGTCAATGACCTTCAACCTCTCTCAATTTATTCAATCCTAAAAATGTTCCTGTGGCGATTAACAATGCTGCAGAGAAAATCTAAGCCTAGAGGAGCTAGCTGTGTTTTTCCTGGGGTTTGTGACCTCCTTGGAAATGGTGCACAGATCTCCTTGGACCACAGAGAGAAAACAATTCTACATTACTTTTCACTAAGTAGGTAATTAAAAATCATCGTCAAGTCATTTTTGAGTCTGCTCTTTTAGGGACTAAATATAGTGAGCTTCTTACTGTCCCTTAGCAGATATTTGTACATTATGAAACAACTCACTCAGATGAACCACAGTTGTTAAAAAACAATAGAGAGTATAAGCAAGCACCCTACTTGTTTAGTCCTATGATATTAGATTATCCATAAGATAAATATTGAAAAATACAGACAGACATAGAATGCTATTTTTAGGCTTAAATATTTGCTTGAAAGGACACCTAGAATATATCAGTAGTCCCATGAGATGTTGCACTTAATGAAAACAGTTCTGTATTTTCTCAAGATTTTTTTGTGCACTCTTAACCCTGAAGGGAGTCCAAAAGAATTGCCAGTAATAAAATGTCCCCTTCTGTTATAAAGATCTACCTAAAGAAAAAAAAACCACTTGCAACAGAGCATAAATATAACAGATGCCTGTAGGTAACTACAAGTAGCACATGCAAAGAATATTATAAACACTTGCTCTCAGTGAATTGAACATAAACTTCACTTACACTTTTCATGGAAAGGACAAAAAAAAACCCCATTATTCTACTTGTAGCTCGTCTTAATTGTGTCCAAGTCACTTAGGACTCCAGTCTTTTAGAAAATCTAACAAGCCAGGAACACTAACACTGTAGCTTAATTACAGTCAGTAGATCAATATCTATTTTATACCAGTGGAAAGTGTGGACATTCGTCTCTAAGACGGCTTCAGTTCTCTCTGCTGTCTCATCTTCATTTATCCAACAGCTTGCAGGAAAAGTGGAATTATTAAATAGATACAATTCCACTATTGTAATTATTTAACCATGCAGATATCAACAGAACTTGGTAAAACTGCTCTGCTGTAGACATACTCTTTACCAGATCTCTCCTCTCCATACAAATGAATGATCTTCAAATGAAATGCAGCAGTCTGAAGTGAAACATGGCAGTCTTCATAAATTAAGAATAGTACACAATTAATATGCAGACCACAAAACAGATCATCTGAATGTATTATTGAAGCTGTGACACCTCTCACTTCTATCCTTGCAAACAGTGTCATGCAGTATTAGATGTCCATAGTGGGTGAAGTTCTGGTTTTGACATCTTCAAGAACACAGTGCCACCTATCTATACGTTAGAGTTAATTCATGTTGACGGTGGGAGAGGATGGGGAGAAGCGGCTGCGTTCTTTGCACCCAATTCTGCACCATTCGTTGCTTCCTCGCTTGGTTTCTTGCAGGCTGAGGAGAGGCTTCTTCCACTGCACATCCGCAGACTGCAGCTGTGTTTCCCATCACTGGTTTCTGTCATCAACTCAGTACTATTTGCGTGTTTCTTTTCGGGTTCTTGATGTTTATACTTTACAATACTCAAGATTTTTTAAGCTAACAAACACTCATATCATTTATAGTCCTGCAGATGTTATTGACAGGAGCCAAAACTCATTATTACATCATCTGTGGACCTTGATTACATCATCTGTAGAACTTGAATTGCTGAGGAGAAAGGAGCAGCTAAAACACATATAAGCATCCTGATAGCTTCAAAACAGTAACCCACATGGAGTTTTCTATCTAGGAAAGGGAAAGCTGGCAGGAACAGTCTTCCTAATTTTGCCCCCCTGAAAGCCTCAGGACAAGATGACCCAGAGATGAGCCACAAAGGTACTTCAGCTGTAAATAACAGTCCAATTAGCTTTTTCATGAAGAACTGTCTCCAGTCCCATGATCAAAGTGTACGTAAGTCACAGCATTTGCAAGAATAATTTGCGTGCACTGAGCAGGAGAGCAAGGGGAAAGGTATAAGATATTTTGATTCAGGTGCAAATCTATGCTTGAGGAACATCTCTGCAAGGGTTTTGAAATTCAGGATTATAATATCCATGAAGGTATAACACTTATAAAAACACAAAGAAAAATACAAAGTTAAAGGAAAAAGATATTTGCAAAATAGCCTGCCTCTGTCAAACTGTTCCACAAACAATAGACTCTGTTGTCCAGATACATCTGAACCTTTGTCATAATTCACACTTTCTGGTTTTACTTTCACAGATGTGGGAAAGAGGAATCTGCTGAAGCAGGTCTTTCTATTTCCTGTTATTTAAGAATTTGGTGAAAAATGATGAAGACAGCTCAGTTAAACTGGTGTTCCATTCACTTGCATGAAGAGACACTGCTTGCTGGTCATAGTGAAAACCAAAATGATCTTCCAAAATGCCTTTTTTTTTAGCAGCTATGTTTAGAACAGTTCTCTAAGCACACAATTTATTTGGGACTGTTAGGAAAGACTTATTTTCCTTTTGTATTGACCATTGAAAGGTTAGGAGAAATTAGATAACAGAATTTTAACAGTAACAAGTGAGGATAAAAATAGGAATCTTGAAAAAGAAAATATGTTTATTAGAGCCAGTTATGCATTATTTTCCATATGCACTTTTCCATATTAGCATATCAATTTTCTCTATATTTTGGCATTAAGACTATATAACTACTAGAAAGCATTATGCGAGAGTATCACCCATGGGAGAATTTAGCTCTGAATTAGGTAAAAGGAACCAGGATAACATCAGTACATGACCAACTTAAACCACATACTCACAGTGCTAGAGAGCAAACTGATAAATATAACCTCTTTTTTTTCCATATATATTGACTACACAATTCCTTAGAAAGTCCATCTGAACCAAATGTACAAGGAATGTCTGATAATCTCATTACAGACTGGTGTCCAATACCTGTCTGCCAAGACACGTTACTAAGATGAAAACCCCTCTAGGTTAGAAGAAACTACTTGAGGTTCCTCTCAGTCCTTGTAAATAAGAATGCAGTCATTTAGAGAAACCAAAATAGTGATGGGAGGTGAGACTGGGAATCCCTAGGCAACAATGAAATGTGTTACTGCACAGTGCAGAAATCAAGAGAGTGGAGACACAGAGGAAACTGAAACTCTAGCAGTAAGACAACTGCAGAATGTCTCTTTGAAAAGCACCTCTTCCTAGAAAATATGAAGGAGGGAGACAGACAAAGTATTTTAAAAGTTGTGCATCCACTAAACTACTGGCTTTCAGGATATAAACAACCTCAATGGAATGAAGTACATACTAAGTTATATGTAAGGAGCAATCATCACTGATTATCATGAAGGTTTTGTTCTTTTCCATTAAATGGCTAATTTAAGCAGATCTGTATTTAGTTACTTCCTGAATATCCCTTCTTTCAGTACTTTAAAGCATATGAGCACAAAGTCTGCTGAGCAGAGAAGCCAGAGCTAGTACTGGTTAAAGAAATTTGTAAGGAAATTTGATTATATTAATTACTTTATCAGGCTACCTTTCTCTTTACCAATTAACAGTATTGCTACTTTCTACTAGCAATGTCATCTTTTCTTTAAAAGATGTCACAGAATCAGACAACAATTGAGATTGGGAGAGACCTCTGGAGGTTATTCCATGCAATCCTTCTGCTCAAGCAAGGGGACCTAAAGCAGATTCCCCAGGACCATGTCCACACAGATTCTGAATATCTCCAAAGACAAAGTCAACATAAAAAATCAACAGTACATCAGAGCAGATTTCATTTCACTTAAATCAGCCATGAAGTTAGGTAAACAATCTGAGTTGGTTGTTTATGCTCCCTCAATTGTCAATCAAAGCAAATTGTTTCATCTAGAGGCTAAGATCATGTTTCAATGTTACGAGTAATATGAGAAGAATCTAGTTTGCAGCACAATTCTACATCTAATATTTATAATTTTTTCCAGAGTAATAATTTATATTGATTTAATTTTCCATCTGCTATCTTATGTAACGCATAAAATACCCTCCCAGAAATTCCTTGAATTTCTACACCCCACCCCACCCTCGAAATTCCTTAAATTCTGGTTATTTTTATGTTTTTAAGACCCTATTGTGTCAAGACTGAAGTCTTCATAGTTAGCTAAATAAAAAAGGGTCATGCAGCAAGTTGCACCAGTGGTTATTCAAACCAGTTGTGCTTTCCTGTTCATTTAAGTGCTACAGGTCTTCCAATGTTGAAAAGCACAGTATCTAACTGCTTTTGAAAGTCAAAGTTAAACTACCTAAGAGAAATAAAAAAAAAATCGCTTGAACTGCACATTTAAATGTTCCTCAGGGTTCAGTTCTGGCCAGTCCTGTTAAATATATTTATCAGTGATCTGGATGCGAGAGTTGAATATACCATCAGCAAGTTTGCCAATGATACCAAACTCAGAGGAGTTGTCGTCTCTCTTGAGGGACAAACTGCTTGCAGAGGGATCTAGGCAAATTGGAGTATTGGACAATGATTAACTGGATTAGATTTAACAAGGCTAAATATTAGATCCTGCACCTCGCAGGGAGTAAGGCCAGGCATAAGTATAAACTAGGAGAGGAGTGGCTGGAGAGCAGCCTTGCTGGAAGGCACCTGCAGGTGCTGGTTGGCAGCAAGCTCAACATGAGTCAGCAGTGTTCCACGGCAGCCAAGAGGGCAAAACACACACTGTGGTGCATCAGACACAGCATAAACAGCCCACCAAAAGAGGGGGTTGTCCCACTGTATTCAGTGTCGGTGTGGCCTCACCTTGAGTACAGTGTCCAGTTCTGGGACCCACCATTTAAGAAGGATATGAAGGTCCTTGGATGCATCCAGAGGAGGAATGTCTTATGAGGGGTGGCGAAGGACTTTGAGCCTCTCTAGTTTGGAGAAAAGGAGGCTGAGGGGTGATCCCATTGCTCTTTACAGCTTCCTTTGGAGGGCAAGTGGACAGGGAGGTGCTGAGCTCTCCTCCCTGGTACTTAGTCATAGGATGTGTGAGAATGGTTCAAAGCTGTGCCAGAGGAGGCTTAGACTGGGCATTAGGAAGTATTTTTTTACCAAGAGGGTGGGCAAGCACAGAAACAGGCTTCCTAGAAAGACATGTCACTGTTAAAGAGGCATTTGTACAACACCATTAATAACATACTTTAACTTTTTGTCAGCCCTGAAGTGGTTGGGCAGTTGGACTAACTGATCACTGCAGGTGCCCTCCAACTGAACTATTCTATGCTATGCTCTGCTATGCTACGCGATACCAAGGAAACATAAGATTCAGTATTCAGAGCCGATGCACTTTGTAATACTTCTGTTGTATTATTCCTAGAATTTATATCAAGCCTAAGATTACTTTAACCAGAAACAGAACCCATTTTTGGCAAATATTACCTTCTCATTCCTGTTTTACAGAAGGCAAGAGGCCAAGATTTTTATGGTTTTGTGCTTCCCTCCCATATATATACCTTTAAAAATTGAAGCTCACTTTATTTTGTCATGTTTTTCCCACAACACTTTCATATTAAGTAAATTTGCTTTCTCACTTAAGTCAAAGTCAGTCCTAGAAAGTCAAGACACTCGTGACTATCAAACCGTTCTTTTATATTTCTGTCAAAAGGATGCCCTCCAGATCACCCACTAAGTGCTTCTGCATTGCTGGTGTTTTAGTGTTGCATGTATGATAGAGTGGAATATAAAAAACATTCCAGCAAATAAAATATCTCTAGGATGCATCAGTAAGACTCTTCTAGGGACAGTTTACCCCTCAGTAAAAAAGTAACAGATAAAAAGCTAATACTCACCAAACCATAGTGATGTAGCTGAGAATTCATTCAAACAGAATAGACTATTTTAAATTACAAACAAGACAAATCAGAAAAATGTTGGCCAACAAGTCAAATAAATCATTCTCAACAGCGGGTAACAAAGTACTGAAGCTGAACCTAAGAACTTGAAGAAAAGATTAATTCTGCTGTAGCTGAAGGATATGGCTGGTTTGTCACGTACAGCTGTAGTGCTCTATAAGACAAAGTAACCATAAGAATTGCCAGCTAGTCAAAAAAGGAGGAAAATTTGATGAAGAGACCTGTATCCTTCTCTTTAAATATTAGCAAGTATTGTGCCTTCTCCATTAAGCAATAAGCTGACAAATCTGAGAGAAAAAGCTCTTCCAAAACAGCCAAACAAATCATCCAGCCAGGAAAGGGAAGAAAATAGAAAATTGTCTTGATGCAGACAAGAAAAGAAACAAGTGAAGAGGTGGAATGGGCAGTTAGTGTACCATATAAATTGTAGCAGGAACATAAAAGTTTCAGTGATGGTGGCAGTCTAAGAATCCAGCTAGGTTGAAATGAGTATTCTGCGCAATCAGTTTAACTTACACTGACAGCTGATGCCAGCTGATATTGTTAAATATCAATCTCTCCAAACTGAAGGATAATAAACATTTTTAGTAGGAGCATGAGTTTCAAGCTTTATCCTGCACTGAGGTTTATTTCCACCATTCGTAACAAAAACAGAGGCTGTCACATGGAGCAAGAGACAGCCACGAAGATAGACCTTCAGCTGCAAGCATGGGGATTTGAGATATATATATACACACACACACATACATATATATATGGGAAGATATATAAAGACTTACAATACACAGATTTGCTTCCAAACATCTAAATCAACAATCATTAAAGCAAAAGACATGCTCATGTATCTCCTTACTTTGAGAACTTTTTCCACCAAAACCAGTAAAACCTTTACAGAGGCACTGTGAAAAGACACTACTGTCTTCAGGTTATAGACAGAAGCAGGAGGGTTTTTAGTAAACATTCTCTGTTTAATCACTCTTCTTTTTTGTTACCACTAATACCCTGTTTTTTTCTTTAATCCTAACTAGTGCAAGTCCTTTTATTCTATCCCAGATTTTTTTTCCTGGATACATTACAAGAATGAATGGAAAAATAGGTTACTCCACAAATGGAAAGATCTGTACTTTTGAGAGATTCCACAAAAACCAAAATCTAGTCCAAACATATATGGGTCATATAAATTTTAAACCTCTTTACAGTACTAAATATGAACAACTCCCCATTCTTTTATGTAAATATTTCTGACATCCCAGATCTCACCTCTCGTTTCTTCAATGAATAAGTACAAGAGAATGCAACACAATAAATTTTCCGTGTTTTCAATAATTCTCTAACATCATAATCTTCACAAACCAGAATTTTATAAATATTACAAACTTACCTCACTACAACTGAATAAGCACAACTATAGCAAATCCTACTCATAAAGGACAACTTAAGAAACAGACAATAGATTTTGTTTCATATATTGTTTGAATAATATAAATATAAATTAGTTAAAGCATATAAAAACAGGAGCAATTAAATGTTTTTCTGAAGGATCACTAATGAGCAAACCCTCCCAAATTCTTCTTCTTTGACTTCACCACAATTGTGAAATTAATTCTTCTAGAATGTACTCAGGTCTTCTGTTGTCTTCTGTTCAGCTACCAAAAAAACCCTTCACATGAGCTTTGCAAAAAATGGAATGGCAGAGATATACTTTCTCCTGGACTGCACCTCAGGGTAAAGCAGCACTGTGCTATTTCCTAACAAAGGCAGCATGGCAGTTACCAGATAAACTTTTGTTACATGTCTAGCTCCATCAGTTTAACAAATTGTATATTGCAGCTTTTCAGTGTATTATAATACAAAAACATTGTTCAAATTGTTCCACAGCTCTGAAACTAATTAATGATGCCAACAGAAGTGTACCATTTTATTACTGGTCAGAAGAGGAAATCCTACAATTGCTCTTCATACATGGAGTGTGGCTGTGAGAAGTCCGATACCTGAAGAGAAGACACTTCAGATTTGATATTGCTGCCCAACAAAGCTTCAGAGGAACTTTTGTATCTTTGGGCTTCAGCCAATAAACTTCCCATTAAATAGAAGGAAAACACAACTATAATGAGCTTGAGATAACTATGCATTATATGGTAAGTAGAAAGGTGACAATTCATAGTAGCTAAAAACTCCCTAATATATTAATTTAGTACCAAATACCTATTGGTTTAAAAGAGTTTTGAATCTAAAATCCAAGGAATTTCTAAAGGAAGGAGGGACGAGAAGGAGCAGGAAGCCCTTTCCCCCACGCTCTGATTTGAGCAGCAAGAGAGAGCCTCTGTCATCATTATGTTATGATACCCATATCACAGATCATACCACATTTTGATCAGCCTGGGATTCAGCTGTACTAATATAGGAATCTGTGGTGTTCATGAATGCTTTTGAGCTACTTGTTCAGTGTCCCTGTTCTATTGAGAGAAACAAGCATTTCTAAAGCGTAATTCCTCTCCTACTAGTACAGTTGGTGAAATCACTCCCTAGAAGTGTTTCGTTCTCTCCTCTGATCATAAAATCCTGCAGTTAAATCAGATGTCCCTGACACCTGAAATGAGATGACACGATTCTCACTCTTACACTCTTAACTGTTGTTTTGAAATCCCAGGTACCTGTCTATAGACCTGAAAAAGACCCCTGCATTTCCTTCACAAATCTGAAGTTTTCATTTAAGCAGCTATTTCAAACAGCTCATCTTCTATTCTCCATTTTCATTACATTAACCAGCCCTGTTGCTCATTTTTCCTTCAGCTCTTCTATCTAGCCAGAATATCACACCACAGATAGTGAAGACTATCAAGACCTATGGACTAAGGGTCAATAAAGACATGTACCTTGGGAACAAATGCATTTTGCTAAGCTAATAATGTTTTTCTCCAAGTTTCAATGCAGCTATTCTACTTGAACTCGAGCCTGATGTAAACTAACTCTGTGGTCATGCTTACATCAGCTGAAGCCAGTGTAACCAAGGAAGAGGAATACCAATACCTCTTGAAAGCATCCTGATTATCTCAGGAAAGTTTAATAAGTATGATCCAAGCCTTATTTACACCAGATCTAAAACACTATGAATAACACTACATCATATTCAGTGTATGCAGAAACAAAAAGAAAAAAGAAAGAAAAAAAAAAGAAAGAAAAAAAAAGCCAGAAAATAATTAAACTATTTTGGACAGATTTATGTTGGTAGCAGGCAGACTATATTATGCTATGTTAGTTAACTGTATATGTACACATATATAACAGATGTTATACTAATATACTATCCAGTGTAGAATGAATGAGTATGGCGAAAGAACAGATTGTGTTTATTATAACTGTTTATTATACCAGCATTTATTAGGTTAATCCTAAAAAAGACTACAACTCAAAATAACATCTATTTTTATATCTCATTTACATATCCTAATGACAAATATTAAAAGCATATGGGACAGAAAGCTTCTGCCTTTAGTGACGCACTGAAGACATTGCATTCTGGCGTTCACTAAAAAAGCTGCCTCCTGGATTTGAAAGACACTTATGCCAGAAATGGAGGATTTCCACCATGAACAGCTCTGGAGTCTAATGTCTCTCCATTCCTTGTGGTATCATTACCAACAGCTCATATGAGTTACTTATCACCAAACTGTAGTTACCACAATTTCTTTGTTCGGAGAAACCTACATCATGCAGCAGAAACTGTGGGAAATGTTGAAAAGAACACTTTCTTGTTTTGTAGGTGCTAGTGGGCAACACCTCTTTCTGTTGCAACATCTCTTTTCAGTTTCCAGGCCTGTTAAATATCTCACACAGAGCATGATATTTATGTGACGTGAGTCTCGGGTTCTCTCCCTGCTGTACCTCTATCGTAAAGACCAACAGCTGCCTGTCACAGCCACTTTCCTGCCCCAGCACTGAGCACACCCTATGCAGCTGCCTGGCCTTTTCCAGCTGTACTTTTGCCTGGCATTACAAACTAACAGGGACTTGCAGCAGGCAAATCACTCAGCACAGTCCTAGACCCACAGAAGCCCCACTAGCAGTCATGGTCCCGATCTAAAACGTTATGCTTGAAGCCTTCTCCACCCTATCACAAGAGATGCGCAAGTCATGGACCTTATGGGTAGGCTTTTCCCTACTCAGGCAGCAGAGCATCCAGGAGCTGATATATAGAGATATTACAAAATTGAGATAAAGTTTGGTCTTTCTTCTCCTTAAATAGTGTAAGGATTCTTTAGTCCAGTAAGACGGGAAAACATTACACAGTTAGCTCAACATAAGGATTGTGTTGTCTATTTAATACACGTCAGATAGAGTCTAGATAAAAAGTCAAATTTTATTTATCTGTAAGTCTGGTTTGTAGATGTTTTTAGATCAAGTTACTAAAAAACTAATAGCATCTACAAACAAGACTTACAGATAAGTAAAATTTTAATTTTTTTATCAAGATTCTTGACAAATTTAAAGACTAAATTTGCCCTCATTTATAAAGGTGAATCAACAAGAGCTATATGCCTGTACAGAAGTGGTTGGAATTGGGACCATCACTAACAGGACAAGCCTTTGGGCTACAAGCATTGTCTGCAGAACAGAGGCATTTGAAAACTAATTTCTCATGGATATTTCCTCTCATTAAGAAGCCATCATAACAACTGGTAAACTGAATAGGCTTTGTTAAAAAAGTCCCAGGGGCCACAGGTCTCTTGGTAGAGATACACTGAAGCTGCAAATTTTGGATCTGAGACTGGATTTCAAGTACACTGAAGATCATGAATAATTGGTTCCAGGAGTTCACAGACTCATAGAATGTCCTGAGTTGGAAGGGACCCACAAGGATCATCAAGTCCAACTCCTGTCCTATTCTAATCATGGGGAACATTTGCAAAACTCCTAACTGCAAAGGAGTGTTGAACATTGTCAGGGTTTGGGTTTACTCAGGTTTTAACTGAGACCCATCTGTAGCTGTTAAGACAAGGCTGAATACAAATGGAGGAACTCCAGAAGAAACTTTACATCGTGTGAGTGCATTGCATTCAGAATGCCTTTGTCATCTGTCCCCAATTGCATTACTAAATATTCCAGAGCATTTTAAGTGCATATACACTGCTAGTCTGAGTAAATAAGCTAGTAATAACTAGCATGCTGTTACAAAAACATTATTCAAATATCATATCTCATGTCCTGCTCTTACAGTGGTACTATTAAAAGTTGTATGAGACCTTTTTATTACTACTTGGAAGCAAAAAGGTTTATTGTGGTGCAGTAACGCATACGGTTTTCCACGTTATCTGTATGGCTTGATAGCATTCTGCGCCTTTCTATAGTTCCTAAATGACTACATACTGCCATCTAGTGGCATCAGGCGTCAGTTCTTTGGAAAAACGGTAAATTTATATTCAAGGTTTGTCACTAAGGATGTCTAGTTTTAGACCAGAACCATCGCAACGTGTCAGTGTTTAAAACAGACTGGTCCTCTAAACTTAAAGATTTTAAAGTTTCCATTTTGATTTTAAAGCATGTTATTATTACCCATTTATAACAGGCACAATAACTAAGCAGTGATTTGGAGTCTCAGGCCAAATACATAGCACTCATTCTCATGAGTGACACAAGTATCTTTCAACTATTAGTGAATGAAGACACAAGGTGCATAGCAAAAAATTATTAATAATGTGATTATATATTTATAACTCTTCATATTTAACATATATGCTCCATCTGCAGAGTTCACACATGGGAGTCAGTGCAGAGTGGACAATTTGGTACGTGGTCCCCTGTCCTGTGCCCTGTAAAGCAAGATGAACCATAGGTGGTCTTATTCTACTGGATCCTTTATATAACTCCTTTGGAAATTAACCCTTTTCTGCCATCCTTTAAATGTCTCATTATGCTGAAATTGAGTTTCTGGCTTAACCATCCATGGCTACACCTGTATTAGTAAATAATAATTAGTAAATAATAATTAGTAAATAATTAGTAAAAAATAGTTAATAATAATTAGTAAATAATACTGTGGCTTTCTCTTACCTACTTCCAGACTGCCTGCTGGCAGTAGACCCTGGGCTGTGCCTATCGGAGCCTTTCCCAGGCACTATTGAAGAAAATGTTCGTTGGCACAAACCCAAATTGTCACAGGGTCTGTTCTGATAATTTAACAACATGGTGTCAGTGCTCAGGCCCATAGTTTGGACCAGTTTAATTTAACAGTAAAGACGTACCCTCCAAATTTCCATAGCTAGTCTTTCAGCTACATCCACAAAGTTGAGCCTGTATTGGAGAGCTTTCCACTTGATAGAAATGCAAACCTCTTATGTTCTGGGAGATGATGGGAAAGCCTTTTCAGAAATACTCTGCTGGAGCAATAAATGATATTTTACAGTATTCAGATTAGAATGGAAAGAAATGGTTTACGAATATTCCAGCAGCTTTATGCTAACCTTCTCAGACCTTCAGCATGGTTAACCACATTGACACTGGACAGCAAAGTTCCTGGTTTAGAGACTTGACTCAGAATTGAAATACAGGCACCTGAAGCATTGCATGTGTGTTTCCTGTTTTCTTTCCATGGTAAAACTCCTTACAAACCGACATTCTCTCATAGTTCATGTATGCTAACATAGACCACCTCTACATTGTCCATTCTTAAGAAGTTTGTCAACACCTTTGGTCTTAGATCATGATATAAAAGTAGGTGGATAAAATGAATCATACATATTTCTCATAAAAATAAATCAGCAACTCACTTTTCCACTTGCAACTTGCGGTGTTCAATGATACCACAGAGGGTGAAGTTTTGATGCTTTGTTACATGGTGTTTCCCAAACAGCCCTTTTCAGTCTAATCTTTCATTTTAAGACGGTGTTTCTAACCATTTTCACTACATGACTGAGTAACATGTAAAGCACTTTCCAGTTTATTAATGGCTTCTTAAAAACACTGTGGTTCCCATGCAGTTGTATGCCCTCTGCCTTCTGGTAGAAATGTATAATCTTTTGCCACGAGATTAGTAAAACAGTCATAAAAATAACTTTCTAAAAATTAGAAGATAAATTGTTATTTCTAACTGTAATAAACTTATCAAATACCCTTCTATCATACACTTTGTATATATGCAATTACTATAAATGTATACATCACTATATATTGCCAAAAAAATCTAAGTCAAACAACACAACCTTTAGCAACAGTATAAATGACATCAGGTTTTCATACTGTGTTGGGTAGGGGTTAAATATTTCAAAAGATATTAAACAATAAACAATTTACCCACTGAATTAAGCTTCAAAATTAGATTCCCAACATTTTTATTGCAGGATCACTAACTATAACACAAAACTGAATTTAAAAATAAACGATTTCTTACCATTGCCTTTGTAACTTTTTTCCATAAGTTTCTGGACATTACACTTTGTTAATGAACTCAAAATCAAAGAGAAAAGAGCAGATACATTCTGAATGATGTTTTAAAGTGCAGAGAGAGTAAAAAGTCCATTCACATCCAGAAAGATTTCTTAAGAGGACTCAGCTAAAATCTGCAGATACAGTTTGCTGAATGTTTGCCATCTGGTCCGTATCACTGGTTAGATTCTAGAAAACGTCTTAGAGAGCACTTTGATTCTGTTTAAGTGTGGGATGTACTGTCCACAACATTATGCATATTTTTCCCTTACATAATGTCTTGGATACAATGAATAAGGTCAGTACAAACCAGATTTACCAGTAGGAGTAATGGTAGCACAGAATAAATATTTGGCATAATAAATACATTTCTGTTTCTCTCATTAATTCTCACCATGGGACACTTAAAAACATGGGAAGCATATACAACATATACATTTAAATAACGCTGTTTTGATGTAGAAAAAGGCAAAGGCAAGCTGACATCTTGCTCTTTTAAAAATAGAGCATAAATTTCAACAAAACTTTTCAATGCCTTTCTTGTGATCTTAGAACAATCACCATTCTGTACTTCTTCCCACGTACATATGACCTGCAAACTGAGAAAAGATATCTAAGGCATTTGCTTATTTGTAGCAAATCCTAACATCTGAAGATGCATTTTTATATGTATATATACAAATGAAGATATATAACCCTATTTAAATAATTTGTGTTTCACTTTGGCATCAGTATTTAATATGTCAAATATTTTAGTCAAAGGCCATTTCCTTTGACAGAGCTTCTATCACTATATATATCTCTATATATAAAACACAAATATACATATATGCAAACATATATGTATAGTATGCAAAACTGGTAGCTATATTCTATTTCCTTTAGTTATCTGAGCTGAATTTTTCTATATACAGTCTTCAAGCTCATGCTATTTTTATTGGTTTGAGTTATTTTATTTGATTAAAAAAAATATTCTTGCCATCTTCTAGCAAAGATTGATTGCAACTCTGCTAAAACTAAGGTTCTTTAAAGTGTGTGTCTTGTCTTACATGAGAGACCTGATGCTTCTGAAGCAGGGTTGCAACTACAGTGCAAAGCCACCAGTTGTTATCAAATTACAACCTTCCAAATTATTTATTCCATGCATAATTAAGAGGCAAATGCTTAAAATTTTGCCTGCTAGTTAGTTTCACAGATAGAAGATTCTGTCTATATGGCTAGTCTCCATGTTAGGATCTAGAAAACAGACATTATTCATTGAAATCCTCCCGTGAAACTCAGTTAAGCTTTCTTTCATATCATCATCCATCTTCCTTTCATTTACTTCTTGCCAGGTGACACTGGTAACATTTCTTTTATGTGTGGTCAGAAGTGGAAGACACATTTGTCTTTCTCCTTTCAGCAATTTCCTAATATTTTGATTTATTATTTCTATATTTATTTTCATAGAACCATAGGTATTAAATATGAGACATTCTTTAGTATACAAATATATTACAAAAATACTTGCTTGACCATAGAACTACAGTGCATATTCAGTCTAGAACTTCTCAGCACAGGAAATACTGTCATGTGACGGCAGAATTTAGCAAGAATTTTAACAGAAACAATATCAAACCTAAATAATTTTGAAAGCTGTTATTTTTACTTCAGTAGATATCAAATAAAGGAAACTTAGACTGTTACTTTTCAGCAGAAAAAGAAAAGCTAAAAATCAGTAGAAATCACAAAAGAGAGAAAAAGGAAATGAGGAATATTCAAGTTAAATTGGTTTATGTCCTTCAACTAAGTGGACTATTAGCTATACTTGTAGCAAATAAACAGAGAGGGATGCAGTTAGAGGAAAGAATACACTGTTTGAAAAGTAAAGGGTAAAAGAAAGAATAAATGGGGCTTTTTAAGAAAGCAGTTTATCTATGGAACTAGATTTCTACCATTTTAATTTACCTTCATAAATAAATTTTATTTTAAGTGGTACTGTATGCAATTCTCAGTATGACTACTAGAAACTGTGGAAGAGTGAGATGTTTTGGAAACAAGTATTTATAAGTTATAAAATATTCAAAAGGGACGATAGCCAATCATTTGCAGTGGCTGACCAAACACTATGTGACTAGTGTGATCAGTAGAATGGAAAATCCATTATACTATATTGTGTATTTTATTTTATTTTATTTTTTACAAATACAAGGCAAGCCTTCATTCTGTGATTGAAATATTTAAATGAAAAAGTTACCATTCAATATTGTTAAGAAAATCAAACTGTAGACAACAACATATTCCAAGATTTCTCAAATGATGAGTCTAAACATGCATCTCTTGTAGATTGCCACTGCTGATTGCTGGAAAAAATTATGAACTTCAACAGTACTCATCTGCCCCCTTGTGGCAGCCTAAGAGGAATTGTAAGATCAATAAAATCCTGGCGTCTTTACACTAAAAAATATAATTGCAAGTTCAATAAATGAAACTGAAATCAAAGTTGGATTGGCTATATCAAAGCTTATTGGTGCTGTTGTGAGAATATAGCATCCCTAAACATAGCCCACTAAAAGTCCACTGTAACCCATTCACTAAATGTTGGTTGTAGAAGAGGTCTGTAGTGAAACTGTGCTGTATCTCCTCATGTCTTGTACCAATCTGGGCTACTTTTATCCTAATATTGCGGTTCCTTGTGTCCTGATGCTCACTGATACGACAGGGCACTTTATAGGATTTGTAAATTCTCCTAAACAGTGAATTGTTCTCATATACTTTCAGAATTAGTTTAGTCTATTTTTAAGATAAAGACCATCTAGACAAGGTGGGGTTTTTTCTGCTTTGTATACAAAAGTATACACATGGCACAATCTGATCAAGACTAGCTTCATAAAAATTAAACATTTTCAGCTGCAATTCAGCTGACTAAATGTATAGTTCTAAAAGTATAATTTTAAAAGGTGCCAAGCCAATTTTCAAGGGCACTTGCTCTTTCATTACTGCACATCTGTAGTTTGGAAGGCTGAGACTGCCTAACTATCAACATTTATAGGAGCTGTTCCTCAGCTCGCTAACTGGAATATTCCCTCAAAAACTTTAAAAGAGCCATTCTTCTGTTTAAACTTTATAAGAGAATGAAAAAACAAAAGAACTTAATCCTTTAATTTACGTTGCAAATGACTTATGGGCGGACAGTGTTCCAGTTTACTCTGAAGCATGGAGAAGTAGTCTATAAATTCTTATGCTTGCTTAAAACTTTGTAATTATATTCATCAAATGCATAGGTCAGGACTATAAAACATTGCTGTAACAACATAATTTCATGACATGAAAAAGTTGTGAAGAAATTTCCATTTCAGAGATGACAGAATAGAGGGGTCCAAACTAAAACTGATTAAAGATGCTGCTCCCACAAGCAGAATGACATCTGTGTGAGGCAGGATAAGAAAGAATTTGCTCTGAGTTCTCTGTTCCCAGGAGATAACACAACAGTTAAGGGAAAATGTCATATACGTACTTCCACAGTACGTGACAAAACTAAGAAAAAGGGAGAATAACACAGTGGATGCAATGATTTTAGATGCAGACTGCATGAGGTGAAGTGGTCCCTCAAATTTCCTGAAGAGATTACCACATCACTTTTGTAAAGGCCAGCTCACTCAGTCTTACTACACCCCAATGACTGTACATCATATACTTTGCCCAGTATAGGACATCCTCTAACCTTAATCACCCTGACTGATTGCAAGTTTAAAAACAGCTCTTGTTAGTTTCTTGTGACTTGCACTGGTGTAACACCAAATTTCGGCTCTTCCTGTCTAGAAGACTGGACATTCTTCTCTTTGGAGTTGTCTACTCGATCAGATCACACAAAAGAAAGAAGCAGCTAAATATTCACCAATTTCAAAATGTCATTAGATTTTTTTCTGGTTTACTTACAAGCAATGATCGACTCTATCATGCAGTCGTAATCCTAATCAGATAACAAGCAGACTGTGCAGCTGCCAAAAAGTAAATGGAACATTTCTGCAGCTCTGTCAACATGGTTACTTTAGATGGGCCCCAGATCACCCTGCCTATATTCTGTGCTGATCAAGAGATGCGTGAGTGCAGTAAATGTCACACCACGCCAGATCTAACACGGCTGCTATGGAGCACTCTTAAATAGCCTGAGCTGACCACACACACTCTGAGTTGGCTCAGGACATTTGCAAGGTGAGATTGTATTAACACTTAGCACTGGCATAGGAAGACTGTTTACTCACAGCACAACACGTAGGCATATCTTGAAGATAAATCGGGGTCCAACAGCAGTAGAGAAGAGAACCTGCACAGGAAAATCAGTGAGAAAAGCAATAAAAAATTAAATTAATCTTAAGGCATCTGGACAGGGCATAGAAATACAACATTATACAGTACTTCCCTTTTCAAGTCTAGGGATGTATGCATGCTTCCGGAACTCAGATAACCAGTTTATGTTTTCTGATGTCTCTCAACACACAATTCACCTAATTAAAAAGGGATTCCTACACTATAGAAATCTACATCTGAGCTTGACATCTAGATACCCTTTATAGTTAATGGAAAGAAACAGGAGATCTGAGGGGGCAATTCATCTCATTTTAAAGTAGATATCTAAAAATATCTCAAATTAGTTGTACCTTGAAAGTGCCTATTTCTCTCCATTAAAGATTAAAAAAAAATGCCAAACCTCCAGCTCAGAGTATATTACAGTTCTTCAGTCATCTAAAGACAAGAAAGAAAAATCCCACTTTCTACCCATGTTCCCTTAAATGGGGATAACTGTATTTCTTAATTCATAAGGAGAATTTTAAGGCATTAGAAGCTGTGAATAGTCCAAAGACCATTTTCTATAGGTAGCTATAACAGAATTTTATTTTTGTAATAGTAATTGTAAGATGTTTTTTATCTCTCTAGGTAGGTATTGTGAGATTTTATATATATGTGTGAGACATTTTGTTCTTAATAATGTTCTTCATCCATGTTTTATACATATCAGTCAGCATTACCTGTGTTATCCAGCTGGTTCCTAAAAAACAAACTAAGGCCAAGTGCTAATTTTCTGATGTAATTGCCCAGGTAAATTGCCCAGTTCTGTAAAACATTCACCAGCTGGTCCTGCTAATTGACTTAAAAGCTGGATTTGGATCTCCTTGTACACTTCCATGTATTCTCATTCCCGGTATCCTTCCCCTCTCAGCTTGAGCTCTCCCATTCTCAGTACTCCAGATTCCTTGCTCCCATAATTGAAAGAGTTGCGGTAGTCAACAACTTGTGTCTGAAACCCAAAGGAATTACCTTTAGCAACGTCTTTCTAGATCTTATTTAAAACTGAACAAGAGTAAAACTGGGCTTTTCTCTCCCCAGCTGACTGCTGGTTCTTGACTTTATTAATGGTGCGTCAAAGAGTAGTAACCTGTTAATTTATATCATGCTGTCACATTAAGGTACCTTGCAGCACTCATTGCTAATCTGTGCTGTTTGGACTGATGAGAAAAACACTGATTTAAAATTTATGTTATTGCTGTAATCAGAATAGTAACTGTTGTACCAGAAGCTCCAATTAAGAAGTGGGCATTCCTCAGAGAGTCATAGATGGTTGATCTCTAGCAAACTAACCCTGATCTCTGCTGCAGAAAGGCATCCACAAAATTTTACCTCTGAAATGTAAGCTGTCAGTTTCTGAGCTCATCTAAGTTAAAAGTAGTGGCTAGTTCTTAAAACCAGAGAGAGCTGTACTAGAAGACCATTACACTGTTCCAAACTGGTGACACTTCCCATGGCATTATGGCTTGAAAATGCCCCACAGGTGATACGTATGGAGTTTAAAAGCATCAAGAAAATCTTCATGACCCAAGAAAGGCAAATGCTGATGATAAAGCTAACTATATCTCTTCGCATTTTGCCTTGCTGGTAGGCTATCCTTACAGGCACACTTAAATTACAGGTAATTCAACGCAGTCTTTGGTGCGGATTTTGCTTATGGGTTACTACCATTTCCTAGAAATTGAAGCATTGCACTTGTTATCTGTATATGCATATTTATATATTAAAATATATTTATATAAAAATATTTATGTATAATTGTATATTTATATACAAATATATTTACATATTTGCAAATATATATATTTATATAGGTATATATTAATAGATATACTTATATATATTTTTATATATACATTTATATGTATATATATTTATATAGGTACATATTTATGTATGTGTATATATACACACATATGTATTTATATGGGTATATGTTTCTATATGTGTACATTTATATGTGTATATGCTTATATAGGTACATGTTTATAGATGTATGTAGATGTTTGTGTATATATTCCTGCATTTATATAAGTATATCTAAGTTTATATATGAGTATATTTATATATACTCATATATAATATATACCATAATACATATTTATATACCATTTACGAGGGGAGACCTTATTAGTCTCTACAACTACCTGAAATGAGGTTGTGGAAAGGAGGGTGCTGGCCTCTTCTCTCAAGTGACAGGGGACAGGACGAGAGGCAATGGCCTCAAGCTCCGCCAGGGGAGATTTAGGCTGGACATTAGGAAAAAATTTTTCACGGAAAGGGTCATTGGGCACTGGCAGAGGCTGCCCAGGGAGGTGGTTGATTCACCTTCCCTGGAGGCGTTTAAGGGACGGGTGGACGAGGTGCTAAGGGGCATGGTTTAGTGTTTGATAGGAATGGTTGGACTCGATGATCCGGTGGGTCTACGGTGATTCTATGATTCTATAATTCTATGATTCTATATCAGCTGAAGCGTTCCAAGACTAAGGTATTTATTTATATCAACCCAAGCGCTACCCTCAGCATCCTTACAAACATCACCCGCGGTGAACAGCAGGGGAAAAACACAGGCGTTTATGAAGCGGGTGACAAATAGCTCGAGCAAAATAAGAACCGTTTGACCCATTGCCAAAGAAAACAGAACAGGTTTGTGAGCTTTCCAGTTGGAAATAATGTTTATGCTGCGGAGATGTGTAAATCAACCGGCGCCGGGGCGCTCCCCACTGGCGCGGCGGCCCCCGAGGGCGATGGCGGCCCCCGAGGGCGATGGCGGCCCCCGAGGGCGATGGCGGCCCCCGAGGGCGATGGCGGCCCCCGAGGGCGATGGCGGCCCCCGAGGGCGATGGCGGCCGCTGCCTCGCGCCGCGGGGCGGGCGGTTGGGCGGCCCCGGGGCGGCGCGCCGGGAGCGTCCCCGCAAGGCCTCACCTGGAGCTGCCTCAGGGAACCTCGCCTGGAGGCTCCCCTAAAAACCTCACCTGAAGCTCCCTCCAGGGAATCTCACCTGGAGCTGCCTCAGGAAACCTCAACTAGAGCTCCCCCTGAAAACCTCACCTGAAGCTCCCTCCAGGAAACTTCACCTGGAGCTCCCCCCGCAAACGTCACCTGGAGCTCCCTCCAGGAACCCTCACCTGGAGCTGCCTCAGGAAACATCGCCTGAAGCTCCTCAGGAAACCTCACCTGGAGGTTCCCCCCGGAAACCTCACTTGGAAGCTTCCCCTGAAAACCCCACCTGGAAGCTTCCCCTGAGGACCTCACCTGGAGCTGCCTCAGGAAACTTAACCTGGAGCTGCCTCCAGGAAACCTCACCTGGAGCTTCCCCTGAAAACCTCACCTGAAACCTCACCCCCAGGAAATCTCACCTGGAGACTGCCCCCACCCCCCCCAAAAAAGCAACCTCACCCGGAGCTCTCTCAGGAAACCTCGTCTGGAGGTTCTCCTGACAGGTGAATTTTATTTCTGGACCAGACGCATCTTTTTTTTGTTCTTCTTTCCACTCATCAAAGCTTTTCCTTCTTCTCTGGACATTTGGCAAGAAAAGAAAGTTGTTTTAGGATCCTGTTTGACAACCCACTGTCTCCAGGCAGTTGCTGCAAGCCAGTAAGTAACCATGTCCGAAGAAGTATAAAAAAAATAAAAATAAAAATAGGCAACCTAAAACCCTATAAGAAAACATCACTTCCACCTGTGTTCCCTCAGGTGTGATGAGGTCCTTGTCTCAGGACATGTTGTGTTCAAGTGTAGGGCAATGAGGTCCTTGACTCAGGACACAGTTAATCATAGAACCATAGAATGGTTTAGGCTGGTAGGGACCTTAAAGCCCATCCAGTACCAACCCCCTGCTAACGCCTCCCACCAGACAAGGCTGCTCAAGTTCTTGAACCCTTCCAGGGAGGGGGCATCCACAACTTCCCTGGGCAACCTATGGTAAATGCCTCACCACCCTCCTTGTGAAGAATTTCTTCCTAATGTTTAATTTAAATTTTCCCTTCTGCAATTTAAAGTCATTCACCCTCATTCTATCACTCCATGCCCTTGTAAAAAGTCCCTCCCCAACTTTCTTGTAGCCCCCTTCAGGTACTGGAAGGTCGCTATAAGGTCTCCCCAGAGTCTTCTCCAGGCTGAACAACCCCAACTCTCTCAGCCTGTCCTCATAGCAGAGGTGCTTCAGCTCTCTGATCATCTTTGTGGTCCTTCTCTGGACCCATTCCAACAGTTCCATGTCCTGATGTTGGGGATTCCAGAACTGGACACAGTACTCCAGGTGGGTCTCATGGGAGTGGGGTAAAGAAGGAGAATCACCTTCCTCAAGACTAGTTCAAGTGTAGGGTGTTCCTCAAAGGGCAGCCGCTGTTGATGGTCAAGTGCTGCTCTCCTAGTGAGTGGGAAGCTGCAGTTATTCATGTCTTAGAAGATGGAATAATATGCTGTTGGCTGTGGACTTCGTAATGTAGGTTAAAGGTATATTGACCCACTATATGGAATGTTTGGAACTGTTCCAACTAAGAGGACAAATTGCTAAGGATGTCAAATATTCTTGTTACTACTGTGCTTACTTGAGAGAATTTGCAAGCCTCTACTTCCCTGAGTATAATGGGATTTAGTTAAAGAGCTCCCCCATTCACAGAATCACTAGGTTGGAAAAGAACCCCAGGATCATTGAATCCAACCATTCCTATCAACCACTAAACCATGCCCCTCTGCACCTCATCAACACATCTTTTAAACACCTCCAGGGAAGGTGACTCAACCACCTCCCTGGGCAGCGTCTGCCAGTGCCAAATGACCCTTTCCATGAAAATTCTGTTCTGATGTCCATCCTTAACCTCCCCTGCTGGAGCTTGAGGCCATTCCCTCTTGTCCTGTCCCCTGTCACTTGGGAGAAGAGGCCAGCACCCTCCTCTCCACAACCTCCTTTGAGGTAGTTGTTGAAAGCAATAAGGTCTCCCTTCAGCCTCCTCTCTCCAAGCTAAACAACCTCAGTTCCCTCAGCTACTCCTCGTAAGACTTGTTCTCCAGCCCCTTCACCAGCTTTTTTGCTCTTCTCTGGACTCGCTCCAGAGCCTCAACATCCTTCTTGTGGTGAGGGGCCCAGAACTGAACACAGGATTCGAGGAGCGGTCTCACCAGTGCCGAGTACAGAGGGAGAATCATCTCCCTGGACCTGCTGGTCATACCGTTTCTGATACAAGCCAAGATGCCATTGGCCTTCTTGGCCACCTGGGCACACTGCTGGCTCATGTTCAGTCAGCTGAACCCCCAGGTCCCTCTCCTCCAGGCAGCTCTCCAGCCAGACTTCTCCTAGTCTGTAGCTGCACAGGGTTGTTGTGACCCAAGTGCAGGACCCGGCATTTGGCCTTGTTAAACCTCATGCCATTGGTCTCAGCCCAGCAGTCCAGCCTGTTCAGATCCTTTTGCAGAGCCTCCCTACCCTCCAGCAGCTCGACACTTTGTGTCACCCACAAACTTGCTTAGGGTGCATTCAGTCCCCTCATCCACGTTGTTGATAAAGACATTGAACAGGGCTGGACCCAGCACTGAGCCCTGAGGACACCACTTGTAACAGGCCCCCAGCTGGAGTTAACTCCATTTCCCACCACTCTCTGGGCCCGGCCATCCAACCACTTTTCCACCCAGGAGAGTGTTCATTGCATCAGAAACTGTTTCTACCTGCATTCTGACACATACGCCAGTCACATGCTTGTACTCTTCAGTCTCTCAAGCTTTTTTTCCCCATGTTTCTATTTGTCGTTTATGTTATTTTCATCTGAGCTATCTCCCCACTTTGCCTTTCTGAACTGTATCTATAAGAAAGCTTTTCATTCAGAGCATTAATTTCCCTAGAGCTCATGCATTTGCCTTTTGTTTGGGTGAAAACAAAAAATACCTTAACATTCTCTCACTAATATCTTTAATGAAGGTTTACAATTAAAAGTTCTAGCAAAGTTTAATCCAGCATAGCACAATATGATTATTGCCTTGTAACATCCCTGTGAGAAAGAGAATATTAGTTGAATAGTTCCTCATTATTTCTCTGGGAATTGTTCAATATTTCAGACTGCTACCCACTTTTATTTGGACACATTGTCTCATTGTTCTCCATATATTATTACGGGAAAGTAGATACTTCAGGGATTTGCCAGTCATCTAATTGTTGAGTGTCAGATTTCTTCAGAGCTAACAGTGGTTGAATGCCAGCAGTATCCACCTGCTTATGTTCTAGCAACTGTCAGAACATTAACCAGGTCTTCTCTGTAGGTGCCTTTTTACAGAGAAACTGAATATGGAAAATGTATTCTGCAGCCCAATTGAGGAAATGAATGACATTTCTCTCTTTTGTGTCAGAAGTATTTCTTTCAATGTTATTCCTTGGTTTTCTTCACCATATTATTCATGTTTTAAAATCTTCTCCAAATGAAATGATTGCCATCTGGTTTGTCATAGTTTTGTATCGGTGTCACATAAAACACTTCCAATTCCAAACACACATTTCAAGGGTATAGATAAATTACCAGGGATGTCAACATTGCACCTTGATCTAGACCCAAGAAAAACTTAGGGTTTAATTACTTTTGAGCTGCAGCACCTGAATCAGCATCCAGAAGTATTATTGAATCAAAACGCATGAGCTGAGGTACCTTATCCAATGCTGTAGATATATTCCTAGGTTCTGAGACAGTCCTGTATCAAAAATGCCACAGCTGAAGAATATCAAGTGCTGAATCAAAGTTAACTCATTCTGCTCATTCAAATACACACAAATGGAGTTCTTTCAACAGTCTTTATATATAAATCAGGTATTATTGTCTGTATCATTTTAATATTAATTCAAATAAGGCATAATTTGTCTTTCTGCAGTCACTGTAAGTCCAGAATAATCACAATACTGTTCTATATTTACTGAAAAAGAGATGGCCATGTTGTCCTGTCCAATCCAGAACTAGTTTGTATTGTCAAGTGAACATGAAGTCATGGATTTAGATCCTGATATCGGTATAGTCTGGGAGACTCCTGCATCTACCCATAAAATATATTAAGTAATCAGAAATATCTGAAAATCTCATACCTTTCTCTTGGAAAATAAAGCTCGCATTTATCCTACTTGAAGCAATAAATTAGGCTAGGGAAGGAATCTTGTCTGTTTTCCCCAGGCCTACTGCATAGCCAGTAGAACAAAACAGGCAGAAGGCAAATCACACCTCAGGAGGACTGAATCATCCTCAGAAAATATTCTATCTCCCTGAACTGTAGAGAAGTTACAAGATATATACATAACTTTAGCCCCTTAATTTAAACACTTTCAGCTAAATGAGATGATTTCAGGCCCTAAAGTCTGATTAAAGTCTGACTTTTTTGAGTTCTCATATGCTTTTGCATAGCTGCCTACTCTAGAAAATAATCCTTTAAAATTGAAGAGTCTCCTTGTATTATTTTTTAAGAAATACCAATAAATTACCTTCCATAATTATTTAGCCTTTTTAGTTTCAGTACATAGAGAGAAACAGATAATTGGGAAACTAAAAACATACCAAAAATTCACTTGCAGGCAGGATTTATGTTAATTACATTGTAATATCATGTTGAAGCTTACATGAAAATTTCTTCTAGCATTTATATACTTACAGTACCTCTGCAAGCCACACTGATTTAATTCCATTTTAAGACATATATACAATTTTGTACATCCTTGTGTAGTTAACTCACCAATTAAACTGATGTTCTATTTATGGAATAATACGGCACATTCTCTAGCAATATGTGGTCATGTAAAAAAAAGACCCTATCACACAGACACAGGAGGAGATAGAGTAAGGTTGCTATGGGAACCTTAGCTCTAAATGGTCTGGCTTTTGTTGGCTTAAAATCTCAAACATTGTGTTGCATTAATTATGTTTTTGTTGAGGTTCTTTGCACTGAGTATTAAATCTGTTGGACTGCTGTTTCAGTCTTATATGTATGTATGCGTTATTTTTAAAAACAATATGATGTGTGTTAGGTAATACAAGAAGAGGAGAATGTGTTTTATTACCAAACTGAATTTTGGCAATGAAGAAAATACACTCAAGAAATAGGGACATGATTTTCCTTTTTACTCATCTAGCTAACTTTCAGTTATCACTGTTCTCAGTTATTGAACATGGATCATGGATCCTAACAAACTCACATAGCAGAAGCAGCAGCAGGAGGGAGCCACAACAAAAGCCAGGAATGGGGTGGCAATTGTGGGAGAAAAGGGTTGGAGAAATCTCTGTTGGAAGTATGGGAGGGATTTTGGTACTGAGAGAGCAGGTGGAAAGAAGCTGAAAACTGAAACTGAATGAAAGAGCTGGAGAGAAAGATTTTAGGGAAGAATGAGAGAAGGGAAGAACTTGAGCAATGACATACAAGAAGTTGAAGGATTGCATTTAGTGCAGGAGCTACAGGGAGAAGTGAGACAGAGGTGGGTAAGGAGGCTCGGAAAACATGGTTGGGTCTGTCCAAGGAGGAGGAGAAGATGGTAGCTTATGGGTTGCTATTAAATTAACTAGTGAGAACAGCAACAGCACTCAAAATACCCACACATTACAAAAATATTGTTAATCAGTTCCCACAAAATAGAAACCAGAAAAACATTGTAACAGTTTTATATATATATAGCATATATGTATTGTTCTAAAGCCTCTTCCAATCTTTCCCTGTATGAAAGCAACAAAGTTTCCTGCAATAAGAAAGGAAACATTCTACAACATTGAATTTCTTCCCAGTATATTTCAAGTGCCTTTTGACTATTTTCCTCTTGGAAAACTACTATGGCTAATGAAGAAGACGTAATTTTCATTTCTTTAAATTATATTACCTATTCTTAAGAAGATCATATTTTACTTTCTGGATTTTATATAGAATGATTACAATCTTTATTCATCCTCATGGGTGGTACAGAGTCTGGAATTTTTATGATGAAAACCGATACAGCACTTTAAAACTTCTCTGCGTTGAAAAACAATACATTTGGCTTTTATGCTTCAAGGCAGCAAACAGGACAGACATTAATAACAGGTCAGCTCCACTTTAAAAGTCCTCATATGGCAATCGTAATTTAAGCAGTCTGCTAAAATTTCACACTGTTTTAGCAACCATAAATCCTCATTCAAAGTACATCTTCAGACTGATGGAAATCTGATTAGTTTTCATATCTTTATTTTGTTTAAAAATAAAACAGTGCTTGTGATCTAGGTACCTTTTATAGAGCTTTACAGAATTTGATAGATTAAAATAAGCAAATATAATAACAAGTTACAGGATTTTCTCAAAAAGAAATAGAGATGAATGTCTTCATAGCATTAAAAGGAACATTATCTTTCTTCTGAGCACCAAATAGTCTGAGTACTATGCTTACATATGTGCACGTTATACTTACAAACTGCTGTGGACCTCATGCATCCAGAAAAGACAAATAGCCACCAAAGTGACTCACAAGAATTTTTAGCATAAAAAGGAGTGAAACACCAAAACAAGTCTGATCGATTCCTGTAAAAATCTGCAGGCCAGTCACGTACTGGGTTTGCTTACAATAGTTAACATCTCCTTAGCTTTTGACAAAATCAACAGTCCTGTATGACTTCTTAAAGCTGAACCAGGCTGAAAAAATGCCCTCTCAGTGTTTCACAGCAGTCTGAGAGGCACTTGGTTCTACGCAGGGTTCTGCTATTATTTTCACTGCTAGACCACAAGTGTTGCAAGCACCTAACAGGTGGTTATATTGCGGACAGGATTAAAGCTTATATATTAACAGCAAGAAGATGTGCAGTGAAATGGGTAGAAAATCATACACTTTAGAAGAAAGAAATAGAATGAACTAATCCAAAATGAGATACAGCTGGCTAGGGAGCAACAGCACAGAAAATACTTGGGATTTATATTGGATTACAAATTGACCATGATCAAACTGTGCTTTTCTTGAAAAATATTTTAGGATATGTTAAAGGGAATTGCAGTATGTCAGAAGCTGATGTGAGTCATTCTGCTTTATTCAGCTTTGGAGAGACCTACATAAGTACTGCATTCTGTTTTCAATGCCCCACTTTAAAATACAGACAAGTTAGAGACTCAAGAGAGATTAAAAATAATAAAAGGAAGACTGCAGGAACTCTAGAAAAGACTGAGAAATACAACAGCAATCTCCCAGCATAGAAAAGTTACTCAAAAGAGCATAGTGAACTCTGAAGTAGAAGAAGAAACTTATTTATAGAGAAGATTATTTAGGTTAATATGGAAAAAAATACCCCATCTTTCTAATACACGATCTGTGAAGACTCAAGATCGATCGTAAACTGAGATTTTTAAGGGAATAGGCAGTGACATTTTAAGTCTTTACAACTTAACACTATGTGGAAGAACAGATGAAATGATCCCTTTATATTTTTCAAATTCTGTATTGTGTGGATTCTGTTCTTTGCAGTACAGCTATTCCTACATATGCTTTTACTGGTTCCACTTCACAGATGAGACTGAGTACGCTACTGTACTTAACCACTAAAGCACACAGACAGAAGCACATCCATCATCACAGTCCAGAGCTCTAATCTGCTTTGCACATTAAGACGTAGGCTTCAGAAGTTCTTCTGATTAGAAGGGAAATCTGTAAGAAACAAACTCAGGGCCTTAGCCAGTAGAATGAGCAGTAGGGCTCTGAGTCATGCACAATGACTATAGGTAGGACATAGTGATTTTTTTGCCTCTGCTTTCATAATGATTATGATATAACCCCTTATAAACAAACCTGACATTTTGCTTTGCTTTTGAATGTGTTTTTGCTTGTATGTGTATGGGTTAATATTTGCTGTTTTATACCCATTAGCGCAGTTTATTTTTATAAACATGATTCAGATATATACAAAACTTTCCTACATAAAACACATAATAACTTTTGCTAAATTATTGTCTTAATTGCTCTGAAATCTAATGATTCTTAAAGCTTTAGACAAATAGACATCTAATGAAACAGGCAGGGGAAAGGTGATCCTCTTCTAAGATGTGTGACCCTGCTCCTGCTGAAATAATTAGACATTTTCTGTATTTGTTTAAATTAGACATCTCTACTAACATAAAGATCTTAAGGCTAATGATTATTGGCAAAGTACTTCCAAGGAATTCAGATATGAAACAGAATTTCCTTTTGTGATGAATGCGAGACCACTATATAGACAGACCATAAGCAGTTTTTGTTTTGTTGGCTGGCGATTAAGAATGCCTATTTCTTTCCATGTGTGACTGTGAGAGTGACTTCTGTAGGACTTTCTACAAAAAAACCCCATTTATATATCTATTAAATGTGTTTAAAAATAGTTTAGAAATTGACTTAGGCATATTCCACATTGATTTGAAAAGCAAGAGATTAGAGGCAGGGTCAGACCCTATGCGTATGTGCACATTATGTTTTGTACACGGGATGTTTTTGGATGCCTGACAGGCCTTAGGTAACAGTCTAAGTATTGCTGTGCTTTTACTTTATTTTAATTGTGGTAAAAAATTACTATTATTTTATTTCCCTGATTACATAGTGCTTGATTTTAATATTTCGTGCTGTTAGATGCATTCATTATATTTTATTGTTATTAGATGAAAGACTATTGTGATTATATTGACAAATGCAACATTTTACATTTTTCCTTCTTTAAATCAATTAGAATTCTGCTCTCATTAGTGAAGTAATGGAAGAAATACACTGAAAGACAAAAAAGAAATTTACACTATTGCCTATTCATAAAGCTTGGTTTGAAATCAATAAATGTATTCCATCAGTCTGTATGTAAAAACATATTTCCATTAGAGTATCACCATAAAAATGTTACAGAAAACAGAGTGGCTTCAGAAAACTTACAGCAAATATGATAAAGTGTGTCAAAATATAGTAAAATATCTCTTATAGATATTATGCACTAGGAAGAAAATTCTAAGTATATCAGATCTGATGCAGTCTCTTGGGTTTTTTATGTGCTCCCCTTCTAACACTTACACAACTACGATGAAGTTTTGCTTTTCTTTACTTAAACATCACTCTTTGTCTCACTATGTCATAAAATAATTACCCAATGTATGTTATCAAAGAATAATTAAAAATGTAGAATACCCCGTTTTTTTTAGACAGCACGTTTTGCATTTGATTCATAATTTTAATATGATTCCATGCATATTTGCATCATTCCCTTTTATAAAATTTTACTTTTTCTCATGATCATAATTTTATTACTTTTATTTAGGAGAGATCACTGAGGTAGTGGTTCCGGGATGTGTACTAAACCCTGTTATTTTTTTCTTCTAGAAAAACTGGCCTTCCATGTGTAGTCCAGACCCTGCTAAAAGAAATGTTTGTCTCCAAAAGTAATATCTAATGCTGTGTCATGGCTAACAGTGCTGACGCATCTCTCAATCATTCTTTTATCTCTGTAAATCTCACTTTGCTTAATGAGTCATAATGTTTTTAACCCAAAACAGTTGCTTGATCTTATTGACAAAAAGAGAACTTGCATATTTAAAGCAAAACTGCTTGTCCTTGCATGGTTATAATGCAGTAATTACCAAAACAGTGCAGAAGATACTTAAGCAACAGCCACAGCAATGAAGAATGGGAATTTTATTTTCAAAATGTTTATGAAACTAGCAGGAAACCTAATAGGTATTTGTTTATTATGGTTACTCTCCAACAACAGAATACTCTGTTTTGAGATAGGCTCATCAGATTTAAAAAACAGGTCACCTTCAAGGCTGGAATTAAGAAAACATTTTAGACAAAATCAAGATGATCTTACGTAGTCTGTAGTTATTTACTACCTAATCGATAAACTATCTTTGAAACAAAAAAATTAATATAAACCTTCTCCACATCCTGATGTGTCATTATAAATCCTAGCACATAGATGGATGGTACTCTTCCATTTGGGAATGTCCCTGAAGAGTTAACCTCAGTATTTGAGCTATCCTGGAATAATATTAGGTTTAAAACTCCTAAAATTAAAACACTATCTTCAATAGCAAGAACAAGACATAGCAAGCACAAGAAAAAAAATCTGATTTTGCTTCAAAAATGCCCAGATAAAAAACAGGCATCAGGTCATGAGGAGAGAAACAAAACTGGTTTTATTTTTACATAGGACACAGATTGTGCATCATTAATACACTCAATGATCAGTTTGAAGGACAACAGTGGAAAACTGAAAAAAATAATTCAGCCCATAACCATTATTTTCTGAAAGGTGGGACTGTTAAAAAGCATTGAATTATAGTCTGTAGAACAGGTTCATGGGCTGTAAAGAACACAAAGTTATTCAAGCTGCCTATAAATTCTCTTTAACTTTTATATGCAATTTCTGCAGCAGTAAAGAAAATTAAGCAATGTACGCTACCACAACTACAGAAACTGCGAAACTGCACGCCCTATTCCATTTTATTCCTTACGTAAGGAAACGTTTCTGTGGAGTAGCCACCCCCATTTTGTTGATTAACCTTACAAAACACAGAAGAAACAAGAAGTAACTGAAAAGAATCAGAAATACAAAGAAAAAAGATGTATTTTTTCCATCATTTCAGCACTGAATCATCTAAGCCACTTTAATTAATAAAAAGGTTTTCATTGTGGGAAGAGAAGGAAGAATTAGATTTCTAAGGTGAAAAAAAAAATTCTTCATCACTGCTTAATGAAGTAATCAGCTTTACACTCTAGGCAGTGCTGTGCCAACAGAACATTGTAAGTGGAAGCATTGTAAGGTCAGGATCTTAGACCGTGTCCTGTGATTGTCAACTACCAACAGTGGAACTAGCCAACTTCTTGGGAAGTAAGGCAGGGAAGTAATGATCTGATGCCTTTCATTCCTGGGCTCTTACTCTGTGAAAACAATTAACAGTCTTCCTGATAAAAGAAAGAAAACTCAGTAAATTCTATATGATTCCCTGCAACAGGAAGAGAAATGCTGATCTTCTCTTTCTCATTGATCACTCAGTTACTTCTTATACATGGAGAAAATCCTCTGGTTCTAAGCAAAGTGAAAAGGATGCAGAAAACATTTTGTAAGACTTCAGTGTCATCAGCATTGCATTTCCTCGCAAATACTTCTTATATGAAAAAAACACCAAACAACAACAAACAAAACACCCCAAGGCTGGGAATAGGCTACTAATAAAAGCCTAATGAAAAACAAATGAACAAAAGATTTGACTACATACTAATCTCGTGTCCTTCAAGAGCTTTAAAATAAAGGAAGAAAGAACACTGTGCTAGACATAATTTGGGGGCAGCTCTTCTCCATAAAAAAAGTAGATGTTGAATCTAAAAGTCTAAAATCAACCTGGCACCTAGATGAATATTGATAACTTATTGCCTTGTTACTTCTACTTCAATAGATATTTTAATGTAATGTGCTTCAGTTCACTAAGATTATGAAGCTGTATTTGATGCCTTGACTTGATCAACAAAAGCACACTAAAGTGTACTAAACATTTATTCAAATAACCCATAATCCTTAGTTTTTTTTAAACAATTGTTTACAATTAGGTAGACCTGAACTACTCTTGTCTCAACTGTCAATAGCAGCTTGTTTTTATGAATTAATGCTGTAACCTCAACAGTATATCCTCTGTCTAGACAATACCCCTCTGAGATACAACAGGATATATATTATTTTTAATATTAGATTCTAAATTTCCTTTTCTTCTGGTTGCATTTGGATGTTTTTAATATTAGGTTTGTATTAAACATATGCTCTTCAGGTTTCTGTACAACTAGTTTGCACTGGCACTTTCCTAATTGTTTCCTGTCAATTTTAATACTAATGAAATGAATATTTTGTAATCCCTCTTCCAGAAACAGGTTTTATTTTCCAAGAGGATTTTGAAGAGCAAGATATGTAGACTTGACAGACTGTTTCAGCTTTTGGAATTCTTTCTAATAGCTCATCAGCTCTAGCGGTGTGAGGTAGCTTTCAGTGAGCAGCCTGATGTTTCTTCTGCCTTCTTCCAGGCCAGCTTTGTGGCTTTCTCTACTCCCTTTTAAAGTCCTGTTTTAGGAGTATGGTTGATGTCATTACAGAAAATTTGGGAAAGGAAGTAAATTTAGAAGACTTAAAGGAAAACAAAGACTCTTCCTCTCTCTAGTTTTTAATTTTCATACGCACTAGGTACTTGAACTCACCTACTTTAGGTCTTGCACCTACAATCTGTTAAGTTCAAGCATTTATGGAAGCTCACTTTTCAGGGATTAGTCATTTTAGTAACAAGGTGCTTTAAATTAGACATAAGAATTCTTTGACTCTACAGTAAAAGTTGAGTCAGATCTCCAGAAGAAGGAACCTGTGAAAGAGGAGTATGATGTTTTTCCTGACTCTGGATTGTCAGGATTTTCCCTTCCATTTTTTTGAAGGATGTATGGGTTTGGTGCTTGGATACCTGGACTTCACAAGAAAGCTTTTTAAAATCTTCACATTGCCCTTTATGTGTTTGCTTGCATGGAGTGATAGGACGAGGGGAAACGGCTTTAAATTACGGGGGGGGGGTGGGTGTGTGTGTGAAGATTTAGATCAGACATGAGGAAGAAGTTCTTGCCGATGAGGGCGGTGAGGCCCAGGCACAGGTTGCGCAGGGGAGGTGTGGCTGCCCCATCCCTGAGGTGTTCAAGGCCTTGAGCAGCCTGGGCTGCTGGGAGGTGTCCCAGCCCATGGCAGGGAGAATCATAGAATCATAGAATAACCAGGTTGGAAGAGACCCACCGGATCATCGAGTCCAACCATTCCTATCAAACACTAAGCCATGCCCCTCAGCACCTCGTCCACCCGTGCCTTAAACACCTCCAGGGAAGGTGACTCAACCACCTCCCTGGGCAGCCTCTGTCAGTGCCCAATGACCCTTTCTGTGAAGAATTTTTTCCTAATGTCCAGCCTAAACCTCCCCTGGTGGAGCTTGAGGCCATTCCCTCTTGTCCTGTCCCCCGTCACTTGGGAGAAGAGGCCAGCACCCTCCTCTCTACAACGTCCTTTCAGGTAGTTGTAGAGAGCAATGAGGTTTCCCCTCAGCCTCCTCTTCTCCAGGCTAAACAACCCCAGCTCTCCCAGCCGCTCCTCATAAGGCCTGTTCTCCAGCCCCCTCACCAGCTTTGTTGCTCTTCTCTGGACTCGCTCCAGAGCCTCAACATCCTTCTTGTGGTGAGGGGCCCAGAACTGAACACAGGATTCGAGGAGCGGTCTCACCAGTGCCGAGTACAGAGGGAGAATAACCTCCCTGGACCTGCTGGTCACGCCGTTTCTGAGACAAGATCACACCGTTTCTGATACAAACTGAGGTCCCTTCCAACCCAAACCATTCTGTGGTTCAGTGAAGATATCAAACCTTGCATGCTAAAAAGGATTCTTTAATTTTAAAAGCCAAACACACCCGAGACCATGACTTGCAGTTTCTGTACTGCTGGTTCTGCAGAACTTTGAGATCTAAACGTGCTCTGGGTAGCGGCTACAGAGCGTTTTCTCCTCGACGAGGCTTTCCGAAACGCTGGCGGCCCCCGGCCCCGTCCCGCACGCTCGGCGGTTCATTCATTGTGCGCAGCTAGACTCCCCCGGGCCGGCGCCGCCGCCATTTTGCCGCGGGGGGGGGGGAGCGGCGCCGTTCATGGAAGAGAGGGGCGCGCGCCGCGCTCCCCGTCCCCCCCCGCCCGGGGCGCCGAGGGAGGGGCGCGCGCGCCGTTGCTGCCTCGCGCGCGGGGGCCGGAAGGCGGCGCGGCCGGGGCCGCCGTAGCGGGCGGGGGCCGGGCCTGCGCGGCGGCGGCGGCGCCGCGGTCACCCAGGCTCCCGCGGGGCAGGGCCGGGCCCGCGCCGCGCCGGGCGATGGAGTGAGAGAGGCGGCGAGCGCCCGGGCAGCGCCAACATGGCCGGCGGCGGCGGCGGCGGCGGCGGCGGCAGGGACAGCCTGTTCCTGGAAGGTGCGTGCGGGGCCCCGGCGGGGGCTGCGGGCCGCGGCCGCCTTGCGCCGCCGGGGGGGAAGCCGGTCCCCGTGGGGTGGGGGAAGGGCGGGGGCTCGGCGCCGAGACCTGCTTGCCGGCAGGGCTTAGCGAGTTCTTTTTCTTTCTTCGTTTTTTTTTTTTTGCTTTCTTTTTCTCGGTGAGTTCCCGGGCTCCGGGAGCGCGGGGCTCTCTCTGTGGGGGCCGCGGGGCTCGGTGCGGCGGAGGGCAAGGTTAACGCCGGCCGCCGGGCTGCGCTCCCTGCCCTCCCGTGGTCCCAGGCCCGGCCGGGCCCGCGCGCCTCCCCCCGGCTGAGGAGACGCTGCCTCAAAGGTCTGGGAGGAGAGGAGTTTGGGGAGGGGGTCGTTCTTACGTTTGTCATGAACTCGGTAGCGTTTTCGTAGCGACCGCAACAGGAAGAAACCTTTAGCCTTTATAAACCCTCGAATGTATTTTTTGCGTGTGGGTTTGGTGTGGGTTTTCTGTCACTGTAAAGCTCTTAATCATAATGTGAGAAGTCTCCTGAAAATTGAATGTTCCTAACTGTTGAGCCTTTACAATTTCACCAATTTTTTAAAAAATAATCTGCTATTGTAGTCTTGCAAAATTGCCGTAAGCGCTTATCCGGGTGGCCCATGCCAGTAGTCTGCTAAATTCTGTTAAATTACCGTGATGATAACAAAGAGAAATATATGTTAATGATATAAATTACTTTTCCTAAGTAGAGTTTTTCAAGTCAGGGGTAAGTTAGCATTGGGGGTTTTGTAGTACTTGCGTTATCCGGAACGTACCTCTTGTAGATTTTCTCTTGCTGCGGGATATTGGGTTTTGGTTTTTATTGCAACGGGTTCTGGAATAGAAGTACCATGTGAACAAAATACTGCTTGTTGTTTTGAATAATTCATCTGAAATTCTGATACTCAGGTACTCTTTCTGCTTGATAATGGCTGTCGTGTTACCTTCGTCCTACCTTTAAAGCATTTGGTGGTGAAATGCAACACTCCATTTTCCCTAATCTTTCCTCACAGAATGTAATGAGGTTTGGGCAGGCAACTAAAAGTGTCAGGGGGATGACTAGTCACTGTCCTTTGTGAGCACCATGGCTGCAGGTGGCTAAGAAAAGACAGGTTTCATGTGCAACACCCACACCTTCTTAACTTCTGAGATCTTTTTCCAGCCCTAGGACCAACATGACACTGGATAGCATCCCCATTCAAAGCTTCGGTATTCGACGGTTGGTGAACCAAGTTATCAGCTGGGTTTGTGTTTCCCCATTGTTTGGGGACGCATTGATTTTAGGACTGGTGATGTGATAGAAATCCTAAGGGTGTGCGAGCGTGTATGTGTGTGTGAAGAAAAACCGATATGGATGGTGGCGATAAAAAAATTTCTGAGGGTGTTGCAAGTCTATATGGGATAGTCGTAATAGAGCAGATCTCGTAAGAGCTCATAAACTTTGTGCTGATTTGAAGCAAAGGAAAATGAAGGCTTTCAGACATTATTTGAGAGATTCTTATCGGGGTTGTTGACTTTATGGGAAAAATTAAAGGCATAGAATATATATGTGGCAGGAAGGGATCTGGCAGTCTGTAATCTGGAAATGTACAGTAGTGCATTAGATTAACCTAAGGGTGTTAGAACCACCATTATTGAACTAGTCGAGCACAAGAGTGCGGGACTTGTGACACGAGTATAACGTGGACAAAAATGGGAATAAAAGTATATAGAGTAGGAAGTATGTCAACTTCTATTGCAAGATGGTGATTGATTCATGAGTTTAGAGTTACGTCTGTAACTAGTCTGAATGTGTATTTCATGGGCTCTGTTGAAGTCTCTTTAAGCAATGACAGAAAATTGTTTACTTGATGGTTTTGGACTTGTTACATTAAAGGCTGGTAGAGAGGAGGGGGAAAAGACTTCTCTATTCCTGCCATTAATGCAAAAACAGATTCTGTGCCAAATGTATGTTGAATCTATCACAAATTGAACTCAGTCTAGTGGAAACTCTGCCGTCTAAATATGTACTTATATATGTATGTGTATATGTGCATAGTAACTTCTGGTGCTGTCATGCTTGTGCTGACTGTCAGTCAGACTTAAGATAAACATACAGTTAAATTAAATTAATTGCTCTTAAGTGTGATAGTTATTCAGAATTTTGGGTTTGATTCCACGTGTTCAGTAAGATACTGTTCTCATTTAGTGTATGAGATGTTACTGTGAAGAAATGTGACTGTCATTCTGCTGTAAAAGTGTTTCCTTTTAATATTTTTATTATGTTATTCTCCAATAAAACCAAAATTACCTTTCTCAAAGAGTGTTAGTTGAGTGATTTATCTGTTACCTTTTTGGTAATGCTGTTCTTGGACACAGTGATTCATGCTAGTACACGGGATTTGTCCAGTTTTGCATATTTAATGTGCTGTCATTTTTTATGCTGTGTTGTGTAGTCTGTTTTATTATGGAAAATGTGAAAAAAAGATCCCTAGAACTATGTTTGCCTCTTTTAAAAGCTTCATTTGTTATCAATCTGGAGTAATGCTAATATTTTATTTGCATCAAATGCGTTGATATACATGACCTGTATGTTTATTTTTCTTGAAATGCCTGTATTGTTAGAATTCAGAAGTGTGGAAAGTACCTTATTTTTGCTATTTAAGCTAGTTTGCAAGTGGAATTAGTAAAACTTTTTCCTCATTTTCTGAGTATACTCCCCAACAGTAGCATTTCAAAGTTATGGGCAGAATACGTAGTGCCTAGTGCCTACTGCCAAAGTAGTCCTGTTGCATGGGAATTCTTTCCTCATTTGGAGGACTAGAAAGTTAGTGATTAGATGTCTCCATCTGCGGGAATTCCTGTTTTTCAATTGATGGTTGCATTTAAGATACAAAGTAATGACGCGCAAATCCCTTTGGATCTAGAATAGGAGGATGTTCCGTATGTAGAAATAGAGAGTGCTGTTGATCACTACCCCTGGAGAAAAATTGTGGGAACTCTTGTTATATTCTGCCTTCTTGGATCTTACTGAATTGCAAGGAAACTGTAAGTTTTCTTTTTCACCCTTAAGTTTAAACTTTTCCTATGTTTGTGCAGTAGATAACAGGCAAACTTTAAAGCATTCCTAACTACATGTATTTTCCAGAAGAAAGGAGAAACGTATTCCTAGCTTTTTGGTTTTCATTGGTTGGTCGGTTGGTTTTTTGTGGTTTTTGGGTTTTTTTTTTTGTTCAGTCTCCGGGTGGTTATTACAGTAGTGATACTGATAACCAATCTTGAAGTTTCTTTTTGAGGACCTCCTTTCTAAGGAATGTTGCTAGTACTACAGAGGTATGTACCATACATACAGAGCTGCTGAGAGATATCGGTGCAGTCATGACAGGAATTTGTTCAATTTTCATTCCATTTTCTTGGCTACAAGTTTTGTAATAATAAGAGAGAAAACTATGTGAACTACCCATTAGCAGCAACTTCACAGTTGTTTGTCAGAAGACTCTAGAGTTCTGTGCTTTGTTTTTCATTCAGTTCACATGTAAATAATTTTCTTCACCAAAGCAAGAGTTGTAGACTTCTTTATTTTCTTAAAGGTTATTGAGGTTCTGCATTTGTATATTAGTGTATAGACATAGAATTGCCATTTGAAGTGGTGGTCAGCCTTTCCTGCTTTTATTTTGCCCTTTCTTTTCTTTTAATCATACTGAGTAATCTCTGACAATGGTAATACAAATTAGGAGGGCAGAGTGGAGTTTATAGATAGAACACTTGAGAATTTTCTACCTGCTATGAGTCTTCTTTCTATGTTTCCCTTACTAGTGAGATTTAATTATTTTTTGTAATGATCTCTAAAGCAGTCTCTGACATTTTGTTAATGTCCCGGTGGAGATAAGTATTAGCCAGAAAATGAAAGGGGTGGATGTTTTGGGTACCATGTCTTTATCATAATCCAAACTCCTGCTTTATGCTGCTGTATTCCTTTCTGGATTGCATCAGTCCCAGCAATGTCTGGACACGTTCCGTTAGTCTTTTGTTTTACCTGAGAGTAGCTTTCTGTCTGAAAGTGGGAAATCTGTGATTCTTCCACAGCTTGCTTACGTCTCTCAGTCCTCTGACACATTCAGAATTTCTTTCCACCGCTGCGTATGTGTCTTCTCAGACCTTTGTTCAGCTGTCCTTTCCAGTGATTTTAAGAATAAGAAACCTTCTAATTGACTTCAATGATGGGTTATTTTCTAGAAAAGAACCCTGCTTGTTGAGAACTATTTCTCAGCAAAATTAAATGGAAACCGTCCTCTTACTCTCTTATTTTTAGTATGTGCCAATCTAACTGGGGTGATAGGTGGCATGAAATGTTAAGAAAGATAGGCTGCTACTTAAAGCATATGGAAAGATACTAAAAATAAACTTTGTTTATCTACTAATGCTATATAAACATATGTTGTAATATGCTTGGTAGCACATTCTGAAATAATACCCTATGCCTGAGTCCTCTTCCACATCATCATATTGTTTTTAATTTCAAGATGTAGGATTCTAGGAGCCTAGGCTTGTCCTTGACTTTCTGAGTTGAAAAGTGTTTGGGTGCAGTTTTCAGGTTTTTGTTATCATGGCATTTATTATTTGGCAGTTTTTCTTAAGCAGCTGCGGCGCTAACAGTTTTGCAAAAGGTGGGAAATAGAGGCTTCAGGTGTAATAGTGACTAACTTGCGTGGGATGCCTTGTCCGTTACTTCCTGGAGCTTGTATTTAGTAGACAAGCACTACTCTTTCCTCGGAAAAGGTACAGAGATTCTTCTGGTTTTTAGTGCCACCTCCCAATAAATTGGGAATATTCCTAAAAAGAGATCCTTAGACTCTTATTTATGTAAATATAAATACAAAAGTAATAATAATAACATCAATATGTGGATGGATATCACAGAATCAGAATCACAGAATCACCAGGTTGGAAGAGACCCACCGGATCATCGAGTCCAACCATTCCTATCAATCACTAAAGCATAAAGCATAAACCAAATGGCTTGAGTGCATAGATGTTTTTATGATGACACTATGTGCGTATTTTGATCTTTTGCTTCTTTTTTTATATACAAGGATAAAACATAATAGATTATTTATTGTAATGATTTCAGCAACAACTTTGGGTTTTATTACTGTTGTTTCTGGAACACTATACATGGATTTCAGCTTGATATCAGACTTGTTTTCTATAGAGTTTTAGCTGTGTCTCTTAATTGAGGTAACTGAGGGATGTCAAGATGTTTTGTATTACAGCGGGTCCAATAATGTGAGACTAATCACTAAACTTGTCATTTTAAATACTGCTGTATAAGAATATGAGGAGTTTTGAGTCCTCTCTCATATGATCTCCTCCCTTCCCACCTATAGCTATTAAACCCTTTTGTTTGCAGAGGAGTAGAGATCTCTCAGGTAAACAGCTAGAAATTTTGTGAAACTTGCCCACTTCCGTAAAACAGAGGAAGCAAGATCAGTGTCCCTGAAGTGAGGGGTTTGCCTGGACGAGGAGCTTGAGTGCACCCTCAGTGAGTTTGCAGATGACACCAGGTTGGCTGGGGTCGTTGGTGATCTTGAGGGAAGGAAGGCGCTACAGAGGTATCTGGACAGGCTGAATCAATGGACTGAAGCCAGCTGTATGGGGTTCAACGGGGCCAAGTGTGAGTCCTGCATTTGGGCCACAGCAACTCATGCTGCGCTACAGTCTAGGGGAAGAGTGGCTGGAAAGCTGCCAGGCAGAAAAGGATCTGGAGGTGTTGATTGACAGCAGGTGGACATGAGCCAGCAGTGTGCCCAGGTGGCCAAAGAGGCCAGTAGCATTATGGCTTGTATCAGAAATTGTGTGACCAGCAGGATCAGGGAAGTGATCGTGTGCCTGTACATGGTGCTGGTGAATCCTGTATTTGGTTTTGGACTCCTCATTACAAGAAAGACATGGAGCTGCTGGAGTGTGTGGAAAGAAGGGCAGTGAAGCTGGTGAAAGATCTGAAGCACAAGTCTTATGAGGAGTGGCTGAGGGAAATGGGGTTGTTCAGTCTGGAGAAAAGGAGATTGAGGGGAGACCTTATTGCTCTTAACAGCTACCTGTAGCAAGGTGGGTGTTTGTCTCTTCTCCCAAGTGTCTGGCAGTAGGGTGAGAGGAAATGGCTTCAAGCTGCATCAGGGGAGGTTTAAACTAGATACTAGGACATATTACGTCACCAAAAGGGTTGCCAAGCATTGGAACAAGCTACCCAGGGAAGCGGTGGAGTCGTCATCCCTGGAGTATATAAAATACTGCAGATGTGATGCTTAGGGACATGGTTTAGTGGTGGACTTGGCAGTGTTAGATTTATGGTTGGACTCAATCTTAAAGGTCTTTTCTATCCTACATGATTCTGTGAAGGATTTGGTGTTGCCTTCATATGGTTTGGTTTGCTGCTAACAGGTTTTAGTACGTGCACTGGCTGAGGTTCAGGAGTCAGGGCAGCTGGAGGACTCAGTACACAGGACATTATGTCTTCATTTGTGGGGGTGTGTTGCAAAAAGGAGTGGAAGCGCATGCAGGGTAGCTTAAGATACTGCAAGAGGCTGAAAACACAAGATCAATAAAGATGGAGCTGTTGTGGTGGGGGAGGCTGTAGAGATAGAGTGAACAAATTCATTCTGTGGAAAGAGGGCAAATGTAGTTTTCTGAACTTGGTTGTTCTGAAAGGCGCGTGGGGTGTGGGGAGCAGATGTGGAAAGTTCATTTCTTTTGGCTCATGTTTTAGCATCTATTTGGTGTCAGTTTGGAGTTTTTTTCTTAAGGTAGTGATATTCTTACATGGGTTGAAATCTCTGATGTGCTGTAATTATTTCTTGCTTAAAATTAAGAAAAAGCACTAGTAAAAAAAATTACTGTTCTTTTCTGTCACACAGACTTAAAAAAGGTTGTATCTTACACATGTAATTTCTAAAAGCATGTGCTCTTTCACTTCCTCTTACTGTGAAAGCATATGTAATATTTTCAGGTAAAGCTGATTTTAAACTGTCAAGAAGTTGAAATTGGTGTCTTGTATTGGTCAGATAGGTTGCTTACGAATGTAGTGTTCACAGGAGTAAATGGCACTTTGATAGTGTGTGACGAGCAGCCTATGTTGATGGATGTCGTGACTCAAAATTAATTACTTGGTAATCTTTATTTCCCTGGTCCTGCACAAATACAAGATAAAAAACGTTTTTCATTTTGCTGCTGAGGCCATGAAATTTCATTTCCTTTAGAAACGTGGAGAAGATAACCAGTTCTTAAGTAGTGGGTTAAAATGAAAGAACGTATTTTTAATCATTAAATCACTGCCTAATTCAGTGACACATGCTTAAGTTGGAAGCTTTTTGAGGACGACTAACACATTACAAATAGAGTGTGGTCCTTCAGAGCATAGACACATTTCTGAGATGTCTTTTGAGTACTTTCAATAGAATGTTGTAAAAGTATTGAAAACTTACTTAATGTTCTCCTGTGGTGTAGTCTCCCTGGACAGAAGTAGGGTTTGTGCCAAATGGGACTCAGTCTCTGAATTACAATTTAGTATAATATAAATAAGAATACCGAATGGCTAATGATTATTTGCGTACTGCAACTAACAGGAATGATTAAGAGCAAATAACTTCTGAGGAGTTGTTTTGTTTTTATTTATGGTGTAATGTCAGCTGTGAGTTAAAGAAATAGCATTTTGGCAATGCTGTTGTTTGAATAACTTATTTTCCTAAATAATTTGTGGAAGGAATCATGTTCTAGTGTAAAAGGATAGTGGGTTATTAAAAGGACTGTAGTAAATGCATAAGTACTGATGGCTTGTAGTTAATATACACTTGCAATTTGCAGGATGGATATAAAATTTAAAAACAATTCTTTCAAAGTAAACTGTCCAGAGAACAGTAAAATGATTAAGGTGCCTTGTCTTGTGTAGGGGAGTGATAAACTGAGTATATAGATTCCTTAAGGCGTTGAACTGTGAGGTTGCTGTTTTGGTCTTATCATGCTGCTCCATTTTGGATGTAAAGCTGCATGCCAACTATTTATTGCTTTTCTTCGGAAGGCTTAAAGTCATTAACTGTTTTGGGCATAGGGACTAATAGGACGTTATTAACTGTTGGGAGGAAGTTTTTGTCAGCTGTACTCCTCTTAGGGCTCACTGCTGCAGGTGGGGGAGAGGTCTGTTTCTCTTTGCCTTTCCCTCCTCCCCGAGATTCCAACCTTCTAGTGCATCCCATACTGTCCACCACCCCTGAGAGTTACCAGTTCATTGTCAGAGAGATTGAAGTCACTGTGTACCCTCTTGCCAGATTGGTGTTTTGCCAAACCGCAGTTGAGTTTGTTCACTGAAGGCTAAGTGGGAGAGGCAGGACAGTGGCTTGGACTGGGGAGAGCATGCAGACTCTGCTTGTGAGAGGAGTAGGATATTCCCCTTTTCATCCCTCTCTGGTGAACTGTTAAGTCAGGTTAAGGTGTAATACATAACTTAAACTTTAGAATAAATACTTTTATGTTACGGCAGCTTTATTCTGCCCAGGGAAATTCAGTTAGATTAACAGGTTAACTTCTGTGCAGAACAAATTTATACTGAGGGCTGGAGACTGGAGGGAATAAATTTTAACAGGCTGTGGTTACTCTTCCCAGGTTGGTCAGCAAACCTTGGAAAAGTTTTTGTTAATGGGTAAGTGCTATAAGTGCTGCATGAAACGAGGAAACACTTCTGAATGCATGTCCCAGTAATTCCTGTGAAAGAATAAAGAGTGAAAGACATTGAACTTGAAATATCTTTCTCTAAATGAGTCTGGAATTATTATAAATGAAGAACAGTGATGATTCAGAAACTGTGCAAGGCTGTCCTGGGTTGGTTGGTTTGTTTTCAGACCATATAAACCAAAGTCTCTGTGGATTTTGGTTTGGGTTTGTTGTTTTTTTTTCAATAAGACTCGCCATAACAGTGTTTTAGGAATGATAAATACCAATAATATTTTTCTAGTGTGTTAAAACATAATTCTATATTACGTGATTAATATTATGTAATCTTAGACACCTATCTGTAAGAAACGGCTGCAAAAATATTTATTTTCATGAGTATGTTTTTATTCAGTGTCATTCAGTTGTTTCACTTGTACTAAAATTCATTCTAATGATGTATTTTTATTAATATTGTATGATATAATGTTGCATTTGTTTGGCATGGCCGCTTCCAAATGCTTGTTCAGCAAAATATGTATGTCCTGCTGATAACAGAAATTAATATGGCAATCTAACAGAAAGATTATTCAGGAGCCCATTAGATGAGAATTTGAACTATGTGGTAGATATTAGGTTTCGTATTTACAGTTGTCTTTGTAATTTCTGAGGCTCACTTATTTTAGAAACAATTACTGGAGTCCATTGTAACTTCATTTCTACCAAATCTTACTGCTTAAGATGTAATATAAGGATTCTTTGCAATTGGGAATAGACTTTAAAAGGTGAACTTCTACACTACTCTGGTCCAGGTTATTATGTTTGCATATACCTGGCATAGTGGGGCAGTAAACCTTTAACTGAGATTACTAGTTCTGTCACATGGCAAATAAGTTTTAGCTGAATCTTTACCTGATGAATACCACAAAAAATAATGATCTGTCATTAACGCAGTAAAGTTCTTTGTCATCTAGCAAAGCCTTTGTTAGGTGGAAAACACACTGCTCCTTACTTGGAAGAAAGAATTACCTTGTGCCCTGTGATAGAGAGAACTGATAGATCAAAGTAAGCATGAATTTTGTGTTTGGATGAATGTGGTTGAAATTCATCTCTTGTTGCAGGTTGGTCTCTTAAGAAGTTGGTTGTTTTGCTTCAGGTGCCTTTTGCATGATATTTCTTGAGAAGTATATTCATAACTGGGTGCAATTAGCAAGCTGGCATGTGGGTTTTTGTTATTTAAAAATAAGTTGATCGATAGCACATCCCCATCTTCACTGCCTTTAAAAGTGATTGCTGAGAAAATGTTTTTTTTCCCAGGGATGCTGAAGTTGTTTAAGCCTGCTTAGTGAGTTTTAGCATACTGTAGTTAGCAGTTGTCAGTGTTCCTTAAAATCATTGTTGTGAGGTGTTGAGAAGTTTGATACTTCCATTACGAAGGTTTGTGTTTTTAATGCAATAACATACTTGCATTACATCATGCCCCACTGCATTGCTGATCTCTAATTGCAAAGGGAGTTGAAGTATATAGTGTGTCTAGTGTGAGCAGAAGGCTGCTGCCTGTATTTGTGTTGCATTTCTTCAATGTTATTTTTTTTCTATGAGCAGACACAATGTACTGGATTTTTAACTCTGTGTGTATTTGCAGAGTCATATCCTAGCTCTTACCAGTCCCCATGTATGGGGCCATACTGTGTTGCCATGCAAGGAATAGTGTGCCAGCCACAAAGCAGCCAGGCCCACTGTCTGTGTGCTGCTCAAAGTGATGTTCTGCTGCCGCTGCCAGAGACAGTGCGCTCACGCCTTTGCTCAAGTCAACACCGACCTACGCTTCCCTGGTTTCCTGGCAAGTTGGCTGAAGTAACTAAATTGGCTGAAAACTACTGGGGGGTCAGCGGGGAGTGTTGGTGGAGCTTGTCTGTATTACTTTTCAACCATGTCAGCAATCTAATCCCGTTGACTTTCCCCTGATAGGGGTATGTAAGCTTGCCAGTGTCACTAAGAAGAGGGGGAAAAAATCCAGGTCTTTGGCCTTTACAGAAAGACAAATGCGAATTTGTCTCACAACTTAGAGTTTAAGCAACTGTTTGATCTTCATTTCATCCTTTCCCTACTCAAATTTTTTTCTGAGATGTATCTTTTATGTTTGGCTGGATTATTGAGGTTTTCTTGGTTGTTGAGTGTTCTTTTTGTGTGCTTTCTTTTTGCTGTCCATTTCAGATAACTTTTGAACAATTGGCAGTGTCAAAGCAGTGCCTTGGGGTTTTTTCTGCTTTAATTACGTCTTAAGAATTTCTTCTTGTGTCCTACATTTGTAAGTTACTTTCTTGTAGGAGTTGTGGAACCTTTCTGGATTTCTAATTTCTACAGAGGGGGTACTATCTACCTGGCATCCTCTTTGAAAGTTCGTAGGATAAATCCAGAAGTGTTAAGTAATAACAGTTCTTGATTATTTTTTTTTCCCTTTTTTTCCTGCATTTTGGTATATAGATACGGTGGTTTATTTCAACCTGACATTGCAATTATTGCAGCAAACCTGGAAACCTTCTCGAAGTGTTGCTTGCCTAATTTCCAGATAGTTAGGCCAAGTTATTGATCTTACTTGGTATGCAACTGCCTTTCAGCACTTTCTAAAAATAGATCGCTGTTTGTTTAGTGCTGCTATATTCTCAGTTGCACAGGCTTAGCTTTTTTTTGTGAAGATGGATCCTACAATTCATAACCAAGTCTAAAAGCAGAAGTGTGCAAGTCAGGTGCATAATATACTGTAAAGTTTCCTACTGTGTTTTTCTTACCTTATAAAACTCTTCCAGTGCTCAGAATTTGAGATCATATGCGATAAACATCACATACTGATTTGCCACAGAAATTGTATTCGGGAATTCTTATTCAAGTATCATCTTCCCTGAAATGGGTTGTTAGCTTTATATACTTTTTCACATTTTGAGAATAGATTGGCAGCTCAGAAATTGTCCCTAGCCTATCATAACCTTTTCTCCTCCGTTTTTTCCTGTAATATAGGAAGACAAGTCTTCTGTATTTATCTTCCCTATAAAAACACTGAAACTTTGTTCTTCCTTTTTGTATTTTTTCATACATCTCCAATCTAGCAATAAAGGTATTATGTAAGCAGAGAATTATTTATATTCATAATGCGAGAGGTGAAAAACCTATTTATTTATTTATGTATTTATTTCCTTTATGGTTGGGTATTCCTTATTTACATTTTTTTTTACTTGTGTGGAAAGTCTGAGTGGGTGGTAGACATTGAAAGAGAGAGAAAAGAAGGAAAAATGATTGAAGTACTTAATTTTGGAAGTGTTCATGATGATGGTGCAGTTGCCTTAGGTGATGCTTTGTACCTATGAATAGGCACTGGTTTTACTTGACAGCTGGTTGGAATCCTGTGGGTTGGAACCTGCTGTGCAAACCAAGCCAAATTCGAGCACCTTACTCGGGGCTTTGTTCAGTTTCCATGACCCTTCAGGCCAACTTGATCCACTCTGTGGATCCACTTGGATCCACTTGATCCACTCCCTTACTGTAAAAAATAAATTCTTTCATTGAGTTGGAATTTTCTTCATTCCGGCTTGTATTCATTGCCTCTTGTCCTTTTACTGTGCATCTCTGTGGAGGGATTTGCTTTATCTTTTCTCTGCCTTCCAGTTAGGTGGCTGGAGACAGCAGAAAGGTCTCCCTTCCTTTTGAAGACTGAATAAACCCTGATTTTTCAGGCTGTCCTTATAGATCATGTGCTCGATCCCCCTGGCTATCTTAACAGCCTTTCACTGAACTTGCTCTGGTGCATCAATGCCTGTTATACTGGAGAGCCCAAAACTGAACGCAGTGCTCTGGTTACAGCTTCATGTGGATGTGCCATATGAAGGAGAAGAGTCACTTCTCTTGACTGCTGGCTAAACCTCCGCTAATATATCATGTCATTGGCCTTCCTGCTGACCCATGTTCAATTCGCTATCTACTGAGACTCCCAGATCCTCTTGAAGAGCTACTCCCTAGTGAGTTGGCCCAAAGCCTGCCCTGCTGCATGGGCTTATTTATTCCCAGATGGAGGGCTGTGCTTTTGTTCAACTTCATAATATTCTTGTGGGCCCATTTCTCCACCCTGTCAGGTCCCTCTGAATAGCAGCACTGACTTCCAGTGTATGAGATGTTTCCCCCAATTTGATATCGTCTGCAAGCTTGCAGAGTGTATTTGGTCCCAGCATCCACATTATTAACAAAGATATCATACATTACTGGCTCTGGTGCTGATTGCTGAGGGATACCAGCAGCTGGAATTGTACTGCTAGTCATTCCCCTCTGACCTCGGTTACCCAGGGTTCTTCACCTTCCCATCATTTACTTAGTCCATGTGTCTCTAGTTTAGCTATAAGGGACCCTGTGGGAGACCACGTTAAAGGCTTTGTTGCTCTTGTTGCTCTCCCCTTACCTCCACAGCCAACCATCTTCCTGTAGGATGCAATTGGGTTAGCTGGACACAATTTGCCCTTGGTAAATCCATGCTGGCTCTTCACCTTCTTGTTGTCATGTATCCAGGAGTGGATATTGGGAAGTTTTGATCCATAAACCTATCAAGCGTTGAGGTGAAACAAACTAGCCTGTACTTTGCCAGATCATCCTTGCCCATCTTGAATCATAGGATCACCAGGTTGGAAAAGACCCACTGGATCATCGAGTCCAACCATTCCTATGAAATACTAAACCAGTATTTCAATATCATATTGAAGATCAATATGATATTTTTCCAGTCATCGGGGACCTCTCTCTTGCCGTGACCTTTCAAAGATAATGTGGAATGATCTAACTGTGGTACTGGTAAGCTTCCTCAATGCAGTCAGCTGCATCCTGTCTGATCCTGTGGTCTTCTACAGGTACAACTGGCTTTAGTGTTTCTTAATCGTATCTTCCCCGACAATGGGTGATGTTGCATTCCTACAGATTCTGCCATTACAGTTGGGCAAATGAGATGTCAGAGGGCAGGACTTGCCAAGGAAATCTGGAGGACGGGGTGGGGAGGATTGAGCTCTTCAGTTTTTTGCATGTCCTCTGTCACTTGTTCCCATCTCATTGAGCAATAGGCCCACATTTGCCTAGCATTCCTTTTGCTGCTGGTGTAAATAAATAAGTCCTCTTGAAGTACTTCTGCATTGTTTCCTGATGCTATCATAAGGGCAGAGTCTTTGGGTGATACGTCTACATCTCTGTTGGGAGAATCAGTAGGAAAGGTCAGGAAACGCTAGTTGTCCATTGTGTGGTTACTACTGCTATCTTACCAGAAAAACCTTCATAGACATTGCAAAGAAAATGTTTAACATACTTTGAAACTCTATCGTCCTTTTATCTCCTTGTTAATACTTAGAAAATGTTAAACACAGTTCTGCAAATGATCAAACTTGCAGGATTCTTTGTTCTTGAGTCCAGTCATTCTACATGATATTCTGCACTGTAAGCAATCCAATGTGTATGGAAGTCCTGAAGGAAAAAAAAAAAGTCATTTATCAGAATATGTGGGTGATTTTCTGTCTTTGAGCTACAGATCTCTTATAAATGCTTTTTTTTTTTCTTTTTTGCAAACATTTTGCTCAGGAATAGATGCTCTGTATTGGTTTTCTGATGACAACACATTCTTGAAAGGCTGCAGGTTTTTTTTATTGGCTATCTGAGAAATTAAATGGCCCTCATATATGAAACCACCTCTAATAGATTTTATCCATTACGGTGGTATCATAGAACTTCATTGCTGAGCTCTGCACGTCATGCAATATCTCCCATGCTATGAATCTATGATTAGTGCCTATTACTGGAAGTGATTCTGATAGGTTTTTAGGTTTTCTGTATCTACTGCTCATTTAGGGAGAGGAAAGTTAAAGCATCTTTTAAGCAACAGATATTTAAATCTGTACCTATAAATGCCATTTAGGCTATGTGTCCATGCAGATTTCTTTGGTATCGTTAGTGCCTAAAACAGTCTTGGTTCCTGGATGCCCTTTACCTGCTGTGCTGTTGTTGTTGGGCTGTAGTAGTGCAGTTGAACAGAAGAGGGAACTGATATGATTCAAAAGTAACTTCCCTTCCATTGTACTTCTTTTTCTTCCCAAATTTATTTCCTTCCTCAGGTTTGCCCTCTGTGAAGAAACAGCTGTGCTGATGTACGCAAGTTGTAGGACAGGAGTAAGAAGCCTTGGCTTTAAGAAGTGTGAGGGGTATTGTAAACCTGTTCACGTACTGCTGCTTCAGAATGTGAAAAGGCAGCCTTGCTGTGCTTACACAGTTGACAAAGTAGAGCTGATGGCATCAAAGCTGGATAAAAAAAAAAAAAGCTGTTTTGCCTAGAAGCCTGAAGAAGCCTGCCTGAAAGAATAATGAAGCAAAAAGGAAAGTAAAACAGTTAAAAATATTTGTCAGATTTTTATGAGTACTTGTATTGTCTTAACAATATATGTGGTGACTCTAAATGAACAACAGAAAACTTGGAAGTATTCCAAAACTGCCTTCCCCCCACCTCTCCCGGCTTCCTGGGCTCACCTACATTCATGATTTCTGTCTCCTCCCCGGAGTGGCACAGGGGAAGGGGAAGTGGGGGGGTTGCAGTCAGTTCATTTTGTTGTCTCTGCTGTTCCTTTCTCCTCATGCTCTTCTGCTGCTACAGAGTCGGGTCCCTCCTACAGGAGACAGCTTCTCCAACGTGAGTCCTTCCTACAGGCTATATTTCTTCATAAACTACTCTAGTGTGAGTCCATTCCACACAGTGCAGTCCTTCAGGAGCAGACTGCTCCAGCATAGGCCTCCTGTGGAACCATGGGTCTTGCCAGCAAACCTGCTCCAGCATGGGCTTCTCTCTCCACAAGGTCATGGGTTTTGCCAGGAGCCTGCTCCAGCATGGTTCTCTACAGGGCAACAGGACAAGTCCACGTGCTCTGGCTTGGGGTCCTCCATGGGCTGCAAGTGGGTATCTGCTCCATCATTAACCTCCATGGGCTGCAGCAAGACAGCCTGCCTCACCATGGTGGTATTCACCACAGGCTGCAGGGGAATCTCTGCTTCAGCACATGGATCGCCTCCTCCCCCTCCTCCTTCTCTGACCTAAGTGTCTGCAGAGTTGTTTATCTGAAGTATTCTCCCTTCTTTTTTTATGACTGCTGTCGTGCAGCAGTTTTCTCCCTGCTTCTAAAATCCATTCTCACAGAGGCACTACCGCTGTCACTGATGGGATTGGCTTTGGCTAGCAACGGGTCTGTCTTGGAGCTGGCTGCCATTGGCCCTGCCAGATAGAGCATCATATCCAAAATAGTTAAAAGAAATAAGTATGTTTTTCTGATCAGCTGTAACACAGATTCATATGGAATGATTAGCCTTGGAGACTTGAAAAAAATCTTAGGAGATGTTATCATCTGTTGGATGCTAGTGCTTTACTAAATGCTGTATATGCCGCTCCTCAGTGTTTAAACAGGTTGAATTTTTTTTTTCAAATGCACAACTGTTCTTATTTCATGGCGATTCACTGTGAACTTCTTTCCTCCTATTTAGGAATTGCTTAGACATTGCTGAATGAGAGTAACTCCTGCTAAAGAGGTTTACAAAGCAGTATTCACACATAGTAACTTAAAGGTGTTAATCTGTCCATTGTTCCTACAAGCATACTTTGTTTTGTAATGCAAAATCTGTTAATTGGGTTTTACACAAGAAGACTGCATGGGCATTTTTAGAAGGCTGGCTTCGGGATGCAGTTAATAATGCCAGAAAAATTAAAAAAACTAAAATATGAGTTACTTTTTCAGGAAATTTTTAAATTGAAGTGTAACCGATCACGTTTTTTTTTAAACAAAGAGGAACTATGTGAGATACATCTGTTTAAGACACCCATTTAGATTCCATCTAGTTTCACAGGCTCAGAATTGCTTATCTTTCAGTGCTTATAACAGCACTGAAAGTATCTTGTAGTGGGAGGAAAAATGATTTGTCATTGCTAGAGAAATCTGCTCTATCATGCTTCCTTCCTCAGGCAGAGCTATAGGAATTGACTTCTGCTGGCTCAGTATCTTGGGGCCAGGTCTGCTTATTTGAATATTTTCAGCTTCTGGGTATGAATGTGTCTTGCTGATTAAAATGGCCTAGATAGTAAAGCTTGCAACATAGAAGTTCCAAATTTCAGTCTTTACTACCAAATAGTTAGAAACAGCCTGTGTGACAGATGACTTATTATCCCTGTTGAAAAAAAAATACAACACTATAGAATCAGATACCAAGTAACCATCCAGATAATGTAACTCAGTCAAGTGAACAGCCTGGCTAGCAGGATGGTATACTTCAGAATTTGCGTTTTTAGTAGGACCAAGAATGCTGAAGAAGGTTGAAATTGATCCAGACCTGAGCGAGCAGAGCTGGAATACTGAGACTGTGCTTTCAGGGACAACTGAGCTGGTCTGTAGCAGCTGGCAAACCATCCAATGCAGAAATACTCAACTCAAAGCAGGGACTATGGAAAATCTTAAGAAACTTTTTGAAAAGGCACTTAAAGATGCACCCAGAGTATAAAATATTTCAAGACAGCTTGGGAGTTTTTTGAAGACACTGTATTGGAGGCTTACAGCACATGCATTATACTTATTTAAATAGACTTTGAAAGGCCTCTTGCCCCCAGCGGCTGTTGGCCTAGCTAAACAGCAGGATAAGGAGAGGTCTGAGGTAAAACGTTGTCACTCTTGAAGCTGAACTTTTGAGACAAATAGAGAATAATAAGGAAGTTGGTGGATTAAACCTGTAATTATAATGATGCAGACAACAAATTATCGATGTGTAATTCCTTTGACAAATAATGTGCAGAAAATCTATTGATAATTCTTTCTTCAAATATAGCAGAAAAGTTCCTGGAGTATTTGTAGGGCCAGCAAGACAACCAAGTTCTAAAACGTAGCTTTGTAAAATATAAGATCATAGCTGAAAAATGAAATTGCTTGCGCTCACTTTTTGATAACACTTACTGAGTTCTTCATGCTACATTATTTCTTATGAAGGAATGTGATGGATTATATGACTCAAAACAAAGTATCAGTGGAAGAAATTGCAGGTTCAAATGGCATTTATCCAAGTGTTGTAAGAGGAACTCAAGGATAAAGGAGCTAATGACTGTAGTATGTTACTTGTTATCATCACCTTTCTGCTACAGGTAAAGTAGGTAGCTAGTATGTTAATGCCTTTTTAACAAGACAGTGGAGAAATTAGAGGAACTTTACATCAGCGAGCTTTGTAAACATAGAAACCACATTCGTGTCAATTATAATGAAAATTAAAATTAATTTCGTCGTTCTTTCTTTAGAGTTCTTTACCAAAGGCTTTTGGAGAGTCTATTTTGCCTCTGGTTAAAATTAAAAGTTTTGTTAGGAACAAGTGGCAACAGATGGAAGGAGAGGGCAAAATGGTTCATTTTATTATTAGAAGGAGTAACTCATTGAGTTCCACATTGGTGCACAGATATAAGGAAAAGGGTTTGATGGGGAGGTGACAAAGTTCATAGGTGTTACAAACTTTACTTGGGTTAGTATAATAGCTGGCTTTTTAAAGGAAGTTGCTGATGCCTGGGTTTCGGGTTAAGTGGGTAAAATCTTTTATGAAATTCAGTAGAGGTAATTTGCAAGTAATTTAAGTGAATGAGAAGTAGGAAAGAGGATTTTTGTTGACAATTATTTCCTCTGAACTGGTTCTTATCAATCACGAGTGAAAGGTGGAATTATCTTGTACATAAAAATAAATGCAGTTCTCCACAGCAGTGAAAACAGAAAATCTACTGCTAAGGCTTACTGATAAACTGATAAAGAATTAAGGAACAAAACAGAAACATCATGCAGCTTCTATAGAAATTCATGGCACGTATGCATCTTTAATGTTCCTCATAGTGTTGGTATTGGTATCCTGATCTCAAAAAGAGCACAGTACCCAAGAAGAGGTTCATAGAGAAGCACTCAAAGTCATGGAACAGCTTTTATGTGAGGAAAAATTGAGAAGATTCTTCTTTTTTTTTTTTTTTTTTTCCTACCTGGGAAAAGGATGACTGAAAGAGCATGAGAGAGATTTTGATACAATCATGAGTGAACAGGGCAAGATAACTTATTACTATCTTCCAAAGAAGAAAAACTGTAGTAATGGAGTACTAAATAGGAGCAAAAGATGACTGATTAAATCAGGACAAACAAAAGGAGATACTTACTCATATAATATATAATTGAGCTGAGGTACTGTCTGCTGCAAGATGCTGTTGATTCTCTAAAGTAGGGCTGGTTAAAGACCAGGTGGGGATAAGTAAACGGCTAGCAGAGACTGTTGTACCCAAAAATATCCCGTGGCTCAGGAAGTCTTCAGTAAATGCAAGTAGCTAAGAGCAGAAGTCAAATATGCAATAAATACGTGTGCACTGTTTAGACCTTACCCTAGACATCTGTTGTTGGTTGTGAATTTTCTTTTCTTTTTTATCAAAAGACATTCCTTATTTTTAAATGCATTTCCAGCTATGTAAAGAAAAATGTAGTAAGAAAAGACACATTTAACTTATACCAAAAACAAAGCTGCTGCATACCTTGTCATACAGAATTAGCATACTGAGAGAGCTCTTATTTGCAATAATTAGGGCCGGGTGAACAGTGCCTTGCTTTAATGAGTGCTGTCTCCATGCTCTGGACCTTCTTCACTTAAGAATACCCCCATGCCATATTATAAGAAAACGTCCATACTGTTGGATATTGCAGTTGATAGATCTGAAATTTTATGTAGTGTGACTATTCTCAGAAAGTTCAGGTTTTTACTTAGTTGATGCTGACACTGAAATTTCAATTAGTATCAGATGCTCATTCAAGTCACTGTCAGATGTTCAGTTTTAAAATGCCAATAGCGTCTCGGCCTGTATCAGAAACAGCCTGGCCAGCAGGACCAGGGAAGTGATTCTGACCCTGTGCTCAGTATTGATGAGGCTGCATCTCCAATACTGTATTCAGTTTTGGGCCCCTTGCTACAAGAAAGACGTTGAGGTCCTGGAGCATGTCCAAAGAGCAGTGAAGCCTGTGAAGGGGCTGGAGAGCAAGACTTATGAGCAGCTGAGGGAACTGGGGTTGTTTAGCCTAGAGGAGGGGAGGCTGAGGGGAGGCTTTATCACTGTCTACAACTACTTGAAAGGAGATTGTAGCGAGGTGGGTGTTGCTCTTTTCACATAAGTGATAAGTGGTAGGTGATAGGAAGAGAGGGAATGGCCTCTAGTTGCACCGGGGAGGTTCAGATTAGACATTAGGAAAAATTTCTTCAGGGGAAGGGTTATTGGGTGCTGGCAGAGGCTGCCCAGAGGGTGCTTGAGTCCTCGTCCCTGGAGGTATTTATAAGACGGGTATATTGGGGGTATGATTTAGTAGTTGACAGGTACAATTGGATTTGATGATCTCAAAGGTCTTTTCCAGCCTAGGGATTCCATGATTCCAAAAAAAGTGTTGAAATTTTATTTGGGGCAGTTTAGAAGTGTTGCTTTTACATGGAAAAATTAAATATTGCTTTGCTATTAGACGTTTAAATAATAAATGTGAAGACCCTTTCTTGTGTGTGTTATATAGTTCATATCAGAAAAGGAATCTTTAAATTTACAGGTGGCGGTTAAACAATTGAAATCCTTGAAAAATTATGTTGTGTCCTCATTTTTTAATGGCTTACTAAGTGGTTGCATTAGTAATCAAGATGTTGACAGATACTCACCTGTATTTATTTAGGAAAATGAGTCAGCACTGCTGTGATAAAGTTATTTTGTCAAATGATATTACAGAATCACAGAATCACAGAATAACCAGGTTGGAAGAGACCCACCGGATCATCGAGTCCAACCGTTCCCATCAAACACTAAACCATATCCCTCAGCACCTCATCCACCTGTGCCTTAAACACCTCCAGGGAAGGTGACTCAACCACCTCCCTGGGCAGCGTCTGCCAGTGCCAAATGACCCTTTCTGTAAAGAATTTTTTCCTAACATCCAGCCTAAACCTCCCCTGGTGGAGCTTGAGGCCATTCCCTCTTGTCCTGTCCCCTGTCACTTGGGAGAAGAGGCCAGCACCCTCCTCTCCACAACCTCCTTTCAGGTAGTTATAGAGAGCAATGAGGTCTCCCCTCAGCCTCCTCTTCTCCAGGCTAAACAACCCCAGCTCTCTCAGCCGCTCCTCATAAGGCCTGTTCTCCAGCCCCTTCACCAGCTTTGTTGCTCTTCTCTGGACTCTTTCCAGAGCCTCAGCATCCTTCTTATGGTGAGGGGCCCAGAACTGAACACAGTATTTGAGCAGCGGTCTCACCAGGGCTGAGTACAGAGGGAGAATAACCTCCCTGGAAGTTATTTAAACATTGAGATCAACAAAATAAATACTTGGGGAAAATATATACATCTGATTAACTTCTCTGGTTTCTGTTGATTAATAACTTAGCTTGAAATCAAGACTTACCTTAACTTATTCTCATTTCAGCTTTGGATAGATCACAGTCCAAGAGAGATGGAGGCTTTAAAAATAACTGGAGCTTTGATCATGAAGAAGAAAGCGAAGGAGATACAGAGAAAGAGTAAGGATGCTTTTATTTAGACTATTGAAAGTATAAGTGTCTATTGATAAATAAGTACTTTTTTGTAATTTAGTAATAAGAAACAATACGTTATATCTTAAAGGTGTCAGTGATTAAGAAAAATGTTTTCAAAGAAGTAATTATTTTAAATAGTATTGCTATGTAAATTTAATTGTGAACATGGAGCTTACAGCACAGGGCACAGTACATTTCAGAAGTGTTGCAGTTGTCTTCGGAGATAATGTTTAAGTCTAAAGAACACAGACAAGATGTATGTGAGGAGGCAAAGTAAGAAAATAGAATTGTATGGTATGCAAGCTTCAACTTTTCCTTGTTGTCATGATGCTACTCAGTACTTCATGGTTATGATTAAGCTGCTGTGGGCCTGCATCAAGTTAAACTGAACTTAAGAGACTGTGCTGTAGGTTTTTGTCCCTTGTGCTTATCTCACTGTGTAGAGTTAAGGCTGGTTTTGTTCCTGGGTTGTTTATTTCTTTTCTTAGCATGTTTGGATTTTGACTAAAACTTAAAGCCTGTGTGTGTGTTTTGAATAGGTACTTTGTCCTTGTGACATTTTATTGTTACTAATACATTTTCTTGGTATTAGTTTCCCAAGAGACTACCAAATTGTTCAAAGAACAGTGTTTCATGCATGAAGAGTGCATGTTACATTCATTTGTTATTCTTATTTGGAGAGTAGGACCTGCAAGTTTAAAAAGGATGCTATGGTTCTCTAGTAAGGCGAAACTGAACCATGGTAAAGTACAAAAATAATTTTTTTTGTTAATTTGTATCTTGTTATATTCTGCCAAATATTGTGTGTTGGAAGGGAGATAGGAAAGTAGACACGTAATCACTTAGGCTACAGCAGAAGGGTGTGCTGCAACCTTAAAAAAACCCAAACCATTAAGAATGTGATGGTTTTATTCATTAAAAAATCAGTTCATGAGCTCAATTAAGTGTGAGGCAAGCACTAAGAGCTGTTGTCAACATGGAGCTGTATCAGAAATTAAACTCACTTTTTAAAGGTTTTCAAACTAAGCACGTTGTAGTGTAATAAATTAAACTTGCTTTTTTTCTTAGCAATTCTACATCCGTTGCTGGTGCACAATAGTATGTTTTAAGTGTAGTGGCAGCACACACAATAGAATTAGTATTGGTGTTTTAGTTGTCTTCATAAATAAAAGTAACTCACATTTGTAAGCATAGCAGCTTTTTTTCCTTTCAGTAATTTACTGCTGTTTCCCATCTGTTTCCAGCTGATGTTGACTTAAGAACATAGAATGAGTTATCCATAGTGTAGTGATGCTAAAAAAAAAAAAGTGTGAAAAACTGATTATGGAACATATGGTTTATATAATAGCATCTGACTTTAAGATGATATTTCTGAGTGATTTTTTTATTCCTTTCAAATGTTTTGTACAACAAATGATTTTCCCATAGCCACTGTTGAAATTCTGTTACCTACTCTCATCAGTAATTCGATTTTATACTTGTGATTATACAGAATCTTATCTGGAAGTATAGATAAAAGTAGTTGAAAATTGATTTTAACTGGAGATCATGCCAGTTTTGCTTACCCATCCTCTGATGCTGTTTCAGGCAACTTCTTCCTCCCTCCCAACACCTGTACATTTTAAACTGCCCACATACTTACTTTTAGTAACACCTTTTTTTCTGGTCCTAAAGGCATTGTAAGCTATGTATATTGTAATAATTTGTGTTTTGCTTTACTTTGTACAACAAAATACTAACTATGGGGAATCTTTAGGAAAGAAATGATTTACAGTAAGTTGTCATTTTCTTTCTAAATGCCCTTTGCCCTTAGCAGAGCATTTCAAAGATAAGCAGCGTAAGTTCATAGAATTGTCCCAGCATGAAAGTTTTGTGGCCCTTCGATATTTTGAGTACACCATGCAATAAGTATGCATTCTGGCAGTTTTTTTTAAAAGACATTTTTATTTGCTCTGCTGTGCTGATATTTACTAGCAGTGCTTGTAACTAACTTCATTTCTGTGTGAAGAAAGCTGTAGATCTGAGGCAGGCATCTGGGTGCATCTCATGGTTGTTGTTCAGGCACTAGCATTTTAGTGTCTGACCTTATCACAGGTTTTTGCCCTCTTAATGGCAGATGCACGATAAGTTTGTTTTGAACTGGCCCAAGAATAACACTCCAGCTCTTAAAGGATTGGCTGTATTCTTAGATTACCCCGTGAGACCTGTGCTAGTGTTGCTGATCAGTACTGGATATGTGCTTGGATTATCTTTCCTCAGTGAGACGAACGCAAAATATGTGGCTACTGACTTCCTACTAAAGCAATTTTTAGGCAAGGTAGATTATTTGAAATATGTCATTTAACTTATAGTAAAAGAGTGTATTATAATGGTAAATTGTCAAGTAATGAACAGAAAAAGAGTAAAGAACTTTTATTTTTCCAAACCTTCAGTTTATAAATGATTGACACAATAGATACATTTTTTTTTTAATGCTTCTAGTGTTCATACTGAGCATGGAACTAAAGTTATGGGAATTCAGAATGGTAATTGGCGAGTATTTTATCCCTAAGTAAATTCCTGCAGATAATCTTCACTCCACTTGGAAGAGTAGAAGTACTTTTTTCAATGAGTTATAAGATTTGATCTATATAAGAGAGCAATGAAGATGATAGCAAATGACTTGAGATTTTTCTTGCTTTGTACTTGGAGATTTGTGCTGGACCTTTAAGTAGAACAGTAGAAAAAAAGACCAGTTGGTCAGTTGAGCACACTGAAACATGTGTAGACCATCACAGAATAAATGATGTGTATCTTGTGTAGCAGAAGACATGAAAGGATGGCAGACTTAGGCAAACATGGCAAATGTAATATATTAATTAAAATGATTGCTGAAATTAACATGTTCTAAGATGCATTCTAGTTTTACAGATGATTGTTCTTGAAGTGTCTTGGATAATTTGTTTACTTCCTTTTTAACATCTGGGAAAATGTTTTTTTGGAATACAACTCAATCTGCCCCACAGTGGGTTTGTAAACTGGTGGGTGCAGTTTTCTCCTGGCTGTCATAGTGGCTTTTTTAATAGTGCAGACTTGGGCCTTCCGCTGAGATTTGTTCAATAATAGTGTGATCAAAAAAACCTGGATGCGAATAAATGGGTCTGTCTAAATTTTTTGCACTGTGTCATCCTTTCTTAACTAACATATTATTTCAAAAAGTTTGAATTGTTTTTCCTCTTATTTAGGGGGATAAGCTGCTTGTTCCTTTGTATTCCTGACTGAAAAAGGAATTATACTTTTTTTCTTTTAAATTTCTATTTAGCTTTTTTCCATTTTTATTTCTTTCTTAAAAAACACCCCATATTTATATAGATGTTTTGTGCTTCTTTTGTGACCCTGTTAGTTAAGCCACTTGAGTCTTTAAATTGATAAAGAACATTTTTTCAGAGCCTCAGTTCTCAGGTTTTAGGAGTTTTAGTTAAGGTTATTTTTAATGGGATGCCATTGTGTATGAACTGAATAATACCGCTGCTTCTCTTGTGCTTCTGATATCAGTTTTTTTTGTTTAATGTGCTGCATTGAACAGCCTGGTTTGGTGGGAGGTGTCCCTGCCCATGGCAGGGGCTTGGAACTGCATGATCTTTAAGGTCCCTTCCAACTCAAATTATTCTATGATTCTATACCACATAAAACAAAGAATGTGCACAGTGCCCTGTGAGGGCAAGTATGTCAGCCTCTTGGTTTTATATATGAGTTTTCAGAAAGGAATTCTAATTACATTTGAAACCTAACTGTATCGGTTGATAATTGATAGAAATGCATTTGCAGCTCATTGGAGTGTAACCTTAAAGCTCAACAGAAGTTTAAGGTTTGGATTGCTTGTAGGTAGTAGTAAAAACATAGTCTGTTAAACTGAGGTACCTAGCTAGCTATTGCACGGTTTAATGTAAGTGAGTAGAGGTAAGCAAAGAGAATATTAATTTTTCTTGTTCAATGCCTAAATTTGAATGAAACACTGGCACGGACATGGCATAGGCTGCCCAGGGAAGTTGTGAATGCCCCATACCTAGGAAATGTTCAAGACCAGGTGCTGGGGCCTTGAGCAGCCTGCACTGGTGGGAAGTGTCCCTGCCATGGGCAGGGGGTTGGAACTGAATGTGCCTTAAGGCCCCTTCACCATTCTATGATTATGTGATCCTCTTTTGAAAGAATTCTGTTTACCTAAATCAATTACTTTTTTTTTTTTTTTCCCTGTCAAGGCTTAACTTTCATTCATTGTAGAATTTAAAGTAAAGCATTGAAAAGTTAGAAACTACTGTTCTAATGTGAAAATCTCTCTCTCTCTGGTTCCCTAATTAAAAGTGGCAAAGCATGGAGGCACAGCCTCCTCCTAACAAGACCACTGAGGTTTCATTTCAGTAGCATTAGAATGTTATTGTCTGGTGTGTGGGAGTGTGGTATAGCATGTGTGGCGGGGGTTTCTGCCTGGATACATTGCATCTTTTAAGCAGGCAGCTGTAAGCATGTGATCCATGAGCAAATAGACAGCTGCTGTGTATTCTGCACACTGAAAAAAACAGCCTTTCTGATACTGATGTATATGCTTTACATTCATTAAAAATCTAAAAATAGATTCTTTAAAAACATGCAGTTCCCAAGTATTTTTCTAGTCACAGCATCCTATTTGCAGCATAAGAGTTACTCTTGTTCGGTTTGATTTAAGGATTTTTTCAATGTTTTGTTAATTTATAGTATGTTACTTTCTATCTCACCCATCTAAACTCCCTCTGTTAAAACAGTTGTGGTATTGTGGCATCTCAAAGCCTTAAAAAAGTAGGGCATTGTACAAGGGCATCTTGAATATCATCGTGATTTTTGTACAAGCTGGAGCTGAAGAAGAAAAATGTCTCTAGAGGTGAAATGATCTGTCTAGGTCAGCATAGTAGGCAATTGCCAGACGTGTGGGTACCATAGGCTGCCATTCATTGAGTCATGGAATGGTTTGAGTTCGAAGGAGCCTTAAAGCTCATGCAATTCCAGTCTCCTGCCATGGACCTCCCACCAGACCAGGTTGCTCACAGCCCCATCCAACCTGCCTTCAACATCTCCAGGGATGGGGCAGCTGCAGCTTTCCTGGGCAACCCGTGCCAGTGCCTCACCACCCTCATTGGGAAGAGTTTCTTCCTAATGTCTAATATAAATCTTCCCCCCCTGCAATTTAAAGCCATATTCATATCAGTGCTGCAGTCGTTTATTTATCTAGAAATTTTCTGAAATCATTAAATTCATTATCATCTGATGAAGGGTTGACAAGCTTAGTGAGCCTCCCTTGCAAAAATAATCTGCTCTGAGTGTTTAAAAAAAAGTTACAGTATTTGAAAAGTTTAATGTCTGTACAGAAATACAGCTGTACTCTTCTGTCTTTGTGACACTTCATATTGGAAATTAATGATGATTCACTACAGTGTTTGTTTTACCATTATGCACCTAGAATTGTTATGGGTCTGAAGATGAACAGAAAATAAAACAGTGCCATTGCCTAATTGTTAACATTTACATCGTCCTTCCTATATTGAAACAAACTGTACGTGCAGTCTTATCTCCTGTACGGTCAGGGTCTGCAGTTCTCAATCTATTAGTCAAGAGCTTTTTTCTTTTGTTCTGTTTGATGTAGGGTTTAACTGTATTGCATAAGATGGAGGAACAAATTGCAACATGAAGGCAAATCTTTTGCCTGGAAGAAGCTTTTAGGAAGTTGGAGGGGAGGAGGGGGGAGTACTGAGTGGATACCTTATATAGCCAGAGCTAAAATCACTATGTATGTTGCAGTTATCATGTCATACCTGCAGCTAAGAAATGTTTCCACCTTCACTTCCTTCATTATTTCTCTTCTGTAGCTGTTCCTTGCCATAAATGCTTGTATTCTTAAGTAATTTCTGCCCAAATGATCTTAATCAAAAATCCCCCAGATCATGCAATTTAGGAGCTGGTTAGAAGTTGTATTACTTTGTTGCAGCCACAAGAGGGGTAACCTTATTAGGACTGATGAAAAGGGATTATCCGCTTCTCCTGGAAGTAAGGATGTGTTGGCCTAATCTAGCTGCTATCACTATAAAATACATGATTGGGGTTTTTATTTAAATATCTAAGGCCATTTGAGGGTAGTTTCCTATCACTGGAAAGGGTACATTGCCCTAGTATCATGGTGTGGGTTTATTTTTTTGTGTTTTCTCCCCTGTTATAATAGTTGAAGTTTACAGACACAGAAGAATGAAAGAAACACATTTTAATGAGCAGCTGAGCCAAGCTAAACACACTGTTTTAAGGAAAATGTTATTTTGGCAGTAATTGCAATGGGATAAAATTTAGTTATATGTTGAGTTCTTTTCCTAAAGCCCAGTGAAGTCCACAGTTTTAAACCTCAGACTTCAACATTGATGCGCATGAACAAACTGAGACTATTTTATAGGTTTAGTGACTGACTTGGTTTATGCATAGGGTTGTATAGAATCTTTTATAATGTCAGTAACATTGCCATAGCAACATTGAAGGTTCAATGGTATTCTCTGTTTTGAATTAATAACATCCTTTTATTTTTACTTTTAGTGAAATAATTTGATGTGCACTTTAAGTTCAGGCTTGCATAATACATCAGGACTACTGGATTGCTCAGTTCATTCTGGTTGTTTGGGCATATATATACAATGTATGTGTATGTGATTCATTTAAATTTAAAGAAGAAAGGGGTGGAAAAAAGCCCTTAGTGTGTTAAAGATGTTTTTCTGCTTCTCTGTTGCATTGCAATGTATCTACTTTTTCTCTCCTACACCTATCTAGTGAGGCAAAACTGCTCAGCATAGATGACAGTGATGAACCTTTCTGTCCCAGTGAAGAAAGAAAGGTAAGCACACTGTTTATCTCATGGTGAAAATTGTATCTTTAAAGCTTGCTGGGTTATTAAACGCTTGCATAGTCATGTGTGCCATAACAAAAGTTTGTTGATTTAGCAACATGTGCTCAAGCTGTTTATCTGTCTATCTTTAACGTTTTTGTTCTTATGACTCCTGTAGATCTTAATTTGTGTAGTAGTCAGAAAATGAGCATGAGTAGCTAGTTTTAAGTTTAGATACTTATCATTAATGGTATTACTTTTTAAAATTACACATATTAATCATATGCTGTGATTGCATACTGTCATTTTCCCAGTTTTGTATGCATATATATGTGTGTGTGTATATATATATATAAAGGACAACATACACAGACAAAAGCCATACTTGTTGTGGGTTTTGATGTATATAGTTTGCTACTCCAGGGTGGTTAATAATACTTTGAAAATATTCATATTTTATTTAGCAAGGAGTCCTTGTGTTTAAGTTTGGAAATGAGGCATCATTTACATGAAATCTGGTAAAAAAGAAGGCTGAAAATGAAGCCAAAGTAATATTTCTACAAATATTTTGTAATTAGTTTTTTCCTTTTAAACTTTTATACAGGTATCTTAATATATGTGAATTCCTTTGTTGCAGTCGCTTCGTTGTCGGCCTGGAGCTGTCGGCACCAGTGGTGATTCCATAAAAACATATGCAAGGCGAGGCAAAGCCGGGAACTTGAGACTTTTTAAAGGGAACTCAATTGGCCTCAACATGATGGGAAATAGCAAGAAACTGAGGTACTTCATTTAGTTTTATGTTTACTTAACCTTGGTCATTGATGTAAATCAGTGGTAAATGAACAGAGGTAGATTTGGATTCCTCCAGAATGTTAAATGGCACATCAGTAAAATATCAGAAGACTATTAGAATTGGAGCATTCACAGATGTACTTGTGAGACGGTGTCTTTGTTTTTTGAGACCGACTTAATATGTTATTTGGAACGTAAAAGCTTTTTTAAAATTAAATGAATTTAATAAGGGCAAGGTTTTTTTAATAGATTAGAAGTTGTGTAATTGTACAGGGATCTGTTATTTTTCAGTGCATCAAGCACTTCATTGGAGCTCTTGCTAACTCAATATGGGTACTTCCTTCCCTCCCTTTTTTAATATTTGCATTTACACAAATTAGCACAGACCTTCATTATCCTTGATTTATGCTGTGCAAATGATGTCTTGTGTTTCAGTCTTTAATTTCTATTGTCAACAATAGGTTTATAAGATTATATCTGGGTTTCTGCCTTGCTTCAAATTGGCCAGTTCTTGTGGAATCCTCCTGGTTACTTTCCTCCTTTAGGATTCTGTTGTTGAATGTAGATGTAAAAATAAAAATGTCTGTTATAAACTTTTCTGGACTTCTTTACTCTGTTTTGGTAGTGAAGAAGCCTGTGAGTGTATACGGCATTTGTTGTTTCTTTTGAGTATATCTAAACATTTAAAATATAATTCCTCTTATCCTCTGGAAACTATATTTTTTCCTTTTTCTATCTGGCTGTGGGATTTGTAGTGAAATCCAACCTTACTAGGCATTTTTTCAGCCTTTCCTATTAAAGCAGTCATGCTTCACTGTATGTGTATGTTTTTCTTCAGTTCCTTAAAGTAATGGGGGGGGGCGGGTTTGGGCTTTTTTTTTTTTTTTTGAGGTAAATAATCATTTGGGTTGGAAGGGACCTTAAAGATCATCCAGTTCCAAACCCCCTGCGATGGGCAGGGGCATGTCCCACTAGATCAGGCTGCCCAAGGCCCCATCCAACCTGGCCTTGAACACCTCCAGGAATGGAGCAGCCACAGCTTCCCTGGGCAACCTGTGCCTGTGCCTCACTACTCTCATGGTAAAGAAATTCTTCCTAATGTCTAGTCTAAATCTGCCCCTCTGCAGTTTATACCCATTGCCCCTCGTCCTGTCACCACAAGCCTTTGCGAACAGTCCCTCCCCAGCTTTCTTGTAGCCCCTTTCAGGTACTGGAAGGTTGCTATAAGGTCTCCTCCAGAGCCTCCTCTTCTCCAGGCTGGACAAGCCCAACTCTCTCAGCCTGTCCTTGTATGGGAGTTGCTTCAGCACTCTGATCTCAGTAGCTGTCCTCTGGAACTGTTCCAACAGTTCCATATCCTTCTTATGTTGAGGATTCCAGAGCTGGACACAATACTTCAGATGGGGTCTCTCAAGAGAGGAATAGAGGGGAAGAATCACCTCCCAGATTTCAATTTATATGTGCTCATTTTGCAACTTGCTAGAACTTTATGATTAAATTTTCTCGTGATTCTGTCTGCACTGTATATGTTCTAGTCAAAGAACAAGATTATAGAGCAGATCGTATTCTACAGCTGTCCTACTTGGAAGCATATCTCACACCATATGAACCGTTTAAGCGTGCCATCTAGAACAGTCTGCTTTGACTCAAATCTGATTACCCAACAGTCTGCAATATTCTATTCTGGCACCCACTGGAGTTTCTCACTACTTGAGTGTGAGGCAGAAAGCAGAAGCACTGCTTAACGTTTTTTTGTGCTGTGGGGGCGCAAAGCTTAGGGTTTCCCAGCCATGATAGTTTGGCAAAGCTCATATTCAACAAATAAAACGATAAAATGTGAGAGGTGTGTTTATAGACTGACTTGCTTGTTTAAACTCCTTAAGTCTTCAGCACTTGAGAAGACGTACCTGCAGCGTCCTTGTGTTTCTTTTCTAGTACATCTTTCAAAGACATTAAACTCGATGTTAGGGTGGATTTAAGACACTGTAATGTATTTAGGACAAGTAGCTGTCAGGTTTTTATTTCTCAGGTGACAATGTTAAACACATTTTGCTATAAATTTATCTTCAGCTGGTCAGTCACCACCCAGTTGCATAGTTTTGACTTGGAAGCATGTGGGATCAATGTGTTAACTTTCAAGAGGTTGGTGATTCAATAGGATGCTGTTAGGTTAGTTTTGAGGAAGTTGAACTGTTAAAACATTTATGATGTTTCTAAACTTCATATTCTAGAAAAGAAAGTTTTACCATTTGGTTGGTTTTGATAGGTCTTGTTCTTTTACGTTCATAGTTATGTCACTTTCAGTCAGATCATAACAGTCATCTTGGGATCATTCAGAAACGCTCTGAAGGATTCTAATATTGACTTATGATACTTGATATAAGGCTTCCCAAAGGTTTCATAGTGCTAAACTGAAAAGACGTTTAAAAAGCAAGCTAGCATTTGCTCACTTTCATCTTTTACAGGAGTGTAAATATTAGGAATTGGTTAGAGCTTTGGGTGGAATTTTGATGCTTCAGGTTTTTTTCACTGTTCGTAACAGAACAAACAGCAGGAGCAGAACTTCTGCTGAATAATATTTCTGAGAAATACTTTTAATCAATCAGAATGCTTTTTCACATAATTTTTACTACAATTAAAATTTCCAAGCAATTTTACAAGTAAAATTTAAGCGTTGTGTTTCCATAATTTGAAACAGTTTGTTCTCAACATGCTGTCTGTTACAAGTTGCATGGTTTTTTAACATCTCAAATGTAGTGCTGTGTAGTATTGCTGTAGGAGTATAGGAGTTAGTTGTTAGGGTCTAACGATCTTTGAAGGATTACTTTATTATTGATCTACTCTATCTTTCTGTCAGCTGTGACTAGAAAGAACAATGGGAAGTAAACTGTTCTCCAGAATTATTTGGTTTAGATAGTAATGAAACAAATGATGAAAGCAAAGAAATGCTGAAAGACATTGGCAAATATACTATCTTTGCGCAGAGTCCCGCTGAGATATTTGAGCACTTGGGAATCCTTCTCTTTTAGAGATGTGTTGTGTTTGCCAGAATCCTACATCCATCGGTTTGCTGTGTTTTCCCTTATGAATAATAAGATGAGGGAAATCCCTGAATGTGTGAGTCAGTCTGTTCACACGTTATGCTTTTTAAGTCATACTCAAGAAGTTAATATTATGCCGTAATTAATTTTATACTTCCATCTATACATTTAACTATAAATTGTTATAATTCAATAAGAAAAGGAGTCTCTCTTTGCAGTGACGAAGCTGAGTAAAGGAAAACGGTTTGCAATGTTTTGGATGGTGATAACATTTTTAAAAATATTTACCTTTTCTTCCAGGAAAAGAATTAAAATCATGTGTATCTTATTTGTCTATTTTATTCTAGGACTAAATGTTTTTATGCCTCTCAGAGGATCCTAAGAAATTGTATTATTGATTCAGAAAGACTTTGTTGACTTTGGGTTTTGTATGGCTGTTACTGTGAAAGCAGGACGCCACAGTTTTTAACTAAAACAATGTACAAATACACCAGAGTCTTCTCTTAATCCATTTTTCTGTATGTTTGCAGTGAAAATGCTCAGAATGTATCTTGTCCTGTAACTGTGGTACACGGTAGACGTTTTCACCATGCACATGCACAGACAGCAGTAGTGAAAACAGCAGCCCAAAGGTAAGACTACATTTGCTTCTCCAGATGTTCACATTGAAAAACAGTGTATTAAGGAAACATAAGTAATTACAAGCTGGATTCTTGATCATGAGCTTTTGTCTTATTTACTAAAGTTTCATGAGACTTATAATTTAGGGTTTATTTTTAGATGATCTTAGAGTTTATGATTTTGAAGCACACTATGACACATTCAGCAGGAGAGCACCTTCTAATGAAATACATTTAGAAAATACTTTTGATGTGGGCAGACATAGTATGCAGTAGAAATTCACGTAACTGACAATGTGATCAAATACTATTTTACAGTACTGTGGTTTGTATGATATCTAGCTAAAGATTAAGTTCTTGATCTGTTGATCATATGTAGTGTGTAAATACAGCATAAAACATATAATCTGAGACATCTGATAGAACCAAGGTTTTGCATTCATTTAAATAGTTGTTAGAATAGATGACTGGAACCTGGGGAATCTTCCTCAGCTATGCTGAATTAAACATCATTGTTTTGAAAACTTAAAACTGCATCGGACTTCTATAAATTGCAGTGGTGTGTTTAATTTTTTTTACAGGGTTTTTGCACCCAACATGCGTCACAAACATATGAGCTGCTCATTGCTTTAAGAAATTTTCTTTCAAAGTTTGTCCATTTAGAGCTCTTTTTATCTGTGGATACTTTTCCATCAGCCCATGTGATTTTGTAGCCTCCTTCTTCTGTCCCCATTTTCCTGCTTTTTATAGTGTAGATGTTTTGGGGTGGTGGGATTACACATAGACATCGTCCTCTTCTTCATCCCACTTCCCTCACTTTCACTTGCTATTTTCAGAAAAACAGAGCTCATACACTAATGTGAATGATGTGATCCAAGCGTGCATTAGGGTAATCTGGCATTGAAGAAACAGACTGAAAAATGGTTTGTGCAGTCCTGTCCCTGAGGAACTACACCCTTGTTGCCTCCTTCTATTTTAAACTATAATGGAAAATAGCATGGACATTTCCTTCCCATTAGTAATAGCAGAAGTCTCCTTTTTATTTCTCCTGTCACTGCAAGGCAGGGGTAGGACTAAGGTAGGTTGACAGACTTTTTTCCAGAAATTAAGCTGAAAGACAAGGTTTGTGTTATCAGCGTGGTTTAGGCTGAACCACACGTGCTCTTTTCTTCTTACGTGCAGTCCTTTTTAGAATATTTTTGTTCATTCTTTCATTGAGGAAAGCGTGGGACATCTCTAAGAATTCAGGCCTTTCACACTTTTTGGCTTTTTTTTTAATTCCAAGGGATAAAATCTTGATCTGCACTGCTAATTAAAATCATCTGTAGTAAACAAAATCATGGGAGGTTGCTCTTTCTTCAGTCTGAACATAGGCTGTAATAATGTCAATATACTTGATTAAGCTTTGTTGTAAGATATATCTTTGAAACGGCCAATCAGCATGTATTCATCTCATCTAGTTAGGTGCTGTAGGCTTCTTCAGCCCACAGGACAGTCCACTCCAGATATTCTTAATCTTCAGGAGATCTTAGACTTCCCTGCTTTCTGTTCTCACCAATGGGACGTGCTTCTTTACAAGCCTATAATGTGATGTGGAAAAAAAGAGTAGCAGCTTCGTATGCGTGACACACAGAACGAAAACTAATGCATAATATAGGCAAGCTGAATGTTGCATGAAGTAATTGAATAGTTTCTAAACGTGTTTTCTTTTAGGGTTATTACTGTATTTCATTTGCATTAATGACAGACTATTAACTCTTATGCTAAGACTATTTTAGGAGTTTCAAAGGCAGGAAATAGTCATAACAATTCCAAGCAATGCTTTGTTACTGGAGGATTTCAGAACCAGCATGATTTAATTGACTGGGGGTGAGATTTGCAGGGGAGCTGTGCAAAGGATGTGTAATTCCAGTATCTTTTTTGAGTTGACTCAACTGACCGCTTTTTAGAAACTTCTAAATCTGCTTCTGAGTTAGTGGATTGAAAATGAATAGAACGTGGCCTCCTGTCATACTATTATTTTTTAGAAGGCTGCTTGATATGGAAAATGGAGGCGTTTGAATTGGAAGACAGTAGTTGTTAGAAAAAAATAACTAAAACAGGATTATTTAAAATTGTTCATAATACATAATTCCAGTGCATATAAAGTGGGTAGGTCTTTTTGGTGATAAATTTTTTGTTGTTTGGGAATTTTTTCACACCTTTTTTTCTTTGCTACTTTTTACTGACATTTGACAATGGTTGAGCAGTGATGTCTCCTCAGAGGGGAGTATATGCAGAAAATGTGGTGGCAAACCAAGAATAAAATTCAAGATATATATCAAGACAAAGAAAAGCTGGGAGCATGGAAACTTGAGTTCTGAAGTGTTGGGGTCAGTGTCCTATACTAATTTACAAGCAAAACAAAGTTGTGTTCTTTTACATTGCTTGTATTTGTAGAATTATTTTGTGGTACAGCAATCAGTAAGAACATGGGGAAAATTATTTTAACTAAGCTGACATATTGTACTTAAATCTATAGTGAATTATTGAAAGGATAACCAAAAATAAAATAATGGTTAAATTAGTTCTGAGCAGATTGAGTCTCTGACACTGATGTTACAGATTCTGTTCAGACTGATTTCTTTGAGTGGGGATGGTGTCACATGGAGCAAGCTAATTATGAACCGCTGTTGTAATTGCTGTCAAGTTGAATTTGGAGCTTGTGATTTGTACTATATTTCTGATCTCTTTCTCTAACATTTTTGCACATGTGTATTAATTTAAATTCTAGCTGATTATCTGTTGCACTTATATCTAAAATATGAGTTTTTAGTACAATAAAATTGGGCATTTCAAATTTGTTGTGATAAATATTATTCATGTTTCTTCTGGTGGAATCTGGGGATGAAATTAAAATTTGTTCGCCTTTGATACTTTCAGATGTAGCTTGGCCTGTGTCGTAGTTGGTTCAAATTACTTTTTTGCTCCATTAAGTGGTTGCGTAGTTCTATCTAATGCTATTGATTGGCTTGGTATTGGAATAGCCTGTATGTACAGCATGTCTAACAAATGTTATGCATGAGCTGCATGAAGCAATGCATAGCGGCACTGCTTGTTATAAGTCCTAGATATGTCCAGAATTCTCATTTCTTATACTTTCTGAGATGTAAAAATGAGAATTCTCATTAATTCATTTTATTAATACAAGATTTTAAAGCAAGCAAGTGAGGCATCTGATGTAACAACAAGGTACAGTATCAGGCTTCTTGAAATTTTTTTCTTGCCTTTAAATTTCCCTAGTGTTAAAATTTAGATTTCTTAATAGTATGACTCTTTACAACATTGGTAAACAGTTAATCCAAGTTACAGATTAACTGTGCCAAGGATACAGCGTTACTGGATATGGCTCCATATGGACATGATTTGGATCTGGCTGGATTTATAAACTCAGATGTGACCTGCACTCAAAGAGTGTAAATTGTTCATAAAGGCTAGCTCCAGTTGGAAGCAATTTTTTCCCTACTTTCATGGGGCATTGACTGATTGCCCCCACCCCAGTCTTAAGTTGCAGTGGTCACATTCAGTTTTGAATTCCTCTTACTCTTTTCGCAGAACCCAGAGCTCTGTGGACATTGAATGTGCTCTCTTACTGCACTCTGTAGGATTATCTGAATTACCTTCTTAGCTGGTTTACTTTCAGTCCTCCTGTTCCTCTGGGTAACAGAGACTTAAAGTTTGCTATGTTCTTTTAAGTGTTCTGTTTATGAAAAGGAAAGGAGAATGAGTTTGTATTACTCTGTAATGTTATTACTCTGTTTATTAAATTGACAGGAAGCATAATTCTGTTTTAGAATAGTGTTAGTATAATGCATGTGACAGAATTTGTTTAGGATTTTGATATTTGAGAGGAACAGATATGTAGATTAAAAGCTTACAGCATTCTATTGCAAATTTTGAAAAGGTAGGGGAGATAAAGATACAATTTTCAAGTTGTCTTTGTACAGTGCTTGCTTAGATGTATTTTCATGAGTCTTGGTTTACAAAGGCACCAGCTACATACATTGAGACACTTCTGAAACCAGTGGCCCTAATCTTTAAATTTTTTTGGAGGGTTATTTTTAGAACTAAATATTTAAGAAGTGCTTTCTGAATTTTTTTTCCTCAATTCAAACACTTACACATTTTTTGAATAGTTGGAAGCAAGTTGTTGTGTAAAATTGGTTTATCTTCTTTTACATGGCAGTCAGGGTTTGGAAATTAGGGTTGATCTTAATTCATATATTAGGATTCTGTCATGTCATGTTCTACATTGCAGTGAATTAAGTGGGACAACCAGGTTGACTTCAGAATTAATCGAATTTCACATGTTTAGTAAGAGGCAAGACAACATCATATTTAGATCACTGACCATTGCTGTCTGTGAAATAACATTTGTTTGTGTATTTATACTGCTACCAAAATGCTGTGAAACATGACAATGCTTATTTGAAAACTAGTCCACTGAGTGCAAGAGTCAATGGAAGAGTTATAGTTTATATTTAATAACTTTTGAATTTAATGATGTGCAAATGTGGGGCTTTGCATCTTATGGTTTTTTTTCTTTTTCCATATTTTAAGCAATCTGGACCGAAAGGAAAGGTAAGCTTCACTGTTGATAAAATGAGCATGGCAATGAGCATTAAGAAAATCAACTGAATGAATGCTTTGTCAGTGCTAGTTAAAGAATATTCAATCCAGGCAATCATATCTGTACATGTGTGAGGGGAGTTGGTTGGTTTTGTTCTGTTTTTGTGATTCACTTACTCCCTTTTACCAAAAAAAAGGACCTGTACATCTGTCTCTAAATAATGCCATGTTAATGTGAACTTTGGGTACGTTTCCACTGAAAATTTATCTATTAATAGACCTACAGTGAAAATAGATAAATTTTACCTTTCTCTGGAGTTTAAGAATTCACTGCCAATTCTTTTTGTAGAGCTGCAAACTTTGTGTAATAGAACTTTTTCTGAAGCTTATGTTAGTAGGATGTTAAGAGCTTTTACTCTGTCATCTCAGCTTGGTTTGAATAGCGTTAAAGGTTTTTATTGCATTGCTATATACATTCTGTTCACAAAGTGTATATATTAAAACAAGTAACAGAAAATGTATAGCAAGACCAGGCAGACTGTAAAGCACATTCCTCACTCATTTTGCATCTGTTTTAATGCTGTTAATTTTTTGTTAGCAATATGAAATACCATATTTGATTTTCTTTCTACATAGCTTAAATTTACATGTTAATTTTAAGTTATTTGTTGATAGTGATGAATTTCTTGAGTTTCTGTAAATATCCTGTTTACGGAGATGTTTTTTGGCTGTATACACATGATATCAAGTTTAATTGCTTAAACAGTGTATATATAAATAACTCAGAAATCTAATGTAGACCTGTTATTTCTGAATTCCTAATTTTCTACATTTATTCCAAACTCAGTAGTGAAACAAAAGCTTTTTTGTTTTACTGCTTTTTGTTACTTCATAAAAGAAATATCAAAGACATACCTGTTAGTTTTGGCTTTCTAAGAAGGGATTTGATCATCCTCCTGCTGCCTGGGCTTTGAGTGAAGTGATTAATGTTTTTAATTTGGCACTATGTGTCATGGGAAGACCAGAGTTGAGTTGCATGCTGATAGTCTTAATTTTCCCCTGGGGACACCTGCTGCTTCATAATCCGGTAGTACTGGATATGTTCTTTTTTTCTTCCCTGCCTTTTGTTGCTATCCTAGCAGGGGAAGATTGTTTAGGCCGGAGCTGCTAAATTTAGTTTTAATCATTACCATCATGATAAATGCAGCTGCAGCTCCTGACTTTCTGGGCCAAGTGGGGCTACTGGCCTGCATACTAAAACCCCTACTCCCTGTGCTGCTCCTTCTCTCTTTCAGCCTTTGACTTGTACTTTGCTTTTCCTGTAAGACGCACTGAAGGTAAATCAGCAGCTTGGTGCTTCCTGTTGTTTCATGCTTTAGTCTGTTTGTTTGTAATGATGTAGAAACCAACAGCCTGCTAGCAGTTGTTTACCACCAGATGGGACTAGACAGAGTCAAGGTGAGGAAAGGCTGAATAAGGCAGGCTGCCCAAGAGCCAGGCTTTGCATTAAATGCAGCTCTTGTGTGAGCCTGCACCTCAGCCTGCACCTACTAGTTGGTGCAGTGTTACACGTACATGATGTTTTTTACGTGACATACCAGATTATGAGTAGTTTTGATAACTCTGATAATATAATATAGCACTGGATCCTAAATTCCCAGATCCAAATCTTTCCTTAGGCATAGACAAAAATGTTCCCTGTCCTGCTGACCCTCCCCCCCTTTCGTTTCACTATAAAAATTCCACCGTGGGTGGAGGGTTTTGTAGAGGTCTCTCTACCAGTCCAAGGTAGAGATAGTAAGGTCCAATGCCATCAGGAAAGAAATAAGACAGTAATCTTGAATATGTGCTGAGAATACTAAGTCAGTGACATCATTCTGCCAGGACAAAACATGTTTAGTTGAGAATGCTATACTATTTAGCTGTGTTAAAAATTCAGGACTCTCTAAAGGCCAGACTTCCTCAGTATTTTTGTCATATCTGTTGCTAGAAGAGCCTGATCTTGGTCTTGTAGTTAACGTTTAGCTGTTTGATCCTTTACTATTTCTTAAGATTGCTTTTGTTAAATACCAGCCTTCCTCCCTTGTATTTACAAGGTATTAAAATCCTAATGGTTTTAATGGATGAGATTAATGAGATCCCTAGAATGGTTTACACTCAGAGTATGGAGCCTTATTCGTCAAGCAAATTCTAACTCTCATGAGATTTTTTTTTAGAAAACCTTGCAGGCAAGAAAACCCACACAATTGTGTATTTTTAATATTTGCTAGGATGGCAGAAACAGCAGTCAGTATTATATTTCTTGGTTTTTTTGGTAGACACAGTATGTAGATAGTCTTGCATCTTGATCTGTTTAGCTGTTTGATCCCTCATTTATTTCTTTTGAAATTGGAGGCTATTAGTTTAAGTTAGGATTTAACAGCAAGAAGGCATTTGTTTTGAACTGCTTTATGGTTTTTAATCTCTTGTAAGAATTTCTTTCCTTTCCAAATAGCCCTTTTAAAGATAGGTGTCATGTTTGATTTAAAAAACACCCTATAGTTTCCCTTCTGTTTCTGCACTCACACAGAAAGAGCTCACTGTGCCAGGTACTTTACTAAAGAAGGTATCAGTGGATCTGCAGGTGTTCAAATGGCAGCAAACATTATGCTTGAGAGAAGGGTCTTCATCTGTAGAAACTGTGGTGGTGGGCTCTGCCTTTTTGTTTGTGTAGGGTTTTTTCAGGAAAGGAAACAAGTAGGGCGTGCTTTGAATTGCTGCCTTCTAATAGTTGGGCTCTTACTCTCTCTAGGAAAACATTTTTTTGGGTGAAATCTACAATTATGTACTGTTTAAAACTGTCTTCGCTTTTGTTTCTAACTCAGAGTGACTTCAAACCTGACCATGAGTTGCTGACCAAGTAAAACTGTTGGGAAGCCTAAGCTGACATGGAACTGGATTTCATAACTTAGGTTTAGGTGTTATTGGTTCATTGTGAGGGTACAAGTCTTGTATTGTGAGAGAAGAAACTTATTTTATGCTGGCCTTTGTATTCTTGCAAGTGTTTGGCTATTCAGTAAAGTTCAAACTCAGACAACAGTAAATAATGATACTGTATTCTGATTTATTGTAGAAAAATTATTTAGCAATATATGATTATTATCTTAAAAAGATAAATACCTGTTGCATGTTAAAAATGCAATAGAAAGCTTTACTATTTTTTGAAGAAGAGCTTACAAATGTCCAAAGACCTTGAGTTGTCAAGAAATTTCAAGTTTTGGAAGAAACTCTAGTATTCTAAATGTACTGTATTGTTTTAGTTGCTTTCAATTAAATCTTAAATAGTTTCAATATTATTTCTTTTAAATACTAGTTACATGTTTTATAATTAAAATATTTTTCAGAAGATAATTCTTCTTACTGCTTATGTTCATAACAAAGGTTATTGATATGAAATACTACTGGAAGATAATTATAACATGTCAGGCAACAGCTTGCTCATCCTTACCACAAAGTTAATATTTTTCAGATCTCCTATAATGATGTTACAGGGGGTTTTCTACCCTTTAGAATATTATTACCATTGATTTTGATAATAATGGCTTCACATTATGTAATGATTAGATTGAACTCTGCCTTATATTTTCACCAATTCTGCCGTTTAGGTAATCTCTTGTGATTTGGATTTTTAAAGAAAACATTTAAAAAAATCATATACTTAATTTATGAACAAATATTCCCATTGTATTCCTGATTTTGGTTGAGTTTTTGTGTGTGCAGGTATTAAAAAAACTTTTGAGGAGAGCAGCATTTTTTCAGAAACATGTTTGATGCAATCAGTAACAAAACAAACTGCTTAATCTGTGATGTGCTTGTGGGCACTTATGGTAGTGTGACATCTCTACATTCTGTGTTGCAATCCAGCCACTGCTTGTTTCTCAGTTATCCTTTCTGCTTGAATGTTCCTTTGTGCTGCAGCCCCTTAACACAATAAAATATGTTTGTGTTTAGTTGTGGGCTAAAACATTTAGAGGGCAAGATTTGGTAAGATGTTTCTCAAAGGGCAGTGTAGATTAATCTTGTTCCAAAGATGGGAAAAACCTGAGGTATATTACCTAGAAATGCAGAGGATTCAAAGATTTTATAATTTGGTGCATTAGGAAATGCTGTTTTGAAAGAAATAAAAACTTGTGCCTAGTGTTGAGGTTTGCTTCAGCCATAGCCAAAGTTTTGTCAGATGGGTCCTCAAAATTTAGTGGTTAGTTTGAAATGTTACTGCCTACAGCTGTTTTCTTTGACCCCTTGCTACTGATAAATGTTATTGTAATCAGAGGTAGCAGTATAGGATGAGTGTGACCCGTTTGCAGCCCAGTGCACTGGCTTAATTTGCCAATCAAACCAGTTGCTGCTGAAGTTGTTGGCAGGGCGTCCTGCGTTTCGGGTGTGTGCCATCTTCTGTTTCGCCAGGAACAGTAATTTGCAGCTTTAGAGCAGGGCAAGACAGCTGAGAAAGAGAAGTGCCACAAAGAGTAACTGAGATGCAGTTAGCTTCGGGAATCTTAATTTGGTAGTAGCGTGATTTGACACACTGTGTGTAAACTAAAAATACCTTCAGGAGACTAAAAAAAAATATCTTACTATAATGCTTTATATTAAAATGTGTGATATGACTGTTATGCAAATTATACCAACAAAAGTCTTGTTATCCACAAATTTGGATATCCACTAATATCATTAGATTTTAAAAACAAAACGTAAGAACTCTGTCTTTCCTCTGTTTTGCATCTCCTCTTCCTGTTTTTTAAATTGTGGAACTTCTGGAATCTATTTTAATATTAAAATAATAGCTGTTCCTATTTGTGTATTTTAAAAGTGTCTATCTTCTACTTTATGAATAAGGAAGAGGAGATGCAGGCTTCAATCTTTGAAGACTTGGGTCTGGAACTGAGAGACTCCTGGACCGTTGATTAGTATCAAAGGGGGTTTAGATCAGAAACACTTCTCAGACCTTTACTATAGCTGTTCCTAGCATTCTGGTAATATTTTTTTTTAAGTGTACAAATAGCATGTAATAGGAGAAGTTATATATCCGTAGCTTTCGGGTTTAATTTCGTCATGTACAATTGTAGCTAAATTATGATGGTGTCTGATTTATTTTCCAGAAAAGAATACCCCCCTCAGCTTCAGAAAATAGAAGCAGACCACATTAGGTTACCACGGTCTCAAGGAGTGGGTAAGTTATGTTTAGATTTCTCGTTTCTTTTAAGCTGAATAATTTTTTGAATACCTGCTTTGGGCAGGTGTGTTGCCCAACTTTGTGTAACCTTTAGTGTATCGAATTATTTCTAGTCTATAATATAATCTAATTATTTAATACCTAATTAATGCATTAATTATGTATTATATAATTAGGTCTTGAGTAGATAAATTTGATAAGTATATATTAATATATAATATTATCTAATATCTGCAATCTGTTCAGCTATGTTATAATTAATTTTAAATTAGGCTTCAGTTATTTTAGAAATTTAGAATTTTGGAGTTGTAACAGATCTCTGGAGATGGTTTAGTGTGAGCCCGAATCCCCAGATTGTTCTTAAATTATTGAGGAGGAATTTCTGTAGTACTGTTAGTATATGCAAAATGTAGCATGGTAAATAACACTTGGTATGAAGTATATTTAGGCACTGAGGTAGTGAGTAGAAGAGCCAGTGTCAACGCTGCCATGTATCTGAGCTGAAATATGCTCTTATATTGTTGGTTAGGGGCCAGTAGTGGAAATGCAAGAGAGAAAATACAGTTTGCTTTGAGGTATTAAAATTGTGAAATTGGAAAAGAAAAATCCCTGTTTTTCATTGGTCTTTATCAGTATGGATACAGATACAGTCTGTAAACCTGCTAGTCAGCTGCTTAGCCTTCTGCACTTTCCTGTTATTCTGCTCTGCCTTTTAATGATAGTGTTAAGTAGAACTTCATCAATTCCTTAGTTTTGAGATGTCTTCTGGTAGTACAATGTTTGTGAGAATGTATATTGAAAAAGTGTTCATATCTGTTAAAAAACGCAGACTTAAAAAAAAATTCCAATATGGAGACTGAAAATAAACTAGGGGGTGTAAATAGCATTTTAATATTAAACTCAATTAAGGCACTCTTGTGCAGCATACCGCACATCTTAAAAGAAAATCTCACTCTGTACGTTGTTAGTTGAAGTACATTATGGATTTCATTGTTCCTATACTCGTCAAGTATTTAAATGAATGCCCCAGTATAAAACAGAATATGTCGGCACAGTTCACTGTACTGCTGAGTCTTGTGTTGAAGGAATAAATCCTTATTAAACGAACATTTCCAATTATTCTAAATGCATTCCCCAACCGTCCTCTAGTGAAAATCACCATCAATATGATCTAGCACATCTCCTCCCACTTTCATTAGTGGACACCCCATTCTAGTTGTAGTGAAGTTAGTGTAGATTTTCAAGTCCAAAGTGCCCTCCAAAGATATTAAGCTACAAATTGTCATTTAGAGGCACCGAAATAGTATTAATGAAACAACATTTTCAAAGTTACTTTGGAGAATTTTTTCTTATTCATACAATAAATCATAAGATGCTTGGAGCAGTGTACTTTACTGAAGTGTTTAAAAAGGTGTTTATGTTTAGTTCAGGATAGAGATTACGAAGAACTAAGTTGATCGTAATTTTAACAGCTTATTAGCAGACATTTATTAATGTTTTTGCATTTTTCCCTCCTAGGCAGTGTAATGGAAAACACAGAAGAGTCAGAATCAGAATCTGAAATAAAGAGAAAAGTACAACAGAAACGTCACTGCAATTCATATCCATCTGACTTGACTCTGTCGGCTACAAAAAAATGCTTAACCCAATTAAAGGTGAGTTAGATTTTAAAAACATAAACTTATGTTTAACTTTAAATGTTGATGCGCATTTTAAAAACAGACATTTTGTTGTATAAAATAAGTCAATGTCCTAAAAATCCTTAGAGTTGAAACAATGATTTATGTAATTAAATTTTAAAAAGTTATAATGATGAGATATTTCAGTGATAATATCAATACTAGCTATGAAATATTTATCTTCTGATTTGAATAAACAGGTGCCACACTGGAAGGTGAAAGAACCTGTGTTTAAATTGGTTGTCTGATAGATAAACCAGAAACTGGTAGTTATGGTTTGCTATCTATGAAATAGAAGAGCAATGTTTTACTCTTCAGCAGATTTTTTTTTTAATGTGTCATGGTTTTCTGTACTTATTATGAGCTACTGCAAAGGTCCTAGTGCTGCTTAGTAAGTTGCTCTCTTTCTCAGTGAAACTAGCACAGGTATCTAAATGATATTCTCTGATCTAGATGCAGCCAAGCAGCATGCTTTATCTGGATCTGTTCTGAAACAAACAATAACAAATTAAACCTTGTATCTGTCATTATTATCAATAATCAGCTTGTGTTTGCACCCATAAATTAGAAAGTGGGACAGAATGTATTTCTTTGTTAGGATGAAACGCTTGGTACTACTCTTATGCATTTCCATTATATATTTATTCAATTAATGATGTTATTTGGAAATTTTAATAGCTGAGATTTTGATCTTCAGATGATATTGATACAGATATGAACTGTAAAAGCAAAGTAATGAAATAACAAAGCAATTAAAACCCAAACAATATACATGACAGTTTTGTTGGTTTTGTTATAATCGTTACATTGATAACTTTGTTTATGTTTGTTTAAATAAAGTTAAATACTTGCTGCTGATGTCCTGTCAGGTAAGGGGAAAGAAGCAGAAAACAATCTTCTGAAGTCACTGAAGAAAGCAATTTAAAAATAAATGGAATCTTGTCACACTGTCTTGATAAAACAACTTTCAGTCTGCAGATCTAACCAACGTAATCTGTTGATATGTGGAGTTTCTTCCTTACAACTATGTGAATTAGCATGAGAGGAAGGAGAGCAGCTTTGTCATTTGTGGCTGGATTGTGATTCGCGTAGGCTGTTTGCAGTAACTCCTGGCTCTAACTAGAGGGCTGTATACAGGTAGAAGCAAGACGTGCTTTCAGCATATTCTGCTATATTACAAAGCCATGGTACTGGCATCAGGAACTGCTCCTTGCGTTGCTTACACGTGGAAGGTGAGGGCTGGAGCTGTATGTAGAAGCATCAGCAGCTTGGTGTCCCCGAGCCAGATTGCTTGTAGTTGACCACATTGCTAACCCAGGCTGTTCTCAGTCTCCCTTATAAAGCAGCAAACTTGATTATGTTTTTCCAGAGGCGTAATTTCATTTCCAAAGCCGTCAGACAGATTGCACTTGTAAACAGTACTTAATAATTATATCTGGTACTTTTTCCCATATCTTAGAAATCTGTAAATTTGAGGACACCAACAGTCAAGAAAGAAAACCAGTTACTTTTTCAGAGACACAAGAGCTGAGTGCTTGTTGTAAAACTGTCAAGCAGTGAGCTTAAAATAGGTGGAACCCCCATATTATTTCATACAATGTATTATGAGATTTCAAAAAAGGATTGATAAGATTTGTGAGGCTATATCATCATTAAACAGGTTGATTTAAATTCAACTGCTTCTTCAGAAAATGTCTAAATTAGTAATTATTCCATCAAGTAAGGACAATATGTCCTTATTCTATTTCCAGTCCTTACTCTATTTCTTTATTCTGTTTCTGCCCATCATCTACCACCGGTCACTGTTGAAAGCACAGCACAGGGCTGCATTTACTCCAGTCCCATAAGACAGTTATGATCCTGTAAGAGCGTATTGTTTGTGTACACACTTTGTGAATGTAGAACACATCTTGCTGCAACTGAATTCACTAGCTAGGCTTTATTCACTCTAGGCTTTATGTTCTTTTCTAAATGGGTTAAGAGTTTTGTCCTATATTACAGTGAAAGGATTTAACACAATTATGTATGCATTTTTTGTGAACTGTAGGCATTTTAATGAGTTGCCCAAGTGTGCAGATGATCAATCAGAGGTTTGTGAAACCTCTGAACAATTCAGATGTTGGTTGTGGGGTTTTCTTGTGCCAGAAGAGTTATAGACGTAACCAACTGCTTGTCAGGCAAAGTGCAGTCTAGTAAAATAAAAACCATTTGCAACTGGTTCACTTTCTAATGGTTGAAAATGTACATATTTTTTAAAGGAAGGAGGATTTTCTTTGTCATATGTGCTTATAAAAAAACTTTGGATTCTGAAACTTCTAGAGATAGGGCAGAGTATTCGTATAGGGCGTATATTTGTATTATGCAGATTTCAAAGTCTTTTTTAAAAATCCTACATTATACAAGTTATAAGGCCGACACATTTAGGTAGAACTCATCTGCTCAAGTAGGCAGTTATCTTAAAATATAGTCTAAAATAGAGTATGCCCCTCTTAATTAAACACTGTTACCTCTGCCATCAAGGTGCAGGCTCTCAAACCACGGAAAGGAAGTTGTTTTTAAATTTTTAGTGTGTGGTTGAGGTAGAGGGATGCAGTTATTCTACACTTCAGATCTTTCAGGTACTGTTCGTAGTTTCTGTTGAATATTTTAATGTTTGCAATTCTTCAATGGGATTAGCAGTATCTTTATAAAAACTACATCTTGTAATGGAACGCCGAACCATAATGCTGGTTTTCATGTCACTTGCTATCTCACCAAAGCATTCAGATTTTAAAGGCCTGATAGATTTTATACATGAACTTTTTTGCATCTCTTTTGCAATGTAGAATGTGTAGCTTTGTTAAATTGCAGAAATTTTGTAAAAATAATAGATTTTTCTTGAATGGCTTTTGACTTTACATTTGTTTTTAAGAAATGATTGATGTTCCACACCTGGAGGAGCCCTATCTATTGGAAAGGTGTTTATGACTCGGGGGGTGGGGGGGCGAGGTGCAGATTGTGATAGCTGTTTTGAAAATAGGTCTTTTTGGTTGGGTGTAGATACTTATTTGTATCTTCAGTAGTTCACAGTACACTGATTATGTTATTTGATCTCAGTGCTCCAGGAGACAACATCGTAAGTTAAATTTCAGTTCTACAGGCGTCCCTTATTGAACTCGGTACGCATTCAGTAACTTATATGTTAGTATTGAATGCCTTAGGCTTAGAAGTCCAGGGTGGGCGCTTGTGGTTCATAATGAAGGGGGACCTAGTACATGTGAAAGAAACAAATCATGTCTCTGTCTTTGCTGAGGTAGAATATATTTTCTCTTGTAGCCCCTGCTTTCCTCTTGAAAACTTGGGGTACTCGTTTTTCTCAAGTCCTATTTTCCTCTCAGAGATGCTGGACTCTAGAACAATGTATTTCCTTTTCCCTTTTCTTTTATTTCTCTCTTTTTTTTGTTTTTTTGGTTTGGCTTTATTGATGAGTTATTTTTCTGTGTGCTTTGCCAGGCTATTAGAAGATGTCTTGGGAGGGCAAATGAACTTGATGACCTAGGAGGTTGCTTTTAGTCCTCTTTAGCATTGCTCTGTGAACCCATAGGTTGCTTGATTTTTGTCCAGTTAAACTATTCTTACAGAAACGATGTAACTGGACAATCTTGCTGATGGATATATAACTCTGAACAGTGTGCAACATTTTATGTATGGAAGGAAAAAAGAAAAAAGGAAAATCTGAATTGTCCAAAATAATCCCTTTTTAAAAATTGACATAAATGATGTTTCTTCCTCTTAGAACATTTTTCATTTTCTTAAATGACAAAAATCAAAACTATATTTTAATGTTTGCTTTCACTGCTTACTGTAATTGTTAATACAGTGTTGTCAGTCTTCATGCTGAACAGAAATTAAATGCATGGTTTGGAAAAGGTATCTTTGTGTTTATCCAGTTACTGATTTTGTATATGTATGTGTGTGTGTATCCCCTCTAGCTTTTGGAACAAATTGATTATTCTACTGATTGCCCTAATTGCGGTCGGGCAAATGAAAATCAGACCAAATGCCGACATTGTGAAAATGTTTCTCTAAAGGATTTGCAAAGAGTCTCCAGACAAACTGTGACATTAAGCGAATCTGTGGGACCTTTATCACGTTCTTCAATACATCAGAACTCAACAGGGCAAAAATCTTCAGGTACAGGGTTCAATACAAAGAAGTTTTATAGTTCTACTGTTGGGAAAGGTCCAACGGATATTCTGCTGAATAATGAAGTTGTAGGACATTCTATGTTACGACAAAATGGAAAAGTTGGCTTTATAACTGGGACAAAAAATCCTAAACTTACAGGAAACTTAAGACAGAGGAGTACAAGACCATCTGAACTAAATGATCCAAGTAAGTACCTTTTTATGAGGACAGCTATAAACTGGAAACCCAAAATACTGTATAATGGAGGAACTGTCGTTGCAGATTTACATTACTAGTTTTGCATGAAGTTTTTTGTGGATTTATTCTTGGGGAAGAGGGACAGACATTTTGTAATTTGTTTTTCATATACTGAGGTTGTATCCGAGAAAGATTAGCATTGAGGAAAACAAAAATTGTCATGAATCATTTATTCTTTTGCTTTAAAAAGATTTAACTTTATAATTTAAAAAAAAGCAGTCTTAGCAGAATTCTATCACTTATTCTCCCAAAGAAAAAGACAGTCTTTTATTTTTATTTTGTATTTTTTTATTCTTCCCTTTTGAGCTACACATCTGAACACTGTCTAGGTTTTTCCATTTATTTAAATTTCATAATTTGTAAAATGTTAATTATTGTATTTTCTCTGCATAAATTCTAATTAATTTATAAGCAGGAAGGAGCTGGAATTTGTGAGATTGTTTCTTGTTCCATGTTTATTTTACTAGACATGTTGTCTTACTGATTTGAAAAATTTAAGTAATCTTTTCCCTTATCAGTTTTTTGCAAGTTCTATTATTTACTGTCAGTTCTTGATTGAACCAAGAAATGTATGACTTCACTTCTGTGTCTAGGGGCAGATTAATGATACCAATTTTTTGTATAGTTAGTTATGAGAAATAAAAAAATGAGGGAGGGCGTGCCTGCAAGCAGATTCCAAGTAAACATTAATAAAAGCGTAATATAATGATAAATATGGACTTCTTTGGCACTGCAGGACAATTACATAAATTACTTTTAAGCTATTGCTTGAAAAGAAATTTCTGTTACAGAAGAACATAGTGGTTGAGAATTTAATATTTTCTGTTTAGTTGTTTTGTCTAGTGATGATGATGAGGAGGAGGATAGTGGCAGCACTAGGAGAATGGAAAGCATTTCACCTCGTCCTGCAGATTCAGCCCGCTCCTCCCCAGCTCCTTCTACAGGAAAGGTGGAAGCAGCATTAAAGGAAAACAGTTGTGGAATAGAACAGAGAATAGGTAGTATAACAACAGATACAGAAATTGCAGTCACACTACCAAGAAAAGCAAGAATGAAAGATCAGGTACTATTTAATGCTTCATTTAAAGAAAACAAAAATCAGTTCATAAATGGAAAATGTGAAGGCTTGTCTTGTTTTGTCAGAAGTTGGCTATATTTGATTGCTTTTCTTATTTAGCAGCTCATTGGATAGTATCTCTGCTTACATAAGAAACAATGAAATGTGTCCATTATATTTTTACTAGCATTCATAATGATTTGAATTATGCTTTTAACATAGATATTTCTACATTGAATGTATTCTCTTTGAGTCTGGGCAGGGTATCTCTATGAAACTCAAAGGCCTTCTTAGTTTGCAGAAGAATGTGAGTACCAATTGGTAAGACTTCGGGCATACAAAGTTAAATGTGACAGGAGACTGGTGCAATAGTGGCCCTTTAAACTTAAGGTGCCTTGACAACTGTCCCAATTAATAGCACTTATTTTAGGCATTTCATGTTAGAGCTTTTATTTTGTAGTTGAGTACCACTACAAGAATTGGATAAACAAAGGAAAAAATTCACCATGAACAGACCTGTTAAGTGCTGGCAAAGGGGACAGCTTTCATGGTATGGTAAAAAGTTAGCCACCCCAAATATGAGCCATTAAGAATAAATTTCCTGTAGCAACTGGTGTTGAATTAATAGTGCTGATTAAAACCACACTTGGGTCACTTGGCCAGTTTCAGTATTGTGAGTTTGGCTCAACAGGAGTATCTGATCAAAATGCCCACTTGCAGTCTCAAATCGTTTGTGGTTTCTGAGTTGCAACAGGAAATAATGATGCCAGAAGCTTCATGCTATGTTGAGATTCAGAAGGCAACATTCTAGCAATGTAATTGATCAAATGATGGATGTTTATAGTGTGGTTAGTCACCACTATCAATATAAAGCTGCGAACCTCTAGCCTTCAATAAAGCTGTGAGGTTAAAAGCTTGAGTGATAAATAGTTCTGAATTGTGGTGTTATGTGCTGGAGTAATTGAAAGCATTGGTTTGTGAAGGCACTGTTGGGAGAGTTTCAGAAGTCTTATACAAGTGTTTTCCTTTGTATATCATTACATTCCTGTTCACTGCTTATTAGGAACCAGTTGTAATACTGGAGATGAGCTTAATATTTTAGACAAAAGTAGAAGAGAGTTTGCTTTTGAAAGCAAGTGAAACAGATTTTTTTTTTTTTTTAACACCAACTTTGCATAGATTCAAGGAAATTACTAAGAATTGGGGTTATTGCAGTGTTTTTGTCAGTTATGATAGAAGAAGCTTTGTACATTTGTTTTTCTCTCAAAATATTCATTAATTCTTTACTGAAGAGGGTACCTGAATACAGCACCACTATAATGTTAACCATTTTAATGTTTGTCTCTGATTTGAGCTTTGACCTTTTAATAATATCTAGCTAGTCTAGCAGACAAAAATGAAAGGCTGTCTTCAGCAAGAACCATAGGAAAATATTTTAATTACAGCAATTTAGAATATCTACCACTGCATTTAAATGAATCATCCAAGAGTATTTTGAATTATAGAGAGGATGGGCTAGTGATTAGGAACTTTGAAATAATTGTCGAGATTTGTTCTTAATAGAAATATTGAATCCCTTAAAATGTTTTTCTAGAAGTTTAATTTTATTTTGTAACCCAAAAGAATGTTTATTAATGGACGGCTTGATAAGACAATATGAGTACTAAAGAAAAGGATAGTGAACTGAAAATCCTTCACAGTAGAGCAATATGAGCAATATAACAAATGTATATATTAACCTGACTGCTATCAGCCAGCTTTCTGTCATCTTAATAGGTTTTCCTAAGTGTTCCGTTGGTAAACAGGAGACTTCATTGTGATTATAGCTTCCATCAGCATCTAGAGACTTGTTTGAACTGGAGCCAAACTCCATGTGGCCTTCTTTCAGTGTCTTCTGACCCTGGAATCTGTCCTGACCCATCTTAACGCTTCTGTATATCTGCTTTAAGGGTTTTGATTTGGCTTTTGTTTATATTTCTTGAAGATTCTACTTTTTCTAATGTGGTAATGCACTGTGCTTCAGTAATAACTCAATGTTTTCAGTTACCAAAGCTTAGACTAATAAAAACTGAAAGAAAAACAAACCCACCAACACTGTGGTGCTTTTACAGCAGTAGTGGTTTTTATAAATAAACAAATAAAATACATGAAAAATAACCTTATTTTACTGGGCTGCACAGTGTTTCAAAATAATGAAAACAAAATTGGTTTCAGCAATTGTAGAAGCATTATTTATGACTTGGCAATATTAACAAAATGTCTGCAAGTGTCTGCTTAAGATTTTTCTTGAATTTAGCAATCTTAACATCTTCAGGCATTGCAAGAAGTCCTTTAGGAAATTTCTGCTTTCTGTATGCAGTTGAGGTGGATGCTGTAGTAAGTAATCCTGTTGACCAACAGAAAAGTAGCTGTAAACGTAATCATTGTTTTTTAACAAGCTTGCTTTAGCAATAAATATCAGTGAGACATTCTGAAACCTTACTTTTCAGTTTGGGAACATTGTGTCTAACACTCCAATAAAACGCCGTAAAGTTATTTCTCAAGAGATTGTCACTGAAGCTGTACCTCTAAATTACCAAAATTCCTGTGAAAGTGTGATTCTGAACTGTCGAAGTATACGAATAGGAACACTACGAAGAATGGTAGTGGAACCTGTGATTGTAAGTAAATTTGTTATTTGACAAATCTCCTTTCAGTTTGTGTTGGACATCGTTATTTTCATACTTGAACAGTGTAATATTTTGCCTTTGTCTGTATAACGGTAAGTTTGTCTGTAGATTCAGAGGCTGTAATGCCCAAAGAATCCCAAAGTCTTATTATGTACTAATGCATACGATCCAGTTCTGGTATTTAACAGAAATCTCTTGCCTGCAAAACCCTTGAAAACCCTGTTTGCTTGATTAGGGGAGGGGCTTATGATGTAGCACGCAGTCGGTAAGAAAACTGAAAACTATATCTGCCAAAAAATGGATATTGATAGGTGGGAGGAAGAAACATCTGCAGGCGAATAATCTCCTTTCTGTAGAACAATATTTTTTTTGTTAACCTTCTAAGTTACATGGAGTCTTTCAAGGAGACACTGAGCGTTAGTTATATCCAGATGAAATGCACATTGCTTGCTGGGGTAACCACACAAATAGCAGAGATGTTACTTGTTCTTTCCACCTCTCTGCACAACCCTGTTACTTGGTTTGCTTAAATACTGATACATGACGCTCTCTTTTGAAGAGGGTTTTTTTTTCCCCTCTCTGTGGTGTTTTTCAGAGTATTTTAAACCTTTTTGAAAATAGAATACTTGCAGATCTTAGGTTTCAACAGCCGATTAGACTCAAAGAGACATTGAATAGTAAAGAATATACTTGCTTTCTTGGGTTGTGCTAAAATGTACAAGTTTTTTAAAATACATTTTATGTTTTTATTTTCAAGTTTTCAGTACCCAAGTACTTAGTCAGTTGAAATATGTTTACTGACAATTTGCTTTTGGAGTCTTACTACTGTGTTGTTTTTCACAGTTTTGCCTGGATTATATCAAAATACGCCTAGAAAGTCAAGAAGGTGAGTTCATCTTTCATTTTGTGTTAATATACATGTATATATTTATTTTGAATGAAATAACTGTCAAAGGAATTAACAACTGAATCCTAATGAAATGTCAATTCTGGTTTTGTTATGTGTGTAATAAATTATACTGGAGCCCTGTAGTCAGATAAAAGGGAAAAAGAAATTGAGATTATAAATTTGACCTGAACTGCCTGGTGAATAGAAAATGGAATGATATGGCATTATCTCTGCCTTTTGCCAACAGAAAGAAAATTTACAGAGAGCAGGAATTAGCAATTTGTGGTACATGTGCAACTGGGTTGTTGGTTCTTCCCCTTCATCCTGGTTGCAGAACTGTAGCTATTCTGGTGGTGATAGGCCAAGGTCTTAAAAACCATTAACAAAAACAGTAGCCAGAAGTAATCTGTAACATACTTATACCTCTGTAACACTTTATTAGTTCTTTTGTTTCAAATGCCTAAATAGAGTAAAAACTACACAGATGTGATAGGCCCTTCCTGTTTGTATCTTCCTTTAAATTTGTTTCTTTTTTTCTCTAGCCTATAGGTTATATATTTCATGTTCCTGAAAGGAGTAATATAGGAATTGGTGAAGTTACAACTATCGCTGTATGGTGAAGTTATTTCCATGGGACTTGATCCCTTGGTAGCATAAAGATGGCGTCTCATTAAATACTGTGCTTAGTGGATCATTTAGCACTTTTCCATTTAATTTTTTGGTCTTTGTCTTTGGAGGAAGATGGGTGTATTCCCAGCTAACTCCATTTCTATTAACTTCATAATAATTTCATGTTTTGTTTTAATACAAGTAAGGATCTTGAAATAAGAAATGCCAATTTTTTTCTTTGTTTAGATTGATTACGGTGGTCATGCTTTTTCAGGGAGAGGCAAATGTTTTGAACAGCTGTAGAAGCAGCAGTACTGTCCTGCCTTGAGCCTGGTTTTGCATGTATAAATATGTGTCAGGTTCTTAAAACTCTCTCTGCTTCTCAGTGCAGACCCAGTGATAAGAGTGTGGAGTTTTCTTAGAAGACCAACTAGCTCATGTTTTGGCAAGGACCTTCTATCTAGACAGCATTAGAAGGACCTGTGTGCCTCAGTTAAATGGGTTGAATCTGGTTTTATGTTTGGATCGTTGTTACTGTGATCTGCCTCTGAGAATGGAATTTAGGTAAAATAAAAGTGTGTGCATTTAGGAAGGAGAAAACTGAAGTATTACTATAGAAACTGAGGTATTGCAGCCTAGCCTTTGAAAGCTATTCTTTTTTTGTTTTGTTTTAAACACAAGGGAGAAAAGACTGTAGGAGTCCTCTGTAAGCTTTCATTTAGTTACTAGCTTCATTTTTTCCTATGTAAGTCCCTAAGGAAGGTAAAGGAGAATCAGCGCAAGAAGATGGACTAGTTAGATCCATGTAGCATGTTTCTGCTGCTCTTTTCTTGGTGAGATGGCAAACCACTGTTCTGAGCAGAAAATGTTGCCCATCAGCTCAAAGGAAGCATGTTGTCGCTGCAGCCTGACTCAGAGCTGGGCTGATGCTTCCTCAGCTCGTGGGACAAGGACTATTGGAGGTTTAGAGGGAAAGGAGAGCTGCTTTCCTCTGCAGAAGCCCAGTCTGCAGCCAGTGGATACTTTGCCTTGGGTAACTGTTTGCCTTGTCTGTATAGGTAGATTCCCTTTGAGGGAGGCACAGGGGTTGACACGTGGTTGCCAACAAGAAGGGAGAATGTGGAGGGTGCTGCTGGACATTGGCTGCTAATTGCCAAGGGAAGGACAGAGGAAACAGTTGGGGAAGTGGAGGGCACATGACACACGAACGACACGACACCCCTCCACTGATTAATAATAAGAAAAACTAATAATGTTGCTGACACATCTCTTTGGTAGTAAATTAAATTGAGAGCAGCGCCTTATTTTCCTCAGGCAATCAGATTGTTTCTCTGCACATGTTTTTTTTCCTCTCCATTTTGAAGTGATTTGGTTGTTTTTTTTTTTTCATACGGGAACCTGGTCAAAGGTAAATCTACAAAGAAAGTTTTACAAATCGATAGTAAAATGTGTCATAGCAATAGTTGCAAATTTAAATTGTCACTGGAAGTGCTGGTTTTTTTCCATGGGATAAAAACTAGATTGAAGTTGGTGAGAAGAAAGCAATTTGGTTTTGATTACTTTCCTGAAAGGTGACAGTGGAGTTCAGTTTGTCTTTTAAGGTATTAACAGGCATCACTTCCTGGATACGTGTTAATTTCAAACTTGTAAAAAGTTTCTTAAAAGTTAATAAATACATACTAATGTCTTGATAAAGTCAAGGGGGAATTGTAAAGGAAACATACATATAATATAATATAATGTCATTATTTTCTTCTAGAGTCAGAAAGCGATATCCGAGAGATTAACCTGAAAACTTCAGAACTTACCAAATGTGAATGGTGTAGTGTCCGAAAATTGCCAGTAGTTTTCCTACAAACAGCGCCATCAACCTGTAGCAGTCTGAGAGACCAGTTGAAAATGAGTAAAGATAATGTCTGGTACGAATGTAAAGGAGACAGTAAGTAAAACAATTTTAGTCTTTTCTTTAAATTGTGTTTTGATGGTTTGGATAATAACTTAGTGCACTAGGGGAAAAAACTGGCATCATTGGCTGGACAGGAGTAGAGTTTTTTCAGACATGATCACCTTCCCAGGCTGATGAGGATTACAGTTCAGAACAGATTGGCACAACTTGTAGTCTGTCCAGGCGCATGCTAGTTACAACATGTAGTCAGCTTAGTATAACTTTTTTCACTGATATTTCTATTGAATGAAAGCAAGTTGTTTGCTTAACTTTTTTATGTGGGCCTTTATGTTTATATGACAGTTTTTGGTATCCTGCTTTCTGTGCTGTTCTTCTCACCGGCCTTGGTTTCAATAAAAATTGCTGTGTGGGTTGGCACGGGTTTTTTTCTTATATGCTTGTAGTGATCTTGTGAGGTACACAAATGTCTGCTTGGGGAAATAAGTGGACGTATCTTAAAATTATACTTAATTTCAACATAGTTTTCCTCATCTTAGTAAGCGTGCTGTTTTTCAAATTAGCATAGAGTCCTCTTCTGTTTAAGTAGGCTTTGCTTTAGGTTAAATTTTGTGGTTATTTATACCTCTACTCAGCTCTATAAATGCATGATGCATTCATATGGAGGAAGAATGCTTTCAACAATCACAGAATTCTGTGCTTTCAACACATAATACCATTATAATAACCTTATCCACCTTCTATAAAAAGTATGAGCTGTAAGGAGTGTTATAATTACAAAAATAATTGGAGAGCATGCAGGGGGGCTAGAGACAATCCTAGGAGCAGGCATGAGACCCCAGGTAAACACAAGTGTTCACAAGTGAAAAAAGGAAAAGCTTCCTGGGTGGTCTAGGTAAGAAATCCTTCCTTAAGCAGGTCTCAGCATTTCTGCCCCCAGCTTTTCCTTGTGAGGCTGTTGTGCTGAGCTAGTTCTTCTACACCCAGCTGCTTTATTGTACTTGATAATTGATTGTGCTTTGTGATACCACAGTTGCTGTTTGCAATGAAATGACTTCAAGTCTGAATTGTTAGTGGTTTGAGCAACTGTGTGTAGATGCCTAGTGCCCAAAATAGGAACACCTAAAACCCGTTTAGACACCTAAATTCTATGTGCTGTGAATTGGGAAATAGGCTGCTGAAGAGTTATTTTTCGCAACAGTTAGTGCACCAAGTTAAGAATAACCGAAAGGAAATGGTGATGTGTGTGTCTGAAATGCTTCTCTTAGAGAAAAGCAGGTCTCTGCAGCTCTGAGTTAGCTGGCTTCACGAGACTGGGATTCGCAGCCCAAATCCCGCTGCTCTGTCTGATGGCTCACATCTTTCCTTCTTAGTGCACCTTACTGCTGTTTTATTTTTCAGATGATCTGAACGGGTGGTGTCTGTACAGTAGCTGGTTGATCTCACTCACATTCTCCAACTTTTGGTTAAGGTGTAGGCTGACCTGCTAATCCACTGTACCAAGACAAATACAAGATTTATTAGGGATAGCAAGAGTAAGCATGAGAAAAAGCCTGACAGTGTTCTGTTCACAGAATGTTCACTGGGGGCAGAGAGGTTTTGGTTTGTTTATGTTACAGAACCTGAAAGCAAGGACTTTGCTCTTCTAGGTGAGGAGATCCCTCTTCCTGTGTAAGGAGGTGAAGAGTCTGATTACTGTGACATTTTAAATTTGTTTCCTTGTTCAGAGGCATACTTTTTAGAAATGAAAACTGGTTGCCAGTGGATTGGAGATCCTTAAGAGATTTCTGTTTCTATGGCAACAGAAATCTGATCAGAGAAAAATAACTGTTTCTTTTGTGAAATTGCTGTTGAAGGTTTTTCTAGTTACGTACCCAACATCACGTGCCTAGAATCAGTAAGAGCAGTTTGTTAGAACTTTGTGCTTCTGCTATATAGTATACAGTTTGTATCCCCTTTTTGAAAAAGCATCATGCTTATCTTCCCTTTTAAGTCTGGAAATAGTAGTCACAAAAATGTACTTTTTTCCTCTCAGTATTCAGTTTGTTTTCTAAGCACTGGTATAAGTTTTGTGTCCTGCTTACTAGACAAGTCAAGTTAAAAGTATTTTTTTGATGTGTCACTGTTTCTGAGAATCTCCCTTGTCTGAAAGAGCTGATTTGTAGATGTTAGTGCTGTATAACTATGTAAAAGTGATTCTTATACTGTTTTAGCTAAAAGGCTGTGTGACCTCTGGGCTCATATGCTGTAGTGACTTTAACATGCAAAATTTTCAAAAAGCAATAACCTTTGAGTCTAGCCTTCTGGGATCAGGGCAGACCATGCATCTACCTGAATCATGGGGTCTCATACTTTTTCTTGTTTAATTTAGTTTGTTGTTTCAGTTCTCTCTTTTTGTTTTGTTTTTGTTTTTTTCTTCCTTCCCCTTTTAAAATCACATCTGTTTGAAAGTAGGAGAAAACCAGGCTGACCTATCTTAAAATAAAATACTATGTAAGTGTTGAAGAGGTTAACTAGATGAAAGTCATTTCAATAATAAACAAAAGCCCATCTATATTCTTTATACAGTTCTTCTTTTCTGGTGACTTTTCACATATGGGTATATCTTGATTGATTTTTGATAGATTTGCTCTAGACTTCTTGGCACGGACCTGGGCATTGTGTTTCCCTATATAGTGTTTTCCCTATGTAGAAAAGAAATTATGCTGAGTACGTAATTCCTGGAATTGTATTGAAATGATAAGGTAGGAGCTGTAATAAGGAAAATATAAAGTATTGATTACAGAGCCTTATTGTCAGTAAGCAGAGAAGCTGTTGTTTCAAAGTTTGTGTATGCCCACAATTCTTTGAAATCTGTTTATACTTGCAACATATTTTATTTTGTTTCTAAATGAATAATATTCTCTCTGCTTTTTTGTAGGTCAAGAAGAACAGTACATAATTTTGATTTTTGAAACCGGTCTTGATCCTCATGCAAACTCAATATTTGAAAAAATAATTACTGACATTGGTATTAGAAATAATATTTCTGACTTCTTCGTGAAAATTTCCTTTGAAGAAGCCAATGGCAGGCTTGTTGCATTTACTAAGTGCTTGGAAGACAATTCCAAAGGAAGCCCATCTCACAGAGAAAACAAAATAAAAAATGTAATTATGTCTTTGTTTTAGAACAAAATCCATTATATTGGGGGTATATATAAATGAGGAGGAAATGTCCACAAAGGCTTGTAGTAACAGGACAAGGGGGAGCAGGTATAAACTGGAGAGGGGCAGATTTAGGCTTGGCATAAGGAAGAATTTCTTCACTGTGAGACACTGGCACAGGTTGTCCAGGGAAGCTGTGGCTGCCCCATCCCTGGAGGTGTTCAAGGCCAGGTTGGATGGGACCTTGGGCAGCCTGATCTAGTGGGATGTTCCTGCCTGTGGCAGGGGGGTTGGAACTAGATGATCTTTAAGGTCTCGTCCAACCCTAACTATTGTATGATTCTATGATATTATTTGGGTTATGAATAGACTAAAGATAGTATGATAGTCACTAGACTAAAACCAATCCAAATTACTTCTGGCTCTTATATGAGAATTCCAGACTGGTCCGTGGTGGGTTATGAAGCTATGGGAAATAGTCTGTGCTTTCACAATACCTTTTAGTGGGGTTCGTGTGATAGTAGTATTGCACAGTGGTGACAAGTGATGATGTTAGTATTAAGGGACAAGAAATTTTTACTATTATTAGACAACATAATTGTTTCCAAACCCATATACTGATAAAATTATATTTCAAACAAGAAATAAAGTTGCAGTGTTGTAATTAAATTTAATTAATGCTTTCTTTAAACAAAACTTCTTCTTAAAGAATTTGAAACTTTTATGGATCTGCAAGAAATGAGTAAAGACCTAAGTTGTAGAGAGGTGGATGTTGGCCCCTTTTCCCAAGTGACAGGGGACAGGACAAGAGGGAATGGCCTCAAACTCCGCCAGGGGAGGTTCAGACTGGACATCAGGAGAAGATTTTTCACAGAAAGGGTCATTGGGCACTGGAACAGGCAGCCCAGGGAGGTGGTTGAGTCACAATCCCTGGAGATGTTTATAAGACGGGTAGACAAGATGCTCGGGGACATGGTTTAGTGTCAAATAGGAATAGTTGGACTTGACGATCCAAGAGGTCTTTTCCAATCTGGTGACTCTATGATAAATGAAGTAGAAAAGGGAAAAAACCCCAAACTTGAAGTCCTTCTTAAAAGCAATGGGTATGATGCTGCTGGACTTCACAAAGCTTTTATTACCCTTTTGGTAATTTTCAACACAGCATGCAAATTAATATTGACTTTATTCTTTTAAGGTTGCTTCTGAGTCCAAAATGCAGCAGCGAAATAAACAGTTACCGTATTTTGATGATGATGATGAAATTGGAGAACCACATACAGTATTTATTGGTCCTATAGAAAAGTAAGATGTTTATCTTTGCCCTGTAGCAGTTCTATGACGTTTTTTTGCCATTTCATACTTATTATTGAATGTATTTTTCCTTTCAGGTTGATAGTTTACCCACCTCCTCCAGCTAAAGGTGGTATTTCTGTGACCAATGAAGACCTCCATTGTCTAAATGAAGGAGAATTTTTAAATGACGTTATTATTGATTTTTATTTAAAGTAAGTATTATTTCAGATCAGTTTTTAGTTGTCTTTTACTGTGAATGTTGAAAAGTTCTGACATTAAAGATTCATCATTAAGTTCATAACACTTGGTCTCCAACTCTGTGTAGCTCTAATTTTAAAGGTGGTTGTACATCTTTGCAAGAAATTTTGGTTCCTCTCCTGTCCTACTTGGCAATGACATTGCTGTCACTTGGGAAAAAGATTCTTTAACATTTCTTTGCATCCAAGGAGGAATTTTAACTACAAGCAAAAAAAAAAAAAAGCTTATTTAAGGTCAATTGTTTTTTTCCAGAATATTTGTGTTCCCTGGAGTTTTGGTGGTTTGGATTAACATAATATATAAATTATTTTTTTTGTCAGTGATGCTACAGATGTTAGAAGCATATTAAATTGTTACATGCTGCTGTGTTTATGCAACATATACATATTATGTATGTGTATAATATTCAGTCTATTAAAATATTCTAGAGGTGAAAAGAAAATTAGTATATATCTCTGGGAATATCTGGAGATTTAGCACCTCAGTTACAAAATATAGGTTTCTCCTAGGTAGGTCATGTGTAACAAACTCATTGAAAATTTGTTTTTCTGCCATAATATGAAAATAAGTACAACGGCAATACAACTACTTGTTGATTGAATAGAGTCCTTAATACCTTGAAATACTGACACAGATTTTGCATTACTTAGCTCCTGTGGTTAGTTAGCTCTGATATTCTTATAGCTATTCTGTGAGAGGCTAAAGTAGTTTGGTGGGGAGGTAGCACTTTTTTACTCTGGTGATAGATACTGTAACACCTCCCTAATTTTTCATTTTTGTTAACTATTAGGTATTTGGTACTTGAAAAACTGAAAAAAGAAGATGCTGATAGAATACATGTGTTCAGTTCATTCTTCTATAAACGCCTTAATCAAAGAGAAAGAAGAAATATTCATGAAACTTCAAACCTTTCGTAAGTCTGTTGATAAGTCAGTTTGACTAAGAGCTAAGTACAATGAAAACTACAAGAACAGATGCTTTAAAGAGATTAAATCCTTCCAGACAATATTATGATACCAGGAGAACTCTAGGAAGCATCTGGACCTATATAAACCATAGAATATGCCTTGACAGTCTGAAGCTGTTAAGGTGGAACTATCTGGAAAAGTAGTCTTTCAATTAAAATAAGCTACCCTTGAAATCATGTCTTGGTTTCTTCTTGCAGAATACAACAGAAACGACATGGGCGAGTAAAAACATGGACAAGGCATGTCGACATTTTTGAGAAAGATTTCATTTTTGTTCCCCTTAATGAAGCGTAAGTAAATATACCTTTTTATCACGTTTGGTAAAGGCTTTAAGCTTCATAGTTATAAAATTGAAAGTTATATTATAGTGTGAACTGAAGTTTAAAAAAAAATAAGAGAATAAACCTCTTTTTCCAGGTAATAAAAACAAACTACTCATATAAGCCATTTAAGTGCCATTGTAGTATAAAAAGTATCAAACAATAAAAAGACTGAGCAAAAATGAACTTTTGTGAGTGCTTTATCTAGGTTTTACCTGGTTCTCTAGACTTCGTTCTTCTAACGTGTTGTCATTGAGGACTTCTGGATTTACCTTTTTTAGTCTACTTTTCCTTCTAATGAGATCTCTTTGATGTAGATGAGATTGTCTTTTAGTTACTGTAAACCTGTACTGGTAGAAAACACAACTGAAAAATCTCTACTGCCCTGTATTGGGAGCTTTAGTCTTTCTCTTTGTATCCTTTTGTCCTGATGTTTTCCTTTTGTCAGGAAGTAGACTGTTAGCATTCTAATGGTTGTTAAGGACTTTTAATGATGCTTGCTTCCCTTAAGATCAGAAGAAGTTGTCCCAAACACATTTCTGTATTTCACAAAAAGAATCTAAGCAGTCGTTAAGCCATAATATTTAGGGAAGTTAAACTAGTGCATTTTAAAAATATACAATAAAAATGTAATAAAGTAAGGACAGAGGGACAGAAGAATTGTAACTGACTTGTCATAGGTGTACCTCACTGATCTTTTAAAAACTCAGAGAGTAGGTGTGCTTTTTAATTAGAAGCTCTTCAGAGCATTTTATCTGGATACCGTGCCATTGTGGAGTGCAAGGAGAATTCCCGAATCTTCTTTTTTCCTGACCCTTCCCCCGCGGAATTATGAGGCTAACCGTAGAGAGGCAGTTGTGAAGCAACTGGCCATAGATACAACAAAGTCATAACTAGATCCCAGAGACAGCTGTTTACAAGCACTGACTTTAGATTTTGAGATGCTGTGACCTCTGTACAGCCATGGGCAGACAGCCAGTCCTTTGGTGATGAAAATGGCTTGGGTGTAAGATATTCCCCTTGTGCACTGCAGACTTCATCCTTGCCATCCATCTCCCCCAAAAGCTTTAAGTACCAAGACTTTGAAGTATCTTTTATGGAATCATAGAATATCTTGTTTGGAGAAGATCTTTGAGATCATAGAGTCCAACCATGCCTGTCCACTACAAAATCATATGCCCAAGCACTTCACCTGCCCTTATTTTAAGTACCTCCAGGGATGGTGACTCCACTACCTCCCTGGGCAGCCTGTTCCAGTGCTTGATAACCCTTTTGGTGAAGAAGCTTTTCCTCATGTTGAATCTGAACTGTCCCTGGGGCAACTTGAGGCCATTTTCTCTAGTACTGTCACGTGTCACTTGGGAGAAGAGATCAACACCCACCTCCTTGCAACCTCCTTTCAGGCAATTGTAGACGGCGATAAGGTCTCCCCTCAGACTCCTTTTCTCCAGAGTCAATAACCCCTGTTCCTTCAGCTGCTCTTCATAAGTCTTGTTCTCCAGCCCCTTCACCAACTTCATAGCCCTTCTCTGGATGCGCTGCAGGACCTTAATGTCTTTCTTGTAGTGAGGGGCCCAGAACTGAACACAGTATTCAAGGTGCAACCTCACCAGTGCAGAGTACAGGGTCCAATTCACTTCCCTGGTCCTGTGGATGTACTGTTTCTGTTACAGGCTGAGATGCCATTGGCTGCCTTGGCCACCTGGCTCATGTTCAGCCACTGTCAACTAACACCCCCAGGTCCTTCTCTGCCAGGTAGCTTTCCAGCCATTGTTCCCAAGGCCTGTAGCGCTGCATAGGATTGTTGTGTCCAAAATGCAGTTCTCAGCACTTGGCCTTGTTGAACCTCATATTGTTGGTCTCAGCCCATCAATGCAGCCTGTTCAGATCCCTCTGCAGAGCCTCTCTACCCTCAAGGAGATTGACACTTCCTCCCAGCTTAGTGTCATCTGTGAACTTACTAAGGGTACACTCAATCCTCTCACTCAGATAATTGATAAAAATTTTTAACAGAACTGGACGCAACACAGAGCCCTGGGGGAACACCACTTGTGACTTCAGCTTTAGTTGCCTTAGAGCTTTTTTACTTCCCACCATCCTCTCACATCATTCACACATCCACATTGGTTATGCATAGGAGAAATTAGACTGATCATGCTGCAAATACCAGGCAGCTTGACTTACCTGAAAATGTAAAGAAATATTTCTGTGGTTTTATGCAAACTAGTTATATTGCTAGTAACATATGGTAGTCTTTGCTGTCTACCTTCATGAGTGGTAGTGAATTTGGAGCTCAGTGGGAGTGAATTTGCAGAGCAAAACAGTTTGTACTGAAGACATGATGTTCATACCATGTGTGGCTTGTGGACTTTGCGTTCGGCTAGCTTTGTCTCATGGACTCATCCAGTAGCAATTAGAGCATGAGAAGTACTCGTGTCTCTTTTTCATCTGGAAATGATTCTGTTCACACTTTATGGGACTGTCCTTCACTCTGAACTGAAACTTGGTAAGTGGTGGTAGTAGGACATTTGTTTGCCAAAATGGTTTCCCAATATGTAAAGCAAGAATATTTTAAAGCAGAAGATAAGCAAGTATCCAAGGAGATGAGAAAGTGGTGATTTGACAGCGGGGGGTTGGGAGAGCAGGTCTGTTTCTTACTATTGTTTTTACCTGCATTCTGGCAGAGAAAGCATAGATTAGATCTTCCACATTTCTTTTTTTCTTAATGAATTGTTAGTAGCTGCTTGTATTTTTCTTAGATGCACCTTGCTATTCTCTCTCCCCTCAAACATGTCGCTTCCCCCACTTCCCAAAACCCAGCATTCAGTTTTGAGGAACAAAAAGCTGAATGTTTTTTTTTGAAGTTGTTAACATATTTAGGAAAGAATCAGTGACTCGAGAATGAAATAATCCCATTATGATGAGTAAGTGGTATTGTAGGATGGAGAGGAGGCTGGAGAGCCACCTGGAGAAGAATACAAAAACTAGCGAGTATGAAGGCTTATAGGTGTCTGTCCTAGTAGCAGAGCTGTCACTTGCTAAGTTTCTCCTTTATATTGCCATGAGACAGAAGAAGAGCGGGTTTTACCAGGTTGCTATATATTTGACTGCTCTTTTCCATATATTTTGTTTCAAAATGGGTCAAGAGCAGAGAATTGGAGTTGCCTTCACTTTTTTCAGTCAAAAAATGTGCTGGGGTTTTCCTGTTTACTTTATTGCACGTGTCTCTCTTCCTTTGATATGTAGCTTCTGTCTTTATGTTGAATTGACATGTAAATCCTGTTTTATTTTCAATAACTTCACGGCAGTACCACTTCAAGTGCTTCTTAGCTTTTATGATAAAGAAGCAGAAAATTCAAATTTTAGAACTAAACATATTGTTGACAAAAGAGGCAATAAATACCAGCGCTGATTTTTCTTTCTTAATGGCAAAATATTAACGTGAAGGAATTCTGATCTGGTTAACAAGTACAGTATAGATCCCATTTGTGGAATTTACGGCCTCAGGTGACATTCTGTAGCTGTGTATATGGGTTGTGAAATATGTAGCCCCTGGACTTTGTTGACAGGACCATGAAACTTTGCTTTTGTGCCAAATACAACATTCTTATGTATTTGTGGTGCTGATTTATAGATTAGTTGGTTCTTAATCTGCAGTGAGTCTTTTGGAGATGCAAATTTTATGATGTAGGCTGTGGAATGGGACCAACATCTATACTAAGTTGCTGCTTTTTCAGAAAATCCCTTGTGTTACTTTTTTCATGTTGTGTAATTTCCCCAAATTTCCCAGTGCTTCTGTTCCTCACTGGCAAAATGTGAACTGTCATGTTTTGTGTTGACAGCCATGGAAATGTTTAAATGTTGTATATCCGGTAGAATATAATTTTCGACTATTTTTTTGGTAATCAGGCGTTTACTCGTAACTTCAAGGGATTAGTGAAAATGCTAGAAGCACAGTGAAACAGTGGTGAAGAGGGAGAATCAGTTAATGCCTGTTGTATATAGAGAGCAAAGTATGTGCCATTCTGTGTGGGTTCTGGAGAACCTGTTTTTCAGATTTTTTTCAACTTGCCTTTGCCCAGACATCTGTATTTACAACTTAATACAAGGTCCAGCACAAAAAAGTGAGACTAACCCAACAGCTCGGGAACCAAGAGTGAAAGAGGAAAGACAAAGAGGTGGTTATAGAACATGTTCTAACCTGTCACAGAGAGACAAGGCTCAACTCGATCGCTTCACTCAGTGTGAGTGGATGCATGTTCAAATACAGATGTTGGTATGCGCCAGCCCACAACGCTTTGTCTGTGAAGCATTTTTTAGCTAATAACAACATCACTGTGCTTGAGCACCCACCCTATTCCCTCTTCCCAAAGATCATGTTGATGCTCAAAGGAACCTGTTTTTGTTGGTAGAAGATGTGAAATCAAAACCAGCAGAGATCATCAACAGTCTTTTGGAAAATGTTCTGTGAAATTGCTTTGAACATTGGCAGCATCGTACGCAGCTGGGCGTCAACTCAGGAAGGAATTATTCTTGGGGTTTTTATGTTGGACTTCTCTTCCATCAGTTGATTCCTGGTCTTCATAGGTTATAATCATAGTACTGACATACAGCCTTGAGTTGTCTAGACCCTTCCAGTGTTTGCAGTTTGACTCATTGCAGTACTGCAGGTGAATTTCAGGAATTTACCGCATGGTTTGGTGCTGGTAATTAGTCCTTGTAAACAGAACTTTCTTTGTATGATACAATAGCAAATCAAAGATGTGAAAGAGTTTCTTTGGTTCCAGTGAAAGGTCTGCATTCAACACTGTTCATAAAAAGTCTGAAACCTTCTTATGTGGCAAAAATTAGTCTGGTTCTCAGAGTTCCTTGCATCCTGAATTAAGTAATATGCAAGACATTTTTTTAGTATGTCAACTAGACATGCATTTTTAGCTACTGCTTTTCTTTTTTGTAATGAAATGTGGCTTCACCTGCATAATAGACTGCCAGGTTCTGGTTTGTTATTTGCTGTGGGGAATCAGCGAACTTTCATCAAATTTCTGAATCAAGTCAGTTTATACCTACTTGCAGTACTTCAATCCCTGAATTTGCTGCAGCTCCATATCTGATTGAGTGACAAGTCAATGAAATCTGAAGAGGCAAGGAGGAAACTGGAACAAAACTTTATTTTGTTTTGGGGAGTAGAACTATTTTTGGTCCTGGAAGTGTTAGAATGTCAGTTCTGTGAAGAGTGAAGAGGACAACAGAGTTGTGGTGATGGCATTACGAATACTTTTTGACCCCTTTTTTAATTCATGTTTACAAGATTTCCTTGAAAATCTGAAGTGTCATATACAACTGAAAGATCTCATGGGCAGAAGAATATGGGCAATTGAGCCATACTTGTTAGATCTGACTAACTTGTGTTGCTTGTGTTGAACTACTAGAGAGCTTTATGCAGTCATAGAACATGAACTCTGCAGTCTTGAATTCATGCAGTGACAACGTTAAAAACAAAATAAGCTTTAATTCAAAGAAGGAAAAGGATGTGTAAAGTATGAGCAAATTGAAATAAATATTTAGACAGCATCTGTTTTCAACTGCCTGTGCCATATTAATGAATGTTTTGGTGGCTACTTGCATGGAGTGGATCCTGCCTTTAGAGAAGACTGAAGGCTTGAGTAAAACCTGCTTGGAAAAGTGAACAGCTGTGACAATCTATCTTTGATAACTATGGATGACAGTGTTTAGGTTTAGTGTGCGTGTGCCACAGGCACTCGTGTTTGTTTAGTGTGTGTGTGCCACAGGCACTCAGTGTTTTGTTTGCGTTTTATCAGCTCAGGTTTTAACAGTAAGCATTAATGTAATTGCTAGTTTCTAATGTGCTTTTTTCCTTTGCAGTGCCCACTGGTTTTTGGCTGTCATCTGTTTTCCTGGTTTAGAAAAACCCAAATATGAACCAAATCCCCATTATCATGAAAGTGCTGCAACACAGATGAAATCTTCCTCTTCAGATGGAGAGAACAGCACGCCATCTCCTTTGCCAAATGAGTTAGATGCACAGAATTCGCCTTCCAAGTCCACAGCAAAGAAGACATTGACCAAAAAGTATAATACAACTTTAATTGACCCAAACACTGAAACAGAGGACAGTGGGTCTTCGTGTTGTAGAAGAAGTCCTTGTAGGGGAAAAAGTGCTTTCAAAAAACTGAATCAAATAGACAGTGATTTGGAAGAACCTAACACTGTGGAACTGGCATGCCATAAACTTGACCATAGGACTCCGGATGAAAATGGTATACAGGGTGAATTCACAGCTGCTAGCCAATCTTTGGGTATGTAATTCTAAAAATATGCATCTTTTAACAACAAATGTGGAGATTTCACATCAGTTACTACTTTTGCAATGTGTAAATATCATACTTGGAAATTTTAGTATGTGGCTGAAGTTTGAGTGCTTGCAATATAAGTAATTTATAGCCATTGTGTATAAAATGTTTTTGTGGCTCTTGACATAACTCTCAGGGCATAAGACTAGAGATGATTTTCCTAAATCAGATTAATTTTTCAGTTCTATGACCTTTTTTTCCCCACAAAATCATCTTATAGATATCACTTTGCATCCCTTAAGACTGTAATTGTTAGGGAAAGGATAGTAGTTGACCGCGAATCCTCGTCATGTATGTTCACGGGGCAGCAACCTTAATTACAGTGCCTTCTAGTGTTTGAGGTTTTGCTTCAACACTGTTTTAACACTGTCTTTAATATCTTGATAGAAGGTATGTAAAAAGACTGAGAAAATAATAATAATAATAATAATACAAACTCTCTGATATGACCTCCATGTAACATTTAGAGAGGCTTCCTCCATGCCTCACTCCTGTGGAGGCTGATTTTTGTTCTAAAGGGAACAAAGGAGCAGACATACTTTAAAAAGCAGATGAAGGAATTAGGAAAAGATTTGTTTTCCTCTGCTTACTGAAAGGTTTGAGTACCCTTGAGGCATAAAACATAAAACATTTGGTCATGCAAAAACTTCTACTTCAGTCATTGATAGTATTCCTACTGACTTAATTTATACAATAAGTAACTGTAAAGCTTAGAATACAAGAAAGATTATCAAGCGTATGTCTAATCTATATACTGCAGGCCATTATAACTTGAATATCTTGAACTGGAACAGGCTGCCCAGGGAGGTGGTTGGGTCACCTTCCCTGGAGATGTTTAAAGCACGGGTGGACGAGGTGCTGAGGGGCATGGTTTAGTGTTTGATAGGAATGGTTGGACTCAATGATCTAGTGGGTCTCTTCCAACCTGGTGATTCTATGATTCTGTGATCTTCATGGGTATAAACACTCTTCTACTTTCTAATCTAAATTTATTCATTCGCAATAACATTGTCACTTCTAGAAGGTCTGCGGTGGGGATGTGTGTGTACTTTCCTTTGAATTCATATTTCATGTGTGATGGTTATTGTTTATGATATTACTGCTGTATGATATGGTCTAGTCCCTTGGATGCTGCTACTGCTATTTGTCTGTAATCAGTTGGAAATTCATGACATATTATGTCAACATTGTGTTGACGACTGATGATCATTCTGTTGCTGACTAAATGCTTGGACTGTCTTGTTCAGCTACTGCAGATGATGCCCCTTTTCATTAATGCAGGCATTCTTACAGTTGCAGTCTTGGTTTGAGGGTGAGATTCAACTTGAGATTGACACCAAGAATATATTTAGATAGCTAAATTTAGATGGCCAAATGGATGATTGGGGGGTTTCTGCCCAGTCTTCAGTGTTTGCTCCACAAGGGTGTGGATCTTGACTCTGCCAAACCCATATGTATGTCCTGGATATCCTAGGAGATGTCAAAAGACAGCAGGTACTACTTCGATTGTATAATCAATTAAACCAGGAGACTGCCTCTTCTTACCTGAAAGAAGACATAGAGTAGCTGTTTAGTTGAGTAGCTCTGATTAGGGTCTTCACATAACATTGTAAATCCCAAACGCTGAGAATACATGGGAGCCTAGAACTAGATGCCTTGATCTCAAACTAAATCCTGGTGTGAAAATTCAGAAGGAGTTGGTAGAACTTTGAAGAAATTTGGTACCTAAACAACTTTGAAGAAATCACTCAAAATATGTATTTTTTTTTAAATTACTAAACTAATCTACTTTTTATTGCTCAGTTTTTGTATGAGAAGTGATTCTTGATTCCAGTTTTTATTTTTTAGGAATCTGTTAGCAGGAAGTCCACATTAGTATGCGGCCTACTTCTTGTGCTAAGGTCTTTTCAAAGGTACTGAGTAAGGGTAGTTTGTCCCTGTGGAACTCCACTGATAACCTCTTTCACTTCAACTTCTCTGTTGAAGTATTCTCAAATGCAGGTCGTCTCCTTTTTTCCATGAGCTAGTTCATTGCCCTACTTACTGTTCTTATAGAAATCCTGATTTTCTTTAATAAGTAATATGTCCTCCAGTGACACCATAACCAGCACTTTTAATTTTTGAGATTGTTTAGATGCAATATTGTTACGACTCCCTAATTTTACCCTCTTTGGGGTGTAAGAATTACGTAGCTCTTTTCTAGAAAAAGTTTTCTTATGAAGACTTCAGATTTTGCTGGCATGAATTATTAATTTTTCACTTATTTCTTCATAGTTTATTATTGTTCCCTTCAAAATCTGTTCTGAAGTTTTGCATAGTAGTATAGTAAGACTAGTGAGCTTGTAGCTGTCTGTATCTGCTTCTTTCACAAGTGTAGCTATAACATTCATTATTCTCTTCTGATGCCGTTTCCCCAGTGAATAATACGTAGAGGGCCTAGGAGTAAATTTACAGGTGTTCTTTTTATGTAACAAGCAGTGAAGTTTCACAAGCATTTCTAAGCTGCTGCTCCTAGAAGAAGCTGATCCAGCATTCTACCTGCCCTAGCAGCATGTTCCCAAGCTGCCTTTTCCTCTTTACCAGCACAGGTTGTCATGTAACTGCACAGGGCAATCTGATTCAAGACCGACTTTCTCAGTCGGGGACACTGAAAGGGTGTTCTTGGTGTCATGGAAGGAACCTACTTGGGATGGGAATCGGCGGCTGTATTAGGGACCAAATAAGCCTGCCCCTTTTGGTGGCAGTACAAGCTTATGCTGCTGCAAAGGCTTCATGGAACTACAAGGTAATTTTGTGATGGGTTTTAGTCTGTCTTTAGAGATTTTTACGTGTTTCACAGAATAAAGAACAGTTTCTGCTCTGTTACTCTGAAGAAACTTTTCCCTTGTTCATATGCATGAATAAAATATAATGTCAGCTGTATCACAGTTACTGTGAGCAATCCTGAGCAAATCTGAGGTTCTTAAAATTAGTTAGGTCTTCAAGGATAATGTAATATTTGATGTTTAAATAAACTACTGTCTGTGATTGATACAGATGGATTGCACAAAATCAGGCTAAACTATAGTGAGGACTCGGCTGATGGCAGTAAACTCAATGAAGATGAGCTTATAGATTTTTCTGAAGACCAGGATAACCAGGTAAAGAATTTAACAATTTTATTTGGGTAGTGCAGACTGTTGTGTGTTGTACTTTGAAGGAGCATAAAAGCTGTGTAGGCTTTCTAAATGTGCGTTTTATAAAGCTAGTTATCTTTACAAGTGTCAAATCCAAAGCACCGGTTACCTACAAAAATTTGCAAATTAGCTGACAAAAGAGCATTGTACTTCTGTTCATTAAATTGTTTATTGGAAACTGCTGTACTGATCCTGCATTTAATTTTTTGAGTCTTTTGCATAGTGACAATGTTACACAGTGTGATTTTAGTGGAAACTAAAGTCAACACATTTCTATGTTTCATCTCCCTCAGCCCCACGTTTATCTAACAGATCCAAGAATGAGGTACTCTTCCCTCAGCTGCATTTCCTGGACATAAACATACACATTTATACGTAGGTCCTACTCCGCTGTTTTGTTTCATTGGTGCTTCTCCTAATCAAATTTAAGCAACGTGGATTTATAATCAAGTAGTTTTCATGTTAAAATTGCACGATATTGAGATTCTAGAGCTGTGGAAAGACTGACCATTAAAATGTCCTTTACTGACTCACTGCTGGGCATAAGGGCATTGTTCCATAGCCCTGTTGCTTCTACAGCGTTCAGTGCGAGCAAACTAAGAGTTAACACATTTACTCTTCCTAACTGGCCTTCCTGTTCATGTTCCAGGTGTATGATGGCTCCAAGTTGTCCAAAATAGAGAATTGGAAGCTATCAAATATAGTCTAGGAATTAACTATTTTTCACCTTTGAGGCAAGAACAAGCCATTGTTTTAAAGTCTGCAGCTGTTTGCAGTGCCCTCCAAACAGTATGTATGTGTGCGCACACATATAAAAGCTGCAGTTTATCTTGAAACTGAACTGTGCTTTTCATACAGACTCAGACCACCTCTCGTCATGCCACTAGCCCAAACACTCTGCAATTCTTACCTGGTGGAAGTGCCTTTCTCTCTATTTTACACCAGCTAAGGTTTCCTGAAGATGGAGAATGAGTATTAGCGTTTCCAGTCTGAAGTCCATGGTATGAAACCAGGGAAGAATGCGTATGGACAGGTGTGTTCTGTGAGAGGAGGGAAAGATGCCAAGGTCCCTGGCTGCAGTGTAGCTTAGAACTTAGCTCAGGCTGAAGCTGTCACTGCTATCTTCTAGAATGCACAAAGCAAGTATAGAAATGGTAGCCCGTGACAAGGTGAGTGCACCTTCACATCTGCCAAAAGCAGAGTTGAGGCTGCAACAGAAACAAGCATACTAGGAACTAGGCAGTAGCTTCTAATATGATAGTATCTTCATGGCATAACTTGAGGGTTTCAGTCATAGGATCCTGCGTGTTAGTGAATTGTGCATTATTGTCACTAAAAATTTCACAAATCATGCTGATATGGGGGCTCTCATTTTTTGGAAAGCATCTCTTTCCCTATAACACAGTGGTCTGTGGTAGAAATTGTGAACTCGGTAGAAGGGTAAGAAACTATGAATCATCGAGTTACTTTTAGATACAAGAACTTAGTGGGTTTGTTCATAAATTTCTGTATCTTTCATGGCAATCGATATTGAAGTAAAAATGTCAAAGGATATTCCCAAGTTGGTTTTGCAAACCGTGACATGTATCATAGCAGTTTGATTTCCTTGCCCAAAGAACCAATTTGGTGCGTTCTGGAGCAAAGATCAAATTTTGCTCTTCCTTTAGAAGATGACATACGTGAAACTGCTAAGCAAGTTCTAGTAACCATTAGCAAGGGAAAGTATTGATAATTTGGATTATAACCTAATAATGGAGTTGCACATCTTTTAAGCCAACAGCGCTCTGAAAATTTCAGTTGCAGCTTTTTTGTAGTTTCAGGTCTTGTTAAATAAATAGCCCCATTCACTCTGTGTGGTTTCAGCATGGATTTGACAAACTAGGTGACTAAAAGTTCTTAACACAAACTTTACAACCAGTGGTTTCAGATTAAAGCTACCACTTCTTTATTAAACTTTGTTATTGGTCTTGAACAAAAATGGTAAGTATAGCAATGAATTATTTTGTATCTGGTTGAAAAACAATTCTAGCTCTTAACCATGTGTAAATGTGTTGCTTCTGTAGGAAGACAGTAGTGATGATGGTGGCCTTGTAGATGATAACTGTAATTCAGAAATGGGACAATGGCACTTGAAGCCTACTGTCTGCAAACAGTAAGTATTTAAATGGTTAAAATGGAAATTTCATAAAACTATGGAATTTCAAAGAGAGTAATTGTGGGAAACGGTCATACATCAGTCTTCAAAAGCTTTAATCAGCATGTTATTAGTGTTTTAGAGAGAATTTTATACTTTGTAGTACTCTCATCTTTGTTGAGCAGAAAATTTAATGAAGGAAACTACAAATGAAATAGAGCTTTTTGGGTGTCTGTTAAGCCTGTGTGCTCAGCAGAATTTGGAGATTGTTTCTTCCATTAAAGCAGTTCTTTGATATCTTGCACTTAGATCCCTACAGGAAGAAGGTGCAGAAGCATGCTTAAATGTACCTTTCTATGTTAAAAAAAAATACTGATGCCTTTAAATGAAAATATTTAACTTAATACTGAAGAAAATCTTTGTCACCACTGAAATTAGTACAGGAAAATGGGAATAAGTTCTCACTGCCCCTACTTCTTGTCTAAACGTGTTTGTTTGCTTTTCTACCTGGTTTGGATTTTAATCTCTTAAAATTTGGGGATTTTATGTTTGAAACCCAGAAATTATTTATTAATAATCATTGACTGCAGTTGCTTGCATTTTGGTATGACAGAAATGCATGATGCCAAAGCTAGAAATATTCTTACTAATATTGCTGTCTTCACAATTTTGTTTGTATTCTTTTTTTACTTTTTTTTTAATCCATTTTTGGTTTCTTTGCAAATATAATGGTTACTAGAAAAGTAAAGGCTTTCACAATACATTCTTACAGTGCAGGATGCAATTATGAATTTATACAATGTATGGAATGCGTACAAATTGTTCTTAATACATGTTCATGAACGGGTAAAAATCCATCTGTGTTGTGAGTTAAGCATATTTATGAGCTTCTGATTATAGCTTGGCTATATTTGTTCCATTCTGATGATGGATTATCTGTGCGTAATACTTTCCACCAGACATTCTTTTAATCCAAGCATGAAATTTCATGAGATCTTTGACACTGAAATATCAAAGTCATTAAGGGCACTTAAATACTTTACTATTAGTATATTTTTAAATTACTTTTATAGGAGAAAGAAAATTACCTTGACAAGGCTTTCAATTCTACACCTTTCATCCTCCGCCCCCCTGCAAAGTGCTGGATTCTGCATTTTTAAAGAGCACTGCCTATATGAATTATAACTTTTTTATCAGAAATTAGAACAAATACAAGGAAAAAATAAACATCATTCCAGTGATTTTGTCCTTATGCCTAAAAAATTGCATGTATGTAAAATAATTTATAAATGCAAACAAACCTTTACATAAATCCATGCAGGTATTATGTCTGAATTTGGTTTAAAATTTCTATAAAGGAGGCCTTGTCTGAATGAGTTTTACTGGTTGAAAAGAGAAAGCAGAGCTTTGGAAAAGTAATTTGCATCATATTTATCCTTAAGAATACATCTTGCTTGTAATGCTGAGATTCTGAACTCCTGTCATGAGTTAGCTTTGATGTATAAATCCAGCTGTTGCATCTATAAGGTGGCTGATAAAATGGTTACATTTATAGCTACTGCAAAGTTAGTATCCCCTAGATCAAGTGACGGGGGTAAGCATCTGCAGGGTTTAAGCAGACTTGGTTCTCTAGAAAATGTTTGTTTGTGGATATATTACTTTTCTAAAGTCTGTGAAAAACACTACCTGTGTGTTTGGTGGGTAACTATCAGGTAGATTTCAGACTCATTGGCTGGAATCACTTCTAGAACATGCATACCTAGGCTCTTCTTAGGTGCTGTGGACAGTCCCATCTGTCTTCCAGCTAGTGCTCAGGAATGATGTTTATGGGGTCTAAAAGAGCACTGGACACCTGACAGGGGTTTTAAGCAGCTAGATTTTGCCTGTAGGAAATGCTTTCAGTCTGATGGTGCAATATTTTCTAAGTGCATTCTGTCATTCTCTGCACTTAGCGTATGATTAAATCTAAAGATAACTTTGTATTCAGCTGTCCCAGTTAGAGGATTATTGGAGCGCTGGCAAAACTTTATAGTACTGGTCTAGTTTTGTTCAAGGTCACCCCACAAACTATTTCCCAGCTAGGTAGCTGTGTAACAAGGTGTTCCAAACTGCTGTGAAATACTGTGTAGTTAAAAACTGTGTTCTCTCTTAGGCCCTGCATTTTGCTGATGGACTCACTGAGAGGCCCTTCCCGGTCAAACGTTGTAAAAACACTGCGGGAGTAAGTTTCATGTCTGGGGTTCTTTTTTTTTGGCAAAATTCTGCAAGAAAAAAAGCAACAAACTAATTTGCGTGGTCTTTTATCATAGATATTTAGAAGTGGAATGGGAAGTCAGGAAAGGCCACAAAAGAAGCTTTTCCAAAGATGTCATGAAAGGTTCCAACCCAAAAGTGCCACAACAGAACAACTTCAGTGATTGTGGAGTGTACATACTGCAGTATGTGGAGAGCTTTTTTGAGGTATGTATGTCTGTGCAACTGGTTGCTTGGGCCTCTACAGCAAACAAATACGAACTACTAAAATTATTACATTAAAAGCTCTCTAGGGTAGCTTTTATAGCTATATATTAGATTCTGCATTATAAACTGATTAATACCTTAGCAGACATAATAATTCTTTTTCGAAAATAAACTAATTAGCATCATTAGTTGCACATAGGTAGCAGAAATTGGAAGCTGTGGAATTTTCTCAGAGAATGTTAAGAAAATATATAAGGCCGTCCTTTGCATTTTTGTAGTGCATATTGTTTAAAATTGTCCAGTAAGAAACGGAGATCAAATGTGATTTCAAAATTTAAATGGCAGATGTGGTACAAAAAAAGAAATGTGACTGAATAAATTCACTGATATGATACAGCTGGGTTTTTAAAACTTGCAGTAAAACATGTAAGTGGAATCATTACAGCAAAATGCCAAATCTTGATTCTATTGAAGAAATTGGTTAAAATCTTTCTTACTTTAACTGTCTTGGTCTTCCAGTTACCAGTTCCTTTCACAAGTAGAGCATTAACACCTTCATGTCTGGGTTGCGCAAAGAAATGATGGTCAAACGAGATGTTGCTTACAAGGGACACTAACTCTGTTTTAGTCCCTCATACTTCAGAGCACTGTTCCTAAACTCCCCTGTAACTAACCTGTCCTGAGAAAGCTGGTGGTTTCTGCTCCCTTTGTTCATACTTCATATGAGAGCAGCAAGATTTTAGCAGAGTGTGTTCATGCAAATCAAACAAAGCCCAAAGCTTTCATGAGTTCTTGAGAGTTCAGAGTCGTTCTTGAGTGCTTTCTGTTTCATACGTGAGGGATATGAAGAATAATCAAGTTTTAATAATCTTAGCCCCTTCTTCCTTGTGAATTACAGCAGGCTGAATCCTGAGTCCTGCTTGGGTTTGCAGCTTTGTCTGCCAGGGAGCAGGGATGGTTTGTAGATGTGTGAGCAGATCCACAGGGTGTTCTCGTCAATAACACGACTGGGAAAAGAAAGCCTGTACTGGTTCCACAGTGACTGACTGTCTTACAGTTACTGAACTAATAATTTCAGCTGCTAGGGCATTTGAAACATTGCACATCAGCTGTGCAGATGGAGTGGGGAGTGCATGCGGAGAGGTGCTTAATTTGACGTTTCTGGACTATTCAGGCACGTAATTTTCATCTTGATGGAGTTAAAAATATCTTCTTTTCAATAATAAGGGTTAAAATCATGATGTGTGTTTTTTTCAAACCAAGACTCTGACAGGGTGGGCAGGGTGGTAAGGAGTGAACCGCCAGCTGTCACAGCCCCTCGGCACTGCCACCCCCCGCCCCGTTTCCTGGCTGTGGTTTGGGGGTGCAGGTGGTGCCACCAGGGGCTGCCGTAGTGCCAGGGCAGCCCTGATTGCCCCGGAACAAGCCGGGGTGAGAGGAGTGGGCGATGCCAGTGCCCCACGCAAGGGAAGGAAGCACCGAGGCAGTTTATGTGCTCATCTGGCTTCTGACCCATGCTGCTGCTTAATCTGAACATTTATTAATTAAGAGATTAATCTGAAATATCTTCCTATTTCGGTAATCAAACTGCCCCTCTACTCAACTCTAGTGAGACCCCATATAGAGCACTGTGTCCAGTTCTGGAATCCCAGAAGGATATGGAGCTGTTGGAACAGGTCCAGAGGAGGGCTGTGAAGATGATCTGAGGGACTGGAGCCTCTTTGCTTTGAGGAAAGGCTGAAAGAGTTGGGCTTGTTCAGCCTGGAGAAGAGAAGGCCCTGGGGGGACCTTAGAGCAGCCTTCCAGTACCTGAAGGGGCTACAGGAAAGCTGGGGAGGGACTGTTTACAAGAGCATGGAGTGATAGGACAAGGGGGAATGGCTTTAAATTGGAGAAAGGAAGATTTAGATTAGACATTAGGAAGAAATTCTTCCAGATGAAAGCGGTGAGGCACTGGCACAGGTTGCCCAGGGAAGCTGTGGCTGCCCCATCCCTGGAGGTGTTCAAGGCCAGGTTGGATGGGGCTTTGAGCAGCCTGGGCTGGTGGGAGGTTTCCCTGCCCATCGCAGCGGGGTTGGGACTGGATAGGCTTTAAGGACCCTTCCAACCCAAACTATTCTATGATAATTAGATTTTGTTACTGTTCTTATTCCTATGTCTGGCCTGTTCTGTAACTGAAATGATGGAAAACATCCAATTTTTGCCTGTGGCTTTATGCATCTTTAGCATCATTCTTCTGAAGTCTGCTTGCTGCTGGTGTTAAGTAGCTTCATTGGCAAGGTCTTTTCAACATAGGGGGTGTTATCTAGTTATGTTGTGTTTGGATGTGGAGCAATGTTGCTAGTGCAGCATTAGACATTGACGTGTTCCTGTGCAGAACATCGCTAGTATTTTCTCAAGTAGCAACGCTAGTGTTAGGTCAATAGATGAAAGTAATTCACTCTTAAATAACCCCGTTAATGATGTAAACTGAAATACGCAAAAGGCAGAATTTCTTTGAGAGAAAACACTATTCTACAAACTTGTTTGGTTAGGGTGAAATTATACAGTGGCACAGAGAATGTCTGATAGTAATCATTCTCCTAATTCTTTGGATGAATGACCTCTAGCAAGAAAACGGAATGTGCAGTACAGAAAGGGCTGGTGGTACGCAGGGGTTTTCACAGGCTCTGTTTTTTAGGGTGAAATGTAAAACTGACTTTCCTAGTTGGTTGTGGTCCTAAAAGTATTTATAAGAACAGGAGTATTTAGCAACAAATTCCTAATAAGCTCTAGATTTTTATGCTAGTAATCCTTGAAAAATGTGCTATATCATTACCATAATTATTATTTGTTTTAAAAATTAGAACAATTTTACATATTTATGCAGTCAAATACTTTAAAGGTGTAGCCAACTGAGCAGATTATTCAAGCACACTTATAACCAGAATTTATAACTGTGATCTAGTTACTGTTACTCTGTAACATACTGAAGCTTGATCGATTTTACTTTAATTGTATGTGTACAAGCCACGTAAATTGTGGAAATTTTGGTCCATGATGATGGAATGAGGTGGGGAAGAATGTACTTTTTTCCCACTGCAGTTCTCTCTGGTCTTTTAGGTTCTAACTCCTTACTGTAATATCCAAATAACCTTTCGTTTCAGAATCCCATTCTGAGTTTTGAGCTACCAATGAACTTAACAGACTGGTTTCCACGCCCAAGAATGAAAACCAAAAGAGAAGAAATACGAAAAATAATCCTGAAGCTGCAGGAACAGCAGAACAAGGAAAAGAAGGGACAAAAGGACCCAAGTTCAATGGAAAGATCTTTGCAGGAAAAAACAGAACAACTTATCAACAGTGGCTCAGACTGAACGTTGTGTCTGTTGCATGTTAGCTCCACAATCAAAACTGAAATATACTTTTTTTTTTCTTGTCTGCCCAGACTAGAGATTTGGCGTATTCTCTGCTCAAAGTTACTTGGGAATGTTTAATGCCTGTATAAATGTGTGTCATAAAATGATTTAATTCCCACAAAAATGTGTATTAAGTAAGCAAGTCTGTACATATGTTAATGAGGCCAACTTTTTCAGCATTTGTAATTACTTTTTTCCACTTGTTAGGGAGCTTTTGTTATGTATTTCTGTTAATAGAACTTAAATAGCAACTTCTAAACATAAAGCAAATAAAGAAAATATTTATAGGATAAAATGGTTAACTTTTTCTTTTCCAGTAAAGTTGTAACATTACAGGCTTAAGTAACAAATAGGGAATGACTTGGTAGTGAGATAATTCATTCATATTTTGCCCCTGTTTAGTTGCCCTTTACAAGATTATTCTGCTTGCGCTACAAACAACGTTATGGGCAAGTGTCCCAGTGTACCGTGGCCTCAGAGAGAGTGATTCCCATCCTCCCAGTATCTAAGTGTAGGCAGTGTAATAGTTAATAGGACTGCTTCTGATTGGGGGTTTTAAAAGATGTGTTGCAATTAAAATTCCACCCTTGCTTTCGTGGGACGGGCTAGGGAAAGAGAGAGAATGCTCTTTGACCAGAGATTGCTATTCAAACAGTATTATAAAAGTGGTTTCAATGAAGTGATCTTGAGTGATACTATTAAATCATATTTTGTGGATCCCAGTTGTTGTACAGGTGTATTTTGAGACTTTCTTCATGATAAAATTGTATTTTGGTAAGTGTACTTGGAATAGCAGATTGCCCACGTTACATTTTCTATGTTACAATTCTGAATGTTACATTCATATGTGCTTTATCTAAGTAATGAACATTTAAAAAGAAAAAAGTGTATGATTACTATTTTTTGTAATATCCATGCAGAAAAAACCAAATACCGGTGTTCATTGCTTGCTTGTTTGTTCTTGGCTTCAGGTAGCATCAGACTAATGTTGGGATTTGTTTAGATATTTCCAGTGTATTTTGATTTTACAACAATTTAAAATGCCACCTTTGCTTAAATTGCCTTTTATCCTTATTATAGACAGGTTTTGGCATTCAAATGAGGGAAGTCGGAGGTGGTTCATGCAAGGATATATATCCGGTCTTCTAGTAACATATAGATATCTTTGAAGGGAACCAGAAACCATCTCTTCCCTGGGAGGCATCTGTCGGGGGAAGAGAGGCACCAATCCCTCCTTGCAGACTGTGTAGTCTCTCCTGATTTTACTACTGGTAATATCATTTGTCATTCCCTTCTCCAGAGAGAAGCAGCAGAGAATTCATCAGCTGAACTCTGTGACCCCCCCCCCCCCCAAGATCAATTTTTATAAACAAGATGAGGTCTAACCCGGTACTTAAGGTTCTCTATGAGTTTTCTTTCTCACTAAACCCTGAGACACGGCTGCTAGGGACGTTCCTGCTAGGGCATTTCTGCACCGATGACCATCTCCATGAAACCCTTTGTTTAAAAGCGGCTTCACTCACCAAGGCAGAGCGATTGCACATTGTGCGATACAACCATGGGCTGCTAATCTTTTGCACAGGTAACCCGTGCAATTTAGGGGAGTCGTTCATTCCTGCATTTCTTTCTTTCTTGTGGAGGTTCTGGGCCCCGTGGAGAATACGTAACCATCCTGTGTATTATGTTAGAGATGACTCTTTCATCTTGAAAGTACATGGGGGCAATCTACTGAACTACAGATTAAAGACACAAAGCGCACACCTCTGAGTTGTTTCCTCCATCAAATTTAACCAGTATTATTGCCATTGTTGGGGAAATCTGCGATAAGATGGTTTCAGATTGTTTTCCTGCAGGGTCTGGTGTTAGAACAACCGACACACTGGAATAGTAGAACATACAAATAGAAGTAAATCAGTGATTGCTTGTAGAGAAAGGAGGAAGAAGATAATTTCTTGGAAACAGAAAAGAGACGATTGCAAATAGAATGTATTTCTTTTCAATCTAGTCTTTCCCAATGTTATGTTCTAATTATACGGAATATATCCAAATTTGATCAATATAGTAGTTAGTTTTCCTTTTTCCAATCTTTGTGATGCAGGTTCATAATTTGATGCTGTAGAACTTACTTGGTTCTTTTTCTAGGAATGGCCTGGTACTTCCTTCTTTTCCTTCCTCTTTCCTGTTCTCCCCTTCTTCCTCCCTCCCCATTTTCAAAGCTGTGAAGAAAGTGTTTGATTTATTATCATTTAATGTTAAAGGTCTCAAAATCTTCAGTCATATACAGCAAGCTAATATACGTGTTAAATATAGGAAACTTATTTTTTTAATAAAATGTGATGTTAATAGAAAAAACCCACAGAATTAAGAATGAGTTATTTAAAACTACTGACTTGGTTTAAAAAGCTCGCTACCACTTGGGCTTGTTAGGTATTTGTTCTTAACATAAGGGTCAGCTACAGTTGGGTGTTCTGCAATATAACAAGGGGTTTTAGCAGTGAACTTTCTGAATCAGACTTATTCCATGACATTTGGTGGGGTGGGAACTAGATACGTTTGTTTAATAGTTGTGTGACAACACACACACTGGAAAAGGTATAAGTTATATGCATCTTTATAAGATTTAAGATTACAAATGCTTCAAGGGCAGCGTGACTGCGTTCTGCAGTGTAAGGTATCAGATGGCTGCCTAATTAAATGTATCTGTTTGTATTGTTTTTCACCTTGGATAGAATAACAGTTAAGAATTCTTATAAAGGTTTTAGATTACTTGCCATAAAAAATGCATGTACTTCTGGGGCACATTTACAGGAGAGCTGCAAAAGCAGAAGAGACATCTAAGTAGTCCCTTGTGGCAGCCCTATTTTTCTTGCTGAAGAAACAGCACACTCTTTAAAGACCAGAGACTTCAAAGAGAAACTCTGTTGTTGATTTTTGAGGTTGTACCTAACTTCCAAAACCTTCTGTAAAGAGAGAGTTGAAAAATCAAGCAAACTTTACACCATGATGAGAAAAACATGCTGCTGATTTTTTTTTATTATTATTATTTGTGTATCGCACAGCAAATGAGTAAAGCAGAACAAAAAGCTTTTGCATGTGTGTTTTTTAATTCTTGTTAACATAGTTTTTCTGGAAACTGGAGTGAGCTACTAGACTTCTCTGATGAACAAAATGCAGCAGTTCCCTTAGTTTACCAACTGTAATTTTTTACTCAGATATTTAAGTAGAATGTATTTTCAGTCACAGGTTAAAGCTTTACATTGCCCTTTGTTGATAAAATGGTATTTGTATTTTAGCACATGGACAGAAGTAGATATAAAGGTACTTGTTCTTTGGAGACCTGGTTGATTGGGCCTGATGGTGAGAGGTGGTGGTACAGTCTGGATAAAAGATTTAATTTCATTTTGGTATGTCACTCTTTATAAGCCTTTTTTTAAATTCTACGTACTCGGTACCCTTAAAGCACCTCTGTGTGGTGACCTGGATTCACAGAGGTACTTCAAGGTCAATGGCATCTTGGCTTGTATCAGAAACGGCGTGACCAGCAGGTCCAGGGAGGTTATTCTCCCTCTGTACTCGGCACTGGTGAGACCGCTCCTCGAATCCTGTGTTCAGTTCTAGGCCCCTCACCACAAGAAGGATGTTGAGGCTCTGGAGCGAGTCCAGAGAAGAGCAATGAGGCTGGAGAACAGGCCTTACGAGGAGCGGCTGAGAGAGCTGGGGTTGTTTAGCCTGGAGAAGAGGAGGCTGAGGGGAGACCTCATTGCTCTCTACAACTACCTGAAAGGAGGTTGTGGAGAGGAGGGTGCTGGCCTCTTCTCCCAAGTGACAGGGGACAGGACAAGAGGGAATGGCCTCAAGCTCCACCAGGGGAGATTTAGGCTGGACATTAGGAAAAAATTTTTCACAGAAAGAGTCATTGGGCACTGGCAGAGGCTGCCCAGGGAGGTGGTTGATTCACCTTCCCTGGAGGTGTTTAAGGCACGGGTGGACGAGGTGCTGAGGGGCATGGTTTAGTGTTTGATAAGAATGGTTGGACTCGGTGATCCGTTTGGTCTCTTCCAACCTGGTGATTCTATGATTCATCTCCCTAAGTCGTTTGACTCTTCCCATCTACTTCTGGAAATCAAAAAGGAGCTGATGTTACAGATGGCAACTTTCAAACACTAACAGTGAAGTAAGAGCGGTTTTCCTGATCTTTCACCACCATGCTTATAAACCAAATCCTTCCAGCTTAACTCAGTCACGCTGGCTCAAAGATGTGATGGAAGATGTCCGTTATGCAGGCTCCAGTCTGGTTAAGTGAGGATGTAATCTGGAAAATGACTGTTCTCTCTTTTGTTGTCTGTTGGAGCTTTCTGATAGGCAGATTTTGCTTGCTTTTAATAATTTGCATGTCCATTCATGCAACCCTGTGTTTACAAAAGGAAACTTGGTAATCTACACCATACCTTAGGGATTCTTTTCTCAGTTGTGCGAGTAATTGCTAGAGAAATTGCTAGCTGCAACCTAGATTCAAACAGCTTGACTGTTTCTTTGCTCTGTCTTCTTTTTGCTTTCTTTTTTGTTATTTTTTTTTCCTGAGAGGCTCATAGTTTGTGTTCTTGAGGGAGAGTAAACAGCATCATTTGTGGTGCATGATGCTTAAAACCATATGAACTAGTTATATATAAACATATATGAACAGAAGCTTATATATATTAAAAGCTACCCAAATTCTAGTAAATAAGAAAGAGGCCTTGTCTGCCTTTTTTTTGATTTCTAATTCATCCCTACTTATGTTGTTGGGTTTTGTGGTCAGATTCTCTTAGAGTTCTTTACCCAGAACAATCATCAGTCTACAATGGCAAGTGATTCAGGGACAAAAGATGGCTATTGTTATTTTTTAAATAAAAGGTTGTTGCATATGAGAAATACAACAGCAACAAAAAAGCTGGATGTACATTTAAAGTAGAAGTTTTAATTTAAGGAAATAGTCAAATCTACACAAGTGTGCACATCCATTTGCACAATATCATAATTTAGATGATATTTCTATGTTCTGTCTTCAGGACCAGATTCTTCTTTATTCTCTTTTTTGTTTCAGACTAGTATTTGATTGTAAGTTGTGAGGAGGCTGCTTAAGGGAATAGCACCCTGCTCTGGCCAGCCCAGGCTGCTTATGTTCAGAGTATATTAGGCTCTGCTCTTTAACCTAGAAATTAAAACATACTAGATTTCTCCAGGGGTTTTTACTTGCTGAAATTTATCAGCTGTTTACACAAAACTGTATCTGTTTAACCATATTTCTAAGTTTAGGAACTTAGTTTACTTTTGCACATATGCTGATGTCAACTAAATATATATATATATATATATATACAAGCTAAATACAAATATCCTGGTGGCAGCTCACAGCAGTAGTTTGCAAACATACACAAACCTCTACCTGCATTGTGCTCCAAATAGAACAGCTTTTAAGTCAAGCGATGTGACGATGCCTGTTAACATTGGGTTTGTCCTTCCTTACTCATATTTTGGGAAACAAGGTTTGCCTGATCTTCACATGCATGTAAGAACGCGGAGTGCAGTGGTTGCCCGGGTAGGGACGTTAGTATATACGCAACCAAGCCCATGATATTAATGGTTGGAACTCTCAGGTAATAATTAGGTGGGTATTTAAAGCTCTAGGATTAATCCCCTCTCTGTGCAGCAGGCTGAAAACTGAGTAGTTATCTTAGCTCTAGAGAACTTCATATTCTATAGCTTCAGGCCTGGAAATTTATTTCATGCTGTAGGTCAGTAACATGCTGCATAGCGTGTGGGTTCTGCAATGCAAGAAGATCAAGCAAACCCCCCAAAAGCCCTATCAAGCGTGACATGTTTCTCACAGAAAATGAAGCTAAATGAGACAGAAGTTGTGCTGGAACGCAAACAAATGTAATGTGTTTCTTACTTAAATGTTCTTTGGTTCTGAAAGCTAAGCTGCTTTGTAAACAATATTGTAATAATATCTGTGAGTGTTACAAAAGGGCAATAGAAGGCCGTGAGAAGGTTCCTCCAACCCTACAAGACCACTGAAATTTCTAGACTTCAAACAAAATTTGCACCGACTCCCTCCACTACAAATGAAAGTTTAGGTTCCAGAAACAAAAACATGTTTTGAACAGATTTCTGGATTAATGTGTTGAACATGTTTGCATGGACAGTTTATGATATGATGTACAGTTAGAAAGTGATGCAGCTTTTTTCTTCCTCAGGAAGCCAGGCCTTTATTTTGCAAAACCAGTGTTCCCTGAATGAATTTGTTTGGATTTTTTTGCTCTACACCGTACTGTGCAGTCATTTTTGTGAGCTTTTCATGCTACTCTCTTATTCTCAGTGTTGCACTTGATGAATTTGGATGCAGGGTAGTTGGCCTGACTTCAGTGTCCAACTTGCCTCCCTGCATCAGTCGCGTCTGAAGCAAGCAAGTTCTCTGAGTCAAAGGACGTTCCCTTTTTCATAGGGATATTGTCTGATTCAAACACTTGTATTTAGATGCTGAATTTTGCAGACAAGTTAGAAGCTAGACAGAGTGATCTTGGCCTCGCTGTCTTGTCAACATTCAGAGTTGCTCAATGTTGTCATCTCCATTTTGCAAACTGTAGTGCTGAAGTTTGGGGGAAGAGGTGAAAAGCATTTCAATTTAACTAAGCTACTCTAATTAAACTGCTGGAATTCACACTCCAGCTACTCTCAGCTCTAAGTGTTGAAAAGTGAGTTTACAAAAACGCTTGCTTGTTTACTTACCTACTTGACGAGGGAAACTAATTTTGTGGTTAGGAGACCTGTTTACCTAGATTAAAATTCATTGAACTGAGATGATCAGAAGCCAACGTTGAAGCGAGTTGTTAATTCTGTTTTCCAATTTGATCTTCGTGCTGATGAGTGCTGGCTACAGTACTTTTATTGAGCTGCCATTTGATTTCTTTGTTTTTGCAAATACTCCTGCAAATCTGATCCTGAGCATCTCAGGTTGAACACCTGAAAATAAGAACACAGCTAATCACCACTGGAAAATACTTTCAGCTAACTTGCCAAGTATCAGCTAGTTTTCCTGTAGCAACGAGTTGTGTGTCCATGTCTGAAATGCACTATTTAGTTCATTTAACAGTGAGGAACTTTTTTTTCATTGTCATTCTTTCTCATGGAATGTGAGGAATCATACAGCTCATTGTTATCTTTGCTGTGAAATTTTATGTTCCCTAAATGCTGGCCTTGGCATCAAGAGAAATGGTATCTGAAGAAAATATGACATGTGATCACACGTGATCTGTACGTGCAAGTTGGCTAAATTAAGGTTCATCGGACAAATTAATAATTTTGGATGCTTCCTGCCTCTTTACTGCTTGTGTTTGTAACTGTCTTGCTTAATGTGTATTTTACAGTTCTGATTCTTGCAGCTCTCTAAGCAAAGTTTGTTGTCACTTGCCTGCTCAGATAGATGAAAACAAGATGCACAAATCCCAGTGACTTCTCCAGTTGTCTGCTGGCAGCAGAGGAATACCTGATGTACTTCTATCTTAGTTTTCTTCTAGGGAGAACTTGCTCTGGTGGTTGTTACAGATTTTGCCCCATCACCACTTGTCCCTTGCCGTTTTTCTTCCTTCCAAACCCCAGCTGATATCCTTTCTGCACTGGTTCTTCTCCTGCTCTTTCTTGGCTCTACATCTGTTAATCTTTTATCATGTCTCTAAGCTTAGTTCTTCAATCTACACTCCAGGATGGCCACTGCCGTCTTTTTCCTCCAGGAACCTTTATTGCCAAAGGATCTTCATCAGCAGAAAAGCTGGGGAAGTAGGAGCTGGATGAGCAGACATTGAGGTGGATTGAATGACGGCTGAACAACTGGGCTGAGAGGGTGGTGATCGGTGTACGATGTCTGGCTGGGGGTAGGTAACTCGTGGTGCCCCCCAGGGATGGATACTGTGTCTAGATCTCCTCAACATCTTCATTAGTAATCGGGATGATGGAGCAACAGGGACCCTCAGCAAGTTTGCAGGTAAAACGAAACTGGGAAATGCATCCAGGAAAGAGCAACGAAGCTGGTGAAGGGGCTGGAGAACAGGCCTTATGAGGAGCGGCTGAGAGAGCTGGGGTTGTTTAGCCTGGAGAAGAGGAGGCTGAGGGGAGACCTCATTGCTGTCTCCAACTACCTGAAAGGAGGTTGTGGAGAGGAGGGTGCTGGCCTCTTCTCCCAAGTGACAGGGGACAGGACAAGAGGGAATGGCCTCAAGCTCCACCAGGGGAGATTTAGGCTGGACATTAGGAAAAATTTTTCACAGAAAGAGTCATTGGGCACTGGCACAGGCTGCCCAGGGAGGTGGTTGATTCACCTTCCCTGGAGGTGTTTAAGGCACGGGTGGACGAGGTGCTAAGGGGCATGGTTTAGTGTTTGATAGGAATGGTTGGACTCGATGACCCAGTGGGTCTTTTCCAACCTAGCGATTCTGTGAGAGGAATGGCTGATACACCAAAGGGTCGTGCTGCCCTCAAGAGGGACTTCAATAGGCTGGAGAAACGGGCTGACAGGAACTTTCAAAGGGAAGTGCAAAGTCCAGCCCTTGGTGGGAAACAATCCCAGGTGCCAGGACAGGCTGAGGGCCAAGTGGCTGGAAAGCAGCTTTGCAGAAAAGGACCTGGGGGTCCCGGTGGACACCACCTTGAATATGAACCAGCAATGTGCCCTTGCCGCTAAGAAAGCGAGTTGTATCCTGGGCTGCACTGGAAAGAGTCACCAGCACATTGAGGGAAGTTCCTCTGTACGCAGCATTGGTGAGGCCACACCTCAAATCCTTTTCCAGGTCTGGGCTCATGTCATACTGGAGAGTCCAGCGAAGGGCCACAAAGATGATTAAGGGACTGGAGCATCTCTCCTACGAGGAAAGGCTAAGAGTGTTAGCACTGTTCATCCTGGAGAAGAGAGGGTTCAGGGTGGATCTTATTAATGTGTATAAATACCAGGAAGAATGACAAAAACAAGAAGGAGCCAGGACCTTCTCAATGGTGCCCAGTGACAGGGACAGAGACAATGGGTACAAACTGAAATACAGGAGGTTCCTTCTGGAGGTCAGGATACACCTTTTTACTGTGAGGTTAACTCAGCATTGGCACCAGTTGCCCAGAAAGGCTGTGAATTTCCATCCTTGGAGATACTCAAAAGCCACCTAGGCATGGTCCTCAGCAACTGGCTCTAGGTGGCACTGCTTGAGCAGGGGGAAATTGGACCAGGTGACCTCTAGAGGTCCCTTCAACCTCAACCATCCTGTGATTCTGTGAGCTTGTAAGGTGGCTGCAAAGCAAATCCCGGGCAGCTCTGCAGAGGCAGCGCTGCAGTTACAGACCCACTGTTCTGAGAAAGAAGCTACAGAGGGCAAGGCCAACCCATAGGTGACACTCATCAGAAGTTCATAGCTTGGCTAGATCTCGTTATAGAATGGTTTGAATTGGAAGGGACCGAAAAGATCACCCAGTTCCACCCACCCTGCCATCAGCAGGGACACCTCCCACTAGATCAGGTTGCTCAAAGCCCCATCCAGCCTTGAACACTTCAGGGATGGGACACCCACAGCTTCTCTGGGCAACCTGTGCCAGTGCCTCACCACTCTCATAGTGTAGAATTTTTTCCTTACAACTAACCTAAATCTACCTTCTTTTGGTTTAAAGCTGTTACCCCTTGTCCTATCACTACATGCCCTTGTGAGAAGTCCCCTTTCAGGTACTGGAAGGATACAGTTAGGCCTCCCTGGAGACCTCTCTCCTTCAGGCTGAACAATCTCAACTCTCTCAGCCTGTCTTTAAAGAGAGGTGCTTCGGTCCTTTGATCATCTTCATGGCCCTCCTCTGGACCCACTTCAACAGTTCCATATCCTTCTTATGCTGGAGATTCCAGAACTGAACATGATACTCCAGATGAGGTCTCACAAGAGCAGAGGGGCAGAATCACCTCCCTCAACCTGCTGGCCACACTTCTTTTGATGCTGCCCAGGACCCAGCTGGCTTTCTGAGCTGCAAGCACACATTGTTGCCTCATGTGGAGCTTCCCATCCACCAACACACCCCAGTCCTTCTTCTCAATCCATTAATTGTGTTGAAAGGCTAATGGCAAAAAGCACATCTCTGGCACACAAGACATTCTGCTTGCCAAGTTTGAATCCATACTAGAAGTCTAGAGGAAATTTTCTTGCAGAGCTTAATTAGCGTCACTGTTTTTTATAACATGTGAGCAGAACCATTTTAGCTAGAATTCAATTCAAAGCAAATCGCTAATGTGGAAAATTTTAACCCATGTGGCTGCAAGTTAGTAAAGCTATTATAAACAACTGAAAGCCAAGCTCAGCAATTTTTGATACCTGCTATTTATATAAAATGATTTGGATATTCTTTCTGATCAGCAGAGCAAACTTTCAATTAATACCTTTAAAAATTAATAAGCAACTTCAGTGTCTTCCAAAGAGTGTCATTACTACTGTCATCAGGAATGAGTGACTTTACTATTAGAACAGAGATACGAGTGCTTCCCCAGAACAGCTGCAGCTTACAAGCTACTGTTCTTTTAAGTAGACTCTGTTAATTAGATTTAATTTCTGTGATTCATGAATTATCACTGCTTTATCATCATATGACATGCGGCTTATGTCCTCCATAGTCTGCTGTGATACCAAACTTTGTTCACAGTCCTCCCATTTTTCAGCCGATGTGACACTATATTATGGTGATTGCCAGCCTGTTTATATAGTCAGAAATATCCACAGCTCAGGGAAGAGGAGAAAATATCTTTTGATTCCAAACTTATTTTTACTCACAAAGATCATCCTCATTTGTCTGAGAAGCTGAGAGCTGCTTCAGCATTCTGAATCCATAAGGTCTGATTGTTTATGCCAAAAAATTTCCCACTTACTAGCATTTGCATTTTATGTCCCTACTTGAGATGTCATTCTGCATCTGTTTCAGATATGTGGCTTCACAAACTTAACTAATGGTCTGTCTTTAGTCTTTCCCACCTGGGTCCCATTACTGGAACTGCCTGTGAACAGATAAGTTATTCAGATTAGCAGATTTAGTAACTGAGTCAGAACCGGACAGTTTGGCACTCCTGAGGCCAAATAATCATGCCAGGAGAGGACGTCACGCTGCAGCGTGTATTTAACATCTCCGTGAGGGTTGCCTTATCTCGTACCAGGAGTCCTACCACAGAGGTTGAAGAGCCGGTGGTGGAGTTTAAGCGTAGGTGTGAAACCCAACTCAAGGGCTGTTCACCAGCAGGAAAAACATCAGGGCGAGGTTTGAGGTAGTCCAGCTGGTACTTGTATGGGGAGGCAAGTCTAGTCTGTCCATGCTTTCAATAGCATTTTAGCACACATGTAACTGCATTCTAAAGGAAGAGAGGGAAATGCCGAAACAACATGCTACTTAGTCATATAGTTTAGTTTTAGACAGTCCAGCAAGGAGCAGGGAGTTGGACTCGATGATCCTTAAGAGTCCCTTCCAACTTGAGATATTCTGTGATGGCTTTATGCAACAATGGTCCCCAGGCAAGTATGCCGAGTGGTTTGCCCAGATGGTTATCAAAGACAGCATCTACATCTTTGAGAGTGGGTTTATTCAACTAGCAATGTAAATTAAACTCTGTTCTGCATAGTTACCCCACAATGATATGTGAGGGCTAGACAGGAGAGAGGTGCCTGCCAAGAGCTTTACAGAATTTCATCCTTATCTTAGCAGCGTTAGTGATCTTCATTTTCAGCCTAGCAGCATATTCCTCACGCTGCCTTCTGATTGAGACTGTACATTTTTTTTCTTGCTTCTTTCATCAACGTGAAGTGTAGGAGAGCCACACCTGGACCCTCTTATTCTGTAAATAAGATCACTGCTAGACCTGCTCTCGTCCCTGCCCAAAGGTGTGTTAGAAGTGGTTCACTCATTCATCTTCAATTTTTCTTTCTCAAGACTGGCTCAAAAGCTAAAGCTAAAACTGCCTAAAATAAAACATCTGAAATGGAATATAAGGTAAGTCCACACTGTATGTTTAACAAGATGCAATCATTCGGGAACACGCTGGATGAGCAGTGGCCTTCACAGAAAGATTTAAACATTAATATCCTCACAATACTTACTAAAAGAAGTCTCCACTTCCCTAAGAGGTGTGAGAAGCTATCAGTACTGTGACCATCCTGAAGTTCATTCAGCTGCAGGTGAGCAGCTTCTGCTCCACATAAGAACAGCTCTATGCCTGACATCTGTAAGTTCCCTATTAACCGCAGGCTACTTTTGCTTTTCAAATGAGCCTGCAGTTATTTTGTCAACAATTGGTGTTCATCACCAAAAAAGAAATCCATATAGGTGATCACAGAGAAGAAGGAAAAGAAAGAAAAAGTCAAACTTAAAAAAACCCGATGGTAATTATTATAGTGTGTTATCTGTGTGGCTTGTTCCAGTACTATGGCTCCTCCCCACCCTCCTGATGAATCTCTAACCCAGTGGGGCCCATTCCACTTTTAATATGCATAAGATAGGGCCCAGGATATCTTTGCCAGAGAGAAGCTTCAGCAAAAACAAAAGCAAATCCTTTCCCCAGGGATGTGGGGTGTGTTGCACCAGGAATGGAATCCATCTGTCCTCAAATACTGGGATGACTCCAATATCTTCTAGTAACTCTGGGCTACTGTAATCTCATTTTCCTGTCCTTGCTGTTTGGGTTTATAGAATGAATCTGTTGCCAAAATTGAAATGAAAAGCAGTGGGCATCAGAAGGACTACGAGCTGACAAGCTGGGAATTCCTCTTACCTCCTTCCATGATATTGTTTACGCAAATCTATTTCTCTGGATCTACCTGCAATTCAAAATCATCTATTTCCTTAACTGAGTTATCCTTTAAGGACAGGAAACAGAAAAATGAGGCCAGTCGAGGAGGCCTACTCCCAGCCAAAGAAGCAAAGCTTCAGAAACGGTCACACATTGCTAGGAGTGGAAATACAAACCCATCAACCTTCCTTAACTAACATGCTGTCTGATAGACAAAAGAAGAAACTAATTACCAATTGAAATTAAACATTTAAATAGGAGCTCTTGCCTTAAAACATGTTTGTTTTTTTGTTGTGACTTGAACAAAGCAGCTGGGATACAGAAAGCTTGTGGAAAAGTCAGAATATTAAAAAAAAAAAATCAGTGTAGTAAAAATAGGGGTTAATATAGCATCTACCGGGAAGAAAAAGTGAAAAAATAATATAATTTCATAGCTGTCAAAATCAGAGCATTATGTATGTGCACATAACACTAAGTGAAAGGGAACACATAAAATAAGACTTAGACACCAATTTCCAGGAAATAATTTACATAGTAAGGAAATGAATGGGTCTTATCAGAGGAAGCCTTCTTGGAAAGAAACCGAAGTCTGATTCTGAAAGGAACATCATCTTGGAGATGGTAAGCGCACTCCTGATGAAAATCCCACCAAATTTCCTTGTTCTATCTCTGAGCATAAGCTGCTAAACCTTGAGCCAGTCAGAAATACTCTTTTCAAACATAGGAGCAAGCTATTCTTTACCCAGACATTAAGAGATAAATTTTGCTGGCCTGACTATGTTGGCAGATACAAGAGTTACTTTGGGAAACTCTGCATGGGTAAATCTAAAATGCTTTTAATACTATTGAGTTTGGTTTTATTTTTTTCGGATATCAATCGCAAAACTATGAAATAATTTTAGGCAGCGTCAAGGCACTAAACCAAAATACTCAACAGTTGGGAAACTCCAAGAGCTGATGCTGACAAGCTGTGAAGTATTTTAACAGGACGACATTACACAGATACAGGGTAATTACATCACATTCACATATATTTATAAATATGCCAACAAAGCAATGCGAAGTAAATGAACTTCTGGCCCCATTAAGTCATTGACTGTGATTTAAGTCAGTGCACACAGACGTTTTTACAGGCAGAACTTTGCCCATTACATGCAATGTGTCAAACAGCTGTAGCTACGTGTAATCCATGGGGAAACCCAGCTACTACTGACATGAATTAAACACTAGCTTTCCATCTGAAGAGATGTATACAGTAAAGGCTTGTAGTCAACATCAAACCTGGGCTTTGCATTTACATTTTCATAATAAAGTGTGGGGAGAGAAAATTTACTCTTACAGTACTAACTGCATGAGAAAAACCATCTCAGGAGTGAAATTTCTAGCCATGAAAGAGTTAAAGCCTTTACCTTTCTGTATTTATATTCAATGGTCTAAATCTTGATTGACTGAATTATACATAAGCAATCACTGTCATAGAACTTTAAACAGCCAGGACATTGTATGGTATTCTTTGAAATGAAAACAGTCATAATATCCTCCCAGGGTGTTCTGAGAAGTCACCTGGGGTCCTTTCCCTTCCAAACTACAAATCATCAGTTCTGACAAAATACAGTGGCTCATGCAATTAGCGTATCTTTTAAAAACATGTGGCAACTTAAACGACAGCAACTGCTTACTATAATCTGTACCAACCAGGATTGATATTAAAATATTCAATTATAATATCTGGGTGAACAAAGGCACCTTAGACATCTGGAATATCATCAGTTGCCTGCTGGAGGGCTACAGCAGAGGCACGTCTGCATGTTGACAGTCCTGTTAAAATTTTGTGCTGCTTTGTCTTGGTGATCTTTCTGCCTTTGATATGCTCAGAGGATTCCTGGTAGGCTGTCCAGAAGACTGAATCTGCACATTTAAGATGGTGCTAATACATGTCAATATTTCTCATTCATGATATTTCATGTTTGTCACAACAGACCCTCATGGTTAGAGAGTGGTATGTGGTACAGCGTGAACCTGCTCCTGCGTGAAAGCTGCACTGACAAACCTCCCTGCAAACAGATGCTCCTGTGCTGCTGTCACGCTGAGATGCAGAGGAACAGGGTGATGTGAAAGTCACTCTGCCCTCTCTCATGGCCTTGAACTGTGTCGGCCTCTTGCACAACTATGAAACAAAAATTGGTATGTGTCTCCAGCCTAGCCACGTTGTTCTTGTTGTTCTCAAAAGTCTTGGTTAGACTGCAATTAGAGGTTGGTCTCACTTGCCTAAGAATGAAATTGGAAATGCTTCTTGCCTACATCCTTATATACAGACAACAAGTACAGTGAAAGATACTTTGCCTTGTTTTCTCTTTGATCTATATACATCTTCCCCCACCACTGGCTTAGGCTTAAGTTCTTTCACTCAGACTTGTGTGTGAGTTTTCCTGTATTTTCCCAAAAGACTTACAAAACAGATGCTGCTGTGTCTTGGATTATTTTTAGATTTCCCAGGGAGAAAAATGGGGAGAGAGAGCACAGAGACACACCCCTTGTCATGATGGAGCTGCACGTCAGAGGGTGAAATAGTGCTCAGCACTGCTTGGCTTCCCCAGCACCGTGGAACTGACTGGCTTGTCTACACTGAAAATATGTTGTTGACCATTTCCTGACATTGTATCCTGTTTTGCTAACAGAAGGGGGGTTTATCCGGTCAGCAAATTTACATTTTCATTTAGTTGTCCAGTCATTTTATTTTCCCAGATAATAATTATCCTTATCAGTCTTTTACAAATAAAAGTAAGGCTGAACATACAAAGTACTGCCCTGAAACAGAGTGCCAAAGGCAAACTCCCATTCTGTAGAAGCTGTACAGCATTTTTATAGAATCACTAGGTTGGAAAAAACCCACAGTATTATCGAGTCCAACCATTCCTATCAAACACTAAACCGTGCCCCTCAGCACATCATCCACACATGTTTAAACATCTCTAGGGAAGGTGACTCAACCACCTCCCTGGGCAGCCTCTGCCAGTGCCAAATGACCCTTTCAGTGAAAATTTTTTTTCTGATGTCCAGTCTGAACCTCCCCTGGCGGAGCTTGAGGCCATTCCCTCTTGTCCTGTCCCCTGTCACTTGGGAGAAGAAGCCAGCTCCCTCCTCTCTACAACCTCCTTTCAGGTAGTTGTAGAGAGCAATAAGGTCTCCCCTCCCCTCTGAACAAATTTTGATTCAAATCGTTAAGCATTCCTAAATTACATCAAACAAAGATGCAACTGTCAAATTCACCTTGTCACTTCTCAGGCATGTTGAACATTTTAAAAACCAAAACAAGCTCATAGCACATTTCATGAGTTGTAGGAATGTTAATCTGGACATAGGATTTGACTCCACCCGTGCTCTGCCCAGGATGCAGGATTACTCAGTCGCTTTGTGTACTCCCATTTTCCTTTCCACATGTACTTCCACAGTGATCCTTGACAGAACCCTTTCCCTAGAGACGCGCCTGGGGTTTCTCTTTACCCCTTAAAAGAGGCCAAAGCATTGTTATGACTGCTGTATCTACATGATACGGCTGGAAGAAAACATTTAGTTTAAATTATTTATTAGCTAGCGGCTGTACTCACAATGCCTCTGGTGTTGTCCAAACAGTCAAAAAGGATGCAGTGAAGCAGACTGTGCCTAAAAAAAGGTAGTTGGGGCCGCAAGATTAAGGAAAACAGATGTCCTTGAAGTACGAACTGGTTTATTTCCCTCTGTCAGTAAAATACACAAGAATTTGATGGCCATCAGGTAGACAGCAAAGAGGCTTTGTGTGTACAATCAGGGTCATTGTGCCACTCACAAAGTATTGCATGAAGAGAAACACAGTGTTTATGGGAAAGCTGACAAACCAGCTGGCAATGCTAGGAATGAATGCTCATAAAACCGAGGGATGGGGAGGTGACAAAAAAAACCCCAGCACGGCAGGTCAGGGAGGGGCGGCTGGAGGTGCTGTTGGTGGTGTGACACTGTGGCTGAGCATGCTGCAATGCCATCCTGTCGGGCCACTCTCCCCAGCCACAGCAGTGCCCCAGCCCATGGGATGAACATCTGGATGTAGGCAGGTGCCAGAGAAATCCCGTGGAGCTGCCGAGGGACACCACTTGTCACGGATCTCCATCTGGCCATTGAGCCGTTGACTGGTACTCTCTGAGTGCGACCATCCAACCAATTCCTTATCCACCAAACTGCCCACCCATCAAATCCATCTCTCTCCAATTTAGAGAGGAGGATGTTGTGGGGAACTCCTCCTTGCTTCCCCCGCTCCCACCTCACCGGGAACGTGGGACACCCAGATGGAGCCTGGGAGGTTCAGGCCAGCAGGTCCAGGGAGGTTATTCTCCCTCTGTATTTGGCACTGGTAAGACTGCACCTCGAATCCTGTGTTCAGTTCTGGGCCCCTCACCACAAGAAGGATGTTGAGGCTCTGGAGCGAGTCCAGAGAAGGGCAACGAAGCTGGTGAGGGGGCTGGAGAACAGGCCTTATGAGGAACGGCTGAGAGAGCTGGGGTTGTTTAGCCTGGAGAAGAGGAGGCTGAGGGGAGACCTCATTGCTCTCTACAACTACCTGAAAGGAGGTTGTAGAGAGGAGGGAGCTGGCCTCTTCTCCCAAGTGACAGGGGACAGGACAAGAGGGAATGGCCTCAGGCTGCACCAAGGGAGGTTCAGACTGGATATCAGGAAAAAAATTTTCACAGAAAGGGTCATTGGGCACTGGACCAGCCTGCCCAGGGGGGTGGTTGAGTTACCATCCCTGGAGGTGTTTAAAAGACGGGTAGACGAGGTGCTCAGGGGACATGGTTTAGTGGCAGATAGGAGTGGTTGGACTCAATGATCCAAGAGGTCTTTTCCAACCTGGTGATTCTATGATTCTATGAACTGTGTCAAAGAAGGAAAGGATGAGAGGGAATGGCCTCAAGCTGTACTAGGGGAGGTTCATAAAATAGTTTGGGTTGGAAGAGACCTTAAAAATCATCCAATTCCATCCCTCCTGCGATGGGCAGGGTCACCTCCCACCAGCCCAGGCTGCCCCAGGCCCATCCAGCGTGGCCTTGGACACCTCCCGGGATGGGGCAGCCGCAGCTTCCCTGGGCAGCCTGTGCCAGCGCCTCCCCGCCCTCATCGGGAAGAATTTCTTCCTCATGTTCAGACTGGGTATTAGGAAAAATCTCCCCACGGAAACAGAGGCGCGTGGCCGAGGCGCTCGGGAGGCGGCTCAGCGGCGGGCGGCCCGGCTGGGTAGCACCACCGGCCCCTCACGGCCCCCGGGCTGCCCCCCCACCTTCCATTCCGCCCCCCCCGGCCCCGCCCCGGCCCGCGTCACCCCCGCCCCGCCCCCCCCGCCCCGCCGTGACGCGCGGGCGCCGCGCGGGGCCGCTCGGACCGGCCGCTGCCAGGTGAGGACGCGGCGCGGCGGGCCCGGCCCGGCCCGGCAGGTGACACCCGCGGGGACCCTCCTGCTCCTGCTGCCTTGGGGGCTCCTGCTGCCTTGGGGGCTCCTGCTGCCTTCGGGGAGCTCCTGCCGCTGCTTTGGGGGGGGGCTGCTGCTTCTGCTGGGGCTCCTGACGCTGCTTTAGGGGCTCCTGCATCTACGGGGGCTCCTCCTGCTGCTTTGGGGAGCTCCCCCTGCTTTGGGGGGGGGGCCTGCTGCTGCTGCTGCTTTGGAAGCTCCTGGTGCTTTGGGGACTGCTGCTTTGGGGGAGCTCCTCCTCCTGCTTTGGGGGGATTTGCCTCTGCTTTTGGGGGAGCTCCTGCTGCTGCTTTGGAGGCTGCTGCTTTTGGGGAGCTTCTGCTGCTTTTGGGGAGCTTCTCCTGCTGCTTTGGGGGCTGCCGCTGCTGCTTTGGGAGAACTCCTCCTGCTGCTTTTGGGGGAGCTCCTGTAGCTGCTTTGAAGGCTGCTGCTTTTGGGGGAGCTCCTCCTGCTGCTTTTGGGGAGCTCCTCCTGCTGCTTTTGGGGGAGCTCCTCCTGCTGCTTTGAAGGCTGCTGCTTTTGGGGGAGCTCCTCCTGCTGCTTTTGGAAAGCTCCTCCTGCTGCTTTTGGGGGAGCGCCTCCTGCTGCTTTGAAGGCTGCTGCTTTTGGGGGAGCTCCTCCTGCTGCTTTCGGGGGCCTCTGGTGCTGCGGGGCAGTTTGGGGTGGACGCGCCTGCCCCGTCCCCATCCCTGCACTCCGAAGGGCTTCTCCTTCACTTCCTTGAACGAGCCGTCACGGGGATGTCACTGCTTTCATGAAATCTCATGGGAATTTCTTTCATGTTGCGTTGTTTGTGGTTTGTTGGTTTGTTGGTTTTTTGTTTTTTTTTTTTTTTTTTTTCATATCTCCCTCTGTAAAATGCCATCTCTCCTTAGTCAGAGCTGAGCTTCCCTTCTCATTTTAAAAACACTTCTTTGCACATAGTATTGTCTTTCTTGTGGAAAAGGCTTTTTTTTTCTTGTACAGCTGTGACCTGCCGAACATGGTATGACTGGTAGTGCGATTGAAAAAAGTCTTTTTTTGGAGTTATCTCTCACTGAAGTTTTCTCTCTGGCTGGGTTTTTGGGAGCGCATCACGCTTATGCACCCTGCTCTCCAAAAAGTGGTACCCAATTCTGGTAACTTGCAAATAAGAGAATCTAAAAAGGTTCATCCCTTTTATGGGTCATCACTCGGACACACCTTGCGACAGCAGCGTGTTTATTGTTGATGCTTGCCTGATACTTGGCCCTCAAGTTCCTGACTAGTATCCTAATGCCACCAGGCTCGTGAGATCAGGACAGCTAAATTAATAGATTACAGGTTGCGTAAAAGGATGGTTGTTACCTGTTATTTCCTTCCAATACTGCTGATTGTCAGCCCTTTTTTGCAAAGGTGGAGAGTTAGTAGTATGGTGTGGCTTGTGGCTTGTGTCCCGTCTTGCTCTTGGAAGGAAAAGACCTTTGAGGCGATCTAATTTCCTCCAGCTCAGTTGGTATCGCTGAGCGGCCTATGAACTGGATTCACAGCCGTCTGAGTACAAAGGTTGGTTACCAGGCTGAGTCTTCCTTCTGTTGCAAATGTGACAAATTAACAGGGTAGAGATGAACTCACGAGTTAAATGTCATCTGCAGTTTTTCTTTTCAAGAGGGAGGGGAACACTGAGGATAAAAGCCTAGTTAACAATAGCAGTGGTTTAATGATTAAAATTATGCTTGTTCATATTTAAAATTATAAGGAAATGTATTTGTTTAAATGTCATGAAGTGTACGGTTTATAAAGTAACTGCGAAAGAAAGATCCAAGTATTGCTGAGCTGGCAGAGTGAAGATCAAAATTGCCTGAGCACAAGATAGAAATTTTTGTGATGTTTTTACGAAGGTAGAAATTAGGATTTAACTTGACTGTATTTTTAGTGGATGTGTTTTTAATGTGTCTAAGTTAATAAACTACTTAGTGACAGTACAGTTATGCCATCAACTGTGAAGCTATAAAGCCAGCAGCGTGAACAAAAAAGGCAGTAAAGTTTGCTGCGAGGCTTAATAGCTTTCTGAATTAAAACAGTGTCAGTATTAGCTTGCAGAAGTTGTAAATTGAACTAATTTCCCCACTTCCATCTTTGTAGCCTGAGTGGGCATTTATGTGTAATTTGCACTAAGTACTGTGTCCTTCAGGATCCTGGATCGCCCCACGCACCTTTGTTTTGGTACTGGATCAGTATCATGACCCATTAACCATAATGTTCTTTTAAGCAGGGTGAATTAGCGCTTCCTTGTGCCTGGCCCAGTCTGACCTTCATTTTCTCTTGGTATTGAATAATGCTGGTTTGAGGAAAGCTTTGAGGTTTTAGAAATTTTGATGAGTTACGTGACAAAGTTGAGTGGGGACTAACTGCCTAAAACTGACGTTTTATTGTCACTTTCAGTACAAAATGTGGAGGTGTGAGATTAAGTTGGCAGGTTCAAAATGAACAAAAGGGGTGTGTTTTGATTCTGACCCAATGTGTGCTTAGTTAAGCTTTGGAAATCCTTTCTAAAGCGTATGGATATTGAAAGTTTACAGGGGCTCAAAAAGCAGCCATGCAAATGAATGGAAGAAAAATCCACTAAGGCTGAGTTGTACAGACTACCTGCTGTAGCTCAGTGAGTTGCTGAGCTGCACACGGAGCCTGGGAGAATGTACTGGGAGAATACTGTCATATTTAATGAATATTTCATATTCATGAAACTTCATATTCATTAGAAAAAAATTTTTCACGGAAAGGGTCATTGGGCACTGGCAGAGGCTGCCCAGGGAGGTGGTTGAGTCACCTTCCCTGGAGGTGTTTAAGGGATGGGTGGATGAGGTGCTGAGGGGCATGGTTTAGTGTTTGATAGGAATGGTTGGACTTGATGATCCGGTGGGTCTTTTCCAACCTGGTGATTCTATGATTCTACGATTCAATCATTTCAGGCATTGACTACTGCAGGCAGAATGCAGGAGACCGCATGCCTGCCATCTGACCCAGTAGGGCTGCTCTTAGGAAAAGTAATATTTGTTCATCTGGAGTGTTTGAGAACAGCTGAGCCAAAGGCCTAGAGATAGCAAGTCTGGGTGGTTATTCTCACAGAGTGATTAGGAGTCACCATCAGACTGGGAAATGGGCTTAAGTGGTGCTGGGGGCAGTTCTGGCACCTTAATGTTTGGTGTTGTCATCAATGTCTTTGATCAACAGAATTAGCACAAAGTCTGAAGGAGACCAGGTAGGTGTTTCAGGCCTTATTTTTGGTGCTCTGTTTTGGAGGACAGGAGTTTTTTGATATATTTGATGGCTGTATTCAACTACAAGATGCTGTTTTCGGGAGATCCTATAATGTGGATAGGTAAAGTCAACTTGGCAGCGGCGTCATGGAAGCAGATCTGAGGGTTATGAGGGATCTCTCTTAGTGGTTGGATGGAGTACTGCTGAAGTTTATAGTTTAACTTTTCGTGCTAGCGAAGCCAAGTTAGAAGTGTTCGATTTTGGCCGCAGCCTTCTAAGGAAGATAAATGCAAATGTCTCAATCTGGCAGAAATGGTCATCAAGGCTTGGAAAGAATTTGGAAAACACCATGTACAGACACCTTGTGTGTTTGGAAGGTGTGTTCTGCAAAAGGTAGAAAAGCTCAGTTTCAGCAGAAAGAGGATGAGATGAGGTGACAAGAAAATGCTACAGTCTTAAAATTAGAAAAGTGGTCTGTGTGCTTCTATCAGTGACTGTATTGAAAAATATGAAACTGCTTTGTACCAAAGATTTGATGTAGTTCTTAAAATCTGTTATGCTTTGCACAACCTCAGCTTGTTCCACTTTCCCCCAATCTCCTTTATGCAAAGGTTTTTGAAAGTCAAATAGGACTTATGTTAGGGATATATTAAAGACTTTCCTCAGTACTATTTCACTCGTTCTCACCCTGGGGCTGAGCTTGATGTATTCTTCAGGTGCTGTCTGTGTTCTGGCCTGAGTTTATGTGGGAAAAGTAATTTTAGTGCTCAGAATAAATGCAGTTTCTGTGATAAAGGCCTAGAACCTTTTGTTTATTGCTGATGTTACAATTTAATGCATTTGGTTTTAAAATATTATAGTTAGTGTCAAGGCACGCTATTGCATGAGGCAAGCACAGTATTGTGGTTTAGGAGCACAGCCTATAATCCCACAGGAAATGTAGGTATAGGATCATACTGTGATTTAAACCAGGAAAATCAGAGGGATAAAATCTGAGGTATTCATCATCTACTGTACTATATAGTGTATGTGGCTTTATAACTTGTGTCCAAATGTTACGGCATCTTCTGAAGCGATTTAAAGAACTGTCAGCCTATTTTAAAACGAAGAAATCAGACTTGTTAAGTAGCATATGTTTCTTTAGGTACTGTAATTTTGAATCTCTTTTTGAAGTACCCATGGACAGATAAAAATGACTTAACATTTTAACATAACGTGCCATCTATTTAGGTTTTCACTTGGCCGTTTATTGCAATGACTGTATTATTTTTCTAATAAAAACTGGTGACTGAGGCTTATGTTTCTGAAGTATTGATTGACACTATAATAATATACAGAACAAATAGAAAAAATATGATTTTTCAAACTGAAGTCTGCGGATGAAGCTTTTTTATGGCCAACATGCCAGTTTTGCAAAGCCAATTGTAAAGTATCAACAGCCTTCATGCTTTTTCCTAAGATTTTGATGACAAGAAAAAGACAGGTAATTCTATGGACTCTTTAATTTCTTGCAGAATGATTTCTGTAAGTAATGACCATATGTAATTAATAGTATGTATTTTATTGGCAAGAGCATGCTAATTCTGTCTTTCAATAAGTGATGATCTTGGAATGCTGATTAAAAATAGTGATGTAGCCAAAGCGAGTTCTTGCTTTCTCTTCTGTTGAACAAAATGCAGAATTGGAACAGAGGGTGTTGGGGCTGAGGACAAGCTGTTTCGGTTTGTTCCTGCTGCTGGGCTGTGCGCTGCAGCTTGAAGGCAAAGCTGGTTGCTGCCTGTGACCACTTAACATGGCCTTGTGAAGGTGGCTGGGTAGACTCTGCAGGACAGTAACTTTTTACCATTGAAAATGGAGTGATTTGCACCTCGGCAGCATTTACCCTGCAGACACAGTGCTGGCTACAGCTCCTTTGGGCACGCTGGAGCTCTGCGAGCTGAATTGCAGCTACTTCAGTAGCATGGCATGCACAAACACTTGGTTAGCATGGGTTGGCTGGCATCTGTGCTGCCGTGGCTACGCTGCAGGTCATACGCAGGGTTTACGTGATTCCTGAAACGCTCTGTCAAGCCAGGAGTCTTTCCTTATCAGCTGAATTCTTCTCCTCTCTCTGCAAGTGGGTAGGTGAAGGGTAGTTTCTGCTTGCTCCAGGGAATGAGAGTTGGATGAGGCATCTGGAGTTAAACCTCACTTCTTGTATGTGCTTCTCGCAGTGCTGTTGCTGCTGTGCTCACCCGATCTCTGAGTGGTAAAAGCATAGTGGGACCAGTCTCTGAACTGGGATCGGGCCCTGGCAGTACCAAATGGGGGGTGTCATGAGGGCTACTAGAGCTGGGGTGGGCACATCTGTATGTGCATTTTTCGGTGTTTGTTCTGCTCTCAGAAAAATAGGTGAATTCCCAGACTCTTCAACTGTAAGTCTTGAGTGGACATGGAATTTGTAAATGCTCAAAACCATAAACTCCCCATTTTTAACATAAAAGAGAACTCTGCAGCATGCCTTGAGAGAGCTCGCTGAATTAATTTTACAAAGGTAGTTGAACAATTACATTGAGTATCATTTAGGTAGTGGATAATTGTTTCGTGAATAAATTTTTCTTTGCGACTGACAAGATTTAGCAGACCAATTTGTGATTCGGTGGAAAAAAAAAGGAAGCAGGAAATATAACAAGGTTGGTGGTTCACAAAAATCTCCCTGATACCAGCAAGATCCCTGGCTGTTGTGACAGCAGCAATGTTCTGAATTACATCTTGGTGTTCCTATGGATCCTTCAGGATATGGTGACTGTGGTGACTGTGACAGGGGGGCTGTGCCTGCGGTGGGGTAAGGACACCCCCATCTGAGTTCCCATCCATGCTTTCTTCTTTCCTGTTTTATTCTGCTTTATTAAAAGCTTTATTCCTGCTTTATTAAATACTGTGTTCAGTTCTGGCTCCCTCACCACAAGAAGGATGTTGAGGCTCTGGAGCGAGTCCAGAGAAGAGCAACAAAGCTGGTGAGGGGGCTGGAGAACAGGCCTTATGAGGAGTGGCTGAGAGAGCTGGGGTTGTTTAGCCTGGAGGAGGCTGAGGGGAGACCTCATTGCTGTCTCCAACTACCTGAAAGGAGGTTGTAGAGAGGAGGGAGCTGGCCTCTTCTCCCAAGTGACAGGGGACAGGACAAGGGGGAATGGCTTCAAGCTCCACCAGGGGAGGTTCAGGATGGACATCAGAAAAGAATTTTTCATGGAAAGGGTCATTGGGCACTGGAACAGGCTGCCCAGGGAGGTGGTTGATTCACCTTCCCTGGAGGTGTTTAAGGCACAGGTGGATGAGGTGCTGAGGGACCTCAGCAGGTGCTCATCAGGGTGCTGATGGTTTAGTGATTGATGGGAATGGTTAGACTTGATGATCCGGTGGGTCTTTTCCAATCTGGTGATTCTACGATTGTATGAATTTCTTTTGTGTTTGTTTTTTTTTTTTTCAATTGTTGCTATAGTTTCTTTATAAAGATGAGGAAACTAATGAGATAAATCTCTGTCTCATTTTATGGGCTCATTCTAATAAGTTGTTATTTTTTGCAGTGTTTGCTGATTGCTTTAAAGCTATTGCTGTATTCATGCAACAAACCTTTTTTGCAGACACTTGGGTACTTGAATGGCATTCTGCAGCATATTCTGTGGCTTATTTATGCTATAGTGCAAGGAGGGTTACATTTGTGGATGCTACAGGGTGAATGTTTCTCATTCCCTCATACTAATTAGCTTGCCTTTCTATGAGCATGCTACCAGGCCTATTTTTTTTCTCCTCTCTTAATATTTTCCAAAAATAGCCCTGCCAGCTGTGTGTTCATTTGTTGAAATACATGTGCATGTTGCTTCATCACTTTATTGTCCTTATTTGCTCTTTGCTGGGATAAAGCTGTTTCTCAGTGATTTCAATGGTTTTTAATAGATTTCAGTAATTGATCTTGTGGCTGCAGTTAGAGCAATGCTTTCAATTTCAAAGTTCTTAGGAGACAAGAGAAATGGGCTTGTCTGTCATAGCTGCCTTCAATTGGAACTGTTGGGAACAAAGCATTTAACTGCAAGTGTACAGAAGAAATGTTTCAGAGATGGTGTGATGATCTTCGTCTTTAATTGCCATCCCGTTAGAGTACTCTTGCATCTTCTGAAGCATCTGAAATTAGTCATGGTCAGACACTTGGTCACAGATTATACAGACCTTGAGGTAGTGTTTAGTTCACTACGGGAATGTCATGTGCGAAAATATTTTTTTCTTTAGGTGTTCAGAGATGCATTATGGGCTTTTGAAAAAGTAGCGTAACACCTTACTGTTTTCTTAGTTCATTTACACAAGAAAAAATTTTGAGCTTTGGTTAGGGGAAGGATGCTTTTTAACATTAAAATGTGATACAAAAATTTATTTGAATCTGAAAGAAATTTTAGATCTTTTATGTTTTGCTTTGAAGTTGTACATCCTTTCAAAGAAGATTATTTCTTACTTAGGGAGATGAATCTTAGACATGAAGTTTCGTAGTCTGTTACCGTGCTGTACAAGTCATGTCTTGCACAAAAGGTCAACACCCACAGAACATGTTATTTGCAGTGCAGTAAGTAGCTGCTTTTATTGGGGCTGTAACAGTGTTTCCTATTGTAAATGAAAACACATTTTTTCAGTGATATGGCATCTTATCCTATGCATATTTCTGTTACATGATAAATTATAATTATATATATTCAATGCCAAAGCAGCATTGATTAAGATGAATATTATGTTGACCGTATAGTTTTATGGATTATTTTCTTTCAATTTAAATCCTTTCAGCTTTTCCCGATTAGATTGTATCTAATTGGCAATATCTATATTTTCCCAATTAGATTATATATTTCTTTTAACTTGTAACTGAAAGTGCCTGTTTTTTTAACAAGTGTTGGATTTCAGCTTCTTTATTTCTGTTGATATGGAGTTGTATGTCTGTTCATGCAGCAGTCAGCCTAGCAGGGGTTTTGTGATATTAACCTGATTCACAGACTTTTTTGAAAATTGTCCTTTGCAGGTTACAAACCTTTCTGTTACAGTCCCAGAACACTTACTGGGCACTGTACAAGGACAATTTTTTTTTGTCCCTTTAAAAAAATGCAGTTCTATTATTTCCTGATTCTTAAAAAAAAAATTTTACCAAAAAATGGTGAATTCATGAGAGTAATAAGTACCAACTGCTTGACTGCATCAGATGGAAGTGGAAATTTGTATGGTTTCAAAGAAGCCGGCTATTTGAGATGAGTTGTTTTCTGCATTAATCCTGGTTTCTTCATGAATCCCCGTGGGAGGGAAGAGGGGTGGACAAAGGCCGCTTTATGCCGCTGGCATGTTTGCTCACTGACTCTGCTGCTTTAGCAAAAGGAAGGAGACAGAAGCAGGGGAGAGGGGAAACTAGTAGGAGGAAGAAGAGTAGTTTGAGGTGAGCTCATTCTTGAAGAACAGGTAAAGGCTGAAGGATGATGCTAAGGTGAGAAAGGCTGAAGAGCTGAGAGGACCAGGTGACCCCAGGAAATTTAAGAGGAAACATTTGAAGATTGTAGTAGAAGAAAAATTCTGTTTTGACTGCTTGAGGGCAAAACAGGTTAGCATCAGGGGTTGTCCTTCCTGCCGTGCCTGGGCTGCACTTAAAAACCATGTTTTGCTCCTCCGTTGAAAGATGCTGTCTGATCCCCGTACGTACCCAGGCACAGACCCTGGGTCTGCCTGCCGTGCGTTTAAGAAGATCGTGAAGCCTCGCAATTTGGGAAGAGTATTTCACCTGAGGACAGGTAAAGGTTTTGGAGTGACATCTGAAAGTATGCTAAGGTATGATTAGTTGTGATTAATGAAAGCTAATAGGCTCATGTTTTCCTAGGATTCAGCACGTTCTTTCTAGCAGCCTCTCTTATTTCCATTGGTTGTCTTGTTGGAAACAGCCAAGGAGTTTTGAGAGGGTCCAGATAAGACAGGAGCCTTCTCAAGAGGATCTGCTGCTTTCTCCACTGTAAATACTCTATGGAGAAACATTAATGGGCAAGATACAGTGTTTGAGGTTTGTGGGACTTTGTTTCCTTTAGTTTGATCAGCTGCTCCATTTAAAATTCATGGCCTAACTTTGCGATGAACATTTTACAGGCAGGCAAACCCCCAAACCTAACCGATAGTCTCAAGTCTGACAATGAGGTAAGCACATCAGTATGATAAATATAGGGTTTTTTTGAAGTATGTAACTGTACTTTTTTTCAGGCCTTTGCATAAGGAAATCATACACCTGAAGATACAGAAGAATCAAGTTGAATATTACATAGTAGCCACATTTGCAAGAAAAACAATTTTATGTTGTGAGGAATTAACCTAGTGATGTTAGCAAACATTTAAACAAAGTCTGGTGATCAGTGTGAGGGACTGTTTACTTTAGAAGCTCATGTCTTGGTGGTCTACAAGTTACTACTGTTGAAAAAGAAGGGTGTGTTTCCTTTTTTTTCTGCCACATCACCCTTTCCCTTAAGTAGCTCTTGCAAATGTTTGGACTACACTGAACTTTGATTATAAGCCAAAAGCTTGTGCTAGTACCTAGGGAAGTTAGAAAAACTAAACTACCTTCTATGCTGCTACACCTCTGTCAAGATCTTCACATGTGTTTCAATACCAGCAAAAAGAAAAGGTGGGAGAAAAATGGAGTTTGTTTTTTTTTTTTAAAGATTTTCCTTTAACTAAGGGAGGCTTTCCCCTTTTTTCAGGTTCCAGGGCTCTCCTCCAAGCACCCTCACCCAGCTGGGACGTGAATGGCTTGGTGTGGAGCTCGAGTGCTTCAGGCTAGTCATAGGTTAGGATGCAGACCTTGATTCAGTGATAGCTGATAACTTTGATACCTCTTTGCACTGCTGAATGTAATGGCAGTCAAATTTTGACCCAGATGCATGTGATAGCGTTCATTTGGAGTTCAGCGGAGCATAAACATAATGAATACTGCAGTACATATTGTTAACATGTCACCTGGATTGGCTTCCTGGGTTGCATTGTGTCTTTGCACATTGTTCATCTGCCTGGATGGCGCTAGGATCCAGGCTGCAGTGGAGGTGTGGTCTGGATCGTTGATGCTTCAAGGCCAGGTATTTGAGGGCAACTTCACAAGGTGGCTCCCTCTAAATCAGAATGTTTTTTCAGGATCAGCTGCTGGCCTGTGTAAAAGCCATTCCCAGGACACCTGGGTTTTTTTTTTTTCCTTTTACTTTGCACCTTCCAGGATTTCCTGCCTTTTGTGTTTCACAGCTTTCTGGAAATGAGGAGGATTTGCATGGCGTCGGTCCTACAAATGAGCATGCAGCTTCGCATGCTCTTTATGGGCTGTGTATACCAAGGGATTGCAAATGGAGTTTGTACAATAGAGCAAGTAAAACTGGCTGCATCAGTATGGTTTTCTGAGGATGAAAGAGATGCTGGCTTTTGTTTTACTTAGCAGCCAGGCTTGGTGTCTAGTGAGCAGGGTAGTGGAGAGACACAGGGCAGAACATCTGGTGGAAGCAGAATTTAAGGATTGGAAAGGGAAGTTTAATGAAAATTCATGGTTTTTTTCTGCTCTGCCTTTCCTTGTTGAGGATGACCAATGTCATACCAGTAAGCACTGGACTGGGGGTGGCCATAATGACTTGGGAGCTGTCAACCTACAATTACCCCCTCTCATCAGCCTGAGGTTGGGAGAGTGATGTGGAGGAGACGTTTGCTGTGGGGAGCACTCCTCCCGTGCAAGCTTTGCTCATGCGTGCCCAGCACAGTCTTGGAAGCCCTGCAGTGGAAAGTGCTTGCTCCCCGTCCTAATCATTAGCAAGGAGGAGTACATTGTTGTTGTTGACTATTGTGGATTGCTGCTGTGCTGGGAACTCTTTTGGCTACTTAGAATGGTCCTTGCACCAGACGATATTGAAGTGATTTTGTTCTGGGTCAGCAGAAGCACCTCGTCACCGTGCAAAGAGCATCCTAGCAAAGAAGCTCCTATGCCTGTCTGCCTCAAACTTGTGTTCACTAGATTCCTATACCAAAGAAGCAGTCTGTTTTCCTGTTTTGTGAGAAGTGGAAGCTGGGGGAATGTTGTTACATTGAGATGAAGATCTGCTTTACAAATTACTTTCAGCTGCAGCTTCATATGTAGGGGGAGGCAGTTTAGAGTAGAAGGGCTTGAGAATGGGAATGAATCCTAGAGGAACAAAGTTGTTAATAGTGATGTTGTCCAGGCTAGTGTTGTCAGAGGCAGCTGCAAGACGTAGGGAAGGCACAGTGGCTTTGTTGAGCTGTGGTCACGCTGAATGAAGGAGGCTGAGAAGATGTGGCTTATCTTCCAGGCAGAGTCTTGCTGGGCAGCTGGGCTCAGAGGCACAGCAAGTTCCAGAACCAGCTCAACAACCCTGGCAGGATGGGAACCTCCTTCCACAAAATCAAAAGCAGTTCAGAGCATTTTCAAGGAGTTTGTCTTACCTGGAATAGCATCAGTTGTCATTTTCTAAGACTGCCACTTTCTGTTGCAATATTTTCTCTTAAATGTCTTCACCGATCCTGCCATTTATGTGTGTTTTGACTTGCTGATAGCTGACAGTTTTAACAATAAATGTGAGCTTCTCTCTAGAGAGCAAAGGAAAAACAAAAAGGCATTTTGAGGCTGGGAAATAGGGTAAATGATGGGATGCCTAGAGAAGGAGGAGAAGCTGAGTGTCAAGGGTTGAAATCATTCAGTACTGTCAAGGCCTATCTTTTATCGCACTGCTAGTATAGGAGGGCAGGCCAGGTGGAAGATCAGTCCTCTGTCCTATACCACCCTTCCCATACATTTTTCAGTATAAAACTCAATTCAAGAAACCTGCAGCAGTAAAGGTTTGCAGGAAGACTGCCAGAGTGACTAGAGCACTCCTGAGTGGCTCAGGATTCATCTCTGAAGCCACACGTGGTGTGTTAGGGTTTCCTATGCTCTTATTACGAGAGACCTGATGTCAAAAGCTTCTGTCAGGAGGATCATGACACAGCACAGGCTGCTGGATGAGTGAAGAAATGAGTTAAATTACAGCATCCAATGAAAGTGGAATGAGTTTTATAGAGTAGAAGCTGAAAAAAAACCAAATACTTTTCGGATAACCTTTGAAATATATTTGTTCTTCTCTGTTGTGTGCTTAAACTTGAATGTCAGCAAATGCTACTAACTTGTCACTTTAAAAAAAGAAATCTTAACAGACCAGATACAGTGATACTTTTCTCTTAGCAAAATTAGATTTGTATCTTTTACAGGTCATAACACTGGGAGGCTGGCCAGTGTGGCTCACTCTTGCCTGTGAAGGGAGTGTAGGAAATGGCTATTGCTGGTTGTGCAGGCATTTGAGAAGTATTTGATTAGTTTCTTGTTTTCCCCTTTTGTTCCCAAGTTATTTGAGTTACTCAAGCAGTACATACATTTTTTATGTTTGTCAGGGGTAAATCATTGTAGCTAGTAAGTTCTTTTCATTAGTTGCCAAAACGAAGCAGAAACTCTGGAAGATGTGAATTTCCTTTTAAGAGAGCATTGATGCCAAAATGCAATGTCAGGTTGATGCTTAATATAATTATTATTAATATTAATTTTTCTTTCTGTGTAGCAAGATAGAATCATTGGCTTCTTTTGTTTTTTGGGGGATACTGTGGTAGAAATGTACTACAGGTTTAAATAAAGTTGAGTGCTTGTTTTAAATATCCTCTATTTATTAATAGAAATGATAAGATAATTCTTCAGACTTTATGCCTTTCAGCCAATGAAAGGAAACACGTATGTCCCTGTAATTGAAGACAGGTATGCTGTTGTGTAGGGTGGAACATAAGTCTTGGTAAAGAGAGGTGGAGTCTCCAATAATGTGACATGGCGAGGGAAGAGTACTGATTCATCTGTCAGTGCATTTTGCAAAATGAGTCTGCAGGTTGCTTGCGTTTTTTTGTTTTGTTTTCTTTTTGTTGTCAGTTGGGTTGCTTTGTACTGAGCTCCTATGCTCTTATTATTTTTGAACTCCATTTTTCTTGAATTCTTGCCTCAAGACATCGATATAGGTCTCTGGAAGGTGACTGAACCTTGTGTGTTTATTGTCTGTCTATCTCAACCTTAAACAAAGGAACTAGACTTTTCTGGTTCCTGAGGAAGTGCCTGACTTGAATTAACCTTCAAAGTTTTTCATTGTAGGCAGATTTATCTCTGTTCTACACAACTGATTCTTCTATGCTGTGTTCTGAAACTTTTCTAAGATGACCTTAGGTCTCTAATCATGTGCTGTTGTAAGACAACTATATTTAACAATCTTTTAGTTTTCTAGATCCCATGAATAATTCATAACAAAAACCTTATTCTGAGGAAGATTTTTCCTTCAGAAAGGAAATATAAGAAATCTGTGAGGAGTTTAGTATTAACCCTCCCTGCCCTTCCAGGAGGGTACTTGGGTCCTACAACAGTGTGAAGAAATATCCATCATGAAAGCAGATTTGAACTATTTTTATTCACAAGGAGGAATTTGAATTGGTCATATCTGACTAGTGTAGAATTTCCTGATCACTACAATTGAAGCTCCTATAGAGCTCAAATTTTGGATGTATTTACAATGAAGATGTATGGCCTGTAAAGAATATATTTGCTGGAAGATGGGAAGTGCCGAAGACCTTCAGACTGGAGTCCCAGCTAGAGTGCTTGAGTGAACTTGAATTGGAGCATTGTAGACCAGAAGTCCAGAAAGCTGAAGAGGATGCTTTTGTAAAACCCTGGAGTCGTAGGGCTGTCTTCTTGTGGGTCCATTGATTCTCAGTTTTGCAAGATCCCACAGACTTTCAGTAGCAGCCCAGCCTCTTTTGAATCTTTGATCAATCGATTTGGTTTAGAATTGTATCTTTCATCCTAGTTGCACGTTAGTTTTCCTGAAAAATATAAACTGGGAACAGTTTTGTGTTTTACTGTTGGGCTGTCATTAGTGAGGGGCCTTGCTTGTAATCACAGATGCATTAATTACTTCTGTCATCAGCACTTGGAGTGTACCTCTTTGAACTGTTTCCTAGACCGTTTGTTTGGCATTGATGTTTCTGAGTACTTTTTGTATCTGCAAATGCTGAAACCAGGCAGGAATTGACTCCCTAGTGTTTCTGGGCAGAAGGTGCTAGGACTTCTCTTTGGCTGTGTCTGTATGTGCTGGAAAATAAATAAGGCAGCTGTTTTGTTGACTGCGTATCAAGTCTTGCTAATCTATCTGAAAAATATTAATCTAGGGGAAAAAAAGAAAGTAGCCCTAATTTAAAATTTGTTATTGCTTGAAAGTAATTCTGCAGAAGGTTCTCAGAATTATCGATTGCCTTTGTGTTTAAAATAGTGCCTGATTCTAATTTGTGTGGCCTCCGTTTCCAGTGGCTGTGTATTATAGCTTTTTCTGCTAGACTGATGAGTTCTATATTCTCCTTTCCATGTGAATATTTTATATATTTAACCTGTGGTTACGTGATCCTTATTCTCTTTTGTTTGGCAAAAGGTTCATTTAAAACTTAATGGAATTCCTATGTGGCTCATACTGAGCATATACAGGACATTTGTAAAATATGCAAGAAGATGTTTCGCCTTGGCCTTGGAAGAACAAGTGGATGTGTCTTCAAGCTTAGAAATTAGTAACAATGTAATTTTAAGTGGGAAGGATTTTGAAACTATTCAGTTAGATTGGGCTGGAATTGGAGGGAGATTCTAAAGGTGCTGCTTTTAATCATGGAAGGTGTTTGAATTAAAAGAAAAAAGTATAAGAAGATTTAAGTATCTTTGAAGCACGCTTAAGAATTATTTCGCGTTATCCTCTTCTCTAATTGATTAACTGGATAATAGGTTTAAACGTGCCAAATAACAAAACCCATGGATTTTATAGCAACTGATCTGAATTGATCTAATTAAGATTGTTTTTTCTTCTTGTGTCTTCTGAGTGAATCCTAATCAAGTATAGCATGTTGAATTAAATTGGGTTGTGCCTGTTTCTTGGGAATGGTGTTGAGCAAATGAGAAATTTCTTCAAGACCGTTAACAAAAGTGCTAAGTGGAATTGGCTATTCAGTGCATTTCTGCTCCACCTACACGTGGTCATTCTCATTCATTGAGGCAGTTCCATTTGATTGCCTTTCTTGAAGGTCTCCATTGACTGTACTTCATATGTGTGGATGTGTAGCTGATACATGATTTGAACCTGTGATGTCAGCTGCCAAGTTTTGATTATTACCTGTAATAAAGATTTAGTCCCTTGGATTTCTGAACCACCTGAAGCTTCTGCTGGACACCTGGATTCTGTTGGAAATTTCACATGTGTAGGGTCTTTGAAGTAATACTTTTTCTTAATCCCTTTTTGGGGGCTGCCAAACTAGCAGTTAAAAGTAACTGTTCTAGAAGAGTGCTACTTTTCAGCAAATATGACCTTTGTGATCTCATGAAGTGCTCTACTTTTACAGTTGGGAAATGTGATGTCGATCATCCTTGACATCAGATAGCTCAAAGAAATGCCAGCAATCAATTCCAGAAGTTCCACTGGTGGAGTTTATGTTGTCCCTTTTTCCCTTGATGTTGTGCAAACATGGAACAAAAGTAGAGTTGTCTGGTAAATACTATATGCTTTTGCTTCTTTTTTGGAAAGGTTAAAAATGCGTCTTTATTCTCTGAAGATAAAAGTTATGATTTTCTTGATTGGCCTTGAACATCTGAACTCACAGTGAGTACAGGTAGTCCAGACCATGCTCGTTGAGATTTTTTGAAAATGTTCCAGGTGCCATCAGCTGAGGAAGGTAAGAAAACCTGCTGACTTCACAAATACTGAACAAAAACTTCAAAGCTGTGGAAAAACCATTAGGTTTAGAAAGGCCTGAGTTTTTAACCTGAATCATGGAGAAAAAATCCTTAATTAATGTTTCAGATATTCTTCATATTTCACCATTTCATCTGCATCAATCTTTCATGCCTAAGAAGGGGTTGTATGTTAAAAATGAATAAAGTAAGTCTGCTTGAACTTTGAATGACAAGTGGGCCCGTTTTTGTGACTTACATAAGGGAGATGTTTGGTCTGTATTGGTTCTCTTATACATGCTTTGCACATATCTTCAGAGATGTGGAAAGCGACTGTAACAACTTGCTGTGCCCTCAAGGAGAGGTTTCTGCTCTCATCTCTGTCTTCTCAGGCATATACTTTCTGTCTTATGCTGGCAGTGCAGCTCACCCATCTTCTTTTAACCATCTCCTTGGCATAGATATTATTCTGCTGGTGCAGTGCAGTGAGCTGATTTGCAGGCTCTGGGGCTGTTACTGGCTGTGTTAGGGAGGACAGAAATGAGAAATGTTACTTCTAAGCTGTTAAATAACCTTTTTTCTTTCTTTTTTTTTTCTGGGAAGCTACAAACCTTTTGATAGTTTCCTAGTTGATCGTGAGTGGAGCATTACCTAGTGAGTAAAGGGACTGAGTTGTCCTGGCAGAGGGCAGACAGGGTTTTATTTGATTTTTTAGGTGGAGGTATCTGTGTCTTGTGGGGAAAAGCAATATTGCACTGATCTTGTATTTGGGAACTTGAAACTAATGCGTGCAAACCTTGTACGCTGTCCTGGAGGGTATTTTTAATAGTGTCTTCTAGTGTGTTCTTAAACCAACTTGGATTTACATTTTATATATTGCCCATCAATGAAAAAAAAAATTACTTTTTATAATGTGATGTTGGAATAGGAGCAGGAATTTAGATACGTGACTAGATCTGCACAAATGTGCAAATGTTAGCTGTGCTTTTGGCGTAAAGCCCTAATTCAAATCTCTCCTGTCTGACAAGCAGCAGGATGATTAATCTTCTCCAGAGAAAGGAATCCTTACCCCGGTTTTAGACAAAACATGATGATTAAAGTTATTTGTAGGTTGAATAAGCACAAGCCTTTGTTCAGGACTGCTGCACAGAGCTATGTTGAAACATGCAGGAACAGGACTTATTCGCATTCCTGTTGCTGCTGCTTCCATGCTTCCGATCCACCGCATCATCTGATGGGAAGCCAGCGGTAGCTACCAGCTGAGCATGTAAATGATATTTTACTTTGAGACCAGTTGTTTGATTAGACAATAGTATCTCCAGGTGTCCTCCCACAGCCTAGGATGACTTATTGGAGCGCAGCCACGTGTGTTGGCTGGGGAGAGCTGCCTGGTAGTGGCTCACAGGCTGGAGGCTGCTGGGTGGTCTTAGGGTAATTTAGAAGGAACTGAAGATAACTTCAGTTGTGCTTTGTTTTTAGAAAGCAAGAGCTCTATAATTATGGAAGATCTGCAGGGAAAAAAGGGGTTTGGCTGGTGTTGGGACTCTGGTTTGTAAAAGAAGAACACATTTTAAGTATTGAACTTAGGAGGTCTAAGGCAAAATGTTTGTGTTGTAGTATGTAGGAATAGTCTGTCCTTGGGGAGGGAAGAAGGAAGAATAACTTGGCCTACGCTAAGATATGGGAAGCTCTCTTCCCATTATTTTAAGGCCTTGCTTGCAGTTTAGGCATTACTGTATGACCAGAAGCTGTATGTTGAATGATCACAAATGCACAGTACTAAAAAATAAAGCTTAGATTAAAATGGTAGTAAAGTTGAAGGTAAAATACAGATCTAAAAGGTGAAAATGCCCCAAAGTGGACTGTGACTATGTTAAAGAAGCAGTCCACGATTTCTTTTCCTGTGCCAGGGCCCATCAGCAGCTGGATGCAGAAGAGTAGAGGTCTGTCTTTGTTAGTGCTATAGATCATTTCAGGATCTTGTGGTGAACTTACTGCTTGTCTGCTCCTACTGCACTGCAGATCCAGGCACCAAACTGGATCCTGTTTGTGTGAAACCAGAGTGGAAGATTCTCCTTAGAAAAACACCTGATGTTTGCCAGCTGTTAATTCATATTCAGTCCAGGGGCCCAGACTACAGCCTTTTGGTACTGACTAGATTTTCTAAAACCCTCAAAATGCCTGTGGTATGGGCACTGGTCTCTCAGTGCTGTCTCACTGTACAAACTTGCTCCTGTCGTACTGTGTTAGTTCCTAACTTAGATGTATCCACTTAGTTTAAAACTTATTTTTTTGAATTTGTCAGGACAAAATATTGTAAATAATATGCCCTGCACTTCTGAATTTTGTCCCTTTATTTAAATAATGGATATTATTAAAATCTCTACAATTAGTAAAAAAATAAAACCACACAAAACCTCTGCCAGATCTAAGTATCTAAAATTGACCATACTGTCTTTCTCTACAATGTTTGCGATTTAATTCAGAATATTGTAGGAAAGGCTGTAAAGCAACAAAATGGAGTAAAGGTGTCACTTAGAGTTGAAAATAATTTTAGTGTTTTAAGTTTTCATTTTGTTCCTGAGATGAGCATCCCTGTAACCTGATCCTAGCCCCACCATAATGTTAAATTCTGGGGTAATTGTTAAAGAAAGAAAAGTAAAATGGAAACTAATTATTTGTGTAATTGAAGGAAGAGAGAAGAAAAGTGGTTGTGTTGAGTTTTTCAGCCTCTGGTGGTATGCTCTTTGTATAAAATACTTCACATAATCTGAAACGAAGGCTCAAGTGCTATAGATAAATGCTCTCATCTTCGATCTGCTGAGTCCAATTGGGAAGTAGCAGTGGCAGCATGACAGTGCTCATTCTCCCAGAAATTTTATCCCAGCTATAATTGCTCAGGAAGTTTTGAATTTAAAAACACCTGAGCCACATTTTGTGGCTGAATTTACAACCTGACTAAAAGCTTCCCTTGACTCCACTTTTGGCTTCCTTGCCAAAATAAATAGGCTGTTCTTAGCACGTGACCATGGTGGTTCGTCCTCTGCATGAGCTTCTGTACAAAATTTGTAATTACACTTAAGTGTTAGCTATGATTTTGCCTGTGTTATTTTCAGTTTACTTTCATATCAGATTTATTGAGACCGCGTATGCCTGTGGTTGCTATATTTTAGTGCAACTCGTGCCTCAGGGATGGCTCTCTTGTGACTCAAGAGACTGCATTCACTGCGTTGCCTGCACCACGAGACTTGCTATTGAAAGCCTTAAAGCTACCCCAGTTTTCTTCTTACAGATGGGTTAGGCAAAGCCTGTTTTCTTGTCTAGATCTTGTAACCCTTGGACAGAAAATAAATAATGATTTTTGTGGTAATGATGATTGGTGAGTTTTAGGCACTGTTGACTTTAACAGAATCTTTTGAGCAGGGATGCACTTTCTTGCAACACTCCTGTTAAATTAATAGATAACATTTTCTACATGGCAGAGAGGGGAAGTAGTGTTCTGATGATGTATTTGAGGTTTTAAAATTAGTCAGTAAAAACAATTTGACTTTGTTCTCAATCTTCTGCCTTAGAACTTCTAACCATTTTCTGAACAAGAAGCGAGCGTGATGTTCTTGAGCTGGATTTCTTGTAACTCATGGTCCGTGAAAGTAGGGAGCTGCATCAGTCACTTCTTCTGTGGCTCCCTGAGACACTGAGTCAGCGGTAAGAAAAACAGCCTGGCTGGCAGGAGTACATTTGTTTTAGACTCTGGCAAAATCTGAGCAAAGGTTAGTTGTTGTCTAGAGTCCGTAATCTGCGTGAATGAGGTTTAGGGAAGCCCAAGACTTTCTCAAACCTTGCAGAAAGCTTGTGCTACCAAAAAAAAAATGAGAGTTGAGCTGTGGTCAGGATGTGGCTGATGTGGAACTTGTTGTGGTCTGCAGATTTTCCTGCTGCTGAGATCCTGTCAGTGCTAATCGCAGACTTTTTTCTGATTTGTTGCTGTTCAGATGCCTAAGCTTTACAGCACCTGGAAAATAAAACTTCTCTAGAATAGCACAAGAATTAAAGGTTATTTTAAAATTACAGAATGGTTTGGATTGGAAGGGACATTTAAAGATTACCTACTCCAACCCCCTGCCATAGGCAGGGGCACCTTCCACTACAGCGGGTTGCTCAACGCTCCACCCAGCCTGACCTTGAATGTTTCTGGGGATGGGTCATCCACAGCTTCCCTGAGCAACCTGTTCCAGTGTCCCACCATCCTCATCATAAGGAATTCCTTTCTTATGTCCAATCTAATTTTGCCCTTTTTCAGTTTAAGACTGTTGTCTCTTGTCCTGTTACTACAGGTAGAAAATCTCTCTCCATCTCCCTAAACCCCCTTCATATATGGAAAGGCTGCAATCTGGTCTTCTGTTTCAGCCTGTCTGCACAGGAAAGGTGTTCCGGCCTTTTGATCATTTCCATGGGCTTTAGGTGGATTTTATTCTTAAAATATACATTCCAGATCTTTTTTTGATATTGGGGTAGTGTAAACAATCTCTTTGCAATTACTGTCTTTCACTGTAGTTACTGTTTTCTTGTGTCATAGTAGGAGACCCATTACGCTCATCTTCTCAATAAAACCAATGGATCTGCTCACAAAATGTGTTCCGTGTCACTTTCTCTGGGTAGCTTTTTTTATTTTGCTGTTAAGACTATCCTGAATGGCTTTCATGCTCTTTTATGTCAAGAGAAAGCTTTCAGTCTTGTCCCTCAGAATTGGTGACATCTGTGAACTTGGCAATAGATTTTTTTTTTTTTGTAGACAAGATTGAGTAGATTTGAACAAGAATCTTCATTTTTAGTTACCTGCATCTGAAGGGGGAGTTTCACCTGAGCTCACTGTGACCTGTGGAGGGTTGTCTAAATTACACCCATACTTTTTCTAAGAAGTACAAGCTGATCTGGAGAGATAGAAAAGGAGATTGAAACTGGCAATGTAAGCGTTTTTAGGAACTAATTCTGTCTGTGAACGAATTATGGTTTCTGTACAGAGTGGGAGGGTTATAAACCATTCCTGGATTATACCTGTTAATCTGCAGATGCTGATTATTGTTAGTTTCTAGTATTTTCTTCTTTAAAGAATTGGCCAAATCCAAGTTGGTAGTATTTAGCAACGTCAAATTTACTTGCTATTTGTTATTCTGGTAGTAAGACAGAAAGTACAATTGTATTTTTTCCTTTCCAACCTCTCTTCAGTGGTCTGAGGACAAGCATCTAAGGTTTCCTGCAGACCCTCCAGCAGCCTTTGAAGTTGCCATCTATACTGCTTAGTTTATTTGATTTGACTTGGAGGCTGGCTGAGTATGTATGCTTACTTCTCTAAAATACTTGTTTCATTTTCACTTCAATATGTACCGGGAAGCGGTGCACAGCAATGTTTTCTTATTGCTGAAATTAAAAAGCAAATTACAATGCAAGTGTGCCTCCCTGTTCTGTTATTTATACACGTATGTGTTTATTATTGAATCACAGAATTGTTTAGGTTGGAAAAGACCTTTAAGAACATCGAGTCCAACCATTAACATAGCTCTGCCAAGTCCCCCGCTAAACCATACCCCGTAGCACCTCATCTACACAAAACTGATAAAATTCAGTTTATCAGACTGATAAAATTCGGTGCACATTGCTTCCTTGCTTATCTCTGTTTTTACGTATTTACTTAGTTTTGCTTTATTACACTGCAGCTGTTGTAGAAATAAGGGAGATAAAACAAAAGGGATTACTCAGACTCCGCAAGATGACCCCGAGGAGGGAAATGCAATGACACCAGACATCCATCAAACAAGGAAATAGCAAGATAAGCACAAGGGAACAAAAGGGGCTGCTGACTAACAAAAGAGATGCCCACTTGAACGTTGTGGGGAAATGTCCTCATTAGCATGGTGAGGAGGAGCCCCCTACCAAGAAAAGCCCTTCCACAGTATAAAAAGAGGATACTGTAACTTAAAATGAACATGGGATATTGCCAGGACCACTGCAAGCAAGGATAACTGAGCTTATCTGTAAAAATACTGCTAACAGTCACTGAGAATGCATGGAGTTTCAGTCTGTGTTAGTTGCGGTGCACTAGCTTTGTGGAATAACCACCTAGCCCCCATCTCTGTGCAGATATACAATAAACAAATATCTTGACTCTGTGTGTGGATCAGCTTTTTGCACTCCAGGTGAAAGAATCCTGACTTTGGGGGCACCACTATACAACCATTGTATAGTTGAAGTTCAAAACTCAACAAGACACATGGGTTGAGGGAAGTGGCTGGAGTTGTGTTGTTCGTTGTCCCCAGAGTCTTTCTAAAGTGTTCACGAGTGCAGCCTACTGATAGGCTTAAGGTCACAATTCAGTTCTTGACTTTCTCTGTTGGAATTGTAGGGCTGATGCTTAGCCCCTGAAGTTCAGGCACTCATCTAAGGATCAGTACAAAATGTGTGGTATCATTGCTAGTTAGTGTAGGCTTTCTTCAAGTAATTTTTGGAAAAACTAGTTAAATTGTGGAGAGTTCTTGAATTACTGGTGACATACCAAAAATTCACAAGCCCTCAGAATTTTTTGTTTTCCCTTAAATTGGTGATTAGGAATATGCCTCCAATTTTCTTGTTTGGTTTATCTGTGATCATATGAGTTAGAATAAATTGCTGAGATTTGGTCTACCTCAGCTTCTTTCTGAATTAGCTTTGGCAAAAGTTGATGTGAAATGCAATGTATGCTTGCTTTAACTGATACAGGCCCCTGTTGGTTACACTGAAATGTGCTTTTAGCTGACATGATGGTCTACAGAGCATGAAATTTCTGGGGTCTGATTACTTATCATCATGTGCAGCTTCTGCAATTCAGATTATGGAAACTAGTGACCAAATACATACCAAACCAACATTTATGCTAAGCGATAGCATTTCCACTAAGTATTTGGGAATTGAAGGAAGGGTTTTCTTACCTTACTATTTTTTCATTAGCGTAATCTAATTTTCTGCTTTTCTGCTGGAGCTGAGTCACTTGTGTTGGGCACACTTGAGGCTGCTTGGTAGCTTTTGTTTTATCTTTTTATACAGAGCTCAAAGAGAAGCCGATGGATAGTCTTAAAAGAGAATAAACACATCAGTTCTTGCATTAAGTCACCTGAAGATGAGCAATAGCTTGGCAGCAGATTGCATCGGGTGGGGAAACGGGGCACTTTCATTTAACAGTCAGAGAGTATGAGATGTAGAAGATGAATGGGTGGGGAAGGCTGGAAAATGACATAACTGGAGGAGAATTTAAACTTCATTGTTTTAGAGAGAGTCAGCCTTCAAGAAATGTTTGTTCGGCACAGGAGAGTGTAAACAAATACATGGCTGAAGTACTAGCTGAAGGGGTTGGGAGTTACCTGCCCTTGTTGAGGTTCTTTGTTGAATATGATTTAAGTGGCACTACTGGCAGTGGTCACACAGTGTGGTCTCTCAGTTATTGGGGTAGCTAACTCCAGAGTTCACCTCATTAACTCAAACTACTCCAGCTCCAAGAGAGCGTGCCTGTCTGTTCCTATGTATTCTTTATTCTTTATTATGAGACGGCTTAACACACCTTTGATTTTCCTTTGATCCCCTTATCAGTTTGCTGAGTTCTGCCTTATACTTCCTTTCTCCCCCTCTCACTGCCTCCTGTTTTTGCTAGGGCTGACTTGCACTGACTGAAAGAGTTAAGTTAATTTGAACAATCTCTTTCAAACTCTGTATTTTAGCCAAATTGGTTTTCTTCTGTTTTTTCTGGTCTTCATTTCTGTTTTGTAATGCTTCTGAAGTAGTGTCCAGACCATAACTGAGGAATTCTTTCTTTAATTTTAACTTCAGTCAGGGTGGGTTTTTTTTTCTGTTGATCTTGCTGAAATTTGACATTGTGTTTTGGATTTTGCTTCTTTTCCTCTTTCTGCTCATTGTTATTGCTGACTAAGGTATTGCTTTTGGGGGAAAACACTCGTGCAGATCCCCTTAGCATACTTATTCCTTGGTTTGTCAGGAAGATCCACTTGGATTATTTTAATTAGCAAGAAGTGGGACAGAAACCTCCCTATTTTGTTAGTAGGAACTAAAACAGGAACAATTTTCTTGAAAGAACGGTGGATTAAAAAGCTGACAGAAGAATGGGAATCAGAGGAAATCATCAGATCTCATCGAACCTAATATGAATGAAGTTTAACTTCCCAATGTCATAGTCGAAAGACCACAGCCTCTGTGGTTAGAGTTTTACAAGCTTACTAGTTGTACAAAATTAATCTTGATGTTGTTTAATGACAGATGGAATTGGACATATACTGGCTACTAAGGGCTACAGAGTTGCAGAATTTTATTAAGAAATTAAGTAGAACCACATGGCTGCAAATAAGAGCTGTTTCAGCCTAGGTTTCTTGATATTGTGGGGTATTTTTGTTTGCTTTGTTCTCATTTTGAACTGTTGCTGCAGTAGGATATTACTGCATGAGCCACATCTTGACAGATGAGATCCTGTCAGTCCTGGGGCGCAGGTGGGCACAGTGCGTATAGGGGACAGGTACGTCAGGTCACAAAGACCTACAGCGCTCAGGGGGTCTGGTGAGGGATGTATCTGAAAAAACAACCAGTAAGCCCAGTTGGGCAGCGTCCACCAGAAAGCTTGCCCCCACAAGCACTTGCTCTTGCAGCCTCTGTTGTTGTCAGGTGGGAGAACTTTCCACTGGAGTTTTTGCAGCTAGCGGTTCTCGTTGGGCTTAGTCAAAATGACATGTGGCTTTTTGGTAGATTTGAAGTTCTTGAAGCTGGAGCTACTATTAACATTTTTATAGGGTCCCCAAACAAAATTTCATACATGATGATGACTTTTTCCTTTAAAGGACTAAGCAAATGCTTCCATGTAACAGCTTGCTGAGAGCTAAATCAATTGGCATTGATGACAGCTGGAAGCTTCTTGTTACCTTCAGTTTTTTTCTTTTAGGTTTATAGAAATTAGACTTTCTTTTTCCCCCTTCATATATTGCTTCGTCCTTCCTCATGGAAGTACATCATGTCAAATAAAAATACACAGTCATGATTGCCTCAGGATTAAATACAAGCCAAGGTCAATGTGCTAGTTAAGATAAAATGTATGTTACTGTCTTCCTTTGCAAAGTCTCATTTGACCTTTCATCTTCTTCAGTCCTTATTGTCTTCTTACATGGCACAGTTGGTGAGAATTTTTGCTGCTTCTCTGTGCTGGTGTGCAACACACCATCCTTTTCTGTCTCCAGCCCCTCTTGTGGACTTGTTTCTTCTGCCGTATCTGTAAAGCGGGTGTGTTTGTTGTAATTGCCCAACTCCTCTTGCCTTTCGATTTCTTGGAGCTTCATTATAACCTCCAAGGGCAGATTTCCTTGGCCTTGCAGTATTCATTTTGTTTCATAGGTTGTCCTGAGGCTCTTTGCACATGGTAAACAGCAGCTGAAAGGCACTTGGCATTTTAGAAATCTGCTCGGTTAAACTACAAATTCTGTTAGATAGGCTTACTGCGCTTTTTTATGATCTCATCCTTTTTTAATGGGCTATGTTTTTGTTAAGTGAAAGGTGCTTACATATACAAAAGTGGTAATTGATTAAACATGGTGCATTTGAAAGAAGCATGAAACAGATATATTTCAGAACTGAAATAGTTCTTGCTTACAGTGTGCTTCCTGTAACACCTCGTTTTCAGAATGGTGATAAATATACATTCAGATCTTGTGAAGGAAATTTCTTACTCAGGAGCGGAGCTGGTGTGAATTGCCTTAAACAGCAAGATAGGAGCCAGGAAGGTGAGATGATTTAAGAGTAAGTTGTACAAGTCTTTTGCTTATTCTGTCTCTCCTCTCTTCCACTCCTTAAAGTTTGTTCAAGGAGCCTGGATGTTCCAGGCTGAGGTGTTTGAGAAAACATAGAATCACCAGGCTGTAAAAGACCTCTTGGATCGTCGAGTCCAACCATTCCGATCTGCCACTAAACCGTGTCCCTGAGCGCCTTGTCTACCCCTCTTCTAGATACCTCCAGGGGTGGTGACTCAACCACCTCCCTGGGCATGATACAGGACATTGCGGGGTTCCTTTACTGAAGTCCAGAGTGGAGGTTTTCTGTAATTGGGAATTGCCACATTTAATGTGAAGAAAGGAAAACGAGATTACTCCTATGCTTTAAGTATAAAGAATTGACTTGTCTTTTCAAATACCTTTGAGTAGTAAACACAACAGCAGAGTAGGTGTTACCTGTGTGAATACTAAATACAAAATGAATACAAAGACAAAAGGATGAGTCTTATGGAGGTACTACAGCAATCAGCGTCGAGCTGTTCAGTATTAAAAACATGTTGATACATGCAAATATACAAGAAAAAGCATGCTATGCTCAAATTGTCTCCTGCAGTCAGGGCATGTAGCTTTAAATGACGTTTTTGTTTAGTAATTCTCAGATGTGTGAATGACTGCTCTTTGTTTTATTTGCATGCGTCTATGAAATGTGTTGGCAATTAACACATCAGCATTAACATTTTCAAGGCAAGTTGGTTTTGAAGACACCTTTCTGCTATGCCACATTCTAGCCCATCATCTTGTTTTCTGGGTTGGCAGATGTCTCCTCTTGACATAGTTACCTCGCTGATGTTGTCATAAGAAGGTATGAAAAAAATGTGGTTTGCTATGGCTGAACTGAAGTGTGTTAGTGTGGAGAAGTTTTATGGTAAATTGAAAAAGTAAATAAGAAAAATTGAATGAGCTTAATATTCAGTTAAATAATACAGTCATGAATGTATTGCATTTAGCTCAAAACCCCCACAGAACTCTGTACAATGTCTGCAGTTCCTTTGAAATATGATGTCACCTTCAGTGGAGTGCTGAATGCTGGCTTAACTTTGATTGATTGAAGTTTCAGTGAAACAGTGAACTAGAGTTGGAAAAAATAATCTGACGTGAACCCACCGCTATGTATCCATGTTTTCTGCTATCTAGTCTGTCCTGTACATTCACAGGACCTTCCCCAAAGCATTCTCATCTACCTGGTGTAATCTGCAGAATTTTGACCTGCTGTTAAAGCACACACGTAGTAGGGTTTTTATGAATATAAAATAACCTATGTCGTTCTACTTTTACTGTGATAATTTATTCTGTCTAGTTTATTTTTATTGTATTTAGCCAACCTAATGAGGTACCGTCAGTTGTTTAATGAAGTTTAATTTTTCATTTGTTTTAATTGTTAATTCACTAATCGGTACAGTGCCTTAATATAGTAAACTCTTCATAGGATAGGAAATAGCGTCAGGTCATGCAAATGCCTACCCCTGGGCACAGAGTAATTGCATTACTCTATTTTGCCTTCCTAGAATTCTTTCACCTGATGTAGTGTTTGATTTCCTTTTGAATACCCTACAAAATTGAAGTGCAGTTATGTTACATTTTTTAAAATCCATAATAATTAAAAAAAGATAAATGAGATAATATGCCAACTGTAAACACAATAATCCTTAGTTGTTTCATGTGTTCAATGTGTTATGTAGACAATTTTTTTGAGGAACACGATTATTAAGCATGCTCCAAACGAGCAAATAATAGTGCAAAAAAAGTTAAAGAAGATCTAGTGAGTGTTTTTCTTGCTGTTGTACTCCGTAGAGTGCAACAGTGTTGTATTGCAAGTTGTTTGAACTGCTGCCTACTGGTGTCTAGCCAGTGCTGAATGTGTTGAATATTGTTACTGATAATTAAGGCAAGGTCTATTACTGCTTGCCAATTATGAAAATATAACATCTGACATTTGAAGGAGCAGATATTAAGTTTGCCAGCTTCAGGCAAAGGCTTGTTTTATTACTGTCCCTCTCCTGTTTAATGGAGAGACAAACTTCTCTACAGGGTTCCTGGTCTCTTTTTGTACCGACTGTAGGAAGAGGGTAGGGTATCTGGCTTCCCAGTTATGAGCATAACCTTTGTGAATTCTCTCCTTCAGTTTGGAAGAAGTCTTGATTGTGGAGACTAAAATGACCTAGAAACTTACGATCAATTACTTTAATCCTTGTTGAATACCTATATATAAAAACAAATTTGGAAGATGGCTCAATTTGGCCTCCTTTGTTTGGGAGCATCATTCAGGTGACTCCTTGCGTTTGCTGGTGTTGCTCTCAAATTCGTTGCCTTGGTGGTTTTGGCCCGGATATGAATCATAGAATCATTTAGGTTGGAAAAGACCTTTAAGACTGCCAAGTTCAGCCATAAACCTAACACTGCCAAATCCAGTATCCTTTTGCTTTCATAGTTTTCAGAAATGGTGTGCCCTTTCAACGGTGTAGTGAAGTTGGCTCTTGGATTTAGATGGATACACATGGGAAGATGAAGTTTATTTCACCATTTGCTATTAATGAATAGTCTGTAAGCTGACCGGGGCTGTGTTTTTATGGGGAAGATATGATTTGACACTTGATTTAAATCTATATTTTTCCCAGTTTGTGCTCTGTTATGTATGTTTTAATTAGTAAAGTATATTTTAATGTTTTTTACAAAGTGCTGTTTTCTTCTTCTGAAGGACTTGTATCAGGTAGTTGAACTTTGAACTTCTTTTAATTTCTGTTGACCTTCAAATGCTGGCCTGGAAACTGGCTATTCAAGAGCTGGTTCAGAAACAGACTTCATCTGTCTGTCCCAAGGGCCATGGCACATCCATCAGATGGGAGGGGTAGATAATAGAGCAGATATGACCTGATAGGTTTCGGTATCCAATTTTAATGTGCTGCCCTTCAGGGTTGCAGCTGACAGAGGTGGAGTGGTGCCAAAACCAAACTGTTACGAATGGTTTTGTGTTACTTTTCAAGCAGAAGACTGTATTTATTAAAAGCAATAGTCCTGTGAATAGCTACTACACCCGTATTTGGATGCTTCCACTCAATGGCTTCTTAGACACTTGCAACGCCTCAAGTATTTCTCTTCAACATACATTTCCTGGTGGTTGCTGATTTCTATCACTGTTTGTCCTTCAGGAGGATTTTTTTAGCTCATGATGCTCACCTATCATAATTTATTAATAAAACATGAAGTAGACTTAAGAATATATAAGAATGCAAAAGTCCATGTTAGAGAGAAAGCAAAAACTTCCGTTTGCTAACTGGGGAAGCTGGATTCCAGATTTCCGCAGTAACTGCAGGATTTGCTGCTTGTGTGAAATGGTTACGTCCAGAGCCCTGGCCATGCTGCTCAGGATGTAAAAGAGCACCTTGTTTTTAGTGGTTGCGTGATACATCGCTGAAGTACTAATTTGAAGTAGCATTTCAAAAGCAAATTATAGGCTTGTGAAGAAATGAAGGCCTGGTTATATCCAGAAATAAACTCAGCTGTTCAGTGACAATGCCCGCGATGGCAGCTGTACTTAGAGGTCAGATCTGGCTAAATAAAAAATCCATAAAACTGGTGTACACTAGATCTGATTGATGGTATCCTGAAGTCATGAAAAAATGGCCAACAGCCATGTGTGAATGCATACAGGTATTTTATGGGATTTATTTTACGATGCTGGCAAGACACGATGAAGATGATATTGTTTTGTAGATGATATTGTTTTGCCACATCATGGGATGTGGCAAAAGGTTTGAAGTAAATGGAAGTGAATGTGGCACTTGAGGTTTTAGAACTTTCTACGGGAGTTAAAAGAAGTTAATATGCTCTGTTCATAGGAAAAAAGTAAACTGCTCGTTTTCCCATATTAAATATAACATTTTAAATAGCAGGAACTGCAAGAGTAGAATACACTAGAAGCATTTATTGAAGTCTTAGGTTCATACATTCTGAACTGCATTCGGGGGGAAAAAATCTGACTAATTGAGTAAATTTCAACACAAACCCAGATATCAACACTAAATTAAGAACTATATAGCTAGTTTTTTTCTGTCTGTTCAGAACATTTAAAAAGTATTTGACTTTGTAGTCTGAGTCTGGTTTAGAATTACTTTTTGTCTTCCATTATTTCACTTAAAACTTAACAGCAAATTGTCTTACTCTTTGACAAGTAAGATGGTAGAACCAACCACATTCTCAAAGTGATCACGATAGAAAGGTTTGAAGAGGTGGAAAAGGCTTAAAGACCTCGGAGGCAGCAAAAAGCAAATCATGTGCACCATATCCTGATGGATCACGTGTCCTTTTCTGGTTGTGGTTGTACAACTTCCTGGTGGCATGATGACTTCTTTTCCTTGCCCCTTTTAGCAAAGGAGTCTGCAACCTTCATTGGCTGTGACAAATTTTGGAGCTCCTTTTTCCTTCAGATGTGGGGAAAGAAAAATGTAGGACATGTTTCCTAGCATGCAGACTCCTGGCGTTTGCTGCCAGTGTTTTCTTTGCTGCTTGGCAGGCTCTTTTCATTCATGCTGAGAGGCAAGTTACACCTTGGTGATATGAGATAGTTGTAAAATATTCTGAAATTACTAAAACTTGTCACTTTAGTATGTGAATGAGTTTTGGATGGAGTAAGAAATGGCCAAGAGAAGTGAGGCTTTTCAAGCTGTGTGGAATCAATTCTTATTAGGATAAGGACTGCAAAGTAGGTTTTTTTGTTTTTTTGAGGTTTTTTTTTAACCACTAATTCAGCATATTTAAAATGGCATTGTTAGCCATTCAGAGTGTGCCAGTCCTGGCAACTTTCCTTGTTAGCTCAATGGGCATTGCATGCAATCAAATGCTGCTTTTAACTGGGAGCCTATTTAGCCGCATAACCAGAGGAACTGAAGGTTTGAATGTCCTGGCCTTTGCATCCGTTTCACGTGTACATCACAGATTACTCTGAAAGAATTTTCATATTGTATTTTTATAGAAAGTAAGGTTGGTGTTCCTTAAGAGGCAATGCTATGGTGTCACAGTCTCGGAGGTCTGTCTCTCAGAAGCTTATAGTATGAAAAGTTGATTGTGGCTGAAAATATTCCTGGGTTATTTAAGATCTATATGCCCAGCCATGTGAAAAGAGCATGCATATTTAGTAGTCTCAATTGACAAGAGACGACATTGCTGCTCACATGCCTTGCCATGTGCTCATTGCAGAAAGTCAAGTATTGGCACACCAAAACAGAGACAGACAAGTAGGTTTTGGTCGTATGACCGACCAAATGCATCTATAACTCTGTGTGTATATACATTCTTACATGTGTATAGCTATGTGTGTCCGTAGTGATATGTTAATATATGCACTCCTGGTGTAGTCTTAGCTGTCTTGTACTTTTATTTTGATTATGAGATAGATCTCCTTTTAGATTCACAACTTGGGGAAAAATGGAGAGGGAGCTGCAGGGAGAAGTCTGTGGCTCCCGCCCTGGAAATAATCTGTCCTTGAATCTTCTCCATACTGAGCTCAGAGGGTGTCCTGTGTAAGCAAGACGTCACAGTTTGGGAAAAGACTGGAAGAATCTTGTCCTGACAGGCTGTCTGTGGTCTGCAGACAGGTTACTTCCACACTGACTATCAGGAAAAACATATTAAACTAAAATCTGTGTAGCGATTCCTGATAGCTTACAGCATTTGTATACAAAATTTTTTAATTTTTGTTTTTTCTTTCCTTACAGGAAGTATTGGATAGCTCCCACAATGGAGGACGGGAAGCCCGTTTGGGCTCCACACCCAACCGATGGGTTTCAGATGGGGATGATTGTGGACATTGGCACTGACAACTTAACTATCGAACCTTTGAATCAGAAAGGCAAGGTGAGTGTCTTGCAAGCAAAGGAACAGAAAAATCTTACAAAAGCTGTTCTACCTGTAGGCTAAATCTTTGACAATACGTATGATTACACACAGTCTGAAGGAGTGGAAAGGGCCTTTTTTAGCTTTAACTTGCATTGCGGATGCAAGAAGTGCATGCTTTCTGTCAGTTTTCTGCATGTGGTTTGCATACTTGCACACGTGCTTGTGAAAGAGAGAGGGATTGATTCTGTAGCCATTTGATTCAGTACTATATACTTTATTTTTCTAAATTAAGTCTTCTGTTGAGATTAGCTTCTCTCTTTCTCCTTCCACGCATATAGAGAATGTCCTACAGGAGCACTCTAGCTCTGGCATAGATTAGACACTTTGCTGCTAGACTGATGAAGATTTGAGAGATGAATCCTCTTACCTCGAGTACCTTGAGAAGCAACATGATTTCGAACAAAGGTCATGTGGAATTGCTACATCAAATTAAAAGCAAAATAAATGCAGCTTTTAAAATTAAGTCCTAATTCATCCTATTTAGTATGCTCCAACTGCTTCATTTGTCATGACACTATTCAGATTGTGTTGTGCTGAAATACCGGATCTTACAGGAAGTACCTTGTATCTATCAATTTCCCTAATTCAGATAGTCAGCATCCTGGCTTTTACTAAATGGAATAAGATCAGACACTGTTTTAAAAGCTGTGGTATTGGTCTTTCTGAATATGTGCACTTTCTAACTATTTTGTGCTTTCTGTACCTTCATGTATGGAAAAGACAAATTTTTTTTCACATCAACAATAATAGGGAATGCCTTGTCACAGGTCAAAAGGTTATGTGGCAGTTCTTCCTTTCAGGGAGGGATGTTTATAGGCTTTGTTTTCTCTGCGTCTTGGAGAGGAAGTTGATTTTGCCTTCCTTAGAAATATGAAGCAAGTGAGACATCTGATTTTTGTGGGTGTGAGATAAAGTCTGTAGGTTTAGGAGTAGCAGTGTGCATTCTTCAGCTTAGGGAAAACCGAAATTATTCAGATGAAAATATTAAGTATTCCAAAGCTATGGCTGAGTAGTCTTAAACCGACCTAAGTGATTTTAAACTCCCACCACTATATTGCCAAATGGTTCTGATGTGATAAAGAGCAAAAGTCTGTATATTGAAACAGAAACGGGCAATGAGGAGATTCCTGAGCCAGTATTTCTTTCTAACATATGATCCTTTGGGAGAATATGCATTTTTTTTAATAAAATCAAAATATGATCATAAAATAAAAATATTTTGCTTCATGGTTCACAGTGAGCAATCTCTGTTGTCTAGGAGTTTGTTGTTTTGCTGTTGGCTGTTTCCTGGATTAAGCAGATCAATTAAGGGCCTAATGTTCACTCATCTAAGGAAATGAACACATCACAGTTAGATGTTTAAATACTATAGAGATTATGGTTTTATATTTCTAATTATCTAACTTCCTTATATTAAAGAGGTGGAGTAAAACATTTTCTTAATTGCCTTCTCAGTCTTTTGAAGTTATCATTGATTTCTTTTCATAGTGAAATGTTCCTCATTCCTTTTTGTCTTTTTAAGGAGACACTGTTCTTGTGCACATAGAACATTAATTTGAAGTAGTGAGCATCAATACCCATTATTATCAACTTCGTTTACTCAGAATGATAGATCAAAAATGCTCTTCAGTAAGAAGGAGTGATCCAGCAGCTCTGGAGTTGCCCATGATAATTACAGGGAAGAGAGGAGTAACCTGATCTTGTAAACATACCCGGGCGGTGTAACTTGTTATTATTTTTTAATCTGGGTCATTAACATGTCATACGTATTCTCTGCAGACGCCGGTAGTTTACCAGAGATCACAAGCTGAAAAGGAAATGTGTGTGGATCTGTGTGATTGCTGCCCTTTATACCACTTAATGGTTAATTAAAATATATTGTTAATAACTACTATAAATGCTGCAAGGCAGCAGTTTCATGATGTCTTAAAATCTTCCCTCCCTCCCCCACTCGTAGCTAGCTTTGGCCTTGCAGAGTGGCACTCTCTCAGTTCTGCTTGTGAGCTTGCGTGACAAAGCAAATGAGGTCAGAGAATGGATCCAACTCAAAAATGAAGAAATGGAAAGTTTTCAGGATGGCAGCAAGCAGTAGCAGGAGGATGGAAGACCTGAGGCACACGTGGCTGTAGATTGCTTTGTATTATGAAAGCAAATGCAGGTAGCTGGCTAACACGCTGATTTTCTTATAAACCAACAGCAGCAGTTTTGAGTGCCACAGCCCATACAGAGTTAACGGCATTTACGTTTCTGTGTGGTGGCTGGGTGTCTAAAGAGAGGTGGGGATCTGAGTCACCCAGCCTGCACCTTACAAGGAAGAGTAATCCAAGCTGCAGGAGCCTGTTATCAGAACAGAGGATGCATGTGTTACCGGATGGGAGCTGCTCCCTGAAAACTAGATCAGCAGCTTGCAAGGCTGATAAATGGCATGACTGGAAAAAAAACAGAGAAACAGGAGAGTGGCTTGCTAATGAGTGTGGTCCCACCTAGGGCTGGAGCCCTGCTCTGGGCATGGTCTCTGAACCAACCAGCAGTCACGCGCAGGCGTACAAGGCAGGTAGAAAGGCAGCCCGTTGTTAAAACTCAACTAGTATTGCATTTGCATTTCTACTTAGAGTGTACTTTTCTGAACTTACTGGGAATCCTAACCTTGAATTCTTTTGCATATGCCTTATTTTGTTGTGTTGCCGGGTGCTGTAAGGGGGGAGAAGGCACATTACAGCAAAATTGCTAAACGGGAAGTTTACTGTTTTCCTGGAGGTAATAAATCACAGAATCATAGAATGGTTTGAGTTGGAAGGCACCTTGAAGATCATCTAATTCCAACCCCCTGCCATGGGCAGAGACACCTCCCACTAGGTCTAAGGAAAGCACTGAAGGAGGGAGACTTGCACTCTGAGATGCCGTCCCCGGACCCTCATGGCACTGAGGAATGAGGGGCCAGCATTTCCTAGAGTACCAGCAGCACTAAGTTTCCGGTAGTTGCTAGGATGGCGTGTGGTGCTGCAGGCCCTTGCCGACACCCCTGCTGCCATCAGTGGAGAGCCACCTTATGGCTCTGTGCCAGTCCTGAAGCATCACGGAGGGCTTTATGGGGCACCTGCTTTGGTATGCTGTGAATAACCAGAAAGGTATTTTCCTGGGCTAAGTTTAAATGAATAAATGTACTTTGAGAGTAAGGATCAGAACGTCCAAAGTTCAGTGTTCCAAGCTAAGGGTTTTTTTTTAGCGGTAAATGCAGCTTGCTTGTGTGAATGAGACATATTCTTGTCTGTCTTGCACACGATTTGTACTGCTTTAGGTTAGATTGTGAAGTACAGCTGAGAGTGGGGATGTCTCCTGTCTGTATCTGGAAGGTATAAAGGAAGGCATGGTTACCTGTATTGCATTACATGGTAGAAAAAAGATCCTCCTTCAATGGAAAGGTATCTTTTTTCACTCATCTAGTTTCTGGGAGGATAGTTAAGATTGCCATTGGATTTCAAGGGCTGCTTCATTACAAAGAGGGGAAAAAAAACCCCTACTAAACTCCTTAAACCTTCTGTTTTGCCTCCTGAGACCACCTTAGTGTCTCATAGGAAAATGGAGTGGATATTAATCTTAGAAGTAGTTAGTCCTAAGCAATGCCTTAATGTAAAAGTCTTCTGCCAGATACCCAAAGTGTTTTCTTTTTTTACAGCAAATGTTGGGTTTTGGGTGGGTTTTTTTAGTTGTTTTTTTTTTTTGAAGGGACAACATGGTAAAGGACTTCTTTGGATAATTTTTTATTAATAAGCATGGGATACCTTGCCCGTTTTCCTATTTAGTATATTAGGTTTTAAAACTAGTTGGCAATACTCAGAGCTCTGCACATCTAGCTAGTGTACATGACAAGAAATCTCCTTACATAAAGCAGTATTCCATCTATGGCATACAGGAGTGAAATTCTTTGTTGTCCTGGCTGAGCTTCATGTTCTGATATAAAAAAGACCCAACAGAAAAATATCAGCTTCCAGATAAGTCTTCTCCATATTGTTTATTTGTTTTATCGCTTTTGAAATAGTCTAGAAATTAATTCACAATTCACATTGACTGAAAAATGGAGGAGGACATAATGCAGCAGGAATTCTTATTATTTTTTTTCATTGAAGTTTGTCTTGAATCAGAAGGCTGAGTGGTGAGGGCACAGAAAAAGCTCTTTGTCCTCGTCTGGCTAGATCTGGTATGGCTGCTTTAGATCCATGGAATGTTAAAGTACCAGAGAATTGTAGAGAGTCTCACAGAATTATTTGATATCATGTTCATTCTCTCCTGTGAAAAAAAAACCTCTGTCTTTGTTAGTGGTTAATCTTGGGTTACACATCAGCAGACAGGAACAAGAAATGAAGTTAGATTGCTGGTGAAGCCAATCACGCTCCTTTTCAACTTTTACATTGTTTTCATGCACAGGGAACTGATTATGTGGGAAATTTGCATTCAAATTTATTTTTACCCGATGAGATACACCTTTATTGTTGATAAACTTGCAGAGAAAATTAATAGGCTAGTGTGTTCTAAATGCAATATGGTAAGAGAAAGGAAAGGGATGATGGGGCATCTGTGCCCTGCTGAAACTCTGAATAGCACCTGGCAATTTCTGAGGTAGGTAAGTACGTTCAGGTCCTCCACAGCTCCACCAAGCTCTGATAAGGATATTTTTAAAGAAGTTGGTCTGATGGATGTTCAGACATTCCAACGTCATCGAGCAGTTCTGTTTCCCTTAGGAAAGTTTCCTGTGCGTAGTTTTCTGCATTAGAGCATGATAAGGGGATGACAAAATACAATTTATTATGACTACAAATTACATACTTTATGATAACTTTATAGAGAAGGGTTATTGTAGATTAGCTGTTTTCTAACAGACAGCAACTAGTTCTGCTCTGAGACATTTTTAACTTTTCTCACTTCAAAGGTAGTTGGGATTTGTGGCTCTTCATGATGGTGTAAGCTACAAAAGCTCACATACTGCGTCTGTTGTACTGAAGCAAAAATGAAGCAAGTTGCTGTATTTCTCCTAAACTTCCCTGTGAGATGTTTCTCATGGGACTGTATTGCTAAGTACAATGTTAGACAAGCAAACACATTTGTTTATTAAAGTCATTCTTTTAGATCCAGTTGGTTGCCTTTTCAAGTATTAGGCTAGACTTCTTGTCTCCATTTCCACGGGAAAAGGGAGGCTGTGCTTGCAGCATGGCGGCTATCGTGTTTAATTGGTACAACGGAGTTTTTGTTCATTCATAGATAGCTCAAGCAAGCTATTACTACGGTAAACAAAGTGTAATTAAAAACTGACATCTTACAATAGGTATTCTTGTACAGATGCTGTAATGCATGTGTGCGAGGATGGTTTTCCTTCCTTTTTACTACAAGATAAATTATGATTTCTGGAGGATAAAGAAGAAACAAAGTTGCTTTTGTTATGAATTTTTCCAGTTGGATGTGAACACTTGATAAATGGCTGTTTTGTATAACTGGAATGCAAGGGTTGAAGAAAAGTCTTGTTTGACATCAGTATTGGTTTACAGAAGGAGAAAAAACCCAATAAGTGACAACCAGAGCTACAGTATTTGGGGATACAGCGGATGTTGTGTGTTGAACATTTATATTTTAAATAGTAATTTTTTAAGTCGGCATATGATAATGACAAAACAGTCCTTGGACTGAACTAATAACTTGGTTTTTATTCTTTGTGATTCTTAACAAAAGTGAGGAAGTTGTGTGTCCTTTACAGTGCCGTTCCCTTTGTTTTATTTATCCTTAGTTTTTACATTAAATAATATTACAATATTGCATGCAATTTTGGAAATAAGCATCGAATATTATTACAATAAAATATATATTACAGTGACTGCATTTTTATAATCTAGTCTAGTAATGTAAATGTAGCAGCTCCTGTGTGCATCCAGTTACTCAATAACATTTCCAGTGCTGGGCTATAAAGCTGGCAACTTCATTTTAAGCAATGCATAGTTACGGTGCACTTGCTTGTATCACTGCATCAGACATCTTTGAACTATAATAATATTTTTATGGAATTCTGACAATGTTAATATTTTTTCATTTAACAGACTTTCCAGGCTGCTATCAATCAAGTGTTTCCTGCAGAAGAGGACAGTAAAAAGGACGTAGAAGATAACTGTAAGTTATGAATTTAAAAATAAACCATGTGTTTGAAAAAAATATCTGCATAGAAGAGAATATTGTTTTCTTACAAGCCCTCTCTTTCTTCGTTGTAGTCTTTGTTTTGCTTCTTTACTTCAATTTATGTATGACCTCTATTAGTCTTTAAAACTCCTTAAAGTAAGCTTATTTTAAATATCATTTATTGTGGGGTTTTTTTTGTTTTTCAGTTGAATACTTTAGAGGAACTCATAGTTAGAATATTCCCACATACAACTGTTACTTGACTTCAGATATATATCAGATATTGCCTAACAGCATCAGCGTTCAGCATTAGGGGGATTAACTATACATTTTATAATTCTGCAGAAGAATAAGTTGCTTTATCATCAGCTGTATTGTACAGTGTTTTCCTGCATGTAACCCGTTCTCAGACAGCATTCCTGTGGAAGTACAGGTAATTGAAAATAAACTTTAAGGTAACCTTCCCAAAACTGGAGGCAGGAATGTGGGCACATGGGAGTCACTGGAAAAGGAAGTAGGTTATAGTGAATTGGATACAGGAATGCTGCTGGAGAAGGAGTTTTCAGACAAACTTGTGCAATAAACTTCAGTGTTGATCTGCAGGGCTTCTGCTTTGTTGAATATTTTATAGTTAGATGTGTGGAAACAAATACAGTATTCAAAGCTGTGGAGAGGGGAGTGAGTACTGAGAAAGGTAAGTGCTAGCATTTGCTTTGAGAGAGCCATTAAGCAAATATTTTGCTGCTCTTGTTCTGTGTAAGCAAAGCACAGAAACTCTACTCAGAAACTCTACTGTCCCGACAACCTCATGAAGTCAGTTCTTTTAAATGTTTCCTATGATGTTTAGTGATTGGTGGAAGTACCAGTAACTTTGTAAATGTTGGGCCAAAGTATCTTCCATTGGTCCTCATTTAAAAGAGAGGCTAAGACTTTGAAAGGTTTTTTAGGTCATTTAATCACAATTCCTGTTGTGGAATAGGGGTTAGTATTTGTATCCCATTACAGGAAATACAGCTGTTACAGCCACTCCACAAGGAACAAGAAGATGAGACCCGAGGCTTGTGATCTCAGTTAGATGGTACAATGTCATTGCAGGTGGAACTAAGCTGGTAGCCTTGTTTCCAGTTGCTTATATTTTTGCAAACATTGTGCGAGGTTGAAACTTTTCAAAGCTGGTATTTGTATTTTCTGCACGTGATGATTGTTAGGGAAATGAATGTAGTTTGTGCATCCATCGTAGTGATTTTACTAAGGTATTCTGGCACGCCAGTGTCCTAGTCAGAGAATTGAAATTTGAAATAAGATTATGGAAATAGCTTGAGATTCCAGCAAAACACTATTCAATTAAGTTAAAACAGTCTTTCTATCAGAGAAAATGTCATCTTTGGCTTACAGAAGACAATATAAAACTTAAAAATGCTTTGTCCATTGATCCTTTCTGGATACAACATTGTTTTGAGACTTTTCTAATGTATTTCTCACAGTTGAGATTTACCTCTAGGATGCGTGAAACCTTAGCTGATTTTCTTTCTCTGTCAGAGAGCACGTATGCTGAGCATCATTAATATTTAAGATTTTTTTTTTTTCTTTTAAAAAAAATATTAATTTCGGTCCTGAAAGACTAGTTAATAATACACTTGCCATTGTGACCTATGCTTTAGTGGTTAACTTCCTTCTAGGAACTAATTTGCTGAAGTATTACTTTTTGCACTCTTAGTCTTCCATATTGCAAATGAACTAACTGCAAGAGAAGCCTTTTTGAGAATCTAGCTTTTCCTCAAATGTGAATTTTCAGTAAATATTACAAACAGTACAGACACAAAGCATTTACTTTTTTTTTTTTCTTTTTTTGTGATTCACAGTCCTCTTCTGCTCTCCCCATACCCCATTCAGTCATGACGGGGTGTCACTATATGTGGAATTTTTATTTTTTATGGCTAAGAAAAAGATTTTTAAATAATTACTTTTGGGAGGAAATAATTTTGAAAAAATGAAGAGGAGCAGGAAATCAGATGAGAATCTTAAAAAAAATAGAACATAGTTCTACAGTTGCAGAGCCTTGCAATTACTTGATAAAGTTTTTCATAGAAACCCTGCTTCATTGCGTGCACAGGAGAGCCAGAATGAGTAAATTTGACATTGATATTTTCTAGCTTTTAGAGCCTTATTTCACTTCTGTGAACTTTGTATGTGTGTAAATATAATGACTGCTAAATGCACATACACACACTGGTTCCATTTAGGCATGAGCCATATGAATATTCAGAATTCTCTCTCTGGTGACTTCCTTTGCCTCTGGATACGGATGCCTGTTTTAAAGCATTTATTCTAAAGAATATGTGTTTCAAAGTTGCTGACATAAGCCTTACTTTGCATGTCTTTTCCCTCGGGGATCAAGCTCTCATTATGCACAGAGTCTGCAGGTATAACTGCTTTAACAAGAACTTGTGAAGAGAGTCCTGGGGACACAATGAAATCTGGGGTACTTTGTTTTTTAGATAATTATTAAGTTTTTAATAGGATGCTTAACTGATGACTTCCCTTTGCAACATACTGCAAACCCCTAGAAGTTCTTGTGAAGATACAGTCAAGGGAGATGATTGTTTCTTTAAGTGTATATAGACAATTACTATATAGTAGTTTCTCAACTCAATATTGAGAATCCAAATGACTTAACTTTTGAAGTTTGCTGATTTTTTAACACCCTGTTCCCCCCAGGGCACATACAAGGGGAGAAGGAGGAGTTTCTGCTTCTGGCCCATTTTCTTTTAATGCTCTTTCTCTTGGGATGACCTCATTAAAATAGGTGAAGATGGAGAGAGGTCTGTGGAGGTAGAGCTGCAATTTGTGGTCCCAGTATGTGGACTGAGTGTACCTGGGGGAGGGAGGAGGAGAGGTCCTACTGAACAAGCGCCTGTGCTTGGTTGCCGTGCGTATTGGCCACCATGCAATTAATGGAGGGATGTAGGTCTGCTGGGGTGGCAGGGGAACAGCCGTGGTGTTGAGGCCGTGTTGCTTCATGAAGTGATTCATGCACAGGCCCAGTTTCAAGGCTGCTGTGGTCCAAAGGGAGTTGTTGCTTAGTGTAAAGCTAAAGCCTGCCTTGTGTGCCTCTGCCAACAGAGACATGTGTGCAAGTGAGCAGGTGATTTTGCACAGAATTCTTCTAAACAACCCAGAAGCTGCAAGGTCCTTTGGGAGGCATGAGTGGCTCCAGCCATTTGAGGCAAAGCTGTATTTAGTCACATAAGGAAGAAATCAGTTAATCAGTGGAGCTACGCAAGCCAGAGGAAGGCTGCAAATGACTGCTGAACCTTCCTTTGCTTCAGGCTGCTTTGGTGTAGGTGGTGGAAGGTACGACCCCCTGTCCGTTGGAGTAGGAAGTGTAAAAGATTAAAACCAAAACCCCAGATGCTCCTAAGAAGCTCCTGTTAATCTTTGCCAGTATCTTTTGTTTCAGTGAGAGGAGCTTTGAAAGAGATGTGAATGAGCTTCTGGTGTCCTTGCAAGGGTGAGGTGGCTGGGCAGGCTGACTTCAGGTCATGACAACTGGCACATTGGTGTAAATAATTTGGAATACATTTTTCTATTCTGGAGCCCTCAAGAGAGGGCATTGGTCCCACTTGATCTAACTAGAGAAACAAGTTTGGTCAATGTAGATGTGTGATGCTTATGTGGCCCTTATGTGAGGTAGGGGTAGGAGTTAACCATTATAGGCACAGTCCTTGCTCCATCAACAACAGTCAGTCAACTTCTTAAGTGGCACTAGTATTGTAAGATTTACCAGCATGGTGATCAGTCAGTTTAAAAAAGACAAATTAGCATTGTTCACCTGAATTCTAAGCATTGAGAAAAAGAGGATCAATCATATTTGAAAATGAAGGCTGTGTAATGCCTAAGTAGTGCCCTCAGTTGGGTTAGGGATGTTTTTAATATTGTTAAAGGGAACTGGTTACGACCTTTATAATTAAGGCTGCTAACACTTTCCAGTGCTTTACAGCTGAAAACAAGGACCAACTTTGCCAGATTGTGAACCTGTGTGGTCTAAAACTTTCTGTACGTACCCATTCACTGCCTTGAGCTACCACCTTCTAACATTTCTGCAGAGTTGGTTTACTTATTTTATATTAATGAGCTAAGAAAAATAGGTTTTATTGTGTAAACTCTTTTTCCCCCTAATGGTTTCTTTGTGAAGGCATAAAAGCAACAAGATTCAGAATTGAAATGCGAAAGGTTGTGTTGGTGCCTGGTGTTGTAATGATCCCTGCTGCTGCCTCTCAGACAGTATTTCCTGATTGAATTGGTGAAACACCTAAAAATCACCAGATGACATTAGTTATTCTAAATATCCCTTAGATGATATTATTCTGTGAACACTGTAGAAGAGATTGGAGATGGGAGCTGAAGGGAAAGAAGTGGTCAGTATTTGGACAAGCACTGGTTTCTGTGCTTATGGGCTGGCGTGGTGCGAGATTCGTGGTGTTCATCTGAAATGTTGGTAAAGGGAACGTACACTGAGCAGGGCCTCTGAGACTCCTGTGCTCTGATTCTTTGTTCAGCAGTGTTCTGTAACTCCAGTTGGACAGGGAAGAGCAGATCTATGGTTTTTAAAACATACATTGAATCAGCATTTCTGCCTCAAGACAGTGCAAAGAAATGATGGGATTAAAATAGAACCACAAATATGGAAAGTAAATTGTCTGTAATCATGAAATTTAGTTTTATTACTGTCCACGAAGCTAGTCCTGAGCTCTTCATGGTATATGATGATCTTTTATTTGCAGGTTCCCTTATGTATTTAAATGAAGCCACTCTTCTTCACAATATCAAAGTTCGGTACAGTAAGGACAGAATTTACGTAAGTATTATGGGTCATGACAAGCAGTCTAATGATAGATGTCCTTTCAAAAAATCAATGAAACAAGTGATTGCAATTCTGTTTTTTCATGTAACAGAAACTAAACAGGATGGTAACATTGGAAGGTTAGGAGGTTTCAGACCTTTTTCTCCACCCCCCCATTATTCCCTGTTTGAGATCTGAATCACGTTTAGATTAACTAATTTTTACCAGGCAGAGTGATAGATTTTTCTCTACATGATGGTTGATGTGCAACCGTAGCACATTGTGGTATCACAGAGGTCTGTTCCTGCAGGTAACTTACTTTGTCAGTAGGGTAGCTCTTAACAAAGATGGTTTTCTTCTTCATTATTTTTGAACGAAGCAAACAGGTGCCGTCTTTGACACCTCCTAGCTCGGATATCCATCTTAATCTTTTATATTGCTATCAAATTGCCTAATTGTACTTAATGAATTCTGACTAAATTACATTTTATCCTTGCCATCTGCCCGGACACTGACAGCTGTGAAATGGAAGAAAGCTAAGAGTTTTCTTTCTCCCTTATTCTTTTTCTGATAGAAAGCTGGCTAGTAGTAATATAAAACAGTTCAACATATTTTCTGAATGTCTGTGTTAAAATAATCAAGTTTTGTATTAGCATACTGTTCTGAAAAGGTTTGGAATTAAACCCTTTTACACATATATGTGTAAAAAGGTGGTATAGTTGTTTTCCCTTACTGTAGTTAATTTTATATAGCTATAAATTTTCAAGATCAAGCACCAGCATTAAAATAAATAAATAAATAAAAATGGCCATTCGAGCGCTGTTCTGGAAAAACAATAATTAAAAGAAACAAACAAAAAAAGCCCCCAGTGAAGTAAAATTCTAATCCTGAACTGGCTATGAGGTGGGAGAGTCTTGAGTTTCACAAAGCCTTTCTTCATTTTAAACAATTACTAGTATGTTGTCCTGAGCAGGTGGGGTGCAAGGGAAGATTTGCATTTTAGCTTCCTTTCCCTTGTAACTTTAAGATACAGTTTGAACCAGTAGGTTTTATTTTATTCGTGTTTAATGCTGGTTAACAGTATTTGTCTTGCTACTAGAAGGAAAACTAATGTTAGCATTGCAGCTCTTGAACCCTGTGCATATTTTTTCCTTTAGTGAAATAAATGCTGAAAAATGCTCAGTAACAGCAAAAGAAATCAGTTATTCAGGCTGAAGGTTTATCAGCTTTTCTTCAGACCTTTTCCTTCAAATCTCCTTTTTTTTTTTTTCTGTGATTCAGACATCTGTTCTTCCTCGTATGTAATCTGACCATTAGATGCAAGCTATGACAGTGTTTTTCAGAAACCTTAAAAAAACCTTATCTTCAGTCTTCCTTTTCCTATGGAAAGGTAAAAAGCAGTCTTGGTTTGAGATTCTCCTCCAATTTCTTCTGTGAGAGAGCATTTGCATTCTGCATTTTCTCACTGCATTCTGCATTTCAGCAATAGCTGATTTCTCTCGGCTGAATGCTTTTATTGCCTGCCTTGAGCGTGTTCCAGGCAGGATCCTTCCTGCTGAGTTGCTTCTATTAGATATTGAAAAATTATCCTCCTCACTGGAGGAGAGTGTGTTATACTAGCCAAGAGCTTAGTTTATTCACTTTTGAGGAGGAGGTTGTGGTGTCCTATCCTTGATCCTGTTACTCGGACAATAGGAAATAATTTAAAAGGAGATTGGAAGAGAGGTCAAATTCAGGACATACTTCATAGCTCAGTGGTTAGGAAATTCTCTCAATAAGTGCGTTTTCATACAAGTCCTGAGAAGATAATTAGAGGAACTCTGAAAATATATCCCTTCTTGTTGTCTATACATTAGCTGGAGAGAATTGTAAATTTAATTGTTATACTTACACTTTAGTCTTCAATAGTAATAGAAAATTGATGTTAATCACTTAGTTGTGCACTAGCTAATAGTTTGCTGTTAATTGTTTTCTTCACAGACCTATGTAGCCAACATTCTTATTGCAGTGAATCCGTATTTTGATATACCTAAATTGTATTCTTCAGATACTATTAAAAAGTACCAGGGTAGATCACTTGGAACATTGCCACCACATGTTTTTGCAATTGGTATGTATTAAGCCTGTATTTGTCTTTTACAAAACAAACATTACTTTGCAATCATCTATAAATTGTCATCAATAACAGTAATTGATTTACTGTAAAGTATTATAAAATAAAAACAATGATTGCTAAGACTGCCAATCTTTTCATCCTTGATATGCAGTTTGAAGGTCCAAGAAATTAGCAAATTAAGGGTGAGCGACTATAATATAATTTAAAGAGAAACAAACTTTAATAAATTTTAATGTGCTCAGTTGTAAAGATTTACTTTTTTATTCCAGAAAATATCACATTTTAATTTATGTATTGTAGCTTACCTTTATGCTTGCAACGGTCCTGAATGTTAATTACTGTCATGTTTAACATATTCTTTTTAAGCTGATAAAGCATTCCGTGACATGAAAGTGCTCAAGATGAGTCAGTCCATCATAGTCTCTGGAGAATCAGGAGCTGGCAAGACAGAAAACACTAAATTTGTTTTGAGGTTTGTGCTTTTGGACCAAAATTATTCAGTGATTCTCTTGTGTTGATGCATTTCGTTGACATGCAGACAGAGCAAACTGTAATCAGTAAAATTAAGACACAGTTCAGTAAGGTACCTTTATGTACGCTTTAATACAAGAAATTCATGGAGTTAAGCTTAAATGCTGACATGATAACACACAGAAATGGCTGTAAATTCACAGAAACCTTAACTTTGTTGTAGTGACATCATGTAGTACTTATGGTTTATGAGGCAGTCATGTTGGTATTGCACATCTGGTGTTGTGGTAGATAAAAACGTAACTAGGCATTTTAACTGTATCTTGCAAGACGCTGTTGATTTTGTCATAAACATGCATTTCTGTGTTTTCACTGTCTTTGTTTCCTTAGTTTGCTTAAATGTCCAGAGTTTTTTAACTTTCGATTTTTGAGATCATGGCAGAGATTCTGTAATACACTTGAGACTGAGTGATGGGATTTATTTATTCATGCTTGAGTATGACTGATGCTAAATCAAGAATACTAAACTACGTGGTGGCTGTATTGCTGATATATATGATTTCAATGTTTTTAACCATATTTGCTTTATACTTCTTTACATCACTCTGGAACACTAACTTGAAAGCACCGCTCCATTAAATTCACCTATATCATAGGCGGCCTGATTATACAGGGAAGCATAGTGCAGGCAGTGTGAATACACCCTCTTCTCCTCCTTTTCTTTGTTCTCCTTTGACTCCTTTTCTCTGACATCATGTGTTCTCTAGTATATATACAGCATAGTAGTATTGTTTTCACAGAATCACAGAATCACAGAATAACCAGGTTGGAAGAGACCCACCGGATCATCGAGTCCAACCGTTCCCATCAAACACTAAACCATATCCCTCAGCACCTCATCCACCTGTGCCTTAAACACCTCCAGGGAAGGTGACTCAACCACCTCCCTGGGCAGCCTGTTCCAGTGCCCAATGACCCTTTCTGTAAAGAATTTTTTCCTAATGTCCAGCCTAAACCTCCCCTGGCGGAGCTTGAGGCCATTCCCTCTTGTCCTGTCCCCTGTCACTTGGGAGAAGAGGCCAGCACCCTCCTCTCTACAACGTCCTTTCAGGTAGTTGTAGAGAGCAATGAGGTCTCCCCTCAGCCTCCTCTTCTCCAGGCTAAACACCCCCAGCTCTCTCAGCCGCTCCTCATAAGGCCTGTTCTCCAGCCCTTTCACCAGCTTTGTTGCTCTTCTCTGGACTCGCTCCAGAGCCTCAACATCCTTCTTATGGTGAGGGGCCCAGAACTGAACACAGGATTCGAGGAGCGGTCTCACCAGTGCCGAGTACAGAGGGAGAATAACCTCCCTGGACCTGCTGGTCACACCGTTTCTGATACAAGCCAAGATGCCATTGGCCTTCTTGGCCACCTGGGCACACTGCTGGCTCATATTCAGTCGGTTGTCAACCAACACCCCCAGGTCCCTCTCCTCCAGGCAGCTTTCTAGACAGACTTCTCCTAGTCTGTAGCACTGCATACCCCATGAACAATTGTCACTGCTGTCTGTGTCCTTCATGCTGCTCTTCCCTGCCTCTGTGCAGACTTTAACAGGTAGCTGCAAGGATTGCTGGAAGGTGCAGGCAATGATTTTTGCAAGGGGCATCCTTACTTTGGTCCTGCTAAGAGTAAAAAAAGCTGGCAGGCACTAGGAGAATATCTCCTGAGGAATGCTCTCAAAGGAGGTTATTCTTCCGCTTCTTGACAAAGAAAGTCCTGCAGCAGACAAACATCAATGCCATTGCACTACCGGCTCCTATAAAGCCCATGTACAAAACATCATTGGTTTCTAAAAACAGGAAGGCTTTTCCCTTGTGTGATCAGAAAACAAGAGGTACTAATACAGCTCTGTTAGTGCTCCAGAATTTTTTTTTTAGAAGGCCCCATTTTCAAGAACTGTTTTAAACTCATCTCAGCATGCCCTGCAATCACATCCTGGATTTATTTTAAAAATCTTTTTTTAAAAAAATCTTTCTTTTAGAAATCTTTCTTTCATTTGCTAAATTGAAGCTTGCCTTAATTATGCACCTGCAACTTCCTGTCTCACCATGTCTGTGTGGGAATTTTATTAACCCTAATAGTTGTGAACGCAGAAATTGTATACAGGGAAACACTCTTTCATTTAGGAAATAAGTATGAAACCTTATACGTTTACTAGAGAATTTTAATAAATAAAGATAGCATGGTAATAGCTTCATTATATTTGTATGAAAGTGTAATTCCCATATGCACGTCTAAAAGAAATTTCTGACATGTCTTGAAAAAGCAGTCTGAAGTCTGCAAGAATATATATATTTCACCAAAAAAAAAGAAAATCTACCTGAACTTATTTTAAAAGGTATAGGTATTTGGAACTTACAATCAATGCACTTTCCCTTTAGTAAATGGTTAGTAAGTACGATGCGCAGCTGTGCTAAACCCCGTTGAGGTAACCTGACACATGAAAGATAATGATATTTTTATCTTGCTTTGCAGGTATTTGACAGAATCCTATGGCAGCGGCCAAGACATTGATGATAGAATTGTAGAAGGTATTGAATTTTCTTTCATTGAATTAAAGTTTCCGATGTTTGGTTTTTTTCAAATCTGAAATTTCAATCCACAGCAACTAAATAAAAGCAAGATGGAAATACTAGCAGACTTCCTAGGGAACGCTTTACTGGTAGTTTACCTTGATCCTAAATTCTGGAAACATTTTTTTAATTTGTGGTTCACTTTATTTAGTGTAATGTCATGTGGTCCTTGATCTAGAAAACATCTATGTGTATCTGAGCTGAACTTCACACATGAATGTACCCAAGATTGGATTTTATGCTGTGGAAATCTGCAAGGACAAGATTATGTTCTTGTTACTGTCTGTTAGTACGGGAAAAAGTAATACCTCCTCCTCACGATAAAATTATCAAAGTCAGATAAAACACGGAATTTCTTTTACGTTATGATTCTGAGTCCTTTTTCTGTGAAGTCTTCTTTTTTGTCTGAAAGCATCTCATTCAGATTAGCACTTTCATTGTGTCTGTCTTTATAACGGACTCCCAAACAAGGTCAGAAGAGACTGTGTTGACCATGCAGTTGAGCCACTTTAATGTTGCATGCACTTCCTAATTGAACAGAAAATGATAACTTTTTGAGAAAACATAAGTATCTCAAAACCAAACAACCCTCAGCTAAAAATGCCTTATATGTCAGTTTTAGTTTTATGTAGTGTATAATACAGTTATTTTGAAATTTAATTATTTTCTGTCTTTATCTTAGATCAAAAATTTTATTTTTTCTTTTGCTTTAAGTCTTTCTGTTTTAAATTCGAGCCACTGGATTATTCAAGAGAAGTACTGCAGGCTTTAATCTATTTTTCCTGTAGGTTTTCTTAGAAAAACTCCTTAGTGAAATCCGCTACATGCTAAAGGAACTCGGAAAGTGGCCCAGAGCTGGATAATGCCTGATGCAGTATGCCATAAAATTAATTCGTAGTTGTAGGTATTCTTAGAAAAGTTTGGGTTTTTCAATCGGAAGCAGCATCTGATGATGCTTGCTACTTTGAAGATGCAATTTTCATGACCATGCTTACTGCATATGCAGGGAACCTTTAACTTATCTGAAAGTTTTTGTTCATAATCTATTTTTCAAACTGTTAATATTACATAAGATACCTGAATAGTTATCAAAGATCTTTCATAAGTTTTAAGTATTAAAAAAATTCAAACTTATCCAAACCAAAAAAGTAATGCTTATGTTATCCTAACAAATGATGCATTACCATCCCCAATTTATCCAACCACTGTAATAATTCTTTCATTCTTTAATTTTTGTATGAGGAGATTTGTAGGTATTTGTAATTGGAGTTTTAAATCTGTTTCTGCTTACTTAGTTTCCAATACATATTTTTTATCTAAAAGCCTTAAAAAATCTTGCAGATATTTTCAGTGGTTTCTTGTTAGCGCGATTCAGTAATTTGGTTTTCTTTGATCTTTGTAGTTAGTAAAATGCAGCCTTTCAGAGGCCTTGTGTTTTTTGTAGTTTCTAAGCATTTTCAAATTGCTTAAACTCTGCATGATCTTTATATATTGCTGTCTCTCTTTCTGTATGGGCTTTAAGGCGCTTTAAAATTGCAGCCAGTGAAAAATAAAATCACTCAGTCACTTAATTGACTGACTTTTAAAGGGCATTTTAAAGTTGTTTTAGAAATCAACACACTCTTCTAATATATTTTTTTAATTCTCTAATCAATCTAACATGTTGCATGCATGACATTTAAGTGGCATTTTTGTCTGTGGAATAAGTGGGTAGTTTAGACTTTATAAATAACAGCTCATTGGGAGGTGTCAAATTGTGTGTTGCCTCGTATAGTTTATGTGTCAATTTTTTACCTATTTGCTTTAGGAGAACATCACTGAATAATTTTCAGTGGTTGTCTCTGAGTTTCTTTCAGCGTTGATTCAAATATTTTGCAATGTTACGTGATACTGAAGTGCTTTGTTGTAAGTTCCACCACAATATAACCAGTAGAATTTAGAAAATTCACTGTTCCTAATAGGTAATATTTTTCCTTTAATTTTCAAACCCATTGTCAGTAAGTTCACTGAATGCTTAATATGTATTTGTTCTTTCTTTCTTTTTTAGTAGTTAATTGACCAAATTTTAACACTTTCAAAATTCTAATTTTTTAAACAGCAAATCCTCTATTAGAAGCCTTTGGAAATGCAAAGACAGTTCGAAACAACAACAGCAGTCGCTTTGGGAAATTTGTAGAAATTCATTTCAATGAAAAGGTATTGGAATTTTGATACAGAAAACCAGTGATGATATTTTGCCATAAAATGGAAATGCTTTACTGGAAGTAGGCTGAATAGACTTATTAATCTTGCAGTAAGTAGCTACTGTCCTCCTTTACAAATATGGTTTGTTTGCTATCACCTTGAAAGGAAAACCAAAGCCACACAGTACTGTGTCACTACTGGAAAACGGTGGGTCAAGTCAGTAGGAAAATTGCTTCCATCCACAAAAGAATAAAAATGTTTCCCTTCGTTGCAAAAAGACATATCTAAAGAATAACTTACTTGCTGTTTATACATCCCTTTAATGCACAAATAAGCGTGAGTTTCATGTTAGATATAAATAGATAAAAACATATTTTAATGCTTTAATACTTTAAATGAATTATTGATGGTTTTATGTGTTTGTAAAAAAATTTGTCTTAGGTATGTGACAGAAGTCATGGAATTGTTGTTTGTCAGAAGTGTTAGTCATACTGTAGTTCATGAAAAATGTTTTTTGTTAGGGTGTAGTTTTGCTTGGATAGCAAGTATATACATATATTCTGCAATTAAGGATGACTGTATGGCTGTCTAGCACATCCAAATTGAAGACTTTTGTTGACAATCCCTGTAGAAATTGTGTACATTCCTCCTCTTTTTTTCTGGTTGAGGACATAAAGAAAGAAATTGTTGCAGTTCTTTCCCACAAATCTGAAGCTCATGATCTGGTCTTGAGCTTGTGGTCTTTTCCTTTTCGTCACTTGATTTCGCAACTAAACGTCAGATCTTTAGTTAAGAGATTAGATAGTAGATATCTAAATTCCTTTAAGGGCAGAGGGACTTTTATCTCTTCGTCCAGTTCATGTTAATAAACTTATGGAAGGGACCCAAATTTCTGCTTGGAAAGATGCATTCTTGACCTGTCAACTTATTTGTCAATACTTACATGAAGCAAATAGCACTCAGTGTTTACCAGCCTGTTTAATTGAGCCCCTTTTTTTCAAGACTTCGCAAGGTTTCACTTTGTGGTTGCCTCATTAGGTCTAGTTTCTGAAAGGAATGTAAGTCCAGACTGGGTCCTCATGAATGACTGCATAACCATAGTCAAATTTGTCAGTCAGTAAGACCCTTTTAGTTGCTGTAATGTCCATAAGTTCAGGAATTTCCTTACTATTAAGATTTGTCTAGACACAGTGGATTTTATCGTAGGCCTGGTAGCAAATGGCTTTTGCAATCTGTGTCAGACTTTAATCTCAGAAAAGTGCAAGTGTTTGAAATAAAGTGTTTACTCATAATTAGTCTGCCGAAGATGTCCAAATATATATTCTTTTTTTATAACTCTTCCTTCTCATTTGCAAGAGTCTTGGTGAAATGCAACTAGAGAAGGTTGCAATAGTATGGTAATGGCACTTAACTGCCATCCACTGGAAGCGGAAGGGTGGCTGTAGCAATGGTATTTGCAGGAATGACTGGAGTTCTACCTAGGATTTCTGCTTGTTGGGGTGAAGCAGAATCACTTCTCGTGATTGTATATGCAATACATGAGCAGATGGGAGAAGTTATGGTAGAGGCAGTGGTTTATTTTCTTAAAGTGTAATTACTAAGCTTTTCATAAGCTTTATCTGTATTAGGTGTAGATAATTAATATTCTTTGGAGCAGTGTCTGTTGAGTGACCTATGATTACAAATGTAAATTGAAAATTTCTGAATCTGAAAAAATCCAAAAAATATTCAGATAATCAGAAATATATTTCTTCCTTCTAGAACTCGGTTGTTGGTGGATTTGTATCACATTACCTTCTGGAGAAATCTAGGATCTGTGTGCAAGGCAAAGAAGAGAGGAATTATCATATCTTTTACAGGCTTTGTGCTGGTGCTCCAGAAGACATTAGAGAAAAGCTATATCTAAGCTCTCCTGACAACTTTAGGGTGAGTATCAGAGTCAGTGTTTGTAAAGCTTCTTGTATTGCCATACATGCATTTTTCATGTAGATCTTATTAAAATGTGTTTATTATCTTTGACAGACTTTGCTGTTATAAAAATCGGATTTTTTCTTAAGTCTGTTTGATTCTGAAATGAAGCTACCTGCCATTTTTGCCTTATTGGAAGATTTCCTGTAGTTTTTTTTTTCTGTGTCTTAAAATTGAGGAATCTTCGCTTTTTCCAAAAATCTACTGTTGCATATCCAACTGCTAGTAATGTTGTTATGGGCTTTTGTAGAACCATAAAGTGTGAATTTCTTGATTATGATCTCACTGTTCTGTGGATAACCCATCTTTTAAGTCCTGAAAACTGCATTTATTTCTCTCTATTCCAACTATGTATTTAGGAAGATATAGGAGTTGTCCCATGATTCTCTCTTAAATTATTCTTTCCTCACATTTCCTGTCAAGGATCAGACTACGGCGACAAGGTGATTGTGTTTCTTTGTTCCAGTCCACGTGATTTCACGTCACTTGCTTTTCTACTCTGTTACACCTTGTTCCTATCATACTATACTGTACGCTCTAGACTGTCATTTGTACTGCCCCAGTTTTGAGCCTCTCCCATTCCTCTCATCATATTCCTTTGTCATTCTCGATCACTCCAGATAACATGATAAGACTCAACAGTCCCTTTCAGCTGAAAGCTTACCCTTTTATCTCCAATTGACCCAAAGCCCATGCTCAGCTCTTCCTGCCAAGATTAATTCTATTCATTAAGCATGATCCTTCTTCTTAGGTTATTCTTCACCTACTTTATTCTTCCCTGAGGACTACTTATTATTTTTGAGTTTTGGCTATCTTTCCACAGCCTGTTACTGGTTCAGTCATTTAAGTAATGGAGAAGCCAGTAAAATGCAAATAAAATCAATGCAGAATGTAATACTCCTAACTATACCTCAATGAAAGTGAATTTAAAATAAAAAGGAGGGAATTAAGACTTGACTCATTCATTAAAAATGTTAGGTTAATGTTCAGTGGCAGAAAAAAAGCAGAGTAGAATTTTAGGAGTTGTTAGAAAAGGAAGGGAGAATGAAATAGTGAGTTATGCTGTAATGTACATCCATAGCTGTAAATGGCATACACACTTTTGTCATCCCAGCTCATAAAGGAATAGTGAAATCCTTGGGTAAAGCAGAGGTCGTGGTTGAAGACAAGCTCTTGGATAATGTGAGCCTTTTAATTCAATCCAGTGTGCCTGTTCTTACAACTTCTAATTTGTTTACTGCCTTCCTTTTCTCCCCATGCTTTATTTTTATGGTTTCTGCCCTTCTCTGAGATTATGTGGTTTCTCCTGATTAGCCCTGATCCTGTGTTATGTTTCTAGTGGCAATCCCACAGACTGGCTTTCTCTGCTACCATTAACTTCTTGCATTCTTTTCCTCCTGTTTTTTCTTTACTACTTCAGTTTAACTTTTTCCATCAGGTTTCCTTTTTTCTCTTCCCCCTCTCTATGTCCTGTTTTCACTGAATTGTTTTCAGAAATGATCACCAAGTAGCATGATGTTTCCTTTTGCTTTCTTTCCCTTATTGTCAGTCAAAAGGTTCTCTCTGGTTTGTGTCTGTTTATCTGAGTGACTCCAACCCCATTTCTCTTATTTCTAAATTCTCTTTTGATTTCTTAGTGTGTTGTATCTCGATTACTGCCGTATTTTTTTTCTTGAGAGAGTAATTTTGAGCTTTTATCCAACCAGTGCAGCTTTACTGATATGGCTCTTTCTTTTGTTTTCCTGATTGTCCATACTCTGTTCTGTACAAGGAAAGCTTTTCTTTCGAAACACTCGACAAACACTATACTTAAAAAAACCCCAAACTTTCTTCTCTATTGTGCGATTACTACATGCAGTGTTCTCTTGTAAGTTTTAAAGCTAAAATCTTGAACAGATTTTCAATTATGTATTTTTATTGTGCAGCCAGTTTTCCATTAAAACTTATTTCTTGTACTTAATAGATTTTTAATTCTGGAACTGAGTGTGCTGTGTGCCCACTCTAGGGAATAGTTTTTTAATCAAAATCTCTGCTTATAGGAGCACACAAGGTTGTAGATGTCAAGGTCAGAATTATAACCTCCTTTAAAATCAGGCTGGTGCAATACAGTACTGAACAGCCTGAGTGCCTTTGCAGAAGGCACTCGCTTGCCTGTTTCAATTATAAAGAATTTACAGTCACGCCAACCTTATCACACTGTGATATAATTTTTTTGACTCCTACGAAGTTTGCAGCAGGTACTTACATTTCCATCAAGAATATTTATTGCTTTACCATAAGTTTGTATTTGAATTCTGAATTCTTTGCTGCATGTGAAAGATCTACTCTACATGTAAAATTAAAAAAAATTATTAACACTTCTGAAATATTTTTAAAAAAAAATATTTCCCCTTTTGAAGAAGATTATCTTTAATTAAAATATCCCCTTATGATCATTTGCATCTTTATGTGCATGTAAATTAATACAAAAATACTTAAAATTTGTTAGTCATATCACACTAAATTTTCATGGAGTATCCCTTTACAGGAGTTTTCTAGGAAAAAAAAAACACATAAAAGGTTAATTTTCTTCCTAAATCTGTATTACTTTTGTCGAGATTATTTTTTCTGTTACTCGTTCTCATTTGCTGCTTCAGATTTTATCATAAAGTGGCTCTGAATAATCATGCTTGTGTCGCTTTTTTTAACCATACTTTTTGTTTTTGATTGAATACCATTCTGGTTTCTGCACTCTCTTCTTGGAAAGTATGACCTTTTTCACTTCCCATCCCCAGTTTCTTGGGTAGTGTTGCTAATACTCTAATTCAGGGATATCTTGTTGTGTTTAAAATATACTTTATATTCTGATTGGCTGCTAAGGAAAACTTTTCGTTATTTTGTTAAACACCAAGTTAACTTGATACAGTATTTCTTGCTCTTTTGTTTTAATAATACATTTGTCACCTTGTTTTCTTCTGCTGTTAGAAATGCTTTGAAGAATATTTTATATTTTTAGAATTTTGTAAATAAATTTTAGTCAAAGTGTAGGATTATCTGTGTTCACCTAGTTGAAAACATCATCTTTGTTCATGGGCTAGCGCAAAGAATCAGTTCACTTCCTTTAGACAAAGGGCTCTGTCCAAGCTTTTGGACAGAGTTCTTACTTCCAGCTGAATTAATTGGAAAGAAAAAGCTTGGGATCCCATTTTGCTGGAAGTGTCAGTCATGGTCTGAATGCCTGGGCTGTTCCGTTTACTGTACAACATGAGATGGGTATCAGAAGTGAGATTCTGAATTAGATTTCTGCTTGTACCACATTATAAACTTTTAATACTCTTTAAGCTTTTTACTACACCATGTCTCTTAGAACCTATACAAGGATTTTACTGTTGAGGGAAAAATGATGATGAACCTGCGTTGGACTTAGTACCACAAATTCTTCGATCCTACTCCTCTCACCCCCAGATATACAATATAAGGCCTATATGTTACTAAAAAACAAAGGATTATTGTCTTTTATTTCTGGTGTTCCATACAGCTTGCTGGAGTACAATTTAGTATTACACATAGGCCAGAAAATGTTATTTTCTTGGTTCCTAATTTTGATTGTCTCTTCTGTTAATCCCAGACTCTGTTAACAGGTTTAATAGAGTCAAGTGTTAAGAAAAGATCATGGGACTTAACAAAATTAATATCCCACTCTGTCAAAAAGTATTTTAGTTGTCAAAATTGAATAGCTTTCAGTAGAAGTTTGTTGCTGTTACACTTATTTAGTTTTGTATGTAAATACATACAGTTTCAAGGAATGAATTCTGAATACCTGGTGTGTTGTGGGTATAACATGATTAAAACAAGCTATGTAGGGCAAGCCTTAAATAAAAGCATATATTTTCCTTAGTTCTGTCTTTAAGTATGCATTTCCACATTTTTATCGTTACAGTATTTAAATCGAGGCTGTACCAGATACTTTGCCAACAAAGAAACAGACAAGCAGATCTTGCAAAATCGCAAGAGTCCTGAGGTATGTTTGTGTTTTCAGTCAGTTTATATTATTAAATAATTCTGATTACATTGAAAATGATAATTACAGTTTTACAGTGTGGAATGAAATGTTCATTTTACACATCTTTATAGGTCTAAATGGGGAATGTCAAAGCTGGTATATTCAGAACTCTGATTTTGGAGTTCAGTCCTAGAAATACGTTTTAACATGCATCTGAACGCAGTTCCATTTGGTATTTTAAAATAGTTTCAATTTCATTCTTATAATAATATAGCACTTAATGATGCAGCTTGTCTTTTGTGGAAAACAAGAATCTATCCAGGACGTTTTGTAATTTTCTCTTTAAATCTTATTACTACTAGAAAAAGGTCAGAATCAGTAGTTTTTTCCAGAGCTGCTTTTACTGTCTGGATTTTTGAAGTGGTGCTACCAAATATTTTATGAAGCACTAGTGCAGCTTCACTTCCAGCACGAGTATATTCCCCTCCCCATTACACTATATTCTTTGTTGTTTTTTGTAGTTCCCTTGTTATGAATCATTACTTGTGGCAGAGCATAGTGTTTCCTGGAAGAAAGTATGAAACTTCAAAACATTTCTCTTCCTCTCGCTCCAACTCCATTTACATTTTTTTAAAATGGAAATTACCAGAATTTATAGCATTTAAACCCTTCAGCTTGTCTGCATGAGGGCACTGAAGAATTTAATCCAAATTAATAGTATACATGAATTGGAAGTAATTTAAACACTTTATTAAACTTCTGCTCTCCTCTCTAATACAATTTTCATCTGTTCATGCCTCACATGAATTTTTCATTTGTATAGCTGTAAGAAGTTTCAATTCTTATTCAAATTCATACTTGGGATTCAGTAGCAGGGCAAGCTGCGTATGCATGAGGGATAACACAAAGAACTTCTCTCCCCTAGTGACCATGCCATATCTTTTACCTTTGAGAACGTGGGCTTGAGCTTGTACATAGCTCATGCCCAGCTGTGAAAGACAATATAGGTACTTGCTTTGCTCAGGTCAGCATTGTAAAGTCTGCTCCTGGTTTTCTACTGTATATATATTACAGCCCTGAGCACATAATACCAATTTCTTTAGCTTGAATATAGGGTGTTTTCTCTATTCAGGAATAGTAGAGAGCGACATACAGAAGAATTGATTTGAAATTACTGCAAGGCAGAAAGCTAGTAAATACTTAATTCTTGTTAGGCATATAGGCTAAGGGATGGTTAGGAGATTTTTGCATTAGTTTGCCTAATTTGCCTTAAATTAAGACTTGCAGTGAAGTTGGTAATTTATTTGTACTGCTGGAAGATGGACCTATGCAAGCCTCTTACTGATGTGGTGTACAGGGGGGTGCTCTGTCATAAAATGTGTCCTCTGAAGGACTTGATTTGAAATAATTGTTTGTCTAAGCTAAGACATACTGCAAGAATAATTCTGAAAATATGTATTAGACATTAAATAGTGGAACATATGATGCCATAATACTTGTATGTTACCACCATGTATGTTTGAAGGCACCATAAATGATCCCTTTTCAATGATATTAAAACCTAGTCTGGCTACTTTAACAGGATATGTATTGCGTTGTTAATTTTTTTTTTTAAATCATGAATTTGCACTGTCATTTTGTGAAAAAATATTGTTTGTTTTAATGAAAGTAGTCAATTAATACTTAAATTATTTTTGTGTTTTCCTTATCAGGAAGATGAGGTGATCATTTTACATAATTTAGATGGAGTTTAATTTTATTGATGTGTCTAAATGTTGTGTGAAGTGAATTTTTCAGATGCATGTGGTGCTTTGTTTTGATAAAAATCGTGTTAACTTATTTAACATTAACAAGGTTTCTATTTAAAGTTAATTATTCTTTTTAGTTGAAAACATTTTAAAGTAATTATAAAACCCTACAGCACTCTGTGCATGTTCAGTTAGTCTCTTGATTGCATGCAGATGTGTTACTGTCTACTATTTAAAACCATTAATTATTAAAATGGCTTTTGATAATGTTTAGATTAGGAAAATCACCAAAATGTTAAATTGGTTTTTAAAAATGTAGCTGGTATTATTTTACTTATAACACACTGGAAACAACTTTACTGTTTCTTAATCACCAGCAAACTTTAATAAGTTTATTTATCTAAATCATAGAATCATAGAATAACCAGGTTGGAAGAGACCCACCGGATCATCGAGTCCAACCATTCCTATCAAACACTAAACCATGCCCCTTAGCACCTCGTCCACCCGTGCCTTAAACACCTCCAGGGAAGGTGAATCAACCACCTCCTTGGGCAGCCTGTTCCAGTTCCCAATGACCCTTTCTGTGAAGAATTTTTTCCTAACGTCCAGCCTAAATCTCCCCTGGCGGAGCTTCAGGCCATTCCCCCTTGTCCCCTGTCACTTGGGAGAAGAGGCCAGCACCCTCCTCTCCACAACCTCCTTTCAGGTAGTTGTAGAGAGCAATGAGGTCTCCCCTCAGCCTCCTCTTCTCCAGGCTAAACAAATAAGTCAGTTAGGGATAGAGATAAGTCTTCCAATTCTGATTTTTCCTGTACTCTTTTCCCATGGCCTGACATCCTATTCAGCTGCTAGGGGACAGAAGCACTCTTTCTTACAAGTGCTTTGGTAACTTCCTTAAACAAAGTTTCCCTTTCCACTGCTCACTCTCCTGTATTCCCCTGTCCTTAGCTGTCACACTCTCCAACTTGTGCTTTCTGAAGATAGATTGAAGTTTGCTTTGAAGCTGAAGTTTGAAGATCGTGCTTCGAAGTATCAACAAATTATTACAAATTAGGGTTCTTGCAGAGCCTGTACTGTGTGTAAAGCTCTTATCTCTTTCTGCTTAGTCTGGCATGCTTTTTTATGTTTTTTGTTGTGGTTTATTCTTGACTGGAAGTAATTGCTTACATTTACTTCAAAATCACTTACTGACTTCTTGGTTTATCGTGCTTTATAGTATCTCAAAGCAGGTTCTTTGAAGGATCCACTCTTAGATGATCACGGAGACTTTAACAGAATGTGCACAGCGATGAAAAAGATTGGACTGGATGATGCAGAAAAACTCGATCTTTTTAGAGTAGTGGCTGGTGTCCTTCATCTTGGAAATATTGATTTTGAGGAAGCTGGGAGCACTTCAGGTTAGATGAAACATAAATTGTTCTTGGTGAAAATACTGAAAGTGTCTCTTGATTATAGATGATTCTTTTCCATGTGAATTGCTTTTGGAAGCTGCCTTGTGTTCAAGGATAATTCAGTCTTAATTCACACCATTTTGAAGTCAAGTTTACCTGTTTGTTTAAAGTCATACTCCTTCACATGCTCTGGAAGCAAATAGGTTCTCACTGAAATTGTCCAAGAAGTTGTTGTTTAGTGCAAAGTCTGATGTAAAGAACAGTGACATTTTTGCATTTTAAAAATTTTTAAATTGTCACACTTTTTGCTAATGTCCTGAAAACATCTTGAGATTAGGAGCTCCATTTGTAAGGGAGAGGCATTACGTCCTTTAACTTCCAAAAATATGATCATGTTAGTATTCTGAGAGGTGAGGAAAAAAGTTACAGCAAAAAAACGACAATCTCTTAGGTAAATGTAAACTTCCTAATCTTAAGATGTCACTCACAGAGTTGGTACACGTGTACCTGGGACTTAGTAGCAGAATGTGCAGGAAGGCTGGGAAAGGGGAATGAGTATTTTGGAATGGTCATTGTTTCCTTACTACTGCCATCAGCCTCTTTAAGTTGAGAACTGGTGTCCATTGATTCCTGAAGGACTGAAGAATTTCCTGGTCGGAAAGTACTACAAATCTATCTATAATAGAAAGGATATAGTGTGTATCTTGGGCTGCAAGATACACAACAATAGAGTGAAACTGGTTCCTCTTAGTCCTGCTTCAAGTATGTATAGCTGTTACCAAACTTGGTAAAGTTGTTAGGAAAACCATACCAAAGAACGTTATAAAAGATGTTTTGAATGATGGGTGGAAGATGTCCCTGCGCATGACAGGGGGGTTGGAACTAGATGATCTTTAAGGTCCCTTCCAACCCAACCCATTCTATGATAAATGAGTACTAGCCCTATAGGTTCACTAGCTTTCGACCCCAAGCACAGAATCGCCACAGAACTTAACAAACATTTTGTTCAGAAGAGATGGTGAGAGGTCTCCAGTCTGATGTGTCCAGGTCAAAGCAGGGCCAACACTACTCTGGGCAGCTCAGGGTTGTGACAAAGAAGGGTTTTTTGTTATCTTTTTTTTTTCTTTTTTTTCTCCCCTTAGGTCAAGTCAGAATCTCCCCAGCATCAATTCATGATCTTGCCATCTTTTTGAAGATGACTGAAATTAACATGATTAATGTGAATGAATCTGGGAAGACATAAGGGTAGAGAAGGGTAGTGGCTTAACGGGGCTTGGTGCTAAGAAGCAGGGAACTTCCCCATCTGGTCTTTCTGTGAGTTCAGACTTTGGGGACGATAAGGTGAGATAGAGTGAAAAAGGTGCAAATGTGAATGGAGAGGCAGTTATAGGAGGCAAAGGAACAAGGAGAGGGGGAACCACAGACAGGGAGGAACCTCAGGATTTACAGAAGGGAAGGAGGACACCAGGAAACTTATTTTCTCTGAATGTTGACATTCAGATGCATTTTGTATTGAGACCCTGTGTACACCAGGGTGTGCATTTGAACTGCTCCGGGCAGCATGTCTCTTACCATAGACCCTCTAAATTCTGTTGCTGCTTCAGAAACTTGGGAAATGCCAAACAAAAGCTGTTTACCACAGGCCAGATAGTGTTTCAGAGCTTCCAAAATCAATTCACAAAAGCCTTTATGTTGTAAAAACTCCTGCTTGTAAGTGAAAGAACTATCTCAAAATGCGAAGTGCTAATATGCACAGCAGGGCAGTCTGGAGGATTACAGGAATATCTCCAAAGTTTAAACTCTGAAGTTTTAAGTTGCTACAGCTAGTTTCTGGGTATTAGCACTTCTGCACTTTGGGATAGTTCTTTCAATTACAAGCAGGTTAGCTTTGGAACACAGAATCATACAACAGTTTGGATTGGAAGGGACCTTAAAGATCATCTAGTTCTAACCCCCTGCCATGGGCAAGGATGCCTCCTGCCGCACTAGGCTGCTCAAGGCCCCATCCAACCTGGCCTCCACAGGGACATCCACAGCTTCCCCTGGGCAACCTGTGCCAGTGCCTCGCCACCCTCATGGTGAAGAAATTCTTCCTTATGTCTAGTCTAAATCTTCCCCTCTCCAGTTTATACCCATTGCCCCCAGTCCTATGACTACAAGCCTTTGTGAACAGTCCTTCCCCAGCTTTCTTCCAGCTTTCTTTTAATTTCTTTGTATCCTTATTATGTTGGGAATTCCAGAACTGGACAGCCTGTGTTTACAACAGTGTTCCAGATACTTAGAATTTCATGTGTAGTGGTGGGTTGCTTTTATATTTTTTTTTGAGAAGTGTCCCTTCACATTCAATATATAAAGTAATTTCCAGAGGCAAACTTTCATTCCTTCAGATGTGATGTTTTTTCTAGTCATCACAGCAAGATCACGGCCAGCTTGATATTGTTTTTTCTTAGAATTTTATCTAGCAACCCGGCAGCTTTTGCGTGGCCATCGGAAATCTTTAAAGCAGGGGTTGTGGGTGTGGGCAGAGGCTACCTGGTGAGCTTTGGGGCAGGGTGCGGTGTGTAACGCGTGTGTGGTTGCTCGCAGGGGGCTGCACGCTGAAGCCGCGGAGCCAGCCGGCACTGGAATGCTGTGCAGCACTGCTGGGGCTGGACCAGGAGGATCTGCGGGGCAGCCTCACCACACGAGTGATGCTCACCACGGCAGGGGGCACCAAAGGAACGGTCATCAAGTGAGTCCGCTGTGCCCTCCGCCGCGGTTGGGTGGCGTGGGTTGATACAAGCAGTACTTACTATTGCAAAAAGTGTATGTTTTTTGATTTTAGCTAAAGTAAAGCTTCGTCTCAGTATTTGTGTTCTTTGAAAGTTAGAGAGAATGTCCCTCTGATGGTGTATTTTCTTTAAAATAGTGTTTTTTTCAGACATTATTCATTCTTTGAAGATGATAACATCTTGTGTGAAGGATGATGTGTGCTGAACAGATGTCTCTTCTTCTGTAATCACCTCTGTTTGCAATCTTTCTCTGTCTCAAATGCAAGGTCAGACAGAGCTGGAGCCAGCCTCAGATTAGCAAGAGTTTTGAATGTTGCAAAGTTTCATAATCACTTCAAAATTAGACCTTGGAAAGTAATAGAATATGCATAAGATTTCTGGGAAATGTTTATACATATGCATGTAAGTGGGAAACATTCTTTAACCAGCTCTTGTCTTGCTGCACACGATTGATAGTGATCACTCCCTTGCGTTGCTCAGGCCTGATAAAGGATGCCTGCCTTCTGAAACTCCAAAATGAGTCTTAAAGAATTCTACCTTTCCAGCGTTTTAGGTATCAGGGTGGTGAGAGGGGAGGGATGAACTGCCCGGGGCTGCACTGCCTGGAGCTGTCTCCGGTGTGTGCACAGAGGAGCCTGCAATGTGTGCTGGGAGCTGCTGAGTCCTCCCAGCTTGGTCATGCAGGCTGTGGTCTGTAAGCCCTTGACAAACCTTGGCCCAGGGTACTTGGGATCTCTTTCCTAACACTGGTTTTATCTGTTTCTTTATCCACTGGGAAAGGGAAACGTGTTCTCAGAGCATTTGTGAGTATGAACTGAGTTGCATTTAGCTTAATGGCTTTAAATTAGAAGGGGAAAGATTTAGGTTAGATATTAAGAAGAAATTCTTCGCTAGGAAGGTGGTGAGGCATGGGCAAAGGTTGCCCAGGGAAGCTTTGGATGCCTCCTCCCTGGAAAGTTTCAAGGCTAGGTTGGATGGGCCTTGAGCAGCCTGGTGCGGTGGGAGGTGTCCCTGCCTATGGCAGGGGGTTGGAACTGCATGGGCTTTATGGTCCCTTCCAGCCCAAACCATTCTATGATTCTATGATACGTGCAGTTATTTAAAATGGCTTATAAAGTACAAAGACAAAACCATGGTGCTGCAGAAGTGTGAGAGCACAGAAGGCTGGCAGACTTGTGTTGTTGGTCCCTTCGAAACAGAAACAATGTGCTGTGCTTTTCCATCATGCAAGTGTCAATTTTGAGAGGACAATTTTTTAACAGAGCATTGATTTTTAATTTTATTTTTTTTAAAACAGTTGATCCAAATGCAGACTTTTAGATCATAGAATCATAGAATGGTTTGGGTTGGAAGGGACCTTAAAGATCACTTGGTTCCAATCCCCCTGCTGTGGGCAGGGACATCCCACTAGATCAGGCTGCTCAAGGCCCCATCCAACCTGGCCTTGAATGACTCCAGGGATGGGGCAGCCACAGCTTCCCTGGGCAACCTGTGCCAGTGCCTCACCACTCTGACAGTTGTTATTGTTAGGTCTTGTTTTTTATATTTTTATTTGGGTGTGTGGCAGTTTTACAATGTCTGTTTAAAATGGCCTGTTTTTTTCAGAAAAAGGAAAGCTTTGTATAGGTCACTATCACTTTTTATAAAGCCTTTCATGTGTCAGTGAGTACACTGTGTGGCCAAAGAAAGTATAGCAGTTGGCCTGTTAAATCCATAACCTACACGGAAAAGTAGATATGCTAATAGATTTAGCAGATACAGTGTATCAAAGAATGTTAATGCTGTGCATAAAATATTTCAGAAGACTTGGATGCATCTCTTCTGTCATGGGGACTGCACAGTGCTCCCATGACTGCTGACTGGGTCTGGATGCTCTAGTTACAGGGTAGTATGTCCATCCTTCTCAGTGTCTGGGTGATCAGTGTCTCTGTTTTTTCCACATCTAATTCTTCTGAAACCAAGCTTCAACTTTGAAAACACCATCACAAACGGTAATCTGGAAATGTAGTGGTACTTGATGTTGCTGGTAAACAAGCATTTAATCTTGACTGTGAAATTAATATTGTTTCATAGGAACATAAAAATATGGTGTAACAGGATGAATTTAAGAGAGAGGGTTTTACTCTAGCTCTTAAGAATGCATCACTGTTTAAGTAAATAGTGGCCTTAAAAAAAAGGAATCATTATCTCTTTCATTTTAGCAGGAGTTGTTATCAAGGTAGCTTGTGAGGCACAGAAGTAGGATCATGATGTCTTTCTGTATGCTCCTGGAGAAGGAATAATTGCAAAGAACATGTTTAAACATGGCACTGCTGATAACATTTTAATACTGTGGAAGTTATGTCTCTTCCGAAACTGAGTTTTTTAAAAATGATTCCACTACAGTTACCTTTTGTTTATAAAAAACCTCTAGCTCCACCATAAATTTTCTCTTGTTGACATTGATCCTTCTAGCGCTAAGTCGCTTGCAGCTGAATCATGTGGTTTAACATTTGGTTTTCTATGTTGTTTGTCTTCTGGAGGTAAAGAAAACATTGCATCAACTTAGGCTAAACAGTTTTGAGCGCATTAAAAAGTAATTCTCAGTGTTTAGATGAATACATCAGTCTCTTAGTTAGGAAACTAATTAACATTCACTTATTGAAAGACTGCATGAGTGCTTCTTATTGACTTACGGAAACAATCAAGTTGTTTTACTGAATCAGAAATACAACTTTGTGCACATTACACCAGAGGTTTGACATATGCAAGCTGTAATTAATTATCGTTATTAATGTAGTTTATATAAGTTCCTTGAATATTTTGTCTTCTGAAATTTATTACTAATATTTATATTTTTGTCTTATAGTATTGAGTTTTTATTTACATTTCATAAACTTATGGACTGAAACAAAGTAACAGTTGATTGACTGAACCTTGGTATGTCACTCTGGCCAGTAAAGGTGGCAGGAGTTAGTTAATGCGTATGAAATGTGAAAATATGAAAAGTTGATCTTTGAGCACTTGAGAGCATTGGCTTCTTTAGTCCTCAAGGAATGTAATGGATTTGACTAATGAAGGTTTCCTGTGGTCAAGAGCTCATTCTGTGCAGGAGGGATAATCTTGATTTCTACCTAATTCTAACCACTATTGATAAATTAGAAGAGAATAATTGTAGTAGAAATACTGTTCTGTGCCTGCCTCCTAATCTGCAGGGTGAAACTGATCTTCTGGCCAAAATTTGAGCATAATAAAACATCAGTGACAGCCTGTGCTGTTTTAATATCACGGATTTTTAGAGTAATGCAGCAGCTCTTCAGAATTAACTCATTATCAGGAGTCTTAAGTTTAGCATGGGTGTGGGCTGTTTTTCCAGTCATATATTGTTACCCAACAGCTGATCTTTGAGGTGCATTTCTAGATAGAGCAAAGAAGCAGACTTCTTGGTGGTCTGCTTACTTCTGTACTTTGAAGAAAAAGATGTTCAGGTGTTGGAACTACGTAGTGACTACTGTAGAAAAAGTCACAATGCAGTGGTAAGTGGTCAGTAATGACTGGAGAAGGTTTACTCTGCTTTCAGATAAAAGCTCAACAGGTAGATATTTTCGCAATATGTTAAAAAATGCATTTCTGGAGAGTGGTTATAAATTCCTCCTCTCCCCCCAGTTATTAGAGATTGAGGACTCTTAGTCACTGTTGTCCTCTTGCTGCCTTATCAGCTGATATGGAAATTTACAAATGATTTTGCCGTTTGTGACAACCTTTACGTGTGGGAAGACATAGATCTTGCAGGACAAAGTGCCTCCAGTGGCGAGTATTTTCCAAGTTTTATTTGCTCTCTTCCAGACCATGTCTAATTTGACAGTAAAATCTTTGATATATTCATCTAGGAGAACCTTTATCAGTATTATGGATAACATTAAAATAGAAAATTTTATGTTATACAGTGCAGAAGGTACTCATTAATATCTGGTGGTATGAGGGTTTTGGGTTTTGAAAGTTAGTAATGTGTTTTACTTAATTCAGGTAGTGATCCACTCTAACTACTGATCTCTCTCTGTTGATTCACTGCTTGCCTAGTTATTCTCCGTCTTACATTTGTATTTTTGATTTCCTCTAAGTATACCATCACACACTTCCCTTTACTGGTATGTGTCTTGTGGATTTTTGTATCACATTTTCAATTTGTGAAAATAATTTTGTATGCTAATCTCGTTACCAGGATTTTCTGCTTTCTTAGGTCAGTGCTATCAGGCCATTTTTTGAAAATATCTTTCTCATCCCTTTTAAGTGAAAGTGGTAACTAGAAGCAGAAGGGGTTTGAACAGATTGCATCCATTTCAGATTCAGACGGCACCCCACTGGAAATGCTCTCAGTGAACTATTGATTCAGCCTCTGAGAGCAGATTAGCTTTGGCTGTTGTACACATACATATAGATCAAGAGCATCTATATAGTTTTCTGTTGAGGATGTTTGGTGGGACATATCAAGCGCTAAAGCAAAAGTGTATCATAATATGCAGTATTCCTTTACTATATCTCAAGTGCCCTGTCAAGGAAGGTTTCTTAAGAACAAATACAATTTTTGTTACAGCTTCAAATTCACTTTACATTAAGGCTGTAAAGTTTTGCTGTTCAGCATATTTATCCTGATAAGCCTGGGGTGTTGTTAGCAGTGTACTGTTTTGAAAGGCTGCAAACACAAGGAGCTATGTTTTTGTGCAAGCAGGTCTTATTTTTCCCCAGTGTTTCATTTTGGGGATGGTAAAAACAAATTCAGAGGACTCTTCCACCATTGCAAAGGATTAATGAATTAAGCCTCTTTCTCTAGCCTTTTGTAAACTGTGCAGCTAAAAGCAAACATACGTTAATAAATACACTCATATCTTCTTCTTTTGTGGCTTACTGCATGTACAAGGAGGGTGGCTTGGACCGTTTTAGATATTTATTAAATAGCCTTCTGGTTTTTCTATGGTAGTGTAGTTTAGAAACTATTTGATTGCTATCAGTAGTAGAATTTTGACAATTTTTTTTTTTTTTTTTTCCAGCAACCCAAAGAACTGCTAATTTCTTTCTTTCTTTCTTAGGGACCTTTTGTGTGCAAGTAGATCATGTGAGTCCTAGTAGGTCAGAGTGAATAAATAGCTCGGCTGAAATCACTGTGCTGAGATTATAACAAAGGCTTTGTTCTGTTGGGCACAATGGAGCCAACAAGAAACAGTAGGAGAGTGATGCTAAATGCTATATCTGTCAATTTTATTAAATACTAATCTGCAGTGGACTGCCAGGGAGACTTGGCAGCTGCACTACGTATATTCGTCCTTGTTATTCCCCCAAAAAGGCATAGTGATCACCTTGTTGGCTGATTTTTTGCCATCTCTATAAAGTCTGTTTACAGAGAGAAATAATGTGTTAGCATTCAAAATCCAGTACACCTCTTAGACTGTAAATGCACTGTACTACTCTCTCATTCATTTTCTCCCTTTCCAAGAAGACTTTCAAAGAGGATTCTGTCATCACAAAGTAAATTATTCTACAGTGTGAAAAAATTAACTTACGTCATTCCAGGTCCTCTAGCTTCTTTTGCAGTATATTTTCTACTGAAATGCCTTTTTATTTGGTGATGGCACTGAAGCCTGTTTTGGGAAAACAGAGTGTTTTCTTAAGGAAAAATATTTTCTACAGTTTTTGGAATTTCAACTTTTCTCAAACTACAGTGTTCTGCATATATTCTTTAATTACATAGGCCTTTCACTAGCTTATGTTTTCTTCCATCCAGGCTATTTTATTTGTGAAGCAGTAACAATATTGCATGACTGTAGCTGATGGGTATCAGTTTACCTGCTGTGTCTCCCTTAACCATTGGGAAATTAAACCTATTTTAACTGTAGTTTATTTATTCTGGAAAATGTTTGGGGACTGCATGGAATCATCCAAAGGATAAATTCAGCCTGTGAGAGCACTTTCCCCTAGACATCAGTCTCTGTGGATGACTGGAAACCTTGCTGAAGAAATTACCGTGAAGACCGATCAAGGTTTTTGTTGCAGCCTTACCAAAGAGCTCAGAAATTGGAAAAACTACTTCTTAGTTCCTTTCAAGGTGATGGATGGAGAAGAGACGGAGGTGGTGAAATGGAGGATGGAAAATGTATTTTTTTCTGTTCAGGCAAAATACAGGAGGAGGAAAGAGATTCCGCTGTCAGTGTGCGGACTAGTGGAAAGGAGGAGCTCAGGGAAAGCAAGTTCATGAGAAAGGTGCTACTCATTCTGAATGTCAGTTCTGTAATAGAGCTCTTCTGTAATGACTGGCTCAGTGAAAAGTCAGCATTATTTTCTGGTTCTTTACTTTCAGCTGTGCAGATTGCATTGTAGGATCACCTGGACAAGCTTGAGTCGTGGCCTCGGTGAACCTCATGAGACAAGGCCAAAAGCAAGATCCTGCACCTGGGCACAGTCCCCGGTGTTAGTACTTGCTAGGGGATGAAGGGATTGAGGGCAGCCGAGAAGGACTTGGGGGTACTGGTGGATGCAAAGCTGGACATGAGCTGCCAGTGTGTGCTTACAGTTGAGAAGACCAAGTGTATCCTGGGATGCATCAAAAGGAATGTGACCAGCAGGTTGAGGGAGGTGATTCGGCCCCTCTACTTCGCTGTGGTGAAAGTCCTCCTGGAGTGCCGCATTGGAGCGGGTGCAGAGGAGGGCCACAAAATGATGAGGGGGCTGGAACACCTTTCCTGTGAAGAGAGGCAGAGAGGGTAGAGGTTGTTCAGCCTGGACAAGAGAGGGCTTTGGGAAGACCTGATTGCAACCTTTCAGTACTTAAAGGGGTGTTATAAGAAAGGTGGAGACAAGCTTTTAAGCAGGGCCTGCTGTGATGGGACAGGCGGTGGTGGTTTTAAAGTAAAAGAGGGCACATTTAGACTAGATATAAAGAAGAAATTTTTTACAATGAGAGTGGCGAAGCAGTGGAACAGGTTACCCAAGTGGTAGGTGCCCCATCTCTGGAAACATTCAAAATCAGAGTGGGTAGGGCTCTGAGCAACCTGAGTTGAAGATGTCCTTTCTCATTGCAGAGAGTTTGGACTGGATGACTTTCCCACCCAAACCGTTCTGTGATTCTGTGGTCTTCTCTCCATAGATTTCTGTTACATGCTATGAATGCTGGAATAACAGTAGGGTTTTGTGCAGTCTCTGGAACTCTACTCAATAATGACAAAATTTGTTATTTTTGAAGAACAAGGCCATTTTATAAATACATCCCCTAGAAGTATGACTGTTTGCCGTGTTGTTTACAAAAATAAACTGAAAGCGTAAATTATTTCAGTGTCTTGTATTATGTAATAGGCCTGCAGCTGACATGTGGGAATTAGTATTCTGATCTCTTAAACTTATCAGAATGGAATGTAAATGTACCTTCTTTCTATTTATAAGATAAGATTTCTGTCAGTACTCGTTACCTTAAGATAAGTCAGGAGATACTTAGTGGAAGACAAGATTGTGTGTTAAATCTAATTACTATCTAATGTAATGTAGCTGCAGGTGCCCTTAGTGAACAGAGTCTCTGGTTCCCTGACTTAACGATCACAATAGAAAGTGATTTTCCATCGGTGTCGTGTTTCTGCATCAGAAGTATCATTTTTTAAAAAATACAGAAATAATAAACTTGAGTTAGTGTAGTGTTTGTGAATCTTGGGAAGTGAAGAAAATAATGCAATATGTGTAAGCGGTGTAGGGTTGAGTTTTCCTTTTCTGACCTCCTAATTCTTTGCACTCCTGAGTACAGAAACTGCCTGGAGAGGGTGACAGTAGTTCTGCAGCAGTGACATCTTGAACCTTGTACATAGGGCTGACTTTAACTGTCAAGTGGCTGTCAGTATTTCATTTTAATGATTTTTCTTTATTTTTTTATTGACATGTAAAAATCCTTATGAGTTTTTATCTTTGGCAGTCCAATTCTGTTCTGGTCTGATTCTGTTCAGGTTGGTGGACTTTGGTATTGAGTTCTTTGTCAACATGATTAGGGACTTAAGTGCAATTTGCAATCATACCATAAAGCTAGAAGTGTTTTTTTTGTACTTTGCTCACATTGTTTCATAAAACTTCCTTAAGGTTTTAGCCTGGTATGAATTGTCTTATTCTGTAGCCTTCTACAGGTGCTTCCTCAGCTGTGTGCAGCGTAACTGTTTTTTAGTTTCGGTGTTATTATCTATTAATCTGAAATCTGTTTTTTTTGAAAAAAGTAGTGTAGGAAGTATTTATTTGAGAAATAAGATAGTTAAATGTTATTTGAAATCTGCATTTCATAGGCTTTGAAGTTGTGACTCAGGGTTTTGTGTTTTTTTTAACTCCTAAACTGTGTTATAAACTTGTAATAAATAGTCACAATGCCAAATACTTTATGAATATGAAGAGGAGGAGATTCTCATCTCTTAAAAGGCCCCTTCTTCCAGTGTTTAAAAAGAATGCTTATTTTGGGATTGTGTCTAACTTTCACCATGAGAATATGCTCCCTAATCCACCCAATTAATGTACAACCCTATAGTTTTAGTTATAGCCTTTATGAAGGCGTAGGGACAAAGATGTCAGAGCAAAACTGAACTATAGGTTTTATTGTAATTAAGAAGCTCATAAATATGTAGCTGAAATATTTTTTGTAGACAGGAATGTGTGGATTTTAAATATCTTTCAATTATCGATACAGTTTCCAATTATCTAATAAATGAGTATGAAATCAACTGCATTTCACTTATACTACGAACATTATTATTTTTACAGGTAAGATAGTCTAACTTGCCAGAATTGTTTCGTACCCGGGCATAAAGCTCAGGCTTTTATGTATCCTAATTTACAGTATTTGGACTCTTTTTGTGTTTAGCATCTAATCTGAGAATTTTAGAGTAAAGAATTCTGAAAAGTAAGATCTGTATTTTTGTTTTTTAGGGTGCCCTTGAAAGTGGAGCAAGCGAACAATGCTCGTGATGCCTTGGCTAAAACGGTGTATAGCCATCTGTTTGACCACGTAGTGAACAGAGTAAACCAGTGTTTCCCATTTGAGACTTCTTCTTTCTTCATTGGAGTTTTAGATATAGCTGGTTTTGGTAAGTATGCTTAAAAAAAAATAATTAATTTTCTCATTGGTTGCTATTTCCACCAAAGGTTCAATGATGAATTCTGTAATGGAGGGTAGGAGTGGTTTCTTTTTTGGTGCTGGTGGGTGCGAAGGGTTACAAGGGCTTAAGAAGATATTGAGGGTGGAGCATTTGCCTGAGATACAAGAATGTGGGGGAGGTCTAGCGCTTCTTCTGATGACCTAATGACATTAACGAGCATTAGTGTGAAGCTGGGCATCTTGGTAATGGTTTCAGATTCCTGTAGTGTCTATGTAGATGCAGCTTTTGAAGGAATGGAATGGAATCCATTTGGAATGGAATGGAATCCATTTGGAATGGAATCTTACTGTGGCAACCCAGTAAAATTAGGAAAGATATTGAACATTCATACTGTTTCCTATTCAGTCCTGAGAAGATCCCTGTGTGTTGACAGATAGGCAAATGAAGCCTTGGAGTTCAGATACTGTTTCCAGGAGGATGAGTAGTTTGCTTACAGAATTGGACTTTGGGCTCCTAGTTGCTCCCTGCAAGTGGTGGGAGTTGATGGTTCCTGTAAAGCTTTTGTCCTGTTCTGCTCTATGAGATTCAGAACAGGATGTATTTTCTGTTGTGCTCCAGCCCTACTTAAGTGCTCCAAGAACAGTAAAAAAAGGAACCTCTGGTTTCTGGGTCTTTAGAGCTATGATGTACTGTGCCTGTTGTAACATGGATGCATGGGTTGTACAGTTCCACTGTATAGTAGCATCTTGCTTTAGTTTACTGGTAAATATAACTGTTATTTATCTTAGAAATATTATCTGCTGCAGTATTTTTATACCTGTTGTATGTGTAACTTGAAACTCTGCAAAAGCTTTTATTTTACTGAAATGAACAGATATGGATCTGAACACATCTTTAAATATTAGCACCTTGTAACTTTTCTTAGTTACTGTGTAATATAAATTCTTGGAGTACTGGTTTATCATAGAAGTTTAACTTCTGTTTTGCAGAATACTTTGAACACAACAGTTTTGAACAATTCTGTATTAACTACTGTAATGAAAAACTGCAACAGTTTTTTAATGAAAGGATTCTGAAAGAGGTATGTTATATTTAATGTTGTATTTGAGGATTTATTTTTTTAGTAAAGAGATATTTAAAGTAGCAATGCTTTCCATAAAATTGCACATTATGCTTAGGTTAAAAAAAAATTCAGTTGAGAAATTCTTTTCCTACTGTGAGACATCTGGTTGTGCGAGGAAAAGAATATAGATTTTTGAAAACGAGCAATCTCTTCTCTTCTTTTTACTGTTCATTAAAATGAGGCATCCAGATACTGGACAATATCTCATACCTAATGGGAAAATCTAATTGCATGGACCTGTCATTAAGGAAGTGAAGTTGGAAAAATATTAAGCTGTGGAAAGGAATTCTAAAATGTGTGTTGTTTCGTGATGTATTTAAAAATGTATTCGTGTTTATTTTAAAAATGTATATTTTTGGTACATTAAGAATACATGGTGAGTGGTGTTTTCTCTTTTCAATTATATAAATATATATTTATTTTTTTTTTAGGAACAAGAACTTTACCAGAAAGAAGGCCTGGGGGTTAATGAAGTGCGCTATGTAGATAATCAGGACTGTATAGGTATGATGTTCTTGAAATGTCAAGCTATTCGTTAGTGTCATTTGGGAAAAAAGCTTCAAGCAGAAGAGGCAAAACATGCATAAAATTACTAGTGCTACGGTTTTAATGAGTGTTGTGACCTTGTGAATTCTTCCAGCTTTTTTGTATTACATGCCAGTTCTGGTTGGTAATAGAGCCATATTGTGCTGCAGTGTGTGATACCTGCAGTTGGGACTTGTGAATTGCATGTGAATTTTCTGGGAAAACTAATTAGAACACGTAAATAGGATAGATGAAGTGAAGAAGGATGTGAGTGTGTCTGGGGAAACATGTTCTGTGAATTTGAAAAAAGAATCCGTTCCCATTCCCTCTGCCTTTTTTAAGGCAATGAGCAAAAAAAATGATGATGATGATGATGATATTTTTCTCTGTGTTCAGCTTGTGTTCTCCTAATTGGTGTATGGTCAACAAAAGTTTGTCTTGCTTTTGCATTTGCAGTAACTTGCATATGGTAACTAGACAGTCCTGGCTGAGCAGAGGATTCAGTGGGACAGAATGGGACAGAATTCAACACCTGTTGCAAACTGTGTGATTCCTCTGAGTCTGTATCTCTGCTGAAGAAGTTTTCACTTTGTCAGATAGGACTGTACAGTCACTAACTTTGACTGACTTGACTCAAGACAACTCTTGGCAAGCAAACCTCTAGCCATCTTGTGAAAAGGCAGCAGGAAGGTATTTGGAGGAGGGAACCAAAAGCATAGCAAGAGGAATTAAATGACTTCTAAGAATACAAGTCCTACCTCTTCTGATGGTTTAATAACATGCTTAGTAATGTGTATATATGAGCATGAGACTTTTCTCAAGAGTGTTGCTATAGTTTAGAGACTGTCATGTTTCCATAAAAACAATTGCTTCTGCCCCATCACATGACTTTAGTCGCTTGGTTTTTTTGGTTGATTGTTCTTTTGCCTTTTTAAAGTTTTTTTTAATGTATCTAAGGATCAAAAGGGGTTCCCTGGTGTCTATTGAAGGAAAAAAAAGGTCTTTGACTCATAATGGGAAAAGGGTCAGGTTGTAGAGATTGTTGCCAAGTTGTTGCATTTTACTGGCATAGAAAAGATTCGGAAAGTTTATCTCAGAATATAATGAGCAGTCCCTAAGTCATGACCCCTTTTACTATATCAACCTACATACGACACCCTGCCACAGATTTAATGTATTTCTCCACTGTTAATAAATTTTGTCAGGTTAATAAATTATAGCTTAGTTAAACCACAGCATGTATGCCGTTTTTTCTGTTCTTGCATGGTCAGAAGAAAAGGATTTTTTTTTACTTGAACTGAGTGAGAAAAATTATGTTGATTTCTGTCAAAATAGGATTTTGTTCAAGGTGTTGGGCCAGGCCAGTGACAGCAGTGAACACACAGAAATATTAACTGTCACAAGAGAGAAGGATTATAGGATGACATGGACAACGTTTTGACACAATAGAAGAATTTAGAAACAGTTGTTAGTATGTTAGAATGTTGTGATGGAATGGTAGTTGTCTCCATAGCTAAGTTAGCTTATTCAGATTTTATAAACATAAATTATTTGCATCAGGGATGTCTTTGTGCCTTGTATATGGCCTCATAATGTTTACAGTCTGTGGTAAGAGTTCATAGGTGTTGTTGCAGTGCAAGCATTAGTCATTTGTTCCTTTCCACAGAAAAAAACTGAGGTAGTAAAATTTCCTCTTACAAGAACAGTTCCGTAGATAATACAGAAAAGTTTTAAAAGCTGCAAATTTCTTTTGTCTGAACGTTTCAAGAGCATGAATTTCTGTGTCAGATTTCAATGGCTTTTGTATATGTATGTGAAAGGTCAAGGCAATTCACTTTTAAAACATTGTGAAACCATCACTGTGTGGTCAAATCTCACCTGCCTTTCTTAAAACAAATGCATTTCACTTTTCTTCCTGAATCCTGCTGTGAATGGAAGTGTGTGCCTTTTTATGCTTTTAGTTTTGACATGTGGTGAAATACAGATGAAAACCTTAAAAGATACCCCACCAGTATAAGAAATTATCCCATAAAGGTCATACTAGAGAGACGTTTAGACATCTTTTGGGAATTAGATGACTAAATTCAACTTGAGACCCAGAATGAACATCAAATAATACTTGCCTTATCTTTTTTTCTCCCCATGTTCTTTGTGTTAGAATTTGTATGTATAGGATTAAATTAACAATTCAGATATGTAGCATTCATTTGCAGTGACTTCTTGTATTTTGTATTAAAAACTTTCCCTAGGTACATTTGTACAGAATCAGTTCAGTAGCGTTTCAACTTGTAATGTTCAGTTCTGAGATGAGTTTATATTTTTAATTTTTGTTAATGTATTTTGTTTTATTAATAGATTTGATTGAAGCAAAGTTAGTAGGTGTACTGGATATTTTGGATGAAGAAAATCGTCTTCCCCAACCAAGCGATCAACATTTTACTTCAGTTGTGCACCAAAAACACAAGGACCATTTCAGGCTCTCTGTAGGTTTATTTTTTGTTGTCTGTCTTGTTTTAATAAAACAGTTCTTGGAACAGTTGATAGTAACACTTAATTTTAATGAAAGCCTTTCCTATGAAATCTCATACCACACCAGTCTGCACAATCCATATTCTTTTGTTAAGGACATGTTTGGTTATTAGGTTAATTGAAAAGTTCTTCTAGCAATTCTAATATCCTGCTGAAACTTAAGACATATTCTTCACTTACATTTGAAATCCGTTAACATGTAGTGCATGTAGGGGAAATAAAAACACATTTTAATTTATGTTATTTCATATCTAATGAGCTATTTTGATGTTCCTTTCCAATATTGCTTACTTTGAAGAATATTTGACTCTTATAGAGTGTCTAGCTAGGACTTCAGAGATTAAAATAAGAAACACACAAGGAAAACCTTTATGCTGTTAGTTCTTTAATGTACAGCACGCTGTGGAAGATTAATACAAAGTATTGCAATTTATGTACATGAATTCTGTTGAAGTACAGGAAAAAAAAAAGGCCAGCTCCCTGCTGAAAACATGCAAGCAAAGGGGGCCAAATAAAATTGTCATCCATTCACCTTTCATTAAGTTTCCAGTTAATCTTGCTTAACTGGATTGTTGTGCAGTGAAACATTTTTGTTGACATGTGTATGATCAACTAGGTGTTTGCTTTTTAAAATATACCACCTAAAAACGGTTTTTAAGTTTCTGTCTAACCCTGTTTGAAAAGAAACTCAGCTAGCTGATGTTAGCACTCCCGGTGACTTTTATTTTGAATGTGAGGTATCTAACAGTATGAATGAAGGTGAAAATACGGTTTTGGAATATCTTGGATTGAATAGGAATGGTAGTGGTCATCACAACTGTACTGTAGGAAATGTTGTTGTTAACACTAGAGCTCCTGGCAGACTCATGGTGATGATTTAAGCATAAGCTTTGTCTCACTCTACAGCGTAATTCTCCTTCGTAATTCAGCTTTTTAATTCCAGATTCCTAGGAAGTCTAAATTGGCTGTTCACAGAAATATCAGAGATGATGAAGGCTTTATTATCCGACATTTTGCAGGAGCAGTATGCTATGAAACGGTAATTTTACTTATGGAAACCTATTTTTGTTGCACTTCTTTGTACTTAAATTTTTCAGTGTATATATGTTAAATAACAAAAGTTATTGTCATCAGAAGAGAAATTCAGAAGTTGATATGTCTTAGCTTTGAAACTAACTTTGTGAATATGTGACAGAATTGACAGTTTTTCTTAATATTTCAGCTTACAGCCTGTTTTAATGACATATATTTTGTGTAGGAGTTCATTATCTATAAATAATAGTGTCGATATTATATACATTGATTTACAGTCTACTGCAAATCTTACATCAACAGACATTTGCATCTTGGGTTTCTTTAATTTTCTTTAAGACTTAAGTAATTGGAGCAGTGAAACAAATGTGCTAGTATTTCTTGGATTTCTTTACAGATGCAGTTTGTGGAAAAAAACAATGATGCTTTGCACATGTCCCTTGAATCTCTTATATGTGAATCCAAGGACAAGTTTGTTCGACAACTGTTTGAATCTAACACTAACAACAACAAGGATCCCAAACAAAAAGCAGGGAAACTTAGTTTCATCAGTGTGGGAAACAAATTCAAGGTAATGTAACATAGCAAGGAATCTTATCTTCTGATAATATATGCTTCTTTAGGTTACCTGAAATATGCAGAACCTAAAGTTGAGAGAACTAATGGTAGCTTGAGATTCAGACAAAAGAAGTTGTTAAATAGAACTTCTTCGCTATTGAATTATAAGAAACCAGTATACACAAGCTAAGTGCTATGCATTTCTGTCAAAAAGATGTTTCATAATAGCCCTTACAGAGACAATACAGTAATTTTTAAGTCAGAATTTTGTAAAGGCACGTGGTAGTCTTTATTAAGAAGGTTTAAAATCTTGAGATCTAAATTTAGCTTCTGTGGACGTTAAGGGGTTCGAAATGTAACAAAAGGTGTTCTTCCATCCTATCTTAATTGTGCATTCCAGAATGTGTATCAATTGGCTACATTTTACTGTTCTTAAAATTCAATACCTAACCTAACTACTGTTTTTTCTCTTCTATATATAGTCATGGTTTTCACAGAAAAATGTTCATTATGCTCGACATTTCCTTTCTCAATACCTGAATCTGATGCTTCTTGTGATTTTCTCCTTTCTTCTGCTTGTTGTAAAGCTGACCTCCAAACCTTGTCCTCTCCAAATATTTTCTGCATCCTTTTCTCATTCAGCAGTTTTATTTTAGCTGGACTATTCCAGCTCAGGATGGCTAGAAAGAGAACTATAGGGGGATTAAGAGATGAAAAGCAGGCACAACCATGGGCTGCAGGTAAAGTCTTCAATCTCATGGATTTACTGTTGATAGAGCTGCTGCAATTTCAGCAAGAGCTCTTCTCCACGCATCTGGGCCAGATCCAATGAAGGATTTGTATGCCTTCAAGTGCTGCAACATTTTAGGTATGCTACTTTACCTCACATTGTGTTCCTTGCTAGACTTCTTACGTGGTCCCTGGGGAAAACAGGTATCTTGGACATTCCAAAAACTTTCTTGTACTACTGGTGCTGCCAGTAGCATTTCTGGCAGTTCTGCTCCATGTCAAAGTTAAGTGCTGAATCAGGACTGTGAGATAAATTTCTTCTTGAATAATTGTCTTGTGGCTAGTGTTTAGAACAGTTCTCTAAACATGCAGAGGCTGAAGAACAAGAGGGATTTTGTATAGCAACTTGCATGTTGTATAGCAACATTATTCTGCTTTGGGTCTGTACTGTATTCAGTGGTTTATGTCTGCTGTCTTTACTGTAGCACCAAGTTCTTGGTCACTCTGACAAAGGAGATTCTCCTTATGCCCTTGTGGAGTTGGGTTATTACATAGCCTGAAATAAAATTTTGATAGGGCCAGGAGGACCAGAAGAAAAGCCAGGCTTGTAACGTGGGGGTACTCAACTTGGAATTGGGCAGCCTGCTCCCTTGAGTTTTGCTGTAACAATTATTTCCTCCTCCTTCTTACTATATAGTGATTGTAGAATTAAAATGTAGGAATTGATTTAGTATAAAATACATGATCAGAAAGCAGATTGAAAAGTGGAATTGCATACAGATAAGCTGTCTCCTGAGCAAACCCTGCAGACCTGAGTCTGTTGTAAGTGAAGCTGGGATTCATTGCTTTTTTATAACGGCGTTTTCAAAATGAAACCAGCTGTGGGATCTTTGAGATAGTTTCCACTTTCTTCCTTCTGAGTTTTCAGTTTCTTTTGGATTTAGCACCTCGCATCTAGTAGACGTGGACATGTGAATGATGCCATTGTCCAAGGATGGCTGAAGTAAAAAGGCAGGCATATTTTAAGTTAAGCAGAAATTGAGTGGGGAAATTTTTTGATTGCCTTTTGGACTTCGGCGTTCACCTCTGCACCTCAAACATGACTAAAGTCCTCTTTGGATCTGGCCCATCTATCTATAATTCTTTCAGTGTTTTCAAGTTTCATGGCATTTTGAATGTATGTGTTAATTCCAGTAATTCATTTAGTGTTACCTTCCCAGACACAATGTGCTGCTGATGAACACTAATAGCCTTGAAAATTTCACTTCAGATGACATCAAAATAAGTTCTGTTATCTTAGTAGAAATTTCATCCCTTTAAGAATAAGAATTCTTAGTGTGTCAGTATGTAAGTCGGGCTCAAATTCTTCTAATTACTTAAATTATTAGAAGATGTTGCAGGGGCTTCACTTTATGGAATCCTTCACACATCCCTTCCTTATAACTAATTAAAATTAATTCGCATAAATCACTTGAGGAATTAATGATTACTTAGTTCATAAGATCTACTCAAGAATCTTTGGGATGATTTTACTTTGCTATGGTAATGATGGATTAAATTGTGATAATTCAAAGAGCAGTAGTTCTAGCAGTATGTTTTATTCATATGATCATTCAATTAGTGAAATTTACCTGAGAGTGGCTCTTGATTATTTCTTGTCAAATCACAGAGTATAAGGAAGGGGTATTTTTCCTCTAGCAGAAATGTCTTTTATTGATGGAAACTAGATTGTTCTTGCTAAAATTAAGCACTTCTAACTTAAGAAGGCATAAAGTTTGTATTCAAGTAGAGATGTAAAGATTATGTGTAAGTGAGAACTGAGCAGGAGGTTATTAGTGTTTGTCATGCCTGTTGTGGCACTCCTCTCTTGCTAACCATATCCATGATAAGTTAAAAAGCATACAGACCAATTTCATCCACTGGAGGAACAACTGGCAGCAGTAGGTGATGCATATTGCCCATACAAATCTGGTTTCTTGGATTCAAGGTAATTGAAAGATCTGCTTAAAAAAAAAATTGTCAAAAGCCAGATCTTTTTAATTTTGGTTCTAACACAGAAAATTATGTCAGGACATACAGAATTCTGTCTTACATCAGTCTACGTACTTAAAGCTTGCTGGTAAACTTTAAAGACTGGGGTAGCAGTAATCTTTGTGGTAAGCAGACACATCTGTAAAGTAACAGTATAGCTGTTTTCCTGATGTGATTCTGGAACTTTTTTAAGTCCCTACCAGTTACATTCATTAACTACAGTAACTTGTTTTCTCTGATTGCTTTGAGTCTCTGGTGAGCCTGTAGACTTGCCCCCAGATAATCATAGGACTGTGGTCTCTTCTCATCACAGTATGTTTAATTCCACCCTCAGTAACTGTGACTTTAAAATTCTGTAGTCTGTTGTCATCAACAGAGAATTAAAGATCTATAAGTTTGGAATTAAAATTGATTATGCAGGTTCATCTGCCTAAACATTGACTTAGCTTCAAAAAAACCCCAAGAAAACCCCAAGCATATCTGGTTTCTGTAGTAATTACTTAACATACAAGTATATACTTTTCATAGATTAAATTTGGGCTTTCACAGATTTTCAGTGTATCTTTTTTGAATTATAGCTGATTGGCCTAATTTTCTTCAAACAGGCTTGCCCTTTTTTTTTTTCATAACTATGTTGTAGCAACTAGACCATACTGTATTGTTGCACAATTAAACACAAGCAATTTCCTCAGGACCATTCATGCACACTTGCATGATTTTGTCTGTTAAAATTTGTGAACGTTTGATTTATCAGTTCTGTGTGATTTACTAACAATGGATATGCATGCAGTAATGCTATGCCACATTTCTGTGTGTATATTTCTGTAGTTGTCATGGTTAAGACTCTTGAAATATCTTTTTTCTTTTACAGACTCAGTTAAATTTGCTTCTTGAGAAGCTTCACAGTACTGTAAGTATATATACAGATGCAGGTTCATACTTTTCTGAAGTAAGTTATAATTGATTATCTCAACAATATGGCTTACAATAAATGTGATAAGTAATTGCTTTAGAGGTTGTAGTTACATAGCACTTCTGAAATGTCTTGCTGTGCAGGTGATTATTGAGTAACTTTTTAAAGCTGGTGGTTTTTTTGTAAAAGTTGTAGAATTTAAGATACACAGTTCAGCAAACTATACTCAGTTGAGCAAACTATGAAATCTGTCCAGGCTGCAGTCTCCTTTTTTGTCACTTTTACTTCCTTCCATTCAATTGTTATCATTGATGACTAATTTGCAGAAGATTGAGATGTTATTTAGAAGTAAGGTAGATGATAATTTATTTTTAATTACTGTTTTCAGATTCCATAAATCCATTCAAAGTAAAATGTTGCATTCCACTTTTGTGATAGACTGTAAATGCACAGATCGTCAAAGAACTTGATTCCCATAATGAGTATTTGCTAATTTAGCTGATGTAATTTGTTAGTTTGTGGAATTCTCCATGTAGTTCAGTATAACCTTGTTTTTCAGAACTTGTAGGAACATGTTCTTGTTTCTCTTGACTGCATGTTCTAACCAGTTCTAGCTATGAGGGTGATGCTCTGTCAAAAAAAGAAAAAGGGGGAAAAAGATGGGAAGCAAATGGGACAGATGCTGGAATGTAGCTGACATTAAGATTTTTCTTTACTCATGAGGCTGGTCTGAAAGAAAGATATTCTTCAACTGAGACCCAGTCCAGAGAAAAAGTATGTGGTCAAGTTTGCTGCACTCCTGAATTTAGCTAACCCATGTCTGAGGGTGTGCTGTTAAAATAGAGCTCCCTCGGCAGGTGCTCTCTCACTCTCAGCTGAGAGGTGGAAAAAGAGAAGATACTGCAAACTAGGAGTAATACAATGTTTTCTTAGTCCCAGGTTTTTTTTGATACGAAAGGTCTATTGTCATTAGCAGCCACCTGTTATAGGCAAATCTGAATAATTGGATGGTGTTTTGCTAAACTGTCATCCTTAATGAATGTGAAATGATCAGAGAAAGCGGTGATCAAAACGGTAAAGATAGAACACATAGTGATAAGAGAGGAGCAGACTGGAACAACATGGGAAAATAGAGTGAAGCCATGATCCAAAAGAAACTGTAAAAAGTATAAGGTAGAAGAATGGAAAGTCAAATTCATCTGGTATGATTCCGATGTCAGGAAACTGGTAGCATGTTCACTGATGTGAACTTCTGGAGAAATGAGGCATTTAGGTGATGTGACTGTGGAAGACAGTGAGGGCAGTAGAATCTAGACTGCTAAAGCGTAATTAGATTGTATTAAATACTAAGAACAGTTGAGTGAAAACTCAGAACCTGAGGATCTAAGTAGTAGCTTGAGCACTGAGATCAGTTACATCAAGACCAAGGTCAGAGTTCAAAACTGGTACATGAGACAAAAGAATGTCAGCATTTCTCTTTTAGACTACTATCTGTGTATCTTTTTTTTCCCACCCATAATTCTTAAATTACTGTTATTTTGGGAGGTTTAATAATGTGTAGATTTGGCTAACTTCTTGTTTTGGTAATAGGGGTCTAGCTTTATTCGCTGTATCAAACCTAATTTAAAGATGACAAATCACCATTTTGAAGGAGGACAGATCCTCTCTCAGCTTCAGTGTTCAGGTAATGTATGCCTCTGATGTCTTCCCTCTGTTTATTACTTTGGGCGTAATAGATCGACCTAAGTTTGAAATATGTGAGATGGAAGCAGTACTTCATTGCTTGAATTGTTGCTTTCTAGAAGGCAGCTTATTTATACCTTAGAAAGAGTTATTTAGATTCTTAGTAGCTTAGCTCTCATTTTAGTCAATAGAACCCTGGAAATAATTCATCTGAACATAGCCATATTGTCTCTTCTTTGCAAGAAGAATTGACGTAATTTCCATTGACTGTTTTTCCACTGATTATAATGAGAGTTCAGACAGCAGGTGCATGCGTAAGAAGCCATTTAGCCATGTTTTGGTACATAAATTTAGATTTCCTGACCTGGAGCTTAATCCCATCTCTCTGTTGCCCATGATGTTAATTGGGCAGCGGTTCAGTCCGGAACCATGGAATTCCTTTAAATTACTGTAGCAGTTGAAGTGCTAGAAAATCCTGTGTGCATTTAGAGGCAGTCAGGATTAGCTGAGATATCTAATAATTGAACACACCTCTTTTCTTTGATTTTATAAATGCTATGATACAGTTGAATCATATTGTTTTACTTCTTCACATTTTCTTTATACCATTTAAATTTGGTTTGAAGCTGAACTTCCAGTAAGGACACTTCAGTATAGTCTTTCCTGTTGCTTTGTATAATAAAAGATGGCAGTGCTGCATTTTCATTATTCTTGAAATGCTAGGTGCTTATCAGTGTTATAGCTGTATTTTAAAGGGTGAATATTAGCAGATTTGCTTATGCCCACTGAACAGCAGAAAGAACTACTTACTTGGGAATTAGCACAGTTAATGTCGTTCTTCGCAGGATGTTTCATCATGAAAATACTTCAATATTTTTCCCCTTTTCTGTTTTTGTTTGTGCTATCAGTATCTTGTGCTTAATTTTTATTCTCTCTAAAGTCAAGAATGTTCCAGGCTCTGCAGCTGATATTTTGACTTGCCCACGTTTAACGTGTCATGCTGTCATCACAGGAGCTTAATAACTTTTCAGCAATTAGAATTCCATTAACATTGTTAGTAGTGGGTTTCTTCAGGTTAACAGCATTTGGCATGTCAGAGAGGGAAAAAGAAATTAACTCCTCCTTCCCCAACAACTGCAATGTTTTACAGTATTTTTGCAAGTGCACTTTTCTCTGTGCGCTTACTTTAGCAACAGTAAATGAAGCTTAATCTAGTAAAGAAATTTAAAACATGTAGTATTAAAAGAGAAACATATAATACTATAAAATCTATTTTGAGAAGCAGTGTAAACAAATCAGATTTCCATTGAAAGCAAATATGTAAAAGCTGAAGACAGCAACCACAAGTTAATGACTAACTTAAAAATTTATATGCCAAATCTGTTGACAGGGTTATGTAAAGGAGCAGTCAAAAAGTATCCTGGTCTGTGCTGCTTGAAGCAGTTTGAACCTTTTACTGACTTTGTCTGTGCTTTATTGGTGTCCTAGTTGTAGCCAAAATGCAGTAATGGTATTTGGGACATGAAAATTACAGTTTAGCACCTGATACCTAGTGCTGCATATACGCTAAATGCTGTAGGACTGCATATGTATTTGACATTGCATCTGCACCACATCTCACAAATATCATTGACATGATGAAAACAAAAGCATGGTTGGGCGTAACTTCTTTCTTTAAAAATGAAAACGTGAAGTCTGCTAAGAAGAAAAAAAAACTTAGCAGAAATATTACAAAAAAATAATCCTCTACATGAACTTCTTAAACAGGGAGAAAATTGAATGGGGTCTTCTCTTCTGCTCAGTATTAACTTTTTGTGAATGATCCCATGGTCAAGAATGTTAGAGGCTGGATTAAGTCCCAGCTGAACTTTGTGGTTTAGTCTCTGAACAATGTCTTTGAGGTTTATATCCTAAACTACTACTTGTCATAAAAATCACTGCTTCATTTGCATTTTACTGACAGCAGCTTTTATGCTTGTGTTTCTGTAAATCTAGGAATGGTGTCTGTTCTGGATTTGATGCAAGGTGGTTTTCCTTCACGAGCTTCATTTCATGAGTTATATAATATGTACAAGAAATACTTGCCTGAAAAATTGGCTCGACTGGACCCTAGGCTCTTTTGCAAGGTAAGAAAGAAATTATTTGTTCTTCTATATCATCCGGGACAGAAAATGTATTGGGGGACGTGCGTGTTTGTGTTTTTTGACCCTTTTTTTAATTGTTTTTGAAGGAGGAGGCAGAATATAATCCTAACTGTTTTCTCTGTTTCAGGCACTATTTAAAGCCTTGGGACTGAATGAAAATGATTATAAATTTGGGCTAACCAAGGTGTTTTTTAGACCTGGGAAGGTAATGTTTCTTTTGGAGTTCATGAATGTGAATCTTAGAATAGTTTCAGTTGGAAGGGACCTCCAAAGGTGATGTTGTTGAACACATAGTTAAAAGTCTGGACAACTTAGATAAGGTTGCTCAGTTTTTTTGTAAATAATGTTCATTTGCTATGAAAAAAATCGGTATTAATACTGACTTAATTGGTTTCATAGTCTTGTTGCTAATGCTGCTGTATTCCTAGTGCAGTGATTGTGATCCCAGACATTGTACCAGTTACTTAAGACTTGTGTTGACTACTAAAATGAGCAAGTCAAAGAGAAGAAAAAATATTTTCTAGTAAAATCTATTTAGAGCTGAAATGTCTTTTTGTGATTCTGACCGTTTCTGCTGCTAGGCAGAGAAAGGATATGAAGTAGGGAGCTGTTGTAACTAGAAATGAAGAATGTTCTTACTGTCATAATTACTGAAAAGTAGAAGTGCAGGATTTTGAGAAAAGGTTGCCGTTAGCTAGACTCTTTCATACGAAAGTTAAAAACTGAGAAATGCTTTCAGGACTTTATTTTTTTTCTAGATACAGAATTAGTGGAGTCTTGAAGTTTTGGAAGGCCAGAGGGGGTGTTCAGAGTATAGAAAAACAATTAATTGAAAAGAAAAAATTGGCAAGAAGTATTTTTAGTAATTAATAAATGGTTGGATTATTCAAAATGCTAAGTGTTGCTCATAAATTAAACAAACAAACACACAAAAGATCCAGTAGTCATTTATGGTATCATTAAAGAATAAAGTGATGGCAGACATAGCTGATCACTTGAATTGAAAGCTGATATAGTGACATACAGTTTACATTAAAAATGTTTTATCTTTTTAACTCTCAACAGTCTCTGTTCTTCTAATTTGTAAAACTCTTTTTTTTTTTTTACTATCTAGTTTGCAGAGTTTGATCAGATAATGAAGTCTGATCCAGATCACTTAGCAGAGCTAGTTAAACGAGTGAATCGCTGGCTTATCTGCAGTCGTTGGAAAAAAGTTCAGTGGTGTTCCCTCTCAGTGATTAAATGTACGTATTTCATGATCCGGTAAATCAAAATGTTTGTTAAAAATATAGCAAAGCAATTATCATTACCTTGATATGTGGCCAAGCACATGTATAGCAGGTGGTTACCTACTTAGATGTGAGGAATTGCTTTCAAGGTTGGTGGGGATTTTTTTTTGTGCGCTTTATTATAGGTACCATATAGGGGAGCTTAGAGCAGAGGGTTTTCAAAATGGGACACAGAACCCACCACTCCTGTGTCCAGTCTGCTTAGAGCTTTACTGAAGCCTGAGTAAACACTTGCAGAGAAATAACTCACTGTCATAAGCCTTGTAGGGGAGAGACTTCTACATCAGCACGAAGAAACAGTAGTTCAGCTCACAGCTGACAACATGGAGTCATTTAGTTCTGGGAAGTCCCTGCACAGAGGTTGTCATCTCCAGAAAGAAACTGCATGTTTGAAAGCACTGACACGAATTATGGGGCAAACATCTCTGCTCCAGCAATTGCTGCTGATCAGCAAATAAGTGCTTATCACTATTGATAGGCAGTGCTATCAATATTGCTATTGATAAGTGCTTGGCCCGCCCAGTTTACTGCGCAGAGTAGGAATGAGGCAGCGTGGAACAGAGTTTAGGGTTTGTGAGGTGCTTCGGTAAAGACATGTGGGAGCTGTGGAAAGGTCTAATACAAGATATCAAGGTTCTGTACTAGCATAGATGGTGAAGAAAAGCATGAAGGCCTCATGCCTTATGGCTGTGCGTTTCGGCTAGCACAGTCATGACATCTGCGTCTGTCAGTGACTGGATTTGTTGCTGTTCATACTGAAGCAAATAGATTTTGTGAATTCTTACCATATAGGTTTCAGACATCAGAAGTTGTAACGCTAAAATCATATTTTTGACCTAGACATTTATGCTATTTAGTCTATTTTTCAGAAAGATAGGACAGAAAGTCTGTCACTGTATCCAAAAAGTAGAAACCCAGGGAAATAATATGCTGGTTTGATATACTTACTTTTTTTAGTGTTCTATAGGAAATTAGAAGCTAACTTTCTTCTTAGAATGAATCTGAAATAGATACACAAGAAGCAGAGTGCATCTTTGTGATCACCTAAGTCTGGTAGTTAAATTTATCCCTGTGTTCATAAACCATGTGCTCAGCTGATGGCTAAAGGCAGCATGGATCCTTAGGCATCTGTGCTTCCTCTAGTGGACAGGCAAAAACTGAACTTCTAAGCTACTCAGCACTTGTGCCTGTCCCTGTGACTTGACATTATTCTCTGTTTAACTTCCTGCCTTGTCTTGAGTCTTTAGGTGAAGACTATTAGATCAACAACAGCTGGAGGTTTTGTTTTGTGTCCTTTCATTTCAGTATTGTAAAGAAATGCTCAGCAAAGTTCCAGCCACTTTATCGTCTTTAGCAGATATGGTTAATTGATTACCCTTTAGCACAGGATTTAAGCTTTGAATTGAGCATCTCCTCCTTGCTAGGTCCAGTGACTTTTCACTGAGGTTACTGATGCCCTTGAATCTGGAGTGGGGGTGATGTGCATATCTGGGTGTGCATGTGTTTAATTGTTCTTCTTTGGTTTGGGTGGGAGCCCTTATGCCTGGCTAGGATTATGAGTTCTGTTGTCTGCAGTGTCTTAAGTGTTGTTGTTCCAGTATAGACCTAGTTCTCAAGCCCCCGTAGTCTACATACATTTTTTAGCCATCAAGTGTGTCACTAACATCAGAATTGAGTTAAATTGTGTGAACCATTGAGACTCAGTATCTTCTGTGTGTTTACAGTGAAAAATAAGATAAAATATCGAGCCAGTGCCTGCATTAAAATACAAAAGACTATCCGTATGTGGCTTTGCAAGAGAAAGCACAAACCACGGTAAGAGGATATTCCTTGGTTGAAGAAAATGGCTTTTTAATAATAGTTCCTTGTGAATGTAAAGAGCAGATTTACTATGCTTAACTAAATATATCTGAAGTTATAGAATGGTGCTAAGTATGACTGAAAGAGGTTTTGAAAGGTGCCATGTTCTTCCTTTCTTTCACAAGGATGAACAGGGTAAATCTGAACCTTTCCTAACAGCTGTTTGTTTAGCTCTTTGTTCATAAAATCTTGCAGTTATAGCCTAGTTATTAGAAATCCTTAGTTAAATCTCTCTAAATGAAATTTAAGCTCATTAACTTTTGTCCTTTACCCATGCCCACCTTCACGTATAGGCTGCCTTTCTTTTTTATCTTAAAAATAATTGTGGGCTCTGTCTGTCTTGTCTCCTCATGAAATTAAGTAAGTAGCTTTAATCTGGCTGTCTGGAATACTGATGGGAAAAAACATTATAGTTATTAAGCTCTGCTGACACCGTTTTGTTCTTTAATAGAGATCCAACTCTTTGTTCTTTAATATTGAGGTTCTTGTAAAATGTTTTCTTTTGCATCCTTTGATAGTTGTGTTTCATTTTCTACCTTGACATTTCTGACCATGTACCTGTATTTTTAACCTGTTCTGTACTCATCTTTAATGATTTGATTTAGTCTTTATGTTTTTAATGTTATTTTCCTGAATCCCAGTTCAGTGATTTCTTTCTAGGAAGACTGTCTCTGCAGAGTTGTAACTTGTACGTGTGGCCTTCTGTATGGAGTCTTTAAAAAACTTAAAGTTTCCATGGACTCTTAGTTTCCCCAGACCTTTTTCCCCTTATGGGGTCTACTGACTGGATTCCTGCTCTGTAGTTAATTTTTTACCTGATTCAGTCTTGTTATTGCTGTTAGAGTAAGTGGCACAGCTCAACCTTTGTCCACTTCAGTCAAAATCCTGTAGTGGATGCTAGTGATTTGTTATGGTTAAAAAAACCCCTAAACAATCTCCACACTAATTCTTAAAGTAAAAATGCAGTTTTCCATTTTGAGTCACCATCTGCTGATCAGTTTTAATTATTATTTGCAAAAGGCTCCATTGCTTAGTTACTTCATGAGGTAATGTTTGAATTTCAAAAAAAGGGGGTGAGTTTATCAGAAGGTGTAACTTGTCTCACCCATCTGCCTCTTTAACATGAGTGATTAGTGATAATTTTTAAAATATCACCTTGAAAAAACATCTCAGGGGACAAATAGACTGTCTTACCTTCACAGCATTGATGGCCTGATAAAAGTGCGCACGCTGAAGAAGAGGCTTGATAAGTTTAATGAGGTAGTGAGTGCTCTGAAGGAGGGGAAGGTGGAGACAAGCAAGCAGGTCAAGGAGCTGGAATATTCTATTGATGCCTTAATGACCAAAATTAAGGTATGATAACTATTGGAAATAGTTTCTTATTACAGGAATCTTTTAAAAAATTAACCTAAAGTAGAAGGCAAATGTATTTTTCTTAATAGAAAAGACATTTTAATATAGATGTCTTAATTTTCAGAGCTACTGGGTAAATTCTGTTTAAAATTATTTGTGAATGTAACTGAAGTGAATCCTCAAGCTGAGTGCATATGTCTAGACTTTGGTATTATTGTGTTTCAAAGTTGGCACTGAAGAATAAAAAGCAAAAATGCATGTTGATATTGTGAGACAAGTGTTAGTAATTTGCTTGTTGCTTTTATTGTTGGAATAATGCTTATTAACAATGTTGTAGATTAATCAGGACTGAATTATGCAAACGTTTATCGCAGAGTGAAGAGATTTATCTTCAGTTATGTGTTTTTCAAACTTGATATGGAAGACAATTCAGCTTGCTGATTAAGGTTCAGCGTATGTAATTCTCAGTTTCTTACCACAAAAGCAACAGAAAAAATGAAAGCACACAGGGATGTTTTGTGAGAAAAAAATTAATGTGTTGAATTTTTGTTTCATGCAATATTATGGCTTTCTTAGTGTAACATCTTAAGATTTTTCTATGTAAAATCACTATGGAAAAGGTGGTAGAGTTAAACTGTCTGCTTATAGTTCTCTTTTCTCATAAAAATAAGATATTTTGATTATCATCATGAGATGCCCTCAGAAAAGGTCAGCGAACACCCCATATCACACTTATATTAGTATTCATGAATATGAATTATAAAATGAAATTAAATTGGTAGCTATCAACGAGATTTAAAAACATAGGTAGCAAAGGCTTTTGTTTTAAGTATTTTCAACTTATTATTTGCTACTAATACTTGTTTAAAAAAGTCACAGCACAGTACAATGCATTTTCTGAGCGCTAGTACACATAGTGAGAGAAACTATTCTATGCTGTAACATAAAAGGCAGAGCCATCAACAACCACTGTAGCAGCTAAGAACGTGAAATGCAGATAGGAGGCCCTTCGTTTTCATCTTAGTGTGTTAAGAATTAATTTGTGTTGCTTAAAACTGCAAGGTTCAAAAAATGAAGGCATATTTTAAAGAGAAGTCGTGTTTAATTTCAGTAATAAATTGTAGATTACTTTGTGTGGTTTTATATGAGAGAGTAATGTATCCCTAGGATTTTAGGAAGAAAGGGAAGGATGTGCTCAAGCTCCCCTACCCAAAAGCATATATATAATCTAATTATATTGCTTGATGTTCTTGTCTCACTTAGAATTTTTTTAATATACATTTTTTTAAAGTGATGTATGAATGTGACAGAAGATAATTCCCTTTTATTTCATTTTGCAGACCACTATAATGACTAGGGAACAGATACAGAAAGAATATGATGCTCTAGTTAGAAGCTCAGAGCAGCTTCTGAGTGCACTGCAAAAGAAGAAACAGCAAGAGGAGGAAGCAGAGAGACTGCGACGCATCCAAGAGGAAATGGAAAAAGAAAGAAAGAGACGTGAAGAGGAAGAGCAGCAACGAAGGAAGGAGGAAGAGGAAAGACGTCTGTGAGTCTTGAAAAAGTTGCTGGTTATAGAGTGAGAAGAAAATAGGGAAGGTCATTTTTAATCCCCCAGTGCTTGAAGAGAGTAATTTGGATTGTAGTTCTGGTATGCTATGCACTGGTAAAATTCCTTTTCTAGTGATTCATAAGGTAAGTGTAGTCAAAATAGACTATGGACGAAATGATGTAATGCACCTGGAAGTTTCAGATGGACTACATGACTTTACATGTAGTGTCCTGTCATTAGGACTGTACTGACTTATGGATTACCTTTCAGTGTTATGGAAAATGCTTTCCTGTCTCTTGTTCACTTGGGTTGTACTAACATATTTTTGTTTCCTCCTTCTCTTTTGTAACAGGAAATCTGAGATTGAGGCAAAGAGAAAACAGGAAGAGGAAGAGAGGAAAAAGAGGGAAGAGGAAGAAAAGCGTATTCAGGTTAATATTTCGGCAATGTGTGGGTTTGGGGGTTTTTTGTTGATATTGTGTGTGGTTTTGGTTTTTTTTTTTTATTTTAAATCTTTTTCACAAGTTCTGTACTGACCCTAATGGCGTCACTTTATAAATGCGTGTCTTGGAGTCATTCAACAGTGTTGCTTTAGTAGTAAATGTAAGGTGAGAATCCCAAGAGACATCACCTGTTCTTGGTTTACCTGCAAGTTCAGGTCATTTGAGTAGAGGTGCATTTGTTTTTAAAGGGTTTTGGAAGTTATTTTAAAGTTCAAAATACTCATGACTGAAGAATTCTAGTTTAGTCTTTGAAGTTTTTGCAGATTTTCCATGTCAGGTGAGTTTGGCACTGTTTCACTAGTAGTCATGTCTGGACTTGGGCTTGTATCATGTACCAACTTAACTGTAAACACTTTCAGAACATTGGTAATAATGAGAGGATGCAGCACTGTCTCTAGTAGCTCATTTGACTACATTCATGTAACAATAGATACACGCAGTTTAAATCCTACTCTTCCACCCTACCCCTTGACTTCTGACACTTTTTTAACTGATCCCATCGTGAACTCTCACTCTGAGGTGTGTTTGGCCCCTTTACTCTTGTTTTCTTCTTGTCTTGGAGATTGCCTGGGTGATTTGGGAGAGCAGTCATGGAGAGAAAACGTTTCTCTATAGGGGCAACTGTAGCAGGCACAGGGCTGTGGTCAATGACATTTACGGGCTTCTTTAAGCCCTGTCCATGATTATGGAGAAGCAAAATTTTTCTCCTGTATCTTGTTATCCCTGGAGTTAGCCTAGCACTGCTTATCCTTCTTGCGTCTGCCTATTCTCTTCTATCATATCACCCTCATTCTTGATAATTGTGTCACTGGAACCAACAGAAATTATAGCCAAACTTGATGAAAAATTAATCTTTCCTGTGTTATTTGGCCTGTCACCTGTATCAGAATAATAAGCACTACCAGCTTGCAGAAGTTAAACCTAAAAAGAGTAAGCTGCTATTTGGCTAGTCTGTAAGTAATTGCTTGGAGACCATTGTAGATATGCCTAGTGTTTTGTGAGAAATTCATAGGATAAGTTTCCCTTCAGGGACAGTTTAAATGGATTAAACTTGGTCCACTGAGGAAGCAAGATGGCTTGTTGCCAGAAGATTTAAAAACTTGGTCTGTCAGTGCTGTGAGCATCTCCAGGGATTGTCTTTATTTATGTTTCTTTGTTTCTGAGATGTGGATATCTGCAATGCAGAATGTACTTTACACTTAGAAATGCTGCATTTGGATGCAAAGCAGATACTTAATCCATTAGGGCATTTCATTCTTCTACATGCAGTTAATTCCTTGTCTCTCCTCCTGGTGGTTGTTGACTATCAGCTAATCTAAAATGGGGTTCAGAGGGTAAAGTCACTGGTGTTATTGTGCTGCTTTAGTGGTGTAAATTTCCAGTGATGAGAGGGAAGTGACTTTTTCTCCTTTTTTGACTCTGTGGGACCGAGGAAGACACTGCTAAGACTTGGTGTGTGTGACTTTCAGAAATATGAATTGGATGGTTGTGTTCTACTTACTGTTTGTGCAAGACCCTTTGTTAACTAGTGATGGTAAACCGGAATGATAGTTTTGGTCTGCAAAGGTGGTATATCTTGATTGCTTCTGCATTTCAGTAAGCCAGAATTTTACCATTTGCTTAAATTCAAAGCCTGATCAGGTCCACAGAGGATTCTAGTGTTTTTCTTGACCCCTCTTCAAAATGAACCATGGTCCTATGTGTAAAGCCGTACCTGTTTTGCAGTCCTGTAATGCCAAGTGCAGAGCATCAAGGCAGTATTGTGTTGGTGCTGTGAAGGAGTAGCCATGTTGCTGTGATCATCTCAGTTTTAATGATTCTAAAAGCTTTTGAAGTCTAATTTTCATAATAGCTAACAAAAAACTTTTTGTGTTAAAAAATAAGGAATAATTGATTGGCACTTCAATTGAAAAGGTGATAAAAGTGCACAATGATGATTTGTTAAGCTGTATGAAAACCAAGTTGCAGTCTAGCTGTTTTGTTTGTCTTGAATCAGACTAAATACTAATGCTGTTACTTTTTCAATTCTGTATGTTTTGAAAACTATGAATATACTATTTCATATTTTTCTGATCATTTGATTATATGGCATTTTGGGTTTTATTGGATAATGTTAAAGGTGTGCTTTTATAAAACAGGCTGAAATTGAGGCTCAGCTAGCCAGAGAACGAGAAGAGGAAACCCAGCATCAGGCAGTGCTTGAACAGGAGCGTCGTGATCATGAACTTGCGATGAGAATTGCCCAGAGTGAGGCAGAACTCATCAGTGATGAGGCTCAGCTTGACTTAGGATTGCGCAGGTATGGGGTTAGTTAGTTACATTTCTGTCTTGTAGTCATTCACTTTTTTTTCTTCTTCCTGTCCGGATCCCTTTGAGAAGATTACACTTTTGTATTAATTACACGGACCTTTTAAGTTAGTGCATTGGAATATTTTACAAATTAACTTATGAAAAGTTTTAGAAATACATTACTTTTGCCTGAAGATTTTCTCCATTTTGCATCTTGCATCAGTAACTTCACAGATGCTTGTGAATATGACTGCAGTTCTCTTCCTCTTTTTGAGTTCTGGAAAGGATGGCAACTGAGTTAAACTATGATTATTATGACTTATTTAAAGGAGTGAATGTAATTTCTTCAGTGGTAAGTAGTAAAAAAATACACCCTTTCTTGTACTTAGTGGTTTCAGCAGTACAGTGTGAATTTATGTGTGTGTGTGTGTCTTTTTAACAAGAAGCCCTTTCTGAATGCTGAAATAGTAGTTATTTCTGTGTCCTGACTGGTAAGTTTTATTTCAAGCAGAGTGAATATATTTAACATAGATGGATTTGAAAATTAAATGTTGCCTTAAACATTTTATTTTGTGTAAATTTTTTGATGTGTCACAAGAAGTGCTTGGCTGTTGGTATACACATCCACACTGCTTGCAAAGCAGTAGCCCTTCATATGTGAAGGGTGATAGCTTAGGAGCAATGTAGAAGTTCCAATAAAAGTGGTACTTATTGGTCAAATTACATAGAGGCACCTATGAATGTGATCACATCATTGGTGACTTCATTAATGCTAGTCTACTCTGTTGCTGAAAGAAGGGGTGTAAGAAAGTCCCGAGTATTTTCATGGAATTTCAAGCTCCCACATGTGTTCTTTTTGCTACACAAATTTTATCTACATGTATACTTTTTTTTATAACTGTATGCCTACATGTGATAGCTAAGTAACTTTTTGTCATGTACAATATAGATGTTTAGACACTTGCACTAAAATGATTGTACTTTTGCCCTCAGTAGCTGTCATATTGTCTCAAATAAGACTTTAACATGCTCAGTTGGTTGTCCAAGTGCTTCACAGACAGTATTCTGGAGATTTTCATGCTTTCTTCTTTTAGATATTGATGCAATACTTTTGTAAACCAAACTCACTGTAGTATTTCAACCTGGCAAACTGCACTTTAATATGAAAGAAGGGTGGCAATAGAAGGGCTCAGAGAATTCAGTAACTTCTCTATTTGTGAAGTTATAATCTCCACAGTGTTTCCTATAGCTCATTGGTGATCCTGATATTTGTCTTCCTTGTGTAGTCCTGAAATATATGATAAACTAACCATCCTGATAGTTATGACTACCAGTTTCTCTCTGCTGTGTAGCTCGCAGAATGAAGACTCTTTTCTAAATGACTGAAAGTTCAGAATGGTCTGAACAAGTTAACGTAGCAATGTAAATCCTTTATTGAACAAGATAATATATAAATCAAGAAAAAAGTAATAGCATGTCCAAAAGTTGAAGAAAATTCTTTCAAGTTCACCTTAGATTTGATTTTGATTTTGTTTGTTTAAAAACAAAGGCATTCCCCAGACTACTGAAGTTCAAGGGTAGATTTCCATGTAACTGTAACAATCACATTAAAGGCAGAAACTCTGGGAATTCTTCTCTGAAATGAAAACTGTTTATTGGTTTGAACAAAACATAGAATTTATGGATCTAAAGATAAATTCTCAGGACTTATTTGAACCAATACCAATTAAAATTTTATTGGAGTCTTGGGAAGTCATATTCTGCTGTCTTCTGGATTCAAGACTTCCATATTACCATGTGATACGCTGAAATCACTGTGACTTTTGTGTGTGTGTATATATATATATATATTTCCTTTTTCTGTTCAATTCTGCTGTAGTAACATAAAGCAGTTATCACTCTATACTGAACTCATGCAGTATACTGCTCCTATAGTGTTTTCACACGGTTTTGTAAAAAAACATTTCATGTTTACACGTTGGCATGAATAAAAGGGTATTTTCCATTGTGCTTTACTACCTATGGAGTGAAAATGGAAAGAATGAGGTAATTTTTTTATGTGGCACTTTGAAGGGACACTTAAATTTTGCTCATTCTTAAGGAACATGTGATACTTGATTGTTATATTTGGAAACGAGCAGCCTCTATTGTATTTCTTTTCTCCTCAATACCTTGCTGCATTCACCATTGGTTTTCATACATATTTAAAGGTTCATAAGTATTAGTAGTTTCTTTGAAAACTATACTTGTTGACTTGTGTCAAAGAAGAAAAATAGGGTGGTTGGGTTTATTTATTTTTTTTCCTGGTGTTTGCTAGTGTTTTTTATTTTTGTTGTTGTTTGGTCTTTGTTTTGTTTTGGTTTTGCTTTTGGTTTTGTTTTCCTTCTGGCCGTAGATCCAGCATTTTTATTTGTGCTTGTTCTGTGCTGGATATGCTAGACCTCTCAAAGTTTCATTCAATTTTATTACTCACCCACAATTTGAAATAAGGGTAATACGGGTTTTACTGCACCTAGGCATAAATTAACAAAGTGGTGTGCACTTAAGTAAAATATTAGTTAAATAATAGCTATCTGTTTTCAACTGTGCCCTTTTTTTTTTATGTGCCTTATTGAGACATATAGTATAGTATATAGCACCAAAATAAGGTAGCCTCAGTGACGGTGTTGTGAGTATATCTGTTCTGTACATTGGGCTGTAATTTGTAGCATATTCAAAGTACGTGTGAATCTTCAGTCTGGCTGTTAGACTCAATGTCTCTTCACAGCTTGCATGAAGAAGATATTCGTCCTGTTTCCCAGCATAGCTACACGCAGATTGCTATTATTTCTTGAGATATGCTTATCCAGGCATAAAAGACAGCAACAGAATGTCTCAAAATCTTTGATTTTGAAATAGGGGGATAGGGGGGGAATACGAGGTGTATTTTTGCTTGTACATTTTTTCCAGATTATCTCAGTTTATGTTTTCAAAATTAATTTACCATTCATGATTAATTGAGAATGGTGAAGAAAAAAGATCCATAAATTCCTGTTTCTCAGTAAAAAAAAAAAAAGAAAGAAGTAGTAAATAAGATGTGATAGAAGGAAATACTATGACTCACCTTTTCCCTCTGCAGATTATTAGAAAGATAACTAGAAAGTAGTCTATCTAACATAAATATCTTCTATTTGCAGAGCCAATGGAACAAAGCCACAAATGACTGCGTATGGCATTTTTTTCCATTTGAACGCTCTAATAGAAAGAAACCACACTAATTCATTCAAAAGAAATTGATGTTGATATTTACTAATACCCCCAAAATAATCTTCATTAATAATATTTATTAGCATCTGTCTGTAAACTTTAAATCAGTTTGTAATGCCTTATATCCACTACTTTGCTTATATCTAATAACCAAGTTAATAATCTAATCTAAGTGATAATATCTATTTAATGAAGATTATATAATTAGTGTAAACTTTTTCACACACCATTAATTTTCACTGCCCGGTGTGATTTGTTGTTCTTTACATAATCAGGACTGCATATATGTACGTGCTAGTTAAAATAAGTAGCCAATTTTTGTGCTTTTGAATTGGCTTCAATTTGGTTGACAAGAGACTTCCACAGTTATGAAGGCTGTGTTTACATTGACATGTTTGGTTTATGCTTATTTATCAATTTTCTTATAGGGAGCAAATGGCCACAGAAATGTCAGAAATACTGTCTAGGTAGGTGAGAAGACAACACCAAATGAATCAATCATTTTATAAAAAGAAATCACATGAAATGGGTAGAATTATGGAATGAAAATAATGGAATCTGTTGGGGATTTTTTAAATTCTAAGCAGATAAGTGAATTATTTCTTTCAGGTAAATTTCCTTTATCAACAGCTTTTCCCAGCAATTACTTTTCTGCTATTTTAATTGACTTTATGAAAAAAGAATAAGAATAATTCACGTACCTTGGTATTTTGTGTAATTTTGATAGTGTTTCCCCAGGTCTCTTCTCTTTTCACATTTCTTACAACAATATTAGAAAACAAGGCTTCACATCTTCTGGAGTATTTCTACATGCAACACAGAGTTAATGAAGTTATTTAATGTTAATGTAACTCTTGATGCTTTTAATAAGAATATATTCTAGTCATAATTACCTTCAAATAAAAGCAGCTTTGAACATTACCCTGATACAAACATATTAAAACCTGTCTTAAGGCATCTAAATAAAATCCCCTTCTGAGGTTTCTTGACTGCTAATGCAAGATTTTATGCACTATACAGGAGGAAAGAATAATGCAGGTTTAGATCTGAATACAATTGTACTGCAAAAGTCTCATACTAGATTAAGAATATTAATTCTCTGTTGAAAGAAATTTTTACAATGCCCTCCATATTGGTGAGTAATTAAAAAGCGTTTTGTGCAACTTGAGGACAGAAATAACCTTTTGACATTCGTTTTCTGAAACTTACGTAAGCAGTGAAATTGTTTAGGATTTTAAAAAGTGAATCTGTTGTTAAGTAAGTTACTATATTATGTATGTTTTGTCTGAAGATGATAGGTCTTGTGCAACTGATGGGTTTAACATTGATAATTTGGAATGCAGCTATTAACTAAATTTGTTTCTTGCAGTGGTATTTAAAGAACAGGAATAAACAGTGTTGTGTGTAATTAAGTTAGCAAGTGAATTTAGATGGCTAGATTGTATGGCATATCTTGACATAATTCAAATCACAAAGACCAGTGCTTAAATGTGCAAAAATATTGCAAAATGTTGGGGCAAAATCAGAGGCTCTGTGTTTTGGTTGAATTCAAAATGCGATACTTTTTACTGCATGCTTGTTTTAACGAAACTCTTTTCATTTTTCATATACTGGAAACTTTCGACTTGAGACTGATTTTTATTTTTTTCAAGTGTGAAAATACCGTTTACGATACAAAACTTTATCAGATTGAGTGGTGAAGACTGATTGTCAAATGTGATGCTACTCTTACTGCCGGACTGTTATGCTTAAAGTGATGTAGAAAACAAGAGTAATCTGCAGAGTCTTAGAAGACTAAGCCATTCAATTGGATTAGCATTCTTAAAGATTACTAGTTTAACCAGAGATCCTACAGCGTAGTTCTGCTGCTTTAAATTATATAGCAAACTCCTAGAGTAGCGGGTAGTGTTGCTAAATAAGGAAAATCCGTAGGATTTGTTAAATTAGGTTCAAGAAGGTTAGACACCAGGCAGCGGAAATAATATTTAGCAGCAATCCCTTAGTGTCCCGCAGGTATGCAAATGATAACAAGATATTAAAATATATATTTTCAAGGAGTCTGTCTAATGATTTGGTTTTGTACTTAACAAGTAGTGCTATGGATGAAGAAGAGTTCCTCTCGCCTCAGCTATGTACCGTTTAAAAGTCAAAGAGGTGATTTTTCCTGTCAGACTTCTCATACACCATAACTGGAAGCTGTGTGTTGACCTAGATTAGTAGTATGAGTAGGCATAATTAAACTGATGCTGCAGTAAACAGTAAGATTCTGTAGTTTTAATTACATTTGAACTAAAGGTTCCGTTGCTGTTAAGAACAACACTTTCTTAAACAGATTGTTTTGTTCTATGAGACTTAAATCGCATTTTTATCTCTGCTTTCAAAACTACTATATCTACATAGAAAATTTTTTACAGAGAATATATTTATAACCTATTAACTAAAACAGAAAAATAATCAACTTAAAACTTTATAGTACCACATTAGAATTTTATGGAAAAATAAAATAATATGCATTGGATTATTAGTGCTGTAATAACATAACAGCCTCACAGAGATATTGCTGCACAAACAGACTTTAAATGAAAAGGCCTTGTTCCTTCTGGTTTTTTTCACTTGTGAATTTTTAATGGGACACATTGCATCAAGTATTTTGCTGCCCTGTTAGTGAACTAGTCTCTTCTGAACAAATCCTCTTGGATCCTGAAAGATAATTCTTTTTGCTTCATGTTCTCAGTTGTGGTCATTAACAGAGGTTTTTAAGTTCATGTGTGTGTTCTTGAGTTCCTTAGTGTATAAAAAGCATTCTGTTCATATCTGAACTTAGTTGAGACATAGTTTATGTAAAAATAACCCATGGGTAGTTCTTCCACTTCTTATGCATACCATTTTTAACAAAAATAACAACAAAAAGGGTTTTTTTTCAGATTATCATTATAGGTATACATGTAGTGTTTGTTTTGACCTTATTGTTAAAGATTATGAAGATCTTGGTAATAATTTCTCACTTGCATTTGCTGTTGACTTTATTGCGTGCTGTCTATGTGATGAATACCTTTTGCCTTTGAAAAACACTGTTTCTGGATGAGTCTTTTTATATTGGTCAAGTTTTCTTCTGAGAACAATACTTTTTCCTTGGTATCTCTTGATTTCCACGCCTCCTTCCTCAACTCACCCCACTCCCCCGAATAAATATTGCAGTTCTCAGCAATTAATATAGAATTAATTTGGTTTTTTTTCTCTCAAATTAGACTTTTTTCAAAGACAAGGAATATTTTCTCTAGTCCTGGAACAAGGATTTTGTCCTCATCCAGTGTAAAGTAGCAGGGGAAACTCCTTTTCTTCCTTGTCCTTGTCCACTTCAGAAATACTTTTCCTCATGTATTTTTTGAACGTAACTAAAAATGTGTGTGGCCGCTCTTTGTTGTCTCTATTGTGCTTCTCGACTAGTACTAACGAAAATGTAGACCAGCGTGGGGAGAGGTACACATAAGGAGAATATGTGTCTTTTCACACGTAAGTTCTAACTGTCAGGGACAATTCCTTTCAATATCTGGGCAAGCAATCAGATTATTTTATGATTTTGGACATAAAAGATACTTTCACTTCCTCCTAATCATTTGAACATCTTGAAAATAATATGGTACTTTGCCTTTGAGTTCAGTTCCTCTGATACTGATTTTCATTGTAATAAGATGCAGTGATCATGGGATCTGTTCCTCCTGTTGTTCAATTCCTGCTTCATACCTGAAAAAATACACGTATGTTTTTTAATAATTGCAGGGGTCCTGCAGTTCAAGCCACAAAAGCTGCTGCTGGTACTAAGAAGCATGATCTCAGTAAATGGAAATATGCAGAGCTTCGTGATACAATCAATACATCCTGTGGTAAGTTTTAGTTGTTGCTCTGTGGAAGGTATTTCTTCCTGTGACAAAGATAAAAAGTTGCTTATGAATTTATTCAGGTTTGAATGAATGTCAGATTAATTTTTAGAAGTTTTATTACTCCAAAGAGAACAGCAAACTAAGCGATTTCCATATGGAGGAAGGAGAATTCCTTTGTTACCTCCTTTACCGATTATATGTTTATGATGTTAAACTGCTTGGGCTATAAAATACATATTATAATCTGTTAATTAAATTGTCTCAATTATATGTATTTCCACAAAGGGAATGCTAATTATTATGCTTTACCTAGAAATTGCATGTTCTAAGAAACTTTTTCCACTCACTTCTTGCTGTCACCTAATAAAAAAAATAGCAAATATGTCATTTAAAGGACAACATAAAATAATTAAATAATTTCTGTCTAAGAGGCTCAGATTGTTCTTTAATTTTCAACACGTGTAACGTCATTTGGGAAGCTCGTAGTTGGGATATTAGTTACTTTCCCCCAATGTTGTGAAGATAGAAACACATAAAAAGTATTCCTTTATTAAATATTACTGTTTCTTCATTCTTCTGATTGAGAATGGTTGAAACTCAGAATTTCTCCATGGTTTTAGAAATTGGAAACAAACCCTTTCTCTTGATTTGTATTATAAACCCAAAGTTAGCTTCAAATTCTAACTGTATCTCTGTTGTATTTACATATGAAAGGCTGGAGCAATGTTCTCAGCTGAATAGGTGGTGCAGGAATACATGGTGCTAATGTGTGTTCATCCCTAGTGAAGCCACTTTGGATACTCTTAGGTGACTAATAAAAAAAACCCAGCAATCATCTGGCCTCTTAGTATAATGAAATCTTAGTATCTCTTAGTATCTCCAGCAAAATTAAAACACATTTAATAAAGTGGAAAGAGAACCTAGACCTGAGCAGTGAAATTGCTGAAATTCTCTTTTTTTCCAGTTGTGGAAATTTCAGCAAAATTTTGTCTGTTTCTGTACTGCTGGGCTTATGATAATATCAACAGGCAAATTTAGCAAAGCGAAAATGTTATTTGTAGCATTTCACTGCTCGAAATCTCACAGTGGAACAGCTACTTTGAGGACTGACATTACTCTGAAAGAGGAAAGGATATACACCACTTCAAGGGACTTTCAGGGCCATAAAATACAGGTTCTGTTGTTGCAGAGAATTAAGGTATATTATGTTATATTATGTTATGGTAGAATGTGATCTAAAATTATTTACCTATTGATGTAGAAAAGCATGAATAGATAATTTTTCTGATTTTTCTCACTCATCCCTTCCTTCCTCATTTCTGAGACAGATATTGAACTGTTGGCAGCTTGCCGAGAAGAGTTTCACAGAAGGCTAAAGGTGTATCATGCTTGGAAAGCCAAGAATAAGAAACGCAATGCAGAAACAGAACAGCGTGCTCCCAAATCAGTCACAGACTATGGTGAGGAGAGATAGTTTTCTGTTTATAATATTTTTTTGTGACAGTGTTCTAAAGAAAAGATTTCTAGAATGGATTTTGGCTTTGCTAGTTTGAAGGAAAGTCTTGATTTTTTTTAAAGAGTTTGTTTGTATTGATCTAAGGTAAATATTTTGAAAAGATTGGAACTGGCAAGTACTTTGCAGGAAGCGGAATATTTCAGGAGACTCAGGTGCAGGTGCTGAATAGCTCTCCCTAAAACCTTTTCTTATTCCGACTCTCATCTGTTAAAAATAGTTCTTGATTTGCTGTTGCAATTGCTAGCTTATTTGCTAAATATTCACTGCTCTTTTGCTTAAGACTAAGGAAGATAATATTTCATTTGTGAAACTGTGGTTTGCATTTTGAGACTTTTGAGAATGTTTTTAAGATTGCTCATACTAGTTCTGACCTCTGTAATTTCAAATGTTGCTTCCTGACAATAGTTTCTGACAGTTCAGAACAGAGAATTATACATAAGGATAGAATAGGGGTTCTAAAACCAGTTAGAATCATAGAATCACAGAATTGTTTAGCTTGGAAAAGACCTCTAAGATCAGCAAGTCCAACAATAAACCTAACACTGCAAGTCCACTACTAAACCATATCCCTAAACACCATATCTACGTGTCTTTTAAATACCTCCAGGGATGGTGACTCAACCACTTCCCTGGGAAGTGTGTTCTAATGCTTGACAACCCTTTTGCTGAAGAAAGTTTTCCTAATATCCAATTCAAACCTCCTGTGGCACAACTTGAGGCTATTTTCTCTTGTCTTATCACTTGTTACTTGGGAGACGAACCTACACCTTTCCACAACCTCCTTTCAGGTAGTTGTAGAGGGCAATAAGGTTTCCCCTCAGCCTCCTTTTCTCCAGGCTGAACAACCCCAGCTCCCTCAGCAGCTCCTCACAGCACTTGTTCTCCAGCCCCTTCCTCAGCTTCGTTGCCTCTCTCTGGAAACGCTCCAGCATCTCAATGTCTTTCTTGTAGTGAGGGGCCCAAAACTGAGCACAGTATTCGAGGTGTGGCCTCACCAATGCCGAGTATAGGGGCACGATCACTCCTCTGGTCCTGCAGGCCACACTGTTTCTCATAAAAGCCAGGATGACCTTCTTGGCCGCTCAGGTACTGCTGACTCATATTCAGCTGGTTTTCAATCAACACCTCGAGGTTTTTTACCACTGGGCAGCTTCCTCAGGCCTGCAGCGCTGCATGGAGTTATTGTGATCCAAGTGTCCTTCTACAAAGGTGCCTCTTCCCCCTTGATTCATTGATTCAATTACGTATCACCTGAGAATTGGAGTGTTTCAGGGAATGTAGGTACAGATACATGACAGGTGAAATCTGGACCCCTGGAAAAAAAGTTATCCTTTTGCCCGTACCTAGTAATGTGGTTTTAAGTCCTTAAGAAACCTTGTGACTGAAACAGCAGGAAAAGGCATTTGAAACACTTTGCAAAGCGGTAAGTTGCTTTGAATTCGAGCTTATAAGTTCTGTCTGAAGTTAAATGTGTAAAATACATATTCATGCTCAGTATTTCTGATGGGAAGTATCAAAGAGCAGAAAATCTTTGGATTTGTGTGTAGAGGTTGGAATATTTATGATCTCATCATTTAGTTACATTCTTTTCAATGCTTTTCATTGCATTTTTTTACTTTTCTTGAAATATGGCTTCATATTTCTGAAGAAAAGTTGGAATGTGACGGTTCAGAAGAAAGTCACTGATAGTGACATTTAGAGACTTGTTAATGTCAGAAGTAATTCTTCCTATTGCTAATAATTATAATACACGGGCATTTCACATCTATATATTACAATGATCTGAGAAGGACCTCCAATTTCTTAGATTTTAAGCTAAGTGTCTTTCAAGTATCGGTGATGGGTGCTTCAAATGATGTAGTTTCTTCTTTCAGTCTTTCAACTCATGATTTTACAGGTTTTTAATTTGATTTATACAGTCAGTATAGAAGCTAAACACTGGTTTGTATATTATTATTGGAATAGGCAGATACAATATTAATAGAGGTCTGGAAGCTTTTCATAGCAGAAATTTCAAAAATTAGTACTGTGTTAATTAACTAGCCGATTGGTAACAACAATGTGTTTAGCATGTATGCAGCTGAGGTTTTATAACAGGCATTGCAAGTCATTGAAGTAATCAATATCAAAATTAAATCCTGATGAAAATAGAAACATGAAGGAAGGATACATTTTTATGTTAGTGAGCAGAGAAGGAATAGAAATACTTCACTCAACATCTGTGTTTATTTTGTAACAAGAATTTCCATTTGTCTGTCATCAGCTTTGGTGAAAAAATGTTGAGGTAATGAAACTATAACTTATAAAGGGTCGGCACTTTTATGTTTTGTTCAACATGTAATATTTGTTCACAGATTTTGCACCATTTTTGAGCAACTCACGTAAGTGGGGAGATTGTTTAAGCTAACTTTGAAGAATAGGAACATTTCAGAGTTCTATACTAACATTAATTAATCAATCCAGTGTTTTGCTACACATGAACATAGAATTTAATTGTTAAAAAAGTACTGTTTCACCATTTGGCAATGTTATTTTACTGATGGTAATTACATGTTACTCCAATAATTTATGAATGTTCTTTACTACTTATCGTTATGAGATCCTACCCATTTGAGGAGTCATGGGAAAGGAGAATGAAATAACCTTTTAATATAGGTTATTTGAAGGTATAATCTCCTATTCTCCTACACCCCCAATAAATACTGTGCCCTTTCTAACAGTTTGTACTGTCTGCACATGTTTTTTTGTTGTAGCAAAACTCTGGAATCAACTTAATATAACAGCTGTTTTCCTAGCACACAAACTAACATTCAGGTGATGGTTTCTTTTGAATAAAGAACTACAATTCTGTAGCACTGAAAAGTAGAGGCTATATTGGCTGCTTAGGATTCCTGTCCTATAGATTTCCTCTTGGATTTAGGTATGCATAGGAGTAGAAATTAGCCTTAGCGAGTACCATTGCAGTCTTAAAAGAGTTTGACAATGCTAAAGCACTGATCTGCTATGATATTCAGACATTTTACAGAAACAGAATTAATTTCTTGTAAACTGTAAACTCTGACTCCTTGTAAAATATGTGATTTATCAGAGTTGACTTATAGAAGTAGAACTTGTATTAAAACCTGGTTTGGTTTTCTTCTCTCTGTTTATGTAGACATGGAAAAATAATTGAGGGTTATGATTTGTATATTACATGTTCTTTTTTAGAGATTCTACTCTTCAATATTTTTGCTTGAATCTAAGTGGAAGAAATTTCAAAGTGCAGTTGCTTGTCTATTAGCATTGTTCATAGTTCTAAAAATACAGTATAAGAAATGCTTGTAAATTTTAATTTTATTAAATTTTAGCTCAAAATATAGCTTTGCTGCTTAATACATAGTGGACAGAAAAAAGGGAATTAACTTTTAATCATTCCCTTTACGCTGAAACATGAACTGGTAACACATTTTCTGTTGTAGAAATGGCATAGACTCACATACAGAATTTCTTAAGCAGGGGAATTTGTAACAGTGGTATTATAAACCACTAAAGCAAGATCAGTAATAAACTTTTGCAGGAGGCAGTTATTAAAGGAAAGGGTCTTGCTTGTAAGAGCGTTTACTGTTTAAAACTGATTATGATAATGCATACATGACATTAAGAAGGTCGATCAGTTGATGAGTTAACATAAAGTATTTGCTTTTATTTGAAAGCAGATTTCTCTCCAAAGTCTGAAATATGTGGCATTCTGAGGAAGTCAAGAAATGCAAAAGTGAAATGTTCACCAAATATACATACGAAGCTTTAAAAGATCTTGTATCTCTGTCTCCTCTAAAAGTTTACTCTGTTGATCATAGTGGCCTGCAATAAACAATTTCTTTAAAAAAGAAAGCAGCCAGAGAGTAGAGTTTAGTACACAGAAATCTAGGCAGAAAGTTATGTTTGTTGGCAGCTTTGAAATAAGCTGTATTTGTTGTCAACGTTTTTATTAACCAATTAGTCATTTCTAACAGTATTATGCACCCTTAAGCAGTGCTTTGTATTTTTGCAACTCAAAATGCTATTTTGTGTTGTGTGTTTTACAAAGATGGACTGAGCTAGAGCAGTTACTGATTAACGTTACTAGTTGGTAAGAAATTTTATACGGGGAATTTTACCTAAAATACTGATTTAAAACAGAATGTGTTGCTTTACTCACTTTGTTTAGTGTAAACGTACCTGATGCCATTGAGCAACTTATAGAGTAAATATAGATGCATAGTCTGGTGAGGAAACGCTCACGTGTGTTGTAGCTGTAGTGATTAAAAGAATGCACTGTAAATGACCTGGGACTATTTTTTACGTTTGATGAGATTTCAGATGACCTTGTATTCAGAGAGAAACTCTCAGGTTTTGGGTGGTTTGGTTTGCCTTTTGGGTTGTTTGTTACTTTTTGTTTGGTTTTTTTGGTTTTTTTTAGTGGATTAATCAGGCAAGCCACAATATGGCTTTCTGTTTTTTTGTTTGCTTGACTTCTGGCTTATTTTGTATGATAGCTCAACAGAACCCAGCAACCCAGCTACCAACCAGGCAACAAGAGATTGAAATAAACAGACAACAGCGTTACTTCCGCATTCCCTTCATCCGTCCTGCGGACCAATACAAAGATCCCCAGAACAAGAAGAAGGGTTGGTGGTATGCGCATTTTGATGGGCCATGGATTGCTCGACAAATGGAACTTCATCCTGACAAGGCACCCATACTCCTTGTAGCGGGTTGGTATTGAAATCAAAATTCAAATGTTGAAAACGTTTAGAGTTGATAACTTACTTTAGAAAAAAAGGCTGATGATAAAAGTTGCCCAAGCTGTATCCTCTTTTTTTTTTTTTTTAATCAGCGGTTCTTGTCTGGGCAGAATTTGAGGATTTGGAACTTCTGTTAGTGAGTGGTGACCAAATGTTACAGAATATCATTTGAAGATGTAACTGATCCAAGTGTTTTGCTTGTATGTGTACGTTAGTCTAGGAAATTATAGACGTAATGGGAATCCAAATGTAAATGATTTTATTAAGTGTCCCCCGATTATTCACTGAACTGGAGACAGCGTAAAGATAAAACATCACAATTTATCTGGGAAAGTTCCTACTTATAATTGGTTTTTAATTAGCTTCGAAAAATTAACAGCAGTTTGTATCAAAACAATTTGCGCTTATGATAGATCTGCATCTTTGCACAGCACGGTGCTAATAGCAGACTGGTGCTTTTACCATATTTATGTTCCCTAGTATAAGAGAATAGCTTTTTAATCTTAAGCATTTAAAATAAAACCTAAATGTGGCAGTGATTAGGTACAGATTTATCTGATAATGGAATGTATACTCCTTTACTGGAGAATAATGGAAGGGGGAGAAAACATTGGAGGAATGCTGTTTGCAGTTCTGTGTTTTAAGTTTTTGTATTTAACTTGGGAACCAAGGAAAAGGCTGTAACCAATTTGTTTAGCCTCAGAGTGATGCTTTACTAGCATGAAACGTTCCTTGGTTTTCTGCTAATTATTTTTAATAGAATTCCTTACACCAGCTTTTGCTTGTTCAGTGTCAAAGCCCATAGCTAAAAGTAGCATTGCTGTCATGAATATCACATTCAGTGAATCACCTATTAAAAATAAGATTAAAATGTTGTGAGTGAGCCACACTCATTGGATTCCCTGTGTCATTTTGTAAACATTGTTTGTTTAGCATGGGAGGCTGAGAGATTAAGAACACTGACTACTTGATGAAAAGTCTCGAGTCCTTAGTCACTTTGCTGCATTTCCCTCTAAACCTGAAACTATGTGTAAAACAAATGTGGTTGTCATCCCTTAGTGGATTTCAGAATATATCAAGGTGCTGATCTTTTCGGCTTCTTTGTTGCTTTTATCTTGCTTTTTAAAGCACAGTTTTGTCAGTTGTAGCATCTGAGACCACTTTTTTGCTCTGTGTGTTTAATTTTTAAAAATAATAAATAAAATAAAAATAATAATACTAGTAATAATAACAACAAATAAAAATTAATACAGCAGCTGTAATAGTAATGCTACTACTCATATCTGTGTATAAGGACACAGCTCTGAAGTCTATTAACAAACCAGAGCTTGAAAGAGGAAAAATCTAATTAACAAAAGTCTAATTTTTGGTAACGGGACCTTTGAATGATGTAAAAGCTTTATAAAGATTATTGTTTTCCCTTTGCCATTTCAGGTAAGGATGATATGGATATGTGTGAGCTTAATCTTGAAGAGACTGGCTTAACTCGAAAGCGAGGAGCTGAAATTTTGCCGAGACAGTTTGAAGAAATTTGGGAGCGCTGTGGAGGTATCCAGTATCTTCAAAATGCAATAGCAAGCAAACAAGCTCGTCCTACCTATGCTACAGCTATGCTGCAGAACCTCTTGAAATAAAAGGTTGTTTCACAAAGTAGCATTTGAGATGAGAACCCTTTCCTGTGATACAAAGGGAAGAGCTCCTCTGTGCAACAGAGGATGTAAACATTCTATAATCATATTAGAGATGTTTAATATAAAGTGAACAGATTTTATTAATCATATGGTCTGTTAATTTGTACTTTATGATGTTTAATTTGTGTAGTCACCTTTACTAGGTATGAGGACCTTGGAGAAATTTCATTCAGTGTAGTTTGTTGCGTTTTATTTATATGTTGCATTTTCTTTAACGGTTTCTGTTATAACTCAACACTTCTCAGTAATCTCTCTCTACCTGGGTACATATTACAAACAACTGCATTGCAACCATCTTTTTATAAAATCCTCTCTTTAAAACATTGAATAGTTGGCTTCAAGTGGTAGCCTAGTAAAGAGGATGTGCTGTCTCTAATAACTGGAATTGTGAGGCCTTAGCTTTGACTTCTGTTCCAGAGAAGTCAGAGTATACTTTTATATAATCTGAGACATTTTATGTCCTGATTTGAAAAATGGTTAGTGTCTATTTACTGACTTTTTTAGAAACTGATGGAAAATCCTCCTAAACTTGAGACCCATACATTCCCGTTTCATGCATTCTCTGTCTTGTTTTAAGAGAAATGGTTTTCTGTACACTCTGAGAAGGGCATTCATATATGTCGATGGTGTGTAATATTGAAGGTACTCAAAGAATGTACTGCTTATTAGGGCTTGTACTGCTTTTCTCTGTTAGTTTCTTCTTTTTTTCTCTTTAAGTACAGATTTCCTTTGGATTTCTAATTTTCTGACCAGATTTCCATTCAGAATTCTTGGGCAATTTGTTTATCCAGGTAGTGGAATTTCAATAAATTATACAAAAGTGTCCAAGACTCCCATCTGGAGACATATAAGTTTAAGGATAGCATAAGGGAAATATGTTCAGGTTTTTGGTGGCAGTAGAACTTAACTGAATACTGAGGCCCGAGCCTCAGACATCCTGTTTATTTTAATTGTAATGAGATGCCCAAGGTCTGTACCTTATGTTAGATTGGCTAAAAATTTGGTCCAATAACAAAATGCATCATCTTCATACTATCAAATAGCTACAGGTTTTATAATACTGGAATATCGCAGTGATTCAGGCACAGCTTTATCTTAATCTCCTCTGCCAAGTTTCATAGCTTGTAACAGTTTCCTTTTTAAGCAGTGTGTTTTGGGAGTTTTTGTGGGTGGGAATTATTAATTTCATACAGTTCTTGCTCCTTGTTCACTTGTGTGAACAAAATTTCACCATGCTGCCCTTTATTTCAACAAATTAAACTTGATCATTTATCATCTTTGAAATAAAATTTCCTTGATGTCCAGTTACTTATTCAAGCTGATTTAAAAAATGAGGTATTGCTCTATCAATTGACAAAGTTTGCTTACACTAGAAATAATTTCCCGACTGTTTACTCAGGGTGAACCTCTTGGAAACTTCAGTTTTTAAATGCATAACTGTACTTTATTAATAACTTTCAAGAGGCATGGTTCTGTAGCACAGAAAAAGCTCACGATGCATACATCCTCGCTGATCGTACATTGTGCTTTCATTGCACAGTCTGCTTTTGGTATAAATGCAGGCCTTGTAATACATGTGGAGTTATTTGAGTAATACATTAATTCCATAGTAATCTGCTACATCAGGGAATCTCAGTGTCCAGTGCGTTCCTGCTCCACTGTTTGGTAGTGTGATTGTAAATGAGAAAATGTTTTCATTTGACCCAAACGAGTCCTTCACTGAACCAGTAAGTTTTGGCTGGAAGATCAATATGTATCCAACTGCTGGCTAGCAAGTTGTATATGAACCTGAACAGTGTTGCATGAGATTAAAGGTGCTGCTTATGAAGTTTAGATTACTGATTTAATGTGTTACTGGATTGGAACTACAGTTTGAGAATTTACAGTCTCCAGAAACTTAGCACTGCAAGAAGCTATGATTGTTAAGGCAGTACAAGGAAGAAAAATAAATGAACTGATTGGGCTGAGAGGCCCTACCCTGTATTTATTACTATCTAGATTTTACTTATTTACTTAACACATTCCATCTCAGTTCATATATATATATAAAACCCCTGGATCTCATGAAACTGAATGTGGTAAGCAAAGATCCTCAATACCTAAGTGCATATGTATGTCAATGCACATATATATGCTTAACTATTTTAGTATATATGTGGGTAAACATACCTGTAGGGAACTTAAATAAAATTTGAACTGAATTTTTCCAGTTTTTTCATTTGATTATGCCAGGATTTCCTTGACTGGCATCAGAAAGAAAATTTATTTTTCAGAATGGGGTGTGTGGGTATTCTGGTAACTAAATAGGCAACAGGTATGAGCTATTAGGAAAATAAAATTGACTTTGAAATAGTGGAAGGGAAACTGGTGGCTGGATGTTCTCAAACGAGATGTTCCCACCTCTCTGCATTGCTCCCACAGTATGCCTGAGGCAAGCAGAAGATGCATTCAGAGTATTCTAGTTTGTTTTGTTTTGTTTTGCTTTTCTTTTCCACCAGAAGTAGCATCTGCTTTTAGTTTTACTGATATTTTTGTGCAACAAAATTAATTTTCGATTAATTTCAGATTTCTTTTTAACATGTCAGGCATTATTCAGCTGCTTACTGATTGTTTCTGTTGTCCCATCTTCTGTGTCAGCTAATTAGACTGTTGATTGATTTGGAGAGGAAATAAAAAAGAGGGGAGGGAGTTGATCTGTAGGATTGTAGTATTACTTAAAGCCCTTCTGATCTATGGTTGTAGAGAAAAAAATATAATTTGTTTTTTAAAACAAAATGTTGGCTTGGTTCTGTGTGTTTGATTTTTTAAATTTTTTTTTAAGAATTTCTGGCCTTTTGGTGAGGGTGTCCATTATAGTTGAGATCTTCTGCATGAAACACTCCAGAAAACAAAGGAAAGGAAGAGCGTCACCAAGCTAGGCTACATTCCTGACTAGGTGATGCACGAATATTAATTGTCTAGAGACTGCTACTTTGAGGAATGCAAGGTCATTAAATACTTGTCTTTCATCCACTGCTGAGATTGTTTTTCTTTACCTTGTTGAATCTTTAAGGGTTTTCTCCAAAATCTTTATTTAAAATATTTAAATGACCTCCTAATACTGTACTGAAAATTAAAAATAAATAAATACATTCCATGCTGAAATCTCAGTTGTATCTTACTATTTTGTTTTTAAACATTTAAAGTATAATAAATAAGGGCAAATGAGAAGTTATGAGAAGTATAGAAGTATTTCATTGCTAAAACTGCCTGCTGCTTTTCTATCAGATGTTTGTCGTGCTTAAAGCTGCTCTAGTAAAGATTTGTCTTTACTTTCTAAGGTAAGTGTTCCTCTAAAATAACATTCTGATATTAAGAAATTCTGATTTAGTTGTCTTTAAGTCTTATACCTAATTTCTCAATATTTGTTGAAATAAGTATTGTTTTACTTTTGTTATTGTTTTTGAACCTTTATTGCTGTCACTTCCAACGTATTTGTCATTTGCTGTGCTGCGTTCTGTTGCATCTTTTTCATCAGTGACCAGTGAAACCACCTACAATGCTTCACATTTGTGTGTTGCAGGAAAAGCCCTTATGTCTGTGGTGGGGCTGTGCTCCTGCTTTTGTTTTTTCAAACAAAAATGTTATCAAACTTTCCAGCCTTAAGGACTGAATCAGAGTGGTATTTTTTCAACTGGGGAAGATTGAAGTAATTCAGACTTTGATATTAATGGTATATAATTTTGTTTCACTTTCCTTATGGCTTTCATCTTGAACTGTAGCTTTACAGCAGTTTTAAGATAACATGGCGTGTTTTAGTGTAAGATTAAATACCAGTTCAATTCCCTGTGAAATTTTCAAGTAAATAATTTTATTATGTTTTATCGAAATACAAAAGGCTTACATCCACCAAATATATTTGGTAATTAATAGTTGAGAGTGATAAATACAGTCATGAATAATCATTATTAAAATACACATTTTAAAATCACTTATTTTTTAATCTGACTAGTGATAACTAGTTTAGAAATATACTAAGCACATACAAAAATACATTTGTAATGGAAAAAAAAGGAATGCTTTCAGCATTCTTAATGCATTCTGAACTTACACGAGCAGTATTGAAAAGCTAACGTGTTTGCAGAGATGGCTTCCAGTGCCCTGCAAGAAGTATTTTTAAAGTAGAGTTTTATTCTGAAGTGATACTGTATAAAACCACATCTGAGGTTTCTTTTCATGATTTTTTTCTAGTTAAATAAAATAAGTAAAAATACTATCTCAGCTGTAGAAGCTCAACCTTGTTTTCTTGGTGCATTGCCTTCATTTGTTCACAATCATTAGTTTTGGTGGTTTTGCAGGCAAACCTGTTTGTGCAGTTAATTGTTTGGAACTCGTAAACAGTTCTTTTGAGCGTACATAGTAAGGTAAACTGAGGTTCAGTCTTTGCTGTGGTAACTGTGTGGTGCAAAGTAAAAAGAATTGTCTCTAAAACCAGCTACTATCCTGAATACATGAAAGTTTCACATCTGAATGAGGAGCTGTCATCCAGTATAATCATGAACTTTGTAGAAGCTCAGTTTGAGCTGTAAGTACAACTTCTGGTATGCACCAAGCAGCAAACAGTGCCTGAATATTATACAACACTGGTGCAACTTATAAATATATATATATATACTCAAGAATACTTGAATCAGGATTGTGGATCCATAGAGCATAAATTACTAAGCCTATAAAAAGCTTAATGGCCGCCTGTTACTCTGGTTAGATTTCTTCTACAAAACCTAATAGCAACCTCTCAAAGTTATTTGTGTGTATACTAAGTTTAATGTATACATACTTATGTGCAACTGTAATCTACTTGCTACTGGGAGAGTGCTTTTGAATATAAATCTTATATTCTGAAAAGATGAAACTGCAGGTATTGTGCCACAGCAAAAAGTTTGAAGTTAGGATAACCTGACAGTTCAGCTATCACTAGAAATTACAGTGAAGTGCATATGTACATATGTATACATAAAGTGTGTGTTAACCAAACATAGGAATCTGATGTTTGTAGAAACCATTAAACATTTGGTCCCAACTTCAGTGTGATTTGTAATGTGAGCGTTGTAGGAAGAGAATGATAAAGTTCCCAAACGCTTTGCACGTGGCCTTTTGTCAGTGACAGACAACTCTTATTTCTGTCTTTGCCGTTGCATTCGTGTAGGTAAGAAAAATTAATAAGACGGTATAGAGATATGGTAGAGTTTCATCTACATTGTTACTGGAATGTGTGTGACATGCAATATTGAAAAAAGCCACTTCTTGGCAAAATCACTTTCTAACACTTTGCTCTCAAATAAAAATAGAGTTAAGATGTGCAAGCACTGGATGCTTAATGCATTCATCTTAACACTGGGGATTTCTTTTAGAACATGGTCAAATAGTTGATCAGTTTGATCATGTTTATCTTTAGTAAAATAATTTGTTTATTGTCTACCGATTTCAGAGCTAAAATGTAATCTCTTTAGTAAACCTTGAGGTTTTTTCATATGCGTAATCGACTTGAAATCCAGTCTTGAATAATGAAGACCTTCTTTTTTGAATACCTGTAAGAGAAACTCTCATGAGACATTGGAAAAGCATTTTTGAATTTGCAAATCTATTATTTATCTATTGCTAATAGGCAAGATCTCACCAAAATTTTTTGAGATAATCTCCAGGTGATTGCAAGGAAAACTGAGTTAATCCTGAAGTGATTTCTTACATATTAAGTCATTGAGCTCAGAGTAAAATTATTATTTTCCCTTCCTGGTACAACAAGGCTGTATGAAATAACAAACAACTACCACCAATACCATTGTCTGAAGAACATTTTTTTTTCTGTAAAATAACTGGAATGCAGCGTGCAACATAAGAAGCCATATCTAAAGTATCTACAAGAGTCATAGTTACAGCAGACCTGGGGTAAAACAATCTTTGTGATATTCAGCTTCTCAGCATTGTTTTATGTGTAAGAATGGCAAGTGTGTCATGCAAATTTGTGAAAAATGACACCTGGAATTCTCGAACTAAGAGCAGAGCATTTGTACCTCTGTATGGCATTTCAGGTTGTCTTTCCCCCATGATGCTGTTAATGAAACACTAAATCTCTGATACTGGTGGAGGAGCTCTGACAGGCTAACTTGTATTGCTGTTGTATTGCTTTAATCCAAAACACTGTTAGCTTAATGGTCCAAGTGACTGAAATGAGAATGAAACAAATGACAGTCTTTGTTTTCTCCTCAAATTTAATTTCGGTCATCTTTCTTGGTGGCTGAGAGTCAATTTTTCATAGGATTATGCTGTCTGTCTGGGTTTGATGAGCAAGTAATGATGTATTTTATATATTTCTTCGGGAGAATCTGTAATTACTTTTAGGCTTTATCTGAATTACATCAAATGGAGCAGTCTTTGTCCATGCCAATTAGATTCATCATTATGAAACAAATTATTCTGCCATCCTCTGATCTAGTGCTTTATTCCCAATGCTTCTGGGCTATTTTGTGTCAAATAGTTCTGGATCCTCTAAGGTTTTATCTAAGTTTGTTAAAACTGATTATCTGTTGCTGCATGGCTCTTTTGCAAGCTTAGAAAAGTTTGCGAGGACTCTTTAGATGAGATCTTTTTTTCTTTTCAAGGTTTAGACCCATTACTGCATTTTTCCAGATAATGTCTTGAAAAAGAAGCCTACTCCCTATTTTTCAGCACATTTTTCGCTGAGAAACAGCCAGCTAGAGAACAGCCAGCACAGTCACTAATAGGGAGAGTAGATATTCCAAGAGAAAAGTGGTATTTTGAGTGAGCTGGTGTCTTCTGCTTTTATCTCAAAGCAACAGAGAGCACATGTAGGTGAGGAAGGCAACCAAGACTCATATCAGGAGATAATTTTTAGAGAACTTCAGCGTGTTTGACTCTCAACCATGGAAGGCCAACTGTATGTGGACTTGTTGGCCTTTCGTCTCAGAGTGAATGAGTTGATCCAATGGAATGTGTAAATTCTAGTTCAATGACACATTCTGTTTTGGCTCAAAGAAAGGTGACAAAGTGACTCGGCTGCTGGATGAGGGAAAGGCTGTGGATGTATCTTCCTGGACTTCAGTAAAGCCTTTGACACAGTTTCTCACAGCATTCTGCTTGGGAAACTGTCAGCCTCTGGCCTGGACAGGCGCACACTCTCCTGGGTGGAAAACTGGTTGGATGGCCGGGCCCAGAGAGTGGTGGGAAATGGTGTGAAATCCAGCTGGAGGCCAGTGACAAGTGGGGTTCCCCAGGGCTCAGGGCTGGGTCCAGCCCTGTTCAAAGTCTTTATCAATGACCTGGATGAAGGCATCGAGTGCACCCTTAGCAAGTTTGCGGACGACACTAAGCTGGGTGGAAGTGTGGATCTGCTGGAGGGTCGGGAGGCTCTGCAAAGGGATCTGAACAGGCTGGACCGCTGGGCAGAGTCCAATGGCATGAGGTTTAACAAGGCCAAATGCCGGGTCCTGCACTTGGGGCACAACAACCCTATGCAGTGCTACAGACTAGGAGAAGTCTGTCTAGAAAGCTGCCTGGAGGAGAGGGACCTGGGGGTGTTGGTTGACAGCGACTGAATATGAGGCATCAGTGTGCCCAGGTGGCCAAGAAGGCCAATGGCATCTTGGCTTGTATCAGAAACGGCGTGACCAGCAGGTCCAGGGAGGTTATTCTCCCTCTGTACTCGGCACTGGTGAGACCGCTCCTCGAATCCTGTGTTCAGTTCTGGGCCCCTCCCCACAAGAAGGATGTTGAGGCTCTGGAGCGAGTCCAGAGAAGAGCAACAAAGCTGGTGAGGGGGCTGGAGAACAGGCCTTATGAGGAGCGGCTGAGAGAGCTGGGGTTGTTTAGCCTGGAGAAGAGGAGGCTGAGGGGAGACCTCATTGCTCTCTACAACTATCTGAAAGGACGTTGTAGAGAGGAGGGTGCTGGCCTCTTCTCCCAAGTGACAGGGGACAGGACAAGAGGGAATGGCCTCAAGCTCTGCCAGGGGAGATTTAGGCTGGACATTAGGAAAAAATTCTTCACAGAAAGGGTCCTTGGGCACTGGCAGAGGCTGCCCAGGGAGGTGGTTGATTCACCTTCCCTGGAGGTGTTTAAGGCACGGGTGGACGAGGTGCTAAGGGACATGGTTTAGTGTTTGATAGGAATGGTTGGACTTGATGATCCAGTGGGTCTCTTCCAACCTGGTTATTCTATGATTCTATGACTCTCACAGTCATTTTATTCCTCATGTTAGACTATTAGTGGAGCAAGAGCCAGATACCTAACAACTTTGAGAGGTAGCTGTGGTTTTCTGTTACTTGCAAGAACTTGTTTCCTACTGAGTTCAGAGAGAAGGAATAGCAACAGAGCAAGTTCTTCACCTGGACATGAAAAATGTTTGTTAGTTATCAGAGGGGTTTTCATTTGGTTGGATTTTTACCTGGTCAATCACCCTGGAACAAAGTTTTGCAAACATTTTCTGTGTAGTGGCCCTGTAACTAAACTAGAGACATTTTTCATGCTTAGGAAGGAATTGATGGTTATTTTATCTTCTACTGGAGTTTTATGCTTATTTCCATATACACCTTTACAAATATAGAGCTGTACTACAAAGCTGTCATTACATATTGCAAAACAGAATTTGTAGAATTTTCAATTTGGCTTTCAAGTTCTCGATATCCACCTCCTCCTGAAAATTCAAGTGCCGTATTCTCTTAAAAATCCTAGCCCTAGAGAAGTTTCCTAGATAGTGATATGGAAGTGGTGCTCTTAGTTTTAGCTCACAAAAACTCTGTTCTGCATATATTTTTCTTCCTCTATGGACTTTTTTTCAAGTCTTTAAAAATATTTAGCATAAGAATTTTGATGTAAATGCTCATTCATTAAGTAACGGTGAAAAATAGCCAAAGCCACCTTTTATTTTTTTAAATCTATTTCTATTTTTGGTTTATTCTTACTAAATTAATTTCTTCAGCTAGGACTTGAGATTTGTCAATATACTTCTTAACAATTCAAATGGAGTCTGGATTACACAGGCCTGATTTTCTTCCGCAGATGGGCCATTTTATTTCTTTCATAAAATATTTAATGCTTTGGTAAGTAGTAATTTTAAGTAGTTCAGCTGGTACGAAAGTTTATTGGTCTACAATTACCCCCAGACACGTTTCTTTTAAGATGTGTGTAAAATACTAATTGCAAATGCCTGTGTTCTTGCTTTTATTAGCAGTGAAACCAATTCATTCTTGAGCTTTTCCCGGCTGCTGCTCCCTGATGACTTGTCAATCTTTATCGCTGCATTCCAGTCCCCTCATTGCCTGCTCAGTCTCTAACTGGGACCTGGAGTACTTGAAGAGACCAGACCTGGGTATGATGAAGATGAGTGAAAATAAATCTTTCTCTATGGTGTCATTTCTTGTTACGATGTACTGGCTTAAGCCAAAGCCTGGTATCCTGTCTTCCGTAATATACAGCTAGTGTCAAGCAATCTTGCACTGACATTCCCCACAATAATAATGGGTGCTAACAGCTATAGTGAACCCTTTTTGTTCCTAATTAGGCTGTGGTTCAGAAAAATGAAAGTAGCAAACTAAAAGCTTTTTGTCTAGCTTTCAAGAGGGCATACTTGGATACATCAGAAGTAAAAGACAGTCTGGCAATTTTAGAGGAATTTTCAGCTCTGCTGTTCTCCTTTCTACCTTCCCACCTCCAAAGACACAAAAAGTTGCAAGTTGCAAACTTGAAATAATGTTTGATATATAAGCAGTATTCTGCTCAAATTAGAATTCCTCCTTGTTAAACCTCTATGTAGCTAAAACAGGCGCAAGATACTTCTAAATGATCTGCTATTGCTACTTAAAACGTCCCCTTTGGTTTGCATTTTGTGTTGCTTTTTCACTTTAGGTAGTCATTCTTCCTTCATGTGTTTCAGTGACTGCTGTGTTAGAAAAAGGGTATTCAGAATGGAACTTTGTTGCATAAAAACACTTAAAAAGGGATTGTTCATGTCATATCAAGCATCCAAAAAACTCAAGCTTTTCTTTGTATGATGCAAGTACCAAGAGGCTTCCTGGTAACATTAACAAATGGGAAAACTCCGCAGATTTTTAAAGCTCTCAAAAAGTCACAAACCTTGGTTTTGTCTGGCTGATGCTGGAAACGATGAATTTCAGAGACTAATGGTCAGTCTTGGCTTTGTAAACTGGTCTGGTGACCTACAACAGTTAAAAAAAAAAAAAAAGCAACACTAGATTAATTATTTCACTAGATGGCGGAAAGCACTTGGATAGGATGGACCACCAAAGCCATGCGAGAGAGCTGTAAGGAAAAGCAGTTCTACAGTCCTATTATGAAACCTACACATCAGTTAATGTGGAAAGCAAATAAAGGAATTAGTACTTTTAGTTCTGAAAATGCCAAGTGAGAGATTAGAATAAAATTTGATTTAGTTGTAGAGTTAATATGCGAAGATGGACCTGTTATTTGAGGTGGGGCTGTTTATTGAGGGGTAAAAAGAGGATTTCCATGCATTTTACCTCCATGTTGAGTTGTGTTTTCAAGTTCGTGTAATGCTTCATGACCAATGATCTCTGAGGAACTGACACAAGAACTTACACTACAAGGCGTATGACAAAAGCTAGTTATGGGTTCATCATGTTCAAAAGCAGGATTAATCCTTACAGCATTTTCTGAATTGCAGCTGATGAGAGTAGGAGTTCTACAATGCAGAACATTTTTGTTTAGGTGAGATTTTGAATTGCAAATGAAAAAAAAGAATATTTTGAAATGTGAAGAAAAGATCGTGAGCAGCTTACTGCAAATTAGAGTGTCTTTTGCGTTTTCTTCTTAACTTAATAATTAAAATGATGAAAAGAAAAACAAGGCTTACTAAGCCGAGAATAAGAGGTTTAAAAATGAAGGGCTGTATGGGTTCTGGAGCGAATTTTGCACAGCGTTGTCCTTGGAAAAGCTCGTGTCTACGTACAGGGCATCTAAAATAGGGAGAGGAAGAGAAAAATGTACAGAAGTCGAAGGCAGAATATGCAGAGTACCTCAAATAAAAACAAAGGCAAATCTGCAATTAAATACAAGCACAGTATTTCCAATACAATTAATTATTATGAGTCTATATGAAATAATGAAATTGATAGTAGAAGAAAGAAAATATTCTTTGATTCATGAGAGTGAGTGATGCTGATATATTCTTTGCCAACCTACAAATTTTAAGGAAATTGTGCATTTGGAACTCTGACAAATTTCTAGTGTCACAGGTAAAGTTGAAATGACATTTGTAGTTTAGTATCTCAGAAGTTCAGGTGTGTTTTGGAGTAACATCTAAATATATCTTTGAATCTTATATTTTCTTATTGGTGATTTTAATGTGAGTAGCTAGATCTGAAATAAGTGTTCTTCTACAAATGGCTCTCTATAAGCATGGGAGATGATTGCCGTAGTTTATATGGAAACACAGGGGTTGCAGTTAGTGGAAAAACTAGCATGGTTCTAAGTAAATTCACGAGTGAAACAAGTATAATAGGCCATAATTTTCTCTCTGCAGACTGTACAGGTTTGCATAGACTGGCACTGTTTGTTTGTAACTTAGTATAATTCACAAAAAGTTTCATTTATTATTTTTAATATTTCTGGTGGTTGAGTCACCTTCCCTGGAGGTGTTTAAGGCACAGGTGGACGAGGTGCTGAGGGACATGGTTTAGTGTCTGATAGGAATGGTTGGACTCAATGATCCGGTGGGTCTTTTCCAACCTGTTGATTTTATGATTCTATGAAATTATGGTTTGGTTATTACTGTATATCAAGTCAGGGCTTTTTCTTTAGTGCATTTGTCTTGGAGGAGTAGACTATACCCTTTGCTACTTCAGTAAAGTTTTGAAGAGGGCTGCTTCAGCTCACAGGCTCATTTCTAGTACAAAATACTGCAGCTGCACTACTGTGACTCTGCAAGTCAGGAATTTATTAGTAACTGTGATGAATTTAATATAATTTCCTATTATCATTTGTGTCACGCCCACTGGAGAAAGTGAATTGTAGAAGTTGTGTTGTTACAGTGAAATTATCATATGAAGCATTTGCTTAGTGCGCTTATTTTTTGATGTTATTTGTAAGTAGACTGAAAGGCACATCATTAACCTGGTAAAGTCACTATTAAGAGAGAATAAAGTGCAAGAATTGTAACCTATCTCTTGCTTATACCCTGGCTGGTTTACTACCATGTGCCAGTCTAGTGTACAATTTCACAGAATGCTCTGGATAATCTAGGCTTACAATGAGATGAAACTTTATACTTTTAAAAGAGAATCAAGATGTTCAAATACTGTGGTAGTTCTCAATATTGGCTTAACATAATTTCATGTAAAAATCCTTATGGAAGGTGTTTGCAGTTAGGAGGAGCTGCTAATCTTCCAGGTCTTTACCAGTAAGCCCTGAAAGCAGCCTCAGCCTTCATATGCTTTATTGGGTTGTCTGCAGTCAGAATAGTGATCATGGCTGTGTTTGTAAGAATACAGGTTTTCTTTTCATTAGATCTTAGAAAAACATAATTTCTTAAAATACTACTATGTAATCAATAGCGAATTCATGAATGCGTTATTTCATTTTTACAAGAACTAGATGATCTTTAAGGTCCCTTCCAACTCAAACCATTATTCTGTTTGGAAATCTGAAAATAACGCATGGTTTTGTACGTATTATCTCTGCCAGTGATGCTGAATTTCCAATGAATTTCTAGAGGATCTCTAAAATCAACTAGATCATGATGTTCTCTGTGTGCTAACAATCAGAAAGGGATTGTCCTGCATGATACTATAGAAGAGTATTGCAATGTAGCTTAAAGTGTCAGAATGTTGAAATACGATTTATTATTATAGTTTATGCTGTTGAAAAGTGTATACGCAGCCCTACTTGTTCATGCAATAGAGATATCAAGGATCTGTTAACAGATTTCATGTCAGGTACTATTTATTTACCTGCAGACGGCTCCTCTTCCTGGAACTAACTCACATTTCCCACCATTGACGCAAAGATGTGGTTCCAGCTCGCACAGGCTCCGGCAGGGTAATCCGTCTTGGCTTGCATAACCGGGTTTACAAAGGCAGTCGGCCTCTTTTGTCCCCTCATTCATTATGCATTCGGAAAACTCATCACATGCCATGAACTTGCATGGGTCTGCCTGATCAGCTGTAAAGGATGGGTAAATCATTAATTGATGCGCTACCTCGAAGTAACTTGGCAGGCTTGGTGGTATCTAGAGAAAACAATTCGCATTTACTGGCCTGCTCCTTGTGAATGTTAATAGGAGGATGAACGTAGTCGAGCATGAAAGGACATACGTCCTTCCTTCTGTAGATGGCACAGCAAGCACGAAAGCTTATATTTGCTTGTACATTTGTTTACCCTCTCACTATTAAGCTATGATTTATTTTTCATCTCATCATCGAGGGTTTTCACATTTGGATATTTTTATCCATTTTTTAATTAACAGTGCTGGTTTTATACTCATCGATACTATGCTACAGCCTTGCACGTGTGTAAGGAATAATGTTGGCTCTAATGATCTTAAAAACGTAATTTAGGACAGGACAAGGGGAAGGAATTAGATTAGATTATCGAGTATTGTGCAATACCATGAGGACTTTGTCCAGGGAGGTGGTTGAGTCCCCATCCCTGGAGGTGTTAAAGGGATGCGTGGATGAGGTGCTGAGAGGCATGGTTTAGTGGTTGATGGGAATGGTTGGACTTGATGATCCAGTGGGTCCTTTCCAATCTAGCAATTCTATGATTCTATGACTGCCATCTAGAAATACTGGCATAATCCAAAGCAGGTATGTTCTTGCAGCCATGTGTTAGCACTGGGAAAACTGTTTTGCTGTTTTGTTTTTCTAAAATTAGTATGGGATGCCTGTGAGATTAGGTGAAAATGAGCCTCCTAATGTTCATAAGAAGGTCCAAATCAGAGACAGCTTAAAGTCCTAATTTCAGCAGTCACAAAAGTGTTTCTGCTTTCTCATTCTCTGCTTCTAACTAGAAACTAAAGAAGACCAAGAAAGAGTAATTTTAAGCCATTGCTCAGCCCAGCTGTGTGCTGATGGAGTGAAAAGGAGGAGAGCTGCATCCAGCAATCTTGTTTTAGAGGCAGTTTCCTGCGTACTATGGGGCAAAAGATAGAAGGCAAGAGATGAGAAGCAGACCAGGGGATACAAATTCTGTTCTTGCCAGCAGTTTCACTAAGATGTGTGAATCCAGAAAGAAAAACAAACAAACAAACAAACAAAAAACCCAAAAGAAATTGTACAAAGGCAAGAAAGAGCGCAGAGAAGGAGGACATGAGAGCAGATGGACAGATGTGAGGTGGGCTGTGCAGGACAGCAGGCCCTGAGTGACTGGATCTGTTCAAAGGAAGTTTGCAGATGTAGTTTTAGCTGTAGAGAACAGGTCTGGTCTATAGAAATCAAAATCACCTAAGACATTGGTGCAGAAGGAAACTGGCCCTTTTTATTTATGTGAGATTAAAATTTCTTAAGAAGGAAAACCTGTAGTTTAAAAAGATTTATACTGAATATTGTGGCTCATACCTGTAAGTACTATCTGGGCTGAAAGTTTTCTTCCAGAGCCAATTCATGGCCGTAGATGCTCCATAATACTAATTTCAATGAAAAAATGAGCATCACGTTTTTTATAGTCTTATTGGAAATCTCAGACACACACTGTGCTTAACTGGTAGAACTTAATCCAGCAGAGCTGTTCTCTTTTAATCCCTCTACAATTACATGTCTAGTTACCTTTTTGTTGTTTTAAATTTAAGAATAGTGAGTTTTAGCTCTACTTATTTATGCTATATACAATGTGCATGTTAATTTGGGATCTGCTTTGCTCCTGGACTGTAAATATGTGTACAAGAGAACTCTAACAACTAGGCATCAAAGTAATGCAATAAATTACAAGGTAACTTTATTTTCAGGCAAACCTCTGCTTCCTAAGTAAATATATATATTCCTACTTTGCTCTGGTCATTGATACTACTGATTAGGAATTACAAATTTTATTCTCTGATGAAACAAAACCAGCTGTCAAATCAAAAAGGGACATTGCTTGTTACAGATTCTTGTAATGGTTAATAAAAGAGTCTGTATGATGGAGTAATTGATTAAAGCAGTAACAGCTGCATTAGCTGCATGTCTCCAGTCTCTCCCCAGCTTTGATGGTGACAGGTTACCTTCAAACTAGTGGAAATAAAGGTCAATGCTATTAGTAAGGAGAGACAGACTCTGCTTAGGCATTGCCTAGGGTTGTGTTCTACAGCCCTGCTGTTTTCAGTGCATTTCTGTTTGTAAAATAGAGCTTGACATGAGCATTTCCCAGAATAGAGGGTCATCTATTTGTGATAATGTTTAATTTTCCTTAATGAAGTGTTGGGCTACATACTTGCTGTACTTTGTCATCTTCTCTGTGTTTTCATTTTGTTTACATTACAAAAAAACCACAAATGCATGCATGTATTTCTAGAAGCACACTATGTTGTTCTGCATGATATTATGACCCTGCAGCCAGCCCTTTACAACTGCTGAGTCTCGATGTGTGCTTTGGACTGTCATTTCCCATCAGTGTTTCAACGTGGTTTAGCATTATTGCCACTAGATGGCTCTTACTTTCATAATAAATAGGAATTTGCTTAAATTACCTTAATTTACTAAACAGGCTGTTTTTCTTTTTCGGAAAGTGAAAAGACAATAGGGCTTTGAAACACTCTTGTGGGAAGGTACTGGCTTTCTAGACATAATTTCTTCTATTTCAATGTTTTGGTACTGCTCATGAGCCTTGAAAGAACAGCTGTCAGCAAACTCATTGTGATATAGTTTTATTGAATAAAACTGATCAGCTGTTATGGATGAAGATGAAAGAATTTAAAATTTTTCTGTATTTGCATTTTTAGAAGGGATTCTGGAGTTACAAATCGGTGGAGTGCTACTTACAGTAATGCTCCAGACATTTATTATTTCAAGAATAATACTATAATAATAACAATATGTCTATATTCTATATTACAATAATTATAGAATATATAATATATACATATTATTATTATAGTATATATATTATTATATTATAGAATATAGACATATTATTATAGTATTATTCTATATTCTATAATAATAATATGTCTCCAATATTTCTCCAATTATTTCTAGAAATAATGTCCTCCTGTCTTGAATTCTTTAGCCCTTTAAAAACAGATCCAATGATACTCTAAACTATGGTTAACTTACCACATTACAAAAAATCAGATTATGTTTACATACTTAGGAACAAGATTTGTATAAGACACTCCTGTAAACTCCACATAAGAATTCTTTATAGCCTTTTTCTAGAGAGTTTTTAGTTCCCCATATTTGGCCTTGAAAAGCAGTTGGTGCACATGCACAAATCTCCACCCAGAATTTCATAAGAATATGCAACTATGTCTGCAGATAATTTGCAGCATCTTGGATTTTCTTGTTACTGCTGATCACTGGGAGGCTATTGCTAATATTGATATTTCCAAAACAGTAATACTTCTGAAGCTGTAACAGTCTGGAAAAGATTATCTGCTTGGTTTTGGCTTTGCTCATACATTATTAATTCAGTCTTACCTGGCTCAATATCCAGGGAATAGCTGTCAATCTGCAAATTGAGGTGTTGGGCTGCAGCATCACAGAAATCTTCCAAAACGCAGTGTACTGCTTCTGTGATATTGTATGGCACTGTCTTGGCAAATTTCATTTTGCTGTTCACAATCACGCTTCCATTCCTGAAGTTGAGTATTTCCAGCTGCTTAAAACCTGTAAGGTTGGACTGAAGGTAGGGAAGTAGCTGCAAAACAGAAATTTGCCAAGATTTTAAGTACCTGGTAATAATTTTATTTATAGTCACTTTTAATCACCAGTACAGACATTACATGCTATTTCTCTGAATTTAATGAGACTATTAAACTCCACCCCCAAATTCACTTTTCTGTTTAGCCCTGTTCTCTTCTGGACTTTTGCATCTTTCTCAATAATATATTGAGATGGATGGGCAGCAATTTCCTCTGTAATGAAATGCACAGCAGTTGGGGAGTTTATTCAGCTGGAAGAGAAAAAATCACCTCACTCAAAAGCCAACTTTAATTATTTTCAAACGTTCTATCCAGGCAGGTTAGGGCATAACATAATAGGCATGTTACTGAGCTGACCTGCTGCCCTATTGTACCCATAGAGAAAATCCATATCTAATCACATTCCCTCTGCTAAGCTGTGGTGTATTTTAAAAGGCCTATTTTTAAATCCAGCATGTAGACACAAGCCTTAGATGTAATGGGCACTGCTAAACTGTTCACCTGAATGTAAGAAAAAGCCAAATAAATTACATGCCAGGTATATATCTGGAGTCTCTTAGCAAGTGAAAACTTTCATTGCTGCCTTCATAAACCCTTTCTTCATACCCTGTGAGCATCCCAGGATTATCAGTCCTTTAAATTACGGCTTATCAGACCAAATTGCAGCAGAGTCTGATATTGTTAAAATACTGTGCTCTTCAGTAGATTTTTTTATGCTGTGCCTGACTATTGCATATGTTGTAAAGTTGATTTTCACCCACCAATTGCATGAACTGTTGTTCTAGCGCTTTGTATTCTTGTGAACTCCTATTGAAGAGGTCATCAGAAAAGTGCATGTTGGTTACCCTCAGGCTGAAGAAAACCACTAGCTCTTTGCCTTTGGCTGTGGTTGTCATGGAGCTGGTAGTTACATACTTCAGCGTAGGAGCTGGGGTGGCTTCTACAGGCTCTGTTGTCAGCACTGAGATATAACCGCTGCCGTGCTCCACTTCATCCAGCGCTGCTGTGCTCATGACACCCATGTGATCTAACTCAGCAGCAATATCCTGCACTCCTGTCCCTGTGTCATCGCGAGGAATACTCTCAGATACAGGCACTGAGGAATCTGGTACTTCAAAGGGCTGTTCGATGATCTGAGAGTGGCTGTAGGAAGGGCTGGTTGCTGCAGGCGGTGGTGCTGTTGGGTCTGAGAGTAGCACACCTGTAATAACATCTTCAGGCTGCATGGTAGAGAGATCACTTGAACCGATGAAGAAAGGCAAGGTTTTGTAAATGCTGGCTGTAACCAAGATGTCATCACCTGATGATTCCGTTTCATCCATTATCTTAACTGCTGCAGAAAAACAGGGGAAAAACAAACAGCTATTTTGAAAAGCAGGCATGACAAACATCAAGCATAAGGACTATCATGTTTCCACTAAGGCATTTTTAAAAACAAGCATTAAAAATATCTACATATGAAAATGTTATTTCCATCACCAAGGAAGCACTACAGGAATAAAACACCTCATCCACATGTTTGATGAGATTTCTGTGGGTGCTGCATTTAAACAATAATTACACTAGGTAAATATTTCCTGAGCCGTTCCAAAGTGCATTCTTGTTTTGAACATACATAATCACACTGTCAGTTTACATTGACTGAAAGAGTAGATCGCAGCTTTGAGCTGTCTACTCAGATCAGCTGCATGCTGGAGTCATTTTGTTCCCCTCTGTGAGACATTAAAGCTACTATTTGCCTGTAATCATAAAATGTGGTTAAGAAAAACAGCACAGCCTCTTCAGATGCAAACTCTATCGATTTAACTAAAAGGCAACAGTACCAGTGAAAACAAATTCAAACCTTAAGAAATCATCGGCTGCACGTGAAGCAGCCATTTGACTGAGATGCTGCACTTTCACGAGGTCCCTACTGGGGCTTGGAATGGATTTAGGAAGTGTAGCTGAAATCCAAATCTAAAGCAAGATGAATGAGTCTCTTTGAATTTGGCTTGTAGCTACCCGGCCACAAAGACTTCACAGAAAACAATGACCTCTAAGCAACAGATATCTAGCAAAGCTTACAACTTTGTCCTTTTCCAGTGATCTACTTATGTGGGCTCTTCATATGGGACTTCTAGCACCTCCCTGCAGGCAAAATCACTTATCAGCTGAGTGATAGGAAGGAAATTTTTCTCCAGCTGACAAACTCTTCCATTCCCTATGCACTAATTTCCTCCCAGTGGCCAATGAAAGTTCTAAGGGAGAGCAAACTTTGGCATTAGAAACAACCCCAACTGATGGAGGTGGCAACCGTGCCACTCATGGCACAAGAGTTGCCTGTGGATGTTCTTTGTGTCCCTTTCCATTTCCTTCTGTCTAAATGAACAAGATACAATCTTCTGCTTATTGTATTGAATAAACGTACATTTTCAACAAAGAAGACCTTCATATGAGCTAGCTGTCTATTTTCTTGACTCTGTTAATTTAATAGCACAGACTAGCTCTTTCCTTCCTCTGTGCAGATACGATGCCTTAGTCTAATGTGTATTATTTTCTATATAGCCCCATTCTGCTAAGCTAACCACACTTCTGGAAACTGCAGAGAGTTGCTCTAAGTCATGGTATGTGTTTTGCTAGAATTTGATGCTTGAGAAGAATTTTCTCCCATTTGGTTACCACTTTGCATAAACTTTGTTAAGAGTCGCTAAATAGGCAGTTTATCCCTTTATAATATGTTTCATTATGTATTTTGTAGTATACGTATGGTGATTCAGTGATAGTAGTGTAAAAGGACACCCCCCAAGCTAATGGAATAAAATTAGTTAATAATATAAAATTATCAAGTAGTATCATATAGATGTAAAAATTAACATATATAAACAATAAAGAAGATCAATAGATACATTGCCATTCAGAGGCACCTGGACGAGCTTGAGAAGTATGCCCATACAAACCTTATAAGGTTCAACAAGGCCGAGTGTGAGGTCCTACCCCTGAGCTGGTGCAACCAGCCGGAGGATGAAGGGATTGAGAGCAGCCCTGCCGAGAAGGACTTCAGGGAACTAATAGATGAAAAGATGGACAAGGGGTGACCTCATTGCTCTCTACAACTACCTGAAAGGACGTTGTAGAGAGGAGGGTGCTGGCCTCTTCTCCCAAGTGACAGGGGACAGGACAAGAGGGAATGGCCTCAAGCTCCGCCAGGGGAGGTTTAGGCTAGACGTTAGGAAAAAATTCTTTACAGAAAGGGTCATTGGGCACTGGCAGAGGCTGCCCAGGGAGGTGGTTGATTCACCTTCCCTGGAGGTGTTTAAGGCACGGGTGGACGAGGTGCTGAGGGATATGGTTTAGTGTTTGGTAGGAACAGTTGGACTCGGTGATCCGGTGGGTCTCTTCCAACCTGGTTATTCTGTGATTCTGTGTGATTCTGTGAACCAGCAACGTACACTTGCAGCCCAGAAGGCCAGCTGAACCCTGGGCTGCATATAAAGGAGTGTTTCCAACAGGTCAAAAGAAGTGATTCTACTCCTCTGCTCTGGTCAGACCCCGTCTGGAATACCATGTCCAGCTCTAGAGGCTTCAGCACAGGAAAGATATGAACCTGTTGGTGTAGGTCCAGAAGAGGGTCATAAAGATGTTGAGGGGGCTGGAACACCTCTCCTATGAAGAAAGGAATTCCTATATGCAGACTGGATATAAGGAATTTTTTACAAAGAGTGTAGTAAAACACTGGAACAGGTTGCCCAGAGGTGTTGTAGAAGCCCCATCCCTGGAAACATTCAAAGTCAGATTGGACAGGGCTCTGAGAAACCTGATCTAGTTGAAGGTGTCCCTGCTTAATGCAGGGGGGTCAGAATGGATGACCTTTAAAGGTGTCTTCCAACCCAGGCTACTCTATGATTCTATGTACAATAATAAAATAACATGTAATAGATGGACTAGTGTCTGGTTAGATTTACAAAGTAAGTCTGAGCTAGATTTACTTTTTGATTCCTCTTCTAACTTGTCGGGAATTTTGAGAAAATGCGTTCGTGTAGTATTGATCTCTCTTCTAGAAGGCATTTAAAAGTGAGATGTATTCTCTAAGTGAGTAATCATTGTTCTCTATTCAATAGCTATTTATCTTTCATGAAGAAAACTATCCAAATATGTGCTGGAGCTTTTAAAGTGCCCCTTGTTGAATTCAGAACATACACAACGAATTTATGTAAGAAAGATGCCTGATTTTCCCCTTACATAATTTCTGTTATTTAAATCAACCTCTTCAGCTCCTTTTAGCATTATTCAAGATCAAGAATTTCTCTGAGGTGCTCAAGTATTAGAGTGATAAGGACTATTAAAGTTTTTTTGAAAAGGAAACACTTCTGACTGTGATGTAGTTTGACACTACCAGCAGGGCAGTGTGATTCTGGCTTTGAAGAATGGTCAGTGAGTTTTACTCTGGAATACCAGTAACATGGTGTTGTTGGAGTGTTCCTACTCCCATTCTCACTTCTAATGTTTTCTATTTGTTATGAGTGTTTCACACTAGGCTAAGGGTTTTTTTGTCTGTTTTGCAGGGAAATGAACTTGTAGAAACAATTACCAAAAATAACCTGGATACTCTGAAACAGGACTCCTCAGAGTTCTGGATGGACCATTACTGCATCTGCTTCTACATATGCAGTTACTACATCAGTAACAAGTACAAATATTATTCTGTTACAACTGACCCCATCTGAAAGCACAACGTATTTTAAGACTGTGGTTAAAACAGAGTTGAGTAAAGATGCTAAAATTGTATTTCAGCAATACAGGCAAATTCTAGCTGGAGCTGTTTATCACAGCAGTGTCATGTCTTCTCATAGCTGTGCATTTGAGAAACATGGTGTGCATTTGAGAAACTACTTTGGTGTGGTAATCAGGGAAAGGACGCTTTCCACTTTTGCTGCTTTCTGAATACACGAAATATTGCAAGTTTGTATGGCAGCTGCCTGCAATATGCTCCCTGTCCTTTGAAGACCAGGTTATTAGCTACTGTTATGTGTTCTTGCAGTATTCTCCTGTCATCTTGCAACAGAAAGTAGAGTAGTCACGAAAGGTGCTTCTTCCAAACACTTCTCAAACTGGCCTGGATGGCTGATAATGATGGGCAAGCATTTTGTTACTCTTTGGCACATTCAGTAGGGACTGAGTGCTGCCAAGGTTTTCCAGAGATCAAGTTTTAAGGGAGGTAACAGCAGAGCAGTGGCACACCACAGAGAATGCCTATTTTTCCCTTAACACTAGCTGGCTGGTGGTAAGCTATTGAAGATCACTCATCTCTGTCAATATTTAGTATCCCTTTCCCATAGGACAAAGCAAATTTTTATAGTTAATTTTGTTGCCTTCATCTGCATGCACAAAAACATTTTCTACCTAGTGCCTTGTTTTACTGGCAGAATATTTGGAAACCAGACTGACTTAGATGACAAAAATTCCCACTTTATAAGACTGTATCTCACTTACTTGGGGTTTGATATTTAAGGTTGAATTCTAACCCCACGTTTATCAGCAGTGAGCTTGCTGAAATAAATGGAACTGTAGTAGCTTATACCTGAGCAAGTGAGATTAGGATATTTCGATTTGCACTAAGGACACGGAGTGCCCAGTGCTATGGCCCTTATGGGAAAAACATTCTGCCAGATCATAAAATAATTCCTCAGCTTTCACATGATGAGCTCCTCCCACCCCCCTCCAGCATCCCCAGAGGCTATTACAAGTGATCTTAGAGTACTGGTGATTCTAGAAAAGGCTCCGAAGACCACTCCTAATACGAAGCATCTGTGTTGGGTGAGATACAGATCAAGTGCTGCATTCTCCTTTACTGCAAGGTGCAGGCTGAAAACACAATGGGACCAGAAAGTGAGTGCAGCAAATTCTCATTGAAACTAGGACAGTTGTGCCATCTCCCTTCGTTTGTGGTGATAGATAATTTGCACTGCTCTCAGTATAACACAAGGGCTACAGTCCTCGTCCTTCCAGTCCCAGGGCGTAGCCAAAATACAATAGTGAAGTGCTGTAAGGAACCTGGGGTTCTGCATGTAACACCAAATGCTGCAGCACCACTTGATGCCCTAATGCCTCATTGAGAACTTCAGATGCTTTTCTCCTTGTGTCCTCATGTTTCTTGTGTAATCAAGGATACGGAGAGATTAGAAAAAACAAAGCCTAGTGATGTTCTCTGTTTACAAAGCTCTTGCTGTCACTTGTTACGCTGATAAGGAGTGAGAGTCACTTATCAGTTAAGGGAAGTCAGAACAGATTTCTTAGTATTAGTGCTTGAGTCATTAATGCAGGATGATCTACTGATGGGATGAACCTGCAGCTCTGCAGAGTAACCTTCTCTCAGCATGACAACATATACCCGAGCACATGATCATGATGCTATTTGTTAGGCAGATTATATTTTAGAAAGAGGTAACAGCGGGAGAAAAAAAGCACTGAAATGGCTTTGAAATTGCAGCAAGTTTGAAGCAGAATAACCACATATATCCTTCACATTTAGCATATAGCTGTGTATGTGTGCGTGTATGTTACGTACATAGTCTATACGTGCACTATAAAGGTCTTCTGGCATCCTCTTATTACAAACAAAGTGACTTAGAAGGCTTTGAGGGCATACTGAGGTGATCTCTGTGCACGTATCACCTGTTTTCATAATCTGCCCGTTCTTATAGATACACCATGACTGACTGTGGAGATGCTGCTAGTCCCTTGCAATGTGAAAGTAAATGGGCTCAACTAAAGAGCTGCTGAGCACTTACTGAAATACAGCACCAGACTTTAACCCAGGGGTTACTGACCCCTTCCGTTGGTTGCACTTTGCCTAACACATGGCACGTTACTGCTGCAAGTGATGTGTTGAAATCAGCAGTAAAATGATTTGCAACAGATGCCAAGTTTTCCACTGTGTGCACGTGACTGATAAAAATAAATCCTAAGGAGTTAAAAACTATGAATGAAACAAAGAAGATTTAGACATTTGGAATGAAAAAAAAAAAAGGCACTTCACATTTAAAATATTGTTTTTCTTGATAGAATCTATACATGTTGATTCTCAGATTAGATATAAGGAAGTCATTTTCTACAGTGACAGTGGTGAAACACTGGAATGGGTTGACCAGAGATGTGGTAAACATTCAAGGTCAGGTTGGAAGGGGCTCTGAGCAACCTGATCTAGTTGAGAAAGTCCCTGCTTATTGCAGGGGGATGGATTGGATGAATTATTCTAAGATTCTATATGAGTGTTTATCATAGAATCCTGGAATCACTCAGTTGGAAAGGACCCACTGGATCGTCAAGTCCAACCATTCCTATCAAACACTAAACCATGCCCCCTCGTCCACCCGTCTTTTAAACACCTCCAGGGAAGGTGACTCAACCACCTCCCTGGGCAGCCTCTGCTAGTGCCCAATGACCCTTTCCATGAAAAATATTTTCCTGATGTCAAGCCTAAACCTCCCCTGGAGGAGCTTCAGGCCATTCCCTCTTCTCCTGTCCCTTGTCACTTGGGAGAAGTGTGTATATGTGTATATATACACACACACACACACATATATATGTAATTTTGAAACATAACACAAGATATACTTAAACTGGTTCATCATAAAGCAATTATTTTTAAAATTTCACTGATTTGTACAGCAGAAGGCTAGAAAAAACCACAGACAATTGTTCTATGAAACCTCTAAAAGTACAAACACTGAAGATTTGTGCATTCTTACTCTCAGAATGTTTCATTTCAGCATACAGTTTGGTCTACAACACTACCACACAGGGGTAGGGAACCCACAGAGAGCACAAAATAAGCTGCTCAACTCAAATATACCCCAAGAGTAACCATATTGAAGGTTAAACAATGGCATGGAATTAAAAACTACTGCCAGCGATAAAAAAACACCCTCAACTCCAACTTTCAGCCACCCCTTATCTTCCCACAAAGATGTTCACTGAACTCTTCAATTTTTTCTTTTTTTTTTTTGTGTTACAAGGACAAGGCAGGACAGTATTTTACTGAGGAGAATTTTGTATCTAAAATTAAAATGCTGTTGGCAAAGATGTGTAACACCAAATCAAGAGACAATTTCCTGCGTGCATTGCTATATTAAATCTTTGTAAAAAGAGTGCTGCTTGCAGTCAGTTATTCCCAGCCGAAGGAGCAAAATACATAAGTTTAACTTATAAGAAAAAAAAATCGACTGCCATTTCAACAACTTTATTTTAGGCATTGAATTAGTTGGTCCTCTTATATTTTTTTTAAGTGAGGACAACCTTCCTAATTGACCATGAATAAGGAATTATTGTTTAAGAAAGGTCAAATTGTGATGAGACATTTTTCTAGTGGGTTTGCATTAATAAGCAGACCCAGAAGATTATACATCAAGAGGTCCTGGCATTTAATTTTATTCATGAGCTTAATAAGCACTGACATTTCATACTGGCAATAGACAAATTTTCCAAGTCCATTGGCAGATATCCTTCTGTGTATAAAAGTTACAGCATTACTATATATATGTATATATTTGTATATATATGGGGTGAAGAAAATAACTAATGAAGGAAAGGTTGTGTAATTAAGAGACCGGTCCATGACGCAGGGTAAGAATCTCCTTATGGGCAGCTATGCTGATATAAATAACAGATGGACTGGTACATCAAGCAGCTGGATTTAGATTTACATATTTTGTTGGTGCCTGAAAAGCCTCAAAAAATCCCTGGATGCAGGACTGTTGAGTGCAAACAAATGCATAAAGTACCAAATTTGTGTTTGAGGTCTTTCATTTTTAACTAGGGCGCAAGTAAGATGGGGATTAAGAGAATTAAGAGAAGAGGATCATTAACCTAACATGTTATTGTTATAAGAAATGTTTCGTAGCACATAATAACTGATTAAGTTTGTCTTTTTAACTGCAAGGCCAAGCCAGAAGAGCCAGCATGAGCTGTTCTTCTGTCTGTCTAGATGAACTGTCCAAAAACCAGGTTTAGTGCCCAGTAAAACCATAAAACTCCTCCATTGACTCCAGTGTCCTTCAGGTTCATTGAGTGGACCTCACCTCTGTGCATCTCTTGACTTTTCTGCCTTAGCTGCCTCGCTGAAATTTTTTGAGTAGTCTAATTTTTTACAGAGCAGCCTGCTAGCTGCAGCTCTAGCTCCACTGCCATGTGGTGCTCTGTGCAACTGATATAAGGAAACATCACTTTATTAACAAAATTTTTATACCTTGCAGCTGTTCTTTGTCATCATGTTCTCACCACTAAAGATGCAAATATATGTCATTCTGACATGATGTCACAAGAGGAGTATATCCTAATAAAATAATACTTAGTAATTATAATTTTGTCTCATTACCCTCAGAAAAATTCATTTTTATCTGTCTGACAGTCTGAAAACTGAGAGGATAACATAAAAGTTGCAAAATCGTGAGCTGGGTGCTAAGCAACCACAGTTTACTAATTTTGCCTATGCTCATTATAACAGAATTTTCCAAGGGTTCTTGGGCTGCTGGGCTCCACACACAGGACTCAAGACCCACTTTCCATTTAGTAACACCTGTACTACCTGGACAAATCTGTTTTACAGATTTCAGTGCTTAGCTGAGTAATTTGACCACAACAGCAGACTCTGTTTGATTTGGGATATTTGCTCCCAGGCCTTGGGATCTCTGCCATGATTCCTTCTTTTTGTAGATCAGTAGTATTATATACTTCTGCAATGACTGAAGAAATAAAAGCAGAGGATTCTTCACTTGATACTCAAAGATGCTTAAAGATTTAGAGTAAACCACTAAGAACAAAGCCAAGCCCTGACTACTTTTATTTCCCTGCAGATTTTCCCTCACTGCAGCTAATTCTGCCTGATAGATGCAAAACGATACAGTTCCCAACAGTCTGACTTCCCATAAACTTTTCACTGATGTAAGTTAGCTGGTCTTACTCAACTCACACAAAGTTTTCAGTACAGAGAAAGAATTCCCTTTATGGGATTTCTTTAGGTTAATATTTTTGTTGTTCCTTTTCTCCTTAGGAAATACAATCTGCCTTAGCCTTCACAGAAGTTAGTCAGTGGCAAAAGGGAGTCACATCTACATTTAGCACTTTCATGTTTGGTCACTGTACCTGTAAAGGCCCTCCAAAATATTGATTTCTTGTGCAATTACAAATTCAGTTTTTCTTTGACTATCATTTTTACATGCATTTGTCAATGCATGGCTGAAAAATAGAAATTCCGCTTGCCATTTTCTTTTTTATTAACAATTTTACGTACTTTAACTAGCTGTCTGCTAATAGTTTTCTCATTAGAGCTTTTCTCATTGGTGCTTTCTTGCATGTTTTTTGAATAAACCTTTCTTTAAAGCTTTGAGATAGTGTAACAAATACATTTAATATGAGATTTATTTTGAAATTGTTTTCAACTTAAAAGTAGTCCTTTACATCAGGTGGAATTATATACAATTAATATACGCACAAATAATTAAGCAGACTTATTTTATAGGTATGTGTTGAATTCATATACTCAGAGACTCAACTATTATATTTTAACAACTGCCTTTCTCATTCTCATATTTCAGCAGTTTTAAGGATTAAATAAATACTTTGAACAGCACAGGAACTGCTTGTGTTTAAAGCATTCCCAAAGCTGAGTAGCAATGTTTTAACTTCATTCTGCACTGAAACCCTGTGGCAGAAGAATCTGTGGAAAAGAGACTGGAGAGCAGTCAGTGACAGCCTGTTAAACCTGAACCATCATCCTGCTACAGTCTCCCTGCTGATTCAGGAGCTGCTGCACCTGGTTACATTGACTGTTTGGCCTTTCTAAGTTAAGACTCTGAAAAGGTGCAAAAATATTCATTTGCCTCAATGCTCTTCTGATTACAGCAGAAGAAAAGTCACTAGTTCCATATTAATTGCTTTAGGCAGTTAACATTATTTACACTTGTAACGACAGGATTATAAAGTTGGATATTAAAGATAGTTTTATGAGAATGCTATACAGACAGGTGTGCAATTGGATACCTTGTATGCACGGGAGGTTAATGGTAGGTAATTTCCGTAATACAAGTAACTTTTACCATTCTCAGAACCTTTACCTCATCTGCTCCTGAGATTGCCAGATAAAATAACATTCTAGTGCTCAAACACTCAAAAAGTCACTTTTCTGATTAAAGTCCTCACTAAAGGAATGATTCACCAGAGATTAGAATACTCCTGTGAAGTAGGAAATCAGTAAGTACATTTACAATGAAAACATGTTAAAAAACAGAGTCTGCTGTGACTGTTATTTATTCGAAGATATTTTGCATTGAAGTTCTGCATTACTTGCTACCATAGTAAAATCATATTAAAAATGTATTAAGCAAGAAAGATACCATGCTAAACTATGAAGTCTGGACTTAATTGACATTAACATCAATAAATTAAATAGAGAAGAAAAACTGAGCAGCAGTGAGTTTCGAACGTGAATACACGTTGCAAAGGAATGGAATCAAAGCTGCATAAGAAACATCTCACTTAAAATCATAACTTCAGGAGGATTCTTATTCCATTATGCTCATTGTTGACTGGTCTACAATTAAATTTGAAAAATTAATTTAATGACTTTAAAATAATGCAGTCTATGTGAAAATGAAGCTTTATAAACATCTGGTAACACAAAGAAGCATCCACCTAAATATTGCAAACACTCCTGCACATCACTGTAACAATTTGGGAGCTCCCCTAAAAGAGAATGCAGAACCTGTAACAGCATCCTTAATTTATTTTACTTCAGAATTATTAGAAATTAAATCTGACAGGTTACAATACCTGTCCTTCAGAATTCAAAGTACCTTGCAAATCCTTACCCACTTTCTCTATTTCTCTAAACTTTGTGATAAGAAAGAAAAAAACAAAAAAACACATGCAAATTTTTGTGGTAAATAGGACCATCAGACAGTTTCATGGTATAGAAGTTTATTAGTTTGCAAAATGGTAAAAACAACATGGAAGCCACTTGGTATAAATTCAAGTAACGTGTTGACCCAAAGACCTAAAAACAGAAAAGACACACAGAATTAGAAAGTTAAAACCCATGACTCTCTTAAAATCTTGTCATCAGATGAACACTTTAAGATTGCCAAGAAAAACTGAAAACCCTGAATACACTTTTTTTCCCACACTGTATAGTCACTTGTATGTGAAACCTATGGAATTAATAGAATGAAAGTCAGAGAATGAGGAGTTTCAGCTTTGAATCTTGTCTGTGCACACAGGTAGAAAGTTGGTCATGGATTGGTTTTAACACAAGATGAGATCTGAGACTGGAATGTATGAAAGCCAATGTGACATATGTTACATTTAACTTGTTAGAGAGTTACCTGCAATCAATGAGAATCTTAAGTTTTGACTAGTGAGCTGATTTTAGGTCAGCAGTTTCACGGTGAATTTGGATGGAGGGAGGTGATTAATTTGAAGTGAAGTAGCATTGAAAATGGAAGGGGACAATCATTGGGGAATGTTAATTACAGGAGAAGCGATAGCATTTGAAAAATATTGGTACTGAAGCATGGTTAGCTTTGAGAGCCCAAAAGGGAGCACGTGAGGTGCAGGAGAGTTAGCTGCAGGAGCAATGGAATTGGTTAGCAAATGTGATGCCTGTGTTAGAGAAAGACCCCAAGCATGCATGCAGAATATTAGCATCTGGTGCAGGTATGCTCTTTTGGAAACAATGAGATAGCAATATGTGCCTGTCTCTGGGGAAGAGACCTAAGAGTAATAAGTACGAGTGAACAAAGGGCACAGCACTGAAGTATCTCTTCCTGCTGTCTACATAGGTAGAGAATGAGATGTTACTTTTTTTTTTTTTTCACTATACAAGTGGCTCAGAAGATTTGCCTCTGAGTAAGTAAACTTTCTTAATAGATATAGAAAATGTTTTCCATAGTTCACACAGTAAATTCAATGAGTCTTTGGCATTACAAATTGCATATAAAATAAAGTTTCATCTGTTTTCATTAACATACATTTATATTGCTTATTTGGGGAGGGGGATATAAATAAGAAATCACATTTGAAGGAAGCAAATCTTAACCTCGAAGTAAATATGACCTGAAGTGATTCAATAGCTTAGCTATTTAAACAAGTGCTATTTTAAATTGTGAAAACTAATAGTAGTCTGTTTCTTTCATGCCTTTTTACTTGGATTAATAATTTCATTTTAGCTTTTTTAAGTATGTTTTGAAGGTGTGAAGCAGGTTTTGTTCTGTTCAGATTGTTCCTGCTGTTCCCTCCATGGAGACAGCTGAGCAGCAGATTCTCCATAAAGTCTGGTCATATTCTAATTACATAGTCAAATTTTTAGGACTCTTCAGGATACCTGTAGTACTCCAACTTTGTCATAAGAAATGAACACAATATGAACATTTTCTTAAATCAGATGTATCCTAATACAGGCCTGCTTAAACCTTTGCATTTAGCTTCCTCTTCAGGTCACAGAGAACTTTCAGGCTAATCAATATCACATATAATGCTTGAGAAAATGACATAGCTAGACCTACCTGTTCCCTTCTCCAAGCATCATACTGAAGCAGCACCTCCATGAAAAGCATTCTTTGCACATTTGAAGTGTGAAGCAGTGAGTGAAAAGGCACAGAAAAGAGCTGATGGGGACAATGTTGAGAACATCTAGTCAGTTTATGCTCAAAGAAAACGTAAGAAAAATAGAAAAATATACAAGGAAACAGAGCTTACCCTGTACAACAATCGACGTGAAAAAACTGGTGAGCATTTCTGGCACAAAGAATGGGTGAATTCCAGTCCTGGGAAAATCCAGAGTAGTTCTTTCAAGAAGTTATGGGGTTTTCTTTTCCATGACAATGCTGGTTATATGAAATAGAAAACTATGCTAAGCGCAGATGGTGCTTAGGCAGCTGGGGATGAAGCAGAGGCAGAAAGAATCCCCAGACATCCAGAAAACTGAGTTTTTCTAGAGATTGCTTAGCAACAGTAGCGAGCAAAGAGTGTCACGCTGAATTAACTGTTTGACAGGAGGAAGATATCAAAGAGGACCACTCACAACAAGGCTGTGTCAATGTGATGGCAATTATGGAAATCAATTTGATTCTTATCAGTTACACGTAGAGAGATGTGGCCACCATCTACTCCTCATCAGTGTCTTTTTCTCACATAAAAACTCTGTGATGAACCCTGCAGAATGTTCTTGTCTCAGAGCCCTTCGTGAGAGCCTGAGGATGGTCCAGGCTGGCGAAACTGAGATCTAGTATAATGAAATAGATGAAGCATTTTACTGCTAGCTTTATTTTGTCCTATGTTTCTGGACTAACTTCTCCATAAATATTGCTTCCTCCATGGTGATCAGGATTTTGAGATAACCTTTTACCTGGATTGTATAATTTATTAATATTTGCAATGAAAATAAACACAAATTAAAATTCTACTTACTGTTTAGGAAGTAAAAAGTATCTAAATATTGTTGTTACAGAATTCATGAACGATTTTATCTATTTACATATTTATTTGCATTTGTTTTACTGCTGAAATTTTCTTGGTTCTTGGAATAACAGTCTAATACATTATAAAAGTAACTATTTCCCTATGTTCATGCTGTTTTAGATAGAGTCACCGGAAGACCGCAAAGAGAGGTAGAAGAAATTTGACCATACAGAAGAAATATTGATGAGTTAGCTCCGGAGGGAAAAAAATATGAATAATTAAGAGGAATGCTAGAAAACACCGAACAGGCATCACCTTAGGCAATATTAAAAAACAAGCTTCCTGCAGGTCTAAAGTGGAAATAGCCTAGATTTTAAAGGCTGATTTTAATAAAGCCTCTGTTGTAAATGTTGTTAATTCCTGAATTTCCAGATCAAATTCTATCAGTTCCTGTGAAACAGGCAACATCTAGGGAAATAAAAGAATAGAAGGAATACTGTACACAGGACTTCCAGAATTGAAAAGAGAAAAAAAAAACCCTATAAAGAGACAAAACGTTTTTAAAGAGTATACAACATTTACTCTTTTAAGAACTCAGTAAATAGATATTCAATGTCTCTTCTGTTATGCATGCAGTATGTTTTGTGTACTGTAAGATTTTAAGCGAATACCATAACTACAGCTGTGCATCATTGCTAACACAGCATCCCTTCTGTTCAGACAGGGAACAATTGTTTTTCTTTCATACCATTACAGTGATGATAGTAGAATTTTTGTATTGTAGTTCTTGTTTTAGATAGAACTTCTGTGCAACAAGGAGGAAAAAGGCAGTGGTCCTTATTTTGGCAAAGATTTTACTACAGCTCTGGACAGTTCATTCTGTTTCACAGATTGGTGGGTTCCATCCCAATGTGCCACAGTTTTTAAAAAGTCAGTACTAGGTGCTTATAGTATCAAACATACAGTTATAGAAGATCCACACCTCTTTAAGGAAATGACGCCAAATTCTTTGAGCACTGACAAAATGGCTTTAGGAAGAAAAAAATCTATATGTACATTTTTACTGAATTTCAAGTCATGAGAAAAATTTGTTTGAAGAAATCCAGGTTAATAAGCGGTGAACTTTCCATTTGTGTGATCCTTCCTGAAGACACTGAAGCTCATTAAACTATGTAATGTATCATCTCTGAGGATCATTTAGAAACACATAATCTAACCCCCGTTCCGATCTGAGGTACCAGACCCTGTATGAGAGTCAAACTGAACTGTGGTCCCACAGTGTCATTGTCACTGGGGAGTAATCAAGCAAGCTTGAACCTTGGGAATAGAGGTGTCCATCTCCTGTATCCCTCCACTCATCCAGTGAAAGACAGTCAGGCAGTAACTATAATAAACTGCAATATACAAATTCTTTACAATTTTTGATGTGAAGAGAAAGAATGCTACTAGTATCTTCAGTGTAAATTGCTCTGTATTTTTGCTGAGACCAATACCCTCTGCTTATTCTCTTCAGTCATTTGGAGCTGTTAGGCTACGAGTTTTTTCAGCTATTTGGCAAATGACACAATAGATATGTGGTTTTATGCGGGTTTTATAATCTCAAATCACTAACCCAATGAGTGAACAGAATGAAAAATGCATATGACTTCCCTCCCCTTTCCCCCCCCCCAAATATAGCACTTTTCCACAGTTAAAATGAATGTAATTTGAAGCTGTTATTTGAAGGTATGCTGTTCTTTTATCAATAGTGCTACTGGACTTCTCAGCATGTGTTTGAAAATAGTTTTGTGTAACACTTTTCATCTTAAACTTTGTTTTCAGGAATACTTCACAACTGACTGTTATACAAGTGGTATTCTAATCTTTAAGTCACTGTTACTCATAAAGTATTTGCCTTTCTCTCACTTCAGAGCTCAGTGTATAAAGACAAGACTATAGAACAAGAAGCTCTTACTCAGTACATAAACTACCAGGTGCGATGGAATATGCTATGCACATCCCTGTCCATAGCAGATTAGTGTATGATCCCAAGTGGCAGCTTTTACATTCTTTATTCTTTAAAATGCTGATCTTGTTATTCATTGGATCTAGACTACCTGGGCATTCCCCTCTCTCACATTTCTGCTGTGTGGGCCCATTGTGAAGGATGTTAAAACCGTGCATTGGGGTATTTCAGATCAGCTATGCAAACGTTGCCTGTATGGGTAAAACTTAATAAACAAACATTGAAATAAGGTATTTTAAAATTTTTTTCACATTCATCAGATTGTAGACATATAAACTTTTCTGGCCTATGATACTCTTTGCTTGGAATAATTTATTTCATAATACTTTTGCTGCTGTCCTCCAGATGTGTCTGTAGAACTCAAAGTAATTCACCTTCTGGTTTTAAATACCAGATTTTTTTGTGTCAGCCTCAGATTTCCTTTTTTCTTTTTCTTTTTGCTCTGCCTTTTTCAATTTTTATCATAATACCCTTTAGAAAACGTACCTTGTCCTTAGGCCTTTGTTGCTAGGTTGAGGTTATTTCTTTTTCTTTGCTTTGGAAACCTTGAAGTCAGTTTCATTAGAATTTTACTAAAGTGAGCATCAGAAATGTAAAATTTTACCCTTTGATGGCACATTAAAATTTCTTTCGTGACTGAAAGGAAAGCTTGCTGTATTTACAATCACAACTGTATGTGTGATAACGACTGGATCTCTCCTATTCTTTCTTATGAAAAAATCTTTTGTTTCTTACCTTGTCCAGGCAGACTGTCTTGGTCAGCTTCCTTGAAAGGTGGTTCTGCTGTATCCGTCAGTTCCTTCTTCTCCTCAGCTGCACTATAATCATCTCCAGCTTGCAGGAGATTAGGTAGAGTAAAGCTACCTCTGGTATAAAAAGCCAGTGTGGTAGCCTGCTCTGTTGGAGACTCATAGCCATCGGTAATCAAGTCATTACTAGCAGAATCATCTGCTGGAGGAGGCAAATAGGAATCCTCTGGTTTTGGAGGACTGCTAGTGCTACCCAGAGCACTGAAAGGCACTGTGAAACTTTGGTGGTCAGCGGTAATATCTTGTGTATATGGAGGTGATCTGTCCTGAAACGGTTCTCTGTAGCGTTTGGTAGGGAACAGAGGTTCAGATGTAACAAAATTATTAAAGTCTTCAGAGGTACTGATCTCTCCACTTAGCACAGGAAACCCAGTTGTAAATTCGTTGAACAAGATGCCTCCTGTTTGGTCCGCTGTTCCTGGGCTGGGGTAGCCTATTGGAAGTTCCACATTCATGGAGTCATCCTGGAAAAGATTTTTAAAAGCAGCTTTCATCACTATGTTTAACTTTCTTTGCTAAAAAGGCCAATCATTTTAAACTACAGGAGCCTGCAAATGCCATGAAGTTGTGGGATGTATGAAATGTTTGGCATGTGCATGTGATCCTAATCATACTGCCTGTAATTTTAAGAACGGTCAAAGAAAGATGCTTTTTTGCTATTGCTATCAGTTGCTCTCCTTCTGTCATTGAGATAGAACCAGAGAATCATAGAATTGTACAATGGTTTGGGTTGGAAGGAGCCTTAAAGATCATCCAGTTCCACCCCCCTGCCATGGGCAGGGACACCTCCCACCAGACCAGGCTGCCCAAGCCCCATCCAACCTGGCCTTGAACACCTGCCGGGATGGGGCAGCCACAGCTTCCCTGGGCAACCTGTGCCAGTGCCTCAGCACCCTCATTGTGAAGGATTTCTTCCCAATATCTAATCTAATCTAATCTTCCCCCCCGAATTTAAAGCCAATCCCCCTCATCCTGTCACTACATGGTCTTGTAAAAAGTACCTTCCCAGCTTTCTTGAATGACTGAACTTGTAAGACATTGTTTACTTTGTGATTAAAACTAGAAATGGTAATTAAGCAGTAGTATTCACCTGTAAATATTCTAAACAATATCTCTATGGCAGAATAACATCACAACATTCATCCTTACAGCGTTTAAAAAAGTAGATATGTATTTTAGCTTTAAATTTATATATATCTTAATGCTGTGTAACTTCTTTTCTCATGGCGAAATAAAGAAATATAACAAGGAGTATTAACTTACAAAATCAGGGCCTGCCAGAGGAATAGTGACCATGGACTGGATATCATTATCAAAATCACTAGGCGGTATAATAGATTCTGGAAATAAAGAAATAGAAAAAGCGAGCACAATGTTTTATCAGTGGCACACTGAAAACTGATCAGAACACATCGACTCTGTTAAAAAACAGTATTAAAGTTATTCTGTATCAAAAAATTACTTAAAAAAATCCATGTTAAGAAAAAAGAAGCATAAATTTCCACTTAAACCAGCAGTTCTGAGGAAAATAGGAATTTTATATGCAGTATTCTTTGTACCCGTTATTTAGTATAACTGGGATAGGTCTGTAGAGAACTGAACCATGGATGAACCATAGAGAACTGTAGAGAACTGAACCATGGTTTTTCCCAGTGTCTTCACTATTGTTACTCTCAGTATTTTGGCTTTAGTACGTGGTTGATTCATTCACTTGCTTCAAGGAGCTCTTTGAATATACTAGGATGCAAGCTGTTTTTCTAAAATTGGTTTTTAAAAACAACTAGTGTGGAATAGTTGATTAAAATAGTTACTACTAAAGAGTTCTAGCGCCTTGCATTTTTTCTTGGGACTTTCAATCTACATTAAAATATGACATAGTACTCTTATAGAAAGGATTATTTTATCTAAATTTTTTTTTTTTGCAAAAATATGCTGCTTTTTTTTTGGAAATGAAACACTACAGGTTAAATTTGGTGTGTGTTTTGATAAAATATACATATGAGAAAATATTTTAATTATTTTCCCAATTTTTAACCCACATCCCCAAAACTAGGACTATTCTAATTTAGATAAATTGTTGATGCAATGTAAGGGGATATTTATTAGCTGGATTACTATAGAGAGTGCAGCCCTTCAACCTTCTTCTGGGGGTCTTGATGCCCAGCTTTTCATCTACACTCCCTCTGTGTTTCAGAGAGCAGAATAAACCTTTTCAGTGTGATTCACAATACAGATTTAGCGTGGGATCAAATGTTCTTTAAGTTTTCTGTTCCTCTGACCAGGAGACTGTCCACGTGGGGAATTAAAAAGTATAATGAATATTCATAGTCTTTCTTAGACTGTGGGTACTGGCTTGACTACTGACCATCAGTAAACTGAAGTGTTCCAAGGTCCATTGGCAGGGACTGGTCTTCGTGGAGTGCAATGGCAACCAGTTGCTGAAGGTCTGTTACTGTGAGTTTAGTTGCTGATATCTCCCGCTCTTCCTTTGGAGAAAATAGTATTTTTTCATTTTCAACTTTATTAGATCCAATAGTTGAGATGTCGTCTGCCGTGGTTTTGATTTCTGAGCCATCTCTCTCAAAGTTTACCACATATCGTGCTATTGTGCTACTAGATCTGCAAAGAGAAGATGCAAAATGCCCAGTGCAGCAAAATCAGTTACTAGCTGAGGACTGATTTTACAAAGAATGTAACAAACAAAATTATATACAACTATAACATATTATCTTCTGAAAAATAATGCAGATATACATGTTTCTCATGAGACTGTAATCTTTAAATTACTTTTGCTATACCTAAAACCTTTTTTTCTTCTATGCATAAATTTTAAGAAAAATTCCATTATGGAAGAAAACTATAAAAATATTCTAACATAATCCAGTTTAGCTTGAATACTCAGAGACCTGTAGAACTGGTAGTGTAGTCCGAAGTCATTGATTATTGGTTCAAACAGTCATAAATGCATGATGGGGTTACTATAAGCCATAGTCACCTATTAATTATGCAGGAATCTGTGAAAGGGGTTAGATGGTTCTTAAAACAACAGATAAGAAAAAATCCTGTCACATCTGGTGCATTTTTTTTAATCATTTCCGAAGGCAACATGAAAGTTAGTTAACGTGGCAAGCAAATCAAATTTTCACAACTGGAATTTGTTCCATTAACAGCAATCTCAAATTACACTATTGTTAATAAATCACTTTTCATAAATGCTGAATTAATTTAATTAAATTGAAAAATAATGAGTACTTTGTAAAACATTTGTTTTACAATATGACACTTCTTATAATAACAAATAACTGGAAAGACAGGAATTTCACTACATCTAGTACGTGCTATGTATTTACATTTATATGACACTGCAAGAATTCAGGAAAAGCATTAGACAATTCTTCCTTTTAAATTATGAGGAAAAAAGAAATTCTGTGAACTGCTAGACAAATTTTTCCTAGCAACACTTTTAAGCAACTATGAAAGACTCTGTAGCTGTTTGTATTGCCGGTCAAAAGCTCCTGCATTTTATTGAGCTAGTAAATGGTCTCTTTGCCACTCTATCTGGCCTGATAATGGAGGTAGCATATCAAATTCTACATACTTATTGAAGATAGTGTGTATGCAGGAACATGGTTAGGAAACAGCAGATCAAAAAAGAAAATTTAAATATGAAGTTTCCCTATTCTTTTTTTCCACTTTCAATTTATGACTGATAGAGATCTGTACTCATCTGAAAGTGAACTTCTGTAGTTCAAAAAATTTCTTTCTTTCAGAGAAATTCTAACAAATTTGATTATATGAACATTTCAGATTAAGGTAAAAGCTGTCCCTGCTGCTTTATATCACAGATTTTGTACTTGGGCAGAACATAAATCATTTCACTTTTTCACATCAGGATAAAGAACATTTATTGATGTAACTATCTACAACTAATTGTCTATAAAATGATTAATGTCAATTATTAATTACAGACAAATTACCCATCTTTCTCCTTCTTCTGTCTTCATTTCATCACAGAAGAAAGGGTGCAATAAAGGATTGCAAAAGAAAGAAAAACAAAGATTCATGTATACCAGTAAATCAATCAGTTATACATCAAAAACAACTTTTAACAATTTATCTTGGCTCCTACGTGTAATCCATAATGTTTATCTCTGTGTGAAAATGACAGCCTACTCTCTATCATTTTACTTTTTCTCTTCCAAACAATGAGAATGTCCATATTTTGAGTGGGGAAACGGGAATTGAACTTTACCTTGATAGTTTGAAATATTTGCTTTCCTATTTCCCACTACAAATGGTGCAATTTGAGCACTGCCATCACTAGTCTGTGTCCTTATGGTGGCAACGAACACCTGTGATAGTAATAGCAACCATCACTGTCACCACACATGGTGCCTACTCAAATCCTAGTCACAAGGGTAACAAGTATTTATTATTTCTAGAAGACATCCCTATGTTGACTTTCTGTAACATAATACTCTATTGTTTACCAGGTGATCTCTCTAGCACATCTCTAACGTTGTCCTGTATTGTCTTGTAGGACCTTGTGGGAAATGCTGCTGATATATGTAGCAATAATGCTAAGGTATAATGGACAGCAACACTTGTCTTTGCTGATCTGTAACTCTCTGGAGCTAACTAAATTACTGGATGATGGGAAACAATCCTGCTCTTCCACATCAGTGAACGTGCTTTCATACCAGCTCCTAAGGCCAAGATAATAAACAGAAATAGATCCCAGGTCTTCTCAGGTCACAGCTGAAAGAGGTTAGTTATTGGAAGTTGTAAGCGTGAGATGCTACTACAGATTTTCTCCAGTTGTGCCGCAGCAGCCAGTGTTTTGTTTTCTTACTTAAATTATCAAAATGTAAGTAACTAAGTTTTTCTCTTCTCTCCTTTTCCCCAGAAATTTTGCAGAGAGAAAAGGTAGGAAGAAGTATGCTCTTGTCTAAAATTGCATTGAGATAAGCAAGTCTTTGAACATGGATTAAATATTACAAGAAGGACTGAACATTCCTGATGCTGTGCCATAAGCCCACATGAATTTATGTCTTTTTTTCCCTGATCTTTATTCCTTTTCAATTTTATGTTAATTCTTACTATTAGTAATTTGGTTCCTCCTTCATTCTTTACTTATTGTGCTCTTACATATAGGAGCATAACCATATAAAATACTCAGTTTTTGGTCCCCCATCCTGTTGATTATCTACCAAAAAATATACAATATTTTGTATTAGAAGTAAACACACAAGGAAGCAAAAACTTAAAGAAATGGCAAGACAGAACAAAAATTTATTAAAATTAAAATATTTCTAATTGTTTGAAACACCTGGGAAACTTCTGTTGGAAAAGTTTTATGTGTGTGAACATGTATCCTTCTGCAAACTTCTCTGGCCAAGGCACCTTCACTGTTATATATGAAGGACACAGGATCAACACACAAAAAAGTAGCCACCTAAATACCCATAATCCTAACTCTCTACATTGTCATATAAGAGAGTCCCTAATACAATGTCACTAGTAAACAATTTCAAAGGACTTATTGATACCTTCAGGGAATCAAAGCTACTTCTGCTTAGTGATTCAAAACCTCATAGCCTCTCATGGGATGTGTTTGTGCTTCTCTTCGTATTATCTCTGTGTTCCCAGAAAACTATTTTCTCATTATAGCAATACACACCTCACTGTTATATATGTCTCGTAGTGTTGGAAGGAAAGAAGGAAGAGGAGAATCCTGGTAGCCAATAGAAAAATGAGTCTCATTTTCTTACTTACTTAAATCCTAATACATGGATTTCTTTGAATCCTGGAAGTTTCTCAAATATTTTTTGCATCTATGGAAAAATATAAAATCATTAATTCAGCGTAAGTTCTACCACTTAAAAAACAAACCCAGCTTGACTACCTGGACAATATTTCTGACATTTCAGAAAAAACTTTAGGAAACAGTCTCAACTGCCCTCTTTTTGGTGTCATTTCTAAATGGCACCAGATGTCTATGTTTAATTAATTGAACCCCATTTTAGCCATGCCAGCTGACTCTTGGCATGGGCTCTCTTGAGACTCTTCTTAGTTTTGTTTATATCACAATGAAGTCGACGTTTTCTTTAGCTGTATACGCATATGTAGCTTCTTATTTCCTACTTTTGCCAAATGAATATTCACTGAGCAGCGTAAGCAGATGTATCTGCATTCCGTTTTTCATGTAATTTTAAATGTCTGTTCTGGTATACAGATGTACTTCTGAACATTTGCACTGTGATGTTTACTGTAACTCTTCCTTCTTGCCAAATTCTGGAATGAATCAGAAACTGAGCTTCGAACTCCACGGCCCCAGCTTTTGCAAGGGATTCTCTGGAATTTGTGCAGGAGCTTATGTCACTGGGTGAGATTTTAATTCTGAATCAGCTTCCTCACTCTCACCCTTTGACTGCACTTGTAAAACTGTCTTGTATCAAGCTTGCCCTTTGCCTCCTTCATGACCTATCATCTGTGGAGGAAAGCACGTCAGGTGTATTTCACGGTACTGGACTGCAAATCATTATTCAATATTGCATGTCAAGAACATCTTTGGACTCCTTGAAGTGGACAGATAAAATTTCATGAAAATGGAAAATAATTTAACAATCAAGAAGCTGCAGTTCTCACTGTCCAATTAATAAAATTCATGAAATAACTTAAAAACCGGATTACTGAATTACATCATTATAAGTTCAGTAAACAAAGACTGCAGGCAGTTCCGTTTGAGGATAATACTGGAAATCTCCAGAAAAGCTGCTTTTTATCAGCTCTGCAAACACATCCTGCACCATTTTTCTATGTGTATCTGAAACTTAACCAGGATAGTGAAACAGCTTGCACTTAGAAACGCTTGTAAAATTGATGAGAAGCTTTAGTTAATTTTACTAAGAAAACCTTTTGGGAACTGCAAGTCATTAACTGCTATCTGTTAAACTGATAGCTGAACATTCAGTTAATGTTATTAATTATATGAAAACACCACAGATGTCCCAGTTCTTACAGAAACTGTGGTAATGCACAACAAAATGAATGAAGTAATTTGAGGAATAGTTCAGACAATAGTAGCTAATTACTTTTAACATTTATATTACATTTATTATTACATTTATTGTAGAAATTAAATTAGGACTAAGTACTGTCCATGAATTCCTGATTAAGCTGGAATGATATTCCTAAAGTTACTCTATTCATCAGTTATCTGAGGATCTGCTGCTGACAAAGGCATTGGCTTGTTAGCTTGGTGGCTGAACAGACGGCCTAAACCAGGGGAAAAGGTGACTATGTAAGAAGGAAAACTGAAAGTATCTAGATAGTAAGAATTATCTATTTCAAATGATGGCATTCTAATTCTGTTTCATAGTGAAAGTATTATAATTTCATAGTATGAATCTCAGCCAAGTTACAAAGCCAACATTTTGGTGTTCATTCAGCCTCCTTACCTGTAGCTGAAATTTGGCAGCTAGTTGTCGGTACTGTGGAGAGTTGGGATCACTAAGTTCAGCCGTGTACTCCTGATCAGTGAGAGTGACACTGAATTCTACCATCTGCTCCACTGGCAGTTCCGGGACTGTATTTGTTCCCAGCTCCTGGAAAAGCAAAGGAGAGGGGGAAAAAGAAGAGAGAAACTATACTAAATACATTTCAGTATTTAGTAGATAAAAGGGTTCCCTTTTAAGCCCATCCCCAAAAGAACTTTCTGAACCATACACAACATACACATTGCAGACTTATGATGTCCAATACAAAAACCAGGAGACTAACTCTATAGTTCAGGAACCAAGAAGAGGAGAGGAGAGACAAAGCGATGGTTATAGAACACATTCTAACCTGTCACAGAGAGACAAAGCTCAGACTGATTGCCTCACTCAGTAATAGTGTGCATGTTCAAATATAGATGTTTTCTTACTCTCAGTCAGAAAATGTTGGTGTGTGTCAGCCCACAAGGCTTTGTCTGTGAAGCAGTTTTTAGCTAATAACAACATCACTGCGCTTGAGCACCTGCTCTATTCACCAGAACTGGCTCCTTCTTCCCTGATATCAAGTCGATGCTCAAAGGAACCCATTTTTTTGTCATTAGAGGATGTGAAAGGAAAAAACAATGGAGTTCCTCAACAGCATTTCAGAAAATGATCTTTGGAATTGCTTTGAATGTTGGCAGCATCATATACAGCTGTGTGTCAGTTCAGAGGAGAACTATTTTGGTCATCATAGCTGATTTTCCTAATTTGTTAAATAAAAAGAATTACAGGCAGAGTCTCTTTTGTGTGTGTGTGTTGAACCTAGTCTACTTATTAGCAGCACTTACATATTTTATATTCTTTAAACACTTTTTTAATATTTTTGTTTGCTCAAGGACAATTTTACTCTCAGACAGGTTTTTATACTGTGGATAAACAAACAATCACAAGAGCAAGATAATGATTGAAAGGAGACTGTTCCAAAAGAGCAAAAACTCATCATCCTGAATCCCACAGAGGTTTACACTTCTTCTGCCAAGTGGGTTGGCTGCTAGAGACATCTGTCCCGTACATAACACTTAGATTTTGGTAGCTTCCAAGAAGAAGCAGAACAACGAATACATGCAATTATGGCGTGTCAGTGGATAAGAGAGAAAAGAAGATATTTATATAATAAAGAATTAATGAAACAGGAGAGAACACTTTCTGCACCCACTGATTCTGTGTAACGCAGCTTTGCTAAGTCATTCCTTAGGATGCATTAATTTCAGAGAGACATATGTTCTGTGTTGTATATAAAAATGCAGCTCATCGGTTAAAGGAAGAGCATCCTGTAATGTTCTCTCATATGAACAGAAGATTAAGGAATACACACATTCTAAATAGCTGCCCTATGACCTGTGAGGAACCAGCCTGTAGGCAGCTGGTCACAAAGGACTAGACTGAAAAAGGAGACCTATAACATGGAAGAACTGGATAATGCCAACCTCCTAGTGCATCTCAAACATCACAAATAAGTGATTTAAAATTATCTTTTTCCCTGTATTCTATCTGCTCTTTTCTCCAACTTCTACCATGCAGGTAGGCAATACACAGCTGACAATATTAAGATTGTTTGCTTTCTTAGCCCCTGAGCATTTAATAATTTTGGACAGTAAACCCAGCATTTATCTAGGATCACTTTGGTGCAATTCCTGTGCCAGAGCTGAGAAGCTAGCAGAGGTAGGATAGAGACTGGTGGCAATTTGTCACGGGTGTGTTGGGAGAGGCTTTTGCCAGCATTCCTGGCCTTGAATTCTTGGTGGCGGCAGCATTGAGACCTTGAGCTCACCCAGGGAAGGCTGGTGACATTGCCATCTTCCTACACCCAGTTTGCATAAAAAAATCCAAACTGGCTTTTCCAGGAACTGCTCTAAAAGGACAAACTTCTGAGAAACAGAAAAGAATCTCAAAGCAAATCAGAAAGGAAAGGGGGCTGACTCCCACCTGGAGCTCTTCAGCAGTGGGGTCCACCCTTGGACCCTCAAGCCCTGGTGAGGTTTTTGTCTCTCTCCAGGTGGAGATTCCTGAGGGTTCCTTGAATCCATGCAGCTGTGCTGAGACCAGGGCAACCTCCCACCACCAGGTGCAGCAGCCAAGAGTGGGAAAAAACAGCCCCTCCTAACACTTCAGATCCTGTGTCAGACATAACCTGTGGCTCGTGGCATCTGCTGTAGTCCTGCAGTGAAGGGAATAGCCCCATGTGTGATGCTGCATGGCTGCTTGGAGGAGACAGCAGCAGAGATTCCCCGTTTGACAGCTGGATGGCAGAATAAAGAAGGACCAGACCTCTCCTCTGTGTTTTTGAAAGCTCAGGAGGCATGTATTTTTAAATTACTTAAAGCAGAATGTTACAAAATGTTGCAAAATAGCCTCTCATTAAAAGAACAAAGACTGCCTAAAAGCTGGTTTCCGTATTTTCATACTTTCTAGTGTGTATGCAAGAAATATCATGCACTATTCCACTACAGAACACTTGCTAATAGAACCCTTCAGTCCCACTATCAGTAATGGAGGGAAGCACTCATGGTTTATAAGCACAAAATGGTTATAAGTCTTCCCTCTCTTTTCTGCTAGCTGAGCTCAGAAAGAAGAGGTGAATGAAAAAGTAGAGTAGTGAAAATAGATTGCCCTTACCCTTGCAGGAGTCTTCGTGTCATTAACAATTTCATTGAGCAATGTGCCGTTAGGTACTGGTACATATGGAGAGAAGGATGTGCCAGGAGAGCCTGGAGGATGGGAATGAAAGTAAAATCAGGAAAGAATAGGTGTGCACATAAAAAAATCTTGCCCTTCCTGTGTTGGTCAGGTGTCAGCTCTCTGGAGAAGATTTCCTTGTGGAGGGTGTGTTTGAGCACAACACTGTGGCACTGAAAAGTGGTCATGACTTACAGCATGGGTAAAGCTGCTGTGTTTATGGAATAGATGGTCTTTTTATCCAGGTCAAAACATCAGTAGCATTACAGGCAAAAATGGCCAACCATGCATTAATCAGATTGTATGAAGTAAATAATAATATTTTATCATTTCTTCTCATACTGCATTATAAATCACCAAATACCTAAGCTTGATTTTTATCAGTTGAGATCTTTGCCTCTATGGTAGCCACCTTTCTTTAGGGATTTATTTAATGTAACAAAAGGCTTCAGTAGAATTTTCCAGCTAGAGGCAAAATTACCATGCTGGAAGTTCCTATCAATAAGATTCTGTTACATTTGACCCTCATAATAATATGTGTGCAGGATGTTTCCTCTTTGAACCAAAATGCTCATATTTACAGATTTTCATCACTGTATTAATTTATAACATTATTTTAAAGAACTGTGCTACACAAGAGTGTTTGTAAGTCTAATTGGAATAACCTGCTCAAATTAATGTCTTGGCATCGCTGTAACTTTCTGGCTAAAGTAATTATTTGTTTTCATCTGCTTGCTTATTTTGGCTAACAAAATGCAGCAGACAACACTCTAAATGTTGCTTAATAACTAAAGCAAAATTCACACTAATCTCTACTCTCCTGAAACTAGGAAAACATGCATTTAAAGACTGAAACAAACCTGGAATGCTACAGTTGAGTAGCAGACGTGCTTTAAAGAAATAAAAAAATGCTTCTCATAGGTCATTTTAATAAATCACTTCCATTGTACTTCACCGAAATTGTCATGCTTTTACTTCATTCATTAAACTACGGCCTTTGAAGATCTATGATTCACTGTTATTAGCAGTTCTATTTAATAGACAGATGCACAGCAAGCAGATTTGATTTTACCTGTAGAAATGGAAGAAATGTCTTCCTGCTTTTTGCCACCTGTTTTCTCTGTGGATATTTCATCTTTCCTATCAATCAAATAGAAATGAATGTTTTAATGATCAGTACGCTGTACTTGCAATGGCAAAGGTATGAAAAAAGGTAGAAATTACCCCTCTATTAAGTGTACTTTAAATGAGAGAAGTTATTTCTAATGGAGTGTTTGACAAGCTGGTAAACAGGCAATGGATCAGTAGATTATGTTTTGTATTCCACAGTTTATGTATTTCCTCTCCTTCAATATGGTATTTGCTCTTATAATGAACAAAAATACTGATTTGATACACTCAAAGGCTACCAGTCCTGGCAGGAGTCTGCTCATGAGTTTTCATGACTGTTTTTCTCTGAGCAAGCAGAAAGGTGAGATCACAGAGATTAAATCGGTACATAGGGTCTGTTTTTCCTCTCTTTGAAGTCTATGAAGGTTGACCACTGACTGAAATGGAAGCAAGACTTCTTGTACACTATCTAAACCAACTATTGTCTCCTTTGTTATATCTCATCCTATCAAGATAGTTCAGTGAGGGTTTTGAGCTTCTCCTAATTTTAAAGACAATGGATATTTTATGGTTCTAAGGGTGTTTCATGGTTTGGTATGAAGAGAGGATATATGGATTTACTATTCAGTTGTCAGCCTACATTATAACATCACAAGGATGCTTCCAACTAACAACGGTTTCAGATAAATATTATTATGAATTTTAGGAATGCTTGTTTGGATCTGGATGTAATATTGATGGGTTTAGGGTCCCCCTGGCAGACAGCTGGAAACTCAGGTAAGAATATTGTGGGTGTGAGATACAGATTGTCTACCTTGCATCACATGGTTTGTTTTGGTGGTGTTGCTATTATTTTCTGCTCTAAGTTTTACAGTCATGTGCTCATGAAGAAATTTTGTAATGGAGACTGCTTGCTTGAGTGAAAATCAGACGTGGTATGTATATGTAAGTACATTTTATAATACATGGGTTAAAGATTCCTGCAGTTAAGGCTGTAGAGTAATTTCTGCTCTAAAACCAAACTGCTATTAATTTTTAGATTTTGAAAACATTTAAATTCTTAATAAGAATCTTCTAGCTGACATTTTGAGACATTTCTTTCCTGAAATTGAGGAATGAAGAATTACAGTTGGTTTGGGTTCTAATTAGTGTGTGGAAAAAACCAACATAAGATAAAAAGCCTGAAAATGGAAATAAATGGAGCTGTAATTCCTCAAAATTCCTATAGAAATAGCTCCTATTAAGGTATTGCACACAGGTGGAGTGCTTGTGAAAATTAATATGAGTGAACAAACTAAGGGCACTGCAAATGTGTAGTGAGGTGTTAACAGAGACAACATGAAGCTTATAGAATAGACAAGAAGGACAGCTGGGCTGCATTTATATACAAGGCCAACCTAGATGTTTAATAACATAAATAAAGAATACGATCAACTCCTGTTTTACCACATCCTCTGGAGATCTTGTGTGGTGAGAATTCAAGTATTATTTGTACTGTTTTCACATTGTTAATTAAGTATGTGTTGTATCCTTAACTGGAGACTGATCTCCCTCTACATGGCATCTACAGAAGATACAAAATGTTTCCCAAACAACATGGTAGTAAAGGTGAAGTCTAACAATGCATAATCACAGATGCCTGTGTTTCCACCTAAATTACGAGTAATTTCATAAAATTTACTTCACCTTTTGAACTGTGTCTGTGGAAAGCATGCTGTTCACAGAGAGCGTGAGAACTCTGAGATCAGTCACTTCACTTATTGCCTTGCTGCTGCTGTTTGCACTAGACTGAGTGAAAGGTCCTCCCTTTGGACTTCCAGGGGATTTTAATTAGGCTCTACATTATTAAAAATATATTTCTGAGAATGTGGAACACTCAAATCTCCTATGTCATAATGAATAACGATGCCTAAGAACTCTGTGATCATGAGATAATATAACTCGTGAATGGAAAAAATTATTTGCTACACCTGAAAATCTAAGAAAATTTGAAGAATAACGTCATTAATCAGAGACACAGTGGACAATGATTTGTTTGGCTGTACTGTAGTAATTATATGCAGAGAGGCAGAGTTCAGTATTGTAACTTTAATCCTGCCATTCTCAGACTTCTGAGCATTGCCAGGAGCATACTTTTTTTCCCCAAGATTTTACGGAATAAAACATCACTTTAATTAACACCATCATGACGTCTAAAAATACAGGGAAAAGCTAAAGTAGAAAGCACAGAGTGTTCAATTTATTTCTTAATGTAACCTCTCAGACAAACTTTTGTTCATCGCTCTGACTTCCCTTCACAGAATCATAGCAATTGTGGTTAATCTTTTGTCACACTCCCAATCAACACCAGAATAATGCGAAGCTGTGGCTCTGTCAGGGTTTCATGCTCACGTTAGTTTAAGATGACCTTCTATGGTGTCTCAGAGTGGACAGATGACTTGGACATTTGGCCACCTGTATTATTTATGATTCAATTACTGTGTACTATGACACATACAGTATACACATCTCACAGCACACACCATGTACACCACAGTGCTATCTGTGTATCTGTTCACATCCACACACATCTACACATATCTTTTTTTCAAGAAAGGCAGTAACATCAAGTGGCAGGGTTCTACTTGTGCTACTTACCTTTCCTGGAAGGTTCTATGTTTTACTCGCTGCGAAAAGATTGAGAAAAACAGCATTTTACTAGTGGGTGTATCCAACCATTGAGCAGAAGCCTGTTAGCTCTTTCATTTACTGTACTTTTATGTTTTCCTTCTAACACATGCCCCCTCCTCTTCCTGAGCAATACTTTGTCGTTATATAAGCAGATAGGGAGGCACTTGGAAGTCTCCCCCAGTTTATAAACAAGTGTCAGTAATCCTTACCCGCTGGATTATTTCCAGGTGCTCTTGGGAATTGCTGAAGTTTTTGCCGATGTCGAATATGCAGAAGGTTTCCCTCTGGCAGGCAGTAACCCAGTTCTGATATTCAGAAGTATCAGGAATCCGATCCAGAAAAATACGAAAGGCTTCCCACACAGCTTCCTGGCAGACTGCGTAAGAAGAAAGGGGCTGGGGATGGATGCTTTGTACCAAAAAGTAAACTTGAAAGCGTTTTAAAAGTGATTTGGGATTTACACATTTTACTGTATTTAGTAAAGAAATCCAGCTTCTAGGCATTTCTAGATATTTAGGTCTTTTAGGTATTTTTCAGTTGACAGTCATTTGCCTTTATGCTGAAGGATCAACTGCCTTTCTATTGAGGATTTTTTATTTCTCTCATTTTCAAAGAGAGATTAATTTGGCCTGACGTCATCATCATGAATAAGGAGCAAAAGCAAGCACATTTCCTTCACCTCAAAGGTACAGACATACAAAGATGCATAACTGGGTGTTACAGTGAGAGCAAACAGGGAGGTAGGAAAAAAACCAAGCTAGCTGTCATCGTACTTGAACAATCATAATTGTAACAAAGGTTTTGTGCATTAACATAGTTAAGTATGCATAGAATAAGCTAAACAAAAGGTATGCAAGATTTTGGTATTCCACATCCATGTAACAAAATATTTTAGTGGCTAAAATATTTCTAAAATGCAGCAGGTGAAAACAATTTGATTATATTCCAAATTTTCAATTTAATTAGCCTTTTCAAAATCTTAAGGACATTCTGCAGCAGGTACATGCTTTGATGTTTCTTTAAACACATTTGGAAGAAAAATGAATGACTTGGTACAGTTAATATTCCTCTGGAAGGAATATTCTTCCCTTCATCTCCACACAGCTGTACAGTCATTTTTTCAATGTTAAATATCTCCTTCATGGTGATGAATCATTCAGTTAAATGCCAAGTTACATCAGACAAGATTAACAACTACTGTGGCTGCAGAGAGAACAGTAGTGTTCTGCATCATTTGAGGAAATGAAAATGAACATAAAGAGAATAGATTAATTTACTGGATGCAAACTAACTTAATTACATGAGATTATATAAAACATAATATAATAATGGACACATTTCACGGAATTGTAGGGGTTGGACAGGGCCTCTGAAGATCATCTAGTCCAACCCTATCTATTGGCTCACTCCTTATGGAAGAAAGATGCGAAGTTCAGCTGTAGTATGTTACAAAATATATTAGAATGCATGTTTAGGCTTAGTGTCCAGTGTTTTGATCTGCTTTCTAGCAGTCAGAACTCTGTCAGGCACTTCAGGGAAAACTTGGAAAAGATAAGTTCCTGCTGCAAACACCTTGTTGTCTTGCACAAAGAGTGAGTGCATGAGTATATGAGGAATGGAGTGAAAGTCAGCAGCAGCTCTTGTTTATAAAATAACTGCTCAGAAATACTTGAAAGGGTCTACTTCATCATCTTGCTGAAGCCTCCTCTTTTCTGTAAGTTGAAACTATTTCGAATTTTAAAAGATATGGGAGGATAAACTGTGCCTCCTCTGACAGCTACTGCCTATCAGATTTGCATATCTGTTCAGATATCAGCCTCTCCCTGCATCCATAATATTGGGATTTCACTTAACTCACTTGGCATAGCCTCAAACTAAACATAGAATAGATCCTGGCTCTACCTGGGTCATATGTAAAATCACTGAGTGGTCCAAAATGATCCTGAGGCTAACACAAAGCCAGCAAGGAAGTGCTGTTCTGTGTGGACTTTCCTGCTTAACTGTAGAAACGCCCACTTACGCAATTTGTCCTCTGCAGGGGCTGTGAATTCAGTTGTGTAGGATAACCAACATGGCTCAGTGGCTGCTAGAATAGAATCAGTTCATTTTATCATCTCAGTTATCAATATACCCTCCTGTTAATGGGTTACTGCCTCTGTCACTACTTGCTGATTCCTCTGGTATTGTTAGTCAACAAAGCCAGCTGTATTTTTTGCTTCGTGAATATATGTATACTCAACAAGATGAAGGAACTCACTTCTTCAAAACATTGTTTAAAGTTACTTTTATAGGAGGGCATTTTCAAACATATTAGAAAAAACATTTTAACAAAAACTTGCTAGCAATTTAAAAACTGTTGCCTTTAGCACTTCACGAAGTTCATTACTTTGAGATGGGGCACTTATTTTCAGTACTTCATACCTGCTTTGACTTAGAGTGAGATAATTACCTGCATTATCTAAAATACTGGTGTCTCTGAAATTAGTGCAATCAGATTCTTCAGCTGTGGTGGGGATGTACTCACCTAGCTGTGTTAGGGCACCTCAATAATAACTCAGGAATGATCTGCCCTCCCAGCAGAGCAGCTGTACGTGCTGCACATGTAGTCAGAATATTAAAAAGAACAGCCTGTCTTTTGAAGACATTATGAGCTAGCAGTTAAAGCTATTTTCTATGATTCTTTCCTCACAACTCTCTGGTATGTGTTTTTTTTTAGCAGTAACTTCTGAATAAAGATACACTTTCTGATGAAAAGCAATCCAGTTACCAGAGTTTAGATAAACATGACACATGGCCAACTGAAGAGGTGTCGTAGCTGATTCCATTCATGCTCTGAGTTTGCCCCACATGAGAGACAGTCTTTGTGGTAACTTAAGCTGTGGTGCGTTATTTCAGAGTCGGTATAGGGTCTTGGTAGGCTTAGGATATCCAATAACAGCTGTCTGAGTTCCTATATCTGAGCTGCTTTGTGTTGTGTACTCACTCCTGAAATCATAGAATATATATATTTACAAAAAAAAGAGTGAAATTTTTCTTAGAAAGTAGTAAAATTCTCTTCAGAACAGATATGATATATTGTTACACTTCTAAATGTGTCATGGGACTTGGAGAAGTGGAACTGGTCTCCTGGATTTTACATAAATGAAAGAATGGACCTAAAAGTATGTCTACAAAGCAAGATGAAAGCAAGATTGTCCCACAAGTAGACACAGGCTGTAAGACTCCAGCGTGGCTACCAGATTATTGTTTAATGAAGGCTTGTACTGTGGTTACAGCTTGAAGTGTAACGCTTGCATCATCATGTTTTAAGTTCTACCTTTTTTTTCCATTTACCACTTTCATCAGGTAAATTAGTATGCTCAGCAGGGATGGCTGAAGTTTTGGGTTCAGACCTTTCCTTGAAGGAAAGATTTTTTTTTTTTAGGTTTTAACCAAGGACACTGTAATGGAAAATGTGTAACTACTCAAAGGAGCAGAAATACCTTTTTCTGAGCGAGGGCAAAAATTATTCAGCTGCAGTCATCTTTTCTGTTGCTTACGTATTGGAAAGTACTCCAGCTGCAGATGAAGAGCTGGATGACACCTACTTAGAGAATTTTGAGAGTATAGGACACTAAATAATGTCATTTGAGTTCAAATTCAGTCCCACAATAGATACCAAATATGTTTGTACCTATAGAAATGGCTACAGATATCAGTGTAGTTTGCCCATGCTTCCTATGTCAAGTGGCTGCTAAAGTAAAATTTTTACATCTCTACACCCAGGCTTCATTTTAGAAGGAACTAGATGATTCCCTGAAAGACAGCTGAGGAGAAGCAAAGTTACATACTTGTGTGTCAATGGTTGGTTGGAGACCAATATAAAGGACAAATAGATATGAAAAGTTGTTTTAGAGAGTAGATGTTTCCTTAGATACTTGTGTAAGTTCCAGGTTTTGGAATTAGCTTTGGACTATCTAGCTGTAGCACAAAAATATGCATTTTTCTAATAAAAATTGGAACAGCCATGGGAAATAAAAGGCTGTGGCAGGTGGATGGAAGAAGAGAGGAAATATAAAAAAACAGAGGGCTATTTGCACTGTGTGCTCTAGGGAACTAAAACTGGAGTGGTGACTCTATAAACTCTGTATGGTCAAGACAGGAAAAGAAAGGGCTGGAAAGGGAGGTATTAGTTGGGGAAAGGCAGAAAAAGCATCTAGACTCTTTAAATATAAGACTAAAGTCTTTGCATGAGCTATTGGCAATTATCTCAGTGTTTGTAGCATACTTGACACTGTTGCAGAATTAATGCAACTACAGATGCACCAACATATTTGCCCAGTGGCTGATGGATAGTTTCATTACTTGTCTTGAGCTGGTGGGATTAATTCTGAGTAGCAATGATGCTACCTGTTAAACTTTTGAGAAAGATGGTGCATCTTTGTGCAGTAGTGCAAGCAGAAGTTGGTCTTCGTTTTCTGACATGCTAGAAGACTATGCAATTGCACTGAGTTCATTAGTCCTTTGATGACATTGTTTTACTCTTTTCTGGTAACTATCTCTCTTGAACCATGCTGATGTACATGTAACAATTGATTATCTATGTAAAAATAAAGCATAAAGCAAATATCACCTACAGTACCTAGAGCTAAAGAACAAGATTCAGGAAATTTTTGTGTTTCCTCAGTTAAAAGAAATCCTATCAAGGAGGAAGTACATGCTACAATCAACATCTTACCTCTTAATCTGTAGTAAGCTTGGTGACTGGCTAAAATCTGCTTCACTGATTCCTGTGGGCAAACTTTCACACCAGTTGAGAAAAAGGATGACCTCTTTGTTCGGTGTTTTGCCATGTCAAATATCCGCCTTATGGTTGATACTCTGGACCTCTTTGTTGTTCTTTCTGTTTTGTCTGACCCTGAGGCATCTGCAAGATGTTTGGCTTCACTACGGTTTATTTTATTAGGGATTTCTGGAAAAGATAAAAAGTAAGCATGTACATAAACACACATTATGTGGCTAGAATGTATCCAATTCATGTCTAGAAAATGGCTGTGAACCTGAGAGTTTTCTGTCACATTACATTGGTGTCAATGTCCTGGCTGAATTATTGTGCTGAGGAGAAACATCCTGTGATTACATGTGGGAACTGGGACTCAAGAGACCTTGTAACTAGTTTCCTTATATCTCAACATTTGACCCCAGAGCCTAAGGGTTAAAGTTTCAGAAGTCCATATTATTGTTTTCAAAAATGACTTTGGGTTAGATACATGAAGGGCACCGAAGTGCTTGAACTTCATGCTACAGCATCTCATTAGTGAGCACATCACCCTTTAGGGATACAGGACAGTGATGGTCTGGAGCCTGGGGGATGTGAAACACACTGGTATCAGGTTATAGTGTAAAAACATACCTGTGTGAGCAGATTAGTAAAATCAGAAATATTTGTACCTTAAATCTGCAACCTTTTAAGATATTCTTATTTTCCCTTCGGGCTTCAAGGCACATCTCACTTGACATCAGGTTCATAGCTTTGAACCCATCCCAGGAACTGGACCCTGAGGCACTTTCAAAAGCTGAAGAGTAGTTTGTCTTTGAGGAAAAGAAGAACTGTTTCCAGTCTCCTTCTTTTACTCCCCAATGCATTTCTCTATCCTTCCCTCGCATAAACTGAAGTATTAATCAGAACAGACTACATTTATGTTTCTTTGCCACTGGATGATATGCTTTGGCAGTGTATCACAATAGATATTTCGATATTCTAGTAAGGTGGAAGAGCTAAGGTAGAAAAAAGTGAAATCAGTGAGTGGGAATAGATGACCTAAGCTTAAGTTTTATTTAAGGAGATATTCAGTTATGAAAAACGGGTGTCAAAGTAGCTTCAGGCATAGGAACTCCCATCTTTAAATTCAGGACTTACTTGGTTCTATTTCCTGAGTATTTTTAATGCAGTATTATATGACATAGCAGCTGAATTTAATATCAAAAGAGTTAATGATAAAAATAACATACACAATAGACATTTAAATGAGATAAATTTTAGCATTTTGCAAGGTCGTGTGATGGGAGAAATTAGTACCAAAATTTTGTATACATATTAATACATTGTTAAAATTAATTTGGAAATACTTTCTTTGGCTGCATTTTCAAACACTTGATAGTCATTTTAGATGAAAAATAAAGAAAAAGGTAGATGGAATAAAAGATATTTTGGAAGAACTGATTTGAAAGAGAAGTATAAAATTTGTAAATGATTGGAATACTTTAAGAGCTAAAATGAAATGAAAGACTGATGGCATATGTCTACTTGAATACTGGCTAATCAACTGAAAAAGTTGCTTTGAAGAATGGCTGAAAAAAATTATGACAGAAGAATAAGAGGAAATAATAGGGTTCAAAAGGAACAATTTCAGTAATACTACCCAAAAAATTAGGAGTAAAAAAGGATCAGTTTGCCAGAGAAAGAAGTGTCACGCTGCATATACCAAACACTAATTATAATGTTCTTAAGCGATTCAAGAGAAAATAAGGAAGGGAAAAACACATTATCTTTAAAATTTGGAATGGTGTTAATTAAACATTTAAAGAAAAGTAGGCAGATAAATGATAAGAGAAAAATAATTGAAAAGCATACTCTTACAAAAAGAATAGTACTTGAAGTAAAGAATGGGAAAAATTTACTGTGTGTATATGTATATATCTGTCTTAGATCTTATTTAACTTCAGAATGTACATCCAATGCTTACTGTGTAGAAATCACAACAATGACATATGTATTCCAAAGCAGGTGGTACTCCGATATGGAAAAAAGTTGACTGCTTGATTATGACGAATATTGTATGAAATATGGGAAGTTACACCATGAAGAAAATGGGTGATTGTTATTGCTTTGTAAAACATGCCAGAAGCAGGAAACTGTAGGCCTGTAACTGTTTAATTGCCTCAAGGTAATTTAATATGATGATGCAGTCATATACTGTTTGTCATTAAATGAAATGGAAGTAATATTTCGACAGTAATGTTAGATCATAAACTGCATAAATGGAATTTCTCCAGTGAAAACATCACTCTGGGTCCATTAGAAACCATAAGTGGCCAATCACTAGATCACCTGAGACACTGAATTATTTGACCGATTTATGAGGTGAGAGTGGAAGATCCAATGCCATTGATATCTCAGAGTAGACCCCTGAAATGCTCTGGAAGAAAATACCAAAAATCTACATGCAAAGTAGCCATTTGTAAGTCTATTACCACCTACAAGCCATACTAACAGCCACCTGATCAACTGGGGACAAGGATTTTGTCTCTAAGCTCTTTGACAGCTTTTGTGCGGAGCAGAAGTTTCTGTTGAAGGCTTTGCTTCCTTCCCAGGATGATAATCCTGAAGTCATTAACTTGAATTAACAATTATACTATTCATAAAAGTGACAATGGAGATGATTCTCAAATGAATGTTGCAATGATTTCACATTGTCCGTGTTGGTGTCATTATTTGAGCTTTTCAGTCTGAGAAAGTGACCATACCTTATATGCTTCCAGTTATCCCTGTTCTGCTAGCCTATTCAGGGTAGGTGTAAACTTCATTTTTTTTTCATTCTTATCCTTGAATTTCCTTTTTTTTCGTGAGATGGATCTGTTGCTTGTGCTTACTGTAATAGCTTTAATACCTGTTGTGTCTTATGATTAGTAAATGTCCCTAACTAGAGTAACTTTTTATTATCATCAGTTCTTGAAATCACACTCTTACTAAATACAAGCACAATTTGAATTGAAGGAAGCATCAAACTCTTTCTCCACATGACAGTCCAATACTTATTTCCTCACATTTACTGAATATGAAGGGAACTAAAGTCTGTCCTTTGGAACAAATATTACTTGTTCATAATTCTTCAGATCTGTGCTTTTTTCAGTGTCTTTGAAGTTCTGAACTAAAGAATTTAGCCTAAGACTTCCAGATGGTTAGCTACGTGCTTTACTATACTATTCCACAATCTACAACTTTTTAGATGCTTTATTTTCAGTTCCGTGATTTGAATAAAAATCTGAAAAGATCTGTGCAATTATGACATTGAACACATATGTTAGCTGATCCCTTTTCTTTTCTTTTTACCATGCAGCATAGTAATCAAGTAAGTCAGAATGGTGCAAATTATACAGGGTACATAATTTGATCATATAAAAAAAAAATCCCAATAATATTGGTTGTTTTACTATTCTTAAAAGTAATATTTTTTTTGTGATTTTTTTTTCTCATTCTTGTTTCTTAAATAAACGTATACAGTTAATATATCTAGTATTTACCCTGCCCAATTTGGCATCTTTTATTTACTTCTCATGTTTCACAAAGGTCACTGTCTCAGTTTTACCTTTAAAAGGTATGTCTAAGATTTTAATGGGTTTCTAGAAAAAGGCTTTAAAGACATTCATGTAATTAATCAGCAGAATTTTATTCTATTTGCTTTTATAAACATAGAAGCAAGAAGCTTGTATTTAAATCTTTTTTATATAACTGTAGGGATTGCATTTCTATACACCTCTATAATTTTCTAACTGTTAATAATATCAGTTTTGGGAGACTTCTAGTTTTGGTGTGGGTTTGGTTTTTTTTTCAGCCATGTAGACAATCTCTATGTAGGAATATTTTCCTACAGCATTAGTTTGGGAGTAAAATTTTAGTTTGATTTGACCTTAGAAAAATAAGAAGTCATTGCATACAAAACCCAAAATTTAATATATGGTAACTAAAGATTTTAGCAAAAAAATTCCAGGTGACATCAGGACAAAACTTTTGAAGTCTGGATAATTCATCATTAAAAGCATCACAAGATTTGACATGCATGAAAAAGCAGATTGTTCTGAAAAAATAAATAAGACACATTGCCTCCACAATAAAATAACTATTAATTGAAATATCATATTTAAGGAGAACTGCTGAAATATTACAAGAGGAAAGCTTGTCAAAAAGGGTTAATTCAACAAAGATCCCATAAATACGTTGTGATCCAATCAAATATACAGCAGGGCCAAGAGCCCCTGTGTTAGTAATTCAACCAGTAACAAAAGCATGGAAAGTACAAGGAGAGGTAACATCCCAGATGCTTTGTTTAGAATCAATCTCCTTGTGTCATGGGGGCAGTGACGACCTCAAATTCTAATGATACTTTCCAGTGGCAGACAGAGAACTCATGCCATGTCCTCTCCTTATGTTCCCCTTTTAATCTTTTTCTTATGTCACTTTGCTCCATTCCCAGTTGTATGGGAAAATCCTGACTGCATTGAAGTGGCTTAGATGAACAGGGACAGATCAAAATATGGCATGGCTTCATCATCGAATGTAACCTAGATCCTGCATATGAATACCTATGTTGTCCCTGAGACCTTAGTGCCCTTAAACACAAGATCATATATCTTGTTTTTAGTTATCTCTGTGTTGAATATATTTGACATTTTTTTAGTGCTCAGATTGAAAGAACTTTGAGACTAATGCTGAGGGGACTCAGCCCCAAGAGCTGTTGCATCCTGGTGGGTAGTGGGTCTTAACTGGGAGCTAACTGAACTAGCTGAGGTACAGAAACAATTCAGTCTGGATCTTGTTTCTTCAGGTTTAGTGCACTTAGCCAGTGAAATGTGGGGTAAATGAACAGTATCTACTACTGTGGGGATGTTTTAGTGAAAGCTAAGGAGCTGACACTGATGCATAGCTTCAGAAGATGAACACTGGCCACAGGAGAGTGCCTGTGTTCCTAAAAGAGAGGAAGAGGACTAAGAGTTTTATTGAAAGTAATTAATATGAATGTCTGCAAATTAATATTGACAATGATGAGCTTGGTACTTGGGAACAGGTCCGAGCCTCCAGCTTGGAAGACCCTGTCTTCAGTTGACTGATGTCCATTAGTGAGCTTCCTGCACAGGTACCACAAAGCTGATGTCTACATACCCAGCACTACAGAAATTTATAACCTACAGTACATACTGATAACTCGTGTTATGCAAGGCTCAGCATCACTTTACATGTCAGGGAGGTGCTAGGCCCTGTCTGTGCAGTGTGGACTTTGTACTGAAAAGAAAATTAATCTGATCCCCGTGTCTTTTGTTTGGATTCAGGATGACAAAATGTCACCTGCGCATGTTCACAGGCTGTGCTCAAGCTCTCTGTGACACAGGAGAGGAGCTCTAGGCTCCTGCTTAAAATGTAAGTTCTGTAATTTTCAGCCATTTAAAGGCTATGTTCCTGCTTTGAATTAGATCTGTACCAAGGGATTTTCCTTCTTGAGAATTCAGGAAAGCGGTGGATTTTCATAAATCTTGCTTCTTGGCAGGAATGTGTGATGATGCTCCTTTAAGCATGTATGGAAGAATAAGAATTTTGTTACTGTTAATAACATTGTTAACTAAATAAGGGAAAGCTCACATGAATACTTATGTATTGTATTTCTGTTCTTATCCTTATGTTAAAAATATTAAATGTTTGGTTGTAGTGAAACAATCTACACTTCAAAACATACATGGAAAAAATCTGGAGAAGAACGTCATAAATGACTTTGAAATACATGGTATAGCAATGACAATAGTAAATGTCTACATTTTTAATAAAAAAACCCCAAACTTTGTTTTAATCATGTTACATTCCAAACTAGGAAATGGCATTAGATAATGATTCTTTTGCAGAGCACTTTAACCTGGATTTACATTTCAGTACCAAAGATCACCGTTGCGTTTCGGAATTTCAGTAAGTGTGGAGAGTTTAAATCCTTTACATTGGTAATACTGAGAAACTGAACTAGATTTCATAAACCCTCAGCTGTTCCCCTCCTCACAGATACTCACACAAATATATGTTATTTTTTATGCCAAGTGGAGAATCATAATTGTGAAATCAATCAACTTAGGAAAAAATCCTAAGAAGATAATTTGAGACAAATTTTATGAAATTTCTGCTTAGACGTTGTAGCAGAGAAACATTATTCTCTACCTCTCTAAATACAAAATTTGTTAAAATCTTTGACATGGTAGCTATACAATTCATGGCAAGATAACTAAAGTGAATAATCTACCTATGATAGATAACAACAGAAAACATAATATGCCACTGTTAAGATTCTCCTGCTTTTGTGGATGTAGTTGTCAAATACTGACTAACAATGAACCCAAGCTCACAATAAATGCATTCTGTACCAACCACAAATATTGATCATACTGAAAGCTTTATGAGTCAACATGTGATTTTGACTCATTTTCTTTCTACATGAAAGAGAAACTCCTGTTTTCCTTGTCATCGTATGTCTCATTTAAGGCAGAAATATATATCATCTCTTTCAGACATATAAATGCAAATTCTAGTGAAGAATCTTCCTTGTTATTCACCAACTCACTAACCACTGCCACTTGAATTCATGGAAAATATAAAAGGCAGTCTATGGCTTCATTACTAACACCTGAATCCTGTAATAGTCTGCTTAAGGTCCAGAACCTGGGCTAGTGACTGCTTTGAAGCCTGATTTATTTTAACGTTGATGTATGAAACATATATCAGTTTTTCTCTGGCCATCTTGGAAGCATCCAGCCTGAAATATTGCTCTATTATCCTATACAGTTTACATCAAAGGATGAGAGAAAATGTTTTAAAGGTTTCAGTAGTTCTTGGAGGCATCTGTCCAATCTGCAGTGTTAAAACACTCACTTGAGCACCTCTGTGAATAAGTTTTTAATCGTTCTTACTCAAGTTGTACAACTGTCCTCTGAGAAAGCCAGTGAGACAGCATAAATTTAAGTTTCAATGACATTTTGCCATGCATTTCAATATTTTAACAGCTGCGATGGTGTGGGTCAAAGAGTCACAGTACAGAATAGTTCTATTGAGGTGTTCAAACCCGATAACGATTAGAATGGTTGGCATGTGAGAAGGCTTTCAAGAGTCAGAAGCCTCAGTGCCAGCCCTTTGCTTGAACTCGTGTAATTTGAAGTGTTCAATTTTACGCACAGTGTAGGGGTGCATCCTGCAATGCAGTCTACGGTCTCTGGTTAACTGACTCCACCTCATTTTGACAGAGGGGCTTGGACTTAACCTTACTTAGTTATGTGTCAAGCTGCATAGACCAAGTTAGTTTGGGAGGACAGTAGGAGGTCACCTTGTCCAATTCCTTGCTTTAAACAAGGCCAGCTTTGGAGCTAGATTAAATTAATCTAGTTTTGAGGGAGAAGAAGAAATTGAAAAGATTAGAACCACATTCATTTTGTGCTGTAATCACAAATTATAAAATGGAAGATGGATGTATTACTGCTTCCTACTTGAAACTCCTGGGGCTTCAATGATCTGCGTTGACTCTGGGCTGGACAGGCACACACTCTCCTGGGTGGAAAACTGGTTGGATGGCCGGGCCCAGAGAGTGGTGGTAAATGGTGTGAAATCCAGCTGGAGGCCAGTGACAAGTGGGGTTCCCCAGGGCTCAGTGCTGGGTCCAGCCCTGTTCAATGTCTTCATCAATGACCTGGATGAAGGCATCGAATGCACCCTTAGCAAGTTTGCGGATGACACTAAGCTGGGTGGAAGTGTCGATCTGCTGGAGGGTCGGGAGGCTCTGCAAAGGGATCTGAACAGGCTGGACCGCTGGGCAGAGTCCAATGGCATGAGGTTTAACAAGGCCAAATGCCGGGTCCTGCACTTGGGGCACAACAACCCTGTGCAGTGCTACAGACTGGGAGAAGTCTGTCTAGAAAGCTGCCTGGAGGAGAGGGACCTGGGGGTGTTGGTTGACAGCCGACTGAATATGAGCCAGCAGTGTGCCCAGGTGGCCAAGAAGGCCAATGGCATCTTGGCTTGTATCAGAAACGGCGTGACCAGCAGGTCCAGGGAGGTTATCCTCCCTCTGTACTCGGCACTGGTGAGACCGCTCCTCGAATCCTGTGTTCAGTTCTGGGCCCCTCACCACAAGAAGGATGTTGAGGCTCTGGAGAGAGTACAGAGAAGAGCAACAAAGCTGGTGAAAGGGCTGGAGAACAGGCCTTATGAGGAGCGGCTGAGAGAGCTGGGGTTGTTTAGCCTGGAGAAGAGGAGGCTGAGGGGTGACCTCATTGCTCTCTACAACTACCTGAAAGGACGTTGTAGAGAGGAGGGTGCTGGCCTCTTCTCCCAAGTGACAGGGGACAGGACAAGAGGGAATGGCCTCAAGCTCCGACAGGGGAGGTTTAGGCTAGACGTTAGGAAAAAATTCTTTACAGAAAGGGTCATTGGGCGCTGGAACAGGCTGCCCAGGGAGGTGGTTGAGTCGCCTTCCCTGGAGGTGTTTAAGGCACGGGTGGACGAGGTGCTGAGGGACATGGTTTAGTGTTTGGTAGGAACAGTTGGACTCGGTGATCCGGTGGGTCTCTTCCAACCTGGTTATTCTGTGATTCTGTGATTCTGTGATTCTGTGACTCCTGTATGAAAACGAATACCTGGAACATACTGAATAAAACTTATTCCAGGTAACAGGGTTACCAATATTGTCAACATACAATTGGATAAAGTTTGAGAGAGGGACTGAAAGGATTCAGTGGCCAAGAAAAATGTAATTTTGAATCTGCACTGATGCAGAAATTTAAAAGCCTGTAGAACCTTACCACCGAAAAGATAAACATGGTGGCCTAAGTATCTTAGCTATGTAGCTATGACTCTGGGTCCTACTGATTTGCAGGCATCTATGTGAGAATCAGCCTGCTAAATTCTGATACTGTCCTCCTTTATGACTGCAATGCCTCTTGCAGGCCAGGGCTTCAGTTTCAGTTTATACTTTAGGTCCTGATGTTTTTACGAAATGTGAATGGCTGTGTTACTCTGTCAGAAAGGTACATTGTAAGGTTAAAACTGGTGGTATGCATGCATATTATGATAAGCCATGGTACAATTAAGTAAGAGTATATCAACACACCTATGCTGTGGGAGGCATCACAGTACTCTCACAGGATTGTAAATCTAATGTTTTCCTTATATACTACCATTCTGTAGTGTCTGTCCTGTAAATAGAGGCTGGTAGTGACTAAATGTCAGTATATTTGTATATAATAGCAAACATATAGATAGATATTTCTTTTTAGGAAGAAATATAGATATTTCTTTTTTGTTGTTTAGTATCACACATTCCTAAGGGGAAGAAATTATTTGAAACTCAGCTATGCTTGCAAAGTGCATGGAGTGTGCAGGACAGAACACTGAAAAAAATGGAAGAATTTTGTGAAAGAGAATGAGTAGAAGACTCTAATTTTAATCACAAAGGGACCGGGAATATGATAGAAATACAAAAGCAGAGGGGACAAAATATATTTTAAACATTTTAAAGGGTATAATGCAGTAGAATGCATGCACAGTTTTCCTTCTGGGAAGAAGACAGTGTGTTTGCTAAGTCTGCTGAGTGTTGGCCATGTCACTTAGTGAACTGCAGAAGCCACTAGGACACTACAACCAGCATAGAAATGAAGAATAGCATGAACAATAATCTGACTTCTAGCATGTTAAGATTACAAGTAAATTTACTTTATTGTAGCCTGTAAATGAATGCCCTGCAAATGGAGAAACCCCTTTAATGTTTACAGTAATCTTTTTGACCACAGTTGTTTTCAGAGAAAAAAAAATCTCACACACCTAGCTGTTCACTCACATACCGTTTACTAATCACTATGATTTGGGTGTGATTATATCTGAAATTAAGCCTTAAGATTCAGCGACAATATTCTAGTGTTTTTATTCAAGTTTGGCTTTTACCCAAGAAATAGATAAGATTAAAACCCTCACATAATCCAGTGATACATTTAATTGGGGGGAAAATGTTTTACTTTTCTTTTGTTTATAAGCACAACCAGGAAAGCTAGCTTTAACTTGGTAATCCTTGTTTTATCTGTGAAAATAGAAAATAATCTCAGTGTATAAAGCAGATGTCTTCTTTTTCTTTCTTTCTTTGAAGATTTATGTTGACTTCCCTTACTTTGGCTCAAATTTTCTTACCCCTTTTTCAAAGGCAGTTATAGTAATCAAGATTTGCAATACTTATTGCTGACTTGGAACAGCCGACCGGGAAGGGGTAAGTCAAAATGAATTAAAATGATTTCATAGAGCACACACAAAGCCCTTGTGTCCTAAAGAATGACCAAATAAACAGGATATTTACTCGCTGAATAAAAAATAACTCTGAACAGCCTTGAATGCTCTCTGACTCCCTTATGTTCTCAGTCTCATGTTAGGATACACTCAACATCAATGTACAGTTTGAGGAGTTCAAAGCTCCTCTCTATTTTCCTAGTTAGGTAGTGTAGGTTTTCAGTGGTTTGCAGTTCAACAGTTATATTGGGCATGTAGGCTGTTTTTTTTACCTTTTTTTTTTTTTCTATCGCAAAGATTTTAACCCCCTCACTTTCCCTTTCCATTGTCAGAAATAGTTTGTGTCAGGACAGTGGCAAAGACCTGAGTTCAAATCCTGAGGTATTTTCCTGGAGTCTGGCACTAGTCACGGCCAAAGATAAACACTCTATTTCTAGTTTTTATACTGCTCCCTACAGTTTCATGTTTGTTTGCTGTGGAATTAGAGGTGCTGTTGGAAAGCTTCGCAAATGACTGGAAGAAGGACTCTTTATGTCATAGAACAAGGAGGGAAAAGAAGGACCCAAAGACATTACTGAGCAAGACCCATTTGTTAATCTTGAAGTAGAGATGTGAGTAAAACAGGAATTTGAATTTAAGATAGTTTTGATTGTGAGAGAAGGAAAAAAATCAACCGATTAACCCCACGTTTATTCTTTTAAAATGGGAGTATTTTCTATCTTATTTCCTAGTTTGTCACAGTTGACATGCGCTGCAAAATTGAATAGCACGAAAGCCTCAAATTATCTATGTTAGGATGGCTAATGAGTGATTAATATAAGCATACAGACTACTGGGAGGACGTGGTGCTTTAGAAAATATTTTCTGGAAGTACCTGACCCTAATGTTAATTCATAAAATAACAGCTCCAGGAGCATCTCTGGTCTACTCCAGAAAAAAAGTTTCTTAACTCAAGCATTACATCTTCTGAGATTTGTGTGTGTATATTTGAGATAGCACAGTTTTGAAATAATATATATGGCATGACTACATGGTAATAAGAAGTAATCATTATGCATTTGCACATACCACGTCTACTTTATAAAACTGGTGGGAAGTAATTTTGCCAATTATTTGTCACAGTCATGTATAGAAAAAAATATTTTTTCCCTTGGAAGCATGAAAAATGAGAGAATTCCAAGACTGCTAAATAAGCAAGATGTTATTCAAAATTTATTATTCAACATTTCTTCCTGAGCTTCCTGGGTTTTGATAAACATCCTATGCACCAGACCATCTGCTATATCTCTTAGGAGGATAATATACAGTTCTGCATTTCTCTCTGTCATGATATCCTCCCAGAATTTTGCCGAAATCTTTTATGGGAAATGTGTTGTAGCATACAATCACAGCTTTCAACGGGTGAAATTTTGTGACCCCACTTTTTGTTTTCACTTTCTCAGTTCACAATTTTAAATATGGACTGTAATGATGCCATCAAGCATGCAATAATTACATGGAATTCATTGTATCTCTTTCTATTGTGGGATATGCTACCAAAATGCAAAACCCTGTGCATTTTGATATGACTTTTCTTCTTGTCAGACATGAATTATCATTGATTTTCTCTTTTTTTTGCCACATTTCCAAAATATCATTAATGATTAAATGACTATATTTACAGGAAACTAAAAAGTAAAAACAAGGAGCAACAGAATATAAATCTAGTGTTACCCAACATTTTTCCCAAGGATTTTTTTTCAGTACTGTAGTTGTCCACTACAGAAGATTTACATAATTTCAGTGAGACACAGTAGGGAAGTTTTCTATTTTTTATTAAATAAAATATGTGCAAAGAAAAGCAAGATCAAAAAAACCCCATGATGGGTAAATAAAGCTTTCCAAGTAGTATTGACAGTGGACTATGTTTCACACCACCTCTTTGACAAATATTTAAATACCATCAAGGAAACTTCTTTTTATTAATTTAATTTCTTTGCATTTAATTAACATGCCTGTGATTGACATAAAATAGGAGGCCATTCACTTGTGCAATCATGAAACAGTTGTAATGTTGATTTTTAATTCAATTATATAAATATCAAAGTATAGGTGGAAAGGTTAGTAAGAAATCTTCCCTAAAATTAAACATGTTCCCCAGAGCTCTAAAGCTATTGAATATAGAACAGAACATGGAAAAAACACATCACCGCCTTTTGGCTTATTTTTGTTGTTGAAAAAAACTTAAAAGTGCTGTGAATTTTTAAAGCAAACAATAACAACCTGTTGTTTTCTTGCAAGTAATTTTACAATTATTATTACAGTTATCCTAACTAGTACTGCTATGTTTTGTATATGTGCCAATATGGTTTCTTCCTCCAGAATTAGTATATCTTTTTGAACTTATTTCTGACAATGGCTAGTAAACACAAAGTCATATTCTACTATGTTCCCTTCATTTCAAGGATAGCAGACCATCTTTAACAACATGATGTCCTTTCAGCTATTTTGCCCCTTCCGTATAATTGGTTTTGAAATCATATTTTTTCATAATAGAACACATGCAGTTAAAACAAAACTAAACGGCATCTCTTAGAAAGGTTGTAAAACCTGGGAAACGTGCATAAGAAATCTTGCCCATGTTTTATTTTCCAACTTTATAGCAATGTCAGTTGCTATACAGTCTCTAGCTGTATATTTCCAAGCAAACAATTCTGTAATGTGAAAATATCCTACTCTCTTTTTTTTTCAGTATCTGCCGTGTAAATTAGTATAAAGCTCTTATATATTAACTTACCTCTGTCCCCCTGAACTTGGAGAGCAAGGCAAATGATCAAAAATATGAATCCAGTTTTCAAATGCATGCTGTCTCTTGATCATTCACAGTTTTCAAGAACAATCGTGCAGGAAATAAGAATATTTAGGTCAAGTAGAAGAATTCTTCTCCTTAAAGAACTAAAATACCCAAATGTCTTTCCTCTTTTGAAATTATTTTTCAGGTGTCGCCAGCCTTGGACAAAAATGAATTGCAACTAGACAAAGAGAACAACAGGTGCCAGAATGCAAGAGCTGGACAAACTCCTCCAACACACACACTTCCAGCCCAGGGGACCAATAGACAGAGACAGGGACTGGAGTGGTAAGACAAGAGTGACGAAGTTTTAAAAAAAAGCAGTGTCTGTTTCTGGAATAATCTGTTTATCTGCTGCTCAGACATAATCCCTCTTACGGTCCAGCTGGAAGAGCTTTCTTCATCTTATTAACCTTCTGGAGTAGCATCTGTCAACCCCAGAAGACTTCAGTAGCACCACGATAAACAACGGAAGTCTCTTCTAGTGCCCATTGCTTCCAAACATCGATCCTTTGGGCATTCCGGAGTTCTCACATGTCAGCAGAGGTGAAAACATGAGTAGAGCTAATTTTGCTATTTCCAAATCAGTGATTAGAAACTCATGGAATTTCCTTTGTAAAGGAAGACAGCCTGTTCTGAAAGAATGTACTATACTCAGCTTTTCCACTGCGTATGTCTTGGAAGTCCCTCTCTCTTGTCATTCCAAACCTCTGCTGTTGAAGTATTCCTCTCAGAGCAGTGATGATGATGTTCTGTGACAGCAGTGAAATGATGTGACTCAGCAGTAAAAGTGCAGCAGTGTTCAGGGCTGGCACGATCTGATGCCCACTTGGGAGTGGGGGAGGGAAGGTGCTGCATGGAAGGAGAACAAGAAATGCTGCTGGGAAATGCTGTTTTGAACACAGTTATAACCAGGCCAAGAACTGACAGTGAGTGAATGCACTTTTCAAACAACTGTTCCAGCTTCACAAATAACTGGTCCGGTTACATATTTAGCATGTCGAAGTGTTCCGTAATTACGTTTTATTTCCCAGAATTTTTTTTACTGTTGCATTACACCTAAAAATCTACCAGATAGGCATCTGTAATAGTTTGTCCCTCTTAGAGATTTTTGTGCAACTGTGTTTCAACATAGGAAGTATCTAGACTGGCAGGAAGAATACATTTTCTAGCACTGTTAAGTACAAGTTACTTTAAGAACAACCTTCATTTGAACCCAATCAATATTCTATTTTTACTTAGGATTTAAAAAATGTTAACCTCCCTCCCTTCCCGAGGTTGCCTAATTTTAACTACTCAGACCAGTTAATACAGGGGCTGGGCTGGGACCAGATGAGATCCGTTTTTTTTTTTCCATTTCCACAACCTTCTGATTTTCAGTGCTTATTTTAATGCTTTATGCAAATAGTTTCATGCACATTGGTTTATTGTTCTAATAAAACAAATTAAGAAGACTTTGCCAGCAGCACGATGCAAGGCAACAGTGGAGAAGATCAGGATTTCATCTGGATAAAATTTGTGTTTTACAGAATGATCATTCTTTAATATTTTATGTTTGTATATTTTATGTATCGTAATCATATGGTATATAGTGTAGTCATATAAGTACTACCTCTATGAATCAGGTAAGCATTAACAAGCATCTATATGCATATTATAGTTGGAAAGATGAAGTTCCCACTATATATTATCTTATTTTCAGTCTGCAACAATTAGAAGTGCGGGGAATTTTTCTGAGGGTGGGGGAATCCACTGTTTCTAGTGACAGGATTGGCAAAAGTCACAGATTATTTCCTTAGAGCACCCTAGGTAGAAAACTCCCTAGGGAACTTGCTAGGAAAGTCATCTTTTAATTCTTTTAGGAATTTAATTTAAGCATCAGATTGAATTTTGAGAATGTGGAACAAAGAGGGTTACTTAATTGCTAGCAGAGACTTGTCAGTGAAACCTGAGGCAGGAATCTGAAATCCTTTATCAAAGCTTTTGTTTAAAAATGTACTTTTGAGCCCTTTATGTGTTGGAGAAGACAAACTTTTAATACAACATACTCTTACCTTTCAGAGACAGAGGAACAGGAACAATTCTAGAACACATCACAGCGTTGTTTAGCGTCAAGGTATGACTTCGAAAATATTGAGCTTTGTAGGTAAACTGGCTAAAAATTTGTAGGGCAGAAGACTTCTTGCTTTGAGATGATGCTTAAATCATGAATATTTCAAACTGATTACTGTTAAGGCAGTGTCTTCTATATATTTCCATTCAATTAAGAAATTTTGTTACTAACCTTGATAACTGCCTCAGTGGAAGCAAACAAGAACGATAAACACTCATTAAAGATAAAGCAATATTATCCAGGGACCACTCCATCTCTAAGTACTGTAGTGTTTAATTATAGGTCACTGTTAATTACTCCAGAAGTGCTTCTTCTAGTTGGTTTGTTGTCAACAATAATTATATATTGTTAAAGACGGGATTAAAAAAATTTTACTGAGATTCAATAGCATGTAATAAATATAATACCAAGACATGCAAATGGCAAAACTGACCACTAAGATACTCAATCACCAAGTATAAGTGCTTGTAAATTGGTTAAATCGGACTTTTTAATGGTCAACTCAATGAGTCTCTCCACCTATAATACTGCTCTGTTGTTTAAGTCCAACTCAAGCTGTTTGCTTGCAGAAAAAAGACAGTTTAGGCCATCAAGATCTCAGTTCAAAGGTGTTTGTTGTAAATTGTTGGTAAGTCTTAGGCTCACAGCATTACCACAAAAATGATCTAATTGTTGCCCTGCACAGAGCTAGATTTTTGGTACCCCATGTAGGTATAGAAATCAGAGTGCCAGCCAACTCATGTTCCCCATTGTTGTGGTTTGGGCTACATTACAGTCAGTTTTGTGCCTAACTCAGTTGCTCTAAGTAACTTCATTTTTCTGAAAGCTAACTGCATGTTTTTGAGACAGTGCTCTTATCTAAAGAAAACACAGGACATTGGTATGCAAAAAGGCCAATGCTTGTACTTAACCAAGGCCATCCTCAAGCTGGCAGAAGGGGGACACACCTTGTGAGGAGGGTGAATAGGGCAGGTGACTCTAAACTCACCAACTGAGTATTCCATCCCATGTACATCATACTTGGAATATGATCTGATCCCAGATCCTTGTGTTCCCGAATCCAGCTCCTTCTTCCTAGCTGCAAACCCATTCTCTCGTGTCTGCTCTGCAGCATTTGTGGTGACGTAGAGTCACTGAGGCGTGAGGGTAGGGTGTGATCCCATATGTTTGTATATATTTTATTACTTTCTAATTATTTTCATGATTATTGTTACTGTTATCAGTTCATGAAAGCTGTAGTTTTAATTTCCAACCTATGAGTCTCTTTCCTCACATTTCTCTCTCCCCTCTCCCTACAGGGTGGGGTGGTGATGGGAATTTTGGAAGCTCAGCTGTATGGGTTTTTTTTCTGCTGAAATTTAGCCAGGTGAGGCTAAACCTTGATACCCATAAAAGCAAGTCAGATTCAACACCAATAATGTCAGAGATTATAACATCTAAGATTGACTTCCAGTTTTAGTTGTCTTGAGTAATTTCTCCTACTGGTGTAACCAACAGTTTTCCTTATAATTTTGAAGCTGCATTTACCCGAGAGGCCTGTCCCACCCTGGTGAAGTGGAGAACTATAATCATGAAGTACTTTTAAAATAACCTCAAGTCTTTCTCTGGTATTCATTATTTCCACAGGAACCAGATTGGTACCTGGCAGCCAGCATGCACCAGGCACAGCTGTAGGCTTCCGATTAAAAGTGAGGAAACTTGGGTGGCTCTGCTCCATTCTCTGCTAATGAGTTTAGCCAAACCAAGCTCTGTCTTCATATCTGCCAATGGATGCATTAAAATGTAGGTAAAATATTTCACAAATAATTATTTTAAATGTTAAAATTAATATTTTTTAAAATGTTCTTGTTGCATATCAAGGCTAAACATTATCAGTAGTCCTGGAGTGGATTAAAAAAGTTTTCATGAAGAAAACAAATAGTGTTTTTGTTCTTTGAGTTTTTCTGGTTGAACAGTATTTGTATTTTTGTCTCTACTCTTGACCAGGCACCGTATTTTATTTCTCTTACTGAAGAAATACAAGACATTTAGTCACTAGATGAAATCAAATAAAAAAGATAAATAAACACATATTCCTCAAGACAGTTAAAAATACCTATGTTTTGTTATTGTTTTTGCATATATTTCATAGACAATTCATCTTTCTGATGTGTCTCCTTAGCGGCAAATAAGGAATAAATAAGACTTCATCAGGGAAAAGAAAGTCTGAAACTAAGAAAATATTTTCTCCCTGAAAGAATTGATCCGTGCCCAGTCCTCATGCTTGCAAATGTCCAATTTTGTTTCAGACCAATTTTTCTTTGAAACCAATTTCTACTGGGAATTCTTGCAGTTTTCTCTCAAAACTGAACCCAGCCACTATAATCACAGAAGACTGCTACATAACTCACTTTGCTGATAGTCATAGACAGTGCTGTTATACGGGTAATGCACTGTTTCTATTGGGGTTTCATTAAAATAATAATAATGGAGCAAATGCTGTGGAAATGTAGTGAATTTGTAATCTGGGTAAATGCTAGATCACAGAATCACAGAATAACCAGGTTGGACGAGACCCACCGGATCATCGAGTCCAACCATTCCTATCAAACACTAAACCATATCCCTTAGCACCTCGTCCACCCGTGCCTTAAACACCTCCAGGGAAGGTGACTCAACCACCTCCCTGGGCAGCCTCTGCCAGTGCCCAATGACCCTTTCTGTAAAGAATTTTTTCCTAACGTCTAGCCTAAACCTCCCCTGGTGGAGCTTGAGGCCATTCCCTCTTGTCCTGTCCCCTGTCACTTGGAAGAAGAGGCCAGCACCCTCCTCTCTACAACCTCCTTTCAGGTAGTTGTAGAAAGCAATGAGGTCTCCCCTCAGCCTCCTCTTCTCCAGGCTAAACAACCCCAGCTCTCTCAGCTGCTCCTTATAAGACCTGTTCTCCAGCCCCTTCACCAGCTTCGTTGCTCTTCTCTGGACTCGTTCCAGAGCCTCAACATCCTTCTTGTGGTGAGGGGCCCAGAACTGAACACAGTATTAGATGTGGAATAATAATTTGGTTTAGAATAAAGTAAATTTGAATTGTGAAAAATAGCCAATAACTGATATCAGTGACCCAGGATTTCAAACTAAAGTGAGAGATTAAGGTTCTGAGGTGCTGGTTGTGTGACTGAGTGTTCAAATTTGCCTCTATACCAAAGGATAGAGTTTTTAGAAAGGTTTTTAGAAGACAGGTTTGGACAATTTTCCTGCAGCAAGTTTAACTTTTCTGCTAGGCAAATTGACAAAACCCACAATTAAACAAATAAGCACAATGACAAGAATGATCTGGCTGATACAATATCCACAGACAGTCAACAGTTTTTTTTAATGAGGTTTACTCTTAAAGAAACCAAGCTGTCATGGAGTAAAACCAAAATATTCTGTATTAATAGCTTGTTAAAATATGAGAAATCAGGGAAAGAAATAAGAATTTCAAAGACTGTTTGTCCATTTGATTTTGTGCTGAAAAAGGGGACAAGTGATAAGGTAACAGAATTTGCTGATAGTACAGAATTGCTTGGAACTGTTAACACTTAACACTAGTAGTGAAAAGATGCAGAACTGTGTCCTGCTGCTCAATGTAGATAACAAAGCTGCAGATGAAATGTAATCATAGGAAGACAAAATAGTATCAATGAACTGATAATTATTTGCTCTAAATGAGCAATAGCAATTTCACAAGAAGAGTTTGAAAGAATAAGTTTCTGATAAATGCAGCTCAATCTTTCGGCATGATCCAAAGGAGGAATAGGTGGAATAGAACATTAGTGCTTTATAAAAAAGGAATAGAAAGAAAAGTAATTTTTCTTTTTACTAAAATATTATATCATACATATTTAATAATGCTCTGGTCCTGCAATAGCAATAATACATAGTAAAACTAGAAACGTAAATGAGATGGTGGTGAAGATTAGCAGAGGAATGGAATGGTTTCTGTGTAAGGAAATATCACACAGACTAGGAGTTTTTGGACTGAAAGAGAGTGATGACAGAAAGTTTGAGAAAATGATTAAATTATAGTTTTTCTTGTTACATGAGAATGGAACAATAATTTTTCCAATTTAAATATGGAAGTTTACTTCCTTTATATGAGAACAAGAAGGAATTTGACACACTCTTGAACACTAAGTCCATCAAGGAACACAACATTCATCCTGTTCCTATTGCAACCTCTTGCACAAAATCTGTGCAAACACAGTGATGGGAAACTAGGAACATAATCACTTATTCTTTCCTGTTCCTTATATTATTTCCCTATCCTAGCCATAAACGTAGATAAGATAGATTAACTAGATTCTTGATAGGATCCAACATGATTACTGTTAGGCACTGAGCTGTAGTCTCCAACTGAGACTGACCAGCCATTAAAGTCAAGCTAACACAGTAGTTATAAAAATTCCTGCTCATACTGAATGGTGAAGTACACTCATCCATTTTCTGTGATATCTTTCTCTTCCAAAACAAGGAGCCTGAAAAGATGTCTCCAGCATTCTCTGGGGTCTTTCAAAAGTTTTGCTGTTTTGCTGTTCACACAGTTATGAAGTTCTAGCAACACTTATTATTTAGAATGGGAAAAAATATTGTGTGCATACATTTACATGAAAAATTACAGACATAACCCTGATGACTGCTTGACCCCATCATCTGCATTTTCTTCTTAAATGTTTTATATTTTACAGTCTTAAAGAGATTATTGTATTTAGATACTATTTAGTGTGATAAGGGAGATAACAGTATGAAAAAAAGCATGGCATTTAGTAAGTAATACGACATAATTTTGAGGAAAATACCCTAGCCTGACTGCAATTTCAGGATGATCGCTGATAAATTATGCTAGTATTGATAGTTCTATGATCAATCTGTAGCACCATCAACTGTATAAACTGGACTAAAATGACTTTTTTCCTAGTGGGCAGTGATACAGCAAGCTGATTATTAGCTTCCAGTCAGTGGAGATAAAGACTAGAGCACATCTGCTCAAACAGATTATCATGCACTTCCTTGCGTACCAATACTCAGCTTTCTGTTATTCCCGGAACATCAAGCTTACATCATGGGGAGCTGTAATCAGCTGGAATACACTTCTTCCCATACTTGACAAGATTTTTTTGTCTTGATTCTTGGAAAGGGTCTTTCTAGATCTAGCTGACAGAGTTAAGTGATGGATTTATGACTCACAAAACTGTCCTCAGCAGAGTAGTGAATTAAATTGACCATTGTTGTTATCAGCTATAAAAAATTCAAGCTATTAAAAGTGTCCCTGTAAATGAAGCAAGACTGCTGAGACATGGTCTTTTACAATATGTGTTGCCTATCAGAAACGGGAAATGCAGGAGAAGCTGGTAGAAGAGTTTCTTTTTATGGTAATGGTAGAAGATGTTTAGTAGTGAGTGAGAAGGCAGGAAGGGAGATATCTAATATGTTAGGCACACTTGCATCTTTATATCAGCTTAGCTTTTCCCTCTGTGAGGGGTTTGTTATGAGATAATACTTACTCTTTCTTGCTGAGCCTAATGCTGTTCAGGTTAGGGTTTTTTTCCACAGTTTTTCTTTCAATTATGCCTTGACATGCAGTGTTTTATTTTCTAGACTTACCACATGAGAGAGAATGAAATGACCACATTTCCTGGGCACAGGACTGATCTGGTGGGCAAGAGGTTTTGGCTCAAGAAAAGGTCCTGCAAAAAAACTACTATGAAGCTGTTGCAAGGGAAGAAATTACAAACCTACCCAGAAAGAAAAAATATATGCATAAAATGTATGGAAATTTATTATCGTTATAGTAGAAACTATTTTTTTATGCTACTTGTTTTAACAGTTTCTTACTCTCCTTTTCCAGAAAGGGTGGGTGTTGCTTTTCTTTTCAGAAAGAGACAAGTGACAGTCAGTAGGAGTCTTATGGACCTGACTGACCATACCCTGGAACTTCCTGACCTGTATGTGTGATAGTAACTGTCATTAACAAAGTTAATGGCTGTGATAACATTTAGTTCCAGGAAGAGTAAATATACAAATTTAATGCCAATATTTCCTTAACAAAATGTAGGAAAATTGGAAGTAGTATTACGGAGGCTGTGTTTATTGAGGCCTTGCAAGGCACAGAGAATTATTTAAGTAATTTAAACACTTCTGTTTTCTGTATGATTGGTCTTTTAGCTTCTTTTACTTTTAGTAATGAACTACTGTGTTTGAACTCAGAGAAATTCTGTGAAATATTTTTCTGTCAAAGTTGCTTTGAGAAGTAGGTTATATGTCAACTTTACAAGTATTTGCTTCTCATCTAACAAGCTTCTTTCATGCTTTTGATAGATTCCCATTTCTTTTCTATTCAGCTGATGGTATCATACTTGTCATTGTTTACATAATGTATTCTGTGTGTGTGCAGAAGCTGTTTTTCCCAACACTGTTGTTGCTGGATCCCTCCATTGAATCTCACAAAGCTGTGGCTACCGCCAATAAACTCCTTTATGGTTTATTCAGTAAAACATTACCAGTGCGACATTATCTAGATCATGCTTTGTTCGTTGTATCACTAGTCATCTTATCTTAGATATCTTATCTTAAAACTTAAACAAAGTTTTGTAACTGTTATTTTGCATCCTTTCCAAAGAGCTTTATGCCAGTTTGGCATCATTCTGCATCTCATCGCTACATTGTTGGAAATGCAGCTGATGCAGGCTAAGGATATGGAAATATTTGCTCTAGCTCTTTCAAAACAATTTATAATTCTTGTTTGTATTGTTCAGTCGCTCTTTCCCATTTTGACATTTTGTTATTGATAAACCTCAAGGGAAATATCAGTTAGATGAGTCCTTAGTGTCCATTCCAAATGGAGATTTTTTAATACAGTCTCACTATTTTCTGTGAGGACAGGTATATTTTGTTGTTTCCAGAAGCAGTGTTTGTGAAGTTGTTCTCATGTCTAAAATTGCTTTTCCACTTTCATTAAGCAGCTTGAGAAGTTATATATCATTTAGTAAGGTTGTGACCTTGCTTTTCTATGAAATGCCAATTACCTCTCACTTCCATTTACTTTTCTTTCTTGCAGATTCAAATTTCTGGAAGAGTTTGCTGTTTCAGTGTACTATTCTACAAGGCTGACCCAGGTCTTACTCTGGGGTTGGACTAGGTAATCTCCAGAGGCCCCTTCCTCAGCTGTGCTATGGTTCTATGATACTCCCGTAGATAGCAAAGAGAAACAATGCCCCATAAAAAGGCATGTAAATAATTTTCAAATTCATTTGAGTACCACTTCAGTATACTGTGGCTCCTCAATAAAGCACATTCAGATCCTAGCAGTATTTTCAATGGGATTCTTTGGTGTGGCAAATATTTACACACAAAGGTTTGAGAATATGTATAATCCACACTAAACAGGAGGAATTATTCCATGTATTCTTAGAAGTTTATCAAGTCTAGAAAGCTGAAACTGCATTTTAAAGAAAAAAAATCTTTAGACTGTGTAAGAAGAAAAAATATCTAGAATTTGTTCATTTCTGGAACAGAAATCTGTGATGTGGCAAAAGTTCCTTTATGTGTAGTGTTATAAATGGTGTTAGTAGCCTGCTCGGGTTTTTATTTTTTAATCATAATTCTTGATATGATGCCTAATCTAGGCTTCAACAATTCAAGGCACACTGTACAAATACTCAGGTAAAGATGACCCATTCCCAGAAAAGAACACACTGAATTGGTCAAAGTCATAGGACTGGAGTTCAAAAATGTTTTCACAGTATAAAATGGATCAATTGTGGTTAAGTTACTTCCAGTTTATAACATGCATCCTTCATTTAGAGTACAATTACCCACCGCATAGCACTGATCATGCTTACAGATGACAGGAAGGGAGAAGGTGGGTCAGAAAATCTGTTTTACATAATTCCTACTGTTCCTTCCCCTTCAGTCCAAAAAGAACCCTAAATATTCAATGTCTCTCTGATCTTCTGCACCATTTTTTTTTAAATTCACATTCTCCACCAAGTTATTATTAACCTAAGCACCATTCTTATCCTCTGCCCTGGTGACCATTTGGCTCTTGTCTGGTTTCTTTTCCCCAGGCTTCCATCCTCTCTGTTTCCACTTTCTCTCCATTCTAATCTTCCTAGTTCACCCTACCTCCTAATTTCATTCTGCTGCTTTCCACAGCAGACATTTTTCTCATGTCCTCCACATCCTTGACCTGAATTCATTTTCCAGATGGTTATCTTGAAAGCTAAGGGTGGAGTGAAAGACTGTTGTGTTTATAGTTACCCTGGTTGGTAACTACAAGATAAGAAGGGAGAAGCTACATATTTTTTCTTATACAATACCACCCTCCGCTGGCAATCCCTCCTTGTTTCCCTCTGCATTTCACTGATGGCTGCAGGAATATACAGGTAACTTCTGCCTTCAAAATTTCATTTAAAAAGGATGAATAATTTATATTTTTTATTAGGAAAATATAAGCAACAGCACCATATCTTCTTTCTTCCCTGTATATTGGGTTGTATTAATATGAGGACTTATTTAGCTCCTTTTAAGACACTTTCATTCCATCTCCTCTTTCTTCATTGCTACCTTCAGTTTCCCACAGTGTTTCTCACCTGCCCCATGCTACAACACAATAAGGGGAAGTCCATGAGGAGTTTTAACATCTGTCTTGTCTTGCTCCACAGTCTCCACAAGGGTAGGTGTGCTCATTGTATGTGAAAAACCTCCTACTTGCAGGGACCTAAGTTTTCTCTGACAATAATTTGTGGGCGATCCATGAGAGCCACTTGGTCAAATGCCTTTGAAGTATTCATCAAATATCCCTGCTTGGTAGGAATTCTCTCTATAGGGCATTTGCTTTACCCTAGGAAAGTGATTAGCATATGATTGTCTACGTTAGACTAGAAAAACAGTGTGAAAGCATTATCTTTTCCTACTTTCATGTTGGGAAATCAACATCTTTCTGAGAACAATGCAAGGGGATGACTTACTAAGCTGGAAGTCCTGAACTGGCATTGTTGTGTATTATTGGTAGCAATGTAATCTGGACAGCTGATTTTAAACCAGAGAACAATATTTAGTAAGAAGTAAATTTTTTGTTCTGAGAGCTGTCATGAATAAACTTGTGGAATATCTGTGGTTGATTTGAGTCTCAGGTCAGGGTTACAGGTCAGACATATAGGGCAGGGTACAAAACAAATTGTGATAGTCAGGCTTTTGAGCTGTCAAGTGGTGCTGTTTTCCACACTAATATTTTCAGGACTGTAGTTTTGGAATTAGTGCTGTATGGATTTGAGGTCAGACATATGTCAAATCTACACCTGCAACACAGAAGTTGGACACAAATTATACCACAGAATGCATTTAAATGTGAGATATTCCCTTTCATGGAAATTCTAACACTGTGTTAAGATATGGAGAGATCAGTAGCCAGTTCTGAGAAATATTACATGTGTTTTTACACTCCATGATGTAAAATGTAACTTATCTAAGTCAGTGAAATCTCCTGACAAATCAGGCAGTATGACACATGAAGGTCAGAAAATAGAAGTTAATTTGCATAGATTAAAAGAGTGAGTTCTTGGTATTATGGAAGTCATTAGAAAAAAATCCCACTATGATTAACAAAAATCCCTCATGGTGACCAGGGTTTCATCCAGAAGTATAATGTGAAAGCAATTGTAAAAACCCCAATATACCTACTGAGTAAAAAAAGGATGGAATAAAGCTGTCATAATGAAATAAAATGGATCATAAAGAAGAAGTAGAGAGAGAAGAAACAGAAAGCCCAGTCATAGCAACACTTTGTAGCAACAATATGAGAAATAGCACCGATAGGAAGCAATGGAATATGGTGCTAAGTATATCCGTTAAACACTCAGAAAACAGAGGTATTTTTACCTAAAATATCCTACAACTTTGCTAAACCAGGCAAGAGAATGGGAGATCCAATCTTACGAATATTTTGCAAAAACATAAACAGGACCACTGTTACTATATCAGCTATGAAAAGGAGCTAATGTACTGCATGTTCTTTCTTAATGTCATTTTTTGAATCTAGAAACAGATTTCTGTTGTGCTGCAATATGATAGTCTGATAAAATTTTCATCATTTGTAATAGCCTCTTATCAATATTCATTTTTTTAATGCAGTAACAAAAAGTCTAATCATAGAATCATAGAATCACCAAGTTGGAAGAGACCCATCGGATCATCGAGTCCAATCATTCCCACCAACCTCTAAACCATGCCCCTCAGTACCTCATCCATCCACACCTTAAACACCTCCAGGGAAGGCGAGTCAACCACCTCCCTGGTGTTACATATGTGACAAAAAGATTCCTGATGAAAAAGGTAACATAGATTAAATAACATGGTAAAACCCCCCACAAACACATTAGAATTCCTCCAGCAAGAATTTTGACACTGATTTCCTGTTGCACCTTGGAAACATTGCTTATCCAGCAAATCTCACAGCAAAATAAATGAACCAAACTGATGAATAAAAACATCTCACTACTGAATTTGTAGAACCTGTATTGAAGCTATGTGCATTGCATGCCTCATGGGCACAGAGAGGATAAAAATGGCATTCACCGTGAGGAGAAATACTAATTGCATATACCTAGATCTAGAGGTGTAAGTGATTTACTTGGCAGAACCAGCTTGTTTGTAAAACAAACTTGTCTACCACTGCAAGGATGGCTGAAAATCTTACAACAGATACGTATTTCCTTATTCAATATCACAAAGCCTGCTAAAAGGTATAGAAAGGCTTCTGTAATACATTATCACTACTTCAAAACTGGGTCTTTATTCACAATGGAGAAGAAATGTTTTGAAATCATATTTGCTTTACCGCAGAAAAGCAGTTAGTGTCACATAAATTTAAATTTTTATGTATTATGCTACATACTTAATTTTATTGCATTGCCTAAATTATATTACTTTCCACAAAGAATTGTGTGCTATAGAAGAGTTGTCAGCTTAAGTGTTTTGTAAGAGTAACTGAAAAGTCCCACATGGGATTTAATAATTTTCCTCTATAGAATTCAGATATGATGCAGACAGTTCTGCTGAAAACTAGCAGAGGCTGAAAGGAGAGCTTCTGTTGCACAGGAAGACAGCTTCTCTTTCCAGAAAATTGCACGCAGCCAGCAACATCAGATAAGTATCTTTTATTTACATTACTGATTTGTGTCTCATAACCCGCTTAGTAGGCTGTATTTGTGCTTTTTTAGTGAAAGTGCAATGACTTTCATCTCTTAAATTAGCTTCATTTTAATTCCCATTAACAGATGGTGAACTATAATCTGAAAGATCCTGTAACTAAGTGTACTAACTGCACTTTTAGTAAAGGACTTGTTTCCAACATCTTTTTGGCTTGAGTTCTATAAAATGTTGTAAAATTGACTTAAAGTACATGATCAATTTCATCAAAACTGCTGGTTCCGCTTATGAGCAAAGTGTACCATGCATGGGTTTGTATGACTGAAGCCCTGGATATATACTTTTCTTAATTTATGTTCATAGTTTTCAGCTTCTATATAATAAATGCATTCGTCTTCTTAGACTGTCAGGTACAATGTAAAGAGATGGAAATCTTAGAATGATAAATAAGTACCAAAGACATGGTATAAATAATACATCAAACCAAACTAGATATTCATTCTGGATTTGGATTTGTTTTGAGTTGTGACTGGATTCTAAAATTAGATTGTAGCTTCACAGACATCTTAAATATTTTTTGCACAAGAATTTAAATGCATTTATACTTTACAAAGGCAGGTACAAATTTAGGATTGGACTGTATCATGACACATATTTTGTCAGAAACTCCTTGAAAATATATATAGCTCACTTATGGCATTTTTCACAGAATACGAAAAATAATGAAAAGCAAGTAAAGGTTCACTAAAAATATTTTTGCTGATATGCTTGATGGAGGTGTGGAAACCTACACAGTCCTACACATGTTCCTAATACATAAAGTAATATAATGGAAATAATAGGAATATACATCTTTAAACTCCAGAAATTAAATTTCCATTAAAATACCATCATTTCTTTCAGTGCTATAGAAAGTAATTAGAATTGCTGCTACTGTAGTTGCTTTTGTTACACTTACAGAGACTTCATTACAGAGAGAAACATCTAATATTAGGGAATTCTTATGCTTCTGAATATATTTTCCACTTTATAATACAAAAGTGCTTTGAGAAACTTGCATGACAGCCACTGAAGCATTAGGGAATGTGAAAATTTTGTGCAGGGCTTGTTCAGGTTTCCAAGTGATAGGGTAGAAAACCACTTCTTTCACCCCTGTTTTTGCAAGGCTTGTGTCATGTCCAGAGATGCACGATGGATACTTTGCTAGTAACAGTGCTGAAAATTCCACCATTCACTGCAAAATGTATTTATTCCTCCTATTCACAAGATAGGTAATATTAATTCATTTGAAATAATACAAGCTGGCCTGCTCTGCTTTAATTGTGCCATCACTGTTCCTGTTGAAGTTGTTTATGTTCTCAAGAGAATTGATGTGTAGTGTTTTATACCCATGTTTATATTTTATGACATTGTTTGCTTTTTAAATGCTTCTTAACTAATTTATAGTGAATATGAGGGGTAATGGTTATAAAATTGCTAAGTCCAAAATTCCAATCTAATGAGAAACTGCAAACGTATGAGAAAAGCAGAAGCTTTTCATTCCCACTGAATCTACTCCATTATTCAGGAGACTGCAGATTGCACAAGGAAGAGAGGTAAATGGCAAAAGCCAGAGAGATGAACAAAGACACAGGCTCAAGTGGACAGGGAAAGGAAGACAGAAAGATATGCATGGCACATAAATAAGTCATTCTGATCTTTAGTTGTTAATCTAAACTGGACAAACTGAAGGGGATGACTTAAATGACAGTTGAGAGCACCTTGTCCTACTGAATAAAAAGAACAATGCTTTTAACTAGGGTTAGCCAGTTGATGTTTCTGGATATGTAATCGCCTATATTCTGCAAAATGGTAAACAACAGGCCTTCTTAATGAGGAGGCTTGTTAACAAGATAGTAACAAGCATAAATACAACAAGACGACTTCCCCCAAACCAATCTAGTTCAGCTTTATGTTGTTCATCTCACAGAATCCTTCACAGTGCACAGGGACATCTAATGACTGAATAAGAGACTGCAACGAAACATTTTCTTCAGGCTACTTGAGCACACAAGAGATAAGAAGTGTAGACGGGGAGGCTGGGAGGGGTGCAGGCAAAACAGGTGTGCAGGAAATTACCTCATATATGTACAGATATTGCCTTACCTAATTCAAACAAAACTGAGTGTTATCTGAATGAGGCTGTAGCTGAGATATTCTTGACCAATGTAGTGTTAAAACTCATTGAAACAACCTAAACCCAGCAGCTTCTATCCCTCACATTTTTTCTTCTAAATAGTGTGTAGTTTTAAAATGACATGATGTATCTATATATAAAATACACAGTATTGCTTAGATAGGAAAATGACCTCACCAACCTACTTAAGGGATAGGGATTCAAGGAACTTTACTTAAGGTAGTATTCCGGGAGTTTAGAAAGATGGATTGAATTCTGTGTTCACCTAAAGACACGTGTATGTGATCTTCAGCAAAGTCCTTCAGTCCCCAGGGCTGCAGTCTGAAGGAGTTAAGGGCCTAATAGCCTTGGATGATCTGGAGTTTTGTTGATCAGCCTAACTCATTTCCATTAAACTTTCCTGTCTCAAGGCAGTACTGAGAGGATGAACATGTTTAAAAGTGTGCTTCTATGATAGCAAGAGAAGTACTACAGACATTTCAGAACTGGAAGGCTGACATTTCATAGCTGCTCACCTTCCACATACCTTCAAAACATGCACGCTGATGCTTGACCTAATCCTAGCAATACAGATTTCTTGAGTCTTTTTTTTACATAACAGATAAGTCAACTTCAAGTCAAAGTTGACAATTTGACTAAAACCACCACCAAAGAGACTTTTAGCTGGTCAATTATGATTTCATTAGCAGATGACTCTTCAGTTAGAGTTGTTATAAAAGATTTCATAGAACTCTGATATTAGTAAGAGTGCCTGTCATTGCCTGCTTAACTTTAATGTCTTTCTAGGATTTATATAACTGTCACTGGCCAGAAAATAACCCAAAAACCCAAACAAACTAAAAGCAAGCAAAAAACTTTGACAAATTTTCTCTGTGTTGGAAATATCAGTAGAATCTAGGGACATCTTCTCATAAGTTATACTCTTCCCCATTGCTTTTAAGTCATTGATGTAATATTTTTCCATAAAATTTCTCTTTACTTATAAAAATCTTTCTGAATTTTTTTCTCCTGAGGAATAAAAGGAAAATCCTGCCTTTGAACATTCTGTATGTGTCTTTCTCTCATAAAATGGATTTTCAGGAATTATCTTTATCATCTTTTCAGTAACTCCCAAAGCATGGGTGATGGCTTATTTGTAGAAAAGGCAATGGTTGTTTTAAATTTGTTTACAGAAGACTAGAATAGGTACTTTAATTTTGGATTCGGAGAGATTTATTGAACTTACTTGCACTGTTATAATTTGTGTACTTTTTTCAAACTTTGCCCTCTAAAATTATTAGAAACCTTGCAAACACAGAGCTGTAGGCACAGACAGCAGAAATATAATAGTATGGAAGTGCGTTTATACTCTGGCTCAGAACTACCGATTTGTCTATATGGTTGATTATTAAAAGACAAGAATGAATGTTAAAAAAGGAAACTATCTAATATATTCAAAATAATTATTTTCTGCTGAGAATGGTTGAATTGATGGCAACAGTGTGCTCCTGAATAAAATTTTAAAAGGTTTTGTTCTACACAGTGGTAAATGTGTTCAACCTTGCCATCTAATATTAGAACAGAATTTGTCCCAATATATTTATGTAAAAATATATACTGATATATTGTCTGCTGGAAAGCATTATTACTTATATCTGTTATGTTTGTGTATGATTAAGTAAATAACCTTAGGGTGAAGTGCTGAGGGAATTAGGAAGTTGCATTAAGATAATAAACATAATTAATGGCTGATGTATGCAATGCAGTCAGTGCTAGAAGAAATAATTTGAACTTCTTAGGTATCTCTTACTGAGATCTGACTACAGAGTCACCGAGATAGAAAAACCTAAGCATCACTAGGACGAGGTTAGAGAATATCCCAAACAGAAGATTTCATTCAGCAGAAATGATGAAAATAGTGTATACGACTGAACATCCATGATTTTTGTTTAGTTACAATAGGAATAACCACTTCTACTTCAGTTATGTGGTTGAAACATGGACACGTACAGTCTGTAAAGCAACACAGAATTACTGTAGAACTTGTACTTGCCATTACAGTATCATTCCATTCATATTATTGAAACATACAGAATGCCACCAAGTCTCATGTCTTAAATGTGTGTCTTAAATGAACTGAATTAATTGAAAAACAGGTTAGACATGTTGTATCAGAATGGAGGTGCTCATGCTGCTCATATCACAGCTAGTACAAAGTTCAGAGAAGCTGGGGGCTCAAAGGTCACTTAATAGAAGGAAAAATATTAAGATTCTAAGTAACTGTTCCTAGAGACAGGTAAAAGGTGGGCACCTCTGAGTGTATGTGAACTGTGTTCCTTGCACTATATTCAGCAAGAGCTAAAAATAGACCTAGGAACCTCAGAGTAGAGTACTCCTGTGGATTCAACAGGATTTATACTCAGAGGTATCTGCATTTACAGTTGCAAGTAAAATAGGAGAATACTCTTTAATTTAATTTCTTTCTTTTTGTCATGGTTCATTTCATGACCCATAGCTTCAAGATGGGTATATTTACACTAGTTAGAGTAAGAAGAAAGTTCATTCTTTAAAATATTGGTAGCTTAGTCTAAATATTGCAAGTTGATTTGCTAGTATATGTTATTTAGTTTATGGTAGGAATTAAGATACTGGCTTAATACTTGTTAAATATATTGGTAGAATTGACGTCAAATTTCATTAGAAAAAGTGGAATCAGTTGCAAATATCATTATCAATTCGAGCTTTTAATCATTGTCCAGACCATATTAACACTTCTACTTGGTCAAATCGAGATGACCGCAATCAAGGAGCTGTACAACACAACTTGAGCTCTATTTAAATGTTTTCCTTGTAAGTCACTTATCATGAAAAATTTAAATCTGTTTTAGATCTGTTTGTAGCACTGTAGGAATAGATTATGGTCTTAAATGTATTAATCAGTATAAATGTAACATACGGTTCTTAAATAGTGGTAAATATAAATCACTTAGCATAAGGCCCAAGTAAATTGCTTTATTTTTTCCTCACTGCAATTAAAGGTTTAGTGAATGAGCAGTATCAGCTATGGTTTTACATACATAGTGATAGTTGCTATTTAGAAATGTACCACCTTTAGTACTGAGTTCTCTGATGTGACATTTGAAGCTCTTTAGCCCTGTTACTTTTATACATGTTTGAAAAGAATCATAGAATGATGTGGATTGTAAGAGTTCTCTGAAGATTGTTTGATCCAGCATTCCCATCAAAACAGATCTCTGGACTTGCACTGGACTTGCAACAGATCAAATTTTCAATATTTCTAATGATTCCACAATATCTCTGAACAACCTCTTCTAGGACTTAACCACGTCCATAGAGAATTTTTTTTCCTAATATCATGTTGGGGTTTCCCTTGCTGCAACCTTTGCCCGTTTGTTTTCGTCCTTCACTTCTAACTTCTGAGAAGAGTAAGGCTCTGTCCTTTCTATGCCCTTCCAGTAAGTGGTTGTAGACAGCAATAAGATTCTACTTGATCCTTCTTTCCCCTGTTGAATTAATAGGTACAAGTAATCATGCGATGTTCCACTGAAGTCGAATATGCTCAGTAGATTTCGTTATTGCTGTTTTAAAATCAATCTCCTTGAGTCTGATTGGCCTGGAGAACTTCATAGTCTTTGCCAAGGTTTGACTTGTTGCTGTACGTCAAGGGAGCACTGACGCAGTGCCATCTTCCTTCCACTATTAATTCAGTACATTGATATTGCAGGTTATTACCCTCTATTAAAAATATTTGGGAAATTACTGATGCAGCTATTTCTGTGGGGATTGTTGTTGATTTAATCATATTTTTTTGCATTTCTAACATTCTATAGGACACATCCCGAGGTGACCTGAGATTCTACTGCACTGTGGTTTCACCTGAGCTTCTTGCAGAGATGTAATGCACTGGAGCTATGTTTCATCTGAATCATGTCTACCCCTTTAAGAAACTACTGGGTTTACAGTCTACTATAGCAAGGAATTAAATATATGAAACACTAAGGCTTTGAAGAAGTGCTTAGACAATAGTATCATTTGGGTTGCCTGTTATCTATTAAGGAAGAACGTAGTCTGAACTGCTGGAATACTTAAGTAATAATATGACTTGGAAGTAATTTATCTGAGTACGTTGCGGTAAACATCTCATCTGTTAGATCTGAAAGTCTGCATATTTTTCTTGTAATTATAGTTTCTCAATAGCATATACACAGATTAGATACATATATTATTGACCATTTTTGTGCCATTGAAGGAAAATTCATTATGCAAATGTTTCTGTTCTAGTACAAGCAGATGTGATTGTAATAATTTCTTGAGATCGTTTCCAGCACCTTGCAAATTTTTGGCTTCAGGTTGTTTATTTCCTTGTGTTATACATTTCTTAGTTATTAAAGGTAAGTGGAGACATCTCCATGCCTGGGAAAGCTGAGAGCTGGGTAAAGTACTTATCCACATTTTGTAGATTCAGACTTGCATTTTAAAAACACTTTTTTTTTTGTCATTTTTTCACCAAATGTTTTCTATTATAGAGTTTCTTTATGCAATTGTTTTTGGAAAGTGAAGTTTTGGTTAATGGAATCACTTAGTTTAACCAAGAAAGTAAATTTCAACTCTCTATGATGGCTGAAAAAAGAGAGTAATGTTTGGAATCACTTTTTAATTTGAAAGATAACACATTGAGGATTTTCTGTGAGATCTCTGTGTCATGGAAGAAGAAATTTGTGAAGTCTACTTCACATTTGTGTTTGTCTTTCTCTTGTTTTCTCTTCAGGGGTAACAATTCTAACTCTTCAGCCACGTAACTGAACGCTCAAATATCACTGCTGTTTAGCATTTCTTATTTTCGGATGTCATGTGAGATTGAGGTGATGACACTTTTTCTCTAGGGATTGGCAAAGACTGTTACTATGAGATTCCAGATTTGGTAGGGTGATGATTTGGAAATTACTGTTCTTTTCCTGAATTTGAGGTCATGAAACAAATGAAGGGGACACAGAGATGTTGATGTCTAAGTGTGACAAAATTCTATCAGTATGCAATTTTTCCAGAATTTTGTACCACATTTGAAGTTGAGTGCAGGCTTGCAGTTTTAGATAGCATGCATAATATTTTCAACATGCAGAGACACACAGTAGCACTTAATATATAAGCTGAGAAAATAAATGAAAAAGAAGTAGAACTGAAATCTATCTTTCGTATTATTTTTAGAGATATGGGGTGTGCTCTCTGAATGCTGGCTCACATCTCTTAACAAGTTATTTAAAGTAAATTTTACTCTTCAGTCTAAGTTTGAAAAAAGTGAGGAATGGCCTTTCCTCAGAAGAATTTACAAGAAGAAATGCAATAAACAGAGATCTGATTAACCTAAAACACTGGCCTGCTGAAACTTTATTAATGCAAACATTAGGCCAGTTCTGCTGTTTTTTATTGCCTGTAAGATCTTAAGATTCATCTAAGATTTTTAATTCACAATGTCCATGTCATTCTGCAATGCTAAAACACATAAGAAATAGTGCAAACACATGAAAGAAATGTTCAGCATGACCCAGGATTTAAAAATATCAACTATCTTTCCCACTCTTCTTTAATAGTTGCTTTAATTTACTAATTATTTGAGTTATTGTTTAATAACTTTTTCTACCATTAATGTTAATTATTGAGTCCTGATTATTGTTTAATCTTACATAGGAATGCATTTCTGACTCACTGGCGGTACTGCCGAAGAGTCAAATCATGAAGCCTTTCCCTTTAGGGGAAAAAAATATTCACTGGATTTCTAATTTGAACTTTTTTGCACTAGAATTGGTTTTAGTTTGAGTCTGATGTTTCAGACAATTCTTAAGACATTAACTCATTCATGCCAAACCATTCTGTTACAATGCTACAGTGTTTATACTAGGCATTTTTTTGGTATCACTGCAAGTCACATGCACATAATGTATGCCTCCTTGCATCAGACCTTGTATTCTTAGCTATATTAGTTAAATAAATTCTTGAACTTCAATGACTTGGTAGCTATTAGTGTTTATGCAAGTGAAAGTTGAATCGGGATCATTATTTCCCATAAAGGTTACTGAAGAGGTAGATAAATTTGTTTCATGATTACTATGTATTAAAAGCTTCAGTGGTTGAACTGTAGAATTAGATCATATTCTCAAATGACAGGAGGGGAAAATTTCTTTGTCTGTGGAGCTTGAACAGCATTTGAATAAATGCTAAAGTCATTCCTATGCTGTTTAGAGTAAAAATTTTTTCATCTTTCTGAATGTGAAACAAAAATTTAGTCATATTCTTCCACATACTTAGTGGAAACTAGTTTGACAAATGCTCAGTACACAGTGTTTCAATATTTTCAGAAGGGAGATACAATAACTTCTCCCTGACACATGATATGAATTTGATAATTTATTTTGAATATGTCAATGTTATGTATACAAAGAGCCTTTTACCTTGGTTTGAATGTGAACGTGAAGTAAAATATAAGTATATATTTTTATATATAAATGATGACCTGTTTACATTTATATACCTCTAGAATGTCAGAGTTCTTAAGAGTTTAGAGAACTTGCCCATTCTGTTGCATCCTCCAGTCTGCAAATGAACTAGTACAGAATGACAAGAGCCAAATGTTTTTCATATTTACCAAAGTACCTCTAGGAAGAATTTGAAAGTATAATTTTTAATAAACTGTTTTGAGGAAACAATCAATGTGTTCTTAAAGTCTGTTAAATTGGATCTGTACCACTGTTGTTAATGGCAAATTTAGGAGATATGGGGAGATACCAGGAGAGTTACACTTCTTCACTCCTCTAAGCTGCACATAGTTCTACTAATGCTGAAGTAGCTGCTGGGAATTACTGAATGTTGGTTGTATTGTTATTGATGAATGTGTTTGAAGACAAAGCAGAAACCTCTTTGGTGTTTCAAAACTTCTCTTATACTTCTTATTAGATAGCAAATGTGAACCAGAGTGTCAGGCTAAACTAAGGGAAAAGCTGATTGCACCAAATCAACTGAAGAACTCTGTCAGACAGACTGAAGCATCCCTCAATGCCTGCAGAATTTCAGCTGTGTTGTCTTATGCCACGAACTGAAGAACTAGGGAGATAATGGAATTTCTTGAAATATAATAACTGTTTGGAAAGCTTGCTTTCCTCCACTTAACTAAACCAAAATAACAGCAGTAGATTACAACAGTTTTTGTAGGCCTGTACACTGATGTTTTCAAGAGATGTCATACGTTCTACAAAGTCAGATAAAGTTTTTCTCAAAATTTAGGAAAATTCAAGTATTAATAAACAGATTCCTTTGACTGATATGGGAAAGCCTGTATAGAATCATAGAATGCTTTCTATGGAAAGGACATGTTGGAAGGGACATTTATAGATTACCCCTGCAGGAGGTATCTTTAACTAGATCAGGTTGCTCAACGCAACTTGACTTTGAATGTTTCCAGGGATGGGGCTTCTACTACCTCCCTGGGCAACCTGTCACAGTGTTTCACCACCCTCATTGTAAAAAAAATCATCCTTGTATCTAAATCAGTACTCCCTTAGTTTAAAACCATTAGCCCTTGTCCTAGCACAACAGCCCTTGCTAAAAAGTCTGTCCCCATCTTTCCTATAGGTTTCCTTTAAGTACTGGAATACTACTATAAGGTTTCCCTTGAGCCCTCTCTTCTCTAGGCTGAACAGCCTCAACTGTCTCAGCCTGTCCTCATACAGGAGGCATTCCAGCCCTTTAATCATCACCGTGGCCCTCCTGTGGACCCGCTCCAAAAGGTCCGTGTCCATCCTGTACTGAGGGCTCCAAACTAAACACAGTATTCCTGGTGAGAGCAGAGTAGAAGGGCAGAATTGCCTTCCTTGACCTGCTGACCACATTTCTTTTGATGCAGCCTGGCATGTGGTTGGCCGCCTGGACTGTGAGCACACGTTGCCTACTCATGTCCGGATTTTTCCATCAGTATCTCCAGTCTTTCTGTGCAGGAAGAATCAATCTCTCAATCACATCATACTGTAGCCTGTATTGAAGCCAAGAATTTTCCTGACACACTTTCATTTCATGAAAAGTCGGATCGCTTCTACTTTGTCTAGATCTGTGGCTTGCAAGTGAAGTTTTGTTGAATTTGTTCATTAATAAAGCTATTATTTAGTGTATGTGGTACAGACATTAACAGCTAATTTACACATTCATATTGAAGTTCAAATGTCTAACATAATATTTAATATCAAAACCATTTTTTGGGCTGGTGATTTTTACGCATTAGAAGAAGAAATTTCACTGCAAGGAAAAAAGAACTGACAGGGTAAGCAGTTCACTTTTGGTTGTGTTCCACTTATGTTTACTGAAGAAATATTTATTTGCTGTTCCTTGAAAGGCAAATTCTTTTGTTTATGATATTATAGTCCAGTATTTTCTCAAATAAACTTGGATTGACTAAGGACATTGCAGAATTAATTAAAAAAGGTGCTTACTGGTAAATAAGCAAACATAAAAACATTATTAAAAAACTAATAGTTAAAACAAGAACTCTAAAAATTCTAAGTATGATTCTATAACTTAAGAGACAGGGAGAAAATTGAATTTCTGTGTCAATTATTTAATTATTTATTATAAAGTTGATTTTTTTTCTTTAAAATCTGTTATATAAGCACTTTATGTGTGAAATTCACACTTAAGTTCAGTTGTAGTAAAGGCTAGAATTATGAAAATTACTGCTTAGGAAGATGGCTGAAACCACAGTTTTTCTATCTTGAGCCTGTTGTAACAGGATATACTCCATCTGCATGTTCTGAATCAAGCTCTGCTCATCCCAGACATAGAAGAAAAGGAACAATAAAGGACAACAAGATGGTCATAGGTACAAGATTATTGCTATAGGAGAATATACTAAACATGATCTCACAGTCTGCAAAAACAATACCTCGGAATATTTCCCCTTTATTTCATATAAGCAGGAGGGGATATCCAATGAAACTACCAAGCACCATGTTCAAAATAAATAAAAAGAACTGCTGATCAAACATAATTAAACTTTGATATTTACTTATTGGGGAAGTATATGGGACAGAAGACTATACAGGTTTTTATAATAGTTGGATGAATTTATGAAGCAGCTGTTAAGCCTGTCTACAACTTATGACTGAAGAAGACCCTCAATATACTCTTCTCAGGAAGCTGGGGAATCCACCATGGAAAAGATCAATCTTTATTTATTCAGCTTGTTTCTTGTGTTCTTTCCCTAAGCGTGGTCACCGGCCTGTGGGCAGAAAGAGTATGTTGGGCTAACCAGACTTTTACTTAATTCTGTGTTCAAAGATGAATGTTTTTTCCCTAACCAGCTTTATGTGTCTTTGTGGTTGGCATGATCTCTCTAGCATACATCTATCCATACAGCTGCTTCTTTCAAAGACTTCACTGCTATAAACACAAAGAAAAGCTGGAATGAAATACTGGTAGAGATCCATGATGTCTATAAATAGTTACAGTGCAGAATATTAACATTGTTTTCTTATACTCTGCAGAAGTGTATCTATAATTGCATTAGAGGAGAAATTTTGTGTGGAAATAAAAAACATTTCCTGGTTTCTTCTTTTTCTAATCTGCCCACCAACAGTAGTTCAGCATTGTCCTTTAATTATAGTTTAGTTTGCTTTGGAAGAGATGCTGAAAACCTACGATAACAAAGACAAAAAGAAATTGGAATAAATTTAAGAAACAATAGTTGTATAAAAGGAGCCAATGAAAAATATTACAGTTTTTTTCTACTGAGAGATACACAGAGAAAGCTAACTGCTTGGCAGGAAATTGTTGTTGTTTAGGTTCTACTCTTAATTATTTTGCTCAGAAATAGACAGGCATATGGAGTGTCTTCCTTCCCTAATCTGGAAGATGTTTCTGACTATATGACTTCTTTTAGGTCCTGTTCTCCTGTTCTGGGCTAGGTTAGGAGTCACGAAGCAGTATTAAAAGGCAGCTAGTTTATGTGCATTATTTGCATTTAAAAAAATAATACATGTATAAATACACATGTAAGTGTATTATTTATGTTTCTTTTTCCCTTCTCAAAGAAGATTTTGTTGTCTGCTAAAAAATCTAAGCAGTAAAGCAACTGATGCCCTTCTTGATTGAATGCTCTTTCCTGTAACATGCCATGATGGACCATTCCTGAGGCAGCTGCTAATAGGTTGCAGAAAGAGTGCAGAAACAATTATAAAAAGAATTCCATAGGTTTCACCATGTTTCTCAGCTAGATATTAAGGTCATTAAATTGTTCCTTTTTCTAGGAATGAAATTGAGTTGGGACACAAGCCTGCATGCTTTATATTGGCATAATATAAGATGCTGTTTTGAGGGTCAATTGCATCTTTAAAAAGTGTCCACATTTCTCTTGACAGAAAGGTCAGGAGCAACAGTGTCTTAATAGATATTTGCAGGGACCTAGATACTTTTGTAAAATCCCATTTAAATGAGATGGGGTTATAAATTAGTAAAGACAAGACGAGGTCAATTGAAGATGCTTATGTATCTGTAGCTGTCATAAAAAAATGTAGGTTTTTTTTTGTCTCATTTTCCTTGTATCTTGCGTTTCCTCAGCAAATGATCACCTCTGGAATTAAAACAAGTGCTGATATTTTGTTGACAAAGTAATGAGGAAAAAAAGAGCTACGCATAAAATCCCTTCTGCCTACCGAAGTTATTCTTAAATATTGCAATTCCTAAGACCTAGATTTTGAGCCCAGAAGTATGAACAAGTGCATAGGTTTCCTATTCAAGCTATAAAGAAATTGAGGCCATTTTAGGCAAATACTTCTCAAATACACGGTTTTGAGTTCCTTCTCTCTGAATCTCATGGCTCATCTTCTTTAAAAATTAAGAAGTGAGTGGGAACACTGGTTGACAGCCAATGCCATCACTATGCTTTTTGAATGAAAATTATTACTATCCTCTATGTTAGTTTATGTACCCTGTATGTCAGAGGTACTCTTAAAAGTCCAGCCTTGGCTTTCACATGTCCTACAGAGAGCCACTGAGTTGTAACTGGACATACAGACTGTGGTTCCAGTACAAAAATCTTGTGATTTTTTTTTTTACAGCTGAGGAATTAATTCAACGTATGTGGTCCTGATTCAGGGATAATCATTTGGGATCTGGTTCGTTACATGCTGAATGACTCCATTGTGTTTAGAGAAATGTTAACACAGAAGGTTCTTCAATGTTGTGCAAAGTGTTTAATGTCTGGTTCCTTTAATATTCATCCTTGTCACCCACACCCACTGCAGAATCATGACAAACTCCGTTGTTAGATCTAAATGGGTCAAATAATATGGTTTTGTTAAAGACTGAAGCATATTATTTGCCACATTCCTGACTCAGTCTTAGAAGGTAGTAATGCAGAATCAGTATGCACCTAGGTATTTATATGCCTTGAGAAGCTAGTAAGTATGTTGAATGGAAGGACATTGAAAATAAGTAAGGGTTTCTTTGACACTGATCCTGGCAAAACAGTGACATCAGTCTGTTCTGTGAAGCACAGTAAAAAAAAGCATAGAAAGTATAGGTTCCACGTGCTGTTTTGTTGTCCATGCCCACTACATTTTTTCTGTCTGAAGTCTGGGAAAGAAATTTTTGATATGGAGATTATTAAGTCTGGCATATACATATTTTGATCCATTTCTCCCTGGATATGTAGAGGGTGATTTCTCTAGGTAAGGTGGAATGGAATCTGGAAGTCTAAGCAGAAATGACTTTTTTGCTTATTCACTTTAAAATTACAGCACTTTTCTTCCCAGGATTAGCCACAAAATGGGATTAGGATTTAAAATGGATCTTTAAGAAATTTATCCCTTTGTGTCAGTTCATTTTCTGTTGTGACAGAAATTCAATAACAACAGGGTAGTCTATAACTAAAACTTACTTCACTCCTGTATACCTGCTACACTGAAATATCTTCTCCACTGTAAGGCCTTTATTCACTACATTTTACATAACCATATCCTTACACAGAGACTGAAAAGTATTGTTTTCCTATAGAAAATATCACAAAGGTCTACCTTCCTACGTGAGCCTTTATCCATTTTTTCCCTTGCAGGCTTTTTTCCATAGATGTCCTGAGACCCTGCACGGAGTGCCATTGCCAGCTTCAGAGTCACCTAACTCCTTTTCTCATTGTGCAATAATATTTCATTCTGTTATCTCCCCAGCTGCTTTGTTTTTCTCTATTTTTTCTCTTTGTTCTTTCATTTTAGTGATCCATACTCCAGCAAAATCCCACACAGAGAAACAGTCCCACTAACGTTTATTATCCCCATCTCAGAAAAAGCACCAAAGTAACGGTATGATAGTTTCTCTTGTAAGTTACACCACTTTACCGAACTTTTGCATCGACTGTTTAAGATCCATCTATTCTGTTTTGTGAAACGACCTCTAGAACTTCCTCCTGTCTTAATATGACTCTTACAATATATGTAAAAAAAGGAAAATCTCATGTTACATTCATAAGATATTTGTTTAGCCTTGTTCTTGGCTGCATGATTAATTTCATAAGGTAAATAACTAATTTATAAATTAAACATGTATGCAACTTTTTAATATATGTATAATTAGTTAATTTGCTCATGTTCTTTTATCATTTCCAGTGAAACTATTATAATTAATGCTATTTTAAGAGCAAATGAGTGTAAAATTGCAGATGTCTTTGAAGGAACAGACTTCATTTATGCAGGAGGTGGTAATTGAAATAATTGAACCTCACATTGTAGTTAAATTTGCCTCCTGATTCTTTCTTTTAACAGACACAAAAGAATATGGAATTAAGTCCTTTAAGCTTTGAGATGAGATTAATTTCATTTCAGCGTATCTGAGACAAAGATAAAAGAAGGAAGAATGTTTGAAATGAAGCTTCCATGTTCTTCCTCACAAAACATCACCTGTTAGAACAAAGCTTTCTGACAAGATTTTCTCTTTGCATATGTAAAAAGGCAAGGCTGCATAGTGTCAGAAACTGGCAGGTCTCAGGACAGTCTTTTCCAAACATTTCAAAATGCTTATATCCCTGTGAGGGCTTTTTCTTGGAATATGGAAGGGATATGGCTGTGCTGAGACCCAAATGCCTTTCCCATGGATGGGCCCTCACGAAGCTGAGTGGACATCGAATCTGGATACCTCTGCACAAACTGTGAATCTGCCTCTGGCAGATGAAGCAGAAGGCACAAGGGATTTAAGGACATTAATGATCGTGCAGTCGTTGTAGGCTTCTATCTGAAAGCACATGGTTGAGCCTGAACAAGTGGGACTATGGAGTGAAGCAGGAGTGGAGACTGGCTGTGGGTTGGCCAAGAGGGTTAGGAAAAGATAGGTTTTGGAGTGTGGCAGGGGATATGGAGATTACAGCAAACAGATTGAAAAGTAGAGCCATAGGATCTCCCCTTGGAATAAGGCTGACCTCCTGTACACTGATTTGAGAAGAATTATTGACAGCTTTATGCTTCTTTTATAAGTCCCCAGGTAGAAGCTTCCAGCTAGATGATGCTCTTAACCATTCATCTTCTTTTTCCTGTTTTGGGTGAAGTCTCTCTGACTTTCTGGCTCTCTCAGGGTCACCTGACAGAATTTCACTTAAAGATAGTTCATGTAATACAGATTTATACCATATCATGTTGTATAACAGTTTTCTTGTCTAGTTCATACAGCACAGAGCTCATGTGGTAGATTTAAGATGCTGACAAGTTCTCCTGCTGTGGGGGGATGAGTTGCTTTAAAGTTATTAAGGTTTCATTGTGAAACAAGAAATATTGCCTTACAAAGAAAATAATCCCATTGATTTTGTGTAGTTTTTAGTCTGAAAGGTTGTTCCAAAGACAAAACACTTTTGAGTAAAATGAGGAGATTGAGAAGAGAAAGCCTGTTTCTGCTGACAGTTATGATTTTGTCTTTTAGCAACTTGTCAGGTACCATTTGTTAAGAGGGAAAAAAATCAGAAGAGAAATTGTAAAGTTTCATAGATAATTATCAAAAAGCACCAATAGTCCTTCCTGACTGTACTGGCCTGTAATTTTTATGTGGAAATGTGTTGGTTTTAGTAATATAACAATTCTAAATAGTAAACCCCCCCCCAACTCTTTATTGTAAGCCTAGATAGTACAGCCCCTGTGTAAGATCCAGTGGAGTTGTATTAGGGTCTTCCAATGTATTTGTAGTGGAACTTATCTCACCTCCCTCCTCAGTGGTCCCCTTCCGCAGAATATGCACACATCCACAGTCCTCTCTCTGTTCATTGGGATATGAAGCCAATTTCCCCACTCTCCCCACTCTCCTTTAGAGCAGGAGATTAAAGAAGTGGCTACTGTGCCAGTAAAGTGGTAAATGCACATAAGGGGTAGGAGTTTTCTCTTTAAAAAACAAATTTTATTTTAGAGTTTATAGTAGGTGACCAGCATTACATATTAATACAGCTAGGACAAAAGTTAAAGCGCTTGAAGTATACATCAACAACAGCTGTAAAATACAAGTGTTGTTTATACAAAATTCTTTATTTCTTCAACTAGTAGGTACTTCTAGAAGAAAAATCTACCTAGCTGACTTGATTTAGGTAGTTCTGAGGGTTATAATGAATCATAACTTAATTTCTGGAAGACTGCTACAATAGCACACTTTAAAGCTGAAAAAGATCTGTTGGTTGCATATTTTATTGAACATAAATTCCAGTTTTTCACTACTCACAATCATGTGTCAAAGAAATAATATCTGCATTGGGATCTGGATGAAGCATTGACTCCTTTTTACTGGACTGACTTTATCTGGCTGAATTGGGAGGGTAGAAAGCTAGTCATGAAAAAGAGCCTTGATATTCCTTGTATTGTTTTTTTTTGCATATTTTCTGAATACATTTTTAAAGTTACAGGTTTTGCTATAGAATTTTTTAAAATTTCATTCTATGAAAAAGTAGGAGGGAATAATATGTCAAACCATACAATGTGCTTTTCTTTGTTAAGAAAAGCTGTCTGTAAGTCCATGAGGCTCCGCATGGAAATAATGGTCTGCTTGAAATTTTATGTATGCTTGAAAATTCAATACAGAAATTATGCTCATTAAATCAAGCAAACAACTCCCCAAACCCTTCCACACATGCACAGGTCACTTCACCAACACTGGATAAATAAGCAAAGAATCTCCCTTGCTCATCAGAAGAATTAATTTGTATGCCTCATTTGGAGAAGGGTTACTTGGGCTGCAGGCATTATAAGTAGAACAATACATATGTTTACATCACAGCTTCCTCTAAAATTTTCAGAATTCAGTTATAATAGGGACTTCTGGGAGTCTAGAAATTGGAAGCTTCTGGCTACCCTGCAAGAGTTTGTAAATTCCTCCTGTCACACAGTCCACTCAGATTCTCTGTGTCTAGCCCTGCATGACCCCAACAAAAAGTAAAGTAACTCTTCCTGCAGTATATCTGGAGAGTTCAGTGAGGATAATGAATTTACAGGTTACTTAGCTTAGCCAGCTAAGGTAATAGATCCTTGCAATTCTTTAAAATGTTGATGAACATAATCTCTAATTTACCTGCTCAGTCCTCAAGCTATTTGCTTTCCTTCCATTTCCATGTAGGCAAATATAAACCTTTATATAAGCATTGGACATGCAGTTTTAAAGCTCAGTAATACTGTTGCGGGGTACTGGTTTAGATCTTCCTTACTTCCTTGCATAATGCTGACTTCCATAGGGTCAGTGTTAAGTTTGTACAGTAGCTTCAGAAACCTCATTGTCAAAGTGTTATTACACTGGGGTCCTGGGTTGGGCAGGAGTGCTCTATAGAAGTGAGTCTTTCAGATGGAAATGTAGCTGCAGGTAGCACAGTTACTGCTTCTCTTCTTATGTCGTTGATTGTTTTAGGCTATTGATGATATGAATGTCCATATTTGTAATTTTAGGAGTGTTTAGATGTAGGATTTGTACAAAAAGGTTATGCTAATTAGGGAAAATAGGATTGAAAGGAACCCTAAGAAAGCATAAATCTATCCTTCTGTCCCAAGTCAAGAATGACTGCACGCAAAACATTCCTGATCAAATATTTGTTGAACCTAGAAAGACAAAAAGTTTCTAGCTTCATAATCTAAGTTATAAACATAGTATGCAAAATAATTTGATTCCCACAGGAATACAGGAGTTAAAAAAAATCATAGGCGTATTTGTACAAAACATTTTACAGCAATTCCTTACAATAAGTGACAATTTGAAGCTGGCATGAGTAGGATACCTTGATGGACATGTAGCTTTTCAAACTTTTTCTCTGCATGTTTGAATTATCTTTGGAAAATTTTAGCCAAAATGATACAGTAATTTTTTTCAGTCACTTCCATTTATCATTCTATCTCCTTTGCCTTTTACATGCTGTTATACTACTGGAGGAAAAATATTTTGTTTTGTCCATGCTGTAATGTTCTGAAATGATATCTTTAAAATTCTCCAACCTTTCCAGATGTCTGGAGAAAAGGTTCTCTTTTTGTCAAGGGGAAGATTTTGCAGTCTCTGTGAAAACTGAAATAGGCGAGTACTTGGTAGAGAATTTCTGAATTTCCATGGTTAAAATGGCCAAAAAAATTTCAATCAACATTTGTCTTCACACTGGTTTTGCTCAGACAGATCTCCAAATGATTCCCAAGTTACATCTGTATCATCCCTATAGAGTAACCCAAAGTGGTCTGCCTAGCTCAGCAGTGATCATGCTGAATAGATGTTGCTGCTGCAAAATATTTGAATATGCTGTAGGCTGGGATTGCAGGAGGTTCAGAAGCTTTTACCCCTAATACACCTGTGGTAAGCCTGATTTTCTGAAGGTGAGCAAGTAAACTGTTCTTGCTGTGGGGAGTAGAGTAAAAAAAGGGAGAAATGGAATAAATTTAAGGTGTGGTAAGATAGAGATTGGAGGAGAATCAGAAAACAAAACTGGAGAAGGAATTGGAGAAAGCCATTGGTAATGAGCTAGGGCAAGAAAACAAAATATTGGATTTTTCTGTGATAGCTGCGTAAGGAATGATAGAGATCCTACTCTTAGGATTGGAGAAGGGAGAAGAAATAGGAAACTGTGAATCAGCTGTTCAAAAATAGAATGATGATAACAAGAATTAGAGTGGAATGATCAAAGAAAGAGCTGCTCTGGCCAAGTACCTCAGGAGCCACTTGACAGAACAGGGTAACTAGTTACAAATCTCATTAAGACAGGATTGCAGGCCTGGGAATCGTTTGAAAAAAATCTATGATGTCTGCTTCAGGTTCAGCCATAAAAGGTTAATGCCACTAGCCTCTTTAACAGTTGTGTTTTGTGAAGATGGTTGAATACTAACCAAGTCTTCAGAAATTCTGTTGAGGATCTCTTAAGAAAGAATTGGGAGTAAGTTAATAATGCTGCCTATGTAAGAAGGTTTGAAGAGTGTGCAAGAGCAAGATCATAGAATCATAGAATCATAGAATAGTTAGGGTTGGAAGGGACCTCTAAGATCACCTACTTCCAACCCCTCTGCCGTGGGCAGGGACATCCCACTAGATCAAGTTACCCAAGGCGCCATCCAACTTGGCCTTAAACACGTCCAGGTATGGGGCATCCACAACTTCCCTTGATAACCTGTTCCAGTGTCTCACCAGTCTCATAGTGAATAGATTCTTCGTAATATCTAGTCCAAATCTGACCTTCTCCAGCTTATATCTGTTCCCCCTTGTCCTATCACTACAAGCCTCTATGAATAGTCCCTCCCCAGCTTTCTTGTAGGCTCCTTTCAGGTACTGGAAGATCACTATAAGATCTCCTCAGAGCCTTCTCTTCATCAGGCTGAACAAGCCCAATTCTCTCAGCCTGTCCTCATAAAGAAGGTGCTCCAGCCCTCTGATCATCTTTGTAGCCCTCCTCTGGACCTGTTCCAACAGCTCCATATCCTCCTTACATTGAGGATTCCAGAACTGGACACTGTACTCCAGATGAGGTCTCGCGAGAGAGGAATAGAGGGGCAGAATCACTTCCCTTGATCTGCTGGCCATGCTTCTTTTGATGCAGCCCAGGATACAGTTGGCCTTCTGGGCTGCGAGCACACACTACCGGCTCATGTCAAGCTTCTCATTGACCGGCACCCCAAGTCCTTCTCTAAGGGGCAGCTCTCAATCACATCATAGAATCATAGAATCATAGAATCATAGAATCACTAGATTGGAAAGGACCCACCAGATGATCGAGTCGAACCGTTCCCATCAATCACTAAACCATGCCCCTCGGCACCTCATCCAGACGTCCCTTAAACACCTCCAGGGAAGGTGACTCAACCACCTCCCTGGGCAGCCTGTTCCAGTGGCCAATGACTCTTTCCATGAAATATTTTTTCCTGATGTCAAGCCTGAACCTCCCCTGGTGGAGCTTGAGGCCATTCTCTCTTGTCCTGTCATCCCCCATCATGTACTGGGATTGCCCCAACCAAGGTGCAGAACTGTGCACTTGGCCCTGTTGAACCTCATGAGTTTCTCACAGCCCCACTTCTCCAGCCTGTCCAGGTCCCTCTGGATGATGCCCTGTCCTTCTGGTGTGGCCACTTCACCACTCAGCTTGGTGTCATCTGCAAACTTGCTGAGGTGCACTCAATCTCGTTGTCAATATAATTGATGAAGGTAATAAACAGCACCAGTCCCAGTACGGACCCCTGAGGGACACTACTTGTCACGGATCTCCATCTGGACTTTGAGCCATTGATAAGCCCTTTAGCTGAGCATAGTCCGCTATGTACATCAAATCAGACAGGTTCTGCTGTTGAGGAAATGATGCATGCCTCAATTTTTTTCTCTCTTTGTGTACTCTGTCTGATACATCTGGACACTATGACACGAAGTGGATCACAGAGATAAAGAATTAGGAGGCATATTATCCACCGGGCACAACTCCTCTCAGTCTGTCTCAGTTCCATACACTTGTGGAAACCTGACGCAAACTCACAGGGCAAGATGAAGATCCCATGTTGAGCAGAAAGGTATAGGGCTTGCAGTGGGAGAGAATGGGATATGAGCTCTTTGTCTGTGTCTAACTGTTGGTCTATGAGATTTGGTAGGTCTGCACTCAGTGTATGATTATGCAACTAAACGGTGTTGTGGATGATATATTCCTGGAACAGAAGAGAGGTGAATGATGACATCTGTACACACAGTTCTGTCATTTCTGTCTGAATTCCAGAATTTGAATGACAACTTAAATAATGCTCTTTAACACAGATTCTTTTGTGTATTATTAACTCGTAATTTTGCACTCTAGTTGTAGACTGAGACAGTGTATTTGTTTGCTTTGCTCCAGGAAAATGAGAACCTGCTTGTGATTAATCTGATGTTTCTTGTCTTCATTTGAGAAGCATAATTTGTCCCAAACTTTTATTTCTCTTTCTGCACTCCAATTCATTGCTATCTTTCCACATATAAATGATGTAAGAAGCAGTCCTGCAGGAAATATCCTGCCTCCTAGCTCCCACACCCCAACACCCTCACTCTTTCAGAGCAGGCTTTGACAATACAGATAGCCAAGACAGCAGATTCGTCTTTGCAAAAGTAGATCAGAGGCTTACAAGCAACACAGGCAGGAATATCTTAGACTCCTTTGCACTTCCTTATGTAGAAAGAGAAGACATAAGGAGATAGGGTTGCATTTAACCTAGAAAAAAAAAAACCACTCTTGAATTGAGAAGTGCCTTTTTGTATTCTGTAGACATGGAGATCTTGAATTGCTGTAAATATCATTAAATATATGGTGAAGCAACAGGTTGAGAATTTGAAAAGTTCCAGAAGGCTGTCATGTCCAAAGGGTCAAAGTTGGCAAACTTCAGCTTCAGAGAAACAACTCTTGGTGTGAAAATTTTAGACTGAGCAACAGTTATTGAAGAAATTCTATTAGGTAAAATTAAAAAAAAAATATAAAAAAATTGTGGGATTAGGTGGCTCTGTGATTTAACTGGGATTTGAATTAAGATCACTAAAATCTCCACTACCAGAATGTTGCCTTTTGTCTACAGAAATAAAAGCTTGAACATCTAGTTCCTTTTTGTTTGAACCATGAAACAGCTAACACAGTACCTGTTTTGATTTTAAGATTGCATGTTGTGTTGGAGAATGGACCTAGTGTTAGAGGGAATCCTGAAGTCTGGGGGAGAAGTAGTCTATGAAGCAGTCTATGAGAGAGCTTTCTTAAGGCCTAAACAAGCCGTTATTGTCAGGGACACCAAATATTCAAAGAAACTCTAATCTACTTATGTTTTTCAATTAAACAGAGTTTTTCTTTCATATTCTTCACCTCTATGTATCACTGTTCTGAAGAGTTTTGTATCCTGTCCTATGCTGCACATTCAAGCGCTTGTGAGGCTAAGTGCCCATCTGCTCAATTATCTTTAAATAAAATTTGAGCTACACTTTTAATTTGTTGTCTTTGGACACTGAGATTTTAAATAAAAGCTTTGGAAAGGAACTGTTCACATCTAATGTTCCAGTCAAGCTCTCTGTAATGCTTTATTTTTAAAAACATCATGGCTTTACCTATCTTTCTCATTTGGTACCTGATCACAGCCTGTACAACTGTATCAGCATCAAAAGACTTGTGTGGCCATTGGGATTTCATAGCCTGGAGAGATGGGATTAGTGTTTTACTGTATTTCTGGTTTTTTTTTCCTTGGTACACCTCCTAGAAGCTTAGAAATAAATGCTCAGTGAGCCCCTGAAGTGCTTAAATTGCTGCAAACACCAACAGTCGGTAGAAATGAACTAGTTCACTAGATACAATTAACAGTGTGTAAATGCATCATTTTTATCCTTTATAAAAGTTCATGCAGCTCAATGGTCAGAAGCCAATGCAGAGTTCAGGGGCCTGTTTTAGAACAACATAATTAGACTATGAGCTGCCACCTTTCGTTCATGCTCTTGCCTTCAAGCAGGAGTGATAGCCTTGCCAGAGGAAGCACGTTTGGACTTTGGTTGGGGAGGTAGGTAGGAGCTGATTTCATCACAGGAGTCATGACTTTGTACCTAAAAGCACCCACTCAGACTGTTTCATATGGTGGTTTCATGCTTATCCTGTCAGTGTTTACTTTTGAATTTATAATCTGATCTGCACAAGCTGGGTCCCATTTCCTCTGCCTGAAAACATTTCTGCAGGGCTTTGTGTGGATAGTGTGCAAGGACTTTCTGCAGAACAGAGGGTTTTTTCTTTGAAGATTCAAGTTGATTCATATACTATATCCCTTGAAATATTTGAGGCGGAGGTGATGAACCTTGTCCATTCTTGAAATATGAAGGGCAACCTTGTAATTTAAACTTTGAGTCTGAAATTTTGCCTCTAAATCTCTTCTCAACATCAGTTTTCCATTGTATGCTCTATTTTTATGAACAAAACCAATGGTTTAGATAGTAGTGGAGTTAAATACAAAAATATGGAAAATAGTATCTGATCAACTGCATCTGGTCAACTGGCAGCTGTCACAGTCTGCTCTGGCTGTTGTTTTGGAAATGCTGTGGGCTTGCCAGATGATTGTCTTCCTAAGGACTTGAGGAGCTGCTTTGCTTTCAGGCACTCTTGAATGATCCTCTAAAATAATTTCAACAGGTACTTCTTATATTTTCCTTTTTTAATGCTTATTTCAGCTCTTCGGGAAGTATTCTTTCTTAAAATGTGTATGTATGTCTCGCATATGTTCCACCTAATGTGGCACCAATGCAATTTATTTTTAAGTCAAACGCACCTAAAAAACAGAGGTAGGCTGTGGCAACTTCCCTGAAAGCTGCTGGGAGCTGAGTGTCTCAGCTGTTTGCAGTATGTCCATATCATTCAGTGGAGCCCAGTAAAGGTAACACTGAGCTAGTGTTCATCAGATTCCTTCTCATCCATCTGGGTTGAAGGCAATGTAACCATCTTACAGAGTGGAGTACTTAAGGTAACCATTGTTTATCTACTTATGAAGCACAGCTTATTCCCATATCACTGGGATATCCCTGTACTCCTCTGGGACTGGTAGATAAAATCTGTGTGCCTGTGCCACTTCGCCATGCAGGGATGCTTGTGGCTACCTCAGGGATTGCACTGCTTTACATTTTCCTACATTCACAGGTGTCCTTTGAGAGCAGCAGCAAATATTTTATCATCTGAAGTTTATCATGTGATTGAACTAGGGTTCAGTTTGATAGTTAAAATATTGGCTGCTAATTCACACTGGTCTATATGTCACCTCCTTCAACATGGAGTAGAAGCGATTATCTTTCTGTATCCTCTGTCAGTTATAAAATTGATCTGGAGCTGCACCGCAATCTTTTGCTAGTGTGGTGTATTGACCAAGTTGTGGGAATGTTTCTTTTTTTTTATAGTTGAACATAAGACAGACACCTGCAAATGCTTACAAGTAACTTTAACTAAAATCAGCAATAATTTCAGGTACCTCAGCCACTGCTGAGCCAGCTTGCCGTTGGAAGAGAGTAAAGTAGATGTGTTTCAAAATCCAGCTCTGCAAGCGTTCCGTTCCAACTGTCAAAATAACAATGCTTCAGAAACAATGCCTTTGGATCCATAACACAGATAAATTAAGGTGGTTTTATTTATTTAAGATATTAAAAATTACTTTAATTCAGAACAGTCTGTGATTTTTTAATTGTATGTTTCTGATTGTTTAGAAGAAAAAAGATTTCAGAAAAATGAGAAGCAAGCAGTGCTGTCCAGCTCTTTTTAGCCAAAGATTCTTCTGCACTCTTTTTTGTCCATATTTTCCATAGGCAAATTGCAAGCATGTTGTCTCTTGTCATCTCTTCTGCCATGGTACTTGTGGTAAATGTGTCTTAGTTGAAGCACTGACTGAAAACTGGATTTTGCAAGTAAGCTACCTACCAGCTGTAAAATAGTTCTTAATCCTTTTCTAATACAATATATATTGCACTTTTCTAAAAACAGTGTTGATGTCAAGAAGAGGGATTGAGAACAATTTACTGAGAAATATACTGAAACTTGTTGGTAAAGATACTCTCTGGGGATATAAAGTTTCAAATCCCATCAAAAAGAACAAATACGTGCTGACACCTGACTGAAAGGCTCTGCTTTTCAGCTGCTCAGAAAAATAGAAGCCACATCTTCCCCATCAATTGTGTGAATGTCTTCCCAGTTCACTCTATTCCATTAGTCGTTAATATTTAGACTCTGAAAAAAAAAACAGTAAAAAAGAGATTCTTAATTCATCCTGAAATAATAAAAAACATTGGTTTTTTTCTTTGTTGAAGTAAACCAGGATTTGTTTTTTTGACAGAAATATATAATCCTGCAACCTGATTTCTAATTGTCATTAAAATGTAAAATCACTTGCTTGAAGACACAGAATTATAGATTTAAAAGCTTGTATGGGAAATTAATATCTCAATAGGAGGAGTAGTTAGTACAACAGATAGTCCAGAACAGCTTGGATTTCAGAATTAGCAGGAAGAGAAACATGGAGTTGCAGCTTGAAAAGAACCATGCTGCTTCATTCATTCTAATTTGCACTGTCCTCAGGATGGACTGAGCAAAATAAGTATTTCCAAGCACATCCATCCATGGCAATAATTGATAATTTTATAAAGTACATTTGCAGCTCAGGAAAGTTTCTTCATAACTGCATTAAGCAAAACATATATCTAAAACATAGTTACAAATAATGCAAGATTACTCCATTTTTAACTGTTATTCTGAAGGTTTAGTAGCACTGAAACACATTAAAAATGCTTTAGCCTGTTTAATACTGAAGTTTTAATGAATTACATAAGAAAATAATTTCATCTAGACTGTGCTAAGTAGCAGAATTGGGTTTTGCTTTTTCTTTACCCTTTTTTTCTCTTATCACAGAACAGCTTATGTAAAGTAGTTCTAGAACAAGGTTTAAAACCAGATTTTGACTTTGTGCCATCACCCACTGACAAACATAACTGATGTGGATACAAATAACAGGATTTTAGCTTTCAATATACTCGGACATGATAAGACAGATAAAGACACATGTTACCAGACACATTTCATGTCAGAAATTATCTTTCTGTGCATAAACTTAAGGCCTGGATGGTTTGCTTCTCAAAATATGGACTTAGATCTTTTACCAGAAATGAAATAATAAGATGAAGCCCAAATAAGATATACTGTTATTTATAAATTCAGTATTTATTTGAAATGTACACTAATATATGAATAGATTTATCTTTGTTTATTTTATATGAACCCAGAAAGATCGCTTTTTGCCAGCTATCCCTAGACAGCCATGAATAAATAAGTTCCCTTTTATTATGTGTGCTATACATTCTTAGCATTAGTAAGTTGGCCAAATGAGATTAGCAGTAATTTGCTGCAGAATGAAGAGTGGAGCATTATTTTCCCTTGAAAACTTCTTCTTCCTTTTAGTTCATCTGAAAAGAACCTTCCTTCATTGAATCAGCCCTACTTGCTTAATGCTCCAAGTGACAAAGAGGGAATCTAAAGAGCTTCCCATTTTTGCAAAACAAGACTGATATTATACCAGTTTTTTTTTTACCATGTTTGATTAATGCACCTCTCCTACGCAGCCTGTAGTCTTCACAGAATCACAGAATCACAGAATAACCAGGTTGGAAGAGACCCACTGGATCATTGAGTCCAACCGTTCCTATCAAACACTAAACCATGCCCCTCAGCACCTCGTCCACCCGTGCCTTAAACACCTCCAGGGAAGGGGATTCAACCACCTCCCTGGGCAGCCTGTTCCAGTGCCCAATGACCCTTTCTGTAAAGAATTTTTTCCTAACGTCCAGCCTAAACCTCCCCTGGTGGAGCTTGAGGCCATTCCCTCTTGTCCTGTCCCCTGTCACTTGGAAGAAGAGCCCAGCTCCCTCCTCTCCACAACCTCCTTTCAGGTAGTTGTAGAGAGCAATGAGGTCACCCCTCAGCCTCCTCTTCTCCAGGCTAAACTTGAAAGTATGCTTGTCAAAATCAAGCCTGGTTAAACCAAATGTCAAAACAAAGCACAGATGTGTTGACATTTTTTTTAGCATTTGAAACAAAGTTCTTAGTAGGAGTGGGAGGATGGTCAAAAAGTCGAAGAAAATGAGGAACATGGTATGAAGAGCTCACCCCAGTTACCTATCAATCAAACCTACAGCACTGTGTACCTTGAAAAAGAGTTCTGAAAGCTTGCAACCAGCAAGGGGCAATGGCATTGGTAAGATACATCATAATTAGCAACTTGAGTGCAGGGGGTAGAAAGAAGATATCTAATCTACAAGGCCCATTATCTTCTCAAGTGTAATTACATGTGCAAAAGCCCTTTTTGAAAAGGTGTGTAGTTAAATATGGGTTCCAAGTGTGTCCCCTTACATGACGAATAGCTTAACATGCTCTGTTATAAATTTTTCAATTACTTTTGTTCATGTCTTTTTAGACATACAAGCCTAAATGGAATATCTCTTGTCCTTCAACATTCAGGGCCAATTGCAATTTTTATTTTCCACAACTTTGTTTATTTGTTTATATTTTCACATTCTGGGTTAGATTCCACTTCAACTTTGGCCTGGTTGTTGAACGTAATAGCTACCTTTTGCTGACAGTGCAGCTGTGCATCTTTGTGATAGCTCACTCATTTAAAATGAGGATGCACTCATGCATGAAAGCATTACCAAATAATCTTTTATATCATCAGTGGATAACAGGCTTTTGATATTAAACACCTGACTCTCTGTTACTATATAATAGTGCTCTCCCAGAGCAGTGAACTATTCAAATTCCTTTTCTCCTCTGGGATATATGCTTTTTAAAAGTGTTTCTTATGTTAGCAAAATGCTTTCCATATTATCCATACAAAACTTCTATTGCTTATGTCATCTACACAGTGGCCAAAAGTGAGTGCAGCGTATTACAGACTGAATAGGGATATTGTAAAGACATACTGTGTCATTTTGACATCCTGCCACAAGATTATGACTGCAAGGTAAGAATACAAGAAAGTAATGGGAACAATATCAGGTGTGTATTTACATAGCTTGATGGATTAACTTTAGAAATATCAGTGAACTAGACATGGTCTTATAGATGGAAAGAAAGTATTATACTAAGAACCATGAATCAGGGAAGAAAAAGGCAACAGTCTTTAATTTGTCAGAAATCAGAAAAAAATGTTTAGTGGGAAAATGTAGGAAAAATGGCAGGTATTGAGTAGTGGAAGTTTTATGTATATACATATTTTCAAAAGCATTTTTGTACACAGGGATCAGGTGACGAAAACAATGAAAGAGATATTGAGAGAGGTCAACAAGGAACACGAAAGGCCATTGGTACAAGAGAACGTGAGAACTGGAAAGAAGGGTAGCAGGTGACTGAAAATAGTATATGAGCAGTAGCATAGCTATAAAAAAATGTTGAGAATCAAGAAAATTAATATGACGCAGACACAGATAATGATGCCAGTGTATTTAATGCTTACGTACCATCAGCTGGACCTAAATATGTCCTAGGACTCTATTGGCCCAGGCAGTTCTTGTCCCCAGAGTATAATTTAAATGTATGGGTAAAATGCAGGTATCATATATGGGAAGTATAGTATATTAAGATAAAACTGCTCACCTAGAAAGGACTTTTTTTTTTTGTTTTAGAGTGTAGTAGCAGCTAAAATGGTCTCAAGATTTTTGTAAGAATCCCAGTCACACAGGCACAATTTGAAAGAAGGCAACAGGGTGGTTGTCCAGCTGTTGACAGCTGCTACCCTATACAGAGAGACTTCACAAGAACAAGTGCAGAGCTTCAAAAATCAAACTACTTAGTGATGGAAGATTTTATTCTGGGACGGTAAATCAGAGGTATTGTTTAGAGTGTTATAAGCAAGAGTTTAATTAGGAACAGTCTGCTGGAGCTCAGTCTGTCTGTGCTCCAGGTCTTGCTGTTGTCTGTGATTGTCTTTGGTGATTCCTGATGATCAGTATATGTGCCTTTTAAAAAGTCTTTAGAAACTAAACTTTGAGTACTGAATATGGCACATAGGCTCTGAACAGACCGTGAAGAACTTTGAAATGCCATCAGATATGGTTCTAGATGACACCCACTTGAGAAACATACAGGGAAATAAAATTATTTTTTCTGGGGACAGTCTTGCTTTGACAAAAGTTGTTTTAAACATGCAATTTGAGCTTCATGAATTTTAAGACCAAAAGAGATCATTGTGTTAATTTAGTGACAGTTCCTAGGCTGCATGTAACTTCTGCTTATGTTATGGCATAATTTTTTAAAAAAGGGATCACTTAAAACCCACAAAAATGGTTGAGAATGCACCTCTTTCCTAATATTTTTCCAGTGATTATTTAGGTTTACAGTTGAAATGCAAAGCTGAGCTTGAACTTTATCTTTAATTTCTTTTCTGGTTACTGGATTTCATGATACATTTCTGTAGTTGTTATTGTAAGGAGCTACAAGCCAGTGTATTTGTAGATGCTGGTCAAGTCATATCTTAGTAGATAATCTAATTAGAACTCATTGACACTTTCCCAGGCAGCTATTCCATATTACAAGTTACTCTGAAGAACTTTTTTGAATCCCTTCTAACCCTTTACCAAGCAATTTTTAAAGTGTGCACTTCGCAGCACGACATTAATATTTCAGTAATAATATCACTAATACTCTTTGCAGAAATAAACACCAGCTCTTGAGTGATCTTACTTTTTGCTGGTTTAAACATCCAGGAATCACAATAATTTTATTATGTATAGCACTCTGCTGAATATTCAAGCTTAATTAGCTCTTTTATTATGACCCCAGAATCTCTCACAGAGTAAATGTGTTTCAGAATGTGGTCTCCTATTTTGCTCTTAGATTTTTTTTTTGTCTCTGCAAATTGCATGGTCTTCAAAAAAATACTTCCTCTGGAACAATCAGATTACTGTGCATAGGAGCTCTATACACTTTCACTTGACACTCTGCTGGTTTATGTGTTATTTTCAGACTGCGTATGTACAGAATACAGCATTTGTTCATGTATTACATATCTTTGCTGTTGTTTACAGCAGTAAGGGAGAACTCATATCCATTAGTGAGGTATTAATGATATGCAGACGAAACCAGATAGATGAAAGTTGTATGTTTGAGGCAACTGGTGCTATTGTTTGCTCTGTAGCAGACCTTGCTGCTGCAAATGGCAGGACTCCCTGAAGCATATATGAACCAGTTCCTGAGCAGAAGCATTTACAGTCAAACATACTAAGGTAATTGAATATCAATTCATATTTCTGTGCTACAGTATGCTTGGGGCTATGTCGCCTTCCTGTCTAGCAACAGCAATCAAGGAACCTATATGGGAGGATATCTTCTGGCAGGAGCATCTTTAGCCACTAAGTTCAAGTCATTAACATTCACAAGTCAAAACTGTAAAAAAAGTAGCTGCCATATTTTTGGGAATAATAATAGGAACAGTTGGACTCTGTGATCTAAGAGGTCTTCTCCAATGTAGTGATTCTATGATTCTTTGCTCTACAGGCTTGCTCCTTCTATCCAGGAAGTTTGCAGGAGAGTAATAACACTTCACGTGCTTTTGTTCTGGATTTTGCCAGTGAGTTGTAAAGCAGGATGAGAACCGTTTTGTGAGGAGATAGCTGATGTACAGTGATAGAATATGAGCTAAGGGCACAAGATTGTGTTTAGGCTCTGTGAATGAAAAAAATGTGTTCCTGTCAATGCAGCTGGCTTTGAGTGTTCTCTGTTGCATACAAAAAGACTTATTTCACTTGAGGCAAAAAGGGTGCATGCCTGAAAAATAATGCATTAACTGCCAAGTGCAAAGATACAATTTCACTCATTGAAATGTTTAGTCAAGTGCTAATGGAGTAGGCCTTGAGTTTCTGTTCATTAAAGACTTTTAATTGATTGGAGGTGACATGAAGGTGCATAAGAAACTCATGACTTTGCAAGGATGACCAGAAGAGCTACAAGTTTGCTTGTATCTGCATACAAATACTTCTCACAGTCCATGTGTCCTGTAGGTTGTAGTTTTCGATCCTCTGTGTGGCGTCATTTGAAATATTAAATAGTGAATTTTAATACGAGAAAATTAAGATTTACAACTCACAAGTAATATTTGGAAATAGGTAGCTAGACAAAGGCCAGATTAGAACTGTGGTGATAACTGGTTGCAAATATATATAAACATATTATATTTAGAATAAATTTACCATGTAAACTGGATGTCTTCAATGAATTCATAACAGATTAAATTCTTCTTTTACATGCATCTTGATTTCAAGACATGATAAACATATCACTTTTAAAAACAACAATGACCAACTAATGCCTAATGTTATTATCACTTATTGGACATTATTTAATTTGCAAACCATTTTATAAATTCTTTTAAATGCAAGACCTATTTTATGTAACATTGATGGGGTAGTTTGCAGCTGTTTCTATAAGATCTAAGTTTAGACTGAAGATACTTTTCTTTGCACTGATAAATTATCACCGTCTTTTCTGGGCATTCTTGGTGAACAGGCTGACACACTTCTTTTAGTTGTTTGCAGTTAACAAAGTATATTTTCAATCCCATTTGAGCTTCAGTAATAAAAATGAAATGAGTAATTTATGAAAAAGAAATTGCAATAATAAGATAAATATGATAAATAAAATAGGATAAAAAGAAACTAGAGAAACGTCTTTTTCCTTTGTGAGACATTCTAGCAGTTTATGAACTTCCATGGGTAATATCTCTTGCAGATGTGTTGCATCAACTGTTGTTAAAAATCTGTCTTTACCAAACTGTTGTTATTGGCTATATAATCTACTTGCTTTGCCCACTAATACATTTCTTCTCCCTGAGTGTTAAAAACTATCAGGTAGAATGCTGACGCATGTACAGTCTTCCCAAAGGAGAAAAGGTTCCTTTAGGAATGAGTTTGTAAAACTCGTTCAGTCTGTAAATGACCTGTCTTGGATTAAACTGGAAAACACTCTTCCTGCACTAGCTTGAAAACTTGAGTTTTCAAGAAGAAATTTATCTTGCGCTTTCTCATTTAGAACTTAATTCTCCTATCTACAGTTCAATTTGCCAGATATTTTCGCGCTGAATATTGCATGCCCATATAAAAGTCTTTCAGAGGCTCAGTAGTCAAAACAGCAGAGCCAAGTATTTGTCCTCTGGAAAGTATGTTTATCTTGTGGTAGCCTTTGTTTAGAAGCACTGCAGGTTGGACAGCTCAAAAAAAGGATGAAGATAACAAATACAAGTTTTCATACTGGTAGGGTATAAGGCTTTGATCCACCATCTCCTTACACGTGAAAGTTGACTATCCTTTGCAAAAGGAGAGAAGAAGAAAATGAAGGTGTGAACTGCTATGCAACAGAAAGCTAGTTTATGAATATTTTATATGACATCAACTGTGAAGTAAAATTATTGAGCATGGCTATTACCATTTCTTTTATGAAATCTGGTACTGTGTCCAAATAAGAGTGTACTGGAGAGGTAAGAAGAGAACAAACTGTGAGAGGCCAAATAGTAGTGGCTTATTTTCAAACTCTAGTTTGAAGTGAGTTCAGAGGTTATGAAACTTTCCTCACCATAGAGGAAGGAAATAGGAAGTTTTCCATACACTTTTACAGATGCTTGATGCAGTTGATAATGATGGTAAATGTTGCAGGACCAGTAAATCCTAAGGAATTAAAAAACTGCATAGAGACTACCTTAAGTCTTTTTTTTTTTTTTCTTTCTTAAAAGTTGTGTTTCTTAACATAAAACTCAGCTTTTAGAAGACCTTCCCTGAAATTTGGCGATTGCTGCTCAGCCAGATATATGCCTTTTAAAATGGCATGACAGCCTTGTCTGTTTTGCTGTCAGGATGCTAACAGCTAATGTTTCAGGCAGAGAACTGAGGCACTCTAGCACAGCATAGAACAGTGATGGCTGTCTTGTGCAGAAATACATCACAAGCAAAACCTGTTGGTCAATAAATAACATGTCATTTCTGTAGCAGGAGCATATTTCAAGTGAACAGTGTTAAGGTGTTTGTGTTTCTTTCTGTTAAATAAATATTAAATATAAATCTGCTCACAGACATGCCTGGTAAATATCAATTGATATTCTGCATCAGCAGGAACTGTGCATATGGGCAGAGAACAGAGGAATGCAACTAAAATCATCTGACTATACCTAAGCTTGAATTTTGCCATATGACTCAAAAGACATTGCCTTTTTTATAGAATTCCCGAGGTCCTATGACAGGAGTCAGAGAAGGAAAACAGAGCTTTTAGAGGTAACCTGGAATTCAGACCCCTATTTTCCATGTTTTCAGATGGCAGCTACGCGAGTATATAGCATCTGTACATTCTGCTCTTACAGGTCCTTCTTTTCCCCAATCGACTCCTGTTTACCATCTTGATTACCACATTTCTTAGAGCCCTAGCAGCTTTTTAACTGTCATGTCTGGCATGTCTTTTACTTCTCCCTTCCCAAGCTGCCTCTTTTCTCATATGTTTTTCATCTTGCTGATCTCTTTTGAGGCAAAAATGGGCATAGGTGTATGGGTAGAGGCTTCTGGAGTACTTGAAGATTATAGGATTTTATTTTAAATGAATAATATAAAAGACAGTGGAGGAAGACAGATTTGGAGAACCTGTCAACATAGTGTTACTTTTCTTCATTATTTTTCTGGTCTAGTTCTGTTTTCCCATATTTTATCTTCTGTTTCAAATGCTGCATCCATTCTCTTTCCCTTTTCTGTTTCCCGATTCCCTCCTGACTTCATTACATCTTCTGACCCTGCACCAAGAGCAGCTTTCATTTCAGTGTTCATTCCCACTGTTTCGGGAACCTTAAGATCTTGGTTACTTTCTTCTGTCAATGTGAACAATTCTACTATATATATATACACTATATATATATACACACACACTATATATATATACTGACTGTGCTATCTAGTCAGGCACATAGCTATTGCCAGCAACAATGTTGTCTTTTTTTCATTTGTACCCCATGGACTGCAGTGAAGGCCTTCAACCTAATTTGCACCTTTAAGAAAATAAAATTTTATTATCATTATATATCATGCAGATTCTAGCACAAGTCATGGTCTAGGACTATGGCTTCTAGGTATTAGTATAAGATAAACTGATTAATAAGAGAGTGTAAGAGGATGCAGCACCTTGCTTTCTCCCCTGAATTCACAGAACAGACAGCATACACTGATTCACTGGGAGATGATGACTAACAATTTGTCTGCTACTTGACTTTACCAAAAAACTTCTGAATTTCTTGATTTGTAGCATCTATATTATTCAAATGAAAATTAAATCATTCAATAGGCTTGAGTTAACTCACTCCTTTTAGCTTTTTAATATCCTTGTATGTTTTAAAAGTCAGAAACATTCGGTCAGTATTTACAATAAGGATATGCCATTTACAAAGATTGTGGGATCTTCCTAATCTTTGTTTCAGCAGGAGAAATGAGACAGTGCATCTCCTTGAAATTCAAATGGCTTTTATTTTGGGAAGTATTAATAGAAAGATTATCTGTTCAGAGTGGCTTTTCCTGTTCTAACAACGTCAGCTGATCTGTTTTCTCTTTACAGAATCACAGGATCACAGAGTCACTATGTTGGAAAAGACCTGCAGGATCATCAAGTCCAACCATTCCTATCAATCACTAAACCCTGCCCCTCAGCACCTCTTCCACTTATCCCTTAAACACCTCCAGGGAAGGTGACTCAACCACCTCCCTGGGCAGCCTGTTCCAGTGCCCAATGACCCTTTCCGTGAAAATTTTTTTCCTGATGTCCAGCCTGAACCTACCCTGGTGGAGCTTGAGGTCATTCCCTCTCATCCTGTCCCCTGTCACATGGGAGAAGAGGGCATTGTTAGTCTCATCAGAAGTATTTTTTCTATACATTTTGGTTAATTTACTCTTTTTTTGTCCCCCATCTTAAAACTGTATGTTCACTAAATATAGTCCCTGAGTGCAGAATAATGGCTTGTTATGATTTTGGCCTGATCAACTACGTTTCATATATTACATTTTAAAATCAAATTCGACTTTCCGTCAGTTAAGGAATTTTATCTCCAAAACAAGCTTCTCTGAGTACAGGAGGATAACAAATGACAACTTAAAATCTTTCTTTTTTTTTTTTTTTTTTTTTTAAGAAACATCTTAAATGCATCTTCTGTAATTTTCTTATCCTCAAACCCCTTTTCAGTTAGAAATGCCTAACGATTTTCATAAACCACTTGCTCTCCAAATTGTTCTAATGTTTTACAATAGCTATTTTCCACCCTGAAACATGTAAAACACTGTATTGAAGAATTTTTAATGTTTTCTGGGGCTATTGGCATAATTCCAAAGTAGATAATATTTCTCTCAAAAAATTATGGTGATGAGATATTTGGTCAAATAAGCAAATTTTCTTTACCATGAGAGTATAGGTATGTAGGTATTTTAACATATATATATTTACATATTGTATAGATACTACACACACAGACATATACATACATATAAAAATAGACTAAAATTAAAGCTGGCAATGTATTTCCATATTCTTAAATTTGCTTCTTGATAATGCATGTACATGTATTATTTACTGCATGCTAGACAAACTCTCCTATTATATAAAAAAATGCACATTTTTCTCAGTAGCTTTATGGATCATCATTTGAAATCTTAGTGCTTCACAAAGTTTTCATACTGACACCACCCCAGAAAGTAAGCAGATCTATTTTATAGGCAAGTGACTTGATCCAGAAGACCACATCTTATTAGGTTTTTCTCCCGGTCTGTGGTTCCTAGGACTTGAACTTTAATGTTTTATGTTAAATTGAGTTTCAGGTGCTTCTGTGAATCAGAAGTGTTTTATAAAATCCAGGCTGAGGATCAATTTCAGTTGGAAACATTTCCAAAATACAGTAGATTATCTTGCTCCTTTCCCTAGATGCTATTCTTTAAGTACATGGAGTGAAGCAGGAACGCTACAGTAAAGGATTTATACCTCGCTAACCAGCTTGGAGCTCGTAGATGCGCAGGAGACAGGAAAGTAGTAAATGATGAATGTTAGAAAAGCTACCATAAAGGGTATTTTTTTCAAGGTGGTGGAGATGAAGCTCAGACCACTGCCTCTTATTTCACTAAGGAACAGAGCAAAATTCAGGTGCATTTGGATGCGCCTGTTTTGGGAGGTGGATATGAGAGTAGGTGGATGTGAAAATAGGAATGAAGGTGAACTTTTCTACTGCAGTTGAAAACCTTGAAATTCTCTTAAGTATCTTTTTCCTCATGATAAGGAGAGGTGAGTAAACTTTTGTCAGCTGATGGAGTCACAATATTTTGAAGGTGTTGGACTGGAAAAAAGAATGTAAAAGCTCTGGGCATTTCATTACCAGCTTAGATGTTCAGCATTAATTTCCCTTTGCAAACTTAGTGTTCAAAAAGTAAGAGTTCAGTTTAAATGTGAAATTGCCTTTTTTTTTTTAACTGAAAAAGGAGTCTTTTGTCTGAGCTGTCACTGCAGCATAATTTATCCTGCATTTATTAAGATGCACATTCAATTACTTTTCATTTTTCATTTCCTAGGGTTAATTAGAGTTTTAAAGCCTTTTGTATACTTACTCCCCCACTGCTACATAATTACAGCTTATAATGAATTATCTCTGAAATTTGGTTGGTTACTGTGGCTTCTCATAGTTTAACAGATAAACCTTGAAATAGGAAGCACATGTTCAACATTGTTTAGGAAAAACCAGTTTTGCCTGGTTTTGCTCCCTGAAAGCTAAGTGTCTTGTCTGCCCTTCTTGAGAAGGTACCTCATATTGTCAATGAGGAAAGAGAAGAAGTGGATGAGATGGTTTGTTCCCATCATCTTTGCACCTGAGTCAGAGGGTCGCAGGAATCTCTCTCCTTTGACTAGTAGAGGCATTTTAGAGAAGTAGCTCTGACATGTTTTCAAAACATAAATTTGTTGGTCCATTCAGAACCAATAGTTTCTGCTTTTGACTGCTCTCTAGGAACCTCCCTCAAAGAACTACTATGTCATTATTGAAAATGTGTATTTCTGTGATGATAATATTCTGTGATGATTGAAAATGTGTATTTCTGCTGTGAGTACACAAAATGTGAAAGGTTAAGAAACGTGCAATTTTAAGATTTTATAGAAGGTGTTATTCTAAATCATAACTCTTTTCTACTGTCCTTGGCACACAATAATAATTTTTTCCTTTGAGATTCAAATTCAGTTCTGAAGTCAGAAACGCCTTCGCAGGTTTTGTAGATGTTTATTGGATTTTGATCATATGAATTTCAATTTTCCAGCAAGGAAAATTGTCAGGCTTGCCCTGTGATCAAACAGCTGTTTCAATCTTCATATGCTCCTGGAAGGAAAATATAATAAAACTCTCTGCTGTTTTTTGAAGGAGACTCTGCGCACTCTTTCTAAAGGAGATTAAATTTTGGCAAAAGGTTGTGTGAATATTCAGATATGATTTTCTAGATATTCTTAAATTATTATTATTACATAATTATTAATATTAAATAATCATTAAAGAATAACAATAACAACTATTATTATTATTATTTTTAATTTTTATTTTTTTTTAATCTAAAGGAGTTGTTGCATTCTATTTCATTCTTTTCTTCTGCTAATGTGCAATGTAGTATGTGTTACTTTCCTAGTTACATGTCAAACCAATAAAATCTTCCTCTGTTTGGAAAGCTTAATCCTCTCATTATTATCAAGAAGACAAAGCTGCCTTCAAAAAGAAACCAATTGATACATTGAACAGTAATAAAGATTTTTATTTTAATATCCTTTTAATCAATGGATCTTTAATGACTAGCAGAAGATCCCCTAGTTGGGGCGTACACCTTATTATCCTGCCTTTGGAAGCTATAAGAACAAGAATATAATTTAAATATTTCTCTGAGAACAGGGGGCATAACAAAGCCTTCTTTTAAATTAATTGCAAGTATGCATTTGAATCAAAGTAAGTTAGAGGAGCAATAATGTGTGCTTTTGGAAGTAGTGGATGGTACAAAAATATTATTAATATCTTTGTGTAAATCTTAGTTTGACTTCTTATTCTTATAACTTGATTCATACCAAAGAAACTCCTACACTAGCCCAGAAGAATGTTTCTGTTACAGAGAGGTGAATAGTAGGCAACATGGAGGACCTCAGGCAAATTTAATGCTTGCTATTAGGTTTTTCACAAAAGGAAGTTTTCCTTTCTGGTCAGTGAGAGAATGAAGATCGGCACCTGGCTTTTGATAGCATCAAATACATAAAGGCTAATAAGATAGATGCTATAGACACGTTTCCCAGTACCTGCCTTTCAAGTTCTTTAATCTGAACCAGAGAACATTTGCACTGTATTTCCGAATAAATCTCCATTACTCTTGACTATGTAGCTGGGTGCCTCACCCTAACTCACTCGCAATCCTGAGAGCCCTCTGATGACAGTTGCATCAGACACTGATACCTTGATACTGGTAATCTTTGCCGGTCCTGACAGTCTTCTGTCCTCTGCTGCAAGCAGTGTTGTCCTTATGGCTTCGAACAGAAAGTCTCCCTGCTCTGCCTCTTGGAGGATGATATTTGTCCTAGGGTAGCAGCAAACGAGCCAATGTAACTCAACAACTCTCGAACTTGGACTAGTAGTAGATGTACACTTTACCTGAGATCCCTTGGAGGGACCTGTTTTTACACAGCACAAACCAAACTAAATAAAAGGTATTCCTCTTATTGCTAAACCAGGGTCAGTTCCAACAGTAAGCTTCTCCAGAACCTTGCTATGATAGAAAAAAAGTTGAGCAAAGTTAACCAAGTTCTCATTTTGAGAAACAGCTCCAAAGAATATTTCTTAACCCCTTTTTATTTTCACACCAAGAAGCCTATACATTTGTTAAATTATACCATTATTGACTGTGATAAAGGCAGGACATCATATTCTGTTGATTTAAGCACAGAGACATTTGTATTTGTGGAAGGAAAATGTTAGATTTATTCTTAAAATTAAGCTATCTAAAAGTCAAAACAATTTGTCTCATAAATATAAATTGAAAGTATTAAATCAACTTACTTTATTCTACTTAGTCAAAACACCTTTCAGTCCCAATGAAATGACACAACAGGCTCATTATCCATCTAACTAATGAACAAAGATGAATTGTCTTCAATGTCAGTTGAATCATTCTTATACCATCTTACTTGGTAATCACTAGAAGAACCTTAACTTCAGATTAGATCTTGTTGACTACAGCTCCAAGTCTTCTTGATTCTATTGAAAATATTGAAACATGTAGTTGTATGTGTTTATCTTGAGCGTGCATTTAAATATTTGCTAAAACATATCCCTAAAATAAGGACATTTAAGCATGTATTCACATGTATTTTCTAGATCCAAGGTGGAACGTGTTTCACAGAGCTGCTGCACAGAAATAGAATACAGATTAATATTGATGTCTAAAGAAAAGAAGCCTGATTTAGTTAACACCTTGAGATAGAGTCATGCAGGTTGCAGTGCTTGGTGCAGCTCTGCAGGGAAAATTTCCCCAGCAGATGTCTATGACATGCATTGCCCAGTCTGTGTGAAGCAGTCTTGGCCTAAGTCTGGCCAAGGATTTTAATGACCTTTTGCTCTCTCCAATGTAGTAGCAGAACTCACTGTGTCTAGAGACAGGGTTATTAATATTAAAAAGAGTTCTAAAAGAATTTGTAAATAGCTTTAGGCAAAATAACAGCAGTCGGTTTACAATATTATCTGTTGTGTTCATGTAAAGGTTATAGGTCTCATCTAGCACTGTTATTGCCTTTGTGTGAAGTGTAGTGCCCATTGCAGCTGTCCATAGCCAACATTCACCTAAATGGATGGGTGCAGACAGGAATTAATAACTTGTTTCATTGTGAAAGTACTTTGTTATGGTTAAAAGTTTAAAAACTTGTTGATTTTTTTGGGCTAGAAATGCTTAAACTTGCATGAAAGCTTGGTTTTAATTTTTTTTTCCTGGAGGACATTCTTAATCGAAACAATTTTTTGCTAAGATACTGATTTTAGGAGTGTTTAAAAGAAGAATAATAAATATTTAGAATATACTTAAAAAAATTTCAAAATCCAAGTGATACCCTTTTCTTAAACCAATGTACCACCGTGAAAAGTGAACCAACTACTTCATCCTTTATTTTAGAATTGTTTTGTGTAATCCAGAATTGTGAAGGTGGTCAAGCTTAGTTATCGCAGTCAGTCCACGCCTGCTGTAGAAGAACCATGAGTTCAAAATTTATTTTATTTTATTTTATTTTAAAATATTTTTAATGGATGATTCTTTGGGGAAAGTAACATCTAAAAAGCAATATAATAATGATACTGCTTATTCAAATTTTACATTCTATTTTTTATTACTAGACTTTGAAGAACTTTTAAAAGGCCATTATTAAGTTTTTTTTAAATATTGATAAATGCATACTCAACTCTCAGTTTTACTGTGATGAAGACATTAAGGAGGCCTTGGGAGCATGAAAAACCCTTTTTTTTTTACAAATCTATATTATTACAGTTGGTATTGTAAAAGATATTGCTTCCCCCTCCAAACCTTCTTACATTGTCTTAGTCTGTCATAGATAAAAGATTCTTTTCAAATGTTAGGTAGTAAGATATGTCTACTCACAAAAGGGATAATGCTAAACAAAAAAAGGAAAAATAAGTGTAGAGGTCTCCATTCCTACTGTATCCAGAGGTTAAACGTCTAATGTTGCAACAGGAAGGATGTGATCCTCTGTTTCACTGCTTCAAAAAATACATTTTAAACTGTAATAGTCCGGACTGATTTTCAAGCAGTAAGAGCAAAAACTGTTCACATCCACAAAACATGCTAAATGGTGAAGAATGGTCAGAATTAACCCCTAGACTGATACGGTAGATTATCTCCAAAGATACTGCATGTTTCTCTGTACACTTTTTTATTCCTCCTTAGATGAGAGCAGAATGATTTCACCCTTTTACGATTTCACCCTCTTCTTTTATTACTTTTATATACCAATTATACATCTCTTGTATGAAACATTTTCTGATATGACTTTTAGCAGTGGTACGCAAGAGCTTTTCCACTTACTGAAGATTATTCTCTTTGCATAATGTAAAGCAAATGCAGTCTTCTTAAAACAATTATCTCTTGTGCTGAAGAAAATGTAACAAATATAGTTCTGACTTAGCCAAAATTAAATAGCTATTTTAAGTTGTTTCAAACTTCCTTATTTCTTTAAAACTTTAGAACCTAAATAAAAATGTATGCCCATATTTTGCCCAGCAAAATTACCATTTTCACTACCTATTATCTGGCACCTAGTTGTATAAGTTTATTGATTTTTAATCAATTTTTAAATTGTAATATGCTTTATTATCCGCTATTACAATTAGAAAAATCCTGTTTTCAATGGCTTTGAACCCCCATACAGACCTTTCACATGGAATAGGTTTTGAATAATGCTTCCTATATATGGTAATGGTCACCTCTCTGTCTTGGGCAGAGAGAGTGATTATCTTCTGAAAGGCTCTGAATGTGTTCTCACTCTTCCAGAGCAAACAAAGCATTAAGCACCATGAACACATCAAAATGGTTTAAGAAAGACATTTATAGAACAATGCTTTCCCGCCACAGGAAAATAATAATCAACAATAGGAAGAAAAGGACAGAAACAACTGCCCATTTTGTTTCATGTTTATTCAATGGAAGTGTTTATTCATTATTTCCAAGGCAAAAATATATTTAAATTAATCATTTTTTCCTGCCTCGCAGTCATTGTGGAGTTATTGCATAATAAACCCATTTGAGTGCCAGGAGAGAAAAAAAAGTCCAGTAAAAAAATCAAGTCAATATAATTGAAGTTATTGGAATTCATTTAGAATGCAACAAAAACAGAAAAGAATGATGGCGATGATCAATATCAGCCTAGAAAACTTCTTTTACTACACTTCTCCTTGCCGCTGAATTGCCTTTCCACTTAGCTAAATCCAGGTAGCTTCTTATTTATGACCTGGCTGCTGGTAGCGCACGTCTAGTTGCCGGACTCCTCCATGAGTGCATTTTCTTCCACTGCTGCTGCTGAAATCTCCACCTTCAGCCTCAAGATCAGAAAGAAGTAAGAGCATGATCATGCAAGGAAAATATGAGATGGGGAGTCGTAGCACCTGAACTCTGAATCCTATTCAGTAACACATTTGATCTTAGTGTATACTTTTTATTTTGCCTGCCTTTACTTACAAGACTGATCTGAAGACCAGCAGGTTAGCAGTCACAACTTGTTCTGTCTTTGGTCAGATTAGAGGTGCTTGACATCTTCCAAACCAAGTTCACAGGGGCAAGAGGACAAAGATGCCTGGAGCCATAAGGACTGCATACTCCTGACCACGGAGCAGGATGAGGCTGTAGTTCCAGTTTCTTCCAATGTTCTGACTGTGAAGCAACACAGCGGGAGTCCTAGAGATGCTGCTTTGATAGCAGATTTTAGTGAATTTGCAGTCATTTTGTCTCTGACCTGCATTGGCCCTATCACAGACACTTTGTTTTCCCCCACCCTGTAGTTTTCCTCCTGGTAAAAGCTTCTTTTTATCATCTTCACCAGGGAAAGGCAAAGCCAGTCCTTGTAGTAGGAGAATGGGCAGTTCTAGCAGCTCCTGGTAGGAGAGAAGGGGAAGTGAAGGGTCATCAGGGCAAATAGCAAAGGGCTGCAAAGGACTTCAAAACAGCTGATAGCATGAGTCTCTGACATAGGAGCAAGAGTTTTCTTGCTTCGTATCAGGCTGATAAATAAGGATTTTTAATTGGTTATCCCTCAGTTCATAATGTAGGGAGAGACATCAAGACTTAACAGAGCTGGAATAAAAAAATTGTCACTAGTGCATGCAATAGGGGCATGAAGATGTCTAGGTGTCATCAGTGATGATGCTTTCTATTTCTAAGGCATCTTCCACAACACAGGCATTTTATCCTAACATTAGAAATTTGTGCGTAATTTTCAGCCATATAACTGCTGCAAGATATTTTGATTTATCAAAGGAAATAGAGGTAGATATGTTTGAGGTTTGCCTAAGGTCAAGCAAAAGATGGTCACCTGGGCCTTCTGTGTGTTTTTTTAACAGAACAGTACAGAGTGACACATCAAAATATGTAGCACTACCTATTGTATAGCTGTAATTTCTCAGCCTTGTAGCTCTTCTGACCATCTTCAGCCTTCCAAGCTAGAAACTTATTAGCTGTGTTTCAGCTTAGATTTCCAAGAGTGTATAAGACACGTTGTACAGCCTCACATGTTTCACTGAACAAGGGCACTGCAGGGATACCAGGTACGGTGCCATAATACTTATCATTAAAATGCAACATTTGTGTGTTTTGAGAGAGGTGACAGGAAAGACCTAGGAATTAACATGTGTGGCAGGAGGTAAAGAGTAGACACAGTGTGAAATTAATTAACGCCACTACTATTTTGATCAGCCATTAAACTGGAAACATTTATAGCATAAGAATTGAAGTCTATGTGAGAAAGATGACAATACCCTAATGAATATACACTGATGCCTTAACTTCCTACTGCTGCAGTTTCACACAACTGTGTGTATTGTAGGTAGTACTGTAATTTTCTGGATACTTCAACTGAAAAATAAGAACCATTTCATGGTATGCATGGAACAAGATTTCATACATTAAAAAAAAAAAAAGAAAAAAGCGGAAATCAGAAGAAAGGAGAAGTTTCTCATGTTATTTGTCAGCAACTATCAGTGAGGCACTGAGAACATTTTTGTGTAGAAAGTCAACCATTTACAGCATATTTCTTTGCCAGATAACGTCACATTTGTCTGAATAAGCTTTTTTCAGGCTCTCTGCTTTGACAAACATGTTTGAGCTGTCATGTTTTGTCTAAAGGCTGACACTTACTTTGATTTTAGTCTGAAATTACACATGACATTTATTGTTAAACTCAAGATGCCTCCATGCGAAACCGATTCAGTCTTAGCCACTGTGGATTTTCTGCTGACTAATCAAAGATAAACAATTTACACGGTGTGTAGCTTGTAGTTCAGTCATATAATTAATATTTTCTGCCTGCATATTTATACTTTGATATCAACACAAAGAGAAAAAATTAAAATAGGCAGATTTTGCCTTTTGCATTGAGAAAAAAGGTACTGTTTTCTGTTTATCTATTTTCATCACTCATGGACAAACTGATCCTATGCTATTTGGCTTAAGAAAGCTAAGAAAAAGAAGGAAATCAGTGGGATACTTGTAGAAAATGTAGTAGCTCTAACATCCCTTTGCACTTCTCTAGGCAATTTCGAATACACTCCCTGGTAAGAATTAATGAGTTTTGTACTTGGATATTGACTTAGATTCACCGTCTGCAGATGCAAACAGTTGATGACCACTTCGTATCTCTCTCATTTGTGTCCTATAGGAAACTGCAGTGTGGGAATGCATCAAAATCATAAAGACATTTCTTTGATAGGGTGAAGGAAGAGAGGGGAAAGATGACTCATATTTTCATGTCTGCTGCCTGGTGTTTCCAGTTGCTGACAGAAGACCAAAGAAAATTGTCTTTCACATTCAAAGAATTTTGTGACGTTTGAAGAACACTGTGCTGCTAGTAAATTGCACCATGCCATATTAACAATCTTTTCAAATACCAATATTACTTCTACAAAGCTGAAGTTAGGTGAGATGTCCACCCACAATGTATTGGATTTCCCCCAGAATTACTTACATTCCCTTTCATTAACTAGCCTCATGATGAGGAGCCTTCAGCAGGACCTGCAGGGTAACAGCATTTGATCATTTCCTTACTGTAAGGGAGGAAATAGCTTCCATAAGTCAATCAATAAACAGGTATTTCCCATACTCTGAAATCATTTCACCCTCCTGAAAGCCTGGAAATGCTTGACAAAATCTGCTTGAGATCAGTAGATGAATGAAGCTCTTAAACACAGGCTGAATAAAAGCAATTAGGTAAAGGGAAACAGTTTTGAATGAAGGACGCTGCTCACTTTTTAAATAAATTACTTAGATGACCTGTTTCAAGAGGAAGTTCAGGCCTGGGAAACCTCAAGTACCTACTGGCTGGAGAGACCCAGGATTAGAAGGACACAATTTCTCACTTTTAAATTTAGGTAGTCTCTGTGGATCCACACCTGTCTCAAATTTTAGAGTGCTCTTCATCACCTAAAGCCCATAGGCAGATTCATTTGCAAAGTCAAAATATTGCAAGTTGGACACTGCAGTGATGGACACTGCCCAGTGCAAAGAAGCATTTTTTAAAGTGCTGTGTCCTTCTTTCCTCATTGCTTGGCAGTGTTGTCCAGTCTCGTTCAGTGTTCCAACTCAGAATTGTTTTTTTTATTAAAATCTTCAAAGATTTTCCTGCTTTTCAGTCTGTGTCCTTGACATGTTAGATATAATACAATGAGCTCTAGGAAGCCAAAGGCTTTCATGCTCAATAAATCCTTTGAGACTAGTTACCATCTGTCAATCATGAGTCTCATAAATCTTTCTACTTAAGGCAATTTAGAACTTTTCAACAGGCCACTTGAACTTGAAGCATCTTTTAAAGAATTTTCCTGAAATGAAAAAAAGTTGATGAAATGCAGAAGACAAATAGCTTTCACTCCAGTGGGTGTTTTTTAAGTAGCTTATATCTGTCCCAGTTGCTGTCATGAAGCCACTGGGCATATGCTTCTTTGCATTTACATAGGCTGTTTAATGATTAACCTAGACCTTGCACAGCTAGGCACAGTTTGCCAGTGGGTATGAAGCTGCCAAATTCTGCGCTGAAACTCTAGTCTAACCAAGAATGTAAATGCTGGTTTAAGATGGGGCAGTAAACCTGAATGCCTTTTTGAATGGATTTTGTGTTATTTAACTGAAGCATTACATCTCCACGCTTTCGAGTCAGTGAGAAGCAAAATCAAGTACAGCAAGAAACTAAGGGTACTTGTTGTCACTCAGTAAGTATTTTATCCTTTTCCTTCAGCCAAGTGCTGAAGGTGATGGGTAATCAGGCACATACTGTCTAAGAACTAAAGCTGAGGACATGGAGACCTATGTGACTGCAAGGCATATTTCCTCCCTAAACATCAAAGATTTTGAGAAACCAGTTATTTGTTCTGTCTGTTCATTGTATGAGATTTTAGACATACATTGGTTTCTGCATTACAAAACCAGTAACAAGTACTTAATATTTGACATGCTCAGAGTACTACAGGCATGATATAAAATAATATTCTAACACTTGGAATCATTGAGAGCAGATAGTGAATAAATCCTGTCTGAAGTGAATCCAAAAGATGACCCTGCTAAAACAAGAGCCTAACATAGCACAGCTTGCAGTAGTGTCACAAAGAACTGAAAGTGCCTTGCAGTGGAAGCAATCATCATGTAATAAAGACGATATCGTAAATTTTATGAACAAAAAGTATATAAAAGCTCAAAGATATTATTTACGAAATGACCTAACAAGGGCCTTTATCTTTTCTTCCCTCCTGGAACCACAGTCATGCTATGTCTTTGGTTACAAGTGACATGAAGTAAAAATCAAATAGCTAGGAAAATAGTATTAAAGAAATAAGAATTTTTAGCCACTTCAGATGAAACCTAACTAATGACAGGAGCAAATTCTTCAGATGAATATGTCTAAGAAAATAAAGAACTTCCTCTCATCTAGGAGGTGGTTGAGAATGTGCACAGCAGTACAGCAACACCTCTGAGGCTTCCATACAGTTGCTGGCAAGTTAACAAGGATCCTCTCTGAGCTCATGAAATCCTAGAAACTGAACAAAATCCTCTTACTCAGTGGTAGAAAGTGTATATATATTTCTTCCTCTTTTGTAAATATTTTGGTCATTAGTTTTAAGAAAATCTGCTCTGTGAAAATAATTTATTTGTTTCGGAGTTATTGTACATAGTTGTAATGAATCAGTGTGATTTTTTTACTTTAAAGAAAACCTTTTAGATACTATGGTGATTTGTTTTGCATTAGAATAATATATTTTGCAGAAACACATTGACATGTTTACTATTGTAAGCGGATGTAACAATGTTTTGATTTGGAAAATTAACTGAACTATGAAAAATATGGAAAACAGGCATGTAGAGCTCCCAGAGCTCTGAGTTATCTTAGTTTTGTTAAAGGGACATAGTAAGCCTCATGTAGCTTTACACTGCTTCTTTTCTTCTGAGATCTGGAGTTTGTTTCTTTAATACTTAAGCAAATGTTAATTTACGAGCATGAGTGTCATTGTACTGTTTTTCTGCTAAACATTGGAACTGGATGTGGGAGTTGGGTGCTTCCCTAAGAGCTGGAGCAATGTGTAATATACACCTGAGAGAGATACACAGGAACTTTTCAGTGGTTTTGGACTGGTAACTAATCTTCCAGCCATGGAGAAAGGAGTGTGCTGTTTCCTTCTCAGGCACCCCCTAGGTCTCAATTATGGCATGTACACCTGACCCGGAGGGCTTGGAAGCGACTTTAGGATTTAGAAAAGCAGATATTGTCATAAGCACCAGGCTTGTCCCATTCAGCAGGGTGGTGTCTGTCGTCTGCTGCGCTGTTGTTGCTGATGACTGTGATTCTTTGACTTGGGAAACAGCACCTTAAGTAGGTAGCAAACCATCACTACTTGCTTATGAAGGTGGGGCAGCACAGAGTCCATTCAGCCCTGTCTGTTAGGTGGCACACATCATTCACCCACATTAAGACTCTGCCAGTGTTTGCTGAGCGAATAAAAGCATGGAAGCTTGATCCTTTTGCAGCTGCATGCTGACGTTAACTGTTGTCAGGGGTTAGACAGCATTTCTGCGTGCTGTGCTGTATTGATCTTGGGTTTATGTCGTTAAAGTAATTAAAATTATGTCTGTGACAACAGTTTGTGAAGTCCCTCAGATACAGAAATGAACTGTCTTTGTACAAAGGAACAGTCTTGTAAGAAAGAGACACAGTGTGAAAGAATATCAGAGCCAGGGAGAATACTATATTTCACAGATTGCTTTATCTGATATAATTGCTAGCAATTATACACATCAATTCTGAGTAGCAGCAAATGTGCCAAGCTAAGCTTCAATGTTTGTCTTTTTGGACTGTTTGATCCACTCATAACTAAAAGATGTTTCACATGCAGGACGTGGTATTTCACAATGTCATGTAACTAACCAACAGAAAGGGAGCAGGGGTAAGCTAATTGCAGGAGTTGTAGGAATGGAAGAACTGCACTGCTGACAAGATGATGTAGCAAATATTTTCTTGATTACTCAATAGCTGAGTTATTATAATTATCCTTAAAAATTAACATAATTTTATTTTACTGTTAGAATGACCAAGTCATGTTTTCAAATACTTCTGTGCTCCAAAAGGCAAAACCCAAGATTTTGTTGACTGCAAGAGCAAACACTACATTGTTTGTCATGCTATGTGTCAGTTGCCTGCTACAGTAATCACATGCAGTTACTGCAGTTGCTCATCAAACCTAGTAAATATATTTCTTTGTTACCAAATAGAAATGCACTCTTCAGATTGCAAAATCAAATAAGTACAAACAAATATTTTTACACTGTTTTTCTTCATAAGTTTGGATACTTCAACGTATATACAATATATCTCAATCCTACTTCCTGTGCTGAATGTAAATTTGGATTATATTTTTTTCCAAACATAACATATTATATGCTATTTAAAATTATAGTATGTTTCACTTTGCAAACTAAATATCATATTGACATTTATTTTCTGAATGTAATCATTTTCCTGCCCAAAGATATTGCTTTATGGTAAGGATGAGTGTTTTTACTGTGGTTTTGACCTTGTAGTACAGAATTCAATCCAACCTTTCTAGAACAGCAGCAAGATCTTTTCAAGAAGAGAGAATTTTGGCCTTCTCCTTTATAGTAAAAATTTTATTTAACAAAACAAAACAACACACGCACATATATGATGGGCAGAGTGAGTGCAAATGTTCTGATTAACCAACAAGATACTAAAACCCAAACCAATTAACAGCTAATACCGGATTCTACAAGAGCCTTCCTTTTCATTGTCTTTGTTCCTCTTTGCTTACATATAGCAAACAAATGTTCTTTATCACAGAAACAAAAATGAATCAGTATATTAAATATCAGTATATAAATTATTAAATACCTTGTAACACAAAAGGCGATGTCAAGACAGGGGGAAGATGGATACATGACTGTCATTAAGAACAGAGAAAATGTCTGAGATGTAAGGGCACAGCCATAAGTATTCACAAACAGTATAAATTATCAGAGAAAGATGAAAATGTTTTCAAATATTCACAGTTATCAAACATATTTGATCCTTTAAAAGCAATAAATCTGATGAATGAAATGGAAGAATCTGATAATTATTTTTCTGACATAAAAACCTTAGTCAAGGAAGCAGATTTACTGGTAATGAATGTGGTTTTGCTCTTGTTTTGTCCAGCTTCTGGAGAGTCTTAAAAAATAGTGAGCTTTACTATAACTACCTATCTTGTTTTCTCAGTTCATGACAGGTGTACATTTCTTTCCTTCTACAGTCCAATATAAAAACAAACAAACAAAAACCAACCAAACAAAAAACCTTACATGCCTCTTATTTGCTACTTGCTACTTTGTGTTCCTGGGAGAATTCCCCCCTATAATCCATCTGATTTTATCATATGTCTTAATTTCTTTTCTTCCCCTGGGTCCCACAGTTTGCTTTCCTCAAGAAGCCCGTTAGTCTTAGTAATGACTTCCCTGTTTATAAAAAGGTACAGCTAAACCGCAAATATAGCCTCATAAGAAAAGGCAGAAATGATCTCGGCTTTCCTCGTCCATCTGGGCTGCAGCTGGTGTTGCAGGTAGGGTGGCTGTGCCACAGCTTTGGTTTTGAGGGCACCTTGAATAAGCTGGAACAGGTGTCTCTTGCAGCAGTTTTCAATACTTGTCTCACTTTGAGGTGCATTCATCAGAGAGGCTCTTCTCTCATCCCACCACCATGTGCGCTTTAATAGTTCACAGAGACAATTGAGGCAGCTATATGGTATGGATGCACCTTTCTGTTGTCATCTGAGTTTGCTGCTTAAGGTCATGTGTGTGTGCAGACTCCCCAGTCCTTTTGTTTATGTATTTTTTTCAGATCCTTTCGAACCTAGACCAGATCAGATGGCTTACAGGTGGAGAAACTTGTGCCAGGCAAGAAGAAGAAGAGTAAGAATATTCACAGGAGGAATATTGGTTTGAGCTCTATCCTCAGTTTACTGCTGCAGGGAGTACAATCACCTGAAGCCAGGGAGTAAGCTGACAAGGTGGTGGAAACTCAGAGCTTGCACAATGTTTGCATTAAAATGGTCTGGATTTGGAAGCCATTCCCGAGTGTTTGTGCATCTTTTGAACAATGACACATCAATACTTGGACCTCTGGGTAAAACTGAAATTAGGTCTTATGGAGGGGCATACTCTAGGGCAAAAACCCCTCATTATCAGCTCCCGCCTGTGTACATTGCACAGTGTTAGAAAAGAGATACCTGTGTCTTTCTAAAATCAAAATGGGCTTCTTCCAAGGAAGCATTTCCTCAGTGATGAGTTGAAGCCTTTAGTACAAGCAATGTTAGGTTTGATTAATATGAAAAGCAGTGTTAGGGAATGTGTTTCTGTAATTCTAGAATTTTTCGCTTCTCCTCTTCAGTGTTCTAATGCCAACCACCACTTTCTATCTTCCTGTTGCAAGTCTTTAGTCATGCTTTATAATTTATCTGATGGCCATAAAAATTGTATATTCAGAAGAACCACTTTAAATGTCTTTATTCCTCTCTATACCACTGTTTTCTCTTAGTTTGAGTCCCTTTCCATTGCAGTAAAGCAACAGTCCATTTAATGCACTAGCAATTAATGCTGCTATGATACAAGCTGTCTGCAATATGATTCTACAGCTGCGTTGTGGCTCACCTTGGAGACCGTAGCTCTACAATTCTTCTGGACTCCAAAACCAGCAGCACTGTTACAGAGAAGGAATATGAGTATGATTATTTTCATTATAGTCTTGTTTTGAAAAATATAACTGCTTAGACTCAATCCATGGTAGATCAAGAAGCAAACCAAATTTTTTCTAAAAAAGACTTAGTTCACCTCTGCTTCTGTCTGTGCCTAAGATATGCACACAAACCTTTGTCCATTTAGAATCAAATAAATGGCTTCATTCTTCTCAGGCCTGTGTTTGATACCTAATATGTGAAGAGGAATATTAGGCCTAGAGATAAACAATTAGAAACAGTTATTAGCACAGAATTAAACAGCTTTTTTTAAGTACTTGATTTACATTAGGAACCAGAAAAGTGAACGAAGAGTAATCTGAAAGTGAACAGCGTAATAGTACATGATATGAAGCTGAGGTTTTATAGAACTCTCTTCTATATCCTATGAAATAATTGGAAAAAAAGTCAAGATGTCTGACGACGGCCGAAGTTTTGGTCGTTCTGGTGGGAAGATATTTTTTATTTGCTTGCTTATAAATATTACAAACCCAATCACTAAATAAATTGGGAATTCATATTTTGTCAACATAAAGTGACTCGTATTGACTATCTCTTAAAAATAGTGAGCTTTACTATAACTACCTATCTTGTTTTCTCATTTCATGACAGAACGTTGCTGGAATATTACTAGAGTTCATAAACATTTTCTGGGAATGATTTAACAGACGAAAAGGCAAGCCAGAAAATGGTGGAGCACTTAAAGCTGAAAGAGCATTATCTGTTCCAGAATTGCAGATAACTCTAAAGCAAATAATCTCTGAAGTGCATAGATCAATATGTCAATAGATAAAACACAGACTGGAAAACAGAAAGATCAATCATTTAAACACCCATCTATGAGAAACAGGAAAAGATACCTGTTATTAGGGAGGACATTAATGTGTACAACACATTCATGAGGGCTTAAACTACCAGTATTAGGAATTTTCTAGGGAAAAAAAAATATTTTTCAGGTAAGCACTTTGTACTCCGTTCTTATTCAGATGAAAACATTGTTTCACAAACTAACAAGAAGTGATTGCTTAAGTGAAAATGATCAAGACCATTAAATTTTTGGGAAAAAAAATTATAAAAAAGCAATAGCATACTCAAAGACTCAAATATCAAACTTCACAGAGCAGAAAACAATATGACTAATGGTTTGAGCAAAGGATTTAAAAAGAAAGATGTGGAAGATGTCACTTGCTGTACCTTTTTTCTTGGCATATTCTATCAAAGTAATGTCAGCTCCATGTACCATTTGTGTGTCCTGGCAAGTTAATCTACATTCACTTTCATAAATAAAAGGTATGACATTATCATCTGCTATATCATTACTAAGAAATCTCCAATAGGCTGTGTTGAACACAGGTTATGGCAGATTTATGTGGATATTGTGAACACTCAGTTCCACAATTACTTTCCAATAAACCTTTGTCTTTTGCAAGTTTATTTAGTTTATTTTTTATTGCTAATAAAGCAAATAAAAGTTTCAGCTAAGATGAACTAGTATAGTGAAGAAGTGTTTTGATCCAATACTTTACATACAATCAAATTTTTATATCTACTATGTCAATATTTGTTCCCTAATACCCTGGCCCTACCTTGATCAGTAGACAAATATAGTAGTAAGTAGCCATCTAATTTTATCATAAGAGCTAACCATATTTGCTTGAAAAGATTTGTTTATTATCACTTTATACAGTTTAAGAAGCAAGGTTCACTTCTTCTGTAACTGCTTACTAATAATTTATCTCAATATCTTCTCCACTATCTCATTAAGAAAAGAAGATATGTTTACTATGTTTTATTTTCTCTTAATTCCTTCCTTCTTGAAGGCTGGTGTCACCTTTACTTCCTGAAGCTTTCCTCTGGGTTCCAGCTATTCATAAGTTGCATAAAAAACTAACAAGAAGAACTATGGATTGCTGTTTAGGCTACAGCCTCACAAGCGCATGTGGCTTTAATTGTTATGAATTTAGCTATTAAGATACTTTAGCCTACATGTAAATTTGAAAGCTTATAAAATTACGATGTACTGCAGATCCTAAGCTTATCCAAATTCATATTCTAACAAAGTGAAAATATGCCACTGTCAAGCACTATTGGGTAAATTACAAATAGGTTTCTCCCCAGGAGCTCCCTGTTCTGTTTGTTTACTGTGAGGTCCTGAGGAGGAAACCTACTAGGTGTGATAGGAGAAAGAAAACAGATTATGGAAGAGCTCTAAAGCAGTGTTTTTTTTCTTCTTGGGAATGTCTAACAGTACAGTGCTCAAGTGGTACATGTATTCACATTTTTTTAGTACCTTTATGAATTTCATTAGTATTTGATTTCTTAACAATTCTTAATGAATGTTTTATTATGTTCTTTTATTGAAGTCCCAGTTTGGAGTTTTCACACATATTATTCTTGAAATCTTCTCATTGCTCAGTGTCCTGTGGGCTATGTTTGTTAGGGAACTTCTATAGAGATGAAATATGTATGACTTAGTTGGAGGAACGCCAAAACACAGTTTCACAGATGATTCTCTGAAGCACAGAGGTTAAGTGGGGAAAGTGGTAAAGAATTAAATAACAGTGTTATTTGTCTATGACACATCAGTATATAAAGAAAAAAATTTTTGTCTGCTTTCCATAGCATCCCTTTTCTAAATGGTGAGAGGGAATTTGTTAGAAAAGATTACAAGATCTTTGTTACAGACTTCAGAAAACAAAGTAGTTCCAAAATTATTTTGAAGAAGTAATTAACACTGTTTTAATGCTCACTGTAGATTTTGAATACAGTGTCAATATACGTCAACAATGAGAGAATATACCATGCTTCTGTGTAGAAGAAAAGATTCTCATCTAATTTTTTGCCAGCCCAAGAAATAGAAGGTAAGCCTAGCTGAAGGAAAACATGAGGTGATTTGAATCTTGCTGTCAAATTGCTCCAGATTGGAGGCAAGTTAAGATTGTATCATAGTAGGCTTTAATTTTAGTAAAAGTAACATGCAGAAAAAAAGGAAAAAATAAGTTTAATTCATGCTAAGAGCCTACCAATCATGTAAAGCACCAGGAAAATAAAGAGATTGGAATAATATGGCAAGTCCAAAGCACGTAGGAATAAGACACTGGGGAATATCCTGTTCAAAATCTGCCCATTGATTTAAGTGGGAGTAAAATTTAGTTTCATCCCATGAATAGATTTTTGAAGAATGGTAATGGAAATACAGACTACAGCCTTTTAAGCTGGTACCTGTGGCAGTCCCAAAGATAAATTCCTTACTGATAGTTATGTAAATAGTTGGAGAAAAGTTAGAAGCAGATAAGAAACCTATGAACTAACTAGCCCATTTTTTGTTCCTTTTCAAGTAGGCAGGACAGAAATTGTGAAAAAGATGATATAGTTTTTTTTCATAGTGCAAACTATGTTCCTGTGTGACAATAAACTCAGATTCTTTGTAGAGCTTGAATGTTAAGATACAAGAGTGGAAGAAACAACGTATAATAAATGTCCTTAACCCCTTCATTAAAACTAATAAATGACAGAAATATATCTTAGACCATTTTAATGAAAAGCAGGGCTACAGACAAAATTTTCAAATCCAGCACCTATGGCGAATGCATAAGTCTGGGTAATGCTGCAGAGTCAAGTGGTCTCACAGATATAGGGCAGACCACTCAAGAGATCAGCTGAAGCTAAAACCTTGCCTGCAGAGAAGAGGCCTGACTTCAGTTGCATTGCAGTTGAGCTTAGATAAGTTAATAAAGAAGCTTACCCAGCAGGGGACTCTGTTTATCTCTTTCATACAAAGTCTTTTTCCACTTTCTCTGCAATGTTTGTGCTTTCTTCACTGTCTTTGTCCTCCTGATTTCAGTGGTCAAAGCTACTTACTGCAATTGCCTGAAAATCAATCAGCAATTGCTGAAATTGCCTTCTACATAGGTGGAAAAATACTGTAAACTACCATGATTCAGAGAATTTTTCTCCCTTTACCATCATCAGTTCCCTCACAAAACCAGTATTTACTGATGCTGCCACATCCAGGGAAAATCTACACCATGAAATGGAGAATGGTACAAAGACCCAACCTAGCAGAGAACTTTGCTGTGCAAATATTATGTGGACTTATGTCTATGCATGTAGAGGACATGTTGGACAACTTTGCACTTGAGCTAACAAACCCTAACATACATGCACTGTTATAGTTAGTTTTACAATGCTTTTTGGGAAGGAGCCATAGCAAACAGAAGAGAATTTACTTGCTGGTTTATTCCTGAACTCCTTTGGGAGTAATGCATCTGGAAAGGCTTCCTGACACCAAGATTATGTTTCCAAAAGCAGTGGGGCTATGTGCTGTGCCTTGAAGCATCAAGACCAATGTTGACAACTCAAGTCATCTTCATTTAAAGCACACATCACTTTGGGGAGCCACTGGCAAGAGCTTCACATCTGCTAGGGCCTGATGAAGGAAGTCTGGCTCTTGCACTAGAGAAGAGATTGCAATATTAACTGCATAGACTATTGAGCCAACCAAAACAGAGTCCTTTGCATGTATTTGTACTAAGACGACAAGGTAGATGTTTAAGTGTTGTTCATTAGTTTCCACACAGATGAGTTGTTAGTATGCTTCTTGTCATAGATTTGGCTTTTACCTCTAGTATTATTATAAAACAGTGTTTCTAATTGTTTATGTAGATGAAACCACCATACACTAAGTTTAGGAAAGGTTTAGTTGCAGGGTACCAGCTGAGCTGTGCCAATGGGCCTCGGCGTTATCTGGTCACCTGCTCATTTTATTTACTAGTATGTATGTTGATTTTGTGCAACTGTTCTAGTATCACCTCCAGGTGAGTTAGGTTACAGACATCTTTTGGGTAAAACACTTCTGTAAATTATTTTGCTTTGTAGAATAAAGAAGTTCCTTTCCTATTCTTTTTTCTTAACATTGGGTAGAAGTTTCCAAGTGGTCATCAACTACTTTTTCAGATATATTCAGCCATCCTAATTTATTCAGTAACACAACAATCAGTGTTTATTTTTAATCTTCCAGGACTCTCAAGCAAACCCTAAATATTGTGTTGTGAGACTGCATTGAAACTAGTGGGGTTTTCCTGTGTTGCCTGTATTTCACTGTAGACTGTAATAAGGAAAATATATGTATGCCTAGATCCTGGAAAAGGAATTGGAAAACTGTATTTGACTCTTGATCTTTCCATCTTTCACCCCTGTAGAAAGCAGAATTTGACAGCAGCTGTACACTTTACTGTATGGAGGAATTTGCAAGTTTCTTTTCAGTAAGATGCCAGTTGCGACAAATTATGTTCTGTTTTATGAGCAGTGGCCACTGGAGGCTGAACTAAATTGGATTTGCACTCAAATCCCACAGCCTGTGCCTTTTTAGGAGAAGCTGCTGCTCAGATGATGGTAGGATTTAAATACGGTTATTTATGATATGCTAGAAATCTACTTCTGTAAACAGGAGTAGTTTCATGTAGAAGAGCTTGTTTTTACAGGATGTCAAGAAGAAAAACTACAAGAACTGACTGCTGCCTCTGTACTATCCTTATTTTTCTAAATAATTATATTATTAATGTCATAAGTCTTTGCACAATTCTGAAAATATTCAAATCTGATGTTCAGGTTTTATGGATTGATTAAGCTGGTGATCCATGGCAACCCATGTCTATTCAACCAAAAATTTAGATTAGGTATCCTGCAGAAAATTGAACTCCAAGGGGGCAGGGAACTAGTGCTGAAGCAAAAATTGTCACCTATTTTCATTCCCATATAGTAAAATTCAGGGATTGTTTCTGTTTGAAAACTTCCTCCTCTCTCTGATGTGGATTTATTTATTTGCAAAGAAAGTAAAAGATGTCCTCTGTTTGAACACAGATTATCTAGTTTTCTTACAGCTCTAAGGATCTTTCTGATAACTTTCTGAAAGACTTACCTATGCAAACCCTGACTTTGTGAAGGATATGACTGAAGCCACATGGGGTGATTTTCAACAGGGTGGCAAAAGGCACACTTTTGATTAAAAAATCAGCTCAGTCAAATGTCATAGCCCTTTTGCAGAGTCAGGGGCCAGCAGAACTTCTGTAAGAAAGGATGAAGGCTGTTAATATTTAAACAAAACCATATTTTCTTCTGGATGAGTTCCTAGCTGAATTATTCCACTGGAATTTTTCCATTGAAGTGTGATCGCAGTATGACATCTGGCCTGGAAAATATCTGCCCATTTAGCCTCACAAGGTTAAAAAATAGTAAACAAGGTGTTACAATGGAAAGTGTCTGACAATGTTACTAACAGATGGTGCCAACCAATATGCATAAGGGTCAATAATAATTCTATGAGGTATGCATATACAAATGAAGCTCAGTGGCAGACTCCCAAATGGACTAGTCACAGGATTGTAGGCACTCTTGGGCAAGCCTAATGGGAAATCTTGCTCTCTGAATTAGTCAGAGTGAGAGCTTTTACCACTATGTGCGATGTTTGCTGGTGAGGGGTTTTTCTGTAGGCAGCTGAGTGCACTGTGCATACAAGCCTCTCTAAATGGCTCAGTCACTGTTGTTAAAAAGTTGACAGGCTTCATATCCTAAAGAAAGATGTTTCTGCTAGTGTTGCTTCCCTCATAGACATAAAAATATAGCAAGTATATCTACAGCAACTTACAGAAACCTTCTCTTGTTGTGGTTCTCAGTTTCCTTTCGTAGAATAACCTGTATAACTGGTTCACATTTCCACAGTTTTCTCACAGGCTTTTCTCCTTCATTGTCATCCTGGCAGGGAAGTACAGCAAGTTCCACTTTGTAACCAAATTAGCTATAAAGGGGTCAAAATGATCTATTTCATCTGTTCATTTGAATCTGATCTTCGTTTCAACAATTGTGACAAAGTATGAGGAAATAACTTAGCTTCCTGAACAGCTTCTTTTGTCTGAAAGAAAAAGAGTGGAGGGGAGTAGGCAAAAAAGAAGCCTCTCACATGTTTTCAAAGAAACGCTACATGTCGTGTAGCTGTTTTGATTAAACACTCTTGAGGCTGTGCTTGGGAAGCTGGTTACTTGAGGTAATGGTAATTTTTCATGCTCACATCTTAGAAACTGTTCAGAAATGCTGAGAACAGTAACAGCTTCTTCTTCTGACATTGTGCAGACTTGATAGTAGAAAATGACCTGATGTAACCAAGATGAAGTCGTTACAAAATATCTTCATTAGAAAACAGCTAATTTAGGTAAGGTAAATTGATTAGGTCTAGTTTAAACACTACTATTTTTTATACTCAATGTAGGATTTCAGTGGTACTCTCCAAACAACAAAGTCCATTTCATAATAGCAATTTAGGGTTTTGAGTCTTGTAAGATATGAGTCTATAGCTCTTTATGATTCTGCCTTGAAGGTTATTAGTCTGTTATTCTCTTCTTCTGAAAGAAGCTTTCCAAATTTATACAGCAAAATCTTAAATCCTATTTATCCGTTTTTTATTCTTTCTTTACTTTATAGTTAACCATTGTGCACATAGCTACATTTCAGTGAAATTTTGTTCTCATGTCCCTGCTTACGTTTTTTGCTTGCTACTTTTATCCCCCTTTTATCATATAATTCATGTCAGTTAGATTTCAGATACACTGGCAGAAAGATTGAATTTGTAGTTATTTGTGTACATAACGTAAAAACTATAAAAAAGCAACAAAATTTTGATAAACTCAAACTAAAAAGTGGATACTAGATTTCTTTTCAAAGGCATTCAAGTAGAAAGCAGGAGGCTTGAGTCCAAATCCCAGCATTATCTCAGATTTACTGAGTGACCTTGGACAGGTCACCAAGGGCTCTGAATTAATGTAAAGGGCTGTAGACCTTCCTTTTGGCAGTAAAGCCATCATTAACAGGACCGGGATTAATCATGCATGTGTTTAAGGGTTTTGCTGAACAATGTCCTTAATCTCTCTGTGCATTAGTTTCTCACCCACATGAGTGTGGTGACCAGTACCTCTTCCCAGTTACACCCTCTTGTTTAGAATTCAAGATATTTATGGCCTGGATTATTTTATGCTATGTTTTTGTGAGTATAACACTGTAGCCCAGCATGATGGAATTGTATTCAGGGTTAGTGTTTCTAGACAACCTTGCAATAAAAAAAATAAAATTAATTAATGACCTACATGAATATGCTGGATTTCAAAATAATTGCAACACTGCAGCTAGTGGAATATGTGTATTTTCCCCAGAGCACCTGCACGTTGTCTGCTCTGGCACCAGTGCTGGAAGACCACTGTGTGTAAAGCATGCTTTGCCTATTGCTCAGCCCTTGCCTGTTGCTAGAGACAGTCTTGCAGAAATGAAAATGCCTGCAGCGCTTGTCTGAATATATGGTGCATCCAGAGCCAGTGTCAAGTATCAGTTAATAAAAAGGTGAAGATTTTTAGTTGTCTGAAGGTGTTTATGTGTGGTTTCCAATGGTTTAAAAATAGAAATCTGATTTAAAAGGCTAGCTTAGCTACCTGGTAAAGTGATTGGAATTTTAAATTCCATGAAGAAATATAATCTGAAGGCCTAGCTAAACAGGTTACCACGTGGTGGTGTAAAGGGTAAATTTAGAGTGTGAGAGTTCCATTATGGTAACCACATAGAATCACAGAATCACTAGGTTGGAAAAGGCCTCTTAGATCATCAATTCCAACCATTAAATGTGTGCATGTGTACATGCCCTAGCTCTCTGAATAATGTAAGATAGCCCTCACTGAAATAACATTTATGAATAATTACATCATTGAGGTTTTTAATATGCTTAAGACTAAAGTTAAATTTTATAAACATGCATGCTAATAGTCTATGATGTATATCAACTCAGAATTTATAGGAATGTTCTTCTTTTAAACTCTGTTATTGAGGTTGGTGATGTCATTTGGAAGCATCAAAGCCACGGATAATTACAAACAGATGTAAAGTACAGCCACTGAGAAAGAAAATCTCTGAGGAAGACTTTCTGTTGAAAATTTCAATTAGTCAAACATATGACCTTTTCAGAGGCAGAGCTTGGTTTAGGTTAATTGCTCACCGGTTGCCCTTCTGGGCTGCAAGCGTGCATTGCCTGTTCATGTCTAGCTTCTCATCAATGAGCACCTCCAAGTGCTTCTCTACAGGGCTGCTCTCAATCACATGATCCCCCAGCCTGTATTGAAATCGAGGATTGCCCTGACCCAGGTGTAGGACCTTGCACTTGGCCTTGCAGAATCTCATGACTTTCACACAGATCTGCTTCTCCAGCTTGTACAGGTCCCTCTGGATGACATCCCATCCTTCTGGTGTGATGACTGCCCCACTCAGCTTGGTGTCATCTGCAAAATCATTGAGTGTACACTTGATCTTGCTGTACATATCATCAATGAAAATATTACACAGCACTGGTTTCAGTACAGATCCCTGAGCGACACTACTTGTCATGGATCTCCATCTGTACCACTACTTTCTGTATGTGACCATCCAACCAATTCCTTATCCACTGAACAGTCCACTCACCAAATCCATACCTCTCTGCTTTAGAGAAAAGGATGTTCTGGGGGACGGTGTCAAAGGCTTTACAGAATACCAGATAGATTACATCCATTGCTTTTCCCTTGTCCACTGAGGTAGTTACCTCATCAATGAAAGCTGTTGGGTTCATCAGGCAGGATTTGTCCCTGGTGAAGCCATGCTGGCTGCCTCTAATCATCTCCCTGTCTTCCATGTGCTTTAGCATATAGAATCATAGAATCATAGAATAACCAGGTTGGAAGAGACCCACTGGATCATCGAGTCCAACCATTCCTATCAAACGCTAAACCATGCCCCTTAGCACCTCGTCCACCTGTGCCTTAAACACCTCCAGGGAAGGTGAATCAACCACCTCCCTGGGCAGCCTGTTCCAGTGCCCAATGACCCTTTCAATGAAAAATTCCTCTTCTCCAGGCTAAACACCCCCAACTCTGTCAGCTGTTCCTCATAAGGCCTGTTCTCCAGTCCCCTCACCAGCTTCATTGCTCGTCTCTGGACTCGCTCCAGAGCCTTAACATCCTTCCTGCGGTGAGGGGCCCAGAACGGAACACCATTTTTTGAACCCCTCCAGAGATGGGAACTCCACCACTGCCCTGGTGGATCTTCTAGGTGGATCTGTTCCATGATCTTCCCATGCACAGATATGAGGCCAACAGCTCAGTAGTTCCCAGGATCGCCTTTTCTACCCTTTTTAAATATGGGCACAATATACCCTTCTTCCAGTCACCAGAGACTTCTCCTGACTGCCATGACTTTTCAAATATAATTGAGAGTGTCTTGGCAACCACACCGGCCAATTCCCTCAGGCCTCTGGGCCAGGTCCCATTGACTCATATATGTTCAGGTTCTTCAGGTATTCATGAACTTGATCCTCCCCTATAGTGGAAAGGGCTTTATCCCTCTGGTCCCAATCTTGTTGTTCATTGACCCAGGAGGGGTGAGGAGAGCAATTGTTGGTGAAGGCTGAGGCAAAGAAGTTGTTGAGTACCTCAGCCTTTTGGTCTGTTGATACAAGGTCACTATTTTCATCCATTCGTTAGGGGTACATTCTCTTTAACCTTCCTTTTCTGATTGTTGTACCTGTAGAAGTCCATCTTTTTAGCCTTCATGTCCCTTGCCAAGTTCAGCTCCAGCTGTGCCTGGGCCTTCCTGACCCTATCCCTACACAATCAGGAAGTATTCCTGTACTCTTCCTAGGTTCTCTGTCCCTGCTTGCACTGCTTGTGTAGTTCTCTCTTGGTCTCCAGTTTGACCAACAGGTCTCAACTCAGCCACCTTGGTCTCTTCCCTTTCCTGCCTGATTTCCTACATCTTGGGACAGAGCGCTCTTGCACTTTATGGAAAGCGTCCTTAAACATTTGCCAGCTCTGTTCTGCTCTCTTGTCCCTGAGGACCACATCCCAGGGGGTCCCTATTGACTAACTCCTTGAAGAGATGGAATTCTGCTTTCCTGAAGTTTAGGGTCCTGGCTATACTCCTTGCCTGTCCCATATGCCTCAGGACCTTGAACTCCAGCAGTGTATGATCACTGCAGCCCAGGCTGCCTCTGATCTTGATGTGACTCATGAGCTCACTTGCATTGGCGATCATCAGGTCCAGTATTGCATCCCCTCGGGTAAGGATGTCTGTTCTCTGCATTAAGAAGTTTTTTTTAATATACTCTCGAAGTCTCCTGGATTGTCTAAATTTTGCCATGCTACTTTTCCAGCATTTTCTACTCTTCCAGTAGAACTTCTTTGCTAGGGACTGAAGATGCACCAACAAGTAAGAAGTGTAAGTCCATTGTCTTTACTGACCAGGGTAGCATCACTGTTAGAAAAGAAAGATAATGCTAAGAATATTGAAGAAATAAGTATGGTAAGTCTCAAGAACTACATCTCAGAGAAGAATCAATGATAGGGAACATGAAAGGAACTACATCTGCCTTATGCCTCTCTGCCTGAACATGATCCTTAGGTGGGCCTGTGTGTATGAATTTTTTTCCTGAAGGGTGAAGAATGAATTGTATTTGGAGTCTGGCCCCATTGTGAAAGTGTAATTGAGGAAGTCACTAGATCAACATCAGAATGAGAATAAATTTTCTTGCCCAAACCTTTGAATTCATTTACCATGACATGAATTTAATACTTCTTAAAGCAGGTAGAGAATCAAGTCTGTCATGTTTCAGATACTGTACAGAAGTTAACCGCAGGATTAAAAGTCTCTCACCCTTAATGATAATGACCTATTGAACAGAGGTCAACTTGGAACATTTGGTTACTGATTAAACAGCAACTGACATAGCTTTTAGCTAAATTAATACAAAGAATGCCCATCTTTTCCTGTTGGCTTATTTCTAAGCTTCCTATGGTATTTCCTACCATACGCCGTAGCTATATTCTCTTTTGAATACTTCTGTAGTATTCATACACTTGAGTAACTTACTGGCAAAATCAGCTACAGATTTACTGCTGGAGAAAATGGAGTGATAAGTGACATTTTGCCTCTCCCTGTTGCCCTCACTCAGCTATAGCCTAGCGTTATGGCTTTGCAGCTGCACAGCACATCTGTTTCTGTTCAATGAAGGCTGCAATAAGCAAGCAGTCAAGTGGGTATTGTAGTACTTTTCTGTAGCTGCCCCAGGTAGGACAGTAGGGCAACATTTTAGTCTTGATGTCTTCTGCTGGGGGGCTCAAGTAACAGAACAATAACTTTGTCCCTGAACATTCCTGTATTTTAGGCCTAGGTCTGATTCACAGCCTATCGAAAGTAATCATAGAATCATAGAATAACCAGGTTGGAAGAGACCCACTGGATCATCGAGTCCAACCATTCCTATCAAACACTAAACCATGCCCCTTAGCACCTCATCCACCCGTGCCTTAAACACCTCCAGGGAAGGGGATTCAACCACCTCCCTGGGCAGTCTCTGCCAGTGCCCATTGACACTTTCTGTGAAGAATTTTTTCCTAATGTCCAGCCTAAACCTCCCCTGGCGGAGCTTGGGGCCATTCCTTCTTGTCCTGTCCCCCGTCACTTGGGAGAAGAGCCCAGCACCCTCCTCTCTACAACCTCCTTTCAGGTAGTTGTAGAGAGCAATGAGGTCTCCCCTCAGCCTCCTCTTCTCCAGGCTAAACAACCCCAGCTCTCTCAGCTATTCCTCATAAGGCCTGTTCTCCAGCCCCTTCACCAGCTTTGTTGCTCTTCTCTGGACTCGCTCCAGAGCCTCAACATCATTCTTGTGGTGAGGGGCCTAGAACCGAACACAGGATTTGAGGAGCAGTCTCACCAGTGCTGAGTACAGAGGGAGAATAACCTCCCTGGACCTGCTGGTCACACCATTTCTGATCCAAGCCAAGATGCCATTGGCCTTCTTGGCCACCTGGGCACACTGCTGGCTCATATACAGTCAGTTGTCAACCAACACCCCCAGGTCCCTCTCCTCCAGGCAGATTTCTAGACAGACTTCTCCTAGTCTGTAGCACTGCATAGGGTTGTTGTGCCCCAAGTGCAGGACTCGGCACTTGGCCTTGTTAAACCTCATGCCATTGGACTCTGCCCAGCGGTCCAGCCTGTTCAGATCCCTTTGCAGAGCCTCCTGACCCTCCAGCAGATCGACACTTCCACCCAGCTTAGTGTCGTCCGCAAACTTGCTAAGGGTGCACTCGATGCCTTCATCCAGGTCATTGATGAAGACATTGAACAGGGCTGGACCCAGCCCTGAGCCCTGGGGAACCCCACTTGTCACTGGCCTCCAGCTGGATTTCACACCATTTCCCACCACTCTCTGGGCCCGGCCATCCAACCAGTTTTCCACCCAGGAGAGTGTGCGCCTGTCCAGGCCACAGGCTGACAGTTTCTCAAGCAGAACGCTGTGAGAAACTGTGTCAAAGGCTTTGCTGAAGTCCAGGAAGACCACATCCACAGCCTTTCCCTCATCCAGCAGCCGAGTCACTTTGTCATAGAAGGCGATCGGGTTAGTCTGGCAAGACCTGCCTTTTGTGAACCCGTGTTGACTGGGCCTGATCACCCGGTTCTCTTGCATGTGCTTCATGATAGCACTCAAGATCACCTGCTCCATGACTTTCCCTGGCACTGAGGTCAGACTGACAGGCCTGTAGTTTCCTGGATCCTCCCTGCGACCCTTCTTGTAGATGGGCACAACATCAGCCAGCCTCCAGTCCAGTGGGACTTCCCCAGTCTTCCAGGACTGTTGGAAGATGATGGAAAGGGGTTTGGCCAGCACATCCGCCAGCTCCTTCAGTACCCTAGGGTGAATCCCATCCGGGCCCATAGACTTGTGGGTGTCTAGTTGGGCTAGCAAGGCTCTGGCCACGTCCTCTTGGAAATGTGTCTGCTTTGTCCTTAAGTAGACCCAAACTAAAACAAAACTAAAAAAATTACTGCTAAAAGTATTTCGGCACCTGAACCCAGTGATCTTTATGCCTCCACACAAAGCTCTGTTACTTAAGCTAAGCAAGCTCATGCCAGATGGTAGTTAGAATAAGCTGCTCTCTTCTGTGCATGGGATACCCAGAACACAGGAATGAGAAAGAGGGTTAAAACTCCATATCTTATAAGCACATTATGAAGGAAGGAGATTAACATACAAAATTTTAAAGCAGCTCACTGGGTATGCCTACACTGAAAGGTATTCTAAGAAGGTGGCCCCGAGATAAACACTGAAATGCCTGCAGATATCTTAGAAGACTGCCTCACACAGGCATCCACCTGCTGAGGCACAGAACGCTGCTGGTGAGGCCACCAGCAGCCTCAGGCCATGGCAGGAGCTCATGTCACTCTCATGTGTGCTGTCACGTGGTTTATCAACCTGTTCTTGAGTGTCACTGGGGGCAGGCTAGATTAAGTGATATTCCCCACTAATTCCCTGAAAACTGTACATTTACATAAGCAGCTACATAAGTAAAGTGAGGGTACAGCAATACTTTCAATCCATGGAACTGCATCTCTTGTGAGAAGAGAGTAATGCTCCAAAGATGCAGGATATTCAAGAAAATTATTCTTGATTTCTTTGGATCAGTTTGACCTTGAAACGAAATTGCTCCTTGTTCAGGTAGCTCTAAGGAGACTACAGCAGCGCTCTTGGTGTTGCCTGGCATCATGTGATTTTCAGAAACGCTGGCAGCTGTTTTAATGGAAGAAGTGAATAAGCGAACTGAAATAACAACCTTATTGCAAATAAATCTGAGTGAAAGTAATGCCTCTGTTTGGTAGTTCACATAGGTGTTTCCTCATACGCACTCCTGCTCGTACATTGTATGTTAACTCTTGCTTACACCACTGCATGTGAGGCTGTGTAAGCAGGTGTCTGCTGCACATGGAAACCACGGTAACCTGTGTTGCTCTGCAACAGTTTGAAATCTTGTTCTTATGAAGAGTGCATATTGTTCCATAAATAAAATTCACATGAAGAATTCTAACAGAGCTCACCAACAGTACAGCAATGAGTCAGTTAGCTTAGGATAAGAAGTTTCTCTTTAGATTTATATAGAGTAGGATGGCTTTGAAGCAAAATGGCAAATGGATCTTGAAAAAATAAATAATCTATTTTTACATCCTTAATTGAATATAAATGACTTGAAATTAGATTTAACTACAAAGTTAGATCAGCTTGCTCAGGGTTCAGTTTGGTGACTGGCCTTGCTTTAGGCAGGGAGTTGGACTGGGTGATCTCTAACCAGAGGTCTCTCAGAGCCTACACGATTCTATGATATAAATAACTAGTAGAAGTTAGAGAGTTCAACCATGAAACACTTATTTAAAATGTGTTGTCCCTGAAGTAGTCAGCTCTACACTTCTGTGGGAGCTAGGATTCCCTGGAATACAAAGATAGTGGGCTCCACTGCAGAGACACCTTGTAGGCTGCGTTACTGCACTGCCCGGAAAGCTGCCACTGAAAAGTTGCTCGGGCATCTCTACATCATGCTTCAAAGGAACATGTGAGCCACTGTAAGCGTGGTATTGCATTCAAGCAAATACACCCCACCGGAGGTTGGAGTGCAGTGGGTGTGCAGCACCAAGTGAGCTACACAGCTCTACCCAGAGCAGCCTGGATGTACTTGGATGTGCTCTAGCTCCAGTACCAGCCTTCCAGGGTGGGAGCTGGCTCTCTGCAGAGATGTTTATGACCTATCTGTGTACAATTTTCTTCAGTGGATCTGGGGACAACATGAAGACAAATTCAATCCTGTGCTATGCCATAGAGCCAGCATTGGTCTTTGAGGTTTATTGGCATGTCCTCTGTTCAGGGCAAACATGGCAATACTGCTCATAAACCACACACTGGCAGTGGAAGAAAGACAGCTGTGTTCAGCATAGAGCTGGATTCTGTAGAGAGTCAAGCCATATGTTCTATTGATCATAGCATCACAAATATGTGTTGCAGATGATCTACCCATTATTAAGTCCCCATGATAAAAGCCTCAGCGTTTTATGTTTGTGGCAAAAGGAACCCAGGCTCAAACCCAGGCTCCCTGATCATCTGCACTGGATAATCTTCTGGTTAAGGACTAGTTCCTGCTGAATTTATCTACAGATAGAGAACATTTGGCATGGAGCATGCAGAGGGTCTGCTTTGCATTAAGCTGTGGATGCTGTGAACATCACAATCAAAGCTAGTTTGAGGCAAGCAAGTTGTCAATGTTGAGTGTAGAAATTGAGGTAATGCAGACTTTAACATTTCAGAATTATCTGTAGATGTGAAAACTTATTTTAAAGTCTGGACCAGTCATGTCATCTATTTGGACTGCTGTAAGGCCTTTGACACAGTCTGCCAAAATACCCTTCTCTAAAAATTTGAGATGCTAGCCTGATGGGCAGACTGTTTGGTGGATAAGGAATTGGTTGCATGGTCACATGCAGAGAGTAGTGGTCCAGATGGAGATCTGTGGCAAGTGGTGACCCTCAGGAGTCCGTACTGGGACCAGTACTATTTAATATCTTCATCAATGACACAGGCAGAGGGATTGAGTGCACCCTCAACAAGTCTGCAGATGACACCAAGCTGAGTGGTGCAGTTTCCACACATGAGAGATGGGAAGGGCCTGGACAGGCTGGAGAAGTGGGCCTGTGTGAAAGTCATGAGGTTCAACAAGGCCAAGTGCAAGGTCCTACACCTGGGTTGGGGTAATTCTCGATTTCAATACAGGATGGGGGATGATGTGATTGAGAGCTGCCCTGCAGAGAAGGACTTGGAGGTACTCATTGGTGAGAAGCTCAACACGAGCAAGCAATGTGTGCTTGCAGCCCGGAAGGCCAACTGTATCCTGGGCTGCATCAAAAGAAGCATGGCCAGCAGGTCAAGGGAGACGATTCTGCCCCTCCTGGGGTACTGCATTCACCTCTGGAACCATTAGCACAAGAAAGACATAGAGACGTTGAAGCAGGTCCAGAGGAGGGCCACAGAAATGATCAGAGGGGTGGAACACACCTCCTAAGAAAAGAAGCTGAGAGAGCTGGGGGTTGTTCAGCCTGAAGAAGACAAGGCTCCAGAGAGACGTTACTGCAGTCTTTCAATACTTAAAAGGGGTCTACAGGAAAGATGGGGACAAGCATTTTAGCAGGGCTTGTTGTGATAGGACAAGAAGTGACAGTTTGAAAGTAAAAGAGGGTATATTTAGAAGGAAGAAATTATTTTTGCTGAGGGTGGTGAAACATTAGAACAGATTGTCCGCAGAGGTTGTAGAAGCCCCATCCCTGGAAACATTCAAGTTCAGGTTGAACGGGACTCTCAGCAACTTAATGCATTGAAGGTGTCCCTGCTCATTTCAGGGGCATTGGAGTAGACGACCTCTAAGGGCTCCTTCCAACCCAAACCATTCTACGATTCTATGATTCTATGATCCTGTGATTCTATGATCCTATGATTGCTTGAGTTTGACAACCAGCAAGAAGTCAAGACCTTGTTGAATTATTCCCTTGGGTGTCGATAACAATGTTTATTTGTTTTTTTTGTTTTTGTTTTTTTTGCAGCTGTCACTCTTCCTTAATTCAGTGTAATTAATCAGTCTTTGGAAGCTGTCAAACTGACCTGCAAAGGCAGAAAATTCCAAATATATGAATGAAATTATGTAAAAGAGTTAGAATCTACTAGCCTTAAAGTCTTGAACTGCAGAGAAGAAATCAGTTACGTTTGTCAGTTATGGGGAACACATCCCAGATAGCAAAATAGCTTTTGGTCCTAAATCTGTTCAGATCAATGAAAAAAGAATTTTCAGGATAAGAACACAATTCCACTTTCAACTTCGAATGGAATTTGATCAGAAATTGATCAGTTGTCTATAATTAAGTTGTTCATGATTTTCAATCATTAATCTGTGCAAAAGCTAAGAACTTGAATAAGTCTATGCCACATAATCATATAATTATATTAGTATGTTATCAGTGAGAAGTAAAAATAAGATTTAAAATAATTATTGAAGTGAAAGGGTTTTTTTCTGGATGCTTTAAGCTATGCTTGGAATTGCTATAACACTAATCAATTTCCTCTGACTCCTTGCATAGATGAACAGCAATCAGTTTTTCATTTGTAGCATCTGTAGAACTTTCATGTTGCAACAAACATTTTATGGCATGAAACACAGAACTTTATACCATACAACAGTTACTGTAAAAATCCTCAAAGCTCATAGAGGACCTCAGGAAAAAGAGGCAGTTTCAGGCATTAAAACCAACTTTACAGTTAAAGCTCATTATTGTTTCAAAGTGTCAGCAGTCTTTTAAATCTGCATTTATTGGATTTCACTTCTGTTTGAATGCTAATGTCCAAGGAGTTTAACTGAAAAATGTTGTTTGATTTTACTTATCTTATTGCCAGATGTTCAAGAATTAGAATTAATGAATTTCTTGAAAAGTGTTACAATTACATTAATCCTGAATAATCTGAATGTGATCCAACCTAGCAAAAAATAGTGAGTTAATAAAACAAAAGTGCATTTAAAACATGAATACAGCAGTAGTTATTTGAAGGGACTTTACTTTCATGATCTACTGAAAGTATAATTTAATAACATAAAGTTAAGGATATTCTTATTCCAATTTCAATTGCAAACAGCTAATGAAAAATAAAATCTTAAATAATAACACTAGATGTTTATGAAAAGTAGTCAGAGATTTTGATCTGGGACTGTATCTCTGGAGATGTTAGCCTTCACTTTCCTCCTTAAAAGTCAAGTGACACATAAATAAATGCCGTAATCTCATTGTATCAATGATTATTCTATACAATTGTTTGTCACAGCATCTAACTTTCTCTGTAGAGAAAATTGTGTGAAAACAACACTGGATCCTGTAGTCACTGCTCTTTACAGCAGACTGGTAACTGGAGTCAGAGTGAATCCACAAGGAGTTCCTGCAACAATAAGTATGTGTTTGGAGTTTATTTGCTCCTGCTTGTAAGCAGGCATTGCAAGGCAGAGCTGTTCCAAAGCTTCTCTGAAGTGTGAGCAAGATGGAATTTTGTGGCCCAAAGGATGACAAAGAAGGTTTGTTTGTTTTTTTTTTGTCCTCATCACACTGGCAACAGAACTGAATTTTGCATTAGCAGTACAGCTTAGGGAAGCTTATAGGGGACAATGGTGAGGCAGAACAGACCCCGTGCCTAGGTAATGAAGAAAAAGCTTTATGCAGAGACAGACACATACTTTGGGTCTGTTTAAGGCATGTATGACAGTTTAAAATGTTTATTGGGAAGTGATTAATTCAGGCTGGTTCAATGAAGATGTGCAAATAGGTCAAATAATGTTATGAGGACTTTATTAAATATTTTCTTTATGCGTTGCTCTGAAAAAAGGAAAGAAAAATGCTGAAAATTTCTGGAGTTGTATTCACAACTATCAGTTATGCTAACTGCACTTTTCCAGCATGGGTGCCTGAACATATTATATTTTTATGAAGTACAGTACCTAGAGCTGTTCAGCATTTTCTGTAATATTCATCCTGAATTCTGTGGGGAGTGGAGTGGGAGGGGGCTTGAGGGGAGAGGAGAAATTTAAGGAAGGGTAAGATGTTTCTGCATGCTTCTGGTTTTGTGTATTTCCTATGTGATAAATATGTCAAAGTTTTTTTTTAAGAAAAGAATATGGGAGCCAATGCCTAGAATTTCATTGTCAGATTTTATCCTGGATGTAGGAAAGTGATGAGCAAGGCGAATGACAGCAAAAATATTTAGCAATGTCTTTCTTCCCTTTGCCAGTGTTGCTCTTTTCCCCTATTGATTTTCTGTCCAAGTCATTGCTGCTGATCTGATCTGCATGGTGAAGAAATTCTCATTTAAATAAACATATCCAAAATGTTCAATATTAACAATGATGGAAAAAACCCATGTTCTTTTTCTTAAAAATATTTGAGCTTTAGATGGATAAGATTAATGTTTTCTTTTTCCTCTGCTTAAGGAAGCATGAAAAGTTAAAGAATAAAAATTCATTTGTAGATTAAAATAGCACTCAGGCACTGCACCTCTTAAACTGCTCAGTTTCCCAGACTTAGGATCCCTTGGGAGAGGACAATGATGAATATGTCCTCTGCTGATCAGACTGTTGAAAGTACATCACTAAGTAAAGAAATCTTTAATATTCAAGCATCTTAAACCCAGAGCAATTACTGAGCTCATTGTTCTTTATCAAATCCACTTGCTTTGAGATACTGACATAAAAGTATGACAAGAATCATTAGAACACTAGTCTAAGACAGTGTAGTTATTATTATAATACCCTTTAATATATCTTCAGAAATTAATGATGACTATTGTTGTGATGAACCTTAACTTTTATGTCTCTTAATTTAGTTCCATATTTAACTTTAGAGGTTTTGAATAACACCATAGCATTTTACATTTCCTTTTCTTTCCTTTTTTTTCTTACTTTTGCTGATTTAGTTGTTTGTCATTTTCCTTCTCTGAATAGTTTTCCTATTTTTCCATTGCTTCATCGCCTTTACTATTGAGGTACACTCAGGCATGCTGTTATCCTAGAGGTGTTCACTGGTTTTGTAGAGTTGAGCATATTTTACCACTCTGCTTAAAAAAAAATACTGATGGGAAACTTGTAGCATCTTAGTTCTTCACATCCTCATATCATTTGAATTTACATCTATTTGTAGTTATTTTATGTAGTATAATAAAGTAGTTATTTTACACATTGTGTTGTCAATAAACAACATACCTAGTGTGTGTTACATGCAATACAAGGATATTAAGCAAATGCTAAGAGAAATAGAACTGATTTCTGATTAAAATTGCCTATATGTGTTTTGTCCTTTAGTGTGTGCAGACTGCACATGGGCAGAGGTAACTACTGATACACTTCCTTTTCCATGCATGTGCTTCTGCTGTTGTGAGACCAAAACCAGTTTTGATAACAGGACTAGGGAAAAATTACCTTTTGGGTAATGCCAGAGTAATGGATTAAAAAAAAACAAAGTTGAAAACATTAGATGTGAGGAAAGAGATGTAATGATCTTCTCATATTAAACTGTAAAATCATCAGAGACCATCCTATACCAATAGAAAATAGAAAGAGGACGTTCCCACAAATGCATTTGAAATATAAAATTCTATACAAGCTTTCCAAGAGGTTGCTTCCACTGATACTAAGATAATTCCAGCTGAAGATACATAACTGAAAATCAGTTTAGTATTAGCATTACTTGCAGCCATAGCTACAACATTACTAGGGCATGGTGCATACTGAAAACCAAATAATCTCAAACCAATATTCTTGTCCTATATACTACAATTTGTTCCATACCAAGGGGTAAACAAAGCATCTGACCTTAATTTCACCATTTTACCACTCTCAAGCAGAACTGCTTGTTTTGTGTTTGCAAATGTTTGCAGTTCTGCTGCTTCCATACACTTGCTGAAGAGATCATGTTCCTCTACCTTAGCGTGTACAGACTACTAAATTGAATACTTAATAGAAAGATACAGACTTTAAAAGAGAAGCATGCAGTATTTGTCAGTAAAATGTTAAGGATATGTATATGCTTTAATGTACAAATGTATAATCTGTTGATGTCAAGTTATATAAGATATGTTTTAAAACTAGGAGGACCTATGAGACTGTGAGCAGCATTACCAATGAAGTAAAGTTAAATAGAACTTGATCTTTATCTGTCTTTAAGTGATGACTTTAAAAAAAATCAGAAACTAGATATTCTGGTGTCAATGCATAATGAATCTCAATTTTAAAAAAACATGTCTTATTTCTTATTTCAATGTGACTAGCTTTATTTTATAACATTAGCTCTAGTTGTACTACTTCTTTTGCTCCTGTTTGCCTAAGCAGGTGAAATTCTTCCCCTAAAATATTTGCATTGATTGAAACTGCTTTATTATCTAATGAATCCAAAAAGCACTAACTCACCTGCTTAACATAAAGGAGCTTGAAATCAATAGGTCTTAAATGAAATAGATGTTTAAGGGCTTCATTGAACAGGCACCTTGAGTTGTCACATCTGGGATAGATGATGTCTTTTTTGTTACCTGCCTACAGTGTGACTTGGCCTTAACACAGAAGGGATCAGTCGAGAGTAACAGATTTTCTGTTTCACTGCTACAGACAAGTAAGTAAATTCTGTGTCTCTATGCCGTTTTGGCTTTTTTTCTTTAGTGTCAAAGTTTACTGCTTGATTTTTATGGAGTTTAATTTTTAAAACTGCATGCAACACTGTCTTTGTACAACCAATCTTTTTGCTCTCTTCAGATGAGAGTCATGCAGGCTACCCTGAGCATTTCTTGAGTGTTATCAGAGCTCAGTTTCTGGGATCATTGTAACTTTCATTTTTGTTTCACTTTATGTGTCTTGTTTTACAGTATAATAGAAGACCCTACAGAGTGAAGAATCTACATGAAAAGACTTGCTTGTGAGCAAGAAATGTGGATGCCTAAAAATAAACATCCAATGCCATTTTAGATGATGTAGGTTATTTGAGACACCTATGTAATACTGACAGATGCAATTGACCCTGCAGGAGATCCATGTCTATCTTGTGTAGTAGACAACATTCAGATTTTTCTTCCTTTTGATATCAGGTTAACTTGCCTAATATGCTTCCTTCTTCCTCAAGCCCCCAAGTTTCCTTTAGGAAAATATTCACAGTATGATACCAGCCTTCATCTGAAGCTCTCAGATTTGACACATTTACTACATTTTTTCATATGTAAATTCAATTATAGAAAAGATCTTTGTGGGATGTTGATGCTGTCTGTAAAATAACTGGCTTCAAAGCATTATTGATGCATTTGAAAGATCAAAGCTGACACAAGAACCTGTTTAAACAATAGAAACAAATTCTGAAAAGCCTTTAATAGATGAAATGTTCTGTGATGACTACTTCTACACAACTAGCTTTTTGTTTTGGATTTAGTCAAATGTCATACTCAAAATGACCTTTAATTTAGATGTGGCTATCAAGCCATAAGTTTACTCTTTTTCTCCCTCCTTGTGTTCTAATTTTTAGAAGAAATATGTTACACATTGCTGGCCTTGGTTGTATGTTCCCACCATTTTATGAATGTTTTCATTATTTCCATGCATAAACCTAAGCATTGTGCCTCCTAATTATGAGCTCCCTTCTTTTAACTTGGCATAAATTCTGTGTGTAATGTGCAGTTGCAAATTTGTGTGTTTTATGCTGAACACCTTTCATGCACTGCTTCTATTGAGTCTTTGGAAATAGCTCAGTTTCAGATAGTGAATTTTCATAGATTTTCATCTCTCTGAGTTTAGACTAGATCTGAGTACGGAGAGCTTCACAACATAAAAATAACATGGTGAGAAAAGCCCGTTCAGACATTTTCCAAGCAAGACCACTGTTACAAACCATATTCTTCGACCAAGTGCTAGAATTTACCAATAAAACTTCAACCAGGAATGAACACTTACTGTTCAATATTTACCATTACTTCAGATCAGTAGGTAAGGGAGAGGGAGTCTCTTGTGCCTCTTATCACATCTATATTTCTGACAGAGAAAACCAATTCATTAAAAATGATAGAAGCCATGGGTTCAGAAGTATCTCGTATTCTACTTTACTTTTTCCTGTCTGCCCCTCATCTGTCTGTTAGGATAACCCAAAGAACCACAAGAGGATCCTCTTAAACAAAAGAAACCCTTGCTTGTGCAGGTTCAATGAGTGGTTGGATGAATGACTAATCACTGAGGGAATGACGGAGCATAAACCAGGAGTCATATAACTAGTGCCAATGCAGACTTTCAGTGTCAATCCATAATTATTTACAGATTAGCTTAATGATACAGAGGGAATATGCATCTACAAAACAATCTCTCAGTAAAGGGGAAGGTCATCCATTGAACTCAAGGATGAAGAATGGCATAGAAACCTCCAAATCGTTTCAAGAGGTGAGAAGACTTTTCAAAAATAGTGAAAATTGACTGTCTTCATCTCTGTTCTTATACAGTGACTAGCTGGAGCCAAGAGGTTCTTCGTTCTCTTCGCAGTCCCATGAAAACCTCACCTTCTAAAGAGTCTGCTCCATGGAAAGCTGTCATTTTCTTTAAAGCTTTCCATTAGACAGTGTCAGATACACCTCCTACTTGAGGGCTTTTTTTGTGATCTACATGCCACCTTCAAATTATATTAATCAATATTTCTCTTTAGGATTAGGAAGAAAGGTTTCAAAATGTGACCTCCTGAAAAAGTGATCTCCTTAAGCCAATAATCACATGAAGCAATGATTTATGGTTAGAAATTCCTTGTTTCTGCATCATCTTGTTGGGCCTTCATAAAAGAAACAGAGTAAAAACCAGCATTTCTTGCAAATGGGTAGTGAGGTTCATCCCAACTATCTCCAAAACGTTTCTTTGTCTTTCTGTCTTAATAGTGACATACAGTAGTGGCATAATGCAACAGGGGTTGCTGCACACCTGGTACAGATTTGTTACAGTGTGTAACGTGTTTTCATAGACATGTACATTTTTAATAGCACTTAAATGTCCTGCCTACTTCTTGACCATCGTTTGCATGCTCTTGCTGGTCATCCCAAGCTCGCAGAGGTGGGCACGTGTCAGCCTAGGCTGAGCACAGAAAGGCACACATTGGGGATGATTACATAATCCCTTGTGAGGGAATGGGTGATGTTTCTCTTTTTGCTAATATTCTTATCTTGCTAATATTACTTTGTTTATGAATAAGCTATGCTCATCTTCCTTTGCACAGTATAGTTCTCAAATTTCTGTTGTGCTATGTGTGCAGGCACACAGAAACACACACAGAACTTCAGAAGTTAATTTTGAGGATTCTGTGGGTTAAAAACACTAGAGCTAGCAAACATTAACTATGTTAATGCCAACATTTTTTTAAAGAGTATGGAATGAGGACTGTAATTATGTTAGGTAGAGGAGCAGAACTAAGTAGAAGGAAAATTAAAGAAAGATAGAATTGAAAGAGAAGATGGGGGGGAGGGGTGTGAGGAAAGAAGCGAAGGACACAACACAGTGATTCTAAAACATCTCCACATTTTCCCCACCTAATAGTACTAGAAGTTGCTGAAGAAATAGCACAAAATAATTATAAAACAAACAAAGAATCTCCCAAAACCTTTAGGTTTTCCACCTCAAAACTGCTATTTTTTCCTCCTGTTACATCAGTGGAAGTCCTGTTGCACTTTGAGGAGAAAATATTTTTCCTAGTTTGAGGGCTGTTATGAAAAATAAAAATTGGTAATTGAGTTCAATTTCCCTGCCTTAAAAATTAACTGGAAATATAATAGAAATCTTTCGTCATCTATTCAATTTACTTTAATCTCAGTTCCAACTTGTGTGTATCTTCCAGTACTATCAAACTGTCTTCAGGGAAAAAAATAATTTCCTATCCCCAAAATGTTCTAAGAGCTCTAAAAGTTCCTGCTGTACTCAGATATATCTATTTTTATGAAACATTGGTCTGTGTATCAAGGCTGCATTTCGGATTGCTGTAGGAACTTCCTAGGTTTAAATATCTTAAAGCACAGAGAGTAAACATACAGATAGAAACATCGCTGCTTATGGCTACCTTCAGGCAGGTCAAATTTATGCAATGCCACTCCTGAAAGTTTTTCACAAAGTATTTCCTCATTTATTTGGAGCATATTGCTCTTTGGGGATGTTTCCATTTGTAGCATAGTGTGCCACTTTTCATAAAGAACATCAGTTTTCTCTACCTGTTTCAGATGGAGCCATTGCAGCTGACCAGTTATTTAAAAGCAAGTGGTGGTGGGTTTTAAAAACATCAGGATTTCTTTTCATCTGATCTAACAGACCAAAAACCTAACCACGTCAGTGAATTTGAGCTTGTGAATTCACTGAGAATTTGGTTTTGTTTTAACACTTTCTGTTCCTATGGTCTTCCGTGTTTCTGTAGAATTATGTGAATGCTGATGTGGTTTTATGCATACAGTGAGCTATTTATCTAAAATTGCCTAAAAATGCCTCAAAAAGAAATTAGAAGATAGCTCGTATGTGGGAACCCCAATACTCCCAGAGTTAATAATGGATTTAAGAGTTTGGAAGACAATTCATTTTTTAATCTGAGAATAAAGTAATGTAGCTATTTTTAACTATGCATGTACTCTTCTACCCTAGGTGTTCATATAGAATCAGAGAACAGTTAGGGTTGGAAGGAACCTTTAAGGTCATCTCGTTCCAGCTGCCCTGCCATGGGCAGGGACACCTCCCACTAGATCAGGCTGCCCAAGGCCCATCTAATCTGGCCTTGAACACCTCCAGGGATGGGGCAGCCACAGCTTCCCTGGACAACCTGTGCCAGCGCCTCACCACTCTCATGGTGAAGAAATTCTTCCTAATGTCTAGTCTAAATCTGCCATTCTCCAGTTTGCACCCATTCACCCTCATCCTGTCACCATAAGTCTTTATGAATAGTCCCTCTCCAGCTTTCTTATAGGCTCCTTTCAGGTACTGGAAGGTTGCCATAAGATCTCAGAGCCTCCTCTTCTCCAGGCTGGACAAGCCCAGCTCTCTCAGCCTGTCCTCATAGGGAAGGTGCTCCAGCCCTCTGATCATCTATGCAGCCCTCCTCTGGACCCATTCCAACAGCTTCTTATCCTTCTTATGTTGAGAATTCCAGAACTGGACACAATAATCCAGATGAAGTCTCACACATTGGAATAGAGGGGCAGAATCACCTCCCTTAACCTGCTGGCCACACCTCTTTTGATGCAGCCCAGGATATGGTTGGTCTTCTGGGATGTGAGCGTGCACTGCTGGCTCATGTTGAGCTTCTCATCACCCAGCACCCCCAAGTCCTTCTCTGTAGGCAGCTCTCAATCACATCATCCACCATCGTGTGCTGAAAACAGGGTGTACTGACCCAGGTGCAGGACCTTGCACTTGGCCCTGTCGAACCTCATGAAGGTCTCATGCTTCTAGGAAGGTATATATCTCATGCTTATAGGAAGATTTCATATATCTTAATTATGTCAGCAGTGAAGCTTATGTTATGGAATATTTTATTATCTGAAGCTGACATTTTTGTAGTCTTTATGTTAACATTTTAAAAGGGTCTTCCTGGGCTGCCTGTTTTCTGTTTGTTCCCCCCACCCCAACATTTAACTGCTATGAAATCATGCCAGTCTAGCCTTTGCTCAGTCATCTTACTTCTCAAAGTACAGAATAATGAGTGGAGTCAGCAGGACAGGGCAAAGCCATGCTTACGCAAAAACCATTCTGAACTGGTCACATCTACTTTTAGCATGTGTCTCTGCAAGGATCGACTTCATCTACTTTTCACATGTGGTTGGTGAAAACCAAGCTTCTCCTAACAGCTCTCTCCAATGTAATATATTAGTTATTAAGCTGCTGCTGGCATGCTGCCTGTTTTCTGGATGATTTTGGTCTGCCTTGCTTATTTAAAACACATTTCGCTTTTATGCGCTATTCTGCAGCTTCTCAGTTGTGCCAGCACTTCTGGACTCTCAGTTCAATTATTTTCTCCAGTAGTTCATGTAGCCACTCATTTCTAGCTACTAATCAGTTTTCATTTTGTGTCTACCTACTGGTCCTCAGGGCTCTCCAGCGCCTGGTGCCCATGGCTTCTTCAGCTGCTGCACTGAACTTAGCATACTACCTTTTACTGCAAGATGCTGGGGGAATACAGCCAGAAGAAGGAGATTTGCAGGCATCTTTCAGTTCTGCATAAGCCCCTGCACCACAGGAAAGAGAGCACTTGTGGGTAGCAGTGCTCGTTTCAGGCCTGAAATTAGCTGGCTGTGTTTCTGCATCAGCTATGGCAGATGGGTCATGGCTGTGGCTCAGCGATGCTTACTTAATGTGTCCTTTTAGCCCCGTGAGGTTCAGGCAAAAAGGCATCAGTAGCGTGTCAGTCAGGCTCTCAACAGCTGGCTGCGGCCACAAAACTTTCAGATGTAAAAGGCCATCTGTAATGCGCTGTGTGAAAGGCTGTGCCGTTCCCAGTGCCCCTCTTCCCTGAGTGCACACCAGAATATGATCCCCTGATGCCTTTTGAACAAAAGATACAAAGAAGATGTCTGTGTGTTTGACAGACCCCCAAGGGGTTCTGCTAGTAAGAGGAGGATTTCTTTGTTTCCTTTCCTTGGAAAGTGCAGTGCCAGCAACTCTTCATGCAGCTTGCTCAGCTCCCCTCGCTAAGCGTGATCATGATGACACCTGGACTTTCTTTTCTCGGTAAAAATTCTCCCAGCACAAGTAAAACTCAGCAAGAAGCCCTCTATTGCTACATTTCTTCTGGCTGCAGGTTCTCAGAGTAGGAGTTGGAGATGGTATTGTCCCTCTGATGTATTGTGAAGATATTCACGTACGCCCATGTGAATCTTTCCAAGAGACTAGAAAGGTATAAAGTGCTCAGCCAGTTGCAACTGTACTGCACTTTTGTGCCTGGATGGTAAATCTCATTAATTCCTTCAGAAACCGTGACCGTTTCTGTGTACCGGTAAATTGAATGGTACCCGAGCCAGGATTTCCTGGGCACTGGAAAGGGATTGCACATGCTGCAAAAGGCCTCTTGGCATGTTTTTGGCCTCATCACCTAGGGACTCCACGGACAATTTCTGACATAGCCTGGGAGTTATCACAGGTCAAGCACCATTGCCATTTAGTAGTTTGGAATAATCTGCACTTCTGGAGAGTGATAACATCTAGTTGTATGGATGTGGGCCATTCGGGGCCACCTGGTTTTAGGGACCTGACTGTTTCCTAGCTTCACTGGCGAAGAACGGTCTGGGGGAAATATCCAATTTAGTACCTGTAAACTGTCTGTCCAAAAAGGATTATTTTGGGACAAACATGAAGCAGGAACAAAGTAGGAAAGTGTTTATAGATTTCTGAGGAACCTAACAGTTAGTGCCAGAGACAATCCTGCACGGGAAACAACAGGTGGACATTGTGAATTTTGTTCCGATCTAACATGATGATAAATATATGGCCTAGGATATTTAATCTGTTTTTTGTTACGTGAGGATCTAACACCATTTGGCTTCAAAACTATATTTTCATACACCATAGTTTAAGCCCCTGGGACACTTTGGGCTGAAATCCATTGCCTGAATGTAACTGTCCAGAAATTTGCTGCTACAGCTGTGTTCCTCAGGCTGAAAATCACAACAAGGTAATAAAGGAATGACAAGAACGAGCTGTTTCCTGACCAGAGGGATTGGAGGAGAGGAATAAAGTTGCCTGAAGGAAACCTATGGCTGATTTTCATGGTAGAAATTACACCCCTGGGAGGAGATCTTACATGCCAATATCAGACTGCCTTTGTATAATGAATTGTTTTGTTATATAAGTAATGACTGACCAATGAGTGAGTTCAGTGCAACTTCACAATGTATTAACTTGTATAAAACATGATACTTCCTCCAAAGAGGTGTGCTAGCTTTTCAAATAATTGCCTAATACTCTCTTTTCTGTACAGAACTGGATTAAAATGTGGATTTTGACTCTGTGTGTTCATCAGCCCCAGGGCACCAGGCACACACTTAACCATAATTAAGGGACCACACAATTTCAGACACATGAGAATGTCCTGAAATACTTGGGTTGTACCTGCTTTATGGGTGTCTAACAAGCCTATTGGTATCCTAAGTAAAATGTCACTAGGTAACCTTTTGCACAACTGAAACATGTCCTTCTCCCCCTCTACTCAATGTATGAACCTCTGTGTTCTCAGAAATTCATTGGACAAATTCAGTCTTGGTATACTTAAGGACGCAAAATCCAACCTAGCTTTTAAAATCTAAGAGGAAAACCTTTTTATTCTAAATATGCTTTGGGCATTCACAAGTAGGTGTTGCTTATAACATTAATCTCTTTTGATAGAAAGAATCAGAATACGCTGGTGAGTTTTGTCTTTAATATTTCTCTTTGATTGGCTAAATATGTCACGTTAGCCCATACCACTCAGTAGAGTTCTTGGTAGCTTCCAAAAATGCTGAAAAACTGCACCAAATGCTTATTTCCCTTGTAAGGATAAAAAGTACACCCTAATTCGGAATTTACATTTGTATATTCAGCAACTGAGATAAGAGACATTGGTATGAAAGTGAAGCCAGGTTTTAACTATAAATACAGCTCTGATAAACTGTATAATTAGAAGAAATTGTGAATCTCTTTTTTAGCACAAATATCAGAGAGGACTCTTTGTCCTTTGGCATTGAACCTCCTCCCCTAGTCCAAATAAGCATATACATATTTTGAAAGGGCTGCCATAGATTGTTATTAGGAAACTTAGAATATGAACTGGGAACAAGAAAGCACCCAGAAACGTCCCCATGCCTTGCATTAACCAATGCAACTCCAGGTAACATACTATTATCGTGTAAATACATACTCTCAATGTCACTGACACTCTTTTCCTGATATCAGCACCAAACATAAAAGTGCACTAAAGGCAAGATGAACCCTCAGGGTCCACGTGTTATTGATAGATATATTAGAAATTTCTCTCTAGACAGGAAAACTTTTTCTCATGATTTATAAAGCATGAGTTCAAAAAGCTTAAATAAATTTAACTTGATTTTTATGCTTAAAAAATCAAGTAAAACCTGGATTTGAAAGCTTTTACCTTTTTCGTATATTTTTTCTATGGTTCAAAACAGAAACCAGAAATCTGACAAATAAGAAAAACCTGATCTTGTAAGAAATACAAAGACATTTTTTGACAAAGTAGAACAAAATTACATTTTTTTCAATACTCGTTCAAGCCATATTTGCAAATTGGCTATTGAATTGTCTAGCACATTCTCTATTGTCACAATCATCATATTATTACTGGATAAAATTGAATTGAGATTCATATCTATACCCCTTTAGTTACTGTAGTTCAACTAACTCATCAGAAATTTTTAAAATGTAACTTTTGTTACATTTTTCTAGAATCATGACTTGAATTTGAAAGTAGATTGTAGCATCTTTAACCATGCTGAATATTGCATGACTTTGTCTATAGTCCTAAAGAATTTCCTAAGATTGCCTTTGAAGGAAGATATTAATTGAAAAAGAACAAGATAGGTGAAATCCTTTTGCTTTTGGCTTTACCTCAGTTATGAAAATCAGGCCAGGTCCCATTTGCAAGGTACATGAAAAGAGTGTTACAAGCTTACACTTACTATGCTTAGCCGGATGAAAACATGATTAGCAACATGTTTTATGAGAAAAAATTGAGATTAAAAGTGTGAGTGCCTATTATATGTAGAAATAATCACTGTGAGAACTCAGACATTATTTCTATTGAAGAACATAGTCGAGTTTTGTTTATTCATGTTTGTAAATAGATTTTGAATGGATGGCAACACTTCAAAAATACTCATTGCTTGAAAGCAATTCATTGCTCAAAAGTACTTATCAACTTGTTAGACATCTCGTTTTCTCACTTGAAACCTGGCATTGTTTTGCTGGGTTTAAGCTTTCTTTTGAAATTCATGTTTTACAAAAAAGATGGAATTACAATTTCACTTTCCCTAGCTAAGAAATTAGTATATCTAGCCATAGAACTGTAAATGAAATAGTATTATATTATTTTCCGAGAAATATTTGTAATAGTAAAGCTCAGATGGCTAAATATTCATCAAATAGTATAAAAGTTGTGGACATATGGAAATAAAAATTAAAATTAATGTGGTCACATTGTGGATTACCCAGCATAGTGGCACAACTTGTAATTTTGACTGAGATACAAAGACTTCTAATTTTCTCCTTCTGCCTTCCTCACTCACAACCTAGGTTCACAGTAATTTTAATACCAGCCATTTCCTCTGATTCTACATCGCATTTGTGGAACATCTGCAGTTAGACTCAACACCAGATGGAATAGGCTTGATCTCATACTATGTTTCAGTCACAAATGTGCTGTGTGAGGTAGAGTTTTATGAAGTTAGCAAGAGCTTTTTAACCATAGACTAGTCTACACTTGAAACAAACAGACAATGAAGATTCTACATTACAGGCACTCAAGCCAGAATGCCACAGGGGAGTTCTGTGCCAAAGCAAATGAAACCTGGTTGTTCTGAGACTTACTTTTGGGATTTGAGTCTCATTCTGTTTAAAAACTTGAGTGATGGTGACAGCTTTTCCCATCTGAAGCCAAACTGTTGTTGCATAACTAGGGCAAAACACCAATTTGTGGAGGGAGACTAAGCACAAATCCCAGTTATTTATCTTAGATTTTCATTGCAACCTATAAGTCCACTTCTTTGCATTCCAAATTCCTCTTTTAGTCTATATTGTTTACTAAATTGTTCTTTGCATGAACATGAAGTGGCAAGACATGGTATTTTTTTCTAAATTTGCTTAGTGACTTATGACTGTATTCCTAATCATGAGCATGCTTCAGATGACTGAGTTTCAGAACTGCTAAAAGTCAAATCTATTTCAAATACCTCCAGGTAGATGCAGAAAATTGCAGTGCTCTCTAGATTACCAAACACTCCAAACCACTTAAATATAACTTAGTATTTGGCAACAGTGATGAACAGCTGGTAGGCAAATATGAAGTCAAGAGACAGGTTGTGCCAATGGAGAGTGAATGATATTCTAAAATAAGACTTTATAAATTTAAAAAGTAAAGGGTGGTAAAATGTTTAAGTCAATACAGTATGTAACTACCAATTCTGTTACTTATGGAAAAAAAAATGAGGTTCTTAAAACATGACAGTTTTACAAAGAACAATGCTAAATGCACACTACTTATACTCAATAACATCTAGGTATGTCCTCTGTTGTTTACAAATAACACTTTCCAGTGTTTTCTTCTAAAATGGAAACAAAAGGCAATGCAAACACTACTCCATCAATTTTTCCCTCACTCAAAGTTTCAAACGATTATCGACTCTGCCTTTAATTATATTCTTACTATGTAGGACTAATTGCAAAATATACACTTAAATGTGTTATGAGCAATTAAGTAATTGTGAACTGTGTGCACATAATTTGAATGTTTATATCAAGAAACTACAGGATGGAAAATTTGTGGATGGGGCTTGTTACATTTTGAACATATAATCCAGAACTGGAGCTCATTAGTGTATTTTCTCTACTTATTTGCATGCAAAAATATATGTGGTAGCAAAAACATTATGTAAATGAGGTTTAAAAAAGACACTGACCTATTAGAAATTGTAGATGTCAGTATTGTGTAGTCCAGCAACACTGCAAGAGAACAGCCCAGGACAGGAATATTTACAGAATCCTGGAACCGTGGTCTCATGAGAAGGAAAGCTAGCCAGAATGCTTTGTCTTGAACCGTTCTATTTTACAATTTCACCAATACATTCCTTTAAATGACATCTTCCACTCGAAAACATTTCACTAATTGTCATGATTTTTTGTACTTTTATTTGGTAGGAAATTAAAATAAAGATTTTAATCTAAAGGAGAACATGGCCATTTCTGAGAAAATGGAGATTCTGAGCTGGAAATAATAGGTAGAAGTTTTCAATAGCATGAACAGTTTACTATGTTTCCATGCAGCAATGAGAAGTAGTTCAAACCTCTGGTGAATCCATTTGAGATGCAGTGATACAGAGGTGGATTTCCTGGGTGGTGGGAAACTCCCATTCTGAGAGACAGTCAGTACTATTGCATCCATTCCCCACCAGAGGAAAGGAATACCATGTGTAATTGACATTGATTCACTGTCTGTGACAGCACAATACTTTGATAAGATTTAATTCCATTTTTGCTGTGATGATTCATATCACTTTGGGAATGAAGCAGAACTGAGGTTAGGAGATTCATGATCTCAGAAATCCTGCACTGAATGACTTTCAATTTTATGTCCTCATCATTTTCTCGCTGGAACAATTTTCACTCTGCCACAGTGAATGAAGGAACCTGCAGTACAATTCTAGCTTGACTGCCCCTCCTTCCCTACTCTCATTCCAGCCACTGAAAGCATCTGTCTTTGGGGAGGTATTGTAAGTTCACAACCTCCCTGGAGGGATTCCCTTTTAAGACAAGGTGTGCACAGGCTGCATACAGGAGCCAGGAGAAAAATTAGTACGGATGTTGTCCTTTCTAAGAAATCCCTTTTCCTTTTTCTCTTCTGCTGCATGCATTCTGAATGGTACTACACTGTGCATTTTTGCTGAAATCCTAATCAAAACTTATTGTGCATGAAATTCACTTACAGTGTATTAGCTGCCCAACCGTTCATGCAACTAGATTCTTTGCCTGCATGTCCTATGGAAAAAAGTCTAGGGTCTGAGGGAGGTTTTGTTCAGTTTTGATGACTCCCAACAAAAAAAGTTGTGTCTCTTACAGTGGCGGATGATAGCAAATTGCAGTCCATCACTATCAATCTTTTATGGTCTTGTGCTCCAGTTCCTGCCCAGCTGGTGCAGCTGACATTCTCCAGCCTCATAACTGCTGGGTGCCAGCAAAAGGACTGCTTTTAGGATTAGTTTCTAATATGAACTGGAATCTTTCCTTTCTGTTCCTGCTATGAGGTTACTGCAGGTCATTAGGGAAAAAACAGTGAAGCTGACTTTTCCTGTTTTATTAGACTATGACACACAGAGCTCCCTGGAGAGTTACCTGAATGTTGTATTTTATCATCCAGACAATAGTTGCTTTTACAATTCAGTTGTTTGTCCATTGATTGTGTTGTGTTCTGTAATTGCTAGTGGCTGTGGTGCAGTAGGGTCAGGTTGTACTCTTGACACATAGAGCTTAATCCTTGAGGAGTCTCCTTAAAATTAGTGCAACACTCAAAGGAGGTAGAGGTAGGCACTGGAGGTCCAAATAATTGCCTCTGACTGATATGCTTAAATATTTTCAAGCCTTTTCTGGGGCAAAGGTGTGGAAGCTCTGACATGTCTATGTCTTTTTTAATGTTGGAAAATAGTTCAGAGATACTAATTTGCTGAAACATCTTATCCAAGTGCATGCAAATTCTTCCCCATTCCTCACAGTTCCAAACAATGATTCAAATCTTGAAGTGTTGCTGTCTCTCTTTGGAGAGGGTCTTCCAAATTCATGCGTTTTTTTTATCTTGAGTAATAGTATGCAGGCTGGCAATAGCAGAAGGACCTGTAAATTGGAAAGAATGAAAAGGAGAGGGAGAGAAAGTGCATTCATTTAAAATAAATGCTAGATGAAGGAAAAAAGAGGTAGGGAATGAGATGCATTTCACAAGACACTTAGTGGTTTGGCAGAAAATACCAAACACACAAGGAAGGATACGCTGCGTTGAGTTTTGAAAAGTGTTGTGTGCTGGAAAGATGCTCTCATAGCAAATGCTACCTGATCTCTCTAAAGCCTTCCCAGTGACTGGCATAAGATCATCTGCATCTGCTCTGCTCTGCCTGAGACCATACAGGCTGTGCTGTTGCTCTGAACAGATGCGAGCATAAACAGAAACCTGCAAACAACAAGGTGGTGAAAATGCACATCCAGCACTGCAGAAATATTGTCCTGGGGGAATATTGCTGTGCTTTTCCCAAATTGGGAACTTGGTCTGAGTTAAAAAAAAATCCCTGTTGAAGTAGGGCTACAGAAATATAAATAATTATAGTGAAAGATGATAAATCCGTGTGGAGATTTGCACACTTTAAAAGATATTGAAAGATATGTGTTTGATTGGCTTCTCTCCAACTAACACACATTCCTAGCATTCACTTAAGACTATTGTTTCTTGAATGTCTATCTTTTTTTAAGTGAAGTTCCTTTTCCACAACTTCTGCTACCTAAAAGTTATGCACCTATTTTAAGTAAGTCATCAGTCCATGTCCGATCACTCTTTTTTAAGTTAGCAAAAATATTGTCCTCTTAAGATGCCTTAATCCCACTTATTTCATAGAGTATTCTTAATGGTTAGGCTAAAATAGATGTTGGATTTTCATATGGTAAAAGTGGAAGAAAATGCTACTCTTATGTTTCTCAGATGTATGTATTATTATGTTGTGAATCATCGTCTTTAAACTGTTGGTTTTTTTTCCTTTTTGACTCAGTCCTTTCTGGGACAGTTACTCTGTCTGCAAACATGGGATTTTGAATGATACTGCCAAAGGAAAGAGAACTTTCCAGGAAGCAGAAAAGTTCGCATACACCATTGCATTGCAGTTACTTTCTGTGTTTTCTTGGTTCACCTGCCTATCCACAGAATGTTGGAAGTTCAGAGTGGCTGGGGTAGGAAGGCACCTCTGAAGGTGATTTAGTCTGCCCTCCCAGCTCAAAGCAGGTTTAAAAGAAGCAGGTTGTTCAGTCTCTTGTCCAGTTAGATTTTGAATGTCTTCAGCCTTTATAAAGAAAAAAACCCTTTTTTTAAAGGATATATATGTTACTGAAATGCCATCTGAGTTGCCAAAAATAATTCCTACTGACTCTTTTGACACAGTGAAATTATCTGTTGTCTTCCACGCTAACTTTATGTTGGGCAGGACCTTCATTTAAAATTTCATTCACTGACAATGGCACACTTAAAATGCTGTTAATTAATATGTCAGAGACTGAGAAAAACTTTGCCTATGAGCTGCAGCTTCCTGCTGTGTTGTGTTTTGTTTTTGAAATTCATTTAGCTCTCAGGTCCTAAAAGATACTAGAGCATCCAAATTAAAACTGAATTTTATTTAACTGCATTTATGATAACTTTCAAAAGTTGTATGAAAAATTAAGACATACATCTTATTTATCCATGCATAACGGAATGTAATTATGTTAATTGCATATTGTAAGTAATATAAGTTATAACTTAGGAAAATGATTTGCGAGTATGTGCGTGTGCATGCACATTCTCACACAATGAAATTTGATTTACATAGTATTCACACCATGAAACATAACTTGTACAAGGTTATTTTAAAAATTATGTGTTCTGCTTCAAAATAAGTTTACTAATAAAATGAGACTACAAATATTACAGCACTATAATAAATACATAGCAAATATATGGGCATTATATGGTCCTTATTCACACAGACTAATTAGAAACCTCCATACTGGTATCAGGACCAAGGTGTCCCAGATAATTCATAAAAGATACCTTAAAAAGGTTTTCTTTTGTTTAAAAGAATAGCTGGATCAAAAGATACATAGGTGTAATTTTGTTACAAAGTATTGATGGCAATTTAAAATTTAATTTTAAAATTAATTACTTTAAAAATGGAATTTGGAAACTTGCTGAGGTCAGTTGTTGCATTTCACTTTGGCAGAAAGCACGTCAGAGTATCACATACTGTAGAGGGGAATGGAGTGGCATTGCAGGAGGGTTGGGGTTTCCAATGCAGTCCTGCAACTGAAGATGCATTCACATTGGCCTTAAGGAGAAATTTATTTGCTTGTCTGCCTTCTGGAGGCCCTTCTTTCAACAGTCCAGATGATTTGGGTGTGCCGGCTCATAAAATCATTGCATACTTCAAACAATCCCTGTCAGATTGTAAAATGTCGTAAATATACCTAAATACATAGAAGAGGAAATATCCCCTCAGCATGACCCCTAAAATAGATCTGAGCATTTACACTGGTGCTATTTAATCAGTAGTGAAATATGAATTGGAATGCAGCTTGCAATTTTCACACTAAGACTTCTCTTTTTTCCTTTCAAAATCTCCTGTTACTTCAAGGTTTACACTGAAAATACATAGAAGTAGTTGTCTACTTGATGGGGCTTCCTTTTCCTGTGTTGACAAGAGAGAAATACACGTAGTAGACAAACCACTTTGTTTAATTTAGGCAGTAAAAGTAGGGTAAATTCACCTGAAGAGACATCTTCCATCTTAAAGGAGCCTTGTGCCAGAGACCTAACTTGTAGATGTCAAAAGTGAGTTGATATGAATCACAGCTCTAAAATATAAAATATATTAGCAGATGAAATATTACGCTTCTTTCCTATTGATCATGATCACACAATTTGATCAACATAGAAAAGATGCACATTTAATTTCAAGCTGTCTTTGAGCAGAGCCAGTAATCCATAAATTACATGTAATAATCACAACTGAATTTAAAAATTACATCTAAGGTTGTGTTTCCTTCAAATTTGCTGTGGAGATGAACACTCTAGTGTGTGTGGGAATCACAGCGCAGGACAAAAAAGGACCTCTGGAGAGCCTCAGTATATTCCTTTGCTCCACGGAAATGGTGACGAGGTCTTGACCATTCTTGTCAGATGTTTGTGCAAGCAATTCCCAAGGATCTCCAGTGCCAAAATCTCAACATCTTCCCTAGGCTGATCTATTCCAATGCTACACTACACTTACCATTAGAAAAACTTTTCTATTATCTAATCAAAATCTTCATGTTAATTCAAACCAACTACTTCTTGTACTATCCATCAATGGCACAGTTAATTCTTTTATTTTGCCTTTCAGCAGCCTTTTATGTATTTGAACATTGTTTCATGCCTCTTCAGTATGCTTTAATTTAAATGACCCTTCAACCTTTCTTTGTAGATTATGATTTTCTGCCTTCTTCATTGCTGTCCTAAGGATTATGCTCAGCTGGCCCATGTCTTACTTGAAGTATGATGGCTGAAACTAGAGAAAGCTGAGTCCTCATTAGTGATAATCAGAGAGAAGGGATTACTTCAAGTGTTTTGCACACTGCATTTGTTTTATGCGTTTCCATATAATGCCAGCTCATGTTCTCATCCTGTATATGGAGACTGAAAATTTAAGGACTATAATGCTGATCAAACTGAAGCCATGCAAAACCTGATCTCATTTTTCTGAGACCTTTCATTTTTGTAGTATCAGGGGTTCTCTAGGAGCTAATGTAGGTATCGTTAGCTAGAATAAAAAAAAATGCAACCATGGAATTGCCATTTTAGAAACCAGTATAAGATTTAGGCACAGCTAAATATCTGTACTCTGGTTGTGCTTACTTGACTATGAAGCCAAAAACAGGGGTTTACCTCACAGACCAGACAAGTCCTAAGTGTTAGTAATTCAAGCATCTCCTCACTGTTGTGATTGGTACCTTGAACTGTGACCTGGGCTCACTTCCTAAATGGAAGTGTGCTGCTGCAGTGACTGCTGCTGACACTGGCTGCCAGGCAAGCTTGGCTTTGTTACCTGTTATAGTGATGGTAAAAAAGATCAGTCTGAATGTGATGAAGTGTTTAGATATAAAATGTATATGGTTTATATGATATAAATTAGATGCCCTGAAACTGGACATTCTTGCTGTCGCTGTTTTGTTGACAGTATTTTTGACCTTTGGAGTTTTATATTTAAACTCATAAGTGGTTAGAAAAAATGTTTAAATGGTTACGACAGCCTATTTTGTGTAGGTAATGGACTGGATCTGTAGATAGAATAGAACTTTAGAACTGTTCACTGCATAACCTAGACAATAAAATAAATTAATAGGTTTCACTGCTGTTTGACAAAATTTATACATTTTTTATGAGTTCTCTGCCTGGTGAATAACTTCTAAGTTGACTTCAGTGTAATTCAGAAATGACAGTCTGCCTTTGAATATGATCAATAATGGATCTTCATGACATGTCACCATACACATGGTTGGCAGGGGTCTTCTCTTTTAAACTAATATTCTGTCTAGATTAGTCCACTAAATTCAGCCTACTTTATGAATGCAATACCTCAGTATCCTCCTTCACTATCTAAAGAAAACTTCAGGTATTGTGTCCTCAATTTTTGTTGCAGTAATTATAATATGGTGTGTCATTTTGTCCTGAATCTATTTTCTGGATGCCACTTTCCTATTTAGATAAATTATTAAAAATTTTCTTGAACTTTATTTATATTTGGAGATCACTGCAACACACTCATGTTCTGAGGAAACTTTTTGTACAGCTTTGCTCTCATGATGTGCATTTTGTAGAGTTCCAGCTGGCAGCTAGAGTCTTTTGAACCCTCAGCAAGATTCAGCCTCAGTGGAACATCAGTGCTGTAAGATTAGAGCAATGGAAGTGCAATGCATCTTTTTCCAACTCATTAACAGAGTTCAGAAGGTTTCAACTGAGAGTTCATATAGGCATTAGAAAGTCTGAAATTGCTATAATGTTCATTTTCTGCAGGCTCTGTCTGCTGATGAAAAAATTAATTTTTTTTAAGCTTAAGAAAAAAAAATTCTAAGTAACCTGGGAGGGCAAGTATAGCCATTTAAGGCATACATTTTAGACTTAATGCAGGGAGAGGAACTAGGCTGTGCAAGTGGGGTGAATCTGTGTTCCAGGGCGTTGGACTCACTGCATGACCAATATAGAATCACTCTGCCCATGGATGTATGCTATTATGTTCAGTAGATAGAAGGAAGTCTTCATCAGATCTGTTTATTCTGAATTTGCACCTGATGGGAGTCAGCAGTTATTTTTAATAATGGATCTTTTTATCATATGTAGTTAATACAGTAAATACAATGTCAATTTACAGAGAAGTCTGAGTATACTTTTTCTTCAAAGGAAATATGTTAGAGGGAGAATTCAGGTATTGCATTCCAGAGATGTTATTTTTGGACATATCAAAAAAAGATGTTAAAATGCATGATAAAAAAAAAAAAAAGCCAACTTCCTTTTTTTTTTTTTTAAAGATGGCTGAAACACCCTAAGAACTACTACCAGATTGCAAACAGCAAGTGTAAAAAATTAGCATGGAAAGGAAAGCTTTCCACACTAATGAAAGGCAAAGGTTTTCTTTTACATCTACACAGACACAGAAACCAGTCTAGTTGCTTTCCTCCTGTTGGTTCTTATTGCAAAGATGCCAGAGAAGTTGGTCTGTAGTATTGTGTAGTATCCCAAGTGACAGGGGACAGGACAAGAGGGAATGGCCTCAAGCTCCGCCAGGGGAGGTTTAGGCTAGACATTAGGAAAAAATTCTTTACAGAAAGGGTCATTGGGCACTGGAACAGGCTGCCCAGGGAGGTGGTTGAGTCACCTTCCCTGGAGGTGTTTAAGGCACGGGTGGATGAGGTGCTGAGGGATATGGTTTAGTGTTTGATGGGAACGGTTGGACTCGATGATCCGGTGGGTCTCTTCCAACCTGGTTATTCTGTGATTCTGTGATTCTGTGATTGAGGAGAATTCCAAGTTGGGAATCTCCTATCAGGTTTGGAAGGCGCTAGAATATGTTCTGGTTCCAGAAGGTGGAGGTTATGAGGTCATGGAGAATGGCAGGCCTGTAGGGAAGCTGTGCCAGCTGGCTGGGATGGGTGCCCCTGAATTTGTGCTGGAGCAGAGTCTCCTTGGCGTGGACCACATCTGGTCACGTTTGCTGTTTTCTGCATAACTGACCTCATCACTTTCCTTCTTCCTTGCAGGCAGTCCAGGCCTGCAGTGTGCCTTCTGGTGACATCAGGTGGCTTCTTGCCTTTAGAATTTTATGAACAGAGGCAACAGAAGGAACATGAAGGTTCTTACTATCAAGTGTTGTGCTGTAACCTGGTGTTTCAGATTGAGTGCCATGAAATGTTACTTACTATTCCTCCAAATAATACTATTGCAAAGAGCAATGTTCCCTAGTGGAGGAAGAGGGGTTGTAGTTTCTTGTTTTATTTTAAGGAATCTGAAATTCATTTTCAATCAGGATTATCTGAGACATTTAAAAATAGTAACCAGACTGTACTAATTGCAACTTAAATAAATCAAATAATTGATATTTCAGAGTAGAAACAACTAAAATAATGTGCTCCTGTTCAAGATATCCTTCTAGCTTTGTCTTTCTTCTGGAGGAATATACTGAAGGAAAACAGAAGATCTCTTTTTCTATACAAGCTGAAATAGTGGTATCTTTTTTCCTAAAGTGTTCCTTTAGCTTTCAGGGACATAGTAGCCATAGTAAGTAATCTTTTACCCATCAATGGCCTCTGACTAACTGACGTGTCATGGAGAGGTGCCTTGGTTTTGTTATCACAGTTGGTGATGGCAGACAAAGCCAGTTTTAAACAGTACTGCTATTTACCATGTTACCGTGAATTAACATAAACATTGTGTATTGACAGTTTTACCACTAGATGGGAAGGGAAGCAAAAGGGAGCCTTTTCTGCAGACTGCTTCAACCACTCATTTCCCAAGAAAGCCTAACACAGTGAGAAAAAATTAAAGGCTAAGATTTCTTGTGACAGGGGAGTCTCAAGCTGCAGTGTAACAATCTGTCCTTTTTTTTCCCTGCCTGCCATCAGAACAATTCTTAATGCTTTGTGCTGTAGGGTTGAATTCTGATGTGAGGCTCAAAACAGTGTATGCAGGTATAATTGCAAAATTGAAACTGTGGCAGATGAAAGGCTAGTTGCACTGTGGTTGAATGCCCTCTAGCTGATGAATTTGTCCATTCCATTTTGTCTGCATACCAGGCTCTCCCTGTGGAGGTTTAAATTTGGACCTTGCAGAATGATTTAACTATGATGCTATCTTGTATTGTGTGTGCAACACCTTTTGCTGACTCTCTTCCACCTTGTAGAGGCCAAATATTCTCTAAGACAATAAAAAACAGTAAAATACAACTTGGCTAAGATACATTTCTGAGAAAAGAGGAACCCGGATTCCATCTTCTGCTCTGAATTAAAACATGGATTTAAGCCAAGAGTTGTCACCTTCCAGAAAAATACTTTAATACTGAATCATTTTCTTTCTCAATGGCTCAATGAATATTTAAGTAGTCCATGCAAAATGGAACAGAATCAGTTGGAGAGACTGTGAACAAACCTCTCTAAAACACCTTGCAATGTTATAGCTAGGTCATTTTCAGGAGGCATGGCTTCAGATCCTTGCAGGGAAAAAGAAAAAACAGCATCTGCCTCCTATAATTTGGGTGAATACATTTTTTTTTCCTTAGCTTCCCCGCCCCACCCCCAGGTGCTACCAAAAAAAAATATGAAATATAGGGAAACAAATCACTTTGGATCTTCTGAAGTCAATTTTTTGGACATTTAAAGATTCTAATATGAAATTCTACCCGAATTTGCAACTAGTTTAGCTATTCTGAAAATGTTGGATTGGGGCTTTTTTTTTGCATATAAATAATCTGCTTTGAAAAAGATGATCTCTAATAAAAAGAACTGCTCAGGTCTTACAGAAAAATGCAATATGCATTGTCTTGCCGCTGCTACAGAAGAGAAGTTTTGTCTTCATGAACTTGAAGAACAAGATTGAAGCAGTGGGATGGTCGATGTAGTTTCCTAAAAGGATGTGTAATTTCATGAGGTATTAGATCATACACAGAAAGATGACTTTTGCCACACTTGTACATGGTAATTGAGCTAATTTTTCCAAAAGGGATTGCAAGGATGAAGCAACTTGAGCTTCCCAGGCAGCTTAAGCTGACACAAAGCTGCACTGAGGCTGAACAGAGAGGCTTATCCTCATCTAGTCCTGGTATAGTGTTGCTAGCCTGTCTCTTTCTCTGACATTAGTCATCCCTCAGAGGTAGTTTAAATATGACTGATTCTCTGGTCTGAAAGAAAAAAGGCATTTTTTTCCCCCTTTTTTTTCCCTGGGCTAGTTCCATGTTGGTTTGCTAGTCTCATCCATTCCATGGCTGTGTAATTCCAAAAACCTTTTGACAGCTTTGCTGTCTTAGACTGGCTTCAGCCAGACATGAAATTAGAAGGGGAAGGATGAAAGAAAAGTACTTTTTGAGAAATGAATGGATGCTGAGAATGGACAGTTGATGCTGGTAGAATTGCACAGTGAGGCAGGGACATAATTACCGTTTCCTCCATGCATCTGTCTGTGAAGATCACCGAAGGCTGCAGTATATCCCCTTGCTTATGTTGGAATGATGTGGCTTGTGTTTGTATAAAACTCAAGTCAAACTAAAAATAGACTTTATTATCCTTTCCTAGCTACAAGTCAGGGTTTGTTAAAGTGCTCAGTTCTGCCTGAGTATCTCTTATTAAAAAAATGTAGAAGTACATTCTCCAGCCCCCTGGGACAAGCTGACAAATAGCAAGTTTGCTTTTAACATCCCTATTCACCATAGTGGAGTCATTCAGACTTTCTCTTCATAGCAGGTAGGTCCTGCAGGGGCACCTATAAAAGAGTCACACTTACTTTATAGCCTTGCATAATTAATGTGATTCACTACAATGCTTCTATTAGGATTCATAGTTTTTGCAGCTGAGGTATCATTAGAAACATAAATGTAATGTTTCAGTGTCTCTGTCCACACATTTTTAGAGCTTAATCAGTGATGAACAATGCTAGATGTATAATATTGCTCTTTCTTAAATTATTCAATGTATTATTTTTCACATTCATCCAGTACTTTTTGTACTCTAATATTATACCTAAACAATAGCAACTGTTGCTATGGTATTGTTCTTGCTTATAGAAGGACATTGTCAACCATATACTATATTTTTAACCTTCTCAGCTGCTAAAGAGAAAACATCTCCTCCCTGTTCTGGTGTGTGCAAATGTATTATGTCTCTTAATGGATATTGTTAATTTGATTTTTAGGGCTAGAGTGGTTCCAGAACTGATGAATATATTTGCATAAAAATTCTGTCTTATCCCTGTCATGGATGGGCTGTGTTCATTATTAAAATAATGAGTTCTGGAGGAATCACTCAATGTTAAAGGATGTCTCCCTATGCACTTTCTGCCATGTTTACTTGTTATTTGTATTCTGGTGGCAGGCACAACAAGCTGGATGCTGGCTACACATTCAGGATGAGTCTGTCTGTAAAAGAGCAGAGCTCACAATCAGACCCTTACATCCCCAACACAGAGAATTTCCAGTGTTTGGACAGTCATTTTGGAGTCACAGTTTTGGTTTAAAACATCAAGCTAACAAAATCCTCTGAAACAGAAGATGATAAACATATCCCACAAACATTAAACTTCAGAAAAAATATATTTCCAGTTTGTGCTAGCTCTTCTTATGTTCTTCTTGAAGACTTCATTTTGCAGAAAAGACAACTGTAGCAGTCTTCCTTGGAGAAGGTTTTGCCTTCTTCCAATAGTAAGTATCCTTTCCCAATGCATTCAATAAGAAAATAGATCATCATCTAAAATATCAAAAAAGCTTCCTTACTTTTGGACTTCATATGCCAGATTACAAGGACAACGGGGAAAAAACCTGAACAGAAGGGGTTTACTAGTTCCTAAGGCTTGGGGCCAGATTGAACTGGCGCATGAGCGTAAATCTGTAGTTATGCTCTCAAGAGCAATCAGATTACTTCAGATTTATGCTTGGCTACCTGACATCAGCATCTGGCCAAGGATTTTTCCTGTAAGTACAATTTGTAATTAACACTGTCAATAAAAAAAAAAAAGACAAAAAAGAAAATGTCAAGCTTTCCAGGTTTTGATAAATACCTTGAATGACTCCAGATCTTTTTTTTCAGGCATTCTTTATTTTGAATTAGAGGAGACAGAGACCCATGGCAGATTCCAGTCTCCATTTGATTTTCTTTCAGGCTATGTCACAAATTCTGAAAAAGTAATTTAAAATAATGCCTGCTGTTGAACTAGAACCTTCTATCCTCTCTGCCCATTGAGATTTTGTATTACCTATACACAAATATGGAGTAGCAGTTGTACAAAGTTTAACACACAGAGGGGCTATGGATGCACATTTTCTATAGAAAGTCATTTCATATGAATAGTTTTTACTGGACTAACCTAGTACTATGCAGCATCATATCTGAAATGATTTCTTTATTCCATAAAAAATTCCTTAATATGTAAAAATAATGTACTTAAGAAATAAAAAAATACAGTCATTTCCTTGCTATATTTCCAGATCCTCTCTATATGATCCTTTATATTGCACCATTATAAAAAAATCCCTACTGCTGGATTGTTATACCAACCAACTCATATTTGCATCTGCACATTTAGTTGCACAGAACTTTTGTTTCCTCAAGCTGACAAATGTTTCCATAGACTCTTTATTGTCTCTTTCTTTGACATTAGAATTTGTGTTCGATTCACCTCCATTTCAGGAACTGAAATTGTGTCTTGCTGCAATTTTCTTCCTAATACAAACATTATTTCCTAGAAGTCTGAGCTCTATCAAAGGCATTGTATTTCCTCTTTTAGGCTATACTTCACTCATTTTTTCACTGTTGTAACTTGATAACATACGTTATTGTTCTTACTGTCTGAATAGCAAAACCAGACTTTTCAGTCAGCCATGATATATTTGTTTCTCTTTCTTAATACACAAAAGTGTGTGTGGGGGGGTACGTTTCCTCTTGTATAGACTTCCTCATCAAGATAGAAAATTTTTTTTAAATGCTTCTTACATGCAAAATATTTCCACAATATAGAAGTTATCTCGTGGAAACTGATAATTCATAGCATAGTCAAGACAGAATATTTCTTTGTAAAAATTCCTAGAATATGCTGTATGCTTTTTACATCTCTAAAAAGGGACAGTTCATAGTACTTGTAGGTCTGATTCAGATGACTGACCATAAATGGGTTTTTAAGAGGTGTTTGTAAATGACCAGTTTAGGAACTCTGGGATTCTTCTCAGGGAAATTGCTGTACCTCCTTGAAGACTGCTGAAAAAGTCATGGAAGGATGTAGGAAGGAGAGTGAATCATTTAAAATGTGCTTCAGAATAAACTTTAAATAAAGACTAAAATGCTGGGTGATATCCAAAACAAAAGAGGTGGTAAAGGAGAAAATTATTAAGAAAGAGTCCTCAAGTTTGGCTTTGGAAAGGGACATGGAGACCACGGTGAGAGTAGCTTCAATAGAGCAGAAATAGTGGAAGCCAAGCTGGAAGGTAACCAGCTGCAGAAGAGGATGCTGATGCATTTGTTGCAGGTGGTACATCACATGATTTTAGAGATGGAAGAATAGCTGGAATGGAACTAGTATTTGAGAACGGACTTAGAAAGGAGTATGGAAACTAGGAAATTTTCTGAAATAAATTTGTTATCATTTTCTGAAAGAGAAAAGGGAATAATAGGACAGTGAGAGTCTGAGAAGAAAGGCATTAAAGAAGAGCGATACTGAAGCAATAGAAGGAAAGAGGTTGAATTGATGACTGGGGCAGAATAGAAGATTAAATATCTACTGCAGTACTGAAACAAACTCAAAACTGCACAGCCCTGCCAGGGTATGTCTGAAACATAGGGTATTCCCAACAACTCGGGTTTAAGGAATGTCTCCTTAGCTTTGCCAGTTTACACTAGAAGGATGACCTCTCAGGTTTATTGTTATCATAATCACAGAATCACAGAATCACTAGGTTGGAAAGGATGCACTGGGTCATTGAGTCCAACCATTCCTATCAAACACTAAACCACGTCCCTCAGCACCTCGTCCACCCGTCCCTTAAACACCTCCAGGGAAGGCAACTCAACCACCTCCCTGGGCAGCCTGTTCCAGTGCTCAATGACCCTTTCCATGAAAAATTTTTTTCCTGATATCAAGCATATATGTCCCCTGGTGGAGCTTGAGGCCATTCCTTGTTGTCCTGTCTCCTGTCACTTGGGAGAAGAGGCCAGCACCCTCCTCTCTACAACGTCCTTTCAGGTACTTGTAAAGAGCAATGAGGTTTCCCCCTCAGCCTCCTCTTCTCCAGCCTAAACAACCCCAGCTCTCTCAGCTGTTCCTCATAAGGCCTGTTCTCCAGCCCCTTCACCAGCTTTGTTGCTCTTCTCTGGACTCGCTCCAGAGCCTCAACATCCTTCTTGTGGGGAGGGGCCCAGAACTGAACACAGTATTCGAGGAGCGGTCTCATCAGTGCCGAGTACAGAGGGAGAATAACCTCCCTGGACCTGCTGGTCACGCCGTTTCTGATCCAAACCAAGATGCCATTGGCCTTCTTGGCCACCTGGGCACACTGCTGGCTCATGTTCAGTCGCTGTCAACCAACACCCCCAGGTCCCTCTCCTCCAGGCAGCTTTCTAGACAGACTTCTCCTAGTCTGTAGCTGCACAGGGTTGTTGTGCCCCAAGTGCAGGACCCGGCATTTGGCCTTGTTAAACCTCATGCCATTGGACTCTGCCCAGCGGTCCAGCCTGTTCAGATCCCTTTGCAGAGCCTCCCTACCCTCCAGCAGATCGACACTTCCACCCAGCTTAGTGTCGTCTGCAAACTTGCTAAGGGTGCACTCGATGCCTTCATCCAGGTCATTGATGAAGACATTGAACAGGGCTGGACCCAGCCCTGAGCCCTGGGGAACCCCACTTGTCACTGGCCTCCAGCTGGATTTCACACCCTTTCCCACCACTCTCTGGGCCCGGCCATCCAACCAGTTTTCCACCCAGGAGAGTGTGCGCCTGTCCAGGCCAGAGGCTGACAGTTTCCCAAGCAGAATGCTGTGAGAAACTGTGAGAAACTGACAGAGGTTTTCAAGAGTGTTTCTGTTAAAGATACAATCACAGAGGAATTACTTAGCTCTGACAGAAGTCAGGCTGACACTGGTGCTCAAGAGAATACGATAGTCAAAAGGGAAACTGTGACAGCAGACACAGCAAGATTATTCCTTTTGCAAAGCATTAGAAAAACTTGTTCATTGGCACATACAATGAATCAAGATGTCTTCAACATCTTGGATGTAAAAGCTAAGCATATAATACGTCATTTGCACACTGAGCAAAACCTGAATATTTGATAGTCTGTTCACAACACTGTGGGTTAATGATTGGCAGAAAAACAGGGAACACAGAAAAACAATTCAGAGAATTAAAGGATCAAAGTAATTTTGCTCTGGTGAGGCAAACAAATAATTTAAAATTTGAAGGGTAAAGAAGGATAAGAAATAACAACAAACTCAAACGTTAACTTAGAGCAAAACATGTTTTTTCTTTCCTTGTTGTTTTCTCTCCTCAACTTGTAAGTCAATTGAAGGAGACTTCAAAGTTTAAATTACTTTGGTTTTCTAAGCGTAATCAAGGGTGCTATACAAGTGAAAGCTTTTTCATATGGGGTTGTTTTATATATAGAAATGATTGTTTCTATACATGTGATGACTGAATTACAGTGTATATGCAGGACACCAGAAAGTGCAATTGAAATTTCTTATATGTGTAATCATTGCACTTCAAAAAGTGAGTCTCAGGCAGTTGCAAGAAGGGGTAGTAGTTGATCACAGCAGAGAAGAGGTTACCATCAAATTTACTTTTTGACAGGGGGGCTGTAAATGATGTTACAGTTAAAAAACCCATATGATTACCTTGTGCTCTGTTTTCAGATGGTTTGGAATTAATGTAGGAAAGAGACATGTGGTAAATCGTCAAGTATGAGCTGATGTGGAGCCCACTGTACGTGTATGTCCCTTTCAATAGCGAAGTGTCTTGCACAATTCATGCTCTCAAGCTTCTGTGTTGTTCTTCTGAACAGCACAGAAGAGTTTTGTCCTGTCATCACTGAGTTCCATCTTAATGCCTCTTATAGGCAAATGACACTGGAGAGCCATTTATACTTCTTAAGTCTCTGTTTAGAGACCTGGTTTTCTATCATTACTTCTTTACAACATTAGTTTGAAACTTAAATAAATTGTACAGTTCTGCTTTCATTTCTGTGCTATCAAGAGATTTCTAGGCAAACCAAATACCTTCTAATTTTAAACTCTCAGTGCTTTGCAACAGACTTATTCTGTCAACTCATCATCTCATCTGCAGTGTGTTGGGGAGGGCTGGGTACATTATGGGTGACCCATAGTCCTTCGGGTATAAGCTTTGCAACAATGATCTTAGCTTTGTTTTGTGCAAATGCTGTGCTGCCACTGACTCTGAGCATTCATGGGTCACCTATGCAATCTCAGTGAGTCGGATTCCTGGCACAGAGTGTGCAGTGCTAACGGAGATAAGAAAGTGTCCTAGAAGAACAAGTCAGCAACCAAGTAGATAATTAATAACCCAGGTAGCAGGGAGTGGTATCCAGGGAGAAGACATACAGAATACAGACCAAAATGATTCCAAGTAAAGGCTGGCATCATCTCCTATAAAAAATAATCAAAACATTGTCAGCAAGAAGTCCTCTAAGCCTTTCAGAGGTGATAGCAATGGCTGGATAAGTGATAATGCTAAGAGGGTGACTTGATTCTCACCAGGATGCTGGAGCTAATAGTATATATAGAGCAGATAATAACTGAATCACAGAATGGTAGGGTGTGGAGGGGGCCTCTGGAGACTATTTAGTCCACACCCCACACCTCCTCCTCCACTAATTTTTCCCCCATAATCCAGGAAGAAGCAGTCAGTGACCATCTGGACACTCACAAGTCTATGAGGCTGGATGGGATCCACCCAAGAGTACTGATGTAGTTGGCGTAGGAGCTTGCCAAGACACTCTCTGTCACTAATTGGCAATCTTGATTAACAGCCAAGGTCCCAGAAAAATGGAGGCTTGCCAGTGTGATGCCCCTCTACAAGAAGGACCAGAAGGAGGATCTAGGGAACCATAAGCCTGTTAGACTGACTTTGGTACCAAGGAATATAATGGAATAGTTCATCTTGAGTGTGCTTACTGGGCAAGTGCAGGTCAACCAGGGAATCAGGTCCAGCCAGCATAGGTTCATGAAGCGCAGGTCTTGCTTGACCAACCTGATCTCTTTCGATGACCTGCCTAGAAGAAGAGGCAAAACTGTGGATTTTGTCTACCTGGACTTCAGTAAAGCCTTTGATACTGTCTCCCACAGCATTCTTCCAGAGAAGCCTGTAGTCCACGGCTTGAAGGGTTGTAATCTTTGCTGGGTAAAAATCTGTCTGGTTAGCCAAACCCAGACAGTTGTGGTGAATAGAGTTAAATTCAGTTGCAGCTGGTCACAAGTAGTGCTCCCCAGGGCTCAGTGTTGGGGCCAGTTCTGTTTAATATTCTTATCAGAGATCTGGATGAGGGGATTGAGTTTTCACTCAGTAAGTTTGCAGACGACACCAACTTGGGTGGGAGTGTTGATCTGCTTGAGGGCAGGAAGGCACTACAGAGGGACCTGGACAGGCTGGATTGATGGGCTGAGGCCCATTGTATGATACAAGTCTAAGTGGCAGGTCCTGCGCTTGGTCACAACAACTTCATGCAATGCTACAGGCTGTTGGAGATGACATTCAGAATGAGCTGTTCCACCACCTTTCCAGGGATGGAGGTGAGGTTAGATGGCCTGTAGTTCCCTGTGTTCTCCTTCCTGCCCTTTTTGAAGACTGGAGTGATATTGGCTTTTCTGCAGTCCTCGGGCACCTCCTCTGTTCTCCATGATCTTTCAAAGATAATGGAGATTGACCTAACAATAACATCTGCCAACTCTGTCAGCACTTCATTCTACCAGGTTCATTCTACCAGGAACCATGGATTTATGGGTGTCCAGTTTGCCTATATGATCTTTAACCAGATCCTTCTTGACCAAAGGACAGTCTTCCTTTCTCCAGACTTTGTCTGTTTTGTCCATGGTCTGGGATTCCTGAGGGCAAGCCTTAGCAGTAAAGACTGAAACAAGGAAGGCATTCAGTTACTACACCTTCTCTGTATCCCCCATTGGCAAGGCACCCCCCTCATTTAGCAGTGGGCCCACATTTTCCCTAGTCTTCCTTTTGTTGCCGATATGCTTGATGAAACCTTTTTTACTGTCTTTGATATCCCTTGTCAAATTTCATTCCAAGTGGGCCCTGGCCTTGCTCATTGCATCCCTTCATCCTCTGACAGCATTCCTACATTTGTCGAATAGTATTGGTCTCAGCTGTGGATTTAATTATGAAACCTGACTTTGTTTCTGGTAAGTATTTCTGTACCTAGAAATACTAACTCTTCTAATACATTCTCCCTCCTATGCTATTAGTAGCAAACTATCTTTTTTTTTCAGTTCAGGAAAGAAGGAAGTTCTTCCTAAAAGCATTTTGAATTGTGGATTTTGGGAGGATTGCTTTATAACATAATGCAGAACTATGTGAATGTGAATATGATTTTTTACAAATTTGGGGTATTTGTATCTCAGTTCCACATATCTACTTAGTGAAGCGCTGGATGACAAAATGTTACTAAAATCAGACTGTTGATTTTTTTTTCCTAAAACTATCACAGATCAAATTACAAGTTATGAGTGGGAAGGAGGGAAGGAAGAGGGAAAACAAAAACAAAGTTATGATATTAGACCTCTGAGGAAAGCAAGGTGTTACTGGCAGAGAAAGTGGAGGAAGCCTAGAGACAAGTTAATGTTAAAAAAAATAAAATCTTGCATGTTAGTTTCTCTCCTCTCAGTATGTGCTTTATTTGATCAAAAAATTGGTTTGCAGATAGGCACTGTTAAAAAGATTGGTAATCACAAAAAAAAAAAATTTCTGAGATATAAAGACTGGCTGTGATCCAAAAATCAAATTGAAAATTAAATTATAGAAAGCAGTAATATAGCAAGATAATTGCCAATATGTTCAGATGAGAGAGAAGATAAGAGAAAATAATTCAGTAAGAAAATGACAATAGTATCTAGAAAAACGCTGTTAAAAATGTAACTATGTATATTGTCTACAGGGAATAAAACCATCTTTTAACAAAATTATCGGGTTTTCTGGCATAAGAATTAAATAATGGCTAGATAACAAAGACCTTGCATAAAGACTTATTTAAAATCTTATTGCATAGAGAAAAATCCTAAATATATTACTGTCATCCACAAAGGTACAAACTATTATTTGTCTCTAATTTCTGTCAAGATGCCTTAAATTACCCATGTTCGGTGTTTTTAATCATATATTTTCCTTACAATACCTGGAAGTAGATACATACAAGAAGACAGTAACTCTACTGACAACTCAAGATGGGGTTGAGCCCTGCTGAAGGCATGGTGAAGGTCCTGGCTACAGCAAACTGAAGCCATGAGACTGGGATGGATGGTTTCCCAACATTGACCAACACATCTGCAGGCAGTGGAGTTGCTGTACGTTACTGAAGCCACAGCCTGCAGCTTTAGCCTGTGTGGTCGGATTCATCTCCTTTCCCTTTGCCTTGTAGCACTTACATCACTGGGATGGTGCTGTGGCTACAACTAGAGGCTGGAGGTTAGGGTTGAAAAAAGAGGGCCAAATAAATGCCCTAACACTTGCTGCCACGGTGAATCTGTCTGTGACAGCACAGCCAGGTGAGATTAAGACATTAAGCCAGATATCTGCATTGATGCTATGTGTCTAAGCTCCTTTTGTAGTCAGTGCAGATCTAGCCAGCATTCTGCAGAATATCTATCTAGGTTTTTTTGGCTGCGATGAGGTATCATTGTATGGACTGTAGCATGTAACAGCCTGAACTTAGAGTCATCTAGGGTTCTTTTGGATGCTTTCTGTAACCCTCCTTCAGGGTGTCAACTTGTTCAAGTGAGTTTTAATGCATGCAAGTAAGGTACATGCTTAAAAGTGCAAAGCAGTTTTTATTGTTGAGTGTATGCAATAGATAATTGTGACTAATGACTTCCTAGCATAAGCATTACTATGCTCTCTTTTTCCACTAAGCTAGCAATTAGTCTTCACTGATCAGCAATCATAAGTCAGGAAAGGAGGAATGAGACTCTGCTGTTTCCTCAATGGGTTTATCCTTGTTATTTCTGAGTCGACATCTTCTGACTCCCAGCTGTTTCACTAAAAGCTTCTGGATGTCTTCCTGTTCGCATTTTTCTCTTGAGATGTGGTCTATGCACATTCCCACAGTCCTTCCCTATAATTTACTGTGGCAAGTACAGCTGCCCTGGAAGGTTGTAGATCTGAGGCAGTGTGCAGGGGATATGGGACTGGGTTTACAAACTCCGCCCTGGTGCTGCCTCTGAAACCATTCCAGCCAGTAAGGAATCATGACTACATGTGAGCATGAGCCTTAATCCAATTTGGGCATAAATGGAGACCCCAATGGAGACAATTTTGAGTCCTCCTGAAGCAGTGAGACTGCAACACGCAGTCCTTCTTGTGTCAGGGATGCCTAGTACAATCTTCTCCTCAAGGCTGAGTGTCCCTAACTTCAACACATGGATGCATGTGCTATAGGATCCTACTTCTCTCCCTAAAAGCACAAGAGATTCTGGTTACCCCCCACTCAGTGATCCTTACTAGCTTGTAGTTGAGTGCAGACCAACTCCTGTGACATACCTACCTTGGAACAGTACAGGCACCCTGGTTTGAAGTAATTTGTTCCATCCTCAATAGTGATTTTCTGGGCTCTGCAACACTTTGTGATATCCTTAGAAGTCTGGTCTGATCTGATCTGATGCAGTGACGCTGTGTCAAAATTAGACCCCAGGAGCAGGTAGACAGACAGCTGAGAAGATAGGTAGGAGTAAGGAAACAGCTAGATGATCCAGGACTTGGCACTGGTCCTATGGTGAACTGCACACTCTGGAATTGAAGCTGAAGGCCAGACAGGACATTGGGTATGGTTTAAGATGCCATGTTGGAGGCAACTGAATCAAATCCTACCCAAGGCAGATGTAAATGCCCAGTGCACCTGTAGATACCTACACGTGGATGCTTAAATTGGGGGTTCTTGATCTCGAAGTGAATCTTGCTCTAGCTGCTTAGCCACTCAGATGCTCAATAGCGTCAATTAAGTGAGATGTATTCAGGCCATAGAGACTAAGATTATGATTTTCCTGTGAAAAGTCTATAAACCAAACCTAGTAGCACAATCCAAATGTACCACTTCTTGACTGTTACATTAAACATTGCTTGTGTGTCAGTCTCTGCCTGTTTCACTTATTCTGGATTCACTTATTCAGGATATTCACATGTTGAACTCGCATTTGCACAGACTCTCCAGGATAAAGTGGAGTCATTCCGCTCTAGGCAGTGTAAGATGATTTGCCTTCCCTTTCTGACTCTATCAGCTGCTGTCATCCATGACTGTGACTTTGCAGTTGTTACTAGTCAAACTATATTTTCTCTTTCTTTTTCTAAGACTGTCTCCTTAATTTAAGATTACCATTTATGAAGCTTACAGTTGGAAGCAGGTTTTCCAGGCATTAAAAATCCATACCCAGTAAGGTGCTGTGTGAGATGAATGCAGACAAAGCATGCTAGATAGACAAGGTGGATGTGACAATTGCATATTCTTCCCAAACGTAAAATGTGGATTTTGAGCAGAAAACTAGATGAATACCATAGGTCCCTTTGACTATATGTAGAAGGATATTCACAGAGAATGTGTTAACTTATGCCTTAAGGCTTGATGCATCGTTGTACTCAGTTGAGAAGATTCATAGAATGGCTTGGTTGGAAAAGACCTTTGAGATTATCGATTCCAACCACACCTGTCCATTACTAAACAATATCCCTGAGCACCTTGTCTACCTGTTTTTTAAACACTTCCACTTGTGGTGACTCAATCACTTCCCTGGGCAGCCTTTTTCATTGCCTGATAATGCTTTCAGTGAAGAAATTTTTTCTGAGACCTAATCTGAATGCCCCTGTCGCAACTTGAGGCCATTTCCTCTTGTCCTATCACTTGTTACTTGAGAGAAGAGAGCAACACCCACCTCATTACAACCTCCTTTCAGGTAGTTGTAGGCAGTGATAAGATCTCCCCTCAGCTTCCTTTTCTCCAAGCTAAACAAGCACAGTTCCCTCAGATGCTCCTCACAAAGCTTGAGCTCCAGACACTTCATCAGCTACACTACCATTCTCTGGATGTGCTCAAGCCCCTCAATGTCTTGTAGTGAGAGGCTCCAAACTGAACACAGTGTTCGAGGTGTGGCCTCACCAGTGCTCAAGAGACTCAGTATAAAGCAGTACATATTGATCTGGACTAATTTTATGAACTGCATTACATAAAGGTCGATTTCTTTGCCAAATAAAACATAAATTCAAATGTAACTCTGTGTTTGCTAGCTCAAGGACCTGAGGTGAGCCTTTTTAATTGTTTTGTATAGATTACTTGGATACATAATAAAACACTCCGGAATAGATGCAGCTTCCCGTTTCTTGCACTTAGATTGACAACAGTGAGTATTTAAACAAAAATACATGGTTTCTTACGCTTACAATATGTAAAAAAAAACCCAACAAAACCCAATCAGATCCTCTGCATTTGTTCTGCTGACTGATAACAAGAAGTAAATGGAATTTTACACTATCAAATAAGGCACAAAATGAAAAAAAATCCAAAGCTAACTAAAGCCAAAGTATTTACAAAATGGCTGGGAACATTTTGTGATGCAGGCATCATCTGCCTGAAAAGCTGTCCTTGATTTTGTTCCTTTCCAGCCTTTACTTTAATCTGCACAGACCACAACAGTGCAGGGATGTAAATGATGTCTGTAAATGATGCTTTGTTAGGATCATGTGTGTTCATTCGTATACTGAGTCCAGCACAGAGATATGCCTGGAGTGTAAAGTCCATCAGGGGATTTAAGGGGTTTGGTATGTGTCTGAGCAGGTGCTTCATCAGTTTTCAATAGCACTTCCTTGATATTGTCTGATGTATTGTGCTGGCAATCATATAATAGCTTTGATTTTTGTTTGCAAAAAGTCTAACCGGCTGTGGCTCCTTGGCTTGTATATGTAAATATATTTTTCCTTTATACATCTTATGCTATGTTCTAGTAGTGAAACTAATATGGCGAATCTCATTAAGAGATTGAGTGAATGAGGATGCAGCAATTCAAAATACACTTCCACTGTAAAATAACTAGTTTATAATTTTAGATCCTGGCTATTATCCAGAAAATCACCACAGCTTGGCAACAGAGCGGAAAATTTGCATTCTCTGTGACTGGAAGTGAGAAAAGTTGTTAAGGTTAATTCAAGATCATTTTTGTAGCTCAGAAAACAAAAGTCTACTTGTGCCTAAAAATAGTGGTCTTTTTTTCCTGTGGAAAACAATGGTACTAGATTTAGTCAATATTTTTTTCTGTAAAAATATCAGTTAACAATCTGTGAATACCGTAGAATTTGTTCTCAATTTTTATTAAGAAGTGATCTCCTTGTTGTATATACAGCACTGCCTTAAATACTGCTATCACAGAATCTATACAAGGAAATTCAGGTTCCATTATGCAGTCAATAATTCATAAACCTCCCTGAATTTAAAACCTAGGTCTTCAGAAGGTTTTTTTAATCCTTCCTTTAGAGGGAAGGATATTGCTTTAAAATAACTCTCAGTAAATGCCACGTGATTAGTAATATCTTAATAAATATTTATAAGCTATGATCTGGAAAGAGATCACTTTAACATGATACTTCTAAGATGCAATAAAAATCGAGTAAATTACATATTAGCCATTAAGTATAAATCTATATAAAAGGGATCAATTTCTCTCTTACAACAGAGCTACCCATGAATTTGGTAATTTGAATGAATGAAGTTATGTTTTTATGTAAGTAAAGTAAGTGAGAGGAAAATTAGTACTTGGTGTTATAGAGGATCCTCAATGTTACAAATGCTTGGATAGATGGCAGAAAATCCATAGTGACAGTTGAAAATAAGATGAAGTAGCAATGAGAAGCTGGTTATCAGCACAGAAAATCATGAAAATACTAAGCAAGTAGGTGGTCTTCTGGCATTTGCTCATCAGAGAATGACAGTCATTGCTTTTAACTAAATACTTCCCTCCCACCAAAAACTCCTTACAGAACAACACTGACTTGAGTGGTATCACACAACTATGTTTCCTGGAAAAAAAGGTATATTGAACTTTCTAATGCTAGCAAAATTAATGTGGACAAGACACTATTATAATGCAGAGGAAAAGTTCTCAGTAACTGTTGCCTGGTGAATGAAGCAACAAATAAAAATGTTTGTAATAAGCACTGTGAGAGAATTAGGCTACTGTGGTAATCAAATTGTTCAGGTGGTACATCTGGAGCACTGTGTCCAGTTCTGGTCTACTCAGTACACATAGAATATGGATAAGATAAATTGAATGAAAGGTGGACTGAAATTTGGCTGAGCTGCTGAGCTCAGAGTGTTGTGATCAGCAGCACAAAGTCAGGATGGAGGTCACTCACCAAAGGTGTACCAGAGTGTTTGAAATTTGCACCAGTACTATTTGGTGTCTTCATTAATTATCTGAATGATGGGATCGTCACCCAATTTGCAGATGGTACAAAACTGGGAGGAGTAACAGGGTTCAGAGAGACCTCTCCCAGCTGGAGAAATTGGCCAAAAGGAACCTCATGAAATTCAAGAAAAGGAAATACAAAGTCCTGCACCTGGGGAGAAACACTAATACAACGTGGGGGCCACCCAGTTGGAGAACAACTTGATAGAAAAGGACCTGGGAGCTCTGGTGGACAAGAAGTTGACCATGTGAAGGTTTGGGAGGGGCTGTCTTATAACTCTGAACATATACCTGTTGGCAGACAGCAAAGACAGAACCAGACTCTCCTCTATGGGGCCCCGTGAGACAAGAGGCATGGGCCAGCTTTCCTGATCACTTGTGCATGGAATGTGTTTGTCACGGTGTTGGGCTGTCTGGCAGCTATGATGTTACTTGTGACTCAGTCAGAGCAAACTGATTTACTTTGCTGGGAGAAAGAATAGCATAAAAAGAATGCCACCGGTAGATGTTAGAGGTTGATATTTCTTTAGGAGAGCCTGTTAAAAAAATCACAGTCTGTCTCTGTGACTTCTGGATATTATGAAGTGCAAAGCAATACTGTTTGTATTAGGAATATTGAAAACATTATGCATCTCATATGTGAACCTTTTTTATTGTTGTGTAATTTTCACAGGAAATTGGAAAATGTCAAATAACATAAAGTGAGAGGTAAACTAGGTGAACATAGGATCATAGAATCATAGAATAACCAGGTTGGAAGAGACCCACCGGATCGTCGAGTCCAACCATTCCTATCAAACACTAAATCATGCCCCTTAGCACCTCATCCACCCGTGCCTTAAACACCTCCAGGGAAGGTGACTCAACCACCTCCCTGGGCAGCCTCTGCCAGTGCCCCATGACCCTTTCCGTGAAAAATTTTTTCCTAATGTCCAGCTTAAACCTCCCCTGGCAGAGCTTGAGGCCATTCCCTCTTGTCCTGTCCCCTGTCACTTGGGAGAAGAGGCCATCACCCTCCTCTCTACAACCTCCTTTCAGGTAGTTGTAGAGAGCAATGAGGTCTCCCCTCAGCCTCCTCTTCTCCAGGCTAAACAACCCCAGCTCTCTCAGCTGCTCCTCATAAGACCTGCTCTCCAGCCCCTTCACCAGCTTTGTTGCTCTTCTCTGGACTCGCTCCAGAGCCTCAACATCCTTCTTATGGTGAGGGGCCTAGAACTGAACACAGGATTCGACGAGCGGTCTCACCAGTGCCGAGTACAGAGGGAGAATAACCTCCCTGGACCTGCTGGTCACGCCGTTTCTGATACAAGCCAAGATGCCATGGGCCTTCTTGGCCACCTGGGCACACTGCTGGCTCATATACAGTCAGTTGTCAACCAACACCCCCAGGTCCCTCTCCTCCAGGCAGCTTTCTAGACAGACTTCTCCTAGTCTGTAGCACTGCATAGGGTTGTTGTGACCCAAGTGCAGGACCCGGCATTTGGCCTTGTTAAACCTCATCCCATTGGACTCTGCCCAGTGGTCCAGCCTGTTCAGATCCCTTTGCAGAGCCTCCCGACCCTCCAGCAGATCCACACTTCCACCCAGCTTAGTGTCGTCCACAAACTTGCTAAGGGTGCACTCGATGCCTTCAACCAGGTCATTGATAAAGACATTGAACACGGCTGGACCCAGCCCTGAGCCCTGGGGAACCCCACTTGTCACTGGCCTCCAGCTGGATTTCACACCATTTCCCACCACTCTCTGGGCCCGGCCATCCAACCAGTTTTCCACCCAGGAGAGTGTGCGCCTGTCCGGGCCAGAGGCTGACAGTTTCTCAAGCAGAATGCTGGGAGAAACTGTGTCAAAGGCTTTGCTGAAGTCCAGGAAGATACATCCACAGCCTTTCCCTCATCCAGCAGCCGAGTCACTTTGTCATAGAAGGCGATCAGGTTAGTCTGGCAAGACCTGCCTTTTGTGAACCCATGTTGACTGGGCCTGATCACCCGGTTCTCTTGCATGTGCTTCATGATAGCACTCAAGATCACCTGCTCCATGACTTTCCCTGGCACTGAGGTCAGACTGACAGGCCTGTAGTTCCCCGGGTCCTCCCTGCGGCCCTTTTTGTAGATGGGCACAACATCAGCCAGCCTCCAGTCCAGTGGGACTTCCCCAGTCTTCCAGGACTGTTGGAAGATGATGGAAAGGGGTTTGGCCAGCACATCCGCCAGCTCCTTCAATACCCTTGGGTGAATCCCGTCCAGCCCCATAGACTTGTGACTGTCCAGTTGGGCTAGCAAGGCTCTGACCACCTCCTCTTGGATCACAGGAGCCTCATTATGCTCCTCTAGCTCCTGGGTTTGTACACAGACGGAACGACCCGCCTTACAACTAAAGACTGAGGCAAAGAAGGCATTAAGTACCTCAGCCTTTTCCTCATCCCCTGTCACTGTTGTTCCTTCTGTGTCCAATAGGGACTGTATGGTCTCCCTAGTCCACCTTTTATTATTTATATATTTATAGAAAGATTTTTTGTTATCTTTCACAGACTTGGCCAATCTGATTTCTAGCTGAGCCTTAGCCCTTCTGATTTTTTCCCTACACAATCTCACTTCCCTCCTGTAGTCCTCCCAAGAGGCCTGTCCCCTCTTCCAGAGCCCATAAACACTTCTCTTCCTCTTGATATCCCTCAAGATCTCTCTATTCAACCAAGCTGGCTTTCTCCCCTGCCGGCTTTTTTTCCGGACCACGGGGATGGCTTTCTCCTGAGCTGCTAGGATTTCCTTTTTGAAGAGCTCCCAGCCCTCATGGGCTCCCTTACCCTTAAGTACTGTCTCCCATCACTCAACTATGTTTCTTGAAAAGATTCGTTGAATTTTATCAACAGTTTTAGAGTTACTACTGTTATTGTTCACTTATAAGCTCCTGAAAAAATTCCTTTAGGAAACAGTTGAGTGGAAAGTAAGGAACATAATAATTTTTTTTTACTAATAATAATTTTCAAGAATTTACATTCTTGGGTTTGTATGGTGGTGTTTGTTGGTGTTATGTTTTAATGTGGGTACTTAGAACTGTGTTCTTTCCTTCTAAATTTGTAGTAACTTGTAAAGCAAATGGGTTATTATGAAAAAACCAGCAGGCATTAATCTAAGTTACCTTAAAAATATTATTATCTATGTGTAAAGGTCAATGCAGAAAACTTTCTACATTTTAGACACTGTTTGACTTGCCAGCCAGAGGAACCTTAATAGGTTTGAGAGGTGAGCCTCTGCTAACCTCATGAAGTTCAACAAGAACTTGGATTATGTTTTCATGTAATATAACTTTGAATAAATTGCTTTGTTATTAATTTCTCTTCCTTCTTACTTGGAGAAGAATAATGTGGCAATTAATGAGAGAACCTATTAATTCTTGTCTTTTTACTGATGAGTTAGATGGAGATGTTCAGAAAATTAGGAGTATGACATAAACCTACTGGTGAATTGCTCTTTTGTAAGCTTTAACATTCTTGAGTTTACCTGGTGTACAGGCAGAACAAACAGTGATATAGATCAGTAGAAATTCTTGCTGCCTGCCAAAATTGTTTGCAAGTACAAAACTTTCTTTTCCTTAGGTGGTATTGTGCTCGTATTATTTCACTGGCAAAGGATCACCATTGTGTTACTGTAAATGCGTAATGGACTTAAAGATTTTGCTTCTGGGTATAAGGTCTCTTACAATCAAGCTCAATTTTACCTGCATGATTGCACTCATTATTGTTCAAAGCATAAACTTCTATCTAACTTGAGCTGCTTGAGAGAAGATCAGTTTTTAACCTGCTAACAGGATTCAGTTCATTCAGATGAGTTGCTAACAAACTTCTAAATTTTCATTTAAACTTAAGAGGCTTACAATTAGCTATGCTTTTTTATTGCTTTACAGAATTGACTTAGAATTCCTCTTTTGACTAAGGGCTATCAGTATTACCTCAGATAGTATCTGCTTTGTTGATGCTGAGGGGGTTGATGGTCTGTGTGCTGCTGTGGGATGCAGCTGAATGCACTGCCCTGCTTGCTGCAGGGGACATAGGAGCAGAGAGTTTGTATCCTCAGGACAGCAGATGGCACTTCTTGCTGATCTACCATTCCTTGAAATAACCTGTTTGTTTGTGCAAGCTCTCATTTTGCTTTTCATTTGATAGCCTAGTCATGGAGGTATGGAGATTTGAAGGCTAAGTGCACATCTTAGGTATAGCCCAAGGCTTTGTAATACATTAGAGAGAAAGCTAAAGAACAGTTGAAATTAAGCTTTCTTTGGCCTCCTAGAGTAGGAGTAATAGAGTTACTACATTGTTGTTCTATGAAATCTGTGGAAAAATGAAACTGTTTTGACCCTTTCAACTATGTACTTGTCTTTCCAAGGCTAGGAGTACATACTTTTTCAAAGTGTATCTCCTTTGACTGCACAAAACATATGTAACTGGTTAAAAAATGTAGCAGATTACCTCTAAAGACTTTTTAAAAAATAATATTACATTGGAGGATAATGTTGTTTATGTACCTTTTGACATAGTCTTTCAGCTGTTCATTGCAGCCGAAAGAGTGAGAAAGTTACTTAAAAACTTTAATAGAAGTGAAAGTTGAGTTTCTCTTGAAATTGCTTATTTCATCAGGAACACAAAGCCAGTAGACACTACAGAACTAAAACCAGATGATTTGGCAATACTTTTTTTTTACCTTTATTTGGATTTCTGGACTAATTCTTTTGTAGCATCTTATTTGCTGAGGAATGGGAGTGCTGTAAGAATTCATGTTTAGGATTTGGGATTTGTTTAAAATAAGCAAAAGCTTGTTTCATTTTTTTTCCTCAAGAGGCTAGCAAGGACTGGCAGTGGAGATAATTTCTTTCCTAGATATATGAATCCAGTATGATAAGTAAAATGAAGATGGCCTATGGCTCCTCTCAGGTTGAAACTTTGGACTATGTATTATTTACAATGGAAGAAGGATAAAAATGCAGGTTTATTCTGTGAAAAAAACTGATAGTGATTAACAACAGTATGGGATGGCAAAGGTTATCTCTGCCTTTATCTCTGCTATATATGCAAATATAAAATAGATCAGAGAAAAAAATAATTTTATCGGAGTTCTTAAAAGAATTTCAGTTATCTTACAGTTTAAATAATACATATGAACACTGATTTGCACTGCTTAGAAATAACTTATCCTTAAATCTAAAAGCACTGAGATTATTTGTTTTCTGACGTTTTTGGTCCACACTTTATCTTGAGCTTTCCATTTCATAAAAATATTAGTTCTGTTAGAATATTACATTTGGCAGCACCTTTAAAACTCGAAGAAATATAATGTTGACTTGCCCATATGCCTAGTTTTAGCTTTACGTTCCAGCTTTGCTTGACTCTTTTCTGAGGGAGTGCCTGAAAATGCAGATGGAATTTGTCTACTCTGATGGCTGTTCAGTAGAAATAGGTAGGTTTCTAAGCAGACCTAATGACCACACAGGTGTCTTTCCAACTACTTTATAAGGCAGCCCAGAAGACCTGGATTCTCAAAACTCAGTAATTTACTCTGAGTTACCCTTACATAGTATGCAAATCATGGAAAATATTTGCCCAGCTGGCCAGGGGCTAATACTATTTTTAGTTGTTCTTTAACTTGCTGGGCTTGGAAGTCACAAAATCAGCTTATAGAAGAACTATGTTTATTCTGATATCAATGGCCTTTTTTTCCTGAGAGGTACAATGTGTACCATTGAGGGAGGACTGCAAACTGGGATTGTGCATTAGCACCATGGAACAACAGGATGACACAAGATGGTCTCAGGCAAGATAAGAAAGTGCAAGTGCTAGTATCCCTTCTAAAATAGGCACAAGGTTCTGGATCTCAGTGTTCTTTGAATGGATCTGCTCCCTAAGAACACTAGGTACATCATTGACCCCTTGTAAAAGAAGTAGGGGGGACTGTTTGTTGTCTCTTCAACCTCATTCTACCAGTGGGCAGAACAGGCCCCTCAAATGCAAATTTACTGCTATTGCAGGAGGGTAGTCTAACTGATTGTACAGCCTACATTTGCTATTTCCAGTCTACTAGACGAAAACACAAGGGCTAAGTGAGATAGAATGCACTTTGTAGAGGCGTTTGGTTTTTTGTGTGTTTTGGGTTTTTGGGGGTTTTTTGCCAGGAAAAACAAGGAATCATAAATCAGCACCTGGCTTCTGGAGTCCCTGAGAAGTACATTAAGAATCAACCTGCCCCAAGGCAAAGCTTTTAAAATCACTTAGGTAAATAATATATCAGAAAGATAATAGTTCCTTTGCAATCCAAGATTTTATATGGCATGGACTTTATTATTTAATAATTACATCATGGCAGTGTCCAGAGACCTTACCTATGGTACTAAATGTGATGTTAACTTACAAATTTCTTAAAGCAGAGGTGTTTCTAGTCTAGCATCTTATTTTTAAGAGTTGTTTTAAGAGAAAAAAGAAAAAATCTGCAAGAACCCACCACCAGTTAATATTTCCTATTAAGTACTGGTAGGAAAGTGTATGGAGTGTATGGAGTTTATGTTGCCTAAAAAGCTTCTTTTAAAGATAGATTTACTGCTTCACATCTGATATTGGTGTTACTCATGCAACTTTCCAATACTTTTTTCTCCTTGCTAAATTTATGTTTTCAGTAATATCAACTGACAATTAATTTCACAGTGTGATTGTACATTACATGGAAAATTATTTTTGTATTGATTTTGTATTTCCTAGCTACCTTTTCAATTCTATGTGTAGCTGTCGTTCTTGCACTCCAAACAAGGCAAACAGAAATTTCTGATAGATTTTCTGTGTAGAAGAGCTTGTTTCTGCTCTCATTAATAAAAAAGCTTTAAATTTTCATTTAAATATTCAGATTTAAATATTAGATTTCATTGTGTATTCCTGGAAAACTCTCTTCTGCTCCATTAACTCTGAGGCTGGATGATGGCAATCCAAGTGAAAGTGAGCCATTGCTTGCTGTTATTGCATTATAATAACTGGGAAATTATTTTTTATCCCATTCTTAGTAATCTTGTTAAATATTTACTTTGCTTCTGATTACCGCTGCACAATAGATGGAAATCTTCAGTAATTAGTATACAATGACACTCATATCTACTTTCTAATCTGCAGTCATTACATTAAAACCTTAAATGTGGTTAAAATGTTTCACTGTTTCATCTAACATTCGCTTTCATTGGCATTAGTATTCATTTTTTATTATGATTCACTTCACTTATTCAGTTCTTTTGAAGGCTTTTCACGTTGCTTTCTGATTCTAACTGAACTATTCTATCTCATTACAACCACAGCTGCCTTGATAGTCCCCCTTGCCACACTTCCAGGTCACTTATACATTTTTAAGAAATAGCACACTTTGTACAGAAGGTAAAGACACATCACCATAAAGTTTTAATGACAGAGTGAATATAATGCTGTTGAATCCTCTTCAAGACTACTTAACCTTTATAGTAACTTTCTGTACATCACCTGTCAATGTTCCAGAACAGAAAATACTTTTGAAAACCGAGCGATTCTAGCAACTCATTTGTTTTGGCTGTCCCTCTCCATTTTTACTAATATTCCATAGCTATTAATGAGTACAATCAGTATGTCAGGAAATAAAGGAAAAAGTCTGTCTGATGAAAAGCTTTATATATCAAGGAACAGTGATGTAGGCAAGTAGGTACTGTAACAAATGAGTTGTTTCAATGGGTTTATAAATGCATATTTAAAAAATAAATATATGGACAAACCTTGCATATGAATGCATATCTCAGTCTTCTTTCAAGTATGATTTTATATCTGCAAATATGTCTATACAAGAATTCTCTTCATCAAATCCATGAATAAGAATTGCACCTGCATTTTTACTGTGTGAGAAAAAAAACATGTTCCTCAAATTTGTTTAGTCTGATTTCAAATGCTTCTGCACTGTTCTAAGAATGTATCAGCTAAGTTCTCATGTTCCTTTTTGAAATTATGATTGAGGTCCTTCTACTAATTAAGACAGAAAGAATAAAATTCTCTTGTTTTCATTTGGGCTAGTGTTTCACTCTCTAAGCTTAAAAACAGTAGGAGTTTTATATTATCAGTAAATTTGTCTTTTGTTTTGAAGGAAAGAACATCAGTAGAATAGATAAAGGGAGTATTATCCATTTCTGCAGAAGAGGGAACAGTTAATGAAAAAATAGTACAGAATATGCTCAGCAAGGAAATAATAAGGTTGAATGAATAAATACACTTCTGTGTAGTCATATGAAGTTAGGAATGTAATCTGTATCTGAAATACAACAGACGCAACACACAGAGAAAGGTGAACAAAGAGATAAAATGTACAACCACTTCCAAAACATTTCTTTCGGAGAAGGCTCCGAGTAACAGAGACAGAAAAGGATAACTCCTGTTCTTTTCCTCATTAGGAACTGTAGACTGAGTAAGACTGCCAGAGTAGGAAAAGAAAGAACGTTCAGTCCTTACTTGGCAGCACTGCTTTTTTTCCTCAGTGTAGGAAATATCCTTATGTGACATCTTCTGGCCTTCTGGATGAAGGCATTGAGTGCACCCTTAGCAAGTTTGCGGACGACACTAAGCTGGGTGGAAGTGTCAATCTGCTGGAGGGTAGAGAAGCTCTGCAAAGGGATCTGGACCGCTCGTCGAATCCTGTGTTCAGTTCTGGGCCCCTCACCACAAGAAGGATGTTGAGGCTCTGGAGCGAGTCCAGAGAAGAGCAACAAAGCTGGTGAAGGGGCTGGAGAACAGGCCTTATGAGGAGCGGCTAAGAGAACTGGGGTTGTTTAGCCTGGAGAAGAGGAGGCTGAGGGGAGACCTCATTGCTCTCTACAACTACCTGAAAGGAGGTTGTAGAGAGGAGGGTGCTGGCCTCTTCTCCCAAGTGACAGGGAACAGGACAAGAGGGAATGGCCTCAAGCTCCACCAGGGGAGGTTTAGGCTGGACGTTAGGAAAAAATTCTTTACAGAAAGGGTCCTTGGGCACTGGCAGAGGCTGCCCAGGGAGGTGGTTGATTCACCTTCCCTGGTGATGTTTAAGGCATGGGTGGGCGAGGTGCTGAGGGATATGGTTTAGTGTTTGATAGGAACGGTTGGACTTGATGATCCGGTGGGTCTCTTCCAACCTGGTTATTCTGTGATTCTGTGATTCTGTGATTCTCAAGTTGTACGAAATGACTGTACTCATGTGATCTAAATCCCATGTAAATCCTTCACAAATATTTTCTATTGCCCAGAAACCTGAGAAGTTCCTAAATAAATTGCTGCTTTCTTCAGGGGTGGTCTGATTGAAATTTCTGTTAATCTTGCATTGATATTCTTTTTGTACTGAATGATGTAAAAATTATGGAAGACAGTGAGAGGTAGTTCATCATCTCATATGCTGGCATGAGTCTTAACAGACTTGTACAAATAAATAATTTTTTTCAAGAACCTTAAAATATAAATTAGATCTGATATAGAACAGGAAAAAGGGAAAGAAATGGGGAAATGTTAGAAGAGTAACATTGCAAACTATAATAGACATGTAGGATGACACTGAGAAATGGTATAATTTTTGACACTGACAAATATCGTATCTCTGTAGCATGATCACAGGCTCTGTTTCCTTTTAGAGAGATCTAGGTGAATTGCCCAAAGTGCTGCATTGTCATTTTTTCCTTGTGTCTTCACAACATCCTTGTTATGAATATTTTAGGGATTTGATTTTTCTTCTTCACTGATGTTCAGTTTGATTGAATTAACTTAAAACTAAGTATGCTTTTTGCTCTTCTGGTCTTTTTGATGAATACAGTTCCCAGCCTCCATCCTTATCCTATGTGTATGTTTCTTACAATGTGTCTTAGAAGAATTTTCTTATTAGTTCTCATAACGTTTTAAAATGAGACTAATTGACCTTGCCTGCATATGCAGTGCTTGAGTGCAACTGGGAAATGATTCAGCTGAAGCCTACCAAACTCTTTTTGGTTGGTTTTTTTTTTTAGCTTTTAGTTTGGTTTTTTTTCAATATCACACACTGTTGTAGGCTTGATAATAATAATAATGGAATTTCAAATATAAATGCAAAGCATTTCCTTTGCTTTCTTGCTATGCAACCTTCAAGTCATGTATTCTCTAAAACTAAAGGATATTTGTTATGAATCATTTCTATGGCTCATAGCTGTCTAAAAATGCAATATCACTGTGACTTGGAGCAGGGTAGGAGGAAAGCAAAAGAATCAACTGCATGGGATCTTACTGACTTATATGAATGGTTGTGTTGTTAAGCGGGGAGTAACCTCTTTGAATCATCTGTGACAGTACATATCCCAAAAGGATGGAAACCTGGATAAGGTTCATGCAGTCCTACATATGGAAATTATACCAGATCTTCAAAAGAAGAGAAAATCCACTTTTGATGGAGATTGACTGAAAGGGAGCATCTCTTTTTTTTTTTTTCCAGAAAAGAAAGCTACCTAAAGCAGACACTGACTTTGATCTGTTTGTCGGACTCTCTCAGATACTGTAAGAAAGTTGCACCATATCAGACAGGACCTGGATTCTGATACCTACTGGTATGGTAAAGCTTCTCTAGGAGTGATGCAAAGACATTGTAGCAGTCAAGTGTAAGGCCCCTCACCCCAAGAAGAATGTTGAGGCTCTGGAGCGAGTCCAGAGAAGAGCAACAAAGCTGGTGAAGGGGCTGGAGAACAGGCCTTATGAGGAGCGGCTGAGAGAGCTGGTGTTGTTTAGGCTGGAGAAGAGGAGGCTGAGGGGAGACCTCATTGCTCTCTACAACTACCTGAAAGGAGGTTGTAGAGAGGAGGGTGCTGGCCTCTTCTCCCAAGTGACAGGGGACAGGACAAGAGGGAATGGCCTCAAGCTCCACCAGGGGAGGTTTACGCTGGACATTAGGAAAAAAATTTCACAGAAAGGGTCATTGGGCACTGGCAGAGGCTGCCCAGGGAGGTGGTTGAATCCCCTTCCCTGGAGGTGTTTAAGGCACGGGTGGACGAGGTGTTAAGGGGCATGGTTTAGTGTTTGATAGGAATGGTTGGACTTGATGATCCAGTGGGTCTCTTCCAACCTGGTTATTCTATGATTCTATGATCCTACATTTACCACAAGAAAAAGCTCTAGGCAGGAGTGTGTGTCTCATTCTGCTATGAAGAGTACCATTCAGCTAGAGAGAGGGGGACACAGGTTTTAGTGCTTCTGCAGCAAGGCAGCAGAATGATGGAAAGGCTATCAGTGGCTCACGCTAAAGGGGAAGCCACAGCAAGCTGCATATTTCCATCTCACCAAAGAGCTGTCAAAATTTCCTCTATGTAAAAAAGGTGGAAGAAGTCATTGGTTAAGGGCAGTGGAACCACAGGAAAAAGATAGCAATGAATTTTAAAGTAAAATACGTGATTTGATCTCATCAGATAACATTGGCTCTGGAATTAAGAATGATCTAGGATGTAAGAACTATTTAATGTCAAATTAGGAGCCTCTCTACTTTAATGTTGATTCTTCCCATTTGAAAGTTTTCAGGGACAAAACTGATACGGTCCATAGAGAACAAAATGATAAGTAATGATTTGAAATTTAAAAGCTTCACTTCCCCCCAGCAGCAGGACTGTTTGTAATGGACTCAGTTACAGCATTGAAAGGCTCATATCTTGTAGTTTACAAGATCAAAATTATAAATCTTACAATCTGATAAAATATAGCTAAACATCATTTCATGAACTATCAAGTGGCTGCTTCTTGGCATGGCTGGGGCTTGTGATTGTATTCTAATGAAGTTTCATTTAATTTAGGGCAACAAAGGTTAAAACCCACCCCTTTTATTTCATGTGGAAGAGTAGAGGGGTAGGTGAAGACTGGATTTATGCAGGCAATTGTGGCAGTAGTAAGATGAGTTGTTGATATCCCTCCAATAACACCAGGAGTTTTTCTCACAGTCTCTTAAACTTGACATATATTGTATTATTCAAATATCTTCATTTTCTGACTATAGAAATGAAGGGACTTAGCTAAGTCTTGGAAAAATGACAAAGAAGTGATGACAATCAGCACTACAAACAATAGGCAGGAACCAAATGCCATACCGAGGGTACTGTGAGCATCAATTTCTAGCCATATTGGCGTGGTGTTACTTCTCTGATGTCCAGAATGATTTTCCCAGCTGTATAATATGATGTGCTAGCATGAGACGAAATCACTTCAGGTTGCTGTTTTTGCCCTTTTCTTACTGCTATGAAGAAGTCCAGTACAGTTGCCAATGAAATTTGTACTTATTTTCCAATAAAAAGCTGCAACTTGAGTGCAATTAAGTAGACAATGCTGATGTATCCTGGAGTGAAAGCTGTCTGACGACCTGCTCAGTCTCCAGTTTTCATGAGCTATGCACTTTGCTCACATCCACCCGCAACCCCTTTTCTTTCCTTTAGCAAGGCCTGCTGACTCGCATAAAAGATCCAGGCTAAAAACATTTCAGGATACATTGTTCAGTCATCATTTTACGACTCTTACACGTAAGGTTTATGCCAATTTTGATCTTCATTAAAAGTCATGAGTAATTACGCACAGTACAATTGCTCAGCATGACACCAGTTGATGCTGGCAAAGGCTGTGGGGGTGTTCTATGTGAGGTTTTCTAACTAATATCTGAGCTTTTATAGTTGCTTCCCATAGAAGTTTACATTCCTCTAAAACTAGAATTAAACTGGATTTTATGTTTAAAAATTAAAAAAATGTTTAAAGGTAGTGCCAAACTTTTCACTTTGCAATATGTAATACTCCTTAAATGAAAAATTTGCTGCTGCATTTTGGAAGTTACTGGTGTATGAAGCTGGCACCCTAAACAGCAGATGCTGTATTAAGAACTTTTCTTCATACAAATGGATCCAATAGCACTCTGGCCAGCCAAGGATAATTATTAGACTAATAAATTAGAATGAATGACTGTATAAAAACACAAGCACCTTTCTCATCCAGAGGTTTTATCTAATAGTCAGGTTCAAAGAACACCTGTCCCGTGTTGTTGTCCTGTATGAACACCATACCAAGGGTTCAGCCATGAATGGGACAATGGGGAATACAAGAGTGGGTCTAAAACATATAGAAATGAAAAACAACTGACACGCACAAGGAAGCAGTAGGAAGTTTACTAGCAATTCAGCCTTTATTTCTTCCCTTCATGGTCGAATCCTTGTCTGGTTGAGTGTACGCAAATTCATGATATTCTATAACTGATTTTAAGTCCCAGATCCAGAGGACAGAGGCTACCATGGCACACCACACGTTCTTCTAGAGTTCTGGACCAGGCAGGTTTTCATCTTCTGGCTACTGAAGCTGGCTGCCTGCACTGCCCAGTGGACACACAGTTCAGGATCACTTCCAACAGGTTTGTCATATGTCACACAAAATATTTATCTCACAGAATCACATGAATCACAAGTTACGTGAGCGTCATGGTACTTGAATTTGTTTCTGGTGCTAGAGAACTGGCATAAAAGAAGCACTGATGTGCCACTACATCCAAAGAAAACCAAGGAAGCAGTATACATTAGTAAACATACTGAGTAAAAGAGGACTGGTTTTGTATTTGCGGTACTGAAGTGTGACTCAGTTCAATCAAGGGCATAGCTGAAGTAAACTAAAATTAAATACTTTTGAAGCGTGTAAAACTCACTCCACACTTAGCACAGTTGCAGTGACTTCTATTTGAGTCAGTTTCAGCATGGGTTTTTTTGTAAGAAAATGGCATCTTCCGCACTCTCTTAAAACATGCTTTAGCATTATTCAATACCTTTCAAATAAAAGACAGATACACCGGTAATTTTCAAAAACTTTTCTGTCAGATCTGAGAGTTTTGTTGCTGTTTGCCGGTGATTGTTTTCCACAACAGAGCTAATATTTGCAGCATTGAACTGTCAATTCAAAAGCAATCTATTACAATCGTGATTCTTGTAGACATCATTTGTTTTTAATGTTCTCTTCAGACCAGTCTAAGACAGAGGACCGAGTCTTCCCTTCTGGAAAGATTCCCCTCCCTTCTGGGAAGACTCATTCTTTTTCACTGAAATGTGAACACATACACTTGAGGAAATCTGTTTTTTCCTACTTAGAATGGTGACAGTCTAGTGAGACATTGTGTGAATGACCTGCAGAGTGTTAATATGCTCTCTTACCTTGTTCTTTGAAAACAACACTATAAATAAACCTGTGACAGACATTGATTCACAAAGAATACTGCTGAATCCCATAGCTACTACAATCTTAAATCCTATGATTCAACTTATCAATGTAATCAGTTGCAGGATCTGGCATTGCAACCGCATGTTGGGAACTGGTTGTGCAGGAATGATTATATGTTAATATTTGGGTTTTTTACTGTTTCAGTCCTTTTGGAAGAACAATCTTGTAGGTAAATTCAATTGAATTTGTGTATTCTTTGTTACACTTTCAAAATCCATCAATAAAACTTCTTCTGGTCTACCAGCTCATTCTTATTCCAACCACTTCTCTCACATCTAACAGACAGTGACTGAGGCAGACATTTATCACTTGGGCATTTTGATTTCATCTGGTACTTAAAAAGTTACTAGAAATAATTAGATGAATGTTAGCCTAATTAAAATGAGTGCTGGTCAAGTATGACATTTTTATTGCCTATTTAGTGTGATGTTCTTCTGGTTACTTCCACTGATGCATTTAGTATACCATCAAAGGAAAGATCATACCAGAGGGGGACTAAAATGCAAAAAAGAGGTCATAAAAAGTGAAAACAATGACATATAACAAAAGAAGAGTCTAAAAGCATAGTTCAAACATTATGGGACAAAGGAGGAAGGCTTAAGCCCACCTGAAGGTAAAACTACTCGTAGTTAGGCATAAGGGGTAATGATAAGGAATTTTACAAATTTCCTAACACAAAAGGAGTATAGAGAAAATTTGTCTTTTGAATGGGGAAACAACAGAAACACGGATGATATAGAAAAGGTCAAAGTATTCAAAGCTTCTTCTGCCTTGGTCAGAGAAGTCAAACATGGAGGGATCCAAGCTACACGTACCTAAGTGAATTTGATTGTGCCAGGGATCTTTCTAACAGTGCCGCTGTACAATTGAGATCAGAACTGGGAAGTGCTCTTTGGCACAGAGCCTTAATGTAGACCTCTGAACTCAAACCCGCTGTAAGTCACTGTTTAATGGATGCATATTTACTTGTCCTCAAATTGAGCTTTGTGGTGACAACAATGATCTGTCTTTCAAATCCCATTCAGCAGTGAATTATGTAGTATATCCAAGAAAAGAACATTCAGTTCTTACTGAAATGTCCTTACTGAGAACTTCAGCTAGCTCAAGTGACTAGTAAAGAAAATTAAAAAAAAAAGAAAAAGAAAATGAATTTCTATAAACCAGAAATATGATCAAGTTTCAGTTCTAGAAATTGTAAATGTTAACAATTTCCATTACTAAAGAGGAAGAAGCCTGCTACTGTCTCTCTGAGAGTTTTACAAACAGACTATCTGTATCTTTCAGTTGAAAATAGATTTCTAATTTCCATTGTATCAAAGGATTCAGGTTAGTAGGATTATAAATGCAGCAAATGAATGCCTACAGGGGTTAACTGAAAGTAAAATACAAGGAAATATGTGTGTGAAGGTCTGAAGAACAGTGGAGGGAGGAAAGATTTTCAACTTTGTCCTTGTCTGTACTTGAGAACTGGAACTACCACTAACACATGCTTCCACTCAACTTACTTTTCCTGAACAATATAAAGGCAAGGAACATGTGATCTGCTTTGCAAACTACTTTGGAATATGCTGATGAAAAGTGCTAGCATGCAATGTGTTATTATATTTCTCAGTGACCAGAAATGCTTTTGAGATCAACTTGGACAACTTTCAAACAAGTCTTTTTATGAGTTAACACGATTGTAATGAAGCTGAGAATGATTATAATTAAGATGGACTTCGTTTCTCAAACCCAAATCACTGTGAAGTCTTACTGCAGTTTGCACAGAAACTGAAATAATCCATTTGAATAAAATACTGTGGCTTGCTAAGATGAGTATCATATATTGTCCTTTCCTTCCTTCCTTCCTTCCTTCCTTCCTTCCTCACCTTTTATTTAAAATTACTTCATTTAAAAGAAATTCTGGCTTGTGTGGTGCAATCGTGCTGTTTGCAGGCATGTTCCTCTTTCCAGCTTAATTCTACTAAACTCAAGGAGCAGGGCATCATATATCTTCATGTTAAATGGAGGTAATTTTAGGTGCTGCAGGGCCATATGAAAGCATGAAGCCTCTGTTTCCCTATGGTGATGCCATCACAGTTGGAAACAACTGCTCTTTTGTGTAGGAACTTGTTTCTCATGACTTCTTCTGGCTTATTTACCAGTCCTCACTATGCATTTTTTTATTTTATATCCTTTGAAAAGCCAATTTCTATGCAGAGAAAATGCAACAGACCAAATTACTTGGCACTTCAGTGATGAATTTTATACAGTACTACACAGAAAATTTTAATCTCAAATTGGTAAAGAACTTTAAGGCATTGAGGAATTTTTTTATACTGGAAATACAAACAGCAACAATATGTCATATTAAATAAAGAGATTATTGAACAGGGCAGCACTTATTTCTTGGCGTTCTTCAAAGACTGATCTTGCTACAGATCTTATGAGAAGATTTCTTTAACTTCCTGATGCAAAAGGTAGGAATATGCTGGTGATTGATAATGACACAAACTCAGAACACTGTTTGTATAGTGGGGAACTGAATCACCTTAAGTATAATAGTTGCAGGAATGGAAGGAAAAATAGTTGTGTGATGATCATGATAAGGCTCAATAGGAATTTGACTTAAAATTAGGAATCTTGCCAGCGGAACTGATTAAAAGTCCATTAATGTTATTTGATCCAGCATGGCTAAGTGATCTACAAGTGGCTAAGATGACAAAATTTTAGGAAGCCTAAGTGATTCTAAGACAGATAATTTCTGGGCAATAAGAGTACCACTTTACTTAGCTTTATAAGATCTCATGCAGAATGTTATAAACAAGGCAAACTTAGAAAAAAAAAATTGGTTACAGAGATACCAAGGAAAAAAGGTCCTATGTAGCATGAGGAGATTAAAAGATCTTCTCTTCTTTTACTTCTCAAGAAGCTGTCCAAAAGTGGAGATGATTGCTCTTTGTGAATACAATGTAGCATAAACACCAAGAGCAGAATTATTTAACCTGAAAGGCAGTATTACCATAAAAACATCAGATATAAACTAATTATTCATAATTTTAGACTGAAGTTTATATCAAAATTTAAAATTACATGAACAAAATCGATTGAGAACCGCTTTCTAAAACTTAGAAAGGTAGAAACAACATAACCAGTTTCACAATAGAGCTGGATGAGATTCTGGAAATGACTATATGATGTGTATTTTATACATACTTGATTATACAGTATACACTGTATATATGGTGCATGTTATAATGTCTACTGTATATATATTCCTAATAGTTAATATTTTAAGTAGTGCAATTTAATCACACAGTAAAATCTTGTTGTGCCTTCAATACATAAACTTGCTTAATGGTGTTGCAGTAAACAAATGTCAAAATCTGGTGTAGTATTTTATTTATATACTTGACGTGCTCATTTTGAAAGTAAGATTTGATTGTGTTCTCACATGAATGAAAGGAAAATAAAGTCACAATGTCTCAAAAAAACAGTAAGGAATTTTAAACTGTGAAAAAGAATTGGAAAATTGTCTACATTTTGAAAATTGACTACATTTTATTTTTTATATTTCACATTTATAGTTTCTCTCTGTTGAAATTATTTTTTCTCAGTGCTCACGGTAGATACAAGGATGTATTGAAAAGTCTGCAAGATCATCAAAAGAGGTAATTTTATGTGTCAAGATAGGTGAAAACTGAAGAATGTAATTGATATAACAATTCCTACAGCTCTGTGGCCCTTCAGTTTTTCAAGAATCTAATAATTCTTCCGAGTAGGCTTCTGTGTGTTTGTTTGTTTTAATCATTATAGCCAGCAAACTATGCAGCTTCTAAAAACCAGTGTAAAGATTGCTGAACCAGTAGATCATTATGAGTATTTTCATGTGAGGCACTGAAATACATGATTTTTAATACATAATGGCTACATCTTTATTCACAAACTGAACTGTGGCAAGACATCCTCCTGCACTGAGTCCAGCTGGTACAAAATAGCCAGTGTCTAAGTTAGCAACCATGAGTATCATAGAATCATAGAATCATAGAATAACCAGGTTGGAAGAGACCCACTGGATCATCGAGTCCAACCATTCCTATCAAACTCTAAACCATGCCCCTTAGCACCTCATCCACCCGTGCCTTAAACACCTCCAGGGAAGGTGAATCAAGCCTAAACAACCCCAGCTCTCTCAGCCACTCCTCATAAGACCTGTTCTCCAGCCCCCTCACCAGCTTTGTTGCTCTTCTCTGGACTCGCTCCAGAGCCTCAACATCCTTCTTGTGGGGAGGGGCCCAGAACTAAACACAGGATTCAAGGAGCGGTCGCACCAGTACAGAGGGAGAATAACCTCCCTGGACCTGCTGGTCACACCATTTCTGATCCAAGCCAAGATGCCATGGGCCTTCTTGGCCGCCTGGGCACACTGCTGGCTCATATTCAGTCGCTGTCAACCAACACCCCCAGGTCCCTCTCCTCCAGGCAGCTTTCTAGACAGACTTCTCCTAGTCTGTAGCACTGCATAGGGTTGTTGTGACCCAAGTGCAGGACCCGGCATTTGGCCTTGTTAAACCTCATCCCATTGGACTCTGCCCAGTGGTCCAGCCTGTTCAGATCCCTTTGCAGAGCCTCCCGACCCTCCAGCAGATCCACACTTCTACCCAGCTTAGTGTCGTCCACAAACTTGCTAAGGGTGCACTTGATGCCTTCATCCAGGTCATTGATGAAGACATTGAACAGGGCTGGACCCAGCCCTGAGCCCTGGGGAACCCCACTTGTCACTGGCCTCCAGCTGGATTTCACACCATTTCCCACCACTCTCTGGGCCCGGCCATCCAACCAGTTTCCCACCCAGGAGAGTGTGCGCCTGTCCAGGCCACAGGCTGACAGTTTCTCAAGCAGAACGCTGTGAGAAACTGTATCAAAGGCTTTGCTGAAGTCCAGGAAGACCACATCCACAGCCTTTCCCTCATCCAGCAGCCGAGTCACTTTGTCATAGAAGGCGATCAGGTTAGTTTGGCAAGACCTGCCTTTTGTGAACCCATGTTGACTGGGCCTGATCACCCGGTTCTCTTGCATGTGCTTCATGATAGCACTCAACATCTCCTGCTCCATGACTTTCCCTGGCACTGAGATCAGACTGACAGGCCTGGAGTTCCCTGGATCCTCCCTGCGACCCTTCTTGTAGATGGGCACAACATCAGCCAGCCTCCAGTCCAGTGGGACTTCCCCAGTCTTCCAGGACTGTTGGAAGATGATGGAAAGGGGTTTGGCCAGCACATCCGCCAGCTCCTTCAATATCATTGGGTGAATCCTGTCCGGCCCCATAGACTTGTGGGTGTCTAGTTGGGCTAGCAAGGCTCTGACGACCTCCTCTTGGATCATGGGAGCCTCATTTTGCTCCTCTAGCTCCTGGGTTTGTACGCAGACGGAATGACTTTCTTTACAATTAAAGACTGAGGCAAAGAAGGCATTAAATACCTCAGCCTTTTCCTCATCCCCTGTCACTGTTGTTCCTTCTGCGTCCAATAGGGACTGTATGGTCTCCCTAGTCTTCCTTTTATTATTTATATATTTATAGAAAGATTTTTTGTTATCTTTCACAGACTTTGCCAATCTGGAGCCTCCCAGAAAAGACAGACATACCTAAACTGCATATTAAGAGTGGCCCCCAAGTTATCCTAACCTTTAAAATAAACATGGGAACAGTTTGCAATAGAAAATAATAATTTTTTGGCCCTAAAATAGCTAGTGATGGTATTAACAACGGTGAAAGGGATCACATTGATTTGGCCTCAGCTGTGGTTAAGGGTTTGGTGCAACCAGAGTGTTATAGTCCTGTTTGAATCAGGCTTTTCATGTCCTGCATAAGTTATCAAGTGGTGGTTGATTTAAGTGATTCCTATACTCCTGATTGCACTATATCTATTTTTATCCAACTCCTTAAGATGTGTTTAAGAACTGCTTACCTTAGTCCTAATGCAGCCTTGAGGCTCACTCTCAACTAAGACCTTTCTATTTTATTTTAATTACTTTAAATTTTTTATAGTAACCGGTTCACTGAAGCCTCACGTCTTCAGTTGCTGATTGTTATGCTGTGTTTACTGAAGTAATTGATTGGAAAATATGACTTGATTGCTGCAGCTGACAATGCATTTTGCAGTGCTACAATGCTTGAAACATAGGTGATGACTTTGTCTTCTGATTTGGATGGTGGAACATTTTTCCTAGGCTGAATTTAACTCTCATATGTACTAGTATATTTAAGCATCTTCACTTATTTTACTTTCTATTTCCTGCACCAGGAACACTGAAAGAAAGAATGCTTATACCATGCATACTGCATAAGATAGCACAACTACAAACAGAACGTAGCATGCAATCATATAAATTATCCAAGTGGTAAATACTGCAAAGTGACACCATCAACACAATTCCTTTCTGCTTTGTGTCAGAAATCCCCTACAGTGTTGAGCCTAAGTTACACTCCTGTCACTGAATTCTTTGTGTATACAACTAAATCTTTTCTTCTCCATCCTCTATCCTTCACTTAACTTATGGATGGATTACTTCCCCTTCATCCTCACAGGTATGTAATCCTGGACATCTGCTTCCATCCACTATGACCATGATCTCTTCTTTGACAGAATAAACTGTAGCAAGGGATTGTTAAAAGCCTTAGTTTCTGAGCAACTAAATGAGAACAACATTTTTTTACTGTCAGCAGCCGTTACTGTAATTATGTGTTTCTACTTGTATTCTGTTGCTGTTATGCTAGAAAGAAGGATGCTTTTAAGGCAAAAGAAAATGAGACCTTATTAAAGTTTAATTGTAAATGCTTGTATCCTGTGTAGCTACTGAGAATATGTAATGCTGAATGTAATTCTGCCAACATATGATTTCAAGCACCTGGAGTGTGGGGCGGTATCAGTGCAGTACTCCTAGGGTATGGATTTTCAGGATAGGGGTTATGCTTTCACAGCTGGCTGTGTTCTCACTTCTGGGGATGCAGAGGGGAAAAGAAGGAGACTAAACACAAGGAAGTGCTTATATGCTTAATTCAAGCCTTAAGTTGTGCTACAGAATACATGTTACTGCTTAAACCAGAAGTCAACTTGGCCTCTTTGGTGGTTTTTAGCTGTAAAGTTTCTCAAGTACTTAGAGCCTGTATATCATAATACGTGGCTGTTTTTCCTGGGCTGAGCATTTTCACACACACCTCAGACCAAAATTCAAACAGCACTTCCTTGTCCAGTCATTCCTTTACTCAATCCCTCACAACAACTTAAGAAAGTAGTTCCAGAGCAGCCAAAATTCCTGCAAACAGGCTTTTAAAAAGAAGGAGGGGTAGGGGTGGCATTGACCTTTGCTTATCTAACAGTAAGTACTTACTTTTCTGGGAAGTGAGAAATCTGGATTCAGTTGTCTCTTCAGCATGAGGGTGTATAAAATCATCTCCTTGGAAGAATGTCTTTTTGCTATATGCAGCCCTACTGGGTGAGTCAGTTAAGTCTTAGCATCACTGTATGACTTATTACTGGCATAGGGAGGTTAACTCCAACTCCTTGTAAAATAGTTTTGTAGTATCAGCCCTTACTTAATTTTGGATCTTTGTTTCTGCTTCCCCTGTATATTATCCCCTCATTGTTGAATATTAAATGGATCCGAATAAAAACAAGAAGCTAAGACTCCCATGTGCTGTGGAGTATCCTGTTTGCATGATGGGACATGGGTTCATCAGTCTTGCTCTCCCACACTGGCCCTCTGCACCCAGAACTCCTTCTGGCACAGTTACAATAGGTAACTGTGATCAAAGTAACAGAAAAATCAGTGAAAACATAGAAAACTTAACTTGAAGTAATAATAAAGAAGTAGTAAATGGAGGGATGAATATGTTATCTTGAATGTTTATTTTATAAAGAGCTATTTAAACCTAATACTGTAAATTGAATTGCTTCTGCTTCGTGCAGGATTAATTTGAATTACATTTTGTCTAATATTTAGGTTCCTTAGGTTAATTAAAGACCAATATAATTTTATTTTATTTGACTTTTTATGGTGTTCAAATCAAAATTAGAGAAAGTTGAACATTCTCAATCTAGATAATGATTTTTGTATTGATGCAATGTACATTTATGAAGCTTCTGAGGCAGATGACTACAGTTCAATACCTATTTAATCATTATTCTACATCAAGAGGAGAAGACTAATTATTATTCCACTTAAATACAATCAGATTTATATAATCCTCTTTGATACTCTGGGTGTCATAGAGATTTTAATCTCTCTAAATAAACCACCCTGAATAATTATTTTTTAATCTTTTTTAGATATTATCTCCTATGCTTAAATCATATTTTTATTAGAAAATGATAAAATAAATGGGAAAAGAATACATCTGAAAATACTTTTAAAACCTACTGTTTATATTTGCAAGAAGTGAAAATGTTCACTTCATGAAACCTCCAACTCGTTATTATTTATAGCAAACATCACCTTCTGAAAATCACATGCTGGATAAGCATTTAATTAATAATGCAGTAATACAAATCACAATGCAAATTAAATTCAGGAAATAAGATAGCAGATGGCAAACTATTTCTTTCCTTGGCAGTCTGGCATTCTCTAGTTGCTGGACATCATAGTTCACATCTCTATTGTCAATGTATTTAACTACATTTGCAATGACTTTTGATATTGCAAATACAGTTTCCCACTTTTAACAAATAACAGGATGCATGAATGTCTATGATTGTATTTACTTACTTATATATGATGCATATATGGTTGTTCAGAGGATTCGAAGTAGTTTTTCTTAGGAGTTACTGATGCAGTGTGAGCAGCATATATTGGAGTGATTAGAAATATTAACGTACATCATTGTGAACTGACTTAAAAAGTATCTAGAATTGTTAACCCCCCACTTTAATGTAATCCACCAATTAAATAACATTACTTTAATTCTTTCCTCCTCTTTCCAATCCTATAAACCTCTGTTGTGTTTCAGTCTGTGAATACGTATAGTAGTGGAATGAATTTTATCCAGAAATTTCCAATATGGTAATTACTAACAGTACATGGTGACCATACTTCAAGGCTTAACAGGTCTTCAGAATATTGCCTATGCTAAGGATTTACAGTATTTTGTTCAACTAGATTACTACAATCACCATGTGTAGATAGCTCTTGCCAGAAATGGAGGCAACATTAGTAGCCTTAATTTAGGGTGTAGAGGGAAGCATGATTTTCTTTGTTTCAAATTGCTTTAAGCATTATCTGTGGAATGGCCTTTTTTCTCAATGATAAATGTAACGATGATAATGGGTTTAGAGAAGTATTGAACTTGACCTACCTATTACAGATACCCTTAAATAATCAAAAAGAGCCTTTTTGCATTAGGAATTTTTCACCTCTTCAAAGAGAGAAACTATTCTTTCATTTGTCAGCATTCTTGATGGGTTTCTGTTGCAAAAAAAAAGCACTTTTTTTTCTTGTATTACATGCTGATTATTAAGAATTTAATCCAATCTGCAGAGGGTCCAACTGACCAGTGACTAGGTAACTGAAGGCTTTACATAGCGTGAAAGCTACAGTATTTACTGCAAGTAATTGAAAGCTATGATAATAGCTAAATATCAGCTGTGTCTGAAAGAGGAGGAAATTTTTCAGTAGGTGTTGAATTTTACATATTGCAAGAGAATTAGCTGGAAATCTAAGTAAGTGAGATATTTCATACACTGTACAAATTTTGTTGCGTATGTAACAAAACATATATGGATGTTGTTATCTAAGCTTTTTTTTAGATTTGACATTTAGATTTTGACCTCAGATTTATACATGGTAATGAATCACACAGCTTAGCACTGCATTACAGAACATTTTTTTCAGTTGTTACTGGTTTCCACCACATTCATTGAATTGTTTTCTGCTATCATGTAGTGAGATTTCTCCTATTCCTCACATATTTCCTCTCTCAATTTATCTCCTTCCAATTAAGCTTTATTCTTTTTCAGTCCTTCATGATTTAAGCAGGCTTGGGCTGTTTCCCTCCTTTCACCGAGTCTGCTATACATGTGAGACAAGACGTCAACCTTATGTTCTGGTGCAGTGAATTTTCAGACATGGATCTAGACTTATTTCTTAAGTTGTAATTGCTGCACAAAACCAATGTCAGTGCTGAGTAAAATACCTCTTCCTCTTTATTCCAGAAAAAAAATCAAATGTAAAAATCCTTTAAACAAATTGATTGATTTTGAGCTAGAATAGAAGAAGAGAGGAAGGTTCTGGTCTCTAGGGAGGAGATAAACGTTGTCCTATGTTGTGCCTAACCTCATTTAGCCTCCAACTTCATCCCCCACACTAGCCTTACCCCAAGGATGACACAGATTTAGAGACACTAGTAAGGGTTACTGTAACCAGACTTAAGGGTTTTATAATCATTTAGGTTGGAAGGACCTCCAGAGGTATTCTGATCCAGTCATCTGCCCAAAACAAGTCCAAGCAGAGCAGGTGCTCAGGGCTGTGTCCAGTCAAGCTCTGAGCACCTCCACAGCCTTTGTGTGCAGCCTGCAGTAGTATTTGGCTACACTCACAGTGGTTTATTTTCCCCCCTGCACACTGAGTTGGAATTTCCCATGTTCCTGCTTGTGTCTATTGCCTCTTGTACTTCCACTGTGCACCTCTGAGAAGGGTCTGGTTTTGGCCTTTCTACACGCTCCTTTCAGGTACTTGCTGACCTCAGTAAGAACTTTCTGAGCTTTCTCTTCTCCTGGCTGAAGAAATCCAGCTCTCTTGGCCTCTCTTCATATATCCTGTGCTCCGATCCTCTCCTGTCAGACACTTTCATAAGTCTGGTGTTTCATTTTTGATCTTGTACTGGGGAGCCCAGAGCTGGACCTAGCACCCTAGATATATCTCATAAAAGCAGAGCAGAGTGAATAATCACCTCCCTCAGCATCTGGCTGTGCTCTTCCTAATGCAGCCCAGGAGGCTGTTGACCTTTGCTGGTTCATGTTGAGCTTGTCCACCACAACATTAGGGTCTTTTCCTGCACAGCTGCTTTTTAGCCAGTTGGCCCCCAGTCTGTACTGTTACATGGAGTTATGACATCCCAGGTGCAAGACTTTGTCTTTGTGTTTCTAAAGCAAGCTCCCATCAGCCCGCAGTCCATCGAGTTCCTGCTGAACAGTAGCCCTGGACTCCAGCTTATCGACAACTCCACCAAATGTGGTATTGCCTGCAAACTGCTGCACTACAGACATGTTAACTACAGTTATGTTAACAGGGATGAGATAGGGACAGACCTAGGATCAGGCCTTGGCTAACCTTACTATCTAGACATAACCACTTTCAAACGTATCTCTTTCATGCCACTGTGGAAAATTTCCTCAATCGTTACCTGTACCCTTTTTTTGCTTACTCAACTGAAGGCTAAAGTTTACTTTCCTACTGTCAAATTAATCTTCATAAACTCTCTATTCAGCTTTGCTTCCACACGATTCTTTTTTTTTTCTCTCTACATCTTACACTTACCTTTATAACTAGACTTGCTCTTTCTTCTTTTTTATAGATGTCCTCAGTCTTTCACCCACCTTTGATGCAAAATTCTGAGATTAAGACTCATACTCTTTACAGTAGTTTCTTTGGAAGGTATATTACCAGTAATTTTAATTAAGGAAAAATCAGCAGAGAAACACAAAAAAACCCAAAACCCATCCAGAATTTCGAGGTGTCCCTGTCCAATCAGAACAGGTAGCTCATGCTAACATCTTTATGATGGAAACTAGCAAATTCTGGGAACTCAAGCCATTCAGAAATCTGGTATTTTGCCTTATGTCATTGTACAGCAGGCAACAGTGTTATCCAACACAGAGATTCAGCAAGTTTTTTTGTCTCTTCTGAGCTCTCAGAATAAAGGTCTCGCAAATGAAAATCTCATTTAGGTTTTCATGCTATTATAGACTTCCTTTTAAATTGCTTATGAAGGATACTCATTGCTTTTGAATCATTAAAGTGGACTTTTTATTAACAATTGTGTCAGGTCACTGATTTTCCTTTAGAAGTTCTTCTGTGACGTCAATGCTACATCTTTCATAACAATAAAGTATTCAGAACAGAGTTAGTTTTTGTATCCAGGATGAAGGCTAGGACCATGCAGAGATTTCCTATTCCTAGGACCATGCAGAGATTCCTATTTTCCTTTGTTGTACTGCCTAAAAAGTTGCACAACCCTTTGAATACACAGAATTTTCAAAGTATTTCTATATACCTTTACATATCTACACTGTGCAGTTCATCTGAAAGAGGAAAAGAAAAAAGCTTTATTAATATTTCATTATCTGGTATCAGTAGAAAACTGAGGCAAAATCCTCTGATTCCTGAGAGTTAAGAAACTGTTTATTAGAAGCATACAAAACCTCCCTTTAATCTCTAGTGCAGTAGCTCTGAGCCTGGCAAGGCAAAAAGATCATGTGCTGTATAAGAGAAATGCAATAAAGCAGTCAACTACATTTTTATTCATGTAATCCCCAAATGCTTCTAGGTGGATAATCTGTAATTATTCCCTGCTGCTGGTAGAGAATTCTTTGCTGTAGCAGCCTATGATGGCATTCATCTCATCCACTACCGTAGACAAGTTCAGCTGAGCTAGTAATGCAGATGTAGCTATGGTAGTTCCTTCATTGGAAGGGTCTTATCTCTAATTACTGTTATGCAGTACTTAATTGGTTTGTCCTATGTGTAGAACTCAAAGTAGACCTACTTAGCATTTATTTTGGTTACAAAATCCTCAATTTCATATAATTTCCATTGTCTTTATAAGTGAAAGCTGTCTTTATATTTAATGTGAAATATCTTACACAACCAATACCTGTGAATTTCCTTCCTTGCAATATTCAGGTGCATAGCTCTAAACCACCCAGGACAGTTGTAACTTAAAATAATACGAAATAATACGAGCAATTGACACTCAGTTTGCTACTTCTCATTCAGCAAAGTTCTCATTTTGAGGGGAGTATCCTTTTTTTTTTTAATAAAGCTGTTAGAGTTCCCCAGATCTACAGATTTGTCATAAATTGCAGCACCTCAAAAGTGAAGCTGCCTATGTTTTGCCATTATTTTTTTCTCTGATTTGAGGCCATGTAGAAGAAACATTTATTGTCATGGCATAGAGAACCCTCTTGCAAGAAGGAAAATTTTCAACCATAGCCTAGAGATGAGTTCTGTATGTTGTTGAAATTCTAAACAAGTATGAGTAACAATATTGTGGTGAATATCTATTCAGTCTGGTGAAAACCCACTAATAAATGCCACAGGAGGTCTGCATACCTTGTTTTAAAGACCCACATAAGAACAGAAAAGGTGGGTTTCTTTTTGACATAAAAGATTTTTGTGGACAATCAGAATATTAATTACACTCTAGGATATTTGAAAGGTGATCTGTACTTTGGACTACTGGATTAGTAGACATGATTTCAAATAAATGGGTATAATTTATTGCTGTGTTCTTGTCAAGTTCTGCATTTCTCTTTCTTTGCAAAACAATTATAAGCATTTTGGACTTCACACTTCATTTTCTCCCTGTTTTTACAATAATGTTCTTCTATAAATGCACATAACTATAGTAATTAAGGAAATGCATTGTCTTTGATTAAATAATAGTAATTATATGTCATTTATCAAAAGCCTTTTTCATTTACTACCCATGAATATTAACACATAGAAAATGTATATGTTGTACTCTGAATCTTTTGAAATGATTTGTCTCTGTTTTTATTATTGAAGGGGAGAGCAATTTAGAACAATTTGTGCCTGGAAGAGTAGAAGTGAAAGAAGTCAGATACCAATAAGTCTCTTCCCTGAGGCCACCTGGAAAACAACCCAAGCTAAGTGGAAACCTGAAGACCAGAAAAATAGATGGAGTGGAAGAATCCATGGGTCAAAGAGCTACCTACCCTGTAAATCCTGTTTTTTTACACAGATTAAGGATCTTGTTTCTGTTACACAACTTGCTTGGAAGTATTCTAGAAGGAAAACAAAAGCAAAATGTTTACACCATCATTACCAGATAGTGTTATTCAATTCTGCATCCACAAATAATTAAACTGAGGTACTAGAATGATGCATTGAGGCAAACAAAAATGGGCTGAACTGAGCAGCTGGGTTTTGTGGAGGCCAATAGCTCAGTCTGGCCATTTCCAGAGGAGCATGTTCCTTAACTAAACCAAATGAAATTTATTTAACTTTCAGTATTCAAACAGTGTTTTTATAGCTTATGACTGGTCATAAGTCACATAAGGCATCTAAAACATTTCAGAGAAATTGTGCATCTAAATCAACTGCAGAAATGCCACTGAGGAATGGATTCACACAATGTCTTAGGTGTAGTCACCCTAAGTTTGCAATGTAGCCAAAGAAGAAAGGTTTACCTCCACAACTTGACTTTGATCTTTTTTGAGCCTTCACAAGGACCAGCTATTACTTATTCAGGTGTTTTCTTTTCTTCTAGTATAAAGGGGGACCAGAGTGACCTGGCTTCTAGTTGAAGTTAGTCAGGATAAAACCTAATCCAAATCTGACTTACCATAGAGATGTGTGGTTTATGTTTAACTGAATTTTGAGGGGAACTGCCATAAAAGGAAATTTTCTTAATAATATGAGATCTAATGTAATGAATGGAGCATAATCCTGAAGAATTGCTCAGAATATAGCCATTTGTCTTCTGGCAGTGACCTGTGGTCTTTGATGATGGCTGCAGGATGTTATCATTACTGTTCAGTGGGAAAATGTTATCAGGCAACAGGGCCCATGTCAGTAAAATAGTAAGCTGTAATTAAAAAAAAAACCTTTATAAACATCTGATGTGTATGCAAGTGTATGTGTCTTTAAGCATATTAATAATCATGATACCAGTCTCATTTCTGCATTCATTCTTTGCAGTTGCTAACTGCATATGCAGAAGGTCTGTTCCATATCAAATTAATGAACATCTATTTTATCTTCTCAGGGTAATTATCATGTCATCCTGCTGCATATAAGCTTAGCACAGAATGCTTCAGGTAGAGACAAAAGGAAAAAAACCGTATGTTGTTAAATAAATACAAAGATGTCTATTTCTTTGGCATTAGTTTCCAAATGGATGTAAGCAAGTTTTTGGCATAATCTCCCCTGTATCATTATAGTTTTTTTGGTTTGTTTGGATTTTTCTGGAGTCTTACCTTGCTTTAATTATTGTGTTCTGGAAGCTCCATAACTCTTCTGGCATGAATTACAGTAGCATAAGTTTTTCACAGATGTATTATGATGTCAGAATAAACCTCTCTATGTGAATAATTATACCACTTTTGTATTGCTTTTCACCTGCATCAGTTTCTCTGTTAATCTCTGCTTTCTTTGTTACTCTGGCATAATTTTGACAGATTGCTCTCTCCCTTAAAATGCTTTTACGAACACTTACATGCAATCAGGTGCAGCTGCTCACAACTAAAACCAATGGCAGGTTCAGACATTAGGAACCACGTGCATCTTACAGCTGTCTTTGCTTGCTGCTTCCTTGATCCTCTTGTCCTCAGAGGACATGGGTATGTTCGGCATGACCGAACAGAGGGTGGCTGTTCTATCTGACATATTTCAGAAAACAGCCTGAAAAGTATTTTCAAATTCCATAATGTACAAAAAAATCATTTAGAGTTGAAAAAAATATTTATTTTGACAAAAATACTTTAATTTTTGACAATATAAAATGTTATGTTACAGTATTCCATACAAAACAAAAGGTATTTAAAATATAATTTCATAAAGAAAACGACAAAATATTTTGACAGTATCTAAATATTTCCCCCTTTTCTCTCCAGAATGAAATTTCAGCAGAATCTACAGGATTTCATTATTTGATACAATTATATTTCTCAGAAGAAAAATATTCCAATTAATTTCTTTTACAGCTATCTCTATCTCAAACTGGAAGCATATCTGTGAAAAGCCAAAGTCTATCAGTAAAAGATGAGACAACATAACTTAATATCTAACTTGTGAATACCCAAGAGGAGCTGCTAAAGACATCTGAAATTATTTCATACTCAAAGGCTGTGCTAGGAATCCAGGAAGAAAAAGTTGCCTGGCTACTCGGGCAGAAATCCACCTTGAAATTGTTACAGAAGACATCTCTCCATGTCTCTATTAAACACTTTGGTGCTTAAATGCTAATGTAGTGACTAAGTGCCATCACGATCATCATCACAGTCTGAACAGACTTTCGTGTCTAGTGTTTTTAGTAGGCAACCAGTCTGATTTCCTGACAATAGAATACCTCCCTATAAAATGGAGCCTTCAGGCATCGTCAAGGAGTGGAGCTAGCCTGTCTGTTGTATCTACCAAACACCCCCACCTTCTGTGTTATTTTCTAGCCTGCACAGTCGACCGTGTGGTTTGTGCCCCTGGAAACTGAATAGACATGTGAAACCATTGGTGTCATATGGCTTTGAACGTAATACATGCAGTATCACTCCCTGGACATATCTAAGCAGGGATGGATATAATGCAAGCCTTGGGAAACTTTAAACTTTATAAAACAGTCTTGAACCAGATGTGGTGGAAGTTACATGAGAAGTTTACTGGCATTCCCTGCACTGAGTGATTTCTGGTCAGCAGAGAACAAATTGGCCCAGCAGGAGCCAGTAGATTCAGATACGAAAGTAGAAGGATGAGTCCAGTGAATTCCTGGTGTACTGTATGGTAACTGCCCTAGTATCTGGCATCTACAGTGTTCTGTGAAATTTTCAGTTCCAGGTTTTCTGCCTCTCCCAGCTATGCGGGAGAACAGGCAGAAACTGGATAGACCTGGGAGCAGGTAGTCACAAATGCAGCCAAATTCCATTACAAGGATGTTGCAGTGGAAAGGGTCTGCGTAAAGGCAGGGATATCTTCTGGGAGTTCAGCCACAGTTATAGTTTTCCTGTTTCCAGAGCTTAGTGTGTGGAATGTTAAACTGTGTGTCTCAAATCCATAGTCAGGCAGGGAAGACTGAGGGGCACAGTGGAGGAGTCTCAGGAGATTTGCATCCCTAATTATCCAGTGCTATGCAATGAATAATAATCACACCAATGTTGCTTCGAGCGAAATCTCACTTTCTGTTTTCAGTGGCTTTGAAATGGTCATACAGTTGTTTATTTGTGTCTTCTGGGAGTTTTTAACCTCCCTGAAGAGGGGGCTGCTCTCCTTGGGCACAGGACCTAGAAACCAATGCCTAAGTGTGGAAAAGGCACAGGAAAGGTCTGCATTCTCTTGAAGCTTTTTACCGTGGTGGTGGAGAGTGCTTTTATGACCAAGGACTGTCCCAGGTCATTGCTTCTTTCCCCATAAGGCTCCACTTTGAGCTCATCTGTGGTGGGTTGCATCTGCTGCCTAACAGAAACTAACTGTTCAAAAGGTTTCTTGCTTTGAGACTGTAGGCAAAATAATTAATCTTTTACAGAAAGTTATATTTTCAGCTACTGTCTCACCTCAGAGACTTTTGGGAGCTAGTGTCCGCCATGGACTCTGGAGTTCTCTGTGCTCAATAGACACCAGTATCAGCTTGTCATTTGGTCCTAGTTTGTCCTCACTGGGGTTGAGATTCAAATGGCCATCCAACAAATGTCCACTTTGGTATGTGCTGAGCACTTCCTAGGCTTTGTTGACTGCACTGAGTAGCTCTCCATTCAGAGTAAGAGGTGCTTAGACAGCTAGTGCACATATAGAAAACTAATTTCAGATGCCCTAGGCCCAAACTGGATCTTACTAGGAGTTTTTCAATGGCACATCTTCACCTCCTTCAGCCTCCTGCCTTGCCCTGTAAATGGTCTGATTCTTCATGTTTGTTGCAACAGACAAGCCATTACCAGACTGATGGCCTGTGATCCAAACAAGGGCAAAATAACAGCAGTTCTAGACACTTCTTCATTTTGATCTATCTGTAGCTATTGTGAAACTTGTTGCTGCAATGAACATCCTTATCTCATCTAACTAAAAAAATGTTTTTGCACTAGCAGACAGCTGATAGTGATCAGATGAACAGAGTAGCAGCTGATATTTACACAAAATGGATTTTTTTTTCCCATATGCTTTACATTTGTATAATAATTCTAGATCTCCTTGGGTTTGAAAGTAGATAATGAATAGAACAAAAAGGCCAATATCCTTTACAGGAATATAAATCAATTTGAGATAAGCAAGAGGGAGAGATGATGACTGAGTGAAATTGTCCATTGACTTCTCCATGAAATTAATGGGTGTGAGGTATTTATCTATGTTTATGTATTCATCTTATATTTTGAAGAATTAAGTTTGGAAAGAGATCAAGGAACAGAGACTGGTAACTCGAGGGACCCTTCTTGGCAGCAATTAACATGACAACAAATTGTTTCATTTAAAATAAATTTCTAAGTAATTTAAGGACATTTCATAATGACAGCACTTAAGAAACTAAGAAAATGGAGATGTTTCTCACTAAGTGTTCATTTAAAGTCATATTACATCTGTGCTTATGTTCCAGTTCATGCTAATAACCCAAGTAATTTCATATATTAAAAATTTCCTATGAAGTGCTTATCCAGGGGAAAATTATGTGATATAAGGAAGCAGTGACACAAGACATATCTAGATTACAAAGTAGTGTGCCCTTACTATATTTGGAGAACATATCAGTTGTTCTGTGATAGAACCCTGTGGAAAGAATTACAGTGCAAACTTGACAGAACTGTGATTATGATACGGAGGTCACAGGTAATGCAAAGATACAGATATCTATGGATATATTACATATATTTGAACTTATTAAATAGAACATAACTGGAAGATCTTGACATTCACAGAATCACAGAATGGATGAGTTATGAAGGCACCTCTGTAGATCATCTAGTTTAGCCTTCCTCTTCAAAACATAGTGAGCTAGAGCAGGTACTGCAAGGCCATGTTCAGCTGAGGTTTGAATACATTCATTGAGGCTCCACAGCCTCTCCAGGCAATCCGTTTCAGTATTTGAGCATCTGCAGAACAGAATAAACAACAAAAACCCCACAAACCAAAAACCCCAAACCACCAGGTTTTTTTTCTGAATAGAATTTTCTGTAATTCAGACTGTAGCCATTGTATTTTGTTGTTCCCCTAGGCACCACTGGGAAGAGTCTGACTCCACCTTCTTACCTGCTTCCCATCAGGTATTTATATACATTGATAAGATACCCTTGAGCCTTCTGTTCTCCAAGCTGAACAGTCCTAGCTCTCTCAGCCTATCCTCGTATGCCACATACTCCCATATTCTAACCACCATCATGGCTTCTGATGGACTCAGTCCAGTATACCAAGATATATCTTGTACTGGAGAACCAAACTGGACCCAACACTCCATATATGTCCCATCAGTGATAGACAGAGTGAAGAAATCACCTCCTTGACCTGCTGGCAATTCTTTCCCTTACACAGATCAGAATTCTCTTAAGCTTTCTTTGCTAAACAAGCATATTTCTTGCTCATGGTCAACATCTTGTCCACTAGGACTCTTAGGATATTTTATGTCACTTTGCTTTCCACTCAGTTAGTCCCAGTACTCCATGTTGGTCAGACATGATTTTCCCTTCACAAATCCATGCTGACTACTCCCAATTACTTTCTTGTTCTTCAAATATTTGGAATTATTTGCAGGATTATTTGCTTCATCACTTTTCCAGTGATTAGGGTGATGTTTGCTAGCCTTCTTGTCATCTACGTGCCTTCTAAAGATAGGTTGAGTTAACTCTTCGGCCATAGAAGATACTGAAATAAAGAGGTATATCCAGGAATGGGCTGCAGCTTTGGAGCCCTAGCTTTGAAATTAGTTTTCCCTTGGTAGGCTAAACATCTCCAGTAGGCTCTTAAAGTCATGTTTTACTGTTTTGTGTCCCTTTGAAAAGAAGATGCTTCTTTCTTAGAGGTGGAAGTGGTGAAAAATTGAGGATTTGTATAAAACAATGATTTTGAATAATTTTAATCCTACTGTTGAATCACTGAATGTTATGGTAGTGAGGCTAATTGCATGTGTGTGTGTTTGTGTGTGTGTGAATAAGTACAGGTATGTACACACATACAAACAATTTGCGTGCAAAGAACACTAGATGAACATTCTTACAACTTTACAAAATCCAAGTAAACTATCAAATAGCTGTTATTCTTCAATGAGAGTGCTTGAACATTTTTAGAAGGAGAGAAATACTGCTGGTAATTGTGTCCTTTCAAAAGACTTCATCCTTCAAGGTACCCACTGGAGAACTGAAACTTAAGTAAAGATAGGGCCTGCCTTTGCATTGGTGTGACATGTGACAGATCTGTCAACATGAAGAGACTCTGACCCAAGGAAGTGATACTCTTTTAGACTTGTTTTTGGTTTAGGACATTAGAGAAAATGTAATTTTCTAGGAAAATAAAATGAGTTAAATCTAATATGCTTTAGCCTTAGTAAAATGCTTGGTCTGATTGCTATAAGGAAAATTATCAGGTTTTCTTAAGAAAGAGAAGCTGAAGGTTATCAGAATAATTGCAGGCTCAGATTTTCACATGGAATACCAGATGAGCTCATAGCAGGTACGGATGCCACAAATTTAAGAAGCGTTGTCACTTCTAAAGAAAACTGGGCTAGCATTCAGGAAGAAATGGGTGACCTTGACAAGTGAAAAACTCAAAGCAGTAAAATACTCAGTAGTGCAGAAAAGTATATTGTGTGGAAAAAACTAAATTCCTAAAGATGAAACTATTTAAGAAATTAGTTATTTGGTACATTGCCTGAAATAGCTTATGACAAATCTGATGCCTAGTTTGGTAGTCCTAAGCAGTCCTTTCTCTGTTTATAGGCTCTGTTTACCCAACACAGTCCCATGCACGAATAAGTAGAACTACTATTAACACTGGAGAGGCTTACATTGGTGTTTTAGAGAAGGACTCACTTCTACAAGCATACATGAAAAGGTATGTGTATCTACATTCAAAGTAGTGGCAGCAGAGGCATATAAATAACCATTGGTTGGGGAAAGGAAAAAATGTTTAGCCTAGGCTGAACTAGGTTTTGGACTATTTCATTGTGATGTGATTGTCCATACGCTAACCTCTACAGGTAAGTGAGACATAAGAAGTTGATTTAGTGTTGGCTCTAATTTTATCCTTTTATACTTGGTATCTCTGGTGAGTAGAGTTCTTGATTTTTTTCATTTTCTGGGCTCATAGCTCTTTCTTCATGCCTGCTCTTTCCTCCAGCGGGAGGAAGAAAACCAACCGTGAGGGCAGCAGGAGAAATGCTGGTTCCAGTCCAAGAGGCTGCACAGGCATTTCTGCAGGAGGATGCAGAGATGGCCTTCCAATGCAGGGCAGTTGCACAGGGGACATCTAGCAGAGGTCAGAGCCTTTTGCAGTTTTCCAGATTTTGGCTTTGGTAGCATATCACTTTATTTGAAGCACTTCAAAGCAGCATATGCGGTTTTGGGTCCAGCTGGCAGGTTTCTGTAGCACAAACACAGGCAGAGCTGCTTGCAATTCCAACAATACAATTTCCCATTTTGTTTTTGTACACATTGGGCTTCTGTGGACCCAGTCAGACAATGCATCTCACCATGTCCTAACATGCCTCTGTCACCACATTTCACATAGCAGTGCCTGTGCTCTCATTTGTGCCACTTCAAACGTCTGAACTCATAACAAATAAATATCTCTGTTCTCCTTCAAACTTTCTTCATTTGACCAAGTATCAATAAACATCATGGCTGTGCCACAGAAAATTACAAGTTTATTTTAATGTTCAGTACTCAGATAAAAGATTAAACTCACTTTTTTTTTTCTATAATGGGGAACATTTTTTACATAAGACAGTAACACGAAACACTTGTCCAGACATAGCCTGGTTTCCTTTTTCCTTGAGAAATATTTAGGCACTAACAGAAAATTTTCATTAGTTTCTGTCTTTCTATCCATTTCTTTTACCTTAGTCTGCTTGAGGATATAAACTCCAAATGAAAACATTGTTGAATTAATAAGCTCTTCACTCCTCTTTTGTTCTACAGTTAATTCTCACATGGAATACAAAAGAGGATGAGTATTTAAGTTTGGCTAAACAAAAGAATGTATATGAAGATGGTAAATATCTTCACACATACACCTGGATACTTTTCCATGTGATTTTACAAAGTGAAAAATGCATTCACTTTTATCCCTAGTTACGTCTGCTTTTCTCACCTAAGATGCGGTTGTTACTTCAGCTGGACACTGCAACACTGCATGTTGAAGATACTCTCCTGCTCCTGGTCCTTCTGGAGCATGGCTCACCAAGTGCTCTCACTTGGGCTGCCTGGGAGAGAGAGGCCTTTACAGCATCCCTACGTTATCTGTGTGTTCTCTCCCCAGAGCATCACTCTGTGTTCCACAACATTTACATGTTTGCATGTGAGATCATTTCCTTCAAATTATTCTCCTGGTTTCCTTCTGGACATGGGTAGGAACCATCCCCACTCCTTTTATAACCAGGAGGGAGTTTACTGCTTTACCTGCATTGCCCTATGGGAACAGATATTTGATTTATTCCACAGTAAAAGCCATTCATGAACAGGGATGAAATAAGATCTTAATCCTTATTAGGCAGAGCTCAAAATTACAACTATAGTTTTCTTATTATTCTTACCAGGGGCAGAGGAAAAGCAGGAGGACTGAGTTATGGATCATATTTCCTAGACTGAAATGGTCTTCCCAAGAGGTGCAGTGGGTTAGCAGAGTTTTGGTGATGCTACAGACACACGTTTTCAATCTCTACTGGAGTTTCTTATCTTGCACTTCTCAGATGTATCTCACAACGTAGCAGAGAGATCAGGTCATAGAAGTGATGTAACACAACAGAGAAACAGAAAGAAATGAGACCTCTGCCTTTTAAAGCAAAATCAGCCAGCAGAGTAAGTCTTAAGTACACCGTGGTGCTGACACACCTTTATTTTAACCTCTTTGTCTGATTTAATTCTGTTGAAAGAGGCATCAGTCCCTGCAAAGCTATTAACCCTTCCAAGAGCAGTCTGGAGTCTGACAACAAGTTACTGTGGTTATAAACAAGGAAATCCTTTACCCTCTTGCCCTCATTCTGGGACTCTGACGCTGGACATAAAGAAAAAGATGTGCTGTTATGGGAGAGGGAAGATCTCTCTGCCATGCTTCAGGAGCCAAATAGATTTGGATCATAAACCGCTGAACTGAATCAGAGTAGGATTTTCTAAACTGGTACCATACATTCTGCCAACCACAGACCTTTCTCTTAGGTTTGATACTTTAGTGTGATATTATTAATAAGAAAATATCTATTTTTGTGTTTCCTCTATGGATTTCTTCATAAGCTTCTCTTAATGCACCATCTTTGGCTCCCACTTGTGTGCTGTGCTCAGATAAATGTCATACTAACCTTCAGAAGTTCACCTGCTGACTGTAGTGCCTGTATGGTTAAGAGCAGTTCTGATGCCACTGAATGCTCTGGCTTTTTTATCAAGTTGTAGAAGCTGATATTGTGTCAGATTATCTGCAGTTGATTCAAAAGACTACCTGACAAGAAGATAAGAAGAAAACACTTCATTCTTTTCCTTCTGATGTCTTCTGGATGCTTTATATCTTTGCAGTACTTTACAGGGCCGTTCACAGGATAGTTTCTTCGGTGACATTGAAGAAAAGGCACCTTGTTCCTTTCTTTGCCTTTCCTTAAGACTGAATGTTTACCTCCTTTTCTTCTTGCAGTGTCAAAAACTACCCAGAATTTTTCAATTCTTTCTGTCCCAAAATAAATCACAAAGATCCAGTTGATGAGATCTTTGATATTAGTGGGTTTTGGTATAAGCGTTGTTCATGAGGAAGTGGTTTAGGAGCCCCAGGGATGGCAATTAATATTTTAGATTCACTTGACAAAAAGCTCCTTTAATTTGTAGAGAAATGTCCTTCAGCAGAGAACTGGAAAAGAAATTCCTCCTTCACTGAGGGCGACAGAGAAGTACGGCTTCCTATATGTTAAAAAAAAAAAAATCATGCAAAATGCAGACTCAGCTCTGGCTACTGTTGAATGCATTTTCAGGCTAATGAACATCATGTACCTACCCATCCTATACTTCCAATCCTTGAAACAAAGGTAACTAGATTTAAAATAGGTTAATAAGCAGTGGTATACTTAATTTGCACTTTTCAGATCTTCAAACAGCCTTCTTCATGTATAACAACTCTAGGATGGACTGTCCCATGATGACCACCAATGTCAAAAAAGTACACAACTTCCACCTGCTGTATATACTGAAAAGGTTGCTATAGATTAGCCTCTGAAATGGATTTGATAAATCAGGTTCAGAATGTTAGCTGGAGGCATGAATGCTCTTAAATCAAAGTTTCCCGAACTCGTGCTTTCTGAAGCATCAAATGTTGAGAAAATTACAGCAGAGAAGGACAAGTAATAAAAGAACCGCTCCTTCAAAATCCAGGTCAGGGCCTTATGTTAATTCTGTACTCATCAACCTATTTTTGTAACAACAACTTTCACAAAACTGAATGGTGAGGAGTGATTAAGTAGCACATCTGACCCTGAAATATTATTTCTTGATATTATAACTTGGAAAAGGACAACTATAAATGACAATTGTGGTACAGTTACTGTGCTTCTGTGTCAGCACCTGCTGGGCAGGGAGAGGGGAGGAGGCTGAAATGAGCCTTCATCTCATTCACATGGCCTGATTATACATAATCTTGCTCTCATTTCACTTTATATTTTCAACTCTTTTCAGTTTCTGGTAAAGTGTTCCTGCGTTCTTGAAAAAAAGAGGAGGGTATGATTAAGTAGGAGAGGGAAATGTATTTGGTTACAGAAAGCAATATTATTTCTCCCCTGAATTTGATTTGTTATTGTTCCCTTAAATAGCAATAACTACACTCATGTGCTTTGCAATCCAAGACACAAGGCATAGATACTGGCCAAATGCCAGCGCAGCAGCCCACTGATGAGCCTGAAAAGGTTCCAGTGGAGATCCTCGAGGGAGGCTGAAGCTTTGGTCCATGTTTTCCAGGAACCCTCTTTTAGAGCTTTCTTAATGGCCCTGCTCCCTGCCAGCTCATGCTGGTCTGGTTGGCCAGGTGGTGCAAGGTGGGAAATGAGCCTAAACAATTGCATCATAAAATATTTTTTTATTTATTTGATCAGCATGGTCATATACCGCAGAGGAAAGCAAGCTTAACTATGATTATACTTATCTTGTGGTGATTTTACACAAGTTTTTTTATGCTCAAGTAATTTTTTTCTGAACAGGCTGTGTATGCCATAGGAGACACATTTAGGATTTTGGTTCAACATTGCTCTATGTGAACGTTTCAAGTTTTACATGTTTCACAGTGCTAATTATCACCAGTAACATAAAACTGAGAGGGCGAGGATAAAAAGGAGAAAGGATGCTCTCTAAGGACAATCTCCTCCTGTATGTCAGTTTGGAGGGTCTTTAGATAAAGGCAGCCAGCTCCACAGGAAGACCCTTCCCCTGCCAAGAAGCAAATGGGGGTATGAAACTTTGGAGTCTCATGAGAGCTTCATTGGGCTAAAAGGTGGAATGTAGAACAGCAATAACCTGAGCGGGGAGCGGGGCAGCGTGAACACACTAGGCTGCAGGAGTCATGGGCAAGCTACGATCATCTAAGGTTTCCCTCACTCCTCAGGATGCCACCAGGAGTCCTGCCAAAAATCCTTCACCCTCCACAGAGAGACTTTAGAGCCACTGAGCATGGCAAGGGCATAAATTTACTGCATTTGAGTCTCACATACATCTGGTCTCAGAAGGTGATGGTAAACTATGAATAGACAGATGGGAACTCTTCTAGAGGATACTAGCATACAAAAATGGAGTCATGACACAATGAATGTGTTACAGAGTTGTTAAACATTAGGAATTATCATGGCTTTTAGGTATATTACATAAGATGTCAGAGTTTTGTTGACATTCTTTTTAAATTTCAATTTCTTCCTTTGTCTTCTATTGCATTGCTGTCTGTTGACACAGTTAAATCACTGGAGGGTGTCTGTTCTCACAGTCATCTATCATCAGACGTCTGATGCAAGCTGGAGGCTGCCTAATAGTCAGTATTAGTAATGTCTTAATGCAAATGGTGACACATGTAAGTTGTTTTGGTAGAACTTATTTACAATACTCAGACACAGAAATACAGTTACATGTGGTTGGACTTGTGTGTGTGTGTGTATGTGTGTGTGTGTGTAAATATTTGTAGTGCTCAAAAAAATTCTTTGTGAGAAATTTGTGGGCATAAGGCTGCCTGACAAACTAAACTATACCCAGAGGATATTTTACCATACAGTAATTCCTACATAAAGTTAATCATGAATAGATAGACCATATTTTGAAATCTTGGTCCAAGGCTTTTAAAAATGGGTATGTAAGTCATAAACATATTTAGTTTGCATTTGTATAAAGTTCAAACCAAATATTTTGTGTTATGTGCATAAATATGAGGATCATGTATGCAAGTTAAACTCCAGTATGGGAATCTCTAAAAATGAACTTAAGCAATGTAGCGATAATGGCAGTTATATATAGTCATCAAATCAGTTAATGATCTAAAAGATTTGTAGTGAGCATCACTGAAGTCAGACAAAATATTATTCTGATCCAAATGGCACAGAAGTTGCATAAGAATATTTATAAAAATCATAGAACCGTAGAACAGTTTGTATTGGAAAGGACTTTAAAGATCATCTAGTTCCACCTCCCCTTCCATGGGCAGGGACACTTTCCACCAGATGAAGTTGCACAAAGCCCCATCCAACCTGGCCTTGAATACTTCCAGGGATGGGGCTTCCACAACTTCTCTGGGCAACCTGTTCTGATGCCTTACTACCCTCACAGCAAAAAAATTCTTCTTAATATCTCATCTAGATCTCCCCTCTTTCAGCTTAAAATCATTATCCCTCATCCTATCACTGCACTCCCTGATAAAGAGCCCCTCCCCAGCTTTCCTGGAACCCATTTCAACACTGGAAGCTGTTCTAAGGTCTCCCTAGAGCCTTCTCTTCTCTAAACTAAATAAGCCCAACTCTCTCAGCCTGTCCTCATAAAGGAGGTGCTCCCTCCCTCTGATCATCTTCGTGGCCCTCCTCTAGACTCACTCTAACAGATCCATGTCTTTCCTGTGCTGAGTACTCCAGGACCTGACATAGTACTCCAGATGAGGTCCCATGAAAGCGCAGTAGAGGGACAGAATCAACTTCTTCGGTCTGCTAGTCCCACTTTTTTTGATGCATACCAGGATACTGTTGACTTCCTGGGATACAAGAGCACGTTGCTGGCTAATGTTGAGCTTCTCATCCACCAATCCAACCTTCACTTGTCCTAATTTTGTCATTACTTATTAAATAACATAATATTACTGGTAGAGAATGAACAAAATTAAGAAAAGTGAGGATGATGTAGTCAGGACTATCTGGTTAGTTAACTGCAACAGAAGCATGTCGTGATGTTCCTCTTCTGAAATAAGCACTAATATATGTCACCACATAGCACTGATTTCAGTTCAGACAACGTCAGATAATGATTAGTACAGATGAGAGCTAATGCTGCGATTTGCATACCATGGATTAATACTTAAACTGGGTGATTACTGTAAGTAAGCCACGCTTCTCTCTCCTACATTCCTTCATCTGCAGATATTCAGGCATGACTTCAAACTGGTCCCCAGTGTACAATATGCACTACCACGATCAGTAGCATGAAATGACATGTAAGATTGAAAAACAAAGAATCGGCACCAGCGTTATGAGTTTAGTGTTCAAATCAAGCAATTTAAGTTGTCAAAGTCAGAACTAAAACCACTCTCTAATTATTTACATATTCCTGTTAAACTTTCTGCTCTTGTAAAACATCTATATAAATATATTGAAAACAGGAGAATATTAGTCATTTGAAAACCACTACCCAACCTCAGGCTTTACAGTAATCAATTTTAGTTCTGACTGTGGAGAGGCAATATCCTTGAGATTCTTTAAGACTTAAAAAAACTTCAGATTTGATTCTTGCATTTTCTATTTTTTGTGAAAGAATTGTGGGAATAGATATTCTAAGAAAATTAAGGTTTATATGTAGCATCAGGAGTACAGGAAACATGATGATGGTATACCATCCATCTATTTGACTGAAAAACATATTTTGAACTTTTGTACTTAGTGGTTGCAGTGGTACGTGACAACTGTTATGTGTGAAAAACAGGTTCTCCAGCTTTGAAAATCTCAGCCTGAACCTATTTAGTATTTTAAATAATTGTCTTAATGTTTTTTGTGATGTTTAGACAGATCCGTTTAAGGGTTTTCTGGTAACATACAGAATTCTGTAACTGTGATTTTCTGATGCACACATATTTTGTAGTTATGATCAGTCACCAGGGTCTATAATGTCTATCATCCTAGAATATTTATCTTTATTCCACAGAATCTGAAGTAATTTATATACCAGGAAACTTATGGGTCCAGGTGTATGGCTACCAGTGTTCAAAGATTCTAATGCCCTTTCTGTGCTGTTTATGTCTTATAAGCCCCTGAATTTTCTATATATGACCATCCTCTTGTTGAAACTAAATATTTCCACATTAAATGTCACTTCCAATTTGAAGTAAGTACAATATTTTCAGACACAACTTATATTCCAGAAAGATATTCTTCAGATAAGAGCATTTCTTTCTGCAACATTTCACTCTGGGGCAGAGAGTATTACAAGGATAAGAAAGGAACAAGATGCTGATCTTCTGCATTTAGGTAACCTTGGGTCATGATACATAATCTATTTCAGGGATTATAGCTCACACCTGAGCTCTTCTTTTTAGAAGTCAGAGGAAACATCTCCTTTCCTTGTGACTTGTCTTGTGATAAGAGCAAAGTTTAAAATGACTTTCTGTATGGACGTGGAAGAAGTCTTGATGCAAACCTGACACACCATTGTTCATTTTATCTGATAAACCATGGGCCAAAATTGTCCTTTTGCAACAACAGAAAAGTTTAAATTGTAAGCCGGTGTTTTCACTTTTGAAACATGGTTCCCCTTCTTCAGAAGAAAACCAAATTTCCCTTGAAATGCCTGCTGTTCCAGGTCCTTCAAGGACTGTATGGAGATACGATGTTGAATTTTGAACACAGTGTAAATACAGTTCATAAACCAGTCCTAAACAGACATGGACTTAAATGAGATGTTTGGAAGGCTTTACCATGTTCATTACTATAGCATGGAGTAGTCAGCCTCAGTTTGGAAAATAACTTGCTATTGTCACAATGTTTGCAGCTGGGATAGAGTTGACTCAAGTTGCCAAGAACAAAATTGATTTTGGAATATACTACAGAGGTATGGCTTATTCTGTCAAAAATGACTGCACACTGAGAAAATGCTGGCTCTAATGTCATGGATGCTCCTTTCTTTCTTTCTTTCTTTGATAGAGTCTTAGCAGTTTTCCTCGCTAGAATTTTCCTCTCGAAATGTCTCCCGCTGTAAGGAAGTTTGTATCCTGTACTCCCAACTCACAGATTTATGATGCATAGAAAAAGCAGAATGCTCAGAAAAGTTTGAAAGCTATTTGTTATTTGTTTGGTAATTTATTTTTGGTTCTCACATAATTAAGCCTGCCATGATTAGTTTTAATATGATGAATTATGAAGATAAAAGTATGTACATTCATTTCATTTGCACATGCACAGGTCTTCCTTACTGTCTGTGGTGCATTTCCACTAATATAACAGTATGTTTAGAGAATGCAGAAATCAGTCATTTGAAGTCTGTAGAAATGTGATTATGTCTGGAGTGAACGATGTAGGGTTTTTTTTCCCGGTTTACTTTATTTTTTAAACCAGAGCTGTAACTATGACAGAGGCTGTTTTTTTTTCCCCAGTGTGTCCATGATTCAACTCTCATCAGTAAGATCAGGAAATAAGGTAGCCTGACCCTTCTTCCCAAAAAGGTCTTCTGATATCGTGTGTGGTTTTTTTGTTTGTTTGTTTTTTAATATCAATCTGTGCACATTTTCTTCTGTAGAATATTGCTTTGGATGCATCTAAACAGGTTGTGTAGTGAGTAGTGAGTTTATTGCTCTTGTTTAAAAAAACCCAACCAAACAAAACAAGCAAGGTAATTTCAATTCATCAGTTAGAAAAGGTTTTTAAAACTGAACTTTTGCAGAACAGCTTGGACATCAGTTTCTAAACAGATCACATTCAGTGATGATCACTCAGGTTTCTGCATATAAACCTCTGTATTAAGTTGATTAAACACTGGACAGTCAGGTTGAATTAAGTAATTTAAATATAACTGACTTCATATCTTACTCTACTTACATATTCCCCTAGCAAAGTTCTGAAACCTCTTCTGTAGAGTGAAACACGAGTCATTAAGAATTGTTTTAAGGATACTCTACCTTTGTAAGACTACATGGACTATTTGCACATTCTGATCACAATCACTGCATATTCCTGAGGCAATTAGTTTACTTAAATAAAGCAATATGATTTAACATTCAGAAAACAGAAGGCATGCTATGCTGGCTGACCAGCCTAAGTAACTTGATTATTTTTATATTGGGTTTGTAGAGTCCAGTTTGAAACTCATGTTCAAGCTTCTATTCAGAGAGAGAGTTCATACTCAAGCTCCTTTTCAGTGAAATATTATTGAATTACTAAGTAATGTAGTTGCCATTCAGAAACCAATGTGACTAGTTATTAATCACTGATCTTCTGGATGGCTTTGGACAAGTTCCTTCACATCTCCCTCTCTCTTTCTATCCATTGTCTTGGGCAAGGACTGTATTATACAACAGGGTTCTCAAATCAGTAGAGGTTTCTTGACAGTACTGTAAAATAACATTTAAAATGGTTTGGATGTGTAAATCACTATTCCCTAGTAAGGAAGATAATGTTAATTTTGCTGAAATAATGTAGTATTGGCTGTGATGAGTGACTCAAGTTAATAAATATTTTTTCTCCTATCCTATACAGAGTGGTTATTTTTTCTACGTGAATGCAGTAATATTTATCGTTATGTATATACTAAAAAAACCCACTTGTATTATGGTCAACTGTAGAAACCAATAGGGTTATATGGTGCAAGAACCCCTTTATGTAATGTTTGAATTTGATTAGAGACAAAGATGTACTTATTTTAGTCTTAAAGAAATAGAAGAATACTAGTGAAAAGGTAATGAACAAAGTCAAGAGGCAATCAGTTAAAAACTGTTAAGATATGTAAACACCAGAGTTTACTTATCTTTTGGAAGGAAGCTGGATGTATATATCACTAACAAAAACTGACATCATCACTGTGATATCAAAACATCAATTCTCTCTTGTAAAAATATGTCTTACCAATACCTCATAAATTCTGATAATCTCTAAGTGGGACAAAGTTTCTTCTATAAATGGAAAGTAGATGACAAAGCCATTTGTTTTGGTGCTGTAGACGAACCAGCATAATAATTTATAAAAGCACTTGATAGGTAGAGGTAATTGCTTTTTGTGCTCCAGTTCAAAAATTATGCAACTGTTAAAGAATACTTCCTTTCCCCCTCCCCCATCTTTTCTGTTTTATTCTGTGATTTTTTGATGTGCCGTAGGCTGAAGGATGGTGAGGAAGACATTTATAGAATTAGTAACTTTTGAAACTATTTGGTTATTCTTTCATGAGTATATTCACTTCCAGCTATTTTCAGGTCAAATACGGTTAATCTTTAATTCTAAAAAGATTGTTTTCTTATTCTTATAGCAGAAACGTGTATTAAAATATGATTTTTAAAATCTGTGTCCACAAAAACTTAATTTCTTGTTAATGTATTTTCATGTGTTATAGAAGTAATCAAATAAACATGGGAATGTTACCAGTTTGAATTCAAAGATATTACAAATTAGAACACAATAAATTTAAGTGCATTCCTTTAGAGCATAGTCTTAGCCTTAGAGAATGGCTCATTCTGAGTCTCAGTGGTGGGCATCGTGCAACATCCAGACTTGCAATGAGAACTTCTCTCTCTAGAGGCCAAAATGTGGTCTGTCATTTTCACTTTCCAGCCAGCAGGGTCATCTGTACAACAAACGAAAACATGAAGTGTTAGCACAACTCTTTGACAAGAGATGACCATTTTGATTTCTGTCTATGTGGGCTACAGGGCATAAAGCTGACTTTTTCAGGCTTTTTTTTTTTTTTTTTTTTTTAAGTATTTTAAAGCCACCCATAATTTGCGGGTACAAAGTACCATATACTGGGTCGTGGTGCCTACTTGCTGGGCGTTGCAGCATGCATGTTGCACCTGCCTAATACAGACAGCCATAATGTGGCTTTTATACAGGTATATGGAAAAAATGCTTGCTTAAAGAGGCCATTACTGAAGGCCACTGATGTTCTGACATCTGCCATTGTAAAGAGGTTTTTGCAATGATGACTTAGAGTAGATAAGATTGCTTAGACTACAATAGGTTGATGTGGTGTTCGGGAATAGTTAAATTCATTGCATCCTGAGATATTCATGTTTTATCCCAATGTCTCTGATCACTCGTCTTATACCACAGTCTGTGTGAGAGAACATGGAAAAGACAGATTGGAAGACTTAATGTTAATGAGAAAGTTAATGCAGAGGTAGCAAAAAGGACTCCTAAAATAGAGCCCAGCAATCACCAGGAAGCAACTTTATTTCTCCTAATATATATTTTGCCTGCCACACAGTAGTGTTTAGGGTAAATTGATTGATGTTTTAAAGTGCTTTCCATTCCTTTGATGGAAGTTGCTATGGAAATGGAAAGCATACTTATTAGATATTTGCCATCACTTTTCGTTAAATCTTCTAGATTCTCTTTATCTCAGAGTGTTGCTGCACTCTTCAGCATCCGATGTCGTTGGCAGACCCACAACAGGAGCTCTCCTGTGCTGTTCTGTGTACTAATTTTCCATTCTATATATTTTACCTGCATTTCTAAGTGGCAGAGCTAGAAACCCAGACCCATTTTCAGCACTGGTGAAATCTATGGCAGTCATCCTAAGGATTTTCAAGGCAATATAGTAAGCAGTTCAGAGTTTGAAAGGGCACTCAAACAATTGGTATTTTAAATATTTATAATATGTATTACACCATGTATTATAATATGTAAATATAGTTGAAATATTAACCTCTTGTAACAACTGCCATCAGACATGCCATGCCAAGGCATCTAGGGCTCTGGAAGGATGTACATATAAATATATACATAAGACCTTTTTAGTCCTTCAGTACTTTAGGTTGCTGCTACAACTTCTGGACTGTCTTTCCTTTTCCTGAAATATGACAGCAGCCGTCAACAGAAGAGATGAAGGAATCAATTTTTTTTCCTATTAGACCCTACTTACTCATAGGCAGTCTCCTTGCTCCAGATCAAGTTGTAAGCTTTGATTTTTTCCAATTTTTTTCTGTACTTGACAGAAGAAAACCATCATTTAATCATCTGGAGTGATAATAGAGGTGCTTTTTTTGTGCTTTTTTCATATTATTTAATGCATCTTCAAGAGAGAAATTTCTTCATAATGCCACCAAGAACAACAAAAAGGTAGATTTTTTTTTTTAAAAAAAAGCCTAGCTTTTTAATAGGGTCTAGCTCACTTTTCTGAGACACAAACACAAATAGCTTCTCAGCATACATGTACACACGCATGGATATTAGCCTTCCAAGAATACATGAAAGAGAAGATGAAACTTCAGCGGGAAAAGAGCCTCCCAGCCTCCCTCCCCTGTCCCCTGTCCTCCCCCTCAAAAGAATGATTATGTTAAATGTGCACCACTTGTTGCTCTGAATTTGAAAAGTGTTGGCAGTATCACTAGTAGGTTTTAGCCTTACTAGAAAAATCTGCACATGCAGCTCATTTGCTGGCAGAGCTTGCTGGGGAGGTGTGGATGGCTCTGAAGATAAGACAGGTGGGAGCCTCCTTTTCTCAGGCAGTAAATCGTCCTTCCTTGCAGTGACTGTTCATAGAATCATAAAATCATAGAATAACGAGGTTGGAAGAGACCCACTGGATCATCGAGTCCAACCATTCCTATCAAACACTAAACTATGCCCCTAAGCACCTTGTGCACCCGTGCCTTAAACACCTCCAGGGAAGGTGAATCAACCACCTCCCTGGGCAGCCTCTGCCAGTGCCCAAGGACCCTTTCTGTGAAGAATTTTTTCCTAATGTCCAGCCTAAATCTCCCCTGGTGCAGCTTGAGGCCATTCCCCCTCGTCCTGTCTTGTGTCACTTGGGAGAAGAGGCCAGCATCCTCCTCTCTACAACCTCCTTTCAGGTAGTTGTAGAGAGCAATGAGGTCTCCCCTCAGCCTCCTCTTCTCCAGGCTAAACAACCCCAGCTCTCTCAGCCGCTCCTCGTAAGGTCTGTTCTCCAGTCCCTTCACCAGCTTTGTTGCTCTTCTCTGGACTCGCTCCAGAGCCTCAACATCCTTCTTGTGGGGAGGGGCCCAGAACTGAACACAGGATTCGAGCAGCGGTCTCACCAGTGCCGAGTACAGAGGGAGAATAACCTCCCTGGACCTGCCGGTCACACCATTTCTGATACAAGCCAAGATGCCATTGGCCTTCTTGGCCACCTGGGCACACTGCTGGCTCATGTTCAGTCGCTGTCAACCAACACCCCCAGGTCCCTCTCCTCCAGGCAGCTTTCTAGACAGACTTCTCCTAGTCTGTAGCACTGCACAGGGTTGTTGTGCCCCAAGTGCAGGACCCAGCATTTGGCCTTGTTAAACCTCATGCCATTGGACTCTGCCCAGTGGTCCAGCCTGTCCAGATCCCTTTGCAGAGCTTCTCTACCCTCCAGCAGATCGACACTTCCACCCAGCTTAGTGTCGTCTGCAAACTTGCTAAGGGTGCACTCAATGCCTTCATCCAGGTCATTGATAAAGACATTGCACAGGGCTGGACCCAGCACTGAGCCCTGGGGAACCCCATTTCTAACTGTTGTCTCTCAGCTCTGAGTTGCTTCTCTTTGGTGTATGTCCTCATACATACATGGATAAGTGAAGGTTGCATTTTGTTATCATTTCCTAAATCTATCCCAGGTATGAATCAAAAGCCCTTAGGGCTTTCTTGTCCATCTGTTAAAAGTCTTACAGTATAACACAAGTATAACACAAGTGTTTTACTATCTCTGCTGCTGAGACTGGCATTTTCTTAGCAGTAAAAGGAAAAAAAAAAACAAACCCATACACAATGAGGAGACAATAAAATAAAAAGTGATCTTCATCTATCTTTCCTTTTCTTTAAAGCTTCAAGAGAAAAAGGAAAACCTTGCAGCTGTTCCAAGCAGCCTGTAGGACTATACAAAGAAGCTTACTTTCAGGATGTATTTCTGCTTCCAGGTATTTAAACACTTTTAAATTTTAAAAGATATTCTATTCTCTCACAGAATTGCATGGAGAATGCTAGATCTGGACCACAGTTTTCCATCCAGACATTAATAACTAAAACCAGGCTGCCTAATGTTTCCAAAGACTGAATAGCAATGATGAAATAATTTCTAAAGCAGAAAGCCAACTATTCTGTAGTTTTTGTTATTCATGTTTGTAGAATTATAAGAGTCATTTGGGAAGGAGTCAGTGGGGAAACAAAATGTCCCTAATAATTCAATAACATTTCCATTTAACGTGTGAAATACAGAAGTGCATGTCTAGTCTGCAGGATTGATCCTGAGCTGTAGTTTGGGTTGATCAGGGCAGTTATGGTGAAAAGCAGAGGGTGGGAAGAAGAGCTGTGGAAAGGTCACATGGAGTTGGCTTGGTGCTTGCTTTGCTGTGTGCTGAGCAGCTGTCAGATAATCCTTCTCCATGTATCTGAAAGATCTCCCTTTTTTCCTTTACAACTGATGAGAAAATAAAGGGACTGAAGAAGTGGTTATACTCTGAATTTACGCTTGGCAGTCTCTCTAATTCAGACTACATCTCAATTCGTGCCACTTTTATCCTCTTGGTTTGATTCAAAGGAGAACTGGCTGGGTAGAGAGGTCACTTCCCCTTCAATCCTCTTTACAAAATGTTACATTTCCCATTTTGTAACACATCTGGTGAAGATTCTTGTGGTTCTTTTCTCTGATAATATTTTAAAGTAGGTCTACCTGGGCCTCATCAGCATCCATGGAACGGAAATCACAGAATCACAGAATAACCAGGTTGGAAGAGACCCACCGGATCACCGAGTCCAACCGTTCCTACCAAACACTAAACCATATCCCTCAGCACCTCGTCCACCCGTGCCTTAAACACCTCCAGGGAAGGTGACTCAACCACCTCCCTGGGCAGCCTGTTCCAGTGCCCAATGACCCTTTCTGTAAAGAATTTTTTCCTAACGTCTAGCCTAAACCTCCCCTGGCGGAGCTTGAGGCCATTCCCTCTTGTCCTGTCCCCTGTCACTTGGGAGAAGAGGCCAGCACCCTCCTCTCTACAATGTCCTTTCAGGTAGTTGTAGAGAGCAATGAGGTCTCCCCTCAGCCTCCTCTTCTCCAGGCTAAACAACCCCAGCTCTCTCAGCCGCTCCTCATAAGGCCTGTTCTCCAGCCCTTTCACCAGCCTCGTTGCTCTTCTCTGTACTCTCTCCAGAGCCTCAACATCCTTCTTGTGGTGAGGGGCCCAGAACTGAACACAGGATTCGAGGAGCGGTCTCACCAGTGCCGAGTACAGAGGGAGGATCACCTCCCTGGACCTGCTGGTCACGCCGTTTCTGATACAAGCCAAGATGCCATTGGCCTTCTTGGCCACCTGGGCACACTGCTGGCTCATATTCAGTCGCTGTCAACCAACACCCCCAGGTCCCTCTCCTCCAGGCAGCTTTCTAGACAGACTTCTCCCAGTCTGTAGCACTGCATAGGGTTGTTGTGCCCCAAGTGAAGGACCCGGCATTTGGCCTTGTTAAACCTCATGCCATTGGACTCTGCCCAGCGGTCCAGCCTGTTCAGATCCCTTTGCAGAGCCTCCCGACCCTCCAGCAGATCGACACTTCCACCCAGCTTAGTGTCGTCCGCAAACTTGCTAAGGGTGCACTCGATGCCTTCATCCAGGTCATTGATGAAGACATTGAACAGGGCTGGACCCAGCACCGAGCCCTGGGGAACCCCACCTGTCACTGGCCTCCAGCTGGATTTCACACCATTTACCACCACTCTCTGGGCCCGGCCATCCAACCAGTTTTCCACCCAGGAGAGTGTGCGCCTGTCCAGCCCAGAGGCTGACAGTTTCTCAAGCAGAACGCTGTGAGAAACTGTATCAAAGGCTTTGCTGAAGTCCAGGAAGACCACATCCACAGCCTTTCCCTCATCCAGCAGCCGGGTCACTTTGTCATAGAAGGCGATCAGGTTAGTCTGGCAAGACCTGCCTTTTGTGAACCCATGTTGACTGGGCCTGATCACCCGGTTCTCTTGCATGTGCTTCATGATAGCACTCAAGATCACCTGTTCCATGACTTTCCCTGGCACTGAGGTCAGACTGACAGGCCTGTAGTTTCCTGGGTCCTCCCTGCGGCCCTTTTTGTAGATGGGCACAACATCAGCCAGCCTCCAGTCCAGTGGGACTTCCCCAGTCTTCCAGGACTGTTGGAAGATGATGGAAAGGGGTTTGGCCAGCACATCCGCCAGCTCCTTCAGTACCCTAGGGTGAATCCCGTCCGGCCCCATAGACTTGTGACTGTCCAGTCGGGCTAGCAAGTCTCTGACTACCTCCTCTTGGATCATGGGAGCCTCATTATGCTCCTCTAGCTCCTGGGTTTGTACACAGGCGGAACGACCCTCCTTACGACTAAAGACTGAGGCAAAGAAGGCATTAAGTACCTCAGCCTTTTCCTCATCCCCTGTTACTGTTGTCCCTTCTGTGTCCAATAGGGACTGTATGGTCTCCCTAGTCCGCCTTTTATTATTTATATATTTGTAGAAAGATTTTTTGTTATCTTTCACTGACTTGGCCAATCCGATTTGCACCATTCTATCTTCCTGCATCTTCTACTTTGATGAAAATTTGGAGATTGCTGAACTGGAGGCTTCCTGGAGCCGAGTTTCTCCTGTAGCCTTGATAATACTTCATATCTGCCCCATGACTGCTCTGGTTATTTCTGGCTTACTCATAGTAGGTGTCGAATAAAAGCTGACATCTGGGGTGCTCTGTAGAATGAAAACATCTTCAGTGGTACTTGGTGCAAAAAGACATTTTACAGTGTGAAGAACCACATCTACATGAGACATATGCATGGAACAGACAAAATTTGAAAAAATATTTTTCTAAATTTGAGTGATTACCCAGTAATTGCTTCTAAGTGATATGCAAAACAACAAATTTGTAAATTATTTGTGTTTATGGTGACAGTAAAAAAAGAAAAAAAAAGTGAAGGAAAAATCTCCTCCTTTTCTCGGACATCATCAGGAAAAGAAATAGTTCTTCACATCAAATATTACAGGCACGATGCTTTAACAAGAAGTTCCTTACCTACTGTGCTGAAATATCCATTTCAGTGCCAAAAGGTTTTTAAGAGTCATCTGGATTTATTTCACCAGTGTCTTTTCAGCATCAAAAGATACCGAAAAACACAAGTTTGAAAATTTGTTAGCATCTTTTCCAGGCATAACTAATTTGTAAAACATAGTGGAAAGGCATAAGTCATTTATATGCTGAGGGTCAGTACACCACAGTACTGTGTTACTGATTTTCAATTTCATTTCAGTTTCTCCATCATTTTGCCGTAACTCCCTGGAAGTTTGAGCTCTAAAAGGAAATACATCAAGCAAATGGCCATAATTCTATTCTTCTGTGAAGCTATTAAAGCGTAATGAACAACTTTGTTGTAGGTAAATCTTCACACCAATAAAAGATGTGAGCTAGCTATAAAAAGCGCATGTGTAGGGGAATGCCCTAAAAGTTGATATCCAAAGTTCAAGTACTAGTATTTTACTTGCTTTTCAGGAGGCATGGTAGTGAATTTTTTAAAAATAAAATCAGAACTTTAAGATGCAGTAAAGAGATTTTAAGAATGCAACGACAGAAGAGGAGATACTGGAGTGAAATGCAGGATGAAGCTCTGCTGCTACTTACGTATGTATCTTTATTTGCCTGAGTCCCCCAGTGGAAGTAACAGGCAAGTATTTCAATGAGTAACAGTAAGCTTATCAATTTCTCAGCTGTGTAACAGGATTGTAGTGAGCAGAAAGTTAACTCTGATGAATTTTCAAAACAAGAGCTGAAAAAATACGTTAGACTAGAAAACCCTTTGATAGATTGTTCACGTGAAGCAAATAAACAAAACTACTCTACAAGGTGCTATACTTGCATTTAACTTCAGAGGGAGATACTTAAGCCAGGAACCCATCTTTGTTACCAAGCAATTGGTGTGAACTGTTTTTCAAAGGTCAATGGCACTAATGAGTTCCTTTCCGATAGAAATAACACTTCCTCAAAACAGGTTTTTGGGGTTTTTTTGCTTTGTCTCATGCACCACTTGTCATCCAATGAATGGAATTTACGTTTCATTCTATTTTTACCATTATAGATGGTACTTTGAGACAGAAAAGCAATAAAGGATTCCAGGAGCTATGATTACTGGGCAAGGTTAAGGATGCTGTTGGCATTTCACCCGAGAGAGTACAATGCGTGAATGCTTCACAGGTATCATTTTTACAAAAAGAACTGCAGATGTGCTACATCTCTCTATTTTTGTGGAACTAAGTACACCCTTAAACAAATATGAAAAAGCCAGGAGAGTAGTCTAAATCATTCAGTACTTTCTTAGTGTAAATTTACTTTTTTCTCTATGATGTGCTGAAGGAGTGCACTTCCTAAAATGAGGGTTTCTCAGTATCCAATTAGACATCCATATTGATTCAGAAAGGTACTCTCTTCACTTTCATCTTTCCCAGTAATTGATTCTTTGTGGTTCCTACAAAAGTTGCTCGAGGGATTTTATCTTTGAGCTAGTACGTACAGGAAATGGAGACCTATGAATTCATGGTCCTCTCCAACTCCACTTTGGTAAGAAATATCTTTGCACCACCCTAAACTGAAAGCTGAGTTTATCAAGTTTACAAAAGCTCTAGACAAGACAAATGACTAACACGGACTACCCTTAAATCTAACATACATTTTCCAAAAGATGGTCCCTTTCTTTAAGCCAATACGTAACAGAGCTTGCACTGGGTGTGCACTCTGATGTGACCAGCCTGTCTTAAATATATAGAAACTATCATCAATAAAGCTTAGGATAGTAAAAAGAGACTGGTACAAAATGTTACGCACTCGAGATACAGGAACTGTTTTTGTGGAATAGTCTAGGACTTATCCAAGATCTTGCTTAGAATGTTTATTTACTTGTGTCCTCATCTACTTTCATCATCCTATTTGTGGCACTCTCACTCCTATTATTTAGGTAGCAAAACGTTGCCTTGTCTCACAAAATGTGCAATTAAAAATTATGTTTCACAGAAGTCAGATCTCTTAGTATGGCAAAATATTTTAGTATACTGGTTTCTACTCTGCTGCTGTTAGATGTTAAAACTTGTACATAACCAAATTATTTCTCATTTCTATAATAGATATAAGAAATATAAAGTATGAAATAATACGAGTCACAAATTCAGAAGCTATTACAGAGAATTTAATTTGAAACTTAGTGTAACTGCTATTTCATAACAAGATGTCTGTCTTATTATTTGATTAAAAAACATGACTATTTAAGGAGCTAATAGCTACACAGTGTTGTTCCACCTATTTCTGAATATTGAAAAACTGACAGGGACAGATGGAAGAGTTTTCCAGTGACCTTCTTCAAACTCATACCTAGCACTAGTTGAAGGCAGCTGCACTGAGGCACCATGGCCATCTTAAGACATGTATAGTATGCTTTTTCAAGGACACAGCAAGTCATATTCAGAGATTCGAGCAGGACTGCAACTTACTGCAGTAATTTCTTTGTTTCCTGAAACACTTCTTCCAAAATATCACCTGTAAAATATAGATCTGTGCTTTCACAGTATATTTGCTCCTTCTGTTCTACGCTTTACCCAGGTCTTAACATAAACCTTTTGTAATTTCACAGTAAAAAAATAAATGACTGGAAAACTTCTGATCAACCGGGAAGCTGTTGTTACTTAGAAGAAAAATATGTTCTTCAACTTCACTGTTGCATTCCTCATTTATTGTGTGAAGGTACGTAACATTGGTGAAAAATACAATGTTCAATCTATCAGTGTGGTATACAAGCAATGTCTAGACAAGTAAATAATTTCTGCTTACAGTAAGGCCAGGTTGCCTCTTAAAAATTTTTGAGCAAATATTCAGTATCACTTGCTTTGCTTCTACAAAAAGAGGGGCAAAGGTGTTTGGGGTTTTCATTTGTTTCTTTGTGTGTTTGGTATTTTTTAGTTTTCTTAATGTGCTGAGGTGGAATGAACACACATCATTGTGGAGAGAACTTAGTGTAGCAATGCACCTCTCTCTTTTGCTATGAGCTCTATTAGGACTGTATACATACCAGCTAGTAACAGACTACTAATAGTCTTAAAGTGTGAGATATTCTGAGTTATTGTTAACAATTTTTCTATTACCAAGGGAAAAAAATAATTTTAACTAATTCCTAAAAAGATGTTCTGGCAAACATAAATGTTTACACATATATTTTATGACTACTGACCCAGTTTCAGCTATTCAAAGACAGCATTTACCTTTCTGTGTATTACCATAAATATAGGGTTAAGGCACATTCACCCTGCCTTTGAACAGTGAGGATGGTCCAATTTGTAAGAGTCTAGTGAAAGACATATCTACTGTTGAATGCCCTTCAACATGTAAAAAAAGATTAAAGTTTTATTATTGACATTAAACCACTATGTAATATGTGGGTTATACTCTGCTACACCTGCATGATGCTGCAGCAGATGTCCCTGGCTTTATAACATCTCTGACACTAGCAGGCAATGACAGATCCTTAAACTGCCTCAGTCAAGTTGCATTTAATTTCTTACTGTAGATTTAAGAGACAATGCTAAGATGTCCTTGGAGAAGAAACTAATCAGACAGGTGAACAACTTAGTACGGTTTATATGAAAGCTTTGATTTATTCACCTTGTCCAAACCAGACATTCTTCAGCTATTGTTGTTTTTAATAAAACAAAAGGAAAACCTCAACAAAAATAGCTAGTCATGTACCTGTCATTGTGTATTCCTGCTCACATTATTCTATAGCTAGTTTTCCTACTACTCTACTGTTTGTATTCAGTACACAGCAAAATATGACTTGTTTTTTGCTTTTCTGCAGGGTGAGATGAACAGATGAAGAAAACAAAGAAACATTGCAGATATGAAAGCTGCTACTCACTTTAATTAGTTATTATTAATGTATTTATTAACATCTCCCTGTTTAATATACCAAGTGTAATTTTATCCTGATAATTTCATTGCTGGGGTCTCTTATTTAATATATTCAGGTCACGTTCATTTACATGATCTTTAACAACTACCCAGTCTTACATATGGATTCTGATATATTTTACATCAAAAAACATATCCCACACTACTCCAAATTTATTTAATTATTCCTAAATTGTCCTTTGGACATTTATTTGAATAGAAATTTTGATTGAAACCAAGTATTAGCAAAGGAATATGTGTTTTGGCCAGCAGTAAAGACTTGTAACAACTCAGAAGTTTTTCTAAAGATATTATTTAAAGTAAATAATTGTTTGCATTCTTGCATGTCAATATTTATGCAGCACTGTTACAAAAAAAGCCATTTCTTTTACATCTGCTATTAGTTTCTATGGGTTGTATTTGAGAATACTTGAATAACAAAAAGGCACCTAAATATGGAGCATTGCAATACTCCATATTACATGCATGCAATTCAGTCATCAACTGGTAAGTAAAATTCCTCAAAAAATGGTTTAAGTAAAAATGAATCAAGAGAACTAACATTTTCTTAAGGGAGCAATAATTTAGTGACACAAATGCAAATTTGCCATTGCAGAGCAAAAACACACATTGTAGTAAGAGACCAGAGTGGAGGCCAGTAGCTTTCAGAAAAGAATATAACTTCCAGTATTTCAGTATTGCAGATTACTTCATAGCATTGATAAGATCACCTCTGTTTGTAAAGTCAGTCAAAGAAATTGTACTTCAGGAAGATTAAGTCTTTTCTGACTTGAAACTCAAGAATTCAACAAAAGCGAAACCCAGTGAGAGCAATGGGAGTTTTTTTTTTGTGGTCTAGAAAACTAGGGAAAAATTAATGGTAAATAAATGGAACAGCTAAACATAAAGAAAGGAGTCCGAAGGAGGAAGATAAATGTTCAGGTATGCAAAGAGTTACTGCAAAGAAAGAATACATTTCACTTTCTGTTGTAGAAAAGGCAAAAATGAATGTGTCTGAGCTGTAGTAAAAAAGGTAACCATGGAGATTTAGAAAAATAAGAACTCTGTCTCAAAGGACAGCGAAGCATTGGGAAAGATTACACAGGCAGTTGTAGAATCTCTGTCACTGGAGGATTTCAAGAGCAAGTTGGCAGAACAACTGTTAGGATGGGGATTAGGGTTGGTCTAGATGACTTCTGAAGATGCTTTCTAGCTCTGTAACTCTGCAACTCAACTGCTCTAGGAATTCACCAGCATCCCAGTAATGCACAGCCTGCTCCTGACTGCTCATCTCTGCAGCGCAAATGCAGTAGTCCAAGGCCTCTCAAGCACTAAGAACATACTTTGTCACAGGTGCTATCATAGCAGTATTTGTACCACCAAATAACCTATAAGAAGACAAACCTCGTGTCAAATCAATAATGTATTTCAGTGAGGAAAGTAGTGACACAGAACTGGGCAGTCATGGTGGTAATTGAAGGAACGGATTGAGGCAGCTGCTGGAAGCAACCCTTTAAAGTTATCACAAAGGCAATAGACTGAATAGTGTTGCCAGGAGTCAGAGCATGATTTGATTAAATGTGTTTTTCGAATAATTACATGTTTTGCATGCACCTCTATGGATCACAAAAACTGCTGGCCAAACTGCCTGTGGCTTGTTTTTCTGTTGTTTACTAAGCTTAAATCAATCTCCTGGCTTCCAACAAGCCAAACATGAAATCCTAATCTCTTCTTTATATTCACCACTGTTCATTTGGATTAGTATGAAGACTGGGAGTATAAATTAAGAAGGAAAAAAAAAAACCAAAAGGTTATTTCTGGAATGTATAGGCATTTCCCTCAGTGTACTTAATACAAATATATAAAGTGCTGACATAAATCATCACAGATTCAGGCATCTAGAGACCATGCTTTTTATTTGGAAAGCAATTCTATTCTTATGCTTTGTGTTTGTTTTGTTTGTATTTTTCCAAAAATGGAAACAGAATATTATCATCTTTCTTCCATACTGTATCAGGAAAGGAGTTTTTTCTTTGTTATGTATTGATCCTTTCCCATCTGGTTTTGCTAAATAAGAAGTATCCTCACGTGTGAAGGCATCAGCTTTGATTCTGTGCAGGCAAACACCTAGAAACATACAGTAAGGGTTTTTCCCGTCAATTAGGTTATAAAAGGGAGAAAAAACCCACAATTTTTTCAATTGCATTTTTCTTAGCTGAATTGACATTAGTTATGTAACTTAAAATTTGAGAAGGGAAGCAAGTTTCAATTCAAGTCAGTGAATTAACTATCTTTGTTCCTTATCTTGGGCTGACCAACGTCACATCAGTGTTTCAGGAACAGAAAGTGCTTAATAAATGTAATAAGTGAAGGGTCTCAGCCTTTTGGTTTCAAGCAACATTGAACATCTCACAAATATTTGAAACTTCTTTTTTTCCCATATGAAAAAGCACTGAGTGCAGTGTAAGCATTTCTGTGAAGCGTGTGCACATTGCAGAGGGGCCTTTGTGAGCGTGCAAGTGGTTGTGCTTTACCTGACTGAAATCTTGGCTGCCACATTGCAGGAGCAAGTCACAGAGACTAGCTAAAAATGAGCTAGTAGCAACTTATTTCTTCCTTTTGCAGGGAAATGATTCATTCCACTGCACTAGCCTTTGAATACACTCCCAAGCCCTTTCAAATAATTCTTGTGTCCCATGCTGCCTAGCTAAGTAGGGAAAAAGCAATATTTAATTAAGGCGAGTGTTAGGAACAAGAAATGAGACTATTGTCATTAATGTTTCCCATGGGCTCAGTAGGATGTGTTTGCTTGAAAAAAAAAAAGAGAAGAAATTAAGCCAATAATAATAAAACTCGGCCTTTGCCTCCCTCCAAAGCACTGTTAACTCTGAGAAATCTTCATACTGCTGTTGTGAGTTACAGAAGCAATAGATAGCACTAGAATTCTTAAGATGGGGATATTTTAATTTCCATGCTGAGAAAAAAAAACATGTGAGTGCTGCATCTGCACCTCCATCTCCCGTGTTGCTTTGGTTTCCTGTGGGCTGGAAGAAAGGCTGCTGGGAAGAGAACTTCTTACTTCTGCTTTTTGTGGCAGCATTCAGCACTAAGAGCACTTAACTGATACATCAGTTCAAAAGCTGTACGTAAATATTCAGAAGATTCCTGTAAACAATCCCTTTTAATTTTTTATCTAGCATTATGAATATTCACATAAAATATATATATATTTTTCTGCTTTTTAAGCATTGATCTAATCCTGCTGGTTTGTCCTCATCTCATATAGGTTTCAGCTGTTCATTCCAGAAGATATTTTCCTTTTTCCTTTTCGAGAAGAGCAGTGAAAGGACTAAAGTGACACAAGTAGGAACTTTGTGGTGTAGGCTGTGTGAACTGTTGCAGGAATAAGTGGAAACAGCTAGTAATATGTTTGAGTTTATTCCGTAACCATGGAAGAACTATACAAGCACAGCACAATTTTAGGGGCTGACAATGTATTCCCAGAGCAAACGACGAGGCTGGTCATACCAGAAGATCTCTTTTCTTTGTAACTTCAGAAAGTCCACACATCACTCTGTGATATTGGAAATCAGTACTGTAACTCTTTAGAGAAGGGGAGCACTGCTCTTGGTTGAGTTGGTGTCCACAGGGCACACAAATTAGGTAGTATCTACTTACACAAGTGTTTTCCCTTCATTCCACCAATAGGTAAACTGATGTCTTTGGGAGCAAAGCCAAATAGACACACTAAAGGATGGCTTCAGCTGGGAACAGGCTTTTGGGTAGAGATACCTTGTGGATTTACGGGCACTAGTGCTTTTGGAAGCTTACCTGGTCCTTCTTTTACAGATGGTTCAGAGTTTAACTGTATAAATTTAACTCTAGAAGAAAATTTATCCTAATAAGATTAGCAGAGATGCTTCTAGGGGAAGGATATGGTTTTGTTGTAGTTTTCTACGGTAGAAAATGGACAATCTGAAAATGGTTTCTAACATATTCTCAGTATTGCAGGCAAAAAAGACACTGATAATGCTCTTTCTTGCCATCCTCATGTCTGCTGCTATTGTGCTTTACTATTGGCTTTACATTTGCTGTATGCTGTGCTGGAACAGAGTGGATGTTTGTTCAGTTCTTTAGAGCAACCCATTCATTTTTCTGCTTTTTTTTTTTTTAAATACATATCTATACTTAAGGGTAAATGTAACAAACATAAAACTTGGATATTTTGTTTGTCCTGCATTTCTGTCTACCAAATCTCCAGAGAGAGTATTTCAATATGCAAATATTTTAATTTCTGTACCTTTCTGTCTCTCACATTTGGTTTTCCACTTTCTTCGGGCTTGTGTAAAATCATTGTTTCTCACTGTGGTCTCTACACTGTTAGTAGGAAAATAACTGTAGGAAGAAGGATTTAGATGTGTGTGATGGAAGCTGCAGCAGAAAATCCTTTTAGTAAATATGCCAATTAGGCTGTTTGCTGCAGTTCACAGGGACAATCCATACACTGCAACTAACAAGTCTTTTTTTTCCCCTCTGTCTCAATTTTCCTAATTTAGAATGTATAGAGCATGGAAATAATTCATTGGTGTAGAAAGGCCGTTTCTGTTTGAAATTCAGGTTTCATCAAGGAGCGTTCTGCAGTTTTAGCTGATACTGAAAACAAAACCTATGTGTGTACATGGGCTGACTTTAAACTAACTGTGAGTGGTACTGAGGATGATGCACCTATGGCATCCTGGATGCAGCCACCTAAATATATATGTGGTCTCAGAGACAACATTTGCTTATGAAGAAGAGAGAAATGAGTGTGTGGAGGCCTCTCATTTGCACATTGGGTGATGCCCTGTAAAATTGGTTCTGCATACAACCTTAGGTGGATTTTAGCTTACACTGAACTACACAGCTGTTCTGTTACGGACAAAAGAGTAAATCAGTTTAAGGTTATTTGAGTAAGACTACAGAAGTGACACATGCCCCTCCTGTGTTGTAATGTGGATACTATGACCATTGGTAATTTGCTGTACTTTTTATTTTTAAGAAAATAACCATGCCCATGGGGAAAAACAGAGTCCAGAGCCGGAAGAACAGCAAATTAGGTTTGGTTGGACAATTGCAATGTCATCACAAAAACCATATTGGTCAGAGCAAGAAACTGAATTTCAGGTTAGAAAATCTGCCATGTTTTGAAGACTGTGGCTTAGAAATGACTCCTCAGACATTTCCTGGTGGAAAAATTATACAGTGCAAGGTAGGACTTTCTTTTTAAAGTCAATAGATATAAAATAATTAGATTCCTCTGCTGTTTTGCTTTGAATTGTCAAGGCATGTTGATAGGGCTTCAAAAGTAACCATGAACAAATTTCCTTTAGAATTTTGGCATACAGAGATGAGTCAAATGGCAGGATATTTTTTTATAACTGACTAACTAGGAAACTGTGTGCAGATTTTAATCAGAAACTCAGAGGTCAAAGACTCTACATCTCATTCTGTTCTACCCACACAGTTAAATACCTTATAGTTTTTCCATTTAATACTCTATTTGACCTCTTTGTACTATATCTGATGGTGACTAGTTTTTTCTACCCTTTTGAATTTTATTATGAAGTTCAGAAATTAGTGCAGACTTCTAAAGCTGTAGCAGCTGCCTGTGTAGAGCCAGAATATGGAACACAGAAGCAGTATTGATGCTGCCATTTTTTTCTTTTGACTTACTGTGAAACTGAGGACACAACAACACAACTCTCAGAGAGATGAAAGGGGACCTAGGTTAGCCTGCTGGAGGGTACCCAGTGACAGGCAAGCACCATTTCCGTGTGCTTCTTTGGGAAGAAAATCTGTGGTGAGGTGTAGCTTTTGTTAGCCTGATTGGCATGTCATCCTGCAGCAGCTGCATCACTTCCACTTGTGCCAACACAAATCTTTTGCTGCCGCAATGAACTCTGGAAGCACACAGCACATCAACTTTAAACTCAAATTGTCTGATATCTCTCCCACAGAAAGGCATTTCCAGTATGTTTTTATGTCTCAATGTGATTATTTTAAGCAGGTTTACATGTTGACTTCCCCCTGCCTCTCTTGCTGTCTCTAGACTTGGACACAGCACTTCTGTGGTGCCAAAACTGGTAGTGTTTAAGGCTCCATTCACATTAGAAAGCCTAGATTTGTACATAGGTAGGATTTTTAGGCATAATACAACTATATGGTACAGTTCGAGCTACTGTTCTCAAATATTTTTTCCAATAAGTTCTGCCTTGCAGCAGAGATGATAGCAGTTGTCTTGCATGTTGGTTTCTGTGGTGTAGGTTTCTATAACGGGTACATCTTGACACACATTTAGTTACGAGAGACAAAAGTGAAACCTTTTTTTTCTCAGGGGTTCTATGTAGTCATTGTTAAAAATCAATGGAGTTTAGGTGATTGGTGTTTTGTTCTAAGACATCAGACAAGGAACAGGGAAAGAATATTAGTACTTCTAAGTGATTACTTGAAAAGAATGTTTCCATTTATAAATACTGTTTAACACTTGAAATGGTTGCTTGGAGGGTGCCATTGCGATTTTTCTTATATTTAAGATGGAGTTATTATCATTTATAAGACAGAATAGTAACATAAGAAAAGTATGTTTTGTATGCTTGAACTTTATTTGAACAGGTTGAATCATATGTTTAAACTTGACACATGAGCTAGTTGGTAACTGTAGCTAGTTGCCTGAAAAGAATGTTTGTATTTCAATGGTAAGACAACAGGAGAGTGAAAGACCAAATTTGTTTTAGTTTTACAAGCAACTCAGAGTAATTTTATTTTATTGAGTATAAAAATATTCGCCTAAGGTTGTCTCTATTCAATCATATGCTGATTGTTTAGGCAAAATTAGAACTTCAGCAGGAGAATATAACCCATTGGTAAACAAAATATTTTTCATATGCATTGACTTGGGATGACTTCAATTATTCCATGTTTCAGCAGATGAAACCTTAATTTTCAAGAAACATTGAACCACTCATTACCAATCTTGGCTCTATACAACCAGCAGCAGAAGTATCTGTTTGTGGGGGAAAGAAGGAAAGAAAGAAAGAGTAGATGAGTATTTTCATAGTTTTATATTAGTAAAAGATGTGATTCCTGAGTTATTTAAACACTTCTGAAAATCTCTACCTGCACAGAAATTATTTTTCTCTTTCCACTGTGACTTCTCCATGTATAAATAAGGGTCATTGCCCTTATAAAAACTCTCCAGCAGAGAGAGAAATAAGGGCCATGAAGCAAACATGAGTCAAGGAGAATGGTCCCTACAAAAGAACAAAAATGTTCCAGGTTAGCTAGGTGACAGTGAGACATTTGACTGATATCTTGTTCTTAGTAGCAATTAGCTCAATCTGAAGCTGCATTATTACTGTTTGGAATGTGCTCTTATTACAAAGGAACAATAGTGTGTTCCTGGAGGTCATTGGCAGTGAGATAAAAAGTAGCAACAGGAGAACATCTACAACAAAACCACAGAGGTTGGGCATAGCATTGTGTTTTCTGCCTCTACTCAGAACTACTCAGCTATTGAAGGTTCCTGTTCTTCCTCAGCAGCAGAAAGCTCTTTTGCTTTTACTCCTGCTGGCTGCAAACAGCAGCTTTCTTCTTTGAGAACAGTCCTTTTCTATTGCCTCTAGTCTTGCTACTAGTTTAGTAAGGGCTGTCTTCATTCCTACAAGACTGACTTTGTCAAAAAACTTGCACCCATCAGTTCTCTACAGTCTTTAGAAATTACTCAGAGTCATTCTATTTAAAAATTAAGCAAGTTAATATAGAACTTCATAACTCAGATGTGATTCTGTCCCACAGAATTTTTGAAAGAACAGGCAAATGCTGGCAATACAATTTAGATGAGAAAAACTTTTTTTTTTTTTAAAGTAATTATCATTTTATATCTAGAGTGAAGATTTTGACAACACTGCTAAAAATGGATAATTTAATGGTGAGGTCAAAGGAAGACTTCTAAACTGAAACCATAAATAGTAATTGAGTCACGCAAGCAGCAAGAAATACAGATATTTTCGGTTTGGAACTGTGATCAAGTCAGATGGTTTTTAAAGTAAATAGTGCTGCTGTACAGCAAGGAGAATTAAACAACTGAGCATTGCAATTCCTTTTGCTCACACTCTGTGTTCATGGAGTCTTTCCTTCCTCCCCAGAAAACCCTGAGAAATCTAACTGTCATTGCTAAGAGTTCTTATAAATATACATGGAATTTGTCTGCTAGGGACCTTCCTTGTCTTCAGTGGGAGTTATTTGGCATGGTTTTTTCAGCAATCTTTCTTCCAGTGTAATTGGAACTTCCACAGGGATACAGAGTTACATAGCTCCTCCACATTTCTTATTTTCTGTTTTCCTTTTCTCCTTCTCTATTGAGCATATAATTGCTGTTCTAGGAAGAATCTCTCCTTGAGGATCAGCTTGATGTGCTTGAGGACCACTAGAGGAGGGCTAATTTAGACACATAAAATGTGGTTGATCAGTGTAATCACTCTAAAAAGTAGGAAAAAATATATGTTTTGATGCATTTGGATAAAATCATTACTGCCCTGAGCTTGATGTTAAAATTCCCATAAAAATTATTGGAAATTCAGTCAGGCTTAAGAATACAAGCTATAAGAAATAATGAGGACAGGAGAAGAATCAAGACCTATAAGTAGTTCTGAGGTCATGAAAAAAAGTATTATGCAGCTATAACTTCAAAGCTGATCAGGAGGTATTGCCTTGTAATTTCTCTGTCATCAGCAAATTGCTAAAATCTGAAAGCACAGGGTACAGCTTCTCCTCATGCAGTGGTTGCTCCACATGGAAGAGTGTCACAACTACAGATGTATGGTGACTTAAAAGGTGGAAGTAGAAGATCTAAAACCAGAACCTTGTTGTTTTAAGGGAGATAAACTCAGTTTGTTGTGATATTATTCTTCCCTTTCATGCTGATTTTAATTGTTGAGAGGCACAGGGGATTTCTCCATGCGTGTGTACAGGGCTGGAATTTGATTTTTTTGTAATGGCCAGGGTTGTTAGCACAACCCAGGAAACCAGGGATGTTAACACAAATATAATTTAGCTCTTGGGCTGTGCACTTCTTGATGATCTCTTTATTTAACAGTCAGAGTTCTTCCATAAGACAGCATGTGTCTTACTGCACAGGGTACATCTCTCCAGTGCACAGGGATGAACTAAGGTTGTGAGCAGAGGCACCTGAGTCTTTGCCTCCTTGCCTCATGTTAGAAGGAAGTTGAGCGTTATGCAGAGAATAAGGGAAATGGCAGAAAGAGAAAAGACTCAGAAGGTTAAGGCGGGTAAATGTAAGCTTGGGAGACTGATTTCTATCCCTGCCTTTGCCACAAAGTCGGTATGTGAGGAAGGACAAATTATTTAAGCAAATATCTTCAAAACTGGGGAGTGTAAGTGTATTACCTAGGGATCCAACTTGTGATACCTGAAACCTTTTTTTAAATAATTGCTGAGTAATCACGGCAGCAGGAGAGATTCTTCGAACTGTGATTTGAATATACAAATTACTATGAAGGTTTTTTTTGTAACTTAAAGACACCAAAGTATTTTGAACATAATAGTTCAATATTAATAGTCAGTAGAATCTCCGTGTTTATTCACTAGCTGTGAAAATGAAAATAATAAAACTTAATATTTAACCATGTCCATTTTGTATCACAATCTATGCCCACAAGGAGATAGGTGATATATTGTTCACTGTGTGATAAGAATAGCTGACAGATCTAACGATTACTGCTGACTAAAGAGTTAAAAAGATTGGATAAGGATATCAGCGAACCTTTTAGAAATCAACTTTCTTGAAGGCTTAAAAAAATTTAGCTAAGGCAGCTACACATTTCTCAGCTTTTCAATAATTTAGTTCAGGTACCTCCTACATTATTTTAATTTTTCATATTCTGGGTAACATTCTAGCTGGAGCAGTAAAACATCTTGCTTCTGCCTAGAAACTTTGTCTTGATAACAACTTAGATTGCCAGTGCTATAAATCATCTACTACTCTGATTCACAGAATCAATGAATGGGGATGAAGGGAAGTGGCCTCTGGACATGGTCTAGTCTACCAGGACCTTAGAGTAGGCTTACCCAGCACAGATTGTGCAGAACCAACGAGGCTTAAGTATTGCCAAGCATGGAGACAGAATAGCTTCTCTAGACAACCTGTTTCAAGTGTTTGGCTGCACTCGCAGTAAAGAATGTTTTTTTAGAATGTTTAAATGGATTTTTTTGTAATTGTGTTTGTGATTAACTTTTTCTTTTTGCAAGGTACTGCTGAGAAAGGTATAACACCCATCAACAACGCCCATGTTCTGCACTGGGTAGGGTAGGAAACTGGGACAGGGACAAAGTGATAGATGAAAGCCAGATGGATTTTCCCATGGCATGCTGCGCAGATCCCATCAATCCAATGCTGCACAAATATGGAGCTCCCAGCATATGAAAAGACATAAGATATTATGTGCATTATCTATAACTCTCTTTTTAAAACTCTATCTTATTAAGCCAGTTATTTTATTAAGCCATTTGTTATTTGGCTTTTTTTAATCACGATCCAGAAAGAGCTCTGCATAAGGCATGATAAAGGCTTTCAAAACAGAGCTAAGAAAACTCAAGACTGAATATCAAAAGCTGACGCAATTAATGAATTGAAAACACAAGGTATAGCAACCCTTATGCCAAGGGCAACGGCATGATTGCAGCACCATACAGCATGTTTATATGGGTAAAGCACATCATGACAACATCAGCTACAGAGCACAGTGAGCAGCTAAGAGCTCTGATGTGTATGCATAGAATCATAGAATCATAGAATAACCAGGTTGGAAGAGACCCACCGGATCATCGAGTCCAACTGTTCCTATCAAACACTAAACCATGCCCCTTAGCACCTCGTCCACCCGTGCCTGAATCAGAAGGGATCCTTCATACAGCACATTTTGTCTGGATTTATTTACTCACAGAAACAGAAAGGAAGATAAATTATTTAAATTTTTGGATGTGATAATTCCCACTTTGTTTCCCCAGGTCTCTTAGCAGAAGGCTAAGAAACTTGAAAACATTCTGGCAGCCTTCCTTTTCCAGGTCTCTGCCATCTACTGAAGGAACCAGGAGCTGCTTCATGTAAGTCAGATGGTCATTTGCACAGCTCAAAACTAAAATGATAGTTTGAAGCAGCTAGTGAATGCCCATTGTTTGTATGCGATTCTACAGGCAAAATATTCACTGCAAAATTTGTTTTAAGTTTATTCTGTCCAATGTGGTCAAAAAACATAAATAAAGGACTATGTTAGCAGATGTTTTCTATCAAAATAAGATTGGACTTGTAGTCAGATGTCCTGCTGATTGGTTCAATATCAGGACAGTCAGCTCTCATCCTCTACTTATAAGGTAGCCCTTCACAGATGTTCCTTGAGGGGCCTTATCTGGAAAAGATGTTCTAAGCAAGTATAGCACATCACAGTAACAATGCACCGGACAGGAAGCACAATAGTCTTTCAAATATTTAGTCATCATTCATAGCAGATAAAACTCCTGTTACTGACAGGGAAGGATTCAAAACCTTATGCCTCATTGGTTAGCCCTGATTTGAAACAAGATACGCGTAGTCCAGGTTAATGTCTCTATTTATTTTAAACACATTTTACAGAATCACAGAATCACAGAATAACCAGGTTGGAAGAGACCCACCGGATCACCGAGTCCAACCGTTCCTACCAAACACTAAACCATATCCCTCAGCAACTTTAAGAGAAGTCCTGTAAGGTTTGAAGAACAGGAGGTAAAGTCAACAAGAAACAACATGATCCTGTCCTCTAGCACACTGCCCCGAGAGAGGAGTGAGTGTGAATGCAACCACTGACTCCCATACTGTTTTATTCCACCCACTAAGCTGGGTGGAAGTGTCAATCTGCTGGAGGGTAGGGAGGCTCTGCAAAGGGATCTGAACAGGCTGGACCGCTGGGCAGAGTCCAATGGCATGAGGTTTAACAAGGACAAATGCCGGGTCCTGCACTTGGGGCACAACAACCCTATGCAGTGCTACAGACTGGGAGAAGTCTGTCTAGAAAGCTGCCTGGAGGAGAGGGACCTGGGGGTGTTGGTTGACAACCGACTGAATATGAGCCAGCAGTGTGCCCAGGTGGCCAAGAAGGTCAATGGCATCTTGGCTTGTATCAGAAACGGCGTGACCAGCAGGTCCAGGGAGGTTATCCTCCCTCTGTACTCGGCACTGGTGAGACCGCTCCTCGAATCCTGTGTTCAGTTCTGGGCCCCTCACCACAAGAAGGATGTTGAGGCTCTGGAACGAGTCCAGAGAAGAGCAACAAAGCTGGTGAAGGGGCTGGAGAAGAGGCCTTATGAGGAACAGCTGAGAGAGCTGGGGTTGTTTAGCCTGGAGAAGAGGAGGCTGAGGGGAGACCTCATTGCTCTCTACAACTACCTGAAAGGAGGTTGTAGAGAGGAGGGTGCTGGCTTCTTCTTCCAAGTGACAGGGGACAGGACAAGAGGGAATGGCCTCAAGCTCCACCAGGGGAGGTTTAGGCTAGACTTTAGGAAAACATTCTTTACAGAAAGGGTCATTGGGCACTGGAACAGGCTGCCCAGGGAGGTGGTTGAGTCCCCTTCCCTGGAGGTGTTTAAGGCACGGGTGGATGAGGTGCTGAGGGATATGGTTTAGTGTTTGATGGGAATGGTTGGACTTGATGATCTGATGGGTCTCTTCCAACCTGGTTATTCTATGATTCTGTGATTCTGTGATTCAGGGTTCTTTTCAATACACTCTAGCAAAAACGTTTAGCAATGTTAGTTTGATTCAAAGAGCACACTTCAGAAGAACTGTCTTGTTGTTGGTTGAACACTTTTAAGATATCTCTTCAAGTGCAAACAAAACCTGGAAAACTTAGTTTGGCTAGTGGACCTTGAATTACTTCAGAGACAGATGTTTTAGATCCCAATGCTACAAACATTTGTTCCTAACTATAACTTGACACTTCTGAGGACTGAGCATTTCAGTGGCTGTTCTGCACAAAAGCTTTCAGCTGGGTATAACACGGCCCATGCATAAAGCAGTCTCTGATTTAAGTTTCATCTCCTCCATTTTAAAGATGTATGTAGGGATATAATTCAGCTTTCTGATTTATTGTTACTGCAGTTCCTTTTTAATTTTTTTCTTGTAGAAGAGCTGCAATAATTAATTTTAAGCTTATTTTCTGTGTCTATCTAATGGTTCCAAACATTTATTCCTCCTGATTTCAATAAATTGGAGTTTTAGATCCTCCATGAAGGATAAAAAAAGCAGAAAAGGAGGAAACTTCAGCCATGGCATGAGTTAAGCTTCTTGATTCTTGATTTTCCTTGACTTTGGATCTAGGTCAGATTCTCAGATTAATACAGAGCAACTGAAAAATGAGGATGAAGTACTTGCATGAGTTTTGAATCTAAATGTTAGTCCTGTGTTTTCATTCAGGTTACTGGTATTGCTTAATTAAATTGTCTCAGAGATTTTGGAAATTGATTTAGAGGACTTGTTTTGATTAGGACACTATAAGAGACTGGCAGGATACTTTACTTCAAAAAGCATTAACATCACTATTTTGTTTCTTGCTAGGTTGTGGTTACATCTGTGAATCTCAATTTGTCTTTCCAAAATTTGTTCTAGTTCTTTGTTGACAGCTGCTTGCAAGGCACAGGATGAAGTGCTGTGTCAGTAGCAATGGACTGGGCAGGTTCCAGATATTGAAGCATAACTGTAAAATAGTATTTCACTCTGTACAAAGACATCTGTGACAAGGCATTTGCAGAGAAAAATGTTGTGGAGAAATGCAGCTAAGGTTTACAGAGTTCTCCAAATTTCTTTTTCCTTAATAAGAAAACACTTTTTCAAATAAATTTCCTTATGAAATCACCTTGTAATAACAGATGTGGGCTATATTTTTGTGCATAGTTTATGGGCAATCCAATTCAGACAAAGCAAACACATTCAGCTTCCTCTCAGTACTCCTGCAGTACAGCAATTTGCAGGCTCTGTCTTTCCTTAGAGCCCTGTCAGTAGTGATTGCCAAAGTACTGTCAGTTCAAGAATGCACAGAGATTTATGTGTTAGTTCTCGAGGCCCTCCTGGGACTCAGTTATTGTACTTATTCCTTGCCTACACAATAGAATGGATTTAAAATCATTGTAACTTGAGAAAACAATAATTTATTGGTGTTGAACATGGGTTGTTTCACATTAAGATAAAGTAACTAAAACTGAAGTCAAAGAGAGTCTTTCCTCTGAAGGCCCAATGAGCTGAGAGCCTCCAGATAAATTTATGTATTCCGGACGCCTTGAATTATCTTTAAACACTGTAGATTCTCCTGTGATTTGGCCTCCACTTATTAAATTTCCACTCTGTTCAATAGAGATTATGAATGAAAGGAGGGAGTATAATTTTTAAGATTTATTTATCTATGGGGATTTTCCATGTGTTCACATATATGCATTACAAAACCTGTTTTCAAATTTGGGCCTCACTCCATTCATCACATAAGTGTTAACTGAAAACAGGTAGTTGTTATTTTACTTCACAATCTTTAAACACATTTTTTTCCCCCTCACAGAGACAACAGGGTGTATACAAATGTATTGTTCTATTCTTACAGATACCTTTGTTTTCTAAACCAGACTAAATGAACATCTCCCCTTCCCCCTAGACTTTTCTTATGTTAAGAAACAAAAGACACATAATCTCAGCTCCTAGCAGCTCTTTAGCCCACACCAAAAATTAGCTCAGTCTTGTACTGTATTTTTTTTCAATAACTCTGTCAACACATTGTGATGTAGAACTTCCTTAATTTTATAGCTAGGTTGCAATTTACAGAATTCAGGATCCTGATACTAAAGTTAAATGCAAGACCACTTGTATCCATCACCAGTTAGGTGACATTTTAAAGTTACTGCAGTTTGTAAATGACCTTTGGTGTGTTAGAAATGACTGTACATTTCAGTACAGTACAGTACAGCCACTGCTGTGCTATCGACTCTGCTGCAGCTCAAAAATCTCATTGTCTTAAAAACATATCCTGAAAGACTTACTTTACCATTTCCAGGAAATAAGATGCTAGAATTTTGTATTAATTTTCTTCCCCATTTCCTTGCAGCTCCCTGTTGAAAGTAACCAGACAAATGGATCTTTTAAAGGAGATGAGTTTGACCCTGAATTCAACTTCTTCCCAGATGAAGTAACTTAACACTGCATTTCATTTTAAAAATTAAAATCTAGATATCATTGTTAAAGTTCAAGTCTTTCAGATATTTAGTGCTCTAGGTTCTTCTCAGAAAGCATGTGACAAATTTAGGGAGACTGACCTCACCCAAGCAAGTTCCCTAGAACAAGTCCTCTGTTTTTTTGAAACAAATAGTTTTGCATGTTACAGAAAAAAAAAGTACTGTCCCTAAATCATCAGACCCTCTGCATAAAAAGCACACTGAAAAGTTTATCATGTAATGTGATGATGATGGAAACAATAGAATATACATATCAGGACAAAGCATCTACTGAGTGGTGAGTGCATATCTTCCTTCCTTATTTTACCCCCTTCCTCTCCTTTTAGTAGTCTAATGATTGAAAAACACCACTTCAGTGCAATTTTATTAACAGTCTACTGAAATTCAGACCCTGTATCAGGCCAGTTTTATTAAATATCAGTGATGATGTTGCATCTTCTTTTCTTCTCAGGGAGACTAGTAGGAATGGTAGGTATATGGGACGTAGGAAGGCCAACTCTAAGTCTCTAAACTTGTATGACCTTTACCTCAAGCCAGCAAAATTCTTAGATGAGCCTTATTTTTAGCTGGATCTGCTATAATCTTTCCCACTAAAGCAATGCTACTTGGTTTCCTTACAACATACAATGCATGGTGCACTTAAGTGTCATAAAATGCAAAATACTTCAGAATATTATTGAGGTCTAGATTGTTTGCAAAAGTTTCCGGTCAGGACAGAGTTTTGAGTTAACAGTTTATGTGGAATGAAACAATGTGAAAGTATTTTACACTAAGGCAAACTTTGTCAATAGTAAGTTTAATATAGACTTACTATTACTGTACTTTTAATATGGATTGTTCCCTTAACTGCTTTTTGAAACAACTTGAGACAAACTGCCTTTTAAATGTCAAAATTTCTCCATCGTGACATGGAGCATCTCTCTAATGAGGAGAATCTCCATAAGCTCAGTCTGTCTAGCCTAGATAAGAGAAGACTGAGAGGGGATCTAACCAATGCAAGTATATATCTAAGGGGAAGGTGTCAAGAGGATAGGGCCAGCCTCTTCTCAACAGTGGCCAGGAACAGGCCACTGTAACACGAGGAATAACTTATTTACTGTGAGGGTCACAGACAACTCAAAAAGGTTGCCAAAGGAGGTTGTGAATTCTCCTTCTCTGGAGATACTAAAAACTGCCTGGACATGTTCCTGTGCAGCCTGGTCTAGGTAAACCTACTTTAGCAGGGGGATGGACTAGATGATCTCCAAAGGTCCTTTCCAATCCTTACCATTCTGTCATTCTGTGATGATATTGGGGTGAGGGGAGGAATCCTTCACCATAGTCCTTCTTTTTGGCTTTGTGGATTAAGTTTGTCATTTGTTTCATTGGTTTTTGTGGGGGGTTTTTTTGTTTTATTTTTTTGTTGTTGTTGTTGTTGGGTTTTTTTTTAGAAAAAATCCCTACATTGTAACTTGGTATATGGAAAGGAATCAATGGCATAAAAATAATGTAACATTTGACACATATGTTCCTTTATTATTTTTTTTCTGTCTCTTCTTATTTTCTTTGTCTCATGCTATGGAAATTACATTTTGGCTACTCTTAGTACCCAGGCTTAGCTTATCTATGTGTTACTAAGATGGGCTGGAAGAGAAGAGCAGGGTGAATACAAAAGAGGATATCTAGGATCAATTATGAGAAGGTAAACTCATAGTTCCTCCTATCCCAGGTTTGTGTCTATTTTCTCTGGCATGGGTGTCTTCTCCTAGTACCTGTCTTTCACCACTTTCTATACCCTTACCAAGCAGACTCTTTTAAAAGAGTCTGTTAGCATGTTCTTCCCTCCTGCTGCTTCCAGCGGGAAGGGGAGGAATGAAAAGCATAGAGAAATTGGGCCAGTTCTTTTTGATCTTGTACTTTCACAGTATTTCTTTTCTGTAGGATCCTGTTCTGATGATTCAGGAGTGTAAGTTTTGTGTCTATTTGGGGATGAGAACAGAAGTGCACATCATTGTCCGCATGCCATTATGTGTGTCTTTTGCTGGCTTGCCACTTTTCCATACTGTAATCGGCAAAGCCCTGCTTCTAGCTTTAATCCTCAGGTCTGTCTTCTTAAGCCTCTTGGGATGAGGCTGAACAACATGAAAAAGTAAGCACTGGACAGGACAGGATCAATCTGACCTGTTGTGTGAGTTTCAGTGTCTTTTGGAGAATTTAAAACCAGAGTAATCACTTTTTCTAGCTGGTATGAAGATGAGTAGAACGAGGGAAATGGACTATTTTTATACTTAAAGTCTTTGCCTGAGCTGTTCCTTAAACAGTTCATGAGATTTACAGAACTGTAATGTTTTTACTTACCTAATTTTTTTGTTTTATAATCTTCATGTACGATTATGTTGGCATATAGGTCAGTATGATAAGTATTCTCACCTAGCTGTCTAACAACTGATGAAACTTACTGCTCTCGTTTTTAATCGCTTGAAAATAGCTGTAATTGCTGTTCCATTAGGTGTAGAGAAAAGCCAAAAAGTCACTGCTGGGGCAAAATCTCTATTTGGCCAAAGATCTCAAAACCTGGTGTTCAACAATACTTCAGTCCTACATCAATATTGAAGAAGACAGAATATTCTCCACTGCAAATGCTGCTGCTTTATAGTTTTTAAATTCCAGAAATGTTTTTCAACAAAATCAAAGTTTGAGAGCTGAAATTAGTCCATGACAAAAGCAGCATGTGTTCACACATATTTCAGTAACTGCAGTATAAGTATGTCTTTATGAAGAAAATTTTAGAATTTAAAAAGTTTTCTTCAAAAATCATAAGGTAGAAACAGGTAGAGCTGCAAAGACAGACTTCCTTAAACTGACATGTTTACAAAGCTCTAGATTTGCAGTAGAACAGTTACACTGGTATTCTCTTTTTATGTATACTGGATTCAACATACACTAATCAATAAGTATTGACTGGCCTTGTGATATGACCTAAAATGTTTCCAGTTCTTACAGGACTAGCAGTGCAAAACCTTGTGGAAACAGGAGGTTGGTTTAGAAACATTCATTGCATTCAAAGTGTTTAACTTGCTTAACAAGGTCGAGTTTTGATTTGCATGGTGCATCTGTGAAGCACTGGAGAATTGCATACCTTGAAACCATGGCCTATTTGCAAAGCCTTTATGGGATTTTAAGTAGTTGTTCAACAAAATTGTCTTAGAGTATGTACTAAAATTTCACTATTTGTAGGCATTTAAGTATTTTATATTGTAAATATATTTTCCTGAAAGAAATATTGGTAAGTAATTACATGCAAACCTTACACTTACATGACTTCAAGACATTTTTTAGAGCAAATCACCAAAATCAACAGTTTGAAGAAGAAAAACTGTAGAATTAACGTTAATCCTGTTTCACTGCATGTAAGTAATATTTTAAATTTGTTTATCTAAGGTGTGCAGGTCAAGTAACCAGATGCCAAAATCTTACATTTTTTCTCTCTGTTCTTATTAGTTAGTTATAGAAATCATCTGGATTTATCTGAACAGTGATACGTTTACTTTAATTTATGATGTCATATCTATGTAAATGGATTTTGTCACAGTTTCTAAATGTCACTTACATGCGCAGCGGCAAACCACTGCTACAGCAAAGGTGGGAGTATGAAATCATCCTTGACTCATTAGCAAAGGAAAGAATGTTGTAGTTACATGGTGAGACCTCAAATGTACACTTCTGCTGAACTATACAGTTCACTTCTTTGAATACAACTAGAACTATCTAATGTATGACACAGGCAAGTCCAGATTTCTTATAGCAGTTCCCACTCCATTTAATGTGTGTCCTTGGCACTTTTTGAATAAGAAAACCTATGTACAAACCAGAAACCTTGGAAAGAATGTGTATTCCTAAAGCTGTTTGTTTGTGTGCCTTTCCGTGGCTTCCCATGTAAATACTAGAAGGTGTGCATCAGTACTTCACCACCTGTGCTCATTTTCCACTTCAGCAATGACTAACAATCAATTATAATTTGATTTAAATAACATTTTGCATGGAAATTTTCTCTTTGTGCTGTTCAGTGTTTGGTATACGTCTGTCACCTTCGTCTCCATTTAAATTTCTTTAAATAAAAAACCTTGTAAGTTGTTGTTTAGCATAACATTTAGGCCAGAAGACCTTATGGGAGAATAGGTGAAATTTAAATAAAACTTATTTCTCTCATTCATGCTTCCTCTCAGAGTTTTCATGTTCCCTCAGAGATGAAGGGCTTGCATGCATAGGGATGTATGTGTCCAAGGAGATTATCCAGGACCATGTCTGAGACACAGAAGGATGAAAGATGGTGGCTAGCCTGTCCTGACTGTCCCACTCAGTTCATAACAAGAATCCGATTATTTTTTGGGAAGACTTTCATGTACTTTAGGAGTCAGAAGTGAAAATTTTTAAAAGGTTATGATCGGTAGTGTGAAATCCAGCTGGAGGTTAGTCTTGAGTGGTGTACCCCAGGGTTCACTACTCACAACAATACTCATTATCTTAACATGATAAGCATGTCCAAAGGAGAGCAATGAAGCTGGTGAAGGTTATAGAGGACAAGCCTTATAAAATGTGGCTGATGGAACAGAAGTTTTTTTGCTGGGAGAAAAGGAGGCTTAGGAGAGACCTTTACATTGAATATTATAGAAAATTTCTTAACTGAAAGGATTGTCAAGACTTCCAACAGTCTGCCTAGGGCAGTCCTTAAATCATAATCCCAGGAGGTATTTAAAAGACATGTAGATGTGGTGCTTAGGGACATGGTTTAGTAATGAACTTCACAGTGTTAGGTTTATGGTTGGACTTGATGACCTTAAATGTCTTTTCCAACCTAAATGATTCTATGCTTCTACGATGAAACAGATTATGCACTTAGCAAGGTTTCCAGACTATGCATCGGAGTGTTTCACTGATGTTCAGACAGATACTGACAGGGTGGATAAAAATTCCCACAGGAATCTCACTAATTTCATCAAAGGGAAGTGTAAAAACCTACCCCTGTGGAAGAAAAATCCCATGCACAAATATAGGCTGGAGGCTGAAATTCTGGAAAGCATCTTTGCAGAATAAGTCCTGGGGGTCCTGGTGAACACAAAGTTGAAAGTGAGCAAGCAATGTGCCCTTGCTAGGCCAACATTATCTGGGCTGCATGAGGGGAAGTGCTGCCAGCAGACCAGGGGAGGTGGTCCACCCCCTGCTCAGTGCAGCTGAGACACATAAGGAGTGCTATGTCTGCTTCTAGACTCCCCAGTGTAACAAAGACATGGACCTACTGGAGTAAGTCCTGGAAAAGGGGCATTGAGATTATTACAGGACTGGAATATCCTCATATGAGGAGAGGATGAGAGAGAGGAGCTGAGACTCTTCAGTCTGGAGAATGCTCAAGGTGAATCTCATCAAGGAGGTTAAATACATAATGAGAAGCAGTAAAGAAGACAAAGTCATACTCTTCCCAGTGGTATTCAGCGACATCACCAGAGGCAATGTATACAATATGAGTTACAGGAAATTCCATTTAAACACAAGAAAAACCTTTTTTTTGAGAGTGACTGGACACTGCCACTGGTTGCCCAGAGATAAGTGGAGTCTCAGTCCTTAAAGACCTTCCAAAGCCTGGGGAGCCTGTCCTAACCAGCCCGGTTTTGAGCACCGGGGAACTGGACCTGGGGAGATCCCATCCAACCTTAACAATTCTGTGTAGCACTATGGTCTTCTGCTGAAAATTTTGCTTGCTTCAGGCTCTATAAATCTGAGACAATACTGTTGCTTATTCTCAGATATTCTGTTGTCTTAGTTATCTTCCTGGATACAGTTAGCCTTCATGGCGTATAACAAGAAAAACAGTGGCATATGCAACATGCTGCAACCGTGTTGACATCCTCTTGTTATCAGACCACAAGATAGAAACACCACACTGCTAAGTGTGAACTGCTTTCACAGCAATCAGTCATGTCCCTTGGTATGAATACCAGCTTTTTTCCTGACCTTTCCTACACACACATTTCCTTGCAGACCTCATCTATACCAGTCTTAATGTTTCTGTCTCTACACGTTTAGACTGTACCTGAGGAGGTACAGTCTATAGATGTCTGCTCCTAAATGTTTCTCATTTTACCAAGGCATCCACAGGTCCTTGTATGGGCCATACTGACAATCTTTTCTGTAGTGGTACTGTTGACCTTTTCTTTCCTTGTTAGGAAAGGGCTCAAGTTTTCTCTTCTGATGGATAATTCTGTGCACGTACATAACAAAGTTTCCCATACATCTGAACTATCTGCTCTTTGTCTCTACTGTTTTCTATGGACTTATGCAAAAAGATTTCAAATTCCTTGGTTTGGTTTGGTTTGGTTTGGTTTGGTTTGGTTTGGTTTGGTTTGGTTTGGTTAGGGTTGGGTTGGTTTGGGTTGGATTGGGTTCTTTTTCTGGGAAGAGATGAAGGAAGGCCAACCAGCTATTATTCTTCTGAATCCCAAAGCCTGCTGGCAGGATCTTGTCCTTTATTGTCCTTCTGCTATTGTATGATGAGGTTGATGGCAAACAGAAAGAGAGAAAGGATGGCCACATGACATGGAGACCAGATTCTCTTATTCCAAGCACCACAGTGCATAATTGAAATGTAATGAGTCGTTCACGGCCACCTTGCATGCTCAATCAGAGTAATGAGGTGGAAGAGAGACCTCAAGTTTACATTATAAAACCTAAAAGCAGTTATTTATTTCCACTGCAACCGATGCATGAAATCTTTAATTTCTTGGTTTGCTGCTATCTGGGCCATCCTACAGAGGGTTCAGTCTGTATAAGTGACCAAGATATTAGCTCTGCAACCTTATGCTGTTTTCCCCCAAAGTATGACTGAGTGAAGTAAAAAGAAAAGTACTAATACTCAGGCTGCCAAAAAGAGAACCTTTAAAATAGGACTTCAGAAAGGAGAAAATTCTGCTAGCAGTAACAACTTTTTGTCAGCATGGGTACTATTTTACTATTCACTTCTTGCAACTGTATTCACTGTCTACAGTTTGGTGAAGACCCCCTGAAACAGATTTACATTCAGAGGTAACCATCGCTTGTTTTCCCAGCTGAACAGGCAACATTTTCCCTTTCCTCTCTTTCTCGCTTCGTCCTGCTTTGTATTTTTTTCCTTCTTTTATTTTCCAGGAATAGCATGCCAACAAATATGTGCTCAACAAATAAATATTTGTGCATATATGCTGGTCTTATCATCCTTTGTGCAATGTGATCTTACCAGAGAACTGCATGCTCTAAACAACCTGAAAACTTTTGGTTTAGTAGTGCTGTTCATAACAACTTTGTCTAGTTCCATTTTTGTAGGTGGCATTGCATCGGACTGCTCTGATAGAAGCTTAACCTTGCAGAACTGCCTCATCAATCGCAAAGTGGTTTTAGAGGTTAGAATTGCTTGTTTAATTTCAAAAGCTTTCCTAAATGTTATTAAAATCTGTGGCCACAGCACCATAGGCATTTCTACTACACTTCTGTGCCCAGATATGCAATATAGAACCGTATCTGGCCCAGTACTTTAGGAAGTATTTTAGGCTTTTTAAAGAATTCTTTATGCTATTAAAGATACACTCATACTGCCAGTTTATTTTCAATATTCATTAATGGACCATATAAAACTGAAAGTCTTCCAATGCCATGAATGGGTATTAAAGACAAAATAAAAAGAGAACTAAGCAGAAAATAAATGCTTGATTCCTTTGGCACATCAATAAAAAGATGTGGAAAATCAAATAGATCAACATAGGCAGTCTTCCTCAATGTACCTCTGGTGTGAGTCAGACCTTTAGGTTTCGAGATAAAAAAGAATGGAGGGGAGTAACAAAGAAAGGTGTAAGCAAGCAGTCTTGTTGCAGTAAGAATAAATTTCTTAGAGAATGACCTTTAACATTGAGATAGCTAAACTGAGGCATTAAGGCAGAGAAGTCTCACCTTTCATGTCAACATCCGGGGGGTTCCTAAATCAGAGGATGAAGTCTGAAAACTCTTAAAAATATCATTTCTGTGAAGGGGAAAAAGAGGAATATCTGTGGATTTTGCATGTAAATAAATTAAACTTATGAGAGATGTGGTTATGTAGGTTTAGCCTGTGCCTTGACAGAAGGGTTTTATTTTCCTTTGATGTCAGGTGCTGTTAGCTGCACACTGAACAGAGATCCTCATTCTGTTGGCTCTAATAACGCAGAGGTCTCTAAAAATCCTGCAGTTAGTCTAAAATGTTGATGTGAGCCTCAATTAATTATTCACTCCAAAGTACATTATTTAGAACTTACAGAAAGTTTCTTAGATAGCCTATGAGGTGATTTAAATGATACTGTATTAGAATATTAAGTCAGACTAGGTTGCTTAGGTTTTACATCATTGGGAAAGATGAATCATAGTTAAAGTGAAAGCCCTTTTTGAAAAGTTTTAATATAATTAATGAATTCATTTGCAGACTGCTTCCTGACTACTTTACAGGTTTCCTAACAGGATTTTTCATAAGCACACCAGTAAAAATGCTAAGCATGGTATGACTGTCATTGGCAAGACATTGATTGAAAAATATGAGAGAAGATTATGTTGTCTTTCTGCCACATAGTGGTTCTTGTAGCATGTGGAACGAACGGACTTCAGTAGACACAATTTTTCTGGAGAAAAACCTTTTATGTCCCTGCCATGCTCTGTTATCATTCTACAACATATGAGGCAAGTGTTGTATAGGTGGTTCTTCTTTGGGACATAAACATCTCTTGTTCCCAGAATCCTAGTATTCCAGTACAGCGAGTGAAGAAGAATCCTTCAAAAAATATAACATATGGTTGCAATGTTGGTGGGTGCTGAATGAAAATGTATATATGTATGTCTGGTGAGTTTGTAATCTATGAGAGTTTATTTCTACAGTTTTTTGAAAATACATAGTTTGCTCTTCTAAAAGATATATATGGCTTTTAAAAGACAAAAAAGAACACTTGACTCATTAGAGTGTATGGCATTGTATCTGTACTTGCTGGGGTCCACCAGAAGGGATGAACACTTCTTCGTCCTCTGTAGAAGCCTATCACACTTCACAGAATCACAGAATCATGAAATGACTAGGTTGGAAAAGACCCACAGGATCATTAAGTCCAACCATTCCTATCTGCCACTAAACCATGTCCCTGAGCATCTCATCCACCTGTCTTTAAATACCTCCAGGTATGGTGACTCAACCAGCTCTGCCAGTGCCCAATGAACCTTTCTGTGAAAATATTTTTTCTGATATGCAGTCTGAACCTCCCCTAGTGGAGCTTGAGGCCATTGCCCCTTGTCCTGTCCCCTGTCACCTGGAAGAAGAGGCCAGCTCCCTCCTCTCCACAACCTCCTCTCAGGTAGTTCTAGAGAGCAATGAGGTTTCCCCTCAGCCTCCTCTTCTCAAGGCTAAACAACCCCAATTCCCTTCAACTAATAAAGCGGTTACTTGAATTAATAAAGTGGCTAACAGAGTGTGACAAACTGTTATCATTGTTCGGGCCCGTCCTCAAGAGGGGCAGGGTAACGCACCCCTAGGTGGCAAAGCTGTTGCTGCTGATGCCAGAGGACTGGTGAGTACAGGAGCTCCTGTACTGTATTGTAAGGTCTTTGGTCACTATCTCCTCAAGGATTCATGTGCAGTGTCTCATCCCTTATCCAGTCTTTTTTGCAGCAGCTTAAAACAAGATTTTGGAAATAGGGATCAAAATGAAAACTAATGCTATAAAATCCTACTACATTATATTCTGAGTTTGTCAGAAAAAGCAGGGTATTAAGCATTGATATAGTGCTGAGAGACATGGGGCTCTTATTCAATGGCTTGTAAGCAACAGCAAAATGCAGATAATCAGAAGTAGAATAGGAGTAAGAATTGAGACGTAGGAATTGACTGCAATTCTAGTAAAGTAAGTTTATTCAACCTGTGAAAAAAATACTCAAACAACTACATACTGGAACCTGATGGGAGAAAATAATAAATTTGTCTAATTGGCAGAACTGTGCATCTAAAATTAACATTTTGTTTGGTCTTTATGAAAAGATGTGGGATCATACCCTATACATTTAGGCAACCAACTCTAAATTATTCAGAAGAAAGGAGAAGGGAGCTAAAACGATAAAGGAAAAACATAGGCAATATGAATACATGTAAATTAGGATGTAGGAGCATGCATGGAAAATGGAACAAAGAAAAGGAGATTGACTGTTGAACTGAGAACATTTTCCCCATAAACTTGTTATTGCAATTTGTCCTGGGTGAACGAGGAGGGAGGTACAATTTTTATAATACATAATCATAGAATCATAGAATCACCAGGTTGGAAGAGACCCACCAGATCATCGAGTCCAACCATTCCTATCAAACACTAAACCATGCCCCTCAGTACACCCACACCTTAAACACCTCCAGGGAAGGGGAGTCAACCACCTCCCTGGGCAGACCGTTCCATTGCCTAATTATAATGTTTCCATTCTATTGAAAAATCAACTTTCCAACAACAATGTTCAACTTTCCAACAACAATGTTTCCATTGCCTAATGATAATGTTTCCATTCTATTGAAAAACCAACTTTTAAAAAATATCTAGAAATTCCACAGGGGGAATAAATAAAAAAAAATGAAGTTCAAACATTTCCTGAGCTTTTACTGATGTTTCAAGGCTAGATGCGTTAAGTATTCTTCTCTTTTCAGATATATGCATACATATGTCCCCACAGACAATTTCAAGTTGCACTGCCAGTTAATGATGCAGTTTCTTATAGGCAAACCTTCTTTAAAGTTGTTTTATTTTGTATTCATTGAGGTCATCCTCTGTCTCTCATCTTTGCAAGCAACTCTTATTCATGTCATATGCAGTTTAACAAGCTTAAGCTCTGTAGCATTTTCTGGTCCCAAATGTCTTCTGACAGAGCATAGCATCCACACAGCTACCAAACTCTGCTGCATAGGAAATTAACAATATACAACACAGTAGATAACTCTATAGAAGGAGATAATAATTGCACATGTACAGTAACAGCAGAAACCTGATGAAGGCATTGGGAACTTGGACTCATTTAGAACTATTTCCTTAACAACCTGTTCCCATTTCAGACAGTCCTGCTTTTCTCAAGGCAACAAAGTGAAAACATAGCTGCATTGATAGATGTAGATAAACTTGAGGCTTCTAAAGTGTCTTCTTACATGTTTCTTTGCAGGCAGAGGACATTACCTATCAGGTTTATTGAGTATTTGTGACATAGTGGTACCTTCATTACTAAAAACACAAGAAAGGAGAGGGTAATCCTTTTTCTGTGATGCTTCTTGCCTGTCCATTTTACACGATCAAGGCATCTCTAAATTTTAATGAGGGTCTTCAGTATGTAAGTGTTATCTGTTTGAATTTGGGGTAAAAAGTATTACGGTTCTGGCGATGGTCAGAGATGAACGGAGAGATCCTGCAGAACAGATTGACTGCCAGCTTATCTTTTTTCAATTGTTTTTTTCAAATTTTGGAATATGGTATTTTTCAAGGCCTTTTGAGATTGCTAATATTTTCTAGATGTGTTTGATGTCTATGCATCCAAAATAATTTATATTTGAAAAGTATGTTTATCTGCAAAATCAAGTGGCTGGGCATGAGGAAGTGCCTGAGAGAATGCTTTCTGCACAACTGAGATATTTTTTATTCTTCTCTCCCTCTGCACAGCCTTCTTGATATGCACTTGGAGACAAAGTCAGGACTGGGCACAGGGCAAGTATCTCCTTACCTACAGTGAAAGAATTGCAACAAAATATTTCTTGGAAAATCTGTATTAGGATCCCATGAAAGGTCTCTAGCTGTGCTGCTGAGATAATTTCTGTCTCTTCTCCAAGGAAACTGTGACCAGTTGTCAGAGCAGCGCTTGCTGCTCAGCCTCCAGGGTCTGCCTGTTGCCTGCACAGCCTCACATAGAGCCAGACTTGCTGCTGCTGCAGAGGGAGCATAAAGTAGTGCTGTGTGTTTCAGGGAGAGGGGAGGTTTTCCCCCCAGTGGCATTTTCCATTTCTCCCACATCTCATTTCACATCCCATTAGAGGGTCTGTCCTGGCTCTCTGCTATAGGGTCAGTACTTTCTGCTGCAGATTTACTCTGGGGAATGCAAGCAGTCAAGGTGACAGGAGATCATTGAAGATCAGATCAGCTGGAATGGGAGATTGAAGGTTCATGAGAGATGTTAAGGAGTTAAGTAAATGAAATAAATTCATGCTTATTTCTTTACCTCACTGCCCAAACTCTGCTGACATATTCCAGTCCTTTGCTTTTGCACAGACCTCCTTATCCCTCTAAAACAAATAGGCAGTCAAATCTCACTAATACTGTTTGATCGCCCCCAGTCTTTCTTTCAACTATTATTTAGCCTAAGAGATTAATGTTTTTTAAAAGTAAATCAGGTTTGTGTAGTGCATGATGCTCTGGTTTAGTCTTTTTTAAAAGCAAAGCAAATTCAAACAGAGCCAAGAACAAAAACCTAGCTCTTTCACAGTAGGCCACTGACTGTGAATTAGCTTTAAATTTCTGTGTGCTCAGCGTGAGACATCAGGAGCAGATCAGTGGAAGCCTTGAGCACACAGCTGTAGCCAAAATCACTTAAAGTTGTACTTTGAACATACAAGGTCCTATGAAATGCTAAGTATTCAGGAGGATGGTGGCCTAATGCTCTTAAATTAGGTCCCCCACATCAGCAAATGCCTCTGGTAGTAGTGCTCTTAACAGTTTTGAGTTTTAATTCTTTGGGCCTTAGTTCCTAGGGTGTAAAGCAAAGATAAAATCGAGTAATTTGGGATGCTACCTCCTCCCAGAGCTTTTTCTTGTGGTAAATGTAGGATCATAGAATCATAGAATAATCAGGTTGGAAGAGACCCACCGGATCATTGAGTCCAACCATTCCTATCAAACACTAAACCATACCCCTTAGCGCCTCGTCCACCCGTGCCTTAAACACCTCCAGGGAAGGTGACTCAACCACCTCCCTGGGCAGCCTCTGCCAGTGCCCAATGACCCTTTCTGTGAAATTTTTTTTCCTGATGTCCAGCCTGAACCTCCCCTGGTGGAGCCTGAGGCCATTCCCTCTTGTCCTGTCCCCTGTCACTTGGGAGAAGAGGCCAGCACCCTCCTCTCTACAGCCTCCTTTCAGGTATTTATAGAGAGCAATGAGGTCTCCCCTCAGTCTCCTCTTCTCCAGGCTAAACAACCCCAGCTCTCTCAGCTGTTCCTCATGAGGCCTGCACAACTTTAAGTGATTTTGGCTACACCTGTGTGCTAAAGCATGGATTTGAATCAAGGCTCTTGACAAACTGCTCATCTGGCTTGCTTGACCTTGTATGAGGGCAAGTTCTAGGTTGCTTGCAGTACAAGGTCTCAACAGATGGAGAGATGAATTCTTCCTCCTCTGATTAGCATACAATATTTACTTGTCCTGGTCTACCAGCACCTTCAGTCCTGATGCAAGCATTCTCGTTTTAATACAATAAACAACTTCCAGTCATTTTATTGTAATCAGTATATTGTCAGTGACTCTGGAATTTTCACTCACCTAATTTTCAAACTCACTTAATTGACAGCTTTATTTCTCAGAAGCCTGCTTTTGATAAGTGCTCTAAGATGTATAAACTTTACCTGAGAGTACAGAGACATAAAACTATAGCACCTTCACTACTATGTTTTATTTTTGGAAAAGAACTTTTCATAAATTAAAGTTGCTGGAGCTACAGTAGGGACCACTAAAATTTTATGGCTTTGAAATTAAGTATCACTCAGCAGTTTTACCAATCTTAAAAACCATTCACAACCAGATAATAAAACACAATATGCTGAGAAAAACTATGAAAAAACATGCTAATACAAGGAACAAATTTTGGGTAAATGTTAGCACCTGATCAGAGAACTTTTCGTATTAAGTGTGCAGCTCATTGTCAGTAGATTCATGGAAGCTTGCAGAACTAATCCTAGTATTGAGAAATCGTTCCTTTCAACAATTAATTCTCTGTAAATCCACTAATACTGACAAAGGGGAGGATGTGTATGGCTGTAATGAAACGTAACAATTGCTGGCTGTGGGGGAAGAATATTGCTGATCTTTAGTAATTTAAAATTGCAAATGCATCTAGAGTTAAGCGACAGCATGGTCAGTTCCAGAGTCATATCAATTACTCATTTCTTTCACCTTAAACAGCAACAACTTTTGTTTTATTCTGCTTGTGGTGTACCTTAATCAAAGAAATTTTAAAAATACCCATCCAAATCTGGTTCTGAATGTTGAACACATTGTCTAATAACTACATAAAACAACCTCTGATCAGCTACAGAAATTATTTTGAAAAGTGCACAATTAGGCCACAAAACCTGTAACTTTCTTGAGGCTAATAACATATGCTCCCTGTGTAACATTCAAGCAGTTTTTGAGAGAAAAAAGAGCAGATGATGAAAATACACTTTCCTTATGCAGTAGTCTCTGATTTTATCCATTGTTCCAGGTGACTTAAATTGTAAACAGGATTTTAAACAAAGGAAACAAGAGGTACTAAGACCATAGCTTGATAATGTTTTTCCTTGATCACAATCAGCTTAGCATGGTTTAATGCACTGCTGCTTGGTTAAAGAGCTTTTGAATTAATTTGTAAAGATTTAGGGTAACTGCATGGTACTATTTTAAAAACAGTTTTTTAGAAATAGTGTGGCTCTACTGTGGACTACAGTAAAGTGTTAAAAACAGTTTTTTAGAAATAGTGTGGCTCTACTGTGGACTACAGTAAAGTGTTATTGGATAATCCCATTGTACTCTAGTGGAAATTGCTGTGTTTCCTACACTTAACTTTGTATCATGAGGGAAAAGGAGTAGCTAGAACAAACCAGCTAAAGGGAAAAACTGAAGTAACACTGTCCTTTTAGCTTGGAATTAGCTTTTCATGGACAACCTTCTCTCTGGACCAAAGATAGATCTGGAAAACAGACTAATCACATTCACTGTGCATTGAGTTTAAGCTAAATGGGTTTAAGTCAATATGCCTTGCTGACCTGGACCCACTTGACTTAGACATCTATGTATAGTTTATCCACATGCTGTAAATATCACATGCCCATAACAGGGAGCTGATTATGTTTTCAGAATTGTGCCTCCCTTTATTTTAAGAATACGAATCTTAGAAATTACTTTCTAGTGCTTCTGTTATGGAAATACTTTGCATGTGTTCATAGTGAGCAATATTGACTGACTGACCCCTTCTGAGTTTGACCTCCTTATCTTTTTCAGGCCAAACCCATCACTGTGCCCGTCTCAGTAATATACTTTCTCTTCTTGCCCACACACACTGTAAACAAGTGTTGTGATTAACTGAGCACAGGGGCTTGTGCCCTATCCACTATGAACCCTCAAGCTTTTGTTCCTGAAAATCATAGCAGAACTTCTCTGAAATGGCTTATCTTCAGCTTCCAAGGAACACTTCCCTATACACTCCTAACTCACTTTAATTTCAAAGGGAATTGATCTCTGGCTGTGTGGTGACCACAGGCAAGGTAATGAGTCGTAGACCATGCATGAAAGTGCTTCAGCCAATCTCTACTGTCGCATTAGAGTCCACACAGAGCAATTTTTTTGAGATAGCTAATCACACAAGATTTTCTAAAGGAGAGCCAATGTACTTCAAACTGCTTTTAAAAGCAGGTTAAAGATCTACTGTGTCACAAGACAGCTGCACATGACAAAAGTAGCTTCGTGAAGTGCATTGCCAAACAGCTGCTGGGCTTCTGGGAAGTGTTAGAGTGTGAAGATACATCTGTTCATATAGTCTTATCCAGAGGCTAGGAGCCCACCAAGGTTTATAAACCCTTGCCTAGCAACCAGATACGTAAAAAGCCTTTTTTGGAGTGGTCATTTCAGCTTCAGCAATACAAAAGAACTTTCAGAAACTAATTGTATGTTATAATCAATGCTGTAAGAAATGGGTAGAAAATGCATAGATGTGTAAAAGGCCTCTTTGTGCTGATGGAGGTTGAGAAACTATAAACAGATGAGATGAAATTCTGTGCATTTTTCTGAAACCAAATACAGCACCCATTTGTTGCTGATTTTAATTCATAAATTGTTAAAAAAAAGGATTTCTCATTTTAAAACTTAAGAAATTTGTAGGAAAAATACTTCAAGAAGTACTGAATAATGAGTGTATGTGACTGACCATTTATTTTAGTCTTTCAAGATAAATATATTATCACAACACAACAAGAATGATACCTAGAAAAATTAAGATAGTCTACTTTTTATGACAAAAAGCAACTCTCCAATATTGGGGGAAAAAACCCTTAAAAGTTCTGCAGAAAACTTTTTCTAATATCTTTTTCTCTATTGTAATTTCTCCCATATGAAGATGTGTACTGAACTTTCTTTTCAAGCAGAATTGTGAATGAGTCATTGTGAAATGGTGAAATGTTAAATCTGCATTTTATTGACATTTTACTGTTTATGTCCATATATTAGCAATTTTGGGTTTCAGCCACTGCTGGTTGAATAAGAATTTATGCCAGTGCTCTGACCATGGTTTAGTATGGATGGAAGGATACATTTCTCTCTTACTGATTTCTAAGGAAATTGTAAATTGTGACCTTTGCCTTGGCTAAAGAAAATACCTTTCAGAAAATTAAATATTTAAGACTGATCTCATACAGTGAAATCCAGCAGAATATACACAAAATACTTTGGCATAGTTGTATTCAACATTTCTACTGAAAAATTAGTGTCACTTGCATTTAAACCAAATTTTTTCTCATTTTGGAAGAATACGTTATTTTCCTCTTCATCTTTTTATTTTTTAGTTTCATTTTTTTTTCCCTGTGCATGATTGGGTTTTTTTTTTCATTTTCATTAGTTGCTTTCGTGTTTCTGGGAGCCATGATTCTTTCAAAGAAACACAAAAACTGTTGTGACTGGCAGCAGCCTTTTGTTTTACAGTTGTGTGCATTTTGAGTAGGGGTAGAACATGATATGTGTATTATTCTACAGTACGTTTGTTTTCACTTTCTATAAAGATCTCTTGTGAGCTCACAACACCCTACCACAATTAACATGAACGATGCTTTGTTTTAATATGGGCATAAGCAAATTAACAATATTTCAAAAGACGTGTTTATTCCTCATCTTCTCCACTCATCCTATCCTATGCACTCCAGTGCACTAAAAAAAATAAAACAGTAAAAGATTATGTACTTCTTTGTCTTGGTTTTTCCTTCCTTCCTTCCTTCCTTCCTTCCTTCCTTCCTTCCTTCCTTCCTTCCTTCCTTCCTTCCTTCCTTCCTTCCTTCCTTCCTTCCTTCCTTCCTTCCTTCCTTCCTTCCTTCCTTCCTTCCTTCCTTCCTTCCTTCCCTCCCTCCCTCCCTCCCTCCCTCCCTCCTCCTTGCCTCCCTGCCTTTCATGATGTCTTGTTAACTACATTTGCTCATGATATGTAGTTTGGAAATACAGTCTGTTCTCAAAAGCCTGGGATTTTATGCAAGAAACATCAAATGACTGTGAAGAATGAAGTAAATACAGTGGGCTGAAATATAAAAACATTAATTGTAAGTGCATATGCTTACGAAGGAGCCTCTGTTTTATATCACAAGGTGTTATTAATTGAAAACGATAAAGAAGCAGCCCTGGGTGTACCAGTCAGAAAATGATGACAACACACTGATATAATGCGGGCATGGGAAACACAAATGTTAACATGTGTGAGCAGTGATAAAAAGTGTTGTGTAGCTGAGAGTGAATATTTTTTGAGGTTGTACATTGCCCAGAATCAGAGTTTAGTCAGTTCCTGTGAGTGTCAAAAGAGGTGAGCTGACCTATTTTTTTAGGACTTCTTCTAGAAAGCCTGTGGAATTCTGCAGCACCATATTCGAGGAAGATGACTCAGATTAGGACATATTCAGAAAAGAGATTCTAAGTTGACCTTATCACAGAACAACCTACTTTATAAATAGTATGTGGCATATGCTTGCTTGCAAGGAATCAAGGCACTTGGACTTTTCAAATTAGAACTCATCAGTTGAATTATTGTGTAGATTATAAAAATTTATTCTAAGAAAATCTGCATGCTCAGCATAACAAAACAAAGCCTTACTTGAGTCTTGTAACCAAGATGAGTTTGAAGGGAGGATAGATTCTAGCTTTAGTTTCAATTTTCTTCCAAAAAATTATAAAGATTTTAGCTGAACTAGCATCTTTTTCTGCTTGTAAGGATGAAAAAATTAATGATTAAATTAATTAATCAATTAAAGGATGATAAAATTAATTTTAGTTAAATTTGATAATGAAAGAGCATTTGAAAGCAAAAAAAGAAATAAATATCTATTCCTTCAGGATTTAAATATTTATATGTGTATATCTAATTTTAAAATTATGCATATTATATATTGTATATATATTATATTTGTATTTAAATTTTAAAATATATATACAAGCATCTATTTGTATGTATTCATCTTTATATGTATAAATATGTATGTAAATCCAAGTCCAAATCTAGATAGATAAATAGAAATCCAGTCTGTGGCCAGTCACAAGTGGTCTTCATCAATGATCTAGATGAGGGGTTCGAGTGTAACCTCAAGAAGTTTGCAGATGACATTAAGTTGTGAGGGACTGTTTATCTGCTTGAGGGAAGAAAACCTCTACAGAGAGATCTGGACTCTGGATCAATGGGCAGAGGCCAATTATATGAGATTCAATAACGGTAAGTGTCAGGTTCTGCACTTTGGTCACAACAACCCCATGCAATACTACTGGGTGGGGAAAAGTGACTGGAAAGTTTCTTGATGGAAAAGGACCCATGGGTCTTGGTTGACAGCCAGCTGGATATGAGACAACAGTGTGCCCAGGTGTCCAAGAAGGCCAACAGCATCCTTCCTGGTATCAGAACTTATATGGCCAGCAGGACCTGGGGAGTGACAACTGGGATTGCTTAGTCTGGAGAAAAAGGAGGCTAAGGGGAGACCTTATCACTTTCTGCAAGTACCTGAAAAGAGGTTGTCATGAGGTGTGTGGTGTCTTCTCATGAGTAATGAGAGGAATGAGAGGAAATGGTCTCAAGTTGCAGCAGAGGAGTTTTAGAGGAAAAATTACTTCATTGAAAGGGTGGACGAGAGATGGATCAGGCTGCTCAGGTGAGTGGTTGATTCACATTTGCGGGAGGTATTTAAAAGACGTGTTAATGTTGCATTTAGTGGTGGACCTTACAGTGCTGGGTTAAATGTTGGATTTGATGGTCTTAAAGGTCTTTTCCAGCCTAAACTATACTTTGAAATGATTCTTCTATCCTAAATCTGTATGATAAACTGTGAAATTAGACTCCACTTCACTAGAAAAGTTGTCATTGCTTTACTGATGGACTCAGCATTTGCTCAGATCTGAGTCAATATTTAAGGTCTTAAACAAATGGGTCTACTGAGCTTCAGATATGTGAAAACTGAACCTAATACAGGTTTCTGTTTAGACTAACAAGGGATCTGGATAGCTGATGCTGGAAACTGAATTGTGAGAATTGTGGCTAGTGCTTTTACAAGTGAGAGTTTTATTCAAAGTAAGTTTTATTTACATGAACAGACTTGAGAACTTCAGCCCTAGACTTTCTTTCTGAGCCTTGATAACTGGGAACGTGGCATGCAAATATAGAGTTGAGAGTAGATGAGTGAGGATTAACACCAGCTTTATCCCACAGTTGTCCTCTGCATCTGCTCTCTGCCTGTCTTACCATCTTAGTTCTTGATGTGTAAAAGTGTCAGTAGTGCATCCTTTACTGAGTTTTGGTGTTTCCCTCCCACCTCCCTTACATTTATTTAGATTTTCAAGTGTGTCTCTTACTCTGTTTCTTCAACTATCACAGTAAGATACAGCTATTAACCCAGAACTGGAAGCATGACCTGAGAATAAACCTTAATAAGTACAATTTCTATGGGAAATTCAGGGCTTGGTCCTTAAACTCCTCTTGCTTAAAATTGAGAAGATAAGAGATTTGGGAAAAGTGAATATCCACATAACAGAGTTATGTAAAGGACATACTTGAGGTGATCAAGTGACAGACCACAGGCAGGATCTGTTTTGAGAGGTGGTTTGATCAACTCCTGAGAAGTCCACGTGTGATTCTTGCATCTGGATCTGCCAGAAGCCTGCAGCAGGCAAACTCTTCCATTTTAGTTACAAATTATTTAAAAGTCCAGAATACCTCTTAGAGACTTTTTGTTTAAAATGGGAACAAAAATGGGTGAGATGGAGTGAAATATTTGCATATTGACCACTCAGGTGCTTTTTCTTGTCTTACGGTTCTGTAGTCAGTGTTGGTGAGAAAGAGAACAGCGACCAGGCAGAGGGAATACAGAAATGTGTGAGGGAGGAGCAGTCAGACGGCATCAAAGGAAAGCACAGACTTGTCACTTTTTCTGTGATTTCCCCATCCCTGCTCAAGCCCAAACTCAGTGACAGATATTGGGGACAGGGCCAGTGGGTGGATATAGTGTCTTACAGTATGACAGAGGAAGGGAGACTGATGTGGAAGGTAGGCTGGAGGTTTGAGGAAAGAAGAAATGAGCAGCACCTCCTTCAAGCAAGGCTGCTGGCTCTGGGTATAGAGAGGAGGGACACTAGGCAGTCACGGGATGGCTGTATCCCATAGCTGCAAGGAAGCCAACCAGCCTGCGGTTATTTGAGATTACATCTCTGCATCTTAAATCCTTTGCTGGCTCAGCAGCAAACTTTGGGCACCTTTACAGGGAATTTCAGTTAATAAGATGCATGTGCTATGTTCAAAAGCTGTGCTACCTTGAAGCAGTCCCGCCGCTGAGCTCTGAGTACAGAAACACTGAGATATAGTGTCTTTCCTGCAAGCAGGATAAGGATCAGCTAAGTTATTTGGAAAAAGCACTGAGTATGGGTCTGCATATCCATGTACTGCATATCCAGTACAACAAAGATGATGGTTGAGGAGGAAGCTCAGATGGTGACCCATTGGTAATGGATGACTCACGACTTCTTCCACAGCCTTATGTTTAGCTTTTGAGAGAAGGAACAGGAGCTGATGGCCAACAAGGAAGACAGGAGGACACAGTGGGTTGGGACAGTGTTGGTGGCAAGGGAAAGCAGCTAGGAGCAGTTCAGACTTCTTTCTCAAAACTTGGATGATCACCGTAAGCATGCAGGAGTTAATGTTACCTTAGTGGCAACTCCACTTTTTAGCACAACGTCTTCAGAAGCAGAAGTAAGACCTTGTGAATATACCCCATAGAAAATGTCCTTTAGTAATCTATTAAAATTGTCAGTCTTCTGTGCATGTGTTTGTATGTCTCTGAATGTTTGTGTGTGTGTCTTGAGAGCTTGCAGCCTCTGGAAATTATCAGTAAGAGTAATTAAGAATCACAGTACCATTACTGGAATTCACAGACTCCCTGATATCATTTTTTCATTGCCATTCTTCCCCACACTCTTTGGCTCATTTAGATCACATTGACAGAGCAGCAGAGGAGAAAATATCCATGTCTCTTGGCTATCTCTGCAATTAGTATGGAATCTCACACATAGTAACTCTGGAGGAGTTTTGTGTCAAGTGCTTGACCTGAATATCATGCAGCATAACACTTCAGGAGCTATTACGAAGACAAAGACTATGCTGTGGCATTGAACCTTCTCAGGAAATGCCAAGTGCTTTGCATTTATAACAATAAGAATTAGTTCAGTGTTGAGAAAGGTGATTACAAGAGTAAGGCTGACTCATGTCTGTAGGAAAATTTTGGCTTGTGTAGTGAACAAGTCGGGCTGTGACTAATCTCTTCCTGGGAGCAGAGACCCAAACCAGAAGATGCCTTTTTTAGAAACACAAGGAGGATTGTTTTCATAGTTTGTGTTTTCTGACGGGTGATTTTAAACTCCACCTAGTAAACTCTAGTGATGAATAGTGCCCTGTAACAGTTACAGAATAAAAGCCAGGATATCACTCAGATGTTACAACAAGTTAATAACCTTAAATGCTTCAGAACGGAGCCTTGAGAGATAGTATTCCTGGTGGCATGTGTGAAGGGGCATTTTCTAATTCAGGGAGAACTGTTCACTGAAGATTTGATCCCTTTCCTGTGAATTTCAGCTGCAAAATTCAGCATCCTGCTTTCCTTGGGCACAGCTGACTCAGCTAGTGATTGATGAGGAAGAAGATGCCCCTGTGGGTAGCTTACACTGTAATAGTACACTCCAGCATCCATTACAAAAGATGTTCAAGGGAATGATACTAATTTTATTGTGAGAAGAGACAAAGAAAGAAAAAACTGAGTGTGACCTGTAGCTGTTATGGCAATTCCAGTCACTGGGTCACTACTCAACAGTGCAAATATGAGAGACCTCACGATCTCTGTACATAGCATCAAGTGAAGCAGGCAGTACTGTTTCTAGGACGTTGTATTTAGCACACAGTGGGAATGTAGAACAGCTGATAGACAATCTGAGTGTAGGCATAGATATAAAACTCAATGTGATTTATTGTGGTTATTTTGGGGGGTTATGAAACGTACTATGGCTGAATACTGTTCTGAGGGTAAGAAGGTTATCTTTTGCTCTGAGGGGAAATCTTTATCTCTTCAAACTCCCATCTTTTCACTGTGGCATTTTCTGAGCACTGTTTGCACTGCATTCCTCCTTTATTGTCCCTACTTTTCACATTCCTCTGGGACATGTTGTGTGTGGAACTAGTTATGACTGCTGTAATCTCTAAAGTCTTTGAGTTTTGCAATAGACTCTGGTATCATTAAAGACATACTTTCACTGGCCTCCTGCCATGCTTTGCAAGGAAGCACAAAGGTGAGAAGGTTAGTACTTCAGTATGGATAATAGCTAAATGTGTCTGAAAGGAATTTAAGGTTTTGTGCCTCTGCACAATGCTTATGTCCTTTCTGTGCTAGAGTGGCAGTGCTTTTGCATTCTGATGTCCCAGGAGCCTGCAGCAGGCAAGCTTCTCTATTTATAAATCCTTTTTGAATCCAAGATAGCTGAAATCACAGGATATGCTTCCTGGAGTTTAAATAATTTCTAGTTGCCCCACAATCACATTTTTCTGTGTCCTTATTTGTTTGCTGCTTTGTCCTTACAGCACAATCTAGTTTTTCATCTGTTTGAAGAATGAGCTATTATCCCTGATGTTACCTAACTTTATTTAGGAATTCTAATTATGCCAATTCCTTAGTCAAGTCAGCCAAAACCTTAGATCATGCCAGAATGCATATGGGCAGACCATCTTTTTGTAATGTGCATTTCCTGAGGTTTCCTTGGATTCCTTGAGTCAAGATAATTAGAGCTTTTTATCAACTGAATCTCCAGTTGGTCTTGTGCTTCAGAAGAGCTAAAAATATTCTATTTGTTTTACTGTTTACAGAACTGATATTTGACTGTTTCTATTTGGCTGCATTTTATTGCCACATTTGTGACACAGAGTTAGCTGTGCCTTTTATAGAGTATTGAGTACAGGAATGGCATGGAAGTACTCATTAAAATGTTTGTTTCTAGGGACACGTGCTGCCAACCCTACTTGACTCTGAATCTCTGCATTTTTGTTTTCCCTGGCAAGCCCTATCCTACTCTCCTAAAGAAAGCAGAGATCATACCTCAGGATGAGGCCAAAGGCCACTGAAAATTATCAGTGATCAGTTCTTGACCTTTACTTTCAGCTGCTGGGGGCATCTCTGACATCCACAGATGAGAAACCTTGATTTTTTTGGTGCCTTCAGCTAACAGTCTTTAACCTTGTACTATACATTTCCCTACTGATTTTTTTTCTTTGCTAGGAAGAAACCATGTGAAGGAATGAGTTTTGAATTAATAAAATACCTCAGTTAAGCTTACCTCCATTGAGAGCTAAATCCTCTACACCAAAGATAAAAAGGTCAGGTCTTTGTGCAGCACAGGCTGAGTGAAACTATATCCCCTATATATATCACATTACAGGAGTTAAAACTTTCTGGAAAGTTCAAGCTTTCTGTAGGTCTCCTCAGCTTACAATGGGAAATTGACACACTTGAAGGGTAATTCCTATCCCTTTGCCAGATTTCTTATATCACTGTAATTCACAGTCTGGTAAAGTTCTGTAGTTTTCCATCTTGGATAAGGGAATCCATAATGAAAAGACAGGGGAATCAGAGTTATTGAGTGTGATCTCCTTGTAGTAGGAGTGGGGTCTGTGATGAATTCTCTCAGACAACTCTCTTGAAGGAGCTGTAATCGATTGGCCTAAGATCTTGTGGTCCCTAAGGGGAAGTGTTTCCTTGTTTCCTTTCTGTGTTGAATGTTTCCCAGGAAGTCTTAATAACTTTAGAGCTCTGACCATGCTGTCATCTTTCCAACCTCTTTGCCCAGCTTCTTTCCATGTTGGCAGATAATGTCTACATCAACATCTCACTGGGGTGGCTGACTTATATGTCCTGACAGAATTAATTAGAAGCATGATCCCTCCTGCAGCGTCATCAGTTTCAGCAGTGGTGGCACTGCACATGCCTTCTGGCCGTACTCCTCATCAGGCAGCCCTGCTTCAAGAGGGCATTCAAAGACAACTTGAGTTCTTTTGTACAATATTTGGATAAAGGGTTTTACTCATAGGAGAACATCTAAAGTAAAACCCTTAACAACACAGAACCATAGAATGATTAAGGTTGTAAAAGACCTCTAAGATCATTAAGTCCAATCATTAATGCAACGCCACAATGCCTAATAAACCATGTCCTGAGGTGCCACACCTACTCAGGAACGGTGATTTAGCCAATTCCCTGGGCAGGCTGTTACAATGCTTCACCACTCCTTCAGTAAAGAATTTTTTCCTAATATCCAATCTAAACCTCCCTGGTGCAACTTGAGGCCATTTCCTCTTGTCCTATTGCTAGTTACTTGGGAGAAGAGACCAACACCCATCTCACCACAATCTCCTTTCAAGTAGTTGTAGAGAGCAATAAGGTCTCCCCTCAGCCTCCTCTTCTTCAGAGTAAACAAGCCCAGTTTCCTCAGCTAGTCTCTCTTTAGGAAGGCAAAAAAGAAGGACTTGCTCAGCCACATAACTAATCATTCTTTCCCTTTCTACTAGCACATCTTCTTTTTCTGCCTAGGTACAATGCATATCTTATAAAATAATTTTTGCAAACTCACAATACCCTGAGAATTTGGAAGTAGAAGCCCGATTCAGTGAAGCTCATAGGTGCAAGGCAATAGGCTTTTCCCAGGAATTGGCTACATTAGGCCTGTCTGCCTTCGTTCAATCTTTCTTCTCCATCAAAAAATCTGTCTTCATCAGTTTTCGGTATCTACCGTGGTCTGGTTCTATATTTCCTGGACACTTCCTGTGGCGGCAGTGACAGGTCAGTTATAACGTACTGGAAGCCCACCTAAAGTTTCAAAGTCAGGTATGGTCCATCAGTTGTGAGTACCCACCTTCTTCTCATAACATATGTGCTCTAGTCTGACAGCTGAGGGCGTCATGGGAGGAAAAGAAATGCATCCATACTCTAAGTGCATGTCATCTAGCTTTGCCAGATACTCTGGCTAAGATCCTACCATTGGCTCGTGGTACCCAGGACTCAGTGTATTCTTCCATTTAGTGGGAAGGAAAAAGACACAGAATGCCTATTTTCAACAAAAGGTTGAGAGTAGTTGTGAGTCAGTCCAATAGGACTGCTGATCTGTCTACAGCTTATCTGGAAGATTGTTGTGATGTCACGCGTGTGATCTTGGCAAAGCTCGCTTCACCATCTGCTGTCCTTTTGCTTTACCAGCCTCCTGTCCTGAAAGTATTTTGGCTAATTGATAATCCAGTGCTGTAGTTCTCGTAGAATGATATTTAAAATTGTTTGTGCTTTGGGCAATTCTTTCTTCCACATTTTCATAGTTCTAAACAGATGAAATCAAGCTGTTCCTTCTCAATGAAAAATTCAGCTTTGCCTTAAACCACTGGTAGCTAGGAAAGTTGACTATCTGCGTGTCTGGTTACCATACACTTACTCTTTTACTCTCAAAACTGTCTTTGGTAAATGGCTAAAGAGTTAACTAAAAATAGTCAAGGAATATAGGAATCCTGAGTTGATCAGGGTAATTTTGACAATGTTTTTACCCTGAAGAGATCACATAAAAGCACAAAACTGACTTTGAATCTCAGAAGTTAGGATTTATGTGAATATGAACTAGACCAATGAAGAACCAATTAAACTATCTTTCAGGGCAACGAATAAAGTAAATATAAAAGGTTGTACATCAGTTCCTTATCAGATGGGTTCTTTCTCTTTAGGGTTGCTCTTGACAACTCCCAAGGATTTCCTACATGTGTTTAACTGTACAGCTGCCTGTGCATCCTGGGGATATGTCTCTCATTTTATCATTTCTGGAGGACTGGCTCTGGGTCTTTTCTCTGTCAGTTGCCTCCAGCTCCCCGTTTGCTTGGCACCTCCCTCTCTTCCACCTGTCTCTGTCCCTGGGAAGCTGTTTGCTCTTGGCATGCACTGTTGTTTTCATGATAGGCAAACCCTTGCTCTCTGTTCCAGGAGGATCAACTTGATTCAAAGCACAGCTGCCAGGACAAGGCTTCCTCACTCCTGTCCAGCTGCACCTTTGCAGAAGACACGGTATAGTACATATCATACAATGAATAAATTAACAAAACACCATCCATGACAAATCCTGAAGACACAATTTAGAAAATTTTCTTAGGTTAAAAAAGCCATAAGAGTTACAAGTTGCATTATGTGGCTGTCTGAGACTTACCTTCTTTTGAAGCAGTATCTCTGTGGAGAAATAAAATATGCATTCCAACCTGTGCTTTATGGTTGTACAGAAAAACAGGACAAAATAAAACCCCTGCAAGCAGTGAAATAATACCTACTTTTCCACTGTGTTGTTAAAGCAACTTAAAAGCACACCACTGATAAAGTGTGTTATTTGTTACTTATTAAGCACACAATTTTCTTGAGAGATCAAAAGTACATTACTCCTAAGGATTTTTAAAGGCAGCAGACTTAAAGCTATCTGTGTCATGCTGCAGTGTTCCCATACTAGCCATGTTCTGGAAAAAACCCAAAATGATGTATCCTTTACTGGTTACCTATCCAGAGTGCTTGGTAACTAAGAGTTTTCTGATAAATTTGAAAGCAGGTGTTTGTCATAAGATCTTCCTAGCTGATACCATCCAGTATAAAATGGATTTCTATTCTGAAGGGAAATGTGGGATAGATTGTGTGATGCTGTTTTTCTCTCTCTTCTCTCTTCTTCAATGTTTGTTATTGATTTCAATTTGAAAAGAAGCTGTGAATATTTTGAAAATAGAAAATCCTTGTCAAAAAAAGCTATTGACAAAAGGCTTCAGAAAGTGAATTACCAAAACACAGAAGATGTACACTGCATGGTGTCAAAGGTTTAGAACAAAGTAGATAATGATTTTTTTCCAAAACACTGACGATTTTTTTCTTTCTTTTTGCTAAGTAACAACCTATTAGAGATTCACTAAAGCACTGAAGCATTTGACAACTAATCATACTGACTGATGAGGCAAAGTATACACTTGACAACTACCATTCAGTAAATACAGCTTAAAGTTAAATTATATATTTTGAAAAACAGTGTTTCCTTTCAGGACTTTTTAATCTATTAAAACCTCTGTCACAAAATGTGACTGATGCCAAGAATTTCCTAGGTATTAAAAATGATGAAGCATTTATGTGGATGGAGAGAACATCCATACTACCTATAGGCTGGACTAAGATTATTATTGTTTTTTATTTTATTAAGAATGTGATATTTGATCTTCTAGTTAAATCAGTGAGAATGGCTCAGGACTATGAATTCATGTTCAGAGAAAAATCTACCCACTAAATTTATGGAAAAAAAAAATAAATCAAGCTATTCTGTAACTTTTTACTGTATGATTTCTTGTGACTTCCTGTCAAGCATTTAGCGCTACCCAAGTTTAAGAGGAAGGTGATGGATTACTTGCAAGCAGATTCAGCAAGCATAAAGTCATAAGTATTGCACCTTGACTTTCACCCCTCACTTGACAGGTTCTGTTATTAAGATTTGTAATTTTCTTCTCCTCTTCTGTTCCCATCCCCCAGTTTTCCTTCAATAATTTCTTTTAGAATTGTGTGTGAAGCTATTTTCAAATGCATTCATTTTCCCTACCTGTAATATGAGTAATTCTTCTTACTTCTTTTCAACCTTGTTTTACCACTTGCTCAAATGTTGTTTTTTCTAATTGTAAGTCTACCTGCTGATGCTGCTTACTTTTCCAAAATGCCTAAAACATTTGCTTATTTTATATCTTCTTTTCTTAGGCTATCTCTCCCTTTTCCTAGAAAATTCATGGAGGATTTTTTTCTGTCACTCCTCTAGGCAAAGATTTTGTTCAATCATTAGTTCTGAAAGGATTTAGCCAAGAAGGAGAAATGAAACTGAATGCCTTTAATTTTTTTCCCCAAAATAATGATATATCATATTCTTTCCTCATTGCTGTTCTCATGCAGCATCCTTGCATTGACAATGATAATAACACTTGTTAGTACACAATGTTCCTGTAAGCTTATTATGGTTAATAAGCTGCACTTTTATGGTTAACACACACAGTGTCTATATAGTTCCTATGGGTTATTCAAGCCTTTTCTTTCACATACAGAAAGAATAGAGGACACCTGTCTGTTTTCCGGATAGATACATTTTCTTCATTGTTATTTTCCTCAGAATTTCTTCGACTGCCATTTGTAGGATAAGTTTTGTCTGCTGTGCTTGCTTTTGGAATCTGCAGTAATGCTAGTCCTGGTGTCCCAGAACAGTAAGGCAGAATATGGGGATTTTGTGTTGATAATGGAGGGGAAAAGAATCCCAGTGCACTCACATCTCTTGTATTGGCTTTTTTGTTTGTTTTTCCAGGCCCTGTCATTTTGTCTTGGCTTCTGTGTTTGAAGTTCGCTTTAGAGAAGATAAATGATGCCTTTCTGGCATGGATGCCACAGAAAAGAGGAAACTAATGCATTTCTCCCACTACAAGATTGAAGAGGTGCCTAAAGGTATTCTGGCAACAGGTTTATGAACTCAACCTTGACACACAAGTAACTGCAACATCACAGGTTGTTACAGATGGCCAAAATATGATGGGATTTCCATTTAGTATTTCACAAATTTTTGATAACACAGTCACTGCTGACTGTTAAAATGTGTGTCTGAATACATCTTCTGGTTCAGGAAACTCCTGCGCTACTGGAAATATTTACCATGAGGAGGATATTTCTGTACTTCTGCCTGCTTCATCGCTCTCCCTCTCTGCAACAAGCCGCACTCAAAAGCAGGAGACGGGATGCATGAGCCTTTTAAGTAACAGTTGTTACAGCATGTTTTGAAGCTTTCATGCTGACCTTCTTTCTGACCCTTGTCCTCTCTTCCTGGTTATGCTTTTTCTGCATGCAGACAAAATTACTATTGCAAGTGTGGGATAAGAACCTTTCAAAGAGAAGTGTTGTCTCTGAACAGAAATTTTATGTTTGGTGACAGTAATCATATGCTTGTGAATTGGGAAACCCTATTACTTAGTGGAAGTGTATTATCACTGTTTACCTTTATTAAAAGACATTCTGTTTCTTTTGTATATCTACAGATCTATGTTGCTTCAGGCTGCTCAAATGGCTCCTGAATCTGCTAGTGAAAAAATATTGTGTGGCAAAAATGCAGTCATTGTTCCCTCTGCCAAAACTGATCCTTCCATTCTTATGCCCTTGTAATTTGCTACAACCCATCTTCCAGTTTTAAAGTACTTTGATGTATATGGAATTACTTTATTCCATCTGTTGTCATATATCAAGTAGACATAGACAGAGCATTCTCAGAAGGCTAAGGAGCTGCAGTTTTGTGAAAAACATTCCATGACTATCATAAAAGCATTCCCTATACTGATTACAGGCTATTACAGTATTAAAATACTAAAATAAATGATAGTGACACACAAAAAGCTGGGACTTACAGACTACAGACAGAGTATACAATCTTCAAGAAGGGAATGTAGCCACTGAATTTATATTCAATACTTATTGTACATAATACAACCTTCTAAAACTGAAGGCAAAACAAACCAACCAAACAAAACGTGTACCCTGGAAAAAAAGAGACTAAAATTTCAAAATAGTGCAAGGATGTTGTCAGACAGATATTATCAACTAAACTACATGTTGCATAAAGATCTGATTGAAATACTAGTAAAATTAAAATGGTTGTGGAAAATTGTTTAAAATTATATTTTGACCAACCAATCATATATATTTGGTATTATATATATTTGACATAAAGTATAAAAATAAAGCAGTAATTTCTGTGGTTCATAAAGCACCGATGGACCCACATTTGAAGCATGATGAAGTAATTTTGACCTTATGAAAAGAATATTTGAGCAACTGAAGTGAGCCACAGAACAAATATCAAATACATCTGTGTTAGAAGCCCCCATGAAACAAGTCTCTCTGTGAAGCCTGCCAGTCAAACAGAGTGATCACACATCAACATCAAATGTGGTTTGACTTTAAATTAGGCACTGAAAATTAGGGTTTTTTTTCCCGGTTGATTAAAATCACTACAAATTGGTCAGTAGTAAGACATTTGTCCTAACTCTACTTCTGGAGAAAATTCACAGACACATACTTTTTATGCTTTTAATTAATGAGTTGGCCTACATGACCTGTAAAGGTTCCTTCTAACTCAAACTATTCTATCATTCTACGATACCTTGGTGTCAATGCGTGCATAAATTTGCCAGTACATGCAGAGCACCCTGAAAAGTCAATATATCCCACAAAATGATGGCAAAAGGAATTTGTTTTGCTCAGCCTGACCTGGTGACTGCTCTGGTACATGGTGGTATATGCTAAGCCATCATACTCAGTCATGAAATGGCTGAGGCACTGCTTAAAGGAAAAGCTCTGACAGTCTGCATGTGGCAATTCCACAACACAGGGGTGGCCAGTGGAGATGGTGTGGAGGAGGGCTCTCATTCTCTGTCTACTGCCCACCTTTCAGAGGCAGCTGGTGCTACTGGGCTGACCTGCACAAAGCTGTTGAATGGGAAATCCTCAACACATGTCCTCAGCCTGCCTTCCCTTAGTGTATAAAGGGGGATCCTACAAAGTGAGTAGTAATGAAGGGCAACAAAACTGGTGAGGGGTCTGTAGAAAAAGTATGATAAGGAGCGGCTGAGGGAACTGGGATTGTTTAGCCTGGAGAACAGGAGGCTGAGGGGAAATCTTTTCACTCTTTACAACTACCTGAAAGGAGATTGTGGTGATGGGGGTGCTGGTCTCTTCTCCCAGGTAACTAGCAATAGTCAAGTTGCTTAGATTGGATGTTAGGAAAAAGTTCTTTATTGAAAGAGTGATGAAGCATTGAAACAGGCTCCCAGTGGTGGAGTCACCATTCCTGGAGGTATTTAAAAGACGGGTAGATGTCGCACTTTGGGAATAGTTTAGTAGGCTTCATGGTGTTGGGCTTATGGTTGGCTTTGATGATCTTGGAAGTCTTTTCCAACCTTAATGATTCTATAGTTCTATGCTATGATTCTGTGAGTCACCGAAGAGCCTGCTGTACCTCAGCTGGAGAAGAGAGAGGGACTCCTGCCTTTTTGGCATAGGGACAAAGCCCTTCACACCAGTGGCACGTCAGCACGGCACAACCTCGCATGGCGTTTTGCTCTGCAAAGGCTAGAAGGAGCATAAATATGAGCACCCCTCCATGAGCTCTTGTGCAGTACTGCAGAGCATGGCCAACTCCAGTGATCATTGAAAACTAATTTCATGCCAGGTGGAGTGATGAAGTTATTATGTTTAGCTTCCCAGACTAACTGCTTGACCTCATTATCTCAGATGCTTAGCGACCATTCTACCGAAAATGGGATGTGGATTTAGCATTGATCCTTGGGCTTGCTTGTGTTGCATGATAAGACCTGTGCTGTGCATAACAGGAATACCACCTTAGAAGGAAAAGACATAGTGTAATTTTAATAAGGTCTCCAACATCTAGCTGAAATGCAGGTCAAAGGAAGCCAGTAATGTAGGGGCTGAATAAGCAGAAAGTTATTAGTTATGTATGTAAATATCAGCTTTTCTTCATATGGAACTGTGCCAAGATACAGTTGTGCTTGGAAAAACAGTGCTTGCAGTATTTCTTGCAGTAAATGACTTAAAGAAAGTCAGTCCTGCTGCTGCAGAAGATGTGGTATTTAAATCACTTGAGCACATCCTTGTGCTTTGCTTTAGAGAAAGGACAACTGCAATTTTCCTCATAATAACCTGATTGTATATTTCCTAAGGAAGAGCTGTTTTTTTAAAAGTTTCTTAAGAATGACTGTTAGTTAGACTTGCAGTTCATTTGCCAATGTGGTTCATTGCAGGCAGATTTCTCTCCCTGCAGTACTAAATACCATCTTGCAAAAAGAGTGTTTGCATGCATCTTAAATCTTTATTTACTATGTTCAACTATTGTCTTGAATAATTTGATTGATTTCTGTGATATGTCAGATTAAACTCACTGGTAGAAATTATCTAAGGTTTTCAAAATGTTGTCTTTCTCCAGGTGCTCTCATGGAAGACTAAATTTTTATAGTCAAAAGTCTCAGCTCTGTAGCATTTGAAATGCTCCTCTCCCCATTCCAGACAGATTTTTCATAATGATTTGATAGATCTCACCGATGAAAAAAATGTACAGGTAGGTAGTTGTGAACTTCTGCTCAAGGTTACGTTTAGTGCAAGGTCACTGTTGCTCGTGCTTTTTTCTGAGGACTGGGGAAAAGGAAAAAAAATACTTTTTTTGGTTTAAAATTGTTTTGAGGATGACCTGAAGAGTGAAGGGGCAGTCTCAAGGGATCTGTTACAGCAGCATCTCAAAATACTTACAGCAAAGTCAATATCAGTGCTGAACTTGGAATCAGAAAGATAAATCTTGAAGTTGAAAGTTTATATTAGGGGGCTGCAAAAATAATTGCCATTTTTAACTATCAACTTTAAAGCAGCATATCTAAGTTTAGAACAAAATTTATTTATCAAAATAAGAACCGTTAGGATCTATGCATTTTTGCTAACAAGAAACAAATCTATTTATTCTAGTAGCATAGAATTCTGGAGTCTTGGAACCTATGAACTCTCTGAAGGTGTTTTGAACTGCTTCTTAGTTGTGGAAAACCTCTTGCAGCAAGTTGTCAAGATGCTTGAAAATGTGGTAATCATTGGGAGGGAGGTCTGGTGAGTAAGCTGCGTGAGTTTTGTAGCCCAGTTTGTGCAGCTTCTGCAGAGTCATTTGTGAGAAAGGCAGTCAGGCATTGTCATGGGTAAGAACTGGCCCTTTTCCATTGGGCATAAACATCGCAGTTCTTGGTGCATTTTGTCGATTTGCTGGCAATGCTTCTTTGCCGTAGTGGTTTTGCCAGGATTCAAAAAGTTGTGGTGGATGATTCCACTTGCCTGCCACCAAACAGTGACCATAATCTTCTTTTGATGTAGCTTCAGTTTGGGGAAGTGTTTTAGTCCTTCATCTTGGTTCATTCACTGTGCACAATGCAGTCTCTTGTTGTATAGACACATATGTGTCATCTACCACAGAAAGGCATCCACAACTTTCCTCATCTTCAAGGCTCTTGTTTCTATTACAAAATATTTAGACCAATACTGAGCTATACATTCATTGCTGGCCGTCTGGTGAAATGCTTAGTTGATAGTGCTAACAGTTTCCACTGCTTTTTGTCCCCTTTCAAACTCATACAAAGCCATTCAAATTCGCTTTTATAGAAATATATATATATATATATATAGCATAATATAGAAAAGAATAAACAGCGAAAATAAAACCTTTAGCATAATTAAGTTGAGGAAATATTGCACTTTAAAATGAACATAGTTAAATAAAACTTTAATGCAAAAGAAACATCACAGTTTATAGCAACAAAAATAGAAATATTTTTCCAACAACTTATAAAGAAGACAAAGCATTTCCATGATGTTTGGTGAGATCAGAGAGTAACTACAGATGACAACAAAGGTTGTGGGAATTATGAATCCAGCTTTATGAGTTTTAGATTTCTTGTTGTGCCAGAATTCAAAAAAACCAAGCACCCATTATCCTTTGCAAAATATACAGGAGATCCATTTCAAGGGAAGAAAAAACAAATGCTACTGTTCACTTTGCACATACCTGTGTTTTTCTCTCTGTACATGTATAGCTGTCAAAAATATGAGAAAAAATTAATGCAATCTATAGTGCTATTTCTCAGTCTAAGCATTAAGTATAATTTTAAATGTATCATCTCTTTTTTGATATTTACAGTATGAAAAGGTCAGAGGTGGAAAACAGAGTAGGAAAAAATATTCTACATTACTGAAACATCTTTTGTTTTGGTGTTCTCATCTTCCTTTTTACTTCATATACCACCTCTCTCAGTTCTGCTGTAATGTTTTACTTCTTGCCATTTTTGCTGGGGTTTATTGTGCAATTGCTTTCACTGATGACCTAAAAACTATTAGGAATTTAAAGTGTTAGACATTTTGTGTGTATGGCACACAGATCATAGTAATCAAAATCTATGAAGAAAACAAAGAAGGTCGACATGATCACACTGGTTCTAGCTTAACAGGATTTGAATCTGCCTATTGATGTGAAGGGTTTTTTAGCTAGAATTCATTTATTGTGTTGAAAACATGCAAAAATTCTTGTTCCTATTGAGTAGAAAGATGTTTTGGAAGCAGAGGTACTAGGACCAGTTTTAAAATTGGTTTGACAACAGAAAGCATATGTCTGTGTCAGCACAGTGTCAAAGGCTCAAGGCATCTGTGAGTGAGCTGGTGAATCTACACATTTGATCACTTCTGGCAAATTTTCTGAGAGACTATTGAAGGCAGAGTAGCTAAACAGGAAGTTTGGGGTACATCCTCATTGTCCTTGATATTCTGTATTTACCCTTAAGGAATAAAACTGGTTGGTTTTCCATGAAGGAGCCTAGAGGAATTCAGCTGTCCATGTAGGGAAGGTCAGTGGTAGGAGGGGGATTGTGGCATATTGTACCATTGCCACAGGGGAGCCATGGAAAAAGGCAATTAAAAAAGCCACTCATAACTACGGTGTCAAACTCATTTTGTAGGTTAATCTGCCCTGTCTTGCATAAAGTTATTGAATACAAATTAGTAGCAGGTTATAGAAAAATTATGAGAATCTCACACTTATTAACCATCTTATGAGTATTGTTTTGATGACTTTCAGTTGTACAAATGTAGACTAGCCACTTACTGAAGTGCTGCTTTGCATTAATTTGTGTAAATATGTTAATCTGAACAAAACTGTTACCGTTGTCTGACACAAGTATCAGCTGCTCCATCCCTCCCTTCTGTCTTCTTTCAAATGCATGGAAAATTATATATATTTTATTTAAAAGTAACTTTAATTTTAATCTACAGGAAGGAGAATTTTCTTAGTGGTCCCGCTAACCATTTTTCTTTTTCAAGCAGGACATGCCATGAGAATGTTTATTGTTATACCTTTGACCTTTCTCATCAATACACTTTGCTGAGTATATTTGTTTTCTCTGGAAAAGTTGTATATTCAGCAAAAAAATGAGTTCAGAAATCAGAGACTAATTGCCATTTTGCAGCAAATTCATCACAATTTTTATTGTGGGAAATTTTTTAATACGAAATACTTTATTGAAATGATTTGAAGGAAAATTTTAATCATTTCATAATTGTCCACAATAAAAAAGAAAATAAAAATATCTTGCAGCAGAAGATTTTAAATGAAGTCTTTTTAATTGACCTATTTTTTTCTTTCCCATACAAATTCTGCATAAAACTTGTTTCAGTTCAGCACAATCCACTCTTCTCTCTGCCATTCAACCACCAAAGTGAAGCATCCCCTATTCCCTCAACTCTGGCTGTTTGCAAATTCCAACTTTTTATGTCAGCTTCACTTCATCAGTTCATACATTTGAAGGCCAACAGGGATCACTAGATAACCTAGCCTGAGCTAAATATAAGACCAGCAGTACAATTTCACCTAGTTAAGCTCTGTAGTAAGTCAAATAACTCTTAAATGGCTCAAGCTTATGTCCCTGAACAGCCGTCAGTCTTGATTTAAGGATTTCAACCACAGGAGAAATACCATCACTTTACTTGATGGCTCTGATAGTTAATCACCACTGCAATTAAAAAATTGCCTCATTATAAGTCTGAGTATGTCTAGCAGCAAGATCCAGCCATTGATTCTTGTTATGCCTTTCTCTGCTAGATGAGTGCCCATTGGTGTCCAATTTTTCTCTTAGTTCTGCATAAAATATGCAGTTAATCTATGCCAAAATAATACAGTAAGCCTCAAAAGATGCCACATTTGGGAACAGTTAGGTATTGATGTTCAGGTTCTGTCTTTACTATTCAGGTTTTGCAAAGTTTGCTTAAAACAGACAACTTGGATGTACTATTTGGCTTCTAGTTAGAAGGATCACCACTGAGAATGCAAGTACTGATTTTTTTAAACCTTGTTTCATAAGGAAATGAGAGTTTTTAAATCATACTCTTTCCTTGTCCTTTTCTTCTTCTTCCAGCACTTCCCAGAGAATTTGGGGGCATACTGAATAATTCCAGCCATATGTGATAGTTCAATGGACATCAGAAAGGTTTTGTGGTCCTTTAGCTTCTTATAGAAGACGGAGGAGAGAGTTTTCTGTTCAGTTTGTTCCTCTCTAGCTATTCTTTCCTAAAGCAGTGAATAGCTGCTCTAGTTTATTCAATTTGAGCTGATGCCAGCAACCTGATCAGTGGTTCAGAACTAGCCACACTAGATGTCTCTTTGCTATCCAAAACCTAGAAGTTGTCAGAGAAATTTAAATGATGGTAGAAAAAAAAGTTATTAGGGCATGGTGGAAGGAGGTACTGCAGGAGGAAGGGATCACAAAGATAAATGCTGGAATTTCTGAACTGGAACAAGTTGGACTGGATGAGGGTCATAGGAGGTTTCCCATAGGAAACTGTTTTTCTGTAGTTTCTGACTCAGATTGTTGCAAGAAGATATTTCTGAAAAAAAGTCGGGATTCTAGATCTGAATATGTCAACAAACCCTGAGATGTGTTTGTCACGATCACAACACACTCTTTTCATTATACTGTGCATCTTACCAGGGAGGTGGTTGAGTCACCTTCCCTGGAGGTGTTTAAGGCACGGGTGGACGAGGTGCTGAGGGGCATGGTTTAGTGTTTGATAGGAATGGTTGGACTCGATGATCCGGTGGGTCTCTTCCAACCTGGTTATTCTATGATTCTATGATTCTATGATTCTTGTTCTAAATGAAGTATGAGATGATTTATACAAATAACTTACAGATGTGAGATAATTTTTTGATGTCCACTGCAGATGTAGTACAGTTGCAATGCATTTTTTAAAAACAATTTTTTCAGCTCTTCTGGCAGAAAAATATCATCTTTTAGGCCCAAGATGTAATTCACAAATCAAAAAATTAGGTTTCTTGCTCTTTTATTTTTACCTTTTCTTTTAGATATCTTTGCTTCATCAGGTTTATTTTACAGGCCATAATTCCTTTCACAACTAAAACATGAAAGGAAAATAATGTTTTCTAGTGAAAATAATGGAGATTATAACTTTGTGTGTTAAAATATATTTAAAATAATTGAATGAGCAGTTTACTGGCTGGAATTCTCACAGCTTCTTATTAAGAGCTTTTGGCAAAGGGTTAGCCCCAAAGGTATGTTAGGGTATAAATAGATATCTGCTGTGTTCCTGACAGAAACTTAAAATGACCTTATTTTACTTCCAATTCAAAGCCATTTTTTTGTTCTAAAGTTCCCTCTACTAAATACTCAAAAAATGACAGCAGATTTTAAACATAAATGTGTCTTTACTGAAAGACTCCCATTCTGTGGGAAGAGGACACTACACAGAATCATCTGTTTGTTAAAAAAATAAAAACCGAATAAGTATAGGAACCAAGCAACGGACATCTGGTGGAATTGCTGCACGGGCTTCAAGAACAAATCTTGTATTTTAGAGTTGTATTCTTGGGGAATCTGAAAAGAGATGGTTTCTCAAGCAGATTTCTTTTTTTCCTGTTGCTCTTTACTTCTCCAGGACTGTCATCATTCAAATCACATATTTTTCTTCAGTCTGATCCCTCAAAAAACCAACGAATCCTTTAAAATATTTTTCAAGTGAAAATGAAATAAACTTAAAAGGAAAATTCAGATTTGAACCTCTATTCTTGAAGTAATACATTTCTCAATTGCCAAAACCTGTAGAGAGTTACTGTAATTTTTAAAGAAAATCTAATAGGAAAGGCGACTCTCTATCCTTAATATTGCACATAACTCCATTCGGACACGCAAACGTTTGAGACTACAGAACCCTAAGCTGTTCAGAGATTTAGGTAAGATATATTTTAAACTGGCTTCTCTTCCCCTTAATAGGTATTCATAGCAGCATTTACTTTGGTGAAAGCTGCATGAGACTCTAGAGTCAGGCTACTACAGACCAATCTAAATATTTTTTAAATTCAGTAGAAACATTTCTTTTAAATTTATTGGTGATTGGCCTAGTCTGTAATTCAAGTACCTCCTAATTACAGAATGTCATTGGCACAACATACATCAAATAATGTGTCCCATGTTAATCTCCAGTGCCTAGCTTTCCCATCCTGTGCAATAAAGAACAAATGGGCAAAACATTAGTATTCTGTTTCTTAAGCAGTCTCTGTCTAACCTGAGAACAATAAAACTATTTTACAATGTTAAATAATTGCTGAAATCGACCCTTTTCTAAACCACTCTGTCATCTTTTTGCAGTATTTTTAGCTTAATCAGTAGCTGGATTTCAAAAGCACTGCATTCCAGCTTCTCAGATTGTTAAAATTTACATTAAATTTGTTTGTATCTGTTGTCTCTGATTGCAGCCAAAGGAGTACTGGGGGATAATGAAGCATGGCAGAGCCAGACTACATATGTCTGATCACAGAGCTTAGTTTATAAGGGACGCGAAATCTCCACCGAAACAAGGAGTAATTTAAATGTGACAGTGGATGAAGTGATATCATTAAGCAGAAAATGAGAGATCGATGCGGAAGACAGTGCTAATATTGATAACGATGATTACTGGGCTGCAATGCAATTAGGGCCTAATCAAACATAGAACAAGCAGTGGTCAGTTAAACACAACCATGTATAAAGTATTCATAAAGTAATGGCAAGGCTAGAGGCAACTGCGTGGAAAAACTAACGGAAGGGGTGGAGAAGGAAGGGAGGAAGGAAGGGAGGAAGGGAGGAAGGAAGGAAGGAAGGAAGGAAGGAAGGAAGGAAGGAATGCTGGGGAAGAGTCAATATCGTTCTTACCAACCACTTCACAAATCTCTCAGTTATTTGGAGAAATCACTGGCAATGTGAGCAAGTAGAATCAAGTTGATATCTGCTTCTCTGAGTGAGGCTTGTGACTCAAGAACATTCTCGAAGAAACTATTTTGCTATTGGGATGACAGAGAATCACTACATAGATAAGTAACTCATCAAAAAAAAAAGAAAAAAAATGACTGAAATTGACGGTCAGCTTTCTCAGTGCAGCAAAATGTACAGATGTATGGAGTTATCTGGGGTATGAAAAATGACAACGTATTGCAGAGTTACAGAAGGGCACTGTGATACTAATTGACTGAAATAAAATGACAGGTGGAACTCAGCAAGATATTGAGGGAAAAAAATAACCTTCCTTTTCAATAGGTAATTGTCTGTAGAGGTTTAATCCAGCTGACAGCTAAACACCACACAGATATTCACTCACACTCTCTACCCCCAATGGTATGGGGAAGAGAACCTAAAAAAGATAAAATTCATGGATTGAGTTAAAGACCATTTAGTAGGACAGAAAAAGAAAGGGGAAATAACATCACCACCACCAACAACAACATACAAAAGAAGTGATACAGAGTGCAATTGCTCACCACCCACAGGTTGATGCCCAACTAGTCTCTGAGCAGTGGCCACCGACCCCCAGTCAACTGCGCCCAATTTTATTTTTTCATCATATGGTATGGAATATCCCTTTGGCCAGTTTGGGTCAGCAGTGCTGGCTGTGTTCCCTCCCAGCTTCTTGTGTACCCGTAGCTTCCTCAGGGACAGGGTTGTATGAGAAGCTGAGATGTCTTTGGTTTAGTGTAAGCACTTCTCAGCACCACTGTGTTCTTAACAGTGTTCTCATTCTAAATCCAAAACATAGCACTATACCAGCTACTAGGAAGAAAATTAACCCTATCCTAACTTAAAGCAAGACATTTTGCGTGTACTTTATCTGTCACCAATCCAGAAAGAGATTTTAGAAATATAATAGACTGTTCTTGTTAAAGATATTAATGTAGCAGCCATACCCAGTAGACGTGTGCACGTCTGGTCAGTAGCAAATTACTGGCATGTACAGCTATGGGCCCTGTAACTTACAGCTTTCCATTTCCTCACCTTTGGCCCTTCCTTAAACATTACATAATAAATTTTACACAATCCTCAAGTCCCTTCTGGAAGCCCAGCAGAAGTTTCATACAAGTCCTCTGATATGTCCCCCAATGCTCACAGTAATCATGTTTCCACTCGTTATCTGTTATACAGTTCAGGGCAATTCTCAAGACTGTGCCCTAGCAGTTCCCTTAATGACCAAAGAGCTCCAGTCTTCAGTGCCATCCCCATAGTCACCTGGTTCCTATGTAGTTGTTTATCTGCCTAATTTACCACTTCACCTCTTATTTGTTATTTCTTTTATACAGAGTAGTCCTTAAGCACATGATGAACCAGACATGTTCTGCACACCTGTACGTTTCTATGCAAACATCAGCTCAGTAATCAGCAGTGATCTAAAAAGCAAACTAAGGGCAGACTAGGAGCGGCAAAGAGAGCAGAATGGAAAGGATTATACTGTTGTGAACTCACAACATACTTATGCCTTGAGCAATACCTGGCATCTTGGAGAATCAGGCCTGAAGCAGCTGTGGGATTCAAGAGTTCTCACATCCTTCTGTGTCTTTGGGTGTTTCCTCCCCCCCTGCCCTTTATTTTTTTTTTTTTTGTCACATCCTCCTTAGTCCTAAAGACCCTCTCACTTCATGGAGAGGCCAGGTGATTTGGTCAGATTCTTGTCTTTCCCTGCAATATGCCGTGTGCTTTCCCCTGGAGGTGTTTAAAAGACACGTAGATATGGTGCTTATGGACATGGTTTAGTGGTGGAGTTGGCAGTGTTAGGTTTACAGTTGGACTTGATGATCTTAAAGGTCTTTTCCAACCTAAATGATTCTATAATTCTATAATTCTATAATTCTATAATATTCACGGTTATCAAAAAGAAAAAGGTACAGAGAAAATTCACAAGGATAAGCAAGTCTGTGGAACAGGATGAAAGAAGGCCACGACTCCATAGCCTGTAAAATAGCTGATGTTAAAATTCTACAAAATCATGGAGATGTCAGACAGGGAGATTGTCCAGACCTGATAGAAGGCAGGAGTGAACTGCTGGGTGAAAGGTAGTAAGGAACAGAGGGGTTGGTATGCCACACACTCTTAAACGATAATACTCATTGCTTCAGCGTGCCATCAATGCAAAGAGTTTGCACTGATTCAAAAAGCAATTAGACAAAGTCATAGAGCAAAAAATGAAGAGGAACAGCCTTCTGCTTTGCTACAATGTATAAGTATCATGATATGCCTGCATTTGTCTTACACTCTTTTCTCCACATCTGGTGCCAATTATTTGGGGAGACTTGATACGGGGATAGGGCAACATTTTCTTGAACCTATATAGCTATTTTATGTAACTTTGTGGAAAATGAGGGTTCACTTGGCTAAAAAGACACTGAAAAACACCTCTTCTCAGCAGCTTCCAAACCAAACCATGCATTAAGTTAGTCCTTTAGTAAACAAGATCAATGTTCCTTACTGTCATACGTCTCTTCCAGTGTTGTCCAAATACTTTAATATTCAAGTCCGCCACAGTTTCGAGTGTGGAATATTTTGCTATTAGTCACTCATTTGGAAGGTATGCATAACTTGGGCCTGGAGAAGGCAGAAGAGAAGAAAAACATTTCTTTTCAAAATCCCAAAGTCACTTCAATTAAAAAGACATGCAAAGACCAACTGACCAAAGAAGAAAAGAATCTTGCTGAATTTTCTTATTAAACAAGCAGATGAAATCTCAAAATAATCCTGCTTATGAATTCCTCTTGCTGTTAATTCAACTAAACTGCTGCTTGACATTCCATATTGTCAATAATTGTATCCTTGCACATTCTGTAAACACTTTTACTTCCTTCATATCGGTGAATGCAGAATTTGGGAACTGCACTTCCTTCTTGGGATTTTCCTGATGTTTAATTAAAATGAAAAAGACTAGTTAACATAGTGTAAAGAAAAAAGCCTTTTTTCTTCTACTGTCAAAATTTTAAACATGCTGAACTTTAGAATTCATTTAAGGCTTATAAATTGCTGCTGAAATATCTTTGGAAAACTTCAGTAATAATAGTCTGTCATGTTTGTGTAAATTGTTTCAGCAGTTCAATTCTAAATTGGATTTTCTTTAATTTGTTTTTTTCTCTAAGATTTAGTGAAATTATGTGCACTAGTAGTAGCTGAGGGCCTTAACTATTGATTTAGAAGGCAAAACAGATGATCAGTGGTATGTAATGAAGGGTTCCTCATTTGTGATAACTGTTGACTATCATCTTGAATTGTTTGCTGACTACACCTTATAAAAATCACGGTTCAAACAACTGTCACTGAAAATTAACTTTGATGTTGCCCCAAAAGCCAGAGTGCCTTCAGTCTTCCACATATACTAGCAATAGATTGGATCTCTTTCTGAAATATGGTTGTTTTCCTATCAAGTCTGGTCAATATGAAGAAAAGAGAGGCAGCATCAACATGATCAGTACAATGATATGAGGCATAATTCACTGAAACCAAGGAATGATGATTGTCTGCATTAAGAAACTGGTAATTATACAGCTGACAAAAAAGCAGTAAGGGGAGTTCAAAAGGATCTCAAATCAAGCTTTTCTATGGTACCACAAGTGGTTTATAGTAATTTGAAAACATTGCTTTTCACCATAAAACATTTCATGTTTAAAGGCTATCTACCCCTTTTTATTTTGCTGATATTGTATTTAAAATTATCTGTCTCAGAAGAAAAGTGAAATCCAGGCAATAAATGAAGATTTGGAGTGAGGCGACTGTGGATATATTCATGTCTACTTTAGTGGCTGTTTCTCACCAAAATACTTTTATCTTTTCATTCAAAAATGCCTCCAATTTTTGCACTAAGCCAACACAAAATTTTATATTGTGCATGCTGCAAAATCCTACATCTCTTTTCATGGGTGTTCTCTGCCTACATGGAAATTGCTTTTCTAATTGCACATATGAAATTTGTAGAAAGACGTATATGAAACAAATCAAGATATAAGAAGAATATTAAAGACAGGGCTCCTCTCTGGTAGCTAGTAATGAAATTTCTGGACATGCCATTACGAGTCTAGATGGAGTTTGTTTAAATCTTGGAAATATCCTGAAAGGCCACAGTACAGCCACCAAGACTGCCTCCTACACTTCAGAAATATGAAGTGTATTTTAGTGTATATTATTCATTAGGCAGTTTTTGTCTGTTTTGAGCTGACTCCTATCAGCTAAGGACATTTATGAGAGAATATAGTTGCCAAAGACACAGAATGCCTCCTTGTCATGAATTGCTGCCTCAAAAAGTATTTGTCTAGACTGGATTTCTACCCTGAACAAGCTGGTCTAATTTCAAAATTGTAACTAACTCTGAAGAGAGTTTTGCTTTGAGTTGGGTGGCAGACCAGATAACCTCCAAATAATATGTATCCAATCTAATTATTCTGTGAATTTCTTAAAAGCTAAAGCTATAGATATTTTTTTATTGTGACTTACTGGATTATGACTTGGGACAAATCAAAATTTATAGTCCAAGAATTTCTGTTACAGAGTTTAACTATCTCACAGAAAACCTAGGAGCATAATGTACTTGAGGCTTAATTGCCTTCTTGTGATGTTGAACCAGTTGAAATTTATCTGTATACCTGAATAGACTTTGATAGCTAAAAGCACTTGAAACATGACTATGTTACCTAAAGGTTATGTCAGACTCAGTTAGGGACTCCCTCTCTCTCCCACACTCTTTGATTCTCAGAATTTTCTTCTTGCAAGAAGAAAGCTAGCTAAATCACAACACAAGCTTAGGATTTTTAGACAAAAGTTATTTGTATTCATTTACTTGCAAGTCACAGCACAATGAAAGTGTCTCTGAAAAATACCTGTACATCTTTGCATTCGAGGCAGCTGAGGATGCTCTTGTCTAGACATTCGGAAAATTGAGACTTGAGTTAGTGAGAGGAAGCTTCTTTGTGAACTCTTCATGGGTTTCTCATTGTGCATGTCTCAGCTAGTTATTTATGTCAAGCTGCTCTGGAAGGAGAGAATACTGTCCATTTCACATGACCCATTGAGCTGCTTCTATATGATTACAGTTTATCTGGGATTGCAATTGGGATTGTAATTCTAAAGAACTATGTAAAATCTTTGTGATGTAAGAACATTGATTAAATGACGAAGGAGCTTGGAAGAAAAAGCGGTCCAAAAGTACCATCAGAATGATAATTAAAACAGCTACTGATAGGGGTTTCATTATTATTTTGGGAGTTTTTAATGGATATTGATAGTCATGAAAATAATAATGAAGCTGGATCATATTAACAAAACCAGGACTTTAACCACCACATAATTTGAACTTCAAGACTATTTCACAGCAATTCATTTTCATCTCCCACTGTTCCAGTTATAGTTCTCAACCCCTTGCTGCTGTACTTTTTGCACCTTGAATAAAATCTAAGTTTTTATTTTCCTGCATTCAAAATACCCCTTTGCATAACAAATGACTATGCATCCCTTCTTATTTCTTTGCACTACTGAATTAGCTTTTTCTCCTTGATTTAGTTTCCACTTTTGGCTTTTGATATTGCCTACTATGTGTAGGATGGAGTTAATTATTAATGATTCCAGACTTAGAGTCATTGATAGACTTGTGAAGCTTCTTCCAAATGCTTGCAGAAGTTTTGTTCATGTGTTGTGCTGTGATTTTGCTTTTGTTATATTCAGGGGAGAAAGGAGGAGAGAATTTGGTGTGCATTATGTTTGTGTGACTTTGTGTTATTGAAAAGATAAAAATATCTTTTCAAGAGGGACTGTTAAAAGCAAAAGTAAAATGACCAATCATGTAATGATAAAAATAGTTTATAGTTATGTCATTATTTATCTCCTGATGTAAAAGCTAGGCTTTAGTACACTTTCAGTTCAATAGTTTGATTTATGTTAGTGTCAATAAAATCTGAATTTTAGACAAACATCATTAACTATTTTCCTCAAGTCTGACTCATATACATCAATTGTATATCAATAAACTGCCACTCAGTAACCCACTCAACAGTAATAAGATCAGAACCGATCATTTGCCTTGATGTGATAGGTTTATTCCTTTAGATATCACGTAGATTAAAGACTGAGATTAACATAATGCTCACCTATGTTTTCCCATTCATTTTTTTGATTAACGAAGCCAGTAGGAATGTTAACTGTGTGGTGACTGAATACTTGGGCCAGAAGTGTTACATCTCAGAAACACAAATATTTAAATCAGCAATGACTACATATTCTCTACACAAATATCTTCCTGTCATTCTCTTCTGTTAAACACAAAGGACTGAAGAAAACAAACTATTAGGGCTAGCTCATAATAATCACCTTATACAGTACTTCCCACTGGAGATCCTTGGGAAACCGGTAATAGAAATCAATGGGGCTTTTAAAGGTGTAAGGAACTGCTCAGGAGGAGCAAGGATTTCACAGATAAGACTTCAGCTTCTCTGAAATTACTCTGGTTCCTAGTACCCCAACTGAATTATTTATTTCCTTAAAGGCTTTCTGCTTCTGAAAAAGTGATGCCTATCTTGGATGGGGCCTTGAGCAGCCTGGTCTACTGTGAGGTGTCCTTGCCCATAGCTGGGGGTGTTGGAACTAGATGATCTTTAAGGTCCTTTCCAACCCAATCCATTCTATGTTTCTATCTTGTTTTCTCTTGATGTCCTTAGTTGCTGCCTTTCCAGTTTCTATTGATCTCAACCACCTCCCTGAGCAGCTTGTTCCAGTGTACAACGGCCCTTCTCATGAAAATTTTTTTTTCTGATGTCAAGCCTGAACCTCACCTGGTTTAAAGCTCTGTTTATGAGCCCTGCTAGATTTTTAGTGAGGACTCTAGTACCCCTAGGGGACAAGTGCCCCTTACCTAGTAAGGAAGCCTGGAGGTTTGTGGGCCAGTCCATGATCAAAGAACCCAAGTTTTTCTCCTCACACCAGGTTCGGAGCCAGATATTAATCAACTGATTGTTCTTGATCTCCTGCTTTTCATTCCTGAGTGCTGGAAAGGAGCTAAACACTACTTGTGTTTAGCCTTCCATTGTTTTCCCCAGAGCCCTGAAGTCTCTCTTAATGGCTCTCAGCTTCCTGCGTGTGTAATCGTTGTCAATTTGAAATACTACCAGAGGGTAATAATGTGTGGTTTTCACCAGGGAAGGAAGTTTTCTAGTGACGTCCTTCACTGATGCCCCAGGTAGGCAGCAGACCTCCCTGTGGAGCAGGTCCAGTCTGCAGACAGGTCCCTCTGTTCCCTTTAGAAGGGAATCCCCCAAGACAACCACTCCCCTCTTCTTTTGCTCAGAGGATGCTTTGATGGTTGTTTGAGGATGGAGCAGCCTAGGGAATGTTTCCCTATCACACTCCCTGACAGTCCTTAGCCTAGTTACCTCCTCCCTCAGCTCTGCCACCAAGCGGAGGAGTTCCCCCACGCAAGTGCAGCTTCTACAAGTGAAGCCAGTACTGGTGACGTGAGTCGGTGTGGGAGGGGGCACGGCCTGCAGCCCAGGGTCTGGGTAGCTTCATGTGCCCACTGAAGCTCTGTCTGGGTGGCTATTTTTTTTCTTATTTCTTCTTCAAGATTTCCTCTTATGGTTTATGATGTTATCATGTTTTCATCATTTTTTTAATTATTCCCATATTTGGTCCAGTTTTTCCTTGGTGGTTATTTTTTTTTTTTGTAAATTATTTAACAATAATTTAACTAGTATCTTCTCTTGTTCAAATTCTCATTCTTTAAAAAAATTGTTTATTCACATGATGCTCAGAGGCCATCTTATCTGCCTCTGCCTTTTTTTGGACTGTGATCTATCAGCACCAGCACATTCACTAGAAGTTCACTGATTATTGGAGGACACTTGGTTTTATTGTGATAATGCATCTCTAATTGCCTTTATCAGGACAGGACATAGAGAATTCCCACTCCACTTGTAGCTCACAGATCTTATTATCCGCTGCTCAGTTAAATGTAATTTTGTTTTCTCTGCCTTTCTCAGGACACATAAATGAGACAGCAGGTTCTCCTTTTCATTACATTTGACAGTTTGACCTCTGCTGCTTGAGACAGATCATATGTTAAAAACAATTAAACCATCATTAGGCTTATGGAGGAACTGCAGAAGAGGCTGATGGCTTCTTTTGGCCATTCAATACTTAGAGGGGGCTTATAAGTGCTAAGGACAGACATCTTAGTAGTGTGTATAGTAATAGGACTCTAAACTAGAGGATGGTAGATTCAGCTTGGATATATGGAAGAATTTTTTTACAATGAGGGTTGTGAAACACTGGAACAGGTTGCCCAGAGGTGTTGTAGATGCCCCATCACTGGAAACACTCAAAGTCAGGGTAGGCGGGGCTTTGAGAAACCTGATCTAGTTGAAGATGTCTCTGTTCATTAAAGGGCAGTTGGACTAGATGCCCTTTAAGGGTCTCTTCTAACCCAAACCATTCTATGATTCATGGTGTTCATGGTACCATGCACCCAGACACCTACCATGAACACCTCCACCATAAAATTGCTCACGTCAATTTATCTTCTAAAGAAGGAACCAACAATCCTGTGAGGTTGGTTCCTGTAGAGTGGGGATGGGACATGGCACTGCCAAGGTGGTTGGAGAGAGGCAGGCAGCTGAGATCAAGGTTCATGCGAGAGTAACTTCTGACTAATGGCATTTTCTCCCAGTTTCTGGAGGTGGCATTGATTATGCACAAACAGCACTTTAACCTTTTAAGTCAGTGCTGACAATGTGTTCCAGCATGAAGCAAGAGCTCATGGGAGGGGGGGGCTCTTTGAAAGAGGAAACAAGCTGAAGCCTAATTCAGTGGGAGTGTTAAATATCTTTTGATATAATTTATAGCAATATTGCTGAAAAGAAAGATTGTTTTCCACAGTTGTTCTGAAGGGACTGGGGATGTGGGGGAGAAAATTCCTGCAGGAAAAAAAAGCCTTTACTTTAATTTTCAAATGTTATATACTACCGCTTGTTTCTTGTATTCAAAGATGGTTTAAAACTTTGTGATATTTTAAAGGAAAGTAGAAGATTCTTTAGAGCAAAAAGTAATAGCATGGGATTGATATGGATAAATTCATTTACATCTTTTACTGTTCTGCTTTTCTCATGGAAGAAAAAAACCTGATTTATTCTGCTTCTTGAGACTTAGTTCTGTCATACTGTATCAATCTTCCTCATATGTGAGGTGAAAATTGGATTCAACAGTAGTAATTGAAAACTAAAATGCAAATTTGAGAAGTATCTTGGAACGTTACTTTGAAACTTTTAAATACCAGCAATTTTAAAAGACATCAAGTGATTTTCCTTTGGCTTCATGCACCCTATGTTGCGCTTCTAGCATTTTAAAAGATAAAAGGTTCACTCAGCATGAATGAACTTGGAAATATATTAAAACTAACATGACATCTTCTTTCTAAATGTCAGCAGAGTGAAGAGAGTAAATTTCTTTCCACTTCTTTGGGAAGTGATGTAAGGAAGAATAAAACAGACCAAAGAATGGTGATCCTCTGCATTCTGAATACTTTAGAGGCACACTGTGTTGTATCACAATCAAGAAAGAGGAACAAAACCTACAAGGTTTTGCAGTAAGTGCCATTTTTTAAAATGTACAGCAGAGGTGGAACATGTCTTTAATGCAGTGTGCTAATTTATACAACATTTCATAAAAAAATAAAAATTGTTGACTGAAAATGTCAATCCAATCCCCAACGCAAACATAATCTAATGTATTGGCTCAAATAGCGATTTTGGGTTTTTTCCTTTGTGATGACTATTACAGAAAAGATCTGCACCTAACAGAGAAGTGCATGTGCTATTGTGAAAATTTTATGCAAGAGGATAAAACCATTCCAATATGTCAAAAATAAGATGATTGTTTTCAGATCTGATTTGACAATTTTTTACCTAATGAAGTCACAGCAGGTAGCTAAGTCCATCTCCTCCTTTCCACCCCTTGTTCATCAAGGCAGCTGTTATTCATCCCCACAATTGTATACAGTGCAAGGATTTCATCTAGAAACTCTAGGGCTCAATACACCATATCTCCTCCCACAAAGTCAGCATTTGTTCATGCATTTCCATCCCCAAATCATTTCTTCCTGCTTTTCTCTAGTGAGGACTGGCTGTATGATGTAGAGATATTGTTAGCCAGCAAGGCATTAATAGTTGTGAATAGTTGTGGTCAGCAAGGTCCTCAAACAGAGCTGGTTTGTGTTAGGAAACATGGAGTTCAGGCTGTTCAGGACAAGATTTGTGGGTCTGTTCTAGGTAAGTTAGCAACTGCACTCTGTCATCCTGCTTTGGAGGGCCAACTCTGACCTAAGAGACAGAGAAACGGTGTGAAACTGTTGCCATCTCTTCTCCTTTTTTGCTATACTGATTAATGGCCACCAATTCCTTCCTAAATCAATACATTTCTAGAGATCTAAGCCTGTAAAATGTATGGTTCTCAAAAATTTTGGACAAATAGAGTAATGACATCAAATTTATCATGTAGTCTCATAGACTCACATAGAAGAAGACTTGGATTAAAGATTCTTTTTACCCCCCCAAATTTTTTTTTTTTGTAAAAATGAAGTATTAAATCACTTGAAAAATTAATTAGTATGGCATTGGGTAGCTGTTTTGCAGGGACATGACAGGAATGATGAACAAGAACTGTATATGCCTCTGTAACTGGTATTGAGGGTACTCCAACTGAAATGTTTGTTGCAGTCTTGTACTGGGGCCTATAGAAATCACAGTTTTAAGGATGCTGATAAAATGGTGCGAAGAATTGAGAGAAGAGGCATTGAACTAGAATATGTGCTTTACTAGTAAGACCTAGGAGAATGATTTTCTTTAGAAAGAAAGTTGAGAAGCCTTTTAAATAGGAGTGGAAAAGCTGTTCCAGAAGTTTCTTCAGTTTAGCAGATGGGTAGAAATCACGAGTGGCTACAGACTGAGGCTGGATTATTTGACCATATTCTTTATCCAAGAGGGCTTCTGTTTACATAGGAAAACAACGGCCTTATTTACTCAGTCTGTCACCACTGTCATCCCAAAAAGGAGAAATACAAGCAACATGAAGCTTGGTTGGTCATGATGTATGGGAAAGATTGTACACAGACTTTTCACATAGTCATGTCTTTGTAGCAGTCACAGTAATCTTCATTATTTGGAAATAATTTTTTCAAATTAGAATTATTCATTTGAGGAGGAACGAAATACTATATACAAGACCATCAAACTTTTCTATAGAGAGTGTTTTTCAAAGTTATGTTTATTATTCAGAAAAATCAAAGACATAAGATGGGATGAAAGTAGCTGTGTGTGAGAATGACACAGAAGGAGGGCAGTGGGAAGAGAATCAAGTATTCTGACCTACTTGAAGGTCCCTGGGCTCTCTTTATATTTTGGTTGAGTGCACCAGCAAAGCAATATCACATCTCTAAAAACTGGTATCTTTTCAGGTTGCTTATATCAGTGTTCATGATCGTCGAGACTGCAATTTTCTTAAAATATGTATATTTATGTAGGGCAGTTAGGATCACAGAAACAAAAAATAATCTAGAATGTCAGGAGGTCACCTCTCCAGCCTCCTGCTCAAAGCAGGACTTTGATGTTTTAACAGGATACTGTTAGGTTAGATATCTGTAAGGGAGAATCTTAACTCCAAAAGACAAAATACCAGCCTGTTAATACAGAACTCTTATTGATATTCACTTATGTCTGCTGTAAATAAGTATGTGTATGTGAAATGTTCATGGAAATATCTTCTTTTGCAAACATTATGGTTGATTAATTAATTACTGTCAGCATCAGCCAATATTTGGGATCCAGTAAATAAATGTGTACTTATGCTGTAGATTCAAACCAGGCAAAAGTAACTTCAGTGTTATTTGATATAAAATCTAGTTTTGCGTTAAACAGTTTCTTTCTCAGAACACAATAGGGAGATTCAGGAAACTCCATTCAGCAGGAGCAGGAGGATTTTTTTGTTATTGTGGAGTTTCATATCAGGGAAATTCAACCTCTTGCCATCAAGCCAAGCATCTGGCAATTTGACTTTTAAAAGCAAGCAGTATCAGAGCTGGAAATACTTCATATTATTTTTAGGGATAATTTTATTTTGTTTTTCCAAAAAAAAATTTCTTAATTTTGAGTCATAGAAACATAGAATCATAGAATAATTTGGCTTGGAAGGGACCTTAAAGATCATCCAGTTCCAAACCCCCTGCCATGGGGGGCACCAGCCCAGGCTGCCCAAGGCCCCATCCAACCTGGCCTTGAACACCTTCAGGGATGGGGCAGCCACAGCTTCCCTGAGCAACCTGTGCCGGTGCCTCACCACCCTCATGGTGAAGAAATTCTTCCTTATATCAAGCCCAAATCTGCCCCTCTGCAGTTTATAGCCATTGCCCATAGTCCTATCACTACAAGCCTTTGGAAACAGTCCCTCCCCAGCTTTCTTGTAGCCCCTTCAGGTGAACAGTCCCGATCCAGCTTTCTGTAGCCCCTTTCAGCCCCTATCTCCTCAGAGCCTTCTCTTCTCCAGTCATGCCATTGAATGTTGCAAACAGTAATCATGTAGTTCAATCCTTGTCCAATTTCCTTTTTTAGGAAAAAGGAGAAGGAACCAAAAATGTGTAAACAAGGTGCCAAGAAAATTGCCTGATCTGTTTTCCTACAATAAAAGGCACTGCTTGCTTTACCAGCTGGCCAAATTTAAGATTAATGAAATTTCCAGAGAGCTGACCCTGGAAGATATTCTTGACCGTATTTTTTTGATCACACCATTTACTAAACCAGCATACCAGTATGACGCTCAAAACCACAATAAAAAAAATCTGGGGCATGAACTACATAAGTCTGTTTTCAGCAGTTTAAATTACTGCTTTTCTTTTATTGGCAATCTTCCCAGCTCAATAATGATTAGTGAATTAGTGTGCAGCAAACATTTGTGATACATAAACTTGCTCCAGCTGTCATCGAATCAAAAATGAATGCAATAACCAAAAGTCTTGCAACTCTTTAATGAGTTTCACTAGAATGGCTAACAATTTCTGTACCCACAGCCTTGACTGTCCAATATGAAACAGTCACTGAATGCTTGAATAAATGACCAGCAAAGTTTCACCCCACAGCTAGAGCTGTTGAATCGATGCAACGGTTGTATTGGGGCTACTAACAGCACTTTAGCACTTGTTGCACCTCATAGTTCATAGGTTCTGGGGACTGATAAGCTCCATCTCACAGCCCTCTTTGTGTCCCTTTTCCACTTATTTTGTTTTTAAAACTTCCCACAAATGTCATGAATGTCATAATATGCTCCTTTCCTTCTCAGGTCAGTAGATTCTTGTGTTCTTCACTCTCTTTTCTGTTTTAGCTGTCTCCAAGGATCCTTTCACAGCAGGAATTTTTTATCCTACTCCAAGCCTATTTGTACCACTGCAAAAAAAATCTGCCTTAGAAGAATATGCAGATATAGCCTGTCCTCCTTCTGTCCACATGATATTACGAACACAGATAAATCTGAATTTGGAGGCAGAGTTGGAAGTATTTTTTCAACTGTGTACACAGTCTTTTTCCCAGTTCCCCTTTTCATTTTGCCTGATGCATAAACATTCCTTCTAATTTTGAAATTTATGAGATGGGACACTGGAAATTACCATTAATACTGTTTGGTTCCAGTCTCTTGACCAACTGAATAATGCTGTGTTTTCTTCTGATGTTGTGCAATACAATTCTGCAGAGTGAAACACAGAAGCAAACTTGGTGGAGAAGCCACTTTATTTTGTGAGTAGGCGTGAGTGGAGAAATTATTACAATGCTTTACTTTGTCATTCAAATTTTAGACTGATACCAAAAATGTAACTCCAGTGCTACAGACATTTTGCTCCATACTGTATAATTAAGAGTGATATTAAATCTCTGACTAATTCAGTGGTCTTGTGATCAGGTGTGATGCTTTTGTGAAAACCCATGTTTGCTTAAATATATTGTAGGTATTATTTTGCTTGCAGGCCATGGAGAGGAGCGAATGTTGACATATTTGTCCTACAAAAGTTTCACAGCATTTTGTTTCTATATCTTTCCTTATGTGAAGTTAAAGGCAAAATGTTTTATTGCGTGAATACAGTCCAGTGTAGGAGCTATGTACTTGATGTACTTCCATATTGTGTGTTATACATTTCTATATGGAATACAACAAAGTGCAAAGCAATCTGCATGCTAAAAATATTCTAGAAAACCTTGAGGCATGTGGATGTCCATTAAATTCCTTTGGTGTACATAGGCATTGTATTTCTGGCCAACTGACAATAAAAAAGCCCATGTATTTTATCCAGTGACTTGTAAGACCTACATAAGTACTATTTTTTTATATGTCCCTACTGTATCTTTTTTTTTTTTGGAGTCATATAAGAACATTATGTATTGGAAGGAGCACTGACATAGCTCATTGCCAAGTACTCTCTTTGTTTTCTACTCTTGTTGATTTTTTTGTTGTTGTTGTCACTGTTGAGAATTTTCATTAAGTGGGAGAAAGTGCATTTACCAGTAATAACAATAATAGGTTGTGGATCAAGGACATTTTATTCAGAACTACAAAACATGACAGCCATAATTCTTTTTCCTTATCATCTAATTTTAAAAATTAAAGTCTTTGTACTAGATTATATTTATTTGTCAACTGGTATATTTTTAAGCTTCAAGAAACATAGTTTTTATTAAATAAAATGTTTTTAAGGAATTTCTTGACTTCAGGGACTTCACACAAAATATTTACTTTTTTCATGACTCAGTGTAACTTTACAGGAGCCAGAAATATTGATTTTCCCTGTAAGAGCCTTCTTGCTATAAAAAAATTTCTTAGTTTACACTCAGATTCCTGTGTAAACAGATAATCAGGTTATCTGGTAAGATCAGTCATAGAAAAGTAACTATGATTGAGTACCCCAATAATATTTTGTTACTTTCAAAGCAACTCCTACAATATCACCTAACAGATATTCATGATGTCTTTGCTAGGGAAATATCTAAGATGTGCCATAATCATTTGCCTGTATGACTGTACGAAGAAATCAAGACACGTGCTGAGGTCCCTAACACAATTCAGTGGGCAACCTGATTGAATATGAGAAAACTTGTCAGGAAATTGAATTTACTGAATGAAGCAGAAGTCTAATTTAATCCACTACCCTGGATTTCTGGCAGTCTGAAGTCCAAGTAGTTCCTGAAGTTCGCACATCTTGTAGCATACCTATCTTTAAGATATTTTTTCTTCCATAAATACTTCAAAGGCTCTTTGGGCTCACATTAACTAGCACACATAGCTATGCGCTAAGACTGATACTAACCAGCATCTGAAAGATGTCCTTTTGTTCCTTTAGAACTTGCCAAATATTAATTATATTTCATATATTTTAGTTCTGGTTGTGAAGACAATAACTAGATGATCTTTACAGTCCCTTCCAATCCAAACCATTCTATGATTCTACAACTTATATGCACTCACAGTACTGGTGAGCAATAAGTTGACATTTTTGTCAAACTACTTTAGCCCCAAGAACCCATTCTTGAGTAGTAACAGTTAGTGCAAAACGTGTGTTTATGTATGCAAAATCAAGATTGTTTCTTCTCTGTGCAAATTATTTATCTATGTAGGCTTCAGTACTAGCATAGAAATAGAGCTTTTTCATTTCCCAATTTATTTTAATTAAAGGTTATCTCAATCTTTTTAAAAAAGTTCCCGTGTATCCTGTTGTATTCTCCTATTTTCTCCTTGAGATAAGGTTTTTTAGGGAGGAAAAGACGGTGCCATCTGCAGTGTTGCAGGTGACAGGTAGAGTGGCATTTTCCTCAGCTACAATATTGCCTGTAACAGAACTACGAAATGCAGTTAGATCTGGCACACACATGCTGTAATGTAATGCACTCCAGCAAACTCACAAATACTCTTGTTAGAAGTGTGGAAAAATTGATGTCATTGCCATCCATCAGAATTAACTTTTACAAGAAGTTCATAAAGTATACAAGGCAGGGAAGTACTATTTTTTAAAGAGACAACCACTCTTCCTCCTGATCCTCAAGAGAGAGCTAGAAAATACCTCTCTTGCATAAACAGGTAAAACTCTCATACATGATGCCCTTCCTTTGAGTCACAAGACTAAGGAAGGACACTCTTGCTTTCTTAGCTCCTCCTCAGAGGGTAAGCCTAGGTGTGGCTGGATTCGTCCCTAGTCCCAGGCTTAGTCAATGATTTATGGCCTAAAGGGTTATGTGGAAATATGTATGAGTTACCCACCAGTCAGTTAGTGTTAACTGTGAGACTATTGTCATCCACAGGGTTAATACTTGCTACTAGGGAGCCAAAGGGGCTGTCACCTGAGCAGGCAAACAGCTTCACAGTGTCTGTCAGAGCCCTCCCAAGGACTCTCACTGAGACAATTTTACAATGATGACAGTAGGTAGTTCATTTAAAGCAACAGAGAAAAACAGGTTCAGAATTGCTGTTTATAAACTCACTCGCTGTGCTAGCGCTAGATGATTACAGCCAGTTAACAATAATCATATATACTTACATATATTAAAGAAGTAGCAATCAAAACTTGAGTTAGTTGTTATTTTCCCAGGGAACATACTATCAGAGGTGCTACTCTTACTGAAAGGGCATCCTTTCTTTGAGGGGGAGAGGTCCAGGCCTATTGACTTGTCCATCACGTAGGGTGGTCTTCCTCCCAAAAAACTGGCTTTCAGGTGCCAATTTTATACTTCTGAAAATTCATTGGCACCTTTTGGCTAAGTGGGACTAAGTTAATTTTTATATGGCTCTTGGCAAGGATGATTGTGTTGTCAGAAGCAGGACTCGGTGTTTTGCTAAGACCTTGGGACAGGTAGCTCAGTACAAGTTTTGAGGGGTCTTTCTGTTCTTAACTGAAACAACATCAGGCTGTGAGGCCTCCACCTCACTCCAGGTGTCACTAAGCTGATTTGAGCATCAAACCACTACCCAGTCTATCTCTCTTACAAGATAAAGTAGTTCAAATCAATCTACTTCCTTTCGCAAAGTTGCAGTGACTTCAGTGTTTCCCCCCTCTTGCAAGATCAGCCTTGGCAAGTTGGCTAAGTCCCTTGTACTACAAACCTCCAAAAAATCAAGCAGAGGAGAGTTTCAATAGTACAAGATACTAAAAATCCCAAACTGAAGAGGAATATTATCCTTAAGGCATATTGTAATATTCCTCTATGCTCTTCACAGCCCTTTCATTTACCACTGGTAGATAAATAACACATCTTACTCTCTTATCTATAGGAGATAATCTTTTTCTCAGCTTTCTCTGCTATTATTCTCCCCCCAGCCCTACCTCCTGCATTTCACAGCTATTTTTTTGCTGTGGAGGCTAAACCAATGTTGTCTAGTTAAAGTCAAAGCAGTTTTTCTCAGCTTATATTTGGCTTTGAATTTTGCAGTTTCTGGGCACTTTGTTTATTCCAGTAAGTTCAGACCTTTTCCTATAGACCTTTACCACACCGTGGTCTTGAAGGCAACCTGTTGATTAGACTCCTTCCTGGGTGATTGCTTCAGAAGGCACTTACTAAATGCCCCATCCTGGGGCACTGATCACTAAAATCAGGAAGATCATTAAGAAAACCAGTTATACTAACTCATTGCACTGTATAGTTTCAAGGGGAGCATTATTCCTCATATATGTTTATGAAAAACAACTGTAAAGGAAAGATCCGACTGTTTTAGGTTCCCTGTGTTTTAATACAATGCGGTTCATTCTTCTGCTTTCTGAAGGATTCCTCTTAGCTATGGCTGAATTTTGCTTGCTTAAAGGGGCATTTATTTCTAGTTGGAGAGAACCTGGCTGCATAGAAGCTCCCTACAGGCTGTGTGATGGAGAGAAAGGTTCCTTTTCTTCAGGGACGATTATTTCTTTTGCTATTTCTTCCTTCACTTGACATATTTACGCCTTAATGAAACACACTGTTCAAAACAAATTAACCTTATCACCAGCACACCTTTTCCTGCTACTATTACTATAGAATAATTTTAGCATACACTATTAGAAGATATACAAAGAGTTCTTGTGCTCTTTAGGATTAGTGCCAGAAGGATGGAAATGTGCCTCTGAGATATGTTTAACTTCACAGAATTTACAATTTCACCAGCTATGACTGCTTTTTGTTTACAGAATTTCACAAAGAAATCCAGCTTGGAGTGACATTTCCTGGCTGAGAATATTGAAATATTTCCTGCGTGGACTGACATTTTGAAAGCAGAGGAATGGCTCATAACTACCAGAAGAAATCTGATGGTATAACAGGCAGAGGGAGGGACTTACCAATGCAAACCAGTGATAAAACAAACTTCATTTTTAGCCCACACATCAAGTTTCAGGTTGCTGTTAGTGATACATGACAAAAATAGTCTTCTGTTGCCTTTTCGGTGTTAAGGCTGGCAGTGCAAAACAAAACCAAGCACTGCCAAGAACACAGCAGAAATGATGGAAAAGCAAACTGCACACTTGAAAAAGTATTCAGGTTTGAGCAAGAACACTGGGGTGATAAAAACATGGCCAAATAAAAACTGAAGTTTAAGAGGTTATGTTGTAGGTTATCTGGTGTTCCTAAGGGATTCTGCCAAATGACTAAAAAAAAAAAAATCCAATCCAATTCTCAATGTACATTTTGAAGGAGGTTTTTTTCTTCCTGGGTATTAAGTAAATCCCTGTAGGGTAAATATCTCAGAGAGGTCGGGGCTGAATTAAGGTACAGATTCACAGAGTGGAAGACCTTATTGGAAAGGAAAAATTCCACTTTGAAGTACCAACAGCGAATAACTGAACAGTCGGAATAAGTAGTTGCTGCCAAGCAAGAAGATGGTGAGTAATGGAGGTCCCTTGAAATATTTCAGCAAGAATGGATATTGTCATCATTTGCTCAGTTATGTGAAAGGCATAGAGGAGCACAGAGTTGGCAATTTTGCTAGAATAAGTAACATAATTGTTACGCTGGTTGCTGCATCTGGAAAAGCTGGAGACATCACAAGCCTGTGTAAGACTGGTAAGTCAGGTCAGGTTAGCACTTCAGAACAAAACTATGTTAGCTTGATATTTATTAACAGTACACATTGCCAAAAATAAATTCTCAGTTGTTAGCAATCATTATCATCAGTTATTCACAGTGGTCAGTCCTCAAAAGTCATATCCTAAATTGCCTGTGAGTTTACAACATCAGGGAGCTACGTCTTCAGAGTTAGCCTTGATATTTAACTTAGTGCTCTCAGTCAGTCCTTGGTGGTCTTGGTTGGTAAAACATATCACTGTGATAGACGTCTCCAAATGCCATGTTGACCTGCACAGCTACAGGGTTTTAATCTGTATAGAAGGAAATGCTTGGCTTAGGCATGCAAACCAGCTATCTTGTTGCTAACTATGAACTTCTGTGAATAAATAATGGATATCAGAGGAAGGTAAAAGTTTTTTGATCTCTCATCAGAGGGAGCATGTAAAAGAGGGAACTTTTAAGAGAGGAATTACTCTTTAAGATACCACGAAATACAGTTAAACTGAGATTTGTGAATGAGAAGATGATATAAATGTTCGTAGATTGCCTGTTCCACAGATGTAGGTAAAAAAGTAAAACAAGGTACATCCAGAATGTGCTGCAGTGGAATCACTGATATCCTTTCTGCCAGGCTAGTAACTTGAGAATCCCAGGACAACTTCCACTGTCTTACCAAGTGCTGAAAAGAATGGAGTAATAGTAACAGGGTCAGTTGTTCTGTCAGGCAAAAAAATAGATATATCTTTATTTTCAAAGACTCATTCTTGTGATGATAAAGCTAAATTCTTCCATGACTTCTAACTTGGAAGGTGCAAATCATGCAGATATTGATTATAAAAAGATTGATATAAGCACGTTTCAGACGTGATTTGGCTCACCCACTTCAAGGTATATCTGAAAGAGTGCTTACTGCATACGCCTAAGATGAAACATCTTAGTAGATTACAGTAACTTCCTTTGTGCTTCTGTGACATCTTAGAATACCCAGTAGGAAGCTGCAAGCGCTTGCTTGTGCTGGGTGGTGCTAAAAGACAATGACTCTAGATTAAAACTGACAACTAGTGACAGGGTGTTTTGAAAACTCTCAGAAGCACAGGTTTACTATTTGCTTTGAATATTAATAGATTTTTTTAATGAGAGAGATTGAGTTGATCCGATTGTAGGATTTATGGTGTGAAAATATTCTTTCTCTTGTCGTGAAGTATTTTATCTGTTGATTTCAATAGGTGACTCAGCACATATGAGAAACAGAGAAGTGTTCCTCATTTAAAAGCTCTTTTGAAAACTGAAGGATCCTGATCCACCCTGTGGACATTTCTGGTGAGCTTTCCTACGCATCCTTCTAGTTGCACTATATGCCTTCGTTCGGGTGTTTTGATTGATTATAAGTCCTCATTAGGTGTGTGCACCAGGAAGGTATGCTGAGGTATAATACAATGAAGATTTCTGCTTCATTCTCCATTCCTCGCCTAATACTTAATAACTTTCTTTTTACAGTTTTGAGCATCTCTTAGTTGACATTTTTGGAGAACTATCTGCAAAATTCCTAGATCTTCCTCCAATTATTGTATGTATTTATTTGGATCTTTTTTTCAGTACTTGTTTATCTTTTGCATTTTCAGCAATGAATTAATCTGTCGTTTTATTGCCAGTCAGTCAGAATTATAAGATCATCAAGCAGGTGTTGTAGACAGTTCAAAATTTTATTATTCTGAATTATTATCTTCTATCAATCAATTTTGTCATGACACTATTTCATCCCCTTAATTTCTGGTTGTTAAAGTTGTTAACCTTTTGGTCATCCTGTTGGTAGGATTTGCTATACATATATCCATCCTTTGTCTTCTGTCTTCCCACCAGTGGAAGAATCTTTAAGAGACTCTTCCTTTCCCATGCCCATATAGTTTCTTGAAGAGAATTTGGGGAAAGATCCTACTGGAATTCAAAGTTATATGCGGTTGTATATGCTGTGAATGACCTTAATCACACTTCTATGGACTCCTTCAAAAAACTTTAATAGATTTGTGAACATGACGCCTGCTCCTCTAAAGTGTATCATGATTACTCGTGCATACAAATTCAATTATTTCTTACTTATACTGTTTTTTTCCCACTTCAAAGCTCAAAATATCCTGTCTGTCACAGGACACCTCCAAAAGTTCATTTCAAAGTCTGATGATATGTTTGTCACTTTCCACCCTTTGGCACTGGTTACATATCACAGTTAGCATTTCAGCAATGTCAGTCTTGTCCTAGCAGTTTGTTTTTTTCCCAAGATTTCTTCTTATAATTCAGCTTCAGACTATGCCTCATGTCCCAAAATGAAAGATCTCCACAAATTTCTTACCAGCAAATATCAGTACATTAGTTTTGGTTTCTATAGTTTTCCTTACCTCCTTCTTCCTTTCCCCTTTCTTCCTTCGCATCCTCCTTCCCTTTAATTATTTGTTGGCCCAATTGATACATTTTTAGGTAGTTTTTCCTTCGTTTTGGGTTGGGAGAGGGCAGGGAAAGGTAGCAATAGCTGTAAAATCACAAGGCACAACAGTTATTTCACATTTAACTTCACAAAATTGATGCTCCTTTATCTTTCTTCTACTCGTAGTGTTAATCAGCCCCCATACTGCCTACAAATATTTTAACCTGCAATTTGGTTTGACTCAAAGGTGAGAACCTTGAAATACTCTGCAGCTGGTTTTAATGCTTCTGGATTCTTGTGGATTTCTTAATCATACTAACAGTGTGACCACCAGGAATTTAACTTCAGTAAGCAGCTGCAGGTTCTAACAATGCAGCTGTTAAGAATTGCAATTGTTAGAAATTGGAGGTGGAGGATATATTTTCTATCTATTTGCATATAAAACAAAACTTATGTGATAATGTATCTGGCAATACATTGAAACTTTTGAGACTGTGTAAATTATTATAGCCAAAAAGATATGGGAAACTGAACCTTTTAAAACCCTCTGTGCATTCAGATTGTGATATTTTGTGTGAAATTAAAGTCTCTCTTCAAGCAGCAGTCCTTAGTGGTGTGAGCTGTTTTGTTTTTCTGGTGTTCAAATGGGAGACACCATCCATGGAACAGCACTTATGAATGCAAACTGTGTATCTCAAGTCCACATGGCATTTCCAGAACTTAGGAACATGGTGTCTCAATATTCGTTTTTCTTCTCAGCTTAACAACATCAGAGAAAAATTTGAATTCTTCCCTAAGGACATGTGTGACTTTTCCTTCAGTAAGAAAGAAAGAATTAGCAACAAATCTGAAGCAAACTATGGGCTATTTTTTGTCTTCATTACATCAAGATCTGCTTCCGATCAATGGTAAAGCTCTCAGCATGCATTTGACTTGAGATCCACTCTAGAAAAGTTAGTGATATTTTTTTAAAAAAATGTTGTCTTCATTATATATTTTAGTTTCAACAACTGCATTCTCTCCTCCTAATCTCACATAACCAAACCTCCTCCAAAGTCACGCAGTCATTGCTTGAGCCCTGTAAACCAGTAATTTTGTGCTTTGTGTTGATATGTTTAAAAGCAATGGTGGTGTTAAACACTTGATTCACAGGGCTTGATTAGTATTTCCCAACTTACATCAAGCCTCCTTTGTCTATTTTATATTCAGAATTGACTACATTGCTGACTCAAGCCTTACACGTAGGCGTTATCTATTCCAATGGAACCATTATACTCTGAGAAAAGACCATTAAAATGAGCATTGTGTTATATGTTCCAGGTGGCATCGAACTGGCAAAAGAAAGGATGGCCGGGTGTATCATGAGGGTCAATAAGGCCAAGTGCAAGGTCCTACACCTGGGTCGGGACAATACTCAATTTCAGTACAGGATGGGGGATGTGACTGAGAGCAGCCCTATGGAGAAGGACTTGGGGGTGCTCATTGATGAAAAGCTCAATATGAGCCAGCAATGTGCACTCGCAGCCCAGAAGGCCAACCATGTCCTGGGCTGCATCAAATGGAGTGTGGTCAGCAGGGCAAAGGAGGGGATTCTGCCCCTCTATTCCTCTCTTGTGAGACCTCATCTGGAGTATTGTGTACAGTTCTGGAATCCTTAACATAAGAAGGATGTGGAACTGTTAGAATGGGTCCAGAGGAGGGCTACAAGGATGATCAGAGGGCTGGAGCACCTTCTGTATGGGGACAGGCTGAGAGAGTTGGGCTTATTCAGCCTGGATAAGAGAAGGCTCTGAGGAGATCTTATAGTGACCTTCCAGTACCTGAAGGGGACCTAAAAGAGACCTAGGGAGAGACTTTTTACAAAGGCTTGTAGTGACAGGACTAGGGGCAATGGGTATAAACTGGAGAGGGACAGACTTAGACTAGACATAAGGAGGAATTTCTTCATGATGAGAGCAGTGAGGCACTTACACTGGTTTCCCAGGGAAGCTGTGGATGCCCCATCCCTAGAATTGTTCAAGGCCAGGTTGGATGGGGCCTTGGGCAGCCTGATCTAGTGGAAGCTGTCCCTGCCTATCTCAGCAGGGTTGGAACTAGGTGATTTTGAAGTTCCCTACCAACCCAAACTATTCTATGATTCTATGATATCAACAAGGCAGAAAGATGAAATTATATTAAACTAGTTGATAAAAGGCAGTGATTCTTTTTTTCTAAAATACTTTTCTAGTACTGTAACTCTAATTTTTTAACTTTCTTTTTTTTTTTACTAGGTGGTCTTTCTCACTAGTTCTATCTACTTTCGATAATTTATTGAAAATAATTTTACGTTTCTCATATTGAGGGACATGGGGGATTCAAATCAAAGTGCTGTGTACACCTCACATAACCACATTTCTGAGCTGCTCAACTTGGCTTCTTTTCATAGAATCATCACAGAATCATAGAATGGCTTGGGTTGGAAAGAAGTCACTATGGGAATGTTCTTCAAAGATACATAGGCTGCCAGAAGGAAGGCCAGAGCTAGTTTTTGTGATGTCCTTGTATCATTTGAGTTCTGGACTTTGGAGATGTGTCTGGCCAGTACTAGGTAAACCTCTCATCCATGTTGTAGTCGGAGAAGATGAGCTATGCTGGTGTAAATTGAAGTTACAGAGCTGGAAATAAAGAAGACTGGATATATACACCTATGGAATGGAGTGCTCTTCATATCAGAAATAGAAGCAGTGCAAAGATCTGCTCAGACCTGGAAGATCACTTTCTTTGTCAAATGAATATGAAGGTACTAAAACCTTGTTTCATATTTGTTTGGGAATATAAAAAAAACTGATAAGCCATTACCTTTAAAAATAGTTTGTTTTTAAGAGAGATTTATGAGGTTTGGTTCTTATAGCAGGTATTTTGATGATTCATAAATTACCTGTGATCTTAATGCTGCCATATAGAAGTGATAAAATACTCAAATAAATGACTCTTTAACCAATTGAATAAAGTACCCCACATGTAAGAAGAATTTATGACCTAGTTGAGCTGTAAGTGGATACATAAATGAGACGGTATGCGAAAGATGTGATTACCTTTACCTTTTGCAAGCCGACTCCTTTAACATCTCTTGGCCATTGTAATTTTTCAAGTCAATTTTATGAGTATGAAAGGGGTAGAACAGTGTTAGCAAGTTTTTGCTTTGTTAGAGCTCTTTCTTTGGATCACTTAATAAGCAATGCTAATATTCCTGCTTGACTTCCGTTCAAAGAAGGGATTTCTGTAGCAGATTTAGTATGACAGGTACAGAAGGAACCTAGCAGAAATGATAAATGCAAACCAAGCTCAACATGAACTCAATTTAAAATGACAGTCAACAGTGTAATTGCTTCCCAGAATGCATTTGGATCATAAATCTTACGTTGTCAAAGTAAACCATGCCCAGCTTAGACACACTCTCATGACAAAAGAGGATCCGAGAAGAAATACTATAGTTTGAAGTCTGAAAAAGCTTCTCTTAATAGAAGAATGTAATCATCAGCAATGTCCCTTTGAGGAATTCAGGACTGCGATAGTATACCATCTAAAGTCCCCACAGTTCAAGGTGGGAGAGCTATGCTGTTCTATCGTAATTTAGTCCTTAATTTAATATATCTTTTCTGTTTTGTTGTATCTCTCTTTGCTTAACCAGAACACTGAATCTTCTGAAATCAATCAGAAGATAACAAACTAAGCTACCAAGAAAACAACCTATAAATTTAGCCAATTTTTTTTGAGAAAGAGATGAAATGGGAATTTTCAGAAATGCATGTATGCAGATTCAGAATAACTCTGAACTTTCTTCATGTACTGTGATCAAGCCTTTTATTTTTTTGCAGGCTTTGCAAAATGTGTATAAAAATAATCTCCTAGATTGTTTTGCTGGGTTCTTGATAGTACATCCAGCCTCTGCACATAAACTTGTTCCCTCAGCTCTCCCTACCATGTAAGGTTTCTTCACACCTGTGAGTAACTCAGCTTTTCCTACAGGCAAGGTTGGCTGAAAAGCCCCATACACCTACTCTTACACTCCCATCCATACTTAGGCCTGGCAGGAAATATGAAATTCTCTATGTACCATAAGGAGATGCTGAAACTTGCTTGAGAATGAGATTGCTGCCTTATGGCTTCAATCAGAACATTTTTTGAGGGGGTGTCGATTGCAAGAGGGATGAGAGCAATGTCAATACTAGACATAGAAATTAAATGAGAGATAAAAGTCATGCTTCACTAATCAGCATTCCATTCAGCTTCATGAAACACCAAGAAGCTAAGTAGAACATATTGCCTGAGAGAGCCAGAAAGAGATAATAAAACAGTTTCCAGAGCTATGTCTGTGTCTGTTTCAGACCGAGACCACAGATTCCTTTTTTAAAATACTTACTATTTATTTTCCTCAACGGCCCTGGCAATCCCAGAGGCCTCTTAAAACTAAAGTACTCGAAGAGAAAGTACCATGCTTGCAAAATAGACCCTATTCGTGATGGATTGTGACTTAACTCCCTAGCAAAGAAAACACTACTCTTCCTGGAGTACTCAGGACTTTGTTCAGTGTGGAAAAGAACAGCAGCACACTGAACTCGGGGGTGAATGCTAGCAGCAATTGCATTTTGCATGAGACAATTTTTTTTATCTGAAGCATACAAACTCTTCCAGTGTAAAACATATTTTCCTGCAAAACAGAAAGAAATAATTGTGTTTAAATAAGGAGGAAGAAAAAAATTTTATTTCACTTAACAGTACAGCAGAATTCCACTGTTTGTTACGTGTAGAGTGCTGCTGAGGTTGTACTGTATGTCTTAGCCAACTTTAGCCTTTAGCAGTAACGGCCTACAAAGAACTTTAATCTTAATTACTTTAAGTCAGGCAATGGCCTTGTGCTTGAAAAAAATATGTGCAGCTTATGCCTGAGTTAGCAATGACAGTAACCTTTTTAACAGATGAGAAAATTTTGTAAGTCTTGAAACAATGGCCGAATAAAACTTTCACATTTCTCTATGAATGTTTGGTTAACAACACAGCTCTTCTTAAAAGAAAAAAACACAAAACAAAATAAAATCAAAAGGACTTTGTTCCATTTTGAGTTTCAACCACAAAAAGAAATAGAATAAATTTGATGACATTTCAAAATCTAAAAACTGTATTTCTGGTCACTGGAGGGAAACATAATCATGTTTGTTAGTTAAATATTTATTTGGATTCTTGCCTCTTGTCCCTATATAGGGGTATGCCATGGTATTAGCATCATATCTAAAAATCTGCAAATACAATAGTAGAGGCTCAGGTAGTTGACTTTAGATGCACAGATTTTAGAACTTCAATTGATACTGCGTAGAAAAAAATATTTGAGAACTGAGATTAAGTTGTTTATGTTCTCACCTTCAATCTCCTACTTCACACTTGAGGTTTGCAGTGAATTCAGACTGTCTCGCTTGTGGATATGAGACATTAATCCCCATTCCTTTTGGCTATCCAGATATATAATAGGTACTTTGCAAAACTGTTATTAAAAATATCTAGGCAAGGCTCCAGATGATGAAGGTATCGCAGGTACAAAGTTCTCCCAGTCCATAAACGTTTTACCTTCACAGCAATTCCATTTCCTAAGACACATTACCGAGTAAAGGTCATCAAACTCTTAGTATCTGACACTGATACTTAAGTCACACACTGAAATCTGGCTGTTGGAGCTTGACTTCTAAACTTGCCTTCCTTTTGTCCTCACTAACAGTGGTAGCACCTTTTTGTTCCATTTAATTGCAGACATAAATAACGGCAATTAGCTCTCTGACTGCTTGACTGTGCTGCCTGATCAGGGTGTCTGTCTACTAGTATTCATGTCTATAAGTAATAATGTGTGAAATTATTTGGACACAAAGTAACATACTTTTAAAAATTGCCTTTAGTGATTATCACTTGGATGGTATCCTTTGTTACTATGTTTTACCCTTCAGGCCTTCATGTTATTTATCTCTTCCCTTTAAATTTCATCTGATGCACCATTGTGATCTCTTTGCACTTTTTCAAATGATATTTAGCAGGAAAGAATTAAAAATTCAGTCTTGAAACATCCCTAATACACTCCTCTATTATCTTTTCATTTTTGTGTGCTTTTGCAGATAACTTCAGGGTTATGTTGGTCTTTCCCTTGTTAAAGTACAGTTTCCACAGAAAAAAAAAGGCACTCATATTGAATTCCCTACCTGTACTAAGCTATTAGCTTTCAGAAGAAAAATGTGCATTGAATTACAGTAATACAAGAATAGCAGAATAATTAAATGAGAATAATACATTAGTACGTCTACGTTTATCTTCCAGATGATGCAGAACAATTTCATTCCCTAAATCACAGGGGACCAGGGACATATATTAAAGGAATAATTCTTCTCTATTTGCTCCATCATCTATTTGCAGCTATAATAATTTGTAGACAGTACATAGAGGTCTTTATTACACCTACAGGACTATTTTCACCCCGGGCCACTTAAATGGCAGCAATAATAATGCAACAAACTTACTTTGTGTTGCTTGATAAACATTTGTGATCTTGAGAGACACTTAAACTATAACATTTCTACTTTTGATGCTGCCTTCTGACATTGCAATAACTTCAAGACTAAAGCAGATGTGTATTACTACTTTAGTGCGTGTATTTCCTTAATTGGATAGTCTAAGGGAATATACATAGTTTTGATAAACATCTAATAATTACCTAAAGTGTTTCACATGTAAAAAATAAGCAAATAGAGATGGCACATAGGTATAATGGCTTGTAACAGTAACCTACTTTATAACCTTATATTCTGTAGGAGAGTTCTTTTCACCACACAGCCTCAGAGGCAGTCCTATATCATGTCAGCTGTAAAAGAAATTACCAATGTGGTCAGTTCATTTGTCCTCGTTGTTAAATGATACTGAACAGTGTGAGGTACTCAGCTGGGGAACATGATTGTACTGCTGTGTTCATTGTTACCTGTTAGACTAATCAAGAACTGAAACTTGGATCCCTGCTACTGAGAAAATGATGGTATTAGAAGCAACAGTATGCGCATCAGGGAATCCGAACTTCTGCTTGTCTGACGAAGTCCTATCTCCCTTTCTGTAGTAAGAGAAGAGAGATACCTTCTTTCCCATGCTGTTGTATCAGTGCGGTCCCCAAAACAGCCTAAACAGAAGATGCTGTTGCCACACTATTTTTAAGAGTTACAGAGCTTAAAAGAAATTGCCTTAGCTTTGCTTCTGCTGCCTTCCTCATAGGAGCTGAACACTGCCTAAATGAAGTTTTTTCTAACACCTGAGATCAGATGAGAAAGGCAATTTCTGATAGGAAGGATCCATGGATTCCTGAGACTTAACTACTGACAAGTTCTAAATGTAAATCATAACCAGCCTCAAACCGAGCAGGTCAATAGGTTAGCATCTTTCCAAAGTATCTGTGTACTGCCATACAGCAAGTGGTGCATTCAAGTTTTGATCGCATCTTGTTAAGATGAAAGATAAGTGAGTGATCTTAAATTGACTCATTAATAGGTACCTTACATGTTGCACTTAACCAGTTTTAGGAGGCCTGGGACATGCCAGGTAAAGCAGATACGGACTCAGTTGACAGACATGAATAACTCAAAATGTTGCCACTGTAACTCAACATTGTTTAATTCTGTGTTTGTACCTTTTCTTTGATCTCTCTACTCGAAAGCATTGCTCAGATTGATTCTTTCAGCTTATCTTCCTCTAGTTTCTTCTTAACGCTTCTCAGAAGAGAAAAAAAATGTGATGAGAAAACCCACTTATTTTCTCAGAGGGAAGCACATGAAGTATGAAAGACATCAATCATTGCCACTTTCTCTTCTTTACTTGGGAGTTATTTCTCCACTTGTACATAGCTATAGAGTAGAAATGTTGCTGCAGGCGATGTGAGAACCCTGATTGTGATGCTCCACCCACAGACTGTACAGCAACACGTCAAAGCAAAGTCCTTCATCTTGTTCTTTGCTACTCCTGCTTCTGCACGGTCACCTCCTTTGTAAGCCGTGAAGGAGATCACAGATGGAGAACAAAGTGGTGTCTTGAAAGAATCTCTCCTCACTTTCTTGCATTTCAAAGGATATACAATTTGTCCTCAAAATAAAGGAAAGGTTGTGGATGAGTACAATGATTTTTCTGATTCTCTTAAGATACATGCTAATTGGATGGTTTAGAGCCAATTTTTGTCTCATATTGAATCCTTTATGTTCTGCCTCAGGAATTGATTACTACACTTGCAGTCAGAATGACTGTTTAGTGAAATATGACTGGATCTTTACAGTTATGACAAGACAGAATTTCTGAGACAAATATTTGTCCACTGAATGCACATTCCTACCACCAGAGGGGAGAGCTACAATATGAAACAAAGTACCCTCTATAAATATCTTTTCCATGTTTATGTTTTCCAATTTTTTGTTTTCCAGCCAGGAAGTTGTGAAACACTTGGCATACTATATCATTTTTATTTCCTATAATATGTGGAAATGGATTTATCGTGAAGGTGAGCTGACCTCAGTGCAGTAAACTTGATTGCACAACTGCCAGGAGATTTGTAGCATAACCTATAACACTCTCTATTACTTCATTTCGGGGTGTCTACTGAGCAGAGGTTATTAATAACAATGAGAATGCAGAAGGTTTGATACGCTTTTGGTGTGCAGGACTACAAAGAAGCATATGGCCAACAGATTAATTTCCCTATATTAACTCACAGCCAGAAATGACAGGTAATTGTGCTAAACTACTGCTTCCTCACTGTTGGTTACCATGAGTTCTTGTCTGATACCTGTTTTACTGTAGATTCTTTATATAGCTTCCTATTCATACTTTATTCAGTATTTCTGATCAATCTTAAAATCTAATATACGTCCCTCAAAATAAGGCTTCCAAATTCACGTCAAATTTCCTATTAACCATTTTTAACTATCTTTTAAGGGTCAGCTGATGACCTCTGTAAGCTGTCTGCCAGGAATATGACAGCAACAATGTCTGCAGTCTCTCTTTAAGGTTCTTTAGCTTAAGGGTTCCCACAGAAAGCTGAGTAACTCTTAATGAACGAGTCTTTTCAGCTCTCAAGTAATAAGTCAAACAGGTGGGTTTAAATAAACAGATCTTCAGCAGAGTTGTGGAAGAGAATTACCCATCCTTTGGTGTATACATACACCAAAGTATATTTGGTGGTGTAAGGGAGCACAGAACTTCCACTTTCCAGACCACATCAGCAGCAGGAACAAGATGGTCCTCTTTCTGGTACTGCTAACGGCTGCCTAAAAGAGTTCACTATAACTCTTCCTCTCTCAAAGGCCATTTTTACACAGTTAAGTAAAAGAGTGGCCCTCAGTGAAACGGCATAGACTGACTGCATCAATACTCCCCTGCAGCTGGCCCTGAGTCTCCACATTGCCCCTGTCGAATGCTTCTCTGGTCTACAGACATAAACACTACTTGATGTGTGTGTGTAAATTTTTGGTTTTTTTCAGTTCAAAGCCTCTGAAATAACGATGGAACCATGTGCAGATCACCAAAGAATTTTGTGGTAGGTTTTTTTCACAGCATGAAAGTGGAGGTATTGGTATTGCACTGGAGGAATGTGGAGGGACCACATTTGCAATGGTCCTTGGCACACAGTGTCCTCCAAAATAGGCCCAGGGACTGCCTCAGAGTATGCTAGTTGCCTCGTCTAAACTATGTCTGTGAAGGTGCATTCAGTTAGCAATCGGATGCTGTTCTCCATTTTCCTATACACTCTGCTTTATTTAGCTGTATAAATGTAGTCATGGGAATCCAACTGCCAAGTTGCTGCCCCCTTAGTGTAGTCTGCTTCCAGAGCTACACAACCTATCACAGCATCCCTAGCACCACTTTTTGCTGCAGAGGTCGTACTGGGGTTCATATGCTAAGTTGCTTATGCCTGTGGTGCACTAGTTCCTGCAGACCCTATGTAACACTCTGTTTGCCACTGGCTTGTTAATAGTCTGCAGCTGCTTTGGGTAGTTCTTGGTTTTTAATCCTCTTTAGTGATACAAGGATTCAGACCACAGAATTAAGACATATTTCACATAATCTTCTTCATCTCAAAAACTCTGTTTCCTCAGAAAGATGTCATCCCAGTGAGGTTGATTCAAGCATTTGTTTAATGCATAAACATGCCCTTGTTGTTCATTTCAAATCACTTGTAATTTTTTGTTTAAACAGTTTTCAATAGAAATGAACCAAAATGTTTCAAAACCTACATACTCCTGAGTGTACCCTGGTAGAAGTCATTGTCCTGGATCAGCTCCCGTGCTCTCTAGCACATACTGAGAGTGTTTTCTTCAACATCATTCTTCTAACTCTATGTTCCTAGGAGGAGTTGATCTTTCTGTCTTTCTTCCTCTTTTGCCTAAATGCCTCCAATTCTGTATACCATGCCATTGATTATTATGAATAGCACATACCTTATGTTTCTTATGAACACCAGCTTGATCTGATCATAACACATTTTTGAACAAGACATAACTGAAGACTCTACAAATTCCTGTTGCCTTTCAGAACTTCAACAAAGTTAAACAAAAAGATTCCATAACATATTCCTTATTCATATTTATTCAAAGATTTTCTGGATTGTGACTGGGCCTCCGGGCTTCTGTCTGCAGCCCTGGTCTGTGAGGATTACTGGACACTTTCAACAAGTTCTGCTGATGAGTCTTCTTTCATGGCATCTAACTTCTGTAGGAGTTGTGAAATCTGCATTACCCAAACATAAGCAGTTTTTGCACATTCTGTGCCCATAGCATGCCTGCCTAAGTTAGCATGACATCCCTAAAACCTAATAGCTTGTCAGGTTCTGTTATTCAAATTTCTATTTTCTAATAGGTATGGAGATTTTTATCCTCGGATCTCAAATTATTAATAAAATTAGAAAAGAAAGAGGGAAAACAGGGGGAATTCCCCTTTGAGTATGTGTGAATTTCCAGATAATAGCAGAGGCTTGGCATTTTTCATACTTACTGTACCTTGAACAGGCTTTAAAACTTTAAACGGTCCCATGGAGTGCAAAAATTACACCCCAGTCTTTCTCCTGTGTTCCAAATTTCAGTTCAAACCATTTACATGGAGCTCATTCAGCCCTGTCATTAAAGTTGAAATGGCAAACTCTTTATCACAGCCTATTTAAAGAATATTAGAATTTAATTTTGATTGATTCAGAACTGCTTTGTAAATTACTGGTTTGGGTTAAAGAACAGGTTTTCTATTAAATCTGGATTTGTGCAAGATCAAGATCAAAAACGATGCAATAACATACTTCGGAATTGCATATAATTTAAGAATGTTTTAGTGGAGTCTCAACAGTGACTCCCTATTATTCTGTATTTTAGGCTCAAAGAGCACTTATATTCATTTATTCCCTACTAGAAGAATTATTTATTGTGAATTGTTCATGTTCTCAGTATTATATCTTTGCCCACACTCATGCTAGTTATTGCAGATTCTTGTTGCTTTCTTTTGGAGGGAATTTTGGTTTATGTTGCATTTTATTTTTTCATTTCTTTTTCAAAATGAGCTTCCTGAAGAACTCTGTTGTATTACAGTTGATAACTAAAAAAATTGGCAAATACACAGTCACCGCATGTTGGAGAAATTACTAAGAATTGTTGTTGTCTTAAACAATTGAAAATGTTAGTAAATTGTGTACATTTTAGAGGATTAAGCCAGACTGCCAAGAAGTTTACTTTCAGAAGACAGCAGTTTCAGGTAAATAAATAACTTTTATTGGGCATCTTTCTTCTCATCATTGCCATGGTAAAGGCAACTTGAAGCCAGTAAAAAGACATCTGAGAGCTGGCAAAAACAGGAAAACCTTCTTTAGGGATTTTTAAGTCAGAGGCTTGAGGATAACCAAAGCTAGATAAAGACTTCATTGGACAAGTTATGATTAGGCTTGCATGAGTGTAAAAAGGGACATATCTGTCTAATCTGCCTTCTCCCTGTGACTGTATGAAAGATTGTTTCTGTCCCAGCACCCCTAGAGCAAGAAAGGAAAAGAGTTCCTGGCCAGCAATGCTGCTTTCTCAAATAGTTGAAGGGTGGGCTACAACTCTATTCTAATTAGGACAAGCTGTCAGATTCAAGCTGTCATACGCTCTTATACTTTTACTTTCCCAGTAAGCCGAGCATATTTGACATCCACCATTGATGGCCAGACCCTAGATTATAGCAGTCCATGTGTTAAAAATCCCTATAAAATCCCATATAGTCTTTCACCAGTCACAGTGCCATAGCTTCTGGAACAAGCTTTTAATATGGATTTTTCTTTTCAGATTTATATTAATGCCCACTGAACAAGGTCAACAGAAATCGTTGCACTTCTAGAAAGAGCACTGCTCATTACCGCATATCATAAAAATGAATCATCTGCAAGCTGCCTGCACTTACAGCTGTCTTGCTTAAGTTATTGTATGGCGCATTGCCTGCTCATGTGCTGCTTAGACATAGTATAGGGAATAGGTGTCAGAACACATGATTTTGCCAGGAAAATTTAAATAAAACAACAACTGTTATCTTGTTAGCGACAATTTCACTTTTAGTGACCGAACAAGAAAGCGTTATTCCCACATGAAGCTTTCCAAGGTACTGGCACCTGCGCCCTCCTTCAACATCATGAATTTTAGTCAGTCAGGTTCCTGGACTGCTGTCTCTGAGCTGGAGCCCGTTCTTGCCAGGGATACCAGAACATCAAGGAAATGTTTTCATCTTACTCAAAGCGTAATTCTTGCTTTGATATCAAAGACTAGGAAAGCATAGAAAAGGAAATGTTTCCTAGCCAGTAGATTTTTTTTTTTTTGCCTCCTCTGTCTGTTGCTGGAACTAATTCTCCCCAAAGTACTTCATCTTTTCAGCTGGACAAACTGTTCTGAACTTTTCATATTACATCTCTTCGATCTTCTCAAAGAGCCTTCTGGAAGAAAATTTCTGATAAAAAAAAAGGCTAAGCATACACATTGCCTCTGTTTTTAAGTACTCTGAATTGTTATGAGAGATACACTGATTGTCTCCTCCCAAAGGGGTCAGATAATTTCAGGAATTTTAGATAAATTATGCCTCCTTGTCCATCTTTCTATTTTTCTTTCCTTTTCAAATAAGTCAGAGCTGTAAACATGAAAATAAACAATGCTTGCTCAGTTTCTCATCATAGTGTAACACAGCTCAAACCACTTCTCAACTCCCACTCAACATTCAGAAAACAGAGCATCTCACATAGAGCACCTGCCATCGTGCAGGATAGTGCCATATGTGATTATCTAGAAGATTTATGTAGAGATATAACAGCAAACTTCAGACAGAAAAGAATGTTTCCTCTTACTGGGGGCTCTGGTTAGTCACCAAATGAAAACTGTGCAGCTATCTCTATGTTCCCTTTCTTGTCTTGCCCATTTTTTTAATAATTGAAAAAGAGTAAGTAAATCTACCAGAAAAAGTAAGGCTGCAATAGATATAGAAGTACTTTAGCAGGGATATGGAATATTGCAGCTTGCTAATGATGCCGATTGGTTTTGCCTTCAAAATACATTCATATGTCTTAAAAATGTAAATTATTTAGGTATTTTAAGCATGTTCTGGTTTCAAAATCAAACTGTGGATTCTTGTTCTTTGTATCTCAGAAAACATGTTTAAAATATTTGGACAAAATAGTTTCCATTTCAATTAACTGGTTTGTCCATAAATTACTCAAATATTGATATTTATGATCAAAGCTCATCTAACAGAATTATGCAAATAATTAAAGATCCAGAAAGAGGGCAGTGTGTATTTATTTCATAAACTGCAGGAGTAAATGTTCAAAACTCTGTATTTTAAGAACTGACTGTGCTTCATGACAGCTCTAGAATTTGTAGAGAGGATGTCTATGAAATACAGCAAAATTCATGACTTTTTGCCTATGAATCATTCGATTCCTTTTCTGTATGCCGGAGGAAAAAAGCCTGCTACATTTTCAGAACAGTAGCTGCCACCAAAAATTACTTCTAAAGAAGAATTCATTAAAGTTTTTCCTCACATTTGTTCTAAAGAAAGTTCAGGAAATAATGATGCTATACTTAGTGGGGATGATAAGAATTAATAGTATTATTCATAATAATCTTCATATCTATCATGCATTAGCACATGAACTATAAATATCTAATATTTTCAGCTGCTTTCTTTATTCTCTGTCTTTGTTTATGTTACATGTCAGTGTTTTCAGGTTTTTACATCTCAGCTGACTATGATGACTAGCTGAATAGTGGTATAACTAATCTGAATTATTTTAATAGCTCTGGAAGTCTGATGTGCCATCTAACTGCCCAGCTGGAGAATTCCTTGGAGTGTAGCTGTGTAACCTGTAGAAGACTAATTAATTCAAATAATTTAAAAATAAAAGATAGGTACAACCCTTGCTGTAGTCCCAAAGCTGCAGTAATTTATGAACTGGAACTAATGTTAACAGGGACTCAAGTTAATTGATTGAAATGAACAAGACTCAAAACGAGCCTTGAAATTTTAAAATAAGTCTCCAGTGCTATTCATCTTGGTGACAGAGAACTTCCCTGATGAGTCTCTGTGGCTGCTAATAACTACTATTTCATTCAATTAAAGTTATTGTTGGTAGAATGTTCAGTTTCTAAATTCAATCAGCTTAAGCTGATGTCCCAAGCCTAAAGGAAGATCTGCTCAAGAAACACATGAGAAATCACAGACAAGCAGCTATGCAGATTCCACAACTCAGGAAGTAGAAAATAGTACAAATGGGTCTTTGAGAGGATGGAAAATTAATGTGGCTCCAAGCATGCAAACAGAATTATGCTTTCAAATTTGATGACAATTTTAATGATATTTGTGTTAACACTGTTTTCACTTCGCTTGAGACTTGTCCAGACTTACCTCCTATATGTGGACAAGAGCACAGGGCTTTTAAAACAAGTAGAATTAACAAAATTGAAATCTGTAAACTACATCGGCTCCAAAAAGCACTGGTAGGTGGCAACATGAATTGTCTTGCATATTACAGAGGAGGTGAGAAAGGCAGAGCACTTTCTTCAATCTCATGCTTTCTCTTCCTGCTTGCAGAAAGCTCCCAAGTGGTTTTCTCACAAAAGGACATACAACTCTTTCCAACTGGTTTCTATTTTTTCTACTGAATGAGGCAAGTAGGAGGAAAGAATACATCACTGTCCTGTGAGAACTGCGTATTTTTCAGCAAAACTATTTTCCTCATAAAATGTAGCTTCTTCAAGTGTGAAAACATTTGTGGAAATACACCAGTTTAGAGCAAGAGTTCATCCAGGATGTGCAGGGAAAAAATTAATTTTCAGAGGAAGTCAGTTTCAGAAGAGGTGAATTGTCATCCCAAGAGACCAGGGGCAAGTTCCAAAGGGAGATTTATGTGTTACACTACTCAGTGCTACAGCTGTTGGTGGCCTGGTGCCAATCTTGGGAGTAGAGCAGCTTCAGGAGTAGCATTTGCTCAGGCACCTATGCTTTCCATGTGCTGAACACAGGGAGGTGGGGATGCTGAAGGGGTGGGAGAGTGAATAGCTCAACCCACTAAAGATGCTAGAAGAGGCAGGTTTCTGAAGGTACGCAATTCTTCAGGACACAGGTATCTAGCTGAAGTGTCTCACCTTTTTTTCCTAATGTTAAAGTGTTCAAAATGCTGGTTTTTGTAACCAATTACACCTTCAGAAGAGTGCAAGTACTCATCCTGCTTGTGTTAGACATTATGTAACACAAACCCATTCCAAACAAATGACTAGCCAGGTGCACAGCAATACTAAGCTACATTTATGTGTTGGGCTGACCTTGGCTGGCCATCAGGAACACATCAAGCTACTCTATCACTCTCTTTCCTCAACTATACAGGGGGAGAAAATATGACAAAAGACTCATGATTTTAACCATGTGAGGCACGTAAACCAAATACAATCTGCCATGCCAAAACCAAGAGAGTAAAGAGAGGGGTGGGGGGAGAAAGGTAAAAAAAAAAAGAAATGGAAAACTCAGCAGATGAGTCAAATCGACTCTGAAGATGGCAAAGACCTTTCATTTGACCATCTGCTTCGGCTAGTGGAAGGCTGAGGGCCTGGAGAGGATGAACAACACAAACTCCTGTTTGCCGAGGTAAATTCTCATATATTCCTCTAATCCACTCCACCAGACTGCTATATTCCCATCTGCTGGCATGACTGAGGCATGGAAAGTTGCAAGTGAGTCACTGATCTTGTGCATAGAAAGGGTGCAGTGAAAAGTGGCTGTATTGCGGAGTGAATAGACTTCCCACTGCTCCCTACAGACCTGTGCCCCAGCTGCCCACCAAACTTCAGCTCACCTCCTCATCTCTGCACTCACCCAGGCTTCCTTCCTTAGACAACTAGAGAAATGGCCTGTATCTCATTTTGGTTTGGATTTAGGTGATGTCTGAACAGGATGGTAGGACCTTCTTCTGACTGAGAAGACAGAACCACCGTTGATGTCTGTCCAGACAAGCATTTCTCACTCTGAAGATGGCTGTATGAACCAGACCCTGTGTTCTAAAGAGGGGAGGAGAAGTGAATGTGTGTCAGGAATTTTAGGAATTTATAATCACCTCTGTCTGCAGTTTCTACGTCTGTAGCTTTGCATTAAAAATCCAGTGGCTTAATTGGAGAATAGCCTGCCAGTCACAATTACAAAATGCACAGGAGGTACTTTTAAATTCTCGCATCCTTGAAACACTTGTGATCCTTTTCATGTATCTTTAAGCCCATCTTTCTCTTCTTACTTGAATAAAAGAAGTGGGAGGATGAAAAAGAGAACAGCAAGGGCTGGAGAATCTCGTTATAAATATACAGAGCATCATCTGTAGGTGGTGATATAAAAATTACAAGAAATGTTCCTCTGTGTTACTTTATATAGATATGCCTGATTGGTCAAAGTCTACCACTACAAACAGCAGGAATATAACCACATTGCTGAACGTCATTATCCTGCTTGCTCCAATAATCACATTAGTAACTCTGCCTCTTAATTCCTCGGTCTTTCTGAGTATTTCTGGCTGTCTAAAGAATTAATTTATCAATTTGTGGCATTTGAAATCACTTGCTCATTCCAGCCAAAATTGCTTTGGAAAGTTGTTGTCTGAGTTAGTTTATCTGTATTTCAGCTCCTCTCTCCAAATTTCAGTTGTATGTCAGTACGAATAGTGAGCCATTTTTTGTTTCAAATGCAGCCACCTGGATGGTTTTGGTGTCATTCTTCTCCCTGGGTTTCGAGACATTTCTGTGAAATTTCCATACCTGGTTTCTAATTTGGGGAAATTATTGTCCTGCTTCTTGTCTTTTGCCTCACTGGCTTGGAGAATCTTCAGTGACATTCCATTTTTCAGAAACAAGTTAGTCAGATATACAGATTCAGCTCTCCAAACAGCATTTCTCTTGTACCTCAGGTAAGTATCGGAACAACTCTATAAAAACGTGATAAGAGTGCTGAAATAGTCATCTATCCATTCAAATACAAGAAACTCTTAACCTTTTAGTATCACTTTAAGAATATCCAGGAGAATATAGAACTGCCTGGAAAGTCATTTTTGCGATGAGGTATTGATTTTGAGGAAGTTTTTGCAATAGGAAGGTTTATGAGATCCAGGGCACTCTGGTCACTTCTGGTGGTGTATAGGAATATTAAAACCTGGTGTTATTGATCTTAAAAAATGGTTTTGATAACATGCCATTTTTGAAACCGAAAAGGTACAGGTGTTCATCTAACGGGAAATAGAAACCAATTTCAAAACCTTAACAGCTCATAAAATTGCCAGATTGTCTCTTGCTAATGAGTAACGTGTCAAGAGGGACTCACGCGGTTACAAAGATTAGACTGTTTTCCTCTCATTTTTCATAACAGAATGAGATCTCTGAAGAGGGGAATCCCTGAATGGCAAGAAGCAGTGGTGTTATCTTTGTTACAGTGTTTACAGAAAGGAGCTAGCGATGCATCATCCTTCACGGCAATGGCACACTGAAGGCAGTGGAGGATTACTCCATCTACTAAAAGCAAACTAAAAGCAAGTTAAGGCTGACTCTGAGCCTGGACAATACGTGCTGCTTCCCAGTACAGGCTGTTGGGTAAGGGATGAAGCAGAAGACTGCTGCCTACTTCTCCCATTTCTGAATCCTAGAAAGCCAGGCTGGCTGCTGCTGCCCCTGCAAAGGCATGGGGGAGAGGGTGTGCAAAATAGATTATTAGAGAAGGAGGATGGTGACAAGGGTGGGAGCACACCCTTCCAGCAGCAGCAGCAATTACTGTGCCTACCTCCCTGCAGGTGTTTGGAAAGAACAGGAGCAGCAAACCAGATTTCTCAGGCCTCTTCTGCTCTGTCTGCCCCCTCCAGTTTTTTGTGTCCCAGGAGCAGGACTATCACAGCTCTCTGTTTTAGGGCAACCAAATTCAACCTTCTTTGCTCTCCGGAGAAGCCACAAGCAGCTCTGATAAAGTCCTAACATCCTCATTAATAAGACAAAACGAGTGTGGAGTGTTGACCCCAGCAGGCAGCTAGACCTCTGCCCATTCGCTTACTCGCTTCTCTACAGCAGGATGGGGGAGAGAATCACAAGGCCAAAGTGAAAGAAAACTCATGGATTAAGATAAAAAAAAGTTTGATAAGTGAAGGGAAAAAAACCCAAAACCAAATAAAAACAAAAACAAGAAAGCAAAAGCAATCACTCACCAGTAAACCAATGCCCAGCCAGTTTAGGAGCAACAGCTGCTTCCCTGGGCTGTATTGCTGAGCAAGATGCTGCATGGGATGGAACATCTTTTCAGTCACTTTGGGTCAGCTGTCTTGGTTGTGTCTCCTCCCAAACACTTGTGCACCCCTAGCATACAACAGCTAAAACATTGATCTGTTATCAGCACTGCTTTGGTCACAAATCTAGAACACAAGTACTGTATGGGCTGCTGTGAAGAAAATTAACTCTCTCCCAGACAGACTCAGCACACATAGCAACAGCACTGGGACTTTTAGGGAGACATTTATCAAGGATAGTAAGTAGAAAAACAATTGTTCAGGGGAAAATGTTTAAGAGGTTAAAATAAAGTTGAAACACAATTTCACATATGGTCTTGGATTCATGTTTCAGTGTGTTTTTTACTGCATATGGCAATGCTGAATGCTAGATTTGGTTCGGAATATCACAAAGCATATTCCTTAAAGTTTTATCTTTATAAAATTTGAATTAACTGAAATATACTTTTGTTGATAGTTGGGAACTGAACTGGCAAAGACTAAATTTTATGAGCATATTTTTGTATTCTAAACATTTATGGTTTTGTGATATTCATTTTGTTTCCCTTAGTGACATGGCTAATTTTATAACATCTTGTCCTGTTTATTTTAAAAATGAAAATATCCTAAGTAAAGAAGACCCATTTGCTTTACTTTTTGCATGTAGTTGTTTCCAATTTTTCTTTATATATTTGAGTTAATATGATAAAATATTTGGAGAACTTCTTTGTTTCATTTCTGGGGCATTTTATTCTGGTTTTTTTGGGGTTTGCTTTTCTCCAAGACACTGTAAGATGTAGTCTGAACGTGCATCAAACTAAATAAATGAAGAACATCAGAACAATCTACTCTCTTGTCTCTTGAAATTCACCAATAACATCACTGACATTGTTATTTAATGTTTCCATTCCCCAGTAAATGTCTAAGAAGGGTGCTGAAAAATATCGTGACTTCTCTTACACGAAGGAAAGTTGTCAATAAAATTTCCAAGCCCTGAAGAGCCATTAGGTCCCTTTATTTCAAGCCTGTACCAGTGGCACTGCCCTCAAAGTAAGGCTTTCATTCTTCAAGAAGTGTTTTAACAGGAGCCATCCTTGGGGAACATTTTAAGGCAATGAAACCAAGTTAAGACTCAATAGCATCTATGCCAAGTATTGATGGGCCCATCCCAGGAACGAAGGCAATTCTTTCCAACAGAAAGGTTGTTCAGCCTGTCTTTTGAGGCTTTCTCTTCTTCTAATCTTCTGGCAATACTCTAGCTGTCTCCTTTGAGTAAATCTTGCAAAGATTTTTTTTCCCATAAGAGAAATAAAACCTTGTGTTCCTTAGGAGCGGAGAAATGGTATTCAGGTGAGCAGCTAGCAGAAGCTGGCATTTTCCCTGACTGTGCTGTATCTCAATTGAAGGATTCTGCATACCCAGGGACTGTCAGTATAACTTCTCCTAGGAGCTTTAAATTGCTTAAGATCTCTTAAAATGCAGTTGCAGAGGCTATTTGTCTTCTGTTTGTGTGTACAAGCTGAAACAAGAAGCATAGCTTCTGCTGAAAACAGAGTTAAGCTCACTCTTAGCTTCAAATCCTAACAATTCTGCATGGCAGATTCAGTTAAACAGCAATATAATGCCACTCAAGGATTTCTAGAAATTATATCTGTTTGAAAAATTTTGATCCCTCCAAAGACTTAAATGTACTATAAAACTTTGCTTGAGTAACTCTCTGCTTTTTCCAGGCCCTGAAATCTCATTCCAAGTAGCTTCACGCCTTACCAGGACATGGCTTTGTATAACAGAAATCACTTGGGGAAAACCCAGTTTCTTATCAAGACTTTAGGGTCCGCGGAAAAATTTCCTATTAATTTTCCTATTAAATTAAATGAAATTAAATTAAATTAAATTAAATTTTCCTATTAAATCCTATTAAGTAGAGAAGAAGTTCTACCTCTCTTCTCATATGCACTAAATACCTGTTCTGAGAAGGATAGACACACTTTGCAAATATGGTTTCAAGTGTCTGTCTTTGAACAAGATTTAATAACATGTATTTGTATTGTCACCTTAGATTTAAGAAACTTTTTAGCATTTGTCAGAGTCCAATGGAGTTACTTTTAGTCATCAGAAGCAACAGACTTAGCTGTGAAAAGAATATATGCTTTTAAAAATCTGATGGTATGTTAGCATAGAAACAGACAATAACATTTTGAAGCACCCTGAGGACGTTGTATTGAGAGATAACTTTTTCATGCATTGAAGCAAAGCCAAGATACTATTCATAGCATCTATATTATGGAACAGAGCATGTTTATCTGTTATGTAAATTCTTCAAATTTAAGGTACTTCTTTAAAATGGCTCTTACAGACAATGTGCTAGAGGAAGAAGAGAAGAAAAAGGGATCCCATTTTTTGTTGTAGCACTGGGAGAAGACATGAAAAGGTCAAAGGCTTATCGTTCATTTCGGAGATGACCTTCAGAAGCAGGAGTAGTGAAGGAAATTATGAACAAACTTGCACACACAACTATGTTCCTTAGTTGTAATTATGGCTATCGACATTGGAATATCTAAAGACGGCCAGTCTGGGAGCCAATGGTTCATCAATCCCAGTGTGCAGCCACTAAGGAGAGTTTAATGAAGGGCATAGGAGCAAATCTGTGTGAACCATCCCTTTCCCATTTCTGGCCATCACTGGTTTAACACACAGTTATGAGACCTAAAATAGTTCCACCTCTTTATATGTGATGTAAAAGGCTTAAAAATTGCTAGATTCTGTGTAAGGGTTTCTTTTCATGTGAAGGCACATAGTTCATTGGACTTGCAAATCTGGTGCTGGTGAATTTGCTAAATTAGTTAAAAACACCACCACTACCATCCTCCCCCTGCCCTCTCCCACAGAAAAAAAACCCAGCCAACACTTTTTCTTTTCTGTGAATGAGCTATATCAGTAAAATAGAATCACAGAATCATAGAATGGTTTGGGTTGGAACAGACCTTAATGATTACCTAGTTCCAACCCCTTGCCATGGGCAGGGACACCTTACACTACATTAGGTTGCTGAAATACTAATCATTATTGTTATCTTCATCATTATATAATGAATTTCTGAACAACTGGCTTTTTTCTTGCTTTTTCTATTTCTATTTTTTCCTTCTATTCCCCACCCACTACCCCCCAACCCTGCCCTATAAATGCCTTCCAGGACTTTCCTAGTCAGGAAAGCTGAGAATTTCAAACATCTCCATGAGCACAAATCTTTCTATACACTCACTAATACAGATTTATTTTCTTCTCATTTTTACTCTCACACTTGTGTAACCACTCTGTTCTTGCACTGTGATTTCACTGAGTTACCAGTGAGACCTGTAACACAAATTAAATGGGGTAAACCAAGAAGTTCTGTTAGTATTGAGAAAAACTTTAATCTGCAAACCATCATATTCCTGAAGACCATGTGAATGTATTTAAATTAGTCTAGAATGGTGGTTTTGGATATACAACACAATTGCCACACCAGCTTGTCACACTTCTTTTACTATTCCTAGGATTCCCTGTACAGATTGTTGCAGTCCTTAGCCTGCAGAGGAATTCTGAAAACATAGGACAGAGTAAAAAAAAAGTCTTAAAACAAAATGAAGGAAAAATAAGCAGTTGTTTTATAAATGCAGATGACACATAGCAATTATAAGTCTGGAGTAATACTAATTTAGTTAGGAAATAAACACTCCACTTCAGAAATATGACTTTTACCCCAACAATTTCAGCTTCCAAAATGATTTGGTATGACTTGAGATCAACTTGTCCAAATGGATGCTTTATCATGTTCTTTTCTGTATAGCTATAGGACCTACTTAGCATATCTCATTCAAAATGTCACGTGCATTTTCTTTTTTTTATAAGTCTCTGCTCAGGTTTGCCATCTTACTTGACCATCAGTGCTCTCAGTGCTGTAAGAATAGCTGTGACTCCCACGGCTTCTGCAAAGTGAACTTGTGGTTTGGGAAAACCACAGGCTTTTAGGCACACGTAGCTAGCAACCTTATCAGCCTCCAGCCTTCAGCAACATGGATGCTGTGCTGTTGCTGCTGCTTTTTAAAGTCAAAAATTTTCTTTAATTTATTCAAGTTAGCAAAATGAACTCTACACTGATTTTACTTTAATTTTATAATTTATATACAGACAAGTACCTACATATTTCAAGCAACACTGTACTGTCCCTTAGGATGATTTTTTTTTCCATAGCAACTAGATCTTTCTTCCTTAAATATTCTTCTCTAAGTATTTGTATTATAATCTATATTCATAAACTATAATCTAAGTCCTCTAACTACAGCACCACTACCAGACACTTTGCATTAGATATTGACTTACAGAAGGCTCACAATGTGACTTTCCTGGAGCCTTTGCAATGCATCAAAGAATTATCAGATCAGGAACTTTGTTTATTTTTAATGCAGTCACCAATGGACTTGGAGAAAAAAATAAAGCTTCTCATTCATGTGTAGAAAATTCAGTGTTGGAGGAGGATGTTCATTATTTTTATTATGAAACAGAAGAACATTTTTAAGCTCTTCATATTTACCTGGAGAATTATGTAAATTTAACAACTCTCAGAAATAGAAAAAATTGTGATTTCTCTTAAGATACAATGAGATCTTTTTTGCCTGATTTATAGTTTTTCAATCTATTATCATTAGTGTTCTTAATGGAATAGATCACAATTCATGGAGTAATAGTTTTGGAAATATTATTCATGAAATAGCAAAAACTGGCGTGTGAGTTTGCTCATTGAAAGAAAAATGCCTTTCCAATTAGGTCCCAAACAATGTCACATTGTTGCATAATGGTGCGTTGCACGGCCATTGAAAGTAGCCAAGAAGACAGTGTGTCTTATTCACTCTAAAATTTGGTTCAGTTGCAGATTCATTATGTTAAAGCTGAGCCAGAGAGATATATGTGATTCTTAATTCGTTTCCCAAACTACCCTTTTCTCATCTTGCTCTAAGGCTGCTAAAGTTGTGCAGAAAAATACTAGGGGACCCTCCTGGTAACAAGCTGAGTTAGCAATGTGTCCTTGCAACAAAGAAGGTCAACATGAAGGGATAAGTATTGCCAGCAGGATGAAGGAAGTTATCCCTCCCCTTTACTCAACACTGGGGAAATATACATGGGTCTTCTTCCAGCATGAAAATGCTTCTTTACATAGAATATCATCTTCATTTTGTCCATACCCTCATAAATTCCCTGATATTCTTTCCAGGTTTCAGACATTCACTTACATACTTTATCACGTGGAACTACTTTTGACTTCTGCTTTACGGATTCTTTGGCCATTATATCAGATTATATAGGCCAGATGTGTTAAATTTGTCTCCAAGACTCTTCCTGGGCCTTTCCAGACCTAAGATCTGACTAACTCAGATGAGAAGGGAGGTTTTATATTTTACTTAGTTTTAACCTTGCAGTCAATGAAATTATGTTAGGATTTTGTTGCAGCCCTTCAGAGTAAAGTTGAGTATTGTATTGCCCCTAGCCATAACTGAAGTGAGCATGATGTTTGCTGGAGCTAAGCCTCCTAGGGTAGCACAGGAAGACCATGTAGGGTGGACAAAGCCAAACCCAGTGCAGCTTCTGGTGCCTATTGGAAAGAGTCCCTGATCCTTTGTGTCCCCAAACTATGCCTAGTATGACCCAGAGGCTGCTAGTCAGCCTGGGCCAAAACTGCGATAGAATCATAGAATCACAGAATCATAGAATCACCAGGTTGGGAGAGACCCGCTGGATCATCGAGTCCAACCATTCCCACCAATCTCTAAACCATGCCCCTCAATACCTCATCCACCCGCACCTTAAACATGATACAGGAGAACAAGTCTCTGGACAATCAATAATCTAGTGTTTAAACTAACTCCCTGGCCTTGTTTTTATTGGCAGCATAGAAGCGATTTTAATGAATTGAGCTTACATTGAAGTATCAGGAGAGGGAATTTTTTTAAAGTCATTCTTTCAATGATCTTCCACGTTAAAAGGGACTACAGACTTTTCCTGATACTTCTTAAACACCATGCAGGTTTGGGAATGGCAGGTGACATTTATGAGCTTCAGATTAATTCCCTGTTCAAGATGGAAATTGAAACAGTCTTGGGTTACTTTTTAATAGCAGTCCAGTGATCCAGGTTGAGCATGGATGTCAACTGCTGTTGGAATTAAAATTGTTTGTTTCATTCATTATTGACCATGGGGTTTATAATAGAGTATATGTAGGAATGCAGAGAAATAATTACTGGAAAAATAGTTACATATTAGTTACAATAGTTACAATAGTTCTGGGCCCCTCACCACAAGAAGGATGTTGAGGCTCTGGAGAGAGTCCAGAGAAGAGCAACAAAGCTGGTGAAAGGGCTGGAGAACAGGCCTTATGAGGAGCGGCTGAGAGAGCTGGGGTTGTTTAGCCTGGAGAAGAGGAGGCTGAGGGGAGACCTCATTGCTCTCTACAACTACCTGAAAGGACGTTGTAGAGAGGAGGGTGCTGGCCTCTTCTCCCAAGTGACAGGGGACAGGACAAGAGGGAATGGCCTCAAGCTCCGCCAGGGGAGGTTTAAGCTAGACGTTAGGAAAAAATTCTTTACAGAAAGGGTCATTGGGCACTGGCAGAGGCTGCCCAGGGAGGTGGTTGAGTCACCTTCCCTGGAGGTGTTTAAGGCACGGGTGGACGAGGTGCTGAGGGATATGGTTTAGTGTTTGGTAGGAACGGTTGGACTCGGTGATCCGGTGGGTCTCTTCCAACCTGGTTATTCTGTGATTCTGTGATTCTGTGATATGAATCAAAGTATCAAAAAAGTAAAGCATAGATCTAAGCCAAAAATTAGTGACTCAAACTGTTTCTAATTTAAAGGGTACTGACAATACTTGGAATTTATTTCAGTTTAATTTGATTTTTCTCTTTAAATTGCTCCACTGAGTTTATAGATTGACTTTCAACCAAAACCAGAAGCCTTGTCCACACATCTTATTTTATAGATTTTTCTTTCAAATTGTTGTCTCTGGGCAGATTTAGTTGTTTATTGTTTGATTGACAAGCTTTCCTTCTGATTTTTTTTAAATAATTTTCATTTCCTTTATAACATTTTGAAATGTCATCTGATGTATTTACTTCAATAAAAAAGAAGAAATTAGTTGTCAACTAAGATAGATTTAAAGAAAAAGGGAAAGGAAAATAAGCATTTAGCTAGTACACCTAGCTAAACTAAATTGCTTTATCATGTTGATTAGCTTCTTTAGAATACAGAGGGAAGAAATCAAGAAATTTCATGGTTTATACATGCAATGGCAGCTTCATTTTTAAACATAAAGGACAAAATTTACATGTTAGTCATGCCTTCAGAATGAGTGGACCACTTTTTTAGTAAAGTAGTTGTGGTTATATTCTGATACTTCTGGACACGAAACTCTGATCTTGAAATGCAATACCAGACTGTACCTTCCTAACAATAAATTGATCCTTGTAACTTAAATTGGATAATTATAACTGTGATGATGTCATTGCTGTACGGGAATGTTAGCTCTTTTTCTTGCAAAGGGGTATGTCCACTCATTCTGCAGTTTCAGTAAGGCTTGAGTGGAAAGCTCAGACTGCGGAGACCTAGCAAAGCTGCCCAAATACTGAACATAGAAGATGATCCTCTTCCACTTACAGCTGTGGCAAGCAGTCAAAGCACCTTCAGTAGAATCACATCCCAGACTTCTGTTGTTGCATAAAGGAGGTGAGTTCAGATAAGAATAAGGGAGTAATAGATAAGAAAAAAGGATGAGAATCCTACTGGCTTTAATTTCCTTTCAACATTTTTTTTCTTTCCCAAACTCTTTCTAAATTTAATATTCATTAAAACCCAACCTAGAGCAAGAGACTGGCAGATTTTCCCACATGGCATTGCCCGAGTCTTCAAAAACTCGTCTGGACCAAGTGCACTGGTAAAGAGGTATAATTTTCATTGCTGGGGTGAGGATCAAAAATACTTGTACTGAAGAGAGTTCAAATTCTTGTAAGCTCTCGTGAAAAAAAAAAAATGAGCACTATACTCCCAGGATGCTTTGAAAAACTACAGAGAGGTGATATTTGCTTTAGAAACAGGTGACGGGAAGTAGGGGAGAGATTTCAAGCTCTGTTCTGTTCACTGCTCTCCCACAGAGACTGTCTCTGTGACTGTGTTTAAGTTGCTGAGTTATAGCCAGGCTAGCAGATAATGCCTAACTCATCAAAATCCTGACTCCGTCTGCCTCTTCAAGATCTGTACACCTCTAGTTGCCAGCATTCAGGAAATGTGAATTGAGACAAAGGCAGGTACAGAGACAGTTTATTATGATGTTTGGGTAAATGAGGAGGATAAGGGACAGGAGTAGAAGAATTTACATTATTCAGCCAAGAAAAAGAAAGGCTGAAAGGATATGCTTTCTGTCCCTAAACACACTGAGGAGGACAGGTAGACATGAGGGAAGGAAAAGAGCAACTTTACACGAAGGTAGGTGTGAACGTTGATTGACATTCCTAATTGTCAGAGCATTGCAATGCATGAACAACCTTTCACTTGGAGAAGCTGGGTAAAAAGCCTGACTGGTATTAGAGTGGAGTTTGATCAGTTTATGAAAGGGATTATGCAACGCAGTTGCCTGCAGAGCTGGCTTTAGGCACTGGCAAAAATGGACAGCTTATCATAATTATTCATGGGGGATAGGGAGAGGAAAATTTTACTCCAGACCTTATAGGGTACTAGAGTCCTAACATGTCCTGTTTTTTCATTTGCCTTTTCATAGCCTTAAATACTAAAAGTTTCCTAACAGGCAGAAGCAATAATCTAGTGTCTTTAATTCCTGTCATCAGTTTTGCTTTCAGTAGTCTCTTACAAGGCCTGCAGAGCGGTGAGGTGTCACGTCACAGCATCCCCGACATATACTCCAGCCTCATCTTCTCTTACTGCCATGGTTTCAGCATGCAACTCAAAAATGTATGCGCAGTCTTGTCTCTGCAAACCTCAGAGGTTACTGTTGAGGTCAATGACTATTTCAGTCTGCCTGAAACAATGAGCTCTGTGCATGTATGCGTACATCTTTCCTTTCTCTGTGTTGTCTCAAGTTTAAGAGTACTCTACTTGAGGATTGACAACTGTTTGCTTTTCCAGCAAAAGAAGGCTTTAAACTTGGGCAGCACAATCATGGGGTCCAGTGAGAATCAAATCGAGCTGTAGCTGCCAGTGTGAATGCCCACACAGGGATAGTCTCATTATGGAATAAAATCAGATTAATCTGGCAAATTATAAAACAGCTGACAAAGTTTGAAGGTATTTCTGTCTTCATCCAAGATCATACGTATCTTCCATAACTCCAACGCAGTGTCTCATGCTGTGTAGCAACTCAGCCATCACCACAAGGAGTTTACCACCATCATGACTTGATAACAGAAGACATTTTTCTGGTCCTTGATTTCTAAATGCGTAGGAAAAAAATCTTTGCTTCCTGTGAGTTTCTTTTCCTATACAATAGAGATCATGAATTGGAGATCAAACTCACAAGATTTTATTTGAGGGAAATGCCCTAATAATACTAAACTATTCCAATATGGTAATCTTTGAAATGTGAATAAAGTATGAGTAGTGAAGGGTGCACTTTGACAGGCATTTCTTTTGGTAGGAGAGCCAGCTTTCATGAAACATTGGGTCTTGGTTACTAGACCCTCTTCACATGTCGCTTTGGTTTATACTGGCCTTGCTGTTGGGAGGCTGCATAGTTAGTCAAGTTGAGGGCTGTGCAGGGTTAGAATTAACAGGGAAAAATGTGAATGCATTTGCTGAACTGTTTTACTGTGTAGCTGCACAAGAAGGTGGAGAGGAATAAGTGAAGGAAAGGGGTGGGATAACAGTTGCCTAACTGAGACTGATACTTGAAGAAATATTTGTTAAGCTATAGATTAAGGTGTAATTGAACTGTTTGGAAGGACAATTTTCTGGGGGCTGAGGGAGCAGTAGAGCAGGACAGTCTGCAAAAATCCTTATTTATGGGGAAAAGTGTGTGATAGAGGTTAGTTAAGACATACATTGGCAGCAAATGAAGGAAAATGGTGCTCTAAAAAGTGAGCAAAGGAGATGTTAATGAAATATTAAATCACTGCCAGAAAACAGGATACATCAGTGTACACAATATTTATGGCAAAGAGAAATTATATGTACTTCTAGAAAACAGAATGAAAAAGTAGCAGTTGGAAGAGATGCCTCAAGGATTTCAGGTACAGGTAGTGTCAGCAGAAATTGAATAGTATCTTCTGTGGATAATTAGCATCAGTGCATTTCACAGAGAAGTACATTTACTCTCAACTGAAATTTCATGCAGAATCTGGAGATAGCAGGAATTTCAGTACTGGGTTTGTTATGGGTGAGACACAAGTTCTCTTTAAAACACTTATTCAAGAAGCCAGGGAACAGTTACCAGATTCACTGTCCCTTAAAAAGAACTATTCTGTGAAAAATATTTAAAATCACCCTTTATAAAGCAGTCACTTTTTCAGGGTAAACAGCTCTGTGAGTCAAACTGCGTGTAATTCACTGGTAGATACATAATTATATCTATACATCCCACAACGATTTTGTGTGTGGTATGTCATGCAGGAAATGAACAAAGAACTGGAATTATATTATAAATGAAATGTAACTATAGCATCTTAAAATCACTCTGAAATTGTGACTCCTCGATCTGTATATTATAGAAGTTTGACTCCAGGTAATAACTTCTTGAAAAATTAATTTTAAGTCTCTGTTTTATGTAATTTACATTCACTTCTGAGCTCAGTGGCTTTGGCACATTTTATCACCCTAAGATGGAGTTTGTTTTCTTTGTTTAAAACAGAGGCTGCAGGTTTTGATGAGTACTACAGTAGTATGTTACGATTTTTATTCTGCTCATTTTAAAATGAATTTTTACATTGAACACAGAAGTGAGGCAGGTGTCTTGTAACTATTTACTCCTCAGGACTAGTAAATCATATCAGACAGCTTCCTACAACCTTGCACCTTCTCAATAATAAAGAAGCAGGCAGCAGCACCCTATGTGTGGGCCTTATGGTTTAGAGTATCTAGAGTTATTAACTGGTTCAGTGCACCAGCCTTCCCAAAGAGAGGCTGATTTGGAGCTCTATTGTAGCAGACATGGCAGAGCTAAAGCCTCTTAGTAACGTTGTAATAGAGTAAGAGATGTGCCCTAACAAGATGGTTTACATACCCTTCTACTAATTCCTGGAAAAGGTGAACTTTGATAGCTTTGTGGAAGGGTAAGAACTGTCTGAAAAGGTGGCAGCATCTCCAGTAGTAAATTAAACAGGCCAAGGGCTGCTCTCTGTCCCTGAGATCGCCTGTCACAGCACATCCACTGGTCTGAATTATCTTACATATGAACAAAGAGGCAGTATCCATACTGTCTACAGGACATAGAAAGTGGCTGACACTAAACCTAAAATCATGTCTGAGAGGAACTGTAAGTAGCCTGGGTCAAAACCATGGAGCATGCTAACAAATTCACAGAATCGCAGAACTGCAGAATGTTAGGGTTTGGAAAAGACCTCTGGAGATCATCATGTCCAACCCCCCTGCTAAAGTAGGTTCACCTAGACCAGATTGCACAGGAATGTGTCCAGGAAGGTTTTAAGTATCTCCAGATAAGGAAACTCCACAACCTCCATGGACAGCCTGTTCCAGTGCTCTGTCACAATGAAGAATTTTTTTCCTCACATTCAGGTAGAATTTCCCGTGTTTCAATTTGGACCCATTGCCCCTTGCCTGTCACTGGGCACTGAAATGAGTCTGGCCCCATCCTCTTGACACCTCAACTTTATGTATTTAAAAGCATTGATAAGATGCCCTCTCAGTCTTCTCCAGGCTAAAGACACCCAGGTGTTTATGCCATTCCCCGTATTAGAGAGATGCTCCTGTCCCCTGGTCATCTTCACGGCCCTCACTGTGCCCTCTTCAGTAGTTCCTTGCCTTTCTTGAACTGGTGAGCTCTGAACTGGACATAGTATTCCAGATGGGGCCCCATTAGAGCAGAGTAGGGGGGCAGGATAGTCTCCTTCAATCTTCTGGCCACAATCTTCTTAATGCACCCCAACATACCATTGTCCTTCTTGGCCACGAGGCAAATCCCACCTCCACAAGCTGGGAGCAAATTCCTGAGAGACTGTCAGCAGCACATACCTGTTTGGTATGTTTGCTTTGCTCCTAGCTGTCCAACACAAGTAAAAGAGTGCAAGGAAGGTGAGGTATTGTAAGGTGATGCATTGTAACTCATGAATAGCAGCGAGCAGCCACAGCACACAGTGAAACTTGCTTTATAGGAAGCCTTTTATAACTAATTAGATACTTCAAATGTTTTGAGTGTGGAAAGATGCATTTTGCTTCCAAGACATTTGAAATCTTTCTGCTTGCTGTATTTTTTATGTAATAGCTGACATCCACTGAATAAAATGGGAACTGAATCTTCTGAGGCTATTTTAGCAATATTTATGTCTCAATTTTATCTGTAAAATAAATAATTCAATCCAGTATTTTAGGGTTTGGGTTGTCTCTGGTATGTTGTTTGGAAAAATACAGTAAGATTCATGAGCAGCAATTTCAAGCTATGAAAAATTATTGGTTTATAAATGACTATATTTACATTTTGCCAGGTATAAGTATTGAATTAGCATCAACATCACAGAATTACTGATGCTCAAAAATGTATTTTAAAATCAGACTTGTCAAAGAGTGTAGAACAGTGATTTGCTTTCCAAAACACTGAAGAATTTGTAAAACTGACGCTGGAAGGCACAATGCTACTTTTTCTGTTTACACATCTTTATTCCTTTAGGGATGAAAAGAATTTTCAATTTACCTTTAGGAGGAAGAGATTAGTAGCAGTTTCCCACATACTATATTTAAAATGATGTTATTTCTAAGGAAGTGTGTAAAGTTTGAAAAACATGTAAGCAAACCCAGTATCTGGAAACACTTGTGACATATATTTCTTTTGGTATATGGATTGCTGATATTCCATTATTCCAGGACAGAAGGTGAATCCCTTTTCATTTGTAGGAGGCTGGGCTTTGCAGGGGGATTCATCTCCAAAAATCCTTGAAGAGAAATGAAATCCCTGTCACAGGCTGTTTGTTTGTAAGGCAAATAACCTCCTTTCCCCTCAGTTCTAAGGACCATCATGTGACATTAAGTGCTCTAAATGTGATACTGATCTGTAGGTCTGATTTGCACAGTCTGGATCTGATTTCAGTCTCACTATGTTTTTGTGCTCTTGTACTACTTCACTCTCCTGATATCACTGGAGTGACTCCCAGATTATATCAGATTATGCCAGTAAATGAAACCAAATGGTTGGTCACCTTCTGCTCACAAGTGACAGTGCTGTGAATCTGGGAATGATCCATTATAACCCTCTTTTGATTTATAAGTGTTGTCTTGTCATTGCTGTATCTTTTTCATACATGTACATATGAGAGATCTAAAAGTCAGTGTTGTACCTGATTTTCTGTCCATGTTTTAATCCTACTCCTTTTCCATTATTGTGCTTTTACTAGTTGTGAACTGCTAACCTGCAAGTATTGTTATCATCCTGTTCATCTTTCTTGTGCAATATGAATACTTTTTGAATCTTTGAGATTTATTTGATAAATTAACACCAGAGGTCTTTTTAAGTTACCAGATGGACCAACACTTTCAGGCATCTAGGGTTAGTTTTATCTCCAGAGATGTTTCACATTTTTCCTGCAATAAAATGTTCCATTATTCTCAGGTGGAGGAGAACTTAATACAGGGTTTTGGGTCTCCACTGACAATCTGAACAGGCATAACACTATGCATAAGGATTGAATCTTTGTGTGGAGCTTATTGTAACAGGTTCCGCTTCAAGTGCTGCAGCCTGGCTAGAGCCAGGGTGAGTTCTGCTTAGTCTAAATGGATAAAGACTGTCCAGGAGGCTGAATGGTGGTTTCTTCCACAGATGTTAATACAAGGCAGTCCTACCAGACATTCTTGCTCTTCTGCGTGTTTCTTATAGACAGACATTTGCTATTCTCTGTAAGTCTCAGTCTGTCCTCTACAACCAAATTCAATTTTCTGTCCCTGGGACCTCTGAACACCAGTAGCATGGGGAACAAGTGAGATAAAGTAGCAATATAAACATTTCAAAGGTATGACCTAACAAAGAACTGATGGGATGATTAATCTACCAGGAACATTAATATAAACAATATAAATTGTTCAGAACAGGTAAACATGAGAAAAGGATGTAGGTGTTACCTTACAGGAAGGTGTCACTTACTCTGAAATGAGAAATAAAGAGAGATATAGGCTACCTCATAGTTCGTGAGTAATGTCTGAAGGAGAAAAGGTGAATATGTTCTGATGGGACTCCATAGTGAGCCACTTATGAAGGAAACGAAAATGGCTGGCTGATGTTGTGCCCATCTACAAGAAGGGCCGCAGGGAGGATCCAGGGAACTACAGGCCTGTCAGTCTGACCTCAGTGCCAGGGAAAGTCATGGAGCAGGTGATCTTGAGTGCTATCATGAAGCACATGCAAGAGAACCGGGTGATCAGGCCCAGTCAACATGGGTTCACAAAAGGCAGGTCTTGCCAAACTAACCTGATCGCCTTCTATGACAAAGTGACTCAGCTGCTGGATGAGGGAAAGGCTGTGGATGGATCTTCCTGGACTTCAGTAAAGCCTTTGACACAGTTTCTCCCAGCATTCTGCTTGGGAAACTGTCAGCCTCTGGCCTGGACAGGCGCACACTCTCCTGGGTGGAAAACTGGTTGGCTGGCCGGGCCCAGAGAGTGGTGGGAAATGGTGTGAAACCCAGCTGGAAACCAGTGACAAGTGGGGTTCCCCAGGGCTCAGTGCTGGGTCCAGCCCTGTTCAATGTCTTCATCAATGACCTGGATGAAGGCATCGAGTGCACCCTTAGCAAGTTTGCGGACGACACTAAGCTGGGTGGAACTGTCGATCTGCTGGAGGGTCGGGAGGCTCTGCAAAGGGATCTGAACAGGCTGGACCGCTGGGCAGAGTCCAATGGCATGAGGTTTAACAAGGCCAAATGCCGGGTCCTGTACTTGGGGCACAACAACCTTGTGCAGTGCTACAGACCGGGAGAAATCTGTCTAGAAAGCTGCCTGGAGGAGAAGGACCTGGGGGTGTTGGTTGACAGCGACTGAATATGAGCCAGCAGTGTGCCCAGGTGGCCAAGAAGGCCAATGGCATCTTGGCTTGGATCAGAAATGGTGTAACCAGCAGGTCCAGGGAGGTTATCCTCCCTCTGTACTCGGCACTGGTGAGACCGCTCCTCAAATCCTGTGTTCAGTTCTGGGCCCTTCCCCACAAGAAGGATGTTGAGGCTCTGGAACGAGTCCAGAGAAGAGCAACAAAGCTGGTGAAGGGGCTGGAGAGCAGGCCTTATGAGGAGCGGCTGAGAGAACTGGGGTTGTATAGCCTGGAGAAGAGGAGGCTGAGGGGAGACCTCATTGCTCTCTATAACTACCTGAAAGGAGGTTGTAGAGAGGAGGGTGATGGCCTCTTCTCCCAAGTGACAGGGGACAGGACAAGAGGGAATGGCCTCAAGCTCTGCCAGGGGAGATTTAGGCTGGACATTAGGAAAAAATTTTTCACAGAAAGGGTCACTGGGCACTGGCAGAGGCTGCCCAGGGAGGTGGTTGAGTCACCTTCCCTGGAGGTGTTTAAGGGATGGGTGGACGAGGTGCTAAGGGGCATGGTTTAGTGTTTGATAGGAATGGTTGGACTCAATGATCCGGTGGGTGTCTTCCAATCTGGTTGTTCTATGATTCTATGAAATCATGTCATGAGTCTCCTGTGAGCAGGATTTTCCAAACCCCAGTACTCAGTGCCATCATTATACTTTGATTACAAAAATTTCCATACTGGGGAAGGAATACAGTTGCTCTCTGGCAGTCTGGTTAACTTTTGAAAAGATTTAGTGGAAATTTTTTGGCATAGAGTTTGGAAGAAGCAAAGACAGATTACATTTTCAGATTTGATCCTCATAATTTGGTAAAGTCTGAAGGAAGAAGTAACAGTTAAAAAGAACTCAGGCATTTCATGAGCGAACATGAAGCAGCAGAATTCATGACAAACAGGAAGAGCTGCAATGTGCTTTAGCAGAGCAGATTACAGAAATTCAGAGAACAAGTTAGTGAGATCTGTGGGAGACAATTCTCAGAGAAAGTTAAGCATAGTAGGCAGTTCTTTAAAGGAACTATCTTAAATGCAAGTTTATGCAAAACTATGCGAAAAAACTATGCAAAATTACAAGTTATGACAGTGCGGAGGAAGGGTAGGAGCTGTAGATCACTCACCATTGAAAAGACTTTTAGCAAAGATGAATGGATGAACATTTGAGGCCAAAACAAGAATGTCATATTCAGAGAATGAAAGCATATGATGCACAGGTGACCTTTCCTTCTCAGCATGTTAGTGCTCTAACAGGTACAGGAAGCTAAGGAAAGGCCTGGTCCCCTTCTCTGCAGAGAGAAGGCTACTAGCAAACAGTGCCTGGAAAGCTGGTAGGTTTAGTTCCCTTTTTGTTTCACTTAAAAGGTCAGTTGCAACCAGATAGTATCACAAAACTGGCACCCATGACAAAAAAGGCAAGAATTACCTTGAAAACAGAAGGAAGACATTTAAAGTAATGCAAGGAAATTAAATATTTTTTCATCAGCTAGTCCCCAAAGACATTCCCAAAGTCCATAAGAGGGTAGAAAGAGTGCCTATCTTTAAAAATAAATAGAAGATAGGAGTTAAAATTACAAGTCAGGCAGTTAATTTCAATTCCTGTAGAAACTGTGGGAAAAATAGATAACACATTAGTTATGAACATTTAAAAAACAATACATAAAGAGAAAAGACTGGTCAATAAAAACTTGTAAAGTCAAAATAATTTCCTTCTGTCATGGGGTAACACTTCATGTGGGTGCAGAAAATTAGTTCATGTCACATCTCGGTTTTACTGAATATCCAGACATGGTCTACTACAACACTCTCTTAAATAAGCTAGGAACATATGGTCTAGACAAAATGTTACATGGAAAAGAAGTCAAACTACAGCAATATACTGAGTGGGTTTTTTTTTTCAGGGAGCTGTCCCTGTTCTGGAATTAGTTGATATATCGTCAATGATTTTGCTAATGGAAAAGTGAGTGTGTTTATTAAATTTGCAACTGATATTTGGTTAGGAGGAAATGCAGGTGGAGGATTAAATCTCAAAATACTCACGATAATTTAGAGAAAAGATATGAGACAAACCAGGCCGTAAATAAATAAGATGAAGTGTGTAGCTCTAAATATAGACAATGACCATCTACTCACACACAGGCATAAAAGTGCTTGTGAAGCTGGGATTTTTTCAGAAAGAAGTGAAGAGTTTACTGAAGATCATGAGATTGTCAGGAGCTGGTAGCCTATGAAGCTTAAAAAAACAGTTGCTACCCTGCATTGTGATGATAATCCTGGAGGAAAAGAAATCAGTTTCTAGCTCCCTAGCCCCCCTGCCTGGCCTGGTTTGACCCAGCCTCCAACTGTCCCTTGATATTAGGCATTGGTGAATCCTGTGACACCTCAGACTGTAAGTATCCTCATGAGCGATCTTTGCATTTAGCTAATAAATTCCTGAACATTTTACTTTAAAACTGGGAACTCAATGATAGATATGCCATCCTATATTTACGCAGTAACTTATTCCTGCCTGGGAGTGGTAGCATCCTGTGACTGGACTGGAGTAGCAACAACACTGGTGTGTGTGACACAGAGGGCTTTAGAATTGGATACAGATTTTCTGAAAAGCACACAACATTTTGTAAAATGTGTATAGTTTAATTTTTAGAACCACTTAGGTTCTAAAGAACCACTTCATAGGAAGTTTGATTTTTTTTATCTCTAAGACTTGTTCTTCAGCAGTTGACCACCCTCACCCACCACAGCTATATTCGTTATCCAGAACTTCCCTTCAGGTAGTTTTGGTAACCATTTCCTGCCTCAAAAACTATTCCTAGGTATTTCAGCCCCCAGCAAACCACCATGGCTGAATGTTATTTTAAGGTAGAGGGTGGAAGGACTGGCAGTGTCAAAGAGCAATTCAGTAGCAGATAACGGAGCTGTCACTGGGCCAGACTGCTCCAAACCCCAGAAAAGCCTTTCACCATGTACACACACTTAAAAAATATGAGAGGTTTTGAAGGATTCTGGTACTGCCATTTCCCATCTATATGTCAGTAGCAGATGTGAGATAAGTTTTCACAGTACTGCTGTCAATCTTTTCAGGAAAATCTTAAAGGTATTTATGAATTACATTAGAATTATTTTGGATTTCCTTTCCTTCTCTCAAAAAAACGTGGTTTAGTTGTGGTGCAGCTAAACAAGTCAGTCTCTGAAGGGGAAATATGGAAGTGTCATAAAGATAGAACATACTTCCTGTATGTGACCAATTCACTGTATAATGCATTACTTTATCCATCCCTGACCTTATAAGTCAGTGCTAAAGCCTACAGCAGAAATGGATCTGGGTTCTAATACTGAGGACCTATAGCCTTATAAATGGATTTTACATTAATAAATCACTTTAAATCCTCATTTCAAGTCCTCTAGCTGATGTAATGTCTTTGGGAATAAATGTATATTTGATAGAAAAATGAGAAATACATTCTTTGGCAAACTACACTTTTACATTTGTCTTATTATCATATTAGATCTGGAAGCATTTGGAAGCTGCATAAGAGGTTAGGATGTTAAATTAATCAGAATTTATGGATTAGTGGGGAGATGAAATAGAGTGTTATCATGAATTGTCATGTGGCCCTGAAATTTAAGTTAATGTCAGATTTTGTTGTCAGTATATCTAAAAGACATTTATAAATCACTGTTTCTAAAGGAAACAGGTGATGTAATACCCTTTTCTTCTTTGTTTTGATATTCTGTTTGTAGAAGGGGAATTAGAAGTATCCAGTCACTACATGAAAGTCATTGAGGAACTCTATCACTTTGTCACAACTCTAAATGTCTACGTGTTGTTTCAGCAGGTCCTTAGAAGCAGCGGATGCACCAAAACTTTCCTGACCTCCAGGAATCTGCGACTTGCCAGGCTGATCACTCTGATGTGAAGTCCTTGTAATGGACCTGCTGCATAATGTTAAAATAAAGGTTTGTGCCACAGGCTGGAATCTTCCTTCTGCTCTTTCCCCCCTGTGTGTTTCTGTGCATATCTCCAACTAGAAGGATAATTAATAATTGTATGCTCTGCATGGGACTGAATTAACTCGCTCAAGGGAAAAAAATACACTAAGATGTTCTTACATTTTTGAGACAGGTTGCAAATAGCCAAAACCAGTAAAAAGTAATATGTTGTTATTCCAGTGATGATGAAAGTTACAATAACAATTTCTTTTATTAAGGGAGGTCTGATTATTTTTGTCCTGTAGATGAAGATGAATAAGAACTTACGTTACACTTTTTGTTAAATAGAGAAATGTAATTATTGTGTTTTCTGGTTTAGGAGGACAGATGGAGTATAAAATAGGTCAAGTGAAAGAGACTTGATCACAAATTTGTAACAATAACTTAAAAGTCAGATTCCAACCTGCAAGTAAGAGCCATGTGATACAAATAAATCATAGCTGTGTGGTACATTTGAGCTAGATTTTGGACATAATATAGCAATTAAATGGCTGGAAAGCAGCTGCTTGCCTGTCTATAAGACATCTGGCTTTTCTCCTCAGCTCAGGAAGAACTTGCTGCTACGGCCAACTGTTGTGTTTCAGGGACCTGTTTTATTTTCCAACATAAAGTGTAAATGCAATTTGATACAAAGCAATTTCCCCTTTTAAATTGCTTATGAATTTTAGGTTCCCTTTTTTTTTTTTTTTTAATCTCTACTATAGAAAACTCTGCTTCTCCTGCCACCCTTTTACACCTTCTTTCCTATTTGCCCTCAATCTACTAGTCAGGCTGGTTTGATCATTATATCTGGGATAGATTCCCTGCATTTAAAAGGCCCAATACTTTGCCTTAATAGTGCTTTTATCATTTAACACAGGCTAGGGAAAGATTGTGTTAACTGTTGTTTTATAAGTCTAGTACAGCCATCTGAATGCTGTGGAGTCAGGAGAATTTGCAGCTATCATTGCGTGCATTACACTGCCTGTCAGGGCTGTCCCCAGGTGCCCTGTACAAGCCTCAGTCATAGGGCAATTTTCTTTACATCTCTGCAGATTTCTCACTCTGCTTAGGAATGCTAAGTGTTGAGAAAGACAACGTGGAGGCATTCCTTTGTCTGAGATACACAGTCCAACAAAGCTATAGCTCACAAGCTAAAATTCTTCTTTTTTAAAGGAACACGATTTCCTTTTTAATACGAGATTAATGGAATTCACTTCCATCTGTCTGAAAACCACTCAGGTAGCTGAAGAGTCAAAAAGCCTTCCATTTCAATTTTCTATTCTCCTTTTCCTGTTTTCAAATGTTTCATGGAGCAACCACTGACAGAAAATGAAGCTGAACCTAATGATCACTCTCTAATGCTTGTTTGTTCTGGACTAATTAGTATATAGGTTAAGATTTCTTGCAAATTTTTAGGAGCTAGCTGAGGTATAATCTGGAATTTTGTTCATCCATGTAAAGATCATTATTTTAATGTATTCAGGGGTTATTCTGTCTTTCAGAAAATAGTATGGAAAAAGCACTGCTAACTACATTTCTCGTAACACAGAATGGACCGTTTTGGGGTGGAGTGAGTAACAGAGCTCTTGACCAACGAATAAATACATGTGAGCATATGCATGTATGTACACACTTGTGCATACGTGCATGTGTGCACCTAAAATAGTATTTACAGAAGTGGAAACTCAGTCACTGTCTACTGATGATCTTTTTGTCCTAAGAAAGGGTCTTTTACGCTTGCTGTCCACTGCTGTGTTGCAAGGTTTGCTTTAACTACAATACAGATAAGCAGACTATGCGTTTGCAAAGCAATACCCCGGGGATGTACCACAGAACATGCAGCAAACTCACTTTTAGCAATGCTACAATGAAGACCACTGCAGACTTTACTATATCCATTCCTGAAGTTATTTCTCTAAATATTCCATGAAGCTGTAGCGGCAAATGAATTCACAGACTGAGATAACAGATTATATAAGGAGCTATCCAACTATGTTATATTAGTTTATAGAGTTCCTTCAGAGGGAGAGAAAAGATGTAACTATAGCAGAAAAAAGTTGCTCCTTTCATAGCATTTAGTCTGAAGCATGTGTACTTTGCAATGTCTCTCCTTGGTTGTGGTGCAATGGGAGGAGTTTTCACAGCGGACAATTAATTTTAATCAAAACCATCATCCGTTTTAGCTGAGAATAAGTATGTTCAAGTAGTTTTGAAGAATGTGTGCACCCTTTTATCCTTTAAAAATACATACTCAGATTTGGCAAGGAACATTTGTGGTGTCTCTGTGGTAGGTTTTCTGTTAAATTTATTTAAATACTCCTATTCTTAAGAAAATAAGCTAGATAAATTGGTTTGAGACATTCATTAAAGTCTACTCCAAAATCTGTTTTATATGAAAAATGGCTTTGCTACTGAGAATGATTGGTATGTCAAGAATTTCATTTCAGGCAACATTTTTGTTATTAGAACAAGCTTGTGTTGTCTACACAGGGGTTTTGTTCAGAAAGATATAATGCAAGATAGGAAAAAAGCATCCTTCCAGTGTTCTTATCTACTATGCAATACTTCCATTGTAAGCATAGATAATAACAATTTTAATATTTTTTTCATTTCCTTGGGTGCTGCTTCTTACTCACATCTTATAATGGTGCTCATGATTTTACTGCTACTTCTCTAGGGGCTAAAAAAATAATCAAAGAGCTTGTTTTTCACTGAGCAGTGTACTTGTTTATTGAAACCTTAGAATTTGATGCCTTAAAGGTGATCTTTTAAATCCCTTTTGCCTTTTTGTATTTCCTGTGTAAAATACAAAGACTATCCCATTAAAACATGTTTTCCTCATTGTTTTCTGCATCATTAAAACTTGACAGGCCCATTTCTCTCCTGCTTCCTTTTGAAAGAATACCAGTTTCTGAAAAGAAGGGAAGGAGGGAGGACTGGAGGAGGTCACAGCCTTTGGTAACATCACCATGCTAGTCCTCTCAAACTGCCCCAAGAGCCAAATCATCCATAAATGGGGAGGAAAATGAGAAACCAATTAAAGCCAAAAGAAACAAAACAGACCAGTAGTTTATTCAGTAGGTTTATGTGGTTTCTGTTTTCTTTTTTTCTTGTTTATACCCTGTCCCACCTTTGCTCTTCCATAGACATTATTATTTCTCTCTTTTTTTGGTACACTGATAACTGAGTTTTAAAATTCTCTCAAATTAATACAGTTCTGCAGGGATCAACTGTGTAGGACCCTAGGTTTCTCTGGGTAGCACATATAGGTCTCTCTTTCCTCTAAGACATCTGACATACCTTATTACTACAGTGACTATTTTTATACAACCCATGCTTCCTGAACAGTAACCACATTTCCAGAGACTGTTTGCCTGTGCCAGCAGCAGATAAAGTTAACATGTTAAGCAACTGGGACAGCTAAGGAAAGGGAATACTGCCTTGGATGGTGCTTGCTTTCTCTTTTTTATTTGTGCTTGCTGTTTTAATTGTGCCATCCAGACAAAAAAAAACAACCAACCAAACAAACAAAAAGTCACACACAAAAAAAAAACCCCAAACACTAAGCCAGAAAACGAGAGCATGTGATACTTTCTGGGAGATAAAGTACCAGATTATTGTATGCTGCCTCCGACCGTGGGCTGAGGAGACAGTAATCATCACAAGTTCATCACAGCTATTGGAGGTGAAGCACCACACTTCATCACCCAATCACATGAGCTCCCTGGATCTTCCATGAAACAATTATGTGGTAGCCAACACCAGTAAGTGATTTTCTCAATGCATTTTTCGCCTTGTCTGGTGTAGAGTGTACAGAGTACAGTGCAGCTGATAGGCAAAATACCTGGAACTTCCTGAAACCCAGCAATTGTTTGGACACCACTGGACAAGGCATCCTAGAAGCCAAGAAATTAAAATAATGATGAAATAGAAAGCTGGGATGTCCTGGCTACCCAGTGTCTCCTCTCAGGTCAATGTTAAACACAACAGGGATGAGAACAGAAGCCAACTAGCAATCTTCTGCGCCCTGGGGGGAAGTCCTGGGGCATATTTTAAGTACTCCTCTGCCATATCTCTAACCAACAGGATCCTGTAATTTCCAGCCACTTTCCTGCTCGCCTGTCTCTGAACGCCAACAGTAGGTAAAGTTGACACACACAGCAGCTGAAGAATTTAAGGGATCTGCAATATTCATTGGAAGAAATTTATTATCATTTGTAGCTATGCTTGATTATTTAAAGGCCATCTCTCTTCTGCACATAATGAGTTTTTCTTGCTTCTATGTTTACTTTAACAATCACCAAACTAAAACAATTAACGAGAAATTACATATGGGGAAAAAATTTGCTTTCATGAACCAAATATCACAGAATCACTGAATAGTTAAGGTCAGAAGGAAACACTGGAAGTCATCTGGTCCAGCTCCCTGCTCAAGCAAGGTCACTTAAAGCAGGTTGCCCAGGATCTTGTCCAGATGGCCTTTAAATATTTCCAAGGATGGAGACTCCACAACCTTCCTAGGCCACCTGTACCAGTGCTCAGTCACCATTACAGAGAAAAAGTGTTTCTGAAGTTTAGATGAAATCACCTGTGTTTCAGTTTGTGATAATTGCCTCTTATCTTGTCAGTTAAGAAGGTTGTAACAGCCTGTAGTGAAGCAAGACGATGGAAGCTACTTCATCTATTTCATTCTAGTGTCCAACTGAAGTATGTAGCACATGAGAGTCTTGGGCAAAATCTTCCATTCATTTCTGGGAAAGAAATGATATTGTACAGTGAAACCTCATCAGCCCTGTCAGCCAATCATGGATGCAAGGTTTGGCATTGCATAAGCCTTTAATTCAAAAGATGTGAAATATCATTACCTCCAGTCAACTCGACAAGCATCTTTCTTCGCATTCAGCCTTCAAATCTACATATCTCAGCAGCAAGTATCACACAGATCTTTAAAACTGGGCAGTAGGTAGAACCTGCAGCTTTTAATTTTCTTTGAACCTTCGCTAAGCTGCTGTCCTTTAGTAGCTGCTACAGCTACTTAACTTCCCTCCTCAGTATTACCAGTTGTTCAGGTTTTATTAGAATTATTATTCATCATTTTTTCCTTCTCACTTGAATAGTGGAAGATAATAGCCACATCACAGTGATGCAGCACTAACTCCAGGCAACAGCTCTTGTGTCATGGCTCTGTCACTGCGGGTAGGAACCTGACGGTGGCCATGGCACAGTGGGGGTAGATGATATCAGATAAAAAGGGCTGCAACAGGGGCAGGGAGGGGAGAGCAGAGGCTGCTACCCATGGCAATTAGGGGTGGCAGCTCCTCCTTTGTTCCTTATCATATTACAGCTGGATGCCTGGACCCAGATGTGACCAGACATGCTCCTGTCCTCTCTTGCTTCTGCCACTCAGGTGGAGAATTTTGCAACTTTCTGGAAGGACATGGACCTAAGGATACAGAAACACACACAGCCCCAGTATGTACCCTACCATGGTACTACAGACACCTGGAAAGTCCTTGAAACCCTGGACAAAGGGAGCTCCACACCACCCTCTCTCTCTCTGTGTACCCATCATGGTCTTACAAGAACCTAGAGGGTCCTCAGAGCCATAGATAAATGGAGATCCTCGCCACCCACCTTCTCTGAGTGAAACTTATCTCAGTATAAAGCTTCTGATTCATGAACCTGTTGGCTGCTTCTGGTTTGTGCTGTCTTTTTTCAGGGAAACTGTTCGGGACTTTTACAGAAAGACTGCCTAAGGCTAAACTTCATAGGAAAAGATCCACCACTGTTAGGTTTTTCCTTATAGACCAGCTCCTCGAGGGCAAGGAACTTACCTTTCACTACCTTTCACCTCAATTCTAATTCTCCTTTTGGATCACATCTTTCCAACTGGATGGAGTAATTTTGTTGCCTGATAGCAAAACTGCTTTTTCTCCCATAAGCCAGAGTCCCTTTTGACATTCTTTTCTGTTTCATGCTCTTTGTTTAGTCGGAAAGACAGAGTAGGGGCTCTGGCCTAACAAACCCTTGGCCTAGAGATAAGAACTGGTCAGGCTGTTTTGTTCCTCTTGCATAAATCCAAACCAAGAATTACTTTCTCACATGAGAAAGCATGGAGTGTAACTGGAAAGGACTTAGAATATAGTTGTACGGTGGATCTTTTTCCCCCTTTGTTAAAAAGGGGATTTTGATAAATAGCATAAGGTAGGTAGCATAACAGAAAACAGATGCTGCAACAAAGGCAGGGATCTAAGATTTCCTATAGTATGGTATGTTAACTTGACTTGGTTACTACTGTAATTTTATCATCCATATTTTTAAATGGATTTTACAATAGTATCTGGACGTTCTAGCTGAGCTTAGGGTTTCATCATGTTTTATACTACAAGAAGTGTAAAATAAGATTGTCTCTTCTCACTCATTACATATTTATATGATAGCTAAACACAGGGCTGACATCAACAATAGCATCACAGAAAGATATTCACAGTGGTCATTAAAACCAACCCCTATCATGGCTCACAACAGTCTTAACTTTGGTGGAAAAAGATGGCTCTAAAGAATAAATTGTCCTTATGTGAGCCTGTCATTGCACTAAATTAACCAAGGTTCCTGACTGTAAACACTGAGATATTCTCCTGCTACTTCCTTTGGCAAGATGCTAGCAGGAGTAACATGTAGATCAAGATACAGAATAAGAGGAAACATATCCATCAAAATATTTGAAAAGTAAGGCTTTCATTTCACCAGTACTGCTAATTCCATCTGCCTTTATGTCTTTATACAAAGAAAGGTTTATCCAGAGAAACCATTTGGTGGCTTTTAGGTAGCATTAGGAAGATAATTGCCCTTTTATGGAAAAAAAGGGAATAAAGCTAATTTAGCTAGACTAAAGCTGCTGTCATCTTCTGCTTTTGTAGTCCTGCCCCTTTTCTTTGAAGCCAAAGCAATAAAAATCTACACACAAAAGAACAGAAAATATACCTGCAAAGGAAGAAAATGTAGCCTATCTTTTCTAGTATCTCAGAGAGAATATCTGTATTAAAAATAACTCTCAGACTACCTCTAAGCAGCCAGTGCAGGTTGCTAGAATTGCTTTAATTGTGTCAACATGGTACTCCCCTAGGTCTGTTTGTATGTCTGAGGAGTACTGCTAGTCCAGGGAAAGCACTCTTATTAACACAACTGTACTTCTCCAGTGCCTGAGCTAGTGTGTTCACATCTAGATGATATAAAACACAGTCTAGGCTTAGACTGACTTTGTCTTGCTGTTAGAGAAGAAGCACAGGGTGGCACAGACACTCATGTTGAAAAAACTCTGGCACAGGGAAACTAGGCGAGAAAAACAAATTTCACAAACAAGCAGGCCGTTTGTAGGCTGGGTGGTAATGACAGTCTCTGTTGCAAGGATCCTTTCCACCTGGATCAACCTTCAGCTGGATCAAGCGGATCAAGCTGATCAAGCTGGATCAGCTCCTCAAACTACTGCTCTGTTCAATTCCTACAACCAGTGGAGTCACGATCCTGAGTGACCACTCAGCATATGTGTGATCCATCATTACTGAGTATCTTAAGCTAAATAAAAAACATTCCATAATTATCTTAACCATGTACATAAGATTACCCTATACAATCATTTACAATGCCTGAAGGAACAGTTTCTACTGACTATTGTCAAATATTGAACCATCTGGGAAGTCTCTGGGATGGCCAGATTCTCCAACCAGAACATTGATCTTCACACTGAAGACATGTACAGTCTATCAAATGGTTAATAAAAATGGCTGTTATCGTATTATTTTAGTTTCCAGTTTGTTGATTCTCTCATACTACTTCTAGTTTCTTCACATCTTATCCAAAATACATCTTGGTCCTCCAGGTGCTGCCAGAAGTTGGTCCTTAGAAGGCTCTAGAAGACTCTTTTTAAAAAAAAAAACCCTTGAATTCAGGTAGTACTGTGTGTGCCTAATTTCTATTGAGTTTGACAATTTTATGCAGCAAGCAGTGTTATGGCTTAAGTTGCCTATGGCAACAAAGCCTAGGCCTCCACTTAACAGTGTTTGCTGCTCCTTGCCTCGAGTCCCGGGTGATGGCAATGATCTATTCACCTCAATATGAACATCTGATTCAGAAAGTTAGCAGCAGTTACTAGTCAAACCAGAAAGTGAGAAAACAGGTCTCAACACTTCCTTTGCTTGGGTGACTGAATAGAGCAACAAGGTATCAAGTTCAAAAATCAGTTGCCTGTCAACTTACGCTGTGCCTCACTTGCACTCCAGTCAGAGGAAATCTATTCAGTTGCTAATTTTTAATCATAGAATCATAGAATCACCAGCTTGGAAGACACCCACCGGATCATCGAGTCCAACCATTCCTATCAAACACTAAACCATGTCCCTTAGCACCTCATCCACCCGTCCCTTAAACACCTCCAGGGAAGGTGACTCAACCACCTCCCTGGGCAGCCTCTGCCAGTGCCCAATGACCCTTTCTGTGAAAAATTTTTTCCTAATGTCCAGCCTAAATCTCCCCTGGCAGAGCTTGAGGCCATTCCCTCTTGTCCTGTCCCCTGTCACTTGGGAGAAGAGGCCAGCACCCTCCTCTCTACAACCTCCTTTCAGGTAGTTATAGAGAGCAATTAGGTAGCAATTAGAGAGCAATTTACTATTATCTCTTGGTTTTGATAATCCTGTCTAAGTTTGGATCTTTACCTCTTAGCTTGTATATGAATTTAATGTATCTTCATCATGATCAGCTGTCGTAAGAGAATAAGTTTTCTTTTAACAAATTGTTTGTTGCATAGTTGATGCAGATGTATTGACAGAACACAGAGAAACACCTGCACTAGATTGAAATGGCCTTTGAAATGCTGACATTGTCAAAAATATCACAGCATCATAGAACAGTTAGGGTTGGAAGGGACCTTAAAGATCATCTAGTTCCAAGCCCCCTGCCATGGGCAGGGACATCCCACTAGATCATGGTGCCCATATACTGTAAGGTGCTCTTTCCTGTATCCTATCTCAGACATACTCATGATGTCATTTTAAGGAAAGGACACGCTTAATATGAGACAGCTCCCTTAATTTGTATTCCAAGTGTATATGATATCACCAATGTTACTTTTTCCTTCTCCTGATTTACTTTAGCTTTGCCCTGAAAGAATAAGAAAGTTACAGTCTCCACATGACTGGCATGGCTGTTGAGAGGTCCCAGCTGGATCCTCCCTAGTGTTTTCATTTTGTCTGTCACATCACCGTGGACATGCATGATGTCCAGCTAAGATGAAAATTACCTTTACTTATATAGTCAGTCCCTCAGTACCTCTATTTAACACGTAGAATTGTCATTAAAGACGATTAAGTATCCAATATCCCTGTGCAGAATTTCTGAAGATAAGGTACCTCCCTGCCAATTCTGAAAAAGAAAAGAAAATTTGATACTTCTGTTTCCACTGTTTTAATAATCTATATAAGGAATGTTACTTAGCAGCGATATATGGTAGAAATCAGACATGAAATGCATACTGAGGAGTTTAATTCGTTGCCTTTCAAAGGTAATCCTTGACACAAGGTGGGAGATTTGCTAACAAAGATTATATTTACCATAATTTTAAACATCCTAAGTCATCCTTCCTATCTCCTTGCTCCATAAGGACAAAAGGCTCCCATAGGTCTTATATTACCTGGTATAGCATGCCCAGGTGTCTCAGATACTCCAGGGTGTCTAAAGTGACACTAAATGCCTATAAATTCAATGCCAAGTACCCTTTGTACTTTTGATATTATATCACAACACAATTAAGATCTAATTGAAATATAAGTTAAAATAATGTCACGGGGGTTTTTTTTTGTTTTCATTTTCTTTTCTTATTTTGATGTTTTAAGCTCCTTGAGAGACATTTCTTTAGGGAAGAATAAAAAAAGCGTTAATATGTGCGTTGTGTACACTGGTGAGGCAGAAGAGACTGGTGCGTGAAGTCCACAGAGCCAGGGCGTAATACTGGCAGTATTTTCAGCAGAAAATTTGTTTGCATTCCAACTTCTTGCAGTAACCATTGCTGAGCTTTGTTTTTTTCAAGAAACTTCAGACATCAGGATACAGTTTTAAAGGCCTCTTGCAAAGTTTTTCAAGACGATTTATACATTTTGAATTATATAGTTTCAGATTTGCTTCCTTGAATTAAACGGCTTGCTTTTTTTCCCCAAGCAGTTAAATGAGGACATCAGATCTTACTTGTTTATAGTGTATCCGGTGTACTGACTTGGACTCACTTTCTTTACAAAACGACATTGTTAACAAACAGTGAGTTCAATAATAAGCCACAAGACTTCTGTCTATCCATCCAAATCAGCAAGCACCTTTCTTTCCCTTGGCCATCCGTGTTTGGATAAAGAGGTGATAGCCAATTGCTCAGAACCATTTTAATTCCCTATCATTTTTTAGCCTCTTCCTGTGGTTCTTGAGGAAGAATGAAGTGAAGCATCTAATTGCATTGTACAATCCATTATTCTCTCTTTCTACAGGCCACAACAAATTAACCAGGAGAGGCCAATGTCAAGTCGTCTGGGAAACTCAAAAAACACCAAGAGTATGAACAATTATCTGTCTTGGACCAATCAGTAAGAAGTTTGATGAATGAGGAATATATTACCTTAAATCAATTTCAACCCTCCTGTCTGTAGATAGAATTTAAGGTAGTACTGCTAAGTGCATAGAGTCACAAAACTACAGTATTCAAATTAATTTCGGTCATTAGTATTTGAAGTTTTGCATAAATTACCAAGAAAAGTGCATTTTCCTACAGGATTTTTAAGTTGCTTGTGAAGCGTGGAAAAGATCTAGTGTGTGCAGGTACTGCATATAAATTAGAAATCACATCCAAATACAGTGGCATGAAAGAGAATGGTGTCTTTATTTTATCGGGGAAGTGTTATCTTAATTTTCTATAAGTTCATATTTTTCCTGCTAATTTTATCTTTGATATATTTTGGTACACTTCTTGCAGAGCAAAATTGACATAAGGGTTCCTTTCATACAGCCAAGTTGGATCCATTTTAAATAAAAACAAGGCTAAGAGCATGGAGCTTCTGCTGAAAGTTTGTTTCTGTTTTATTGACCATTATCCATTTCAAGATTTTTCAGATGTAGCAAAGTAAGCATAAAGACATAATCTGCAATGTGCAATCTAGTATAGATTGAGTGTCAAGTGAAAAGACATGTATTTGATGGTCAGCATATGCGTGGTTTGGGCAGGCCACTCAGACTTCCTGAACATCATGTTGATTAAGGCACCTTAACAGGTAAAGCAGAAGCTGTGCATGCAAGCAAAGCAAAACAAGGAATTAATTCACTAATTCCCATAGGCAGGCAGGTACAGTACATCTCTAGTCTGGAAGCTTTGTACTCTGTCCAATATATTCTGCTACTTCAGGAAAGCCTGACATCATTATCAGATTGGTTATTTGACATCCACTGAAGGAAGGCTACATGTTGAATAAAAAACTACATTCACCCCTGCATCATTTTTATTTCATATTCTTTCTGTATTACCCAACTGTCCTGTTGTCCAACTCCAGCTATTGTTTTCCTGGCTGCATATTCAATAAGAATTTCCACTCAAAACTTTCTCTGCTATTGGATGCTTATTTGTCAAAAGCATCAACAGGTCTAGCAGCCATTCTCATGAGTAGCAGGCTAGCACTCAATTAAGGTACTTTAAACTTCAGTGCACCACACTCTCTAATGGCCTCTGCAATTTTAATACAGAAGTGGTTAAATCAAGACACCAAGCTGCTGGGACTCAGCATCAGACCTGTTCAAAAGTGAAGGAGAAAATGCAAAGAGTCAGAAGATCCAGAACTGTAATTCTTATCTATCCCCAAGCCTGCTAATCACTCCCGATTTCTTTTTTTCACAGCACTCTTCTTCACTAATGATTGGCAAGATCAGATCACAGGTCATCAGCTTAGTGTGAAGAAAATATCAGCATAACCCAAGCAGAGCGTTTCATAGCTAAATGGCTTTCCTGGATTAACAACTCACACTTGTAAATTAATTATGCTGCAACAGTCTCACTCTAGGCTAACTCAACATACCAATTTAACTCATTTTCCGTGTTCTGAATGTAGAAACATTAAATCTAGGTCATTATTTTCAGTAAATTCAATAAATTATTCACTGAGTCAATTATTTTCTTGAGATCTTTTATGCCACAAATTTTCTACCTCATACTATGGAAACATTTTAGCATCCAAGTAAAGAAAACACTCTTATCTGTGAAGGAACTGCACAGACATGCATCTTAATTCTGAATTTAACATCACTAGCTATGGCATAACAGGAGGTAAGTGAATTTCAGCCCACCACATATTTAACTAGCTTCAGACTGAGATTTAATTTTGTCTGTATAAGCTTATTCATGAAGTCAAGAAGGTGAAAATCCTCCATTAATGCAATAAAATTTATATATTCCTAGAAGCAAGTCATTAAGCAATTTGTCTGACATTGGCTGTAAACTGTAATACAGCAAGTGCTATAACTGTAATATATGCAAGTGATTACTAGATCATTTGCCTGATGTTGTAAATCAAAGTGTTCTCATTAAGATTTGGCAAATCACATTTTTTTAACTTACTTCCACTTTAATTTTTGCAGCTTACTTGTAGAATTATCAAAATCACATCAACATAAGAATTAAAAGTAAAAATTAGAAGTAAAATATAGATAACCATCTCCTGTCTTTGTTAGATTTATACTTTCGACAGAAGTTAACCATAAGAAAATGTCGAATGAAAGATACAGACATCTGATATGAAAAGTTAAATAAGCAATTCTCAAAATGAGGGCTGGACAGACAAAAGCAAGGCCAGAATACAAGCAGGATGCAAAGAGATGGTTTGGAGGGCACCCTGGGAGGCCTGCCAGCATTGGAGGGGGCGGCAGGACTAGACATAATGTCATAAAAAATTCACAGAGCTCAACTGCAGTAAATTGAAAGTTAAAAGGAAACCTTGCAGTAAAATCCTGTCAAAACTGACATGGTCAACATACTGTTCTTTACAAAGTCAACCCCAGCAGCTGTACCGGGAACGAATGGCTTGAACTGAGATGCTACCACAGAAGTTTCTGTCGTATTGGCCAGCTGATGCTCATCAGCCATGGGAAGGTGTTGTTGAAACCAGCAAAGGCATCCCTCTCTGTCAAATTTACCTTCTCTGCTCTCTTAAGTGTTCCTTTTGCTTTTCATCACTGCCACAGCCATCCTCTGAGCAGGTCCTCTTCCTCAGCTGCACTCTCAGTGAAAACTGGAGAATGTCAAGCACACAGGACCATGCAGTCAGAACCCCTGCTCCCACACACTTCCAAAAATTAAACCTTTCTCTGCCTCTGCAGACTTGACCTGCTAATGGTGGTAGTGGGAGGACCTAACTGTTAGTGCTGCTCCACTGAGTTTGGATTTGAAATGTTCAGCACACCATTCATTAAAGCTGTAATTATTAATAGGCATTTTTTTAAAAAGGCATTGCTGTCAGGCATTATTTTTTTCACAGATTTAGTTCTCATGACTAAAGAACTGCCATAAAGAAGAGGGAGACTGTTTTCACAGTGCGATTCTCCAATGTGTTTAACCAGAATTGAGTTGGACAAACCACACTGACTTGCTTTTAATGGATTTTCCAGTTATACTGACACAGAGAAGAGAGGTCAAGTAACAAATATATCCAAATAAAATTAGATGCTGCTGAAATCAGAATCTATGACTTCCTTAGCTCTCAGTCTTTTTCCCAAGCCATTCACTATCAGGGATTATCTAATTACACGATATTTTACACAATAAATGCAAGCATTGTGCTTTGTTGGCATATCTTACATCTCTATTAGAAGCGGCTAATTAGACCATATTTTTCACGTACAGGGTGAATACGCACTATCTGAATGCAGACATGTGGTGTTGAATATTTTGGTGACTAACAGTGGTTCAATGCACAATTACACGTTTTGAATTTGAACTTCACTGGTAACAACATCAATGATCCACAATGTTTTTCTTTAAACCACTGAGGCTTTGGGACAGTAAACCATTAACTCAAAGGTATTTTTGTTCTGAAGACCTAGGACAATGAGCACATACACTAATCCTAGTGTGGCCTCATTCTTCATTGACACCCTAGTGCTTCCGTAATGCAAATATTAATCCCTAAAAAGAGTCAGCAGATGCGTCATATACCAATTCTTTCTGAGGCGTGGACACATCATCAACCACATGGCAAATAGTTAATAGGTTTTCAAGTACATTTGCAAAGCAGGCTTTTAGAAGCAGTTTCTTGAATTTAAATGGCATAAAAGGTTGACTTTATTCTAAGCTCAAAATTATGTTTGACATTTGGAAATTAATATCAAACAACAGGAGCAAATTAGAAGATAGCTCTGGTACCTATTTTTAGGTGGAGGAAATCCTTAACACGCTGCAGCTTACATGACAGTGGCATTTCCTGTCACAGGACACTCACAGCAATAAACAGAGAGACACTGGGAAAGCCAAGGATGAGAAATTAACCCCCTGAAACAATTCTTTAGGAGAGCCAGGCAGGAAGTGGTGAGAACAGGCATTTATTTTTATTCTGTGTGTCTCATTTCTAGGGAAATACGCAAATGTAGTGTGAGTTGTATTTGCAATCCATTATGCCTGTAAAAGTCTGGGACAAGTATCCCTCAAGGAGGAAATAAACTGTTGAATTTGGAGCTTTGCCCTCAGCTAGGGCAAAATTCTTTTTTCTGCAGTTCCATTGTTGCACCTGACCACGTGAACCACTGTAAAAATTATGAATGTAAATACAGGGAAGAGAAATAGTCAAGGAATGACAGCTAATCAACTCCACTTTCCCCATAACCCCTTTTACTTTATCTTTGTGGTTCGTGAAGTTGTGTTATTACTGAAGGCAGTATACAGTCTCCTGATTTCACATACATTCTGCTGAGCACTGCAAATATTTGCCAAATACTTATACAAATACTTAAAAAAAACATAGGCATGGTTGCTGATGGCATAACCTGTAAGTAAAGATGCTTCTTACATGTTTTTCTTGCCATTGCTTGAATCCCTTCTAGCACCTTACTACCCTAAGGCAGCGCTTCCTACTCAAGGAGCTCAGCTGTTGGCCTGCTGATGACAAGTTTATAGCCAAAAGAGGAGATATCAGGACACAACCTGCTGACAAGTGCTGTGAGTCTCACCAAGGGGCCCTGCTGAGGGTGAGGGGTTGCTACAGCTGGTGTTTCCCAGAGAAGTTGGGAAAGGTGAATTCCAAATTAAACCACCAACTTACTGACCTCCTCTAGGAACTTCATTATAACCCTTCCTCCAGGTGACGGAAAAGGGGCTGTGCTAGCTCTGTCACTGCAACCTGGAGTCCCACTAGCATTTTATTGATCTTATTTGCAGCCCTAAATTCCAGAGCAGGCCAATAAATTATCCAGTTTGACCTTTCTCAAGATATTGAACCATGAAAAAGAAAAGCAAACAAAAAAACTGGTTTCTGGCCCAGCTCAGACTGAGTTGAGTGCTATTTTTCTATGTGATTTCAGAGCTGTCTAAGCAATGCACAACTCAGTATTTGACATGGGGTTTATTCCTTCCTCAAAAGAGCATTTAATGTTTCTGCTCAAGACTTCCTTTACCATAGAAAAATAGTGAAAAAATAACTAGAAATAGGCAAATAGAAAACCACATTAGGGAGATAGAGAAAGGAGCAGAGGAAAGGGAAATGTCAATATAATCAGCACTGCAGAGGTGGAGCAGTTCCAAGTCTGTATCAGGACAATTGGTCATTCAACTCAATCTTGGATTTGTCAGGAGTGCCAAGCGTAACCCATCATTCACTGAGAATACACTGTTCCTCCTACATTGACTGCATTTTTAGAAAAGTCAGCGTTTTTCTTGAGAAAACTTTTACAGATGCCCTTGGGTACTGAGGAATACCAGCCTTGCCAAAAAGAGCCTTAGGTTTCTTGTTATTCCCAGCCCCTGACTCCTCAGAGTGTCATCTATCATCTTTCAAATCATTCGTCAGAATGTGACTTTTGATTAGGATGTTTTTCTCTTCTGTTCAGTTGCTTTTACATTTTTCTCCTTCTTATTGAAGCAAAAAGTTTTGTCTTGTTGTTTCAGCACAGCTCCCTTCATGTTTCACTCTCTATTTCAGCAGTGTGTTGTATTTAATAGGAGACATTTCCAAAAGGGCTGAAGGTCAGACTTTCAAGTTTGCTGCATTTAAAGGCTGTGTGTGTTTAAACTGATCATCCCTTCAGACAGCTACAAAGGTTCCCAGTTTCACAGCACTTCAGCAGACCGGGTATGGCCATGCAACAAAATGCATTGCTGCCTTACAGGTTGCCAATGAAAATCCTGGTGAGCAGGAGCAGCAACTTGAGGCTCAAAATCAGGATTTCTGCGTCAGAGTACCTGGACAACATGATCTTGTCCCTAGCAAAGTGATTCAGGTCAGTATTACACTGATGTGGAGGACCTGTCCCGTCCAAGTAGGGAACTCAAATTACTGACAGGGAAGAAGCACTTTTCCTTCTCAGCTTGCTGCACATTTTGAAAGCATGTAACTTTCATCAGCATTCACTTTCCAACCTCTTATTCTGGTCTTGAAGTTTGCACAGCAGCTATGGTCTTTAAACATGCCTGATCAGCTTTCTAGACACAATCTCTCTTATAAGTGACTGCAATACCTGTTAAGGTATTAACAGCCTAACTCTGAGTGTCAAGCTCATGGTTCGAGACTACATTTTTTATTATATTGCTTAAGAATGAAAGCGAAAAAGTCTATTGGCAAATCAGAACCAAAGTCACCACTTTTAAAGTAAAAAGGGATTTTGAGTCCCAGATTCAATACCTGAATGCAGTTCAGCCTTGGGAAGTTTTCTTTGCCATTTCCTGAAGAAGTATTTTGTATGTTTTGCAGTGAATCTATGATTCTATGAATCTATGATATCATAGAATCTATGATTCTATGTTTTGCAGTGGACACTGTCTATGACAGATTTGTAATCTCATATTCTGATTTTTTTTCTGTATTTTTGCTGCTACTCATGTAAAATGATCAACTAACTTTGCATAAAGTGTCTACAAATAAAAGCAAAACCTAACTGTTCTATAAATCATCTGACATTCCAACAGTACGCTGTTTTCTGACTTCAGATGACTCATTGTCATATTCATTTGTTAGCTCATTCATCTATTAAATGTAACATGCTCTATAACAAGTGACCCATTTCATTTTCAATTCTAATTTTGCCTTTTTGGAGCATCCTAGTTCAATTTTTTTGTAGTGTGAAGTCCAAAGGTTAATATCTTACAATTAGACATCTCAACAGAACTGAGCCCTAGTGACTGGCTAGTGACTGCTAAATGAGCAAAGCAATTATAATTGCACAGCTTTAAGCATTTCTTCTACTAACTGTATATAAATAAGAACTTTCCTCAAAGGTTTCAACACAGTTCAATTCTGAGCTAATACTAACTTTAAAAGTTATTCCCAAATTCAAATAATGCTGAAGTTATGAGTAATGACAATTATCATAGAACTCTGTAGAAATGTAATATTTTAGGTATTTTTCTCAAAATAGAACACCTTCTGATTATATATAGACACAGAATATAAGCACAAGGCACATTCTTAGATATTCTTGTTAATTTGTACATCTTGATTAGCACGTGCTGATGGAATGTGATCACCGATGCCATTACAAAACTTACACTTTAATAGTGTTTAAGATTGTTGATACCTGGCAAGCTCTATAACTGCTTTAATATTTTATAGTAGTAGTATTTCATTGATTTCTTTTAGGCAATTTTCTCCTTTTTATTGAGCTTGTGGATCTTCCATAGATTCTCTGCTATTTGTGCCCAATGCCTTTCAAGATCAAAGTGCTTTTCCTCTCTTTCTACACATTCATTTGTCAGCCCTTCCCCTTCTCTTCCAAGAAGACCAGTGTAAATAAATGATTTCTGAGGCCATAAAGGCTGCGCAAAATGTCTGAATGACAAAGTAATGAACACTCTGTGTGACTGAAGTCAGCACAAGTATTTATTGCTAAGCAACAAAGACTGATGTCAACGAGTTTTGCCAAATGCAGATGGTGAGTAGGTTTGTTGAAAAAATGAAATCACTCTAACCTAATTCTTTACAGCGGATTCTAATATAATAGAAATAAAATGCACTCAGCTGGTTGGAGTGAAGGGCTCCACTGAGAGCAATGAGGTTAATTTAATAATAGTTTCTGCTGGCTTTGGCTGTATTTTAGGGAGTTGCTTATATGTGAGGATATTCCTAATCTATCTTGGCAAGAGTTGACAAAAGAAAAACATCTGCAAAGCTTCCCTAAAGTGCCTGCCTTCTCAAAAACTGTCATTCTGAATGTTATTGAGAACAAAGGAAGAACATAACACGTAGTACCTGGTTGGCAGGGCGTGGGCGTTTGGTGTATGCGAGTACAACCTTACTGGTCACTTCAGTCTCTTACAATGCAAACAATTCTAGTCCTGTTCAGCAAATGCCTTTGTATTCTTTCCCTGAACAACTCACCAGGTGTGACTAGTGGGTTGAGATTGACAATTATGTCACTGCAAAGCTGAATGTGTGCCTTGCAGGGAATGTCCACCAAGCTCCTTTTACCCCTGTTAGAGACCACATCTGCCACAGTGGAGCACACGCTCATTTATTTGGTTTGAACACACTGATGAAAACACAGTAATCTTTATGTATATCCTTTAAGCAGAACTCACTGTCAAAACTAAATGCAAATTTTCCTTGTTCCCAGAGAGAGTGGATGAATGTAGACGTCAGTCCTAAGTCATGAGAAGTCCTGCCTCTTTTTAGGGGTGTTATGCTCGGTCTGAAGAACATCAAACAAGTGGCTGCCCATCAGCACTTAAAGACTACCCTGGAGGCAATCTGTTCTGGTTCAGTCAATCAAATTGCTAAAATAATTCTCTATAACTCACCTTGCGTGCAATCTGCTCCAGGAAGCAGCTGCTTCCTTTTCTGGAAGCCACATACCTTGCTCACCCTCCCAGAAACACCCTGCTTGTACTCAGCTTTGAAGATCAGCTCTGCTGCCTGACTCCTAGATGGCCCTCCTCTACTGTGGATGGAGATGCAATGCTCAGCCCAGAATTCCTGCTCTTTGGCCCTAACCTGGATGATGTGGAAAGACTGACGCATTGCTATGTTGCCAGCCTCCACAGCAAGTGAGTCACCTTTGCTGGCCTGTGCCAATGTTGGTGCAGGGTCTGGAACAGTAGCCCACAGTAGGGTCAGCATGCTAAACGTTGTGATGATGGCAATAAAGTAAAAACACGCACAAGCAACTCTACATTTTGTTACAGAAGGTGGCTTAATTTACTTCGAAGTAAAGATGTTGTACCTTGGGTAGCTCATAAAAAAAGTCTGTTGCATTTGAATGAAAAATGTGACTTGTATGAAAATTGCCGTCTTAACTGGGGTGAAAGTAAGATCAGTCAGAACTCACGTGGGGCTCAGATGAGAAAATGTATTTTGCTTGAAGCTGTTTTTATTTCTCTTAGTTGTGTTAGGCAGCCAGCCATCCTGTGTCATACAGCCACAGCTGAAAGACAGGAATGACTGCCTAGAATTAGGTAAATACACCTAATCATCAATCAATTTTGAATAGTGATTTGATTTAGAAAAGATTTTAGGAAAGAGTGTAATTTTTTTTCACTTGCTTCACAGCATTGATGTGTTTTGGGCTTTTGAGGGGTTTGGATCCAGTCATTCAAGTTCAGTTTTGCTATTTGTTAGTGTTCATAAGCTAGTGAGAATAAATGATTTTTCAGCGCTTGAGTTATTCACAGATAGCTCACTTTTGCAGCTCACTAACAGATATTTGCCCACATGCTGTGTTTCTAGTGTCTGATCAGGGGAGTTAAAATCCTAAACAGAAAAAATGGTGAACTGGTGAAAGTAGTAGCCACAAATGCATACTAACTAACAAGACCTGAGAACTGATTTCTTGGTATTTTTGTATTTGAAGATATTTTCAGGAACATTCAGCCACATTCAGGATATAGAGAGAAATATCAGCTTGGCAATGCAAATTTAATTTGAATTTCAGCTGGTTAATCACAAACATTATGAATCTGTTTTAATAGGGGGAAACTCCTGATTTTACAAACAATCTTACTCACTGTGCTTTTTGTCTTCATCACCAAAGTCACAAAATTCTGTTTTCTTCATCTCTAATGCACTGCTGAGATAGCTAGCACTCATGTCATTTAGTCTTAAAAGCTATTAATGCACTTGGTAAAGATGAAAAGCAAAATATGAAATCTTGTCAAGTCTACTGAAGGCTGCAGTCTTCTTTAATAAATGTTTTTCAGAAACTCAGTTTTGTCTATGATAAATTCACTTTTCTAAGTGTAGCACTGTAGATGTAGTACTTAGAAAAATCTGTTGACAGCAGCTGAATTCTGAACTCTTTATCTGTCTGCAAAATGACTGGAGTAGATGCAGAGACAGCAAAAACTTCTAAACCACGTCAGAGGTCTTTGCCCTTGAAGCAGTTAAACCGTCTGCAGGCAAGTGAGGACACTCCCTTTTCCATGTCCATTTTGATGCCAGCCTTTCTGCTGAGCCTGGTAAAAAGGGCTTGAATTAATGTCAAAATATGATGTTGAATATTAAATATTTAACATTGTGGTCTTGGATCTTGAGTTTTCGCACGCCACCTGAGTGGCTAGACTACAGAGTGGCCTTTAACCCAACAAGTAGGTGCTGGTTGTTCTGAAGAAAAGGAACGACGCAATCAAGCCAGGTCTGAAGGCATCAACTGCCCAGCCACCAGCAGCCCTGAACATCTCCACTTGGCTGTGGGGAAAGCACACGTTTATGTCCCTGAAGTATGCAGAACTTCCTCAGTCTAAGCCTCCACTTCCTAAATTCCAGACAAATTCTGCAACCATGTTACTTCTTTGCACCCCTGGGTTTTTCATCTAGCACGCCCACTGTGCTCTCTGGTTTCAGCTCCTTCTGACTGTGAGAAGCCTTAAGGCAATTTGTAACTAACAATGCAAGACAATTCTTTGTTCTCTGTTCTTTATTGCAAAGCTGTAGCTCTTCAAAGTATGCTCCACCTTACTACTGTGTCATGCCAAAGCAGAGCTCTGTTCGAGGATATAAGAAAACAGATCCAAAGTGTGATGAAAAAACAAAGATGCCAGCAGTGCCTGTAGATTCACACACCCTGCTCTAACAGCAAGTTGCATTGTGTTCAGACTTTCTTGGAGAAGGTGCTAAAGTCACTGATAACTTCTCTGTTCTTGTGACGTAACAGGTTTCTGTGATGCAGAATATGGGCATGGGGCAATCTCTGCAACCAAGGACTTCTTGTGTCATCACTCAGGCTCCCTCATTATGTCCCACTGAGTATAGTCCTTATTTAAATAAACTTTATTGCAGTAAGTGCAGGGTGTCTTACTCTACCTTTCTTCCCAGACATATTCTCCTATAATTTGAAGACCGCACCTCAGGCTTCTCAGTTGTAAGGGACATGAAATTCTTACTCACACTTATAAGAACATTGTGTCTAGAATTTTACACACATTCTGCCCCCTAATTTTGCCTATCATAAAGTTGAATTAGAATATCAAAAGACTTTAACAACTTCATGGAATATAGCAATTTGTTAGCATTGTGCTCTGAATTCTGAAACAGTGGACCTAATTTTAATTTCATTGTGAGATTTTTAAAAGACAAAACCTTCATTCCTGGGAAAAAACTCCAAATTTAAATAATAATCGTTCACTATTATTTGTGTTATTGTAATTTTAAATTGACTTTTGCAATTGAGAGGTAAGTTGAGATGAATAACCAGTCTCACTTTACTAGCTTTCCTATGTTTGTCCAAAACAAAGATCCTCTAAATTGCAACCATCTGTTATGTTAGTTGCAGTTTAAACTACAGCATGGATTAGGTGAACCTTGTCTAATCAGATCACTATATGTGATCATATTGCCCTACAGTTATTGATCTTTGAGCAGATACTACAAACCTCTTTCAATCAAAAGCAGAAATAGCAAAGGCCCTTTGAAAATCAAATCTTTTTTCCTGTCAGTAAGGCAGAGTTTGGAAAATTCCACTGAGTATGGAAAGAGCAAACTGCAGGGAATATCTTTCTTACATATTAATCTAGAACAATGTTTGGTATATTTTAGTACCATTATAATAATCTAACATATTAAAACCATTAAAATATTACAAGCTATTAAAGCCCTGATGCTGGTTTGGTGTCTGTATCTTTTGACTGCCAGCCAGTATTGTTGAAATGCTGTGAAATGATCCCATTCTGGTGTGAAGATGGAGCAGTTTGAAATCCTTTTTTCATTCTGACTGGTTTTGTTCAGGACATGTCTTACCCCCATCACATTAATAAGAGGCTGCATTGCACAGTGTAGTGTTATGAAATGTGCATACATCTCCCTTAGAGAAAACAGGGAAGATCATTTGAGAATACAACTGGATATAGCCCCAGCATCTTTCTTGTAAATCTGACTTTAAAATTCAAACTTTCAGCTATGTCCAGATCTATCAAATGAAAGTGCATTTATTTGGCTCTTTGGAAGTGCTGTATATCGAATTGTCTGGTAACTCACTGACAAATTTATATCTTGTCTTTTTACAGAGATGGAGGAAAATAGGCCTCAAAGGAACTACTTTTCTGAATAAGTCTGTTTTCTTGGTGTTTTCTTAGAGAAGGCAACAAGGAAAAGAAAGTAGAAGCAGATGGTGTTTTATTTCAGAAAATTGTCTCTCAGAATTATGTTATCTAAAAACTCAATAACACAAAGAATCTGTCTGCTACAGAACTTATGTTTGCTATTAGACTCATGAGCTCCTGTATCTATTGTTCTGAAATGTCTAAGAGAAATGAAGTCAGGATGTCACACCAAATCAGCAATATCTAATAATCATAGAATCATAGAATCATAGAATCATAGAATCATAGAATGGTTTGGGTTGGAAGGGACCTTGAAGATCATCTACTTCCAGCCTCGCTGCTATGGGCAAGGACACGTCCCACTAGATCAGGCTGCCCAAGGCCCCATCCAACCTGACCTTGAACACCTCCAGGGATGGGGCAGGTACAGCTTCCCTGGGCAACCTGGGCCAGTGCCTCACCACTCTCATGGTGAAGAAATTCTTTCTTATATCAAGCCTAAATCTGCCCCTCTCCAGTTTATACCTGTTCTCCCTCGTCCTATCACCACAAGCCTTTCTAAACAGTCCCTCCCCAGCTTTCTTGTAGCCCCTTTCAGGTACTGGAAGGTTGCTATAAGATCTCCTCAGAGCCTTCTCTTATCCAGGCTGAACAAGCCCAACTCTCTCAGCCTGTCTTTGTATGGAAGGTGCTCCGGCCCTCAGATCATCCTTGTAGCCCTCCTCTGGACCTGTTCCAACAGTTCCACATCCGTCTTATGTTGAGGAATCCGGAACCAGACACAGTACTCCAGATGAGGTCTCACAAGAGAGGAATAAAGGGGCAGAACCACCTCCCTCACCCTGCTGGCCACGCTTCTTTTGATGCAGCCCAGGACACGGATGGCCTTCTGGGCTGCAAACGCACACTGGTGGCTCATGTCAAGCTTCTCATTAATCAGCACCCCCAAGTCCTTCTCTGCAGGGCAGCTCTGAATAATATCATCCCCCATTGTGTACTGAAATCGGAGATTGCCCTGACCCAGGTGGAGGACCTTGCACTTGGCCTTGTTGAACCTCATGAGGTTCTCACAGGCTCACTCCTCCAGCCTGTCCAGGTCCCTCTGGATGACATCCAATTCTTCTGGTCATATAATCAGTCACAACAAATATTTTCCACTGTTTCTTGTTGACATCTTGCTTGACAGAGATCTGGAGATCTTCTTTGACACTCAAGTTAGTTTCTGGAGGAAATAAAATACCATTAACAGAGATGGGCAGTAGTATTGATCTTTATAGTGATAAAAAATTAGGATACTGAAATGTCAGATACACTGAAATGCCAAAATTTTGATTGACTTCAAAAAACAAATTCTGGGGCTTTAAAACTTTTTAATTCAGTTTCTTAAAAAGGTCAGCAGAATTTAGCTGCTCTTTAAAATAGGAAAAAGGACAAAAAAATATCAATGGGTCTTTTACACCTCCACAAGATTCAGCTCTCAAAAATAGATAATAATTAATAATAGCTGCCTTAATAATTACAGGCCTTATGAGGAGCGGCTGAGAGAGCTGGGGTTGTTTAGCCTGGAGAAGAGGAGGCTGAGGGGTGACCTCATTGCTCTCTACAACTACCTGAAAGGACGTTGTAGAGAGGAGGGTGCTGGGCTCTTCTCCCAAGTGACAGGGGACAGGACAAGAGGGAATGGCCTCAAGCTCCGCCAGGGGAGGTTTAGGCTAGACGTTAGGAAAAAATTCTTTACAGAAAGGGTCATTGGGCACTGGAACAGGCTGCCCAGGGAGGTGGTTGAGTCACCTTCCCTGGAGGTGTTTAAGGCACGGGTGGACGAGGTGCTGAGGGATATGGTTTAGTGTTTGGTAGGAACGGTTGGACTCGGTGATCCGGTGGGTCTCTTCCAACCTGGTTATTCTGTGATTCTGTGATCATGCTTTTATAAGTTGTTTGTATGCTGACATGCATGAATGGGTTTAAAGTATTGCATGTGTGTGTGTGAGTGGTTTCCCTGTGTGTCTTCTCTACTTCCTCAGCACCTAGACCTTGGTGCCTCTGAACCTGGGGACTGCATACGCTGCAAAAAGCAGAGATCAGGAGCCAGGCTTGCTATCTCAGAAGGAAAACCACTGCCACAGTGGCATTCCCTGGTGGCAGCAGACAGCTGGTTTTGTAAGGCTTAAAGGTGGCTGAAAGGAGCAGATGGGCCATGGATGTTCAGCTCCCCAGCACTGCCTGCTCAGGCTATAGTTGCAGTGGTCCCTCTTACCACAGCAGGACTCTAGGAAGTTTGCTGCATTATTTTAGTAGATCATGCTAGTTATTTGCTTCAAGATTTCTATTGTTTTGCTGCTTACTTTGCAGAAGTTGGTAAGACTATAAAGAAATAAGCTAAGAAGCTTCAGCTCAGGAAAGAGCTAGAGAAACCCGAGATGATAGTAATTTGTTATCCTAAACCAGCATGGGTAAATACTGGTAAGATAGGGGACATAATTTTTTAAGACAAGATCCATTTTGTCCATTGATGTTAGAAAAAAGCTAAAGAGAAAAAACATAATCTTAATATTCTTTTAACAATCTGAACTTGCCTATGAAGATACTACACAGACAGAAACAGCACATAGATGATGGTACAGAGCTCTCAAAAATGTTACCAAATTCCCAGCATAAAAAAACCCAGCAGCTCTATTAACAATAAGCACTATTCAGCGTGGTAGTTCCAGTAACATATTTAGTGAACTGCATGTCTGCTAATTCTGAAAAAGACCTCCATATGAGACAAGAATAAAAGACAACATAGAGTACACCATTTACACCAAAGCTTTCACAGAGGATTAGCTGCTTCTATACTTGCCTGGAACTGTCTCAGCTAACAAAGCTTGGTAAGATGCTATAATGCTGTTTGCTGAGACTGGTTATGGTTTACATAATGATATAACCTTATTTCTGAATTTTCCACTCTGTTTATGGTGCCACAACAATATGTAATTGTCTCCCTTCACAGAGTCACTGAAATAACAAAATCTCTTGAGCCTATCACCACTGTCTCTCCTCCTTGGATGTAACTGTGCAATGGGAGACTGCTACAAGGCTTGTTGGGGTCCCATCACCCCAAAGTGATTAATCAACATTGTGTCTGCTTTCACTCAAGAGCCTATTTATCATGGTTAGATATTTGTATCAGACAAGTTTGTCATATACCTAGTGTTAGGGAATATATAGTAAGTTTAAGACACATTTCATAATGTCAGAGTCAAAAAGAGAGAAGGAATAGAGAGAAGTTTCACCACTCATAGAAGCAAGGAGTTATTAATTAGCCAGTCAAGGACTTTGCCCTAGCAAGAGATGTCTGCGTCTCCAAGGTGCTGGGGCACAACCACTTATTTTAATTGAGAAGAGTGATCAGCTGGTCTCTTAAATAATGAAGCAAAAGGATAAGTTTCAGGAATAAAGATTAGATCTGTCTCCCTATAACATTTCAAAGGAGAAATTTCTTATAAGAGAGAAAACTTTGTCCCAGGAGAGGAAAAAAAATATATATATTGTAGGACTAACTCACTCCTCAGGGTATGCTGAAGGCCTGCCCTGCTGGGTATGCCCTGGCCATGTTCCAGAGCTCTGTGTTGGGAGACCCAGATACCACCCTGGTACCCTTCGGAGCTCTGAGGATGTCCCCTTAGACTCAGACAGATAAAGTAGTTTCTTAGGGCAGCACAGAGAAGGCCACCGAAAAGACAATAGCATCACAGACACCATTTATCTGTCTAGGACCATGTAAAACCACCAGGTGTCTGCCTCTCCTGAAAAAAGGAATCATTTGTGGGATTACATATACTGCTGAGGTGAAAAAAGAAGTCCCTTTCTGGAGCAGCAGTCATCAGCCCCTTTCCTTCTGTCTACCAGGAGTAGGAGGAACAGCATGTCCAGACCCCAGAGCTGTATTGCTATTAATGCTGAGGCTCCACCTAACTTACACAGTAGAAGAAACTCCACTCACCCAGCCTTGGGATGTCAAAATTAACGTCTGCCTACTCAACTAATGTGCCTTGAGCTCGTGATTGAAATGTATCAAGCATCCCTAGTTTCTCGTTAAGAAGTCTGCTTTTGCAAATCTCAAACCATTTGCGTAGCTCTTGTCTGAATCTTCGCTGTGCTTTTGAAACACAGGCAGTCTTCCAGTAGCAGCATCTCTAATTCTGCAGACAGGGGCATTTACTGCCTTTCGGTCCCTCCTCTGCCCATATAACCAAAGAGCCTTTGCCTTCACATTTTTCTTCAGTATCAGGCAGGGCAATCATACTGATTTTGGTAATATATGGATATCTCGTTTTCTTAAGTGTCACCTCAATTTGGGATACAGATGTATCCTACTTAAAAAGCCCTTTGCATTTGTTTTGTTCTTCTGGTGAAGCTAATACTGTCAATCTCTTCTATCAGGGAGACAAAGAAGTAGCTTGCAGAGGGAAGACCAAAGACATGTAAAGGTTCAGTAGCTTCAAAGAGGGGCTTGTTAGCTTCACAACACCTATACCTGTTATGGAGATTGTTACAGAGTCCATTAGAGCAGCAGCTGAGATATTGTAGTGCTCTTTGCGGAATACAGTATGGTCAGAATTGCATCCCATCCAAATAAAAATACAATCATTTACAGTAAGGGCAAAAATAGGAACTATGGCAGAACTTATCTTCTCGGTAGTTATATAAAGAGCTAAAAGGTAAGTTACCAGGAGGTAGAGCTTAAGAATATGTAACTCGGTTCTTTGGGTTAAGATCAATAAATAATGTACGCTGAAAATAGTGCTGTCTGTGGGGATCTTTGTACCAGCTCCAGTGCTGCCTCTGAGAGGTGAGAGGCTCTTCAGAACATCTCAGGAATCAAAAGCAGAGAAAAGGTAACAAAGCAGAGGGGAGGACGGAGATGGTTAAAAGCAATTAGGAACTTCCCCTCTATTCAGGAACTCAACAAAAGTTTCTTGGAGCACAACAAAACTCCCAGTAGGAACTGCTCTTTTCTACCTGGGAATGAATCTCTGAAAAGTTGAAAAGCTCTGCAAAAGTGGCTTCACAAGGTCAGAGGAATAAGAGATGTCTGTAAGGAGAACTGTAGTGATTGGTCTTATCTCTACTTACCATACTTTGTGCTCAGGTGCTGTCTTCCCAAAACACTGTGTGACAACCCCAGAAATGCAGGTCTGGAGATTATAGGAAGGATTTGCCTTTGGAGCTTTACTGGCACATGCTAAATTCAGCATCTGTAGATAGGTCCTCGCTCCCCGCCACCCCCCCCCCCCCCCCACCCCCCAGCAAATTACCCACGAATTCTCAATTTAATCGCCATCAAATACATTCAGATTCTGATTAGCTCCACTTCAAAACAATTTAAATTATAAAGGAGCCTAAACACATACCCCTGGGGTCTGGGCAGGTGTCTTCCTACAGAACTGGTGTAAGAATAACCTTCCTTGGTGATTTAAATTGACCCGGATGGCCTTCTGCTGAAATAGGCACATCACATCATCCATTGTGACATCTTGACTTTAGGGAAGTCAGCTTTCCCTGAGAACAGTGCTTCCTACAGTGCTTCAAAGTTCACTCCAAAAGAATGTGAGTGCTCTAACACAAGTCATAGCCTCTTTACAATCAGCCACTGTTCAAACGAAAAATCAGAGTTAAAAAAAAAAAATCAAACAAAAAAAAGCCCCAATGGAAAGGCTTGGATGCAGACCCACAAACATGGAACAGAGAACCTGAAAGCGAGAAGCACACATAAAGTCATAGAATCATAGAATCACCAGGTTGGAAAGGACCCACAAGATCATCGAGTCCAACCATTCCTATCAAACACTAAACCATGCCCCTCAGCACTTCGTCCACCCAACCCTTAAACACCTCCAGGGAAGGTGACTGAGCCATCCCCCTGGGCAGCCTGTTCCAGTGCCCAATGACCCTTTCCCCAATTTTTTTCGTAATGTCCAGACTAAACGTCCCGTGGCAGAGCTTGAGGCCATTCCCTCTTGTCCTGTCCCAATAATTCAAAATCTGTACTTGCAAAATATTTGGCCTGAAAGATGAGTTCCTCAAAAGCAGTATTTTAATCTCTCTAGCTATGGTTTAAGGATCTATTGTCTTTGATAATGATGTTTTAAATATTAACTTAAATTATAAACTTGGTTTGGTCCAGTGGAACAGACACATAAAAGCTCCTGTTCATTTAAATCAAAAACAGGGTTGGGCCATTTATATCTCCGTAGAAGTGCTTCTGAGGAGATGTGCAGGGAAATGGTTACTAAAAGGTAAAGAGATTGATTTAGGATGCCAGTTGCTCTTTGCAGTTCAGTTTGGATCAGAGTAAACGAAGCATATAGAGCTGATGTCCAGTTTCCAGTTCACCTCTTTGCTCCTTCTTATGCACTCACAGCACACTTGGATGTCAAATAGGATGCCAGATTATGTTTAGAAATGGCAGTGAAGAGCGTGCGTAAGGAATCCTGCTCTCATCCCTGTGAACAGTCAGCCACGGCAGCAGTCCAGGTTGCAGTCCTCCCCAGGGCCTTTACACAGAGGCACCATGTGATGCCTTTTTCACCTTTCTTGAGTCCCATGATAGTGCGGTCCAGGTGATGTGCTGTATGTCTCTGCTGCCACTCCCAGTAGATGGAGCTGGCAGGCAACGTCATCCCCAAAGAGAAAACATAACAGCATGTTCACCTCCTCTATAGGCAGGACCTGCAAGAGGAAAACCTTTCTGTATAGACTTGTGCTATTCAGCCTCCAAACTGCAGATCCCAGTAGCCATGATGATAACTTCCAAGGCTTTCACAAAAAAAAAAAACAAAACAAACCTTAAGAATGGCAAGCTTGTTGCCAATAGATTTAAATGCAGAATACACAAACTAGAAAATGTGTAGCGCATCCGCTCAAAAAACCCTCAACAAATGCTGAGAATCACTGACCTAGAACTCCTCTCAGAGCAGAAAAGCATTTAATTCTTTCTGGACTTCAATACAAAGAAGAAAAGGTTATTGCAACTTTCCTGACACTATTGAAATTTCTGAAGAAATTTCAGACAGCTTCCTTGCCAATCTGATCTTGCTGGGGAAGGAGGAGGAACTACTGTTCTCGTGGGCCTTTCACCCTACACTGAAGGTCACAAGTAGGAGGCCTGAGTCTGCTTTTCTTGTTCCTGTAGGATTCCCTTTCTTAGCACAAAATCCTCACCTTCTGGGCACTGTTCCTCTGAACGCCTCTGGCTTTCTGCAGAGGAGTGGTAGAAGCATTGTCAGTCAGAGAAAGGCAAGCATGGCCAGTTTGCATCCCATGCTTATACCCTGATGGAGCAGAAAGACCTCGCAGATACTGCTGATCTATCTGTGACAGAGCAGAAGAGTGGTAAAGATAGGAAGAAGTTCTGTCTGTGCTGAATGGGGCATAAGGCTGTCATTGCAGATACCAAAATCTGCAGTAGTATTGCCTCACTGCTCTGGTATTGTTTGAAGTTCCATTCCTTTGATACCATGGTGATACGTCCATTTAAGACGGACATGCATAAGGAAAGAAACAGTTGCCAAACAAGCATACGTGAAAGAGAGACAAGACAGACAATAGTGCTGTTGCCTCCATGCTTTAGTCTTTTGATTTTTCTGAAACTCAGGAATTAATCCAGCTTTTACATCACTAGTGGTCCATCTTTCAGCGTTGTCTGCAATTTCTAACTGAAGTTTCTCTTCCCTACAATTTAATTTGTACCTTTTTTGCTCCCCTCAAAATCCTCTCGAGACAAGTTCTAATCATCTTCTTGGTCAAATGGCAAAACTAATATTTAACCCATGCTATTATTGTTTTCTCAGCAGCAGCTGGAGTATTCTCTTGGTGTCTGTAACATGATCTTCCTTAGTTAACCTCCTCCCTCAACAATTGTTCCTGTGGCAGAGCTCTGAAGGCACTTATTCATCTTCTCCATGACATAGCACTCAGCAGAAACTTTGCAGTCTTCTTCCCTCTATGCTTTTTTTGCCTGCAAATAAACCATATGGGTAAATAAAAGATCATCCACCCTCCTTAGGTAAGAGACCAACAGATTTATTACCCGTCAATAGAAGTCTCTTATTTAACTCAAATTAAATTAATAGTCTATTGTACTGACATTTCCTCTTATTGCTTTGACTTATGACTTAAACTTAAAGTGCAACATGTCCAAAGCAAAATCCTGTCTTTCTTCCCATTACCTTTAGCTTTACCTCTGTGGAAAATGCCACAAAGACCTATGATCAGGAATCATCTTCAATTTGACCTCCTTATCCTTGCCTACCTTGCAATTCTCTCTACATAAACCTTCTTCACAGGTGAAACTTATAACCACATCACTCACTATCCCATTATTTGCTTCCCACAATATTCTTCCCTGTGCCTTTGGCAAATAGTGTCTTGCATCGCTTCCAGCCTGTCAGCTGCAAAGTTAGTTCTCTTAGCTCATTGTTTTGACTGTGCCGTTCTTCCCGTTGTATTCTGTAACAACAAACACTGGGAGTGCTTTCAAGGCTCTGTGGCCGACCTATCCTCTCTCATCTATTGTATTCTCACATTTATAAGGAAACACTTTACCTCAAATTTCTCTACCCGTCCCCCACCTAAATATATCGATTTCAAATATTCAGGGATATCTACAGCCAGATTTCCAGTAACTGAACATCAAAACCCAGCTTGCCTTCTTGGTCTTTTCCCAAGGCTGAAGCGTGGAATCAACTTTTCTACCTCAACTACAAGCTATGTGATAGCAGACTGGCCAAGCCAAAAGCTGTGATGAGAATTATTAATGAATTATACAAATGCTTCAGTAAGCCAGTCATTTGTTTATCTAATCGCAGAAAACCCAAAACCTATATTCCTGATATTTCCAGCTGTGGTAAGTCTTCTCTTGATCACACTTCTACTGATGTTTTTTATTGTATAACACATAATAGGCATCACATTCAACTACATAGGGTACAGAGATCCAGACCTCTCCCAGAGCCAACAGGTATCAGATTGTCTCACAATTTATGTCTCCACTTATTTTTTGTCTTAATTGGAACAATTTCATCCCAATCATTAGAACTCAATTTTTCAATATTTCCCTGGTGTAAGCACATAAAGTCTTTCCAGTGATACAAATCAAGCCTTCCATTGACTCAGTGGGGGTAGCTGTTTCTCTAGCTGATAATTACAAAACCAAATGGTGAATGCAAACACGAGACAAGAACTTAAAATAATCTTATATTAGATGAGGAAAAAAATAGAAGCGAGAGCTCAACTAAAAGTGGTTTCTTTATTATTAGGAATAGTTTTAAATAAAATTAAAGGAAGGGAAGATTTAATTTAAAGACTGTACAAAGACAGAAGGAAAGAACTGTCCAGAGCTAAATGCAATCAAAGAGAGATCAGAAAAAACCCTAAACTTAAGTATTGGTCCCTGAAAAAAAAATAACAGAATTGTATAAGCCATCTGTTGCTTGTGCCTACTCAGCGTTTGATTCATGGGCAGAGGTGCATTCAGGCAAACGTTGTCACTTTTTTCTGCCTGCATCATGCACTTCTAGAACATGAATTCTTGACTACAGGTTTTTTATCTTCAGTAGAGCCTCTATCATGGCTTTTGAGTAACAGCTAGCAAAATATGAGAGCTATTAATGAATTCCAAAACAAGATACACTACTTTCTCATATAATATTTCCTCTTTTGGTGTGTGTCTGCAGTCTGGCTGCAATATGTTGTTGTCTAAGTAATTATTTTCAGATAACATCCTGAATGATTCTTTAAACTGTCATTTATTCTTTTTCTTTACAAAAAAAGATAGAAAATATGTTCGTTTTTATTTCTTTCAACTGTCATATCTGCCCATATTGTTACTAATGCTTCTATCAATAAGAAGGAAAAGCCCTTTTGGCTTCTTCCTGTGGCTCCATATTCAGGAGTTTGGTTCTTTCCAATATGCACACTGTGCACCCAGCTGACAACAGATGTGTGACTGTGAGGATCGTGCAGTCAGGGGGATCTAAATACGATTCTAGCAGAGTGCTCTGTTGTCACTACTGACCACAAAAACTGGCACATCAGATCAACAATATTTCAGTGGATGGACCTTTGACCTTCTATTACTGTGGCCCTTAAAATGTCCTCTTGAAATCTGGTCCCCAGCTGGGCTAATCTCTGTGGTAATGTACAGAAGAGGACTGGACACACCAAAAGATTTTGCAGTCGTAATAAATAAAGTTTTGGATAGAAAGAAGACGCATAGAGATCAAAGATGGCATTATAACCCTAAGAGTATTCCTCAAAGATGAGATCAGGTGCACAATTAATCCCAAATGCACCATTACCCCAAAGTTACATGGTACTATCCTGTCTGGTGTCAGTTAAAAAACAATAAGGAGTCCACCAGTCACACTCCCAGCTTTTTACTGCTGGTCAGAGAATTTCACTAGTCATCACTGGTCCGAAGAAGACATTTCTTCCTCTCCTTAATCTCATGGCAAACTGACATGCAAAACTGATGGGAATTGATCCTACTGCCCTTTAGATAACAGAAATGTAATGTATTGGATAATTCTGCACTTTTTCCAAGGTGTCCAGTGCTACAGTTTTAAGATTTGTAACAAACCAGGGTAAGGAATACTTTGCTACGTGTCAGATGACTAGCCAGATTTACTACTAAAGAAGATCACAGATCGAAAGAAAGGTGCTTGAGAAACATAGGGTTTCAGTCATGGAATAAAGTTACAAAAGGTGAAATGGCAATGGCTTCATTAAGATTACACTTAATACATGTTTTTCCTGACTGGATTCAAACAGCTGCTGTGCTCTACCTGTTTTTCCTCTTAGATTTAGTTGGAAACCTATCTGACACTATTGAGTCAAGATGGGATGTTTTGTCGTGACAGCTTCTACGTCTGCCACAAGCCTTCCTTCACACACTCGCACTCACTTCAGCATGGAAGAGCACAGAACAAAAGCTGAGAACCGCTTTCTGACTCATCTTTGAGCATCTCATCTCTGGAAGAAAGCTTTACTCCTCATTGTTTGTGAATGATGCAACACAATACTGAGGAACAATTAATTACTTTCCTCTCTCCCCATCTTTTCTCCCCAAGCTTCCACGATGAAAATTGCCACTGTATCTCTCAGCACATTCAATTTGCCTGTTTAACAACCATTTTAAAAAACATGTAAACAAATCAATACAGTAAATACTATAGGTACAATATCTTTTTAGATCTACTTGTCTTATTCTGAATTAATTAAAATAGGTAACAAACTGTGTAATGTAGATTCAGCTACATGCTTCTGTTTGCATGGATTTTCTTCTGCCACATCAAGTTGTATTACCATACCATGGCTGTGTACAGTATAATGGTTACAGTATATTTATGATAAACAAGGATTAATGGATGAAAAGTCTTCCTTCTCTAGACTACTCTGTTGAATAGGAGTACTCTCAGTGTATTTGTGATTCCCTAATGGTTTAATCAAGCACAGAAATCCTGGTGAGATATCTTTACTTACTGTCCAGAACAAGTGAAGAACTACACCAGCCCAGCCCCCAGAGGAAAGTAGCTTTTCAAAACCTAGAAGGAACAGGTAAGATTTCTGTCAGGATGTAAGAAGTAAGTCAGGAGTCTTTCCTTGCTGAGTTAGGGATGAATAAACTTCTGGGAATGACAGATACTTTTTTTCTAACTCTGAGACTTAAAAATGACTGCAAACTCCAGATCCATGCCTGGAATACAAAGAAACAGTGGAACTTGAGATTTCTGGAGTGTGACAAAAGGCAAGTGCATCCCAGTCCTCAGCAAAGATGGTTGTCAATCTCCTGGCTGAAACATGCGTATAAGGAAGAGTATTAAAGCTACTCAAAGTGACAGGTGAAACACTGGAACACACTTCCTAGAAAGGTGGTCGATGTCCCAAGCCTGTCAGTGTTTAAGAGGCTGGACAGCACCCTTAATAATATTCTTTAACCATTGGTTGGCCCTGAAGTGGTCAGGCAGTTGGACTAGATGATCGTTGTAGGTCCCTTTGAACTCAGATAGTCCATTCCATTCCATTCCATTCCATTCCATTCCATTCCATTCCATTCCATTCCATTCCATTCCATTCTAAAAGTAAGTGTAGAGCTGTTTCCTTGTACTTCTGTATCCATGCATCTTTGTAAAGCTTCTTCTACTCTTGTCTGATGTTGACCTGTATATAAATATACTTCTATTTATTTTAAGTTGATTTAAAGTGTTTTAAAGGTAACTCTGTAATAGCAACTCATTTTACCCCTCTAGTTTTTATATTCCTCAAAATCAGGATTCTGAGACACTTTAGGAATGATTTGAGAGCTGGTAACAGAGAAAACATAATTAAGAAAGCTCTGTAGCATACAGCAAGGTAGAGGAGAGTATGCATGGACCCCCGAGAGTCCTGAGACAGCATGTGGCACTTGCACCTGAAGGTCAGTGGCAGCGCTATAGATTTGCAGACTAGAGGGCTAGCAGACTGCTCTGCCTGTTAGGAAAGCAAGCCTGAACTTTTCATCACCTTGTTCAGTAAAGATGCATGTTTTTTCACAGTTTTGGGCTCTGATATCACAGGCATTTTGTTGTTCCTCTGTCAGACTGTAGGTAAATCACCAGCTGCTCTCAGCATAATTTTGCACTGTATGTATTTGCACACGGAAAAAGGCAACTTGTGATAGAGAATTCACTTTGAGGCACGCAGAAGGGGAATGTGATGGGAACTCAAAAGAGCACCCTGGTTCCCTAACTTCTAGGTCTGGCCTGCAACAGGCCAGAAAACAACAGCATCTGAAAGCCAAACGTATTAAAAATCCTGTTTGTCATCCCACATCACGTTTTCTGCAACTGTGGATGTAGTGGGAGGTTGCAACTGTCAGCATTTTTGTTTCTGAAACACTAGGGGCCAAATCATGTGAGTACTCTGATGAATTCCTACTCCCTTGGAAACGGTCTCTCCTAAGACTGACGCTAACATGTTCTGAAAAACAGAAGACGATAATAATGCTCATTTCCCCAAAGGAAGAAGACTGGTATCTTTGCCTTCCTTAACAGAGAGGATCTAATACACAGAGTTATTCAGTGACACTTAGCAGGGCAAAATCAACATAGTCTTCTGCTCCCACGTCCACTCAACAGTCCCCCTCGGGTAGGACACCACTACGTGAGCCCAGGGCACCTGAGGTGTGGGCAGTGGCCATGAGAAGGGTGCTGTGGTGGGTGACGTGGACTCAGTGCAGGAGAGGAGCACTAGGAAATACAGCTTGGGCAACCACTGGGGCTAGCAAAGCCTTGGGTGCCCTCGCAATGGTGAGGAGTGGCAAAACATGGGGAGCAGAACAAAAGTTACATTCCCTGGGGCAAGAGGTCTTAGCAGTTACACTGAGAGATTGCCTCACACTGAATTTCAGCATTTCAAGGAAAACTGAAATTCACGAATCGTCTTGTATGCAGTGAGGATGGGAAAACAAGCTGTTAAGCTGATCGCAGAGATCAGGCGACAAAAAATGTATTTATCTATTGTTTCTTTTGATCAAAACATCACAAACGAAGTGTCCAGACACTCAAACACATGGCTGTCCTTCAGACAGGCACCCTGCCTCTGCCAGATGCTGACTAAATGAAGGAAAAAACATTTTTCTCTACCTTTCTTATTCCTGGGCTGCTTTCCAAGTTCTTTTCCAAATCCCTGCGCTTCTTTCTTGCAAAATGGGAACTGGCCACCCCTCTACCCCAGCAGCAATGGGAGCCAACCCAGTCACCCCTGCTGACCTGAGATGGGCTGCCACGGCAAGTGGCAGGAGCACAAGCTCCTCCACCTCCATCCCGCACCCACCAGCATTTACAGAGCCTTCCAAGCCTTGTGTGGGACTGCCTGTCTCTGTGGACCTTATCTCTTGGGCAGCACTGACCAAGGCCTTGTGGAATTAGCAAAGTGACTGGCTGCGTGGCCAGGTCATCCCTTCCACGGTGTATAACCATGATAGGAATGGTTGGACTCAATGATCAAGTGAGTCTTTTCCAACGTAGTGATTCTATGATTCTATAATGTGCAGCCCAAACACACCTCACTGATGTTTACTCCTGAAAGTCTTACAGGCCAGATTGCTGACTGATTTACAGCTGTAATATCTCCGTCTACTGGGATAATTCACAAATAGTGGTATTTGGTCACTAACGGAGCACATGATCCCTCAGTGAAAGGGAGCGGCATTGCCTCCATCAGCCTTTTATGCTTTACCTGAAAATAAAATTGCAGTAGTCTCAGATATTAAAGGAAATAAATGCTTGCCAACGTGAACTGCAAAACAGTACTGAAAATCTGTACTTCTTTACTAATCTATTAGATCACAGAATATGAAGTCTTGAGCTAAATGAGTCTTTCAGTCCTCAAAGTATTCCTTGGGACTTAGAAGCACTCCTGCTGATAAATGCAGGTCCCTCAAATAAAGAGCTATGCCACGTTCAGGCAATCTTTTAGAGAAAATACAGTTTTCCTTGCCAGTATTGATGCTCCTTTTTGATAGTTCTTTCTTGTGATTTTCAGTTTCATAAGTCATTTGTATAGGAATAGATGCAATATATGGAAAGGAAAGGGCACGAAACTTGGATTTGAAAAAGGTGGGCTCGAAAACTTGAATGTTTCAAACAATTTAGGATTATTTTAAAAGCACTAAAAATTTCCACTTTTTTCTTGTAAAACTAATTTGCAGCTATACAAACCCCAGTGTTGCTCCTCTGCTTAGGAACAACTCCTCTATTAAATGCAACGGGAACAGTGTCATTCTTCCTGCCGCCTTTTTAAATGATGGGTCTGAATTGTTATCCTTTAAGCAGGAATATTGTCTCTAGCCAGTTCAAGGATTTAATCCACATACATTACTCTGGAAAAAAATCCCTTATGCAAAGGAAGTTGAAAGAATATGAAGAACTTCTTTCTATGAAAATGAACCATGCAGCTTAGAAAAAGCCTAGTGGAAACCCTTCAGGACCTTACCCCTAGCCTAATTAAAGGAACTCAATTATATCTGCTGACAAAACTCTCAGAATATTTTGTGTACTGTAACTGAAGTGTGGATGAAATCTGTCATTCAGACAGAAATCAATTCCCTGTTCCTATAGCAAAATGTAAAACTCCCCGTGCTATTAACTCTTATTTAATTGAAATAAACACTGCAGTTTGAAAGACTTCTTGGGCCAGAGTGTCCTACAGAGTGTTGACATCTAACTGTTTTCTGTGGGAGCTGGGTTATAGCAGTGCTATGGACGAGTAAGAAGGTCTGTAATTTAATTAAAGACAGAAGAGAGAAAATCTTTCCTTCATAAATGAAAGCTAATGCCCTCTAATTGTGTATAGATGAGGAAGAATACAGAGGAGCATGCATGAGCCTTCTTTTCTTTTAATACCCTGGAGTCCCTAGTTCTGGGAAATGGCAGGATTATTATTTTTTTTAAAATATTCAGTTCTTCTATACACTTAAAGACCCACTTAATAACCCGGAGCACTAGATTTTCAAAGCAGTCTACCAGCTCCAGAAATCTTATTCATTGTATGCCCACTCTGAAAGACCCCAGGTGATGCTTCCTTTGAATGGAGCCTTTATTGTGCCATGCAGCATCCAGGTTTAGAGGAGTGATAGCCAGGAAATGACACAATAGTCAAGGGTCTTAATTCCTCCCTGCCTAATGCAGAAGCAGGGCAGGGTTGGCTGGGGAATCAGCATTCCTCTGTACAGCTAGAGATGAGAAAAATGTCAGAACTGCTTCCTCGGGATTTTCAGACACAGTGCAATCAGACCGAGCAGAACTGCATTTAGAAATGTGTTATTTCCTATAATAATGGTTGTGCTCTGAATGTGCCTGCTTTCTCTTGCCTTGCTGCTGAGCTGCCCTTGTATGGGGCAGAGAGGAAGCCTCAAGCACCATCTCAGCTGCCTTTGTAGCTAGAGTGCAGGATTGCTTGTGTCCAGAAGAGGCTTCAGATATCCTGATGATACTTTTGTATTCCTGCATATTTTCTAGTTCCGCTATAACATTTTTGAGGCAGGCTTGACCTTCTCAGAGTATGCAGGATACAGGACACAGGAATTTATAAGGTGAAACAATGCTGTCTTCTGCCTTGCTTTCTATATGCAATCTTTTGTTTGCTCATTCTACTGTGGTTGTTTTCACAGAAGGGTGTCCTTAGTGTAGCAAAAAGAAGTATTTTTGTGATTTTATTGTGCATTCATAGATGGGATTTTTTTTTTTCTCATTACATTGTTTTGCCCTTCTGAGCATCACTCCTCTTCACTTACTGATTTTTCCAGCCTTTACAGTGAAAATGTTGAATAGTGTATATCTCATACACATCTGTGAGACTTGGCAGTTGCCCAAGAGGAGGACAGTGCCTCTCCCCACGGCTTCTGTGAGGCCCCAAATCACAGACTTTAAAGATCATCTCTTACTTTTATTTGAAAATACGGCAATTATTGATCTCTCTGTTTACTTGTATGTAAATATACTGCTCAGAAGTATATTTTAGTATGTAAGTACATTGCCCAGGCACCAATACTTGTTCAGTGGTAATCTCACAAAGAACTGGTAGTTTCTGCTAAAAGCACAAGTATATAAATGAAAGAGACTGATTAACTCCTGATGACGACTCCTTCAATCATCTTTTCCATTACTGTAGAATTCATCAAAGTGCAAAAGGCTTGCACAAAGGCACTTCAGATCTAGCTGTCTGGTATGTAAGATCTAAACTTGGGATATGCAAGATCTAGCTCTGACCTGACACGCAAAAAACATTGTTCTTCAAGGTCCCAAAACAGAGAATAACTCTGAAATACTCATTTGTGAACCACTGAAGATGGCTTAGCAGCCATCTAGATCATCATGCGTTGCCTATGGTGTCTATACATTCATTCACCACGCAGATTTCACAAAAATTTCTTTATGCTCTTGCTATATTTTAGCAGGTTGTTTCTGATTAGTTGATCCTGCATTAGATATTTGGTCTTCTGACATCTGGAACAGTGGCTGCCAGCTATTTCCCTTCTCATTTTTTCCTGAAACAGATAAAATGTTAGGCTACATGTTAAAAAGCTCATCTGCACACCTACAAAGGAGCACTGAGACAATGGTACATGGGGAAGCCGAGTAATACCCTACTTCAGCTCCTCTCAGATCCATCATAGAGGGACCAAAGGGCCACCAGACCCATCTCCACAAGCCCAGAATTGCGTAGGGGCACAACGGCAGGTGGTTCTAGTGGACAAAAATTAAAAACTTGGAGAAGGGTACAGACTGTCCAGGTTCATCCCAGAGTTGTCCCAGGGGAGGCTCAGTTCCTGTGTCCAGGCATGAGGGTCTCTATTTTGTGTACATGCGTGTGGCTGAAGGTCTAAAAGCAAGTAACTGCAGTGGGATCATGGATGGGAGGGGTTGTGTGTCTGTGGTGCAAAAAACTGGACGGAGCAGCATAAGTGAGTGTGTGTTCACTTGTAAAGATCAAGCCAGGGTAACCAAATGGTGGGTAAAGTGCCCTGGGAGCCAGGCGTGTGTGTGTATATTGTGGCATTCTTAACGCATGCATCTGCATGCACGCATGAGTTTGAAGAAATCCACCTCATACAACTATGTGTGTACATATATTCTTACTACTGGACCTCCATCCTGATTAGCCAGAGAGGTGAGCACTACAAGGCCATTGGTGCTGTTTGAGTGAGTGTCTGTCTGTCTGCGTTGATCTGTGTGGCTGGCAATGCATATATTTGTGTTGCACCTCTTTATGCATGTATACGGGAGTACATGCTAAGCCTCACTATGGGTTGGACCTGGGGCACGGAGCATCACTACCTACTCGATTCAGCTCCCTTAACAGTATTCCTGGTATCCAGAGCCGTGGCCATGCGGCTGTGCTTGTCAGAGCTGTCCTCAGCCAGGGCCTCCCAGTCCCAGGGGACACATAGCCCACAGGGCTCCCCGCGCATACAGATTTCTTCACCATCTATTACCTATAAACTTGTTGAGTCACCTTCCCTGGAGGTGTTTAAGGCACGGGTGGACGAGGTGCTGAGGGGCATGGTTTAGTGGTTGATAGGAATGGTTGGACTCGATGATCCAGTGGGTCTTTTCCAAGCTGGTGATTCTATTATTCTACTATTCTACTCCTGGAGTTCTCCTCTCATTCCAGTCCTCGTCAGATTCTTTGAACCTTTATAGACTCGACTAACTGCAGGTTTTCGGTGTGTCCATTGTGGGGATCGAAACTTTCCTTCTGCTGCCCAAATACCTGGCTGTTTGTGCTGATTTATGGGCCAGCTTCTGTTACATCTGTGTCTTTTGCTTTTACAGCAGATTTTTCTAGGAACTGAGTTCAGGGAAGGACAGTCTTCTCTTGTAGATAGGAAACGGGGACCTTGCTTGTCTTTGCATTAATTCTCTTACATGTACTGAAACTAAAACTTGACCTGAAAAGTCTGTTTCTCATCATTTCAGAGAATGGATTTTAGAGGGATAGGTCCAAATGAGATTCATATTCTAAACATAGTCTGCAGGTAGAAAAGAGCACCAAGTAATTGAAGTTTCAAATGTACAGGAAAACGAGAGAATGAGCTTACTAAATGTGTGCCTTAATATAAAAGCAGTTATGAATGTATTAAATGTTAATGTGAACATATCTGAGAATATCAAGACTTTTAGAAATCATATTTTGAATATTAGAATATCCTAATATTAGCATAGTGGAACACCTGAGGTATCTGGATGGAAGGAAGCATCTAATTTAATTTGTACTTCTCCGAATTCTGGAAATGTATTTATTATTTTTGCCCTATTCTACCCTAAACCTTTTCCTAAAAACTATTGTAACCTCATTAATGATGAAATTTTCCAGATCTTGCGTTTTCCTGTTATTCTATTTTTTGCCTTGGTTCCATATAAGGAAACAAATGCCCAGAAGAGGTTATTTTACATAATCATTCCCTGTTCCTGTCTTTCCTATTTTTCTGTGACCATTCAGCCTAAAAGTCAGAACATACGATTATTCAGTGAAAGCCCTGCAGCCATGAACTCTCTTAGTTTCGTAGCCCTCAAAGTATTATTTGTATAAAGACAATAAAAAAGTCTTGTTCTTTTATAAGGATGGCTGCAAGGAGTTTGATCTCTGAGAAGAACAGCAAAGATTTTCTTTCTCCAGCTCTTGAAAATGACTCAGTAAAAGATTTTGATCTCTATATTGTAAATTTGATATCCTGTGGATCTCCTCTTCACCTCACCTACTGAGTTGCCTGTTATATTACATCTTTCAAGCTTAATATGTGATTGATTAAAAAGCTTCATTTTCTGCTTGCTTTTCTTTATGATCATTCTAAGCTTAAATGTTTCATGCTCACTATTATTATCAGCCAGACTCTGCTGTAGGAGTGTTCATTAAACTGTGTCTGTGTCTTAGTTTAGGTACTAATTGTTGAAATACATAAAAAACCTCTTAACATGAACCGCAAACCTTTCTGTCCTCATGCAGACAGGTTCTTAAGGATGTATCTCAAGTATGTGTCCTAACCCAAAAAGAAGTTATCATCTATTTTACTGAATAAATGCACACCTGTAATTTTCCAACATGTCTCAGCACGGTTCTTCTCTCAGAAACTGTTTGCTTACGTGTCTGCAGGGGTCCTGAGACCCAGGAGTAGTAACCCTGTTTTACTCCCTTACATCCAGTGTCAAGGCTTGGAGACTTTGGACAACTTCCTTGCACTCTTTCTTTGCTACAGGCTCTCTTTGGTGGAGAAACTTGTTCTTCAGTCCCTGCTACATTTCAATTCGAAAGGGATTTCTCCATTTGAATACAGAATTGCCTTCAGCCATGCTGCTTGGCCTTACTTGCTGCTGCAAATCACAATGCTTGTTTTCCAATTCTACTACTACTTGAAGGTTTTTTTCCGCTTTATGCCCTGAAAGAACAGCGTTAGATTGATCTGGATTTTCAGGTGGAAGTGCTTACTTCTGACAAAATCCAGTCCTTTCTGACCAAGGGAGCACTTGTGAATCAGAAAGCCATGGGACTTGCTCTGCTAACGGAAGGCAGGTTGGCTTTTTGCAGGCGGGGACAGAAGAGGGTGGAAATCAACTATTCCAAATGGAGTATTAACCATCACCCCTTCTCTACATGAGGCTGAAGGGCAGGCCAGCTTCCTCTAATGCTGTGGCAGTGAATATGATGTAAATGTCTAGAGAATTTGTTGAAATCCCCTGTTTCCTATGGAGCCTTGCAACTTAGTTAAAGGCATTGTGTTTTTCTTACACATCCAGAAGAGGTATGACTATGTAGGCTGTACACAGCTGTATGAAGGCTCATTCCAAGAGATCTCCCCCCTCCATGTCCATATTCGGCATCTCTGTTCTATTAATTGAAAGAGCGAGAAATATCTAAGGACAAATTGAGGAATGCTGGGAAAATAGTGCAGCCATGGGACTACAAACAGTTGCTCCCACAAATGCAGCTACCCTTCCACAGTCGTGTCTTACAGTGCTTGCAGTCAGCAACACTATCATGCACGTATTCCTTACCATAAAACGTGGGAAGCATGAGGTTTGTAAATGTGTGGTCAACTTCAAACCTAAGCATCCAGCAGATTTGTCTCAACAACATCACTTGACAATGTTTGAATCCAATGAAACAAACAGATAGGAAAGGGAAGGCTTGCTACTTCTGTAGTGGAAGAAACAGTGTGATGGAAGAAGATTCTACTGAGCCCCTTCCACAGGAGTACAGAGACAAGTGGGGAAAAGGACCACCTCTCCTACTGAAAATTTCAGATGCTACATCCTTTCAGAGGCAGAGTGCAAGTAACCAAGCACAGCAAAGAAATGGTGAGGCAGGAGGGAAACATCCTCACAGCTCTCAAGAAACAGTAAATAAGCTAGTGTTTCAGAAAATGCCTCTAATCACATTTGTCTTTAATAATTCAAGAGTAGTTTCTAGAAGCACAGTATAGTCATTCTCTTTTTCAGAATTATGCAATTTTGAAGAGAGTCTTCTTGATTTCTTCAAATTACTGAAAATGCTTATTTTCCATTACTTTATTTAGTGTTATGCAGACTTCCTTCCAGCCCATGACCACGTTGTCTTCTTAAAGTTAACGGAGTTTCAGAGGCACAGAGGGTCAGGTTCTTTCTTTACCATTCAGTTAAGTAAATAAATCCCGATTAGTTGAATGACTCTATGAAGAATAACAGGTAGCAAAACCACATAAGACTTTGAGTCTTTATAATAGTCCCCATCTAGAACACATACACAGTTTTAAGAGAACAGTATAGCATCTACCAAGTTCCAAAATAAGTTTTGTTTGCCTGTAATGGAGTAAGAAAAATATTTGTTAAAACACCTAGAAATTTAATATAGGATTATATGAAAATAGTTAAGTATTATACCTAACAGCACTGGTTCGGATGAAAACAAAGCTGCCTGTTAAAAATCTGACCACTGATTGAAGCTTGCAATTTCAGCCTTCATCAACTGCTTTGAGTGACTCATCGAATCAGCCATTACCTAAAAAGTCAATACTGAGAAACTAGGTAAACCAATAATAGTCCTTTCAGTCACACAATCGCCACCAAACACTCTTGAGAACACAGTAAAGCATTTTATTGTTTATGCTCATTTTCATTTACACATAGGAGGAACAATCAATGCAGTTCTATCACAGCAGGTGGACCATATCCTGGAACTCTAACTTTGCTGAATATGCATAGACCTGTCTTAAGGAAGGTCTGAGCAGGAAAAAAAAAAAAAAAAGAAAAAAATAGGGGGGGAAGTAGGAAGAAGAGTAATTTCACCAACATCAGTTAATTAATGATTCATGGGTATTTATTTTGCAGGTGATACAGCTCTTCTGAAAGAGCCAACTGCTTCACTTCTTTACAAAATACACTGAATTATGTAATTAGAGAATTCTAAATTTCGCAGTGGTACATGCGGTAAGGGTGTGCAACTGACACAAAATGGAACACATGGTTACAACATCAAACTGCTACTTCTATTCCCAGCTGGTTCATGGAAAAGGTCACTGGACTTCTTGTTTTCTGCTCTCGATTTATAGAGTAGAAGCAAGAAGTATTTACCTTATAAACACAACTATGAGGACAGACTAGACATGCAGTGCAGTTGAAGAGGTCTACAACTCTTGTTTCTACAGCATTTGCATTTGCTATTTTTTTGAAATACAAATATAACTTTTGCACACTGTCACTTCTCACACACATTCAGCTGAAGGAGTCATTTACAGACTGTACTGTGATGCTCCTATTTTAAATGCTGCTCTTTATTCTCCTCTTGGCCTCACAGGTGAAGGGAGCAACTCTTTCCACTGAAAGAAAGAAATTACAGGTGTGCAGAAGTACAACTATGCTACCAACATAGACAGAGACAACTGTGCTCTTGTGCACACCCCTACAACCGGCCGGAGAACAAATTAAGAAGAAGTTAAGCCTGCAAAATAAATGGAGTTTGCTCTCAAACTTTTTTCTTCAATCCAGATGAATTATAGACCTTGATTCGAGGCTGCCCTCTTTTTTTTGCAACTGATCTGCATGACTATTGGAACAGCATCTCTGCCAGGGTCATTACACTGAAATGCAGAGCTGAGCAGTTTGGTGGCAGTATGCATTGATGTTTTTGCAGCATCATGAGTCTGGCAACGGGGCTTCGGGAAGTTTCAAGCAGTGGGTCTTTACAATAGCAACTTGATTCTGCAGACAAAAAGCAGAAAAGATTGGCAGTATTATTGAAGTAGCACAATAAAGGTGTATTCTGCAGAACCTGGCGCTGAGTTTAGCTTATGAGCCGGCAGCCACTTTTGTCAGAGGCGCAGAAAGGCACAGCTTTTCCTGCCTGTGAAGAGAAACATCAAGGTGCTGAGCCTTTCAGGGCGGCTAAAGGCAGCTTTCACGCTACGGATGCCTGCTCCCAGCCGACTCCGCTCCCAGCAGGAGCAGCCGGAGCCCTAAAGAGGCCAGAAAGTAGGCTGAACTTTACAAGCAGCCCTACTCTGGGGCTTGTCCTACCTTTCTTTGCCAAAAAAAAAAAAGAAAGAACCCAACCCGACTCGACGCTGGCACCGGGGCTGCATCCCCGGCTTCTCCCCCGATGCCTCCAGCTGCTGCGGGGGATGCTCTGACCCTGCTCCCCGAGGGGCTGGGCAGCTCGGCTGGAAATTAAGAGCCTTGAGCGCTAATTTGGACTAAAGACGGGGCGTCAGCATACGAAATAGGGGCAAGCCGGTGTAATAGGTGGGATGGAGAGCAAATAGTCGTGAGTTTGGGGCAAGGGGGGGGGGCGACAGGACACACACACACACTGTGAAACGGGACCGCGCAGCATCTCCGCGACTCGCAAAGCACCCGAACCCCAGGCAGGGCAGCCCCTTAAAAAAAGAAAGAAAATAAAAAGCTATTTGGTGGGGCTGTCCCCTGAAAGGCAAAGAGAAGCATCCCGAGCGCCGCGCACCCACCTGTGGCCTCGGGCACGGGCGTGCATGGGGCAGTCCCGGAGAACACAGCGCATTCAAAGGCGTTCAGCTCGCGCATCGGAAACGTATGAGTTTGTGGAAAGCTTGCTTGAAGTCTTCGTTCGACATGGTGTAGATGATGGGGTTGATGAGGGAGTTGAGATATCCGAGCCACGTGAAAAAGTCGAAGATGGCCACGTGGAACCAGCAAGCGTCCTTGCAAATCGGCAACACCAGGCTGATGATGAAAAAGGGCAGCCAACAGACGATGAAGGCTCCTAAAATAATCCCTAAAGTCTTTGTAGCTTTCCGCTCTCTAGCGGCCGTGAGCTTCTTTTTCTCCAGCAGGGCGTCCGAGACCTTCACCTTCACCTGGTTCATGTACACGGGGGAGCCCGTCTCGCTGGATCCCTCGGGGGCCTTGGAGTTTATGGACGTGACCGAGGAGGACGACCCCGGCGAGTCCGTGATTAACTGAGCCCGCGTTAGTCTCTTACCCGCTTTCTTTGGCGTCTGCTTCAAAATCCGAGACCTGGCTTCCACGTAGATCCTGCCGTAGAGGGCCATCAGCAGCAGCGTGGGGAAGTAGAAGGCTCCCACCGTGGAGTACACGGTGTAGAGGACGTGGTCCGTGTTCACCACGCAGTGGGACACCTCCTCGGCCTTGGCCTGCCGCCAGAACAGGGGGGGCATGGAGATGCAGATGGAGAAGACCCACACCAGGGCGATCATGCCCGCCGCCCGCCGGGGAGTCCGCTTCGTGGAGTACTCGACGGCGTCCGTGATGGCCCAGTAGCGGTCCAGGGCGATGACGCAGAGGTGCAGGATGGACGCCGTGCAACAGGTGATGTCCGAGGACAGCCAGATGTCGCAGACCACCTGGCCCAGCGTCCACTTGCCGGTCACAGTGTACACGGTGCTGAGGGGCATGACGAGGATGGAGACCAGCAGGTCGGTGACGGCCAGCGAGGCGATCAGGTAGTTGGCCGGCGTGTGGAGTTTCCTCGTCTGGTAGACGGTGGCGATGACGAAGGCGTTGGAGAGCACCGTGGCCAGGGTGACGAGCGCCAGGACGACGGCGAGCACGATCTTCCCGGAGAGCGGGGTGGCGTCCTGGTAGATCCCGTCCTCGGCGCTGCAGTTTCGGCCGGGGTAGGACCCGTTGGCGGGGGCCAGCGGAGCCTCGCAGGGGCCGCCGGGCTCCATCCCCCCCCGGCTCCGGGGGCCGGGGCTCGCCTCACCCCCCGCGGGGCGCGGGCTGCCGCATCCCCGGCCCGGGCGCCACCTCCCCGCCGCCCGCCCGCCCTTCCGGGGCCGCCGGCCCGCCCGCCGCTAGCCCCGCGCCCCGGCTCGACGGCCGCGCGGCCGCATGCCGAGCGCCCCCCGGGGCCGCCCTCACGCCCGGCCCGCCGCCGCGGCCCCGCGGGAACGGGGGGGAGACGACAACGACGACGACGAGGAGGAGGAGGAGGAGGAGGGGGGGGGTGGTCCGCGGGGGGCGGCGGGGAAGCCCCCCGGCCATGGCGCCCCGCCGCGGGCCATGCCGCTCCGAGCCCCGCGGACGAGGGGCTGCGTGTGCGGGAGAAGCGAGCGGCCGCCGCCCCTTATAGAGCGGGCGGCGCCGGCAACCGGGGCCGCTCCCGGGCGGGCGCCCGCGGAGGAGGAGCCGCCGCCGCCCTCCGCCCGCCCCCCCCCCCCTCTCCCCCGGCTCCCCCCGCCCCGCGCAGCCCGGCCCGGACACCGCCCGCCGCATCCCCGCTGCCCGACGGCACCGGGGCGGCGGCTACCCGCGGGTCTTAGTCTGGCCCCCTCCCTTCCACTGGCCCCATCCCTTCGTCTGACCCCTTCATCTGACTCCATCCCTTCGTCTGGCCGCTTCCCCCGATGCCCATCCCATCGCCTGACCCCATCCCTTCATCTGACTCCATCCCTTCTTCTGACCCCAACCCTTCAGCTGACCCCAACCCCTGATCCCCATCCCTTCCCCTGATCCCATCCCTTCGTCTGACCCCCATCCCTTCCTCAGACCCCATCCTCTGATACCCATCCCATCATCTGACCCTCATCCCTTTGTCTGACCCCTTCCCTTCCCCTGACCCCATCCCCTGATCCCCATCCCTTCATCTGACCCCTTCCCTTCATCTCACCCGTTCCCCTGATGCCCATCCCTTCCCCTGACTCCATCCCTTTGTCTGACCCCTTCCTGTCCCCATCCCTTCCCCTGTCCCTATCCCTTCCCCCTGTCCCCACCCTTTTCCCCGATCTCCATCCCTTCCCACGATCTCCATCCCTTCCCCTGTCCCCGTCCCTTCTCCCTGTTCCCACCTTTTTCCCTGATCTCCATCCCTTCCCCCGATCTCCATCCCTTCCCCTGTCCCCATCCCTTCTCCATGTCCCCATCCCTTCTCCCTGTCCCTATCCCTCCCCCTGTCCCCATCCCTTCCCCGGTCCCCGCTCCGTGCCCGCTGTCCCCCCGCCCCGTCCCGCTCGGGCGCTGCGGGACCGCTCGGTGCGGGGCGTGCGGGGAAGGGACCGGGACGGGCAGGCACACATCACATCGCGTTGCTTTACACCTAAACTTTTACCAATCAAGCGCCTCCTGGGCTCAGGCTTTCGCACTCTGGTTTGTTGTGGTTTTTTTTTTTTTTTTCCTTTCTTCCCCCGCCTCCCTCCCTCCTTTTTTTTTTATTTCCTGGCGTGCTTGGAAACGCACCTCTGCGACTGAGCATCCCTGACGTGCCCTTGCGGGATGGATGCTCCCCTGCTCGGGAGGCGGGAGAAGGAGCTCACCGGGAACACACGTTTATCCAGGTCCCGCAGCTCCTGCCGCCGTTTGTTCCACGCAGCCGCAGGAAAGTTTTGCACACAAAGGGAAGTGCGAGCTCGCTTTTTTTTTTTTGCTGGGTCAGGGTAATTCCAAGCTCAGTGAAATGTCTCGAGTGCATCTCCCAGAGATGCCACGACAAAAGGGTTTGAATCTGCAGGCAGGTTTGTACACACTTTCAGACGTTGCTACCTGCCTAAGCTCCCTGAGAATTCTCATCCGCCCTCCTCTTGGATATTTTCTCCTGGCTGGGTGGCGTGAAGAAAGCTGTTTCCCTGTGTCTCTGTCCTTTCCGGGCCACGCTCAGCACCGTGTAGGGCTAGGCTCTGCATTGTCCTGCCTGGGACATGGAGCTATGGATAGGGTGAGGAACCTGTGCAACGGGGACCGGTACATCTGATATGATGAAGATCAAGGAGGGGGAGCAAGAGGAGGCTGGAGAGGATCCATCGTGGCCCAGGAGACAGAGAAAACCAAGAAGAGAAGCACTGAACTGACAGTCAGAGGTGCGCAGGTGTCTGGGAAAGCCACAGCCCTGCAGGAACAACGTTTTTCTGACCTACTTCAGTACTGAACAAGGTGCCCTAATCTTGGGATGCGCTAAGCACCCACAGGTCCCCAGAGATCAAAAAAGCAGTGACGGCGCTTGAGATTTTGTAAAACTGGTCCCAGATCTGCTCTTCAGTTAGATACTCTCAAGAAGTGAGGTAGGGACAGCATGGCCTAGGATTAATTAAAATGTAGTAGTCAATTTTTGATTATGTTCACTGAACTGATAGGAAGATGAAATGTCAACAAGACTTTCTGCTTTCACAAAAGAACTTGAGACAGGGCTTGGTCTGTTTTCACGTTTTTATGTTGTGGTCCCTCCTTTTAATCATGAAGCCTGGTAATTTTTTTGAGCCTCTAGGCTTTACTGCTTTCAAAATAATAATATAGAGCTATCTAGATTCTTCCGGTCTCTTTGGTGGGCATGAATTTTCTAATCCAGGTTTCTAATACTGTGCGCGGTTGCTTCCACTTCGGCTCGGCATTTCTGGCTTAATGTAGCTGTGCTTAAGTTGGCAGCTGCCCTTGAGCCTCTGTAGCTCAACATTCTTCCCAAATACGGCTGCTGAGACTGATTTAAATTTAAAACACCAATAGTAAGAAGAGGAAGACCTAGTCCCTCATTCAGTTTTATAACAGCTTTCATTTTGTGGAAGGGCTCTTCTGATAAAATTATAGAGCATCCAAGGGTAATTTCATAGCCCTAGCCACTTCCATCAGCTATATCATGTAATGCAGACAAGCACTATGTGAATGGGCAATGAGTTCTGGCCACCCTACAAATATCACTGTTTACCCTCATTATAAAATGTTTGTGTTCTTTGCACAGCTTTTGCTGTTGCCCTTCTCTATTAATTCTGGGTTATTATTCATCAGTAATCATCATTCATCGCTTCCCTCTTTGCCTTGGCAAGAAGATGCTTTTCTCCTCCCGTATTTGTTTTCATCTTTTGTGCTCCCTTATTTCTTACTCAGTTATGTAGCGCTGCTGCCAGTGGTCAGGAGAATATTCACCCAGGGCATGCCAGGTGTAGCTGTGGTGACTTCGCTTGACTACCCACAGAGATCACCTGGTCCTCCTGGAAAGGTTCAGTAAGCATTCCGCATGCTTCTCTCTGAGGCTTCAGTCTTCGGCTAGCTGCAGCGAGAACCAGCTTCCTAATACTGCTCCATGTCATGGATCGGGTGCTGTGCATCACTGCTGGTGCCGTGCATCACCCAGGCATTGGAACTGCAGCTTTCTTCAGGCTGGTTCCCGGGATTTGTGTCGGAGCCAGAGGAGATCAGGTTTTAAAGAAATGACTCTTCCTCTCTACCCAGCCAGGCTGCACAAAGCCCTGTGCCGTGGCTGGGCTCCTGTGGGCAAGGCTTGATGAAAGTAGGAATCAGGTTCTGTCTGGATCATGAAAAACTAAGTACTGGAATCTTGGAGTGCCACTCAGAAACATATTGTGAATCATACGAATTATCACATGAACGCTTATATCTCACTGCTGTGCTGTCACCCTGAAGCTTACATTTCATTGTTTACCTTCCCCTTTCCTAACTGGAGCTGAAAAGATGCTTATGGGAAGAGATCCTATTTCCTGAAGCTTTTGGCTTCTGTGCAGAGGCAGGCATAAAATTAATTTATTTCTACTGGCGTAAGACTGTTAATACTTCTTATATCCAGAGTTTGATGTACTAAAGTACCCAAATATAGAAACTGCTATGAAAACTGAGTATATTACTGGTTTATTGCATCACAAACTGCCCATGCATGGCATAAATGTCATCAATGACTTATAAATAAATTAGAAGGAGAAGATAGACACATAGAAAATAATCTAAGTACCAGAAAGGAAAAGTCCTCATCCCACAGTCAGATTTGTCCTGGCCATGGATTGTTGTGTGGGTTTTGGCTTTTGGATCTTTTGGGTATATTTAAAGACAGGGCTTAGTGCGCAATATAAACTTCACCTCTGCCCTTGACTCAGGTGGCAAGTTGTGTGTAATGCCATCTGTAGCCTCCTGCACCATGATGAGATTCATCCTCATATTTTAAATAACGAAATTCTGAGTCCTTCTGTTAGCAAAGATAACCTTCACTATGTAAATCAACGCAGCGGTTATTTTGTTGAGTTTGCCAACAGACAAATAACGCTAATGTATGTGTGAAGTTTCTCAATGTTAACTTTGAAATATAGCTGAGGCCATTTAAATGCCAACACTTTTAAGTCACTAGTCAAAATAAAAACACCCAGCTTGTGTTACTGAAATTTAATTACAAGGAACAGCTGGGCCTGGTTTTGATTTTGACTCTAAGGACCCAGAAAAAGAAACAAGCACATGGGCTCAATAGGCACATGTATACACTGAGATTCTTGACTTCAGGGAATTAAGCTGTATCAAGTTATCTCCTTATTCTTCATACTGGTCAGGCACAGTTGCTAAAAAATACATTTAGATACACTCCAAAGGATATTAAATTGCTCTTTAAGTAGGCAACTGAGGTCAACCAAAAAGAAATTCCAGTCCTCCCTTACACCGTTTCTATCATTTCATCTCCAGACGCTGCACACATCCTGACATATTTCAGTTCCTGGAGGCAGCAGTTGAGGTTGGTGGCTGTTCCTCATTCATCTACAAGGGATTTGCTCTTTAAAGGTGTTCCTGGAAATGCTCCACAGGAAACTGCTTCGATCTCTCCCCATCTCCTCTCCTTCCATGCTGCCCATTATTGTCTTGCTTTGTTACAAAGCAGAAGAAATGACAGCTTGTGCGAAAAGGGCTGTTGCTTCCTCATTATTGTTGTTTCCATCTGAAACTGCTGGAGCCTCTAATTCAAACTAAAATCATTGCGAATGCCGGTTTTTGCTGCCTCGGGGTCTGGCTGAACAATCATCCCTACAGTCCTGGCTGTCTCCAGTTGTACACTTGAAGGGGTCTTAATCAGTTGGGATCTGTCTGCAATGAAATACATGCAGATCCACTGGGGAATGAACTATAGGAAGTAGCAATGACAGTACAACATAAAGGTACAGCTGTCTACCAGGGCTGAAAGTCAACGGCATGACTTTTAACTCCTGCCTGTCGCATAAGGGGAGAAAAAGAAAAGTGCACCTGTTCAGCATGAAGGCAAAGGACCCTGCGTTTAGACTCTGTAGGGATTCAAATGAAAGAAGTCTCATGTTTTATGCTCAGACCCAGCAGAAGATAAATCCTCCACTTTCAGATATGGACCTATATCAGGTTTAAAGCTTTGGCCCACATCAGTATGTTCAAATCTTTCTGCTTTAAGAGGATGAAATCTGTGAGGATTTCCTTTCAGGATCCAGAGCTGATTTAAGACGGGTCGCAAATACCAAGTTTTCAGAAATGAAAGACTGAAATATGTGTTAAAAAAAACAAAAAACCCTCTGCACTTATTTTAAAGCAACAAACTACTAACGCAGAAAGCTTGGTGGAAACGTGTGCAATGCAGTGGATCACAGCAAAGAAGTAAAATTGCTGAAAAATTAGAATCAAATCTTTTCCTTGTGAAATCAGCACATCAGCTTTGATTTAAGGGGAGCCACAAAGATTTCTTCTTACTAAGTATCTGGTTCTTCTGCATTGCTAATTAATATTTATCTAGGAAAGGAGGTAACATATGCTAAACCCACTGCCACTATTTATAAGCATGCTCTAGTCGTCTTTGTTCCCGGAGGTACTCAGAAGCTAGGAGCTTTTGCTGGCATGCAGATTTGGACTGCTAATTTAATAAAACACATTATCCATTAATTTGAGTCCTTTTAGGATGTCAGTGTTTACTAGTTGACAGTTTCTTCTGCAGTATGAGAATTAACTGCAAAATTTAGTTGTCTGTTCTGCTTAGCAAGAGGCTCAGGGAGAGATATTTGCAACATGCTGAAGCTCAGGAAAGGAGGAAATTTTGAAGTCCACAAAGATCTTTCACCAGCAGGGTAGGGCAGCAAGAGTAAAGCTGTAGCAAATGGCTATGGCATGTTCTGAATGCCAGAACTTGCCAAGGTCAGGAAGCCCTTTGATGGATTTGGAATATGTGCAGGTACTCTCAGCAGCACTTTGCAAGGTAGCACACAGCTAAAGATCTCATTCTGGTGACAAGTGAGAGTTTCTGTAAACCAAATAAATCCAACCTAATCTGGTCTTGGAGTGAGGCTGTTATGAAACTGTCGGTCCAGGTGCTGCAAAGTGTGAAATCCACACAACCAAAAGCTAATCCAGCCAGCAAAGGCAGTTGGTATAAACAGTGCTCTATGTGTAGCTCTTTCTTTGAGGAAAAAACCCAAATAATCTGAAAATCAAAAGGCTGAGAAGAAGAGCCTTGTTACTTTAAGCATCTGTAAAATAAGAGCCAGTAGTATGTCCCACTGAGTGGAAGCAAAACTGTATCATCTCACCTGACTTTGAGTAAAATAGCCAAGTGAAACTACAGATCCAGATCAGCATCAACCCAATGATTTGAGCAAGCTGTAGCCAATGCCATCGAAGGATGTGGCATGTTATTTTCTTCCAATCTTTCATTATCCAAAGAAAACAGACAAGTTTAACAGACAGGTCTCAGAGATGTGTGTAAAACAACATTTCTTCATGTCTAGTGTATACGTGTGTTTCTTGGGGAAGGGAATACTCAATTGGAAAACATAGATGTGATCTCTATTTAGAAAGGTAAGTTTTATTTTTCATTAAAAGAAGACATCACTCTTAAAGGATTCAGATCTTGGGTAGAACTTGCCCAGATAAAGCTTTGGAGCTGATCTTAAGAAAAAAACTTGCTTCTGGGTGTAGACTTTAAAATGTTAATGAATTTTAAAAGATTGAGATGTGGTCTTTTCTTCATTTGCAAGATCATGTCTGTTTGTGGAAGCAGAATCAGACAATTTTATTCTGTAGCTTTATGTTTCAGTTGTGAATTTTGTGGTTACCTGTCCTTGTTTAGGCTGGGATAGAGTTAATTTTCTTCCCAGCAATTGCTTAGTTTTTAGATTTAGTGTGACAAGAGTGTTGATAATACGCCAATGTTTTCAGTTGTTGCTAAGAAATCAAAGACTTCTTCAGTTTCCCATGTTTTGCAAGTGTACAGGTGCACAAGAAGCTAGGAGGAGCATAACTAGGCAACTGAGCCAAGCTGATTGTGACCTGATACTGTATAACATCGAGTTCAGTATAGACATGGGAAACTGGCCAGCAGCCAGAGCTCACTGATCAGCGATTGCTACTCAGGACAGAGTGTGCTACTGGTCTTTGGCTCATCACGTCATCAGAAATTGCATTGAATTGTGCGTCACCTTTTTGCCTATTATTGATGATGATTATTATTTTCTCTTTGATAAGCTGCCTTTATCTCAACCGACAAGTCTTATTTTACTTCCCGATTCTTATCTGCGTTCCACTGGGTTGAGGGGTGAGCAAGTCACTACATGACACTTAGCTGCCAGGTGGTGCTAAACCATGACAGTCCTTTTCAGCACTCAACACAGGGCTCAAATAGCTCACCTGAAACAGCATCAGACTTTTAGTCTGAGGTTCCAAGGTTCGAGCCCCTGTTCATGCTGAAAGGGTTAAGACAATAAAAGTTTTGACCACAGCAAGTTGGAAAAAAAATAGTTAGAAGCATTCATTATGTTGGTTTGGTCGTCACTGGTCACAAGGCTGCATTATGATCTCCAAGTTGTGTGGTAAAGTACCTTACTTGCAAATACAGGAATGGAGTTTTTCTACTTTACTTAATATGAATCAGGAAAGATCTCAGCAGTGCTGGTTTCCTATATTAGGGGCAGTTTGTCAGTTCATGCAAAAAGAGTTATTAGTTTCATGTTCTCAAAGAGATCAGTAAGATTATAGTAATTCCCTTTCCAAAAAAGGATGTTTTGTTAGCATTGTTCAGCGTTTGCCATTTCGATTGCTATTAAGTACACAACATCCTCTGAGACATTGTCCCCTGAGGAGCTGCAAAAGACAGGTCAGTCAGACGTTGACAGCCTAATGTTATCTGGCTGAAACAGAATGAGGGGAGATATACCTGGGACCTGATGATCGTGTGTGCTCCGTTGCTTGGATTTCTCACATGAAAATCCTTAGAGCGTTTTTTAGATATTCTCCTGTACTACACGGAGAGAGACGTTTAGGCTTGTTTTAGAGATTGTTAGCATACTTTTAAATCACCCGATGTCTTCCCTCTACTTCATTCCTGGTTTTGGAGCCAATGCTGTTTTCATTTACAAGGGTCACGTGGATGATTTTCAACCCCTTTGACTTTCATTGATGTATCAGCAGTTTCCATTGAATTACCGATCAGATTTACCTAAGACCAGAAAAATAAAGAAATGCATTACTTGGATGTGTAATCATAAGCATATTTAATGTGACCTTGAAATGGGAGGGTTGTATGGAATAGCTCTTTTGGTGAAGTATCTGCAATTTTTATTTATTTGAAGTTAAAGGGCACAATTTTACTTTCCATAATTTAAAGAATGTTTAGTGGGCACAGCCAGATTAAGGAAAACAGTAGGGGAATTTGAGGATATTTATTCAGCTGGTTTAGGTAATTTAAGTCTTTGCATCTTGACAGCAGAAGATTATACAAGCAGTTTCTTCACAAAATTATACAATATTCAGGTGGAGGTGATTTGCAAATATATGTATCTCAGTAGGAAAAGTTTGTGTGGGTTACTCTGAAAGCCAAGAATGTGAAAGTATAGAAAATGAACAACAAATGACCTCAGGGACCAAAACCCAATTGTGACAAAATCGGGACCAAACCCTGCTATCATTTAAGTAATATAATTATGTACATTTGCAGTTAAATTCCACCTACACTACTTAGTTACATACTGGATAGCGTTTTTTGAGTGCTTGAAACTTATTGAAGAATTTGAGTATCCACATATTGCAGGCAGGAAAAAAAGTTTGAGATAATGGCAATATCTTAACAGACAATTTTTTTAAGCTGGAATCAAATTGAACTTGGCACGACTAGAGTGAGATTGTTAAGAACTGATATAACCGGTGGAAAGAAAAAAAGACTAATACTAGAGGTCATATATAACTAGATTAGTGAAAATTATGCTTGAAGAGGTTTGGATACCTTGACCAACGCATCTAACATTTATCTATAACCCTAATCTCTACACAGGAGAAAGAAAATTATTGGGTAGTCCTATGATAGTATCCTTCCCTATTTATCCAAGAGAGGGGCTGCTAGGGACCTAAGTTACTCACTCCTCTGATATGAAGGTCACCATAGTTTAATGTTGTTGTAACTATATAGCAGAAATCAAAAGCTAAGTAGACATGATTCTTCAAGGAGGAAATCCTTTTCTTCATTATAAAATATTCAGAGATCGATGCAGACAATATTAATAGCATAAGCATTAAATGTAATGTGTTTAGTAGTGAAAAATCGTAGTGGCAAAGAGTCCTGGGAAAAGCAATATAAGGCTAACATAACAGAATGATGTAACAGAAAGGCAGCCCATGTGTATCTACAACGCACTCTAAGAAATAAGAGCTGTCTGTATACAGAAAGAACGTAAAAGTTGGGGAAATACATCTACCCTTCCAAGGCTTCTTGCAAGCAATGGTCAAGATTTTTAAAGATCCAAGGAGTATTAGGCATTTCTACCATAACCACAGACTACACAATTTCACCAACCCTACTCTGACTCGAGGGTTTGTGACTGGAGTGAGAATCAGGCCACAGAAGAGACAGACAGTCAATATACTTTATCAGCCCATCTGAGATAGCTGGAAGAAAAGCAAAGAAATAAATCCTGAGGGAAACAAGAGAGAGGTCTGCCAATATAGTTCTCTATAGCCTGCAATCAAGCTTCCCTCTTAACCTCCTTCCACAGGTAAAATAGACTTGCTGTCTTCAACTCTTTGTGTGTCCATGCCTACTTTTTGTAATACTTTACGTCTCTGTCTCATTAGTTCTTCCTACACCATTCTCCTACATTGTTTCCCTTACATTACTTGAAGTTAGTGTAATAAGCCTGAATGATGCATAGATAAGTATCAGATGTGTAAGATATACACATATATCATTATATAGAGACTTTATATATGTTGATACATATGTAATGGAATTATAGGTATATGTATTCATGTATATGTGTGATATATATATATAAATATATGCGTAAGGGAGAGAGAATCAGTTGTTCATGACAATGATGGTTAGTATAAGAATTAATGGGAAATTATAGTCAGGAAGTTTCTTACAATGCATTTGGAAAACTTTTTAGTTTACCTTTGGAACAGTGAAGCTCTTACACTGTCTTGCTTATTGGAGAAACAGAAAACAGAACTAGTATAAAATCAGAGCTGCACGTTTTATTTTAAAATATACATATGTATCATAGTTGTTCACTAGTAAACTGCAGATGTACTCTACCATTTTATAAACAAATAGTGCAAGCAAGGTATGGGGCAATTTCAAAGAGAAGTTGCATCTATCTCTGCTGCATTGCTGAGGCAAAGTCACAGGCTGACCCGACCTAGTGCTGGCACAGGGATGCTCCTCAGAGGAGGTCAGGCTGGATGACTTCCAGAGGATCCTTCTCCAGCCAGCATTTCTATGTTCCATCGCATTAATGCAGCAAGGACTTCTGGACATAGCTATGAGGGATTAATAAATAGTAATGGATGACTTTTTGAGAAGTATCTTTAGCTATCAAGGCAATGAAGATTTTGTCAGCCTTGATTTTGTCAGACTTGCCACTTTAAGTATAGTATATAGGTGGGAGTGAGGAGTATCACCATTTGGGTTAAAATCCCAGCAGGATCTGGATCCTGCCTTGTCATGCCACTGCCCAGCACCATATGGTAACAGAGTAAGGGTATCACAATTCTGTCTGTGTGCTGTTTGGCTTTCAAAATGAATTGCTGTAAAATCACAGGAATTAGAGAAAATAAGGATAAGACTAATGAAGGAAAAGAGATGAAGGATTGCAGGAGTATGGAAGAGCCCAGCAGAGAACAGGAAACAGCAGCATTTCACAAGTCCGAATGTGGTTAAAGGGGAGATACAATGTGCTAGAAGCAAAATTGGTGGACTAAAGCTAATCTATTTAGATTACTGATCAAGGCAAAGTTTTGCCTTAGTGCATATGAAAGCAAAGCGTTATAGTTCTGTTACTATTGTTGTTCCTATTATTTATCCAGTACAACTCAATAATACTATTTTATGCTAGACAACCTCTGTGGATCCTATGATCTTCATAAGAATTTTCATTTAGCAGGAACACTCAGTGGCTTCTTTTCTAACTTTTTTTTTCATGCTAATAGAGTATTTGTATGACAGGATAGCTCTTGCTAATATAAAGATTTAATAAAAGGTTCAATTGCAGAGGCGTTTTTCTGAAAAGCAGAAGGATATTTATTCATGCTTCAAATAGCCATGAAGAATGTTAAATGAAAAGGTTTGTAGTTTGAGATTAATGTTGGATTTAAAGGACACCTGACCACTTCAGCAGAAGTGGGTTTCTAACAATCAGAGCAAAGAATAGGGAATTACTTCATTTGTTGCAGACAAGTAAAAAATCTGAGTCTTTGGTAAGCTTGGAAATTAGCCTGTAGTAACACATTTAAGTTCAGCTTCTCTCTGATAACCACCTCTGTGAGGGGTGACATGATTGTATGGTGCAAAATGCATTTTTGTGGTATGGGAGTCTCAGTGAAATCCCAAACCTGTTCACCCAGTCTGCTCCCTCATTAGTGAGAATAAAAGACTCACAATCTCTCTCCGGTAAGAGGAACTGTGGGGTCAACATTCAGCCTTCAACACATGTGAAGAACCTGGTCTGTGCTGATGAGTGCTGTTAAAAGCATTACAGCCTGTGCTAGGGCAGGATAGAGGATTTGATGCTACACGTGTCTCTCTGCTGCAGTAAAAAAAAGGGAGGCTGCCTTAGCCTTGTTGCCTCTGCAACTAAATATTTGCAGCATACGTTAGATTTTCTCTGTAAAAATGTCTCTTTTGTTAGAATGATATAAAGCATCCTAATGTAAATGAGATTCAAACCCATATTGCACACTACGGTTAATGCTAATTTGTTACAAAAGAAAGCACCACTATTCAACACTGTGTTAATGAAATGGTGAGACATATCCATCTTGAAAGCACTGTGGGGAAAGGATGCTGAAGCAATTTATTAGGAAACAAAGAAAATTAAGAAGATATGTTTTTCATAAACCAACATTATAAATGGGCAGTAGGCTATGGCTGCAGCTCTACAAAACCCAGATTTACTCCTCATCAAGGAAAAAGGGTATACTCTATTTTTTGTCACCTAAGTTGACACCAGAAGAGTCATTTAGTCAATCATAATTAGGTTTACCTAGATCTATACTGGAAAGGAAAACAAAACTGCAGAACCTCACTAGTGTGGGTTATAGAAACATGGTATTTTACCCTGCAAATTGTCAAGATTTTGTTTTGTTTGCCAATTGTCATTCTGTTCTCCATTGCTTTTGCAATGCCAGTTGCGAAATCCAGCCTTATTTTTATTTAATGTAATACTTCTATGTCGTAGTGGCAATCATGGATATTATGTAGTCAGAACTATGCCTGTAAGATCAGTCAAAAGTAGGAAGTCATATTGCACAGCACTTGAGATTTATCTAGCTGATAATAACGCTGTTACTTATAAAAGAGTGTATGGAAATAAAGAGATTTCTTACTGTGTTTTGTTTTGCTTTAGTTTGTTTTTCTTATACCAGGAAATTCAGTGACAAAGCCAGCTACCGATAAGGCAGTGGCAGTTTTGAGGTTCTGGATATTTCTGTTAACTTGAAACAGCCAGAAAATTCTTTAAACCTTTTAATAATCTTAAAAATCAGGATTCCTCTCATAAGGAAAATTGTCAGCGTTATAAGTCAGTGGTTTTTTTAATCGAACTGTTGATTTGTTTCTTTTCAAACTTTTTAAGTAAAAGGAGCTGGCACACTGCTCAGACATCTAGTGTTTTGTCAATATGTGCTGCTTTGGGATCCTTGTCTCTCAGAACAGAAAACTGAGCAGATTTCTTTCCGCGTGATTAGGAACAACTGCAAATCTGCACCCTCTTCTCGTTCATTTCCTCTATTTAACCATGTGCTGTTTTGCTGAAAACTCTTCCCTCTCCCAGTTGTCACATCGACAGTTTCATCTGAGCTGCAGTCTCCTTGTTTCAGCTTTCAGAGGTATCTTTCATTCTTCTTCCTCACTGGCTTTTTTTGCAGTCACTCTATTGCTTTTATCAAAGGTATCCTTGGCACATGCCTATGATGTTCTTGCACTTTGCATCCTCTTCTGTCACTGCGTCGTTTCTCTCCCTGTTCTTTCATCTACACACTCAGAAATCAATCAGCACTGATTACCCACTACATCTACAGGGGGTTCAGAGCTGTGGTTTTGAAAGAAAAATTGTGTAGGAATTCAGACTTCAAAGGGGGTCTCATTCTGTTGGATCAATTTGGACTGAGAACATTGGAGTAACTTACTGTTCTCTGAAATGACTGCTCCCACCAGTCAATAGCTGAATGGCTCAGACCTTGCAGAACGCATTTCATTTCAAACCAGTAAAATGCCTACTTTGTCCTCTCTGAAAAAAAAAAATGGTATCAACAAAAGCAAGGGAGGGCTGTTGTTATTTTAATTATTGTTATTGCTGGCAAATAAAGCACTGGAGAAATGTAAAGGTTTGTGTTCACAATCTGGCATATTCAAATAACGCAGATGCTATCACAGAAAATTATTTAAATGCATAATCAGCCTGTAGTCACAAAATAATAAGATGTTAAGCAAAGGAATCTTTGGGGTCACATTGATTTATTTAACAGTTGATGCATTTCATATGATCACAGCAAGCAAACAGAATTGATTTGGAGCTGCTATTTATGGAGATCAGCTCACCAGGACTTGTAACCATTAAGTCTCCTGGAAGACTGTCTCACACTGTATTACTGATGCACAACGTGGACTGTGATTATTTACCCTGTCCATGGCACCAAAAGATCAGTACCACTATGCCTTTTGGTTTCTTTACTCCCTGTCAGCGAATCATAGAAGAGTTTCTCATGGGGAATCTGGCTCGATTCAGGAGAAATAAAAATGCAGGGAGTGAGGGAACTGAGGAAAGCAAAGTTTGAGAAGAGTGAAAATGAAAATCTGGAGGAGGTGAAAGCAGAGCACTGGAGCATGGTGTTTTCAGCACATACTAATGCTTAGGAACTCACACGTCATTAATGGGAGATATATTTAAAAAGTGAAGACAACTCTTAGTGTTTAGTTCTGTCAGATAATTTTGGAGCCTTCTTGAGAGTTTTGGAAATCAGCTTGTCGTTAAACACACAAACCTGAAAAAAATATTTTATGAACAGCAGAAAAGGTGTGCCTGGTATGCTGTATTGTGTTGCCTTCAAAACCTAGTCATCAGAGAGATATTATAATAGGATGTGCTGCTTCCCTAACTTGGGAAAAGGATGATCTAGGCTTGTTCTTGTGAGCTGTGTGCTAAGCCAGAAAATGTTATAATATCCAGGAGAAGTATTTAAAAAACACAATCTTTGAATTGCAGTTTGCAAAAAAAACAGTTGGTGGCACTTTGAAACAATTTTTATTTCTAAATGTGCATTTGCTTATTGTAGGTTTGTAGAGGATTACATTAAAATACTAAATCACTAGTCTACAGCGATTCAAATTACGGTAACAATACAGAACTTATCAACTGTCTTCTGCACGGTACATAGCGTGCCTAAAGTAAATCTGAAGATCTGCATTTGTAAAAACAAGGGAAGGTGCTCAGGGAGATTAATTCTCCCTAAAAATGTCAGAGGGAAATTACCAGAAGAGACAGTAATGACAAAGGCAGCAGGGGAAGTCACTGAAAACTGTACAGTTTACTCCAGACTGCAGAGGCACCGAGGTCTGCCAGTGGCCTGGCATGTTCCTGTGGAGAGCTTGCCTTCACCGAGTTTACATTTTGAAGAGGGTTTTTTTTTTTGTTGTTGTTCTTTTTTATAACCAGCATCCACTAGGCAAACAGATATTTCCCAGGATTTTAGTCACCAAGAAATGTGAAGGAGAAGAAAGCCATTCCAGAAGAATTCCTTGGCCATTCCAGAAGAATCAAGCATTTATCCATAGCGTTTCATACAATCAAGTGCAATTACACCACCTGCACAGGAGCTGCAGCGTGTCTGATATCGCAGAGGGAAACCTGGTCATTACTGGAGAAAACTGATGGTTTGAAAGATACTCCCTCTATGGTATCACATACCTTGTCAGAATACATGACATTTAAAGTAGCTGACAAGCAAAACCTCTTTCCTTAGAGCCTTTCCTATGAGCCTTTCCTCCACAGGCCAGTTTCTTTTGGGCCATTTAAGTTCCAGAAGAGACGCATCATCTCTTTATCACAAAGAAAGCCCTGAATACCAAGAGGACTTGCTGCATTAGCTGCAGCTGTTTGTTCAAAGGACTGGAAGATCAGACCACAGCTAGTGCTTGGCAGTCTTTACAGCTTGGCCAAAGGAGCTTCAGTGCCTTATGTTCTCTCTCCAGTTCTTGCATATTGGAAATCAGAAGTCTAAGTCAACCAAGGATGATAAATCTGGAACCACTGCTGGGCTGTGGTCCTCCCCATCATCCTAAGGATCAGTTGCAAATGATTCCTTTTTGCCATCTTGGTCCTGAATATGTTAGTCTTGACAGTATAATCCATTAGTGATTCTTATTTAGCTTTCTAAATTACATATTTTGCAGTTATTAATAGTTCTTTATATTAGCCAGTTTGTCTTCTGAGGCAAAATGTTTCCCTGAGCTTCAGACAAATGTTGCTTGATGTTCTTGCCTGGGAATATTTTCCTGCTTTCCTATTTAATTCCATGGGGCTCTTTGCACTGAGGGGAGAGCTTGACATATCCAGTATGATAAAGCAGTCCTCCTTGTTGTGAACAGTAACACTGCCTGGCATTCTAAATTTTCTATAATGTGCTGCTAGGTTTGGTGTAACTGTGAGCTAAATACTGATTTGAAGTGTGTCATCATTCTGCTCCGACAGTTGTATTTGTAACTGTCATTACCCACAATTTCTGACCTGCTAACCACTCCCGTAGACTGTTTTGGTTTTTTTTTTTAACTAATTTAGCCTGTTATTAATACTGCCCCTGAAGTGCCTGTTCTGAGTAGGTGTAAATCAGTGCCTTCCAAGGCTTTCTTGCAACTCTAGCCTGGGACACAATTTTTTCCCCTGCTCCCTCAAAGTCAAGTTTTGTGATCCCTCAGCAATATGCCCTGCCCCACTGGGTGCCTGTTCTCAGAAGAGCATCAGGTGGACCATACTCCCAAATGAGCAAAAGTATCTGGTATTTTCCACAATCTCTCTGTACTCTCGAGAAAGAGAGGCAATGCATTTTAGTGCTTCATCACTCCCTGAAAACACCTGAGTTGCCTGTACTGCCAACGAAGAAGAAGAGTTGCCTCTGGTGGATGAGAATGCCCTCTGTAGCATTTGAAAAGCACTATTCTCTTTCCACTGATTATAAAGCTCCCTTTATAAGGAATATATGTCATTATATTAAACAGACTGGATCACTCTCACCTTCCTATATTCCTTCTTTCACTTTGTCCCTTCCCGTCCGACTGTTACTTCCTCCCCAGGCCAGGTGCCAAAAAGGCTGGCAAGTCAGTATCTCAGCTATCAGCTTAAATTGTCAAACCGGCTTCCACTCCTTTCATTTCAGAGAGCACTGTAATTGAAATTCCTCTTATTTTAGGCAGCGGTAGTATTTTAAACTCAGAACTATGTAAAGAATTGGCGATAGCACTGAACTGCTCGGCTGTGAAGGGGTGGTTACAGACCAAGTGAGGAAATGTTTGCATAAATCCTATGTAGGCAGATTCTCACCTAGTAAAAGCTGGCGTTTCTGCCAAAATTCAGAATCTCTCTGGCATTCACCACAAGACAATTGTCAGACTTGATTGGTCCAGCAGGGAAAGGCTTTTGCTTTCATTTCTGTGCATTTGATGTCAGCATATTTCCCTGACAGTGATGTGAGGGGTGATCGGATGAATTCATTGACCGTGGAGATGCCTACACAGGGAATGTCTTTCTTTCTTCGGCAGAGGTGAGTGGCAGTTGCTCCCAGGGAGTATGTTTTGCCATTGTGCTCAGTTTTTATGAAGTCCCCGGCTACATGGGCTGGTGCTTCTTACGCATTTCAGGTGGCAGGATGGGTAGTCCAGGTTTACCTCTAGAGCCAGAGCTCTGGGATGAGAAACTTGGGAGGTATCCCAGCTGGAGAGGCTTGGCTTGAACTATGACTTATGCCACGTTTCTCTCTCTTTTTTTTTTTTTTTTAGATGAACAAGGCTGAAACCCAGCAATTTCAGAATCACAGAATCACCAGGGACACAAGAGTCCCAAATACCTGTTTAACACTTTGATAATTAGGTAATAAGTAAAACATGATTCTGCATTTACTAAACCAGAGAAATTTGGTTAACTTGGTGTTCACTTCTGCTGTGCCTATTTTGTCAAGTATTAGGGGGCAATAGCAGGAGAGGGGAGAGAATATAGATTATAATATTTTTATATGGACCTTGCTGGGCTTGTTCATGACTTGCTTCCAGATGTGTGAATTTTCAAACTATGAGACTGCAGTGGAAGGTTTGCTTGATTTTGTTCTAAAGCTGGAGAATTATAAAGAAAGTAGGACTCCAGTGAGACATGCTTAAGCCCTTAAAATGTTTTCATTTGTCAGTTGTTATCAACTCTTCAAAAATAATCATGAGCAGAGAGCCTAAAGATGAGTCTCAAAGAGAAATGCTGACTGGACACAAAGATGGGACTAGTTCACCTCAAGTAACTTGAGCAATGATGTGCAGCCTGAACTATTGCCATGGGGAACAAAGAGGTGCAACATTATCCATGAACACTAAGTGTAGTGTTATATGAAGGCTGACTGGGGAGCTGCTAACTTGAACAAACAAGGATTTCTTATACCATACTAAATGTGTAAATTACATTTTAAAGGGGGGGAGGAGAATGAAATGTGGTATCTTTTGATTTGTTAATGGAGAAATCCTTCACAGCATGTCTCATAAGCACCATAGCAAGTGTCACTAAGCACTATGGATAAAAGGGAAAACAGAATTTTCCTTTGGGAGATGGAGTGTATTGGGCAACTGAATGTCTCCTGCATGGGAAACCTCTCGCACAGAACCAGTATTGACTGGTTTGTGCGGCTTCAGTATGAGAACATTTTCTCAACATTCACATTTTTTGCAGAACTGATACTTGAATTTCTCAGCTATCTCCTTAACTGCTGTGTTCTCTGGCTGAAAATATCTATTTAAGCTCTTTGTTGCATCCTCCCAGCAACCTCCTCTGACGCACATCTCCCTGCCCAGGTGATACCAGAGATCTGTTTAGCTTTGCAGATACATGAATGAAATACAGAGTTATGTTTCCATTTTAATATGAATTCAGCTGCCAAGGCCAGCATCATCATTACCCCACTTTAGCATGCATGGATGCTTAATCCATTATTTATGGGCTAATTTCTGCCAATAACTATCTGTACGTCATCAGCAGAAATTAGCCTGCATGCTCCTTCAGAAATAGGTTGTCACTACATAACATCACCTAGCCTGCTATAATACTATTGGTACATGTACACAGTACAGCTCAAAAAGAAAGGTAACACCATATGTTATCATCATGACTCTGAAAGTGTTAAAAGTTGACTTATGAGGTGATATGTTTTTATCACTTGCTGTTTGGGAGCCTGTTTTAGCTGCTTGTTAATGATAAGGAACCAGCCCCTAATGTCCTGCACAAAGAAATAGTATCTTATTCCTATAGGTGGTTACTCATTTAAGAACTAGGAAAGCTTCTTCCAAAACAGAATGCTATATATATAATGTGTAGTTCTAGCCTTACAAAACATCCTTACAGGTCCTGTTGCCTTATCTGCAAAATATTTCCTACCTGGGGGTGCAGTGGCCCTGTCATTGAGGGCTGATCAAGCAAGTAAATCGTTGCGTGATGTCTAATTGTCTTTTGTCTATCCAAAACCACAACAAGCAAACAAATAAGTTATTTGTATAGAAGGCAGCTCTTTTTTTAAAAAACAAAACCAAAACAGATTAACAATTTATATCTGTTAACCCTGTTGAGGCTAAAAAAAAACCTAAAAAAGCTTTTGATGTCTCCAAGCAGGCACAGGCTTTTGCAGCCACCGTCTGGGTTTTTTATTTCGCTTGTCTTCCTGGGGGAGACAGTCACTCAAAAATGGGATCAATGACTTTCATCAATACCTCACCCAATATTGTGAAAGGTCATATATCATTGTTTCCAAGCACTAGGGTAATTCACAGACAATCCTTGTATTGGAGTTGTGCCCAGAGGATTTGAGTTAGAAGGGAATACCACTCTGCTGGGCAGGCATGGTATAAAATAGTCTACACTTACCATTGAAATAGGAACGAGCTGTGACAGCAGTAAAACGCAGGCAGCAAAGGCTTGTGAGGGAAAGGGTAAGTGAAAATAATGGCAGAGTAAGGCACTGCCTTTGAGCCACTGTTCTCTTAGGCTGAGAAATGTTTGTACAGAGCAGCTCATTAAAAGACTGTGGCTTTTTCTAGCACCGAAAGCAATAAGTAGATTTTTCAGAGGAGCTGGTGCCTGAATATTTCTGAAAATATCCCCATAACATGACTGCAGGACCCATGAGCTACTGACTGCTACTGAAAACTCAGCTTTTGCTTGGCTTGGAAGCTTAACCCATCCAGAGGTCTGTGTTTTGGTGTGGCTGTTTGCAGTGTGAGTCTGTGCACATTCCTCCTCCGTGTCCATGACCAGACCCTGTTGTGCCCTAAATGTGGGAATTACTGATGTCATCAAAGGTTAATAGCTGAAGATATAATTTCATTTGTAAGTACCCCCAACTGACAGGCTGTTAATCACATCCTAGGAGAGCTTGCCAGCTTGCATTTTTGAAGATGCAAGGAAATAATGTTATTGCTTGGTATTTTCTTTGCAGTACTGTCTAATGAGAGTGGGCATCTTGCTATTTCATATAGTGTCCAGATATGACAGCACCTGTCTTGAAGTGTTACTCTGTTTCAGTATGCTTTTTCCAGGAAAATGAAATACATTTATTATAGTCCATATATACAGAAAACTCTCATGTTTGATTAGGTTATTAAATTGACTCATGCTCAAAGGGAAAACAAAATATTCATATGCAAGTGAAGATAAAAAATGAAATTAAATATACCTTCACAGAATGGGATGGATTTCAGGGGCTGTGAAATCAGAGCTCAAAAGGAAACATTGCCTCCTAAATATTTTATTAATAATTATAATTGCTTTAAGCATAGCATAACTGGGCTAGCAACGCTTGTTGTTTTGCTTTAGCAACACATTTAATTTCTCAGTTGTATATTGACAAACGTTGCTTTCAGAGAAGTCAACATGAGAATAGCATCAGGAAGGAATCTAAACTAACACAGTCCCTCTCATCAAGTGCCATGAAATGTTTATTAGCTGTTTCAGCCACTGTGTGCAAGGATATTCACTGTCACTGTCACTGGAATGTAGATACACCACAGGATAGATAATGAAACTGTTTGGGTTGCCCTGTTTCTGAATTCCTCAGTAAACATTTCCTCTCAAAAAATGGAGAAACCCTCTGTAATGCACCTTATGTGACGGTAGCATGATCCAAATTTGGAATATACAGTTATGAATTATTGACCATTCTTGACCATTCTGAAATATTGAAATATACCCCATAAGCATACATGTAACCAATTTTCTTCTATTAGTGTGAGATGCTGTCAAAGCAACACCAAGTCTTCTGCACACATCACAAGATTCATAACTTTCTTTATGTTTATTGTGAGTAAACAGAGCCATGATATCCTGCAGAGAAAGAATTATGGTGGCAAATCCATCAGCTGCTTGGCTCACAGACATAGCTATATTTCAACGATAATATAAGATGAGCTGGACTTATTTCTACTTGAAATTTACAAATAAAAAATAGATGTAAAAAAAAGCAGATGTTGGAACGTACTTGGGGTTTTGTACAGCTGTTTCAAGCTGAGGATGGCGCCATGAAAATAATCCAAATATTCTTAATTCAAATACTATTCATATTTTTGGGACTAAAAACCTTAACATGAGTAAGTTCTACAAAGTACAAATTTTACACTAAAAGCCAATCTTGGAAAACTATACTAGGTGATACTAGACTAGATTGCGATTCCTGTATTCACAGGAAAATTAGTTGGATTCACTCCATTATTTGAAGAGCAAAGTAGTTCTTAATCCAATAACAGCCCACCTGTGTGACACTGTGAGATCCTGACCCACTTGGAGACTTAACAATATGGGGTTTGCTATTCCAGAGAAATTCTTCTTAACTGTTCATGTGTTCTACGACCACTAAACATGCTATTAGCACATAAACAGAGAAACCAGACCTTGACAATATTCACACAGAATCACTGAATCACAGAATAACCAGGTTGGAAGAGACCCACCGGATCATCGAGTCCAACCGTTCCCATCAAACACTAAACCATATCCCTCAGCACCTCATTCACCCGTGCCTTAAACACCTCCAGGGAAGGTGACTCAACCACCTCCCTGGGCAGCCTGTTCCAGTGCCCAATGACCCTTTCTGTAAAGAATTTTTTCAGAATTCAGTTGATTGAGAAGAAGAAAAATGTCAGAGATTGTGATCTGACCATACTTTGTGCCAAATGTTTCATATTTTTATGTAACACCTAAGAAGTCTTGTCCAAAATACAAGTTCTACAGTGTAGCTATTATTAAAGCCTTTAGCAAGGGTCTTGATTTCAAAATAAGTTACTGGAAGCCTGAATCCGCATCCCAACCCTAATCCAAGATGCCGACTCAAGTGAACATTTTGATCTCTTATTTTGTCAATATGCACCTTCTAAGACATGGAGATCAATGTTGCAAATAAGAATCCAGTTGTTTTTTCAAGACTAAGTAATCCCAAACTGATGTTTGCATAATTCAGCAATTTTAAAAAGAAAGTTATTAAATATTTCTAGCTATGGAAAAATCCTTATGTACCACAAATCTGAGTTCCCTAAGTAAATGTTGCCACAAATATAATATTATATATTTCTTGAGAAAATTCTTCACCATTGCACCAATGTGTTGTCTGAGGGGATTTTGTTTGAGGAAGTTAGAGGTAGCAACTTTTTATTTAATCATGAAAAATTTATTGCAACGTTAACTACAAAGAGCCCACTTCTACTCCATAACTATTAAAATGCAGGAAGTCACCTATTCAATAATGCAGAATTGTTATGTATTAAAAATTTAAATCTATAAATATTAATAGAACACAGGTCAGTCTCTTAACCAACAGTGGTAGTTGTACACACAGCTATTGCTGTAAACTTTAAGGGTTGCCCATTTGTTGTGGCATAGAGCAAAACAGGCATGTTAAAATGCAGTTGTATGATAAAGGGAATTTTGATCCTTTTTTCAAGTAAGGATAAGGATTCAGGATATGAAAAGGAAATGCCTGGCTTATCGCAGTCTGGACATTCATGTCTCCAGAAATGGGGAAGCTGAGTGGGTTGTGAGAGGGCTTGCAGTGATGCTCATCAGCATAAAGCAAACCTCAAGTACTGGAAAGCTACAGCTAGATCCTCAGCAGTGATTCCTCTTAGATGTGTCAGCAGTTTCTGGATGCAGGTGGTATCAGCCTTATTTCTGGCTAGAAAAAAAACAGGATCTTTTTGTAGTAGAGACAGGTGGCCTTTCGCAGCCTGAACCAAATTCATATCCCTCTCCAGAGGGATATGAATTCATAGCACTCTCCAGTTCAGTCAGGGTAGCTAGCTGGCTACGTTTGTGAGTGGTGGCGTATGTGGGAGACATGCATGTGATTTGACAGCAGATAGGAGTTTGGACAGCATGCATAGACAGATCCACCATGGCTGTGTCTACAGAAATATGTTTCCTTCTTCACTTGCTGCTCACGCAGTTAGCCACTCTGGGAAACCACTAAAACATGACCATGCCGACAGATATTTTTGTGTTTGGCACACTGATGGCTATTTAGCCATGGGTTACAAAAACTGCGTAATACTTCAAGTGTAGTCAGAGACAAATGTCTGCTGTGCACAACTGAAGGGTGAGTTGTGGGTGCCTGGTTGTCCTCTCCAGCTCCCTGAGACAGGTGCGCTGCCAGATGGCATAGGGGGGACGTGTATTTGCCTGCAATGTGCATCTGTCAAGTCACCTGCCTGGGCTTTATGGTTGGAACATAGTCAACAGCTGGTTTACGCTCTATTTTCCACCTCTGTAGAATGGGTCATGCTTGTTTAGAAGAATCAGTTATTGAGAAGGAACTGGGGATAAGGCAGGACATGTCACTGTTATGATGTCAGGTGGGAATTTATGGTACAACTCTGAGGTCGGAGATGCTGGGAAACATAGCCTGTGCCCATGGCTGTGTCCATGCACTTTGAACTTCATTCTCCTGAAGGATCAGCATTCTCAAGCCTGTGTGTTACTTGGATTACGAGTATGTGAAGGTGCCCATGAGCATAAACAGGAATGGACTGCAGAAAGGGGTCAGGATGTCATACTCTCCTTAGACAACTTTTCCTGTTGCCACTGTCAGAAACAGAAATAGGAATAGACAGACTCCTGATCTGTTTAAGGAGGGCATCTCTTCCGTTCCTGTGACTATTTCCATCCTAGGCCTGTTCCAAGATATTCGTCCCCCAGCTTTGTGAGAATATAAATGCAAGGCCAGGAGTATGTTGCTGCAATTTTAAGTAGTTGCTCTATTTGGGAAATGTTTCCTGGGTGTCCAACTCTGCCTGTCTTTCTCAGAAAGTCCACCAATAGAAATGCCTCTGGATGGAAACATTGAAAGGAGATAAAGGCAAGGAAAGAATTAAGGCAGGTTTGCCACAGCCATAGGAAGCCTTCAGAGTTGCTGAGAGTCTATTCACATTTGGTGATATTGTTTGGGTCTGAATGTTAGTCTGGGCAAGGCTACATATCCACGTTGCGAAGGATGGGGAACATTCTGAAGACCTGGGAGAAGGAGGAAAGACATCAGCCCTCTGATATCCTTGTTAAGGAAGGGTATGAGGAGGACACAGACATTCTGGAGAGAGCAATTTGTGCTCCCTGAGGCAAGGCAAACAGCATAAGCTATGAGGCAAGACCCACTGAACAAAAGGAAGGAATCTCAGGTAGATGCTGATAAAACCTTTATGAACTGCTCTGCAGGGTGTTACTCTGGCCCTGCTCATTGATGAAGCTGTCAGCTCCTTGATGAAGGCATCAGTGGTCACAGGACCCATGCCCTGGCCTCTCTGGCCTTTCTGAGAAATTCACCAGGCAGAGTCACTTCATCCATATTCAGCAACATTCGTTGTACTGAGACTGTTTTCTAGTACATTGATAGCTCACGTGAGGCCTTCAGATCTCCAGACTTTGAGAAGGACTTTCTGAAGTTTCCTATGCTTGAATTTGCTGAACTAGCTTGAAACAACCCTGGGTTTTTTTTAATATGTTTAGGACTAACTATAAAACAGCTGCATGGAGTTTTCTAATTGCTGTTTGTCCAGCTCGTGTCTCCCGTTGAAACTGTCTTTCTTGTTCCTTATCAGGGCCTATAGCTGGTGTACAGTTGAGAGTCATCTCCTCCACACCTGCTGAAAGCTCAAACTTTATTGGAAAAACAGGAAAAATGGGCAAAGGAAAAGTGTGTGTTTGTTTGTTTGTTTGTTTGTTTGTTTGGGGTTTGTTCATTTGTTTGCTTGTTTTATCATTCTTACAAAGTCCGACTGGTGCACGAACAGTTAGGGAGAAACTGATCCACACAGGAAGAAAAGCAGAACACCAGGATATCTTCAGGAAAGTCACCAGAGATTTCTTAACTAGCCACGCAGGTAAGCAGTAAATCATGATGACAATGAACAGTTAGATGCGACTTCCATTCACTTTGAAGCTTTCATTCCAACGTGAGGAGACCCTACATGATCCATCCACATGCTTCAAAGCATGATTTGATGTTAGGGCTTAATTCAATTCTAGACAAATGAGAGTCATACGTAGTTTCACAAGACCGGTGGAATGAGGAAAATACAAACTTGATGGAGACAATATTCAGTTCATGACGTGTTTTCAAATTGGAAACATTGGTTTGAAATTGAATGTTTGTTAGGCAATCTGGGCTTGTTTAGAAAGATTGTATTTAGTTACCAGAGTCTGAAAGTGAAAAGCAATTTCATAGCTCTGTGTTTGTCCTAAACTTCATCTATGTTTCTAAGGGCTCTTGAAACTCTACTTTGGAGAATGCTCTCTACTTTTAACAGTGTGACAGCTGCCACTGATAGCTGCTATTAGCACAGTGGAGAACACAGAGATCCCCATCTGTGTGTCCAACTGTGTTTCAGAATAGAAGCCACAGCCAGTGCCAGGTCTCTGGACTCCTGAAATCTTGCTTCTTTTAGGATGACCGTTTTTATCTCATTGTGATATTTATCCCATTTCTGATTACAATTTTTTGAACCCTGCAACACTGAAGCCAAACACAGCACATGACTTGATCTATATTGGACCTTGCCAGGAGGAGGAAGTCAGGGTGTAGCAGTAGTTAATTTTAGCTACAAGGTTCAGTACTCTGAGGTTAGAGAGGAAAAGATCAGGAAAGCACTTCAAATTTGTTTGATACGGACAAGTCAATTGTATTCATTTGTAACTAGCACCTGTGCAATAAAAGATATTAAAACATAAGCAAAACCTGTTCTTTTGCACATTTTATCAGCCTCAGGTTCCTCCCACTGGTCCTGCAGGACTCCTCAGTTTGTTCCACTTCACTATTTGTTTTCACTCACTCAGGTTCATGCAATCTCACGTAGCTGCACATGATTAACACTGTGGCCATTTTTCACTACTTTGCCATCCCTTTAATTTAGTGCTGGACTTTTTGTTCTCTGACCCAATGACTGGACCTTTTTTTTTTTCTTTAATTGCAGCCTAATCTTTAGAAACACTGAACTTTGCCACTCCTTATGCCCAATTCCTTGCCCTTGCTTTAATTATTATTTGTTTCATTCCTTCTTCTGCTCATGGCACATTGTGGTTTTCACAGATTAAGAAGTTTGTAGTATGTCTATTTTTTAAAAGTTATCATAAATAAATTAAACCTTATCCATCTCAGTACCTTCACAGAAGCAGTGTGGGCCTGGAAACAATGAAGACGTGGCTTTCCATGTAGGGATGCTATTTTATATGCCAGTGCTCATCTCTGGAAAGCAGACAGGTGTGCTTCGTGTTGTCTCTTCTAAAGAGATTGAAAGAATTATTTGGGGAAGCAAATTCCCTGTTAGCAAAACCAGTGAGATTGCCCCAGGGTAAAATGTGACCTAGTATGTGTGTGGTATTTCAGAAGTGCATATTTTTGCAACCTGTCTTAGCTTTCAGAAGAATGCAAGGCATCTTAAAAATATCAGACTGTCAGTCCATGGGGGCTACTTGGTGGCTTACATGCTGAAAGTACAAAAATTGTGATGTATCTGAGTACTTTTATTCTTTTGTCCCTTATGGGGGCCTCTGCTTGATTGAGTTATTTTGTCTTTTAGCTAAGGACAAGATTATTAGAGTATGAACACACCAAAATACAGCCTACCACAAAGAACACTTAGCACAGATAGCAGCTCAGTCTCCAAATCTATGTAGACTTGTTAGCAAGGGCCACATATTGTACTGACACCTCCATGAGGCTTTTGCTTCTGAGCCAGCATGGTCTCTCCTCAGCACTTGCCCTATCTTTGCAGAGTATCTGGGCATAGTTAAACCATGTCTTTGTTTTAACAAGGTGCACTTGCATATTTCATTAGAAAGCAGAATATTCATAAAGGTGACTAGCTTTACAGTGACAAAAAGATGCAAAATGAACACACATTATGTATTATATAGGGTTATAAATACAGAGACATTTTTTTTGGAAGAAGGCAAGACAAGAATGTGTTTACATACATATCCCAGATACAGAGGCATAAATGTTGAAACCTTTTGCATTTGAACATGTATCACAGCAACAAAGTAGAGATTCTGTGTGAGGATCATCATTAGATTTCCTGTATAATAGCTTTTCTTTAAAATTTATCCTCAGTCTCCTATAACATTCACAATGATTTACAGGATTCCATTTATATGCTTTTTACAATTTAGACTATTTGCTGTAAGTGCTGAAAGTTGACTAGAAACTATTAACACCTATTTTTCAGTGTTTTATGCAGAAATCTTGAGACTGAGTGTATCTAATGCTTTTGAAAGAGTTTTGTAGAGACAAAAACTGCCCTGTGTTTCAGTGATAATGAAGGACAGAAGGAAGGAAAAGAGAGTTACTATAGTATCTATGTACACAGCAGTTGCTCAAGCAATGTTCAGAGTTGATTCAAACAGGAGAGAGAGGTGAATTCTTCTTCTTGTTTTTTACCATGAACAGAAGAGTTGGTTGCATAAGATGCAGCTACTGAGGCATAACAAGGAAGGATGGCTGAGATTTATCAAAAATTGGAATTTGACTAGCACAGATGATAATACACAAGAAGGAATGAAAGAATCCAGTTTTTCACCCACCTGGAAAGACATTTCATAGTGATTAAATATAAAGCCCTCTGAGCAATTTTGGCATTAGAAAAAGTCCCAAGGAGCCAACAAGAAAAAAGAAAAAAGATGTCACAGAAGAAAAAGCAATGCAAAACCTGATAAAACCAGATTGCTCCTTCCCTTCAATATCTGAAAGTACCATTCCAGCCACAGATCTGTAGTGTTAGGGAGAGATGAGACTTTTCAAAAAAACCCATGCAGATTCTGAAGTTCATTTCTTGAGAAACAGGCAGAGACAAAATAGTATTACATCTCAGTAACCCAAAATTAACAAATTTGTCAGGCCATGTATACCAGATAGTGTTTGAGTTCTTCAAAATAATATTAAAGCTTTACAAATTAGTTGCAATTAGATGGTGTATTTACTAAGCCAGTGAATGTATAGTCTTGCACTAATGCTAATGATCTTCAATCTGATAACCGGGTAGACATTAGATCGGCAAAGAGGTATCAATAGCATACGTCTTATGTGTGTGTGTATATGTACACATGCATGCACTCTTGAAAACCATGAACTTGGTTTCTTCAAACTGTCAATTAGTTACGGTTCTCAGAAGCAGTGTATCAGATTGTCTGTTTTTGCATTATAGAAATCATCTATACTCTTCTCTCAAGGGGAAATCCAGACTGTGGTATGCAATGGTGCAAGAAACTGTATTTCACGCTGGCTTCAAGAATGGGCTGGGTCATATAAGTATGGTATCTAGCTATGTGGGACTAACATCAAATTGTCCTTTCTTGGTTTACTGTAAAACACACATGTAACAGGCTAAGAAAGTTTAGCTCAACCTGATTCAATACTGTCTTCATTGTCCATTTCTTCTCTCAGGTATACTACTTAAATTGCAGTATGATAATTGTTGGTGTTGTTTGACATAGCCTGTGATAGTATTGCAAATGCCTTGGGTTTCTATGTGTTACTATGGACAAATGCAATGGATAATTGCATATTAGATTTTATGCCTCTGGTTCATGTAATTCCATTACTCCAGTTCAGCCACAAATGCACTTAAAATTAAGTTTCTGTGTTCTATCATAGATTAAAATGTCACTGTGAACAGTTTTACCATTGTCTCAATTAGATCTTATAAATTTATGTCCTCCTGTTAGCCAATTAAATAATTCTGTTTTATAAGAGATTGCATTAATAACAATTGGCATACAAAAATTCAAGTTTTTAGGCAGGTATTATCATTAATAAAGCCCATTAGGAACATCTCTCCCTGTTGTTGTCTTCATGATTCTATAACTTCAATAACTTCTCTCAAAATTCAGGACAAAAGGGCTTGACTGAAAATATTTTGAGCTAATATAAAGTCTAACAAATGTCAAAATTACTAGAACTGGCCTTGCTAGTCACCACTAATATTATCATAAATTCACAGAAAATCAGAGCAGGAAAGTCTTTCGTGGGATCATTTAGTCATTTAAACAGAATCAGGAGCTGTCACTGAATTCAGTGACTGCAAATCACATCTTAGGGAACATAGTTCCCAGTGTTGAAAAATTACTAATTTAAAATATGTTTTTAGATTTTTTTTTTTTTTAATTCTACAGAAGAACATCTTTTCTTATTGTTCAGTTTTACACTCCCTGATCTACACAGTGGATGCAATGTTTTTCTAAGTACAAGGTTGTTGCAGTGAAAAACATTTTTCCCTTCTAGTTGGCTGTAATCTTTCAATGTACCCCAGAGTTACAGCAGAGCTCTGCTTTTCAGAGCAGTCTTTTAGCCCCCAGGCTGAATTCAGCCTTTGAGTGTCCCGTTTTGCTCATATCTACACCTGTGTGAGAAGCCCTTCAACTTAACAAATGTGCTACTGCGGAAAAACCTGGAAATACACTGACCTGTTAAAAAATGGGAGGTTTGAGTGCTTAGGTATTCCTCTTGGTTTTTTTTCCTTGTAATTTCTTCAGCGAACAAAAGTTTTGTTCTTTGTCGGGTAATCTACCTTGAAGTTTAAACTTACTGTAAAGCAAATCGTCTTCCAAATGTACAGTGTCATTCATTTATCTCCCTCTTGCCATTCCACTGACATGTTTACCTCCCTCTGAAGTATCATTGCTAGCTCTTTTGAAGATTTTTGTTAAGCTTGTATAACTACTCTGCTTATTGCCTTCCTATTCCTTGCTCCAAAGTGCATTTTTGTGCCCTAGCTGCTGCTGCTGTGCGTTTATTGCTTTGAATGTCTCTTGCATTGTAAAACTCCACTGACCCTTCCAGGCATCAAATGGGGGGAGGTTCAAGAGGAGTGACTGATCAAGCACTGAGACCACTCTGTACTGTGATAGGGCACCCTATGTAGGCTTGCAGAAGTGTGTGAAGATCCATATTCATACAGAATTTAAAAACTTGTTGTTGTTAATCCTAAATTAAGATGGCGGAGTTCCTAGTGGCACAGAAACCAGAGGCACTTCCATGGAAACAACTCATCTCAGGGTGCACAAGACATGATGTATGGCACTGCTGCTCTCCACTTATGATTTTTTTGCCCAGCATAGGTAGCAGTTTCTCTGCTTGTGGTGGATTTATTGCTAGCTGGGAATCCATCAGAAAGGCTGTGCTGGTAGCTGCTAATTGCACAGTGGTTTCAGGTTGTCAGGTTTTGATGGATAGTGTACCCGGAAGTCTTTTACACCTCATTTTCCAATGTCACTAAAGTCTCACAGTCAAGCCCAGTCGGAATGGGGTTTGTGTCCTCTAAATTTTAGAGCTTATCTGTAGAAACCTAGGATGATGTGTGATTAACTGCAGGGCTTTGAGTTTGTTGGAGAGTTCTCCTTTTATGAAGGGCCCCTTACACTGGCAAGAGATGTTGACTGCCATTTAATTGATGTTTCTTCTAGCATCATTAGTTACACTTTTCCAGTTTCTTCAGCTTATTCTTGGACCCTCAGGAGTTCTTCAGTAAATGACACCTGCCTTAAGAAAATGTAGAGAAAACACTCCCACAGTTTTTCACTATCTAAATGCTAAATATATCTTTTGGTGATACCTCAGAAAAGCTACATAGACATTTCAGCCACAATAATGATCAGAGAGATGGAGCACTTCTCCTATGAAGAAAGGCTGAGAGAGTTTGGGTTCTTCAGTTTAGAGAAGGGAAGGCTGCAAGGAGATCTTACTGCAACCTTTCAATTCTTCGAGAGGACTTACAAGAAAGATGGAGAGAGACTTGATGGGCTGACTGTTTTAAACTTTTTACTTTAGATGTTTTACTTTAAAGGTAAATTTAGATTAGACAGGAGGTAGAAATTTTTTATGATGAGGGTGGTGGGACACTGGAACAGGTTGTGCAGAGAAGTTGTGGATGCTCCACACTTGGAAGTGTTCAAGGTCAGGTTGGATGGGGCTTTGAGCAATGTTGACCTAGTGGAAAGTGTCCCTGCACATGGCAGGGGAGTTGGACAAGATGACCTTTAAAGGATACTTCCAACCCAAACCATTCTATGATTCTAATTTGCTGTTTCAGAGTTGTATAGCATTAAAGATATAAAAGTACATTTGTCTTGTGATAAATTTTTTGGTGAAGCCATCCAGATTCCGTACATTTGTTGACATTGTTGCTAGCTTCTAAACAATTGACTTAGTTTCCAAATATGGCCTTATTTTAAGAATATAGTTCAATTAAAATGTAAGTATATGCAAATAAAGCTTGTTAACCAATCTCATTGTGACCTGAAGACCAGAATGCTCAGGGAAAAGATAACCACCATGTTTTCTGGAATTTTTAAGGAAAATACCTGAGTAAGCATTTAGCAGTAGAAAGATGACACTTTCATTTAGGCAAGGAGTGGAAGGATTTGGGAGGTTTGGGTTATTTTTAGAGGGGGGCAAGCTAAGTGCTCTTGCATATAATGGTTGCCTGGAAACATACCTAGGGCTACAAGATAGCAGGGTCATTGCTATAGGCTTATTTCATGAGTAATACAGAAAAGAAACAAACAAACAAAAAACAAACCCAAACCCACTCCAGCAAACTGTTCCTTGGCAAGTTCTGTTTTTCAGTGGGTTTTGAGTAATTCAGTGATGCCAAGCTTCAGAAATATGTTCTGGAAATACACAACCAGAGTAGTGGCTTGTTAGTCATTGCTTTTGTTGCATCAATAAGAAAGCCAGTTTTGCCTTTGGGCTTCGATTAGATTTATTATCATTTGCCTTGCATGCCAGTTTACAAATACACAACAAGCTTTGGATGCTTCTATGTATGGTCTTCTGCTTTAATAAATATTTGTGGATATTTCTTTTGTAATATTTTCTTATCTGTTCCTAAAAGTATAACTCACACTGAAAGCAAAATTTATTTAATAAGATCACTTAAGTGTTCAGCTACTACCTCTCAACACTAAGAGTGGCAGAATCAAGTTCTACATCTATGTAGACTGGTGAGTTTTTCTAAGCGTGTGTACTTAAATCTATAGGCATTCAGTTGCTGAAGAAGTATCCTAATTCGCACGGGCATTGAATGCTTACAATGCACGTGGCTTGTCATGGGCACTTTTGATCCTCAGAATACCTTGATTTAGGTAGCATTCAACCATTTTGACATCAAAATATGCTTGTTGGTTCACAAATACAGTTGCCATTGCTGTATTCTTTACATTGCTTTTTTTTCTTTGACTGTGTCCTACCTTTCTTCCAAAAACGCTCCTTCAGACAAACTGGGGACAGCTACATAAGTCACTCTGCAAGTGGTTTATCAGAAGCTCAACCCCTTCCTTTGAAGTCTTTTAACTTTCCCAGAATCTTTTATTTCACTGTCAGGGACCAGGAACTCTTCCTACATCATATCTCGTTTGTTGCTAAGTTTCTTTAATGTTCTGATGTAAAGAGGAACTGATAGTGATTGATGATGAATCACGGTGGAGTCACAGAATTTCTTAGGCAGCAAAATTAATCTTTCTAAGTTTTACATGTATGGACCCAGCCTATGACCTCACAGCCTATGAGAGGTCCCAGCTGTGACCTGTGCTGAAACACAGCAAAATGAATCATAAAGGACCTCATCATAGAGGAACAAAAGGAATAGACAAGAGGAACTATAACTTTCCGTGTGTGTATGCATGTGGAGGGGTGTGTGTGGAGAGTGATGTTTTTGTTTTCTGGTCTATCCTCTTGTTTAGTAAATGCTTGTGTCCATCTTTGGTGTTCCTTGACTCCACTGGAAAGATGTTTACATCATTAGTAGTTTGCCACATATGCTACGCAGATTTTCAACATCAGATCTGGATAGTAAGAACAGGCTCTTGTGGAAAGGGAAAGACATTAAATGGGAGAATCACTGCTGCCATCTTCTTTTCTAGCACCCCAGTCCTAGTTCCTTTTCTTCTGCATACATGGTGACCTGCATTCTCTCAAGAAGCAGAACCTCTTCACACCCATCCTTTCCTTACAAAACAAATCTTGATCCTTTACACATTCCTCATATTTGTGCCATATTTTGTTCTATATGAAATTGCAGCTTTTGATGGACAATATTTTCCCAGTATGAATAGGTAAATATGAACCATCTACCTTCGTTATCAAAATTAAACAATTAAACCATAGCTTCCTCCAGGTATCATCACTACATCACTCCAGCTTTTCTATAGTGGAAGGTTTGCATTTTGTAGTTTTGGTTTCTGCTAACAAGAAGTCTATACTTTTTTACAGCTGCTCATCCTTTTTGTCTTATTTTTTTTTCCCTCCTAGAAGCATCCTTTAAGATCCCATTTCTAAAATTATTTCATAATTAAAATAGATAGGAGAAATGCTTCCCTGCTTTCTATCTCCACTGAAAATAAAAATAAAAAGGAAGGTTTTCTCCAGAGTGTTCTGACTCTTTTAATTATCCTCTCAAATTTGATTTAGGTTTCTTTTTGTTGCTCAAAGTAATTTTGCTTGCCAGCAATTAGAGATAGTGTGTTGTACAACAAACTGTTCCAAACACTGGGGGAAACCTCAGGAAAATAGTTTCCATGGCGTTTAGTCAGACCCACATAACAGTTGCTTAGCGAGAAAAATAAGACAAAAGTACTCAAGAGCAGCCAAACTGAGGGCACTTGATGTTCTGGGTTTCAAGCTGCCTCTTTGGCCTCACTGGCCAGATCTTCCAACCAGTCTGCTTGATGTGTTGTGTCACAGCAGGGATGGAATAATTTTCCAAGGTGAATTTGTTCAAGATTCTCTTTCCTTTTTACTCTGACAGTTATGATGAATAAAAGATGCTGAAAGCATGATTTATGAAGGGGTAGATCTACAGAACTCCCTCCTTCAAAGCCCACCTTTCTTCCCTTTGCTCAGTGCTTGCATGCAGGAAGATTTCACTGTTTCCTGAAAAAAAAACATCACTAAGCCTCTTTGGTATTGCCCCAAAGCTGCACAGAGTCACCCAGAAGTCGGAGGCTGGTTACAAGCCATCCTGGAGCTGCAGCTCAGAGAGTCACAGCTGAAACTTGTCAAATGTGTTGCACCTCCTTAAAGCTAGAAATACTATTTCTTGCTTCTGCTATCCAGGGGAAGAAGGTAAGAGGGAAATCATTCTGCAGGGTAATTTGCATAAGGGACAGGTTCACTTATGCAGCCACTTAGGCTGGACATTAGGAAAAAATTTTTCACGGAGAGGGTCATTGGGCACTGGCAGAGGCTGCCCAGGGAGGTGGTGGAGTCACCTTCCCTGGAGGTGTTTAAGGCACGGGTGGACGAGGCGCTGAGAGGTATGGTTTAGTGTTTGATAGGAATGGTTGGACTCGATGATCCAGTGGGTATTTTCTAACCTGGTGATTCTATGATTCTCTGCTTCTATAAAACTATATAAAGAACTCAGGAGTTTGGGTTTTATTTGGATGTCCTTGCAACCTGGACATCAAGCTGCGCTCAGAAAGGACAGCCTTGTGTTTAGGAATTCCCACAAGGCAACCTGACACTTCCTTCAGAAATGAAATCAGCTCTCTCATTTTCAAAAACATTTCTCCCAAAGAAAATGGAGTCATGTCTCCTGCCCTGATGACAAGCAAAATCTGACAGATTCAGAGGCCTTCCACATATTTTCATGGGGCCACATGATGCCTGAGATCACTGATTCCACCTGGGAGCTTCAGAAGCCTGCGGCTTATCCTTGTTCCCATGTCCTCTGTGGCTCACAGAAAGGCAAATGATGCGTGCACCACATCTATGTCTATCTCAGGGATGGGGGATGGATAGCTCAGGCCAGTTCTGTCCCATGCTCCAGTGGGAATAAAAGAGCATGTTTTCAGTGCCTGCAGCAAATGGCTGCGTACTGGGACACTTGCCTCTGCCCATTTCACCACCCTCCCTGAACAGAGCATCTCGGGCAACACCACCCACATGTTCTACAGCCCTGGCTCTCTCAGTGATCTTCCCCATGTAGCTGTGGGTTTAGCTATTGAATTACACTGATTTATCAGTCCCTGTTAAATCCATTCCCTGTAGATGTAGTCCTGCATTTTACTGTCAAGCTAGGAAAAATATCTTTTAATGTCTTAAGCCAACTTCTGTCCACAAGTGCTCCATTAATTCCATCAAATCTATTTTGGTCTTATTTCTGCCATCAGTTCTGCCATATTTTGTGCCAGCTCAAACCAATAAGGTAAATTATTATGGCTCAGAGCCTTACACAGATAATATGGGCTTTCTGAGCAGCACAGGACAAAGGTTAGCAGCACAACACAGCAGTGGAAAATGAAGCACAGAAGGGATGTAACATAAAGATGTCACTAGTTTTTGTGCCAGTCCTAGAATTAATGTACTTACTATATTTTCCATACTATTTACACCACCTTCCTCCCAGTTAATTTTGTAATTTGAATCTGAGTACTCTGGCTGGAGAGGAGAACTAGTCTTCTGGAAAAGAGGAGGCTGTTTTAACCGTTTGAGAGTTAAAACATAAATGGAAGAAATGGATAGAGGAAAGGCTTGGAAATTTTGTCTGGGAAAAGGGATGTGTTTCATTTGACTTTTCTTATGCCATAAAATGAGTGTAAATTTAACAAGATTTAGGTAAGCAGCTTTAGTTTAGAATGATTCTAAAGCTCTTCACAAATGCAGCTGAGGTTCATTTTAGGGGAAGCTTCATTTTCCACTGAAGAATTATATGATGCTTGGGTCAGGAAAGATGAACAAAAGCCTGGATTTTTTCCTCCTAAATTGAGGAGTTAGGTGTCAGGATTATCTGTCATGGTTTAACCCCAGCTGGCAACTAAGCACCACACCGCCGTTTGGTTCACTCTCTCCCTCTGAGATGGGGGAGAGGATTGGATCTCCCCCTCTGCTCTGCTCTCATGAGATCTCACCTGGACTTCCAACTGCAGTATGAGAATTATGTTGATAACATACTGATGTTTTTAATTGTTGCTAAGTAGTGTTTATACTAAGTCAAGGTCTTTTCAGCTTCCCATTATCTGCCAGCAGGGAGGTGCACAAAGAGCCAGGAGGGAGTATAGCCAGGACAGCAGAGCCAAGCTGGCCAAAGGGATATTCTATACCATATAACGTCATGCTAAGCATATAAACTGAGGGATTTGGCTGGGAGCTGGCAACCACTGCTCAGGGACAGGTTGGGCATCAGTCATTGGGTCATGAGAAACTGTATTTTGTATCCCTTGTTTTGTACATTCTTCTGTTATTATTATTGTCATCATCATCATCATCTCTCTGTTTTGCTATCTTATTAAACTGTGTTGATGTCAACCCATGAGTTTTACTTTTTTTTTCCCTTTCTTCCCCATCTCACTGGGCATTATGGGGGCAGCTGCATAATACTTAGTTGCCATCTGAAGTTAAACCACAATAGGAGGGAACAAGCACGAAGGGGCTGAGTGAAATAAACACTGAGTTTTGGTTTTTGTTTTTTTTAAATGCGTAAGCGTGAGGATAAATTGACCACTAGTGGATTGGAAGATAGTGTGCCCAGGTGGCCAAGAAGGCCAATGGCGTCTTGGCTTGTATGAGAAACGGCGTGACCAGCAGGTCCAGGGAGGTTATTCTCCCTCTGTTGTTCTCACTCGGCAGTGGTGAGACCGCATGTCGAATCCTGTGTTCAGTTCTGGGCCCCTCACCACAAGAAGGATGTTGAGGCTCTGGAGCGAGTCCAGAGAAGAGCAACGAAGCTGGTTAATGAGCTGGTGAACAGGCCTCATGAGGAACGGCTGAGAGAGCTGGGGTTGTTTAGCCTGGAGAAGAGGAGGCTGAGGGGAGACCTCATTGCTCTCTACAACTACCTGAAAGGAGGTTGTGGAGATGAGGGAGCTGGCCTCTTCTCCCAAGCGACAGGGGACAGGACAAGAGGGAATGGCCTCAAGCTCCACCAGGGGAGGTTCAGCCTGAACATCAGGAAAAAATTTTTCACAGAAAGGGTCATTGGGCACTGGAACAGGCTGCCCAGGGGTGTGGTTGAGGTCTTTTCCAACCTAGTGATTCTGTTATTCTGAGATATCAGCGGATTTTAGGGAGAGAGATGAAAAAGGAAATCAGCCCTGTACATTTCTTCAAGAGTGGTCAGCTAGTCACTCTATGGGATGCTGGCAGAGACATGACCTAGGATCAGGAAAGAGCATATATGTCAGTATTAGGGAGTTCATGGGAGATACAATGTCAGCTTTGAGTAAAAGTGGTGAAGTGTAACCTTTCATGACTGTCTGTGGGACCCTGCAATGATAATTCTGCTCGGTCTAAGTTTGGTTTCTTCACCCTTTTCACCTTCAGGGAATTTTCTAAATAGGCAGCTACTTCATAAGCTAGTCCTAACAGAGACTCATTGTATTTCACACTGGATGCTGCCTCTGCATGGTGCTTGCTACTACAAGGCCAATGACTGAGTGTTCTTCAGAAGGAAAAAATACATATCATTCCTTACATTGTTTTCCTTGTTTAAAAACCGTATTCATCCTCCTCTTCCAAAATCAGTGTCAGAAACATGAAGAGGAGAAGCACACTTATTTGTAAGATTAAGCTCCTTTTATCTTCCTCACCATCAGTCTTCACTTGGGTTAGAAAAGGTAGGTTAGGAGGTCTCTGTAAAGCACAGAGTTCCAGTTCTCATCATTCTTAGTACAGACTTTTCAATCTCTTCCTAATCTTTCTTGTTACTCCCATCTGCACCCTTAGAAAGACTATATTTTGAGACAGGCTAACCTGAGGACAGTATTCCTAGCACAGCAGATGTCTCTTGATTTACAGTAGGACTTATCATCTTTTTCTTTTTATTCTTCACATCAGCTTTTTGTAGCCTAATATTTGCTTTCTGATTTTCATCTCTGTTGAGCAGTGATCCTTAGAGAGATGTGATTAGTAATTTAGGACTCCATCCAGATTTATTGTAGCATTGAATTTCATATTGCCACCTCACTACACTGCCTATTTCCCCATGTTAGTCCTTCTAGTTTTGCCTGGGTTTGCTTGACCTATATAATTTTGCTATCTTGCTGTTTATCACCCTCCCCAGAACACTGCTACACATATATAACTGCACAGACCTTATGAATATATTTGCTGTACCTCAGCAGTCACCTTTTTTGACTCTTTGCCAGTTTCCCTTCCATGGCAACAAATTGCCTCTCACCTTAATCCTGCTGACTTTCTTTATCCGTTCAATACAAGGGATTTTGTTAAAGGCAGTTTCAAATCTAAATAAATAATGTCAATTAGTTTTCCCTCTCCTATAAAATATTTTTTCTAGCATTTTGAAAGACTGCTAAATAGGTAAGAAGACATGATCTCCCTTCTAGCATACTGAGACCTATGGTCACGAGGCTTTAGAGGACATATAATTACAGTTAGAATGATCTCGATAAAAACTCACAAAGTACAAATCCAAAAGATTAGAATTATTCTTATAAAATATACATTTATCAGCCATTAGCACTGTATTTGAATAAGAATAAATGCTTTTGAACATATAATGGTTTTTATATTTTTGCTCACTAGAAAAAATATATGGGCATTGTGGAAACTTATCACATTCAGAGAATGAGCTTCCTGCAAGTCTTTTGTGCAGTCATTAGAAGGAAGACCATGTGGTCTTCTGCTGATCTTTTAGAGCAAGCTGTCCACATAGGAGATCTCAGTACTACTAATGTTTTCACTTGCAACAATTTTGTTTGGCAAAAAAATACATCAGACATTTAGGTGAGATTTTCTTTGGGACCTCTTAATTGTTTGGGCCTCCCATTTTTCTTCATTTACCAGAGAACATGTTAAAGCACACTGGTGTGTATTAAGCACCCTATAAAACAATGACTGTGCTTTAGTGTTGATTTGGCATTATAGTACTTTCACATATTTATTCCTGTAAACAAAGTTTCATTAAACTTCATTAAGCCATCAGTTTGAACAGTCTTAAAGACTAATAGAGTGGGTTGTCAGATTAAACAAAAATCAAATTGTTTAGCAAATAAAAACTTTAGATCACATTTGTCCTTCAGTTTACCTCTAGTATCCTATGCCATTTTTACAACAGATAACAGTTGTCCAGGTTCTTTGTTTAACTGGTCAAATTGTGTCACTCTGGCATGCTGATCTCTATAGGTCTCTGCTGTGTTCCTGTCCAGGTACTATTCTTTTCCCATTTTGAATTGCCAAAGCATCTCATTACAAAGAGCTCTACTCCAACTCATTCTAAGCAGTAAATAATTTTCCGCATATAATTTCCCTTCCTTTTAAATGGGATAAGCTTTCCTAAGATTTGGAAAGGTCCTGGAAAACCCAGAGTGAAGCAGTCTTTGACAGGGTGATTCAACTCATTTTGATAATGTGCATTTCCTTTGAGAAGAACATCTCTCTCCCATTGACTGTGGAAAGTAAACAATATGTCTACATTACCCAGCATGGTGCTACACACAGGTACCTGAGCTTAGTCTATAAGCAGAAGCAAGGAGGCTTCTGCACCCTCATGAGTTAGTCCTTTTGAAAAAGTACCAATGTGGCTGATCATAGGATCAGAGTGAGCACCTCTGCTTGATGCTGGTTTTTAGAAGTGCTGGTGATCTTCCTTCTGCATTTAGCAGAAGTGTCATAAAGGCACAGACAAGTATCAGATGCAGATGGCAAGTCCAGGCTAGGAATGTGGATGCATTTTGGTTCTGATGAAAACATCAGTGTCTCACACAAAGTCTGGGGTGACATAGTAAAGCCTAAAGGGAACCTTCTGGCTTTAAAATTATTAAAACAGAGAATCCAAGAAACCATATTTTGAGGTTTTAACTGATTATACAGATTTTTTAAAAAATTATGGCTTCATTTCATTCTTTTAATAATGAAATACTTCCCCAATTCAATGTGTAAAATTTCTCTGTATTTATAGAAAGACAATTTAAACCAACTTTCTTTTTTTTATACTATCAGAGTACCACTCTGAGTAAATATTTCATTTGTTCAGAAGACTTCCTTATAAAAACCAGTTTCTCAGATGGAAGGCCACTAGAAGAAGTTCCAGTAAAGAACATGACTTTTAGTAAGCTGAGACTGCTGCTTGTTTATTAATGTTATTGTCAACATGGATCTCCTGACACAATCAGGTGCAACAAAAGCGGAAGCTTCTCTAATATATCCCCATGTGCCATTTTACTCAATTACAACACTCTTGCCTTGTTTTCTCTATAGAGCATAGGTTAGCTATTTGCTCAAGCCAATACTGGATATAGTCTAAACATGACTAATGCTTTTAACCAGATGGCTCTACAGATAGCTCTTTTTCAATTATTTTTCCAATATTTTCTTCCTGGATCTTTTGCCTATATTTATCTTGAGGTTTTAGCACCATATGTCCATTTTATATGTCTTTTAATTGCTTGGACTTGCTACATACCATTTTCTTCTTGAATGACTCCACGAAACACCAAATTGTCACAATTCATGGTAATTTTCATACTCTGTCTTTTTTCATAATTTAAAAGTCTTTCTGGCATATTATCCAACTGAAGCTGCATCCTCTAAGATATTCCAGAGATATTCTCAGACAAGACAAAATGTTCGTCCATTCACTGGGCAAGATGTTAATGAAGACTAAGTTCTGCATCTATCACATTCTTGCTTTTAGATATGCAAATCTCATCATCAGACGGCAAATGTAAGTGAGCTTGTTTCTATATAGAAATACCATCATTTTTCTTTATAATGGAAATCTGTGTGAATGAACACTTGATTTTGCAAGTAATTTTGGTGACTGCACAAATATATTCTCAATTTGGGACTGTATTTTCCACTCAGATGTTTAAATTTACTTATGTAAATAATGTCATGGAAACATACTGCATGCACAACATCTCACTAAGGATGTCTATACAAAACGGTATTTGCTCTAGTCCGCGTACCAAACAAGAGCTACAGATGAAGTAATCTACACTAGCAAGAAAATATTTGAAAAATGTGTAACCAATTTCTTCTGCAAATATGGCAGCTTTTATTGTAAGTAAATATTTGTAATTAAGTGAAAAGAGCTGAGCCTAGTTCACATTGATTCAATACATCTTCCTGGACATCTCATGCGGTGAGTCTTTACTGCAGGGAGACCTCTCTGCCGTTGACTCTTTTGTTCAGTGCTTCCCTCCACAAGTAGAATATTGGCACTCATCATTGCTCTCATCACGTCCAAGCTACCATTGTGATCATCAGTATCTGTCTACATTATTTTTCTTGGTTCAGGAAATTTTCTTTGTGCTCTTTTGAATAAAATTGAAATTACTTCTCTTTTGGAAGTGACAGCTCTTAAACTTGTGCTTTAATTTGCTGCTATAAAAATGGTACCCACTAAAAAGTCAAAATTTATCATGCTGATGTAAAAGCTGTTAAATACTTTGAACATAGCTCAAATAAAGTCTTTAAACTTCTGAAAGACTTTATCAGAACAGTTTCTTAGAGAGAGAAAATAAACCTCAGATAAAGAAAAAGCTAATTAGTATTGGCAATGGACTCACAAAGAGGAAACAACATTCCTCTCATATGGCCAAATAAATGATACTTTTCTACTCACTAAATTAGAAAGCTGTCATCTTGCCAAACATTATAGCTCTGTGGTCCAAATACCAGATTCTAAAACTAAATAAAAACAGATTGTGGCACATGTGCTGGACAGTTTGTTCTTAGACTGCTTGTAACATGATGTGCCTTTCAGCAGAGTGGTGGGACTCAGGTGGTGCCTCCAGAGGTCTGGGAGTTGGTCACCAGCCTCAGGGGAGGAAAAAGTTGTCTGTGAGTGAGGGAGTCATGTCAAGAAGGCAGGAGCTGTAGCCCATGGAGATAGTACTGAACGGAGCAGGGACCTGCCTCACCTGTAACTCAACCCCTACAGTGACACAGAGAAGACTTTTAGGGATCAAGAGGAAGTTGGCTGCAAATCAAAACCCACTGTGATTACAGTAACCAATCAGAGAAGCAAGAATTTGCCTCTAAGTATATGATGGACACAAATTCATTTATATACAATTTTATTTCTGCTCTGTCTTATTTAGTCACTCTTAAGTTTTCTCTATTTAAAAAGTTAATTATTTTGGTTTCTATTTTAATAAAATATGGCTTTGACTTGAAGCAGCTTTTTTGTCTTTTGCTCTCTACCCTAAGGCAAGGGTCAAGACATGCATCTCAACTTTCTTTAGCTGGCTGTCCTCTCACACTGCTGCACACACAATACTTTGCTTAACTGTATACAGCACTTGAATTTATCAGAATTGGCTGCAAATTAATACTTACATCCTGTGAAAATGCCAGGGTTTCAAAATTTGCACTGTGTCAGACAAAAGAAATATCACCACTCTTTTAACATGGCAATAAAACTTCACAGCATCTTTTTGTTTTATTTTGTCATTCTAAGCTAAATAACAATTCTTGACATTTTCAGACACTGGGTTCACTCTGAGCTTAATCAAAGCCTTTAATTTCATCTTTCTCCACTTTACTTTGGATTTTTAGCTGCTGCACTGCTGCCTGAAGAGCTGGTCTTCCTGCCTCCGCTCTATTTTAACTCAATTTATGAAACTTAACCATCTCAGTGCTGTGTAACCCAGCCCCAAACTAAATATTTCATCTCCCAGTGGCAAGCTGAAATATTTCAATCTCTGGTTTTGGGTTTCAAGGTTGTAGTTTACTTGGGTTTTAATTTTGAAAAATTCCCAACCAATTCTACATGTTATTTGATTCCCAGTCAACTCTACATAAAAATACTGGGCTTAATTTAAGCCCAAAGTTCCCAAGGAAGAAAACCCTCAAGTTATTTATTATTTATTCTGACTCCTTGTTTCCCTGCTGGTGCTCTCTTTATCTCCTCCTTCACAGCATTTCCTTTCTCTCCCACTAGCTTTACATGATTGCTTCCACTTACACAACAACCACTCTTGCGAGCCGAGCAGTGTCATCCAAAAAGGCTCTTTATTGCTGTGGAAAGGCACAAATTATCTTTGGTCTTTGCGTTTTGTTACTTCTTTATTTATTTGGAGACTAATTCTAATTCTAATCCTAATTCTTTAGTCTGAATTGATTGATAAGTTTGTACTTATTTTGGCCAGGCAGTTGAAATATTTTATAATTTGTGTTTTTCTAGATTTAAGGGTCAAATACTTAAAAGAGCTATGTCTGGGATGTTAACAGCATCCTAACTTAAGTTCAAGTGAATATTTTTAGTATCCGTTCTTTTTCTTTTTTTTAAAAAAGAGGATTTTAATTTTTAATGAAGAATATCCAGGAAGTTCTTAGATATTTCCTGCTTTATTTGTTGTTTGTTGCTTTTTCTTGTTTTAAAAAACAAGTATTGAAATTGTGCAATAGTGTGTTCAACCTCTATAATAATTCTCTCTTGTTTCTAGTTACAGTGAAATTCTACCATGTCCAAAGATATTTTTTAGTTGATAATTTCATTGTTATTATTATGCTACCTTTCTATTATGTATGTTCACTTTTTTTCTTCAAGCACTAATAGTTTCTGTAAAAGCCTACATGGCTTGTGTGACTTTTTACTTCTGATTAAAAAGTAAATGAAAACATCCCAAAGAACAACCCATTTCCTTATTCACACACACATATATAATTCTGTATGTGTATGCGTACACAGATATATATATACACACATACATATCTCTCTCTCCATCCGAAGCCCAGAGCAGAAGATTTCAAAACTGTTATATGATCATGAGTGAATACTCTGAAGCTATTAAACATTTCATTTTTACACTGATATGTGAAGTAGTAATCATATTTATGGCATTTTTCATTCTAATTGTCTATAATCACTATATAATTATATTATTATTTGTGTCTAAGATGTTGTGAGTACTATGTTGCCCACAATAACTCTGCTTAAGCCTGGGGAAATGCAGATAAATAATTAAAAAGTCTTTTCCTAAAACTCTTTGTTTCAATGTACCAACAATTTGAATTTAGATTTTTTAATGTATCTTCTATTTTCAAAATACCAAGTTATGCTATTTATTGCATATAAAATTATTTTCTTGGAACCTCTGTTACCAGGCTCTCAGACTGAAATAGTATATTTTCAATCCTTCTACAGGAAAGAAATGGTACCTTTCAGAATGTGAAGGTCTGGAAACTATAGTAATGCATAAAGTGCCTTTCAGTGGACAGGTACTTCAGTTAAAAAAATATCTATCCGCAATATGACAGGCTTGCAATAACTGGATTCCTTGTGCAGTCTAATTTGAAAGCTCAGAGGTAACCACTGAAAACCACAGGAAACAAGGCTTAATTTGACTATGTATGCAACCTTGTCTCAATTTAGATTAGTGGTATTATGGTTTCTAAAACCCTAATTGTTTTTAGGTTTTTTTTTTTAACATCTACCCTGTAATAAGCACTCAGTATACAATATCTCTACCTCTATCTACTGATTTTTATTTTGAAGAAGGCAAGAGTTGTGAAGGTATGGAATGAAAACTGAAAACAGTGAAGCAAATATAGATAGGAAATACCAAACAAATTGTTACACTACCCAGATGGCCTATCCTGTTTTGATAGCAACCCCTAACTGCGGCGTACATCTAATTTAAATGCAGGAAAACTACCTGCAGAGTATTGCTAGTTAAGAACTGGTTTTGTGGTTCTACAAAGAAACCTCCTTCGTAATTCTTATCCCAAAGGAATAGATCTATTATCTTACAAATAAGTTTTTGCTGTTCTTTTTCTAATCTAATGCTAAGATTTTTAATATACTTAATCTTCACTTGATTTATTCACCTGCTTGATTGGTTAAACAGGGATCACACATGTAGGTGTCTCTGGAATGAGCTTTCTCTTGTGGAGTTTTTTTTTAATGAGCCTTCAATCCTGTGGGCTGAATAGTTATCAGAAGTAGTCATCTTCATTGGGACTGTATTCAATTACACGGCTGTTGTGTTTCACCTTCTCTATTTGTGTAAGGTGATTTCATCCAGAATGTTATTTGGCTTCACCATTATCATGCAAATAGTATTTCCAAATAACTTTCTTCCTTTCTTATCTATAATTCGCTTTCTCTGACACTGTCTGAATTCCCACAGTCTGACTCTTCCTTCAGCATAAGAACAGGACAACTTAGACAATATACCAGAGTATTTTGAAGCTGCTGGGATTGCTGATATTAGTTTTCTTTTCCTCAAATCCAGCTTTCCTCACCCTCTACTTTTGTCATCACTTCAGCAAACTTCTTTCTTTCAGACATCTTGCAGAGCAAGCACCCTGTGAGTAATACAGGTCTTTGTGGTTCTCTAATGCTGCTTCTCTTATCCTATTTCTTATCCTATTTCTCCACCCTGGAAGACTTCCAATAGTACAGCTCTGACTCTAGCAGTGAACTTGTCACGATACTGAACAGCAGAAAAGCTACCTTTCAGCTCTTCACACTTTTAAATGAACCTATCTTTGTTGTAGTTCTTTATAGATCTTTGAAAAACAAGGAACCTTTTCCAGGCTCTAGAAATCCTTGCACAAAGGACTAGACCCCACAGGCCTCCACACCACAAACAGGTTGCCTTTATGCCAGTGAAATGCGAGATCTGGCAACACAAAAATGCTAATTGCTAGGCACAAACCTTTTTACTTCAGGAGCTATAATCTTAGAAGTTCTTGAACTCCCAGACCTTCTGATAGGTACAAAGAAAGATTTTGGCACTACTTCTAATATCCAGCCCTGACAAGAAATAATTCTCAGGAGCACAAAGGTAAATACAAGCACATGGGTGCTCTAACTGAAATGTAAGAGTATGAGCATTATTGCGGCTGTCTTCAATGATAAATTAAACTGCTGTGATCAAGTGTATGCACAGATCAATTGTTAAACCAGTTCCTGGCACATTTTGATCTGAACAAACTCGTGTCCCCCTGAGTAGCAACACAGCACAGGCTGGACCATGCCAGGGGCAATTAACAGCAGGTAGTTTGCAAGCGGCCACCTTATTTTGGAGGCAGAGAAAAATGAACAGCATGGTCACAGCCAGTGAAAGCCAGCTGGCCTGGGAATTAATTACTGGACCTTGGGACTAGTACATTTACTGGTATAGGCAGAACCATCTTGTCTACTGAGTGCTTGGGTATGCATTGCAGAACTGCAGTTGGACAAAAGCCCTAGAAGGGGATGTGGAGGTCGGGGGGAGGTGTCTGACAACCTCATCGAATGCAATTTAGCTTTTTCACGGTATAAGTGCCTGAAATGGGGATGAGAGGGCAGTACCTAAAAGCCAGGCTTTTTGTGAAGTTACAGTTCATATACATATAGCAATCAGGATTTACATGGAAGGGTAGGCAGTGGACCATATAGAGAGTCCCGGTTTTTGAGCAAGGAGTATTAGGAACCTCAGGGACAAACCACCACAGTAGGTTCAGAAAACATCTGTAGTACTACACAAGGGAGCTTTTGTGTTAACTGCTGGCTGGTAGTAGGCCTAACATTGTAAATTTTCTCACTCCTTAAAGTTTTTACTCTGATTAAGAGTTAAAAAAAAACAAACCCCTTTATGGACCACTACAAACAGAGATTCAACCCCTGTGAATAGAGATAAAGAGAGAGCAAAGATGGCTAACAAGGTCTGTCATGCAGGCTAACTACACAAATCAAAAGGGGAAGCACTATCAGTTTAGTCATTATACCTTCTACATGGTTACTTCACCTCCATATCCTTTGTACCTGTGCAGAAGAGGATTTGTTTTCAGTTTAGCACAACAGATCTTACGGCCATGTTTGCCCATTGTCTTTAATTTCTTGTCTCCTTCTGTGTTCTTGGAAGTAAGTGTAAAATAATGCTACTAAGTCTGGGTCTTTTTTAGATCACCTGATGTTTTCCTATACAGCAACAAGAAACATAATGAAATTACAATCATCAATGCAAAAGAGGTGTGTGCTCTTCAGTAAAAAGATTAAATTGCTGGGGCCAAGAATCACTGTGGTTGTAACTAGCAGTGAAATAAAGGTTAGATGGATTAAAACAGAGAGGGGTTTTGTCAGTTGTGTTCTGGAAGGACTGCAAATAGATTTCATTGAGCCAGTCCTTGAAGGATTTCCACAGATCCTGAAGACAGGTGAATAGAGAGCTTTATATTTCTAGTAAGTTCTTATTACTGGGATTACAATTTTCCAGATATAAACTGGAGGACATGTATAAATAATGATAATAAGGCTCAGTTATTACTACATAGCCACATGTACAGGAGTAACAAGCATGAATGGAAAAACAAACATAACTGGGATATAGGTTTCTGCACCATGAAGAGTTGAATTGGTGATTGAGTTAATAGAAATGGGACAATATTCAGTAGTACAAAACACAAGATCAGGGATTAAGGAGTAGTTTTCAGAGTTGCTGCAGGAAATTAGCTCACTTGCTCAAACAATAGACAAAATAAAAAATGATAACTGTTAGTGATCCTATGGTAAACTAACGTGATACAGCCATATAAAAAGGAAACATGTCTTCAAGTATAAAGAACTACTAAACAGTACTCTAGGAAGAGCTTACCTGGAGTGTAATGTACAATTATAGCTGGTTACACAAGTGAATTAAATATGCTGAAAAGCAGAGAAAGAATTCTAAGATATTTAGAGGAAAGAAAGGTTATCAAAAGTTTATCGCAGAGTAGGGGTCAATGGCACAAAGTCCAGATGGAGATCCGTGACAACTGGCGTCCCTCAGGGGTCTGTACTGGGACTGGTGCTGTTTAATATCTTCATCAATGATATTGACAGCAAGATTGAGTGCACCCTCAGCAAGTTTGCAGATAGCACCAAGCTGAGTAGTGCAGTTGCCACACCAGAAGGATGGGATGTCATCCAGTGGGACCTGGACAGGCTGGAGAAGTGGGGCTGTGAGAACCTCATGAGGTTCAACAAGGCCAAGTGCAAGGTCCTGCACCTGGGTCAGGGCAATCCCCGATTTCAGTACACAATGGGGGATGATATGATTCAGAGCAGCCCTGAAGAGAAGGACTTGGGGGTGCTGCTCGATGAGAAGCTCAAAATGAGCTGGCAGTGTGTGCCTGCAGCCCAGAAGGCCAACCGTGTCCTGGGCTGCATCAAAAGAACTGTGGCCAGCAGGTTGAGGGAGGTGATTCTGCCCCTTTATTCCTCTCTTGTGAGACCTCATCTGGAGTAATCTGTCCAGTCTGGAATCCTCAACATAAGAAGAATGTAGAACTATTGGAACAGGTCCAGAGAAGGGCTACAAAGATGATCTGAGGGCTGGAGCACCTTCCACACAAGGACAGGCTGAGAGAGTTGGGCTTGTTCAGCCTGGATAAGAGAAGGCTCTGACAAGGTCTTATAGGGACCTTGCAGTACCTGAAAGGGGCTACAAGAAAGCTGGGGAGGGTCTATTCATAAAGGCTTGTGGTGCTGAGACAAGGGGAAATAGGTATAAACTGGAGAGGGGCAGATTTAGGCTTGATATAAGGAACAATTTCTTCACCATGAGAGTGGTGAGACAATGGAACAGGTTGCCAAGGGAAGTTGTGGATGCCCCATTCCTGGAGGTGTCCAAGGCCAGGTTGGATGGGGCTTTGGGCAGCCTGAGCTAGTGGGACGTGTCCCTGCCCATGGCAAGGGGGTTGGAACTAGATGATCTTTAAGGTCCCTTCCAACCCAAACTATTCTATGATTCTATGAAATGATCAGAGGGATGGAACACCTCTCATTGTGAGGAAAGGTTGAGAGAGCTGGTGGTCTTCAGCCTGGAAAAGAGAAAGCTCCATGGAGAATTAATTGTGGCCTTTAAATACTTAAAGGCGGCTTGTAAGAAAGATAGAGACTTTTTTTTTTAGCAGGACGTATAGTGACAGGACAAGGAAAAACAGTTATGAACTAAAAGAGGTTAGCTTTAGATTAGATATAAGGAAGATATTTTTTACTGTGAGGCTGGTGAAGCACAGGTTAACCAGAGAAGTCGTGACTGCCTCCTCCCTGGTAGTGTTCAAGGCCAGGTTGGACGGGGCTTTCAGCAACCTGAAGTAATGCCCATGGCAGGAGTATTGGACTAAATGACCTTTAATGATTCCTTCCAACCCAAACCATTCTGTGATTCTCTCTTCTGAGAGGAACTTGGCTTTCGCAGCCTAACAAAATGTTGCATTTCTATAACATTGCGTACTAATACACTAGAGAAAAGCTATTTGAACTAATAGCAACTGCTGGCACCAGAACAAATGGATATAAACTGGCCATTAATAAATTTATCCTGAAGAGAAGGTTTCCAAGCATCAGCGCAACAACGTTTTGGAACAGCTTTTCTAATTGCAGCACAAAATTTAATATGGTTAAACAGCATGACCACAACCTGGATTAAATGTTAGCCACCAAAATAGCAGAACTTTCATGCTTTCCTATGGCCTATATTACTAGAGGGAAACATTATACAGGGGTTTGGGCAATAGAGGTATAGATCCTGTAGCTGTAGATAAGTTTTTATTTCACTGCCTACTGAAAAACACATTTGCTGTTGCTGATTTTTGTTTGCTTTACTTAAAGCTTATTTTCCATGTCTGTTTGTCAACAAGGTTTTGTGAAGTTGATTATATTAATACATCGCTTTGCTAATTTTTAGGTACTTCACTATAAATGAGTCATTAAATATACATTATTTCTTTTAATAACATAAATATAACATTTTATTATTTCAGTAGGTTAGATCTTTGCAACTCATTGTTAATCTTATATCGTTACATTTCAGTTTGGCACACTGATGTGTAATGTCCACCCCTTTCCACTCTTGGGGTTTTACTGGTTGCTATGGTTACTGGCCATTGCTCCTCTGATGTCATTTACATAGGCTAACTTCTTAGCGACCATAAATCTGTTATCATATATATCTTATTGTTTCTTTTTTGTGGGAAGGCAAGGTATCCAATTTGTTATGAGAAAGACTTCCAAAGAAATGAGTATAGTTTGCCTGAAGGAGAGTCTGGACTCAGAGGGCTGAATCCCTCCTTGCACTGCTCTATTTTTTAAATCCACATTAACAATAACCCAGCAACATCTTCTACATGCTGTAACATGGTCTATCTTGATATTTATTATTTAATCCATTAAAACATTTGGCTTTCTTCACACACAGTTGGAGGACCAATTAAAAGTCCAGAAAAACTGTGCAAAGTTTTTCATGTAATTAGATGTTTCGGGGCATGCTATTAAGGGCCATCTGTTCTCCTGGTTGACTGAGTATGATGGAGAAACAAGATGTTTCCTTTTGTACTCAGAGTTCCTTCAGTCTTGATTCTATATCTGATTAAAGCTGTATGGGCATAGGGGTTTATAATGGTCTTAATTTAGTTAAGTAGGATTTATCAGATGGGAGTTTAGCATTAGAGATGCCCTTTATTGTTTCAGTGCAAATAACTCCATTGTTTCTCTTTTATTTACAATCCCTAATTGCCTGGGGTTTTCCCTTTCTACCAGTGTTCCAATAGTGCCATGGAGTAAATGGTTACAACAAGAGAGAAATCACTGACATTTCATGCATTTTGAATTTGGCTAGTAAAGCCAAGCAGATCTGAGCAGTACAGCAAAACATATGCTGTAAAGTTATGAAAACTGGCTGTCTCCTCTGTAACATCTGTGTGGTCCCATTGAAGACAACTTGGAATATGTCAGACTGCCACACAACATGGAAATACCCAAATTAACTTTTAATTTAGGTATTTCTGCTATGCTGCCAGCCACTGCTAAGATGAGAATTCAGTCCCTTTGTATCAGTGCAGCTGGTTGTCTACATTTCTCCCTCTAAATGCCTCTAAATCCTAACAGGGCAATGACACGCAGCAATACTTTTGTTGAACATTTCTAACAACTGATAGCTTTCAGCTAGATTTTTGCTCTAGCATACACACATTTAAAACCTAAACATGGCTCTAAATAAAACTTTCACTTCTTGTATAAATTCATACAAATAAGATCAAAGGTCTCATATGATATGCAGATCATGAAGTATTCGCAAATCTGTGCCAAGCAAAGACATCTGGTCATTCTGCTTTGGTTATAGCACTGTGTTTCATTATATCCACTGTGCTTTGTTTTATCCACTTTATATACAGCAGCAGGTACAGTTATAGCAATATTCAAACATGTTTATTCACTCATTCACTCAAATGTGATAGTGTATGGAGAATTAAACCTAAATATTAGTTTACAACACACCATGACTGCACACAGCACTGCTAAGATCACTGCTCTAGCACCAGCCTTAGGCATGTAATCCCCGGCACTTGTCCAGGCTGGATGGCTTCCTGTTGGTTTTAGGAATGGTTATCAAAATCCATAAGCATTTAAAAATAGTATTTGAATATAACTGTAGGCACTTAGGGTATGATCATCTCACCAAAATTTAGACAAAATTAGCTGTCAAGGAATGAATTAGTTACCTTTCACTACCTTTAGTGTCAGTGGAGAGTAACAGGAATATCCAACTTGAAATTATTTTCCCTGGTTTTATAGGGAATGCATGTAACTAGGCACCTCATTTGAAGTGACATAAATTACCTAGGAGCCCACATCCCTCATCACTATGACAAGCTCAGCCTTCTAGCTCCTGAAGTTAACTTCTCCCCCCTGCAATGTGTGTTACCATGGCCTGCAATGCAATGAACTCGGCAATTTTCAGCTTTTAGTAGCTGACTTTAGAGATATTTTTCCTCTATCTTGAGGAGAAATGGCATGTATTTTTCTACAAAGAAAATATAAGTGCAGTCACTGTGATCATGAAGTTACAGATGTTCGTGATGAACACCACAGCCAATGCAATTAATACAGTAACCTGGAATTTATTATCTAGTGTGAAGGAGATGTGGATATTTTTTGGCATAATTGGAAAGAGAATTTAACTTCCTTTTTAAAGAATTCTCCCTGAAATAAAGAGTAGGATTTTTTTATTATTATTATTATTTAAAGTGAGTGAAGTTGCTTAAGGAGCACAACAAAGGCTATTAAAACTTTGACAGATGTTCTGCTCTGGTGAAATGTGAAACTGTGTTAATTTTAACCCAAATAACATACAGATAGATTAAGCACATCAGAACTTTTTATTATAATACAATACTTTTGTAGACTGAATTATTTCTTGTTATTTTTTCCCTTCAGGAATTACTTTTTTTTTTTACTATATTTTTTTTCTAGAATGGTTCTTTCATGAAGTATTGGGTGGAAAACTGGTTGGATGGCCGGGCCCAGAGAGTGGTGGGAAATGGTGTGAAATCCAGCTGGAGGCCAGTGACAAGTGGGGTTCCCCAGGGCTCAGGGCTGGGTCCAGCCCTGTTCAATGTCTTCATCAATGACCTGGATGAAGGCATCGAGTGCACCCTTAGCAAGTTCGCGGACGACACTAAGGTGGGTGGAAGTGTCGATCTGCTGGAGGGTAGGGAGGCTCTGCAAAGGGATCTGAACAGGCTGGACCGCTGGGCAGAGTCCAATGGCATGAGGTTTAACAAGGCCAAATGCCGGGTCCTGCACTTGGGGCACAACAACCCTATGCAGTGCTACAGACTAGGAGATGTCTGTCTAGAAAGCTGCCTGGAGGAGAGGGACCTGGGGGTGTTGGTTGACAACCGACTGAATATGAGCCACCAGTGTGCCCAGGTGGCCAAGAAGGCCAATGGCATCTTGGCTTGTATCAGAAACGGCGTGACCAGCAGGTCCAGGGAGGTTATCCTCCCTCTGTACTCGGCACTGGTGAGACTGCTCCTCGAATCCTGTGTTCAGTTCTGGGCCCCTCACCATAAGAAGGATGTTGAGGCTCTGGAGAGAGTCCAGAGAAGAGCAACGAAGCTCGTGAAAGGGCTGGAGAACAGGCCTTATGAGGAGCGGCTGAGAGAGCTGGGGTTGTTTAGCCTGGAGAAGAGGAGGCTGAGGAGTGACCTCATTGCTCTCTACAACTACCTGAAAGGACGTTGTAGAGAGGAGGGTGCTGGCCTCTTCTCCCAAGTGACAGGGGACAGGACAAGAGGGAATGGCCTCAAGCTCTGCCAGGGGAGGTTTAGGCTAGACGTTAGGAAAAAATTCTTTACAGAAAGGGTCATTGGGCACTGGAACAGGCTGCCCAGGGAGGTGGTTGAGTCACCTTCCCTGGAGGTGTTTAAGGCACGGGTGGACGAGGTGCTGAGGGATATGGTTTAGTGTTTGATAGGAACGGTTGGACTCGATGATCCGGTGGGTCTCTTCCAACCTGGTTATTCTGTGATTCTGTGATCTGAAAGCATCAAGATCGGGGGAGAAATAAAATCATCTGAGAATTTTCAGCCTCATAAGAGCTCCACTTCAAAGGTCATCTTGCAAAGGTGTTTTCATCTTGGGCACGGTCATTCGACTGTCTGCTCCCTTGATGATAATAATGGACATCAGTTCTCACAGTTTTCATAAAATGGAGAATGGTATAAGTCACTGCAGATTATATTGCTAATAGACGGTAAAATTCCTGGGTTTATAGATGCGTGTATATAAATTTCTGTGTGTTTTAAGACCTGTATTTTCCAGGTGCTACAGTAGTAGCTGTTCTTTCTCGAAAGTTAATAACCATGAGAATTCTTTTGCATGTTCCTTATAATTTTTCTACATTTTTTTGCTTCATAAGACTACATATTCTGTTACAGAGGAACTGAAAAAAAAAAGATATGCACATGAACACCAAACTCTGAGAAATGGGTATACCACGAGCAGGATAGAGAAAGGTGAATTTCCTGGCCCTCTTGCTTTTTCTAGGCCCTGGCAAAAATATCTGGGCTTCTCAGGGTCCTTCCCAATCACAGCAAACTTGTTTACAAATACCTATGAAGGACATATTTTCTTATAATTGTGGCCAAAGATTCAGTAAATCTTCGTTAATCAGTGGTGAGAGTGATTTTCCATTCCAATACTTTACCTAGAGAAACAGGGGATGCTTTGCATCTCAGCATCTAAATTAAGATCAGGTTTTTATCTCACACAAAAAACTCTTTAGCGATATCTGCTGTTTTCTGTGCTGCAGAAGAGGTTACAGAAGATGCTACAGGCTGATCTAGCTGCAAGAACCTCTGAAAAGTTCAGAGCTATTTTCAGTGATGACCCTGTCTATGGTATTGTTCCTGCTGCCCCTTCTCAAGGAAAGGGAATTGCATGTGAAGCAATTTGTTCCCCTTTGGCAGACTCCTGATGCCCCATGTCCTACGTGCCTCAGCCTGTGAAGCCCTGTTCTAATAAAGCCCCTGTTCTAACGAGAATGGATATGTGAAACTCTCCTGTTAGGCAGAATATTTTTGACTCTGTGTTTGAGACGTGTTCTAAATTAAAGGTATCAAAAATACAGAAAGAGTTTGTCATATAGACCGAACACAAGGAATATTTTATCGGGCAGAAAGAAGGATGAGTGAGAGCTTAGCAAACTAATACAGCCCTGGAAAATAAGATGTGACGACCTTTTAATCACTGGCTTTCTCAGTATGTAGAGGAAGATAATTTATTTCCCCCGTGCTTCAGTTTCTTTCTGTACAGTACGGATAATAGCACTTCTTGAAATAAGTCTTGGAGGGAGAAATGTTAAATACCAGCAGTTGCTTATAGGTTTCGATCAAAGAACCACACTAGCTGTTTACTTTGAGCAAGTAAATGCATTATGTAGATAAAGAATTTCAAAGTAAAATAGGTCATGAAATCACGATGTGGTAAGGCATTCCTCCCAGACTCTGACCAGAGGGTACCAGAGGGCCTGTGGTATTTTATGAGACATCTGTACCATGAGCTAAAGAAACAACTGGACATTAAAGAGCCTGTGACAATCTTCAGAGGAAATAACAGTTTTTCACCTTTAAATCTGAAATTACTGGTAATTACATTTTTCTCCCTTATTCCCCCTGTAGTTCCAATTAGGGATGCTATTTTTCACTTCCTCTCCTGAAGCGTGGTGCAATTTCGCTATACATTATTGAATAGCTGCCTTACGTGACTCCAGAGGTGAGTGCTTCTTGGATCAAATGAGCCACACAGATTCCTTGATTACATCACAGAGATATTGTGACCAGCTTAATTAGATAATGCTACAGAAGTGTTGTGAGATACTTGGATTAAAAGCGTTATGTAAGGCCAAATTAATTATGAGTATTAATACAATCTTGATCTAAAGAGTAATTCGAATAAAGGATAAAATAATAATGAGATCTTTTTGAGTCACATACAGAGTGCTTTGCTTCTCCATATAAAACATCTCCCACATAATTTAAAATGTTTCCGTGGAGCAGAGCAATGCTGCTCAGAAGTGACAGGAATATGCAATTCCAGATGTGAGTCATCGCTGAACTCCAGCACTCATTTCTTTGTTCACATTTCAAGCACAAGACATCATGTTCCCTATGATAGTTGCCTGCAGATGACTTGATGGAACGTGAAAGGAGGAACCCTCAAGACAAGAAGGGGTTGTTTAATTGTGTTTTGAAGTTTGGAGGGTTATTTCTGTTCCCTGTGTAGATCTGCGGTGACATGGCACAACCATCCTTGTCCCTGGGTGAAATCCTGGCATTTCTGAAATCAAAGAAATGTTCCCTTTGATTTCAGTGAAACCAGGATTTTCACCACATACAAGTTTCAGTGCTGTGTTCTTTTAAGTAAGGAAACATGGAAATGCTGGAAATAATGTGACATGTAGTCAATTTCTCCACAAAACCAGAAAAAGCCAGACTGAACCAAAGTGACTGATCTCCAAATCTGTCTCAACAGCTGGATGGTCAGCTCAGGGTTCCGCTGCAGCTTTTTGCTCAGTAAGCTTTATACGTTTTGTGGATACCTAGAAAGTTTGGTATCAGATTTATTATAATGCAATTTGAATGCATGGAGATCAGATTTCTAAGCTGAAAATTTTTACATTGCTTGAGTAGATTCTTTTGATTAAATACGTATATCTACAGTGTATATAAGACATCTGCTCTAGGATGATACGAGTTGTTCTCTAGATCTGCACTAACTCTAAGAGGAGTCTACAGTATGTAACTACATTTAGTCACATAAATTTTATAATTTTCTATTTAATTTTTGGATTTAATTTAGGGTTTTAATGATATAGGGATGGAATATAGAATTATTCAAGGCTACTGTGCTAGTCAACAAAGAAATCTGAGCACAGAATTGTATTTTCACTTTAAAAGCATTGTATATCTGCAGACTTCTCACTTTGATTACCATCTAATGAAATTCTTGAACTGAATAACCATTTTCTTTTCAGGTATTGGACAAATATCTCCAATGACTACTCTTCACACGAACTTCACTTATAAGGCCAGATTTCCACATGCTGACTTCTTTGTTATGTAGAACTTGAGCTGAGTGACTAAAGCCAAGTCTATAAATGACATTCTGAACATTCAGTTCTAGTCCTTTTATTTTTGTTTACTTCTGTGCTTCATTATAGTGAGAGATACATGGTTTTGTCTATCAGGGATTATAATTACTCATGTCCATAGAGCAGCTCACCAGAGAGTATAATTATTGCTCACACGTTGGCTCAAGGCAAGAATTAGACTTGAAAGTCTGACACGGTCATGATTCTTACATTTTAATTTGTTCACCTCCTGGTTGCACCTTACAGATCAGCTATGCCTGTCCTAATTTTTCAATATAAAGAGATTAAACTCCTGCCTTTGTATTCTCTCTTTTTTTTTTTTCTTTTGTGAGGAAGATATACCCGAGAATGAAGTTCACCTTACTCACAAAGACACAGAGCTGTCTGAATTGCCACCTGGTGCAGGGACGGGGATGGCACACAGGGCAGCTGGCCATGCGTGCAGCACAGCCAATCTTACAGAAATGTCAGAGGCCACAGAGATATGATAGACAGTGCTTGGTGCACAGGGATAGAGGGCATTCTCCTCTTTTGGGAGAATTCAAGCAAGGTCACGGGGAGGGCTACATATCTACCACTGTTAGTGAGAATTATTCAGGCTGGAGGTGACATATCCATTGCTCATGAGCCACATGTAGGTCAATAATCAGTTTGATGTGGCCTTTGAGGACTCCATCAAGATAAAGGTTACAGCAGGGATGGCCAGAAACCCTCCACCACATACTCTCTATAGGTGCCGTGCATGACTATTTACTTCCAGGTGCAACTTGATCCAGAATTCAAAAGAACTTTTAGCATAGGAAGATGTTAGACTACCCCTTGCTCACCTGTTGAACAGGAGCAGAGGAAGGCTACTGCCCAGCACAGGCACCCGCTCTTTTGCTATTACACTGGCCTGTGCATCACTTACACTTCTGGTCTCTTCTGTTTTCTAGCTGGTGCACAGTTTAATTTCCTGAGAAATCTCATGCTTCATACAACAAAAGTCTCCAGGCTTTAACACAGCACACCTGGTAAAGCATTATATCATGTGCTGTGTGTTGGGCTAAACCCAACAATGAAGCTCTATCAAGCGACAAAGCTGGAGACATCTCTGCCTATTGCTAGGAAAGCCTGTGTCCCTAAACCACTGAAAATATTTGGTACTCAGCCTTTTCTGGGGTGGGTTACTCTGAGTTTGTATGAATATTTTCCTCCACAGCAGGAAGCCCTGACCATCTCCTCAGAGCTATACTGCAAGGCAAATATGCATGAGTTTATTTTTGGAACTAGAGACCTAGCTATAATGCTAGGGATGACCAAGATTTCTCCATAAGGCCTTATTAAGATATAAGAGCCTACAGAGAGAGGACTATCATGCTCTCCATGCTATCACCAAGTGAACCGAGGAGTCACTTTTTCCTCTACACTCATGAACTCATTACAAAACAAAAGTATTTTTTTTTAGGAATTTTACAGAAATGATGGAGTGTTAAGAGGAGAATGAGTGAGCTGGTTGTAAATATTACTTATTCAACACAGTCCTATGTGACATTCTTATCTCTAAATTGAAGAGACATGGATTTGACAGATGGACCATTCCATGGATAAGGAATTGGCTGGATGGTAGCACTCAAATAGTTGTGGTCAATGGCTCAGTGTCCAAGTGGAGACCGGGGACAAGTGGCATTCATTAGGGGTCAGTATTTGGACTGGTGTTGTTGAACAGTGCAAGGTCCTGCACCTGGGTCAGGGCAATCCCAAGCATAATTACAGGCTGGAGGATGGATTGAGAACAGCCCTGAAGAGGAGGACTTGGGGGTGCTCGTGGATGAGAAGATAACAAGAACTGGCAACATGTGGTTGCAGCCTAGAAAACCAACCATATCCTGGGCTGCATCAAAAGAAGCATGACCAGCAGGTTGAGGGAGGTTATCCTACCCCTCTACTCTGTCCTCATGAGACCTCACCTGGAGTACTGCTCTCAGTTCTAGACTCCCCAGCACGGGAAGGACATGATCTGTTAGAGCAAGTCCAGAGGATCTGTTAGAGCAAGTCCAGAGGAGGGCTATGAAGATGATCAGAGGGCAGGAGCATCTCTCCTATGAGGACAGTCTGAGAGTGTTGGGCTTCTTTAGCCTAGAGAAAAGAAGGCTCTATGGATACCTTATAGCAGCCTTGCAGTACTTAAAGGGGGCCTACAGGAAAGATGGGGAGGTGCTCTCTATCACGCAGTGTAGTGATAAGACAAAGGGTAACAGGTTTAAGCTTAAATTGAGATGTTAGGAAGAATATTTTTTCTGTGAGGGTGGTGAGGCACTGGAACAGGTTGCCCAGGGAAATTCTGGATGCCCCATCCCTGGAGGTGCAGAGTCCAGGCTGGATGTGGCTTTGAGCAACCTGATCTATTGGAAGGTGTCCCTGTCCATGGCAGGAGGGTTGGAACTAGATGGTCTTTAAAGTCCCTTCCAACCCAAACCATTCTATGATTCTATGAATATCTCTTAACAATAAGTGTTCACAAACAAGCACAAATGAAGTTCATTCTGCATATTTTAAATTCATTTTACCTGTTTCTTTTACAAAACTTATGTCTCACTGTATGATTTTAAGAGGTTTTACAAAATGCTTCAAAAGACATGATTCTGTAGAGTTTGCATACACTTGATATATGTCTCCGGAATTATTTGTTCTTATGCATCCTTTTAGTTAAAGAACAAAGGCTGCTTAAACTTTTATTGAGACAGCTCAAGTAATTTCCTTATAGCAAACTGAATGAAAAACACATCATTAAAAGAAGATTTAAAGATCAGAGGAAAAGCCTTTTCATGAGAGCACAACTCTTGAATAATAACTTCAGCTTTGATAGTGAATTCTTACTTATTTAATGAAATCCTAGTAAGCAGTACTTCATCCCATACATGTTACTATTCTTCAGTGAGAGAAAATGAACTTTGGTCCTAATGAGTGCTCTAGGAGTGACAGGCAGTGGGACAATATAGTAGGGCATTTAAAACTTAATTTGCTCAGTTGTCTTTAAAGAACCATAGAATCATAGAATAACCAGGTTGGAAGAGACCCACCAGATCATCGAGTCCAACCATTCCTATCAAAAGGTAGCTTGGCTGCTGATAATAGCAATTCCTTGTTCTCCATCAGGCTGTGCATGTGTGCAGGAAAACATGCGTCACTGTCCTTTCCTTCACCACCCTCTGGTTCTGACCATTCACAGAATCACAGAATCACAGAATAACCAGGTTGGAAGAGACCCACCGGATCACCGAGTCCAACCGTTCCTACCAAACACTAAACCATATCCCTCAGCACCTCGTCCACCCGTGCCTTAAACACCTCCAGGGAAGGTGACTCAACCACCTCCCTGGGCAGCCTGTTCCAGTGCCCAATGACCCTTTCTGTAAAGAATTTTTTCCTAACGTCTAGCCTAAACCTCCCCTGGCGGAGCTTGAGGCCATTCTCTCTTGTCCTGTCCCCTGTCACTCGGGAGAAGAGGCCAGCACCCTCCTCTCTACAACCTCCTTTCAGGTAGTTGTAGAGAGCAATGAGGTCTCCCCTCAGCCTCCTCTTCTCCAGGCTAAACAACCCCAGCTCTCTCAGCCGCTCCTCATAAGGCCTGTTCTCCAGCCCTTTCACCAGCTTTGTTGCTCTTCTCTGGACTCGCTCCAGAGCCTCAACATCCTTCTTGTGGTGAGGGGCCCAGAACTGGACACAGTATTCGAGGAGCGGTCTCACCAGTGCCGAGTACAGAGGGAGGATAACCTCCCTGGACCTGCTGGTCATGCCGTTTCTGATACAAGCCAAGATGCCATTGGCCTTCTTGGCCACCTGGGCACACTGCTGGCTCATATTCAGTCGGCTGTCAACCATTCACGCTGATATGCAATCCATCTCCCCACCTCTCTCCCAGGAACCATGAACTGTGACCTGGCTGCGTCTCTTGACCAATCTGCCATGTTCACCCCAAACCTTCCTTTGCCATCACACCATCCCCATGCTGAGCCAGCAAGCCAGAACCTGGACAGACACTGCCAGTGGTGCATGCTGGAAGTGCACATCCCAACACCTGGGCACAGGGGGTAGTGTGAGGACAGTTTAGGGGACCCACAGCTGCTGCAGTGCATGGCAGTGAAGTAGCCCTCATGATCACCACCTGCCCCTTCCGTGCAAATGCTCAGGTCAGGACCTTTGCAGTGGGCAAGGTTTGCAGTAACGTGTTAGGCTGCTGAGGCTGCAATCCTTCTTACCTAATCCCAGCTTTTTAAAGGTTAGAGACCTAGATACTGGTCTGTTTCCTTTTCAGCTAATGGAATGAGACAGGAACAGCTGTGCTTAGAGCTGAAGATCCGGGTGGACCTCACTGCTCTCAGAAGGTGTCTGTCCTTCACCTACGGGGACATCAGTTGGCTAACGCTAACTGCATGTGGCATTGCCAAGTCTCGAGAGTTTGCAGAGACAGAGCTTCACCTTAATGTGCACCAAAATGATTTTAGCGTTAAAAGAACTTTTATTGGCAAAGAAATTGCTCTGCTATAAGGAAAGATCTACACATGGTTCTCCCAGCATCCGGTCCTAATATTTCAAGTCTCCTTTGGAGATTATAGGATGCAAGAGCAAAACAAACAAAAAACTTTCTCAAGGATGAAGAAATATTGTTGTTAGAAGCTAATGAAATAACTTTCTAAATTACTTTACAATGGTTTGCAAATAGCCAAATCGCAGACTGAGCTAACTCAAAAGGACTATCATTTTTGAAAACTAATAAAATAAATAAAACCATGCTAACATTGTCTGATCAAAATTAAAAGTAGAACCAAGAAAAGTAGAGGCAGATTATTTGTGTTTCTCAAAGATTATGTCTATAAGTACAAGGAAGAAATTAAAATGGACACTATTCATAAATCAGCACATTTAAAGTAGTACTACATAAATAATTTTATTGACTACTGATCCATTTAAAAGCCATATATAGAATCATAGAACTGCTTGCTTAGAAAAGACCTTTGAGATCATCAAGTCCAACCATACCTGTCCACTACTGAACCATATCCCTAAGCACTTCTACCTGTCTTTTAAATACCTCCAGGGATGGTGACTCAATCATCTACCTGGGCAGCCTCTGCTAGTGCCTGGTAACCCTTTCAGTGAAGAAATTTTTCCTGACATCTAATCTGAACCTCTTCTGGTGCAACTTGAGGCCATTCCCTCTTGTTCTATCAACTATCATTTGGGAGAAGAGACCGACATATAATAGCAAAGAAGAACAGTGCTCTCATTACATGAAGTGCTTCATAATAAAGAAGTGAACCACTGAGTAAATCCATCTCATTCATAACTTGCACAGAAAATGGGATAATCAGTGGGACAAAAAAAATCAACTGAATCCATCAGTGCTCTTTATGAAACTCTTGTTTAGTGCCAAATTAAACTTTCTCAAACTCTTTGTGTCATGTCACTATTTGATTCTTTAAGTTAAAGATGTATCTGAAGAGAGAGCCAAAGTCCTATCTTCCATTTTCAAATAAGAAATAATTTGAAATTTGATTAAATACATTTCATCAAACAGAATGTCTGGAGTCAGGATGTGATTGTGAAGCCCTTCCAGTAGAGTAAATGTCCTCTAAGTTCTTTTTAAGAAAAAAAAAGTGACTTGCTTGCTTTCTAGCAGTAATATTTAGTTTTTACAAATATACTTTCTGTACCTTATGTTTTTGTGATTGAGCTGTTTTGACTGATCTCACAGGTTCAAAACTCAGTGAAATACCTCTGTTTCACTGAAGTGGAAGCCTTGATCAGGCATTATTCTTTTCTTCTTAAAGCTGGAATTAATATAGAAGCATATCTCTTAGTACATTTATACCAACATTTTCTTCTGCTCATGAACAAAGAAGTCAGGAGCGAAGAGACAAAATGGGGGCTTTCTCAGGGCCAGGAGAGAAAGGCAGGGGCAAAAATTTATATGCATATACCCCTGTTTAATCTTAAAATCCATAGAAGACCAACTCTGCTTTGTCTTTTGTATTTTGTGCTAATTAGGAACAGAGGCGGATTGGCATCAGGACCATTTACTGAAAAAAGGAAAAATAATAGCTCTCCAGGTTAAATATTTTCATATAATTTGTCTTTTCCAGTGATTAATCAGTACTGGCTTCTGAGACAAAATGGCTATGTTGTTTCCTGTTGCAAAAATATAATTTTTGTAAAAATGTTCAACTGACAAAGATTGCAGAGCATCTATTATGAATTTGTATGAGTCAAATCTTTGTTGCCAAAATCTCACAGGGATTTGCTTGATTCTGCAAAATGTATTTTCACCTCTAGCTCAGCATACCCATACTAGAGATACAGAACTATAAGCAAACCATCAATCCCATGTATCAAAGGAAGGTTTTTCAGCAAGTTGCAAAACTTATCCCTAGTTGTTTCTGTTCCAATAACTTTTCTGTATTTTTATTGTAGAAAGTTCTTGTTAGTTGATACAAAATTCCTTTCTTATGCTGCATGACAGGAGACTTCATTGCTCTCTACAACTACCTGAAAGGAGGTTGTAGAGAGGAGGGTGCTGGCCTCTTCTCCCAAGTGACAAGGGACAGGACAAGAGGGAATGGCCTCAAGCTCCACCAGGGGAGGTTTAGGCTGGACATTAGGAAAAAATTTTTCACAGAAAGAGTCATTGGGCACTGGAACAGTCTGCCGAGGGAGGTGGTTGATTCACCTTCCCTGGAGGTGTTTAAGGCACGGGTGGACGAGGTGCTAAGGGGCATAGTTTAGTGTTTGATAGGAATGGTTGGACTCGATGATCCAGTGGGTCTCTTCCAACCTGATTATTCTATGATTCTATCATTCACCCCAGATGATACAAAATCAATTGTCTGAGTGTGAACGTGTATACACACACACACATGTACTCTTAATACATACAAAACATCAGCTAGATTCCTAATATCTACACCCAGAGTTAAAAAGTGGGACACAAGAACACGTAAATGCCCACAGAGAACTGAAAAGGTGAGGATATCTGTTTTTAAAAACATTCTTCTTACTGCAACCACCAACATAACTGACATGGTTCTCCTATCTATCACCAACTAACTTTTTTAATTGCTGTACAAGAAAAAAAGATTTAAACCAAAGCCTTGGAGGCATGAAGTTCCTAGTTTTATATCACTTTAGTAAACATCCACCTTCATCAGTTCAGATTTTGTTGCAGGACAATATAAAAAAATCTGAAGAATTCTTTTGATCTGCTTATAAATATTTTGAGATCAGTGACAAGGAACAAGATAAAGTAGTATTATTGATTTATACAAACAAATTAAGCATCAGTGAAGAAAGTCATTGAAACGACGGAAACTCCCAAAATTCTTAGAAGACTGGATTTCTTCTAAAAGACTTTTTTCTCAATTAACTAACTTGGCAGTACTCAATAAAACTGAAAAGCTATTGAGCTAAGTTAATAATAAGCTAAGGGAGTACAGTCAATAACAGAAATTATCTGCTTTTTTGTTAGACAGCTTCTTCACAACCAGTTGTAACCAACAGCCCTACTGTCTGTGAAAACTTTTGGCTCTAGATAGATTCTTAGAGGAGAAATTTCATCTTCAAAACAAATGGTTTCCATGTAGCTTTACATTTTCATTTTGTTTCCTTAAACTATACATGGAGATGGAATTTTATTCTCTCATATACCAACCAGGAGCTAGAAAAATTTAGCAACAACAACCTGGATAGATGGCTACACATAACATATTGAGTATTGCACTAGGATGCGACATGCTGTGTATTGCAAATAACACAAAATCATTAAACACTTTAATGTTAAAGGCACTTAAGTAATTTACGCAATTTACTGGCTAGTCCATGAGTCAGTATTTAAGGATTAATATTATAGGGTTGTTGTTGTTGAACAATGGCAGTGGTCAGTTCCCTTCTTTTTCCACCACCTTATTTTGCAGCTGTCATCAGTGATATCACTTAATATTTTATTGAACCTCCATTTGCCTGTCTTCTCATTATGCAGACAAATTTATTGTCCCTGCAGCCAAGAACCCAGAGAATAATACGAATACTATCTTGTTTAAGCACACAAAAATTGCTTGGATTCAGAGGCCAGTAAATAGAGTGAAGTCAATCTCAAGTTCTGTTGTTAAAGACTTCTAATTTGTCTGCTTAGGTTTGTACATTCCTTGAGTTACGTGGCTGCATTGTTCATAAAGAATACTGAGATCTCATCCTGACTGTAATTTCTGCTGATTTTGGAACAGTATACACTTCTCTTCATCATCTTAGAAAAATAAGAAGGGAAAAGAAAAAGAATTGTATTTTCTATTCATCATTGTTCAGCATACAAACTGCTACTCTGAGCTATCTGAAGCTCTACTTGAAAATTTTAGCACTACTGAACACACACAGGACACAAAGGAGAATTCCACTAACTCAATTAAAATGGAAAGAAAGATGTCAAGCACAAAAAGTCCCACAAATTATTAAATATTCCCTTAACATTATCCTGGCTATAAGGTAGCTGTGAAAGTAGATTTGTCTTTGTTGGAGGAAATACCAAGCCAAATGCTGTCACTGTACCCTCTTATTTGAAAAGAAGTTGCATGATGTCAAAATGTTTTATTCCTATAACTTATCTGACATTTTATTTTTCCATATGCCTTGTTGTATATGTTAAAAGATTTGTTTTCATGGAACTAATGGAAAGAAAGGGGACAGTAGGCATAAAAAATGTGAGTCAAAGCAAAAATAAACTATCTACAGCCATGTACCTCTCTGAAAAAATGACAAGGATCTTTGACACTGGGATAATTGGCTGCTTTGTGTGACAAAGGGCATAGAGTAGGCATTAGCTCACTCGGAAACTGTACCGTCTTTCATTGGTGATACCCAGGCTTATTGGGTCCTTGCAGCAGGAAGGCGACAATGAGCTGCAGTTCCATCCACTTCTTGTGTTTCCTGACCTTGTCACTCTTGTCACGTGAAATCTCCAAGGATGTGATCAGCATGATGTGACTTGTCCTGCTTGTTTAGAGACGTAGGACAAGAATAGCACACTCTACCTGTAGCTAGTGCAAGCAGTGTTTGTTTCTTTTATATCATGATTCCCCTGCATCACACACTGATTACAAGATTGCAATTCAACTCACCCTAAATGAGGAATCACTTCATATTACATCTGTGAGTAATGTTATTGTAGTCTAAATTACTGTCAGTGAACAGAAGATGGATAAATTGAGACATTTTTCTGGTGTGCATTCTCTTTTATTAATAATAATAATAAGCAAAATCACTTGTCTTCTTAGACAGGCTGGGGAATACAAGCAACTGCAACTGTTCCATTATGCCATTTACACAAGAACTTTCCGGTAAACAGGTACATATTTTTGTATTGTCACTGCACGAACAAGACAAAAGAAATAAAGAGAAGCCCAGGGGCACTGTGGATATTAATTTAATCACGGGACCATTTACCTGCTCACTTGAATTCAAACCCATCCATAACAAGGAGTACGCAATTCACCAAACTTTGAGATTTAGACATCAAAACAAGCCTGTTTTATCTGATTAAGTAAATTGAAGGGAAATTTTGCAGTTTCTGGCACATTAGAAGATGAAAATCCTTCCCTTCCTTGCCCTCTACCACACGCTTACACCTTGTCTCCAGGAACACATCACATGACAAAGAAACTTATCAATTATCAAAATCACACAGAATCACAGAATAACCAGGTTGGAAGAGACCCACCGGATCACCGAGTCCAACCGTTCCTACCAAACACTAAACCATATCCCTCAGCACCTCGTCCACCCGTGCCTTAAACACCTCCAGGGAAGGTGACTCAACCACCTCCCTGGGCAGCCTGTTCCAGTGCCCAAAAACTTTTAAAACTAAGACTGGGATTAGACAGAACATAGAAACATGTTTCAAAATTAACGCAGCAAAGAAATATGGCAGCAATAAAGACAGCCTTATGCTTCATTTTAATATTTCCTCATTTTGGTTATTGATTTGCAGTATTGGCATCTCATTAGAGCGTAAACTACAAAGAAGGCTTCAGGATAATAGATCTTGCTTTAGGCATCAGAGTTTGAAGAAAAAGGAAAACCTTAATATTTTAACTTCACTGGAACTGTGTGTGGGCAGTAAGGAAGAGGGGCTTATCTGTAGATTTACTGTGAAACAATTACGCTCCTGCAAGCTCTAAATCCCTCTTCTACTCACAATTAAAGGCATAGATAACTTCTTAATGTACAGCAGCTGACAGTTCAGATGATGGAAAGCCAATATCTATCAGTCTCTGTTTACTTCTCACTCTGTATGGGGAAAATCAGCCATATGCAGAATTCATTTGAGACAAAAAAAACTTGACTAGCAGTGTAGAGATGATTTTCAGTATAAAACTATTTCATCCATCAATTGTCTCCAGCAAGATAGAACTGGATGTTTCATTTGCAGGGCAGAGGAGGAGATACCAAAGGAGGAAGCAATCAGTCCACTGAGAAAGTGAAAACTCCTTTCAGACAAAATTTCAAGTTCCTGAATGACTTCTGGATAGGCTCTGCACAGCTCATAGATAATTCTTTTGTTTGTTTGTTTGTCCTCAGAAATGTAATGGACAGAAAACTTGCCTTGAACTCACATGTCTTTGTTCATAGAGCGAGCAGTGCAAAAGGAAAGGGTTGGGGATATTAATAGGTGCAATGAATCAAATTTCACTTTCAGTTTGTGTTTTAGCATTTATATAACACTCTAAGTAAACTTGGCAGAAACTTTAGCACTTCAGGAACCCCAGAATTTGGCCTGCAGTGTTTCACTCTGAAGCTCTTGCCTCCACCTCTTAAAAAGAGGTACAGTATTTTTACCTCTAAATACAATTTATTTCACTAGTAAAATTTATCCAATCCACCAACAAAGGTTGCTTTAATGCATGTTACAGCTTTGCAGAAAAAGCTATGAAAGAAATCATCCAGAATCCAAAGCTCTCATTGAGCCCTTTGAAGGCAGGGAGGCTTGCCCATATGTTGGAGGATTCTAGGAGCAGGGAGTTACTGGCTGGGGAAGTCAACATGTATGACACTTAGATTGTCAGTTTAAGCACTTTCATAACTCTGTTCTGTGTCGGTGTTTATCCCATTAATCTCTTCCCTTGAAGGATGTAAAAGAAAGACTGACAACTAAACTATGCATACGGGATTCCAAATGAGAAATTTGGATTGTCTCCAAAGTATCAGTAAAAACATCCCAACTTTCACATTATTTTTCAGATTTCCATATCCTCCCTCTGTTACTTTCTCTGTTACCTTCTGTTATCGTCTCTGTTACCTTCTGTTATCTTCTGTTACTTTCACAGGAGATTCCCAGCTGATCTTTGTCATGAAGATTTAGAAAGGAATTTGTTTAAGGAGACTTTAATGAAGATAGCAAACAATACCTTACTCATGCTAACTATGGAGTAACCGAGAAGACCCAAGACTTGTCCTCCATCTGCCAAAATTTCTGGGTTCAAACCCATATGGAAATGAAGTCAAAACCACTCTGTGTCACTTGTATTCTCTCAGGATTCCATTTCGGTTTCAATGAGACTGGTAGTGACTAGGGCAAACAAGTGAAAATCAGAGAATTATAGAATGTCCTGAGTTGGAAGGTACTGATCAACACTGAAATTGCTTTATTCCTTTTTATTAATTTGCCCATGACTAAAGATCACACTCCTAGGAAATGGTATAAGAAAGCAGGTTTTTATTTTCAAGGACATTTACATAATCTTTGAATTTCTTCAGGGAAATCTGAATGTTACTTTCAAGGTTTCCTAGATTTGACAGGAATTCGCAAGATTTCTGTGAGCTACTTAGGTATTTCACATGGGCTTTCTTAGCCTTGTGGTACAAGCCTATTGCATATAACTCATGAAACTGTAATTTAAGCCCAGAAAATCAGTATGGGATGATAAGTAACAGAGTAGCCAATAGCAATTTTTTCAGTTACAAATGGTGTAGTATCTTCATTAGGGAATTCTCTTACAAAAATGTAAATACTCTCTTCTGCAAATGTGCAGAGTATTTACGACTCTGAAACAGTGGTTTGGCAACATGACAAAACCTATTCTATGTTACTTATAATTAATTTATCTAAGCATCCAGTTTTTGAAAACCAAATTAACGTCTCTATTGCATCAGTGTCTTTGGAAAATATAAACAGTGATGGTATATATGACTACAGAGTGACTTACAGATGTCATTTTACCAAGAAGGAAAAAAAACCCCACGGTGTAATTTCAATCCATTCAAACAAGTCCTCCAGGAAAAGAGTTTAAGAGAGACCCTGTAAAAATCTGACTACAGCTAATGAGCATTAAGGACAATATAGGTGAATAGTAGCCACTTTTGAGAAAGAAAGGCAAATCAGCAGAAACCAACCTCCCCTTGATGTCCCCATATTCTTTGCAGCATCACGTTCTTTGTCAGTTTTGCTAAACAACACCTTATGCTTTGTTGAAGACAGTTTCTTCATCTTACTATCGAATTTTTAAGAGTTTTGCCATTTTCACCTATTGAGGTATTTCAACTACTAATGGAGTGTCTAATGGCTTACAGGTGACCTATTTCCTACAGAAGATTAGCTGAAGTCATCTCAAATAGGATCACTAATGCCTGAAACAAGCTCTGGCTAAAAATCATTACTTCAAAGAGTAAAAACACTATCTGTATAATTTTTCATTTTTGCTTTGAACAAATGAGAAATGGGATGATCTTGGGAACAAACAAGCATGCACTGAAGAAGGCTAAACAAATGAACATCTATAAAAGCAGCTAGAACAAAGAGAGTGAGCAAGACTTCTGTCCAAATTAGTTGCTAATTAATATCTTGGTTAATCATGTGTGTCAAATAGGATAACTAACATTATTAGGTAGGATGCTAGTATAGATGCTGGAGAAAAAAGTTTAAATTCTCGCTCTGTGGCTGATTCCCTGTGTTACTGTGTTCAATAAAGTTTAAGCACAAAAATGCTGAAGAAAATAGAAGGGTGCTCAGCGATGGCAGTAATGAAGGACTCAGTAGTGTCCAAGAGCCTAAACAATACAAAATGGAGAAAATGGATGCCAGTGAGCGACCTCTAAATAATATTCTAACAGCCTTTCCCACCTCTGCTGTAAGAGAGAGAAAACTGGGTCAAATGAACCATCTCTTATGTTTTCAAATGATGTATGCTTCCATCCCTGCTGGACTTGCCAGATATGGAGACCCAGGTGAAATTGTATTGACTGACAGCTGAAGGAATGATCTATGGGACACTGGGATCATCTCTTTGCTTGGTATTGACTTTTAACTGAACTAAATTCCCAGAGCACTGATATGGTCTATCTGATCTGTTTTCCACAAATAAAATAAAAATAGGGAAGACAAGCTGTTCTTCATGAATATTGGCAGAACAATTTATAGCCCTGAAAACAAGTGTAGAAGTAATTACTTCTAAGTAAGAGAGAGATCCTTAGCATATGAGGAAACACCAGTGGCAACATAGGTTTTTTTTGAACTTTGTCGGTACTTTAAAACTCTGAGCAGTCTGCAGTATTTTTTAACTTTTTATAGCATCTCACTTGCGATGGCCATGATTATGGGTGAGAAGGAATTTCTGTTATGCTGTTTAAAGTTTTAAGAACGTGATCTGTTGTGCTAATATTGTTCATGCTTGTTCACTACCCAAATATGAATTATCATGAAAGTCTGGTAAAAATCCAGTCCGGCTGGTTCTGAGTTATGGAATATGAGCAAACACACTTCTGCATCATTTGAAAAATCTTTAGGTTGCCCTTTTACACTCCAATTCACGTAACTTTTAGCTTGAAGTATACCTGCCTGTGGCACATTTGAAGAAATCTGGTTTTTAAATAATCAAGTTATGCATCTTAAACCTGCCTGCCTCAATCACATCTGTGCCACATTGCATTCTTATTAAAAAAACATATTTTCCCTTGAGAGAAATATGTGCATCTGTGCATGACTCTCAATGAAGTCATGCACTTACCTGTATGTACAATGTGGTGATAAAACATAAATAAAATAGAGTTGAAGGAGGAAAGAAAATTATAAAAGCTATTGGAAAATATCTCCCCTCCAAATGCAAGGTATATAGGAATCCAAGAAGATTATCTCCATAAACACATTTCTTAGTCCAATTTCACCTTAGGATCTCACAGATCAGCACAGAGCAAAACTTTTGATTAAACTTCAGTTTCACTTTCTTATAGACTTCCAGGAAATTATATATACAGCAGAAATACCAAGTATCATATGCACTCCACAGAACTTATTTTTCTTTATTTTCAGATATGAATTATCCAAGTAAACCTACATAAGAATTTTACTTTGCTGACTTACTGCTTTTTCTTTCATTGTTCCTCAAATCCTTGAGAACCTGAGCTGCACAATCAATCAAAGTTAAAGTAAAAAGCAACAAAATGTTACAGTTGAATTGAAAAACTGCATTGATTTTACATATCATAACTGAAAAAATGAAATAATTATTTCAACAAAAGTCTAGAAATTAGTTAAAACTAAACTAAATAAAATTTAGTTAATTAGAACAGAATTTAGTTCCTTTTATGAACTAAAATGATATAGTAGTTTTCATGGATTTAAATGAAGTGTCCTCATCTGAAATGGAGGTTTTAGTGATGTCATAAGTCATCAGAACTCAGTCTTATTCCAAAATTACATATACCATAAAATTTAGGTTCATGTTCATTGCAGTCAATTCCTCCTAATGATTTCCTTTCTTAATAATTCCTTCAGAAATATAACTGGCAATCTTGTAAATTTTTTTTTGTACTTTCTTCTGATTTTTTTTTCTCATTCAGTAGAAACATGATTAAAGACAGTATACACATTCTGGCAGATGGGTGACTGCCTCTTAAATCCTCCTATGGAATGGATATTTGTGAAGAACTATGGGACATGCAATTCTCTCCCCCTAAAATACGCACAATCCAGCCTCTGGGGTTCTGATCCGCAGCCCATGTACGGACCTTCAGACTTCTGGACAGCTGCATCAGGACATCACTTGTACAGATTTTATTTGTATTCAGAATTGCACCACTTGAGTCATGTCATGCAAGTTTTAAATGGCATCTTCATTTGTATCTACTGATGCTCACATTTGTATATCACCGCTGTTTTATTTCAGGCATGGGAACCATGGTAATGTGACCTCTCATGCTATAAGCAGATGCTCTTCTTCTCTGCAGCAGCAGCTCAGCTGCAAGAAGAAATTATTTATATGAGGTCCACTGCCCTTGATGAGCTGCAGGACCCCAGGAAGCACAGGATAGGAGTTTTGAAGAACATACAGTATTCATTGCAGCTCACTTCATCTGTTAAAATTATGTTCAACCCTTCAGCTGTAAAGCTCAGTAACCGTCAAACTAGGACATGTGACAGGATTTTTCTGAAGGAAGGAAAGTTGTGCGCGGAGGGGGCAAAGTGTTTTATCCTTACAAGCCAGTTATTATAGTTGGAAAATATTCATCAAATAGCAAAAACTATTTTCTGTGCCTCTTTATCACAACCTGTTTCACTCTGTCATTTATATCTGTCTATGTGTCTGTCCTTCTACCTATCCATCTAAGAATATGTATATATATATATTTATGCGTGTATACTTTTATCCATGAACTATTCTATTTATATTATATATTGCATTAGAAATTAGTTTTACTAATCTAAAATATTTCAGTTTTTCTGAGGACTGTTTCTTCTTTCTCCAATCTGCTTTCCATATTTGGTAGACGTAAGAAATTTTGAGTTCCAAGAATCCGCATTTCAATAATCTAACCTGAAGTCTATATTTCACACCAGGAAAAACAAATGTATCGATGGTTTAAGCTTGTTAAATTCAGTGAGACACATTTACAATTAAAGCAAATTGACAAAATTCCTTTTAAGTGAATGGAGACAATTTACATAGCTGGGCAGATGGCCCTGCTTCTCACCTACAAAAGCAGTACAGCACAGTCCTTGTGAGGGGAGAAGTTATGCTAATTTTGAAGACTAAATCAGACTGCTTAGTCTGCAAGAATAGGTCTGTTACTCACAAGTTATATGTCCATCTCTGTGTGCAAGTGAGTGTGTATAAACAATAGAAGCTTCTATAAAATGAGAAAATGTCTACATTGTCCTTGCAGACCAAACAAGGAAGAGTGCTTTGGTGTCTGGTTAACTGGTGCGGATTTCTGAAGGCACAGGGCTTCCTTGTGCCTGACACAAGCTGTGTGGTGCCACCAAACTGATTTAGCACAGCGCATGACACGGACCATCTCTAGGTCTCATGAAATGCCACAATTTAGCACAGACACACTTAGGTCCAGAAAACAACTTCCATGAAAAAACTCAGTGAAAAAAAGGGCAATATTTTTTAGCAGGAGACTTCTTAGCACTACTTCTAAGGATGAGACAAGAGAGTGTACCATCAGCAAATCCGCTGATGACACAAAACTGGGAGGAGTGGCTGATACACCAGAAGGCTGTGCCGCCATTCACTGAGACCTGGACAGGCTGGAGAGTTGGGCAGACAGAAACATAATGAAGTTCAACAATGGCAAGTATAGAGTCCTGCACCTAGGGACGAATAATCCATTGCACCAGTAAAGGTGAGGAGTTGATCTGCTGGAAAGAAGCTATGTAGAGAAGGACCTGGCAGTCCTGATGGACAAGTTAATCATGAGCCAGTAACGTGCCCTCATGGCCAAGAAGGACAATGGTATCCTGGGGTGCATTAATAAAAGCGTGGCCAGCAGATTGAAGGAGATTATCCTGCCCCTCTACTCTGCCCTTGTGGGCCCCATCTGGACTACCTGGATATGTTCCTATACAACCTGCAGTAAGTGAACCTGCTCTGGGGCAGGCGTGGACTAGATGACTTCCAGAGGTCCCCTCCAACCTCTACCATTCCATAATTCTGTGATCCGGTGATCCTAATACAATTCACGAGAAGAATGAAACTAACAAAGGCAGGGGCCAAGTGAGGGGCTTCTTGAGGGAGTCAAAATTCTTACCCATGTATAAGACCACGAGATCCTATGCAATTTTCTCCAGTGCAAATTAGAGTATGCACATCCACATATAGGTCACAGGCTTGAAAACCTCTCCTGATTTTAGGTTTGAAATAGTAAAATTTTTACAAAAAAAATATAGTAGCTACTCTAAGCAGTTTATGCTCAGTAACTCAGTGGCCAGAGGGCTCACCTGCAATATGTCCCACACTCTACTCACTTCTGAGTCAGTGTTCAAACCCAACTCTCTCACTTTTCAGTCCTACTCACTAGATAACAGGCTGTGTCCAGGTGTTCAGAGAGAAGGCAGGGGCACAGAATTCTGCTTTGCTTTTGGTTTGGTTTGGTTTGGTTTGGTTTGGTTTGGTTTGAAGGGACTTCTGGAGGTTATGTAGTCCATCCCATGTCTCACTTCAATCAGGACAATCATCAAGATCAACACTACTATTAGGGTTCTTCCTTCAAAGGAAGCCAAGATGGCATATTACATGGTATCATGGTGCCATATATGACCCCTCAAATAAAGGCAATTTTACTTCTTATCTGAAAGTAGAGCAAGTTCCAGTTCCTGCTGCACAAAAATACACATTACATGGAACAGGGACTGAAACTGGAGCCTTCATCTTCCTGCCAGCTAATTTCTCTTTCATCATACTATAGCTCCCTGTAGCCTAAAGAGTTTTAAGTCTTCTGTCCAAAGTGGAGCATTGTTAGCAAAAGAAATTGAGACAAACCTCTTCCAGAACACCACTGTGACTGCTGGGTGCAATGCTTCTGTGGGAAACAAGGTACAAATTCCGCCCCCCAGAAGAAAGAATTTACTCTGTGTCCTTCAGGCTCTGAACATAAAGTTAGTGGTTAGACAGGTGATGTGCTAGGAGCAGCAGCACAACGACTGTGTCTTAAGCAGGCTAGCATCTGGCACAGAGGAATGCCAATCAAAATGTTTCAGCACTAAAACAGAGTAATGTGTATATTTTAAGGCACTCAGCTTTCCACATTATGAGGCAGCTAGGGAGGACTGCTCAGATGGTCTTCAATTCTAGCCCCATCTGTAGAAGTGTAATCTGTATTTTGTATATCCTAGAATAGCTATTTGATAGCAATTTCCAGTTCCACTCTCTACACTTCTTTTTAATAAACTTCACAAAGAAAACTTTGTGGAATTGCAATAAAAAGTACTAAATGAAATGAAAAGTCTTTTTATATGTCTTTACTTTAGTTTTCCTTTCTTCCCAGATGATTGTTATCCTATACAGGGAAAAAAAACCTCTTACAAAAAGTGTTTTGTCAGTCTTAGATCAATGATGAAATGCAAATGCAGACAATTGTTTGCTGTATTGCCAGGTTCATTTTTAAGCATCCCTACATTAAAGTACGACCATCATTCTGATTACTTGCTAACATGCTTTTATCTTTTTTCTTACCTTGTGGCAATCTTCCAGTATTGATTTCCAGATGGTGAAATTCCTTGAAAGGTTTTCTCTTTCTTTAGTATATACTCTATAGAAAAGAATGTTGTCATTACCTTGCATGTACATCTAATTTTACTGTGTTATGCAAGTGATAACATTTAAATAAAGGACTTTTAAGTACCTACTCATAACAGAGCATACGGTCAGAGCTGATGGTACGTTAACGGTAGCAAGTTTTGTCTGTTTCCCTGTTCTCATATCACGTCTAACTTTTTACATGACTTTCACTGAATGAGCATTTCACTTCATCAGATGCTGAAGTGTTAGCTTTTTTTTCCTGGTGGTAGTGCTTTATTTCTGAACAGTACAAAGAAGTCATTGCATAACTCCCTGAGCATCCTAAATCAGATGATTTGTTTAGAATTGCAGATTATGATCAAAGGGACTACTTGAACCATATTTCTGTCATCAGAATTACACACAAAACAGAGCCATCAAAACCACATTAAAATCTACTTTGAAAAGAGCGTGATGCTGAGTAATGAAAAACATGATGCCAAAATTTTTATTTTTAATTAAATATAGCACTGTAACATAGGAGAATATAAGCTTAAATGAGAAGACATTAATGTTTCTGCTTGCCATTTTCACACACTCTTCTCAAGATGGTGCATCTCTTGCCCTACACCAGCTAAACAAAACTGCAAACTACAACAGCTGAGGTAGCATACTTCATACATGTTTTCAGACACTTCCAGCTCTTGGATAAACTGAGATGTATTAAAATATAAAGGCGGCTGATGAATTCAGACAGATCGTAGTTGTCCAAATGAACAATTACTCTTTCACATTTGCTCACTTTGTTGTTTATACTACAGGCATCCAGTAAGAGCAGGACCTGTATGTTCAACAGTAATGTAACCCATTTACTTTTAACAACTCATTGAAGCCTGTGGTTTTGGAGTCTGCTCTTGAGCTGACCACTGACTTGTCAGTAATTGTTCAGTATGTTCATTATGGTTAAATACTAAGAATTCATGACCTCTTATGTGACTAAACACCTGCACTGCTTTTATGTCTAATTATTAAGTAAAAGCAGCTAATTATTTTGTATGACCTTTTACCACAAACGTATCCCTTGACTGTTCTTTAGATCAAAACGCATCTTTGGAAATGGAGATCAAAAGAAGCAGAAGTAGTAGAACAGCTTCCTTCATGATCTACAAACAGCTTATTTCAAATCAAAACTTGATTTTTCTGTTGCTTCAGTTGGGATTACACAACTGCATACAGTACTAATCACCCCACATTTGGATATCAAAATGAGAAATGTATCTTATTTTTTATTTATTTGATATGCATGCACAGACACACATTGTTCATTTATGAAAAAATAAAGTTGGATTATGTAATCACCGGGAATATTCAAAGCATAAAGTAAATACAAGTTCTATATATTATTTCTTTAAATGTTCTTCAGTAGAACAGAATCACACATCTCAGTGACTCTGGTTGACTGTTCCTAGATTTTGCTGCTTTTAGATGAATAAAACAGTCCTTAGAGATGCTCTGTAATAGAGGGCGTGAATCAGCTTTTTTCAGCCTTGAAAATATTGGGATGCTTCAATTTATTTTAAAGGCACCCCTAAGGACTGTAAAGAGGTGTTATCTTGTTTGATATTCTGAAAGCTGCATATGGTACGTTTATAAGCTTGAGACACATTCCTTTTGACTGTTATTAGCTCAAAATAAAAACAGGGGGGCTGTGCATCTAAAACTGAATTTATGCAGCTCTTAGATGTTTACATACAAAATAATCAAGTGAAAAAAATCCATCCAGACAGCTGTTTAATGGCAGTAAGTCTCAGGATTGTTAGGTGCCTCTCAGTAAGCCTACACTTGTGAGCAAGACCAGTACTCTCACAAAAACCAGAGCCACTTTCCTTTTTAGAACAGTATTAATCTTGCCTCCACCTACCTCTGCTTTTTAGATTCAGCTCTCTGCTGCATCTAAATCCTTCAGCTTGAGGCCATTCCCTCCTGTCAAACAATTTCTTCCTAGTGTCTAACCTAGATCTTCCCCTTCCAATTTAAAGCCACCCTCCCCCGTGCCCTCACTCCATGCCCTCGTAAACAGTCCCTCCCCAGCTTTCCTGTAGCCCCTTTCAGGTACTTTTTTTCAACCTTTTCAGCTCGCTATAAGGTCTCCTCGGAGCCTCCTCTTCTCCAGGCTGAACAACCCCAACTCCCTCAGCCTGTCCTCGTGTGGAAGCTGCTCCAGCCCTCGGATTATGTTTGTGCTCCTCCTGTAGACCCGTTCTAACAGCTCCACATCCTTCTTATGTTGGGAATTCCAGAATTAAACACAACACTCCAGGTGGACTCTCACAAGAGTGGAGCAGCGGGGCAGAACCCCGTCCCTCGCCCTGCTGGCCACACTTCTTTGGATGCAGCCCAGGACACGGCTGGCCCCTGGGCTGCGAGCGCACCTTGCCGGCTCATGGCGAGCTTCTCACTGCCCAGCGCCCCCTCGCCCCTCTCGGCAGGGCGGCTCCCACAGCGCCCCCGGGGCGGTGCCCGCGGGCAGCCCCGCCCCGCCCCGCCCCGCCCCGCTGGAGGCGCCTCCCGCCATGGAGCCGGGGCGAAGCGGCGTGGCGGGTGCGAGGGGGCGGCTGGGGGGAGACACCTCGGGTTGGGGGGGCAGGGGGGACGGGGCTCAGGGCTCGGTGTCTTCGCTGTGTGAGCCGCCACTGGGCGCTCGTGTCCCGGGCTGCATCCGCACAGCGCGGCCAGCAGGGCGAGGGAGGTGATTCTGCCCCTCTGTTCCTCTCTTGTGAGACCTCATCTGGAGTACTGTGTCCAGTTCTGGAATCCTCGACATAAGAACAATGTGGAGCTGTTGGAACGGGTCTAGAGGAGGAGCACATGCATAATCCGAGGGCTGGAGCAGCTTCCACACGAGGACAAGCTGAGAGAGTTGGGCTTGTTCAGCCTGGAGAAGAGGAGGCTCCGAGGAGACCTTATAGCGACCTTCCAGTGCTCAAAGGGGCTACAGGAAAGCTGGGGAGGGTTGTTTACAAAGGCTTGTGGTGATAGGATGGGGAGGGTGGCTTTAAATTGGAGAGGGGAAGATTTAAGTTAGATATTAGAAAGGAATTCTTCATGCTGTGGGTGATGAGGCCTTGGGCCAGGTTGCCTAGGGAAGCTGTGGCTGCCCCATCCCTGGAGGTGTTCAAGGCCAGGCTGGATGGGGCCTTGGGCAGCCTGGGCTGGTGGGATGTCCCTGCCCATGGCAGGGGGGTTGGAACTCAATGATCTTTAAGGTCCCTTCCAACTCCAGTTTTTCTGTGGTACTATATTTATTCAGATTTTCACTTTTCTTTTCTGATGTGTTAAAATTCTGAAGTATTTTTCCTGCTCATTTTATCCAGTTCACAAATAAGAATGCGGTGTTATTGCAGAGTTGTCTTGGTTAGGTTCTGGAATCTAATGAATATCGTTAGTGCTCGGCTTGTTAAAATAAGGATGCATTAAATATGCAGATGCAAAAGAAAATAATTGTCAGAGTTCTCAACAGTTTCACCTAGAACTGATCATTTCTAACGTCAGTGAGTTGAAATGATTGTTTCTGATCACACTGTCCTTAGGAATGTAGAAATCAGAGGAATCACTCTCTTACATTTTTATCAGTGAACGATAGAAGAAAGCAGTGATTGATTTTGTCTTATGTCCTGGTTGTTTTCATGATTTGGATAAACTACTAGCTGGACTGAATTAAACTGTAAAAAATACTTGGCTATGGACTTGGCTGTGAATGCTTGGCAGTTGACTTCTGTGGTTCACTGTCTTTTACAATTTCCAGTGCTTCATCAACTAAAATTTGGACATTCTGTAACACTTACTTTCTTTTTAACTGTCTTATTTTTTATTTTCCCAATATAAAATTTGTGTAAGGAAGCCAAGAACAAGGGTTTTAAAATACAATGGATGCTTTCTGGTAACGTACATGAAGGAAACTTGTTCGCTGAAGGATAGTGATCTGGCAGATTTAAAAACTTGTGGAAATGGCTCTATTCAGATAAAGGCTGAAAGTGTGAAATTGTAAAGGAAATTAGAGGGATATTTTAGTCAGTATATGAAGACTGGTATTGTTTTTCAGAGTCTAAAAGGCCAACTGAAAATTTATACTTGATGTAATTATTATTAGCACATATGAAACTTTGTAAATGAAGAAGGGTCTGAATTTCGTGGTCTGCCTCATTAAGCTGTCATAAAAAGCATATTCTCATTTCCAAACCAATTAGATTTAAAGCCAGCTGATTAGATGGACACAGTTTTGCTTTGGTAGTGCCAACATAAGAATAGATAAATTTAGACCATTGAATTATACTTTAATTTGTGAACAGCAGGCTTTATAGAATAAATTCCCTTATGTGCAAATATATGCATGTCTTTAGTAGTGAGAATAGTGAAGAAGAACATGGTAGTGGTAATGCCACTGTGTGCCTCATTCATTAGATATCATTGTAAATGACACAGAAAAAAAAAAAAAAAAGCTGTAGTAAAGAAAAAAGGAGTGCAAAGGAAGAACTCTCAGCCTGTTGGGAGAACACCAGCCAGAAGTCTCAGGCTTAGATTAGGGCTTTTATTTGGCCTATTCTAGTGGGAACAGAGCTGAAGTGTATCCTTTTATCTGGTTGAGGCTCTTACAGCGCATAACCTGTCTTCGCTGTCAGCACTTTGTAGTGTTTTTTTAAGAAGATTGACAGAGTTGAACTCTTAAGTGACTTAAGATTCTTGTATGTTAAATCTGATATGGTATTTCTCTTCTAGACGTTTCTTAGAAAAAAGGCAGTTAAAAAGACCCGTCAAATGATTCTGTTCTGAAAGCAAAATGCCAGAACAGTCCAAACCTGGAAAGAATTAATTAAATATATAATTATGGGTGTATTGATGTATGTGTGGTATCTTAAATTGAGAATTTACACATTTTTGAGTAAGAAGAAATAATTTCCTCAGATAATCTCACTGATGAGTGATGCACAGTAACTTCATGAGGGGCCAAACTGATTGTTTTACACTCGTTTAATTCTAGGTATGCTTGATGCTTCCCCTGTATTTTACTTTGCACCTATAGGCTATTTTGTTTGTGCATAGACAATGTTTAAGTCTTCACAGGTTAGTCTTAAAAAAATTATCCATGATTCTTGGATTTTCTTCTAAAAAGCTTATTTTGTTTTCAAAGATATTCAAAAATACTTAGGATTACAAACTTCTCTTAAAAGCTGCTGATTTTAGCCTGCAAAATTTCTTTGTTAGTTAGGCAGAATTGGAGAATGTTAAAAAGCTGTAGGTATCTTTTCAGTTCATTCATGTTATTTGATTTTGAAGAATTTATATGACTTGATTTTAGAAGCTAAAATTATTTACAAGCTAAATTGTTTTAAGAAATAAATCATGTTACATTTTAATCAAGTCATCTTGTGTTTTGGACATAACATTTTAAATATTTATTATTTTCAGTATCAGACTCATCTTGAGCCCCTTTAAAAAAAAATGTATGCTGGAGGTATTGTTAGACTTGTGGTAGTAAACCCAAGTTTCTCCCTCAGTAAATATGTCCATGTTACATATTTTTGTATGTATTATGAGTGTAGGGTGTCTAAAACTGACGTTCTGGAGTAGCTTTCATTTAATATACATTTTTATATTAAATGCTGCTTAATTGGAACACAAGGCATACTTTAGTCCATCTTGATTATGTAGCTGTCCCATTATCATCATTTATTATGTACGTGAAAGACAGTATTATGTTAGTCATACCAATTAAATCAAGTTTATTTCATTGTTGCTTAATGTTATGGCCTTCTGTGTCTGCAGTTCAGCCAATTTCCACTACTGCACTTGCAGCATTTTGTGCTCTATTATAATGAGTCAGTATCTGGGTTCCTATTCTGTAATGCACAATGAGGTTACAGTGATGTGGGCAATTTTCTTTCACCTTTCTCTGTAGTATGTAATTGATGGACTAGTTAAACTAAAAATCATGGCAACAACACAGTTTTTCCTAATATGTTTGTGCTCTTAAGGGCAGACCATACACATATGCATACAACTATTTTTTGGATATTGGTTACATACTATTATTTAGGAATGTCTCAAGATTTTCTGTTGCATAGTAGTGGTGAATGGCAAGTTTGTTTCTGACTTGGTAAATCCTTTTTACGTCTCTTCTATTTCAAATGTGAAGAAAAGTGAGCCCTTGAATGACCTGGAAGTTAAGTGACTTACAGTCTATTTTGTGTCTTACTCTATGAATTTTTAAAATGTTCAATCTTAGATTATAATGGTCTGAATAACAAATAAATGTCCTGTTGTAAGTGATCACTTCTTGTCTGTGACATTTGCATAAGTTTCTTCCATCATTAGCCATTAATTTCATGGGCAAAGTATTATTTTTGATGCCTAAAGATCATGCTGGAAGTGTGCAGTTCTATGATGTGAAAGAGTACTACTCAAATGTTGAATTATTTCAAACAAGTCCAGGGTTTGGTGCTGTTTTCAGGTGCCTTATAATTTTAAATGAGAGTATAACTTAGTCCCCTCCCCCACATTGTTCTGGTTTTTTTCCTCAGGGAGCAGTCCACTTTGATCTGACTGCAGGATTGATTTTACCCCTTTCTAGGTTAATCCTGTTTGGGAAGCCAGTTCTTCTAGTTCACATGCACTAATGCAAAGAATAATGAAGAGGTCATGCCTGCATTTCTGTCAGAGACAGAAATTTTTTTTTTTTCCCTGTCAGCCTGTTGCTGACACTAGTACAAATCTGTCACAAGGTAGAAAAACCCAAATAGCAACTGTAGGTATTTATTTCCTCTGAAAACTTGATTTGGTGTTGTATGTAGTCGTGAAAGCACCTGCTGTGCATTCAGGGGCTGAGCTGTTCAGTTGTGTGTAGCTAACAGTGAAAAATGAAACAATGAAGAGGTAAGAGGCAGAAAAGTTTCTCTTGGAAGCTAGAAGAGTGCTAGGGGAGGAAGGGATGCTTGTGTACCAGTAGTGGACTTGCAAAATTGTCTTTGTTTCTTGAAGATGTCATGTGTTTGGCCTCAACTTGCAGACTTAGACAATGTGTTATTGGTATGAAAGTGGAGACTGCTAACTAGCAAGGTACATAAACAGCCCATTTGTGGTGTTGCAGGTCTTTTTTTTTTGAAATAGGAGATTTTGTAGTTTGTTAAAGTGACTTCAGTGAGTGATTTAAGTTTAGATGCAAGTTTCATGGCTTTAATGGATGTTTTCAGTTTTTCTGTAACAATGAATTATTTGAATTGCTTAGGGGTTTTAACCAATAATGGGAAACCTTTGACCTTTGGAAGGGCATTAAATATAGGAAGTTTCTGACTGAGAAGAAAACAAATTAAAAAGGTGGTCATCTGAAACTGGTGTTTTCGGGGGTTTATTTTCTAATTAGTGGGAATTATTTCTTCTTTACATGTCGCAGTGTCAAAACCAAGGTGAGGCTTACCAGAAGGGTACCTTGCTGTAATTAATGGTGTGATATGAGCTGCTGCATCAAATCCAGTTGCAAAACAGTGGGACTAGCAGGTTGATGGAGTGGGGTAATGCTTATCAATGAGATTTATCCTGGGTCTTTCTGTTATCATGTTTATATATAAGTTCTTCAAAGGATCTTGCACTGCCTCTTAATTCCCCTTTGTTTTCTAACACAGAGCTGTACAGGACAGTCCTTGACATACTTTCTAATTATTTCAGCAGCTGAATAAGTATGTAGCAGCCTTCCACAGCTAGGACCTCTTCAGGACTGCGTGCCCTTTATTGACTCCCTACGTGAGAGTTAAAGGCTGAATAGAGGGTGTCCCTTTCTAGAGCAGGATAATCTGGAGACCCAGTCCTGTCTGACAGTGATGTTAGCTGATCCTGTCCTTTGAATGCACTGCCAGTATTAGATTGTGGATTGAGGTGTTTGCATAGGAAACTTGTCCCTGTTTATAGGATGCCGAACCCTGGTTCTAGAAGAGCTTGCAAGGGGTTACTGGTTCCCTCCTTAACACTGAGTAAACACACAAGTGGAGCTTTGTTAGGAAGTAGTAATCCTTACCAATTTGGGTACCAGATGTTATTTGGTGGATAATTCTTGTTCCTTTAAGTTTCTGTCCGAGGTATTTTGGCATTAGCAGCTAGGATTAGACTGGTGACTTCTTTCTGCTTTTGGCCTGGTACTGTTAACCAATCCTGGAAAATTTCTGGTTTGATTCTAAACCTTTCTTCTGCCCAACCATTGTGTCATTTCTGTGCTGATATTAACAAAAATATTACTGATAAAACTCTGTAGCTGCCAATATGCTTTTAGTGGAGCGCATTTGCATTAGATGGTCTTTGCTGCAGCACTTCCTGAGAGCAACAGAGTGCTGTGCAGGTTTTGGTAATGCATAGTTGGCCGGCATCCCCACATTCCTAGCAGTGACATCCCCATATTACTAACTGGGTTTAGATTTGTGGACTGAGATTTGTAAAAGATTTGAAAAGAGAAGATAGATGGTGATAGTGACAGTAATAGAAAGGAGATGAAGGAGCTGTATGTTTTCTATAAAATGTTTAGGAAAACCACTGTTTCTGGAATTGTAAGCAAGAGCATCACTATTTGTCACTAATTACCTGATTTTAAACAAAAGATTTTGCAATTCCAATAGAATTACTTTTCCAAAAATTGCTTTGATTTTTGTCCTATTCCTGAGGAGGATCAACTTTGTGATCTGTACTGTCTTTATTTTTTTTTGACAATACCCTTGCAAGTAATTGTTCCAGAAAAGGATTCTTTGCTCTAGAGTAAGAGTACCTCATTAAACTTATTCAGTGTAAGGCACTCCTGAATTTGAGTCTTTATAAAGCGAGTCTTTATAAAATGTTCAAGAGGAAAAGGCCTCCCTCAAAATCCAAACTTCATTACTTAACTGTGTGTTCTAAGTATTAAGGTGGAAAGTTATGTAAGATTTTGATGACTGTGATTTAACACAAAATTAGGTAAGACGCTATGGTTTATGTGATTTGTTAGGGATACAGCTCCTTTAGAATACAGTACTTCGGCATGTTGACAATGAAAGACCCTTTTGCTTGTCTATGTTGTATTATTGGCATGCGCTGTAAGGATTTTGCTCTGCTTAAAGTATAGTAGCCCTCTTTAAAACAGAGTAGCAAAGTGACTCCTCTTAGTTTGGTACTAAGTGGTGAAAAATTACTACTAAAGTAGCTTTTCACACCTCTAAATTTCCTTGAGCTGTAGAAATTCAATCTCAACTATTCCCATTCCAGTTCCTTTTAATACTTGTCTACTTATTCAATAATTTTCTACTCTAGGTTAGAGTTGTGGGTTGTGATTTCAGAAGTGCATAGTGGTAAAGTACTGGTAAAAAAACAGCTAACTTTGAAATAGCATTTCATGTGAATAGAAACAAACTGAACATGATAGAAAAGAAGGTATTGATGGTGACTCTCTGATGTTAAAAGGCACTCGAACATTCATGAAATGCTGAAATTAAATACCCTCCTCTGCACCAAAAGGGAATGCTGTTCCTTCTGCAACTTCCCTGAATGTCGTGTAAAGGAAAATGTTAGTAGTGACAAAGCATGTCAGTGAATCACAAAGTGAATCTGTATTTGCCCTTTTTCAAGAGGCAGGTGAATGGTAAAGCTTTTGCAAAGTAGTCTCTAGAGATATCAGAAGGATAAACCAGCAGTGAAAGCCTTTTTTAAGACATCTTGCTGCTTGCTTTAATTTGTGGCTCTGCTCTGCAAAGGAACTTTGTAATGATAGGGCTTGACAGACACTGGGTAATATCTGGGTGAAAGCTCCGTTAAGAAGATGAAATAACCAGGGTAGCACCTTTCTGGTTCAAAGCCAAAGATTTTGGATACCTTACTGTTATTAATTACTCTTCTTTCAGTGTGGTTCCAGGTATTTAATTTTATTCACAGCTTTGAAGGCAGTTCAGTTTGTATGGTTCTGTGTTTGTAAAACATTTCCTTTGATGTATAAAGCAAACAAGAGTCTTGCACCAGTTTGACCCACAGAGGTGCTGATCCTTTAAGGCTGAGGTAATTAACTTCTGCTTTTCACTGAAAGTTTTATGTATGAGTGGAAAGGTTGTTTGAAATAGATTGTTTTACAAGTAAGAAATTTTGCAAATTATACCGTTTTTTTAATGCTTAGCTGCTCTAGGCAGTGGGTTTGAATAGTATAGCTCAGTTTTGATGGGCTTGCTCTTTCATTAGCTTTAAGAGTACATGGCGGGCTTGGAACAGGGGTTTCTGCCCTGATGCAGGGCAGAAATATAGTGTTCCGAGTGGAGGACTGTAGTGTAAAACGTATCTGTAGGTAGGTGGATCCCATGGATTTTTTTGCAGTCTTATCCACTGTGTTCTGTGCATTTCAAAGTACAACTGACTGGTGCATCTAAATGGACAGTGTGCAAGGAATGTACAGAAATTGTGCATTTCAGAAGTATTTGACAGGCAAAATAAATATTTAAGAGGCAAATCTTTCTGTAAATGTCTCTGATAGATAAATAAATATGATTTATGATTTACTGGCCGAAGTTGAGGAGAACCAAAATGATAGCAGGTGATCTGGTGAAAGGGTGACATAAAATACCGTATTTAAACCTGTGCTGCGACTATTTCAGAGATACTCAACGCAACTTATAGTGGTTAGCCTGCAATTTTCCTGGATAACAAGAAAGAATAATATTATGAACAATTTATAGATGTCAAGGTCAGGACAGAAGTGTATGAAGTTATTTATGATGATGATGATGATGGAAGCAATATTTTCTCAAGTAAAAAAAACCAGTGGACTACTGAATGAAAATTATGTGGAATTAGAAAACAACCACTTTTCTAGTCAGATGGGCTCAGTATTATTAGTTCTTTTTAATTTCGTTTTTCCTTTTTCTGTTCCTAGGTCTTATGCTGTTACCCTTGACATAATCATCTAGATAAATATTTTCCTTTTCTGACTCCTAGAATGCCTTTTGTGCCCCTTCCTCACAATTTGTAACAGAGCTGATAAAGCAGTCTCCTTCACTTACATTACTAGCCATTTCCATCACTTTAAATCTGTCTGCATAGACTTTTCTTCAGGCTTGAGGCTTACTGTAGATTTAGAACTTCAGGTACAGCACTGCCAGGTGCCCAAAACCAGAGAATAAGAATTCAGTAGTTTTATCTTTTCAGATACGCTTTTTGGTACACTTTCAAGAAATCATCTGTATTGTGTGTAAGCCATATGCACTCTTCATTCATGGGCTTTTGGGTGTTCGGGGGGAGGTGAGGAGCTGGGTTTTTTTTGAGGTTAATGTTATATTTTCAGTGTTTTCTTATTTGTTGTAGTGAAGATAACATTTGCATTTAAAATTCTGCTATGATAAGCCTATTTGAAGTGCTTTCTATTTCCACAGTTCTTCTCAAACACTGCCTGAATTTTATTGTTACAGCTGGAGTGCAACTCATGTATGTTTTATTCTCACATTGTGCACAGATGCTTATATTGCTACTCTATTCCTTGATGATTTAGGAGTGCACTAAAAATAAAATAATTGTTCTCACCATTGAACAGTTTGCGAAGACAAGAACATTAGTGCATAATTTCCTTAATGGAATCATAATGAAGTTAATTTTTTGTTTTCTGTTTTTCTGATGCAGCAGAAATCAAAGGTGGAAGAGAAAAACAAGTTTGGTATTTGAAAATATCAAAACTAGCATTGGCCTTTGCTATTATCCACTCAAAACCACGAGGGAAGAGTTGCAGAGAGTACACTGAGCACCTTGCCAAAACTGTATCTGAACAAGAATTTGGATGGAAATGGAAGGTTGAAGCACTGGAAGCTGAAGTTCTTCGATTACGTCAGGAGCTTCTTTTGAACAAGATCTGTCCAAGATTCTGCTTGGAAAATGGTATGTTTCTGAAATAATTTCTGACTATGTTGCAGTAGGAAGGAAACAAACGGCTTTAATGTTGCATGCACCATTTCCCTGTATCTAGATAAGAGAGTCTTCAGCGTACAGATTTCTGTTTTTCACAAAGCTCTGAAGTTTTACAACACTTAATTCATTTGTAATGGAATTGAGCTTGAGAAATTGATGCTTACTCAGAATTTATGGTTTTAGCCTTCAGAGTCAATAGGTATCATATGAAATCGTTCCAGACAAAATTGTCGATGAAAGTATTACCCTATAATCTTGGACATACAGTTTTGTAAGAATATTTATGTACCCTGTTTACATATGTAATATGTCTTAAGGACACAGTGGATATTTTGTTACCACTTTAATGATGCTTAATATCATAATTTAAACCTAATATTTTGAAAGAATGAATCCCTAATATGTATAACAGGAAGGCTGGGCAGGCGAAGGACTGTATGTCTGCTATTTCCATTAATGACTGGATACTGAGTGTTTATTATCACATAGGATAAAATATTCTGAGTCTGATATTGTGGGATTCAGGAAAACTGCTAGTTAAAGTATATAAAAAATAAAAAAAATTAGCTCAGACTGCACTGTTTCTCTGACTTGTGCATGTAGAGTGAGTTATTCTCACTTCGCAAGATTAATGGCACAGGATGAGCTTGGAAATCAGGCAGTGGAGTATGTCTCTAGGCTCTGGGGAGATATTTCCCTTGGGAAATCAAAATGTATAGCTAGCTGCTTTATGACTTGAGATTTTTAGAAGTTTTCCTGATAAAAAAACTTGATGAGTCTTTATTGAAATGCTTTTGTGCTGCAATAGTAACTTCTTTGTTGCTTGTGAAAAGGATCTGGGTTCTAACTTTGACAGAATGAGTGGATGTATTAGTTTTAAGCTCAAAGCTTTTTTTTTTTTTTAAATAATAGAGCTTTCTCCCTAGAGAATTGATTTAATAACTGTTTATACTTAATTATTGTTCCTGTGTATGTTCTTTGAAACCTGTTCCAAAAATTATGTTTATTTGAGAGTAAGAGTAATTTTCAAGCTGCTGTTTGCAACAGATGTCTTTAATGTTGTGAAAAACTGGTTGCATGTGATGCACATGATCAGGAGAGATTTATTAACATCTGATGTCTGGAGAGGATATTGTTCTAAGTGTTGATTAGACAAAACATTTCAAACACTAGAAATAAACTCATCTGCAATTTCTGTGTTCTAAGTCTAACTTTTTAAAGCCTCTTTTCCCCAGGCTGTTGAACTAAGCAATACTGATACCTGACTTGCCAAAGAAGCCTCTTCTAGTTGCAAGATAGTGAGAGAAAAGCAGCTGTCACTGGCAAATAACCCCTCTTCCAAATACGTTGAATTTTCATTGCCTTAGTCATGGTGAAGTTTGTTCACAGACCTAAAATGTGATAAATCTTGTCTAAGTTTAGATATCTATAACTGCATTAAATTTTCTGTGCTTTCTTCATTGTCTGTACAGGGTCATAACATGCTTACTCTATAGTTTATGGTTCACTTGACCCGTTGTGATATTCACTAATATGAATATGGTTAATTTCCACAAAAGTTGTCCCTCTCCATTATCCCAGCAATAGATTGACTGGCTTAGAAAAAGTCCCATGATTCCCAAATCACTTCAGTAAGCTGTTCTTCATAGAGAGCTCTTTCTAGTTTTTATGGTCTCAGCAGTCTGTTCGAACATACTTTGGGTAGCTGACCAAGTCTTATTTTTCAGTGGAGCCAAACTCTACATTTAGCTAATGGAATCATAAATAGCAGAGATGAGTATATGGTATCTACAGTCCTTCTATATTCCTTCAGTTTCTCCAGGGTCCAAACCCACCACCCTACTAAATTGAAGGATTAGTGTGTAGCTGCTTTTCCCATCAAATGCTCATTATATTTATGATTCCACTGTTGATAAAACTTTTTAGAAAGAATACTCTCTGACATTTGAAATATCTGTGGGGGTTCATATCAGCCCCACCTGCATCATGTGCTGTCCAACAGGAGTAGAACATAGTTTTCACCTTCATTTTATCTAAACCACTTGGGTGTAAGAGACCAAAAATGTGTTGAAAATATTGACTGTATCATAATTTCTATTTCATCATGCAGGTTTTCCTTAACATCAAAAGCACACTTTTGAGCTCTTGGAGTCCAACTCTGAGATGGTCATTTTTGTGATATTTATTTCTTTTGACTGAGTGGTTTTGGGTGTGTGAGTTTTTTTTATTGTTTGATGTTTTTTCTCCAAACCTTGGTATGATGTGAACTCTTCCAATAGCAGATTTGAGCCATGTGTTATTCTGAAAAGATGATGTTCTTCATCAGACAAATGTAGCTGCTGAATGTGCATTCATGGTTATGGTTACATTGGAGAGAAATACTCATCCTCTTGCTTTTGAGTAAGGGAAGATCTTTACTGATACTTCATGGGATATCTGTTGGTGAGATCTGTGCACTTTTCTGGTGATCAAGTTGATGACGTATATAAATAGCAGAACACTTGTGGCTGACATTTAAAGGGAGATGGTCATAGAAGTGAAGCCTAGCTGAAACAGGCCACTCTACCACTGACGTCTGCTCTGGGGAAAAAAGTTCCTCTTGCGTGTTATGCCAATTTTGAGATTTTTCAAGCCCATGAAGATTAGAAACTAAAGGGCAGCTGCTACCGAGCTAAAAAGGCATAAGGAGCTTGGATCTAAGTTGAAAGGAAAAGTGGTATAAGTGGTGTTCTGTTCTGTCTACCTGAAGGCTGAGGGTGTTCTGCTTAAAACAATGCAACCTCTTAAAAGAATTCAAGCCCTCATATTTTCCTTGGCTTTCTTAACCACTCCATAGGTGCAACAATACCAGGGTTTCCCAAAAATCCAGCAGTGGAAAATCTCACGCAGTAAGGATCAGATACTGTGTTTGTGTTTGCTGCTGCCTATTGGGAGCTGAAGAGTTCGAGTCCTTCAGCCAAGGTTCACTTTGCAGCTGTATCTTCCCTGCTCTGCATTCAGAGCTTTCCTCTCCCACCTACTGTTTGTAATAATAATAGTAGGTCTTTCAGAGGCTACAGGAAAGATTAGAGACTGCCCGTGGAGTTCCATTTCCCTGATGTGAGAAATTTGTGAGCTTTTTGAAGCCTGTTTTGCTTCTCCACATAAAGTTGCAAACAGTGTGGGTATGCATGCCCATGAAGAATGAAGAACAAAATATCTGTTTTTAAAGATATGTTGTCTAAATTATTTTTGTCCCACCTGACTAGTTTTTTGTCCTTGGACACCCTTAAAATGTTTGGGGTTCCCCTTTTAGGAGAGGAGTATGCATTGCTGCAGGTAAACTGTTTGGTAGTATGGGTTGTTACAGTTTAATGTGTTGTTTATAGAATTGCAGTGATATGTATTCACTAATTGTGCTGTGTCTGGAAGTTCCTTATCTGACTTAATCTGCCTTTCTGAATACAAGGACACTAATATTACATTTACATAGTGGTGCTTTTGGCTGTATGTCAGCCATCCAAGGAGGAGGACAAGCAAGTGGTTTTGTAATTGTCTGTTAATTATTTTCTGCCTGGCCAAGTACTGTCCTAACAACTATACCCATGGGCAGAAAAAAATCAGTTGTCATATTAATCAGTTTCTTGCCTTTCTTGGATTCAGATTGAAATTTCACAGAAAGGGGATAGAAAATCATTGTTATTCCAAGAATAAGAATTTAAAATAGTCGAATGTTCTGTTGTCACTTTGCCTATTCATGTAGCTCCAAAGCAAAGAGTCTTACAAAGCATTGATGAATTGATAGATTAATGGATTGAAGCACCTGTCCTTGAAGACAAATTTCTTAGCTGTTATTAGCTCATCAAATCAACAATCCTATTGTTTCTTGGCAGCCTCTGTTAAAGAGATCTGAAAAGCCTGCAGCTGTTACACCAGCCTAAGAAGGCATAAGTGCAATACTCTACCAATTTTTGCCAAGTATGTATTTTAGGAATGACAATTTAGAGGATAGATGTTCATTGCCTGTGTTGCTTTAGGCTGATACTATTAAAGAGCTCCAAACAGTCATCTAGGGTATATTTTTAGCTGAACTTGTATTAAGTATGTGTTCTCTCTTTCTTAGCTTCACCTTCAATCTTGATTCATATTATTCCCTTCTGATGCAGTGGATAGGAATTTACTGAACTGCTTGCTCCTTTAATTAAAAAGCAAAAATCAGATTTCCTCCCCTGCCTTATTTTAGAATTAATTTATTCTTCCTTTTGTATGAGATCTGACACAAAAAGCTGAGGCTGACCCTGTAGCTTGGGAACCACAAATGGGAGGGGAGAGAGAAAGAGACAGTTAGAGAATGTGTTCTAACCTGTCGCAGTGAGACAAGGATCAGCTCAACTGCTTCACTCAGCACAAGTGGTTGCATGTTCAGTTACAGAAATTTTCTTACTTTTGCTCAGAAGATGTTGGTATGCACCAGCCCACAACACTTTGCATGTGAAGCCATCTTTAGCTAATAACTACCTCTTCCCAAAGATGAGGTTGGTACTCAAAGGAACACATTTTTTGTCAGTAGAGGATGTGAAAACAAAACTGACTGAGGTCCACAACAGCTTTTCAGAAAATGATCCGTGGAATTGTTTTGAACATTGGCAGCATTGTGTGTGGCTGTGTATCAGCTCAGAAAGGGACTATTTTAAAGGTGGTGGTAGTCAGTTTTCTTGATTTGTTAAATATAAATAATTACAGGCACAGTTTTGCTTTTTTGTTGTCGGACCTCATAGATTACTTACAGTAGAATTTCATTTGCCATGCTCTAAAGTCTCTCTCCTGTGTTCTAGGCCTCCACCACAGCATATGGCTGCCAGCCCACTCTGCCACAGTGTCTATATGTTTAAAGAAATGCTGAACTCTGAGTCAGAATGTAATTAACGTGAATGATTTTTAACTGTGTCCTGAGGCTGTATTTGACTTTTCAGGATACTGTCACCTAAATTCTACTTCCTGTGTCAAGGCATTTGAAGCAACTTGTCTCTCTTCAGGAAGTAAGAGCCAGAGATAAAAAGAATTTTGTATCTCCTGCTTAAATCCTTAACTTGATGTGTGTCTTGAGGCATTTAGTTCTATGTGTAGAAAAAGAGAGCAATGTCCTTTATAGATTAGTATGAATGAAGACATTTTGGTCTCCTTTCTTCTTGCTGGAAGCTCAGATTTGCTGTTAGAAGCAGAAGCATATAGAATTGGAACCAACCAGGTCATCAGCTGAAGGTAAACTGTTTATGAATGATACGCAGCTCCAGTTTACCAGCAGCCTTGTTTAGGGCCTTAGAATGCAGCCACTCTTCTCTTTCCACTTCCCTCTAAGTCATGGCTTCTGTGTTTCTTGTTCAGTAGGGAGAGGCAGAAACTCTGGATGCTCAACCTAAACGTTTCCTTGGTAAGCAAAGGAGGTCTCTGCTTTGATGAGAGCAGGAACAGTGAGAGCCAGTCAAAATTTTTTCTCAATAATTTCAAACCTATGAAACGGCAAAACTCTCCACTGCAACTTAAATAATTTAACTTGTGAAGCTTCCTCTGCCCGCTTACATTAAAAAGAGCAATGGGAGAACATGGTTGATCATAGATTTTTTTGTTTAAGCTCATTTTGAAAGAGAAACCAATCAGATGAATTCAGAAACATCAGACCAAAAACATGCACAGATTCCTCAGCAGATATGTTATCTGCAGCCTCATAAAGGAATCTTCGTCATCAGTGGGGGGAGCAGTAGTCCAAATTAGACTGAATAATACTGATAAAAACATTAGTCTATTAGGAGAAATTACTTCCCTCCCGAGGAAGAAGATGAAATAGTGAGAAATGTTTACAGCTGCCCTGAATTGCACTTAGCAAAGATTTTTGTTCCAATGGCATGGTAGTAAGGTAGAGGAGTACAGACTAGAATTTTCATGTTGTTATGGTATGTTTATGTAAAGGCTGTTTCTTCAGGTCAGTATGTTTGGATAAGCTGCTTTTATAGACTGCTCTGTCCTGTCACCACTTTTTGCCCTCTGGTATTTCACAGTAAGCAAGGACTACAAAAGAACAGCAGTTGCAGAGGAATTGTTACCCTCGGAGGGGTAGCTTGGTCTTCTTTCACTCCTAGCTCCCTTTTTCTTATATTGGTCTTCTCTCCATATAGATCCATAAGGGCAGCCCAGTCTAACTAGGTGTCATCTCAGCATTTTCTCTAAGGCCTGATGGTGTCAGACAGATGGTACTTCAAAAGTCAACTGTCATTTGACATCTTAAGTGTACTAGTGTATTCCCATGCTTCTGCCGGCGGTACTAAAGCAGATAGGTGGCATTGCAAGTAACATCTTACAACCTGAAAGGTATTCTGTTTTTTTAGGAAGGAAGCAGGGAATTGAGAACAGATATGTGAGATGACAAAAATGAAGTTAAAATGTGTTTAGCACAGATTTATGGGAATATGACTCTTGGAATATGATGATGAGATAAATCTGTTCCCCATAATTGTAGTGACACAATGGGGAACTTTATGAAAGCTGAGGCCTTTTCAGGATAATTAAATAAGTTAATTTGCAATCTGCAAAAAGCACCAGCTGGAGTATAATGATTCATTGAAATCTCAGAATACTGCTCCTTCCATGGATAACAGGTCTGTTTTGATTGTGGAAACTTTCTCCCTTTGAAAGCAGATGCTGTCTATCTTATCAGATGGCATTGCTGCAGCTGTTCTAAGCGCATACTTGTGGCAAAGGGACACAAGAAGCATCCTTTTCTTTCCAGGTTTCTGTACAAGGAATCCATTCAGAGGCAAAACCAACTCAATTGTCCCAGCAAGAGAAAGGGTTGTTTTTTTGGTTTTTTTTTTTTTTTTAATTCCTTGTCTAGATCAAGTTCCTGATAAGATGCATGGTGATTTTTAGGAATGAGATTCATAAAAGCAATTCGGATTCATAGTTTAGTGTAGATGAATTTCCTTTCTTCTGGGTAACAGAATGATAGTTTTGGGAAACTGAATGTGTATGGTAAAAACGGGTTAAGAAGTGTGGATCCTCTTGCCTATAAGTCTACTGTGGGGAGCTAAGGATCAGTCGAATTTGTCTGTGGAAGTATAGAATCACAGAATGGTTGAGGTTGGAAGGGATCACTGGAAGTCATCTTGTCCAGCCCCCCTGTCAGGCAGGGCCACTTGGAGCCAGTTGTGCCTGACCACGTCCAGACAGCTCCTCTCTAAGAATGGAGATTGCACAATCTCTTTGGACAGCCTTAACTCAAACTTGGGTTTGAGTTCATCAAGCAAATCTTTGTTTGTGGGCTTCTGGATATATAAACAAAAGAAAGCTAAACACTTATACCATGTTGTATTTAAGAAAAGAGTTGTTTTTAGGAATGTACACCCTAGCTGATTTCTTAGGGAGTTCACCTAGAGTCGTAGAATCATAAGGTCATTAAGGTTGGAAAAGTCCTCCAAGATCAAGTCCAACTGTCAGCCCAACACCACCATGACTACTAAACCTTCTCCCAAAGTGCCATGTCTACGTGATTTTTTAATACCTCTAGGGATGATGACTCCGCTACTTCCCAGGGTAGCTTGTTCCAATGCTTCAGCACTCTTTTCGTAATATCCAATGTAAACCCTCCCTGGCACAATTTGAGGCCACTCCCTCTCATCCTATCACTTGTTACTTGGGAGAAGATACCAACAGCTGCCTCTCTACAGCCTTCTTTCAGGTAGTTGAAGACAGTGGTGAAGGGAGGGGAGGGGAGAGAAGAGAGTTCAATTTATTCAATATCTTAAAACATCTGCTGTCTAGCTTAGAACTCCAGTTTCAGTCATCTCATTGAGATGGTCGATATCGTAAAGCATATGTTAGATCTTTTTGCCATGAAAGCTGCGTGATGAGCATTAACTGACCCAGATCTGTATGTTCGTTACCTGATTATTGATCCCTCCATATCTCTACTGCAAGTATTCTTTATTTGACTTGAACTACAGAAGATTTGTGCTGTGTTCTACAGAAATCTCCTAAAAATGAATATTTATATCCTCAAAATCCTTCTCAGTTCTTACTGAATTCTAAACGTTTAGATACTTCACTTAAGAAAAATCCCTAACAAATTGAAGTATATGCTTGTAAGCCTTCTGAGGCTTAAATCCTGACATTGAACAATTAATTTGAGAATTTTAGATACTCAGTCCTATATTCAGTGCTGTGAAATTATTTCTAAATGGGACAAAGTGTGTCACCATGAAATACCTTAGCTTTAAACAGAAGAGCTTTCTTTTCCAAGCTGGCTCTAAAAAAACATGGAAATGCAGAAGCGAAATATGGGGTACATGGCTTATAAAATTTCTTCATTTACAGAATCCTGGAAGCTTTTTATTAGTTTTTTCATTATTATTCCAAAATGCTCAAGTATGTGAGACAATATTTCTTTGCTTTGAGATATATATATGTAAGTTTGGCTTGGTTCCAGATCAGGACAGAAGTGGTGTGTCAAACAGAGGAGTTCATGAGAGAGGAGAGAAAGTAGTTCTTAATCGACCAGCCAGCCTGGCTAGTAATGAAAACAGCAGAATAGATACAGGCTTACAGGTCAAGAAAAGGTAAAAAAAATAGTTACATGAGTGAGGAGATTTTACTTTATTTAGGGAGATAAAAAATTTGATTCATCGTTCATGGAAGGCACACTTCTAACAAACCAATTGATGAATATTAAATGAAGACTAACAGAGAGTCCAAAAAATGCAGAAGTGGATAAATGAACACAATAGGGAAGAAGTATGAATAATTTCATGTATTTTTTCCTTTCCTTTTAGAAATTATTGACTCGACACCTACTTGGAAAGCAAATGCAGTATCATCAAAGAGATTTCTAAGATTGTCTCATTTTTAATTGTCTTATTTTTTTCTTTTAAAAGTAGAACTAAGCCTATCAATTGTAACTGAATTTTAAGAGAGTGTTACTTGTCTAACATAACTGATTTTGATTTTCAAGTGATAATCCAAGTGTGTGCTTATAAAGTGACAGAATATAAACAATGCCTAGTGCTGGAAATGGAAGTTATTTTTTTCTTTGCAGAATTCAAATCATCTCTTCACTTTGTTTCTTGCATCTGCCACCGTCAAGCCTGTTTTCCATTCTGTTGCACATGGTGGTGTAAGCGCTAAGTTCTTCAAAGGACTTGAAGGCCATTTTATGATTCCACAGCAATTTTATCAGTTGGGGATGGTTCTTTAGTTTTAAATTTTTAACTCTATAGAGCATGCGGTGTTCCTTATTCAAACACTGTCTTGTCTGTAGCAGCCAGTAGTGCAGGTGTCTGAGAAAACATCTTCCACCACCTTTGCCCCAGCAATATGAATGTTACAGATGCTGCCTCTCTTACTCTGTGCTGGGTAGGACCAGGAGCTGGGTCATTCCCTTGTATCCTCGCAGCTCTGAGAATCTTTATAACCATACTGCTGGCAATAGGCACTTGTGAGAGAAGAGGTGTTTTCCTGTACTGATGAAGCAACTGGCACTTCTTCCTCCCTTTCTTGTCTCTGAACTGAGTCTTGGTGTCTATATTAAGGTGGCTATGCAAAAGTGACAGAATTCACCTGCAAGATGGGGTAGACTTTGGTGCTTACCAGAATTCTGCATGCTCAGGACTCGTTGAAGACTCTGCACTCTCTAATCATTAAAGACTAATGGGGATTTTGCTCCCCTAGTTAAAGCCTCTGTGTCTTGTGTTACCACAGCAGTACGTGGGTTTAAGTTCCTATGCCTGCAGACCTTGCTTACATGCTACACACAGTATGTCTGTCCTTTGAAAAATCACTGGTTTACAGGCTAGAGGCTTTTTTCAGTGGTGGGTATGTGTAGAGGGATGTTTGTTCTTCAGCCTTTGCACCCCAGGGCTGTTCTTGTGACTTTATTGTTGTTTGCAAGCCCAAAATTCTGATTTGCAGCTCAGGATCTTAATGTAGTAAGGAGCTAAAGTCCTAAATAGAAATTCACAGTTTAAAAATTTTCTGAATCTGATGTTACATATTTAAGAAGGCTGTAAAATTGCTCATGAGCAGGTATTTCATTACCTATATAAAGGCATTGTAAAATTTTGTGGTTAGTTTATCATACGCACTGAATTTTTTTTATTTCTTTTTCCAGTATATTTATATTCAAATGTTCTTGAAATTACTGTTTAAAAATTATTGTTATTGTGAGGCAGGCTTAATGCTGTTCTTTTTTTTTATTATTTTTGTACTTGATAACCACATGGTGTGCACATCATGACTGCTTTCTCATATAAGTATTAGTTTACCTTCTTTCAAGAAATAAATTATAAGCTGTTTCTAGACATTTTGAGGGAAATAATGAGTATTTCCTGATGGGCGATATATTTTTTTGAAAGATAACTTCCACCCCCTACCCAAATGACTAGAACATATAAATGACTGAACGTTTTTAAAGCATTTTGTATTATTCATTGAACTGGAAATATGCTGCTGTTGGGTACTTAATATTAGGGTGTTCTGGAAGCTCACCATGGAATGGGAGTTTTATATCTCATTGAGTAGGAACCTAAGCATAAATGCAACATTGTCTCCTACTGGTAGGCATGTTTCATTGAGTATTCTATAATAGCTCTTTTATTTTGGGACAGTCTTTGGTTTGTATGGATATTTCTGTATTATTCTTTTCTTTCTTTTATCTTCTCTTTCCTCATCCTTTGTTTCACCTCTGCTAGTTTTTTTTTCACTTCAACATGAGAATCAGCAGACATACATGCTTTTTTGGCATGTTTGTATTGCTTTTTTTGACTTTTGGTGTTACACCCTCATAAGCAATTTTCATGTTGTTCCGTGGGATTAAGAATAGGAACAAAATATCCATATAGTGAAACTTGCAGTAGATGGAATCCCTGGAAGGGCTTTTACTTCTCAAATAGCACCAAAAACAACATTTTTTTTTTTTCTCCTTCTAGAATGTCTTTTGCTCAAAACCCTTAGGGGAGAAGACATGAAAGATTGATGCTTGTTTTTGTCAGTCAGACAATGGAAAGTGTGCCTTGCCGCTTTGCTTGCTTTCCAAGCTTGGGTATACAGGGCATTTGGGAACAGTGTTACTATATAAAATGCTAGGCTGATCTTACAAGCCCAGCTTTTCTTATCTCCTGGAAATGTTAGTTGATTTCCCTACAGTTAGCCCTTTTATTGAGAGTCATTTGGTACCAATCCTGTTCAATTTTGAGTATGCCTGAATGTTAAAGGCATGAAACTCAACAATAAATAAATAAATCACATTTCCAGTGTTGATCTCAGTAGTAGTACCCTGATTAGATGGTCTGATATGTTTTCAGAGACTGAAGTAATGATCAGAATTCGATTTGAAATTGTATATTTAATCAAGTCTGTATAAACTTTTTTGGGTAGTCTTCTGTTAGTGTAGAGAATACTGTAGATTGCTGCCTAGTGATGTTCTCTGTGTTAAAAATGTTTTTTTTAACTTGCCATGAAATACATGTATTTCCCAACAGACCAAACTATCTATAAAATCTTTTTATTAATTTAAGAACACAAACGCAAAGGACTACGGTATTACTTCATATCCTTGTGGAAGATATGAACAGCATATGCTTGTTTTTTAAGAGCGAGAGGAGCAGGAGTTTGTGGCTGTGCCCCAGTAAGCAGGGCACAGCCAGGAGCTGGTCAAATGGGGTTTCTAGCCTTGCTCATGGCACTGAGATGTTTACGTGTGTTGTTCTTCCACTTCAGTGCTCTAATGGCTCTTGCTTGTTTTGCCTGTAATCTTATGGCATAGGTAACGTGTAGCACAGAGGGAGGCTGTTGTCACCTCGTACTGAGTTTATGCCCAGAGGCACTGACTTAAATGTATCTAATGTGTGAAACAGGATGAGAGAGATTTTACAATGATGTATGAAAATAATTTAATAGCGTGAATGCAATGCATGCCTTCTGTCATGTAGTTCGTGTGTCTTCAGAGAAGATGGTATAAGATGTGACTGGAGAAGTTTTTGATTCTGAATGTTTTTCATTGTTATATAATGAAAAACTTAAGAGTAATCTTCAGTTTTATTTTTACTCTTTTAAAATTCCTTACCTGACCTCAGGAGAAAGAGTACATGCAAAAGAGAAGACCTTACCTGATGCAGTTATGAAAAGAGACCTTCACTGACTTTTAAAAGCAGTTTGAGTTCTTGAGAATAAAAGTAGTAAAAATGTTTGGAGGGCCAGAAATTCTCATCATTTCCTTCCATGGGAGTTAACGGGAGTACAGATGTCCACTCCAATTGTTTGTATGATGTCCACTTAAATTATATATGTGAAAACTTCATAGAATCAGAAATTTTAAACTTAAAATTACTATTCTTATTGCTATGAGCATAAAACATATTGCTCACAAATAGTAGCTATCTTCTGTAAGTTTTTACTTTAATTTAAAACTGTCCCTTCTTCCCCAGATAAATTCTAGTCATGGGAAGTTCTTGGGGAGCAAACATACATATGTGTTATGTAATTTTTTGTGGAAGCAAAAGGAGAAAGGGTATTCCCATAAGCATGTATTTAAGTATTACACAAACATAACTTTCACATTTGTGTTTCAGGCAAACCAGCTGCCTCTGCTGAAACTCTTTTGGATCAGGAATGCATAAACCCTATGAGTTACTCAAGCCAGCTAGAAGACTCCGGATGTGATGTCTCTAATGACTATGCATTTGACTCTTTAGCTGTAGCTTCTGATTTTCACCAATCTGAGCATAATGTCAGCTCTTCTAAACACTGGTTGGAAAGAGTTCCCCCATTGAATCTTTGCTCTACTAGCAGGGGAGAAAATCTGTCGGCTCCAGTGCAGTTTTTGCAACATCTGATTGAAATAAGAAAACTGTCAGAAGGAGGAATTCTTCAAGCAGACTTCACAAAGCTTGAGGATGATTCTTTCACCATATGCAATTCAGTGTCTGAGCTGCTTGATGGACTGACTGTTTTTTACAACAGTCCTGAATTTCCAGTTTCAAATTTTCTTACTGAAGCAGTTTCTGTTTTGATCAATTTAATAACTGATACTAAATTATCTAATCACATTTTGAAGAAATGTTTCAAGAAGCTAGAAGAATTTAAGAAAAATCTAATTCAGATTATTTTAAGAAACAGCAGTATCAATAGGGTAAGTTTAAAATGTCTTCCAACTTTCCACCATTTCAGTGTTCTGTAATATTCTCCTTTATGCACTTCTTAAATATTAGTTTGTCATATTATATCCTGAAAGGTGCTTAGATTTTTGTGATTGGCCTTTATTCTGATATGGACAATAAATGCTCTAGAGCATTTGAAAAACTTCTTAGTCATGCATAGAAGTTCTTGTAGTATATTCCTGAGTATAGGACTTCTTAAAAACTGTTAAAAAGGCAGATTAAAACCACATTATAGAATGTATGAGAGAAAACTCCGTTGTTTCTCTTGCTATATGAAGATGCGTGGTAGATACATTTATGGAGAATGACTATATAATGTTTTTATTCTTTCTTGTGCACATGGATTAAAAAGGTTGCCTTGCTTCAGAAGATCTCTTTCACTTTCTAGGCATTTTCAAATTCATGCTTTAAAAATAAATCGGCAAATAAGTGAAGATTTCAGAAACAGCATGTCTCTGGCACAAACATCAAATAGGACTGAATTGCATTTTGTCTGTATTCATCATTCTGCATTGTTCTATGCATCATCTTGTTAGTTTCCTCATTCAACTGAAAGGTCCCTAGAGAATGTCCACATGTATGTAATCCGTGTACGGAGGCTGAAGAATGCTGACCATGTATTAGATACTAGGATGAGCTTTAAAGTTACCTTTAGATGTCTGCTGCACCTGTTGCCAGCTGTACCCATTTGTCTTAATTTAAAATTAATCTCACTCACTGTGCATTAAGTATTTACCCCAGAATGTGAATATCAAACAAATATTACCAAACTAAGGGTGGGATGTGGGGAACGCAGGGATGAATATGCCTGTATTTTGCTTAGAAAGCATTTAGAAGGAAATCTTCATATATTGAAGCTCTTCCAGAACTAGAGCCTTGTGTCTCCAATACTATGCTGTTTTCTATTTCAATGTTGCCTTGGTATGATACTTCATTTTTAATTAGAGGTGTCCCTGGCCAGTGTTTTGAAATGATGTGAGTGTGCATACCATTTACGTGGCATCAGAAATAGAACCACGCAGGAGTGACTCGATTTATTTTTTGTGTGTGTGATTACAGCATGTAGGACAAAGAAAACTTGAGGAGGCATTCATGAAGGACTTCATAGTTGATGATGTCCAATGTTTCCACCTGTTCCCCTCCTCTATCCAAATAAGAAGTTAGTAAATAATGCTAATTATAGGAGAGAAACCAAGAGGTCATCCAGAGAGGGATTCCTTGTTGATTGGAGGAACCTGGCCGTGCTTAAGTGAGAGGCGTTACACCTTCAATGAGAGAAAGTATGCTGATGGATCAAGGATATTTCACATCTGCAGAGTGCTTTTACAAATAATTCAGGAAGGCTGGAATATGTCCACATAATTTGCAAGTGGCGTCTTTTCTCTGAATAGCTTCATTGAAACAGATAGCTTTTTATGAGTTGTTTTATATCTTGCTTTCACCAAAATACTGAATTAACAATTCTTCCTATTGGCAGCCATTATTTCAATCAATCAGATTCAAAGAGTTTAAAAAATGTATAAACCAGTTATTAAGGGATATTTGTGACAGGTTCCTGATTTCTAGGGAAAAGGGGAAGTGTTTTGTGTAGTAATTGCAATGTCTATAAAGATTTATGAAAATATCCTTTTTAGAGGTTTGGTTTTCTTTAAATTAGAATTGAATCTGGAAATAAATATATAGAATTCAGAACTAGTAGTGGATATTATATAACTAATTCTTCATGTGCTGTGGACCAGATATCTCCCAGGGACACTATGCTTCAGTTTTAATCATCGCTGTTTACTCAAGTGTTGACTGAAATATCAAGATTATAGGTTTAAAATAAAATTACCATTAATTACAAGGCTGTCATCTGGAAAGAGTGGCAAACTATGAATTTTGGTTCCAGGAGGTTGCTTAGCTCTTTCCAGTATAAATACAGTAGGAATTTTGTTGTGTCTAACCTTACTAACTGTCAAAAAGCATTTGTACTGATAACCACTAAGGCAGCTATAGTATTTGACACAACTGTTTCTTTGCCATCTTCACCTATAAAACTGCCAGGAGGTGTCAAGGAGGACAAAGGGCTGTGAGAAACAACTTCAAAAAGTGACAGAGAAATGGCTGTGGATTACGCGTAACTCCTCATCTTCAAAAGCAATCCCAGCATTTTGCAAAGCAAATTAAGTAACTTTAAAAAAAAACCAACCAAAAACCTTCAGCTGTAAAGGAAGAAAAACAGCAGCAGAATTACTTGCTGTAACTGTTGAGTCTGATTGTTTGAGATGTTTCTAATTATAAAGCACTGGGAGCTGTAGGGATCAGCAAAGACATGCACTCGGTGCTTTTCTGCCTGGATTCAGTTGCCTAAAGCTGTGTGCTTTGGATAGAAATTTTTACCTGAAACTACAAACTGACATGAGCATCAGAAAGAAAAAAAAAAATCTATCATTTAAGATATGAGAGGTAAAATATAAGAAAATGCTACTTAAAATATAAAGCCATTTAAATGAAGGAAGTACAAATAAAAGAAGCCTGTTGAATTCCCCTGTTTATTTTTTCTCCTCTCCCTCCATGTTTGGAGAGGAGCTCAGAAGGCTGCACACAGATGTCAGACACACAATCTTTTGGAAGGAGCCTTCTGGAAATACCTAGGAAGTGCCAAGTCACAGCTGCTGTCAGTGAATCATCGATGCTCTAAGGTTAAATCATCTGCTCAAAGGCCTGCCCCTACACCTTCTGCTGGCATGGTCTTGTTATGGCAGCTGCAGAAAAACTTGTGAGGATCTCCTGTGTCTGATTCTGGTACAGATGAGCTGTTGCTTGCATGTTGCAATATCTCTGATAGTTGCTGCTGATCTATGGAGCAATCAATTTCCTTGTCACCAGTTTTCGAGTCCTTAGCTCTGAGACTTTTGCAGGTTAGTAAGATTGTGTTGGTGGTGTATTGCCTTTCAGTGTGCAAATTGTTCATTCATGTTGAGTCACTTCACTGTCAGCAGAACCACTGCCTTGTTTATGGAGGTTCTTTGCTTTCAAGCAGACACAATTGTATTATAAGAAAACTCTGTGATACTATATTAAGTTTGTGGAGCTACTGGCTCTGCTTTTCAAATGGACTGTTCTGTACTACCTGAGAAAACATTTCCCGTGGGAAACTTCATATGGCATGTAATTGCAACTCCGAAGGAGTAGGGTTTTGTCTCCTTAAGAAAGGAAGCAGATGAACATTTTTTTTCCCTAATCTACCCATTTGGGATTTGACATTAATTGTCTCCAGCCACTGCTGCAGGGACACAGCAAACGTGCATCTCTCCTGCTCCTAGATGGGTCACTCACTTGCTGTCATTGAGATGTGCCTGTTCTGTTGAGTTTTGTCCCTGTTGTCTAGAGTGTGTTGGAATCACATTTGGGATAATTTCTCTTAAATTATAAAAATACAACAGTCTGAGGCACTGGGGGTGCCCAGCTCTCTTTGTTGTTCATAATATTGTGTGTGTACTATGTTTCTGGTAAGGGTTTTGCATAGCTCGTTGCAGTAGGGCACTTCAGAGAAGACACTAAATTCCTTCTGCATGGGCATTGTCCTGGAGCCAGCCTAGAGGCCTCCGTGGTGAACTTGAGCTGTTGTTTCATAGTAATGGAATTAGCTTTAGAAGTTACATCCCTAGAAAAGAAATTAAGATACTTCATACTTGTCTTATTTACAGCTCTTGTATATAAAGCTGTGTAAAGCTTCAAAGCAATTATTGTTAAGGAATTCAGAGTCTCATTTGTTACTTTGGAGACAGAAGAAAAATACTTTCAAATCTGGCTTTCAGTGCAGTTCAGCTGTATTTAGAGCTGTCATGGCCAAATACAGTTATAGGGTATTGCATTACATAACATTTATGTGATGTGATCCCTACTGATGTCACTAGTTTATCAGCATTGTTGACAGAAGGTCAACAATGGTTGTTCTTCTAGATGCAGCTAATACTGTAATTTGGAGCATGGCTGGTGCATCAATTATGTGCCAAAAGATCCTGGCCTTCGCCCTGGGATCTGTACAGAGATCTTGTTTTAAGGAGTTAATCAAAACACTAAAATGGAAGGCAATGGCATGTTGCCTTCAGTAAAGTCAAGCTGTGTAGCGCACTCAGAACATACTGCTTTCTGTTGCATTGTTCCCATTCAACAAATGCCTCATCCATCTGCCCCACCTCACTCATTATTGCTTTCAAACAAGGCCCAGAAGGAAGAGAGATATATTTCAGTGAACTGTTTGTTTGCTGCTTCTCATACTGTGTTTAAGATGATACTGTCCAGAATCCTGAATTGCTTGCTTCATTCAATCAAAGTGGAAAGACTTATGCTATTTCCTCTCCTTTTTTTTTTTAACCTTTGTCCCATTTGGAAATTGGCTACTTTACCAATAAGGTAGTTGTTTTGTAGTTATTTTGCATTGTCAGTATCTGCATGGATATTGAGACATGAGCATAACCTCTAGGAACTTTCCTTATCCTGTTTGTGACTTTACTGCCTATTTTCATTTTTCGCTCTCCTATGTTCCATCTATAAGTCTTTATGTAGAATTTTGCATATGTTCAAATACTGCTGTTGGTATCTTTAGCATGCCAAAAAAAAATCACATGCAAGAGCTCTGAGTAGTAGTTTAATGTCTTTTGCGGATGTTTGTGTGAGAAAAGATTCATAGTTCTTCATGAAAATAGCAAGTAAAAAGGTAGCACAGTGAAAAGCAGAAAGAGAGAAATGTTTGAATCATGTTGTCAATTATGTAATGAAATGCATGAAAGTGTGCTTGTGCAATTGAAAAAGTACATATTAATAAGAACCTTAGTTCTGAGTCTTTTCTTATCTAGGATACAGTTTGTATGATTCATCAAAGACTGAAATTGCCTGGAAGAGAGTTATCATAAACTTACTCTGATGGTTTTAAGATGTTCAACAATATGTATTTAATACATGCTGCTACTAGTTGTGGGTGACAATAAATTCCCCTGGCCATATATAGTTTGCAGTATCTTTTGTCAGCAACTGCCAGGATAGTACTTCACTCATTACTTTACAGGAGTAAAGTATAGTGGGCTTCAGTTTTCCTAAGTTATTTGTGTCCAAGGGGAATATCATGGCTGTTGAAACATGGTGCATTTGCACTGGCAAAAGACTTTTGCTTGTATTGTGGAAGAGGAGTTCATTCGTATGAATATTAAGATGCATTGCCAGGATTTCATGGTCTAGTAAGAGTCAATGTTTGAATCTCTTGATTGTTGAATTAAATTTTCTCAGCAATCTGTTGGCCTATGTAGAGCTATTTAAGTCAAATGGTAATCAAAATCCATTGTCTTGTAAATCACTACCATCTAAAGCAATCACCAAACTGACTGACTTGCATTTACTTCGGTAAATGGACTAACTAGACAGGAATGAATGAAAGAATTTTATCTGCCTCTCAGACTTTTCTTTGCCTTTCCTCCTCAGCCAGCCTCAGTTGATATACATCATGCACCAAAGCTACAATTATTGTAGAATGAAGTTAACAGGATTCTTTTTTAACATTAGGACAAAAAAGTTTTATTTGTTGTTTCCAACCTTCCTGTAATGCTGCTTTGTAAGAAGTATCTGTTTTCCTAGTAACAAATACTGTCATTACCTGTTTCTAACCCAGTAATTAACTAGCACTTAGGGTATTGCAGATTATTTCTGCTAGGAGGAGGAAAAAGGGATGGAAGAGACCTTCGCACTTCTCTTGATTTACAAATTAAATATATGGGAGCCCTTAACACAAGCATACAGGAAATTCTTGTGTTTGTTGAATATGGTAGGAAATACATATCGAGAGTTGTTTGTGTCTTGCCTTTGCCCCTAGTTTCTCTCTAGTGAATGCTTTCTGTCAAAGATCTGTTAACTTTCCATAGCATCATATTAGAACTGTCATTTTGCTTCTTTGGCATCTCTGTGTTATTTGTAGCTGAGACTGTCTGGAACAGCAACATAAAAGCCATTAACTTGTCATGCCTGTGTAGAAGCATTTGAATTCTGTTTAGGCCTTCTTTTCTGTTATTCTAGCCATGTTACTGAACAAAAGAACCTCAAATTGTTCTATTTTTTTTTGTTCTCATAGTAGGTGGTTATTCTAAGGGATCCATCAGATCATTACTTACCCCAGCTCTGGTCGCTTCCAGATGAAGGTTTAGGGCAATTCCTGCTGTAAGGACTGTCTTTCTCTTCATTTAAAAAAAAAAAAAAAAAGTTGTTGCTTTTAACAGGATGGTGCTTTTTTTTTTCTGTCTGGAGGGAAAATTACCTCCTACATCCTCTAGTTTTTGAAGGTGGCTATATGTCCCAGGGGTTTTTTGGTAGTAGTCCTCAACCATTGCTTAAAATGTGTGTACGTATTTTAATAATGAGATTAGGGTTTCTGTGTTCTTTTGCCTGTTTACTAATGAACCTTTTGCCATAGCTTAAATTTATCATGCATCTCTAGGAAATATTTTTGTATGAAATATTTTGTATTAAATGAAAAGTAAGCTCTGTAGAACCTGTTATCTACAGCCAGTTGCAAAGTCTGCTGAGTATTCCATGCCTAAATTTTAGTGCTCAACTCCTGTGGTGGAATTCAGAGTAACTCACACACTATGGGTAGAGGAGAGAACAGTGAAGGACTGGGAAATAAACCATCTGAAATCCATTTTCATATTCAGGGACTGTCTGTAAATCTTAAATGAGACATTAATTTACATCCCTAAATTTCTCTGAGGATGACGAGCTCACTCTTTAGTTTAAAAACCTAAAAAATATATTTTTTTCTGTAATTTATCCTGTGGCTTCCTCTATCCAGTCCTTAGATTAAAAATTTGAATTTATAATTCATCTACTCTGAGTAAACTCACACTTGTTACCTCATCCAGTAACATAGCTTGGCAACTCAGTATCAGCACGCAGATAGGCAGTTCTTCACTCCTCTAGGCTTCTGACCAAGAGTAGTTAAGAAAGAGGAATCAAGAGTAATATAAATTTTAATCTCTCAGACAGGGAAGACGTTATATCTAGAGCTGCTTCTTGATACTCAACAGAATGTTTACAGTAGTATTAAAAAAATGGTAAGCAGTAATGTTAGAGTTTTCTGAGTGGCAGCTGTTCTGAACACCTTTTGTTTAACTGGGATTAAACAAAATCCCAGGTTGGGGATTTTATTTTGTTGGTTTGTGCATTTTTTTGCTTTTCTTAAAAAAAAAAAACAAACAACCAAACCACAAACTGACAGCAGGGTGTGTTATATGTATTCTGCCCCATCAACCAGGTGTCATTGTTTTATATATATTATCCAACTGAAGAGAATGTAAGGTGCTGAAAATGCGAAAGGAAAGATAAGTCTTTATTCTGTGAAACTTACAGAAAAAAAGTGAAATAAGTTTCAAATCAAAGATTGGGAGACAGTATTATTGTAGCTGTAGAATTAGTAACATGGCATGCTGTGTTTGAAAGTGAAGGTTGAGAGGAACTGCTACCTGGGTAGCAGTTTATCTCAGTAACATACAATGCTTTATAATGAAGTTAAAAGAAAAAAATAATTAAAGATTTAGAGATAAATGGTATAAAATGCAACATGAGTTTACTAGAGGTAAGTTGTGGAAGAACTGCATAAGAGCATTCTTTGTAAAATAAACTGTGTTTACGGATGGGAGATTTGGTAGCTTTTATCTATCTGGCATTCAATAAAGCATTAGTTATGGAACTTATACTAGAAAAATATTAATTAAACAAAAAATATGTTCTTTAATGCTTTCATAACTTGTAATTGGATAAGAAAGCAACTACAGAAGTAGCAGCAAGTTGTGCTAGATACTGTTTATACTTGACAAGAAGAGAAGGGGAAAGGTTTATGTCTGTCAGTCAATCAGAGAACGTGCTTAAGGGACTATTTAAGGGTAGTCCAGTCTCTGCAGGTGCTCTGAGTCTGGTCTGAGTTTGTCTTTACTTAAACAGTAACAGCCTTCCCTGATACAGGGACAAAGAGGGTAAACACCTAGGAAATATTCTGGGAAATATTTCTGCCAAAAAGCTTGGCGGTGTGAAGAACCAGTAAGGGAGAAGGGGAACAGAAAGGCTGCTGCAAGGGTCTCTCCTTCACAGCACTTCTGTGATCTCTCATCTCTTTCTCCTTGCTGATGTGGCAGTAACAGCTGACCTGGCTTGGTTTAGCTTGTGACAGAAGCAAGCAGCTGCACTGATTACTGCCTCTTTCACTTGGGAACTGGTATTTGGTTGGATAAAAGCATATATGGAGCCAGAGGGACCCTGCTGATTAGTGAATCGGAGACCGACACTTAGGCAGCCATGATGAAGTAAAGCTAAAAAAAATATTTTCAATGTAAGAGCAGAAAAAAATTGCACCTTCATATTCCACATTTTGCATAAAAGCTTCATGGTCAGCAAAGATGACTGGGAATTCATGTAGTACCCATCCTGGAGAACTCATCTCTTTACTCCACAAATTCAAAGAAGCTGTTTTGAAGCTGGTAATTTGCACATTTCTTTTAGTGAGTCCCATGATATCTGCTGCTGGCATTTTTGGCTTTTCCAGCAGAATTCACAAAAGTGTTCTGATTTTCAGACTATTTAGTAAGCTGTGTGCAGGTTATTTGTTTCTCCATCTCCATCCTCTGCGCAGCATACAGATGCTGTATTACAGTAATTCTTTCCCAGATATTGAAATACCTTAGTTTAATTTTCACCTTTTCTGAATATTTTGTTAACAAAATAAAATATTGTTCATCCCTTTTGCATTTTAGCTTGGGTTTTATAAACTTTTTTGGTGCATGCAAATGTGTTCCAAATAGACCTGCCTCTTCTGAGCGTCACACTGTCTTGTCACAATGTTTTTCGGCCAAAGCTCTGCAGCAAGGTGTCGAAATACTGTAATCTAAATCCAGCAGCACTGAAACTATCTGATGGTCCTAGCAGACAACATCAGGTTTAGAAAAGTGCAGAGGAGCATAAACAAGATTATGAAGGGGTCAGAGCAGAGCAAGAGCTTGAGACGAGGTTTACAGAACAAAGAATTGGGATAGTGTGTATCAAATCCCAAGACTTGAAGACAGGAGAAGTAGTGCAGCATAAATAAGAGGAGAGATAAATGACAACCTCCAGATTAACAAAGGAAGCAACATGACAGTAAGAAAAGAAAAGGGGTACTAATGCTGTCTGTATAAAAGTGGAACTTTTCAATTGATATTGATGAGTTAAGAGTGAAAGTCAGGTTGCTCTAAATGGGCAGAGGGCCAGGTTGATGTGAATTCAAAGGTTAAAATACTGTTTTATTTTTAATACCTCACAGTTTGAGAATAACTGTAATAAGTATTTGCCTTAGTCCTCTATTACCAAATATGCCAGTCACTTGTGGAAGAGAGCTGCTACTTGGAATTAAAGCTTTAAGCTAATGAAACAGAAACTAAGGTGCAGTTTTTGTAGTTGCAGGGTGTAGTGAATTGTGTAACCCAGGAAGATCTTAAACTCACAAGTTTTGGGTAACAGTTATTAAAGCAAAGTGTAATATATTCCGATAAATGAATTCTAAACAAATTATTCATAAGTAAAGATTTTTATCCTGGCTTCCTGGGGTAACAAGGCTCATAGGAGTGCGCTGTTTATTTTGCTTATCAAATTTTTCCTCTACTAGTAACTTCTGAAGCTGATAGCCAGTTTGAAATCACTTGGAAAGAAGTGGAAGGTCAAAGATACCTCCCAATAAGCTTTAAAATATGTGGCTGAGTGCAGGAGAGACCAAATTAGTATGCTTGAGGCAAGCAGAGCATTGACATCATATATTAATTTTGCAGCAACCAGGTTGACACATCCACGCATCCTTCCTGGCTACGGCCACAGCATTGCTTTTCTTGCTCTGCGTCCTGAGGAACATGGGAAGAGAGCAGAAATCAGGCTTGTGGAAGAGGGATATGGATAGACGATGCAGCTGCTTAACAGTGAACCAGGGTCCATTATTTTCTTGTTTATGATTGTATGTTTTTTACAATCTAATTTTCCGACTGCTTTTACCATGGAATCCCTGAAGAGTGTAGGTTTTATTTCATCTATGCCATTAAGCAAGCCCAAGGGATTAAAAATTTCTCTTCCTTTTTAAAAGTTTGATAGGTTTGAGAGCTGAAGATACGCTTTTATCTTTAATGATGAACTATTATAAGTTTGAATGTTTCCAGAGTCTAATTAGCAATACATGAGCACTGCTCTGGAACAAAGTCTTGTTTGTTATTTATGGATCTGTTGCTTATATACTTTACATTTGTTCTGTGTGCAATTAATGTATACTGTCTGAGCAATATTTTAACCATAATTCTTTGATTTCTCCTTATTTTTTTAAAATATAGTAAGAGATCCACAAAAATACAATATTAAATATTTACTCTTTAATGCCCTTTTGGAACATGAATGCTGTCAAGGCAGAACTATCCAGGAGTTGAAAACTTTGTTTTTGTCATGAAGTTTTAGTAGATACTATGGAAGATCTTTCAAAACTGTAAATTTCTAGACTATTTTTAGGATGAGAAAGACACTGTTTTGTTTGGAAGGGTGTAAATTTCCAGTATATGGAAGTCTGATTTTAATTCATGTATCTTCAAACCACATCTAGGTACATTCTATTACATTATCTTATCGTATAATTTTAATTGTTCATAAACCATAAGGTTTTTATCTCACTTTTATTCACATTTAATTTTTATAGAATCTGTGGTATATACATTTATGAATTATTTTAATCTCAGATTTTCGAAGCTGCATGTGTACAACGGGTTCATTTTAATATAAGGAGTTTAATCTATATCTCTGCAGATTTGATTCTGAATACAAGACTTGTTTGTCTTTCATAGTTGTCTTTTTATATGTGTTTAGGGATTAGGTGCTAATGTGAGATAATTAATAGCAAAGATTTATTAAAATTTGATTGTTATGAGTTTGAATAGGAGAATGTCTCATATTGGGCAGATGATAACCAAACAGGTCAACCTCCTCAGTTATAAGAGGCTGGTAAATAGGTGTTGCATTAACTGGTCAACTGGTGAGGCAGTTTGACCATCTGATCAGGCAGACAAGCAGAAACTGTAAATGGATAGCTGCCTAATTAATGGTTTTTACAGCAAAACTTTTTGGTCCACCTCACTGTCCAATTACCTAGCCTAAAATTTTGTCAGTAACAAAAGGATGTCTACAAACACAGTAAAATCAAGATAAATTATATTCACTGGCTTGTATTTTTGTTTATGTATATATGTGTGTTTGTATAGATGTGAGCTGGTTAGAGAAATAAACTAGATTGTTAATAAGGGGGTGTCATGGTCTGCTTTTGAGTGATTATGGTATGATAGTTAGACATAAAAATTTGGATTGGAGTATCCTTTCATCAGTCAAATACTTGTTTATGAAAATACTGAATATTAATGTTGTATGTGTATACATTCAAATAAAAATATGAAATATAGTTATTGTATTTACTGTGTATTACTTTCTTTTTTTAAGTACTCCAGTGTTTTTTTATATAGAAATGATAATTTCTTCTAGTAGTGTTTTACAAAATACTGTCATGTTTACTTTGTAGAGCAGTATGTTTCCCTACATAATAGTAACACATTTGCATTTCAGGGAACGATGAAAACAGTTGTTCTTTGGGTTTTTTTAATAGGAAAGATAAGGCAAAAGAATATAATTAGTAATATGATTCTCCTGTAAGTTCACGTCGCTCCTCTGGTTCAGGAAAATGCCTTAGTTACAGCTCATTAAACAGCAATACGAAACTGAAATCCTTTAATTTGAAAATGTAGTGCATCTTTTATCAGTTAGCATTTAATCAAATTTATTTCTGTTAACTCTGTTGACACAAAACTTCCATATGTCTCTTAGCTTGCTCATATGTTTGAATTACAAAGAATTTTTTTTCCTCATTTGTCTACCTGCGACAAACAATCGTATTTGCAGGGTACTCACCTGCTTTCTATGACAGAAGATGGGGGTGATGACAGCTAATGCTGAAAAGCTGCCTCTGGAGGAATTGATGCTTTTTGTGGAGTTTTTTTCTACAGTTTCCTGTAGGGCTAATCTTTTGAGAAAGAAAAGTTTCTATGTAATGGGTATGGGTTTCTTGTAATCTCATATATATGGAATTATTAGAGTTTTAAGCTCTCTATAATTTTTAATTTGAGTTTTTGCTTTAGAATTGTAATATATAAATTCCATTTCTATATAAGGTAATTGGGATAAAAAAGATGGAGTTGTAATTTGAAAGATTAAATCTACTGTTATTTCTCTTTAGTTTCAGGCACTGCATGCTATATCGCACACGCTGGTTTTGCTAGGAAGGAACAACATACTAAGAAATTCTTTAATAAATCTTCTACTATCAGAAGTACGTCAGTTTGCTGAGCAGCTGTTACAAGCTTATCAGGTACTGTCATCTTTCTTTTGGGGAAGGGCTGAAGAATAGCATTGGGGAGTGTTTCCTACAATCATGGAATCCGAATAGTTCAGGTTGGAAGGGACCTTAACGATCATCTAGTTCCAACCCCGCTGCCATGGTCAGGGACATTGCACTAGATCAGGCTGCCTATGGCCCCGTGGTTTGATTGGTGTGTGTGCCATAAAATGTAATAAATGACTCATTCTATAGAATATGCAGGTTTAAGAACCGAGAAAATGGCAGCACTTAAGTTCAACAGCAGATTCAAAAGCGATATAAAGTAAAAAAAATGTTCTTATGGGCAAAAGTAAAATTATCAGACTGTATAATAAATAGACTGTGTAGGTTTTAAGATCATGCTCTGTAATTTGGAAAGTACTTGAAATAATGAGCTGAAACAACTATTGCAGTGTGTAAACTGATGACTATGCAAGATAGACATAGATATATTGATGACATAACTTAGGTATCCACCTGGACCAACAAAGATTTATGTCTGTCTCTAGCTCATGTAAAACTTAAAAGAAAGCTACATTATTTTATTTCAGAATTAGATTTCATATTTCATGTTATAATATTAATTTTTATGATGTGAAAGTTATCCAACACTTAACTTTGTAATTTATTTGGTGCAATGAGTAGTAGATGAAAAGCAGAATAGAATGGGGATAAGATTTTTGATAAAACATTCTTAGGGTCATTTTCTGATAAACTATAGAGTTTAAAGGAAAGAGAAAGAAGAAGAGAAAGTGGATGTTCCTTTACCATTTGGAGAAGAGATCTATGAAATAAGTTGGATTTTCATAGATTTTTTCATGTGTTTGTGTGGTGGTATGTGCTTCATGCAAACTGTTGAATTTCACTTGGGGTTATGACTTGGTTGTACAGTATTGTAGAAGGATCAATAAAAAGCTTTTTATTTGGTGGCAAATAGAGTTATTGATATATATAAAGAACAGTCATCATAGGTGCATCTAGTGGTGGTCCAATTTAATAAATAATTTAAGTGTTGCTTAAGCAGTCTTAACTTAATTCTAGTATATGAAAGGGAGTAATTTCTGACTGCTGGAGAGGGAACGTGTAATTTCCAACCCAAATTTCTAGTATGTTTGAATGGTACTCTTAAAAGGCTTAAGGAAGGCCAGTTTGGAAAGAGTTAGACGATGAGCTGTGTCTTATTTTAAGTCACTAGTAGAATACCAGAGTTATTGATGGCAGCCAAAAGCAAAGAGACTTTAAACAAATGTAACAATAGGGAAGTGTGTAATTAAAAAAAAAAAAAAAAGTAGTTTTGGTTTTTGAGTTTAAACAAGTTTTTCATTTTTACCATTATTAAATCTGACCTATTTATTGAAATTAGTCATTCCTCCTTTGAGCAGAGTTTTTGCCAGTGGCAACACAGAACTCTCCAATGCTCCGCAAAGATGAAAACTTACATTGAGCATTGCACTTTGAGTTAACTACTACTGTACTACTTAACCTTGCCATCCTGTAATTATTTAAAGTTTTTCTCTCCTATTTGGTACATAAAATCTATTTTTTAAAATTTCTAAAAGGAATGTGACTCCTCTTTGGCTTCACTTTATGTTGAAAAGGATCATATGATCCTTTATATGATATGATTTGATTTTAAGAACATAATAAGAGAGATTGCAAAACTGTAACTTGGAGTAGAAAAAAACGGAAGTAAATTAGTATCCTGTGATTTTAGCTGTAAAAGCTTCTCTAACTACACAAGTGATTTTGATTTTCCTAATGGCAGATTATTTTATTACTGGCAGTGTAATATGTTTATTTATGGGAAGACAGCAGAAGAATTTATTCTTATATAAACACAGGGAATATAGTAATTTTATACCTGAACAATTTTTACGCAGCAGGTGGAATAATAAATTGCTTAAATGCCAGTCTCACAAGAGTGAGTCACTAGTTGATGGTACAGCAGTTTTCTCTTTTTTATTTTTTTTTTTGTTTCCTTTTTTCACCTCTGTTGGAGCTATGTCTCTGCTTAATCTGTTCCTACTCCACCAATCCCCATCCAGAAACTGAAACCTTCAGTTGTACTTCTGGAGGAGCCTAAGAAAGCGCTGAAGGGAAGGTGCCTGTGAAGTGAGAGACAATTTCCAGGGGGGTGCAGGAAGGGAATAGGGATGGGGCAGTGACTTGTGATCATTAATTGAAAAGAAAAAATAGAAGTATTTTATGATCTTGTAAATTTATTCTGTTTTATCATGCTTAGTATATGGAAACTGAAATTCAGGATAGTAAAATGCATTTGTTACATAAACTTTTCAGCGTTAGGACCAATTCGTTTTCAGGTTAAGTCTCTGCTACCTGCAGCCCTCCATCTGTCTCATTTTAATTATCTTGCATTTGTGCTTGCTGCTAATCTTATCTATTATCAGTTTACAGTACCGCTTTCCAGACTTTCTGCTACCAAGAGCCTCAAAATGCCTCCCACCTTTGCAAGTGCAAAAATGTATGTTTATTATTGTGCATTGGGAAACAGAAAGATTTTCTGACAAAACACTTACTAAGGTTCCCTTTCACCTTTTTTATTTTTTAAGCAGCCCTTTGTGTTCACCCAGAGAAATAATTTAATTCTCCTATATTCAGGAATTCAGTTCAAGAATAAGGAGAGTGCCCTGCTCTGCTTCTGCTTCCTCCCAGTAAGCTGTCAGTCTGTCTTCTGCTACTGAAATGTGGTAGAGGCCCTTTTCTTCTCTTTTTCCCTTCTCTTTTTCCCTTCTCTTTTTCCCTTCTCTTTTTCCCTTCTCTTTTTCCCTTCTCTTTTTCCCTTCTCTTTTTCCCTTCTCTTTTTCCCTTCTCTTTTTCCCTTCTCTTTTTCCCTTCTCTTTTTCCCTTCTCTTTTTCCCTTCTCTTTTTCCCTTCTCTTTTTCCCTTCTCTTTTTCCCTTCTCTTTTTCCCTTCTCTTTTTCCCTTCTCTTTTTCCCTTCTCTTTTTCCCTTCTCTTTTTCCCTTCTCTTTTTCCCTTCTCTTTTTCCCTTCTCTTTTTCCCTTCTCTTTTTCCCTTCTCTTTTTCCCTTCTCTTTTTCCCTTCTCTTTTTCCCTTCTCTTTTTCCCTTCTCTTTTTCCCTTCTCTTTTTCCCTTCTCTTTTTCCCTTCTCTTTTTCCCTTCTCTTTTTCCCTTCTCTTTTTCCCTTCTCTTTTTCCCTTCTCTTTTTCCCTTCTCTTTTTCCCTTCTCTTTTTCCCTTCTCTTTTTCCCTTCTCTTTTTCCCTTCTCTTTTTCCCTTCTCTTTTTCCCTTCTCTTTTTCCCTTCTCTTTTTCCCTTCTCTTTTTCCCTTCTCTTTTTCCCTTCTCTTTTTCCCTTCTCTTTTTCCCTTCTCTTTTTCCCTTCTCTTTTTCCCTTCTCTTTTTCCCTTCTCTTTTTCCCTTCTCTTTTTCCCTTCTCTTTTTCCCTTCTCTTTTTCCCTTCTCAACTGATACAATAATTTATTTATATTTTTTCTCAGCCAGTGATATAAATGTTTCTTGGAAGATTAATGCATTTTAGTCAACCATCCACAAACTGCAGTCTGGAATAGAACTTTAATATAACCTTACCAAGTCATTCTTCCAAGTCGTTTTGAAACACTTCTGTGTTTAAGTGACCATCAGAAGAGTAAATGATTTTCAGGCAGTGGAAGTGAGTTCAGAGATTCCAGTGACTAATTTTACAATGACGAAGTAGTTTTGAAATGTTCACAACCTCCCCAGCGCAGTGCTGTGGATTTCTGGGAACAGCAGAAGGTTCAAGGTGGCTGAATTTGAAGCCACAGGAGCTGAGTGTTTATCTGTGGCCGACACTTTGTAGGACTACAAGTTTTTAAAAGCTGTAGTTCATGTAGGGGAAGTAACTGAAGTTCTGGTTTGATTTGCTTGCTCTGAAGTCAATGTTTTTAAAGTTTATGCATCCTTACATTTAGTCCAAATAGATATGTTGTGGTCATTTACAACCCTTTATATGTTCTGTATGTGATAATTATTTCTGGAAGTACTGCTAAGCAAACACCTTTCTACATGTCACAGCAGGATGCTAAACTCTAGCATTTCTGACAGCCTGATTTACAGACCTGCTTCTAAATGTTTCTGACTTTCTGTAGCGTTATTTTTGTATTTTCCTTCTAAAAAGGATTAACATTTTTTCTTGTTTTATAATAGAAATTTACAATATTATATCAGTTTGAAATATACCAAATGACAGCTGTAGAAAAGATTCTTCATAAATACTTAAATTGAAATTTGTGGAAGGATAATACTGCATATAATCAAATTTCATTAGCTGACAAGTATCCTAATCCTGTTTTGCTACTTTAGCAACGCTGCTGTTAATTGCAAAGGCTTTTCATGTCTTCCACTTAAGACAATCAAATTAGGGACTCGGAGTTTTAGTTACAAGTAGAGCTGTGCAAATACCTGCTTTATTTTTGTTTTGTTATTTGTTTCCTTTTTTGTAATTGTTGACAGATGGGAGAAATAAAGAAATTGAGTGGCATGTATTCAGGTTAGCTTGCAATTGACTTTTAAACATTTGGTGAAAAACATAAATTGAAAATACAGCTTGTTTATCCAAGCAAATTTCTGTGGTTTATTTTTGTATAATTATATTTTTTAAAAAGAAAATGTTGAAGATGTTTTCCAATACTGACTTGGATTGAAAACAACCCTTTAAGTTTTCAAAGTGAACCATCTAGCTATCTCAGCATTTTTATTTTAACTTCCTCATTAAGACTTGAGCTAAGCTACAAATAGTTTGTAAAATCTTTGTATTCCAGAACTTTATATTCAATCATTTCTTCAATAGGAAATCTGCTCAGCTCTGGTTATATTGGTTTCTGGGTACGTTCTTTGATAGATATTGAAATGTTTTCACTTTAAAATTCTCATTGATTTCAGTGAGTTTGTATGCATGCCCTCTTTGCTTATCTGTGACCCACAGTTTCAAAGAGCTATCTATGCCCCTAGCATTTAAAATTCAAAAAAATAAGTTGACTATAGGAGGGTGTATCTAATTAACTACACCAGAAAAAACAGTTTACTCTGCATATTTTTGATATCCTTCTCTAATTGACTAAATCTATTAATCTTAGTATATAACAAATTACTGTGAAATATATGAATAATACAATTTTGTTTAATATTTTGACCAATATTCCCACACGTTAATATAGAAAATAAAAGTAACTAAGGAGCTTGTAAAACAGTATAGTTACCCTGATTTTTCACCCGTTTAGGGTGAATTACATGGTAGTAAACTCTCAAGTTAGTCATTTAGTTTAATTCATATAAGTACTTCATCACGTGCTTAAAGTGAAGCTCATAACTTCAGCACTTTGCTGACACCAGGACACTGACTCCTAGGCAAAAGCACATTAATATAAACTCAGTTGGATCCCTTACTTTTTACTGATTTTGGATATGTACTTTTCATTTTCGTCTGTAATAGGAACCTTTCATGCTTCATAAATACGGCTTATAAGAGTACAGTAACTGAACCTTATCTTCCTATGGAATAGAAATCTTCTGATCCCCAACTGGATTCTTACTGCAGAGCAGATACAATTTTAAGATACTAAAATTTCAGAACGATACTGTGGAAGATGGATTATTTTTCAAATGCTGAGCTCCTCACCATGATAGCAGATATTGCTTTATGATAACTGTTTCAAAGACAGGGGACAGAAATAGAAAGCACATATTGGTTCAATGCCCAGTTCTAGCCCCCCAGGTGTTAATTGCAAGATCTCTGAAAACGAAAATTAAAAAACAGAAAATAAATTTGAAAACAGCCAAAAGGACTGTGGGGTTTTGGAAAAGCGTTGTTATTCAGTAATTGCTAATGCACGGATTGTTGAGCATTATATTTTAATATGGCATTACTTTCTGTAAACTGTTCTTCCATTTTTAAAACTTTAAGACATTTCTGTCACAGAACGTGTACACTGAATAGTTTTTATTCTTAGAATAAAACCAGCAAGTTATCTGTAGTTCTTAATGTGTATTATATGTAAGCATGAAGTTTAAATCCAGATGTGGGTGCTAACTTTTCTCTTGAAACAAATGGTGCAGTTAGACTTTGACATGGGATACACGGTAGGATCCATCATAGTTTAGGTGTGTGTAGTAGGCACTGCTGTCTACTCACAGAAATCAACAAAGCAACTAAAGTTAAATAAAAATTAGCGAACATGAAGATAGGTAGTTGTGCAAGGCTCTGTTGAATGTTAAATTCTTGAGAATAAAGCAAACAAGTTAGATGTATAGCAGCATTTGTCTCACTTATCTTCAGGTTTCTATGATGTTTCCATCTGATTGTCTAACTTTAATTCTGCTTTATAGGCAAGGGAGAGAAAGGGGCATTTCTTATCCAACCTATTTTGTATGGACATAATTATGATAACTGGCCCTAGAGCTGTCTGCTTCTCTTTTCTGTCTATGAGAAAGGAAACTAAAGCTGATGAGCTGAAATATAGGTATTTGTTATTGGCATCTGAAGTTAAAGTGGGAAAATCTCATTGTAGCTCTCTGGAGATTTCCTTTGGATGATCTGGACTAAGGCTGTTATACCAGGAAAGACCTGATCCTCCGGAACAGTTGTAACAGGTAGTCATGTGAAGTGTACTTCTGTCTGAACATTGGCAAACTTGGGTAGGTAATCCTATTAGATGTTTGTAACAAGTTGTATTTCACTTAGGATAATTAGTAAGTTAGCTTAGTTTCCATGCATTCAAATTCTTAAAGCGTACACAACTTTGGAAGAGATTAATGATGAACTAGGGCGCAAGATGCATGTATTGGAGCTTCGTGTAACATGCATTCAGCTATGGTGTGTCTGGTATGTATGCCTCTGCGTATGAAGAGGCATAAACTGTTAAATAGTGTGTGTAGCAATATATTTAGGAAGAAAAAGAACAAGAAGGAGCATGGATGCAGTATGATGTTGAGCATTTTCCAAGTTTTTTGTTGCCATTCAGCATGATGTAGCAAACAGTTGTGTCACTGAAATGTCAAATTACATGGCAACAGCTCTATGTAGAAGCAAATGAAAGGCTAAAATATTCCTGTGGCTGAAGAGCCCTTTTTTTCTAGCAAGCCTGCAAATTGACATTGCAAATGTCAGGATGGACTAGCTTGGTTGGTAATCAATCCGTCGGGGAAAATTGACTTTGCCTGGAGCTGCATTCAGCTGGATAACAGAAAGGTTTGAAGTGCTAAGAACTAAGCTATTAATGTCAGGCCTTGTCTTCATAAGCCTTTCTCCACACAGCCATCTCTATCCAGTGGATGCTCTGTGCAGGTATGGTACCCACTACATGCTTTATTCCACATGTGAGTATGTGTGATGTGATGTAAAATCCTTCAGATAACCTCCTTTTTCCAAAGTCTACTACAATTATGCAACATGTCTAATCTCTTCAATCGTAAGTTCATATATGTTGTAATAGAGCTTTTACATAGGCTAGAAAAAATAAAGCTACACTATTTTTCCCAAACATGGTAGAAAATGGCTAAAATCATTAGTTATAAAAAATAGCTGAGAATATTATGCAGCTAGAAAAACTAAATGCGTTTTGCAGTCCACTGTTATTCAAGATGCTAAAATGGCTACCCAGCATATTTGATTTTTTTCTAGTTTCTGTTAATGACTTTTACTAATTCATCAGGCTTGTAATATTCACCCAGGTAGAAGAAAAGAGATTGATACCACGTAGACCTCATGAAAATAATTAAACTTGCATCTAGACATCTGTTCATCCTTTTAAGTTGTCATTTCTTTCCTTATTGTGCTGGTAAGCACAGATTGTAAACTATTTTAAATTGTGTATGGTTAAGGATGCTGCAAGACAGTCCTCTGGGTAAATATAGGATTTTTATTTCATGTCACTACTGATGCTACTGATAACAGAGGAAATAACAGCTGAGTGAAATGGTCACTGGATCTGTATTTTGTCTCATAGATATGTACCTAGTTTGGAGATGTGGACTTGTGAAAACATAAATACCTCCCCTGAAGGATGTGAGTGAGAATCAATTGAGGCTCAGTATATGTTGGAAGACTGCCTTACACCTTTGAGTGTATACCTGCATTTGCTGCATATGTCATCCCCTATTACAGATTAGATTTAAAGATGCACGTGTATCAGGCACAACTGGAAAATGACAAATGGCTCATGCCGTTTCCCTCTTCCCTGTTTTACTATCGTAAAATGATAGTGCTACGGAAAAAGGAGTTTAGAAGTATTCATACAGAGCTAAAAGGTATTGGCTTTCACTGCACTTAGGTGCCTGGCAAAATTGAGGATGACATGTAATCAGAAAACCTCAGGTGTGTTTGGGAATAGAAGCAGCAAATATTGATTACATGAGGAGAACTGTGGATTACTGTCAACTAGAGAATTATTAGTCTTAATAATGGTGAATTGTCCCATTCATGGAAACATAATGCTGGAAAAGAAAAAATGCTTAATTACAGAAATCAGAATATATTGTACCTCAACAAGTAAATAAGTAATATTGCTGGAAATCATCTTTTTTTCATTTTTAGGGTTTTTTATTTAAAAAACTTAGAAATACTATGATTGTAAAGTAAAATAATCTTTTTCAATTTTTGGTACAGTAAAAAAAGGAGCATTAAAGCTACCTGTTAACTTCCTTTCTTCATGGAGCATTCTTGCTTACTGACAGTGATTTGCAAAACAGACTGATGATACAGAATATGAAGCTTAGTGCTTTCGGGTATTGCAGTTGTCTATGTGAATTAGCGTATATACCATATGTGCTCTTACAATTTACAAGCCAGGTAATACTTCGTTACAGATTTTCCTTCTGATTCTCAGTTTTCTTTTGGAGAATTGTTAAAAGTCTCCATTACAATGTACTTTTCACACAGCTTCACTAGCTGCTTTTCAGGATACAGTATAAATGCACAATTCCCGTCAATGCCTTTGCACTTTATTTGCTGCTTTAGTATTTCATATCTTCATAGAATCAAAATGAGCAGAGTTTGTAGCCCTAGAATTTCTAACTAAAAACTACAGATACAATGAATTTTTCTTTGAAGAGGTAACTATAGTTGGTAATTAAAACTATCTTTAAATAAGACCCTAGCTAAATGTAGTAAGATGTAAATTGAAACTATGGCATGATAGGGGATACTAGTGAAATTATCACTTTGTCTTTCAAAATATTCTTTTTATTTTATAGGAACATCAGCTTGCTGCATTGGAACTTCATGTATTGCTTTGGGTTTTTTTTTTTTCTGAAAATACCTTTGAAGCTGTGTTTATCTGCCTATAGAGCTTATGCATGACCATCATTGCTTTAAATCACCATACCAGGAAGAGTAACTGATGCTTGTTCAGTGTTTTCTAACATGTTAAAGTGTTTTTATGAGCTACGCTTTATGTAGCTCACTGTGAGATGTGATAACCACCAAGCACATGCACAGTGGTGTATCTTCTGCAGTATGCTGTGGTTTGCCATCAAGCATGGAAAAACTGCTTGTGTTCTTTGCACGTTCATTTTTGATAAGCAAAAGTTTTGGTTTGCAGTCTTGAACTCTGGATTTTCAAGGGCCTGTATAGCTTAGCTTAGGTCGTTAGTTGAGAAGCGTGGCTATAGTGTGTTAGGTTTTGGGGTTATAATGGCATTTACGTTTAGTATATCAAAATAAGACCCTCACCACTGAGGGAAGTGCTTGAAAAGCTGTGCTTAGGAGTGTTTGTCACAACCAGCCAGACTACACTTGTTCTGCTAGCTCACTGTCAATCAGGTTAGAGTTGGTGTTAGAACAAACTCCGTGGTTCATCCTCAATTGAAACTATCCTAGGTCGCAGTTGTGATGATGGTGTGGATTTGAGTGCATATGTTTAGGAGCTGCGTTGAATGTCACCACATCCATAAGGAGCTGCTGTCCCAAGTTCAACTCCAAAACAAGTAGAGTTCATCTTGCTAGGATTTAAGTGATGTACAAGTCATTAATACAGTAGGTTTATGTTTGGGGTGATGAAGATTGGCTACCTGGAGTTTATTTTGTAGCTAAAGTTGGAATTACATTTTTTTTTGTGGTTTTAAGTCCAGAGGGCAACTAAGCAGCATGCAGCTGCTTGCTCACCTCATCGCAGTGGGATGGGAAGAAGAATGAAAAAAAGTAAAACTCATGGCTTGACACTAGGACAGTTTAATAGGACAGTGAAAGGGAGAGACAATAATAATGATAATAGAACTTACAAAGCAATTGATGCACACTATACAGTGGCTCACCACCCAATGACTGATGCCCAACTTGTCCCCAGTGGCTAGAACAAAGTATATTCAGGTGTGTTCCATATCTTTACTGTTGTTTTTTTTTTTTGTTATTTTAGTGAAAGAAACAGAGAGGCTAATGTGTTGCTTTTTAAAAACTATTTCTTAGAACATAGAACTTGTTTGATTTTATCTTCCATTTACTTCTGTCAGCCCTGGTTAAATTCCAGTCATTGTCTTTCTTTCACAGACTCTTAGCTCCAATGTAGCCAGGAGGAGGTAGAACCAGAGGTCTCAGGCTAAAGAGGGCAAGGAGCTTTTAAGCCTGAAAACTTTCCCATAAAAAATAAGAAGTATTTCTACTTATTCACTATGATTTTTTCTCAGAAGTAAATGGCATATGATTTCATTTGGTAATTCCAAAATGGATAGCAGAATTAGAATAGAGTTGTGCTTCTGTCACATAAATGCTAATGTGAAAGATGTGATTAAAACAGTATAAATTTTCAAGTATAGCAAGTGAAAAGAATACTTTTCCCTCTCAATAATAAGACAAAAGAAGCAACTCACACAGCAGAATTCACCCACACTGTAGATCAGGTAAATGATAGTGTTTTCTATCATAAGAGCTTGGTTTCGTTTTGTAAATTTTGGCAAGGGTTAAGCATTCAGGTTGAAACTTCTTTCTGTAGATGTCTGTTTAGGCCACTATTGTATGTGTTTTTTACTTTACTTTTGTACCTATGAGTGCATGTTTAGAAAGGAAGGCAATAAGTGTCCATAACTTTCACAGAGGCCAGCAGGAACTTTGCTTTAAATTCTTGCAGTTCTGTGTGATGGCAGGCATTGTAAAATCATGTGTAGTCAGCCATGATTGGCACTAGCGGCTACTTCGAATGTTTAAAAGATTCTTTCATAAAAGTATGAAATCATTACCTCTCTAAAAGCAATTATGAAGTTAAAGTAATACCTGTGGTATGTGTAGCATTATAGCAATGAATGGCATTTAAAAAAAAGTATTCTGTATTCAGAGCAGAGACTGAATGCGCACACATAACAAGGACAGAAAAAGTACCAAATAGTTGTTTTGGTTTTTTTTTTCTAATTAAGCATCATCCATCCTCTGTTGTAACAGAAGCAAGTACTTTTGCAAAAAAAAAGAAAAGAAAAAAACCCCCATAATGGTCAGTAATCAGATAATTAAAACTGAAGACATAAAAGAGTCAAATTAGGCTTGCAGTAACATTGTATTGATTTAAAATTGCCATTCCTAATAAAAAGCAGGTAGCTAGTAGTGCATTAAGAAACTATATAAAATAAATGGGAGGATTAATTTGCAATATTAAAGAACATAGTCTGAATCATAGACCTTAATCTCAATGTTTCATGATTTTGCTAATGAATCCTTAGACCAGCCTTTGGAATATGTCCCACTAATTCATTCTACACGGTGGTTGCTCAAGAGTCACTCATCTCTACTTAGCTTGAAGGAAGGTGTGCTTTGATTAGTGTCTGAGTTTAATGAAGTAGCAGTTTATACCTGTATTTTCTGTCTGTAGCATAGGAACCAGTTCCACTTCGTGATTATTTTTTTTAAAATACAGTTTTCCATGGTCACAAATTAGTAAAATCAAGTAACTGAAAGACAGTGTCTTCTAAACCATGCCTGACTGTTTCTCTGAGTATAGATACCACTGTAAAAAAACATAAAGGAAACTGACTTTAAGGGAAAGAATGAAACTGCTGAGGTTTCCCTTATGTGTGATTTAAGACTAATGAAGAGGGTTTTTTGCTCCCATTGCGGTTTTAGAGGAGGAACATGGAGATTAAACTGCTTACAGAATTCCATTTTTTATATAATATTATGGTGTTATTTGCTATATGGTAACACTAGTCATCTTAAAGTATAACTTCTGAAATGGAAGGATACTAATTTTTTGCCCAAAATTTATTTATTTTCCATGAATAGTGTTGCTTAATTGGCCAAACTGTAAAAGATACTTTATGATGAGGAGTGCGGAATGTTACCCAACATTTATTACAATTGTGCTAGTATATAGCTAGGCAAATTGTGATATAAAGAACCAGTTGATCAAAATGCCAGGAATATATTATTTTTACTGAAAACCATGGTAATTGATAATTGTGGTTTGGATTTGTTTTTAAAGTTTCTGAGCTATTTAAAAATACAGTAAATCATAGAATAAGGCATTTTCATATTTGATAGGGAATTTGTGCAAGATTCTTTGTGTGCATGTTTGATGTATTTTAAAATATTTTTGACAAAATGTGAGTTTCTATAAAATAATTTGGAAAAGAGAGGACTGAGGGGAAGGGCCACTTGTAATAGTCTTCCAGAAAGTGAAAAGTTGCTATAAAAGGAGTAGTCTTTTTTACTTCTGCAGTGAACACCAAGAAATATAATTAGTTATCAAACTTATTTTACTGAATGTCTTCAAGTGTGTTCAGAATGAGCATCTTTTGGGGTGACCTAAGTGTGCTTAAACCTGTCACAGAGTGAGGATTGAGACTGAAACAGTTTAGGATCCTTTCAGCCATAAAGCTGAACTCTGCACTCCTACTTATATATTACATTAACATTGGTAATTATGCCTAAAATTTGAATCAATTGCAAGGGAGGGGAACGGAAACATAACTCCACTGCAGATTTCCTCTGCTCCTGAGTTTTGGAAGGAACTGAAGTAGTATTCTAATTAAATGTGTGACTGATTTGCACCAGACAAAGCCTCCTGGATCTTTGATATTTGGAGTCTTGTGAATTCTGTATTTCTCAGGCAGATTACTTTTGATGTCCCTGCTTATATTTAGTATTCACTGTAACACCCGTGTGTAATATATTTTGTAATATGGAAAAAACAGTTTGGTTTTGGAAACTGGGAGAAAAAAGGTAACTGACTACTGGACTGCACCATTGACTGAGAACTGATTGAGTTTTGCTCAGTTACAGTGGTGCTATACGTGTGTTTGAGGATCTGAATAATGAGTAGCTTACAGCTGTGTTCACTTGAATAGCATTTCAAATAATATGTGCTGTTCTAGGTTGTTTTATGCTAATGACAAAATTAATAATATTCAAGAGCCTTTTTGCTCATTTTTAAATATTTGTATTTATTGCAAATGCTGTTCTTCAAAATGTATTTTAGCATACATTTCAATTTCAGAACATACATCTTAATTTCCTTGCAAACAATTTTAAATGCATTTGAAAGTTAAATTATATTATTGATTCATGGATTCTGAGGTCAGAGGGAGTCATTTAGTCCAAACTCCTTTCTCTGAAGGCAGTAGATTTTTCTAGAAGCTGGATTTAAGAATGTGCTATTAATACATCTAATCTGAAAACTGTTATTGATTCTGCTCATTTCTTACAATTATTATTCTCCTCATTCTTTAATAATAGCTTATGAGTTTTGGCTTTCTCTGTCTGAATTTTATTGCCTAGAATAAAGTAATAATTTTAAAAAAAAGTCTTGATCAGGATTGATAGAATACACTGAAATAGTATTACAGTGGCATGAAGTTATATAGCAGGCTAGATAAGCTATGAATGAAGTGTAAGGAATTGTCCGAGCAGTTAGTTTTATATTGAATCAACTTCAATCAACAGTGTTAACTAAACATTGATTTATTTTTTTATTTCTTGTGTATTTGTTAAGATATCTATGTAAGGAAGAAGACCAGCTGGCAGAACCAAAATTTTTACTAGAACTCATTTGAAAGAGGCTTAGAATTCTGCAAAATTTTCAGTATCAGTTAAGATAGTTGGAAATTATCCAGTCCTGGACGTGCTGTGGTCTAATAGCATTCCATTTACTGCTAGTCCTGTTTTAACACAATAGTTAAAAAACAGATCCAGAGCCTTTTAGAATCACTAGAGGACTCATTTTTTCAGCCAAATTGCGTTGAACGTTTGGATTTATAATATGATAGTATTATACCATTGCTGAAATTAGGTACTGTTAAAATAATAGAATAAGTATTTAAAACAAGTGTTGAGATTTTATTTACCTGAGTATAATTGAGTCTCCTTTTATGTAGAGATTTATAATTTTTTCTTCTACATTGCATAACCCTTACTTTGTACTAATAATTTTTATTATGACCCTGTGTAAGGCTTAATTTAATCATTTATTATTGTTTCTGACACACAAACTCTTAAGTAATGCTGCCTGCGCTTACCAGTCACATGTGCCTTGATTGTCTCTCCTACCTGATGCTTTGAAACAAGATTCTCTATATCTGTCTCCTTATTCCCAGTGTACCACATTTAGCAAACCTCAAGTACTCTGTTTGCGTCTTCAAACTTCTTATCGGCTACTTCTGTTATGATTTGTGTAAGAAAGCAGCAGTCGCAGTAATATTAATACACATTCATAACAAGTGCAAATGTCTGATTTAAAGAGAGAACAAACCTTAATAGAGTGAGTCATCTGTACTGTTTGTGATTGTTTTCATGTCATCTATATCTTCTTTCTCTTATTCCTGTTGTTTGAACAGTTTTAAATTGCAGCATAAGACATTCAAACAAGAAATCAACTGGGGATTTTGAGGGATTATCAGGATATGGAGAAATAAGCCATTTGAGATTTCTCCAGCAATTCAGTCTTATTTCTTCTTAACAGTGTTGGAATGGGGAAGAAGTTTTATCTTTTTAATGCAAAATCCCAAAAGATATAGCCAAAATAAGCTATACTATACATAGCAAAGATTAAAAATACGTAACATAGTTGCCATGGCAAAGCTTTTGTTCTTTCTGGTGACAGGTGAAGAAACTGGGAGGGGGTCTAGCTTTTCCGTATGGCCTTGGTGCCCCATTAGTCTCAGGTCCTGTGGGGCAGCACCCAGACGTGATGCTGCCAAGCCTGCAAGCAGCAGATCTCCCGTTAGAGACAAAGGACCAGTTGCTGACATGGCACCTTGGCACATTTTTTGTCATCCTGAGGTACTTCCTGATTAATTCTCCTGCCTGAAGAGTGAGGGCAGAGAAACCAAAGCATGGCATTTTAAATATCCTTGCTGGCAGCCCTAAAGACGTTTTACTGTTACTGTTGCAGATGTGAGAAACTCTGTCAGAGTAGTAGATAGCATACAACATTGCATTTAAGTCCACCACCACCTCAACCCAGATCTCTAATTTTCATTTGTTGCATTGTCTTTAAAGATTCACTCCTCATGCCCACTTCTGTCTTCTAATAAGAAATGTGGTGTTAGGAAATACAACAAATGTTTTTCTCCTCTGGTACTATCCGTATACAGGTATACAGTGACTGAGGGTGCTTTATTTGTGCAGAAGTGGTGGCTCCCAATGAATTTCTGTGCATGCAGGAACTGCTGTGAACATGGCAAATCTTATTGTAATCTGTGCACTGATTTTTTTATTTATTTTTTTTTAATTACATTTAGCTCAACAGGGGACAGATTTCTAGAATTGTGCTTACGAAGATGAGATGCTGTAGGCATCTGATCTATAATACCTTACTTGTAAAATATCAGCCTGTGCTAAGTTCCATATTTCAAAGAAGACTTAAAAAAAGTAATCTAAAGGTAAGAGTCTGAAAAGCCAACTTATTTCTGTTCCCTTCAGCAGGACATGTAAGGATTAGGTCAGGTTTTGCAGTCAAATGTGTTATGTGAAATAGAAAGATTTTAAAGAATTTCTAGCTAACAGTGTGGCTATAAAATCAGGCTGACAGTGTAGTCAGTGGATTTTTTTTGTAGTTATGTTGAAATAAAGGCATATTGATTTAATTACCCTAGTGGTATATTAGGGATCTGCAGGAGCATCAATGAACAGTTCTTTTATCAAATTATAACTGTTCCTGTCATTGGTAAATGAAAAAAAAATTTTTTTTTTTCAGAAGTCTGAATAGTTAATTGTAAAAGCATTGCATCTGAAAAGCTCAAATGTAGGCATCCAGTTGCAGCTGACATTTCTAACAAGACCTTCAGGGCTTCATTGCTATAGGGAAATACTAACAATTAATGTGAAATGTAGTAAGCGCACGTCTGTCTGCTAAGTTAATAAATAAAACATAGATGGGTTTTATTAGATGTCAATTGTATCCAGGAACACAAGCAGTGAACTGTGATACTTAAAATAAATTGGCATCTTACAAATGCTATTTGAGAAATAATTATAGTCCCCGAAATGATTAGCCATAATAATAAATTTTACTTTTCCACTTCTTCGTGCTATTTTAAAATTAATTAACTGTATGAAAGTAAACTCTGATTTTGTGATTTAATCAAATATCTGCTAGTGCCAAGTTCTTTCTGGATAGAAGAAAGTTATGCTTCCTTTGATAATCCTTATTTGCAGTCCAAACCATGAAAAGTTATGTTTGTATTGAATGTAACACTTTTTGCACAGGAAACTTTTGTATTTTTGTAATATTCAACATCAGCGTAGAGGACAGGACTATGATCTTTATGTACTTAAATAAAGGAAATTCCTTAGCAGACAGGCCCCATTGCCTTTCTGGCAAGTGCAATATCCTGTTGAAGTAGATCTTCCAAGGAGTGATCTGTGGCTTAGTATACACATATGCTTGATGTTTTAATGTGGGTCTTGACATTGTGAGAAATACTACAAAGACGCTCTGGAAAGAACCTCAGAGCATATCTTAATAAAGTGTTAGGCTGTTGCAGAAGTTGTTTCATATACCCACTTTTTCAGTTCTGTCCACAGTATCATCTAGAATAGAAATATCCTTTTCTTCTTCCACTTCAGAACTGGAGGATAAACCGGTCTTAACTATTTCTGGGGGTTTTGTATAAATACTTATAAATGTCATACATATATTTAGCAGGATATATTTGGTTTTATATATGATTTTGCTTTTATTCCTTACATACTTTAAAGTTCTCACTGATTTTGCTTTTGGTTTTGTTTTTTAACTCCACTGCTTATTCATATTCTACGGTTCCTTTAGCTTCTCTCATCAGTTACTTGCATTGTTTTACCATACCTTCAGTGCCATTAGTTGCCTCCTCTTCTATTCCCTACATATAGATTATTTAATGCTTTATCAGTTCTCTCACAATTTCTTTTAATGGGTTCATGTTTACATCAGCATAAGTTTCCATTTGTAATGTTGATACCTGGAAAATTCAGCTGACATACTGGCACCATACAAGTAAAAATAGTGACTTCTGTAGTTTTATCATCTTTAAGATAAAGCTCTATATCTTTGTGAACGACAGTCAAATTCATTTTCTGAAAAAGATGTCATGACTTTTCACTTGAACTTTCAGACCAAGCAGCATGGTGGTTGTGATTCAGTCTAGATTTAAAATTGAAGGCTATGTAAAAACATCGTAATGCATTAGTGATTACTTCCAGTTACATGATCATTAAGAACCTGCGACTATTTTTAAAAGAGGCAGAATTACTACTCTGGTTTGCCTGTGTTTCTTTGCTGTAAGAATCTTAAGTCAAAACATTTGATATTTGTGCTGAAAAATATGAGCTTGTTCATTTGGTTTGTTTTACATGCTCTTCGCTTCCCTTCAAAGGTATTTGTGCTTTAGAAATGCCATTAAATGGATATGAATTTGGAATTAGGAAGGGTAAAGTAACTGTGTCATAAGATGTGAAAACAACAGCATCAAAAAGAAAAACCTTTGAGAATTGATTAATAAGTAAATAAAGTAGCAGCAAAGGAGAACTTTTTTGATTTGATTTCATGGACTGCATAAAATTTCAGCCTTCTGCAGTCTGATATACACACACAAAATAGAAATAATAATGCCTCTCACAAACTTAAGGAAATGCTACATATAATAATACCAGCAAGGACTGTTTTGTTGTAAATGCTAAAATAACTGATACCTTTATCATCTTACTGTTGTTTCTGGTTCTTATTCTGAGTAATAGATGTGATTTCCTAGTTAGGGTGTACTTCTCCAAGTGTGCTGGTGAGTCACTGTCACTATCTGTTTGGCTTTTTGCTGTCAGACAAATTTTGCTGCCTTTCTCACATCTTTTTGCCATTCTGTCAACTTTGCATTTTTAATAATTGTTCCTTATCATTTCACTACACAGTTTGCTCTGATGCTGTTGATTTTCTAGTTCCAGAACCTTTTCTTTTTGGTTGACTCTGTTTAGAAGCTAAACTGCTATTCATCTGATTTTTTAGTAAATACTCATATTTTTGTCTTGTACACTTCTTGATTTTAAAGAACAAACGTTCTTTGTACTAAAAGACTTAAGTGTTAGGTCACAGAAGGACATAACCAAAAAAATATTGCATTACTTCCACTTGTATTTGTCTATTTGCCAATGTGAGATCTTTCAGTAAGCACCTCGTACAGTGCTAGGAAAGAGATAAATATTTCAGAATAGACTTAACAGCAGTAGATAGAATGGGAGACAGCTATTATAAGAAGTAGAAAAAGTAAAAGAAATTACTGTTTCTTAATTTTTTTTCTGTGCAACTCCTCTGTAGTATTGCAGTTTACAAACCGTAAGTCCGTAGTTGAAGCATGTGAACCTTTTATTTCAAGTTGGAAATGGGAAAAAGGAGATTTGCATCTGTCCTTTTAAATGAAGTCAGTATGTAACAGTGCTTCTGATGTCCCGTTTTCTTAGGAAGAGATAGATTTGCACAGCCTAATCAGTGATTTAGACTAACAGCTTGTACTGTTCTTCACAGCTTACCAAGTTCTCTATGGTACCACTTGAAATACCACTTACTATATTCATATTATTATATCGTATATTCACATTTGATTACCACGCACAGCAAAACCAGTCTGGGACTAAACAGGGAGTGTAATTCATTGAAAACACTTGTTTCTTGTGTCACTTTCCACTACACTTGAAACAGCATAGAAGGATTGGCAGCAAAGGATGACTCTCATCACACTCACTGCATTTTTCCAGTCTTGCTATCTCACAGTTTCACATCAAAGCTATTGTGAAGTATTCAGTTACACTAATTTTCGTATGTCATTCATATTTCCATTGCATTTACTCCTCTTTCCTTCTATTTACTTGCATGCCACATTAACATCCACCATTCATTCTCAAAAGATATTATTAAATTTGCATTATTCTTCTCAGCATCTTTGTCTATATGCTCTAATGGTTTTACTGTTGTGCTATATCTTTCTAAAGCAATTCAGAACTTGACTGTCTCTATAGTGAATACTGCAGTTACTAGAGTAGCCTCTATACTTGAATTAGTAACCTTTTTTAGAAACAAAGACCAAAGAAATATTTTCAGACTTGCACGGAGTCAAAATAAAACCAAAAAATTACCTGTGTTCTGTCAAAATTATTCCCACCAGTCAGTGGCTGTCTTCTCAAAAGCTTTTAATGTAAATGCAAGGGGAGCATTGAAAAAGAACAAGTCATTGTCTGCTATTCAGAACTGCTTACGAACTTGAATATTATAAAACCAGTAGAATGGCAATTGCAATCTATGTAGAATATTAATGTGCTACTTTGCAGGAAGTAAGCCTTTGTTATAAGTTCATTTTTATAAGTAAGTCAGTGTAGATTGTTTTCAATATAAAATATGACAGGCAGTGGTATTAATAAAATCTTGTTGCACATATTGTCATCTCTTAATATGCAATTAAGCGCAGTTTTAAATCTCAAGATAAATCATACTGCATGCAAGAGCAGCAAATTAAAAACCACTCCAAGTATTTTGTCATTATTCCTTCATGGGTTAGTGTAGCAAGGTGGTGCTAGCCGTTGTGGATTTAAATTTTGAAAATTGTGATTAGTGTAATTTTTATTCATAACTGTAATGAATGTAATTTATAAAGTAGAAGAAAAAGGTTCTTGGATATTAATTCCATACAGAGCAACTGTTCCAAAATATTATTTGGATTATGAGATAAACTGGTGAAGGTATAAGTAATGAGTTGGAGCAAACCTGGTCATATGATAATGTTTTCTCAAAAAATATGTAAGAGACTAGAAAGGGTTTGGATAAGCCCAACAGATTTAGAGATTTGTAAATCATCTGTTCCAAGAGAATGAAATATTGTGATTCAAAGAGCAAACAAATAAGGATATTAACCAGTATATGATGTATAGAAGATAAGCTGGGTATTTTTCTGCCATTTACCATTATGGAAGAACTAGATGGCACTGAAATTTTATGGTAAAAATGGGCTGAGAAAGAACATTGGTTCAGGAAAAATGTTCTATTTACTGCCCTATTCTGCCTATTATTACAATCCTGCTAATAGTCAAATATGTCTCTCTTTGTTTGCTATTGTGCACTTTTGCTTGACAGTAAGGCTGTATTGTAAGTCAGACGTTATGGAATTAGTGTACAAATAGAGCTGTGAAATGAAATCGCTGTGTCACTTGGGGACAAAAGAGTTTGGAACAAATTATGGGGCATATTTTATTCTGGAAAGAGATTATGCCTATCAAGAAAGTTTCATGGGAAAGTAAAGCAACAGAGTGGTGATGGCCCAAGGCTGACCTAGTACAGCTTCAGAGCACTAGCATGAGATCCCACTGAGGGAACAGTAGGTGGAAGAAGTCTAATTAACCCTTTAGGGTTAAGGAAGTCAAAGTCTTTTGATTCTTTATGGCCAAAGGACTGAGAACCGAAAAGAACTCTAAATGAATTATAGTTCTACGTAATCTCATCTTCTCTATATCCAGTAGAGAATAGAAAATACGCAATATTAAGGAAGAGTGATGGACCTCTGAGAGTCCTGAGAGACCTGAGAGTTTACAGACTGGAAGGCTTAAAAACTTTTCTAAATCAATGGCTGTGTGCCAGTATAGTATAGGAGAAACTAAATTTGATTTAAGTTACTTAAGTTGGGTAGCAGAAGCAGTCACACCATGAGTTCCTTATTGGCTAATTTGCTGTCATTGGGGAAATTTGAAGGAATGATTGTGTAACTACCTTAAAGGCATTAAAACATAGCCATAGTCTCTTTCTTATTTGTTCCATTTGCAAATTGCTGTATTATCCCAGAAGTTTTCCCTCTACTATAGCATACATATTCTCTACAAGAACACTGATAGCAATGGAATGTATAACAGATCAAATTCAGGATAGTGACTTTCCTCTAAAAAAGTTAAGCTTGAACATTAAAATAGGAGGTTTTCTTTATATTGCAGCTGATGTCTTTCACTCATCAGTAATGCTATGATTACTATGCCAGGTAGGCTAGACCTTCTAATAACTAGAAATTTGCTAGGTGTCAGTTACAGCGTAACAAAGATGATCTGTGCACCTTAATTTTGACAGGATTCATTTTGTTCCTTCTATCTTCTTTTAATGAGTCAATCTCTAATGATATTCTGTCATATTTTTGCTAATATTTCTTGCAGTCATCTGAAATAATTTAGAAGAGCTAGATGCTCTGTGTATTTAGTATGGTTCGTTAATATGATCTTTTAATATCTTTCACAGTGGTTTTAATCCTGCCTAATAAATTAAGTAGTTATGCTAAATTGCATTACATTTACAGCATTATATCTGTTTAAAGTAGCAAAGAGAAAAGAGCAATCCTATTGTGTTGCTAAGGGCACTTAAAGAAGCATTGCTACATTCTTCAATATATTGCCTACTGGTAATTATTGAATAGAATTAGATGATTGTAAAGAGCTTTTTGCGTAAAATGAATAGCAGGTGTTTTGAAATATTACTTTATACAGTTAGGGAAATGCATTATTTCTTTAATTATTTCTGAACCATTTTATTTTAAAAATGTTTGTCTCAAACTGAAGCTTAGCTTGTCCTTTTGAAAAGCTAGTCATTCTCTGAAATATTGGAATTTTTCTAATCTTTTCAGGACAAATTTTTAATAAATATCATGCTATATCTAACATTGCATTCTAATTGCACAGCAAATCTGACATTAGCATTACATTTTCCTTCTGTGTGCTCATTTAGTAATTGGCAAATACTCTGGCACCTGCAGAAAGAACAGAGTCATCTCTGAGAATGTGCTTAATGTCAGTTACCTTAATTCTGCTAGTATGATGCTGTTTGTTGTTTACACAAAAGGTCATGTGCTGTCTTAATGGTGGTGAGGATTAGGGACTGCTTTCTGTAACCTTTTTGGAAATGTATTAAGCTCTGAAATTCCTTAGGAAAATACCATATTCTAATTGCATTTTTGAACTACTTTTTTGTAGAAGCAGCAGGCAGTGTTTTAAATAGTGCTAATTATTCTGCAAGTCCAGTGCCGCAACATCCATAGTTTTGAAGTGAATGTAAAGAGTTTGCAGATTTGCTTGCTTTCTACTCTTTTTGATTTTCTTTTTTTTCCCCTAAGACCACGTTCTTGTGGGAAGTTCAAATCAGGTAAGACTTGTATTTTGTCCAAATTCAGAATTCAAAGACATTAAGAGCCAAAAGGTTTGTGATGATTAATGAAATACAACCTTGAGTGTATTTCAGATTCATGTGGTTCCACTCCTGGCCCAGAACATGGTCATGCCAGTAGGATATTTTGTCTTAGCTTGTGTTTTCCTGGGGTGGTAGAGGGAAATTATAGAGACTAGCCAAAAGGGTGAAGATGGGGGTACAGCAGGAAAAGGAATAGCAAGACAGGTTGTAACCATTAAGGAAGACAGGAGAGATTTTCAGATGTAATTTTCCTAATACTCTGGTTCACGCTGTTAGAGGACATCATGACCTTAGCTGGAAGTAGGTTTGAACTCTCTTTCTGCAAAATTCAGTTCCACCAAGTCCATGTATGTTCTTGACTTCCAGTGGTGTTACAGACAGACACACCGTTCTATTACTGCCATTGTTTATGTTATTTTCTGGATGGCTTTTTTGATACAATGACATTTCTTTTATGTAGCTATCGTACCATGTTCATGACAATATGTTTCTAGGAGCTTTAGCTTGCTAACTGTTATCAGAGTCCCATATGCGCCCCTACAGGTACCTTTATGTTAGCATTCTGTAACAGGTCCACCGGACACCTCAGTCATGTGCCTAAAACACTGCCTTTTAAGATACTCAATGCAGATGCTGTTTCACTGGGCTTTGTTCAGATCTTTTTTTTGACTTGGAACATACTTTGAGTGCCAACTGAGCTGTTGTTTCTAATTATTTCCTGAATTGATGCTTGTGCTTCGGACTCATTGCTTTAAATGTCTATGAATCTCTGTAGTTTACATGCAGTAGTTTCATTTTGGAATCTCAGTGCAATAGATTGCAGTTCTGGTAATTTTTAGCTTTATTGTTCTTAGGTCTTTGGTTTACCACATCCGTTTGGTAAAGCTGTCTGTACTTCTGGTAGGCTGCTCAGCTCTTGGATATCCAATTTAGCTGCGGAACATTACCCTTCAAACAGATTCTGAGAAGGAAAAATGAACCTATACCTCACCACTACTTGTCAATTCTAAGTAGTCTTACTGAGCTGTGTTGAAGTTTTGGCATAAGAAATCATAACAAAGAGTGAAAAATCACATGCTTCTCTTGCCATATGTAAAGCTTCCTAAATTTTCTTGAGCTTTCTTGTTGGTCATTTCAAATCCTAGCATTCCAAGATTCATCATTTCTCGATGGCATCCCCCTAGTGCAAGGAATGAAGCCTGCTGTAAATAACTGTGTTCTTGCTGAAAATGGTGGTGCTGTGCATCGAAATTTTGGCTTAACTTTGCATTCTTAACTATCTTTTCCTTTATTTAGGTCCAGTTGTGCCATTGGCAACTGACACATTTGAGATTTACAGAACAATACAGATTACAGGTTTGGTCATGCACAAACTGTGACTTACATTGCAGAGAACTTTCCCCAAACTATGTTGAATGGGAGTCTGGCTCTTCTAGATTTAGCTATGGGATGCCCTTGGACTTGGTATGACCTGGTTTATTTTAAATAATAACAATAATAAGAATGACAACATCAACTAATAATATTACTCAGACCACAGATCTTTCCTCAATAATTCTTCCATGATTGGTTGAAGATGCTATCATAAGAATTGTAAGCATTTTCCTGTTCGTAATCCTTCCTGTATATTTTTTACATTCTTTTCTGCCTCAGAAATTGAAAGAAAAGCTATTTAGCTTCTGATGGTCAATTTATGGTTAAATCCCTTTCAAATTTCCTTTACTTTTTTTGTGTTCTGTCAGGGTGCTGCAATTTCAACACAAGCTGCGGAAGATTTTCAGTTTCAAAAGGGTCTTTCTAAATGTAACTGTAGTTAGAGTTACTCCTGACATGCTGAATTTTAGAGGGCCAATCTTGAACTGCATATGACTGCTTTCCAATAGTGGTTTCACTGTGACACTCACAAATTCTAAACTGCTGCTCTGAAACTCTCAAAAATCTGTCTTTTTACATTACTGTGCTGCTGCAGCATTTGCAAAAAAAACCCCAAACAAGTTAAAAATGTGAAGATGTCTAGAAAAATGCTGTTTTGGGGTTTCCAGAAGAGCATAATGGAAAAGTAAAATTTGTAAGAAAAAACACATTTACTCACAGTCATACCCATTTAGTTTCTGTAAAGCCTAAAAAGATTGTAGGAAGCAATCTGTTCCTTTTTCTGTTTTGTCATGTTTTAATCAAAGGAGTAATTACTTCTAAAATTAAGCTTAACAGTATGGATATAAACTTTTAGATACACTGTGGCATACTCCTGATTTAATATTTCGATTAAGTATTTTGCTTCTGTGATTTCTCACGTATTTAAACTGAATAAGCAGCATAATTTTCATATTGTTAAATTCTATTAATCCATTCAAGATTTAGTCTACAAACATATTCTGCATAGTTTTGAATTCGTTAAATAAGGAAGGACCCCTGCTTGTCTCTCCTCTCTAGTTTTCATGAAATGATGTTATCCTACCATACCGCGTGAGTCTTCAAGTTAAAACTTGGAATACACTGAGGCTGTTCTCTGCAAACTAAGCGGAGGTTGTAGGATTTGGTGACATAATCGTAGTGAAGAGCTGATGTTTTAGGCAGATGCTAGAGTTATTGAAACACCATAATTTGTTCTCTTGTTTCATAGTTCTATCTAATGGAAATACTCATCCATTTTAGGCAACTCGTTTCCAAGAACTTTATATTTCCATGAATTATAAATATTTTCCTAAAGATTTTTTTCTGTACAATAAAATTTACGATTTTTTTGAAAATGAGGAAGGATAAGTAGAGAAATAAAACTGTTCTTCCTAAATCAAAGGTTGGTTTAGTTGAACGTTCCCTTGGAAAGTTATGCCAAATTCAGCCTTTAACTATGGAAGAGGAAAAATAACTGCAGAATTAGAAGGAAACTTGACTTCTTTAGCATTATCCATTTTTATTTATGAAAAGTATACAGGCACTTTGATTCATTGGATGAAAGTGACTTAGAAAGCAGATGTCCCTTTTTTTTTTCTTACAAACCTTTGGCTTGTGTTCCAAGCATCTTTGTCCTTTTCCTCACAGACGGCAGTGCCTAGAGTCATTCCTCTTGTTATTTTGTTAGGTGTTTTCTTTGATCTCATTTTTCAAGCCTTTTCTGTTTTCTTTTGTAGTGGATAAATACAAGCTTTGAGTATGTATCATGATTTCAGTTAGTCCAAAACCCGCTAAGCTTGCTTCTGTTTAGGCCTTTTGGTTGCAGGCTTCCGGAGCTGAAAACAGGCTTTACTTTGCCTAGGAAAAGGAAAGGGATTTTCTTCTATGAAGTAACTTAATGTAGGTAGTAGGTAGGGCAGCAAAGTATACTGGGAGACAGAACACAAAAATGGCCTTGCTGTGTGGCCAGAGGTGACATATTCTGCTTCTGATGGTGATTATACTAGGTGTTCAAGGAAGAGTTTGGAGATGTTTCCAGGAATACTCCCCCAATATCTTGCAATTTGGGCTATCTGAGGCAGAGAGTGACTGTTTTTACACGTGTCGGTGGACTTTGCTATCAGATGGGTGTTTAATTTCCTTTCATCCCATGTAATCTTTCAGCTTTCACAATATCCTATGGCAAGCAGTTTAAATGCAAGTTGCGTGATAAGCTACTACTTTGTTTTCAGAATAGCCATCTGCCACTCACTAGTTTCACTTGATATGAATGTGAGGCAAGTTTATCACGCTTTAAAAAAAAATAACAACAAAAAAAAGTCTTATGAGATGAAAAGAGTGTTCAAAAGCTTATTTTCAAAAATGAATGTATTATGATAAAGTACTCATAAGCGTCTACCTCGCATTACTGTTAGGATGTGTTTGTTAAAGCCACTAAAGCAAAGGGGATACTGTTTAATTTCAGTACTTCTGTCTGTTTTCTAAAGATATGTAAACTTGTGTCAATAAATCTTTTGAAACTTATATAGCTGAATGGTTCTGCAATCTATTGTTTTCCAATGTGATTTTAATTAATACAGGACTTTTTATTGGTATTGTTATTCTGAATTTAATTTTATTACCCTGATGTCATTCTTTACCTATAAAAATGTTATATGTATGATGTTTGCTTTCCAGACTTGCTTAGACTACTAGCGTTGCTGTATACTTTATGACTCTTCCTGTAGGGTGAGAATATAAATTCTTATGTCAACAAACATGTATTATTTTAATGATACCATTATTGCGTATGGTGCTCCTCCACTTGCTTGTGGTAAATGAAAGAAAGGCACAGCAGGCAATGAAGTGATGTTAGGAATATGTTACCTCTCACCTTTTTTGCTAAAAAAACAGAGCTTGATATGTATAAGGCCGTCCCAGGGAACTGAGTGGAAAACCTGAAGGATAGACAGTCTATTCATGAAGATAACACAGTTCTGTCTGGGAAGGTCTATTTAAACATCAGCTGCAGTCAAAGAACCGTAGGGTTTCTGGTCAGAAGGAGCTTCCTTACCACTTTTAAGAAGACTTGAAAAGAAGAAAGATTATGAGAGTTCTTTTCTGTCCTACTCCTTGGGGTTTTTTATGGGCAGTAGTTACTAAATGGGGAAAATCATGGCTTGACAGCTTATATTTTTCCTGCTTTTTTATGTTGTTTTTCTGATATATTAGAATAACTTTGATATGATACATGACCTTCTAGTTACAAAATCTGGATGCTTACGTACTAAGGCCTCTGTCTTTGTCACTGTCTCAGTTTCCACTAGTAATTAGCAGCTTATTTATAATTACATGGAAGTTATCTGTCTTGCATCCTTTGACTCCCTGAAAGCTAAATGGAACATGGATAGAGAAACAGAAGTCCCATGGGACTTTGAAGTTGGGGTGGAAGGTGAGGCAAAATGTAATATGTGGTACAGTCTGTTGTCAGTTTTTCATGACTGATTGGTTTTGAAAGTCAATTTATGTTGTATTAAGGCTCCTTTTTGGAAGGAAGCATGTATCTGAGGGAGCTAAAACCAGGGTTGTTTTCCTTTATAGTTGAATTGACAAGCTTCTTTCCTTCAATTTCCCACAGTTCTATTCTACTTTTCTCGTTTTTCCCTAGCAGTGCATTTGCATGTGACTGCTGTACCTAGAACTTAACTTTTTTTTTTTTAATTATAAATATGCTTAAGTAGCCCATTTGATTTAGAAGGACATATACCATGCTAGACACTTTCACAGTCTTTATTTCAGATTCTTTTCAGGAAGAAAAAACAAAAAAAACCCAAAACAAAAGCAAAAAAAAAACCCAAACAAAAAAAACATGTCTCATGCTTCAGCTTGTGAAGCACTGATGTTTTTTATTCTAGAGTAGATTTCAAAAATAATAGATATATGACAGGAGTGACAGATGAAGTTTATTAACTTGAAGATTAGAGTAGAATAGGTTTATAAATTCCCACTATCCCAAGAAGTTTCATACATTATTTTTTTTGGCTGTTCTTTCTAAATGAGATTTCTTAGTGGCCCATACTTTAGCTTTCTTTAACAGGATAACAGACATTGTAATTTACTTTTTAAAGCTTTCTGTGTCTTTTTTATGTTACTTGCAATGCAATTGTTAGGATTTTTACTCTAAGATGAAAGCCTGAATGCTGATGTATGTAATTTCATACAGTATGTTATGGAAATCATATTACTAGGTGAGATGCTTAATATGGCTTCAGAATTTCTTGTAATTCAGTGTGTCGTATTAAAGGCTAGTAACAGGTGACCTTGCTGAATGATACCTGGAAGAGGCACAAGGCGTAGATGTCTCAAGGATAAGTGTCTTCCCCTCAGGTGATAGAATTTAAAGTGCTTGTTCTTTTTGTTATTGAAAATATTTTCCAGGGTGTGCCAAATCATCATGTCAGGGCAGACATCATATTCACAAGATTTTTACTCTTACTTCTCAAAACTCTCTGGTGTGAGGCTGGCTAGGACATTTAAAGTATTGTTGACAATATGGTGCTCAGGACTGTAGTCACTGAAGATACTGTAGGTTTATTTGTTCCAAGAGTTTAGCTGATGCTCCCTCCTCTGGAATCTAACTTTCACAAATGCTACTAATTCCTTAACCCTTTCTGCAGATACATTGGATCTTGATTTATGACCAGAATTGGTGAAACTTAGGGAGATACTTGAGAACAAAGAGATAGTCAGCATGAATAAAGACAACACAACTAGAATTTCAGATCCCATTAAGTAAAAGATCAAAATACTTCGATAGTTTGGGGGATGGTGTTATAAATTTAAATAGGGAATGATAGGTGATGTCAATTTTGCTTTAGGTACTGAAAGAGGCTGTAAATCAGTTTGAACTTTCTTGACAGGTGAATATTGACATGGTTAATGAGGATTATGATTACTCAGTGGGATGTTAGGGAAATATGCATTTCAAATCACAAAACAAAAAGCAATTAAAGAAAAATGCTAAACAGCTAAAAAATGAATTCTGAGTCATGGCAATTTGTTAGGTAATTACCTTTTAACCAAATACAATAGTATTAAAATCAGTACAAAAAGATTTCTAATAGTGTCTTTCATGCATGACTGCCTTAAATATTTTAGAGATGCCTATCAGCATATTATTTAAACACTAAACAGCAATTAGAGATAACCTCTTTCATTCTACTGTGTGCTTTCTTATAGCATGGATGTTGGTTTTGTAAATTTTAATGATCCACATAGAGATTATTTACGTGCTTGTGGAACATTATTAAAAGACTTCATGTGTTGTGTTGAAGTAAAATGTCTATTATCCAAACCTACATACTGTACTCCAAAAAATTACTGTCTTATGTTTAGGATTTGAACACAGCAGTGAGTACCCTGGATAGGGGTTTCTCAAGGGAAAATGAAGAGTCAAGAACAGAATTCGCTTCTTTGTTCATAAAATGAGAATGTATCACCACTTGAGGAAACAATTCTGTCATTCTTGAAATATATTTCCATTAACCTCTGACTGAGACTGGATGGGTAGAATGAAACAGTGTTGATTCTACTTAAAACCTAGTTTTGTCAGCATTGCCTTAGGCAAATGCAAAATTTACTAAGTGCTGATCACTTGTTGATAGAGTTTCCACCTAGTCACTTCTTTCTTGCTTTTTATTACAATGATTTAGAAAGTTTTTACTTAAAAAATGATTCTGTTAATATCTCTCCACTTAGGGACTTGGTTTTATAATAATATACTTGTTTGGACAGCTGCACTGTTAAAATACTGAAAACTGTTTAAGAGAAACATCCCTCCTATATGCAGGCATAGTGAACATGGAAATGTGTTTTTCATTTCTGTGGCCATCAATCCTGTATTTAGTTTGTCACTGTCTTGTTGTTTAGTCCCAGTTCTAGATGGAACAACGCCTCCTACTTCAGAAAATCAAGGCAGAAAATAAAGTAAATAAATAAATAAAACAGAGTTGGGGTAATAGACCATAAAACTACATACCCAGGATTGTACATCTCTAGCAATGTGTAACTCACAGACATTTTCTGACAGGTGTGCTCTCTTCAAACAGTTTGAAGTATTTTGAGTAAGTCCCAAGTTCTGTGTTACATGTGACATCAGCTTACACTCACTCTGTGGCTTCCTAGCCCATAAATCTTCATTTCTTACCAAGAACTCAGGCTACGTGTGTAGCTGCCTGTACTAGCAGCCTTCTGCAAGGGAACAAGGGGTACTGGGACTATTTGCTGAGACAGAACATTGGTTGGTGATCAACTGTTTCAAGGTAGATACAGGCTCTTTGCCTGCCTTTCCCTGCTTTAAAGAGTTTCTGGGAGCTCTGTGTCCATTTGCTTCCCTGAGGAGGGGATGAGCCATTGGATGTGCTGGAAATGGCTAGGTGGCAGATTTGGTTGTGTTCTGTCCTCAGTCCTCCAGCTACAGTTCCTACTGGCTCTGCTTCTGTTGAAAGACAATATTAGCCAGGCTTTAGTAGTTGCTATTCTTTATTTCAGTCTGCCCTTTATGCTTCTCTGAGAAATACGCATGTAAAGGAAGAGAAATACCGTCATTTAACATTTGATATTTCAGCAAAGTCTGAAATAGAATTTCTTGGAACATAGAAAAGACACCTTGCTAGCATAAAAGTTATGTCCCTGCTGAATCATAAAAGTTTGCCAAGGAATGGAAGTGGCATAAGTTGCAAGAAAAGATTTACAGAAGCAGAACTGTTACAATATGATGGATTGAGGAGGTTTGGTGGGAACACTTTCTGCTAAAATAGCTGTCTTCTAGAAGTGTCAATTTTATCATTTTCTAAGCAGGGTTGTATAAACACTTATATTTCCAGTTCTATTTAAATATGTTTCGGTATGTCAGTAATTTATATAGCACTACGTTGTGTATAGTTATTTGTTATAATATACATTTAAACTTGGTACCATCATAAGACTAAAAAAGCCTAAACAGGTGCTAACTGAATTGTACGAATAGAAAAGGAAGGAAGATTTTTACCATTAATCAATTGTTTTCATTTTGTTAGAAATTTCAGCATTTCAACATTCCATTCCATATCAAGAAAATTTTCCTGAATTAGAGCTGTTTCTGGCTTATTCCAGAGAGCATACAGGAGTTGCTGATGCTTTTTTCTGTAGCCTACATAAGTATCTGAGTTTGCATGGAAGCAAACACTAGTTGCCATGAACATAATCTCTTCCTTTACATCTGATTTCTGATTGCACTGGTGAAGTATTGTCTCCATTCTGTAGGTCCTTTGAGTCGTGAAAGGAATAGAAGTTATTTGCCTGTATTCAGAAGGTAGCATCAGTCTTCTGCATGTGAAAATTCCAGCCTCAACAGACTGAAATATGAGCTGTGGCTGGTAAATGACTTAAGAATTGTAGAGAATTTCTTCAAAGCTAATATTTATTCTCCTGGTTTTGTTTTATATTACTGTTGTTGAGAGCATTTGAATAGTTGATAAATAGATGTGTATAAACCACCGAGACATAACAAAAATATTCTAAGTGCAAGGATTGCATTTAGAATATCGCTTGGGGTTTGTTCTGGATCTGGTTGAATAGCCTTCAGAAATTACATCCATCATTCTGTGAAGGTTACTTCAATTAATTCAGTGCTTTCAGATCACTAGTTTTTGTCCAATGACTTGCTGAAGACCCCTACTCCAAATCTGTCCAGTAAGAGAGCAGCCAGGGCCATCTTATCTGTTTCTTTGCAAGGAGGAATTATAATAAAGACCCAGGGAACTGGAACACAGAGGGCATTTTAGCATTCTGACTGTCATTGCTGCCTACATTTTGAGCAGTTTCCTTTAACATATTAGTACTGTTTTGTAACAGCATTGTGAAGAAGACAGGTTAGAGAACATCGTCCCTGCTTTTGGGTTACATAGTAAATATATGTGCTATTCCAGGTGGTCACCCTGTAATATAGGGGAAGCTTGGAGAATTAATTTCAGCCCAAAGCTTTGATGTTTCCTGCATTCTGAACTTGGTGGAGTAAACATACAAATTCTGATTAGCAGATCATCAAAGCCAGCCAGAAGATCGTTGTACCCCTTGTTTCCATCTTATGTAAAGCTCAATCTTATATAATTAATCATTTTTAAAAAAATTATTTAACTTTGAAAAGTTTGTTTGTATTGAGGACTCATAATTTAAAAATTCAAAACTGTGATGCATGCAAAATACATCTCCAAATAATTGGTAAGGAAAAGTCAGCAAGGACTGATCTCACAAAAAAGTCGTGTCCAAATCCCGTATCACGTACCTGTCTGATCTGTAAAAATAGCAATTATCTTAAAATTCTTTCTGAAAAACAGAGTTAGTGTTAAAATTACTTAAAGTTGTTATTAATATATTCTGCAATTGTAGCCTATATATGAGATCTGACACATAAAAGGGACTATCCCAGTAGCTCGGGAACCAAGAGTGGGAGGGGAGAGACAAAGAGATGGTTATAGAACATGTTCTAACCTGTCAGAGTGAGAAAAGGCTCAGCTTGATTGCTTCACTTGGTACGACTGGCTGCATAGAATCGTAGAATCGCCAGGTTGGAAGAGGCCCACCGGATCATAGAGTCCAACCATTCCTATCAAACACTAAACCATGTTCAAATGTAGACGTTTTCGTCCCCTCAGTCAGAAAATGTTGGTATGCGAGAGTGAACAGTGAGTTAACAACTGGGCAACACATCAGACCACAATACTTTCTCTGGGAAGTAGTTTTTAGCTAATAACAATATTGCTGTGCTTGAGCACCCACCCTATTCACCAGACCTGGCTCCCTCTTTCCAAAGACCAAGTCAGTGCTCTAGGAACCCATTTTTTTGTAGGGTAAAAGATGCAAAAGCAAAACTGATGGAGATCCACAACAGCTTCTCAGAAAAAGATCTGAGGAATTGCACTGAATGTTGGCAGCATCATATGCAGCTGTGTGTCAGCTGAGAAGGAAACTATTCTAAGGTGATCATAATTGATTTTTTTTTATTTGTTAAGTAATAAGATTTGCAGGCATAGTCCCAGTTTTTTGTGTTGGACCTCATATGAGGTTTGCTTTACAGACACACCTTCCAAACTTTCTGGATGGCTTAGTGCTGTGTGTGTACACATACATATGCTGCTGCTCACTAACTCACATTGGTGAGCAAGATGGATAGGTTTGTTATCTGACTGGCACCACCAGGTAACAGTAAAGTTACTCCTCTGCAAATTCCCTGGCATAAATTTGCAATGGTAGTAATTACATCAATGAGTGCTACAAAAGACATTTAACAAAGAAATGGAGGCATGTTTTATTTAGATTGTTAAAGGGATTGGAAAGATTAATAAGCCTTGAGGCAGGAAGTATTCTAGACTGACTTTTTTCCTGGTTTTATAAAACAGTATTTCAAAGTGAATTTGTTTCCTGTAAAGCAGTTGTCTCAAAAACATACGTCGTCCTTGCCGTCAGACTTACCCTTTCTGTTCAAAGTCAGTTCGTGTGGCTAAAACAATTTTCCTTTAGTGCAGTAGTAGTTGCAGAGGTTAGAAAATTAGTTAGCTTGTGGTTTCTATTATCCATAATCAATTAGATAGTTTACTAAGTTGCAATTAGTTGCACTTTTCAAGACCCACAGAAAGTAAAACAATTGCTTAACTGCTTGGGAGAGACTGATGTTTTGGGGATACGTGAAGTGATGTAATTTTCTTCTGTAAAACATTTCCTATTGATTCCTCATGTGAAAGGAAGATCTGAGTGAATTTACAAGGCCAACACTTAAGAATCAGACAAAGGTGTTTTGCTTGTTATGTTGGACTTCTAATATCCAAATTACAGGAACTTTAGTTTATGTTTCTGCGTAGTAATTTTGGGGATCAAAACCATACTTATCAGTGTAAAGAGTTTCAAGACATGGTGCATCTGAGCATCTAGTTTAGAATGGGATGAGTTTCATCCGAAATGACCCTGGGAACTAATCAGTTACCAAAACTGAGACATCTTAATACCACACTGGATTCCTTAAGGGGCTCCTCCTAGCTTATAAGTACTGACTCATGTAAAGCTCTATGCATGCACATGCCTTGGCTACCCTTGGACATGCAAAATGGGAGTAGATATCTACATTCAAGTAACTTAATCCTACTCCCTGCTTACCTCTGTTGACTGAAACAGGAAGCAAGGATGACTATTTGCTTGTTGATGTTGCCTGTGTTTGGTCAGATGACTGTTACACTGAAAGTCTTAAGAGCGGACTTTGTAGGCCTTTAGAATCATCTGTTGCCTAGAAAGTTAGGAAATCATTAATAACAGTTATTTTCCCATTAAAGATCTGTAATTTAGTCAAAAAAGCAAAATAAATACATTTATCTCACCAGTATTAGTTCATAGTCAAAACAATCAGTGTACGAGTGTGAGACTGAGAATGTAGACATTTCATTTACTTTCTTCATTTGCTTTCGAGATATATCACTTGAATAGGTGAATGTCTATATTTGAGGGTAAAAAAAATTTTTTTTATAATGTTATTTCTCAGAAAACAGAAATCCACCAATTTTAATTACATGCCTAAACCAAACAATGCTTTAGTTTCATTGTTATTTATCTGTAGATCATTATTGTATGTCACAGGCTGTGGGTAATCAGGTAAAGAAAACCCTCTTTGACTCATGAACTAGAGGTTATGTTGACTTTTCATTTGCTGGTATGATGGAGAGTTAGTTGTTGGGCTGTTATCACAAAAAGGAAAACATTTCTTAGAATTAATCATATTGAGTGTATAGCCATTCTGATTATATAAATTCTACTGGAAAGTTTAGCACTATTCTTTAAACTGTCATCTGAGAAGGTGGGCCGCAGAAATATTTTCACACTTTGCTTATGTATTGATTTTTCTTTATTCCCAGATCCAGGCCATGTATGACATTACCCAATTTGAGAATATTTTTCTTTTGTGCATGATTCTGGAACAACTTCTTCAAAATGAGACAGAAGAAAGTAACGTTTCAAATTCAGACTATGATGGAGAAGAGAAAAACAAATTTCTGAAGAACCTTGATCAAATTATTCTTCATCTCTCAGATGAATTCCCTTTGTTTTCTTTGTATTTATGGAGAGTGAGTGTTGTTTTGAACTCAGCTCAAATACAAATTGATTAAAACAAGCAGACTACTTTCTAACAATGTATTTGTTGTGGTATTGCATTAGAAAGTTTTGGAGTCAGACAGGAAAATTGTAGTTATTGGAAAGCATTTACTTTAAACTATTATGTTATACAGCAGCGTCAGGGATAATGCCATTTATTTCCAGTATTAAATATAGGAAAAATGTTATCATCCAAGTGCTGTTTTGAATAAATGCTGTTTCTCATGGTGGAAAATGGTATGTTGGTGTTTGCATACACAGTGAAAATGGCAACAAAAAAAGTAGTTTTAGGTGATCTTTAAAATAAGTGCTATGAATTTTAAAGGCAATACATAACATATAGATTGAGCCTACAAGTTAGAAAACTTTTAAGAGTAGTATAGCTTCTGTGTGCTCTGGAGACAATGGATGCTTGGCAGAAATAAAAATGTTTGCTTTTGAACATATTAACTTATCATAAGAAATTTTTATGTCACGGACATTTTTCTGATTTAATCAAAAAATAGGCAAAATAAAATCTGGTGCTCAGTTTTACAGCTTCCTTACATCTACTGTATACTACTTGACTTCACTTGTGTTTGTACAAGTGTAGGCACAGTAGACCTAATTCGCTCCACATTGACTATTGATTTGAAAGACTTAATCTGAATAAATTTAACTCTTCTAATGATTACTGTAAACCTTTCTGTTTAAAATTAATGAATATTGATAAAATCTCCTTTGTATATTTATGTATTATATGATTTTTAAATTTTTATTTCTATGTGATGGAATTATATTTGTAGTAATAATTACAGTAATGTATTTTAATAGAAATCATCTTCAACATAAAAGGTCTCTAAAATATGAGTTCAACTAGTCTGGAGTCTTTGGTAAAAGTAGAGGGTAACTGTTATGATGAACAGCATTTTTTTTTCTAATAGGTAAACAACATTTTAGTTTTGTTATGCCTCCTTTCTTTCAACTGAAGTGTTTGATTTGCAAAACAAGTGTTCATGAATGTTTACATTAGAAAATCAGATAAGTTTAGCCAAGATAAAGAAAATAAAGTTAAGTAAGTATGCGAGTTTGGTAGGCACTCAGGAGTTACTGTACCTTTTTTGTTACCGCTTGCTTTGTTTGTTTCAGTAAAGTAGGGGATCATTCTTCCACCTCCCTCCACTGCACTGAGGGCATGACTACAAAAAGTAAAGCAATGGAATAAAGCAAAAGGAACTGGTACCTAGTTGACAGAATAATTTTCATTTTAATTCCAATTCAAAAGTATTTTGTAAAGAAATGAGACAGAACACAAGAGGATTCTGGAATCTATGTAGTAACAAAATGCTCATTGTTTCAAGACTCATGTTCTAAAGAAAAGTTTCAACACCAGATTGCACACCACTGCATCTCTGCTGATCTATTGGCAAAAAAAAAAAATTTGTTACTAATAAAATAGCTTGAACAAAGGTACACTTATTTCGTCCTTTGCAGATTGTAGTGTTTTCTCGCAAGCAAGCTTTCTAGACCTCTAGAATAGGAACAGATATTTTGGAAAATATATGTGGCTTTGATAAGTTTTGAAGTAACTGCCAACCTGAGACATGATTTTTGAAATATTTCTCACAATTTATGTAGAGCGAGGCTGTGTCCAGAGGTGGAATAACTACATGGCACTTAGGCTCTGACAGAGATTTGAAAGAAATTGTTGCAAATCGCTTTGAAAGTGCTGGAGTAAAGTCAAGAGTTCCTTTTGTAATGCTGTTGCAGCAACTTAGACACACCCTAGTCTCTCACAAAAATGCAATTAACTGGTCACCTGGGCTCTCCTTATCTTTTTCAGTGCAGTTGAAACACATTAATGAGCATATCTCAGCTTTGGTGGGAGCAATAACCCCTGCAACCAGAATAGTTATTAGACAGATTGTGGTCTCCTGTTTCTTGAAGAGATTCTTCACCAAAATGGATCTCATCTCAAAACAAAGATGCACAAAAGTAGACAAGCGCAGTTAGATGTCTTCATGTGGTTGGGCTATCTAAGCTGTGGAACACTTCAAAAGTACCTTAGTGTTTTGGCCTGGGTTTCCAGCTGCTGGCCCCAAAAGGCTGCACTTCTAAGTCTTGTGTCACGTTTTCTCTATCTATATAGATGCTTCTGATACTGTAAGGCATCTTTAGTGGCACTGTCACTAAATGTATCTGCTTAAGCAATTGAATCAAGTCATGATAAGAATATGAGCCTAGAAACGCAGCACGCTGACACGAACATGCATTTAGGTGTGGTAATGTGAGAACTAAATCCCACTCGTGGTATCTCATCTGTTGTTAGGAGTAGGAAATCATAGGACTAAGTCCATGCTCTTCAGACAATTTCTGCCCTGGTCCAGTGGGTGTTAGATGTGACTTGAGTAAACATCACTGTCTTTAGTTTTGAAATAAAATGGGGTGACTGAGGCATTCCCTGGAGTTACCTGTTCTGGATGAGGGTTTGCGGCCTGGTTAGAAGAAACTTTCCTTCCACTTGGACTTTAACTTAGTCTTAAAGTGTTTACTAAACAGGTAAGTTGACATCCAGCTTTTACATATCTGGCCTCCAGAGAGGAATCGCAAAGCCAGCGAAAGCAGCTACAGTCTTTGCCGAGAACATTAGATGTCTCAGAAGAACAATCTCAAAGTCCCATGTGTGGAACTTAATGTGTCATAGACCTGAAGAATAGGAAGCACTGAAAAAAGAACTTGGTCAGATCCATCATTGCTCCCTGGAGTGTTTCACCTGAGTTACCCTTACTGTTTTAGAAATAAGGACTGAAGGATATTTCTTTTTTCTTGCTGACTTCCTTTTGGTAAATACATGTACTTTAGAATTCAGCAAAATACTAATGTTCTGCACATGCAAATTGTTTGGGGTTTTATATATGTACGCACGTACACATATGGTTGAATTATATATCTGTATTGTTGAATTAGCAGCACTTATTAATTAGTAGCCTGATAGAGGTTTATGATTTTAGCAATTTTTTACTCTGCCACATTCTTAGCTTTCCAGGTGACTGTGTTTTGTACCTGTCTCCATCTGTTTTAAAAAGTTTTATGGTAATGTGTTTCTTCTTATAAGAGTGGAAATATTATGAGACAAGGAAAATAAATTTTTATTCTAGTGCTGCTCCATTGACTGTTCTATTCACTGGAGAATTTTACATGCCTACTAATAACAGCAGTGAGTGGGATTTTGAATTGAACTGTCTCAGGATATTTTTTTAAACTTAATTTGGAATCTTTTTATGATCTGTTGATTTAGTGATTATTTTTTCTAGGTAGTTATTGCTTGTATATGTTGGTAATAGTGGAAATTAAATTGTACCTTATTTTAATTCTGTGATAATCTTAATTTTTTTCTTTCAGTTATCTATGCATTACTAACTGATACAGAGTAATGCTTTACCGATTACTGTGGGGCAATTGGAGGGGATCTCAAGGTCTCCAGTCCAACCTTCTGCTTGAAGCAAGGTTAGCTGTGGGGTCAAACCAAGTTCTGTTGCTGATTCAATATTCAGTCAGGTATTGAAAACCTTCAAGGACAGAGACTGCACAGCTTCTCTGCATAACCTCCTCTTCTGCTTAACTGTCTCCATGGTAAGTAATTTTTCCTTATATGCAGTCTGAATGTCGGTTGCTTCATTTTATGATCAGTATCTATAGTTTTCCCACTACCCAGAGCCTAGATCTGTCTCCTTGGTGCTTTTCGTGCAGTCGTTGGAGGCTGCTGCTAGGTCCCCCTGAAACCATGTCTTTCCCAGGCTGAACAAGCCCAGCTCCCTTAACCCACCTCACAGGGCAGATGCTCCATCCCAAGCCACCTTGGTGACCCTCCACTGAACATGCTCCAGTTTATCAACATCTTTTTACTGGGGGCTGTAGCCGTCCAGATGCAGAATAACAAGTGCTCAGTAGAGGGAGGTAATACCTTCCTTTTGTCTGTGCTCTTGCTGACAGCCAAGGATTCTGTTGGCCCTCATTGCTGTCGTGGCCACTGCAGGCTCACAGCTTGTTGCCCACCAGGGCTCCAAGGGCTGTGCCTGCAGAGCTACACCCCAGCTAGGCACGCCCAACCTGTCTTAATGTAAGGGGCTCTTCCTTCACAGGATGGACACTGCACTTGTCCTTGCATTTCATAGTCTCTGTCAGCCCATTCTTCCAGCCAGCATCAGTCCCTCTAATGACAGCCCTGCCCTCAAGCATATCAATTGGGACTCCCAGTTTGGTGTCATCTGCAGATTTGGTAAAAGTGTGCTCCATGACCTCCTCCAGGTCACATATAAAGTACTTAAACAGTACACATCCCAGGAAAGCTCCCTGTGATACTCCGCTTGTGACAGGCACTCAGTTAAAGTACAACCCGCTAACCACTATGCTGTGAGCGTAATCGTCAAGTAATTTTTTTTACCCACTTGGTTTTAACTTATACAGACACATCCCATCTTTGATTGGCAAGACACTGACCAATTCTGTCAGCACTTATGGGTGTAAACCACCTGATCCCAGGGACGTATGTGGGCTGAAATCTCACAAAGAAAAACCCTGACTTGATCTTCAGCTACTCCTAATAGTTCGTCTCCTTGAACAATTTCACTAAGCAGAAAGGCCTAGGAGACCTCATTGAAGACGAAGGCAAAGAAGGTATCTACTTCCTCGGCCTTCCCTGCATCTGCTGTCACTAAAAGATTCATGCATTGTAAATCCTTAATTTGATTGAAAGCCGTCTATGGAATACCATGTTGTAAATCACTTTTAAAGTCATTAGCAATGTAATTAAGTTTATCTTTGCATTTCCAAGAGATCTAGCTTTGAAATTTTGGAAATAACATCAGATTTGTATAAAATAATTCAATCTGAAATTCTGTTTAGCTTAGCATGTTTTAAAAAGCTATAGGTTAGGGGATCATTAATCTATGTTCATGTTTTATTTATCTGCACAAGGGAATCTAATCTTTAGATCTGACCTCTTGCTTTTTTGACTAAATTACAGAGGACTCAGAATGACTATTTCATCAAACTAACCATCTTGCAGATTCTGCCTTTCGGTCCACAACCCATGAGAATGTGTGGGACATGCAGGGGCAACCAAGTGGACCAAAACACCGTTTACTTCTGAGAGTTGGAAAGCCCTACTCATACCTTGTTTTACACTGCAGAAGTGCATTGCATTCTCCAAAGCTCCCAGCTGCAAGGGAACACTGCAGAGCTCCTTGTCTGCAAGCTAAAATAGCAGTGACTTCTCAGTAAGGGTGTTAAAATCACAGTATTTATATGCAGAACCTCTTGTAACTCTTGCACAGCAGTAATTCCTTTAGGTATCCTTAGTATCCTGTGACAAGTGGAGAAGCAGGTCAGCCCAAAAAATAGACGGGGGAGAAGATGAAGAAGGAAGCACAGATAAGTGGGAGCTTTTGACACTGCTGGGGGTGCTAGGTGAGAGGACGGGTATGGGAATATCACATGGTTGGATGACAAAATGAGACACAATGTGAGGAGAGTTCTGTGCTGTAAAACAATGTCTTTTTTTTTTCACAGAAAAGAGAGAAAATATGGGCAGAATTACATTGTTTTTTAGCTAAGGCATTGTCACCTTGCTCCCTCACAGCCACATATCTGACTCCAACTTCCACTTCTTCAGTTCCAACCCCTTTAAAAACTCTCTTTTGTATCTTATTGTCCCCATGAAGGTTTTGGTGATCACCTTGAGAGAGGAATAGCTAAGAACTACAGTCAGATAATAATCAAAGGACTGCATTAACATTAGCATCTTATTTTGGTTTAATAGTGAAAAAAGGGCAAGTTTTAAATTATGTTAAATTATTCATAATGCTAAACACAAAATCAGGAAAAGCAAAGGGTGAAGTTTTAGAGGTTTCCCTTCAGTTTTTGTTTTCATTCTCTGAACAGCTGTACATGTACGTTTCTCTTTAGAGGTCAGAGAAATTTTGCCCAGCTATGTACTTGCAGCTTTCCTGGTTTGTGCTTTTTCATCTGTCACCTGCCAGAAAGGGTCTTTTCTGTTCTGCAGGTCTTAATTGCCTTGATTTGAGATAGAGTATCTGCAACTTCATCCAGGTGGTGTGCTTCACCGAGACCTTCTTTAAATCACCTCCCCCATATATAAACTGTTTCAGTCTCCTTAACTGTGTTTCCTTTTAGTTTTTCCTTTTTTTCTTCTAAGTAAATTCACGTTGTCTGTACCTGCTTCTTTAATTAAAGCAAGCAAAGTTGGTTTTCATCCTTTAATTAAGCCATTCCTTCAACATGATTTCTTCTAAACTTGCTGATTTCAAATTCATCCTAAATTCTTCATCCTAAATAGTGGGGTTATGCCCACTGTTAAAATAATTATACTAAAGAGGGGCTTATCCTTGAGAAGGGCACCTGTTTAGCAAGCCTGAGTCCATGTTTGAGACAACTCTTCCAAATTATACTTGAGGAAACAGTCTCTGCTAGCCAGGAAGATCCTCCAGTGAACAGAAATAGTTCGAAGGCAAGATCTTTGGAGTTGTTCAGAAGGGCAGTCGTTTGTCTTTTCTTATTGCTGTAGTTGCCAGAGGTTCACAGGACTCAATGAAGGCCAATCCTGACATCTTACAAGATACAACTTTTCAGCACGTGAGGCATAAAAAGCAGCACGCGTGCATTCATCAGCATTTTCTCCATGACAACAGCTTGAGAAACTGTACGCTGCAGATTCTAGTGCTGATGTTAGTTACTCCAAGAAGTTTTAGTGATCTCTTGCCTCCTGCTGTCTCTCTGGTGTTTCTTCTGTTAAAGCATAGCTTTTTGCACTTACCATTATTGAATTTAGTTATGTTCTTTCAAGACCTCATTTCCAGAGTATGGAGACTGAAATACATCTCCATCCACTATTGGGTATTCCAGGCTTTGTACCAGAGATAAGGAAATGTGTCTTGAGGAGGAAAAAGAATGAAAGATTGATCTTGTAGCATACTATTTTTCTGAGTGATTGACTTCTTTGAACTCTTTATTTCCTTTTTGTTTGTTTGTTTTCAGTGGGGAGGGGGGCTGGAGGAGAGAGGGCTCTTTCCACAAGTTTATAGTTATAGAACAGTACCTGTTATAGAACAGTACCTGTTCTACATCTATCCAATAAAATAACTATCCTATAAAATTCAGGACTGAATTTTATAGGATATAAGGGTGCCTCATTGGTACCTCACTGGTACTCGTTACTCATGGTAAGGAGTCCTGTCAAAATCAGGATCCCTCAGACCTTAGAGAAAACTGGAGCATTTTCAGCTCATCTTTCTATTTATTTTAGTAGCTGTCAATAGAAACAGAACTAAGGGCTGAGGTAGTTCCACATTGACCTTACTCTGAGGCTGAAAGACAGTTGAGAAAAAAAAAGAAACAAAGACAAAACTTGATGAGACCTCCCAGGAAGTGCAAACTCCAGTGAAATTTTCTAAAAGCCTTGGGTAGTTTATTGTCCTTTTAAGGGTCTGGGCAGCATGAACAATTCATGCCTTGCAGGGTCCTTGCCATTAGACTGGAGCTGGCATGGGCAGTAGTAAAAACATCCCCACTACCTAGTGCAGTGTCCTCAGCACTGCGCACCTCTGGGTGGCACTGAGTGGTTTGGATCACCACAGCAGATGCCCAGACATTTAGCAGGGCAGTTTGCTGCAGGTCTTCTTGAAAAACTAAGTCTGCTTCCTAAATACAGAGCCAGTTGCAAGTTTTCATATGATTTTATAAAAAAAGTTAAAGGAACGCCACATAACTGGGCAATGAAGATTGCTAAATTCCCATTCAGCGTTATTTTTTCCTGTTAATTATCGCTTACTTTTAAAGGCAAACAAACAAACTCTTTATTTCAAAGGAGACCTTGTTTTTCTCTTTTTGTATAAAAGGCTCTTTTGAGTAGAGAGAATTTATAAAAAATTATGTAAGACTTTAAATGCTAATCTGCAACCATTACAAAATAACAAAATAGATTCTTTTGTAGGTTTTTGGTGCAGCAATTTGTTCTCCTATTCAGAAAACAGACTGTACTATTTGATCCTTCAAAAGTCTACTCATATATTAGAAGCTAATAGAAGCACAAAGCAAGCCTGTTCCACATGGATACCACTTGACTCCAAATGCCTTGTTGCACGGAGGTATTGTTGCAAGCATTTCTGTATAATACTAATGTATGCTCTTGAGCAGCATACTCTACTCCACTCTTTTTCTTCCTAATGGTTATATAAACCAAAATTGACGTCCAAAACTGTAAGAAATAAACTGACTGTTGAATTTCAGGATTCTGTTTGGCATTTCTAGTTTTTTTGTTCCAATTGGGAAAGAAAATGTGTTTAAAGTAATTTATGCTGTAGAATGAAAATCACTTAAGGCAATAATTGAAACGAATAAGTTAAAGAAATACATGCCGGTCATGTATATCACCGGAATTATTTTTGAGATTTTCTGTTTTTTCACTCATTAGCTTCTAGTAAAGAGTCCTAGAGGCAGGTTACAGTCGAGTCATTCCACTGCTGAGTTAATGATCCTGTTCCACGCAAGTGCCCTTATAGTTATTTTGAAATACACTAAGGGTTTTCATTTTTAACAGAAAAAAATGTTGATGGCTGGAAGGCTTTGTCGCATTCTATGAATAGATTGTGTACAGATATCACGTCTAACCTTACTCTTTAACACCTTCCCTTGTGGCTTTAGCTTTGGTTAGGCAGACGGTACAGTGAGAGTTTGTCTGCACTTGCTTGGCAATTAGAAAGAAGGGTTAAGTATTGAAATTGTGTGATCACCTTTAAAATGAAACATTCCTGAGGTTCAGTATGCAGATGTGATACAGGAATTAACAGAAAAGCAGAGGCATGAGTCCTAAGCTCCCATAGTACTCCTGCCCCAAAGAGCAGAAAAGACAAAAATCTTACAGATTACACTGATGAAGAAGCCTGCATAGTTTTCCTTCTAGTTTCTATTTTTTTTTCTGGATGGATTATTTTCAAAAACATTTGGAAAAAAAATGCTTATTCTAACCAGCCCATCAAATCCACTTTTAGACTTGGGGACAGAATTCATGTCAGCAGTACTTTAAAGGAAGATCAGAAATTATAAGTAAGTGAACAGATGTCTTACTAATTTCCAGACTGATAAACAGCAGATCATTTTACACGTTGTCTTGGTGATGTGCTACCAGGTGTTGATAAACAGGAATATATCCATTTAATATTCCATGTCCCTGGTCAGATCTTATATTCTTCATTTTATTTCATTTAACTTTCTTGACTGACCCCTATGATTCAGTCTTTCCAAGCCAAATTATTTTTGTTGATAACCTGTGAGCTGGATTGATAACTTTCAGATAATATTATTATGTTTACAGAGTAGAAATTCTAGCTGTGACTGTACCTGTTCTGCTTCATACGGCTGCAGCCTTCCTTGTGCGTGTTGCAGTTGCTTTTACAAAAACACCATACCTTGTGCTGGATTCATTCAGCATTTAAGTGCACTAACAACTACTAAGTCTTAAGATGTGCATCCTTTTTTTTTTTTAAGCGATAGAAGTGGCTAAACTCTTTTAACCAGTCTCTGATCATGCTGAAATAGCTGTTTCAGGTAAAATATGCTCTTTGTGGTAGCTCAACTGAGATGGGGTTTGGGTGTGAACAAGAGCAGTGCAGTAGGCCGTCTTGATCCCAGGAAAAGGTAGTCGGGAGAAGCTGGAAGTAATTTTGAGAAACGACCTTTTCAGTCAGTTCAGCTGCAAGCACACGTAGGTGCAAAGAATTATCCTAAGCCAATATGATTGTTAGGACTTCACACAAAATGCTTCTATGGGCACCTTGTTTCAAAAGGTGGCCCCAGAATGTAGTAGTAAGGCTGTTCTTTCTTCTTATGCTGTACTTAGGTGGTTTAACTCACCCAAGTGCGGAACATGAGTGGTCCCTGCTCAGCCTCTCAATGAAAGGCTTCTGGTCAGCTGTTTCCAGAAAGGACTTAATCTGTGACTTCCAAGCAATTTCCTATCACTTGGTGTGAAGGGTTACATTTAAGATACATGCTTCTCATTACTCTCCCGGTGACGAACTCTGAGCAGGGTCTTGCTAAGTATATTGACTTTAGATGGCTCCCTGCCAGCTTTGCTGCCTGCGGCAGTTCCTGTTGTGAGCCATACGAGATGTGCGCCACCCCAGTGAGACCCAAGATTTGAAGGCTACATCTGTACTAGCCACATCATCCATGTCAGAGCCTTCCCGGGACCATCAAGCCAACTTAAAACCATGTCCAAAGCAACTGTTGAGGGATGGTTCCTGGCTTGTGCTAGTCCCAGGCTGAGTTGTAAGGGAACCACATGGGGAAGAGCCAGATGACCATTTCCAGGGACCATTCTGGCATTTCAGCGATAGATGATTTCAGTTCTCTGCTCTGACACTTTCTGATTCTCTGGTGCAAGTGAATTCTTCAGGTTTCTGAGGTGATGCAGAAATTTAAAAAGGTTTTTAAACAGACATGCCTCTTGCCAGAAATTTTGCTTGACCTAACATCTAATATAGTGTGTGTCTATAAATTCCGACACAAGGTTTGTGCCTTTTGCTTTAAATGTCATCCTATCCAGAAGGAAATGTCATCAGAGGTTCTCAGAGGGTCCTCAGAGGGTGTCAGAGAAAGTCCTAGAGAAGGAAGAGGAGCTGAGCTTTAGATAGGTGAGAAGCCATGAGGCTGAACTCCTAGGAAAGAGAAGAAGGGAACTCAGAGTAAAAGGATTCCTGAAAAGTAGAGCACACAACTTCTAGATCACAAGTCAGCAGCCAGAGGCAGACCGTCCTGGGATGAAATATCAAGTATATTCAAGATTATTTTCTTCCTGGAGGCATTAATTTTATTTTTGCTGTTAACTGAAAATATCTCTGTTTTATTTTTCCTATGATTAATCTTTCCTGTCGATTTCTTCACCTTGTTTGTGATTTGTAAGTTCTCTCCTTGTGCCCTGAGTATGTTTGAAAGTGTCACTAATATGATCTTTACTCCTTCTTGCAGATCTCTTGTGGCAGTATCAAACATTGTCAGTCTTAACACCATCTTCTGCAACACCCACCAGGATAGCTGTCTGCAATCAGTTCACCAACACTTAGCATTACTTTTTGCTAATGCTGCTTTTCTCTGTTTCTTATTTACTCACGTAGCAGGTATGAGCCCAGGGGAAACTTCCAAAAGGAAATTTAAATGACAGTCAGCAGAAGGTCCTCAAGGCAGAGGAAATGAGACAGGCTTGAAGAGGGGACCATCAAAGTTGGGGGCTTGTTATCTACTCAGATTCCATCTCCAGCACCTGCTTAAATCTTTGATAGGGCCACTGATCTTAGCCTTACATCAACTCTGGTGTTTATAATCCTGAAGGAAATAGTAAATGTAAGAGGGAGCAGCTGACAGTAAAGGCATTAAGGCTCAAGGGAGGGGAAATCACTCAGAAAAAGAAGAGACTTGTTTTGACCTTCAAAATGACAGCCTTTGTGGGAACAGGGCCTCAAAGTATACTACAGCAAAGAAGTAACTTTTATAAAGATCTGTGATAGTTTATAAAGTTACGATAAGAGGATACCTCTTTTTCAGTAGATATTGTCTCCTGAAATAGCTGCAGCTGAAATGTTAAGGAAGGGAGAAGCTAAAAATGAAGGTGCACTCTAGTGTGCAAAAAATCCAGAAGGTAAATAAACTACATGCAAAAACTGAAGTAATAAAAGTAATTTTGACTTATTCAGCTTTAATAAGATGATTAGCAATTATGTTCAAACTGAGCTTATTGTGGATTGTGTACTGGAGATTTCTGTTCACAGAACTTTAAAGATTAACCTTTATAGTGTTGACATCTTAGCATGAAATCAGGAGAGGGAAATTCTAATTTACAGATGTTGAGAATAAGGTTGGTATATTAGAGTTGGCAGTCTATATTTCTTGTAAAAAAGCTATTGTATTCTGCACTTTTATCAGAACTTCATTATCTGTCATTCAATTTCTATTTTTATCTGGGTTTTTACAAGATTTTTTTTTTAAAAAAAAAACCACTAGCATCGTAGGAGTCTTAATACTTAGAAGCAAGAAGATCTTGGAACTTACAATTTAACTTCTAAAAATCAACGTCAGATCTACTGAGTGCCGACTTTTACATAGGGAAGTCTTCAGGTTGCCCAGAAGGTCAGGGACAATCCTGCTCTGGCACAGGCATGCTACAACTTACAAAGACAAAACGTATGAACACATTAACTTGGCTTATGAATAATTTCAAAGAAAATATGTAAAGCATGAGATGAATATGGAGTGAATTCAGAATGCTGACATATCAAAATTTGCTTTAATTCAGAGTTGTAATGGAATTCTGTTAAACTTATTTTGCATGAAATACAATCTCTGCAACTTTGCAGTTTCTCTTTTTTTTTTCCTGTTGGAATCTTGCCTCAGCATTTCACTTTTATATTATTCTTTTTAATTTTGGGGGGGGGTTTACCATGTAAGCATTGTATATTTATTTATTTTTTATTTATATATAAATGCCTTATATTTTTATTTATATTGTACCTGATTTATATTGTACTTTAATTACTACTCATTGTATTGCCTAAAAATCTCTGCTTCTGTTTTGTTTTAGCATTTGTATATGTTTTTTTACACAAATATTGTCAGGGTGCACTCCCAACACCAGTGGTGTTCGTCCCCCATTGACCTGCACAGTCAAAGAGGAAGGATCTTCTGAGATCTGCGTGGCAAATTGGAGACCGACAAATCTCCCAGGATAAATTCAAATGTAGTATTTATTTTGGACACAGCCAAAATAACAAACCAGATATTTGTGTGCATGCTGAGTCACAACATCTCAGGTAGCCAAGGTCACTAAACAAACTACAATACAACTCTGATTCAATCCAATACACCGTAGTGCCAAGGAAAAGAGAAGGTACAGTAAGATAAGTAAGAAAGAGGGAGAGAAAAAATAGTAGCAGGAAGAAAAGATAGAAGAGGTCATCACTCCAATGGAGCACGGTAGTTATTCAGGAAAACTCAGTCAGTTGTTGGGGGCGGCGCCTGCTGCTGCACCTCCTGTACCATCTCCTCCACCTCCCTCTCTCACTGTTATCCAGAAAAGCCCCTCAGGTGCAGGCAGCCCTGCACTCAGACAATGTTTAAGACACAGACAATATCAGTAAAAGACTTTATATATACATGTGTGCATATATATATATATAAATATGTCTTTCCATATACGTAGCAATGTATATGTGGAGGCTTTTATACATGTGTGTGGGTTTTTTTACACCCCAGTCAACTTGCCTCTTTCAGAAAATAGTTATATCCAACTTAAATATAGAGCAAGATTATTTCAGTACTCTGTATTCAAAAAAGCTTTAGACTACAAGTGGCTCAATAAAGTACTAATAATTAAGGATTTCATTCGGCAGATCAGATTCCATGAAGTACAGCTCTAAGTTGTTTAGGCATGTCAACAACCGATTCTATAGAAACAAATGTTATTCATTAATGACATGGAACCCCTTAATATACAACTCTCTGAATAAATAATCTGTATTATGTCAAAATACACTCCTCTGATGGAACCGCTACAATGTTTGTCTCTTTCTAAAAGCTTTTCGTAATGCCTCACTGACTTCTATTTCCTATTCGATAACTTATGGCCTTATTAGGGTAGCACTTTGTTGCAGATAAACAGCTTTTTCTTCCTAAAATGTTAAACTTCTCAAATCTACTTTAAGCAGAAGTCTGTCTAGAAATGATGCTGCTCTGCATCAAAGTTGCCACTTCATTTACTGTTATAAAATGCTGAGGTGATGAGGGGTGTGGAAATTGCTGTAATTATGCAAGTATATGTATTTACTTATTGTCTCACAGCTGCCTAAATATTATTTAAAGATAGGGCTCATTAACAAACAATTTCATTCACTGAAATTTTTTTCAAGTCTTTTATATAACATATCTCCAGTACAGTAGAAAAGATAAAGCTTCAGTGAGGACAGATCTCTTACCTAGACCGAAGTTCAAGCTTTTTGCTTTTCTGCAGTCTGGATGAGGGAGGATCTTGAACCTGTTTCTGTCACCTTGTCTGCTGCAGCTTAGATAGAAGTTGACCGTCTTTCTGTCTTTCACAACTCAGACATTCTTGCTGTAATTAAGATCTAATTAACCCAGTATTTTTAACCTAATTGAAACATCTACCCACATTTAAGAAACCTTTCCCAGAAAAATGTATTCTTTTCAGTTAGAACTTCCTTGAAAAAAAGGCTTGTATTTCAGGTAGATATTTTTCTACAAGAGAAAATAATAAATGTTTTCTCGAAAGTTCCCAGTCAGCTCAATTTAGCTGCTGGAGGGGGGAAACGGTTTCCTACTATAAATCATGCACGGCACTTAAAGATAATTTGTGGAGCAATTAAATAGCTACTAAGATTTTATGGTGTGCAATTATGTTTCTTCCATCAGAAGATCATTAGGAGGAAACTTGTTTACCCTTGCAAGTAGAGCTTGTTAAATGTAAAGAAAAATGCAGCTGGCAAGCAATAAAGGACAGATTAAGGAACAAATAAGATGTCCAAGGAGTTCTTTATGAACACGGCTTTTTTTGTGTGTTCAGCTTTTGTTTTTCTAGCCTTCCCTCGAATAAGAGCTCAGAAAACCTATTGAAGCCCATATAGTTGGCTGCCAATTTAAAATGGGATTTCATGTGCAAGTACTAATTAAACAAGGTTATAGTTAAAAAGTAGTACATGCTCAACTTGTGTATCCAGTAGTATGTTGTGACATTCCCCCTTTTTTTTTCTTTCAGTGTTTCAATCAGTCTCCAAAATATGTCTGTATGTTTTTAGAGCTGTAGGAAAATTTAGGTTGGAAAGGACCTCGGAAGGTCTGATCCAACCTTCTGTTCAGTGCAGCATCGACTGGAACGATTAACCAGGTTGCTCAGTGATCTAACAGAGATTTAAAAACAGAGATTGCATGACTTCTTTGAGCAGCATGCTGCTTTTTAGTTGGCCTCATGGTGAAAACATTTCTCCTCACGCAGTCTTCATCCCTTTTGTTTCCACTTACCCTTGTTATCTCTCTTCTATCCATGCCTGGCTCTGGCCTCTTGATAATCTCCCTGTAGGCACTAGGGGATGCTCTTTGGTCATCCCTCTAAAAAGTCATCCCTTCTCCAGGTTTAACAATTTGACCTCACAGGGTGAGTGCTCCAGTCCTGACCACCCTGGTGGCCTGCACAACTCTCTCCAGTTTATTGATGTTTTTCTTGCTCAAGGGGGAGGAGGTGTTATCGGCTGCAGTGACTTTGATTTTGTCGAAAGAGTACAGGGAATATGAGAATAATCCCATCCCTTGATCAGCTGTCCATGTTCCTGCTGACATAGCCCAGGATGCTGTTGGTTCTCCTTACTGCTAGGGTGACCTCAGGCTCATGTTCAGTTCATCTGCTTGGCACTTTCAGCCTGTACCACTGCAAGGGGCGTTTCCTTCCCAAGTGGGGCACGTTGTCTTTCCTCTTGCTGAATTTCATGAAGTCTCTGTTAGCCTATTCTTTGGATCTATCTAGGGCCCTCTGAAGAGTAGACCATTCGTGTGATCAACAGTAACATTTATATATTTTATTTCTTAATTGAAATTTTGTTTTGGCATGTGCATTAGGAAACTGCTTGAATACAGTGCACAAATCCATGCATAATTTCAAGCATATATGCCTGAGTAATTCTACTCCAATTCAACAGTAATCCTTGTTTAAAAATATGTTTAAAAACTGTAAGTATACTGAATGTAACATACATGCTAAGTGAAAACTGAATTCATCCAGAAAAGTGAGATAAATGTATTGCTACACTGTGACAGAGTTGATAAACGCGGCACTGGAATCAGTAAGAGCAGTAAGCTTTCAAAATATGAAATCATTCTTCTCTACATTCTGATACTGGTAAAGCCACAAGAATAATAAACACCAGTAGCAGAGAATTGGTGGTGGGGTTGCCTGTTTTTCAAAATTCTTCATGATTAAACATCCAACCATGACTTTTTGGGGAACAATGGAAAATCAGAATTGCTTAGGCTAATGAAAAGAAGACTTAGAGGAGACATTAATAGCAGTTTCCTGGTAAATAAAAGTTGTATTTAAATATTGAGCCTGATTCTGAATTTCCGGTTCATATGTAACACGTTGAAATGTACAAGGTAAATGGGATGATTCGTCATGGCAGAACAGTGTTGTCAGATGGGGCATCGTCTAGCTCAGCCACTCTTTGAAAATAATTGCTTTAAAATACAGGCAGATCTTACGCTTTTCTTTCTGTCAGAAACTTGAGCTTTCAGCTGAAAGAAAGAAGAAAGCATGAATTGGTTTGAAGTATTTGTTCTGTTTAACCCATTGGTGTGAGAACAAATAAAAATTTAAAGAGAATAAAGGTCTGTTAAGCAAAGAGACAACGTCCAAACATATAATTCAAGAAGGCATCCTCGAGTTTTAGGGAGAAAGTGAAAGGAGAAAGAGGAGGCCTCTCTATTTACGTGATAGGCTGTTCAAAAGTGATAGCATTTATGCCATTTTTTTTCTTGCTAGCACTTCTGGGAAGAAACAGAAGTAATTAATCTCTGCAGCCAGATTCCCAAGTGTACACATTGAAGGTATGCTTAATTTCTCATTTCAGCCTTCAAATGAAAAGTCTGCTATTGTAGCTGATACTGTTTTCCTTTTGGGGTGAAACAGACCACTTCCTGCTTTAAACTCTGCAGACAGAATAGAAGTAGATTAGGAAGAAAAAGGTCAGTAGGTACTTAAGAACTTGAGTAATACACTTCTATACAACTTTACTCAGAATGCCTATTCATTCTCCTCAATTGTATTGTTGTCTCTTATTGCACTGCATTACAGGTGAACATGGAACTTACAGCATAATAAAAAGATACATTTCTGCCATAAATAATTCTGAATTTAAATTAAATTTAAACACAGCTGTAAGCCAGAGTTAGAAAAGCAGTGATTACAGTAGCTGTTAGAATAATAAAATAGTTTATTTTTGTGGATTTTTAAACTTAAAAATGCTTTGAGTTTAGAATTTAATGTCTGCGGGGCAAAGATGATGGATTAATCCATGTTCAGAAGAAAAAAAAATCCAGAAGTTTTCTGATACTAAAATTCTGCAAAGTGGCACTTTAAGATTTGTAGGAAGGACCCTCCACACTCTGAACTTCTGGGTATGCTTATGTCAAACTGATCTAAACTAAAGACTTAATTGCATTTGTGGTATTTGTAGGTTATTTCTCAAATATTACTGTCTTTAATACTGTGTGGAAGACCATTGTGCAAAAATTCTCATTTCGTTTTGTCAGCAGTGGCTTGAGATAGATGGAACCTTTTATATATAGCACTTCTGTTCCTGTCAGTATAGCTCCCCTTTCATCACTTACTGGTTTGCTTTGGCCTTGAAAATTTCATTGATTTTCTTATATTTTTGTGTGTCACGTTGTCATCGAGCACCAATCTCCATCTATAATGGCTGAATGTAGTCACCATATTACGTGTCTTTTTTGCCAAAGATCTCAGGAAAGTGAAACTAAACTCAAAAAAAATGGTGCACAAGCAGATCTTGGAGTTGAACTGAAAAACTCTGGAGGCTGGAAGTCTTCAGCTTCTTGTCTGGAATGTGCTATGCCTTTAGGCACCAGCAAAGTTCCAAGTCCTGAAAGCCCCTGAGATGTCACTCCCGTAATGACCTTGCAGCAGGAGATCCCAGCCCCTTAATTTTCTCTATGTAGTCCAGTAGCAAGGGCTTTTACTACATGCTCCCATCAATTAATTAATCCCGTGTCCTGAGGATGCTTTGTGTATGTTTTGCTTTTGCTGTTTCACAGGCCTCCTTTTTCTGGGGATATTTTTCCAAGACATAAGGGAGTCTGAGAAGCCATTTTTCAAGCCCTTAACAATGTCAACATGACATCTGTTTTTTAAGTGTCTTTCTACTTTTGATAGCAACACAAGGAAGGAAGAAAATATTTGAGTTCTGTTGTTTTATTCTGCAAAGACACAGTATATATGGGTTCCCTGCAGGTTCTGAGATTTGTCTTATTCAGAGTACTATTCTACCTATGTTCTGCCAAGAACTTCATATACCAAAAGTGCTTTCATTCTTCCATGCTTCTTTTCTCAAGAGGGTAGAGCTTTTTGCCACATGAAACAGTCCCCAAGGTTATTTCCAGTGGTAACTGTGAAAACTAAATCATGGAATGGTAGAATCTCCAGGTTGGAAAAGACCTCTTGGATCATCAAGTCCGACCATTCCTATCAACAACTAAACCATGCCCCTGACCATCTTGTCTACCAGTATTTTAAACATCTCCGGGGATGGTGACTCAACCACCTCCCTGGGCAGCCTGTTCCAGTGCCCAATGACCCTTTCTGTGAAAAATTTCTTTCTGATATCCAGTCTGAAACTCCCCTGGTGGAGCTTGAGGCCATTCCCTCTTGTCCTGTCCCCTGTCACTTGAGAGAAGAGGCCAGCTCACTCCTCTCTACAACCTCCTTTCAGGTAGCTGTAGGGAGCAATGAGGTCTCCCCTCAGCCTCCTCTTCTCCAGGCTAAACAACCCCAGCTCTCTCAGCCGCTCCTCATAAGGCCTGTTCTCCAGCCCTTTCACCAGCTTTGTTGCTCTTCTCTGGACTCGCTCCAGAGCCTCAACATCCTTCTTGTGGTGAGGGGCCCAGAACTGAACACAGGATTCGAGGAGCGGTCTCACCAGTGCCGAGTACAGAGGGAGAATAACCTCCCTGGACCTGCTGGTCACACCGTTTCTGATCCAAGCCAAGATGCCATTGGCCTTCTTGGCCACCTGGGCACACTGCTGGCTCATGTTCAGTTGGCTGTCAACCAACACCCCCAGGTCCCTCTCCTCCAGGCAGCTTTCTAGACAGACTTCTCCTAGTCTGTAGCACTGCACAGGGTTGTTGTGCCCCAAGTGCAGGACCCGGCATTTGGCCTTGTTAAACCTCATGCCATTGGACTCTGCCCAGCGGTCCAGCCTGTTCAGATCCCTTTGCAGAGCCTCCCTACCCTCCAGCAGATCGACACTTCCACCCAGCTTAGTGTCGTCCGCAAACTTGCTAAGGGTGCACTCGATGCCTTCATCTAGGTCATTGTCTTATGAGGAGCGGCTAAGAGAGCTGGGGTTGTTTAGCCTGGAGAAGAGGAGGCTGAGGGGAGACCTCATTGCTCTCTACGACTACCTGAAAGGAGGTTGTAGAGAGGAGGGTGCTGGCCTCTTCTCCCAAGTGACAGGGGACAGGACAAGAGGGAATGGCCTCAAGCTCCGCCAGGGGAGGTTTAGGCTGGACATTAGGAAAAAATTCTTCACAGAAAGGGTCATTGGGCACTGGAACAGGCTGCCCAGGGAGGTGGTTGATTCACCTTCCCTGGAGGTGTTTAAGGCACGGGTGGACGAGATGCTAAGGGGCATGGTTTAGTGTTTGATAGGAACGGTTGGACTTGTTGATCCGGTGGGTCTCTTCCGACCTGGTTATTCTATGATTCTATGATTCTATGATTCTATGATTGATAAAGACATTGAACAGGACTGGACCCAGCACTGAGCCCTGGGGAACCCCACTTGTAACTGGCCTCCAGCTGGATTTAACTCCATTTACCACCTCTCTCTGGGCATACATAATAAATGTATGATTTTCTCCTGCTAGAGACTCTTAAACTAGATAAATGAGTTGTGTCAAAGTCCCGTGAGACTACCAGGATGGAGACTGTCCTCACACTCTCTGGAATTCAATACAAGCTCTGTCTCCATCAGAGACAGCTATAGATGATAGTGACACAGAAGGTGTCAGTAGTGTTTGCGTTCCCGGCATGTACCAAGCTGCTGCCTTCACCCAAGCGCAACTTACCAGGCATTACAATATCTAAATGTATTGACTAACTAATAAACAATGTCTAGGTTGTTCCTGTACTTTCTGGGGGTCTTTTTGTTGAACTCTTGAGCACTGAATGTCAGGTACAAGTGTTGAGTCATCCACAGTGTGTGTGCCTACAGGCAAAGACTCAAAGGTATAACAGAAAGGTTATTTGGTACTTTCATGCTCATACTCATTTCTGTGCTTTTCGTTACAGATGCTTAAAAATTGAATTGCAATTTAATGAGTATTAATCCACTTACAGTGGGACACAGACAAATGTATCTCTATGAACCGCTCCACTAGTTACATATTTGTTGAGTCTGATTTAAGGGAGCAACAATTTTGATAGACTAATAGAAGACAGTCTGAGTGAGGTTATGTTTTGCAGCACCAATCCCTGAGTTATGATCATAAATTGCTTAGAAAATTTACTACCCACATCTGTGAAGCTGTCTGATGCTGTTTTAGCCAGTATATCTCTGGGTCCTGCTATAGCACTCTCATCTAATTTTTAGCCCAGCCTCTTTCCAGTAGCATATAGACTGGTAGAAATTTGGCCAGTCTTCATCTCATCCTTCAAATCCCAGCTTGTCTTTGTCTTTAGGCTATTGCCTTCTTTTCTCAATTTCTTGGCCTTGGCTTGTTCTTGACCATGAAGTTCCTGTGTTCTCTGCCTCTTCCTTGCTCTGCTCTTGTCTTGACCTCAAAGTCTTTCTCTCATTTGAGCCTAACAAACCCCATCAAGAACAACACTGTTCAAGCAGGATCTCAGACCTTAAGTATCTACTTAACTACCCCCAACCCCATGCTTTTAGGCTTTTAGACTTTAGACTATTATCTAAATAAGTTTGGTTAAGATGCTAGAAATGTTGCTGGAGTTGTTAGTATTTTAATAGTAATCTCTGTTTTTAAGTTATTTGTTAATTTCTGTGAGAGAAATGGGAGGAAAAATTAATTTACCCACAGTGATATTGTAGGATCTGAGTGAAGGGAAACTACTTTAATCTCATTATTACTCTGCAATTAGCAAAATTTACCATACTGCCCTTTTGTGCGCACTTCTTGAGTCAAAGATCTAGATTAAGAATGGACATTTAGACTTCTAAGCTGTTAAGGCTGTAGTGACAGATAAAGCATTAGTTATTGGGCAGGAAGGAGATGGATGGATAGGTCTTTGGCTTTTGTGTATTCTGAAGTAATGGATGTAATACATCTTCTAGCAGTATCTCTGTGGATGAATTTTGGGGTTTTTTTTAATACTTTTTTCCTTTTGTCAGTCTCATGATTTATTTTCTGTATTAATTCAGTGACTTGATAATTTCAAAATTCAGGAGCCTACTAATGTTGATTCATTGGTTGATTCACTGAGTCTTTGATTTGATTTATTTGATATATTCATTGCTTATTTTTAATTAGCTGAACAATTTACAGTAATTTAGCACCAGTCATTGTTATTTTTATTCACTTCTTCCTTTAACCACAATCCTTACACAGAGAAAAGAATTGATCTTTTGAATTACATCATTAACTCTTAGATTGTCAATAACTTAGCAGATAACTTCAGTAATTTAAGCCATTTTTCTAAGTTACGGCTTTTGTCCCCCCAAAATGAACTATAAATTCAGTAATAAAAAGCAAATTAGACTAATGTGTTTTGAGGAGAAGATATGACGTGGTTAAATACAAAGAAGAGAGAGCATAGCTCAGTGTCAGTTCGGGTCTACCAGTGGTTTCTGAGTGGCATGGGATCACGTGGGGTCTCTTGAGGAAGCTGTGAAAATAAGATACTCAACATTTGGACTCTCCACTAAATTTAGTATGAAAGCCATCACCTATTAATGTCCTGGGTTCCACTATATAAACATCATCCAAAGCAACCATGACTTGGCTTGAGCAGAAAGGAGCTCTCTGTGTGCCAGAAACGGGGCTTTGTCAGAGGTTAGTTCAAGATCAATTCACTCAGCAGAGCTAGTGACCATCACAAAACACCTCGGTCCTTTGATCCAACTGCAAAATGTTTTATTTTTACTTATGTGGCTGGGGGTTATCTCTCTTGAACATATATAGTCTGACATGTACACAGGACTTCAAATGTGGTTTCACTGGATTCTTTCTGGAAATTTATACTGTTCTATTCTATTGGCAATACTTCGCCTGACAGGTGATGCTTTTCACCATAGCATCCCATCGGTGGTTCATTTATCCTCTGATGGATTCAAACTCCTTTAATGTACCTCTCCTCTGCAGTTTTCAGCTGGTTAGCTGCATTTTTAACACCAAGTGTATAGCCTCCTCTGTTCCATTCATTTTGGTATGTTCTTCAGTTTTGACAATGCTTCCCAACTTCTCAATCCTCCTCTGTCCATTTAGTCCAACCTGCTATAATTTTCTTCTACCCAACTGTTGATGGCTTATTTGGATTGCACACAACTATGCTGCTTCAACTATATGTGATTTTAAAAAAAGATAATGCTATTCCTAATTGCCATTTTGCAACAGTGTTAATTTGGAAAGGGCAACTGTCAATAGATGTAGTTTTACCTTAAAGAAGTGTCATGGGAGCCCAAACTGATTTTTGCAGTAACTAGATTTTTCTTCTTATTATGGAAGCACTTAGCTTGTTTATTCTTTTTGAGAAACCCTGAATTATATATACTTTTCTCCCTAAAAAACAAATAAATCTGGAGACCTGTCCTAACACAATATTGAGCACTGAAACAATTCCGTAATGTTCTCCAGGCATATTATTCCTGACTTTATGTGGCAAGTTTATTGGAAACATTCAGGTAAAATGTTCTGATTTATTACCTTTCCATGGTAGATTTACTGAATGCATAAAAACTCAGTGAAATTAAATAGGATTTTCATGAAAGTATGCATGCAATAGCATTTTTATATGAGCAAGAGATTTTAATTTTATTTTAATGTGTGCTTTGATGCTTTTCTCTTGTATCAATTGTATAGTCTTTTTCAGCCCTGGTGTTTTTTTGTTATTATTTCAGTAGTGCTCCAATGTATTTATGAAAAAAATATGAGAATTTAAAGTACTGGGACTCTTTGTAGGTGTTACATTTGGTGAGTTGTAAACCTGTTACAGGAGAGCAGGCAATTAAGAATGTGTTAAGAACATATTTCACGGTCTGTGTGAGATAAGATACAAGAAGTACATCTTCCCTCCTCTTAACATCATCTGGTGTTTTAAGCAGAGCTCTGATCCTTAAAATTAAGAAGGGACACCTCTGCCTTTCTCACTACCAGTCAGCTGGGTGTGCATACACAGGGAATGCAACACAGCAACTCCTCAAGGGCCTCAGAAAATAAAAAAAAACATGTTAGGAGTAGTGACAACAAATGCCCATCTGATTGAAGACAAAGATCTCCAGTAGGCTGAGACCAAAAGTCATGCCTTGGGAAAGGAAGGAGTGTTCTGGTACAGGATATTCTCTAAGAATAAGTATGGTTATTTACTTAGAGGGAATAATTAAGTGTTCCCTGGAGACATTGTAAGGCATTACATTTCTGTAATAGTGTGATAGTTGAGGGATTTGGAATAATTTTTACATAAACATACAACATTGCTTCAAAAGCTTGCAATAGATAATGTGGTTTAAACTGTAGTTAAATTGCATAAATTTGCTCCTACTAGACTGTGTTTGAAATAACTTTATGTGATTAAACTCAGAAAACAACAATAATTTAAATTTTTCTCCTCAAGTTCCCAAACTAACATCTGAATTCAAAAATAGGTTAAATTTAAAGTTTAAAGATTGTTGATGTAGCAGTGGCAATCAACCCAGGTGTTCATTTCTATCTCCTTAGTCACTTGTTATTGCTGGGGAGCAGATCCTGCAGTAGCCAAGCAGTGCACTTTCTTTCTTGATAATATTGAAATAGGTTCAGAAAATTCAGTCAGAAGTAAGAAAAAGGGGGTTTTTTCCTCTCCAAAATCTTTTTCTTCCTAGACTTAGAAAAATACACCTACTTTATACACTTCTTAATCTTTTATGCGGTAAACCTAGGGAAAATAGTAATCTTCAAAACGTTTGGGTAATTTTTTATTCCAAACGTTTCCAGCCTGCGCCACCTGGGATGTTGTGATTATTGGAGCAAAACTCATTCACACTGAAAAACTGACATATTTTACTCAGCAGACTTTGATAGGACCAAGTTTAATGGCAGAAATCACAAAAGCTTAACCAATTTGCCTCCTTTCTGCAGTAAAAAGGTTTTGTAGTAGAACAAATAGGCTTTCCTAATTGTTCTATGCAATGTTCCACATGAAGCACTTCAGAAGGGTTGCCAAACTTGTGCTAGTATTTTACAGCAAAACCATTTTATTGGTAAATGCATTGAAATAAGAGACAAAAAGCACAAACCCCTTAAATTATACTTCATGTAGATGTGAACGTTGGGAAACATTGCAAAACAAAAATGTTGATAAAGCTTTTATTCATGTCCTTTGCAAGAGCCATCTGGATTTTGTAACTGATATAAAAAACTGCAGTAACCCAAGAGTTCAGAACTGGGCAGACTCATATCTGACAAGTAGCTGAATACACTTTATTACTTCAGAAATTGATTCAAAGCTGGTGACAGTGCCATCTGCACTTTTATAGTGAGTGTGTCACCTGTAAACTGTCTTGCTATTGGGTAAATAGATTGAAAACCATGGGAGAAGTGGGAAGTATTAAAACCAAACAAACCAACATAAAAAACCCAACAAAACCTACCAACTCCCAAAACTTTCCATACAATGCAGAATCTCAGCATTACTTCCATCTCTCTCTTACTTTGTTACATTTCAGCAGTGTGCTATAATTGAAAAAAACCCCAATATTCTTCATTATTTCCATTGAGTTAATTATGGGATATTTATTAGGGAAACTCATTTATTCATTAATTTTCATTTACACTTTCTGCTTCATCACAGGAGGCCGTATCAGTTTGCCTTTTTGATATAAGATCTCTGATATAAAACAGCAAAGATAGCATATGATCAGCCTTACAAAGGAAAGCAAATAAGCGTTACGTCTTTGTTGCAAGAATTTTAATAGCATTCTTTAATAATTCATAGTTATTGAAACCCTGCTTCATTAGTCTTAGTTTTCTAGTGACTGCATGCATCAGGCAGGTACCTGTATTCTCAGATTTTAAATACTACTGTTCACCTAACCCTGTATTTCGTCTATGACTTAGTGTCATTAAGTCAGCACATATTCTCTTTTCTGTTCGTCTGTTACCACTAATGTTTCTGTGGGACTCTTGGTTTAAAAATTAAGTAGAAGGGACTATTTTGGAGGTAGTGGAGATGGTATTGCTGCAGCAAAACTATAGGACAAGAAAATCGGAAGTGGTTACAGCCTATATTGAACTTGAGGAGGTAGCTCTTGCACCTGACTACAAACTTCTCTTCCACACCTTGTCAAGCACGAGAAGCTGCGGCAAATCACAACAGCCAGTTACCATCTTCTGAGTCAAGAAAAAGATGTTGAGAACCATCTGGTTACAGGCGGTAGAGGAAAAAGAGGTCACAGATTGTTGTGCGTGAATTTGATGTGCTGTGCACACATCCTTCTGCTGCTCCTGCTACAGACGGAGTCGTCTCTGGCATAGGAGGCAGCAGGCAGCCCAGCCTGCTTGATCTTGAACCCCTGCTGCTGAGTCAGCATAAGCTGGTATACCAGTGCCCCTTGAATTCAGCTGCCCTGCCCTACGCAGCATCTATTGATACTGGCAAGAAAGGTGATGCTGATTTTTCTAACCTACAATTATACAGGCATTTCATGGGTTCTGAGTAGACTGTTCTGGAAAGCTCCTCCAAAGCCCACTAGTTAATCATGGGAGGTAGACCAATTGTATGTGGCTTAAATGAGTCCAATGTTTCTCTGAGCTGAGGTGCTTTTTGTCCCTATGTGATGGATGCATCAGTGAATCAGCATCAGAAAGAGAAATGCAATCAGATAAAAATTTCACAAAAGCAGAATTATTGGTCAGTAATTATCTCTCACATATTTGTATTTTATCCTTTAAACAAAATCAAAGAAGAAACAAAGAAAAAGAACTTTCCTTCCCCACGGCATAACAATTGTATTTTAAACATTGCTACTAAAAACTGTTTGTCCTTTTAAAACGCAAATCTTGAAACTCGCATACTTTCCCCAACAGGATTATTTTACAACTTTCTTTCCTTGGATAATGTTTTTGCTGCTTTCTTTTCTAATTGTGTCTGCACATAAGTCAATAAATATATCAATGGTGCTTTTTTTTATTCTAAATCATTAAAAGATATAGTTTAATAACAGAAATATTGTCTTATGTGGCAACAAAAACTCTGAGATTCAATAATGAAGTGTGCATGGAAGTTACAGTGAAATGTACATGCACAAGAGCTTACCTAATTATATTTATGAGTTTGCTGTCAGATTTTTAAGGTGTAAAATCACTGTGTTGTGAAAGACCCACTTTATGTTTATTGCATTACCCAAACTCTTACTAAAACTCTCAATAAAGAGGAAAATGGGTTAAGAAATAATCATTGGACCCAAAGGACTTTTGCATTGGCTCTCTGATGAGTTTTAAAGTAATACTGGGTACACTATGTAGTGTATCACAGTCTAATAAAGTAAACAGAGGTTTCATTTCTGTAAAATTGCAAGGTTTCTGCAGAGAAATACATTTTCCTGGACTGAAAACACTGTAGCTTTTTTTTTTTCTGCAGAAGTATGTAAAATACATACAGGTTTGCTATGTGAATGTCACCTGTTTCAACATGATGATTTATTCACATAGAAGGAATATTTATTATCCCATGCTATGATTTTCGCTTTGGTTAATAAGGAAGAGAAAATTGGATAAAATCATTTGAGCAGTAAGAAAACAGTACATGTTTTGACATGGACATATTTTACATGATGCCTTTGTATTTTATGTGTACAACAACATACATTAGTGTACTGCGTGGGAGTCTTAAGCCAGCAGAAAAGTTTGGCAGTATATGGATACAGCAAAGAGTGGAATAGTAGGATGGAATTTAAGAACTTTCCAGATAGTGGTGGAAATGGGAATGGGCTAGTGAAAGGACACCTGCATGACTGGAGACAAAAGGGAAAGTAAAATATCTTTCAGTGTCAAAGGCTAAATTGTAAAGCAGGTTTCTAATATAAACCAGAGGTTCAGACAGGGAGAAAGTCTTCAGGATATACAATATGTTGCAAATACAGGAGTTGGAAGGGAGGGCATAGAATAAGCATGGTTTAGTGTTTGATAGGAATGGTTGGACTCGATGATCCAGTGGGTCTCTTCCAACCTGGTTATTCTATGATTCTATGATAGTGTAGAACAGAGGTCAGAGAGCCTACTGGGGATGCTTAAGGGAGGGAGGGAAAAAATAAATTTGGTTAAAAAATACCACAAAGGCTGTAAGGAAAGTGATTGACAAGGTGCAGCTTCTGGATTATAGAATGTACACCACTTGACATGTGGTATACTTACTGGGAAGGCTTTAAGAGAGAATGAGCAACAGTTGAGATGAGAAGGACTTGAAGTCTGAAAGTGTTCAAGGAGACAGCTAAAGCAGACAATGGGAGTGCAGGAATGAATTGTAATAAGTTTCATGGGTGGGAACAGGCTTCCTTGGAGTAGTAATTGTATAAAGGAAAAGCATTCTTTAGCTATGAAAGACTCTCAAGGCTTTCCTGGTAACTGGGCTTTAAGAACAAAGCTCAAGTGTGAGATTCAGAGCCTAATCAAGGTTGTTCGGCAGCAAATAAAAATATACTGTAATTATTCCTCTAGTTTATCCAGCTCTGACACATAACCAAGAGCAAATCTTAGTGGGAAGGAGATATAACAGAGTATATCAGCCTAAAAAAGATAAAATTAAAACACTATTGTTTCTGTAAATTCATGCCACTCAGAATAGACCTAGATTCAGATAGGTAGATCCCAGAGGCAGTGCAAGGAGAACGTAGTTTTAAAATTGAGGCAGGTATGATGTGGAGTCACCAACAGCTGGAAGAGAGCACAGCTACATAAAATGACCAGGAAATCATGCAGGTAAAAAGTCAGAAAGCCCAGCCTTCCCAAGTCATTCATCACTTTGGGATCCATGGCTTGAAGCACTGTCTCGAACGTATATTCCCATTTTTTAAAGAACTGAGAAGGGACTCCTCAGGTATATGACAGCTGTTCTACACCAGTATTTGCAAGGCATTGGACAACCTTTTGCCACACTAGATAACTGTCTTGACTGATTCCGGAGTCTGAGGGCTCTGTTTTCTTCTCTTTGAGGTTTCATGGAGAATAATTTGAAGGGAACAGGAATCCAGATTTTCCCCCAGGAAGTTTAATTTGTCCAATCCTTTTTACCACCACTCTCCAGTGTACTAGTTGCTAAGAGTTTTTGCAGCCTCAGCAGCACTAGTAATTGGTATTATCTTTTGCCTTGCATGTTAAAGAGAGCATTCCCTTCACTGTGTCTGGAGTAGGTTTTGCTAAATGCAAAGGCACACAACTGTCACAGCTGTTTCTTCATACACCAACATCTGAAATGAGGTGACAAAAGTATCTAGGAATTAGATAGCTATTTAGGAAATATTTGGAGATGACTGGAATAAAAGGAGCAGCTGCTCTCTGTGGAAGACGATAACATTATACCAGAAGTAGAATCAGCTCCCTTTAAGCCAGATGTCTTTAAATTAGGAATAGACCCAATAAAGGACCTAAATATTGGTGTGCTATTTTGAGATAATGTAATCCTGTAATTTGCGGTTTGTTATTGACTAAGAAACCCAAAGCATAGCAAGGTACACAGTGGTAATAACCATTGTGTGAGGACTGTCTGGCATATCAGAAGGCAACCCAAATGGTTAATACACAGAGCAAGTGGTTGTTTAAAACTAGCTGTCCAGAAAGGCTGGAAAGAGAAGTCTCACCTTGATGTTCCAGAGGAGGCTCCTTGCAGATACCTATGGAGAGGCCTTGCTCTCTGGTCTGGATAACCTGGGTGTAGCCATCTCCTCAGGGCACGTGTGTCTTAAAGAGTGTGGTCATTCATTAGGAGTGGGGCAAAGCTTAGCCTATTCTTTTAAAGGATACTTATTTTGCGGTAGTGCCTACTTGTTATGTACACTCAAGAAGTCTAATAGGCAAAGAAAGAAGTCTTAGGTTCAATAATCTTCTTAGCCCCTGTATTCCTGGCTGTAGTCCTTCAGAAGATTATCTCAACCACCAGTTTAGAGGTTACCATAGACAGGGCAGAGGAGGACCTTCTGAACTCATTAAAACTGAAAGGAATAGGGAATTCTTTGTGTGATGCCACAATGTTTTTCCTGGTAGCAAGTCAATCACCTTTTTCTGGGAGCAGCACCATTCTTCAAGGCCCTTTTGGTGCAATCAGAGCAGAACATCTTGGCTGAGCCAAGCCCTCTTTCCTGGGAATGCTTAATAGTAAAAGATTAAGTCAAAATAGCAAATACAGATTGATGATAATGAGGTAATCTGAGATGTTAATTGGTGCATGGTGTACATCAAAAAATGCATTACAAAATAGGAGGAATACCAGCTGTGTGTGTAAATACTGATGATACTAAACAAGCAGCATCTGACCATGTAACAGCCACAGGTAATTCTAAAGAAGCACCTGCACTGTGCTGCGACAAGGAGTCGGGGCAAATGAAATACAATCCATGTTTCCTGTACTGACTGTAGTAAGTTGTCATTGGTTATTCACATTAGCAGAGATGGGTTAATAGAAGAAAATTATTACATTCTTTGTACAATACCATTTCTCTGAAAAATAAGATTGACTAGCAGGCAAGTCAATATTTTTATAGCAGTAGTGGACACTAGCAAAAAAGCTGATTTACTTGATGTGTTCGGAATGATCGTGTTGTGAATATTGGTATAAGTGTTACACAGTGCTAATTAAAAAAGCAAGTGCTTTAATTTTTTGGGACATAAATCTTTGCCTTTGAAATGGAGGAGGCATCTCCTTGATTGAATTGATCAAACACCAGCTATATACCCTGTCTCTGGCAGTTCAATCTCTAACGTACAAATCAGCGTTTTCACACAGCACATTATAATCAAGCTAGAATAATAACAACAATTAAAATCCTTTAAAAGAAGAAAGAAGTAATGTTTAGTAAAAAGAAGGCATGGTTAGAAGTGGGAACTTCTGGATAATAGATCTATAGATTTTTTTTTCTTAAATCTCATTTTCCCTGTAACCTGGCATGTATATTATCAAGAAGAAGAAGAGAATATAATAAAATAAAATAGCAGCAAGGAATGTGTTTAATATTGAATGTCAGCCTTCACCACAGATACATGCAAAAGTATTAGAAATGTTTTCTCTTTGAGTTTTCAGCTGGGGCTACCCAGTAAAAAGGAATGTAGCTTATTGAAAATAGTACATCAAAAAGCTAGTTGTGTGAACTATATATGCACACATGCACTGTTTGTTTATATTGTTGTGGAGATTTTTACATTATATTCTAGGATTTGTTATCCATGGGCTAGATGATACGATGACTTGCACCAGGTGAGGAGCCAATTCAGTATATTTTTTAATGAAACAATCAATATAATATTGAAATGCATCATTTGGTAGTCATCGTCATCCAAATTCATCAGAGGAGCTATGGTACAAAGTGTGGGTATTTCTGACTGCCTGTTTGTAAGGAAGAAGATGAGCATATACTGCATAGCAGCGGGTGGACTCCAGTTCCCGCTGGTGCTGGTGTTACCGGGACTGATAAAGCTTTCTTGCATACAGAGTTTATACAGGCTACAAAACATTCTGTGAACCAAAAATCATCTAACAAGACTTGAAAAAAATGAGGCTTACACAAATATTTAATGTTGTGACATGAAGAGGAATGAAGTAATGATTAGGAAGATGTAGGGATAATCGCCCTTACACGTGGCAGAGAGCATGCTAGAGGGTCTCAATCAAATCAGCTAGTGTTTATGTGAGAACTGTCACCAAGGCATGTTTCAACTTTCCCTCCATCATAAGCTTTTTCTGTCAGTTAGCCTATTTATTGTTTACCGATGATTGTCAGTTACTCGTCTGATCCCAATTTTCTTATCTAAGAGATTACAGGTAAGACGTTTTATTCTTATCTTGATCAAAAGCGACAATCAGACCCTTTCTCTTAAGTCCCTGCCAGTTGGCTATTAGGGAACTATTTTAAAGTGAATTACTGTTAATTTGACACATGCAAGAGGAAATAAATGGCAATATAGAGTTTTTTTCATGTTGCAAGTTATGCTCAGCTATAGCAAGATGTCATTGAAAGTATCATACAGGGGGCACATCTAGCTGTATCTAAACATGAAGATTGTTTAGGTTTGTCATCTAAATTAGTGATTAGTGCATCAGCTTTAACATTGTTCTTCAAGAAACTCTAAATAATATTTTGAAAATTGTGACCCAAGACTTGTGATTCTGAACCATCTTGGTTTGCAGAAGATTTGCAAGACATGCTGTATCCCTGCTGAAAGATATAAGTAAGTAGTGTGTCATTTTGAAGGATTTCTTTTTCTCCTCCATTAAAATGCAAACATCTAAAAAACCTGTAAGGGAATCAAGACTGGATTTTTTTGTTTCAGTTGTCTTCTGTCTAAGATCAAAGCTCTGATACCTGAACAAGGAAAAGCTGCCTAAAGGTTAATTCATAATTTATCTAATTGAAACTTGCATTGTAGACATGAACAGGATGTGGAGCAGAAGTAGTACTGATGTATGAGGTTTTTAACCTGAAGACCTGAGATGAGATTGAGACGATGTGGCTGGGATCCAGGAAAATGCACTAAGGCTGAGTCCTTGGAGCGGTGCATCCACAAAGTAGTGGTGAGTTAAAGCACCACTGAAGAGAAACATAGTATGGCAAGCTACATACAAAAAGAGAGCTGTAGAACTGCACTCTGGGTTTAGATTATGAAGGTTATAGTGGCTTCTGAGAAAATGTGTGGAATTCGTTTACTCTTCTTTTTTTCCTCCTCTTGCTTTCTGACATATTTAAGGAATTCACATCCTCTCAATCATTCTTCTTTTCCTGGAGGGAAAAGCAAAATCATTTTATTAATTCAAATGTTTCCCTGTACTGTTAGTCCAATTCTGTTTGTTCTTTTTTTAATAGACCATGTTTCTTGGTTTTGTTCTGTGGTAATATTCTGGCCTATTTTGCTTTAATGTAGTTTTATTGATTATATTAATCTTACTGCATCCTTTGCAAGGGCTAGAAGAGTTTCTTACAGTGTACCAAATTCCAAAGCATATTTATAAAAAGATGTATAATTGAAAGGATTTTCCAAGGGTCTTCAGATCCCACTGATGCAAGCTCAGTGGATACTTTATGAAGAGTATTTCTCTAAACTGTTCCTAAAAATCTTCTGAGCTTTATTATGTGGACCTATTCTTTCTAAAAATAAATAAGTGGATAAAAATGTAGTGTACTAAAAAAAAATAGATTGAATTAACAAGAATATTTTCACTATAAATTTCTGGTAGCCCTTTCAGCTCCTAAAATGTGTTTAAGTCCTTTAACTTTAGCATTATTAAGTAAAAATTGTATTCTGTCATCTTTATTCTCTATAAACAAGTGCTTAGTTCTATATAATTAATTAATAAATAAAATGGATTACATCCCTGGATAAAATAAGAAATTTTTAGCAGATATTTAGGAAATTATTTGATCTCCTTGGTGATGAATGACTTCCTAGATGACAACATCTACTTTGAGCTGAAGAACTTAAAACTCTTCTCTGTCCTTGAGAAGAAGTAATATAAGTCAGTGCTTGCTCACAATTTTGGCACTCAAAATGTATCCCTGTTGTACAGAAGTTATTTCACTGCACATGACAGACAGCCTTAACAGACCCATTTTAGTCGTTATACCAGCTGAACACCACTGGGACAGAAGGCCTGTAGCACTGAGCTTCAGGTGTCTCCATGGCCTTCTGGATGCAAATATGCCCCAGGCTAATTTCTGTTTGCAGGGATCTTATAAGCACAGCTTGAGGTGGGACATATGATGGACTTGTTGCCTAGAGAGAAATTGCCTGACATTTCCTGAAATTGTATTACAGTGCAGTTGTTGTGTTTTGTAACCAACTGGGCTTGTAGCTGAGCTTCTGCGTTGGAGGCAAAGTTGTGTTAAGCAGCAAATATAAATACTCCACACTGGAGCAGAACTGCAGCGATTTGGTATTGTTATTATTCAAAGTGGTTTACCATTTTGTTTCAGACTTAAGCTTCTGATCTAAGTGTGCATTGCCTGTAGCAACCAGAGAAATTAATTTTCTGCAGGTTTTGTAGTGGCATCAGTGGATTTATTCACATTTTGTTAAGGAATAAATAAGTAACAATCTGGAAATGCTCAATGTTTTAAAGAGAAAGTAAGACTAGCAGAGAATGTGATTTCTGCAAAACAGTCAAGCCATGTAACTTCTGATAGGAACTTAATCTCAAACTTTAGGACACTTTTTGACTATTCTGAATACCAGTTAAAACATGTACTTTAAAATGAGCATTGTAACCATTGTATTGGTGCCATCTAGGCATAGAAGTGGCACTCATTCAGATTCAAAATTTAATAGCAGAATCTGTTCTCATAAAATCATGTGTTTATGAAGATTAAGGATTTACTTTGAGGATTTAAAAACTGATTATTTTCTTATCCTTTCTTATCAAGTTTTTTGTCTTAAGATGCCATGAAAACAACACCAATAATTTAGATATAAGTAGGTATAGTATCTTTTTCCTGGAAAAATTTATTTAATTTGGATATAATTTGTTCAGTGTGAAAGCTAGGCTTCTAAATGATATTTTTATAATAAATTAATATGCTCAATAATAAAGACTGTATGAAAAGAATGTGTCAGCAGTGTCCATTGAGGATAGTTGTGTTGGGGGTATTTTTTGATATAGACCACGTTACTAGCTTTGTTTCTAAATTACAGCCCACTGATGAATGAAATAATCCTTCATCTCTACAGAATCATAGAATCATTAGGTTGGAAAAGACCTCTGAGGTCATCAACTCTGACCATACCTGTCCATTGTATCCCTTAGAACCTCATCTACCTGCCTTTTAAATACCTCCAGGAAAGGTGACTCAACCACCTCACTGGGCAGCCTGTTCCAGTGTCTGATGCTGCTTTCAGTGAAGAAATTTTTCCTACCACCTGGTACTAGAAGGTCACTATAAGGTCTTAAACATGCTGGTCACACCATTTCTGATACAAGCCAAGATGCCATTGGCCTTCTTGGCCACCTGGGCACACTGCTGGCTCATGTTCAGTCGGTTGTCAACCAACACCCCCAGGTCCCTCTCCTCCAGGCAGCTTTCTAGACAGACTTCTCCTAGTCTGTAGCTGCATAGGGTTGTTGTGCTCCAAGTGCAGGGCCTGGCACTTGGCCTTGTTAAACCTCATGCCATTGGACTCAGCCCAGCGGTCCAGCCTGTTCAGATCCCTTTGCAGAGCCTCCCTACCCTCCAGCAGATCCCCGCTTCCACCCAGCTTAGTGTCGTCCACAAACTTGCTAAGGGTGCACTCGATGCCTTCATCCAGGTCATTGATGAAGACATTGAACAGGTCTGGACCCAGCACTGAGCCCTGGGGAACCCCACTTGTCACTGGCCTCCAGCTGGGGTTAACTCCATTTACCACAACCCTTCGGGTCCGGCCATCCAACCATATTTTAACCCAGCAGCGGGTGCGCCTGTCCAGGCCAGAGGTGACAGTTTCTCAAGTAGGATGCTATGATAAACTATGTCAAAGTCTTTACTAAAGTCCAGGTGGACTACATCCACAGCCTTTCCCTCATCCATCAAGCAGGTCACCTTGTCATAGAAAGTGATCAGATTAGCTTGGCAGGACCTATTACACTCTAATCAAACAGCACTAATCTTGGTACTTCTTGTCAGCCTTCTACAGAGGGAAATAACAGCCAGGGCAAGCCGGGAGTGAGGAGAGGCAGGAGGGAATTTGAGAGCTCATGGAGATGGGTACTGTAATAGTGGCTGCTGAAGCTAGTATATGACTGGAGAGTTATTTTGTATAGCATTATTTCTAACGGCATCCGTGATATCAAGCATAATTTGTCTTTTGTGTGTTAATTCTGTGGATGGAATGGAGTTTAGCTGTCTGTGTGTTCTGGACATGAAGTTAAATATACAAAAATGTCAGTGCTTACCAGTGCATAAGAAGTCTTCTTGTCCAAAGTTGTACCCGTGAGAAAAGTCCCCTACACGTTTCTGATGGGGTTCTGCATGACCGTGGTGCTGCCCTGGAGAGGTGAATGCTTTCTCTCAGTATAAACAACGCCGAGGGCAGGTCTCTTTGGACTCCCAGCTATTCTGTCCCTGCTCTGTCGCATAAAGGTAGCTCTGTATGTGAGATTTCTTGACTTATGACACAAATTCATTGTCTTTGAGAACACACATTTTTTATGTCTGTCAGTTGACAAACATGTACATGCAGCAGGCAAGAGTATGTGCCTGACTCAGTGAAAAATCAAGGACCCAATTTTGCCATTCACCTCCAAAAAAATCAACTTATCACAGAGTGCCGCTAGCTCCAGAATAATCTCTGATTGTCTGAAATAATCTTCATTTCCATTGCTGTCCCACGCCAATATCCTAACCATGAAGGATATTGAAACCTCCTTCTTTTTGCAGCTCAGCTTTCACAAACACATATGAGATGAAGAGCAGTCTCAAGTACACAACAAATAGATGAAAGATCTCCATAATTAGAGTACACTGCTTGGTCGTTGTCTTTTATGGGTGGGATTCGTAACTTTAGATAACAACATTTAGTTTTCTGGTCCATCTGGCTTTCCTAAATGACATAGTATAAGCACTTCTAAAGGGCAGTTTGTCTAGTGTGTTTAATGTGTGTGTTCACTGGCTATTTCTATCCACTAACTACAAAGGATGTGATCTTGCAGAACTACTCATTTGAATGTCTAAATTAGGTAAAATGGATTCCACCTGAGATGCCTGCTTAGTTTCTGTTATATCTAAGTGTTTTATGCTTGTGTGGATGGGAACCCAGGTTTCTTCTTATTCGTCAGCAGATTTCTGGCACATCACAATGGCTTTGTGATAACTGAAGATTCATTTCTCATAAAAATTTGATGTGGCAAGATCCACTGTTAGTAGTTAGTCCTGCAAATTTTTTGTAGTAGATTTCTTTTTCACACAGAATAACCAGGTTGGAAGAGACCCACCGGATCATCGAGTCCAACCATTCCTATCAAACACTAAACCATGCCCCTCAGCACCTCATCCACCCGTGCCTTAAACACCTCCAGGGAAGGTGAATCAACCACCTCCCTGGGCAGACTGTTCCAGTGCCCAATGACCCTTTCTGTAAAGAATTTTTTCCTAACGTCTAGCCTAAACCTCCCCTGTCGGAGCTTGAGGCCATTCCCTCTTGTCCTGTCCCCTGTCACTTGGGAGAAGAGGCCAACACCCTCCTCTCTACAACGTCCTTTCAGGTAGTTGTAGAGAGCAATGAGGTCACCCCTCAGCCTCCTCTTCTCCAGGCTAAACAACCCCAGCTCTCTCAGCCACTCCTCATAAGGCCTGTTCTCCAGCCCCTTCACCACCTTTGTTGCTCTTCTCTGGACTCGCTCCAGAGCCTCAACATCCTTCTTGTGGTGAGGGGCCCAGAACTGAACACAGGATTCGAGGAGCGGTCTCACCAGTGCCGAGTACAGAGGGAGAATAACCTCCCTGGACCTGCTGGTCACGCCGTTTCTGATACAAGCCAAGATGCCATTGGCCTTCTTGGCCACCTGGGCACACTGCTGGCTCATGTTCAGTCGCTGTCAACCAACACCCCCAGGTCCCTCTCCTCCAGGCAGCTTTCTAGACAGACTTCTCCTAGTCTGTCGCACTGCACAGGGTTGTTGTGCCCCAAGTGCAGGACCCGGCATTTGGCCTTGTTAAACCTCATGCCATTGGACTCAGCCCAGCGGTCCAGCCTGTTCAGATCCCTTTGCAGAGCCTCCCTACCCTCCAGCAGATCCACACTTCCACCCAGCTTAGTGTCGTCCGCAAACTTGCTAAGGGTGCACTGGATTAACTTGCATGTTTGAGTTCTTAATTCACTAAAAAAAGTGGCACATCCTTATTTGAAAATAGATTTTAGAAGAGCAAGGAAGAGAGAGTAATAAGTGGTATAAGATATAATAAGAGTAATAGCATGTATTTTCTTGTGAAAGGCAGAAGAAATTCAATATTAGTCATGCTGCCAAACAACCTTCAAGTACTGAAGGGTGCCAGAGCTCTCATGCTGAAACAGTAATGGACTATTTTGTTTCTCAGATAAGTAGGGAATATTAGAGTAGTTCCTTCTGCACATAACTTTTTGATTGTATGCCACTAAAAACTTTCATTCCAATGCTTTATCTTATTTAAAGTTCAGTCTCTTCCACCATCCCAAATTTGTGCATATTAATTAACTATCACCTGCCGTAGGAAATCATTCTTCTTACTCCACAGTTCATCCATCTCTGCATCTGCTACGTCAGTGCTGACAGAGCCCCAAGTGTCTCTGGGTCCTCCCACTTCCCAAACCAGCTCTGCCTCTTCTCTCCTTATGACCTTGGACTCGATGATCCAGTGGGTCTCTTCCAACCTGGTGATCCTATGATTCTATGATTTCTTGGCCCCCGCCCCTGCCTTGGCTCCTGCCATCTGTCATATTAGGCCTGAGAATGACTAAAGAATGAGTGAGCGAGAGAGAGAAGGAGAGGCGCTGATGTAAATGGAAGAAACTAAGGCTGAGATCCAGGGCTGATCCTGCACCTCTGGTTTTCACCTCTGTCCCTAGGAACAGTGACAAGTTTCTGGGAAGAGATGGGAAATTACACACCTTTCTTGCTGTAAGCTCCTCTCTTGGCTCTCAGCATAGGGAGGCCACCGTGAGATTGGATTTGACCAGAGTAGACATAGAAAGAGCTCCATGGCACCATCTGTTGCTGAACAGCAGAGGAATTTCTTTTCTACCAATCATTTGAAGCCCCTATAACTAAACAGGCTGAGGGACTGCAAAGGAAGATCAAGACTCCTGGATGCTCCTATTCCCCTCTCCCACTCTGCTCCAACAAGGAGTTTGAAAAGTTAATAGTTAAAGGGTTATGCCTAGAGTTAAATACTCACAAAAGATCACAGTGTGGTGAATGAGACTTGTTAAACCTAAGAATTATAGCAGTAGGGCTGAGTCCTAGTAAGCATCCATCTACTAAGCAGATACACGAACTGAAGTCACTACAACTGAATTCAAGAAGTCATATGATCAGGTAGTTTGTCAGGAGAACTGCAAAACTAGGTAGGTAGAGCAATACCCACCAACACCAAAGATGTGAATGAATGGGATATGGGTTGGAAAGAAAACATGCTGTATAAGAATATTGCTTATCAGGTACATATACAGCTCGTATAAGAATGTATAACTACATCCCTGGGTGAGGAACTGGAGAGATGGAGTACTTAGCGTCAACATTAACAAGAAGAAAGTTTGATTATACCATTTAGAGTAAGGTCTTATTTCCCCCAAGTTGATGCTGAGTTCTCATGTAGCCTTACTGTTTACAGAAATGGAAATGTGAAAATGTGGCATATTACAGGCACCCAAGGTAGGTATTTAGATTTTCCAGAAATTCAGAGTGGATATTCCACCTGGTGTTTCATTACTTTACATGTGCTTGGCTTTCCTGATAAAATACTTATGTTTCTTTTACGGCTGTGTTCTAGATGGTGTAAAGGTAAGTAATGTCTCTGCGGTGTTGCAGAGAGCAGCAAATTTGAGGGGATAGGTTTTCAGGGGTTTGTAGGAAGCTTAGTTGCTAAAGCAATAGGAATATAAAATTAATAAAAGGACCTTTCTTTCAGTGCAGTTAGTTCCTGTCATAAATTCTCTTCAAGAACCATGTCAGAGAGTTTTAGAGAATCCAAATACTGTATCTTCTGGATCACCTCTTATCTACACACTCCTTGATATCCTTCTCAAGCACCAGCTTGTTAATGCGGCAGGTACAGACACCACTGACACGTTCACAACGGACCGTGACTATCTGTGTGCATCTTGTTCTTCATTACAGGCCTTATGGTTGCATCAGAGCTGAAAGTCAGTCTCAAGAGTCTGTGGTGACCAAGCTCCCCTGCAGAGTCTTTTCCATAGATGTGAGTGCTATCACCAGTCCTCTGGCATCATCATCATCTGCATGCCAGGTTACACATTGGCCCTGTGATTCCACATTTGAAAACCTCCAGAGCTCTGGGGTGAGTACCAGCCAGTACAGAGGACTGACTGGTGCCTGGTGTAGTACCTCCCGTATATTTATGTCCATGCTGAAGTCCATTACCATCCTGTCTTTACTGCTGTCGTGATTTGTGCTGAAGTCCTGCAGCTGCACTTTTTATTTTACTGCTTTGGCACACCACAGTAAGACATTCACTAGGGTCATTTTACTGGCTCCTGTGCACATATCTAGAGAATGTGTATGTAAGAGCTCTGAATAGTTTGATCAAGCCTCTAAACTGTCAGTTTCTTAAACTTAATACGTATAGCTGTATGGAGGGGAACTCTATTTTTCAGGGGATGCAGTCACTATATAATGTGACTATAGAAAGGGACTCAGATGTACGTAGACTCTTGCATTTTGTTTTCCATGTATATAATTGAAAAAAAAATCATCAAATGCTGCTCCTTAGTGTAAACAACACCAGCAATACCTGTTCTAAAGCCTTAGAACACATGCAAATGCTTCCTTCACGAGCAAACAGTTCAAAGTCAATGCAAGACACCAATTCATACCAGTGAAAGTCTGTGCTGCAAATTTCCTTTTCAGAAGTCGTTAGCAGTCACAGCTGCCATCTCTTTACCTGTGGTCTTGAAGCATTAATATCATGTAAGGAAGCACGATCGAACATATCTGTTAATACCTCCACACCAGGAGAGAACGATTAAGTGGTGTGGGAAGGATAGGTGTTCAGCTCGAGGTTGTCTACTGCTTCTACTATGCAAGCCTTCATTTCAAATATTTTGACTCAATTAAAACTATTCCTATGGACAAAACGTAAGTGGTCTACTCATAAGAAGTACCTGAGCAGATTAAATGCAGTCTGCTTCAGGTCTTCTCTGCTGACTCTGAGAGCTGAAAGTCAGTCTCAGGCTTCAAATGCTTTCAGAGGAAATAAGTACAGAACTAAATTGGTTCTTCCTAAAAGGTTTTGACTGGACAATGCTAATGAAATAGCAAGGAGGCTGCACACCTGAAAAATGCCAGGGATGGTTCAACACTTTGAAAATTCCTTTCCAGTATATTGCAACCAAAGGCTGGAGTATTAAAGCAGCATGATTAATCTAATAAATTTTATTCTAACCAATGCCAAATATAACTCAGCATCAGAGATCTAAAATTGCTTTGACTTAATAATTAGCTCTGCAGAAATTCATATTGGCAGTGTGTTTTTTCACTCATCTTCTTGCAACAAGATGTTACAGGAAAAGCTGTGTTAAGTAGACAAGCTGTAGCCTTGAACAAACCCTAGCACAGTGGTCCTATGGCTTCTGTCTCTTTTTAAGCCATGCTTATAAATATAGAGTTAACTGACCACATAGAGAGTCCTCTTTCCTTGAAGTGGTTCCTAATTAAGAGAGGAGGGCCTAAATGAGCCTGTCTCTATCTAGTGCTTTTAAGCTTGACACTCTTAATCCTTTTTAATTAGGAGTGAATATTTCTAATGAGGTGTTGATATTTCGGGCTTACTCATAAGGGGCTGGAATTGAAAAGCATCAGACTGACTGTTCTGGTGTGCTGAGGATCTGAAATACAGAATGTTCCCCATGGTCATAAAACAAAACAAGAACTGGGCACTAACTGTGAGCAAATATTGTGTTAAATAATAGCAAAATATTTGATTGAAGTTGTCAGTAGCAACAAGATTAATCATTTATAGCTGCTATCTAAGTGTCTTAGCTATTATATTAACATAAAATAAAACCCCAAATTGTTAAAGAAAGACCTTTTTCTGCATGGCTCAGGCCTCATACTCATGTGCACACACAAACATAGGGTCCAGGGCATATTAAGCCTTGCATTCCAACATACTTCTCAGTGAACACTCCTACATTGTCACTCTCAGGATTTCTGTCCATTCTCTCATTTATTCAGGCTGCTCCTCCTCTCATGCTCTTTCTAATAGCATAGCTTTGTGTGAAAATTGGATGTAAACAGGTTTTGAAATGTTGAAAGCTGAATATGTCTAAGGCATATTTAACAAAGAAAACAGAAATTATTTGGGATTCTTAATTAAGAAGTTAGGAAGAGTGTACAAAGTACCACATGCCCTTTTGAGTGCAACAACAAAGCACTGAGGTGACTTAGGGTGCTTTCAGCTCTCTGCTCTGCAATTTAGTCACTCAGTAACTGCTATATTTGTTGCATCCATGTTTGACACCCTGGACCCAAGTCAGACCCATAAGTATACAATTCCCATCAGAGGCAGAAGACTGACATCTTTTAACTGTGGATCTGCTTATTTCAGTAATATATTTGTCTTTTCCCATGACTGAACTGAGTGTTGATTTCATATAGGCTTCCCTCCCATCAAGTTCATTGTCTTCTCTTACTTACAAGTTATTGTTTCCACAACAGCTGAACTCCTCTTCTGTTTTAAGAAAGTTTTGAGCTCTGACTTGTTTAGACTGTGCTGATGTCATCTTGCTTCAAAAGAAAAGGGAATCTGGATGACTATAAATCATAAAGGTAAATGAATTCCCCTGTGTTGCTGGGTAAGGATCTTTGGCTAGCACAGACAAATTCTGAGGTTGCTTCAGTGCCTGATAGCCGACTCTTCAGACCCTGTGCCTGAGCTGAGGTTGTGCCTCTTTGTGCATCAAGCTGGTCTATTGAGACAGGCTTTTCCAAATTTTGTCCTCAGAAAGCTTGTATGTGCAGGCAGCAGCCTTGCTGACTTGTGTGCAGGGATAGGGAGGCTTTTTCTTGGCCTGAAAGACTGTAGTGCATTTGGAAAATCCCATCACAAAGGGGAGAATTTCCTGTCAGCTAACAAGAGGCACAGTCAACCATAATTCTTCCACAGTCCCATGGAGAAATTTGTGCAATGATTGCAATGAGAAAAAGATTTTTACTAGATCTTAAGTTATTGCCTATCAGAACGTTAAATTAGTCTCCAGTCTCCCTTGTTTTTCAAATAGGAAAAAAACCCAAACAAAAATACCATTATGCAGTACCAAAATTGGAAATTATATGCAGAGACTGCATAGCTCGAACAAATTTCCTACCGTAATTCACAACGGAGTCACTGCCCTACGAAATGTTAAGATGACAAACTTGACAAAGATTTGGCATCACTGGACAAACAAAAAAATTTTTTTTTTCTTCACTTTACTTGTGTTTTTCTTCAGAACTAGTGTGTCTCTATTGGAATAATTTTGTAAGTATGATATTGAAGAGATTAAATGTATTCTTAAAAAAGAAAGACATAAAGTATGGTCAGGACACATTTACCACTTTCCACTCTACCTTTGCACTCAGTTCTGGGTACATAGAAGCAGATCGCTTGTTTCCAAGTTTGTAACTCTTTTCCAATACTTGACCTCTTACATTCCTGCTTTGTTTTATTTTTCACCACTGCATGTTCCTTGCTCCATATAAAGACAATCACTTTCTTGAAACCTTTTCTCTTTAACCCACTTTTCTAGCTTGTGTCTCTGCTCTGTGACTCTAGAGCAAATTTTATTGTCATTTGTGTCCTACTTCCATAAACTATGTTTCCTGAATTTGATATTTATGATGCGTGAATGGAAAACAACAGACTAAAGGCTGACATTCAGATTTCTTCAGGAGCAGCTGATGGTAATCAATACTTGAGCTTGCTTTGAATGCATAAAATACTTGCCATTTGCAAATAATCAGCATCTGACATGCCACTCTGGAATCCTTTTTTCTTCCTGTAGTGATAGATTTTGCAAGCTTCTGTACCAGATCTTGAAAACTACTATGAAATTTCAGTGTAGTCAGAAAAAACTGTAATGATTGTGGCAATAGCACTTTTAGCCAGATCATGTCTCTTAGTCAAGTGAAGACAACCAGTTAGGTTGTCTGTGAGTGCTAATGGAGCAGCCAGTTAGGTTGATTGTGAGTGCCAATGGAGCAGCCATCAAGAGACCACTTTGTGTCATGGCAATTGGAAGGAATTCCCAGCACCTTGAAAAAGGTAAATGTTATGTCCATCTTTAAAAAGGGAAAGTGGGAGTCCAGGGATCCTCAGAACATTCAGTCTCATATCAGTCCATGGGAAGATTATGGAGAAAATCCTTCTGAAAGCTTTTTCTGGACAAATGAAAGACAAGAAAAGTAGGAACAGCCAGATAAGATCTACCAATGCCAATTTATATGTAACTGACCTCATTGCCATCAGTAACAAAATGACCAGTACAGAATGGATGAGGAGAGAGCAGTGAATGTTGTTTTGCTTACTTTAGCTAGACTTTGATAGTGCTCCATAGCTTCTTTGCAGCCAGACTGAGGAGATGTGGACTGGACATGCAGACTACAAGTTGCATGAAAAATGTCTTGAACCATTGGGCTGAAAGAGTAGTGGTCAAGGGATTGAAACCAAATGGATAGCTGATAGGAGTAGCATTCCCTAAGGGCCAGTCCTGGAGGTTGCGCTGTTAAACATCTTTCTTAGTGACCTAAACAACAGCAAGGAATACAACCTCATCGATTTGAGGCATGACACCAGAGTGCACAACTCAAGAGTTCAACATGCTGAAGGACAGAGCTGTGATTCAGAGGGATCTGAAGGAGAGGAAGGAACTGGCCAAATGGGAACATCACAATATTTAGCAAAGACAAATGGAAAGTCCTCCTCTTGGGACTGAAAAACTCCATGCAATAGTATAGGCTGGGAAGTAAGGAACAGCTCTGCAGAAAAGGGCCTGGGGATCCAGGACTTCTTTATCCACAGATTCACAAAGAAAGGACATAAGACAGCCAAATTCTGACTAAATATAAGAAGAAAAAAAAACCTCAGAGAGGTTGGCTAAACACTGGAGCACATTGCTCAGGAACGCTGTGGTGTCTTCACCCTCACAAATTTTGCAAACTCGAACAACCTAATCTAACACTGAAGTTAGCCTTGCTTTCAGCTGAGGTCTATGCTAGATGCCTTTCAGGATTCCTTTCAACATAAAATACTTTATGATGATTTTTATAACTTGCCCAAAAGGAGCTGGCAGGTTTCTATCTATCTGAGAGAAACCAGGACTCAAAGTATTCCTCCTAACAATTTTTCACAAATGCACCTCTACTACTCTTTTTGCCTCCAAAAAAAGTATTTTTTTTAAATGTTTGCCTCTTCTGGATGGCAAGGCGAACATCCAGACCATACCTGGAGACCTGGTGAGCTGCTTAACCAAAGTGATGCAGGAACAGAGAGTACTCTGTGTCTGTGGCAGCTGTGGTTCAAAAGAGAGGTGTTAGACCCTGCAGACTCCTCTTCTCAAACGTTGTCAGACAGATGTGACAGGGAGAAGCTAAACTGGGAAATCCCTTTAACCTACTGCAGAAAACAAAAAAGTAACTGCAGAAGTCAGTAAGATTTATTTATTCTATAGCAAAGAAAAAAAAGTAAAACCTTGGGCAGAGGGAGAAAAGGGATTTTGAAGTTATAATTTTGAAGTTTTTTGAAGTTATAATATTTCTTAGCAGAGGAGAAGGAAGAATGTTTTAAAGTCCATCTATCTGCTCTGTTTTCTCATGAAGGTCTTTGTCTTTCCTAACACTCTGTCTTCAGCAGCTCACATGGTGTTTTTTCCCCATCTCATTAAGATACTCGGTAGAGTTGGCATTGAAAAATTTTTTGAATGATAGCCTCAGTTTTTACTGCCCAAAGCATTTCCTTGTGGGTGCGTTTTGAAATGTTTCTGCTATAGCTGGGACTGATAAAAAATTCTCTGTGGCTGAACTGTGTGTAAGTTTGCATTCTGGTTACATTCTCTAAAATTTCAGCCTTGTGGGAAAAGGGAAAACTTGCCATCGTGGTTTCACTAGAAGCTTTAATATCTGAAAAGCACATCTGTCACTTGGCCTTTGTTGTCTTTCTAGCAAGGACAGGTCTCCTTTTCCACCCCTTTGAAATTCCACAAGTTTTGTGTAGACTGTTAATTTTATTATTTGGAGGAACATGCCTATTCAACTGCAGTACACAACTCTTCAGCGCACTCCCAATCATTGCCACACTGAATATTGTCCACTTGTTTCCTCTATGTTTTCTGGTTTCCATTGACTAGTTTGTGATCTGCAGCAATGCCTCACCCCATTATCACTTAGCTTAGCTCTAGCTATAGAGTTAGATTGGGTATAAACAGGTTGAGCTTTGCCCAGATTAGAGCATCTCAGTGTTCAATGAAGATTCATACAGTGGGATTAGTAGCATGAGCAGCTGCAGAGGGAGCAGTCAGGCTTCATCTCTGCCTCATATTGCTCCTGTCTGAAGCTCTGGTTAACTCAGCCCAGAGCTCAGCGTGCTAGTGCAGGCTGATCAGGGAGAAGCGTCTGAGATGTCCCCTGACTTACATCTACCAAATAGATGTGTGTCTTATTTTCTCATGTTTGGAAGAAAACCCGAGTTTGATCACCCTCCATAAATACTCTTTCCATTTTTTCTTCATGGTTTTGGTTTTTTGTTTTTATTTTTTATTTCTTCTGGACACAAGACCATCAGGCATGTCTTTACTTCCAGTGAACAACGCTGTATGGTTTAACTGAAGGGAAGAACATCTTTTGTCACAAATGGGTGTGTTAGCAGCTGCAGGAAACTGCTCTTCTGTTAACAGCCCACAGAGCCATGTCACCTTATAGCAGAATCTCTACAAATCTTTGGCCCATCTCCAGATCCTTCACAAAATGGGGGGAAACAACTACTTTTGGCACATAAAGAATCAAGCTGTTTCCTAAATCATGGCTTGAGGACACTGCCATAAGCAAATCTGGTAGCTGTCCTGCAGCATACTTGTCCTATTTCAGCCTTTGAGAAGGGAAGGACTATGGGTTAGGCTGCAAAGGAAGAAGATTAGGAAAAGGAAGGTTAGGCTGAGAGGGAAGGTTTGATAAAAGCTGTAGAGATAAACTAGGTGTATAAATATTGAGGATATAATTATTAACACAAAGTGACACAAATACAAATCCCAAGGAAGTGGCTGCCCTGCTTTCTCTGTCCAGTATTTTAAGCTTTGCCTTTGCTAAATGTGCATGACTATCTAATCAGAAACTTATTGTGGTAAAGGCATCTTACAGCCCACAGCAGCTGAAGCACACTGTTAATTTCACTGTAGCAAAACATGAGCAACTGCAGTTGCAGAGACATAGCTTAGACTACACTTCACTGTGGCTTTGCTGAGTAGGAGCAAAACAAACATCCTTGCAATCAGTGCTGGTGACAGCAGCAGCTGAGGCAAACGTGAACCAACTGCAGAAGTACTTGATATGGGCTCATTCAGGCAGGCTAGTGAACACCTAGATGAAGACAAAAATAAGCATCTAATTTTATTTTCTGTCTTTCATATCTTCTTTTGGAGGTGCTTCAAGTTGTTGGAGATGTATGTTTTTGAACAGCATTTTATAGCAACCCCTGCATCTTTTTTCGTTTTACCTAATTCCCAAACCACGTTGATCAACTTTTAGTATGGATAAAACAGCTAAAGCACAGTTCATGTTTCCATTTTCTTGGCAGCATGTATCTTCATTTTCTCAGATGAGACGAACTTGATTCAATATAGTAACTGCAGCCAACAGCCCATCTCAGGGCAGTTCAGTTTTGTACCAGTAATGAAGTTTCACACACTGTTCTTGTGTTTCCATTTAAGGTTAAAAAACCTTTCTATGCAACTGGAAGTGTCTTTACGCTATTAAGCAAAGTTTGGAAAACCGTTGTTTGGAAGAGGTAAGATTGGATACTATGATGATAACTTTCCTGGAAATACAAGAGAGAGGCTGTCAGCCATTAATGGAATGATGTCTACTTTAACTCTAAGTCAGATGACTTGAATTTAGCTCATGAGATCACAAAATGCAGCGGGAGAATGAAAAATACTCCTGCCTTTTAAGGGGTCTTTTTTGAGGTCTATTTATATTTGTTATGTAGGAGATGGATAACATGGTGATAACTAAGAATTCCACACCTCTTTGGTCACTATTTTGCACCCTTATTATTCATGCACAGCAGCAGTGTCATGTAATGCTGTGTAATTTGGCATTTCTTGCTCTTTGGAGATTACTGTGAAGACCTGCTGAGTTGTAGAAATAACAGAACCATGCCCCACCCAAATTTGAAAGCTGAGAGATGAAATTTGGAACTATACGCTGATCTTTTGCCTCAGCATAGTTTCTCAGAGTAATCCTTGAAAGATAAGCTGCTGGGAGTTTATATCACTGCCTTACTGTCATCATGCTGTAAAGGTGGAAGCTGCACTCCTGCTAAACAGAAGTGCTGAGAAATTAATGCTGATTTAATTGCAATAAAATAATATATTAACTTGTATGTCTCTGCCTTATCACCTCATCACAGATCTAAATAATTTAGCTAGAAGTAAATGTATTTTCAAGGTTTGAAAGGAATGTGAGATGGTTTTTCATGCTTCAAGACAAAAAAGGAAACAATAATACTTCTTATCAGGGCTCACTAGGTTTTTAGCATCAGTAGGGTATGTACTGTATTTTTTTCTAAGTATAGCATCATATCTAATTGTAGAAAGATACAGAGATGATTACATAGCACCAAAGGGCATATTGCTAGCTGACTTCTTTGATCTAAGATAAATTAATGGGCACAAAAATATGGATTCAAAACACTTGTCATGCCCTTAAGGTTCAGAAAGGCATCGTGTATCTTCCAAGCTGGCACTATCTTATTAGATTTGTTCTACTGGCAGCTCCTTTTTTGAGAGCAACTCCTTCAAGGAACTTTATAATCCTGGTACTTAGTTGGAAAAGCTTCATATTGTAAATGAGTAGGCTAAAAATTGCCTTGTAATCTTGCTTTTCTGTTACAAAATTCTTTTCAATAATCCCATACATGGTGCTGGAACCACTGTAGTATGATGTCAATACTTTATACAGCTAACTAATGGCTGGAGTCCTCACCATGGAGCAGGGTGAACTCCATTTGCCTTTTTCAGTCCTAGACAATTCCCTTCTCCCAGGTGTGTGTCCAAGTGTTTAAGTGAGAAAGAGGAGAAGTGAAAAGAGGAGATAGTAGGTTGGCTGACGATAATGCAGTGATGTAGGGGACATTCTCGTGGCTGCAGCTCCCTGGACCCTTTCTGGGTTTTAGCTAATTGCTACTGAGAAGTCATATTATTAAGGCAGGCACTGTTTACTCCTGTTACCTGTGCATGTTAAGCATCCTAAGGGCACATCTCCTTGGGTTTGGCTTTGTGTCAATGTGTCATACAGCAGGTAAGGAATCTGAAGCAGACTTACATATGCTAAGATGGCCCACTTGCTTTTGTGCTGCTAAGGAGTAGTTAACATCATTTTTCCTTCTAGGTCTCTTATATAAAACAGGATGTTTTCTAACTGCCTATGGTCTAACTAAATATGATCAAAGTCTGTTTATAAACTGAGGAAAAGGATTATTTTCTTGCCCTACAGAATGTTCTGTATTAGTCCAAGGATGAAAAAGGATGAGTCGACTTATAGCATTTTCATCTTACCACACGATGCCAGTATTCCACTGAATATTTCTCGATTGGGGTTTCAGGCACAGCAAATGATAAGTAGCTTATGTATTTATTTAAATGATGCGCTGTTGTTCCTGTCACCATCATACCACTGCTTGCGTTGCCTTTCTGCAAACCACACGCAGGAAAGTTCTACCAGCAGAACCGCTGTCAGAAAGTAAATGTGAAACTTTGCACGGCAGTCCTTGTGGGATATGCATTTTCAATTCAGTTTCTATGAGCACTGGCACCTGCACATTAAGCACATCCTTCAGTCTAGCCCTCGTCAACAAAACACTTAAGGATTTGGCTGAGTGCTCTCCTCAACTGGGGCCTTCAACTCCAATTCTGAGCTCACTGCAGTCAGTTTAAGGTTTGACAAGAGCTGCAAGTAGAGCAGCCCCAACCTTCCAGCTTCAATGAATATGTGAAGTGTCCTTAAAAGCTTTTATTCTACTTTCCTAACCTTGACTGTCAATATCTCCTACTATTGCAACTGTCCTTGAAGTGTTGCACTTTGTGATGACTTATTGGTTTAGCCTCCTGATGTATTAAGTGGCCGACTAATGTAATGTTGCAGGATAATGTTGTGTTTGTTTTCTGGGTAGTATTTGTTTGGTAGCTGATTCCCATCCAGATGGATGCAGAGACCCTGTAGGTGCTTCAGCAGGGCGCTGTGCGGCCCCACTATCCTCACATCTAATATCTTACAAAGCGTGCAACTGCAACAGTTCATCCGTGACCAATTTGTCTCACACTTCAAACAGTGAAGAACGGGAACTGCTTTCTCTTTTCCTCTCAACAGTTTTACACCATTTTTGGCTACTTCTAACTCAAGTCACCTCAAATCTAAAAAGATGAAGCATGTATACAGCTTTAGCCCTTTTCTCCTCTATCTTCTTTAAATATGAAATAGTCACTTCTAGGTTTTTTGTATTATTGAAGACTGAGTGACTCAGGAAAGGAGGTTAACACAGACCTATCCTGAATGAAAACATTCAACCCTCATAGATTTAAAAGAGAATCGAGTATATGCTTAAATGCCTTTATGAATTAAAGTTAAAATAACGTCCCAGCAATTGAGATCAAAGTTTCCTCTGGAAATTAAATGTAATGGCTTTTTCAGCTTGCACAGTTCTAAAAAAACATTTTAATTTAGTTCTGGGAGAGTTAGTTTTTATCAAAAACAGGACTTAAAAAAAGAAATTACTCTTTGAGTAATCTAGTAATCATCTACTGTATTTATTTTATGAGTCAGATGAAGTGCAAATTGCTGTTTAGAAGCTGCCAGATCAAAAACCTCATTTTATCTAGGACTGATTTTCCCCCTCAGGTTTAATAATTCACCAAAAAGTGTCAAAGTTCCCCTTTCCAACGAAACTATGACAAGAAAAGCCGCAATTTTGTCTCTCTTATGTTCATTGCCACTGAAATAATATCTACATAAAGGTGTTTTCAGTCCTTAATATAAGTAATAATGATTTACATAATATTTAATAACAGTGTGTTTAATAATAGTTTAAGTAGATGAAAGTTCATGACCATTATTGAATTAGTCTTCCACTTTCAAGTTCTGTATCACAACTGAAGTGTTGATTTTAATGTGCAAGTTGCATCCTCAGCGACATGTTTCAGTTAATTTACATTGATATTCTGAGGTTATTCTAATTCTAAATGTCTCTGCTTTTATTCTGATTTAGAAGCGGCAAGAGGTTAACCAGGATCTAAAGGAAATACGATAGACAATTACATTCCATTGCATGCCTGAATCATTTGCAATTATGAGTGGTATTGAATTTTTGTAAACTGAATTTATAATTGAATTTCAGGAATTATTTGCCATCATTACATTTTATAAAAGAGAAAAAGTTTTGTAGAATGTCAAGTTTTTTAATTAACTGTTAAGCAAGGTAGACAGTGTCACCTTTCAATCTTTGTTAGAAAAGCCAGCAAGAAGGAGAGATTAGCAAAGTTAATACCAGCAATAAGCCCCCCGCCTCTTTTAGAGGTAAATAAGAGACTTAAATAAATAAGATATTTCCAGCTCTTTAGGGCCCAATGAACTTCATTTTTTGACAGAAAAAGCACTGGCTTAAAAGGTCTCAGAGGCAGCAGCCACCTCTGGGAACTCATGAAGGATGGATGAAGTGCCATAATTTGACAACATTTTTGCTGATTTCACTAGAGTGAGAAGAGAATCAAGGGAGCCCGTATCACTCCACGCAACTTTAATAACCAGAAAAACCCTGGAACAAATAATTCAGTAATTTATTCATAGGTAACTGAAAAATTTTAAAGGGATAAGTTGCCACCAACTTTCTTCTCATTTAACTTGTCCTTGGAAAATCCAAAAAACTCTCTTTATTGTGGGATAATGGCACTTGTGAGTAGAATGGGAGCTGCAAATATTTTATATCTTAGTTCTTAGTAAGGCTTTTCACAATGTTTAATGCGATATTTGCAAGCCAGCTATGGAGTCATAGTTTAGATGAAAGAACTCTAACCTGCAAGAAAACTTGTGCTCAAGAAATAATTTTTTGCATTTTTGACAAAAAGGCAAGATATATTTATGCAGCTCTGCAGGGCTTTGTCTTCACTCTATTCTAGTCTGTATTCACTAGCAGTCTGGGTGAAGGAATAGATAGAGATATGGTAAAAATGTCAGAGGTAAAGTTATGCTGCAAGGCATAAAGGAGTTGGAGAAAGAATCAGAAAAATGCGTGCACATGCGATAGGGACAACTACAAAGTACACATAGGCAGGAAAAATCAAGTGAACTAATAGAGAATGGGGAGCACTGGACTCCAGTTTCCAGTCTAGGTAGATTGGAGCACTGGGCAGTCATTAATGGCATGAAATTTAGCAAAAACAAATGCTAGATTCTGCACGCGGGGTGGTGTAATGCTGGACACAAGTATAAATTGGGAGAGGAGTGACTGGAGAGCAGCCCTGCAGAAAGTGAACTGGGGTGCTGGTTGGCAGCAAGCTCAGTATGAGAGAACAGTGTGTCCTAGCAGCCAAGGTAGCAAATTGAAACCTGGGATGTAGCAAACTCAGTAAAACCAGGCAGTAAACAGAAGGGATTATCCCACCACTGTATTTGGCATTGATGTGGCCTCACTTTGAGGACAGTATGCAGTTCTGGGTCCCTGAATTTAAGAAGGATGTCAAGGTCCTTGAATGCATCCAGAGGAGGTTGAAAGAGCTGGAAGGAATGTCCTGTGAGGGGTGGCTAAGGACTCCAGGTTTTTCTAGTTTGGAGAAAAGGAGGCTGAGGGGCAACCTCATCACTCTCTACAGCTTCCTGAGGAGGGGAAGTGAAGAGGGAGGTGCTGAGGTCTTCTCCCTGGTATCCAGTGATAGAACACATGAGAATGGTTCAAAGCTGCACCAGGGATGGTTCAGCCTGGGCATTAGGAAGCATTTCTTTACTGAGATGGTGGTCAAGCACGGGACTAGGTTTCCTACAGAAGTGGTCGATGCCAAAAGCCTGTCACTGTTTAGAGGCATTTGGACAACGTCCTTAATAATATGATTCAGCTTTTTGGTCAGCTCTGAATTGGTCAGACAGTTGGACTAGATGATCCTTGTAGGTCCCTTCCAACTGAAGTATTTTGTGCTGTTCTGAACAGCAGTTCTGCAGGGACTACCTAGGCATTATAATAGATTTTGAACTGCCCATGGCATTGAAAAAAGGGAAATACCATTCTGGGATGTATAAATCTGGAAGTACAATCAGCATGCAAACCAGTCATACTTCTCCAGGCACTTCTGAGCAAGGCTAAAACACACAAGATGGTATAATATATGCACACATGATTAGTTTTATTTGTGTTTATACTTTGTGTTACTGCTGTAAAATTTAACTTGCCATTCAGTTTGACCCATCTCCTTATGAAGTTCAAATGTTAATATAAGGATGAAAATACTTTTCCCCCCATTCTTTCATTTTTGTGGATGAGGCATTTCCAGATGGTGTTTGTGAAAAAGGAAATCAAGTATCTATGTATATTGGCTACACTCACTGTTATTTTGCTTTGTTGTTGTGATAGTGGTGCTGTTTTTTTCAACAAATGCAGATACATTCTTAATGACATACTGTTATCCTTTATGAGGGGTCAAAACAGAGGATTCTGTATTCCAACAGATTTGAGGATAATTCTTTATCTGGTAGGACTCCTTTTTGCAATGGGTTAGCAAATTATTGTTTTCTTCTGTTTACAAAGACTTGTGAAATACTCTTCTGCATTTCTTCTACTAACCTATTAAACCTCCCTGTAAGGAAAACTCCTATTGCATACATTGGCTACCTCAAAAAAACATTTTAGCTTTACTGGAAATCTTTTCTGTTTGCAATTCTAATTAAATTAAGTTCCAGCCTAATTTTAGGTAATTGGTAATGCCTGAAATGAATACATAATTATTTTGTCCACACGTGGAATTTCTTTGTAATTTTCTCTCAGATAAATTTCAATAGGCCAAGTTCCTGCAGAATTCTGAAATTAAACTCTTTTAGCACTAAAAATATATGTTTTACTTCTGTTGAGTTCGAGATCATGCAGAAAATGCTACTCCTTATGTGTCAAATTTCTCATGTCACTTAGTCATATATTTGTGACACTTTTCTTATATCTCTTCTGAAGTGAGACATGGTATTTGGAATATTGCAGATGGCAGCAACATCTAAATCAGCCGTGCAAACCGCTAGCTGTTTTCTCATATAGGACAGAGATATGAGACCTTTGCAAATAACTCTTTCACATGTTAACAAAGAAATTGGCCTTTAAAATGGTGATAAGGAAAGGAAGGGAATTCAAAAATAGCTGAAAAAAATCAACTGGATGGTGTCATTTTTGCAGGATTCCTGGATCCTCCGGTGGTGTGGGATGCTTGAAATCCTAACATAGTCTTTACTCATCAGTCTGTATCAGCACTGCATTAGCAATCCCTGCCTAGCTTTCTGTGATGGGTGAAGAACTGGTTACCTTCTGTGCTTTGCCAGGGCTTGTACTAGGAGTTAGGGCAGAACTGGCAAGACAGGATGCACCAGGAATTTAGGACCACCTGAGCCAGCTGAACATTTACTTGTGCCTCACTGGGAAGATACTGTGTAGCTGAAGTGACTCTTGCTCTAAAGTATTTCCTTTTTCTTTTTTACATTGAACAACACGCTGGACAACAAATGTTTGTTGAAACTGGAAAGAGGGAAGTCTGCATCTTAGATCTGCTTGTCCTCACCATTCCCATAGCGGCAATTAGTGGGATGGTGCTGTTTGCTGACCAAATATTTACTCATGCCCAGGAGGGACAGCAAGGTGAACTGTCAGTGCAACAGACTGCCTGTCCCAAGGAGAAAGGGCTGAGAGCGATTCTGAGAGGAGAATTTAAGGAGCCCTTCCTTCAAAAGTGAAGAGGATTTGGTGCCCAGGTTTGAAAGGTATTCAGGAATCTGGCGAGGTAAGGAAACATTTGGTGGTTTGCCCAGCACACCTGGCACGTTACTTCAGTGAGTAACTGAAGTAACATGTCCAGCTTGGCTCCTACAATGAAACACTGAATACAGGATGGGACATCTTCATGTTGTATATGGCTCACAGGCAAACTAACTGCCTTGGAAGCTCCTCTTACCGCACAGATCTTCTCACTGGATTTCCAGGGTACTCAGTTTGATGTGTTGTATTATCAGTTCAAAGCTTTCTGATGGTTGCCGTGAAGCCTCATGGGTTTTAATCAGGAACATATTGCCCAAGCCACTCTCTTAGTTTAGCTGTTTTTCAGGAGGAAGTGTATGGGTCAGGAGGAGGATGGATTGATATTGTGGCTATGCAGCAAAGAACTACACCATCCTAAACTGGCATAGCTGTGCAGCTCATGTCAGTCCAAGTCAAAGCCTTGACATAAATGAGTCTCTTAATATGGACATTCAGAGATGGGCTCACAGTCTGTAACTCCTTACTGCAAAATAACACCTCCTACCAAACCAGCCCCTCTCCAAGACCTGTGTTACTGACATCAACGGCTAGAAATATTCGTCATCAGAAGAGCAGGACCGTGATTCAGAATTTTTACTCATTAGTTGAGGATCTTGTTGCCAACTGTTGGGAGTCTTTTCAGCTTTCTCTCTCACTCATGCAGCCCACTTGTGTCAAAATGAAGGCTTTAATAGGGTGTTTTGCATTAAAATGGAGATAAACAGTATGTTTGCTTGAAGCAGAACAAGGCAGAATAAGCCAGATCTTCAGCTCATATACATTTGTCACAGCTTTATAAAGATAATGAAGCTATATTATTTTACATAAGTTAAGAAGCAGAACTGCTCTCTCTCATGCAGACTCCTCTGCAGATCTCCTTCATGCAGATAAGGAGAGACTGGTGACAACACACAGACCTTACAGCTTCCAGCACATGCCATGGATAGGTCAGAAACTGTCTGAATCATGCTTCCAATGAAGACTGATGATAGGCAATAATTAGTTGTAAGTAAAAGGCTGAATTGTAATACTTTTCTCTGTACTGTCTTGTAGTGCTCTTAAGTAAAGTTGCTCCATCTTACCTCTGCCTTTAGGACAAGGGGTCTGTAGTTTTTCATGACTGCTTGGAATTTCTCATCTGCTATTAAGAATCGTGTGTTACTCCAAATTTATCTGAGGACCCACACCATGCTCTCTGGTATTCACCTCTTCCCTTGCCTCTTCTTATCTCTTGTTTGTTAGGCAGTGTGTAGGTTTTTCTTAGCTTTTCTGCCTCTTTCAACACTCTTTCCCTCCCTGTCTCCCTCAATTTATCCATTTGACTCTAATTTTCTTGCAAGGTCACCTGCTAAGAACGATTCTGGTACCATTTGCCTTATCTGCATGTATTTCTAGCTGATCTCACTCTGCCTTTTAAAGTGACAAAATAAATTTCAATAATTTGAATTTTAAGTAAGTAACAGGGTTGAAGGGATTCCTTATTGCTGTATTATCCTGAAAACAGACAACCTCTGGGCTTCAGGAACCTACAAGATGAGTCTGCGACACTGAGGATTCACCATCTGGGGCACAAGTATACAGCTTCCACTTAAATACCCACAGAAACACTCAAGTGCTTTTGCCGTCCTTGTTTAATTAATGCAAACTAAAAGCAAAAATGACAGTAACCACAGCAAAGTATGTTTGTCACTCCTGTTTCCCTTGCTGGGAAGGTCATACCAATTTCATGTTATATGACATTATTTGGTGTTCCTGTGGACAGCTGCATAAACCAATAGCCTGATACCATGGGACAGTAGGAACAGAGACCGTTGAAGCCTCATAACTGTGAGACTCTGGGACAAGAGATACAGTGCAGTCAGCAAAAAATTTAACAGAAACATAGTATTTTTATACTGTTCAGTAAAGCAAATTGTAAACCTCCCAAACATAAATTATTTTAAGAAATTAAATATTTTTTTAATGTCACTTTCCTGTGGATTTGTGTGTGTGAGCACATGAGCCATGAGAATTGCTTTTTCTTTCAAAATTCAGTGTGGAAAATTCCTGTAGCTGCAGGTACTTTTCTGCCTTGAAATCAGAGTATCCACTGAGATGTAATATTCATTTCATTAGGCTCATCAGTGTTAATGCTGTTCAGCTCCATTTAATGAAAACAGTAAATTAGCATGTGCAGTAGTTCTTTTGCACTAACTAATCGGTGTATGATGAAAGTTCATGTTACCAGCTTGTACACCTTCAAGAAGAGTAAGTAGAAATAGTGGCTTAAAGGTTTATAAAAAATGCATGTTTTTATGATAATGTTAGCCAGTATATACTAGTTAAGAGATAAAAGCAAAACATAAGAATCGGTACCATCTTATAACAAAATCTTTTCCAATTCATTTTCTTCCCTGGGAATTTGTGTAGCTGTTGTTCTTATGCAGGAATGGTCTTTGATTACATATTTCAGCAGCATGATGTACTTTAGCATAAGGATTTTCATTCCAAAATCTGCTCCTATAGTTAGTTTTTTTGTCGACTTTGAACTTTTGATCGTGTTTGCATCTAATTAAAGAAGTGTTTATACGATTCTTTCTGCCAATTGCTAGGCAGAAAAGATTTGAATTGCTAGCTGTTTTTCAGGAAGTTAAAATGGAGCATGGCAGATTCTCATCTGATGCTAACCGGTTGTTCTGTTTAAAATTGAATTGAACTGTGCTTATTTGCATCGAAGTATGAGAAAGAAACCTGGCAAGGAAGCACTGGAAGACACTTATGTCAGTGACAGAGGCACCATAGTGCTCTGGAAGCCCAGAAGACTTTGTCAGGCCACAGCCAGGCACCTGTTTCCAAAGTAAACTTTGAATGACCAGTAAGGAGAATAAATGAAAAAAAATATGTCATCAGTATTGTCTTGTGGATTACTTCAGTCTTCCTGAAGTCAGTTACTGACTTCTCTTTCTGTAGCTACCTATGCTTACAAAACCTTTAGAGGGAAAAATTGGAGACATAAGAATGAAAAAAAAATGAAGGTAATTCAAAATAATCCATTCTTCTGCAGGAAATACGGAAAGCAGCTTTGTCGACTTTGTAGCCAAATTGATCTGCTCAAATGGTTGGACTCGATGATCCAGTGGGTCTCTTCTAACTTGGTTATTCTATGATTCTATGATTCTAAATCACAACAAATATCTGACCAGGTCTTGCAGCATTCAAGGCCCCTAAACACAAGGCACCAAGATGCTTAGAAGTCACATTTTCCGTGGCTAGTAGGTCTGCAGCGGTGAGATATCTGCAAGTGATAAAACACCAGGAATCAGCTGTGTTTTCTGAGTTCACACGTCCTGGGAAACACATTGCTTTTCCAAAGAAAATGCCTTCTGGCTTCATTGTGCTGCCTATCAGCAGCTACTCAAATTTGTACAGTGCCAAACCACATGGGCCACGCAAATAAGGTTTTTCTTGGCAGGAAAGCACAGGCATGTTCAGCAAGGTAACCTGAAGACTACTGTACTTGCTGCATTTATTTAATTTGGACTGGACTGCCAGTACACTGTACAGAAATAAGCCTTGCAGTGACTTAAGAGACAGAATCATGTGTTAGATAGTTTGCATTCAACCAGAAGTGAACTTTATAAATTCAAAGTTTTTATTTAATTAGCCCAAACTTGATTTCTCCTACTTATTTTTTAACAAGTATCTCAGCGTCTTTATGCTCCATATGGATACCTCAACAACTCTGAAATCCTGTCCCATAGACAGATGGAGTAAACGAAGGAGAAAATATTATAAATGCAAATAAAATTATTTAACTAGGGGCTTGCTCATGATTTTAGGTTCTGATCTGTGAAGTCTTTCTCTCATGTGTGATAGCTCTTAACATAAGGCAGTGCTCTCCTATTGCATTTGTACTTATTTGTCATGTATTTTTCAACAAAATGTTATGTATTTTTTAATAAATATGAGAGGATTGTGTCCAAAAAAATCAAATGAGCCTATGGAAGTATCTCTGAACTTCCGGCATACATTTTATAGCTTAGCATGAGGACTATAACCTATTACTTTCCAGCCTGTGTGGAATGTGGAATGGTACAGTCTCTGCCCTTGATTTTCAGTCATAGTAAATTTTTCTGTTTCTTTTGGATCATTGCAGAAGAATTTTATGTTTTGCAGGACTATATTGATTCCATTGTAAGATATAGACTTTTTTAGTACTGCATTGTGTTTATCTCTATCATCTATATTTGTTGAGTGATAAATTTGGTATCTGAGCAATACTTTCCATTGCTGAAGTTTAAAAGGTCTGTTTGGGAAGACTGATAAAAATTGCAAAGCACAGGACTGCTTCAGGTCATGTATTGGCTTCTCTTCTCAGACATCATGTTGGATTACCACTGAGCAAGAAGATGCAGCAAAGATAATTTAAAAGATTCATATTGTTCTGTATTTTTGGACAAGATCTGTGATGTTGTGGTAAAGGATGTGAAGAAAGACACTTTGTTATCTCTATCCTCCTTTAAATGTTATGCCAGCTGATAAGATTTCAGTTTAGTTCTGTCAGCCAAACTCTGCAAGCCATGGAAGAGCATTTATTGTGTTTTTTTCACTTACAATTAAAATCTCTAAACATGTTAGACTGACAGCAGCGTTTCAGATTATTTACCTGACTTTTTAAGGAAATACTGGGTCAGTTGCCATAAAACTACTGGGACAAAATAAAATATAGTCTTGCCTTTATTTTTCTAGGCGTTGTATTTAAAGTTAGCAAAAGCTTAATAAATTCCCTACAGCCTTCCTGAATGAGATGGAAACTCTGGGATCTAGAGCTTCCCTGGAGTGATTCTGAGTGTTTCATCCCTACCCTGCGCAGACCCCTGGCCCCAGCCTGCATCGACCATGCCCTGGTTTTGAACAAAATGCTTAATTTTTTTTCAGTTGCCCTGGGCACAGTCAGGCCATGCGGAACCAAGGCTGCTGCTTGCTAATGGAGTAGTGGCAAACATGACCTGGCCTTTTACTATTTTTATTCTTAGCCTGCAAGTGACATTATAAAACACGGGATTCCCAGTTGAAATTGAACTACAAAAGGTTCTCCTAGAGGAAAATCATAGTTCCAAGGGCTTCCTTCTTTTCCTCCACCTCATCCTGAGACACTTTCCTGGGTAATGCAATATCTTGTGTAGTCTTACATCCTGTTTAACTGTATTAGTTAATTTAAGAGCTGAATAAACCAATTGATAATTGTGTCATAGAGAGGAAAACAGGCTTTAAACACTTTTCTTTTTCTCTTGCTGTTCATTTTGGAAAGAAGCCTAGGGAACTCATGTCCTAACAGTATAATATTGATGGGAATGCTGGTCTTAAGAAATCCTAATTATCCTCTGGATTGATTATGCAAATTACTTTTTCTGGTTTGTTACGGTTTGTTTTTTAGTTGTTTTGGGGTGATGGAGGTGGGGAGGGGCACTGATTTGCTTTTTGTCCCTAATTAAAGGCTTATTTCTTCTGTTTGTTTCAATCCCTTTCCTAAGTCATATTTTCATTTGTTTTTTTTTTACTGTGCCCTCATTGGAAACATTGTACTTTAAGGTGAGATGCAGATCAGAAATTTGAATCATCTTTAGCAGGTCTTTTTGCTAAATTTCATTTCATTTCAATTTCAATTTCAATTTCAATTTCAATTTCAATTTCAATTTCAATTTCAAGTAAAAACTTTATAATTGTACTCCTGCTCTGGTCTTCTATACGTAAAGTGACATTTACTGTTTGGCGTTGGACAAGATGCACCATTGATCTGACTCACTGCAATCATCCTTGTGTGATTATTGCTAAGTAAGAGTAAAAATGTGAACTCTCAGGTGATATCTTTTCTTTTTTAAAAAAATTTTTGTCATTTTTCAGTAGCTCCTGAAATCACAAAGCATTAGACTGAGCTTAGGAACAAGGCAAATTTTCAAACAGTGGGATGCACGAGTATCTTACTGGTCTACACTGACATCTACTCACTGAGTTCAGCCTGTGCTTTAGATGCTGAAAAAGGACCAAAACATACCTTGTTCCTCATCCTATTCCTATTAGGCTGCATAAAGATGTTTTTTCACCCTTAGTGCCACAATCTACCTCTCATCTCTTAAAGAATGGAGCCAGGAGAATTGCCATTTAGTTCTTCCAAAAGATTTAAGGGAAGTGAGAATTGCTTTCTGCTAAAAAGATCAGGAGAATGTCAGGTAGCCTGTTTCTCAAACATTTCCCTGACAAGGTCACTCTACAACAGGAGAAAATTATATTACTACTCAATTTAATGATATAGTGAGAGTACTTAAAAGCTTGGGATGGTCTCGGTCCCTGTACTACCAAGGGGTGAAAAAAAATATTCAGCCTGTGTGATTTAACTAGATTCAGATTCTCAAGGTATGTTCAACCCCAAACCAAAATAGCTTAGTTTCCCTAGAAGTGCACTGCTTAGGGTACAAAACCTTGCTGTGTGCAGTTTCTAGCATGAAGGGAGAAAAAAAGACATGGTATAGTTCAGCTTTAATATTTCCCTGGCACCTCAGGAAACAGGTCTGCTACTGAGATCACAGCAGCACTGGCTCCTGAGGAGAGTGCCCGTTTCCACCTGTGCCTCTTCTAAACTTGCCTCTCAGGTGAAGAGAAAACAAAATCTCGTTACCCATGTGGAGTTTACTGTTCTTTAAATTTACTTTTTTCCTGCTTTGAATGTTAATGCAGAGCATCCCAGCAGTCTGCTGAGATCAAATGACACTACCATTTTCCAAAGAGCTCACTTCAGCAGAAGCAGGTCCTTGCCAGGCACTTGGGAGCAAGACACTTAAGGATGGTTTCACGGCAAAGCCAACTCATTAACTATGCACACATGCAAATTTTTGTATCAAAACATACACACAAACATATTCATATCTAAATAATGCAAGTGGGAACAAGAAAACCCACTCTGGGGCTGTGATTACAACTAGAAACTGCAAACAACACCGCTGATATAATACTGTCCAATACGTATTAGATCAGGCTGAAGGTTGATCTTTATAATGCTGCCTAGCAAAGCTCAAAGAGAAGTTAGTTGGAGCCAAGGAGGATACCCTGATTCCCTCTATCTATAGATATCTCTGGCACAGGTACAGGTGTACAGTCAGGAATGGTTTGATTTGTAGAGCATGAACAAAACTCAGCCACTTTAGTTGCCCTACTTTTGGCAATTACCCGTCTTTAAGGTGCAACTTCATGTCACAAATCACTGCTGTCTTAGGAGAAGATGCCCAGAGCTCACTCCTCCTCGTCAGGAGACCCTCAACCACCTAGCTGTTAGCTGTAAGTTTGAACTGTAACATGGAGTCCCTGCAGACATCCTCCACTTGCAGATCCTTTATTGCTTGCTTGTCCCACTTTCTGAGAACTTCCAAGTGCCTTTCTAATCAACTCTTTTTTGTTTAATATTAAAACTGTTTTCAGACAACCTTTAATAATAAAGCCATGAGGTAGAACTCTCTTACTTTTTTCCCTATCTCTTTGCTAATTCATGTTTATGTATGAAGCACATTATAATATTCAATAGCATTACAATCTTATGACTTTTTATAAATATTTAAAATTGTTGCACTTTGTTTAAAATTTCCCATGCATTAGAAATGCAAGAGTCTGTAAATTAAATTTATATTGCATGTTTGAATATTGGATGTCAGTATACTCTAAAGTTATTTGGACTAAAGCAAGTGAAAAAAAACTACCTAATACAAATGCAGTGATTTGCCTTGACATAGTTTCTTGATTTATTGGCAGTTTATACAAATACAGAAAAAAAGATGGCACGCATTTCAAATCGTTCTGGAAAGTTAACAATCAGGTCAGAATTGTAATTTGCAAAGCTAGGTAGGCATGGAAAAATATCATATTTTGAGGTTATATCTTTTCCTTTTTTCCCCCTTTGGCTTCTGTTACTTATTTCTTTACATTATGAATCTCTTTTCTCTGTATCTTGTAATGTAACTGAGTCACACAGGTGCTGTGAATACAATATGTGTTTATTTCCATCCACAATCTTTCTCATACAAATCATATTTCATTTCCTTCCATTTTCTGTCCTTAGAAACAGAAATTAAAATATCCCTTGAACAGTCTTCAAGAAGCATCCTAGCTACTCCTGTCTCACTTTGACCAAAATTGCAGTCAACTCAAATAACAGAAAACAGAAACACAGCAAAAGCATAATTTGCAGTGGTTAAACTATGTTCTTCATTTCCTTCTGTTTCTTACTTTTCTTAACCCTGTCCTCAAAATAATACTGATAAGAAATTTCAAATATAGCAAGGGAAGAGCATTGTTCAACCTTCCCAGTTATGCAGGTTCTTCAGTTTCCTTCTGCCAGGTCCTTACAATCAATAGCTAGGTAAGAAACTGGCAACTTTATTTCTTGATTGTTGTAACTACCTATTTCTTTTAAACAAAATGTATTTGCTTGTCCAAGTCATATGCAGGATGGACGATTTGTGATTGCCAGAATTGTAATCAAAGATTCCGAATAATGGCCAGGAATGTAGAAAAGTTGTGTAGGTTCAAAATTTTAAAGAATGAAGCGGGCATTAAGCTTCCTCACAGAAAACCAACTGACTATATCCCTGCAAGGTATATGTGCAGCGTTTTGTCCACAGCACTTTCATGGCAGAAGAGGTAAGAAGTGGAGCTTGGAGGTGATGCCCAGAGTTATGGATTAATTAACCCTGGATGGAAATCCTTATGATAGTTGCCAAGTAGCTTAGGTCTTGGTTTGCTGCATTGGTAAGAAATGGGAAAATAAAATAGACAAAATAGGAGTAGTTAAGGTAAAGTGCTAGAGAATTTGATAGAAAAGTACTGTGTATTTCAGAAGCGCTTCCTGCTGCCTATCAGGCTAAAAGTGATCCTTAAGGACCTGTCCTGTAAGAACACTGATGGCCATTAAAGAAATGACCCTGGTTAGTAAGGGAAACACCACATCCAAAAATCAGCAGTCAGAAAGTTAGTTTAAATTTATTTGGCTATCAGTAGCATGACTGGAAAAAGGTAGTTAAGTATAAGTTATGGCTTCATTCCACGTACTACCGCCTGTAGCAGTGGATATTTTAATAAACTTCACTAGGAAGGAAATAAAATGGATTCTGTGAAAATACCGGAGGTGTTTTGAAGATACTAGAATCCAAGGAAATATATTTTATGGCAGACATCCCTATAATGCAGAGAAGCAGGGGGACATGTAAGTATGTAATGAATATAGAACAGGTTTGGGAAAATAAGTGCTGGTGAATTTAAGCAAGCTGTGTGCCTTGAAATGTAAAACAACCAAAGTATATTTCTTCAGTACAACAGTAAGTTGTACTATACATTTATCAGCTGCAGAGTGACTGAACTCCCTATCACGTTAAATGCAAGCCCCTGAAGGAATGAAATGTTTTGATTGAAAAGAAATGGATCCTTCACACAGTGCAGTCAAGCCCATTAACAAGAGTTTGCTCTTAAATTGCCTTGGAGGGGTACTGTATAGGTGTCCAAGCTGCCCCAGCAGGCTGGGGTGAGCGGGTGATGGGAGGTGAGGAGATCCCACAGCGGGTGGTAAGTGAAAGGCTGAAACAAGGAGATGTCACCTCAAGTTCCAAAGTCATGTACGGCAGCACTGCTGGCTGCTACTGCAATAGGCAGGCGCAGGCAGCATTAGGAAGATGAACTGGTCTTAAGCATAGAAACAAGAGGACAGTGTGGTAAGTCCAAGGTGGCCTGGCAAAAAAATCTTTCCTGGGGGTCTTTTGCTGCTATTGCACTAGGCACCTCCCTGATTGGCTTAAATCTCAAAGCAGCCCTAAGCAAAGAGTGCTTCTACTTACTGATATAAACGTTTGTGTGGTTCTCATTAGGCAAATAAGAGAAGAAAGTCCTTCCTGATGAAGCAGCCTCAATACCATGATACCTGACAAGTAAATGCCCTGAACAGCGACAGATATTTCTTTAGCATGCAAAAAAGTTAATCAGCTTACACAGGTTTTTGAATGTGAAGCAAGAGCAAGGCAAATATGGCAAGCCTGCAGGCAGTTCTTCAGCTATTTTGCAGTGCAGCAGAGCTCTAGGGACTTTTAACTCCTAAAGTTTTAGGAAAAAGAGTACTTTTCTTCAGCTGTTCTCCCTGATAATTCTATAACAACATTAACTGGGCTTTGCGTGGCTGAACGCTGATTATGTGCTCTTTTTTCCTGTGAGAGTGCAACAATTTACAATCTGTGTATTGCTCTTAGGGAGAGAAATCTTCAGGTACCCACTTGATATCTTTACCCATCTCTTCCTGCTGAAAACATGAGCCACTTCAATGACAGTTGTTGCTGTTGCTGTTGTTTCCATAAGGAAACTCATCTTACTGCTCTGGGGACCTGGAAAATCACTTTGCCTATGCTGTAGGAAATAATGCTGCTACGCTGTTGCTACAAGCTCCAGGTGAGCCCTTATAGGAGGAAAATGTCATTTTATTTTGAAAGAAATCTGACTTCGCTCACATTTTTTTGTCTTGTTTCTCATAAGCGCCAGGACTAGTGTCTCCAGGTGTCTCCTGGGCATGATGTCTCCTGGGCAACACCAGCTCTAAGTCCTTGCCATGCTGTCTGGGCCCTGTTTAGGCTGAGGATGGTGACCACATTTTGAAGTGTTGTTTGTGCCTTTTAGCAGCTGCCTATGGGGGTTTTTTGCCTCTCCATCCCATCCCACTTCTGTGAGTCCATAGGATTTCTTCACTGTCCTTTTTACCTTCCCTGTGTAGCCAATGGCTCCAGCCTGTTTTTCGTTTTCCCAGATGGGAATGCTTACAGGCTTAAGTCTTGGATGTAGGCTGTAGGATCTCTAGTTGCCATGAGGAAGTGCACAGAGCTGTGCTGGGGTGTCCTTGACTTGCTAGTCTGGGTGCCATAAACACATGCTGCTCTAACAGGCCTTTTTCTTTTTCCTCCTTGTGTTCCCACATCCACATCTCTGTTCATGTCAGTCTTAATGTTTGTTTTAGTCCTTCAAAATACTCAACAAAGCTCTTCAACGACCCTTGTCCTCACTGAAGGCTCAGATCCAATCTCTTTGCAATTCCTAATAATTCAGAATGTATCATTCAGCATCTGCCTTTGCAAAACAATTCAAGTTGTTAACAATTTTAAATGAAGACTACCTCAGGAAAAATATTAAACTGCTATGAATATATGTAGTGAGAGGAAGTGAAAACATCTGGGTTAGATGAGCTACTTCATTTACATCTTTGTTCTGTTACATGTTACAGTGATTCTGCAAAATAGCTTTAGTATGACATTTTCCATTATTATTCTTACCCCAAGCAGGTGGATACATCTCCATAGGATTTTTAGAGCTGTTTGCTTTTGTTGTTAATTTTGAAACAGAGATTAATGTAGTTTTCTCTAAATTTTCTCAGCCAGAATAAAAAAAGCACTGCAGTTTATAACTGAGACACGTTTAGCTAACCAAACATAACCCAAAGAGCAGAAGCTGCAGCCTGGCCCATTAGGGATTTTTATGTAACTATTATATTGATACATAAAGGAAAATCAATGCAAACTTTCCAGAGTCCATCAGTTAAACAAATCGAGTAGGCTTCCTAATTTAGCACTATTAAAATCTGGTTAGTTTAAAAGTACTCACATGAAGTGTTTTAGTTCTAGCTGGTGTCATTCTGATATACATTTACGTACTTATAGCTGGTCTGCTCATATTTCTTCCTGCCATGTTCCTTTGCTATAACAGAAAATGGTTTCTGAAATGTAGTATTACCATATAGCCTCTGTGGCCAGAGCTGCATCTTCTTTCAGTAGTACTGTCAGGCCTTTGATGTTAATTTAGAATGCAGTGTCATTTCCCAGGAGTTATGGGTTAATTCTGCAAAAAATTAAATGACCTTCAGATACATGTTGTATAAACAGTTCTCACTCATCCATATTCAAAACAAGACTTTTAAAAGAGGGTCCTTGTAGCTCATATCTGCAAGTGTGATCTCAGGGAAAAATAATTGCATTCAAATTTGCTGTTACTCAACTAGAGGCAAAATTTTAAAAAAATGTTTACCTCTCTAAACAAATCATCTTGCATTTGAAATTTATTTTCAACTTCCCAGGTGTTTTTCTTTGTCAGTATTTCAGGAGGAAAATAATATATATGAACCAAGAGGCACTGGATTATTGAGACCTCCTATAAAGACAAGCTACTATGTACGTAAACATCCCAGCAGTGCCAATATAAATGGAAGTGTGCAGAAAAGTATTTTTATTGCATGGTAGACAGTCTCACATAATTGTTTACTATGATTTTGTAAGGAACAATGCTATTTCATTTCATGCAATATAAACACCCACTTTTATTTTCTGTTAAGAATACACTTTGTAATGCCTTAATGCACTTCCAGGTCCTCTTGGAGAACAGCAGAGTTGTCTCAAGTTTCCTGAAAAAACTGGACAATATCAGAAAACTGCCTGAGTCTAAAACATATGCTTATTTTATAATTAGAGTAAATACGTATTTTCCTTTGAACAAGGAGCAGCAACTAATAAATTCCCATTTTTTAAGTGAAAATAAAAGGATAGGATCTATTTAGATATGTAGCTCCCTCAGCTGTTTACTATGAAAACCTTTGATCTTATGAGTAGATTTCTTCTCTCTGCTTCTGAACGCCAGACTCTTCACTCCCAGAAAAATGTGCCTCTGACATCTTTTTTTCTACTAAAACTAATATTTCCAGAAGGCAGACTCAGCATTGGACATCCTATGTGAGAATTTATCAAACTTTTAGAATTTTTCTACATTTTAGCCCATGCATTCTCCCCAGCAGCTCTGACTGGCAGCCTGTGAGTTTGAAGGTGCAGAGCAAGCTGGTCACACCTGCACAATGTGACTAAAACATGGAAAATAGGTATGTACGTAAAGTGGAAAAGGTCTGTGTGGAGGCTATTTGATACAAATCACAGAATTGCGTGCCAGGGCTGACGACAGAGTGGGTTGGAGTCAGTTGTCTCCAGCTGCCCCATCCTGTTCCCCCAGGCCAGGTCTTCAGTCACTGCCTCTATCTGTCTGCTCAGGGGTTCACCCTCTGCAAGCAGCGATTTTGAGACTGCTAAGCTCATCATTCTGCATCATGGGCACTGCCAAATCCCAGCAATGCATCCCTGCTTGTCTGAGAATGCTGAAGAAAAGGTGAAACGCATGATAGTGATATGGACTGGGAAGTATTTTGTTCTCAATGCCTAATCTTGCAGCTGCTAAAACCAGTTTAAAATCTATTCTGGATTTAGCAAATGCTTCAAGCTGAAATCACAAATGAAATTTTTGTGAACCTTGTAGTTGTGTTTTATTTTTTTAAAGCTTTTCCTTTATGAAACAGTTAATGATTCTCACTTATGAAAAAGGTCAAGAGTATGTGAAGGTCCAGAATCTCCTGTCATGTTGCTGCAAAACCCCTGCAGCTAAACCAGGGTCTCAAGGGGCATTCACCACTAGTCTTTCTTTTATGTGATACTTTTCAGGTCATTCCCAGGCTTGGAAATTAATTTGGCTGGTAAGGAGAGAGGGATGCTACCTGCAAGAAGGTAAGGACTAGGAGGAGGTGCCACCACCTTCTTCTTGTACTGAACAACCCAGTACAAGATCATGAGAGACACAGATGCCACGTCCTTACAGAAAATGCTGGGAGGTGCCCACTGATTTCAGTCCTCTCTGAATCAGGGCACAGGTTCTGTCTCCACTTTATGAATTGGGTACGTTCCTTAGCCCTAGGAAATGTGCGTGCGTATTGGAGAAGAAAAGGGCATTACAAACAAGTTTCTGGTCCTTGATTATTTTTGTTGTTTATTGCAAATGTTTTAAAAATAATTTTAAAAAAGGGTTATTTGGATCAAAATCCGCTTCCTCTCATGTACTTTTCTCAGTTCATCTACCAACTACATTCATCTTTCCCTACAGAAAACAACAAAAACAACAAAATCAAACTCTAGTTACTTGCAGACATTTGTACCTGCTTTTCTGTTTCATCTGCAGATCAGTGACCCCTGATTCCTGATTTAACCCTTTATCCTTCTGTAGACAATATCAAGGTGGTTGTAGGGACAGAGACATGGACGTATTTATAGAGACATGGACATATTCATGTACATAAATGGATCTGAATACATCCTTTGTGTTTCCCAAAGTCATTTCTTACTCAGATACCAGATCCATTTATCTAAAGCCGCTTGTTTTCTCTTAGCTAAAGGTTAAGCTAACCTATGCATAATTTAGAAGTACATTATTACCAAATGCACCATTAGTCTAATTGAGGGCAAATAACTAAGTACGCACAACAACATTGTCTCTAAAGCGAGTATTCTAAACCTAAGAAACTCAGAGTTAAGCTTAAATTTAAAAGAAACAAGAAAATGTCATAGTATGGCATCTCAAGAACAAGTCTAAACTTATCCATATTCCTTTAATACAACATCTGGGGAAAAAATAGAGGAAATCTGACAGTATGAAAAAGCTGTGAAATTGCATTTAGCATCATGTTACTCCTCTGTGTCCATGGATAACTAAAACATACATTTCAATTGTATGTTTTATTTTATAATTTTGCAACATAATCCTTGTTCAGGGATTCACTTTACATTAATATTTTTACACCCTATGCTTATACTTTCTATTTGTAAACTTTACACTTTCGGCTCTGTTTTTTACTACATGAGCCAAATTCCATATTGTCAGTTAAAGAGAAATTGAATAGCAGAAAAAATGCATGGTGAATTTTTCATTCTTCTGAATAAAGTTTAATAACCAAATTGTTAACTGTATTGTTCAAACACTACACAATCTGCTTAAATATTAATTTTTTTGTTCTGCTAACACTATTTTTCTATATTGAGGCAGTTCTTATGAAAGACTTGACGTCTCTTTATTAGATAGTCAGTTTCTAATAAGTGTGCTTTAAAGACTGCAGTAATGTTAATGGTTCCATGTGTATTTTTATGGCTAGAGTATAACAAAGCTTTTTTTTTAAATCAGAAGTCCTTATCCACTGGAATGATAAAAAGTTCAATGAACCTTTTCTCTGACAGCATCCTGAGGGATTCCTCTTTTAGTATGGTGGAATGTAATGGAAAATCTTTTGTTAGCCTTTAGTTGAGGCATATTACTATGCACTATAATTATAATAATATTCTGATTTGTTGCTTGATTTTAAAGTTATGTGTTCTTAGTGCCTTTTTTTACAATATTTTCAATATTGCAATAGCGAATAGCAGGTTAAAGGCAAAATAATAGAGAAATCCACTTGCACAGGCTTTCTCTGGATAGTTCTGTTTGATCTATTGACTGTAACTCTTTGTGTAGTTTTTCCCATGAGACCCATCACCCGCCTTGCAAATTCCTAAAAGCAATATACCAATAACCATGCATTTCCACTGCACCATCAGCCATCCTGGGAGGAACAGTGCACAAGGGTAGAAATGGTGCAAGGAATATTAACTTTCATCTGAGTAAAACGACTTACTATTTCCATGCAAGTGTATGTATATTTTTGATCACCTCCTTGAGGCTTGAGTTAATGGTGCCTGGAAACTCTGGACTATGCTAGTTTTAGGATCCTAGCTCTAAACAAAACAGACCACTGAGAATATGTAATGTCTTACTTGCAAGTGGCTTAAAGTCTGCATTATAAGTTCCTTTTTTCACTCCCTAGTGGACTGTACCTTGCACCTTCAGGAGGTATAAGTTTTGCAGAGGCTTCATCCTTCCCTCGTTGTAAATGCTCTTCCTTGACTTGAAATTTCAGGAATGTTGAAGCATCAGTTTTTCAGTTGTGCAGTGAAGTCGTGTGTACAGCCATGGACTCTGCTCACTGCAATATTTATTTGATTTATGTGACAAATGTGGGTTTGTAAAATCTCCATTGTTCTCTAGTCCTTGGGAACTGTCTTGCAAGAATGGATCAAACATTACTGATGCTGTCTATAAGCAACCCAAAAAACCCACTTTGAGGAGTGCAAGTAAATCTGGAGCTCATTAATCCACATAAAGTGCTAATGCTGCAGTATTTTCAAGGAGGCACTGATCTATTCAGGAGTCCAGGTCAAGTCATCTCGGTACTCCAGGAATTTTTCCCAAGGCACAGCTGCAAATATCCTGCACAAAATTTACTACACACTTATAGGGCACAAGGCTCTGAGAGGAGAAATACTTATGAATATAAGAGGATTATTTAGGATGGTGGACAGAATAGAAATTTTGAAGGAGATGGCACAAAATTCATATGCCTCTCTCACTAATGGCACTGGCTTAAGTTCCCTTGTCCATCAACAGAAGGAAAATAGACCCTGGCAGGAAAAATGAGCTGCAGTGTGTTGGTCTGTTGATGAGAAAAAACCACTCAGCTAGCATCCAGACTTTCCACACATGTACTTTAGAGTTTTCTATGCAAGCACACACAGGACAATTGGGGTTTTTTTAGTTTCCCAAGGGCTGACAGTTGTCCTTTCCATAGTTTCTGGGAAGAAAAAAGTAAAAACAAAAATCCCTCAGTAAAGATACAAGGATGCCTAAGGGCTCACTGAGATTGAGTTTGAAATTCATGAAGGCTTTATGCATTCTGCAGCTTTTCACTGCTAGTTCTTGTGACTTGGGATAACAAATTGCTAGATTCAGAAATTTGACTGCAGATGACATTTTGTCATTTGGAGAAGATTCAAGCTGTTTTCTTTGTCTTTTCTCCTATAATTCTCTAGAAATGACAACAAAATTGACACAAAGCTTGGTTAGGATTTATACGAACCTAACAGGTATAGGTTGTGTCAGAGCCAATATCCATTCCATTCACTAGTCTGCTTTTTGGGCAGTGCCAGGTAGCAATTGCTGAGGAAGAGACTGTAAGCACTACAGATTGTCTCAATCCCTGTTTTAGTAACCTGTGACTAGTGACTTCACACTTACAGACAAGAACATGCAAAAATTCAGACAATTGAGAGGGAGAGGAAAGCACTTATAAAAAAGAAACTGAGTTTTATTTCAGCATAATTTGGGACAAAAATTCCTCATTACCTGACACTATGATTCTATGATTCTAAAGGCACCCTTAATCTTGGTGGTTTCTATCTACGGAACGCTTCACAGACTTTATACCATTATTTAAACTTTAAGAGGGTTTTTTATTTCTCATTTAATAGTATTAAAGTGCAGTTATTTAAAGAAAATTGAATGAGGTTATATCTAAAGGTCAACAAATATCAACTAATAAAACTGCAGAATATAAAATAGTCCTTTTTTTTTTAATCATCTGTTATTTATGATATTTCTCAGAACCTGCACTGAATTAATTACATTGAAATATCCTTGCAGGAAAGTTACTTAAAGGAGAATAAAATATATCATGGTACGACTGGAGTTGGAAAAATCAACCAAAGCCTTGAGCCACCAAAGTATTTCAGCAGATATAATTCTAAGTGTGAAATCTGAGCCCTCAGTGCTGCCAATAAGCTGCTCTTTTGGGCTCTGAATGAGCTTGAAGTCCCATGTGATAACTTAATTACCCCAGATCTGTCTCAACAACATACTCAGAAGAACCTCTGCCCAGCTAGTATTGACTATGGCCTGACATCCAGCTCATATACATGCTTAAAGGAGTATGGAATCCAGGGACTCTTCCAGCCTTGTGTTTTGTTCTGAATGGTGTTCTTTAGCTATGCCAGAACACCACAAAGGGATATACAATGGGAAACAGAAGATGCATTGTAATCCTTTTTGCCCAATACCTTATTTTACCAAGAACTGTCACTCATGATGAAGAAATAAGTTCAAGATCATTTACTCCCTATCCAGCTCCTCTGTGAACTGAACGTCTACTTCTACTCCTAAAAAAACATTAGTTGGAGAAGGAATAGAACTGTAAATTCTCAGATTAGATTACTGCTACCAGATGATAGCATATGCAAGGATATGGAGCTGATCTTGGATCCACAGCTGCTCTCTATGCATGAAATAAATTTCATACAGAAGAAAATGAGTCTAAATATTATGCACTAGCTACTACACTCAATAAATGGTTAGACTTTTTATAGTAAATTATTCATTATTATATACCAGATCATTTGCCTTTAAGGGAAAGTTCAAATTACCTCATTACACAGTCCTATCTACCTGTGATCTCTGACTGAGCAGGGCGAAACCAGACTTGGGTCCTTATTTACTAGTACGATATTCTGCTACTTCAGTGTAGTAAACATTGAGCAGTAATACCATAAAAAACTTCAGAAAAGTAATATGCAATAGTCTAAAAAACTACAAACATGATAGATGTCTCATTTTTTGATTTCAAAGAATCATAGAATAGTTTGGGTTGAAAGGAACCTCAAAGATCATCTAGTCCCAGCCCCCCTGCCATGGGCAGCCACAGCTTCCCTGGGCAACCTGTGCCAGTGTCTCACCACTCTCATAGTGAAGAAATTCTTCCTTATGTCTAGTCTAAATCTGTCCCTCTCTAGTTTATACCCATTCCCCCTCATCCTATCACTGCAAGCCTTTGTAAACATTCCCTCTCCAGCTTTCTTGCAGCCCCTTCAGGTACTGGAAGGTTACTATAAGGTCTCCTTGGAGCCTTCTCTTCTCCAGGCTGAACAACCCCAACTCTCTCAGCCTGTCCCCATAGCTGAGGTTCTTCAGCCCTCTGATCGTCTTTGTAGCCCTCCTCTGGACTCGTTTCCTCATTCATTAAAGCAAAACTGGGCTGCACAAAACCTTTGGATGTTCTTCTCCTTCTCCAGGATGTTTGTCATGTCTATATTATTCGTGATCATTATTTGTCTAACCTGCTACTGTTAAACACTTTCCAAGCTGATTTTTATGCTTCCTTACCCATCCTGTGAGAATTTCCTCATCGTGCTTCAGTTTAAGCTCCTTCTTATCGCATTTACTCAAAGATACAGGGAATTGATTATTATTTTTGTTGTTATGGTTTGGTATAAATTCTCTACATTCTTTTACTCAATGATGGCTGAGCAGGAAAAAAAAAGTAAACCAACCACGCAGAGAACAGCCTCCTGTATTTGGTAGGTTATATTCTTGTGTGTATACGTATACACATATATGTGTGTGAATGTGTACATTACAGTAGAGTTCTTGTCTGTTTTTCCCACCAGCGCATTCAATTTAAGATTAAACCTTCTCCAACTCAAATACTTTCCTTTAGAACCTAGCTTCCTCCTGCACGTGCAGCCTATCTATACAATACCTTTCACATGTCTTTACAGAAGAGCACGCAGTGCACTACTTCTTAAGTTCACAAGACCATCTTAAATTCTAACCCCATTCTTCAGTATTCTTTTATCCCCTCCCAGTTCAGTGTCATCTGCAAACTTCATAGTTATATTCCACTGTACAAGTTCTTCACAGAAACATTAAGTAGTACTTATCTCAAGATAGACCTTTACAAAATTTTACTGGCATATCTTCCATTTTGACAAAGAGCCTTTAATTAATACTTTTAGTGGTTTCTAAATACTCCAACTTGATATTCTCTCATCTGACAGGTTTTTTCCCTAACTTGTTTTCAGGAATATCATATAAAAATGTCAAACTTTGCTGAAGTGAGAATATGACATCTTTTGCTTCTCTCTTACCCACAAAGCCATTAAACAAATTTATAAATTCTAAACTGACTAGTTTATATCTTCTTGTCATTCACCAGGTGCCTGTAAATTACAGTTCGATTATTTACTGCAATATTTTTCCAGAAACCCTATCCTTGCTGGTGTCTAACTACCCAGCGCTTCATTTATTCTTTCTTTAAAACTCCCAATATGTTTGCTTATTTTCAGTCTTTTGGAACACATCTGTTCTCCCTGAACTCTGAAAATTTTCAGTGGCTTTTGTTTGAGATTGTTTCAGTCATTTCTTCAAATGCTTTACAATGAAGCTCATCAGTCTTAGACAATTTCAAAAGATCTAGTTTGTGTAGATCTCTAAAGTAGATGGAGATTTTACTCTTTGATTTTTAACATGGTAGCTGTTGAAAACAACCCTTTTAATGAAGGCAAATGCAAAAAAGGCATTAACTACTTCAGTCTTCTCAGCACACTACTGCTCTCTTTCTCCTTTCATTCCTTACTCCCACCACCCATTGCTACTAATGTAGTAGCGCTCATGGCTTAGTCAGATTCACTTTACTACACATGGTATCCTGCATTAGGGTAATTTTTGCTTGCACCTTTAAAGTCATGACACACCGGAATGACAGGATGCCATCCAGAGGAACCTGGGCTAGGTGGAGAAGTGGGCTTGTGAGAACTTCATGAGGTTCAACAAGGCCAAGTGCAAGGTCATTCATCGGGGTTGGGGCAATCCCTGATTTCAGTTCAGGATGGGAGATGATGTGATTGAGAGCTGCCCTGCAGAGAAGGACTTGAGGGTACTGATTGATGAGAAGCTCGACATGAGCCAGCAGTATGTGTGCTCACAGCCCAGAAGGCCAACCTTATCCTGGGCTGCATCCAAAGAAGCGTGTCCAGCAGGTCAAGGGAGGTGATTCTGCCCCTCTATTCCTCTCTTATGAGACCTCATCTGGATTATTGTGTCCAGTTCTGGAATCCTCAACATAAGAAGAACATGGAGCTGTTGGAATAGGTCCAGAGGAGGGCTACAAAGATGATCCGAGGGCTATAACACCTTCCCTACAAGGACAGGCTGAGAGGGTTTGAGGTTGTTCAGCCTGGAGAAGAGAAGGCTTCGAGGACACCTTATAGTGACCCTCCAGTGTCTGAAAGAGGCCTACGAGAAAGCTGGAGAGGGACTCTTCACAAAGGCTTGTAGTGGTAGGACTAGAGGAAATGGATATAAACTGTAGAGGGGCAGATTTAGACTAGACATAAGGAAGAATTTCTTCACTATGAGAGTGGTGAGACACTGGCACAGGTTGCCCAGGGAAGCTGTGGCTGCCCCATCCCTGGAGGTGTTCAAGGCCAGGCTGGATGGGGCCTTGGGCAGCCTGAGCTAGTGGGATGTCCCTGCCCAGGGCAGGGGGGTTGGGACTGGATGATCTTTAAGATCCCTTCCAACCAAAACTATTCTATGACTCTATGAGTCTATGATTACTGAAAGGAGCTGCCAAACCCTAACCTTAACTCTCTTTGCTCTCTTTTTTTTTTCTTCTCTCTTAATTTGCCTCCCATGAGTTTGTGCCCTGCAGTTCTTTGAGTTTAACAAATTCTATCTTCTGGATTCCTTTATATTTCCAAGGAATTTTTCCACTGTAATGGAGAATGTGACCTTTTTTTTAAATAAAAGAAACTCAAATCTGACTTTTCTCTTGTTTTCTTTTAGTAAACACAGGCTTAAAAATTCAGCCTTTCTCTCAGATGAATCAAGAGAAAATGAGTTGTGTCTACAGATGTGTTCCAGGGAAAGCATTCAGCAAAGAATTGAATCATTTAAATTTTTTTTGTTGGTAGTTGTTTTTTTAATGTCTCCCTCATCAGCTTGATTTTATTAATAGCACTCTGTCTTTTATTATCAGGTCTACAATTTCTGTTGACATATAAAATTTGCTGTGAATGATACATATTTCAAGCAGTGCTCTTTGGCTAGATGCAGCAGCCCCACCTTAGCCTGGTACAAATGTATGTACCTACTGAGGTGACGTAGTGGATCTGCTGCTTTTGCTTATCTGCTCTCTAGCAATTTTTCATCTAGCTAATTTGAAACTAACGTGGATGCATCTGTATTTAAGTATGTGATAAGTGAAGGCATACCTGAAGCTACAGTACCCAGGGAGTACTCACCAATCTGTTCCACCTACAACTGCTTATGCTGACAATGAAACTATATGTATTTCTCTGAAGTCAGGGTGTGCCAATGATATACTAGAACACCACTATCAGAGCACCATGTTGGAAGACACCTCTTGATGCAATTGAATTGCAATCTCTGTATAAGAAAATTGCACAATCACAGAATGGTGGGGGTTGGAAGGGACCCCTGGAGATCATAAAGTCTACCCACCCTGCTAAAGTAGATTTACTTAGAGCAGGTAGCACAGGGATACTTCTCCAGAGAAGGAGATTCCACAGCTTCTCTGTGCATGCTGCTCCAGTGCTCTGTCACCCTTATAGCAAAGTTTTTCCTCATATCTGGATGGAACTCCACGTGTTTGATTTTGTGCCCATTACCCCTTGTTCTGTCACTGGGTAACACTGAAAAGGATCTGGCCCCATCCTCTTGACATCCACCCTTTAGATATTTATAAGCATTGATAAGATCCCTTCTCAATCTTCTCATCTCCAAGCTAAACAGATGAAGCTCGCTCAACCTTTCCTCATAACAAAGATACTCCATCCCCTGATCATCTTCATGTTCCTCTGCTGGACTCTCTCCAGTAGTTTCTTGTCTTTCTTGAACTGCAGAGCCCAGAACTGAACACAGTATTGCAGATGGGATCTCACCGGGGCAGAGTAAACCTCCCTTTACCTGCTAGCCACGGTATAGGTATATACAGACTGACAAGGACAATAAGGAAAAAATTCCTTGAAAATTATAGGAAGTAATGCCAGTGCATCAGCAACTTAAACTGTTGTGAAGTTTATGCGTGTCATGGAGGAGTTCTGAAGTAGGGATTTGAAGGTGGTAGAACAGTGAAATAACATGGAGTCTTATTCTCAAGGCTGAGGGGAGGCATATGACAGACTTAAAGATGCCATTCAAAATTAAAAGTAGAGGTTGGAGCATCAAAACATGAGCTGACTGATGTTAGTACCTGCCACTGCAAAATCAGAGCAGTTGGTGGTAGAAAAGAGAAAAGGCTTAAAAGGAGAAAAACTATTAGATAATAGCTGTTGTTTTGACAAACATGTAATCAATGTGGAATGAAAATAAAAGCATAATATGATCAGAACAATGCTGAAAAATTATCTCAGTAATAATATGAACATGCTGAAAATACATGAACAAGGCAAGGTTGATTTGGCAAGACCAGAAGTAATCATGTTCATTCAATGTTACAGTAATCAAGATTGACATGCTGAGAACTAAGATGAGGATTATATTTGTGTTGACACAAAAATTGCGCAAAATAATCAGCAAAGTCTAGCTATAATTCAACTGTGAGGTTGTTGCAAGTTTAAGCATGAGGACATAAAAATTGAGCTGAGAGCATGCAATCAGGTTATAAAAATCAGGATCTGCACCAGTCAAGAACAGACTAAGAGGGAAGCTTTAAAAAGGAGGATTCAGATTGCACGTGATTTTTTTTTTTAGCCCAGAGATGTTGACAGTAAAGCCTTAAGTGTACCTGGAGCATTTTATCCAGATGTAACATCCTTACGTTTTCACATGTATTTATATGCTTCCCTCAGGGAAGATGGACTCAGAAGAGCTGGTGAATTTTCAAGGGCAGCCTGCTCAGTGAACATGAATGGTCTGTTTTGATGTGCAGGAGAACAGATAGGGGTAAGAGCAAACCAGGATGGGTGAACAAGGAACTAACTGAAATCAAACAAAGAAAAGTAAACACTACTAGGTGGAAGCACGAATACGCTACCCAAAAGGCATGCAGGGGTAAAATTGCAAAAATGAAAGCTTGCTGAAGTTGAAACTAGTCAAGTTGGCTGTTAAGCTATAAAATCATCTTATCTAGATACATTGGCAGGAAAGGAAAAATGTTAGCTTGCTTCTGAATGGGTGAGCAACCCACTGATGAAGGGTTTGGAAAAGGCTGAGCTATTCAGTGTCACCTTTGCCACGGTCTTGACAGGCGAGGTCTGCTCTCATACTGCACAGGTCTCCATGCCTTATGGGGGAGAGCAGTACTAAACAAAGCAAGGGAGGATCGAGTTAGGGACAAGATAGGGTGAACTGGACATGCAGAAGTCAATATGACCAGACAGAACATGTCTGAGGAAATTCAGGGAGCTAGACAATGTCATTGTAAGGCTGCTCTGTTGAATCTGAAACTGATAGCAAGTGGGTTATGCAGATTCCAAACAATAAGTAAAAGGCAAATTTACGTCTGTCTTCAAGAAGGTTAAGCAAGGAGGGGTCCATAGAACTTTAGATGGTCACCCTAACTTGGTCTGTGGGAAGACTGTGGGGGAGGTCCTCCAAGAAGACATGTCCAGCACATGAAGGTGACTGGGAGCAGCCAGCTCATATTTACCAATGGCAAATCATATCAGACCAATCTGAGTGTTTCCTGTGACGACAAGATTTGTTCAGTGAACAGGAGGAGCTGATGTCTTTTACCTTGACTTTTGACAGTCCCATAGCTTCCCCTGAGCCAGAACAGGGAGATACAAACTGGAGAGGGGTACAATGAGATGGATGAAAACCTGTCCTGACACTGCCTATAAAAATAATAGAATGGCATAGAACTGAGATCAGTGGAGAACTGATTTCTTAATAGATGGTCAGGGGCTGGAACAAATCATGTAGAAAGAGAGGCTGAGAGAGCTGCGTTTAGCCTGGAGAAAAGAAGGCTAAGCCAGGGGCAGATGTAATTGCTGTCTTCAGCAACTCAGGAGTGAGGAGAAGACAAAAAAATAGTCAGATTCTTTTCAGAGCTGCACAACAAAAAGACAAAAGGTGATGAGCACAGCTTACAGCTAGACATAAGGAAAAAGGATTCACAGTTAGTATTCCTGCTAAGCACTGGGAAGAGGTTTCTCAGTGAGGCTGTGGAGTTTCTATCTGGACAAGACCCTGGGCAACCTGAGGTAATGTTGCAGTTGGCCCTGCTTTGAGAGGGGTCAGGACTAGATGATCACCACAGGACTCTGCAGTGTACACAGTTCCAGTACTCTATTGATTTTATCACTTCTCTTTTTTCCCCTCTGAAATTAAAGTCAAATTTGGTTTTGTCTCTGATGGTTGAACATGATCAAGCTAGATGTAAGCGTAACAAAATGATGGTTTAGTAACTACTGACCTCTCATAATTTTCTGTCATTTATGTTCCTTTCTTCTCAGTACCTGTCCCTTTGTGTCAACTATTATTACTCATCCGCTGGGTTCCCAACTGTTCTGGAACTAAGAAGGATAGGTTTGATGAATGACAAGTATTTGTAAATTACATCATCATGGCAGTAAGATGATGTTTCATATCTCTAAGTCTTGTTTTTATAATTGGTTTTGTTGTTTTTCATATCCATCTCATACTTCTTTTAATTTCCAGCTTGATGCTATCATGCATAACTTGAATGGCAAGAATAAGGCTTTTTTTGTGTGTGTGTTCAAAGTCTAAGTGTGTTACATCACAGAGCCAGGCAAAACAATAATTTATATCACTGAATTAAACAGATCAGCCAAAGCACCCTCCTTTATCGGTATGAGGTCAGTTGTCTCAAGGCAGATCTCGCCCTTGGGAGGTGCACTGGGAGGTCAGCCCATGCTGTGCCTTGAAGACATTCACCACTTGCACTGTGAGTAAAACCAGGTACTCCCTCCGTCTTGGTGAGTTTTGTCACAGCACGAAGTAGGGGGTGGGAGGGCTGTGAACTGCTGGATTTCACTCCTGTTTTTTAGAGTCTTGAGGCTTATCTGAGGTTGTTTCCCCCCCTCCCATTTTTTGAGCTGTTCTTTGTGTTATTGCTGCAGTCAGTTTCTAGAAAAGAATACAAAGTTTTGGTTTTGTTCATCTCCCCTAATATCACACTTGAACCCAAACCTTTCTGTGTGTGAAGCCTGCAGCTCGTCTGCCTGTGAGACAGCTCTTCCTTTTGTGGCAGCTGCCGTGTATCTTGCTGTAAATATATCAAGTTTGTCCAAGTGTGGTCATCGCAATATAAACCATTTTTCATGGTCCTCAGTGTATCGTATGTGTCCTTCATGATACTAAGCGCACAGTGGGAAATACAAAATAATGTATCTGATTATTCATTCTGGAGAGTAATTTCTACTGAACAATAGAATAGCAATGACTAATATGTCCTGCCAGCTCTTGGCAAGCTGACCAGCCTGCCATATCCCTTTGTTTGTCACCATTCACCAAGAAGAGACGTCTTTTAAAACCTCTTTTTGAGCACTTTATATGTTTATCACTTTTTGTTCTCCACTTAAATTTTCTCCCTTAACATCTTTCTTTATTTGCCGGGAGCAAAGCTGTATTTTTTTTCCCCAGCTATACCTCTAGCAAAATGGGAATTTTAAAGGCAATGTTTTGGGGTGGGACATTCACATTAAAGAATGAAGAACCTTCTGTCCACTAAGACTTCAAGTTTATTTTTATTTTGCTAACAAAGAGTGTGTACATATATGAGAATATCACTACCATTACATAGTAACATGAAAGAACTTTATGATATATTTCTCTTTTCACTTATATCTCTAGAATTCATTAATTCAAGTTTTGATATAAACATTCTATTTTGTTATTCTGCATATTGTATTTGTTATGAAGCTTATTAGCTTGCAGATCCAACAGCCAGCTTGTCTAATGTCTCCCTAACTGCTCACACAAATAATTCACATCAGTTCAAATGTCTAACTTCTTTTTTTAAATTATGTTAGGGTTCCTGAATCATTAACTTTATCATATTCTATTAAGCATTCCTACATTCTGCCATGCTTGAAGAATGACTCTGTGCTATATGAACATGACTGACAATTGTTTCAGTATAAACAGTGTTTATAAAAACATTAATACCTTAAGAAAGGAATACTCCCTTTAAAAATTCGTCCCAGTACAGCCATTCCTAAGTAAAGTCACACATATATTTCTAACTTATCCTAATTTTAATGTCTCAGATTGCCTTTATTCTTATTAATATTATTGTAAGGATATCCTGGAAATATTAAGCTTTGTTCCTCTACTTTGAGGTAGTAGCATATATAAATTTACATATGCTAAATACATCACAGAGGCATAAGCAAGAGAAATGTTAAAGTATGTCATTACTAATGAACTAAAGCAGATGCCCTTGCACCCCCTTTACTTATCCTAGTTCATCAGATAGCTCCACGTCTTGCTACTCACATATACCCAAAGATAAATTATATTTTCTATTGCAGTCTTTAGGGAAAACTCAAGAAGCAGAGGCAAAGGGTGCCACTGATGCATCCTAATGGAATCATAGCCTTTGGTGCTTGCTAACAATAGTCAGCAACTCTTCAAGCAGTATATGGACTCTGGGAGCTCCGAGTAGTGGATTTTCCTGAGTTGATAGACATCTTGATACACTATGTGTCCTCCAGGGTATCATAATGAATGCAACAGTGGAAAAAGATATTGAAATAAATACTGAAGAAAAGGTGGTTCAGTAGAAAGAGGTCATAAAATGACTTTTAGTGGTGTATAAAGGCACGGTCTGGAAAAGTCATTTATTATCCTGTTTATTTGGTAACCTGGCATGCATGCCCTTAAGTGACAGGTTTGGTTGGTTCCTGTAGTTGTGATCTCTGATTATTACTGTTTTTATAATACCTCTTCCAGTGGTTAGTTGAAAATGCTGTCCACAGGCTATCTATACTTCTTAGATTTCAAATTCATTATGGTGATTTTTCAGAACAAGGAAATCCATTTTCTATTACTCAGAGGATGTTAGCTTCATGTGTTTCTGAAAGAGCACAATTGTGATGCTTGCTGCTGGTGAGTGAGTAATTGACCAGAGAAATTTTCTGTATCCACTTCAGCATGATAAAAAGCTAGTGCTGTTCAAGGGAAACATTATAGGCTTTTTCTTTGTACAGAGAACTCATTCTTTGTCCATGTAGTACGTGCAAATAATTCCACGCGATTTAGTTGAATAAGAAGAGAGATGACAGAAAATAGGAGAATCTTATAGCAAAAAGAAGGGAAAAAAATTACTGTGTAAAACTAAAAAATAATTTTTACCTGGACAGAGTCCTTGAGATAAGAGGTAATAGTCTGCTTAGCTGCTGTAAAAGGAAATTGATCTTACAATTAATACCACATCCCTACAAATTACAAGTAAACAACTTTTTACATCCTACTGAGACCTCCCTGGCATGAGTTGCTATGGCTTGAACCCTTCCTGTTGCCACGCAGTGGGCTGTGCAGCCCTGCTAATGGGCTGGAGAGCAGTGGGTGTTGGGGGAAAACCTCACCGAGCAAAAAAACAAGTTGAGGCTCTGAATCATCACATGTGATGCCTCAGCACCTGGTTACATATGCTTCATCTCTGGTATTTATACCTTTCCTCTTCAGTTTTTTCCAACCTTGTAGACACAGTGGTAGATAAAGATTGCATTCCAGATTACCATATGTCCTCTAAAGTGATAGCTTCAAATTAATCTTTTGAATATTTTTTGACAGTTAAAAGAGAGGAAGGAGCCATGAAAAGCATTTCTACCAACAACAAGTAGGGCAGACACAAAATTCTTGCAGTAACTAATTCCATAGGCTCTCCCTCTTTATAGAGTGAAATGGGTTTTTTGCATTTTATGTTTTGCAATGCATGACTCAATTTCCTAGGTTGGGAGTACTGTTCTTTTCCTTTACTTAGTAACTGAGCATAACAAAACACAAATGAGCTGCTTTATTGCAAGCTAAAATTTTATTTTCCTAATTTGTAGCAAATCATAGTGCTGCAATTTAATATTGAGTAAATGCTGAAGTCCAAAGAAATCACAATCAATTAGTAGAGAATAATATATTTTTGCAAGGTTTTGAATTTCAGTGGTTGTGTAGAAAGAAGCACTGAGGGAATTTGAATACCATTGAGGAGGATTTTGATAACTCATTAAACATGAAGGACAGTACAAGAGGAAAGAAGACTGCAAACAAAATTCCCAAGTGTGAGACAGAAGAGAAGAATAACGAAAATCAAAACTGCCATGAATATAATGCTGAAAGTCTGATTTCAGTCATCTAGTAGACAGGAGAGCTCAAAAAATGTATAATTTAATAAAAGCTAGTTCAGCATAGATCCATCTACATCTAGTAGACAGGAGAGCTCAAAAAATGTATAATTTAATAAAAGCTAGTTCAACATAGATCCATCACTGGAAGCCCAAGCTTCAGAAATTCACTTGAATATTTTTTTATATATACTACAGAAGGGATCAGCATGAGTGAAAATCATAATGTATCTGTATTTGAAGAAGAGCTTTAGACCATACTGTAGAACAGGTTATTCTGAAGGAAGGTTCACAGGGCAGCTATCAGCCAAATGCAACAAGACCTGACTCAGGGGCAGGTGTTCCCACTGGCATAGGGCATAATCAGACTTTTATGCTGAGAGACCTGTATGTACATGTCCAGCAGGAGACAAGGGAGGATTTGGGTAGTGCAGCACACCTTACCATGAGAAAGGATGCAGACTTCCATGATAGGATGGCCTAGATCATCTTCCTATCAAGAGAGACTACCACACCTCTCCTGAACATGCCTAGCAATGGGGCATTTCATCAGTCTTTTCAATAAGACAAAATCGAGTAGACACAATCTACTGAGACACCTACCTTAGAGCTGTTATTTTTGGTTTTCTTCAGCTGAATGCCGTGTCCTTGAATGGTCAGTGCAATGTGGTTAAATGTTCTGAAGTCCTCCAGGCGGGACATATATTCTTCTGGAGCTGGATTCTGGGTCATAGGAAGATATGAAGCTTCCATTCACGGGTCGTATTTGCAACAGTTACTGACTTGCATGAGTCAATCAATTCCTCTTTGCTTACATATGCTACGCAGAATAAAAGAAAGTATGTCTTGAATCCCTTCTAGGAGCTTTTATCGCTTTACATGACAATGATTATATTATTATTAAGTGTCTGTGCTTTTGAAAGGCCACAATGTTTGTTAAGGAAGCTCAGAACTATTGCAATGCCAATAGATATTAACCAGAAAGCTATGCTGATTTTATTATGGGTTATAGGCAAAAGCCAAGCTCTTTATATGCTTGAATAATTCTCCCCTTTTTTGCTTTTAGGATCCATCTCATTGTCTCATCCTTTGAATAGATTCAAAGAGGTTTATTTTGTGAAAATTTCAGCAACATTAAATGCTTACTAGATACCCACTTCTTGTTAGACACCTCACGTGATATATATAATTCTGTGCTCATTTAATCAAGGTCATGCTTAGGAAGGTAGTAAAAACTCTCTTTGATTATAGATTTTCTGTTTGAGGGATTTTTGATTTTCAAATGTATGTCAGACATAAAAACAATTCTCTTTTTCCACTTCTAATTTTCTTCCTAATATGCTTGATTTGAAAAACATCTGGAACTGACTTCTAAATTAGGCACAGTTTTATTGTTCATGCTGTTGCTAAAGCGATGTAAACATTCACATTACACAAGTGATAAATATACTGTAACCAACTGTTCTGTGCCTTTCTTCATCTGTGAAAATGGAAAATTGTTGGAGTTTAGCTGTCTGTCACAGTAAAATATATGCCCAGGTTACCACGTTTGAGGAAACTCTCTCTAATCAAAATGGTGGATAAACTCTATCTATAAAAATTTTTTTTCATGGAAAGGGTAATTGGGCACTGGAACAGGCTGTCCAGGGAGGTGGTTGAGTCACTGTCCCTGGGGGTGTTTAAGGGATGGGTGGATGAGGTGCTGAGGGGCATGGTTTAGTGTTTGATAGGAATGGTTGGACTCGATGATCCGGTGGGTCTTTTCCAACCTGGTGATTCTATGATTCTATGATTCTATAAACTGCTATCTAACAAAAAGTAACGCATCATTCAGAAATAAAGGTAAGATGTAAAAAAATCAATCACTGACATCACAAGAAGTTTTGGTGTTTGAAGCTGGAACTTCTTTTTAGCCTCTTCTGTACCCTTTGTAGCAAAGTCACAGCTTTTGAGATAGTGATGGCATTTACACGGGCAGTTTCTTGCCCTGAGTCCCAAGCATATCTTCATGTTCAAAGAAAACAGAAACCTGCTTTCTGATATTCTAATACCGATTTCTGCTTATTGACATAAATTATAATGCTTCCTTTGGATGAAGACTCCATGTTCTCTTACAGAGAGTAGAAAATTGTCATAAGCTGTAAGAAAATGACCTTGTACAGGATTCATAGTGAAACAGCTTATTACTGATTCAGTTGTCATACTCATTTACCATGTTACAGCTGCCAGTGAAAGGTAGTCAGAAGTTCATGTTGTACACTATGTTTGTAAATGTGATGCTATCTCATTATTTTCTGGCCTGTCTGCAATTAACCTCTTATTTTGAGCATGGTGAAAATGTGCGGTAACAGCATACAACATTTCAAACGTATTTCAAAGTGCATCTTTGTCACTTCAGTCACTCATGAGGGAAACAAAATCTTCCTTACTGCTTTACATTCATGCTTGTCACAAATAATTCTTATCCTTAGCATCATGTATTTTAAAAAAGGAATAAACTTCATTAATGGACTGGTTGCATGTCATCATTGTCTGAATTGTGATGGCTCCTGAATCTTGTGTGTAAGTAATGCAAGCAGTACTAAATTGGTTGAGACCCCTAAGGAGATCATCCTGACCTTGGAGCTGCCCTGATGAAGACTGGCTAGAAGCTAGTCCTGAAATGAAGTCATTGTGCTGTCACTCAAACCCTTAGGGGAACTCACGGTGCTCCAATTTACTAGAACTTTAGGTGTGCAATATAATGCAGAATTGCTACTCACTTATATTTTTACCCTTGCAGATACTGTGTGGTGACATACTTGTTTTGGCATTTATACCCTGACCACCCTAGATCTTTCAAAGTTAGTCATATGGACCTAAGCTGAGGATCTTATCCACCTTCTGTAGCCAAATACAACGCTCCATCAGAAGGCAATTCCTGTCATCCTCAGATAGTGGTTATGATAAATGAGACAGACTGTACCTCTGGAGTTACCCATTCTCCCTAAGAACAAAGTTGAGTGTGATGAGCTTCAACTTGGACAAGGAACTTTTAACCTCCGGCTTTGGTTGGGCTTTGCCTGCTGTTTTTTAACTTTTCTTCTGAGAAACAGCTATTCTAAGCTAATAATCTAGTTTCCCACCTACAGACAGCAGAGAGCAAAGAGAAATCTCCAGGGGATGATTCATCCTCTCCAAAGATAAGTATCTGACACAGGTGGGTGTTAGTCAAAGTAGAAAATGTACTGTAAATTCATTTCTGCTGGTATTGTGCACTACTTAAACAGTCTCTTAGGAAGAGAGCTTCTTATCTGCTTTTTGCTTCTAAGAGATTCCCTCACACATCGCGTTCCTAGATGAGAACTCCTGGATGTTAGTTTGAGCGTTGTTTTGGTGTAGACCATATAAATGAGGAGAGCACATGGAGCAGAGGAAGACCCTTGGGAAAGGCACGAGCAATGAAAAGTAACTAGGGAACGTAAGGGGGCATATGTGAGAGGCAGTGATTACTGAAGGAAATAAAAAGGGATTTTTAGGAGAAGAATGGTGCAGGAAATCAAATAGAGTCCAAAGAGCACAGAAGATATGGGGGAAAAAAAAAGATAATGCAGATGACATTGGAAACGGATGGTAAATGAAGGATGAAACTGGTAAGGAAAAAGATGTCTGCAAAACAGGATAGTTGGAAGAAGATGATTACAAAACAAAAAAAGAAAGCTGTTGTCAGCTAAATAAAATAGGTGCTATTTTATTCCTTCCATTTCAGGATAAGTTCCTGACAGAAGCAGGTAAAATTGTTGGGAAACACGTCTGTTTATATTCCCAAGATAGGCTGTTAGAAACAGGTGAATTCTATAGTGCCTGAATTAGAATTCAATAAACTCCATTTACCTGTGCTTACTCTATGAAAACCTTCACTGATTCCTAAGTATATGGCTATCTAGGGATTTTTTAATTTAGTTATAACTCCCAGTTCTCAAACTAGTATGTGCTAGGAGTGTGAATATTAGCGAGGAAGAGCATCAAGTGATACAAAAGACCTAAAAGTAATCTAAAAGTTAAGCATCTTTGTCCCTAGGAAAGTGCAAACAAAACTCTGGATGAGTCTCAGTTATTAATTTAAAGGTAAGAAATCGATTTAAAGGGAAACAGTAAAAATCCAACATTTGAAAGAATATTGTTTAGAAAATCCTGTTCCTTTTCTCAGGTTCTTTTTGGATTGTGTTACCTCCAGAGTGATATGGACATTCTCTAAAAAATGTATGCATGTGAAAATTGTTCGGTGTGTCCTAATATTGGAAAAACTCTTAGAATCTCAGTGAATAAGAAAGCAGTGCAGTGCTTAATGCCTAGTTCTAAATAGCAGTTTGCAACTTACTCTGACTGCATAATGTGGAATATATCAGACACTCAACAGCGTAACTACAGCGATACCTAGTCAGTTGTGAGGATCAGTGACTTATATTTTAACATTTGAAACAGAATTAACAGATAAGACTAGATAAAAATATGGCTCCAGATAAGTGACATTTTGAAACTTAAAATTACTTTAATATCACACATTTGAACAATTTTGTCTTTATAGTGATAGGACTCTTGCCTTTTTCCTTTCTCTCTTTCCTTTGCCAGCCACAAAACTTGCTGGCTGAAGAATGCCTGAATGTCTGATGAAAAAAGTCTTCAGAAACTTGAACAGGAATAAGGCTGTTACTCCAGCTTGATGTTTCAGTTTAAATAAGCAAGGGTGTGAATATAAATCATGGTGTGCGGTTGAGGCACTACATATGGCTGCAATTCTAGATTTTTCTCCAAGCACTCCAGGGCAGAGGAGGGAACTATTCTTAACATCCTTTATCTTGCTGGTCTTCCAATGGGGGTTTTCCAGATAAATTAAAAAAAAAATTAATTAATGTCATGAATGTATGGAAATAACATGAAAGGACCTGTGCCCTCTCCCATCTCCAGGAACTGGGCAGCTGCTTCTGTTTTACTCAATGCTTCTAACAGCAGGCAAATCATTCCTTTATGGTTCACTCATGAAGGGAAGGAGAATTATCAGTTTCTCAATTTTTACACAGCTATTAAGATTACACAAATACGTCCCTAGGAAAAAAAAAACCAACTAGAAAATGTGGCAGTTGTGGTTGTGGCAGCAAAGAGAATTTCAGCCTTTCCTCTTTCAGCAGTGTGAGCAGGAAGCAGGAAAAAAGTTCAAACACTTACGAGTTCTGTACTGATTTCTTTTTTTAACCTGACACCTTAGAGCCAGATATAAATCTGAAAGCCATATCTATGAACCTGTTTTGCAGATTTCACCTGAACAATTTTATCAGTAATATGATGATCCTCCAGGTGAGATTCTATTCGCAACTACAGGATCTGAACTGAGATGATCTCATTATGTACATAAGACCCTGTGGCTGCCAGGGGAGGTTTGCCCACCCGAAGGAGAATTCAGCTGGCCACCCACCCACTTTGGAGCTGACAAAAACGCTTTGGTATTGGGTGGATCTCCATTTACCAAAGTGGGAGTTCAGCCCCTTAATGTGCCTGTAAACACCCAGCAGTGGAGTTGGATGCATTAAATTTGAAACTTACTCTCCTAGGCTGTGTTATCCAGCTTATACAGACAGTAAACTTAACCATTTTTTCCTTTGATTCATTCCTGTTCTTTGTTACCACAAGGATTTGCTTGCTTGAGCAACAATAAGTAATCATCCACAGCATCGTGTATTCACAGTGCTCCAGCTATGATTTATTAACCCCATGTGGACAAAGAATTTTACTTCGATGTAAAGATGGGATGAACTATGCTTCATTAGGACATATGAATGGATCACTTTTAAATCAGATACATCAGAAACATGCACTGGGAGTCAGTTCACCTGATTTAACTAGCCCTTAAGATCTAAATGAGGCTCTTCTAAAACAGATGCCTTAAGTGCTTAGGGAGAGAAGTGATTCTAGTCCTCCAGGGAAAGGCTGTTGTGTTTAGGTGCTCTGCTTTAGTGTACAGGACTTAATTGAGTGCCTACAGTCCACAGTATTCACTTGAGAAGTTTGGACAGTACAGCCAGAAAGCCAGACCTACACTGTAACTGCCGTGCAAGCTATAAAAGTTGTACTGTACTTCGATTACACTAACTTATTTCCAGGTAATTTCTTCCTACCTGTTGGCATTGCTTCTGACACAAGAGTGCAGGTGCTGCTGCTGGATGAAACTATAAAAATAAAACCCAACAGCTCAACGGTTGATCATAAAAGGCTGAGGGAGCAGGGACTCAGTTTATGTTCATGGCACAAGGCACAGAAATGAAACTGCATTCTTCTCTCAGTATTAAAATAAAGTTACTTAAATTCCCTGAATATCTGTAAGTAATTTTTAAGTATGCTTTAGTTATTGGTATTTGCTAGCACTGCTGTAAGGTCTGAGAGCCTCCTTGAGTTGCTTATCAGAAATGCCAAATGTTCAACACAAAACTACATCAGTGTTTTGTCAAAATGCTGAGAAAAGTGAAAAGTTCTTATCTTTTTGTCCCAGGCTGACAAATGAGTTTTATTCTTACTGAGAAGGAGTACAAGTGCAGTCTATTTTAGAGCAGAAATCTGTGCATTAGAAGACTAGCAATGACTCTGGGCTAAAGCTGATCCATGAACCAATAGAAGCTTCAAGAATAATGTTGGATTTCTCCTTTGAATTAAGTCTTTTTAGCAGTCTTCACTGGGAATGCTTTGTACTGTTTGTAGTACACCTCTGACATAACGGATCCTCTATTTTAAAATTATAAATCATTCCTAAGAAGAGTACTTAACTTAAAGTTGAGCTCCTTTTTCTGCACATCTGAAAGTCCAGCACTCATATATGTGAGGAAGTTTCTTCTCCAGCAGAGCAGAGTATTAGATCCCACTTAAGATTCTGGCAGCTCAGAGAGAAATAAAAGACACCTTTATAGTTGACTTCCATTCACACATCATATCTAGCCTAACTAATCTCTGCTTTTGGCTTCAAAGGTCCTGGACTCCGTACAGGGTAATCAATGTATCACTATGGCTGGCTATATCAAGTTATGCATGTAGATTTTCAGATTCTTCCTAATTTCGAAAAGTCTCTGTTTGTTAGTATAACTTTTATAGCAGTGTGACAGCAGGGGGCTACTGATCAAAGATATTAGGTCAAAAAAAGTGGGATGCTCATATATAAAACTATCTTGCAGCAACATCTGAATCCAGCTAATCATATAGCTAAGGCTTGTCTAAGAAAATCGTCTCCATACACCTGGTTCATTTCAATGCCATGACATGTTGGAACAGAACATTGGGAATAGACTCTTTAAATGAGATGCTTGCTAGCAAAGGATGATATAAACAATGTAAACAATTTTAAGAGAAAGACTTTTGTACTAAGATTTGCTGTGATTCTTTTAGACATATATTTTATTCCTTAAGAAGAAAATGTTAGATCAATTACTATCCATTCCTGCAGGATTTTTTTGTTCTTTTTTAAACTTCAAATACAGCAGAAAATAGTCTTATGTTCTAGAAATTATGTTATAGAACCAAATACACATATAGTTGGTGTTCCAAAGTGCTTATATCCTACCTATTTGTCCTCTGTAAATGGCAAAGATAAGTGTCAGAAATCACAGTAGTACCAAGAATTTTCAGTGTATTGCACATTAAAGTAGAACAAGGGCAATACATTATTTCTAATGACGGTTGGACTTGATGATCTTTGAGGTCTTTTTCACCATTAATGGTGTTATGATTCTGTGATTAATTATTCTATGATTCTAAAGAGAATTACACATAACCCTCCTAATATGCCAGCTGTAAAGCTTTAAACGTACCCCATTATCTTTCAAGAAAAATGTGATTTCCTGCACACCACATTTTCTAATCTACATTGTTCTATTATGTCAAATTCATTCATTAGTTTGTTCTTTTCAGTTCTGAAAATTTGTCCATTAGAATTTAGTTTTGAGGGTGTTCTTTGCTGGGTAGATTAAAGAAATTTTTTCTCCCAAGTTTTTTGGTAAGAACTGCTATATTGTTCGTGCTGTCCTTCCTTAATGCACTGTTGTGATGAGTTCTTACTTCTTCCAGTATGATCTAACTGTAGAACACACTAAAAATATTGGATTAATTTCCCCTCTTTTGAAATAACATTAGAGTAAGTTCTGGGCTCAAATAATCCCTTGGGTAAATGGAAAGAAGGCTGTAAAGATAACTTAATGTTATAGTTCAACTGGTATCAATATTCATTGCAATCTGAAGTAAGAATATGGTTGTATGATCCAGTCACAGAACATTAATTTGAAATGTATTGATTCCCCCCTCAGATCAATACTCTCATAGCATATGTATTTTAATCTATATGCAAAGTTGATGGTGTCATTTGAAAAGCAATACTAGCACAATTTATTTTTAAGTAAGTCTTAAATGTTAGATATTTTACTATTACTACCAAAATAATTGACCATCATTTTTCCTCAAGTTCATCTATTTTTCTTATTTCCCACACATCTAAACAGGAAACCATGAAAATACTGTTATATCCCATTTTAATTAAATTTCAAAAGCATTTTCATATCCTTGTTGCTTTCAGGCACTGGACCTCAATGCAAACAGTCTGCTTGAATTGTAAGTTTGTTGTATCAAAACACAAGAGAAATCTAATGGAACTAATCAAGTTGTCATACATGTGACCATTTTGATTAGTTTTTTCCTCTCCTTGGACAAGGGAGGGAGGTCGTCATCCTGCTTATTCATTACAGATAGTAGAAATCACTTTTCACAAAGGCACATTTCCTGCAGTGTGTTAGTAATCATTGTAATTGATTTCAATGCTTGAATCAAGTGAGAACTTTCATAGATTTGTTCATGAATTGACTGCAAGATAATGCTGGTTAAAATTGGAGCATTTTGTTATACTGCACAAAAGGCCTCAGGAAAGTTTCTGTGATGAAAAAAATCTTTTTCCAAGCTGCTCTTCTGAACACTTTTCAAGTGAAGGTAAAGGCTGATGAGGTTCATCAAAAGGTGAATGTGTTGTGTTACCATAGGAATTCACTCTGTGTTTTAAGGGAACCTAACAAAATCCAGGATTTAAATAAGCAATGAGAAGCAATATTTGTCAGCACATTTCTACAGCCTCAAGTTCCCTCGGGATGCCATAGAAGTCATCATACTCTAGTAACGAACATTTTTCAAAAAGTTTAAAGTTATTCTTTGAACACTGGTAAACTTTTGAAAATATCAACTGCTGTTTTCCTCTTTGGTACTAGCACTCTCCCATCTTTCTCCCATGAGGACAGAACATATATCAGTCTACATGAACTACAGGTATAACTGGGGTTTCTATTTTTAAAATGGTCCCTCACTTGGGATTTTTCACAGGGTAGTTACTGGAAGTTAAAAGTCAAACTGTCCATCCATCAGACTGGTAAAGCAATACCCTTTTCCTACAGTAAAAGGACGGGTAGATCAAAAGTAGTAAGAGACTAAAGGTCAAATTTAAACAGATTACAGCTTGCATTCCTTCTCCTCCTAGAGCAAGTCACCAAGATGTACAGGAGAGGGCATCTGTAACATTTAGCTCCCTGCAAGAGGCAAAACGCTGCTAAGTCAATTCTTCTATATTCAGCAAGAAAGGTAGAAAAAAACCCTGGTGTCATTAAAACTCAAATTATTGAGGTTATTAAACTTCACTTATTGATAGATTATAATGAGAAATGTCAAAACAAGCATAGCTGTGATTCTTGGTATGCTGATCAAAATTTGTGCTTTCTCAGCTTCAGCAATGCCAACACAGAAATCTGTAAGGAATTTCTGAGCGATAGCTTAGTAAAGACTGGTTGAAAATTCAAACCTGGAGGGAGGAGGGCAATAGAAAAAAATGAGCATGGTAGCATCTAGAAACCAGAGGGCTGACAGAGTAGAATCAATCTGCTACTGTAAACAAAATTGTTCCTATTGTTACTCGTTGAAGCCAGTTACTGATTTCTTCTTAGGTAATAGATTGGTTTCCACATAGATTTTTCTCTTTATTTGTGTTGAGCAGCTATTATATTAAAGTTTTTTTATTCTATGAATATTGGCAGGTCATGTTCTGCTCTCAGTCAAATTAATAAACAGATTCAATTCCACCTGTATAAATCTGTTATACCAATAGTTAACGTATTAGAATGGAATTTTAATGACTAAATGTAACCTGTAGAAATGAAAACACCTTTATGCACTTTCTGGAATCATAAACTTTCTAGTTAGATCTACACCTGCCAATTATATGTCTCTGGTACCGATCTCAGGTGTTACAAGGTACTAGATTCAGAGGGCAGGTTTTATTTTACATGATGATGCCTATGTCTTTAAGAATTGATTTTCTTTGTATACAAAACCAATGCTTACAGTCTTGCTTAAAAAGTTAGGTTTTAGAGAAGAATTTGCCAGGTCAGCTGTGCTGAGCGCAGAAGTGAAAGCATTTAATCCTCCATGCAATAATCTGGGAATTCCTGAGGGTTTCCTGACAATTGCATATCAATTCTGTACTGACCTGTGGTTCAGACATCTTGTGGTCTCCAAGCACGTGCAGGAATAACTTGATCATCAATAAGATTTGTGGTCAGAGCTAAATAAAACTTCCTCTCATCGTCATCAATATCCCAACACCAGCAGAAGGAAAGTCAGGTAGTACTACAAATACATGGGATACTTCTCTAAGAGCGAAAAAGTTAGAAGATCTATTTTCCCCTGCATTCCTTTATTTTAGGAACATGCTGCCAGATTGGGAGCAGAGTGAGGGAGCACAGAAACAGTGACAGAGATGGAGGCTCCTTGACGGGGTGAGGGAAGGTCATCCACTAAGCAGAGGGGACACAAAAGTGGAACGCAAAACCCTTGCTGGGATGGGTGTCAGCTGCACAGAATCAAGCTACTCAATCATGACTTAGCTATTTAATAAAAACATTTTTTAAAAAAAAAGAAGTAAGCTGCGTTTTCAGTTGATAATGCTTGTAGATTAGACTGAGCTGCAGCCTTTTGTGGCTTTCAAAAAAAATTATGCAGTTTCAAAAACTGTGTTTAGAAGAGTATCTTCCTTATATATATATACGTATATGTGTGTGTGTGTGTCTATGCCACAAAAAAAAAATTCATTATATTGAGATTTCAGAACAATAAATTTCTAATTATTTTTTACTTCCATGTGTTGCATAAAAAAAGATCAGTGAAGGGGCATTTTGAAGTGGAACTCCTCTGAAGTGAACAATATGAGTCTCTGACACGTGTAGGTCTGCACTCTGGAATCAGTGTTTGTATTGCCTTGATGACTAAATGCATATGAGGTTCTCCCTATTGATCCTTTCTGGCAACAATTTGGCTAGCTGTGTAGATGAAATGAGGTATGGCTATGAGGAGTAATGAGGTTCAAGTTACTTTTCTATGTAAAGCTTTAGACAGGACACAAATACTTCTTTTAAAATGATTGTACAATTCTTGTGAATATCCGTAGTGCATAGATCATATAGGTCTACTTGATACATCAAGGTCTACCTGAAGGGTGAAATTATATGACTTGATTCCACTTAAATTTCTTAAGACCTCTAAAAATTGACTGTGTTAACTTTTTATAGATAATATATTTTTACAAAAATGCAGCAAAGATGAGATTGAAAATTATTTGCTAGAAACTTTCTCCAGCCTGGAAAATAAAATTACTATGTCATGTTTTTCTTACTCTAAAGACAGTTGTATAAAGGAAAAATAAAAGGTTTTGACTGCCATTTTGATTTCAAAACAGTATGGTTGGTATATTCTTGCTTTTAATGTGGCCTTCATTATCCTTTATAGAATCATAGAATCATAGGATCACCAGGTTGGAAAAGACTCACCGGATCATCGAGTCCAACCATTCCAATCAGTCACTAAATGCTTTATGCCATTGACTGGTGTCTTGCTTCTTTAAAATGTACTTTTTGTGTTGCTTTCCAATGTGTGCATAGTTTTCACTGAAGCGCCATCACTCTGGAGGCAGTGATGAGAGTAGGTCTTCACGTGTTTGCTTCTCCTTGATAACTAAATAAGATGGAGAGTCTCAAAAATTCTTAAACCCTGCTAACAGTAATTTGGGCCATCTGTGTAGTTCTGCCTTTTGCCCCACGACTACCAATTCTTTGGCTTCATTAATATCTATTAAAGAATAGGAGCCTTTAGAGTTTTGTTTATATTTTCATTTGTAAGGCCATTTTAATCAGCAAGTGCTGCAATGTCCTCTGCAATGTAGGTACCATGTCGTTATCCCTTTCTGCTCAGAGGAAAGTGTTTTCCTTTCGGAATTTTCTTACAATAGTTTGATACAAAGAAGTAGTAAAAAATAAAATTCTCAAATAATCAATCTCAATTTACGGGGGAAAATTGATAAGAACTTGTTCTGCTAAATACCAAACCTGTATCTTGCTCATAATACTGTTTTCTACTTCTTATTTTCATAGAATCATAGAGTCATGAATCATATTAGTAGAACAATCAACTGATTATTTATGTGTGAATATGTATATATACATACCAGTTTCATTCCCAGGACATACAGACAAAAGTTGATGACCATAATCTAAATACAATATTTTGAGTATTGGATTGTTTTAATGTAGCTGAAAAGTGCCATAGGGTCTCAAGTGTATTTTACTGGAAATTTTCCTTGATGTGACTTTCAAAGACATTTACTTGATGTTAAAAGTAGTTTTCCAGCTCCTTTAAAATAAATCTGAAAGCCCTCAACAGTTTGGTTTGGTTTGTTTGGGGTTTTTTTTCCCTAGGTATTTTATCTGAAAAGCAAATTGGGGGATTTTGTTTTCATGATATTTTCAACTACAAAGATGAATTCCAGAATACAGATTTGTGTTTGAGCTTATTTGCTTCAGCATTTTCTATGAGGGTGCTTAATACATCAGTTGTAAATTGATATTTTATGAGGCTGTTCAGTGTAACTCTTAAATGCCTCAGTGAAACAGATAGAAACTGGAAGAGAAAGTGTTGTATAGTGACATTGGATAACTAGTTTCTCATAATATAGGGACAAGGAAGCAGCCAATAAAATAATCAGCAAATATGTATAAACTAGAGTAAAGATAAATAATTTTCCACTTCTAGCACAGCAAAGGCATGGAGTTTGCTGCCACATTTTGTGTGTGGTGGGTTGACTGTGGCTGGGCACCAGGTGCCACCAAGCCTCTCTATCACTCCCCCTCCTTAGCTGAGCAAAGGGAGAAAAATATGATTAAAGGCTTGTGGGTTGAGATAAGGACAGGGACATCAATCAGCAGTCACCATGACAGGTAAAACAGACTTGACTCAGGGAAATTAGTTTAATTTATTGGCAATCAAATCAGCGTAGAATACTTAGAAATAAAATCATATTTTAAAACACCTTTCCCCCTACTTTCACACACAACAGTGGTGATCCCTTGGGCTTAGTGTTGGGGAAACTCCTGAGTAACATCTTTATCAGTGATCTGGATGAGGGGGTTGAATGATCATGATCTTAATAAGATCATGGATGACACTGAGCTGGGAGGAAGTGTCAGTCTGCTTGAGGGTAGGGAGGCTTACAGAGGGATCTGAACAGGCTGCATTGATGGGTTGAGGCCAGTGGGATGAGGTTTAAAAAGACCACGTGTAGGATCCTGCCTTTGGGACACAACAACCCCATGCAGTGCTACAGGTTGGGGGAAGAACAGCTAGAAAGCTGCCTGACAGAGAAGGACCTGGGGGTGTTGATTGACAGCGACTGACCATGAGCCAGCAGTGTGCCCAGGTGGCCAAGAAGGCCAACGGCATCTTGGCTTGTGTCAGAAACGGCGTGACCAGCAGGTCCAGGGAAGTGATTCTACCTCTGTACTCGGCACTGGTGAGACTGCACCTCAGGTACTGTGTTCAGCTTTGTGCTCCTTACTACATGAAAGACATTGAGGTCCTGGACGGTGTCCAGAGAAGAGCAACAAAGCTGGTTAAGGGGCTGGAGAACAGGTTTTGTGAGGAAAGGCTGAGGGAACTGGGGTTGTTCAGCCTGGAGAAAAGGAGGCTGAGGGGAGACCTTATCACTGTCTACAACTGCCTGAAAGGAGGTTGTAGCAAGGTGGGTGTTGGTGTCTCTTCTCCCAAGTGGCAGGCAATAGGACAAGAGGAAATGGCCTCGATTTGCATCAGGAAAGGTTCAGATTAGGTATTAGGAAATATTTCTTCACAGAAAGGGTTATCAGGTACTGGTAGAGGCTGTCCAGGGAGGTGGTTGAGTCACCATCTCTGAAAGTATTTAAAAGACAGGTAGATTAAGTGCTTAGGGTCATGGTTTAGCAGTGGACACATACGGTTGGCCTCAATGACCTCAAAGGTCTTTTCCAACCGATAAATTCTATGGTTCTTTCCAGGTTCAACTGCACTCTCAGTTTTCTCCACCTCCTCCCCACAGAGGATACAGAGGGACAGGGAACTTGGTTGTAGCCAGTTCTTCACATGTTGTTTCTGCCACACCTTCTTCCTCACATCTTTCTGCTGCTCCAGTGTAGGGTCCCTCCTACAGGAGACAGTCTTCCACAAACTTCTCCTATGTGGGTCCTTCCCACAGGCTGTAGTTCTTCACTAACTGCTCTATTGTGCATCCTTACACATGTCCTTTCTACAGGGTGCAGTCCTTTGGGAACAGACTACTGCAGGTCAAAAGTTCTGCCAGCACACTGGCTCCAGCATGGCCTTCTCCTTCCACTGGGTCACAGCCTCCTTTGGAGGCATCGACCTGCTCTGGCATGGGGTCCTTCATGGGAATATCTACTCCACCATGGACCTCCACGGGCTGCAATGAGAACAACTGCCTAATCATAGTCTTCAACATGGTGTTTGCAGGGTTGTTTCTGTTACATATACTCACTCCTCTCTTCTGGATGCTGTTGTGCAGCATTTTTTTCCCCCATTCTTAAGTATGTTCTCACAGAGGCGTTACCACTGTTGCTGATGATCTCTATCATGGCCAGCAGTGGACCCATCTAGGAGCCAACTCGGATAGGCTCTCTTTGACACAGGGAAAGCATCTAGCCACTTCTCACAGGAGCCACCCCTGTAGCCCCACCACTACCAAAGCCTTGTCATGCAAACCAAATACAATATGGCAGAAAACTGAACTAAAATGGACTCAAAAATGGATTAAGCATGTTGATGAACTACTGATCTGTCTATGGCTGTCAAATAGAGTTGATGGGTCTGGGTATCTTGCAGACCAGGCATTCCCTAAGACAGTGTCTGATGGACACCAGAAGGCTGCATCAGGAGAAGATCAGTCAATACGTTCTCTACCCACCTACACAGTAGTTCAAGAAATCCAGCAAGGTGACCTGCAGGGACCAGGCACCTAATCTACCAGGACAATTGCTCTCACACAGAATAACAGTCTAAATCCTGTGCTGTGCTAAACCAAGTAAGGTTGATTTAAACTCATTCAAAAAAAACCTATTATGATAAAATCTCCTCATTTGTAGATCTCTTTTATTAACCTTTGGGTCTAGCAGCTTCCTAGAAATACATCAGCACCTCACAGTGGGCAGAGATACCAATAACTTGGAACATATGACAGCATTTTAGAGTGACGTGAGAAAACATTTGGAGAGAAAGCTATTAATAAAATAAACAGATTGGCACATTTTCAACCTGATATTCAGCTTTATTCAAAGTGTTGGTGGCATTTTATTTCCTATTGGGCCTAATTAGTTTTATACAACATGCAAAGTACTTTCACTGCAACAAATCACTTTAGAGAGCTAATGAGACGTGTGTTGATAAGGAAAGGCATGTACAAGGCAGGTTTAGGAAAAAAAACCCATATAATTCTTAAAAACTTTGAATAGCTGAAAAAGTTTGGGGAAAACTGGCAGATAAGAAAGCAACCCTTATGCTTTGGAGATGGTCATGAAAAATACTGTGCTACTGTCTCTATATTTTAATGTGTGTTTAAACTTACAGAAAAAACATCCAGAGTGCAAGAGAACCATCACTGTTGTTTCACTTCAGATTTTTCTTATCAAAATACTTAGGAATTTTAAAAGGTATTTACCTTTTTATGGCCTTCCAATGCTATTTAAATAAGACTATCATGTATGGATGTTTACAATTGCAATGATAGTATAATCTTTAAAAAAGCATTGCGCTTGTCAGTAAATTAGATGAGGGCTTCAGGCAAAGGATGAGCTGAGCTGCAAGTCTATCTTGCATTTTCTTCATATGTTTTTAACTCTACAGTTATGTCACTATTATTATGATTATTATTATGACCATTATCCTCATCCCCATCCATAATAATCATACCCCTTATTGTATAACCTAAAGCTAGTATGAAGTACACTTGATAATGTGCCTGCTCAGCAATTTGGGAGGGACAGGATAAAGCAATTTGTTTTGCGTTTTCTGCTTTCAGACACTCTGCAATTGAGTCCCCTCTCTTCTCTGCATAATTTGAATCTCTTTATCGTGCGCATTGCTGCTAGTATCACAAAGCTGGAAAAGGGACATACAACAGAAAGCAAAGAAGCTTCCCTGTATTCAGTTCTAATGGCAGTCTCCCTTGACTCTACCTGCTGCCTATACCTTTTTCTCCATTTATCTGACACTGTAACACAAAGTCTTTTTGAGGCTATTTCTGTTGCAGGAACTCTGACAAAATCCACTTTAACTAGATGAATAGGAACAGGAAATAGTTCAACGGAATGTTTCAACTGTGTGATGGTGGAAATCTCTGTGATTTTCTTTTAACCATTAAATGTCTCATTAAAACCAGTTCAGGCACAACAGGTGGACTGCTTTAAGTGCTTCTGTAGCATAACTTGAGGAGCCAGTGAGAGAAAGCTAGGTGCAGTTCTGTCCCACATGTTTAAATGGTCATCATAAGCACTGCAAAGTAAAAGACCCCTGTCTGTAAAAATCCATTGCTGTATTACATCCCTGATTTGCTTACAAGATACAACTAACATTAAAATACTTTGTGTACACAGTGATTTAGAAGCAGGTAAGTTAACTTCCATGTCTATTTGGATTTGTAAATCATTAACCTGACAGCAATGAAAGGATGTGAGAACATAGTCCTACAGAATAAAAACAAACCCGTGCAGATTTGTTTACATCATTTTTTCTCGTCTTTTTTCCACCCCGGGGCCAAATTCAGTAGTCACTTCAGTTTATCCAGCAATATGAATGTCAAGTCACATCAGAGTCAGTGAGAATAATTTGCCTTTTCTGTACCTAACAACACTTTTTTCTTCAGTGCGAAGCTGAGATTTAAAAACTATCAATCAATCACTTGTGTTGTGGATCAGACTGTTTACCTAGCTTCTAAATGCCTTATATCAGATTTACCTGGGTTATCATAGAATTCTCTGTGACTAATAAAAACCATCAAAGAAAAGAAAATATTCATACCTGTTCCTTAAGTGTAAATTTCAATTAGAATGCCCTATGTATGTTCACTGGGTTGTACAAACTGGAGAAACAGCAATATTTAAAAATAATAGTTTGTAACAGGATTTTCTCATGGACTTCATCATATAAATTCAATCTTTTTGAAGAAAGAAATAATAAAAATTTTTCTACAATTCTCACTTTGTCTATGACTTCCCAAAACTCTTATGATCGTAAGAACATTATTTAATTAACATCGCCTGGTCAAACCACAATCTTCTGGCAGTGAAAACATGCAGGGTGTTCACCGTGTAGGGTTATTGTTCTGCCCAGTGTGCAGCAGCCACCCAGGAGCAGTTTATGTCAGCAGGGTTTATGCTCTGGCCGAGCATACCACAAAAAGTAATTCAGTTAAAATATTACTACAAAGAAATAAGCACATATTTCTAAAGGAGAGAAAGCTTGGGCAATTCAGGCTTCATAAAAATCTGCATAAAATTTTAACTTTTGTTCAGTACCTAGTTCTTTCTATTTTTTTCATTGCATTTGTTTCCTGGCCTAAATATAGGCAATATCTCTGGGCCTTCTTATTTTTGCCAGTTTTTCTCAGTATCTACTAAAAATCTCATATTGTGGCCCTCACAGTGGTCTCTAAGGAAGGTTTTCCCACACCAAGTTGCTTCAATAGAAGGCACAGGAAGACCCAGATGGCAAATGAAAGTGTGCCTGAAAGAAATGAAGAATATTTGTTAAGTTGTTGTGCAAAGTTACTTCAAAACTTGAATCAGATCATTTTGGGGCACTGTCCCAACTTACTTTTTTCAGAAACACTGTATGGAGATGGACTTAATCTTAGGTGGAAAGTTGCCACTGTAACACCCCTTAGCTTAATTCTTAGTTCTTAACAAATACTGACTCTTCTCTTTCCCTCTTGCTTCCCTCTGGTAAAAGTGGAAAACCATCTTGTGATTCTCCCATCACAATGATAAAATACAATTCCTCCTGTATGTGAAGACATTCCTAAAGAAATATAAAGCATTTCTTCAAACACTGCCTGTGTGATGTAAGTGAGGACAAAGAGGTAGAAGGAGTATAGCCGTATCGAGACAGTGCTTCATAGCTTTAAATGGCAGTAAGGAACAATACAGCAAGTTATTAACACCACTCAGAATATTTCAAATCCCCAGAATGTGTCAGCAAATAAAGACATATGTTTTCATTTGAAAATATTCCCTTTTTTCTGAGTTGTTCTATATGTAATCATAAATTTTCATTGGTGGCACAACTTTGAGTAGACAGCACTTGTGCAGTAATGTTGTGTACAGAACAGTTCAAAAACTTAAGTTATCAAACACACAAGTTAAATTCTCCATTTTCAGTGCCAAGACAATGCACATCTCCAGACTTCTTAATATACCCTGAGCCTGAAATGGAAAAGGCAGCAGCTGCTTTTAATGATATCCATTGCAGCTCTGACAGATGGTGATGAACAATGTGAAATCAGTGTTTCCCAAAAACATTTTATAATCGAGGATCTTTACTGCCTGATTTGCCACCAGCTCTCTAGTAAAACATGTAGATTTATGCTGTAGTAGTACAGTTTGCCTTTGTGAGCTGCAATTCATCAGATTCTTTCTTTCGGTGATGTGTGTTGGAGTGGCTGACATCTCCAGCATAGACTGGCGATAAGTGATACTGGTTTTGTTCTTACAGATATGTGCAGGATATGGAAACAGAAAAAAAATCTTTTAAAAAATCAGCTATGCCAGCAGAATTTTGCTGCCTTGCCTGGGAATTTATGAGATTTTATTTCCTTAATTGTTTCTTTCACCTTGGCTGTCTCAGTTGCCATGTCTGGAGCTACCCTCTCTTTTCCACTTAGTATCAGTAAAAATTAATCCTTCAAGGATGTTTCTAACACTCTCAGTAGTACAGGGCAGGAGAATTTTTTTAATGCTTCTGAAATGTGATCTCAGGTGTCAAAACCAATCACCTGCTCAGGGCATAGAACCACACCCCCTGACTAAGCATTTTGTCTGTGCTCAATATATTGAGAATAGGTTGCCTTTTGAAGTTTCTTTTTTCAGTAATTATACTATGTTGGGTAATATGTCACCCAAAATATAAATAAAAATTAAAGAACAATAAAGAATATTTACTTAATTTGCTCTTTGAAGTGCTCCAGATAGATCTCCTGGAAGTGGAATCAAACACTTGAAATACATTCTGCAGGGTGATCTTTTTTGGTTTTGGCATGGATACTGCAATGGAGAGCAAAGAGCAGGGTACTTTGAACAGAGAATAATGTATTTTCTTGTTTCACAGTCCTGTGCATTGACACTTGGATACTGGTTATAACAGTGCTGGAATATGAAAGTTGCAGGAATTGGGAGATAACATTGCATAGAAGATATTGTTTTCCTGTTTTTGTGTGTAGTTATTTCTGTTGTGCTCACTTTATAAACAGATGCTGAAAACCAGGAAGTAGTTAAAAAAATTATTCAAAATCTTAAAAAACTGCACTTTGTCAAGACCCTGAAGCACACCATCTATTTAATTTACAAAAGAGACTGTTAAGAAGGGAGTCAGTAGTCAACTGCATAGGGAGGTTTTTTAATGGTAAAGAGCTCTTTCATCTAGCAGACAATGTATAATAATAATCTCTTGTTATGAGTGGATACTGGGCAAATTCACTTTGAAATTAGGGCTCAGATTTGTAGGCAAGTGGCTGCTGCATCAGCTCCATGAAAATTATGATAAATACTTGGTTTCAAGTCTAAACTTGGGATAGGTCTTTGAAGTATAAATTATCTACCTAATCAAAGCTGAAGGAGGAATTATTTGAATTAAATTCTATGGTCTGGATTGTGTGGGATGCCAAACTGGAGAACTTTATGTGTCCCTGCAGGACCTAAAATCTATGAGCCTAGAACCACTGTATTTAAGGGGCTGAGTTTAACATAAATCACAGGTCTTTATCACAGTTGTGACAGGATAAAGTGTCCTTTAAGTGAAAGTAAATGTAATTTATGCACACTTAAAAGTTACTTTACACTGCCTAACTAGTGTGAAGAGACCTTGTTATGGTGTCAATAAATCCAGAGTTGTCTGGGAATAAGAGGGACTCTCATGGATCACCTGGCATGACTTATAGCAGAATACAAGCTATAGAACTTCATACAGTATTTTCCACATCAAGCCAAATGACATATGCTTGATCTTTTGGAATGGTATTCTGTTTTATATCTTCAAATCAGCCTCTTGATTTCCTGCACTCAAAACCTAGCACACCTCTAAATTTCTTTTTCAAAGAGAAGCCTATTACGTGTAGAGTGGAAAATTTTTCACTGCCTTTGACATTCATGGCCTGACTTCATCTGGTGAATTTTGAGTAAAACGAGAGTAAAAGTAGGTGATCTACTTTTAAGAGAGAGACTGAAAAATGCACTTTCTCCACTGTACTAATTTTCCCCTGAATAATCCCAGTGTGTAAGTCTTACAGGTATCCTCAGATATGATCACATTTGGCATTGGGTCTCTCTGCTCAAAAATCCCTTTCAAGAAAGAAAAAATTAATTTAAATTTAATCTTTTTGTTTAATTTATTGTAGTTCATTGACTTTCATTACATCTGGTTTGTACTGCTAACATGCCTTGTCTCTCTGCCCACTGGCTTCTAAGTCACATGCTTTTTGCAGAAGGAATAGTCTTAACCTGGTGCCTAAAAATGAATACTAGCAAGAGACTTGTGAGCACTTAAGCTGGAGACCATAGTAAGCTTAAAAGTTATTTTCTAATGTGAAATACAATAACAATACTTACATCAGTAATAACATCTAGCAAGCATCAACCATCTGTTTTCCTGAAGCTGAAGGAAGTTGTAAAAACCTCAGGTTTGTTGAGAGAAACTGTTTTAGTTACAAATTGCATTAACCTTCCCATCACCACTGAAAAATGCTAGAAATTAATGGGGAATAATTTGTCGATGCAGCATTTTTGCCTGCTGTTTTACTGTGACAGTGACATAGATACCTGTGTTTATGGGGAACAAGAGAAAAAGAAGCTTCTCATCATTGTCAGGGTAGTACCTGCAAGAAGGGGCTTTTACTGACTTTTCAATAAGCATCACCTTAGTGATCATAATAAATACTGAAAAACGAAAGAAGAGTAAATTTTATGTGTAAAAATCACAGAACTAGATTCTATCTGAGATAGACCTTTGAATTTTTTAATGTATTAATATATATAAAAAGTAAGATTATTTCGAGCTTTTGTTTTCATTTACCAAATAGACTAGTTCACCTAACTCCTTTTTCTATTTGTGTAGGCAAGATATCATTATTACTGTTAAACGTTTTGAAACTCTTATTCCATATCAGCATTTAAAAGCATAGATAGATATAAACACAAGAATTATCATAAAGAATATGCTACATGAAACTTGAAAAATCTCAAATGATAGAGCTTATTGACGAACTTTTGAAGAGCTGCCAAATATGATTACCTCAGTGATGTTTATGGATTTAATGCACATACAGGATACTTTGCTTGGAAAAATCCAATCGATCTTGCCTAAAGTTCCTGAACCTGTAATTAGTCGACTACTTTACAGAGGCTTTTTGGCTGAAGGCCTCTTTAGGAGAGAAAACTGCAACACATTTGTCAGCAAACCATCATGAACTTTCCTGGAATTGATATCATACAAAAGCAGTGAAAGAAAGGCCCTGTCTTGGACTGGGGCATTTCTCACAATGCTTCTTCCCAGCTTTGTCAGCTGGCTGAAGCACTGTGCTTGGTTTGCAGTGAACAGGGTGCAGAAAAAGTTCTTCCTTTCCTTCCAGCACCTAGGTCCATTCTGTAATATCTGTAGTTTTAAAATCCAGCTATGGAATACTTGCTCACATTTTGTCTTAAACAGTGTGGCTTGATGGGTATTATTACAGCATTTTATATGAATGTATGCTGGGTAAGCAACCAGTAAAAAGTGCAGTCCCTAGTGAAACGTAGAAATGTCTCTGGAAGGAAGATAACACAAAGAACAGATTGTGTTAAGGATAAGAAAGGCAATGGTTGAGTTATAGGAATAAATGATTGAGTCGTTTTAGATGGGAAAGTTTCTAACATTCAGAGATGCTAGAAAAATTGTACTTCATTGTTATGACAAAAATCAAGTGTCAATAGCCAGCCTTTGATGACAGTGTTTAAAGTCAATGCAATACCCTGGAGAAATTCGGCTGCAGGTTGCTCTCTGAATATTCTCATGTGTAATAACAGAGTTAGTTATTCAGAGTGACTGTCACAGTGATTTATACCTTGCGCATTACATTCATATTTATTATTACTACAACTTCTTAAATATGCTAGCATTTCCATGTAGATACAGTCCAGAAATCCAGATTCATGTGTCAAAGTTTTCTAATTAATGCTACAGAGAAAGTGGGTGAAAAACATTTCATTAAATACTTTGCAAATATTTAATTATTCTGTAAGAGAAGGGTCAATGTATTCTTTCTCAATCCTTCCATATTAAAATTCTGTAATGTTATTGAAAATTTCCACCTACTATCCTTTTACTTTTTAAGAACCCTTCATACAACATATATGTCTTCTGTATTGAGAAAGAATCCCATTTCAAGCTGCTGAAGCTAAGATGAAAGATACTCTGATAAAACCTAGTAAAATGTAAAACAAGCATAGAGAGAGAAGACTGTCTGATGTTTATCCATAAAATATATACTCAGAAACGTGAAATGTCAGTGACTTGAAGTTATTTTTAGTGGTTGTGAAGTAGCCATACTAATCACGTCTATAACATTTAAATAGGAGAAACATATACTTCTATTTGTTTCCCAAAACACTCTATCAGACTGCTTGGGTGAATATTTTAAAAGGTGACAGAGGAGAGGGCAGGGCAGGGCAGAGCAGGGCAAGGAAGGGTAGCTCAAAGAAGTTCTGAGTTCACATCCTCTCCCACCCCAAGGCCTTCTTCAGCTGCAGGTAGTCGACTCTACAACAACAACATGTCAGTACAATTACAGTGAATACATATAAGAGTAGTCTTTTCCTTCCTTTGTACCTCATAAGTCTGTCCTGTTACTCACTTTCTGTGAAATGTGGAAACATGGTTACCAGACAGATGAAGAGAAATTGCCACACTTCTAAAACAGCTTTGCATATTCAATCTAGTACTTTACTGGTTGCTTACAAGAACCAGTTCTTTGCAGTCGTTCAAGTTTCTGGAGCTCTCTTTTTCATAGAATCATAGAATCACCAGGTTGGAAAAGACCTCTTGGATCATCAAGTCCAACCATTCCTATCTGCCACCAAACCATGTCCCCAAGCACCTCATCTATCTGTCTTTTAAACACCTCCAGGGAAGGTGTTTAAAACCACCTCCCTGGGCAGCCTGTTCCAGTGCCCAATGACCCTTTCTGTGAAAAATTTTTACCTGATGTCCAGTCTGAACCTCCCCTGGTGCAGCTTGAGGCCATTCCCTCTTGTCCTGTCCCCTGTCACTTGGGAGAAGAGGCCAGCACCCTCCTCTCCACAACCTCCTTTCAGGTAGTTGTAGAGAGCAATGAGGTCTCCCCTCAGCCTCCTCTTCTCCAGGCTAAACAACCCCAGCTCTCTCAGCCGCTCCTCATAAGGCCTGTTCTCCAGCCCCCTCACCAGCTTCGTTGCTCTTCTCTGGACTCTCTCCAGAGCCTCAACATCCTTCTTATCGCGAGGGGCCCAGAACTGAACACAGGATTTGAGGAGCGGTCTCACCAGCGCCGAGTACAGAGGGAGAATAACCTCCCTGGACCTGCTGGTCATGCCGTTTCTGATACAAGCCAAGATGCCATTGGCCTTCTTGGCCACCTGGGCACACTGCTGGCTCATATTCAGTCGGCTGTCAACCAACACCCCCAGGTCCCTCTCCTCCAGGCAGCTTTCTAGACAGACTTCTCCTAGTCTGTAGCACTGCACAGGGTTGTTGTGCCCCAAGTGCAGGACCCGGCATTTGGCCTTGTTAAACCTCATGCCATTGGACTCTGCCCAGCGGTCCAGCCTGTTCAGATCCCTTTGCAGAGCCTCCCGACCCTCCAGCAGATCGACACTTCCACCCAGCTTAGTGTCGTCCGCAAACTTGCTAAGGGTGTACTCGATGCCTTCATCCAGGTCATTGATGAAGACATTGAACAGGGCTGGACCCAGCACTGAGCCCTGGGGAACCCCACTTGTCACTGGCCTCCAGCTGGATTTCACACCATTTCCCACCACTCTCTGGGCCCGGCCATCCAACCAGTTTTCCACCCAGGAGAGTGTGCGCCTGTCCAGCCCAGAGGCTGACAGTTTCTCAAGCAGAATGTTGTGAGAAACTGTGTCAAAGGCTTTGCTGAAGTCCAGGAAGATACATTCACAGCCTTTCCCTCATCCAGCAGCTGAGTCACTTTGTCATAGAAGGCGATCAGGTTAGCCTGGCAAGACCTGCCTTTTGTGAACCCATGTTGACTGGGCCTGATCACCCGGTTCTCTTGCGTGTGCTTCATGATAGCACTCAAGATCACCTGCTCCATGACTTTCCCTGGCACTGAGGTCAGACTGACAGGCCTGTAGTTCCCTGGATCCTCCCTGAGACCCTTCTTGTAGATGGGCACAACATCAGCCAGCCTCCAGTCCAGTGGGACTTCCCCAGTCAGCCAGGACTGCTGATAGATGACTGGGAGATAGCCTAAGAAATGTTTTGGGCTCAGGCAACAGCAGCATCACATTCTGTGATAAGGAACATGGAAAATTTATCCCTGCCCTGACTCTATTCTTTTAATCTAAGACATGAGTGGTCAGACCAGTTATTCAGCAAGTCTAGTTGTGCTGACTTTGTATTTTGCATTTTGTGTCCTCAGGAACATAAGTCTACATAAAAAGCTATGCCAAAATAAATCCTTCCAGTAATCTTTGTAACTACATTGCCTTTCATTTGGTTTTGCTAATGGAAAGAAGGATGGTTTGTTTTGACATGAGAAAAATGGATCTGTATGTAGCAATAACTATGAAGAATTGGAAATTTAAATTAAGCTTGCCTTCCTTACTAGATTAAGAAGAAACAGATACCATTTAATGACTAAAGGAGTCAGTATATTGCTGAGGAGAAAAAAATATTTCAGTTATATGTTTGACTTCTTCACATGTTTTTTTAAATAATCATATATTGAATTTCTTCTCATAAATTGTGCTTTCTTTGCCAAAACAGATTATGTTGTTTATCTCTGTGAAAATCGTTACATAATATATACGCTAATATGACTGTGCTCAAAGGAAAATAAAATAAACAAAAAAACCTCAACAAGGCTATTAAACCAATGTAAGTAACATTCTTGGAAACACAGCAGACTGAAAAGTGTTAATATTTCTAGTATTTTTTGGCAGGACTTGCTTTCACATTTCTATAAATTTGTCTGTTATAATACAATTTACATGATTGTTAAGTATCTTGGAACTAAATAAGACAGAAGTTTGCATTTAACATAAAAGTGGCATTCTCAGAAACGAGCTCTGGTTTGTGACTGTACTTCCTCTGTATTGATATCAGCACCTATATTCTACTTCCAGAAGGGCAGAATGCCTGTTAACTCCTCTAGGTTTGGCTCATGAGGAAATGTAGTTGTCAGCCATTATCTGGATGCATCACACAAGTTTATGATGTTTCTAAGTTATAAGATAATATAAATGCCTGGCAAACGAAAGAAAAAAAAAAACACACCAAAAAACTACTAACCCTCCACTCAAAGTTCTTTCAAACTCATAATAATTACCTTAAAGACTTTTTGAATGACATTTTCTTATGCAGGTCTGACTTCTGAAAAGAAGGATACTGGCTGGATGGTAGTGCCTTCCACTGTATTGCAAGTAAAACTACTGAAAGTCTGGTATTAAGCCTACCTCTCTCTGTATTTAAATTTATTTTTAAAATATTCAGAGATGCTAAGTAATATATTATAATTCTCCTGATCTCCCCTTGCCCCAGATATTCTCTGTGAAAGCATTTGGTGAAGCCCTAAAGTGCTAAAATATAAATGACTAAGGATAAGTATAAAAGGTTTATCTAGTATAGCACATTTAAAAAATCAATAACCAACATTAGCTGTTTTAATTAAAAATAGACAATAGATGGCTTTCAAGTAAAAAATTCAACAACTTCACTTATCTTCCTAGACTGGTCCTGCCAGAAGAAATAGTACTTTCAAAATATGAACAACTGAAAACCCACTTATTGCTATTACTACCAAAGAAATGAAGCCATGAAACATCAATCAATGCCTGTGTGTCTTCAGAGGGTAATCAGAATTGTTAAATTTGGTTATTTGCTTGCTTTCAGTATTGAATCATATTTGTTTCATTTTTAGAGTTGGATTGATCTTCTATCATGCAACAATTTTGCAATTACTTAGCATGCCAGCAGGGCAGCACTGTCACAATGGATGTGGGCAATTAGGCAGTCAACATGGTGAGTGACATAAATTTTACACCATCACTTCTTATAGATAATATTATTGATGATGTGCATGTACCTTCAAGCAGAATTATCAAGTATTACTTAGGAATTCCCAAGCTAACAAAATCACATGTTCCTTTACACAGTTAGAATCTTATTAGTTCACCACTACTTAAAGAGGTTTTTTATTTTGCTCTTCAGGTGATTATTATGTGTTTATCCACCATTGACCTAGAAACCTGTTAAGTTTCTTGGCTTCTTTCATAGCAGAGGTGTTTATCTGAACAATTTACGTCTTGCTAAACTCTGCCAAGGAAATGGAAGTGCTAAAATCTTGTTATCCCTTTATTAAGATGTTCAAAGCATTGGCAGGGCTCATTAATGCCATTTCCATACTTCTCAGAGTTTTTTGTAATGTAAATAGGAAGTTTCATAAGCCTGCACACACATCACCTACCTTTTTTAAAAAAACTTATCCATTTACAATTAAAACTCAGGCAATTTTCTATCTCCAGCAGTATAACCACTTCTACTGTCTTTCTTTGAGGAAGACCATGCTGCTTGCACTCCCTGAGTATATCATTGGGAAAAACACAACAAAGATCGCACAATCAAAAAAGTGTAATTCATTCAGTGTAGTAACTATGATCAATATTCTTGGTGTATCTCCAACAATCATGAAGTGGAACATCCCGAGAAGTCTTAAGACGTGATAGAGTCAGTCTAGATCTACAAGTTAGAAGTGTCAGCCTGGTTTATTTCCCTTTCCCTTCCAAGTAGAGTCCCAGACTGCTGGTCTGCACTCCTCTTCTCTATAAGTTACCATCTTGGGGGCATAGCTTTTTCTGTCTCTCTTTGTTCCCAGTTCCCAAGATCCAAATGTTCCTTCCTCTCTTGTAGTGGTGATATATTACTCAAAGTGAGTGAGGACAGGGGGGAAATGGGCTCTGGATTGCTGAAGGATGTGATGACGTGCCCAAAAGCAGCTACAGCTGAGCTGGGATAAAATGCTGCAGCCATACTGATCCTACAACTACATCTTACTTCTTCATCCTAAGCCCATTGTTGACGGGGACGGCTCTGAGAAGTGAAGACATCATGAGAAGGTGGGCAACACCCTCATGACACCCTGTGGGACCTAGGGAGTTCTTTCAGTCATTTCAGTATACCAGAAAGAGGTAGAAGGAGCTGTTAAAGCTGTTAAGCAAGTACTGTCACTTTTCCAGGGGGAAGGGATGAGTGCAGGCAGCATGATTTTTTCTGTCCAGATTAGATGCTATGATGGAACAGCTTGTCTAGTATCCCACTCCTTCCAAAGCTTTGGAAATGTGGGCAGTACTACAGCAGGCAATTCTGCTCCATTTAGAGCCAGGACCACTAGACCACTTACCTTTATTTTCCAAATGACTGAGAACAGTTTCCTTCTATAAAACAGTGGTAGTTACGTTTAATATAGTAGCATATTTGAGGTGAAAGATCAGGTAGTTACAGGCAGTGATTCTTCATCTGCAGGTTGTATCTCTTCTCCACCTGCAGAAGTGTGCATCCACATCTCCCTGATGTGCATATGCACCACTATGGCCAGATCATAAGGGAACTCCTGTTTTTCCCTTTTGAATCTATGCCAGTGTGGTAAAAGCAGTATTGATCTGGTGGTGATGTGCAAGGACAGGCTGGCTGAAGGATATGGCAGCTGTACCCTAGAAATTAAGGCACTTGAGTGAGAGCAGAAAGTTTGGGGCACTGGTCCCTACTCCCAAGTTTATTGCTAAGGGGTTTAGGTATCTTCAGAGACAGGCTTTGTTCAGATACACTTCAGACTTCTACATTCTGTCTAAGTTTCAATTTAGAACTTCTTTCTTCAAAAATATGTACTGTTTTTAAGCCTAGGTGTAGCCAAATTGGCTCCCAAAGGGAGATTTTGGCTGTGCATTTGCTCATGCCACTGCAAGAGAAGACAAGAATGAGAAGCAAGACCCAAAGACTTAGAGCAGTAAACACGTTATTTACCATTTTCAGTGAGAAATTGTCAAGGTTTCGAGATGGACTGACTATTTCATTACCTTTTTCTAATAGACTAATGTACCTTCTTTTTGACAGTCCTGTTGATCAGAACATAGATCTATTACCTGAACAATAACCTGTTGTGACTATGTGCTGACAGGAGTATGGGAAATACTCATCTGAGCTGCTTCATATCTCAGAGGTTTTCAGCTGTTTTTTACATGGTGTTTTTTATGTTTGTTTCATTGGCATCAGAAGTCCATCTAAAGTGGTTCTTATCACTCACCTACGGACACTGACTTACAAGGGGATGAGCTTTAACATGCTCAAAAATCCACACCTTCAAATGCAGTACAAAGTAGAAAGAAAGCACAGGGTATAATAGAGAGGTTACGCCAACACAGAATTGAATTCTCCATTTCTGTGCATCAACTCTAAGAAATAATCATGTCCTGATCTTCTAGCATCTCCTCTTACCTGACCTTTAGCTGAATTTGTCTCCACAAAAATCTCCATCCTTGCTTATGCCTTGGCAGGCTTGCGGGTGCCTGAACATGGCTGAGGGGTGCAGCATGTTGAATAAGAGACTGATTGCTTTGGCAATAACTGCTGTGCTCCTGATTCCACTTATTGAACAACCTTTAGTTAATAAACCACCATGCTAAGATCATGCTAATATTATTTCAGTATCATACATCATTTTCTCACATTCTTTTAACCACATGAAATCTGACCACTCTACAATTCTTATTGAAATGATGCTTAGCATAACATTCTTTACAGCTCCTCACTTCGAAGGTCAAGTGCCTGTTGACCTTGCTTAATAAAGCTACATTATTGTAAAATTTATTCTAAATATTTACTACTTCTGTAGGTCTCAATATATACTACAAGTCTCCAAGCTCTTACCTGACAAAGGACAGAAGGGTGTCTTCATCCCCCATTTTATGAATAAAGGAAGCATGGAGAAGTGATTAGTTCAGTCATGGGGCTAGTCATTGATAAACCAGGTAGTACCCAGGACTTTAAAACTCAGTGCCTACAAAAACATAGGCAGGAAAACAAATTACAAGAAACATAGCAAGGTAATGAAATGTTGTTGTCCATCTTCTCTAGTAACATAAGGGAGAAATGTGTTGGTATGTACGAGGCAAGAAATTTCCCATCCACTCAAGTAGTACTAGGACCAATTCTTTAAAGGACCTTTTGTGCAATTTCCAGAGAAACAAGTATTAAAATATTTGAAGCTTAGACCTCAGACCATCTCACTGAAGAATTTGAATGGCTGATGAACAGTTCATTTGTTTATGGCCTCTTTCTTCCATCTAACGGTCAGCAAAACTGCTCCTCAAAAATTCCATTAAGTTTTATAATTACTGTTTGTCCCCTCTGAATACTTTACTTGCAGTGTCTTCCTCCTCTCGAGTAACTGATCTTCAAAATGCCTCCTTTCAGATTATGTTTTGCTCCAATCTGTCATCAGAGAGTTGAATTAAACCAACACATCATAAAGGAGTTGCTATTCTATTACTCATTAATGTAACTACCTGACAACAGCATGTAGAGAATACTACAGTTTTATATCAAATACTTAGCTTCACTGTTTGAGTATTAAGGTTATTTTTTTAAGGATTTAATCAATAAAGAGTCATAGCAAATGCAATGGTGGAAGAAGACATTCTCGGCATAGGAAAAGTATTGGGCCTGTTGGAGCAGCATTTTATTGTTCTGCAGTTTGATATTGCAGACACAAAGAAGCGTTAGAAGTTTCATTTAAACCCACTCCTCCTAAACCAGCTGCAGGTAATAATAAAGATAAGAATTAACAAATTATAAACCAAATATAAAGGGCATCAATAAGATGTGCAAGTTCCAGTGAGATTGTGAATTAATTCTGTTCATGGGGAAAGTACCTAAATAACTTGTGGCAAGTTATTAAGTCTTCCTGTCCCTTGTGGTGTAGTTACCATAACTCATGGAGTTCATTAAAGGGTTTGCATAAATATTGATCATCCATGGAAAGTAATTAATCCCATTACCTGTTTAGTAGCCTGTGTGTTCTATCTTATTATATATGCCATATAAATATTAATAGTCCAGGAAAAATGCTTATGGGAAAGGTAAAGTTCCTAATTTTGTTTTCATACTGCACTGCAGTATTTAGCTGCATTTTTTTCTTCTTTTTTTTTTTTATAAATAAGCAACTATGTGCTTAATGTCAGGACATAATTAAGATAGCAAACCCAAGCATTAATAATAGCTCCTTACATAGTGAGGTTAGTCATAAGCCATTGAACTCAGTGAGAGATTTGCCATTGATTTCGATGGAAGCAAGGTTAAGCCCATTCAGTTTCAAGATAATTCCTGTAAAGTATCCATTAAATGATAAAATAGATTATGAATAACTGGACATTAAGATTCTTTCACTTATCATTAGACTAATATTTTAAATTATATTGAGTGCAAGCAATACTCAGGAAACAAAACACTGAAGCTTTTCTACAAAAAAAAATGCTAATAATTAACACAGCTGAACCTGAAATTTTACATAAGTAAAATATATGCTACATATTTATACAATACATGTTTGCAAAGAGATCAAACTAACAACTTTGAATAAAAACTAACTCCATACATCTTTTCTAGGCTTTTCTGAGAAAATTCTATGTTTGTCCAAGAATAATAAAATCATTAGTATTTTAAACTGAATAGATGAGGAAGGGCTTCAACTTCATAAGACCATACAGTAAGATAATGGATTAATAAGAAACTGATAAAAAGGAACTGTAGGTAGGGGTAACTACCCTTACTTAAGGGAAAGATACAAGCAAAACCACTGTTTAAAAGAGTCTTTAAGGATTGTAAAGATTATTGCCCACAGCCTCTGCATGACAAGGAATGTGGCTCCAGCCCCAAACCTATCCCATGTCTCTGCTGGCCCTCTGGCCCAAAGAGATCTGCCAGAGCTCACTCTTGGGCAGAACCTACTGGGTAAATGGCCCATGGAGCAGGAGGGGGGTAGGTTGGCTTGGTCTTGGAGGAGGTAGTAAGCAGAAGGACATTTCCATGCTACTAGATGAAGTTGACCACCCTTTCTATAGCATGGTCAATGCCAGCATGAGACATAGGAGACAGATGGGGCAGTAACATTACAAATTACTGTCATAGTCCCAGGAAGGCTACAGCCCCAGCAGGAAAAAAAGCCATGATTCTCAGAACAGAGCTGACCAGCACTGTGAAATACAAATGAGTCCTGGGTGAGAATTCACTCACAGGGACTTAATCTAGGCAAGACTGCCAGAGTGGTAGAAGAAGAAACCAAGAAGGCATGGGCTTCTCAACAGTTTGCTCCCCAGAAGAGACCCAACTCCTTTAGCACAGGACAGGACTGGAAGAATATTTCATTTGATTATTTTTTTAATATTTTAAAATAGACATTCATTGGTCAAAATATAGGAAAAAAAATCCAGTCCTATATGTTTCATTCTGAATTCATTGATTTTTTTCCTTGACTATCTTGATAAATTTTATGGAAATGGCACTTAGAAGTAAGTTCCTTGACTTAGGGATTTTTTCTCCTCTTTTTTTTTTATTTTTTTTCCTGACACTCAGCCTGCAATGTGCCAGCTGTGTTACTTATTTTTACTTTAAAAAAGGAGTGATAAGTCATTTAATTTATTTCTTTATTGGTTATGCTGTACATCAGTAATGCTAGAGTATAGTTAGAAATCTAGGTGGGTTTCATATACACAAGTATTACAGTATCAAACACCTGTAAAAAAACACATAGTATTGACAATTTCCATTACAAAGATTTTTATGATAGTTTTACACTGATATGAGGATGAACCTGAATTTCATTGTCCCTTCAGACACATGAAAGGCACATCTTTGTGTGGTGTCCACAAAAATTACAGCAAATAATTGTGTATATTTGTGTCTTTGCTTGTATTTAACAGATCTCCTTAGGATTAAATATCTCAAAGCCTTTTGGACAATATTACTGCTTATCATATTCAAATATTCTTCTTAACATTAATTCAGTTTGTGACTATTTAGGTACATTATTGCCAAGGATTAGTTCCCATTGGTGTCCTTCAATTGCTTTATGCAATGGACATAAAAATTGCATGGAAGAGAGAAGTGCTCTATGAGGAAAAAAACTTCAAAGGTAAGAAAGAATTTCATATCTCTTTGATGTCACTCAGCTTCAGTTAGAGAGCATTACAGCTTGCAGAAGTGCTAATTAAAACCTATAGTTATTTGATTTACTTGACATGCCTTTAAAACAGCTTGTTAAACTTCTGATTCCTGACAAGAGGAAGATCCTGAGTCCAGGAACATATATGATTTACAAATGTTCTTCCTTTTCCCTTACAGTCACGGATGTAATGAACTTAGAATGTAAGAACTAAAAGATGGAGTTGTGCATACTAATCCTAAGAGCACAATAATTCATAGTTGTCTTTTCCTGCCATCTTTGGGAGATCAGTGAAGGAGAAGTGATTAACCTAAGTGCGTTATCTGAAATGTTTTCCTTTATAATTCTAACAATTTCTAACCTAGAACAAAGAGGATGCTTATTATCATCACCTCATAAGGGAATGTTTCTAGCAACTTGGCCTTATTACTCTTTCCCCAAGTGACAGCAGACTTAAATACACCACACACTTTCTCTGATTCTCTTTGGATCCAATTCTTTTCAATATCTTTATCAATGATCTGGATGAGGGGATTGAGTGTACCCTTACCATGTTTGCAGATGACACTAAGCTGGGAGGAAGTGTCAATCTGCTTGAGGGTAGGGAGGGTCTGCAGAGGGATCTGAAAGGCTGGCTCAGTGCACTGAGAACAACGGGATGAGGTTTAAAAAGGCCAAGTACTGAGAACTGCACTTGGGACACAACAACCCCATGCAGTGCTACAGGAGTGGAGAAGAGTGGCTTGAAAGCTGCCTGGCAGAGAATGACCTGGGGGTGTTGGCTTGCATCTGAGTATGAGTCAGAAGTGTTCCCAGGTGGCCAAGAAGGCCAAAAGCACCTTGGCTTGTATCAGAAACGGCATGACCAGCAGGACCAAGGAAGAGATTGAGTTCCTGATTGGTCTGTCTGCATCTAGAATATTGTGTTGGGTTTTGTGCTCCTCACTGTAAGAAAGACATTGAGATCCTGAAGCGTGTCCAGAGAATGACAACAAAACTTGAGAACTAGCCTTATGAGAGGTTGCTGAGGGAACTGGGGTTGCTCAGCCTGGAGAAAAGGAGCCTGAGGGGAGACCTTATCACTGTCCCAAGTGTCAGGCAATAGGACAAGAGGAAATGGCTTCAATTTGTGCCAGGGGAGGTTCAGATCAGGCAGTAGAAAAAAATTCTTCACCAAAGGGTTTATTTGGCACTGGAACAGGCTGCCAAGGGAGGTGATTGAGTCACCATTTCTGGAGGTATTTAAAAGACAGGTAGGTGAAGTGCTTAGGGATATGGTTTAGTAGTGGAAAGTTACACTTGGACTCCATAGTCTCAAAGGTCTTTTCCAAGCAAGCAATTCTATCATTCTATGATGTCATATTCAGTCTTAATCAAAACCAGTAAATTATTCTTTTTTCTTTCAGTATTATTGGCTATTCCACTAATATATAACCTAGAACAGACTAAAAAGCAAAACCCATGAAGTGCTTATGAAATATCATTTTTACTCTGCGGAAGATCTTCCAAAACATGTGAAGTGTAAACGAGAATGTACATAAAAGCAATTCCTGTTCAAAAAGTATTTGATGCTGGCTTTCAGTTTCAGTTACCACAAGCCAATTAGAAAAAAGTAAACATCTTCCTGACACCATGAGGGTAGTGTTAAAATGTTGCGTGTCTTTGCACTCAAAGCAGAGTATAGGACTTTTCTTGACATTTTGAAGGGGATATTTCTGCTTTGAGCATGTTATTGTAAATATTGGGTTTCAGCTAGATAGTTCAGCTACTGGGTAACTTCAGAGTAATTCCATTGCTTGTCTGATTTTTAAGTTGTTAGCCTTGACAAATGCAACAGTCAACAAAAGGGTAATTGGACCAGTGTGAGTTATTAACCTGCTATCCACCAGTAGATCATACTGTATTTCATGGTTATTCTCTAACCATCCATGGCTAAATACCTTGTCCTTTCTTTTTCACTGTTCAGTTTGGAGTATTGTCGTAAGTTCTTTCTTTAGCCAGGCTGGTCTCCTGATATGTCCACTTGGTTTCCTGAATATGAGGAGTTTCAGAGCTACACCCCATGAGATCCCATCTATCAGTCACCTGAATTGAAAAAAGAGACACCTAAGGGATTAAGGAAGACATCACTTAAAGAGGGCTTACAGGATAGATGGGGAGGGGCTTTTTATCAGGGAGTGTAATCATAGGATGAGAGGTAACAGTTTTAAGGTAAAAGAGGGGAGATTTATATTAGATATTAGGTTAATACTAGATATTAACTGTTCTGTGATTCTATGATCACCTGAGTCCTGTGTCTCACTGTTTCCTCCAGAGCTGCCTGCAGGCTCTCCTGATTTTCTCCATATGCTTCCTGGTAGTGTCATTGGTGCTCATGCTGAGATAAAGGGCTGGACAAGCCTTGGTGTCTCTGCAATATTGTAGATCCTATCCTCCAAAAAAACATCAAACCTCCAGCGAGGTTGCCTGCACATGCCTGCCCAGCTCGTGGTGTCTCCCAGCATTCATCCTCACCAATCAATTCCTTCTGGTGCTGACACCTGGCTCAGGCCCAGGTGGTTCCTGGAATTTCTCTTAATGGAGCTTGACCCTCCCCAGAGTCCATGAGAGCACTTTACTAATACCACAAATTCAGATTTTTTTTGACAGGAATGGTTGGACTCGATGATCCGGTGGGTCTCTTCCAACCTGGTTATTCTATGATTCTATGATTTGGGGATAGAGAAGAAGCACTGCTTCTGCTGTCAGAAGTCACAAATCACCAGCTTTCTCTGTCTTGGGAGTATTCAGCCAGCACTTGTTCATTCCTCCAGCTGTTCCTCCTTCCTTGCATCATGTGGCTCAGGATGTCTGCAAGGTTTCTCTGAAGACTCTGTCTCTTATTCATGAGGAAGCTATTTGAGTCTTATGACTTGGAAATTTCTGAAATATCAAGTTATTCTGAACCATACTGTGCTGCCTCAAGAAAATTGGTTTACATATATTAAGTATATCAGAGTGAGTAAAATAATTTTACTTCAAAATCTGTTTATATCCAAATGCCATCTGCTCCTGGGTAGGTTTTTTTCATGAAATGAGTGTTGGTGTGCTACAAAGGTTATGCTTATTGCTCTACTGATTTTTCAGCGTGACACCCAGTTTTGAAGAGGAATCTCATGCAGAAATTACTTGTTCTTCTGAGACGAGGTATAAGGTTTAAATGCTCTGTCACAAAATAAAGGACAGTTGCTATACCTTAGGCGTGCTGGAATTAACACATTCAGTCATTTTTAGGACAGCTGCATGCTTGTGTTGCAGCACTGGAACTTACTGGTATAAAAAGCCTATCGAGCACACAGGAAACAAACCCAAATATTTATGTTGTGTAGTGACAGTGATCAGTATTCCTTCTATAGCCAGTTTCTAGGATCCTTTTATTGTACTTTCAGACATCCAAGCAGTAGGTAAGAATTCCTATGATTCATCTCCTGTGATGTCTTAGACTACTTCAAAATGCCCCTTTGCCATCGAGTTTATGTTATTTTTCCCAGTTGCAGAAGATAATAGTCTGAGAATGTCCTGATGTGAAACATGAACTTTAACACAATAGTGTAAACACCTCTGTAAAATACTCATGGCAAAATCCCTGTTCCACATACTTCTCTCTGACATTTTGTGTTGCCTCTGTTAGAGAATGGTTCTGTCACTCATTACTGGATCGTAGGTAAATAATGAGCAAAACCTATAACCTTCATGCTTCATGTTTCTAGTGGGAAATCTGATTTCTGCTGGACAGAACTTGCTGATGGATAGGAGGGAGAGAGCATGAGGGACAGAGCGGGATCTGGTGCAGAGAGCCCAGGAGTGGATGAGGGCATTCCCCTAAAGGAAGTCTAGCATGACTATGAATCCCAACCCCTACAGACATAAGTTGTCCCATTGAGCTACCACACAGAAGAGTGACAAGGGCAGTAGGAACACTGTTTCACACAGGGCATGACTGCCACGGTGACTACTGCAAGGCTTGCTCTGGGAGATCGACACAAGGAAGTTTGTCACTCCATTACCTTCAGGGAAAGATCATCAGCTCTCCTGGAGCCACAACAGACTAAAGTGTAAGGCTGATTTCAAGTTGTTCAAAATTCATCACAATCTGTGCACGTACAGGCGTGAAATGCAGGTGCTCAGACATTAGGATATCAAATACTGAGAAGGTTAGAGAGCATGGGAAACTCTGTAATTAGGACGAGCAGAAGAGGTTTTTTGAAGACTGGATTTTTTATTAGGCTCCTAAAACATTAGATTCAACCTCTCCACAAAACCTCTGGTGGAACTGTTACAAATGGACCTGGAAACATCTCAAAGCTAATAGTGTCACAGCCTGGATCCTTCAAGAGACAATTTCTGATGCTCAGACCTCAATTTTTCCAATGTTTTTTAACTGAGTGAAGTCTGTGCAGTGAGAGAGGATTAAGATGAGGAAAATCTGTGTGGTTTGGTGTAACTAAGGACAGGTTTGTCATACAAGTGTGCCAAATAGCACTCATCTTACGCTGAATCTTTTTATGTATGTATTACCTCCCATAAGTGTATAGTTACCATACTCTTGCCTCTCTACAAGCATTGAGTCATTCTGGATTAGTGTTCAGGGGTGCAGCCTGCACTGCATTCTTACTCATAAATTTGTTTTTAAGAAATATATTCAGCCTGAGGTATTAATATGACAGCTACAATCTGGGAATATCCAGATTAATTCTTTTTCAGCAGTACCTAATGATTCCTCAAGTCAGAGGATGCACAATTTTCACCCTCTCTTTACCGTAATCATTACACAAATACTTCCAGAAGCAGCTTGTTTTAAATGTGTGTTACTTCAACTAACCCACTGAAAAACAGCACAGCACGGATGGGCCCATCTCTGTAGTCATGTTTTTAAGAACAGTGCATCTGTAGTCCTTCCAAGCTTCAACAACATGCTGGAAGGAGGAAAATGTTGAAGTATGCTGTTGAACTGTTACAATTTGCACCACTGTAAGATTGCTTCATTTCCTGTATTTTAGCTCTTTCCATCTCAATCCTGGCAAAGCAAGGCTCCAAGGGGAAAAACAAATCAAACATTAGTAGCCAGACAACCACAGTATTCAGAAATCACACCTCCAAAAACCAGTAACAGAACAAATTTTTTACTACAAATCTTATTTTTTTTTGCATTTGCAATCAGATTCTTGAGAAAAGGCCTCATTTAGCAAAGATTAATTTTCAAGACAAATAGCACTTTCTTCAAAAGAAAACAAAATGCAGTTTTAAAGGGTAGTTGGTGAAAGACCAGCTTGTCTAGATTTCTTCTCAAAACCAAAATGTTTAAATATATAGTTTGCATAATAAGGCTGATGAGCTGTCTTTTGCAAAGATCTAGCCACCTAAAACTTGTAGATATAATGACTTTATACAGGCAAGAACTGTTTAATTTCATGGTTTCTCAAGTTGCTTGGAGCTGTATCAATCTACTAAAAAATTAAGGTATTGCAATTATCAGTCCTACAACTCTATGTTAAGCATTTTGTTGCTTGGTCCAACCTGCAATTTTCAGGCACACACACTCTATAGGAGGTCAGTCACCTATCATTAGAGCAAGGTGAACTGCAGGACAAGTGCCTGCTGGAGCCTTGAGTCCCAGTACACGTCTTATTATTCGATATATTGCACAGCCTTTTTTGTTGGAAAGGAAAAGGGCTTTTTAAAGCAAGTCTTCCTCTAAGGAAAATCATGGTGGCCTGTTTAATGTGACTTCATTTAATTCTGCAGCTATCTTCTATTTTAAATATTTTTACACAGAAAACATACTAATACGGTTCCAATGCTCAGTAATTATTTCTCAGTTTTTATACTTTATGGTATTTCATGTGTTTTAAGTTGAATATGTTATAATTTTTAAAAAACATACCTTTTGTTTTCATACTGTTTGTTTATATGATACGAGCAAAAGATCACCTGCTGATCATGTGTCTGTTTATTCACCTTATGCAGTCTTCAAGTATTTCTTTGGAAATATCCTGCTTGTAGGTCAAAGTGAGTAGTTCAGGAATACGTGCAATGACTACAAGGTAGAAAGTAAGCATTTGCTAACAGCTGCCATACATGACACCTCATATATAAACATGGATCCAATGTGCATGAGAGAAATACATGTAATATTGGATGGCCGGGCCCAGAGAGTGGAGGTAAGTGGTGTAAAATCCAGCTGGAGGCCAGTGACAAGTGGGGTTCCCCGGGGCTCAGTGCTGGGTCCAGCCCTGTTCAATGTCTTTATCAATGACCTGGATGAAGGCATCGAGTGCACCCTTAGCAAGTTTGCAGATGACACTAAGCTGGGTGGAAGTGTCGATCTGCTGGAGGGTCGGGAGGCTCTGCAAAGGGATCTGAACAGGCTGGACCACTGGGCAGAGTCCAATGGCATGAGGTTTAACAAGGCCAAATGCCGGGTCCTGCACTTGGGGCACAACAACCCTATGCAGTGCTACAGACTAGGAGAAGTCTGTCTGGGAAGCTGCCTGGAGGAGAGGGACCTGGGGGTGTTGGTTGACAGCGACTGAACATGAGCCAGCAGTGTGCCCAGGTGGCCAAGAAGGCCAATGGCATCTTGGCTTGTATCAGAAACGGCGTGGCCAGCAGGTCCAGGGAGGTTATTCTCCCTCTGTACTCGGCACTGGTGAGACCGCTCCTCAAATCCTGTGTTCAGTTCTGGGCCCCTCCCCACAAGAAGGAGGTTGAGGCTCTGGAGCGAGTCCAGAGAAGAGCAACAAAGCTGGTGAAGGGGCTGGAGGAGCCTTATGAGGACCATTATGAGGGCCTTATGAGCCTTATGAGGGCCTTATGAGGAGCGGCTGAGAGAGCTGGGGTTGTTTAGCCTGGAGAAGAGGAGGCTGAGGGGTGACCTCATTGCTCTCTACAACTACCTGAAAGGAGGTTGTGGAGAGGAGGGTGCTGGCCTCTTCTCCCAAGTGACAGGGGACAGGACAAGAGGGAATGGCCTCAAGCTCCACCAGGGGAGGTTTAGGCTGGACATTAGGAAAAAATTTTTCACAGAAAGGGTCATTGGGCACTGGAACAGGCTGCCCAGGGAGGTGGTTGAATCACCTTCCCTGGAGGTGTTTAAGGCACGGGTGGATGAGGTGCTGAGGGGCATGGTTTAGTGTTTGATAGGAATGGTTGGACTCGATGATCCGGTGGGTCTCTTCCAACCTGGTTATTCTATGATTCTATGAAAAGTTTTATTGACAATAGACTTCTAGTTATAATAGATATAGAAACAATACGGAAAATTAATCTTTTCTGAAATAAAGGAAATAAAAGATCTTATTTCTAAGTTAAGAATGTTGCATCTTCAGATTTTTAAAATTAGATGCTCTTCAGAGAAAGTAAGCATATAATCAGTAATAGTACTGATGTCATGTGTTAAAGGAGATAGCTGCACCTTAATCTGTCTCAGGGACTCTAATAGTCTCTTCTTTTTTTGTGGTTTTCCTTAGCCTGAAAAAAACCCAGGTACTTGTATAACTGAGAAATGTGATGTAATTATCTGAAAGAAGAAGGTTTTATGATTGTTCTCAGCCTAGTATCCAAAGCAAAGACATCAGTAGCAATCAAAAAAAAACTGCAAAACTATGAGGAACTGTTCAGTTTTTAGGTAAACTGAAATTAGGTGTACTTTAAACAGAAGGAAACAATATTTTGAGAATAAAGTTCTTGTTAACCAGTTAGGAAATATGAAAGCAATGCCTGCAGATTCCCCACAGAAAATTTTAAACAACTCACCTTCACTTTAAAAAAAGGAAGCTGATTTTAGCTTGAAAATTAAATTTAAGATGCTTGGAGGAAATAATAACCTAGTGTCTCATCCTAAGCTTTTAATATTCATTGTTTGTGTTCGCTGGTTTCTCAAATATGGAGTGGAAAGACTAGAGCTGCAAACACAAAAATAAATTAGAAGAAAGTGGTAATACCATTAGCTGTCATTTTGCACCATCTGTGAATCTCAGTACTGCACGTCTCACTGAATTACTTTACCCCTAAGCAATTTGCTGTTTTTTCGAGAAAAAAAATTCCATCTTTGCAAGCAAAGCTGAACTTAAGTGGTACTTTCATCTTCCTGTAACCATACCTACTTGTTAGAGGTCACTCCTTCCAGTTTAGAGGTCTGGATCCACACTGGATGTGGAGCTTCTCTTGGCTTTTTCAATGGGGTTTGTCTGAGATGGTGACCAGAACACAGGCCTTGGCAATGCACAACAGCCAATTGAACAGCTCTTCTGTGGGCTGCAATTGTTTTACAGCACTGTTGTGGGAAATCCTGAAAGAATCTAGGAATGTTTATACTGTTATTATAATTGTTATTGATATTATTAAGTTATCTTTGTTCCCCCTCAGAAGACTGTCCATCGCTTTTTTATCTCTGCAATAAATGCTCAGTTAATAGCAATTTTTTTCCCTTTGGATTAAGCCTACTTTCATCAGAGACTGACATAAAGCACAAATCCAGACATTCTGAACACTGCGTCAAGTCTACTCTTTTGGAAACATATTCCTGCACCCTACAGGTAGCTTACTATATCCACACATGCAGCTTCAAATTCCAGTTTATGTTGAAGGTTCACAGATCTTTTCTTGCCTCTTGCCTTGCCTTCTAGTGGCAGTTCAGTATCTGTCTACAGTATCTGAAAGCAACATTATTAGAGATGTAAGCATTGAAGATGGAGATTTCATTTTCGCTTTCAAGATCCTTATGCTACATTTTTATGCCAAGGAATTAAACCACCTCTCTGCTTGTGTCGTTCTCACCCCTCCAGTTTGCAGCTGACTCCTCCTTGAGCTATCTCATCTTTTTCAAGGGTCTTCTACTACTCTCATCAATTTGAGGTCACAGTAAAGTATAATTCACATGTCAGCAGATTACTAGAAGCAAATATCTTCAAAGGAGAGCAATCAGAAACAAAATGTTGATATTGATTGTTCACTGACAGGATTTGAGTAATTTGAGTTTTCTCCTGTACACAGCGATCTATGAGAAATGGAACAAGTTTGCCCACTTCACAATCCTCCTGCAACAAAGTGGCTGCTGTGACTCTTTTCACAGGTCTGTTTTCACAGGGTTTACAACACTGACAGTCAATCAGAAATCTTCCTTTACCATCTTAGAAGTTGCCTTCTGCTGTGAGAATTTCCTTTTTCCTCTTATATACTACCTACCCGGTAGCTGGAAGAAATGCTAACAGTAGGGCTGGAAAATGAGTCTGTCTTGTTTAAATGCTGGAAGGAGCTCTCTGCTTTTGTGCTTGCAGAAGACCAAACAAGAAGGATGGAGGACTGCATTTCAAACAAAAGCCTAAGCCCGTCATTTTTTCCCTCAGTTTCATCTTTTGCACACTTTTAGTGTTTCGTGGAGATAAAGAAAGTTCAAGCCATTGCTAAAGTGACAGAAAATATACCTAAGAAATTTGTCTTCCTTCTAGAAGAGAACTTTCCATTTAAATATTCATTTATTCTCAGCATCTTATACAGATTGTACAGAGCTGAAAATTGAAAATCTGCATTTAGATAGAAATCTCAGAAAAGGTCTTCTATACAAATTAAGCAGTATTGCTTTTTTCCTTCCTTCCAGTATAACATGAAATGATATTTCTCTTCTGTTCCTTAAATAATGACACTAAAGTAGGACGTCAGGGTCCTCTAAACTTTGACAAGGAAGATGCTGTAATAGCTCTAATTTTGTATGATGAACCAACCTTCCTGCATCAAATGCGCAAAAAGCTCCATTTTTCTGTTTATCATAAACATCACCTTTTTTTCATTCACGTATGGTGACCATATTGGAAGTGAATAGAAAACAATGAGAGGGCTAAGGAATAAAAGTCCTGTTATATTCATGTACAAGGTCTTGCTGCAGTCCATGTACTGTGAAAAAAAGGTTACAAGTGACTGATGACATTTTTACAGGTTTTCCTAGATCTAAGTGGCTGTCATTTTTTTTCAGTCAATAATTCACATGGCTGCAGAAGGCAACATCATTGATTTTTAGCATCCTACTTGGACAAAAGGATTGCAAAATGCTTCATAATCCGTTTACACATGCTGGGACAAATTCTGCCCCAGCTCACATGCCAAGTAGTATCATCAGTTTTGCAAAAGCTGGATGAGACCTGAAGGAATGGCATTGGAAGCAATGTATGCATAATCTGAATGAGAAGAGAAATGCCTCATTCACTCATGGAATACCAGGTGCAAGGAAGAGGGGAAGAAAAGAGTTTGAGAGCAAATGAAAATCTGATGCTCAGAGCCTCGCTCAAGACCTTCTTGAAAGGAATAAGGATTTTCTCATTGATGTAAACAGTGAGTTTATCATGACTTTCTGTTTTTCTCCACAAATTACAGTCTTCACTTAAAGTGCAAATTAATGAAAGTCACTTCTGTAGCATCAAGCATATCAGTAAAAGCCTTTATCATGGCCAAGGTGGTTCACACCTAATCCAGCAGACAGTAAAATAACAGGCAGATTTAATGAGGTGAATTCACATCAGCAATTTTCCAGCAACTGTGCATGACTCGATATTTATTATGATTTCCACAGAAAACAAGTCAGTCATGTAATTGTACTTTCAGTTAATAATAGTATGTGAAAAACAGCTTCCTTAGCGTTGTGTTTTCAAGCATTATTGTTATGATAGGGACACATTTGCAGCAGATGGCTCACAAAATGCCTTTGTTATAAATAATTACATATTGATGATTGCATTTTACTTTATTTTATGGAAAACATACAGAAATCTTTGTGGAATTTAACATGCCTCCATGTAAATTAACCTAATGAAACTTCTGATCTGAAAGACAGGACATAAAGCAGCTTGACTGGCCAGACCTCAGAGTGATAAGTAATGCTGTCTCAGAGGATCCTGGTGTTGTCGATGTATCATTAACAAGCTGCAGGTGTTGTAGGGCTGTCCTGAGAGTGAAGGAAAATGATTTAATCATCTTCTTCTGAAGACTTACAACCTTATGGGGCCAATTTGAGTGCCTGTCCAAAACCTTTGAAAAGATGTCGATGCAAACACGTGATTTTAGCAATCCTTACAAGAATCACAGAGTACACAAGCTTTGTAATGATTCTTGCAAGTTTAGAGGCAAGTTGGGTTGATCATTTCTTTGCTAGCTCTCTTCTCATTTGGGAAACAAACTTGAAGTAGTCGAAGTTTGACTTATCTATCATACAGGCCTGGGAATAAACGGAGTTCCTGCATGGATTTACACTGTTAACAGAATACTTCATTTGAAATTATTGAGTAAAGACATTCATCATTCACTTCAAACCTACTGTCATCCCAAAATAAAAACTATTTAAATGAAATTCAATAAGTTTAAAAGAATCTGCAAGGACTGGGACTGCATATTATTGTTGCAACCGTATTCTTTATTTATCCCATCAACGTATTGATTATAGCAGCTTAGTGAAAGCTCTGTGGTACCTGAGCTGAGAAGAGCAGATGAATAATGAAGTAGAAGCATGGCAAGGCTTCATAACAGATCGATTGTGCTTAAACATTATAATTAATTTATTGTTGCGATTTCTCAAAATTTTTCATTGTTGGTAGCAATTTATAAAATATGTAAATCAATTCCTACTAAGAAACTGATAGTTTCAGAGTTAAAATAGATATTTTTTCTAATGTAAATACATGTAAGTATCCATCAGGCTGTTTTATGATTTAAGATATTTAGAACCTGGCTACATTACACTAAGTACTAAATAACACACCTAAGTTAGACATTCGTAAGTTATCCATCAAGTCCTTTTTTTCCACACCTCATGATTTATAGGCAAAGTATGATTAGAGGTCAAGAAAAATGTCAGTGAAGTGTTGAAGGATTTCGCAACTGTGCTTGTGGCCTAAGACAGCACTTGTCAGTATATTCATATCAGGCTGAAATGCCGCACTGTATCACTGTATATAAGCCATTCTACCTGGTCTGTAACTCATCTTCCCAATAAATGTGAGTGTGATTCAAAACTCTCTAAAATAAATTATAAAGCTCTTACTGGTATTAGCAGGAGACAGCTCTATTAGCATTCTCTGGAGCTAATCAAGGGAAACCATTTTTGAATGGCATAAGCTACAGAGTACAAATAAAATCAAGAAGAACAGTGACAACGTTTTTCAGAATAAAACCATATCTGAATGGTATTGACATGCCTATTGTTAAGAGAAGTGTCTGAGAAAGGCAGACGCAAGAGGCATGCTTCTCGTTCTTCCACCTCCTTTTTCCCCACATTGCCTGCTTCATTTCCAGTGCATGCTGCAAGATGGAGTATTGGGCTTTTAATCCTTCAGGTGGTTTTAGGAGATGAAAGGATATGAGGCTTTTAAAAGTAATATCATGTTGTTGAACTTTCCTTTCCTGAAATGAGGTTTCCTTTCTGAAATGAACTTTCCTTTCCTGAGGTTTAACAAGGCCAAATGCCGGGTCCTGCACTTGGGGCACAACAACCCTGTGCAGTGCTACAGACTAGGAGAAGTCTGTCTAGAAAGCTGCCTGGAGGAGAAGGACCTGGGGGTGTTGGTTGACAGCTGACTGACCATGAGCCAGCAGTGTGCCCAGGTGGCCAAGAAGGCCAATGGCATCTTGGCTTGTATCAGAAACGGCGTGACCAGCAGGTCCAGGGAGGTTATTCTCCCTCTGTACTCGGCACTGGTGAGACCGCTCCTCGAATCCTGTGTTCAGTTCCGAGCCCCTCACCACAAGAAGGATGTTGAGGCTCTGGAGCGACTCCAGAGAAGAGCAACGAAGCTGGTGAGGGGGCTGGAGAACAAGCCTTATGAGGAGCGGCTGAGAGAGCTGGGGTTGTTTAGCCTGGAGAAGAGGAGGCTGAGGGGAGACCTCATTGCTCTCTACAACTACCTGAAAGGAGGTCATAGAGAGGAGGGTGTTGGCCTCTCTTCCCAAGTGACAGGGGACAGGACAAGAAGGAATGGCCTCAAGCTCTGCCAGGGGAGATTTAGGCTGGACATTAGGAAAAAATTTTTCACAAAAAGGGTCATTGGGCACTGGAACAGGCTGCCCAGGGAGGTGGTTGAGTCACCTTCCCTGGAGGTGTTTAAGGCACGGGTGGACGAGGTGCTGAGGGGCATGGTTTAGTGTTTGATAGGAATGGTTGGACTCGATGATCCAGTGGGTCTCTTCCAACCTGGTTATTCTATGATTCTATGATTCTGTGAAATATTCTCCCTCATTCCAAAATGATGCTGTTCATAAGACTGTTACGTTAAAGCTACTTAATCTATCCAAGCCAAGTCATGGTATGTTTCCAGCAGTGTACCTTCCCAAGCATTAAAGGAAGATAATAACTAATACTCTAAAGAAAATAGCAGTAAAGGCTTTTAGTACTTAATGATAAAATTGTAATAATCTGGACATACCTAGATATCTGTATATCTCTTTCTAAGAAGAAAGAAAAAAAGATCTTTGGTACAAAAGAAATGCCTGAATCACAAAATCCCTGAGGTTGAAAGGGACATCTTGAGATCAGCTAGTTCACTCCTCCAGTTTAAGCAGGCTCAGCTAGAGTAGGTTGCCCAGGACTGCGCCCAGCTGGGTTTTGAATCTTTCCATAGATGGAAAATCCACACCCTCTCTGGGCAACTTAATCCAGTGTTCAACCATCCTCACAATAAAAATATTTTTTGGTATATTCAGTCAGAACTTCCTGTGTCTCAATTTGTGCTCATTGCCTCTTGCCTGATCATAGGATACCACTGAGATTAGTCTGGGTCCATCTTCTTCACTCCCCACGTCAGGTGTTTATACACATTGGTGAGATCCCCCTGAGCCTTCTTTTCTCCAGGCTGATCAGTCCCAACTCTTTCAGTCTCTCCTCGTATGACAGATGCTCCAAGACCTTCATTATCTTTGTAGTCCTTCATTTGACTGACTCCTGAATATCTATGTCTCCCTTGTACTGGGAGAACTGGATTCAGCACTCCAGGTCATCTCACCAGTGCTGAGCAGAGGGGAAGGATGCTGTTGGTCACTTAGTCACAAGGATGCATTTCTGGCTCATGATTCCCAGGTCCTTCCCAGCAAATCTGCTTGAGTCTTGGCAGTATTACATAAAGCATTAAATACTATCAAAGGACCTGTTAATGGTGCCATTTTGTCTGTCTGAGTGTCTCAGTTATTTTCTACAACAGGAGACAGTTATTTTATCTTCTATCAAGACACATAAAGAAGATTTTACTGTCAGTTAAAGAATAAAGGAGATTTAATTCTTAAAATAGCATCATTTGCGACATTATACCACAGCCCATATAGAATGTTCTGCTTTTACTTAACCTACTAATATGCTTTTTGATTTACTTAGAACCAAAATTGCTCACTGGGGACTGAAGACATCTGAACTGGAAAATGAGCTTTTCAGTTACTCAGTGTTGGCTGTAGATGAGAAATTAGTCTGAAGCTTGTTCACTGAGAACATATTTCTCATTCCCCGGAGCTTCATTTATAGGAACTGAGAGCATTAGTGCCCAGTGAGAAACGATCTAGATGGTATTTAGCCAGAAATTAAAGTAAAATGTGTTTCCAAACCATTCTATTCAGTACAGAGTGGGGGTTTCTTAAGCAGAGATTTTTCAGGAAACATAAATGGAGAGTAGGTGTCCTAGTTTTAGCTAGTAAAGAGTTAAGTTTTGTCCCAGCATCTGATATAGTGCTGTGTTTTGGATTTAAGATGACAGTAATGTTGGTAACATACTGATGTTTTAGTTGTTGCTGAGCAGCGCTTACACCAAATCAAGCACTTTCCAGTTTCTCATATCTGCTCTGCCAGCAAGAAGTCTGAGGGTTCACAAGAAGCTGGGAGGGGACACAGCCAGAACAACTGACCCAAACTGGCCAAAATTATATTCCATATCATGAGATCACGTTGAAAAAATAAAACTGGGGCACTTGCCCAAAGGGCAACAAATGCTCAGTGACTGACTGGCCATTGGTCTGTGGGTGGTGAGAAATTGCACCATGCATCACTTGTTTTCTATATCCTATTATCATTTCTATTATTGTTTCAATTATTATTCTTCTCTCCCCCCTTGTATCCTACTAAACTGTCATTATCTCAACCCATATGTTTTACCTTTTTTCCAGTTCTTCTCTTCATGCCCCTATAACCTGGCACATCCCACCACGAGGGAGTGAGTGAACAGTTGTGTGGTGTTGAGTTGCCCAACAGATTAAACCACAACAGTGGATTAGCAGAGTACTAGCCCCTCTGTCAGTGCTGTTCTCTTGATCTCATGTCCCAATATGGAAAACCAGTCTTTCTCAGGGTAATGTCAGTTTTGCTCTGCCTCTTCTGCCCCACATACAAGATGTGAGGAGCCAACTATGCAAGAACAAGGCAGTGTATACCCTGGCTTCTTTTCCTGGGCCATGTGCTGCATGGGATTGGCAGAAGCAAGGAGAGTGACCGCACACTGACAGTTTCCTTGCAAGAGGGAGGTGTAACTAGTGTGAGTAAAGAATAAGGTATTGCGCAGACACTGGAAAACAGCATCAAGGTTGTTTGGGATTCTAACACATAATGATCATGGCGTGATTGCATCTTACAGAACTAGCTGCCCAGGTCATGATAAAAAGAATATAACAGCCTAACAGTCTAAAAGCCTAAGCCTTCTGCCAACAAGCCATTCACATATATGGGAATCAGTCCTCTGGCTTTGGGAGTTGCTAGGCAGTGAAATGCTGACCGCCAATTTGAGGAGCCAATTAACTGTAATTTGGTCAGCCAGTTTCGTGGAGGCAAATCCAGGCGATAATTCTACTGCCGACATAACTGTTTGGGTAGAAACAGGTCTTTACCAAGATTCCTCCAGTGCAAGAGAAGAGAAGACAATGCTGTATTCAGGCATTGAGCCAAGGGCTCAACCTTGCCTGCTGATACTGCTGTGACACTCCATATTAACCAGGCTGCCAGGAACATGGCTCACAACCATCATCAGATGAAGGCAAGGTGTCAAGCCGCACTGCACATCTGGGAAAGGAGTCTTTTCAGCTGTCTTGCTTACAGCATTAGGTCTGAAAAGCATGTCAAGCCACTGCTCATAGCACCTCGAAGAGCTGAGCAGACTGCATCCTATTTATTAAAGCTCCTGATTTAATGAGACCTGTTTAGATTCCAAGCCCTTAACAATCCAGGGCTCTTCCACTGCTATGTTTTTCAATTTCCACCACAAAGAGTTTATTCATTGACAGCTTTAAGCCAACTGATAGGTGAGCAGTGCTCTCTGGGTGGTTGTCTGTCTTGTAACCTGACACATAAATGAACTTCTCTCTGTGTAGGTATATATATTAGATTGCTCTTGACAGAACATGTTATTCTGAAGTTCTTCAGTAAACACCATAAGCACCAGCTGCCAACTACATACACACTCGTCTTAAGAATTAGCTTATTGTTAAATGAGTGTTGTAAATATTCACTTCAGAGCTTTGGGGACATTTTATTTGTTCTGTCACGTATACCAGCACAGCAACATTCATGCATAAGACAGATGTTTACTCATGATAGTTTACATAGGCACAGCTCCTGACTTCTGCAGTTTAGAGAAACAAAAAATATTCATGAGAGAATAGTAAGCTTTGATACTTCCTCTCCCCTCATTTCCCTAAGGCTTTCAGGAAGATGGTTTCCAATTATGAAATGCTCATTGGAGCCCTGGTTTTGAGAAAATTAAAGCCACTCCTAAGCCAAGTAGAAGAGGCTGCTAAAAGTCATAGACCCAGATTACTAACAAAGACAGTAAAATCTTGTGTAAAAGCAACTGGGGAAAGAAAAGTACATTCTTATGACAGCAAGGGCACTGGTGTGATAGGAAAGAACTTCAGGTAGTGTCCAGGAGTTGAAGTATCTCAAATGTGCTCAAAATTTTTGGGTCTGAAGTGTTTGAAAATGAAACAATGATGTTTTTATGCCACATCTTTAGAAAAACTCTAGATGTTTAAATAACTACATGAGGAGGACATGGACACTTCTTCTTGGAATAAAGGATATATGACACATGCTACATACATGCAATTAGGTTTCTTTTTCCTCATTCAAAAGAAAAGAAAAAGAAAACAGGAATTTTCTTACATGTTAAGCTCTAACTGTTCAAATGGATTTGTAGAAATGTCATATACTTGAAGACCAAATAAGGATTATTGTCAAGTTTTCCCCAAACTCCTGTTTCCAATGCAGGATATTTGAAACCTGATCGCTTGAATCAATTATCCTTTGTCAACATGAAGGGCACAGATGAGAAGCTAGGAGGGTTATTTCTTGAGAAAGTATCTTTCATCACCACTTAAGACTACAGCATTGGATTTTTAGAATAAAAAGTGTAATCAGTGTAAACCACTGCTTAAAATTTTGTCTTCCTCTGCTATATAATGTAATCTCTTAAATTTCAAATGTGTTGAAAGTGTATTTTGTGTGTAGTCTTGGACTGACCACGTTTTGAACCCAGAGTCATGAGTGCTGGATACTACACATCACTTTTTATGGTCATTTTCAGTTCATGACACATTTCTAACGCTGAGTCTTCCTATTCAGAAAATTGGAATATGGAAAGCAATCTTCCTATATAAAGTGCTTTGGCAGTTAGAAATGGAAATAGATGAACCAGCAGCATATAATGGCTATACTAGTAACACACAATCTGATAAGTATTACTCTAGAACAACTTACTATAGTATTTCTCAGCAGTAAAAAGCTGTAGAAATATGAACACTAACTGCATTTAGAAAAGGAAGACATTCAGATTATTCCCTGAATTCATCTTAATGAAATACTACTTTTTGGGAAAATTAAATAATGTGTCAATTTTCAGCAAATGCACCAAACTACATAGCAGATAGATAGTTAGATTTCTTCATTAAAATCCTAACACTCTTGAAGTCAGGGTAAATTTTGAAAGTGATATGAAAAAAAACCCATTCTATCTCTGTTATTCAGAAATATCTTATCTGTTGCTTATAAGCACTCTTGAATGAGTAATACTAGGTTGTTTTGACACTGAAATACATAAAACCAGAAAAAAATCAAACTTTATATTGAGAAAAAACAGTAGCACGCAATCTTACTGAATATTTCATCAACATGAAAAATGTGAAAATTTTGTGTTAGTGTTTCTTGAAATCAACTTAAAAGCTTCAACTAATAATTTAAATCAATTTAACTGTCCCTGTTTCAGAGCATCTGGCTCTCCAGAGTGGCAAATCTTACCAAAATATGTTGAGAAGTCATGGAATCATTCATCAGATCAAGTATGAAATCCTTGTTACCATACAGGGGAAACCTAAAAAAAAAAAAAAATAATTAGAATTCAATAATTAGAATTCAATTTTTTAAACAGTAACACAATATATGTAAACTCCAATAAAAAAATACCTGTTAATATTTAAATTACAGCTTTCTCAAAAGGAATGCATTTGTGACTAATTTACCACACAGTGAGATACTGATTTAATAAGCTTGATTTAATTTCAACTGCTTAAAACTATTTATCATCAAAGACTTTGTTTTTTACCAAGGAACAGCAGTGACAGAGGGAATGTGAGATTACCAATTCCCTGTCTCCCATTTATGATGGCTTTCAAATGGGGCGTGGGGGTAGTAGTTTGAAAAGTCTTTCATCACAGCATAATAGAGTTAATAAAAATGAGAGAAACATAACTCTAAACTTTCTGCAGAACGATACCTGGCCCAAAGGGTAAAGTCTGTCACTGTAAATATCAGACATCCTGTGTTCTACTTCTGATCTTTCATCTCTCTCTCCTATTATTTGGCCCAGTTCTGTTAGGAAAGGTTTTCATTTGTCCTTCAAAATTCTACACTGTCAAGAGAATAGTTAGTATTATTACCTAGTACTTTGGGGTTTGTTTAACAGTAAGAATAACAATCTACAATTTTAGGATAAATGAACATGTACAAATGCATTAAATGTAACTTTTATAAACTTGAAATAAGCTGCTATCTTTGTTGAAAAATACACTTTTGACAGGGCAAAATTTTTTCCTCTCAGTTTTTCCTGAGTGATACTGGACCTTAGATTCCATGAACAGCTTTTCCCACTTTGGATCAGTCCTAGTTTTAAGTCAGTCATAATCACAATTTTTGTAGTCACTATTATTCATACATATATGTACATACATTCCTTTACAAATATTTCTAAACATAATTAAGCTGATTGATTAACTATCTGACACTTTAGTCACACCTGATTTTTTGTTTTACTTTCGCTAATATAGACACTAACTTAGGTAATCCCAGAGCACAACCATTAAAAAATCCATTAATTGCTGAGAATCCAGCATCATCTTCCTTCATTTTATAATCATCTCCTGGATTATAGAGAATTGCTGTGGCTTCTTTATAACACTAGTCCATTTAGAACAGAAAAGAACAGAACAGCACAGCACAGTTCTGTTCGAAGGGACCTATAACAATCATCTAGTCCAACTGCTAGCAGGGAAGAAAACCAGCTTAGCTGAGCAGAGAGCTTTGGTAGGATCTCAGAAAAAAAAGAGGAAAGGACATGAGCTTTGGAAGAAGCGGAAGGCATCTCATTCTTCAGAGGGTTTTTAGATTGCAGAATATCTCACAGCAGCCCTGTTTCATCTTTGGAAAAGCATCTTACACATTTTGTAGCACTATCAATAATGAACATTACTTGATAGACTCAAACAAGCTGGAAAACAATTTGGTATTGATAACATGAGAGAGTGCAATATCCTAACATACATTCACAGATTGTAAATCCCCCTGATCTGTTGGCAGAATGAAAAAGTTGAATGGAGTTCAAAGATACTAAACATTTTAGCTAATGATTTAACAGATTTCGTACTACTTTAATGAAAAATATGATTTACCACAATTTCAGTTTAATTACTTCACCCTCAGCATATTCTTTTACGTGATAGCTATCACATCTAATTATTTCCTTCCCATTTGAGTTTTATGAAAAAGGAATTGGGCCAATATAACTGCAAGAGTAAATCTAGCTATAGTGAAGCAACACAGCTGAGCTTTTATGATGTGCCTGCTGGGGCACCACTAGCTTAAATTGGGAAAACTCGTACTTTGGAAGAAATCCAGAAATTTTAGTGGAAATAAGACCCGCTCAATAGCTTCACATTTTCACCAAAAAAAAGCTTCAGTGTAGCAGATCTAAACTTCCATTTAAACCAATGAACACTTGTGTAATGTGATTGGAAAGCAGCACAGTACAACATTCAGGATCTGAAAATGAAGCTGACTTAGCTCTTACTACCGTCTACAAAAGTTTAAATCATAAGCAGTGGAAACCTGGTAATCTCAAATACTTCAGTATTTTTACAGTATTGTTGGTAGGGAATTCTCTGTCAGATCTGTTTTTTACCATTGGTGCTGCTCAAATTATTTTCACTAGAATAAATAAAATGAAATAGTAAATTTTAAACTATTTGACTGCATTTCCTTCTGATACTGTATTTCCTCAAGGCACTGACATTCTGTGGCCCCTGGATTAGAAAACACAGCTACCTCTGATCTACCACTACTGCAAGTTATGTGGTTGCAGATGCACCATACCAGCAGAGATAGAGTCTCCAACTGCCATTCAAATTCTACCTTTCTGAAGACAACGCAGCAACAGAGGTGCAAATTAACGATGAAGTTTCTAGAAAAGAAGCATTTTCAAAGAAACCTTAGAAAGACAGCAGAAACAGTATTAAGCTCAACATGACAGCATGAATTGTTCTGTTTCAGGAAGGTTTTAAGCATGTTGTTTTCATAGGAAATACCAAACAGAGAGATTGACCATTTCCTAATCTTTTCCTGCCCTGCAGAAATGCTAGCACTTTCTGTTAGAGAGAAAATCTAGTTTTCATTCTGCGGTAGTCATCAGTAAGTACAGAAAAGAAGATTGTGTTTGCAGCACAAAAGTCTTGAGGCTGACGATACCCCTAAGGTGAAGTTGCAAAGGACTTTGTTTTGTTTTTTTTAGTCAATGTCTTCAGAACATTAATTACACGCTCATAAATCCATTTGGGGCTTCTGCAGATGGAGACATATCACTCCCAAGCACACTCCCATTTTTCTTCTTACTTCAAACAAGAGTGGAAGTTGGATTTATTAAAAACACTCAGCAGCAGTCTTCTCCTTGTCCTCACTGAAATCTACTGGTTTCTGAAACTAATTTCAATGAGCTCAAAAAGCCAGTCTAGAAATCCCCATCTCTGTGCTTTATCGCTAAGGTTACTGGTTAACAAACCTCTTGATATGATGACTTGAGTCATTTCAATATCAAGAACTCTGAAGCTTATAGTCATTTCCTTTCCACACAGAAATCTTGACATCATCTGAAAAAGACTTCCATATTATTTCCCAAATTTCTCCATGAATTTCAGAATCTGGTGAAATATGACTCTTCTGTTGTCAATTTAAACAATATTTGAGCTGTCTGGCATTTTGATACCGCACTATTTTCTGTTTTAGTGCTTGCAACTGAGATAAACTAAATCTCTACAGAAAATCAGTCAAAACATTTTCTGATTCTTTTGTTATCAGATATGGCTCAGAACTTTCAGTCTGCTATAGCACTGTTTTTAATATGAATATTATGTAAGAATCAGAAGATATTGGAAATGGGCATATTTTATATATTTAATACATCTAACATATTTAACTTTTGTCTCTTAAAACCATGCCCTTCCTTTAACCTCTAGATACAAGTTGTTGTAATGACCAGCTTCCAGAAAGCGAAATAATTTTGGGAGTCTTGAGAGTAGTTTAAAGATCAGAATGTTTTCCTAAAATACATTTCAGATTCCTTGTACCTGTCTTTTGGTGCAAAAACTATTTGGATAGACATATATAAGATTTTGTTGCGCAAACTGAAAAACTTGTAATTTAAAAATAACCTGAGATCTTTACTTTGGTGCAAAAATCCAGAATCTGACATTTTAGAAAAACAAAACCATAAAAAATTATATGAAAATAATAGAAAGAGGATGTGATATCACACAACTTCCAGAATGTCTCTAACCTGTTTTCATCATTCTTCTTTCCTCTAAGTGAGAAAACATTAGCAGTTGCAGACTATGAGTTTTCACCAGATAACAACATTCCATTCTAATTACACATGCACAAACAGAAGGAATTGTTTCCAAATGCAGAACCCAGCTCTGATTTCATTCACAGCCATAAATATCATGGAGGTGATTCTCTTCTAGGGGGTAAATGCAAACAGCCTTAATCACTGCAATCCTTAAAGCTTTTTCCAGGGAACAAGAGCATTCAAGTCCAGCTCAGGTTCTCATGCGAGGCTGCCGGTGAACATTGTTCAGGATTTACACTGAACTCCCTTGAGGGAAAGGCAATCTGGTCCGTTGCTGCTGGCTCCCTCATTAACCTCCGTCAATCTTAGTGTTTACACCTGCCCTTGTTTTCCTGCTGATAAAGCTTTGGTAATGCTAGCAATTCCTGGGCATTCCTGCTGGCTGGGCTTTCCTGACAGCATTCATTAACAGGTGTTTGCTCTGAGGACCGTGTTCCATTCCACAGTTTAAAGATCTCTAACATAGACCTGTTGTGGCTAATTTAATTCTACTAATCCTTGCTGTAGTTACGTTCATTAAACTATTCTTGCAGCTTTTTAAAGGAACAATTAAAACACATCCTTTTTCCCTTGTAGATTAACAAAAACAGCCAGGTTTTTATCCAGCTGTGTCCAGTCTCAGCTGCTGGAGTCACACAAGCCTTTCTTTCACAGGGAGTCTTCCAGTAGGGTGTTGGTTTTTTTCCTTTATTTTCACTGACACTGCTCATCATTTAAGATTGAGTTTCAGAATTACAGCATTCCAGTTTCTCAGTCTGAGCATTGAATGTTTATGTCCTTAATATGCAGTGCAAACTATTCTAAGCAACGTTTCATAGCATTTTTATTCAAGAACAGCCTCACCTTTGGGGGAAAAAAAAATCAGGAATCACAGCAATGTAATTGACTGATGTCCATTCATGATACAAATTAAGCTAAACTTTGAATATTGTTTTTATGTCATTTGGTTTGGGGTTTTTTGTTACATTTGTAGAAATTTATATGTTAGATATTTTGCAATCATTTCACAGGCCGCTCCCCAAAAATGTATGGATCCACTGTGGTTCACTGAATACAGGTTGAGGAATTTTTATCTGACTTATCTGAACCATAAGCCAGGCAAATCTACTGTTGCAAATACAAATGTAGTGGTAGACACAAGAAAAGCAATCCTTTACAGATTTTGTAAGCTATTAAAGTGGGTTTGTGTCACATCCCCTCTTATGTAAGAAAGTATTTCAATTTCTTTTTATAAAGCTATAAAGTTACTGATTGGACTCGAAGATCCGGTGGGTCTCTTCCAACCTTGTTATTCTGTGATTCTGTGATGCCTGATGTAGTTGAAGCTCTTCTACTGCCTCCAGAAAAGAAGATTTCAGCCTTAGTGAGCACATGACGCATCAGAATTTCTGATGTCATTTTCCTTCTCCCCGACTCCCCTTTTTTTTATTTTTACAAAGCTTAAGTTAGTTTGAGTGTGCAAGCTGGTTTAAATGAAACCATTATTATAAGAAAGATTTATAAGTGTGCCTTCCTGCCCTTTTATGTAATAGTTCTCCACAGTCATAGTATTTTGCCTGTGTGAATGATGCAGACAGTGCAAAAAGAGTAGTAACAATGCAGTTAGAGACAGTGAAACTTCTGTGCTGCCTTCCAGTACTATGGTGGTCTGGTCAGAGCTGCCTCCAAAAATAGTTTTTATGAAGTCTACACTTATCAAATGAGACCGGAGAGAAACACTCGGGATTATAGTGAAGATATGAAAATTGATACAGAAAGCTGTACATTGGCACAGACTGTGGTGGAGAGGTCTGCAAGAGAAAGCTTCCTTTTGCCCCATTTAAGGTTTTATACATCCTTGCCATTTCTTTAAGCACTGGGGACAACTGTGTCCAGCTGCATGGCAGGGTTAGACCACCCTTTGGCTTCCTGATGTCAGGTCCAGCAGGACACTCCAAGGTGTGAATGGTTTGGGAAAGGAAATCCAAAAGGCTCCTTGTTCTCCATCCTCTTCTATGTCTTTACATGTCAGGGTACGTCAACAGCCGTGTGCAGTGAGTGTTACCCCCACATCTTTCCTACTTACCAGGTGGCTTGGGTGAATGGGTTGGGCCTTTCATACTGAGCAAAGAGCAGGTCACAGCTCTTGCCCTGACACAGAAATCCTGGCCAACGCTTCGAAGAGGTTTGGTGAGTAATAAATTAATAAAGTCATAGTTTCCTGCAGTGCCCTGTATTTTAGTGGTTCCACATTTCCCAGCTTCTATTTCATTTTTCCCCAAGTTACTCTTAGGCTTGGAACTGGAATCAACTGCAATCCTTCTGTTAGGAGGGAGGCAGTGCTTGCCAGATTCATTCAAATTCTACTGCTTCTCCAAAAAATGCCTCAACAGTCTCAAAAGAACAAAGAAGTGATGAAACTGCTCTTAGAAACTCCATCACCTGCTCACATACTACTGCAAATAAACATCAAGGCAGATTACACTGCCAGAATTGTAAATTGTACCATTCTATCATAGCTGAAGAAATTCAGCTTGGTGCTAAGGAAAAATGTAAGAACCTCAGGAGAAATGGAGAAGAAAAGAAGTCAGAAGGAAAAGAAAAAGTTAAGGAAGCAACATTCAGCTGCAACGGAATAAAAACTGAAAATAAGTAAAAATAAAATCCTGCCTTTGACAAGGAAGTTTGAGCTGAGGAAATCATGTCTCTGACATGCCATCTTCACTGTTGCCTGCTGTCAAAACTTCAAAATTCAAAAAATTGTTTCCATACATAAAGAGACAGAAAAATTACATTTTAGGTTTATTTCCATCTATAACTCAAAATAATAGTCCTGTCAGAAAGGAGCTGCTTTAAGTTCTCTTTTGCTTCCTTTCTTTTTCTTCTCTACTCCTTTCTCTTTGACTGCATTCAATGCTTTTGTGAAGGAATGCGTGGGCACATATGCTGGGTAGTCCGTTTTGAGTCCTAGGGAAACAATAATAAATTCAGTACTTGAAGAGGTGAGTGAAATATTGATTTTTTTTACAAAAAGCACCAGAAAATCGGGGACAACTTCCTCTGAAAAGGTATCTGTTGATACCATGAAGTAAAGATTTTTCTACTCCGCACAAAAAAATCCCCAAAATGTGCAGATGGACTTGTGAAAGATGCAGGGTAGTAATGTAGTCATTTGCAAAATTGTCCCTGAAAAAAATCTCTATTTCCTATTGACTGCCTCTTTTTTTTTTTCAGTTTATTATGATATTCAGAAGACTTTGTCTTCTCTTTTCAGATAATAATGTTGATGTGTTTTCTCTGTATTCCACGTTCTCAATTTTTCAGTCCTTTTGCCCCTTTCTTTTACAATAACGGTGTGACTCTTCCATGAGGTCTCCCACTTACTCACCACAGAAAAACTAAAATAAGCCAACCTGAGTCCCTGAGTGGCCAATCCTGGTTAAAGAAGCTGGGCTTACCCTCTCTGGCTGGAGCAGCGGTTTTTGTGCAGATTACTGGGTTTGTAGGAAGCAACAGCCATCAGACTTTATTGCTCCTGGGCCAGGGGGCAGGCAGGCCTTTCCACTTCCTAAACTTTATTTTTCCACCATGGAAAAATGAAATAGACATGTGTATTCTATACCAGTATTTCTGCAGATGTTAAAAGAGTCCATCAGCATTTATTTTCCCTCTGAATACCAGACAAGTAGGTTGTGCTCCAGGATTTTTTTTTCTCTTTTTACCTCTGAACTGTCATTCTGTTGCATTTCCACCCCCACACTCAGGATTTCACACTCATAGCTGACAAAACCTTTCTCTGAAAATGACAAGATCACCTGATCCTACTGGCATCTTGCCTTATGGGACTGCTAATTAACTGACATCTGGGTTTATAGAGAACTGGCATGTATTATATTTCTTTCCTAGAAAAGCCACTATCTCCAAAGCCATGTTTTTGCCTGAAAAGGTTGCAAACTCTTCAACTTAATCTACCATGCAGTCTCCCCAGTATGTTCATCTCGAAACAAGTTAAGTATTTCTAAGCCACAGTACTGGCAAAATTTTCTTGACCAGAAATCACGGAAAAATCCTATACTTTATTATGTAATGAGCTCACCAAGTTCTCAGCAGGGGACCAATCCAGACCAAGCTACCTGTTGCCTACACCCTGTATGTATGTTTTCCAAATTAAATACCATGAACCGTCTTTGAGGTAGCCTCCAACAGAGAAAACAATGGGCCTCAGACCTTCATTAAACAGTGTGTGGCTAAACATTGTTTATTTCTTCCTCAGCTCATGATGTGCAGCAGCTATCTGGTGGAGAGAGCAGGAGAAACTGGATGAAAATGTGCCAGAACAGTTTACTTCCACTTCAGCCAATCCTAAAGGATGGATTTAATAGGCAAATGAAGCAGTAAGTTTGAAGACAAGCCAGATTTTGTCTTTTCTTTAAAACGAACACATTTAGCCTAATATTTATCTTTGTCTGAGTTGTCTTGATGCCATTTTTTCTGCAGCTGTTTTTCACAAGCTTTCAGATTGGTGGTTTTTGACTAAGAGGTAAATCTCAGACCCTCATTTGAATCAGATCTGGAAATGTTGTGGGAGTTCCAAGGAGTGTGAAAACACCTGTTCAGGTCCTGTAAACAGTCTGAAAAGCGCTTGTCTGTCAGCATCAGGCACTGGAAATTCCATGATTTCAGAGTACTTCAACATTCATTAAAAGTCTTTTAAAATGTGTCAGCTGAATTTGGCTAACTAGTAAACTCTGCTGGAATTTCCTTAGGAAAAATTCTATCCTTCTCTGCACTTGCAGTTGTCACATATAGATGCAAAAGATTCATCTTTAAGTAAGGTTGTGTTTACTTCTTCTCACCTAAGATACTACAGTCCATGAACCACTATTTCATCATCCCACACTGTAGTTAAAAAGTTGCTTGTTTTTTACAGCAATTCCTACAAGAGTTTTAAGACATATCCTTTAAAAGTTTTTGATATTTGTGATTTATAGGATCTTATTTTAAAAAAAACCTATTTATTTTAAATATATCCTGGCATTTTTTGTCTTTCCATTTCTGGTCAGTATCTGCATCCTTTTCTCCCTCACACAAAATATGGTAATAATATTTCATTCAGCTTTTCTACCAGGGGTTATATTTGCAGTATCTTCGATATATTTCGTTTTCAGTCACTGTGAGATATACTGCTCAGTAATTTCATATGCATCCTGCCTGTTATCTTCTTTATTCTGAGGTCACCGTATATTTTTCCTCATGACTTTGAGAAAGATATCAAGTGCCTACGGGTGGTTGCATGGTTTTACTTGGCAGCCGTTCAACACAAATCACAGAACAAACATACACACAAACATATACATACATTATTTTAAATAATAGCATTTACTTGTTTTAGCCATCTGACACCATCACTGCTTTCTATGTTGAAAAAAATTAGAATATAGTATCTATTGACCTCATTAGATATCAGCATATTATAACAGAATCACAGTGCTAGTAGGAGACCTGCAATTTAATCTGAAATCCCATGAATCTCTTACCCATGAAATCTTATAGGAAAAAGGCTATGATGGTAAAGTAAGAAGCCCATGAATCTTTGATTCTGATCTTGGAGAATCTCAGGATTAACAGAGATGAGCAAGCACTGTAACAGTTTGCCATAGTGTTTCATCAAAGAATAATTTGGGGCACAGAGTGGATGAGAACACAAAGGAGAAAAGCCAGCATGACTCTTCTAAAACAATCAGAGAAGTCTGAAAGTCTTCAGAACAGTGGCAACAGAGTTGGACTTGTCCTAGATATCCCAAATGTGAAAGAGGGAGGGAAAGATGATGGTCACTTTTACAGAAGGAGGGAAAGAGAAAAACTCCTTGCAATCTGAGCTCACAAAATGTGAAGATTTCTATAAGCAGGTTCCTGTAGGAGGAATCAGATGGTTTCATAGAAGAGTTAAGACTCTTGAATGAAGTACCCCATGTAGACAGTATTTAGAATCTCTTATTTAAGGGTAGATTCCAATGGGAATATGGAAATCTTACAATGAGAAACAGGCCAGAGTACTAAATTAGATTTACAATAACACTGAGTGTGGGACAGAATTGAGCCAGGTCCTGAAACCAAGAAAGCAACACTGCACCTTGGTTTCCTCAGATCCACATGAAAATCTGGGTGTAAAGAAAAGCCTCAGAGGAAAAATGAGCAACGAGAATGAGATCACCATTGGCACTGTTGAGGATTTCAAAATGAGAAGCAACATGCTCCACCTTTGGACAGAGTTGTCACAATTTCATGGAAATATTTTGAGGAAGGCTGCAGAACAGAAGTGTATGCAGCTCCAACGGAACAAAGTATACTCATCTGTCACAAAAAAACAGTCATCAGTTCTGGTAACTGATCAGAATAGTTATAACTATTGAAGGGTTTACCACCTGAAACCTGGGTGGAATATTTTCCATTGGAAACTGTGCACTGCTACACCAGTTCATGTGTATTGATTGGGGTATCTAGCCTTTGGAGAAAACTAAGATTCAAATCAGACAGGCCAACATAGCATCGTATGACAGGCAAAGCATTCCTATTTTGGATGCATTTAAGCTAGATTTAAAGGTAAATCTTAATCTTGGAAATGTGAAATTTATAGCTGCTTCAGGAGATAGGATGTCTATTCGAGGATTCAGCATACATCAGATACAAGGTGTCCTTAAGGGATGGCTTACTGCGAATAAAACAGGAGCCTATGAAGAGCAATTCCTTGATGACCTCAGGGGCTTCGAAAAACTGTCATGTGAACATGACATAATGTTGACAGCACTCAATATTTTTATCATACTTATGACTAGAAATATATCTGCAATGGTCAGACAAAATATTAGATCAGGTTAAACTCAAGACATAAGAAAATCAATAAAATTGAAGACCCTATGGAATGGTTTGATTCTCAAATAATCATGGAAAAGAAGGATAGAACTCATTAGCTGAGTGTCAGTCCTAGCGGAGCTAATAGTGTGTAAGAAAGGAACATTTTCCTATATGCTCAATGAAAATGTTTTTATTAAGTAGCCAAATGCCGCAACCTGATTCTGATATGTTTCCCTAGAAAAAATTGTTTTATTGTGTTATCCTCCATATTTGGTTTAGCCTCTAAAACATTTTGGAAAAATATATGATATTTATTTAAAGATATTAATTTTACTAGGGTTCATATAGTTGATGAGACAACATGGTGTAAAAATAGATCAACACAGGGACTCCCAAATAACTGTGAATGACTTGTGATAATAAATTAAAATTCAGTAACAATAAGTAAATTTGTGGTTAGTGAAATTACCTATGCAGAAAACAAACAAAACAAAACCACAAAACTGTACAGCTTCTTTTGTCATCCTGGAAAAGATTTTATGACAGTCTTGCACTGTTCTATAAGCTATGCAGAATTAGCATTGCTAAAGAACAAATCCTTTTAGCATGCCATTCTGTTTCAGAAAGTTTTATATTTGTGAAGTATAGAACACCTGTTGGGTATAAGAATTGATAATGGATTGCAATATCCCATGTATTCAGAAGTTTTAAAAATGAAGAGGATTTTAAGAATGGTGCTTCACATCCACGCACCCAGAAACTGGTGAGGATTTTGGCAAATTGTATCAAATAACCTGTTGAAAGTATACTTTAATACTTATTAGTCAAATTCAGCTTCATATTGAAATTCACACTCCTAAACGAAGGTTTCATCTTTGAATCCAGGACCACCATGTCCTGAAATGGGAGTTCAGAATTCAAATGTCCAATTGTGAAATCTGGAATGTTAAAATCAATATATGGCAAACATCATAAGAAATGTCATAAGAAAGTGAAGCACAATATATTACTCTACAAGGGCTAAGTAATCTAAAGCCTATGCAGTCACAGAATATGACGTACAAAGCTGTTGCTTATTGCTATGAGGTTATTACGAAACCAAAGCAGATATAGACATCTTTTCCTGTTCAACCTATGAACAATATTTGTCCAAAAAATAAAAGGATGAATCCTCAGATTCTGAATCCTGAAGCTGGACTGAAAGAGATGAGCCAAAGGAAAGAGAGCTCCAGTGGGAAGTTCAGAGCACAGCAATGCAGCATGTGGTCTCAGTCATCTCTTGGTGACCTGCACAATGAATGGAAATCCATGTTCTTTTGTACCAGAGGAGTGCAGACCTAATTAGTCATTGAAAATAAATAAATAAACAAAGCCACTTTCCTGAGAACTCCTGCTTTTTCTTTGAGAATACACAATTAATCTTGTGGTATATTTTAGTAAAAGAACAATCTCTCTACAAAGTTGATTATATTCACATGGAAACTAAGGTTGCATAAGGAACAAGCTAAAAGATCTCTTCAAACACCAATTAATCCAGGAGTGAATTCACCTCCTCGAATGAATGTCACAACAGAGCTGCTAGATCTGAGCTTATCACTTTTTTGGACAATAGTAAGCTCCAAAGTTACATCTTTTACACTTCACAGGTTTTTATACTGATGCTATAGCTCAACATGTGCTTTTACATGCACGTACATTAAGTGCCACTACTTTATGAATTCACATATAAAGACCATGGAAAGCAAAGTGACACCATGACCTATGTCACATCCACAACATTAACACAATCCATTTCTCACTACCAATGAACTTTTTTACAAAACTTGCTTTATCACAGAACCTCAGACAGACTATATAAATGTTAATGCCTGAATAGATTCTGTCAACCTTTTATTACAACTTCTAACTTTAGTAGTAATATTTAGTAGCATATTTTAAGCACTAAATCCAAAGAATCTATCTACAAAGTGCACTTAAATTAATATTGAATTTTAAGTGAACTTTACTTACCAGCTAGTCGGAAAATCAGTGTTGCTAGTGCTGTACTTAAGCAGCTCATAAAGGCTGAAGTTTAACATCAGAAATTCAGCTATGTGATAAATAATTGAGAAAATTCTTCCTTCAGAAGAACCTCTACTGGCCACCCACCCACCAACTGTGCCTTTAATGACAGTGTGGGGATTTGGAAAGGCTTCACATCATGCTCCTGCCCTTCTTTCAGTGCTAGGTGCCAATACAGACCTACATTTATTTAGGGTACGTGGAATTGAACATATGAATTCTTAAGTTATTTAGTTAAGGACTATTCAGTACAAAACAAATAAAAAATAACAAAGAAAGTAACCGATGGAAAGGAAAAGGTAAGTGACCATAATGAAAATCAGAGCTTTTTGGCCACTGATTCACAGCCATTAAGGGAACTTCTCAGGCACAGCCTCGAAGAGGGTCACCTGAACAGTGTAACTGATAAGGAGGGGAATAATTATTATGAGTTTTGGGAGGTGTTTCAGAGGACTTCTGTGAAACTACTGATGGGCTTTTGGAAAGAGCTTGTGGGCTTATGTAGAACCCATTATAGGACGCTTAGGAAAATGGCCATATGAAGAGAAAAAGAAAGATCGTGGTGTACCAGGAGCAACAAGAATGAGGAAAAGGAGAAGAAAGAAGAAAAGGGGCCAGTCACACATAAGCAGCCATATGGCCTTGCTTGAGTATCACTGCTACAGGGGAAGCACATGGAGGTTATATTTGGTAAATTTAACGCCTATCCTAATATTCAAGAGGTTCACGAATGTGGATGTGCTTGTGAACCTTGAGGGGGAAGAGGCATACACCATATTTCACTAGTGAATTTCAGTCCTGGCTCAGAAAATGGTAAGAGGAGGATGGGAACATGAGCAGCTACGGAGAGTTTGTCAGCCAAGATGCCTCATGTCTGCTTAGATGTAACATTATAAATAGTGTAATGTGATATAATAGACTGTACAGTACGGGGAGTGACCTTATTGACCCTATACAGAAGCTGACAGCAACTCCTCACACTCTTCCTGGTCTGTGCAAAGAGAAGACATCAAGTTCCATTGCTGCATATTTGCCATCTTTCAGAAGAAAATTCTTAGCAGGCAAATTACTAAGTAAATGTCTCATAAAAATGAATATCCTTTCCTACATTGCTTCAATGGAAATATTTATTCTGAAGGAATGTTTCTTTAATCTAAAACAAATTAAAGCTGGTAAATGTTCCTTCACAAGTTGTCACAAAACCAGCACAAATTCTTTATCAACAGTTTTCATTGGCACAGAAATTCAGCATAGAAAAAACTCTAAGTCTCTATCCATCTGGTATTGAAACAAATACGTATACATATATACATTAAAAAATGAGATTACTTTAGTACTCCCCACAGTCTTCATTTTCAAACTCTTGCTTTGAACATTAGCAAGCAGGATGATACAGCCTCCACATAAAAGAGAAATACCATCCCTTTTAAGTATATTTTCTTTTCTTTACCTTACTGTGTCCATAGACAATAGGAATTGTAAGAGTGAAGCTGGGCTTCTGCAGTTAGGGTAGCAACATTATCAGTAAATTTAGTCTGCTAAATTTGAATGATGAAGGTTCACCAATGTCTTTGAAAGCCATGACATGCTATGGGAATGTCAGGAGGACAACCTCAACCTAAGCCGTGCATAACACTTTCTATCACCTGACCGAGACTGAAAAGGATTTGTCAACGTCAGATAGTCTTTAACTCAAAATCATAGAACCACTAATATTGGAAGGGACCTCTGGAGATCACCCAGTCCAACATCCCTTCCTGGAGCAAAGCCAGCTAGAACAGCTGGTTCAGCACTGTGTCCAGGCCAGTATTAAACTTTTAAATTTTTTAATTTTTGAGAATGTAAGGCTTTTCAGTTATTGTCAGGGAGACAAATGGGGGACAGAATGTCCTTCCAATATTCATTATTTTGAGATTTAATTCACTTAGAGTCAAAAGTACTGAAGCTCCTGAACTGACATGACATGAATGCATTCTGATAAATTCTTGTTTTCTCTAGTATAGACATAACTGAAACCTTTTTGCTATGGGTATAGGATTTAAATATCGTGACAGCTGATCCTGGACTGTGGCTGTTTTAACATCCTTGTTGAACACAGCAGTAAGAATAAGGTTGTCAGAAAAGGGACTTGTTAGTGTAGGAACTGAACCACAGGGAAAAAAATAGGGGGAAAAAAATGGTGCTGTCATCAACATGAGGATTTTGTGCTCACACTCCTGTTACTGTCGGTAGTGACCTTATTTTGATTGCCCTGATGTGGGTGCTCAATGGTGTTTGAGATGTCCTGATCATGCCCAATTGCATAGATCTGGCAGATGAAGGAACTACAGAAGACCTGCACCCTTTCAGAGCAGCAGATAGAGAGTAGGTAGGATACACGATAGCATCTCAAATGGCACTGGATACCAATGTCTGGGTGATTGAATCCCACCCATAACCTCCACAGAGCACACCACAAACACTAGTGATTAGATGACCTTTTCTCTTCAAAGCAGAAATGCTTTCTTTCCTTCTAGTATCGGAGTTAACAGATATGAGAGAAAAAAGACAGTCAAGTCATTGTTTTCCCTAGGTTTCCCAAGCTGGCTACCAAACCTGTAGAATTTACTCATCTCCACTCCCACTTTTAATTATTTCAAAATGTCTCTATTAAAGCTTTTACGGGGGGAAAGTTAGACATTCATAATTGACAAGACAAATCAGTTGTATCTTTCAAATTAAATAATAAGTGGAAGCCATGGCTATAGTGGCTCTTTTTACAGGAATAATGCAGCTCTAATTTTGTCAGATATGCCTGAAATTCTACTTCTTCTGCCCTTGTTTAGTATCCAGAAAGGGTCTAAGGATTATATCTGAGCCTGGTTTAACAGCAGTCCTGAAGGTGATAAAATCTAGTTTTCCTAGGAAGACAAAAATTCAGCTGAGTAATAGAAATTCATACATCCACTTAAAAAAAACTGAACTCATTTTTCTTCATATGTTCCTTTGTATTTAGAATTTATGTGAGAACATTGCTTTAAAGGGATCATGTAGATAAATTATTTCTGTGCTCAGCAAGCTCATGAAGACTAAGAAAAATATATTCAATAAGATCATGAATAAAATGCATGATGTAAGGTGTTTGTATTGATGTAAAATAGTTCATTGCTCACACAAAAGTTTCTGTTACTAAGAGTCAGCACAGAGAATACATTTCTTTCCTTTCTTTGCAGCTCAACAATAGAATGGAAATTAAACTTTTGTGGAGTATAAGAGACACGTCACTGATAGATTTTGGAAGGCAGAAAGTAGTGAGATACATCCACATCTTAAAAACTCTTGGATGCCCTGTAATATGAAAATTATGGTGGCCCAAAAATAGTTTTAAAATGGCCCAAAAATAGTTTTAAAATGGCTCTAAGGTCATTAACACTGAAGCATATGGAACTTACTTCATAGGGCTTGAGGGCAGAGTTAACCTTTGGTATCAAACTGTTCAGCAAGGCAATTTCTTTGCAGTTTCTGTTTGCCAGTTTCTATTTCTTTTCCAGCACATTTAGATGTACCATCACCTGTCATGCTCTGGGGACCATCTTCTGCCTCACATCCTAACCAGGGGAAATGCCATGGTGGGAGGAATACAGAGAACCATCACCTGGGTTCACCTTTGGCTGCAAGGCTGTCGTGATAACTGTACTGTACAGCACTGTACAGCACACCAGCACATCTTTCCCTCCCTGTTCATGGAGTACAATAGTACTCATATTTCTGTCCTTAAAAGAAACCTTAGAGAGTGTTCTAGCACTTTTCTTTTTATACAGCATGAATCAATGAACTGGACGCTTGATCGTGTGCGGCTATATTTGTCCTCATAGTGATCAACTACCTCATCACTCTGACAAAGTAATGATTCAAATACATTATCCATGCATTATGAACTCAGATTTAAGAAGTGGTTCATTAGAAGTCAGGACTTGTACTTAAATGTAGATACAACCCCCGAATAATGAATAATCCCTGTGAGTCTTAAATATTCAGTCCATCACTCCAAAGGTCCAGTCACTCATTGCAGCACAGTGTGTGACAGTTTTCTACAAAAGCAATAGCTAATATTGGAGGGAAAAAAACAACACCTCAATAAAAAGAAAAAAAAAAGTAAGGGGAAGAAATAAAGATGCATCTGGCCCAAGCTCACTATTCACAAAAATTGCGATGGTACTGCAAACGTTTTTTATTTGGTCAAACAATAGTCAGTATTTTCATCAGATTGCTGAACCTTAGTTTAATGGCTTTGTGCTTAAACTAGGAATTTCTTTTCTAAAATGCTTTGCTTGCAAAATAAATGCCAGTAGGAAATGATAGGATAAAAAAATGTCTTTCCATAGGGCATATTGCTGATTGCTATCATGTTATCCTGATATGGCAGGGCACCAAATCTTAGGAAAGAAAAGTTCTAATTAAGTGGGAGAGAGTACTTATTGCCTGCTAGAGACAAAACTGACAGAAAGGTTTGTCATTTTGTTTGGGGCTGTGTTTTCAGTGCAGGGAGATCCTTTTAAGACAATGTAGTTTCCTTAGTAAGAAATTGAAACATGCTCAGGTGCAATGCCGCAAGCGAAGGTAATGAAAAAGATTTTCTGGGGAGAACCATGCAGCACTACATCTGATCAGTAATTCAGACAGTATCACACAGATGGAAACATAATCATTGTACTGCTGAATGAAGTGATGTGTTGGTGCAAAACTTCACTTCTGATTCAATAGTAGAGGAGAACAGACAGACCTCAGCCAAGGCTCTGATAGGCACTGTAATCTCACAGGTAGATACAGTCCATGCTACAGGATGCTTACTACTTTTTTTTCCTCTGCAGATAGTTTTTCTGAGTATACTAATTTCAATATAATGCTATATTTTATTTTTCAATTAAAATCACACTCTATAGCTTTGGTGTGCCTGTTTTAATGTACCACAGAAAGTGGAAATTTGCTTGAATGCCTTTCACTTTATTACTGCAGAACAGCCAGTGGCCCTTGACTCTTTGCCTGTGATGACAGGGAGGCTATAAACAGGATGATTGGCATCTCTCTGTGTTACATATGTGCACACAGGCAGAGCTGCGGCCCTCGAGCAACACTTACTGATTAGCAAGCAGTTACTCACTTTTAAAACAATGTTTAAAACAATATGACCACATCAAAAGGTTAATTACTCATTGGCCAGTGTAATTTTGCATATATGTGTTACAAAAACATCCTGTGTTGATTACACCTCCTGCGTGTGGTGTTACATCGTAATGAGGGTAATAGGAACAGATTCGTCTGCTGTAACAAAGGCTAGAATAGTTATGGCACTCCTGCACGAACTTCTGTGTTTTAGCTACGGTATAATTGTGATGTTAAATAACCTTGTAAGTGATATCACAGATACTATCATTAGGAAAAGGATTTATAACAGTCTAACTCTATTGTCATATGATAAAACACATTATTTTTTCTTACAAGGGAGAAATATAAATATAGAAGGCTGTCTTGATTAATTATTTGACTTAGGGATTCACCATGTTCTGAAAAGAACTTACTGTAAACTACCAGTCTTCAGATTTTGCACTTGCTTTAACTGTTTGAAACTCATAAAAGCAAATGTAGCATAAGCTTTAAGCCACAATTTGCAATAAAGTCAACTTCCTCTAACTATGCCTTGAGTTTGTGAAAGTGGTTCCAGTATGATAGGTGTTTCTCTCAATTCCTGTTAAATTTTATGCATGTTATACCAGGGAAGAAAAGTACAACGTTGCAGGAGATTTTGTAGCATCAACTTTATGGATGCTGGAATTTAAAATTTTGAGGAGAGAATTGAGTGGAACGTCAGGAATACAATTTGATATCCTCTGTTTGCTGATTGCACACTGCCAATGACTGAAGTAGCGTCCCTTTCTTTTAAAAATATCAGTTCTGAAAAACAATAAAACATGGTATATTTCTTTTGTGATACGTTCATAAAAATCCTCACTGAGATTTCATTTTGATATGTGTTTTCATATCCACTTTTTTTAACCATACAGCAGAAGTTAAAACAGGGTCTCTTATAGTCAATGAAGTATAATGGGCAATGAACAACATTCCATAATAACCAAATTAGTACACTAAACACTTTGTTTCACCTGCTAGGCACTCCTTTGGAAAAGCTCAAATCATAGATTGTGATTTAGTGTAGTCCAGAAGGTGAATGCAGTAGTGCTGAGACCTGAGTTCTCATTCATCAAATGTCAACAGCTTGTGGCTACAGAGGCTCAAGTGGATGTTTGAAATCTGTGGAGATTTCACCTGCTGTAATCCTACTGCTGGAATCCTCGGTAATTAATAATAAGTGCTGACATCTGAGATGAACTGTTTTAGTTTTGTTACAGTTTCTGCAGGAAGCACTGGTTGGAATATGGGAATACATGAGGGATTTCTTAGGTCACACTTAATAAAGTTGTCCATTAATACTAATAGCAAATAAATCAGGTCTCATTTAAAAATAAAGAAGTAAACTTTGGCAGAGTCAGAAAGTTTAAAAAACTATTTGTTATCTGATATGTATTAGAGGGAAACATAGGAAACATGAGTGTATAAACAATTCAGGGAACTCAGATTTTTCCAAGGATCTAAGAAAATTACACAGATGCAAAGTGAAGCATTCTTTTGTCTACTGGAAAAATACAAGAGTGGTGAAATTGAAACCTTTTCATAGAATCATAGAATCATAAAATCATTAGGTTGGAAAAGACCTTTGAGATCATTAAGTCCAATCATACCTGTCTACTACTAAATCATGTCCCCAAGCACCTCATCTACCCATCTTTTAAACAGCTCGAGGGACAGTGACTCAACCACCTCCTTGGGCAGTGTGTTCCAATGCCTGATAACCCCTTCTGTGAAGAAATTTTTCCTAACGCCCAATCTGAACCTGCCCTGTTGCAGGTTGAGGCCACTCCCCCTTGTCTTATCAACTATCACTTGGGAAAAGAGACCAACATCCACCTAACTACAACCTCCTTTTAGGTAATTGTGCAGAGCAATAAGGCCTCCCCTCAGCCTCCTCTTCTCCAGGCTAAACAACCCCAGTTCCTTCAGCTGCTCCTCGTAAGACTTGTTTTCCAGCCCCTTCACCAGCTTCATTGCTCTTCTCTGGACATGCTCCAGGACCTTAATGTCCTTCTTGTAGTGAGGGACCCAAAACTGAACCAAATTTTTGAGGTGCAGCCCCACCAGAGCAGAGTACGTCTTTCAAGCTTACAACCCACTCTTCCCCAGGCCTGTAGAGCTGCATTGGGTTGTTGTGTCCAAAGTGCAGGACTCTGCACTTGCCCTTATTAAACCTCATCCCATTGCCTTCAGCCAATCAATCCAGCCTGTTCAGATCCTTCTGTAGAGCTTCCCTACTTTCCAACAGATCAACATTTCCTCTCAGCTTAATGTCATCCACAAACTTACTAAGGGTACATTCAATACCCTCATCTAGATCATAGATAAAGATATTGAATGGGATTGAACCCAGCACCGAGTCCTGGGGGACACCACTTGTGACCAGCCTGCAGCTGGATTTAATTCTATTCACCTCCACTCTTTGGGCCCGTCCATCCAACCAATTTTAAACCCAGCAGAGGGTGCGCCTGTCCAGGACAGTAGCAGCCAGTTAATCAAGTAGGATACTATGAGAAACAGTGTCAAAGGCTTTCCTAAGGTCCAGGTACACTACATCCACAGCCTTTCCCTCACCCATCAAGCAGGTCACTTTGCCGTAGAAGACAATCACATTAGTTTGACATGACCTGCCTTTCATAAACCATGCTGAGTGGGCCTGATCACCTGGTTGTCCTGCACGTGCTGCGAGATGGCACCCAAGGTGACCTGCTCCATGACCTTTGCTGACACTGAGGTCAGACTGACAGGTCTATATTTTCCTGGATCCTCCCTCCAGCCCTTCTTGTAAATGGGTGTAATATTTGTCAGCCTCCAGTAAAATGGAACTTCCCCATCAGCCAGGACTGCTGGTAGATGATGGAATGAGGTTTGGCAAGCACCTCCGTCAACTCCTTTAGTACCCTCGGGTGAATCCCATCTGGCCGGATAGACTTATGAATATCTAATTTGCCTAGCAGGTCTCTCACCATTTCCCCCTGGATCAAGGGAATTTTGCTCTGATCTTCCTCCCTGTCTATCAGCTTGTGAGGTTTGTATACCCAGGGAACATCTCACCTTATGATTATAGACTGAGACAAAGAAGGTATTAAGCCCCTCAGCCTTACCCTTGTCCCATGCCACTGTTCCCCCTGCATCGAGTAAAGGATGGAGATTCTCTTTGGTCCTTCTTTTGTTATTGACATATTTGTAGAAGGATTTTTTATTATGTCTCGTATAATGGGCCAATCTAAGTTCTAACTGTTCTTTAGCCCTTCTGGTTTCCTCTCTGCAAGATCTCACTTCATCTTTGTAGTCCTCATAAGCTGCCTGCGCCTTCTTCCAGAGTCTCCTATTTTTGCTGATTTCCACCCAGAGCTCTTTACTCAGCCAGGTCAGTTTTCTTCCCCAATGGCTCATTTTCAAGCACACAATGATGACTTGCTCTTGTGCCACCAAGAATTCCTGGTTAAAGAGCATCCAGCCCTCGTGAGCTCTTTGCCCTTAAGGACTGTCTCCCATGGAACTTGATCGAGCAGCCTTCTGAACAGACCGAAGTCTGCCCTCCAGAAGTCCAAGGCGGCCATTCTGCTGACATCCCAGCCTTGTTTCTCCTAGATTGAGAATTCTATCATCTTGTGATTGCTGTGCACCAGGCATCCTCCAGCTGTCACATCTCTCAAAAGTCCTTCTCTGTTAAATTTCAGGTCCAGTGGGGCACCTGCACCTTCTCTAGTCAGCTCACTCACCAATTGTGTCAGGAAGCCATCTTCTACACACTCCAGAAACCTCCTAGACTAATGTAGATGTAGAAGGTATAGTGTGTTCCACAAAGGTGAGAGATATTAACTACTAAGACAAGAGAAAAATAAGATGTTTTTAATAATAGTCATATTTTCAGTGTATTATTCATCCAACAAATACCTCTGCTATGCAAATTCCAGCAAAGCATGGAAAATAAGAAATTTGAACTGGAACTCTGACTGCACAGAACCTTTCTAGACATCTCTACAGTGCAAAAGCTTTTCTTTAGTAAATAGCTCCACATTGAGATAGTATATATCATGACTAAGTAATGTTTCAGTAATGGAAGCAGAGTAAGTAGTAAGTAGATTTAATGGAATGAAATTAACAGTTGGAAAATTTGGCCTGGTTACAGGAGAAAATTTCTCCTGGGAGATTAATTTATAATTGTCACTCACTCAATAGTACTGATTTCATGGGTTTGTCTCTCCAAATTAGCTGTAACAGACATGTTTTTCAACTAACAAATGAAATTGGTTAAATCTCTAGTAAATCTTTCCCACTAACCTACGTAGGACTGTTGGAAAAAGATCTGGACACTGTACATTTTTTCATCATGCTGTATATAATCGAACAAATCATGTCTGAAATTTCTCTGGCGTTATGAGTAAACTTGGTTGTTTTAATGTGATACATGTAACTGTAAGATTTAAACAAATTCTGCTGACAAACATTGGGCTTTAAGAGAAAAAAAACAAGACTGGCCTTTGTGTTGATCTGTGATGGTCTTTTTTCTTCCAAAAGAAGCTGAAAAGCCTTCAGTAAAATTGGATTTTTAAAAGAACCAACAATATTTAAAATAAGAAAATACTTAAATATATCAACAAACAAAATAAAAGGAGACCTGGGGGAAAGTATTAGTACAAACTATTCAGCTTTCTTGGCATAACTATGTATTTCAGTGTGGTACCATCTAATTTATATGTTGCTGTATGCACTCCTGATGTCAAAACAGAAAAAATAAACTTACGAATATTCATACAACAGATGTGTAGTGGGGAAAATGAAATTACACGTTTCTAAAGCCTCTGACTATAAGGAATAGCAACAGTGATCTGATTTTAAATTCCTTAACTTTGTCTAAGAAGCATAAAGATCTTCCTCTTTACAGTGATATGTGCCCATACATGTCAGATAAAATTCAACCCAGAAGAAAACTTCAGCATATTACTGTGAGAAAGAAGTGGAGATTCTGACCACTAGAATCAGGAGATATAAGATCTTAGAACAAAATCTCATAAGGAAAGAGGAATTTGAAATTAATTGAAAGTCTCATGTCCTTGGGTAAAACGCAATGTGCTTCATAACTGCAACTGAAATGCCCGTGCTGCATTTCACCTGCTCAGCTTAAGCCTTTCAAATAGCTGGACAAAGCATTAAAACAAGCAGTGTCTGGGAGAATTAGGATGAGAGGAAATGGCCTCACATGGTGCCCAGGATGGTTCAGAATAGAATGAAAAAATTTCTTCACCGAAAGGGTTATCAGGCGCTGGAATGGGCTGCGCAGGGAGGCGGTCACATCACCATCCCCAGAGATATTTTGAAGACCAGTAGATGAGGTTCTCAGAGATACGGTTTAGTAGTGGACAGGTGCTTTGGACTCAATGACCTCAAAGGTCTTTTCCAACAAAACGGTTCTATGATTCCATGAGTCTATGAATTTTGAAAGTATTATATTATTTAATTCTTTGGAGTCACTAATTTTTAATTAATTTACTTACTCACAGAGGAAGTAATAATTCAGTTTGCAGTGTTGAGGGGACAGGTTATGGACAAATAATTATTCTTTGTCTACTATTTTAGGCACGTTGGAAGACCATCCTTTCATTTGGGCATTAAAGTAGGTAGAAGTTTTCTGAAGGGAAGAGGTTGGGTCTGTGGGTAGAGTCTTGTAGTGAAATGTCTAGGCTGATTGTTTACCAAGAAATAGTGTTGGTATGCAAATATATATAGATACATACATGCCTATTGATATGGACTAAGGGTGAGAAGTTTCAGGAGCAGGCCTAGAGGACAAACTGGCATCTTAATGAAACAATGCTGCTTCTCCATAGGTTGGCTAAGACATACAGAGGGTCCTATGCCTGATAAAACAGACCAAGAGAACAGTAACTTGGGTCTACATTACTGCAGAACTGTGCCACACATTTCAGCTGCAACACAAAACCCTCAGATATTTTAGAGAACCCCAACTTTCTACAAATTGCTCCTTAGGACAGGTATTTTTATCCTCCCTGTTACAGAATGTCAAGCAGAAGAATTAATTTGCAGAAAGCCTCTAAGATCAATGGCTTTTTGCCCCAGAGAAACTGTAGGGAAAGTTAGATCCCTGTTGTCAATGTGTCACAGAGTCTTTGTTTTCTGTGCTTCAGATGGAGGCTTTAACTCTTATGAAGTGTGAGGGTCTGTGCTAATAATTCTGAAGAAAAGGTCAAGTCCATGCTAATAACCAAACTGAACTTGTGCCTCCAGGTGAAGGTCACTAGAAAGGAAAATGATTATATACAATTTTAATCTAGAGACTCTTGGCTTCATTGTGGCTTTGCCTCTCTTCAGCAGTGCTTCTGTGAGGGCTGCATTTTGCAGAGCTGCAAGAGTCTAAGAAGAGTTTTGCAAATGGGAAAACAGAATAACTGAGGAACACCTCTGCTGGGAAATCATATCAGAAGATTGTGTTATATAGTAATGTCATTGCCACAATATTTATTGCATTACATTCGTAAAAATTCCTGTATTTAGAACATGCAATGTGCTGTATCCTCTGCAGATATTCTCCTGGGCCAGTACATCTGGGAGTATACAGCATTCTAAACCATCTAAATTCAAGCTAGATAAATATAAACTTTTTGTTATGGAAAACTGGAAGGGAAAAGGCGAGGAGGGATGACTACTGTTGTATGAAAAATCAATTTCCTTTGCCAGTAATCTTATGAACTTCCATTCTTATTTGTGATGCTTGTGTTTGAATAAGGTCTTTATCTTTCCCAGTACAGGTCTTAAATAGATTGATTTCTTTATTTTCCTATAAAAATACTTATTTCCACCGACACTTTCTATAATTCAGCCTAATTTCCTTTGCTGAGTTAGTTTTGTTAGAAATCCAGGAAATCAGATGCTTCCTCACATGTAGAAAGTCAAAAGAAAATATTTCCCAAAAAAAATAGTCCACCTCTTTGACAGAGGACTAAAATGTTTGTCAACTTCTGTCCGTGAGTAAAGGGAGCGCAGAGAGAACTGTCATAAAAGGATCACAGAATCACAGAATAACCAGGTTGGAAGAGACCCATTGGATCATCGAGTCCAACCGTTCCTATCAAACACCAAAACATATCCCTCAGCACCTCGTCCACCCATGCCTTAAACACCTCCAGGGAAGGTGAATCAACCACCTCCCTGGGCAGCCTCTGCCAGTGCCCAATGACCCTTTCTGTAAAGAATTTTTTCCTAACGTCTAGCCTAAACCTCCCCTGGTGGAGCTTGAGGCCATTCCCTCTTGTCCTGTCCCCTGTCACTTGGGAGAAGAGGCCAGCACCCTCCTCTCTACAACCTCCTTTCAGGTAGTTGTAGAGAGCAATGAGGTCACCCCTCAGCCTCCTCTTCTCCAGGCTAAACAACCCCAGCTCTCTCAGCCACTCCTCATAAGGCCTGTTCTCCAGCCCCTTCACCAGCTTTGTTGCTCTTCTCTGGACTCGCTCCAGAGCCTCAACATCCTTCTTGTGGGGAGGGGCCCAGAACTGAACACAGGATTCGAGGAGCGGTCTCACCAGTGCCGAGTACAGAGGGAGAATAACCTCCCTGGACCTGCTGGTCACACCGTTTCTGATCCAAGCCAAGATGCCATTGGCCTTCTTGGCCACCTGGGCACACTGCTGGCTCATATTCAGTCGGCTGTCAACCAACACCCCCAGGTCCCTCTCCTCCAGGCAGCTTTCTAGACAGACTTCTCCCAGTCTGTAGCACTGCACAGGGTTGTTGTGCCCCAAGTGCAGGACCCGGCATTTGGCCTTGTTAAACCTCATGCCATTGGACTCAGCCCAGCGGTCCAGCCTGTCCAGATCCCTTTGCAGAGCTTCTCTACCCTCCAGCAGATCGACACTTCCACCCAGCTTAGTGTCGTCCACAAACTTGCTAAGGGTGCACTCGATGCCTTCATCCAGGTCATTGATAAAGACATTGAACAGGGCTGGACCCAGCACTGAGCCCTGGGGAACCCCACTTGTCACTGGCCTCCAGCTGGATTTCACACCATTTCCCACCACTCTCTGGGCCCGGCCATCCAACCAGTTTTCCACCCAGGAGAGTGTGCGCCTGTCCAGGCCAGAGGCTGACAGTTTCCCAAGCAGAACGCTGTGAGAACCTGTGTCAAAGGCTTTGCTGAAGTCCAGGAAGATACATCCACAGCCTTTCCCTCATCCAGCAGCCGAGTCACTTTGTCCTAGAAGGCGATCAGGTTAGTCTGGCAAGACCTGCCTTTTATGAACCCATGTTGACTGGGCCTGATCACCCGGTTCTCTTGCATGTGCTTCATGATCGCACTCAAGATCACCTGCTCCATGACTTTCCCTGGCACTGAGGTCAGACTGACAGGCCTGTAGTTCCCTGGGTCCTCCCTGCGGCCCTTTTTGTAGATGGGCACAACATCAGCCAGCCTCCAGTCCAGAGGGACTTCCCCGGTCTTCCAGGACTGTTGGAAGATGATGGAAAGGGGTTTGGCCAGCACATCCGCCAGCTCCTTCAGTACCCTAGGGTGAATCCTGTCCGGCCCCATAGACTTGTGGGTGTCTAGTTGGGCAAGCAAGGCTCTGACCACCTCCTCTTGGATCACGGGAGCCTCATTATGCTCCTCTACCTCCTGGGTTTGTACACAGACGGAACGACCCTCCTTACAACTAAAGACTGAGGCAAAGAAGGCATTAAGTACCTCAGCCTTTTCCTCATCCCCTGTCACTGTTGTTCCTTCTGTGTCCAATAGGGACTGTATGGTCTCCCTAGTCCTCCTTTTATTATTTATATATTTGTAGAAAGATTTTTTGTTATCTTTCAAAAAATCTTTGATCCCACACAGTAAGCCCATAGACTTGTCCTGGCTTGGGCTGAACACAAATAATCACACCTAGCATCAAGGCCAGGCAGAAAAATGGGAACTTTCAAGGACAGTAGGACTCCCAGACTTCTGCAAGGCAGCCAGGACTTGGATAACCAGGCACTGCTAATTTGTTTGCGCCATTCAGTGCAGTTGCCCTTCCCTCTGTACACAGCTCTAGAGACACTACACCATGGGAGGTTTGTCTCCCATCTATGACTGCCCAATAGCTCACAGGGGGGCATCAAACAAGCAGTCTCAACAGTCAGAAAGCCAGTGGTCTGAGATCTGTGCCAGGCAATATTCTGGGACAACTGTTCCTGACTAGGCACATCTCCACTTTGCCTTCAACGATGCCCTAAAAAAAAAAACCCAGTCACTTCTTTTCTACAGGTTATGAGACTGTCAGAATATCTCCCCTAGCCTTCACCTCCATGACCTAGAAAAACAGAGGAGAAAAAGACAAAAGGCTGTATTGCTTATTCTCTTTTACAGGAATATGAAAATCCTGGGGAGAGGAATGAAGTATGTACAGGAAGAAAAAAGTTGAGAGAACCTGATTGTTTGATGCTAACCTTATTGCAGCCATGAGGATAGAGAGGAGTGAATACAGGAAAAGGCAGAGGGGGAGAAATCAAAAGAGACTATTAAAGGCAAAAAAGGGACCATGTATAAGACATTTAAAAAAAAAAAGGAAAGGAATTTATGTAAGGAAAAGGGAAGTAGACAACAACAAAAGCTGAAATAAATTAATCTCACTTCAAAAAATGCACATTGAAAAGATGGAATAAAAAATCTACTTTGACTATACTATAGAAAGAAAGCAAAGCTGAGCAGGGCAGGAAAAACACTTCAATACAGCAGAATGCATACCGTAAAAATAAAATGTTGAAGCACTCTTCGTCTGTTATGCCACATCAATGATGGTTTAAACACTCCATGCACTTTCAGATATTTCACTGCTGGTATTTGACACATTCACTGTGCAAATTTTACTTTGAAGATACCACTATATTGAACCTTTATAGAAGAAAAAACACCCTTTCAACAGAGAGCAAGTCAGATAGCATGTTCAGACCTGTCTGAGGTCTCTCTACTCTGTCCAAAGTGAGAGGATGTTGTATTCCAGTGACTCTGAGCTACACTCAGGGAGGTTTGGTGATAACTGATAGTTTCCCAGATGTTTGCACTCACTTATTGATAACTACTGGCTAACCTCTGGCTCTGGAAAATACACTTGAACAAAACAAAGAAATTCTAAGGATCTTTGAGTTTTTAAATTCTATTTCCTAAACTTGGCATCTGATTTTTATTCAAATTAAGAGCACACTGATCTCTGGAGGCATGAAATTAAAATGCTAGAGCAGTGCAAATCAGTACTAACAAAAGTTGAAACAGAAGTCCTTAAAATGTAAAATTATAAGTTCATAAGAATACAGATCAATTGCACAATATGCAGTTTCCTACCAGTAGTGACGGTAGTCTTGTTAGTAGGATTGATAGCTGATGAGTAACTTTTGTTTTGGTAACTGTTTCGATTCCCAGTTAGATAATTGGGCATTAGATGCTCCTGAAACGTTGCATATACTTCCACATCATAAGAAAACAAATAAACTCTCTTGTTTATGCTCTCATCAAATGAAAAAAGCAGCATGATCTAGAATATTTGTCAGAATTTACAAAATAAAACTGAGATGCTTATTTGGGCTTAATTTTAAATTCTAGCACATAAGATAAGCCTGAGATTACTCCTATAACTTTTAGTCATAAGTATCTACTCTACATTGTAGTTGGAAAAAAATTAATAGTACAATTTACCAATAACATTTCTTATTTCCCAATAAGTTTTGATACACTGAATGTCTGCAGTTGGTTTATTCCTCCTCTATTTAGATCTGAAAATACCCACTGATGGAGGTCAAATGGAATGTCACAAACAAGCATGTAGGATAGTGTTCCCTCTAACAAGAGCAGACATTTTGGAGAAATCTTCAAACAAGAGCTGGAAGTAAGTGGAATAGTTAACCTGCAATTTAATCCTAAATTCAGAGGAAAATACAGCCGTTAGTCCTCTATAAAGGAGATCTTTTTGAACCCAATAAATTCTGAACAAGTATGGGTTTTATAATAATAATCTGATAATAATCTATAATAAATAATTGAATAATCTATAACAAATAATCTGATAATCAGCTGCAGTTAATATAGATACAGAACTTGAGAGTGAGGGCCAGTGCACAGCTACTCTGCAACCCTTCTCCTGAGTGATAGGAAGATGAATTCACTGGCTTAAAACTGTCGAGAAGAAAGTGATGGATGTAAATTTATGTCAAATACTTCCTTAATACCCAAAGTATAGTAGGTAAATTGCATTTGTGGCTGCTTGAGGAATTTCCTGCCTTTGTGTGAGGCTGTTGACCTGTGAGGAAGAGTTACTCCATGCAGTGGCAGATGAGGGAAGAGATAGAAGCCAGGCAAACATTAGTCCCTGACTTTGAAACAAGTGTGGCACGTGAAGAAAATATTAGGCAGTTCTTCTTTCAGTGTCTCCCATATAGAAAGGAAAGAGTGTAAATAATTGTAAATGTGCTATTAACATCAAGCACAAAGCCACTAGCATTTTCAAGTGCTTAGATCCTATCTAACTATTCCTGAGCTCCTTAATCTCAAAATAGATGGAATGAGAGAGTTTACCAGGCTGATCTCTCAAGTCCATTGCCACACTAGGTTTCTCTCACCTCCTAAAAGTTCTCCTTCCTGGGCTAGTCCAGTAGTACATCATTCTTGACACCAGGGCTAGATCCAAGAGGGATGGCACATATGTAGGACTGACTTTCCAGATTTGCATACCTGGCAACTTTCTGTTGCTCATGCATTCTTAGAAAGGCTTTTTGTGACACTGGAATTCCCTGAGCACCAGAAATTCTTGCACGCGCAGAAGAAAGATGAGTGTTGATCTCTTTCCCCAAGTGATAGTTGATAGGACAAGAGGGAATGGCATCAAACTGCATCAGGGGAAGTTTAGATTGGACATTAGGAAAAATGTCTTCACAGAAAGGGTTATCAAGCACTGGCAGAGGCTGCCCAGGGAAGTGGTGGAGTCATCATCCCTGGCAGTGTTTAAAAGGCAAGTGGATGAGATGCTTGGGGACATGATTTAGTAGTAGACAGGCATGGTTGGAGCTGATGATCTCTAAGATGTTTTCTAGCTTAGTGATTCTATGATTCTATGATCTCAGTCTGTGGACAGCTGAGATTGCTCAGGTTCAGAGCATAGCCAAAACTTGCTTTTCTTGCCTTGATGTAGCAGCCAGTTTCGGGGAATGCCTGCAGGCCTGGGATCCCCACAAAATCAAGATCTTTCAAATACATTTTTGTCCACTTCCTGGATGAGTGGTCTCACCAGTAGTTACATTTTCTTTTCTATGTTAGCTTGGTCATGCCTGGAAAGAAAGGCTGCAGGCACCAATAATTAGGAGAAGTATCTGGAATGCAGAAAATGTTGTCTCATGCCTTACTTGAGGGATCAAATTTAAGATACCCACACACACAGTTTGCACTTTCTATCAACTAGTATGTTCATTATGCCTGCTTGCAACATTTAAAAATACAGCAAAGCAACGCCTAACTTGCAACAGTTCATGTTACTTTTTCTTTTCTGACTGCACGTCCCTTATATTGTCCAAAACATAAGGCTGTTTCTCTGAGCCATTAATGGTATGGGAAAACGCATAACTATGAAGACAATGCATTCAGCCTCTAATTGCTGAATGAATAAGAAGGGCAACGATTTGATGGATCTACTACGAGACAGCTGCAATCTAACTAGTTCCTCTACCATGACAGAAACATATTCCTTTATAACCAAATTGCATATTGAGAGTTATGTTCAACAGTTGTGCTATTCTGGTCCCTGGAGTGGATCCCAGTGGTAGTTCCTAGTTCCTCTGCAGCAGCTCATAATCAGAGGCAGCGCCTTCTGCAACTAATTGGTAATTATCCTCCAGTGTTTGGTGCTCAACACAAGAATGAACATCAAAAGAAACTACTATCAACCAATCTTTGAGCCAGCCACATAAATATATAGGACATGGGTCTTGGAGTCCAGATACATATTACTCTACAAAAATCCCATTTGGTCATGCTAATGTCATAAACAGCAATGACTTTCTTTCAATGTAAGTGGAAATTTCCTGCTTTTTATTTATTATAAATTCTTAAAATATGTCTAGTAAGTTTATTTTGGGAACAGGGAATAATTTTTGATTCTTCTCTTCTTAGCTAATGCAAGCTTTAGGGCGAGAAAAGCAACAGTATATGGGAATTTGGGGCTTTCTTCGAACTTAAATAATTACCATTGGGTTTATCATCCTGTGTCTTAGTTTCCAGTCAAGGATAAATGCTATCAGATTTTAAAAGCCCATTTGGGGAAGTGATCTGAAATCTCAGCAGCTCTGCTCACCAGGACATAGCACTACCTGTCAGCAGCTGGGCTCTCACAAATGCATTTGTGTAACAGACAGAAAAGAGGCTCCCAGCAAGCATCCATCCTGTTATTCACCTCCTGCTTATAGGATTCACACCTTGGGATGAGAACTGTAATGTAAAAGGATGGAGTTCATAGTGATGAGGGTTCAGTAGGGGAAAGAAAAAAGTCAATTTCTTCTGTCATTCGAAAGAGGAATAGAACCCCTAGCACATTTTCACATCAACTTTGCCCACACTAGGCTTTCAACCTATGGTTTGTTTTTTTTAATTAATATCAAGTACATCCTAGTCCCCCTAAACTTCACTGGACTTTTAACAGAATTCGTATCTGTTCATCACTATGAAAGTGGAACAATAGACTGAATACATGTAGGTATGTAAATACTCAGCTGTCACCTTGAGGGTGACATATTTCTCCTCAATCATATTTTATACAAAGTGGAAGAGAGTTGGAAATTATGGAAGACCACTTCTGTCACAGTCTGAACTTTGGGGAGGACAATTGTCCACCCATCCTACCATGACTCAGTCACAGGCATCAGTTTAAGAGCCTGAAGACTCAACAGTCCATGAAAGCAAGGTTGTGCTTATTCACTGAAGTGATGACACCAGAATTACCCATATGGCTTTGGGCACTTAGAATAAGGAAGATGTTAGGGATTAGTTCCTTCAGGCCCTACATAACCCCAAAGACCTTCATCTTAATAGAGGCGGTTATGATCTTATATGGATTTAAGCAATTTTAACGTTTGCATCAGTGCTCAAAACTGAATTGTAATATAATGTTCATCAGACGGTTTCATGTGGAGGCACATATCCTGAGTCACAAACAAATCACTCAGAATGCTTTAATCCACCATTGATGCAAGTAGTTTTTAATTAGTGAGCCCAGAACAGAAGATGACATCTGGATTAACAAAGAGATATTTGCATCTCAGGAAAGAAAAATCTTTATTCTGCTTTAGAGGAAAGTCTAGATTATCACCAGGTAAGGAGGAAGTAAAATTTGTTTCTGGAAGAAAGATGAAATCTGTCCAGAACTGGCAAAGTACTTCAAGGGTGACAGTACGTTTGGTAGCAAGCTCAACCATTATGAAGTCCTCTCTAATGAGTGCAATTTGAAACCGAAGCAATGTACAGAACAAGAGCCTCTGACAGCTGCTTCACCAGAAAGACCCTACTACAAGTCAGCTGGATAAGGAAGCTAGGAAGAGATACCTCTCTGATTTAGTCTTTCTAAAAGTAGATTCAGGCAGGTTTTTCTTCCATTTCTACATTGTGTCTTCTTTAAACTTTCAAGAGTGTTGTATATTTTGAGTGGTGTAAAATGCAAAAATAGTATTAAACTTGGTTTGAGCAAGGAATGATTTTGAGGTAGCTGGACAATGGCAAGGTAGGTTGTCACCAGGAATTTTGCAGATGGTGAAGATCTATACAGCTGGTTCTAGAATTCCCCACTAAGTTTCCTAACTTATCATCATCTGCCCTTTATGGTACCCAAAGAGTAGCAGAATAGTATCCATGAAAACTAGCGAAGCCAAATGGAGATCTAATATGGGTGGAGAAGTAGAACTCTCTGGAAAAGCTCAAGATATGCATGAGGAAGCATGCTTGAACCCCAGGGCAAATAATCTGTATGAAAAATGAAAACACTTAACGAAATCAAAACAGAGAAACAAGTACTGGCATGCAATGATCCTGGCTGTTCACACCACTTCTGGCACAACCTGGGCCCAGGCCAGGGCTCCAGACAAAACCAGGGCACTTTTTGGGGGAAGCCCCAAAGGTCAGAGGCTAGGAAATGTTGTCTGAAATGTTGTCTGAAATGTTTAGGGATATCTACTACTCTGAGCAGAGGCAGATGAGCATCAACGTGAAATGCAAGACACGTCAATTCTTTTCTATTCTTCTGACAGCTTTAATTAATGGATTCCTGAGAACGCACTCTGACCATGTAAATGTAATAAAGTATTTTAAAACTACTCACAGCATCACGATTTTAACAAGAAGCTTGGACTCACTTTGGGTTTTCTCTCAGTAAGATTATAAAACCTGTTTTTTTGAAAAGTCACTGTCTGACTAAAATTGCTTTCAGAAATCTCAAACCTCAATTATTCTATACGAACAGCAACTCTTCTCAAACCACAGACCACGTGAGCCCCCTGATCTCTGCACACTGGAGAGGGCAAAGTTTCCTTTGAACTTTCACAGCATACAGTTTTGCTTCAGACAAACTATAACTTGTTTAAGTCTGTCTGTTGTGATCCTACTGACCAAATTGGTAGTGTCAGGTGACCTGCTGAGTTGATATGGATTTCAAACCATGGTGATTCTTCTTTGGATCCAATGAAATCTCATGGTTAGGGTTAGTTCTCTCTATTTAAGCAAAATATGTAATTTGGGGTTAATAACTGTAATTTAATTTTATGGGTAGTGGAGAATTATACATTATCACAGCTCTTTCATAGCCATTACAGCACAAAATGCCTTTTCCCTTTTGTTGAAATAATGTTTTGCTAACTCCAAAGACAGGCTTATTTCAAATATGCTGGTATCTGTAACAACCGAAATTTGTATTTGATGCACATGGATAGTGTTCACAATAGTTTTAAAACAGTGATGCATTCTCTAGTACTTACTGTCAAGAAAATCTATATTACAGCTTTCCTGTAACAGTGATTCTCATGTGGCATGTCTAAGTAGTCAAAATAAGCATTGGCTGCAGCCAGCACAGAGTTAATATAAAAGAGTGCTGAAGTGTCTGCAAATGTCAGAAATCTTCTCTCTCTCCCTATTATAATATCATTTCTCTTTTTGAAAGCTCTGATGTCAGCTTTTAGTTCAGCAGATAAAAAGTGAACTGCTGATTTCTTCAAGAGAGGTGAGCATTAATTTTGACTTCATAAGGAGTAGCTCTTTGGCTAGTTTAAAAAATGCTGTGTGAGTAGCAGAGGATCTTTGTCTACAATCTCAAAACTCTATCATAGACTTTCTTGTGTGATTACTGGGAAATTTCTCTGGCTGCTCCTAGTATTGCCTGAATGAGGACAATGCTGAAGAGAAAACAGAGCCAAAAATGATAGGAAGCCATTGAAGATAAGAATGAAGTCAATTGAAACAGAAATGCCATTATGCCATCTCATTTTTCTTTAAGTCTAATAGAGACAGATTTTACCCTGGGCTAATAATGGCTCTCATTTGTTTTCTTCATTCGCACAGTGAAGCACTGAAAGAGATTTAAGGAGGTGCTGTACTCAAACAATGTGTCCATAGAGGTGGGATGGCTCAGCATCTCCTGTTTGTCTGACAAGAAGAGATAATATTGCCTAACATAAATAATTTGCTTACTGTTGACAAAGCACTAAGATTGGCTCTGGCTGGGTAGGTAGGACACTACAAAAGCAATACTATGTGATTAAAAAGAAGCTGAGTCAATCAAAATTTCACACACCACAAAAAGCAGCTGCATAAGTCAGTTAAGATAGATTACAGAGCCTCAGCTGTGGATTTTATACTCATAAGATATCCAAAGCAATAGTTCTGTGAAACGGCAGTTCTGGTGGCCACTAGGCTTAAGAAATTTTTCTTTCTGTCCTTGACTGTTTCTGCAGCTGTGTCTTCCAAAGATACAGGCACTTAATATGCAGGCACTTCATTCATTTTGCTGTACTGAGACCCTCCGCTACAGTATGAACCAAGACCTAAATGACTCACTTGCAACCTTTTGAGAATTAAGAGGAAAGAGCAAACTCAGCAGCAGTGACAGAGTCCCCGCTGAATGTAGCAATGCTGCTGGCAAAGGAATTGGCTGTAATTAATATTTACGGCAAGGAAAACTGAGCAGTCCCTGGTTGAAGACAACGAGAGAAGTGTGCATGGGAAAGTAAAAATAAGGTTCTAGCATTTTTTTCTTTCTAAATGTTTGAAATGATAAAGAGGCACAAGAAAGAGCAAAGGAATAAATCCAAGTAAAAAGTCTAAAAAGAATCAGCATGATGTTATATTTTTATGTCAAATGTGAATATTGTCTGTCTAATCCTGGAAGTGCCTAAAACCTTTTTTCCTTTATATACTTACCAGAGTTCCATTTTCTGGACCTTCCACTCTAAGCATTTCCTCCGCACTTGCAACTGACAGCACTAGAGACACAAGGTGGCTTTAAGTCTCAGTTGTGGAGAATGTTGGGTTAAGCCCTCACAACATATAAGGGGCCACTTCTTTTGAAAACTCCCATGTTTCAGGAGTTGCTTGGACTCACCCAGGAAATAAGAGGTCTGAGGTCTGATACTTCCCATCTCGCAGGTAATGTCCTCACCAGGGTGTTTCCACAGCTGAGACCTAAGAAAAAGGAACAGTCAAGCCCACGTTTCAGTGCAAAGAGTTCAGAACAAGTTTCAAGCTAATTCTCAGAAGAGATACCAGTGTTTAATTCATGATTCTGGAAGTGACACTCAGGTTTCAAGATTGTTGCATCCCTACTAAGAGCAGAGAGGGGAGACTGTGTGAATATGCAGTGAAAATATAAACATAGATATCATTACGCAATCTCAGAGTAAGTCTGTTGTCTGTAAAAAGTGATAGGGGACATAAGCTTGATTTATCAAATTACTCTAATAGCACACTAACTTTTCTGTCAGGCTTCCATATCACAACTCTCTGAGCAACCTGGTCCAGTGTTTCACTACCCTCAGACTGAAAAATTTCTTCCTAATACCTAGTCTAAACTTCTTATAGTATAAAACCATTACCCCTTGTCCCGTTTCTACAAGCCCTGCTGAAATGTTCTTCCCCATCTTTCTTATAAGCCCCCTTTAAGTATTGAAAGGCCACAGTAAGGTCTCCTCGGAGTCTTCTCTTCTCGAAGATGAACGACCCCAATTCTCTCAGCTTCTCAAAAAAGGGAAAATACAGCCTCTCAAAAGTGTACATCCCTGTACAGTCCCTTTCCACACTATTAATGAATGTGCTGAACAACAAAGTCATTCTACCTCCATTGTTAAATGTCATATTGTTCTTATATTTTCTTTTCTATATTTTCATTGATGTTAATCCATGCATGGAATTTTTTCGTATACAATGAGAGCTTATTTTCTTTAGGTCATATGTAACTAACCTATTCAAACATTTTTGGAAATTCCTTGTGCGATATATAAAACAGTTCACTCTTAGCAACGTATTCACTGACAGCTCGCTGCTATCAACATATTCACTGACTCTTTTAAAGAGCAACATAAACATGTGAGGCTTGACTATCTGCTGCAAGAAAATACTTTTTTCCCTGGAATGTATCGGTTTTACCCATAAGTCTCCTAATTCTGTTCTTTATCATAGTTTGAATCAATTTGCTCAATGTAGTAGTCAAGCTTACTACTGTCTCCTAAATCTTGTCACAGTTGGGTTTTTTTAGTGAATGTCATATTTGCCAGTTGGCATTTCTCTTGTACCTTGGATGACTTAAACTATTAGCAAGTCATGGTTAATTGTCAGTTGCATACAGAGGACCTTCAGAATTCTTCAGCGAATATCCTCAGGTCTCAAAAATCAGCATATTATGTTCGAAGGTCACTGATAGATTAACTATCTATGTAACAATATAAGACTTCTTAATGCTAATTAGGAGTGTTACCTGAACAAGGGAAAACCATGAGATTTTATTTGATGGAATAATGACTGATGCTAAAGCTGCTTTGCAGAATGGCTGCATGTATAAGGAATCATAAGTGTCTGACAAGAAACCAGGTGGTATTTTGTGGCAGTAATAATAGAGTGATACAGGTAGGGTACATTCATTGAGCAAGCACCAAGGGAGAGAAAATCCAGCAGTTTCCTGCAGCTATTCGTAACACTTCAAGTTGTATGAGATATTAACTTCTGAGGAGTTATTTTTAGAATCTCATAAGAGAGTGCTTATATTGAGAAGCCTGATATCCTGTTCAGTTATCTGTAATAAATCAACTTTCACACATCTCCCTCTTGTTAGCCTTTCATATGTCAAGACTCTTCAGGCTGCTCAAACCAACAAGTATTTTACCTATTGGAAACACATCATGCAGACATAGACTGGATGGCCACAGTTCTCATGCTGTCCAATGTTTGAGCATAAAATTAGCCTAGATATTTATCCAAATAATCGTAAAGAGTTGCCATTGTTTTCTTGCAGCTTTCACTGGAAGATACATCAGAGCAACCCTCCAAATTTGTTTTTTTTACCTGAGCCACCAGAATCACAGGAATATTATCACAAAGAAAGGAAACAAGGCTACAGCTTAGCAGATGAAGTCAATGTAAGAAGGGAAAATATTAGAATGCCTCAGTTTCTTCCGGATGTTTACAAAAACATTCAAAATACTTTTTCCTCTTTAACTGATGACATCTTAATATCAAATTCTATCATTTTGTGTACCCCAATAAAATATCATGTTTATATATCATCGTATTTTTAGATTGCAGTGGAAGAGAGGAACTTTTACTTCTGAAAAACAAAAGGACTACAAATCTCACTTTTACCTTTTCCCCCTCTTTGTCAGTGACAAAGAGCCTGTTGGTATTTGTTTACTAGAAATTCATTAAAAAATGAGTTGTTTGGTGAGCCTGTAAAAGTAATACAAATAAATCCCAAAGAGAAACAGGTAGCTTATTAGACTGATTCAAGGACACACTTTTCTCTGACAGCCATGTAATAGTCTCTTCACTACATTTTTCTCTGCTCACAACAGTGACTCTACATTGACTAAATGCTTTTTCTTAGTGTAAAATCTTTTTTACCAATTAATAGCATCCTAAATGAAGGAGAGTGAGATTTCCAAAGTGTCCTCAGTATTGGCAAAACCCTGGTCTATTGAAGTTGACCAGATCCCTTAGGGAAGTGGATGAGGTGGAACAGTAAAACTGGTGAGTTTACCAGAATGGTGCTATTGGTCACTCACTTCTGGGAAGACACCATGATATAGGACAAATGCCTGGACATTCCTTCAGGAATTTTAGTCTAACAGTTGCATTTAATTGCCCTATTATGATCTGAATTGTTTTATATGATGCATAGTAGCTGTACAAATCCTATAGTAGGTGGACAGGATTCAAATAATTCAAACAATGCCGGTCTGCAGTGTCTCAGTTAAACAGAAGTGACGTTCCAGGAACTACTCTAGATCAGGTAGTTTTGCATCTTCATTAGATGTGGGCCCTCAGCCAGGCTGTGTGACAGAAAGAATCATGACTCTCCGACTAAAGAGGAGGAGGAGAAAAAAGCTCCTTCAAATTACCTTTCTCAGATCTCAGACCTTGTGAAATGGAAGCGGCAGCAGCTGCCATTTCCATAACAGATGCTTCCAGCCAGGAGCAGGGGACACACCTCAGCAATATCACAGTTCAAGGTCACAGAAGGAAAAAAGTCTGCATATAAATACCCCAGAGCTCAGTCGTCCTTCTGACTCCTGTGTTTCCTGTCTCCCAGCCACTTATGGAGATTAAAGCAGTCCAGTTGCATTGATACAGAGGTATGTCAGAAGTAGAGGAAGACTGAGAAAGCGGGAAGGCTCTTATTCTTTCTAGAAGACCAAGAAATCATGAGGTGCGACACCGTTTTGATGGACTACATGTACATAAAGAGATATATATGTAAATTGCTCTGTCACTTGTGCAACAGTAAACAGATAGAGGGACACTGGGTTGCAAGTTCAGATATTTTAGCATGCCTAGTTGAATGGTGACAGCTACCATTAAAAGTCTTCAAAGTCTTTTTTTTAAAATACAAAGGAAATACAGCTCAGATAAAGCATTTAAAATTTATGGTATAAAATATTTTATTTTAACTGTATTTTTAGCATCTTTTCCCTTTCTATACAAGGACAGAAACCCTTTAAGTAACAATCTTTGTAGACTGAAATGATCTTTAGCTACCACCTAAAGGAAAACTTTATTAATCTGAATATGCTGCAGAAATTCCTGCTTCCCAAAAGATGAAACAAACAGACAGAAGGTGAGAAAGGAGAAGGAAGGATGATAACATGGAAGGGAGGGAGAGGAGGAGGGAGAGAAGGAAAGAAATAGCAGCACAGCAACATCTGCATCTCTGCCATAGTGCAGGCTGGCTCATTGCTTCAGAGAAGGCCAGTCACAGCATCATCTTATCAGCAGCCTCAGAACCTGATGCATTTGTTGCCAAGTAAGGTTAGACCAGAGTTTTTATCAGTGGCTCTTATCCTAGGCTCAAGGCAGTGTTGAAAAAGTTGCAGGTCTGGCTAGCTAAACAAAACTTGTTATATAGAAGGCAAAAAACCAAAGAGAGATAGGGAAAGAAGAAATTACATACAGAAGCAAAAAGACACAGAAGGGAGAAAGAGATAACAGGAGTTCCTGTCTCATATCTAGGACTTCACTGAAGCCAGAACAGAGGGTGATAGCCTCAGCTCACTCTTTCTCTGGCTTGGGTTTGCCAAGACATCTCCAATCAGATAAAGTCATATAGAGTCAGAACATTTGATTTTATCCCAGGGTCCCAGGAGCTATCAGGATCTGTGGTGGTGAAATTTGCTTCTTTCAGATCAGGACATCTTCTTAACTTTTCCCTTTCCCTCTTCCCTTTTCCCTTCATTCAGCATTACAGATGAAACGTTGCTTGATTTACTGTACCAAACAGAGGATGAGATTTATCATCCAGGTTGTTCTTGCTCAGCCTGACTACATGAGCTGTAAGAGGCTTTAACAGGCCATGCAAAGTTCTCGTGCTCTGGAGGTATAATCAGTATTACCCAGGTATATAACCAGGTTTGTTAATTCAATCTATGATGAAGTGAAACTACCACTGTTAGAAGCTATTCAGTTCATGCTAACTGACTGACCTCAAAATACTCAGAGCTCTCTGCCCATGCTGTTGAAGTCCATCTGGCAACTTCTTCTGAGCACCAGTGGTACTAAATCTCTCTTCAAATACAGTACAATCAAGATAAAATTAAAGGGGCTTTCAAGATATAGACACCAATAGATCTGTTTCTACCAGAGATCACAGTTTAATCAGTGTTTAGTGTGGTTTTACATTCCTACTATAACTTCCTTGCTGGGAGTCAAAGCTTTGGCTGTGTGCATGGGTGACTTCTGTTGCCACAGGAGTCCTTTCATCGTGTTTCAGAATGTTTAGGTGCTGATTATCTACCCCTAAAGCCTTACCTGGAGTATTTTTCATTTCTGCAACCAAACAATACAACCAAACAAAAAAATTGCCAAGTTTCATCCTTGCATGTCACAAACAGAGGAGCTAATCAAGAAGTTCATACTTTGGAGAGCCGGACAGCAACACCCACATGACCTACAAAGGTCTCTTTAACTGCACAGATCACTAGGCTCTGTATACTGTCCAGTCCTCACACACACAATCCTGAGTATCAAGATTTCTCTTCTAGAGGTGTAATCTATGAAAATCCATCCAGAAAAATCCCTCAGGATCCATAGTTCAGAGACCACTTGTAATACCTCAGTACAAACAAACAACCACCATTTATCTGAATGACATCATTTTAAAGAAGAAGGAAGAAGGAAAAGGAAAGAAGAAAATGGTTATATTTACCCTCTCTGCTCCTTCTGTCAGCAGTGAGATCTGTTAATGCCATGGTTGTATATGAACAAGGACTAAGATATCAGTTATTCTGTCTGGGTCCACTAGATATTCTACTCCCACAGGACCAGAGTAGATAGAGACTGGCTGCTGGGTGCTAAACAGTGGAAACACTGTCAAAGCGAATGCAGTATCACTCCTAGGTATATTTGCGTCTATGTTGTGAGTGTAAATTCCTACACTGCCTGAACTCTTACGTTTGTGAGTAGGCAACCATAGACTGAAGGGACTAAGATGAAGACCTGTACCATTTTATTGTGTGCTATAAATGAGGCTTTTTTATCTCTTACCTCAAGAACACACCTCTGTAAAGGAGGCTGCTTTGCATAAACACAGTCACTACCATGAGACATTGTCAAAGAAGGGAACATAAATATGTCACAGCATTATAACTTGCAGCTGGCTGAAGAGAGTAGGTAAGGTGAACAGGAAGCAGCAAATGAGGTTTTAATGAGTAATAAATCTCCTGCTTCTGAGAAGAAACTTTTGCCTAAGACGAGTAAAACCAATACCACCAAAGAGGGAAGAAAACCATAGTTCTCAGCTCTCCTGAGTGAAATCTGCACCATGTCAGCAAATGAACAGCATAAAACAGCAGACGATACTGGCATGCAGACAATTTAAGAGTGGAAGACAAGTATAAAACTTATCCTGCTCCAAATTCATCTTAAAAAAAAAGGTAACAGTCAGAGGTAGAAACCTGAGTCTAAGAAAGCTCATATGATACAAGACATTGGAAAATAGTCCTTGTCTTATTTGATAAGCTTGACAATATAATGTCTGAAATAAATTGCCTAGTGAAAAGAAGAAATAGAAAAGAGCTGAAAGAGGGGAACTAATTTAATGGAGAAGTAAATCTCTAAGCTAGATTTGCAATGGATTAATTTGTTTATTTAAAACAGGAAAGTCTCCAGAGAGTCAAATATGACAGCTTACAAAACACAGTAGCTTAGAAAAGAGGGTAACTTAGAAAATGGGACATTTGCTATCCCTAAGCCTAAAGAAAATAGTGAAAGCCAAATAATTTTTGTCCACTTTTTATAAAAGTAATTTTTATATCTATAAAATAATCATACTAAAACAGCAGAAACAATTTTCAATAAAGTCAACCTCAACCAAAATGCCATGTTAAATAAGAAACATTGCAGAATTACTGAGGAATGGCCTTATTACATAACAACCATTAGGCTTCAATGTCCCAACTGACCCATGTGCCTTGGGAACATAAAGCTGGCAGCACCTTGGATGCTTTCCAGCCCTTCTATGACTGGGAATTTTTTACGGTGCTTATCTTCATCAAGCACGAAGACTGAATTAGCCGTTGCAAACTAGCTGCAGACCAGCTTATGGAGGAAGATCTTGGTTTCCTAAACATCATGTTTCCATGACCTTTAGCAGAGACAGAATCAAGGAATATTGTTTCAGTAGGTTATTTCTAATTCTGATTTGTTTTTCTTGGAAAATACAAAGAAGGAAAGAAGTTTATTGTAAATAGCATTTTCCAGCAAGACAGCAGTACCTAAATTGTAATCTCTTTGGAGTATGTCACAGCAAGTATCAAGAATTTGAAAGCCTGAACTGAAAAATATAGAGTTAATAACATTAGAGTTGTAATAAAATGGTCAAATATCTTTTGTTTGACCATGTCTGGCTCATCAAAACCAAACCACTGCATTTGGTGAGTTAGGTTAATGTTTTTTCACTTAAATTGCACTACTGTCTCCTCCAGAATTTGAGGACAGATTCTAGCTTTAGTGGCCAGTTGTAGGGGCTTATTAATGAATGGATTGTATCTCCTGAACCTGTTATGTCAAATCTGCAATCTCAAGACTTCACCAGGCCTGAAGTTGTTAATTTAACCCATCAAATTTCTGTTAGCCTACATCGTTATCCCTGCTGCTTTCTGGCACTATCTTAGCATTAAAAAAACTTCCTCCCATGATTCACGTGACTAGAAGAACAGGTTGCTCTTACTTGACTTTCTAACCAGCTTCTAAATTTCTTAATAATATTTTATAGTCCTGTTCCTCAGAGGACATTCTGATTTTTCATGTGTTCCTGGGTAGGCCCATAAGCCCAAATATAATTCCACTGTTTTAAACCATCACAAATGGCTTTATATATTTCTACCACACAGAACTTCTCCTGTCCCATTGTGTAAACAGAGGCAAGGACTGCGTTACCAGGTCCTAGTGCTTTACTTCGGCCAGAGTGATCTCTTCCTGGTGCTGACACTCAAGTCTCAGAAGCTGGATTATGCAGAGAGTGTCTCACTTGCACTAGCAATGGTGCACAGCTGTCCATGACAGCTGGGTGCCAAGTGACCTGATCAGAGCAGTACTTAGAACTTCCTTCAGAATGCCCAGAAGTCCTGAAAAAATGGCCATGGCCCAAGCACTCAGCTCCGTCCAGGAACCCAGCCTGTAATGTCTATCCATGCAGTGTGCTCACAGCATGTTTAATGCGTTCCTTGTGCCACCAAAGCAGAACTACAGAAGCCCTGGAGACCAGCTCCAAAGTCACAGTACACAGTCATATGGCTGGGGATGTTTCCATGATTTTTACAGAGGTTTTTACTTTTCATCTTTGAGAAAGCAGAAGAAGAAGAACAAGAAGAGAGGAAGGGGTGGGGGGAATCATATTTTTTATACTATTTTTACATACTATTTAGTGGAGAAGAAAAGAATAAAATATAAATCTGAATTATATTTAAGGACATCACCATCAATTTATGACAGTCAGCATGCATCGCATTGTACATTCTAGTTCAAGTTCAAAGTGATTGCCAGATTTAGATCCTTTCCTAATGTTCAGTCTGACAGAGCATTTCCCCTGCAGCATGGGGCATGCCTTCTAAGATTATCTGACCATATTAGGTCCTGTCATTTAAGAGTGAGTCTTGAGGCTCTTTTCTCTCTTTGTCTCTAGTACCCACTATCATCTGATGAAGACTGAAATGCTTTACTCGAACTCAAGACAATGAGGTTGATGTAGAATACCTGGGTGAAATTTAATTGTCCGTGCAATGCAAGAGGTCCATTTAGATGATCTAGTGGTCCCTTCTGGCCTTAAAGTATACAATATCTGTCATGCAAGTCATTAAAATTTTGCTATGTCTAGTAATCATGAAGATAATTAGAGCTTTTATAAATGCCCCCTAATTTAAAGGGTACCCTTTATAGTTTGCGTACAAGCTCTAATTGGATGTTTTAATAATGTTCCTAAATGTGGTAAGTGGTTTGTATAACCTAGAGTTTAACAGTTACTTATTAATAAGGCATAGTGTACTTCTGGCATCAGAACTGAACTGAAAGCACAGTAATGTGTCTGTGTTATACTGTTCAGTGCCTTGAACAACATAACTTCAGGGGAGGGGATCCATTCTTGTTTTTTGCAATAAAGCCGTAATACATAGATAAATGGATGCTGTGCATGCAGCCTGTGCTTGGGTGTCAGGGAGCCCAGCTAAGTGGATGCCCCATGTGGCTTTGAGCTAAGCAGGGCAGTGATCTAGCCCTGAGGCCAACTGGTGTAACGAGGGTCAGATCCATTCCACTAAACTCTCTCAAAGTTGAGAGATTGCACCTCTCAGACCAGCATAATGCTTCCCAATGCACACAAACTCAAATATTCTGCCCAGGCTTTATCAGGGTGAGCAGCAGCTGTCCCACACCTAATTTGCACCAAGAACAATACTAAGAAACTAACTGTAAGAATGATTGCACAAGCCTATGCCCCCTGCTCTCTTTAGTTATAAAAATACATATTTTTCTAACTTAGATGTAATTTACATTACCGTAATGATGAGTTTGCAGGTTCCTGGAGGAAAAAGGAGATAGAAGGAAGAATGTCTCAAAAACGAAGTACTGTTCAGCAGACACCAGAAAGCTATGGAGGCAATGCCATATGTGTTGGCTTTTGTACCACGAATTTATGATTTTTTTACTTTATAACCTTATATTCAAAGCTGCAGAACATAGCTTCATTTGGACAGAGTTTTTTTCCACCCAGATGAGGTAAAGTGAGTGCATGGAGAAGATGGACATGTTTTTTAACAGCAATATGTTAAATTTCTTTCTACAGAATACTTTCCTTAACAAATAAGCTAAATGAGATATGCTAAATGAGCATATCTTTAAGAGTATTTTTGATCAGTGTGGGGCTCTGACCACAGTTTCTTATTGGGAAGAAACACAAATACCTGAGCTCAACTAGTCTACACATTCACCTGTGTGCTGAGGAATGTGTAGCTATGTATCAGGGCTCTTCTCTGACAAAAGTGTTGTGTGTTCCACACACCAGAGGAAAGAGATGCCATCCAGAGGACCTTGGAAGGCTTGAGGGGTTGTCCCATGTAAACCTAACAAAGTTCAGCGAGGCCTAATGTAAGGTCCTGCCTGCAGGTTGGGGCAACCAACATAGGCTGGAGGGTGAAGTAATTGAGAACAACCTCCCAACTTGGGGAGACTGGTGAAAGAAAATCTGGACATGTGCTGGGAATTGTGTACTTGCAGCCCAGAAAGCCAACCATATCCTGGGCTGCATCAAAAGAAGCATGGCCAACAGTTAGAGGGAGGTGATTCTGCCCCTCTCCTCCACTCTGAAAAGACCCCACCTAGAGTATTGCATCTAGTTCTAGAGCCCTCAGCTCAGGGATCTGTTGGGGTGGGTCCAGACGAGGATCAGAGGGATGGAAGACCTCTCCTGTGTAAGCAGGTTGAGAGAGTCGTTCAGGCTGGAGAAGGCTGTGGGAAAACCTTATAGCAGCCTTCCAGTACCTAAAAGCCTACAGAGAAGATGGAGAGGGGCTTTTTACAAGGGTATGTAGTGACAGGTCAAGGGGTAATAAGTTTAAACTGAAAGAAATTAGATTTAGATTAGCTATAAGGAAAATATTTTTTACTGTGAGAGTAGTGAGGAACTGGCACAAGTTGCCCAGAGAAGTTGTGCATGACCTCTGCCTGGAGATGTTCAAGGCCAGGATGGATGAGGCTTTGAGCAACCTGATCTAGTGGAAGATGCCCCTGCCTATGCAGGAGGGTTGGAACTGGATGACCTTTGAGGCCTCTTCCAATCCAAACCATTCTGTGACTCTATGATTCTAAATCAGTGCCTGCTCTGGGTAATGCTGGTGTACTCATAACTGGTATCCAGAATAAGGCACTCTGTGTTTTCTAGTGTCTGCATTTTGTGTGTCTTGCGGTACAGTAACACTGTTCACCTCTGACCAGACTAGATGACAACTCTACACTGGCATTTTCCTTTTCAAATAGCTAAAATTGTAATTATCTTCTGCCTCTCCTGAATTATTTATGTGAGTTATTATTCTTATTGTTTATGTAGCCTTTGTAAGATACCATATGCTTATTTGCCATGTGGAACTCCATATGTGATGGGTTACCCTGCATCCCAAAGCACTACACTTCCCATAATTTTAAGGAACTGGAAAACTGTTCAGTGCAGTTTTCACCTTCCAATCTATTTCAGGTTTACATTAAAAAGTAAATTTTGTTTCACTATGCAAATGGTCTTTCTTTCTCATTTCAGAATAGCTGCCCTTCTTCATAACCACAGGATGAACGTGACTGAAGCCAGGCTTATCAGGCACTCAACAGATGTTGTTCTCAGTTTTCTGTTGTCACACCTAATGCTGTCTAAGTGGAGACAACCTTGTGCACCAAGTTGTTTGCAAAAGTTATAGCCAGACCTTGTCTGGTGCCTTCCTGCTAAAATAGCTGTGTGACTGATTCTATGTTTATGACTTCAGCATAATGCGAACCCCTCTGAAACCATATGGGAAAAGATGTAGTGTGCAAATTAAGCACACTGGGCTGCAGGTTTGACAGATTTTTCTGCACACCAAGTCTTCTGGGATTGCAGATTTCATTACCCAGGTCTTCAGAGCAAGTCAGAGAGGTTGATAACTTTAATGCCAGTTATGAGTGCTGAGGCCAATGTTGCAGTTGAGATAAATATGAAAATATTTCACCTTGTTCATAATAGATTTTCTCTCTGCTATCAGCTCCAGTATTTCCAACATCATTTCTTTGTGCTGCTCAAGTAATTTGTCTTCTTATTCCAGGACATTAGAAAGGCTTGTAAATAACCACAGGGTAAGTTCCATTATACACTTTAATTCAAATATTTGTTTGTTGGAAAATATGCAGTACCAACTAATAGAAACAAACTGTCATTCTACATATAAATTTTCTGAAAGTTATTTCTGAAACACATTTTTTTATTGCTAGTACTAATAGCATTGGCTTATTAAATGGAGAGAATTATCTGTTCATGTGGTAATTAGTATTCATAACAAGATATATAACCTATCACCACTACAATATATCTTTCAACTGATAAAAAAGTGGTTTTAATATTGATTTTCAAGATTAATTATTTCCATGAAGAATGGTCCTTGAAAAGACAAATTTCTTGCATTTAAATAACTGCTGTAATTGATTCACTGAGTGGTTCTATTGGTTAACTAAGTTAATTGTTCTTCCTATAGCAACATTTCATATTTATTTTTTTCATAACTTTAATACAGTTCTCATTATATGTAAACCTGTGACTACCATCTTATGCGAAAATAAGCTATTCATATCACTAATACTGTGTATCTTTAAAAAGAAGAAAATTTTAAATTCTGCTGTAAAATATGTAAATAAGAAGGTCTTCCGTTAGTTAAACTTTTTGTTTCAGGTTTAAACTTTTCATTTCAGTTTTAAACTTTTCTGTTTAAACAAAAATGGCTTTAAAAAAAGTTTAAACCAAATTATATTAAAGGAAATTCAAAACAGCCAGGAATATCCAGCTGTATCCTGAATTATAATATAATATTTTAAAAGCCTATATTCATTTCTGAGGAACTAGGAATTTATTGCTTTTCAAATAGATTGTTGTAATATGAGGCTAGATAACATAAACACCTTTTTATTTATTCACTGTTTTTAAATTTATCTTGGCAGCTTAAATGCACTTTTTTACACTGGAAATAATTTGCTGTTGAAATCCCTCAGACAATAACAGAAATTGGCAACTGCTGAGTATGAGCTAAAACACATGCCATGAAATGTGTGTTCCTGCAACTTCTTGTATCCGTATATTTGGCACGAGTTTTGTGATGCTGTATTAGTAGTAGTGCTGGGAAGCATAAGGGGTTTATTGAAATTTAGTAAACACAGAAATAGGTTTTAAAGTCATGAGGAAACAATTGTAAACATTTTCTGTTAGAAAGCATGGAACTTGTTTTAAATTCCAGACGTGGTTTTACATCAATGTCTCCTGAGAAAGCAACCTTTCAAAATTAGCCTTGAAAATGTAGTTATGGTTGTCATTTCCCAAGGTAAATAATAGATTTGTTGGCTTTATCATCTTGGAGAACAAGTTTTTATTTGTTTGTGCAAAGAGAAATCCCAGTCCTTACATTATTTAGAGAATTCTTTCAAATGAAGATAACTCCTGTAACAACCGTATGGCTGCAAGGATGTGGATAGGGCATGAGGAAAAGTGGGAGCAGAGGCTTCCGAACAAGGTAGCAGTAAATGAATGAATGAATGAATAAATTAGCAAAGAGAGAAATAATGATAAGACAAAAAAATGTAAAGTCAAGAAAAGAATACTAATATGATGCAAAAGTTCTACTTCTTTTCTTTTTAGACTCAAGTAAGTGAAAGTATTGTAATTTTTACCAGCAGCAGCGCATATCAGATTATAAGTATATATATGTAAGTATTGGAAACTGGATATTACTTTCTTACTAAATACCTTAAATACTGAAGGGAGAAATTACTATTGCCTGGACAAGTAAATGGATCATAAATACTTTATCATGGACTAAAATCAAACAGCATAGGAAAATAAAATGGAAGGGAACTCTAAGTTGGAAGGGAACAGATTTCCTCCTGTGGGAAAAATGCGGCATCCTCTTATTCCACAGAAGTACCCTAATCACTCTCAGAGAGTGAGATGTCAGAGGTGTTTTACCCCATGTCGCTCACTGTTTTATAAGGACAATGTGGGAAAGCCAAGTTTCTCACTCCCACATCATCCATTTGCTCAAATTCCTTCCCTGGCCATGTAAATTATTTTCAAAGGAAAGTACTTCCCAAATTTAGATGCTCAACAAAAAAAAAAAAAAAAAAAATCCTTAAAAATAATTCTCCAAAAGCTTTTCTTTTAAAAGAATTGTAACTAGCTCTACCCTGTGTCTCAGCCACTGATCTTTTGTTGCTGATAAAAAATAATAGGTAAATGCAAAATCCCCTGGAAGAAACATCAGAAATCTAAGGAAAGGCAACAGAACTTACTCACTAGGCTCTTGCCTGTGGCCTGAAGGTAAAGATTTAACTTATTCTTACCCCTCAAGCTCGGGGAAGCCAGCTGGTGGTCCAGAGGCCAAATATAACCCATCAGTTCTTTTAACCAGATGCCTGCAAAACCTCAGATCATATATGACATTGAGATTTCTTGTTCAGTATCTCCTACACAGATGATTGAGATGATTTACGGACAGCTTTTCTTCGACCATCAGGAAACTTCTTCTCGGACCTCAGCCACTACCTCATAAGCCATAAAATGTAACCAAGTGAAAAGGTGGCCACACATTTCAAACTAATCTTCTCATGTGAAAAATAGACCTTTGAGCAAATAACTGATGTGGGCAGCAGACTTAGAAACCTTCTTTTAGCAGATTAGATTTTCAGAGCAGTCAGATGTAATTTTTTAAGTCGTGTCATCCACTTTCCAGTGACATTCCACTCAAACCAATATGTGGCCTTTTACCTAAAGTCACCATTTCACATATATTATAGAATGAAGTGACTGCGTGATTTTCTTTGACAAGAACACTGATGACTTTGGTGTTAGATAAGAGAGGACACTGGACTTCTCAAAACCATATGAAAATAAGCTCAGAAGATAATATATTAACCCTCAGTAACCCATAAGCAGTTCAAGTGTACTTTACAGATTAATTCTTCCCTAAAGCCTTTATGAAAGAGTAGATGTCATGGGGCATCATGCTTTGTACATTCAAAGAGAGATGTAATCTATCAGAGGAGAGGACATCAGAGTTCACTGGAGAGCAGGCAGCCCCTCAGTTAGATAGCATAGTTCCTGCTAAGGTGAATTATTGCAGAACATCCCATTGAATGTAGTGTCTTAATACTGTAGGTAGCTCAATGGTTGATTTCAAGGAATCTGTTACCTCAAGCCAATACATTATGCTGAAGATTGTCCTGCAGATCCCAGAGCACACAATGAGCCAATGAAAGGAAATCTCTGGTGGGGACTGTTTCTGTCTAATTTCATTCCAATTTAAACCCATGGTTTTTATTATTTGATTTCATAAGGGGGAGGTCTATGGTAAAATTGGAGTGGTGGCTGGAAGTCAAGAGAGAAGCCATTTTCTCCAAAAACTCCCAGCAATAAGGTGCAGACAGTAAGAAACAGGCCCCCCCTCCCCATACACACACAGAGATTCTTCCCTTAGAAGTCTGTAAGTGAAAAGAAGATCCCCAAGAAAATCTAAAAAGCGACAAGGGAAAGAGAAGCAGCATAAGGAGGGAAATGATAATAAAATCAAACAGATGCTTAACATACGTAAAGTCTGTGCATAGTGCCATGCAGTCTGTGAAGATTACTTGACTTTGTTTTCATGCTAACAACTGGTGTTGTGAAGGATATGTCAATAATCAGTGATGACAGCTGCCTTGCATTAGGAAATTCAGTGAAGTTCAGCTTTTTTGATAAATTTCTTAATGATAGGTAGCACCAGACTTTACAAGACGGTTGCCTTCTTATTTGTCATTTATTAACATCATTAAATATCAGTTCAAATGTTTGCTCAGTCACCTGGATTTATCATTCCTATGATAAAACATCTGTCAAGCACAGAAGAAGGGTCTTACTCCAGTTTTAAGCACACTGACAAAACCTTGATAAAAAACCTCATTAGGAACCTGTCTGCCCACTACAGAAAGTTTCCAACAGAATTTAATAAAATTACAGAATGCAGTTCAGATTCTTATGCTTCATATTTTAATTTAAAGAACAAAGTGGTGGGTGTTTTTCTTTCCTTTTTAAAGGATGCACTTCTGTTTGTTACCATGAAACAGAGGTAGCTGTAAAAGTTGAAAAGTTTCATAAGCACAGTATATAATCTAGTTGTTAAAAGTGTTCTGGCCTGTATGAAGAAAGGTGAGTGGTGTTATTAGGAAAAAAAACTAGTAAGACTCAGATTCAACAAATGTTGAACATGGGCTTTATAAAATAAAAATACAATTAATTTGACTGTGAATTGGAGTTCCAAATCATAGCATTCTCTGGGGTAATTGCATTACTATAATGTGGTTTGCTCTTTCAAAAATAGCAGGAAAAGGTCACTTATAAGGAAAATATTTTATTGAGGACGTTGAACACTAACAGAGAAAGCAAGAAAGGGAAGTCTCACTTTCACACCATGTGTTTTACAGTAGTGAAGTACTTCAGTAAAGCCTTTGACACGGTTTCTCACAGCATTCTGCTTCAGAAACTGTCAGCCTCTGGCATGGACAGGCGCACACTCTCTTGGGTGGAAAACTGGTTGGATGGGGTTGTTTTAGCCTTGAGAAGAGGAGGCTGAGGGGAAACCTCATTGCTCTCTACAACTACCTGAAAGGAGGTTGGAGAGAGGAGGGAGCTGGCCTCTTCTCCCAAGTGTCAGGGGACAGGATGAGAGGGAATGGCCTTAAGCTCCACCAGGGGAGGTTCAGGCTGGACATCAGAAAAAAATTTTTCACAGAAAAGGTCATTGGGCACTGGCAGAGGCTGCCCAGGGAGGTGGTTGAGTCACCTTCCCTGGAGGGGTTTAAAAGACAGGTGAATGAGGTGCTGAGGGGCATGATTTAGTGTTTGATAGGAATGGTTGGACTGGATGATCCTGGGGATCTTTTCCAACCTAGTCATTCTGTGATTCCAATTCTCATCCTTTACAGTGTCCTGAATGTTAGCATGCACATTTGAAAGCAACATAAACACTAAGAAATGATTTTTCAAAAAAGCTGAGCAGCATGGGTTTTTTCCATTGCCTCTATCTATCATGATAATTAAACATTTTAAATAATTTCTGAAGAATAAGTGATAAATTATTGGATCATGAAATCTAACCCTCTGTATCTCAAAAGACATTACACTTCACTGAGATATCCACAAACCAAAGACCAGAACATTTAGCCATTTAAACCCTACACTCCAATTTCTTTGAGCCTCTGGAGATGCTTAGGTACCCAGACGACTCATTGTTTATCTTTTGGGAGTTTGCTCTGACTGTCAGCTCTTGTTATGGTTGTTCCTTGTTTGTAATTCAATTCTGTCTGGCTTCCATTTCCAGCCACGGGTTCCCAATACGCCTTTCACTGGTCAGCTAAAGAGACCATTAACATCCATCTGTTCTTCTTCAGGGATGTTGCTCCTTAATCACTTCTTCAATAACAAAAAAAAAAATTAGGAAAAGCTCTTCTACAAGGTATGGATTACAGTTGAGGCTCTTTTCCAGATTACATCGAGTCCTGCAATGCTAATATCCTCAGCACGTAACTCCAGTGCACTCATCTATTTGCAGAAAAATCCCAATGGATTTTTATAAAACTTTAAAAAGTCTACTGAAGAGTCTGTTTCTGTCTCTTGACAGTTACAGGAATTCTCATATGTTCAGGTGAGATGTCTAACTTCAAGAGCAGATGTCTGCAAAATTATTCCCACCCATCTGACTGTTAAAATGTGCAGAAAGGCCCCTGACTTCTGCAACACCATGTTAAAGAACAGCAGAAATGTTGTGTCTGGTGCAGAACATTTGAGAAAGTTGATGAATTCATTGCTTAATTCTGCATTGTGAACATTTTTAATTTAATAAAATATATTAATAAAATATGTTGATATAGATGTTCCAAGCCACTTATTTTCCTGTAGAATTCTATATACTTTATGTTTACTAACTTCAGTTTCACCTGGCTTCAGAATTATTGTATCAGAAGATAGTTTCATCTGGCAAAAGTTGAAGGATAATTTGATATTTTCACTGGAAAAAGTTGAAGGATAATTAGATATTTTCACTGGAAATTGAATAAATATTTTGTATGGTAATAGAGTTACAAAGATTTTCAGCTAGAGGACTGAACTTTGGAATTGACCCCCCATGCCAATGTTAAGTTGGGCAACTTAAGTTTTAGAGCAATTTTATCAGACTATTTTGTAAACATAACAAGGCACCTCTATTTTGGCAATCTCTTGAGTCCATGTTAGTTCTACACTGTGAAAGGAGAGTAATGTAATTTCGTTTTTTAAATTAAAATATAGATTTGGCAGCACAGTTTTGCTTGGGGATGTGATTTTGACAGCAAATGCCTTGGCTGTGTGAGACCTTGCTTGCAATAAGTCACCTCCTGACAACCCCTAAATCACAAGCTGAAATGAATACGAATAAATTACACTGAATCCTTCTGTGCAAGAGCTGGGTGCATTTCGCCTTTTCTTCATTCTATTTCCTTTCCTTTTTTTAGTTCCTTTCTCTTTTCTCATCTTCCACTTTTCTTAAGTCTTTTCTTTTGTTCCTTCGCAGAAAAACCTGCAGTTCTAAGAAAGGAAAGGCAGTTCAGCAGCTCCTTTTTATTCCCATCATATAAGTGCTTTTTTGTTTCCAGAATTATTTAAGACATGACTATGAACTTTGCCTGAAATTAAGGTCTTACTTATTTGGTTTTGTTTTACTCCTGGTCAGTCTCATCTCTCTTGTCTCTTCTTTATCACACTCACAGAATCACAGAATCACTGGGTTGGAAAAGACCTCCAGGATCATTGAGTCCAACTCTTTCTAACACTTCTGGTTATAATCATGTCTCCTGTCTTTTTCTTCCCCCAAGTCTTCACTTGTATTATTTTTTAGCTATCTATTCTTCTTTCCTGCTGTGTTTTAAGTTCTCTGTCTCTTGTCAGGCTTTTATTTTTCTCTCTCTCTCCCTCTCTTTTTGTTTCTAAGGTTGTGTTTTCTGCCTCAGCTGTACTGGCAAGACTTGAACCTTAGTTTTAGGTGTTAGGCTCTGAAATCCTCTGGGATAGGACAACTCCTGGCTGAAAGCTAGTTTAGGAAGTCTCAGAACTCTGTTTGCTTGAATGCACTCAGAAGAATCAGCGAGAATGATGAAGTCATGGACAAGAGATTCCTGCCTAGGCTCTGGGAGGCTGAAAGCACACAACATCACCATTGCTCCTTCTCATCCCCCTCCCTGATCTCAAAACTGCTACAGTCAATTTTATATAGTGCAGGCAGGGAATTATTTACTGCTCCATTTCCCAACTCTCATAAAATACTTCATTATCCCTCAATCTTACCAATTTAGCATTTTGAACAGGAAAAAATTATTGTTGATGGGTAAAAATGTATCATGCCGATGACCGTTGTATTTTCTCACCTCTGTCTTGTTGTTATGATAGAACAGCAGCCAAATTCAGCTGACTGGTAAAGTGAATAAGTAAGAAAGGCTGCAATTGCAGCTCATTCTAAGCACTCTTAATCTCATATCTCTTTGCTTTTAGCAAAGTTTTAAGCAGTTCTGTTCGGGATTTTTTCAGATATGTTTTTGCCACTGGAATGCAGAACATTTAAATAAATTTGTCATTAAAAAAGGGTTCTGTAACTGTAAAACATGCTAATTCAATACAGTTTAGCTGAAAAGTATTTCTCTATTCAAAATAACTTCCTTCTGACATTAATTTAAAGCATCAGAAATAAAAAAAATAAAAATATTTAACATACAGAAACAGCATTCCTTTTGAAACAATTAGTAAAAAAAAGTAAAAATACTATTTTCATTAAAGTGTACAGACCTTATTGTGGTTTGTGGCAGGAACATTTCACAAAATCACAATAATGTCCACAGTTGCAGAGGCAATTTGCGCTCTCTTGGTAAGTTTTATATATATGGTATTACAGAGAAAAAATTTTTTTTGTAACTATGCAGCTGCATTTGTATACATTTGATTCTACACCATGGCAACGTATACTAATTCACTTTCCCTGCTTGTCATTCTCACAATCGTTGGCCTTATATTTATCCTGGCTTATTGCACAAAAGAAATTTAATACTTTGAAAATGGAATAAATTATACATTGCAAATCCAGTTTTAAATGCCTATCTTATTAACATTTTATAATTTTATATTCTGCATAAGATCTACCATATAACTCCCTGTTGCTCCAATAAATCATTTTACAACTTTATTTAGTATTTGGTGATTACATTAAATTTATTCCAGAGGTCATACACTACATCATATTAAATATACCTCAGCCAGGTGTTACAGATTTCATTTTCTGAACCATTAAAAGATCATAAATGCACATATATGAAAAATTTAGCCTCTGAAATAGATTTATTAGTATTTTCTATTTATAACTAAAACAATCTGCCACAGATTGAAAAGGGCATGGATGGATAGGTAGTATCAGCATTCTTATCCCTCATACATAAATTGTACTACTGACTACTTAAAACACAGAATAGTTCTCACAATGCCAGTACATCTGATTTATTTAACCACATACTATGTTTCAAGGTGTTTCTTAATTGCACTCCCGTTCTATATGGGGATAATTTTTATATATAGGATGCATTTTCCTTTTCCGATTGTCTCTTCTCTTAGATCCCAGCTAGCATTTCTGAAGCCAATAATACTCCCTTCTGAAACACCCAGCCACTTCTTCTTGAATGGCACTGCTTACCTGCCTTGGTTCTGCTGTCTCCAAGGACAACACCACACTCAAGGCCAGCACAGCTCATAGAAACCTGCAGATGATGTAGGTATCTGGATCACAGCACTATCACCCACAAGTGATCTGGAGATCCCACGCAGCTGGACATCCAAGCCAAGGTGACAAAACTGCCTGGGAAAAATGTCACAGTAACACAGCTGGGGTCACTGACTCTCTCACCAGTGGAGTAAGAGGGACTACGGCTAATAGAGATAAGAAAAGCTGCTCAGCTGGAAGCATGCAGTCTTGGGGTCACTTACCCTTCCCCAAAATATGTCTCTGGTGCCTGCTGGGCTATATGCAGGCTCTAATTTGCTTCTGTCCCCCTCTCATAAACCGCATGAATTTTGCGTGTAGCCTGGCTTCAGCAGAAGAAGCAGTCGCCTCATCCTGGAAGGTCTTACCTTACAGAGAGTGGCATAGAATGAGTGAGCCTTCAAGATGTGCAGCTGTAGGAAAGGGTGTGGGTACTTCTGGAGGTACTGTGCCTCCAAATATCCCCTTACTCCTTCCAGCACCACAGCAGGGCTCATGCCCCCATGTGGGACCTCTTCACAGGTACTAATGCCTCTTCCTGGAGATCTGGGGAAACCTACAGGACCAAGTGGAGCATCCACAAGACCATAGTATTACAGAATGGTTTGAGTTGGAAGAAATCTTTAAAGATCATCTACTCCAACCCTCCTGGCATGGGCAGAGATGCTTTTCACTAGATGAGGTTGCTCAAAGCCCCATCCAACCAGATCGTGAACACTTCCAATGATGAGGCACCCACACCTTCTCTGGACAATTCATGCCAGTGCTTCACCACCTTCACCATAAAAACATCCTTTCTTATATCCAGTCTAAATGTACCTATTTTCAGTATAAAGACATTGCCCCTTGTCCTGTCACTACAGACCTTGGTAAAAAGGCTCTCTGTCTTTCTTATAAGTCCCATTTATACACCAAAAGGCCATAAATTTCTTTAAGTGCATCTGAGAGTACCAAAACAGGAACTGTACTGTTCTCTCATATTAGGTACCAAGACAGGATTAGTCTTTCTAATATAGGTGTTTACCACACAGTCATCTCCACATAGACAGTGTCACCCATTCATAACCAACGACCAAAAATAGGACCTTCCAAAGAGCAAGTATTTTCAGCTGCTAAAATATGTGTATAAAATACAAATATTCAAATATATAAATATAAAAATTCTGAAAGTGTGTTTGTCCTTTTCTTCCAACCACTGTGAAGGTTAAGTAGCTCCAAGTGAATGCACACAGTCTCTGAACTCTATCCTAGAAGCTGATCAAATGTGTTACAGGGAATTGTAGCATACAGAGAAAATTGGGTTTTACAACCTGAAATTCCAAGTAAGGATTTGCAGTTACACATCAAACCCACAGCCTAAAATAATCTAATAAATTTTTCATACACATCAGAATAAACATGGAATGAACTGAAAATGACTCACTGAAATAGAGAGATTTAATTCTTTGAAAAGGCAGTGGGACGAGCTCCTGAGTGGATGAATAGATAGTAGAGAGAAAGGACAAAGACTACATTCTGGACATAAAGATACAAGTATCTGAATGGCAAAAATAGTATTTTACTCTCACAAAGAGACTAGAAAATTGAGAAGAAATAAGAGCTGAGAAACAGCCACTGCTCTGTGTTCGAAGGGTTTTACCTTATCAAACATAACCTTTGAGAGAAAGCTAAAGACATCCCTTATGCTCATCAAGGAAAAAGCTTACATGACATTTCCCAGTTCTTACCCAACTGTCCAGTCGGTTGCAGCAAGTGCCTAGGAGTAACAGCAAGAAGGGATTGCTGCTGTGTCCTGTCTCCTAGACTGTCATATTTTCAACTCTCACCATTGCTTTTTTTTTTTCCTATTTTTTCCATTCATTTGAAAGAGCTGGGATAGATTAGTTTCCTACTGGGTCTGAAAAGAAGGCAGTTATCTGTGCTCCATCATAGATTTGAAAGCATGGTAAAGATTTTAATAGGTAGAGGAAAAGCTGGGCTTTTTTCTAAGAATATAAAGCTTTGAGGACTGGGCTAGCAAGGTAGTCCTGGAAAAACTATGGAGAGAGGGAAGAGAGGTAGGGGCTGGTCTGGCTCTCTGTTCTCTCATGCAAACCCATTTTAGGCTACTGCAGTGAAACACATCTCTTATCATGTCAGGTGAGGAAAGTCCGTGGATGAAGTTCCTAAAATAAGAGACTGTTATCAAGGTCCTGTGCCTCTGTCTGTATGTTCAAGTGAATGTTGAGTGTTATCAGTTTTAGTCATAAGAGCACACAGAAAAAGAAGATCATTATGATGCTGGAAAAGTATCATTTTATGGGTGCATTTATACACAAATAAATGCCATTTTAAAAAATACTATTAGTCTCAACCAGTAAACCCCACAAATTCTTGCATCACAGACAATTAGAAATTATGGTTCCTCACAACTGATTATTTTGCTACCACCGTTTTTCATTTCCTATTTTAACAAGCTAGACTTGACATTCTTCCTCTTGCCATTTATCTACACGCCTTTTTTGTTTAAAAATTGACCTTTGGGGTTTTTTACCTGTTTTACCTACTGCCTAAATTTTCTATCACTCAGTACCTTACCTGATGACAACTTTACCCCACTGCTTCAATGTACACATTCATTGTATGCTGACATCACTAGAGAAATAAGGCAGCATTTGTACACTACTAGTGACTGTTTTTTTTGTTTTCTTTCCATCCTATGACTGCAGTCCTGACTTCTGTTGTCTCTTCTCCTTCAAATGTAAATATTAGGAATGTAAAGGAAAAAAATGCTTATCTGCCAGTGTGGATGGCAGCAGCCCAATTCCAACAACTCTGAGTATAGCTATGAATATATATTACTATTGTCCTCTGTTAGTGAAGCAGGAGCACTGGGATCTGTAGAATGAATATTTCCTAAACAATGCTATAGTCTGTACATCCAATGATATCATTGTGATTTGCACATTTACTTTTTTCCTTAGAATGAAAATATATCACACTGTTACAGCCCTGAAGTTGAGAATGAACCATTTGTACAGTACTATAAATTAGTATCTATATTTTTCTAGGGTACAAAAAATACTCCATGATAAAGAAGCTGGCAATCTATTGAATGGGAGACACTTTGTCTGAAAAGCGGGTGTTAGTACAGATTCCTCAACCTCCACTGTGATCTTATTCCATATTCACTTGAAAAGACCAAAAGTGAAAAGTAGAAATAGAAGTAGAGATATGAAGCAGAGGCAAAAAGTATTCTATCCATATATGCAATATATATAAGTATTCAGTACTGGTTTACATTTAACATATATTCTATATTTTTACAAGAGATAGCATGGTTGATTTTGGAATCAACGTTGGAATCAAATAGCTTATTTAGATGCAACTTAACACTAATTAGCAGAAGCCTAAAAAAAGTACACATGGCATAAAACAATCAGCAACACTGGCTCATTTACGCCAGCAGAAAAACTGTCCTTCATCATTCAAGTTCAGCATTTCTGGTTATACCATTTCTTTTCTATATTACCAATTACCTGTTGAAGTTTGAAGGTCAGAGAATGCTTGACAAATATATTGTTACCTCAGTATACCTTCTTCGGACCTTTAGGTTACTGATGAGTATTTTAAGTAGCCACACAGTTTTAAGCCATTCCCATGGTATTTATTCAGGAAATAATTGCTTCTGATGTTCAGCATTTCTGCATTTCAGACTGTCAGCACTTCAGCTATCATCATGGCTCCAGTTCGCTGATCAGACAAGTGGAGTTGGATGAGGTCTGGAGCATCAGCTGCTCTTGACTGGTTCAGCTTATGCATTCTTGTGATCGTAGGTTTTAACCTTATTTCAGCAATGTCCTCAATTTCCCAGTGCCTGCTCTATCACTTCAGGCTGGCTGGTCTGCCTCAGTGATAAATGTCTCCATTAGAACAGATTCCTTTTATTTTCTCAGTCTCGCTCCACATGTTTAAAAAGGTCTTAGAGATTTAGGAACTAATAGAGCTAGGCAAATACAGCAAGAAGTGTCAATGAATCATTGGTTCAATATTTCTTAATGAACTCTCTTCACCTGTGTCCAGCAATAGTCCAACACATGGGTTTCACAGCTGGCAGGGCTAAAGAATCAGCACTTTTTAAATGAGTGTTGGAGTCTAACACAAATATTCACTTTCCATAAAATACTTACTCCAAAAATCAGAGTTGAGGAGCTCTAAGAATGTAACGGAGTAGAAGCACTTCTGTTAGTGTGAAGGAGTCAAGGAAGCATTGCAGCTGTATTTTAGTCAGGTGCCAGTCACCATTCTTAATATAAGAATAACTGCCTAAAATTCAGGACTATATGCTTAGCAAATGGCCTCTTCTGGCATTACAAATGCTGCTATCACTCTGTCATTGCCTGTGGCAGAGTTTATTTCTTTTCCTGCTAGTCTTCTGTGAACAGCAGGCTTAGAATGATTGTAAGATCCAGTGCTGACTGCTACAGTGCCCTCTGCATGCCCAACAGTACAGTGATGTTGTGACCAAAACTCATTTCTGTGGCAGAATTAGTCTGATTGGAGGTGAGTGTGGTGGTATTCCACTTCTCTCTGAAGCTGCTTGCAGAAGATGCTTTGTGGACTGTCTGTGTACCAGGACTTGTGAAAATGAATGGTAACAGCGAATGTTCCCTCCTATCCCTGTCAGAGATGGCAGAAGCATGCTGGCTCTGTACCGTATTTGACTACACAAATACACCTACTTCTCATTTCCATTTCTGTTCAAGCCACAGCAACCAGTACTACAGAATGCACTTTTTTTCATAGCAGATATTTAACATGTTTTAAAATCTGCAACCTACACAAAAGTCATGGGGTAGTCTGAGAAGTTCATCAGTTTACTGCAAATGAGATGTATTTATCCCAAATTAGAAGCAGCAGTGCTTCAGTAAGAACTGTAGTCTTCTAATCTGCAAGGGCAACTTATTTAAAGTTTTCATAGGTAGTTCATTATCTAAGAATGGGCCGTGGGCTATTTTCCAATTAATATATATATTTTATTCAGCCTGAATACTAACAATAATAGATCAAAAGAACATTTATTCCTCTTGCTTCAAGTGCTTCGGTATTGCGCTGGTAGTTTCCTCTGCTCTAGAGTGGTTTATCTCTTTCCTCTTCTTTCACTTCTGGCCTGCCCTGAAACATCAGCCCAATTAAGGTGTCTGAGGACTTGAGTTCCCTCATAACTTATTTGCAGCACAACACTGAAAGGGTTTTTCTTATCCAAACTAGAAACATTCTCTGTGGCTACAGATAGATTAAAAGAAATCTAAGTGGGAGAGGAGGATGGGAACTATCTCATCTTCTAAGAGGAATAAAAGGAAGCACCTCGTTGTTGGCAACCTTGATCAATATCAGAAAGGAAAGGAAGTCAGCATTCATTGCTTTTGCCAATAGTTTTTCATGAGTAGCCTAGTAGCTCTTTTCTCCCTGACAAGGTAGCGTGCCAGATGTAAATCCAAATCTCAAGAAAATATTCACTTAAGATGCCAAAACATGTCACTGTCAAAACATAAGCAATGCTGTAATTAATATCTAGTTTAAAAAATTGTGTATAGGTAACCATATTTATCTGCTTAAAAAATTACTAAATTTAAACTGAAGCAATTCTGCACTAGTTTGCTAATGCCTAGCATTAAAATGTCACCGTCATTTATTCTATTTATGACTAGACATCTGGTGTTTCATCATGTTTTAAACACATTTCCTCTAGTCAGTCTCAATCATTTACAGGAATAAGTCACAGCGCTTTGACATAAGTACTTTCCTGGAGCTACACCTGTAAAAAATTTCTTCAATTATTCTGATGGTAAGTAGTGACAAACAAAGAAAGTGAATTATAGTGGAACACTATTTTTGCCAAATTGAGAACATTTCCTTAGAACACTTTATTGTTTCATTTTTTGCCCAGTTAGCTGTCAACAGGGAATTTGACCTGTGCTAGAAATACAGGAGGTCTTTAGCTGTTCTTACAAAGCATGGGAAAATGGTTTTCATAACAAAAAAATGGATATTCAAATTCTGAATTATTTTGTTATGTCTGTGTGAAAGGCTGAAACATTAAAATACCCAAATTAATACATATCTTGTAGTTTCTCTGTGCTGTCTGAATGGACTAGGTGAGTTTTTCCCTTAAACTTTTCTCCTCATCATTATTCACATAAGCAAAGAGGTTCTGTTCAGAAAGATCTTTGGAGGAATATAGTTACAAGAACACAAGCATTCATGTGAACATGAATATTTGTTGATTTTGACAATTTATCTTTATTACTCATTTCAGCCAGATGCAGAAAATGAGATCTGAGTATTACATAGAACCCTGTGTAAGTACCAAGGTTTGAGATGTTAATATTTAAGGCCACAAATGCACAGAGCCACTGCCAAATCTGTGCATTCCCAGAACTGCCACAATGGACTCGTTCCTCAGTTTATCAGCAGAGCTTTCATATATATATGAAATATATATGCTTTCCAAACATCAGTGACTACATTGACTGTGACAAGAGCTTAAACTCCTGGGAAATGCCTACTTGTGCAAAACTTAATTTGGATATCTTCTTTTTTTAACTGAATTTCGCCAACAAGCTTCTTTTTGTTCTGAAAAAAAACATTTCATTCTAATGAAGTTTAGGAAAAATGAAAGGTTTATGTTTCCACCAATCACAGAAAAAGAAAAAGCTGTGTTTTTTACACTGTTTTGGGGCTTGCAGCATTACAGTTTTGTTTCCTTCTGCTGCTTTCGAGGACTGGAATGCGTATTTCCTATTTGCAGATGTGATGTATTGGGAAGTACTCTCCTTTTAGCCAGAAGTTTCAGTAGTTATAAATCAAGCCTGGAAATCCATCATCATCCAGGAAGTGGCCAACAAGACAAGTGTCTCATTTTACCTACTTACATGCTGGTTGTGACTGTAGAAGTAGTTTATGCTCAGAAGAATTACTTTAAGAGGAAAGAATTAAGCTGAGGCTTCACAAGATGAAGAATCCAAATGTTTTAAGATATTCATGTCCTGTAGCTCAATCCTACCTTGTGCTGTGTGTCATTGCTCTCCTGAGGGGCCAGAATAGCCACTTGTGGAGCTGAACAGCGAAATGACTCAGGGAATCACCCAGTGGAAAAATAAGCCAGTCATTAAAGAAAAGAGGGAGTTATTTTAAAGCTAGATTAATCTCCTGATCCAATTCGCAGTGTAGCTATGGGAAGCAGAGCTGGAAAAAGATTGCACAAGGATGAGGATGGTGAGAGGGTCTGGGGGTAGGATAAGAGGTGGAAAAATAGGGCAGGGACATATCAGAAGAGTGTTGCAATGCATGGCTTTGTCATGTGAAACTGCTGTCTGAAGCAACCTAATTTCTAAATAGGCTGTAGACTGGTGATTCATACATGTACCTGACAGCTAAGAAATTCTCAGTGAACTCCCCCTTGTGATTTCAATCAGGAAAGGTTCTGCCTTCCCAGGTAAAAAGCCGAAACCTCACAACTTGGGTACATAGAATGATTGTAAAATCCTGGGAAAAGGACAGACGAGGCAAGACCACACCTTGCAGTGTGTCAGCCTGGCCACACGCCTTGCTAGGGGCCGATTCTGTTCTAGAGCAAATGTGGCGGAGGTAGGTGATGGATGTGCACACTGTCCTGTGCAAGGTCTCTGCTGCCTCTGTCCTGGACATGCCACATCCAGGTTACATTGCTGTCTCTGCATGAGGAGCGACAGCTGCTTGGACTGGGCTGCTGGTCACCTAACTACCCAACCACAGGGCCAAGCCCTGCTTTCTCAATCCAGAGAACACATCCAGGCAGTACTAATGGAATTAAAAATACATATATATTACATTTCCTTCCCACCCACCTGACAACTCCACATCTGCTTGCCCAGATTTTATCATAAAAAGTGACTTTGCCAAGAACTAAGTGGTTTGGAGCCACAAGGGTCACAGGTTTTGGGTTCGCTCTGCCTTGGCAGGATGAGCGATGTGGTCACACATCAAGCTGCAGCCCCTTGTTCACACATGCTCTTCTCTACTAAACTGATGCTGTTGCGTGCGATAGATTTGATCGTTGCAGAAGAAAAATAGATTTCCCTCCAAAATCACCAACTGTTCCTAATTTCCTCATCAATGAGAGAGCAGCTCACAGGCTCTTTAGAGAACAACAGACTCTAAGGCGATAACATTACAACATGCTGCACTTGTTCAACGGCTTGCTTTGCTATCATGGCATGCATTTTATCTTGCCATGAGCTGGAAGCCTTAATTATGATCTCGTGTCTTCCATTGTTTGAAGTAAATGACTAAGTGACTTACAAAGACAATTAGATTTGTATCTGTTCTGAATAATCTCTTTCCAAGCATGATATCCTATTAGACACAGTGCGTATTTTGGGGGTGGGGGGCGAAATGGTGGTGGGAAGGAAAGAGTTACATTGAAATAGTATTTCAGTAACTGAAAATCTGGGTAGTTGTCATTGCTCAGTCTTCTTTGGTCCTCACCTGCTACCTTGTCCACTCTTTCTGCAGTTAAATACACGCAGTTAAAGATGAAGTTACAAGATCACACATAGTAGATGAAAAGGTTAAGTCCAAGACACTGTTTAGTTGAAAATACATTTACTCTGATCAGGAGGTTCTTGTGTTTGGGGAGAGTGGAAGACGTTTGGCCATTCACTCACTTGGAGCTTGTGTCAATGGCTTTAGGACCTCATGACCTGTCTGTGCAGAGGGATATTTATATACTTGTATATCATACTGCCTTTGCACTCAACAGATCATTAAAGAGCTTATGACACTGAAATACCAGAAATAACTTCTGTTTTTTCGTCCTCAGTCATTCCTATGAATGCATGTTTATTTTTCTTAACTCACACCTTAGTGCTGTATTTCTTGACCCGTAGTGGTCTTTGTGGACAATTAAGGTCTCTTCATATGCCATGAGACTACCCTCAGATACATGACTAATGATGACAATTAAGCATAACAATTAAGACCATATGCAACACAAAGCATACATGTTCATCAACACATTCTAAAGTGGTTTAACTAAGCAAAAGTTCATTATGAAATAGCAACTTTCCTGCATAGCAAAAGGGCCAGCTGTTATGTCGTGTTTTTTCAATTTGTATTCACATCTAGCACAAAGAACATTAATCATAAGTTAGTATAAGAGACTCTGGAGATACATTTTGCAAATAAATAACATAAATAAATTGCATAAAGAGACAATAAAGACCTTTCTTTATTTTGTTTAAGGATAGTTAGATAATAATAAATTACTTGGTGCTGAGTCTTCTAAGCATGAGAGAGACACAATACAACTATAAGGACATCTGTCAGAGCACATTGTGATGAGCTAAGTCTGAATTATCTGCTAGCCTGAAGTAAATGGAGTGCTTTAGTCTCAATTAGAGAAAACCAAAGGGAAATACAATATCAGTCTTCAAAACACTTCAAAGGTTCCTGCTAAAAGGGAGAGAATACATTATTCTCCAGGTTGACTGGTGAAAGTATTAAGCATAACAGGTTTACATTGGTAATTCAGAAGATGGGGCAAGAATAATTTTTTAACAGCACAAGGAGCCCAGCACTGGAATAAGTCACAAGGAGAGACAATGAGCTCTTCTTGACTGATAGTTTTTGAGAAGTGTTTGGGTAAATTTCTGTCAGAACTAATTCAGACACAGTATTTCCTGCTTGGAATTGCCGGAGGACAACAGGGAACAACACATCCAAGGTGGGCAGGGCTCTGCTTGGCCCTGCTCTAGGGTGAAAACCAATGCAGTAAATCAATGGTAGCCTCCTTGTCCTCCCAACAATGCTGGGGTGGTTCCCATGGTCCAGTGAGGAGCAGGAGGAGAAGTGCAAATAAAAGTATGCCCTGTCTGTAAACCATTGTGAAATTCTCTACTGTCAATCAAGCAGGCTTGACAAATGTTGTTCAGATAGATCAAGCTGCTGGAATCCGAAATAACTCTCTCCCCTCAATGCAAAACTAACATACACTTAATGAATTCTGAAAAGAAGTAAATATAAATTTTCCTTGCCAGCTACTGATGCACTAAATGATTGCTTTCCTTTTTTAAATTGTGTATATAATTAGTCTTCTTTATGTATGTTGTCTATTAATCTAAAAATGTCACCTCTGGTTATCCTAGTGTTATTAAATCACAATAACAAGTGCTGAAATACTGACAGCCTACTTCTTTTCAAGAGCCATCTTCAAGATGGAGACACATATAATTCTTCTAAGGTTAGAAAAAAAATTCTATTTCATGTTATAATTTATTTTAGTTACCATGTCTTAGCTAACATGATTAAGCATGCAGAAAAAAAAAAAAAAAAAAAATTTCTGATACATGTCTCTATAAATACAGTTTTCAAAAATACCCTATAGCCAGTGAATTCTATACATCACAAAACAATAGTTTGGGTGCTCTTCTGAATCTTACTCAACACCAACCTGGATCTTGGACTGCCTTTGCAAATTTGATCTATATTCTAAGGGCCCACAGCATCCGTATCCCACCCTCAAATAATTTAAGAACGTTGTGTTATATTCTTTTCATGCACATCAATAAACCTTGGAGATGTGTAAATGTTTTCTAACTTTGAGAGGTATGTTTACAAATTAAAAATCGATTGAAGACATAGATTGTTCTAAATGTAATATAACATTAACATCCTAAATCTGGAAAGCTGTGATCTATATAAACTTGCTTCATGAAGCTTAATGTGCTAATGAAAGTGTTTAGTAGAGCCAATTTTCATTTCTAGTTGAATAACGAAAAATGCACTTTAATCTTAGGAAAATAATCATTTGCTTTATACTACTTTGATCACATGTTTTTATAAATTCCTTTTATAAGTGCAGGTGAACAGCTTCTGAATGAGAACTCCTGGGAATTTTAAAATAACTTCATGAAAGACCTTTCTTTGTAATAAGTGTTTAAGTTTCTAGGCTTATCCCTTGCTCAGGCAATGTTCCAGCAATTTAGAAAGACATTTCAAGTGTACAAAGAGGAAAAGGGTTTTCCTAAATATAGGGTTTGAGTGATTCTATAGAACAACAAGGAGTTTGGATTACCTTCCTATCTGGAAATACTTGAAGACATCTCACCAACCCAGTTACACTTTGCAGCACTTGGAGCTGAAACTGAAAATATTTTGCAGCATGTTGTGGTGGTTACCTTGACTAGCCACCAGGTGCTTACCAAGCCACTCTGTCATTCACACTTCTCAGCAGGACAAGGGGCAAAATTAACATGAAAACCTCATGAATCTAGATAAAGGCAGTTTGACAAAAGAAAAGCAAAAGCAGTGTGCAAAGGCAAAGCAAAACAAGAAGATTTATTGTCTACTTCCCACAAGAAAGAGATATCCAGACACTCCCTGGCAAGTAGGGCCTCAGTACACGTAGCAGTTGCGTCAGAAGAAAAACACCATAGCAACTAATGTCCCCTCTCCTCCTTCCTCTTAGCTTTTATATCTGAGCATGATGTTGTATGGTATGGGATATCCTTTTAGTCAGTTTGGCTCAGTTGTTGCTGCTGTGCCTGCTCTCAGCCTCTTGCCAACCCCCATCCCACTGGCCTTTGAGAAGGGATTGGAGAGGCAGCCTTGGTGATGTGCAAGCACTGCTCAGCAGTGGCCAAAACATTAGTGTCTTACTAAAACCCTTCTAGCTACGAATACAAAGCACAGCACTATGAGGGCTGCTACAGAGAAAGCTAACTCTGTTCCAGCCAGACCCAATACTCATATTCAAACTGTTCCCAGGAAATCCCTCATCAAAAGTGGCTAGAAGAAAATCTACGGCTAAAGCATACGACTACCAAAAAATTATTCCTTGGACTCTCAAATATATCAAGTGGCTATTACACATTAGGAACTCACTTCGTTAACTCTTTTCTGTTGTTTTTATTTTAATTCAGTATTTATATAAATGTCTTGTTTATAATTTAGTCTTTTTCCCTTAACTCTGTAAACACTGAGCGCAGACTGCAGCCTTGGTATATTCAGAAGTGTTTGTACATGCCCAGTGCAGGACTTGGGAATTGCCCAAAATGAACAGCTAATCCTAGGCAGAAATAACGTTGTCCTTTTTCAGGGAATTTATTTGGCTCAAGTTCTACACAGCCTATCAAATGAAATAAAAAAATGTGCCAAGCACACACAGCATCATCATTTTCAAACTGCATCCCAAGAACGTGAAGTAAAATGCTACAAAGCATTATCTAAATGCAGATATGGGGTAAATCTTTTCTACATAGGTCAACACTGGTCAAGAAGAAAGCTTGTCTCAACAACAGTAAAATTATCAGAGAGGAAAATAAAGGAGGGGGAAAAGAAAGGCCTTGGAGTAGTTTTAGCAGGTTGCCTGGGAACTAGGATCTTTGCTTATTTACTGAAATGTAGGCTAGTATAAATTTATGTCTTTTCTTCTCAAAAAGGATATTCCAGGGCTGGCAGAGGTGTGACCAGACCTTTCTGGTTTAACAGTCTTTAATCCCTCAAAGAATAGAATTGTGATACTTCAACTTCTTTTCTTCAATGATTTTTAGTTGATCTGAGACCTATATCCTTCTTTGCTGCCACTTCAATGTTTCTTTCCAGATATGAGTCATGCGTAAGCTGTGACCTACCTACATTTCCTGCTCAACAAAAGGCAGCAAAGCATAGGTTTTGGACCCTACTTGTTCTTCATAGACTTATATGAAGTGCTGGCACGTGAACTCCCTAAACACAGCGGTAATTTTTTATGCATCTAGTTGCTACCCAAACACATTAACTCCACAAACTCTAATAGTTCCTTGTCAGTTTGTTAACCCTGAAAATTATGCACATGCCATGAAGCAGAATCAAGGCTTCTGGATCTAAGCTTGCCCTCTCCTCTGTCAAAAAAAAATCAGTGCTCTGCTTTCTGAGCAACTATGGGCATTCAGAGTACTAAAATACTGCAGAAATGCAACTTTTGAGAAACTAGTTTGGCATCTCTGACACACTCTACTCCTGACATTATGTATCAGCAGCAGTAGAAGAGGAAGACAAAGAGCACTGCAGTTTTATGTGACTCTGCATTCAGTAAGGAGTCTAGCAAAATGCAGGGGATCTTAATTCCTGAGATTCTCATGAAAAAAATTCCTTCTTTGTGTGAAACTAGCTTGTAGAAAATATCAGGTGATATTATAAATAGTGCTGTCCAATAAATTGTGACTTCTGCAAGATGAAGCGTACCGTGTAGTATTAGGACTTACATGAAAACAGGCTGAGTGCGGTTTTTCCTTTGTAGTTTATTGAAGAGGTAATTGGCCTTTTTCTTAAAAAAGAAAAATCCTTCAGGGACTATAAAAGATAGAAATGGGTTCCTAGACATAAGCCTTGTCATTTTTCTTTCCAATGTTATGTGTCAGGGCGCAATGCAGGCCAGCTAGTAGCTGCTCAGTTTAAAAGCATCGCCCCTGGAAAGGGGGTCAACCCTTGCTGGGGTGTCCCCGCAGCGCCACCTGGATGTCTAGGGTCACCGAAGGAAGGTGCCCTCAGCCACAATACCACAGAGATGGCACCCAGCCCTTCATGTGGGGGGATGCGCTTGGAACCCTGACACTGCACACCACATGCAATGTCCAGCAGTAGCTGTCTTAGGTTGTGTTCCTAGAAAGAAATTCACACAGGTCCAAGCTCCTAGTTTTCTGGAAGGATAGGTACTGCATTGGAAATACCTGAACAAGTCATGAAAGGACCCATCATTCTCCCTGGGGACCCCACAGTAGGAATCAACTCTCCACATCAAGATGAAATGTGCCAAGCACATCAAGGATGGTGGGCAGCATTTTCAGAAATGCCTGTGACAGGGTGTTCACACATAAGCAGTAGGGAAAGGAGCTATAGCAGGACTCTGAACTGCAGCATGTCCTGTGCACTGGCTTCTCTCGTGGAAGTTTTATTTCATCCTCAGTATGCTGTGATGCTAGTATAACTCACTTCTAAAATAGCTTTCAAAATCAGGACTCAGCAGGTTGCACTTTTCGGTCTTCAGATGGCAAAGCGTATGAAAATTTTGTCAACATACAACTCAGAACAATATTCTGTTCAGAGAACAGGAGTGTTCAGCAAAGCATTGAGTTTTGACACAATCAAAGCAACTTCAGTCACAAAGCAACTGCTCAGTCAGACTCAATTGCAAATGTTCTGGCAATAGCAGGATGCTAAATGCAGAGAGCTATGAGCCATTCAGTTCTTTGTATATGGTCCATTTACTGCAATAAGGGAATGAGTGTCAATAGGGGGGCTAACAGTATTTATTTATTTATTTATTCATTTCATTTTTAATAAAATCGATTCATTCAGACCATTAGGCTACATATCCAACCAACCTTAAAGTCATATCATCTTCTTAGAATGTCCTCCATTTTTCTTATTGCTTTTAACAAGTTTTTATATCTTGTTTTACATATAGCTGTAAAAACCTCACAAGGGAATTTCTTCCTTTAAATTTAGATATTACTGATTGTAATGAAGTTCCAGTCCTTTCTCAGGTGCTATGACAGTACAAATAGCTATAACAATAACAAGTCAAATTTCTTGCTTCTATAACTCTATTGATTTAAAAGCATTCAGCTGCAGATAATCTGGGATAACAATTCCCTTCAAGTGCTAGCAGATAAAACCTCTAGACAAAATGCTGCTACATCAGCAGCAGATTCACTATCGGAATATACAGGACTAAAACTATTCTCATTTATATCAGTGCAGACAGAGTGATTCACTTAGAATCATCACTAGGCTAGTGATTGTTTGGTAACCAGCCATAAGGTTTTTGATAATGTGGAACCTTTGGAGACAACCCAAACAGAAGATGATCTGTGGAACTCCATGAAAAGTAAACAGAGGACATACCTAAGGAAGGTCATTGATCTTCTTCTCAGGTTTATGTGGGATATGTGGGGGTTTATTCAGGCTTTAGAAATTGGTGTAGTAACCAGCAGGGATGAAGAGGTAATACACATTTTAGATCTGATCAAATTCAGTCTTTGGATACAGTCTACCCAATTCTTTTAAAATTAGTGGAATTTATCCAAATGGATATTGCACAAACAGCCTCACCACATTTCATCTTACACTTAAGTTGAATTTGACTTGTAACATTCTCAGCATCACCTTTGGCTTCTGCTTACTTTCCTGTATGTTCAGATAGTCAGTGTAGGTTGTCCTCACCAACTATTTGCACAACAGTCCAGTCCAGAAGCACTCAGTGTATGTGCTTTCCTTTGCAGGTAAGTGACTCATTGTAAAGATACAGACTACTCCTGGATAAGTTGTCAAAAGTGGTTTTGCTAACAGATAAGCTGAACATTTAAGTAAAATTATTTCTTCTAATCCATAATCATTACATCTGGGCATTTTTTCTGGCAAATTTGAAAGGATTTTGTACACACATATGCATAGCTACCATTATTCATATTTTTGTACCAGCAGTATGAGTATTTTAACAACTATTTTCTATCGGAAAGCTCAGTCATGAAAAGGTCTGTGGGGTTAATTCCACCTAACCACAAACCCACTGACTAAAATGTGGTTTTGCCATAGATGATTATGTACATTTTTTTTTACTTTAAATTAAATACAGATTATAATTACAATGAATCGCTTCAAAATGGTGTATAATTTGGAAATGTAATTAAGTGAAAAGTGTATTAGCTTTGTAAAAAATGCTTAGATGGCTCTAAAGTGAGCTGCTGTGGCATAGATTATTGCATTGCTGTGACCACTACTGATACTAAGGACCATGTTTTAGTGACACTCTAATTATTCATCACTGGGGACATTCTGATGACTTGATATTCCAGCAGATTAAGTGAATTTACAGAAAGATGCCATTTGAGGGGAGAAAAAACTTTGATAAATCTGAATAAAACTGCAAAAAGCTTCAGAGAGATAGATGACTATCATCATTTTTATATGTGTTTGCTATGCAATTGCGTTTTCACCGCTGTCACAAGCTTAAATCTCTGAAGATAGGATTCTGTTTTGCATGAAGAATTGAAGCTTAGGCAGGGAAATGCCTTATACTCAGACAAAATTTTTTTCCGAATGTCCAGCCTAAATCTCCCCTGGTGGAGCTTGAGGCCATTCCCTCTTGTCCTGTCCCCTGTCCCTTGGGAGAAGAGGCCAGCACCCTCCACTCCACAACCTCCTTTCAGGTAGTTGTAGAGAGCAATGAGGTCTCCCCTCAGCCTCCTCTTCTCCAGGCTAAACAACCCCAGCTCTCTCAGCCGTTTCTCATAAGGCCTGTTCTCCAAATGGTCCCACTAATTCCAATCCATGCCCATGGATGAGACCTCCTGGCCCCTACCATGGCAGAACCAGCCTGGTGGCTGCAGGGGCTGAACTGACCCCATGACCACCTCTGTCCAGCCCCACAGGCACACTCAGCCTCTGCAGGGTAGCAGGCCCCTTGATGGGTGTATTACTATAGCCTGTGAAATTTGCTTTGTTATTTCTCCATTATTATACTACAGATTAAAAAAATAAACTGCTGAGAGTGTTAGCATCAAACTGCAATAGCTTCTCGTGAAATGGATAGTAAATCTTCCTATCTTTTAACTCAATATAGTAGTCATAACATTAAATGGCATTAATACTGCTGCTGCTTGCTCTACTCATACATTCAATAATGGAAACCTGTGCCTTATTTGAGGTTATGTACAAGTTTAATATACATACTATTATAACAAGGTCACTTTGGAATAATCTCTTTGATTGATTGCAGGGAGGCTGCAAGTGGAGGGAAAAGTAATCTTGTATGGTAAACACAATATCTGCCTACAAGGAAATGGTACAACAGCCTGTTTTCAAGTCACAGTATATAAATAGCAGCTATTATACTTTTGCTTAAATGGCACAGCCAAGCATGGTTGCAGCTTTGCTAGTTGTTTTCTATAATAAAGATAATTCTTCTGGATTCTCTTCAGTACTGGCCTTCTTGTTATGTTTGTCACTCTGATATTGGAGTATTTATCACACACACAAAACACCTTTTGGGTTTTGTCTTCTGATGAATTCTCTATGCCTTCTCCACTTTGTGTTATCAAAATAATAAGCTATCAATCAAAACAAGCATGTCTTATAAAAACAAGTAAGAATGAAAGTAATAATCTCTCGGACTTTTCTTCTCAGCACAATATTGCAAACACTGTGAGGCAACTGGCGGCACAGGAAGAGAAATTCCCATCACAACATGTATGTGGACAAGAGAGATGCAAGAAGGAAACACAGACCCCTTTGCTCAGGGCACAGTTCAGTGTCCATACTTAGTTGGATCTGGTCACCAGCATTCGGGCATCTGTGTCAGTGGCTGGATTAGGCTAATATTTAAATTTTAGTGTACTTTTATTACATCCTTTGTATTTTTTAAAGCTGACATGGCTGTGAAACTTTAGCAGATTCCAAGGCATCACCATTCTCCTCTTTTCTGACTGGCAAGCAAAGGCCATTGGATGCTGGTTCAAATCCAGAAACTGTGAAGCATCTCTTCATGTAAGTACCTTGTTTCAAAAACACTTCAAGGGAAAAGAAACATATTGCAATGTCTAAAAAATTGCTCCAGTAGATGTTTGTTCTGACAATGGGGGAAAAAAACTGCTTATTGTCCTGACTTTTAACTTTTTCAGCTGTGAGCTAGTGGGTATTAGTGTTCCACTGTCCTGCTGGTTTGAAGAGCCCCCTGTTACAACAGCTGTTCCTTACATAGGTGTTTTTGGACAATAATTCATCAAACATTTCTTTAGTATGCTCAACAGCCTCACCTCTTTAAGCCACTGATTCTTAGGCTTTTTTTCTCTCATTCTTTCAGTGTTTTGATAAGTCTTCCCTGAACACTACAAGTTTTCTACAACATTCTTGAATCATTAACACAACAACTGTCTTCCATTTTGTTTACATTAATATCAAATAGGTGATAGAGTCACTTTCTTGTTATTCAACATTCTCTTTACCAGATGTCCAAGGAACCCATTAGCACTTTGACCACAATGTTGTCTGGAAACTGAGGTCCAGAGGGTAAGTGATAAGCCTCCTGTTTTCAGGGATATTATCATTACAGCTTCTCATATTTGTTCCCTGACACACAACCTCTTGCTGGAATGGACTGAATTGTCTGTATTGCTTTCATATGCCAGTCTGCATGTGCCCCTGGTGACCTGATGGCTAAAACTAACCATGATTCCATGAAACACTTCAGAGCATTTGGCTGGACTGCATATATTGGCAATCAACTCAACTCCATGTCAAGATGGGACTCAAGTAAACTTTGAGACTTTCCTACCTCTTTTACTTCTTCATCCTCCCTTGTTTGAGGTGGTGTAGGAACCCAGAACAAAATTGCAAGACAGGCAGAAGTTCCTGAGCATCCTGATGAGGCCTCTAATCTGGACAGTGATTGGACAGTGGTTGAGAATTGGGGAAGCTAAAAAAGGACTTGTTCCTTACATTGTTTATCATTCATTTATTGTGCTGTGTCATTTATTAAATTATGTTTTCTTTTAGCATTGGAAGGGGAAACAAAAGTCTTTAAAACATCAGAAAATCCTGTCTTATCACTGACTGGAAAAAAGCAGACGTATTTTCCACAGAAGATGAGTACAATAGGAGCTGAGAGTATCATAGGTAGGACACAATACAGAAGAGAGACAATTTGAGTACAACCAAGCTATTCTGAGTATGTAAAATTTCTGCAAAGGTCACACATAAAATCATAAGAATTACATCTGACACAAGATTGCAGGTGATGGATTATCTTGGGCTACTTTCAAACTTGCATTTTTTGGAACTGCAAGTTCTTTAGTTGGATACATCTGCAAGTAATCCTCACAGCCTCCGCCAGTCATTGATTTGTGCCACAATATCTTTGACAAATACAAGAAATCTTTCCCTTTCTAGCTGTTGTATGCATAAAAAAAAAATCATATGTTTGTCCACATATCCAACTGGATTCTCTTATTTTCACTACTCAATGATACACTATATTCAAAATGCCAGATTTTTCAGAGCTCAGCTCTCCATCAACTGTTGCCACACTATTGATCTTCCAGCACAAGTTGTAAAGCATAGAGGTTCTGTGAATGAATGATGATACCAGACTTTTTTCTTATACTATTCGTACCAAGATTTTAAAATTTATGTAATTTGGTTTTCTATGTCACTCCTTTGCTAACAGCAACTCTCCATCCATAACAATGTTTTCCTAAAGAGTCCTGGTTCAGTTCATCTAGGGTGAACTTTTTTTCACTCCTTTAAAAAGCTTTTAGATTCTTCAGGAAAGTCAAAAGCACTCGATATAACTGCCCTCCTCCTTTTAAAAAGCATCTATGGTGGACTAATATATTGTCTTGAACATGTTACTTGTAACTGGTAATGGCTGAGGTTTGCACTACAGGACAGCTGCCATAAGCTTAACAGCGCTCTACTTGTTGTGTTCTATGTGCTAATGAAAGCAATAAATCAATGACGTGTTCCAAACCTTGACTTGCCCCAAAAAGAGAAATGCCAACAAAATTTAGAACATCCAGCTTAGAATTTTGCACAGATGAATAGCTCTCTTCTCACCCTCAAAAGCTTACAGTTCTCTGGTCAGGGCTGGTTTCATTTCAATGGATCCTCTGCATCCACCTGCAAGGAACCTGTTTATGGAGAATTTAATGAAACAGAGTGGATTCCTTGCTAAGGGCTAAAGAGAGGTAATGTATCACTTCATAGAAAAGCCAGATTCTTTGGCCTAGAAGATTTAAATAAAATTACATGCATTTCCCATACAAAATTGTATTTATATTAATCACTATGTTTATGCAGCACCTGAAAATCAAAGTTTGTAGGAACACAAAGCAAAAAAACCTCCCCTTGCTTACTGTGACAGCAATAATAATTATCAGCTACTGCAAGCCAGTTTTTGTTATTCTGAAATGGCAAGTGAATAAAATTTTTATTTTTCTATTTTTTTTGTACCTGGTTCCTAAAATGCAGAGGTAAAACCCGTCATCTCTGATGTTATTATGCCACTTGGAGAAGTAAATAAGACATTTTATTAAACCTTACCCAATACAAATGCCTCATCACTAAGGAACTGTACTAATGCATATGTTAAAATTTCTATAAATTGTGTGACATTTTCAGCACATGCTGACAGGATTTTGAAAAAGAGAAAAGCATATTAAAATGGCCTGGAGATATTACTGTGTCCTGATCCTGCTTTCTTGAAGACAAGTGAAGCGTATACAATAGAGGAAGAGAAACCACAACAAAAACAGAAAGCATAATTTTGGTGTCAAGTTTTTCTTGTAGGCTGGTTGTTAGAGAAATTTAGGCACAATTACCTCTGTCAGCCACCCCAAAACCAGCCAATTTGGTGCCATTGCTAATTTTTGTAATACACTGCTTTTAGCTACCATTAGGAGGTGTTCAAAAGACTCAGTCTCAGCTATCTAAACCAAAGACTCCTTAAACAGAAAGCAAGAGACAAGAATGAGGAGAAACAGGTAGGAAAGCCTGGTAAAAATAAAATAAAAAAAAAAATAGATGGGGACAGTTATAGAACTTGTACCTTTCAAAAGGTATCTGGCAGCCAGACAGAGCTGACGATGACCCTGATATCACTCACCTGCTGTCTCCCTCTATGACTGTTGGACAACGGCATCTCTCGCAATCAGGAATATAATGGACAGTGGTGTTAATACAGTGGGCTCTGGAGTCCTGGGAACAACTGTGAAACTATCTTGTCATAGCTTCATATCTTACCAGTGTCCAAATCAAATCGTAATCATTCACAGTAGCCATCTACCCTTTGTTTTGTCCACTAGTTAAACATAATTTTTAGTGCATCAGTTTTGGGCAAAGAAGGCCATCAGGTTTTGTGCTCTTGTATGTCCTATTTATAAGTGCGATCTCAGCATTGCCACACTTGTGACATATCCAAAAGCCTTTGATTTATCAGATTAATTCAATTTTTTTGAGTTTAGTAAATTTTTATAAACATTTTTGTGTATGTGGATGAACTAGATTTCTGTCACTTGGAACATCTCTTCTGAGCTGTATGCTAAATGCCTTTCCTCCCCTTTGCTGTGTTTGATATGCAAGATCTGGCTGAGATGCAATTCCAGGATATTTGTGGCTGTGAAGTTGAAGAGTAATTAAATACTTTCTTCTGAGGGACAGAGCCTATGCTATACCTCCTTGTTGAACCTCATAAGGTTTCCACAAACCCCCTTCCCTCAAGGACTGTCCAAGGCCTGACTTGTAGGAATGGTTGGACTTGATGATCTGATGGGTCTTTTCCAACCTGGTGATTCTATGATTCTATGATTCCACCTTAGGTTTTCCTTCTGAGTACTTCAGTAGGGCAGCACAACAGCTCAGATTCACTTCCCAAGACACCACTCTCCTTGGGGCAGGATGGTGTAAGAGACCGTTATTGAACTGGTTTGGCTCAACATAGCTGTCAATCACAATGATCTCATAAGAGACCGTTATTGCAACGAAGAGCTGATCTCGTAAGAGCTGCCAACTACAGAGACAAACTGTCCCCAACAGAAAAACCACAACATCCACCCGAAGTGGTGCCTACCAAGCTGATGCTGGAGCCGGGTAGAGAGGACTACCATGAACACCTGGGCATGTGCACATGGAGGCGGACTGTTCGGGGAAATTGTGGGGACTGGGGCAATAAATAGGGGGGCCTCCTGTTTCTTCGTTCATCAGTGGGCTCGGGGTGCTCAGTTGCTTCGTTGTTTGGTGGACTCGACCTTGTGTGTGTTGCGGCGTGTGCCCGCCCAAGTCTTCCTGGAGCTTGGAGCATCATCGTCGCTCGGTGGCCGTGTCTTCATCATCACCTGCACCGAGACCAATCCAACAGGACATCGCTGGATTCATGGTGGTGGTACTTAGCTGCATCTCTACCGTTTTCTTGATTCTAACTTTTCCTTTCTTTTCCTCTCCGTCGTATCGCCGTTATCAGTTGTTCCAGAAAATAAAGCTCACAAGATTGTACAGCATCTGACCTTGTTTGAGTCTTAATCTTGGCCTCTTGGGATCATTTAAGAACCCTCCCCGATATTGGATCCGGACAGATGGTTCCTATCACCCTGACCAGAACTTGGATTTCACTGATTTACAGAATGACACAGGGGCATTTCCACTTTATCCCCATTGCCTTGCCCCACATCTGTTAATTTATCTGATTTGTAGGTTCTGACACATATTAGTAGTCAAATTGAATTGTAAACTACAGGAGACAAGAGTCTTAATTTATCGTATCTTCCACCAGTGCATTACCATTTAAAAACTCTTACGGTGTCATTCACATTTCAAGTAATAATATACAGATTCATAATAGCTGCCTTATAAATATGTGTGGTAATTACAACATATTTGTTATAATGGACTTCATTGTATAAAAAAAACTCCTTACTTAGGAGGAAACATCTAAGATACTCAAAACTAGAAAGGCAACCATTTTTCAGAGATGACGATGAGATCAATACAGAATTATTTTCCTCCCTTTACACTGTTTATCAATTTCTTTGCATACTCTTTCTAGTATTTATTTAAATATAAATGTACATCTCCTAGATTTTAACACAATAAGAAGAAAGAGTTTGTATTTGATCCTGGTCTCAGTGCTGCCTCTGAAAACCTTGTGAATTTTGCAGATTATCAAATCAGATTAAGCTCTGAAAAATGCCACTGATTTCCTATTGAGCTGCCTTCATCAGTTACCCTCGGCATCTGATCTCTGGTTATCCAAGTATGAAATTCCATTTAATAACGTGGATGTTATGAGAAATTGCATAGGGCAATGACAGTATTGTTAATGAATACAAGACATTTTGACTGGAAGACTGAGTGCAGTGCATTGTTGTAAACATACTTGGCCTTCAAGAAGACTCAGTGATTTGGAGAACATAAGTCAGGAGACAAATGATGCAACAGTCAAAAAACGATTGAGGGTATTTTGGAAATGATGGAAATTCAGACAGGGCATCAGTGACATGGAGGAAAGAGGAAAAGGAGTGTGGTGAAGGAAGAGAGGGAGGAAAGAAGGGAAGAAAAGAGAGGGAGGGAAGAATAAATGTCACCCTATACAAATAAGGCTTCCTCAAGTATTGCCTGTCTCTTGTATCCTGTTTGTAGCAGAAAGCAGTGCGTAGGTTGCAGAGACGTTAATTCACACTGAGACTGATAATCACAGAGCTTTCTTTCCCCTGAAGGTGCTTCATGTCCAGTGCCAAGTTTCACATGTCTCTAGAGCATGTCACTAGGGACTTAATTTGGGTCCATATTCCCTATGCCACATACACTTGCTCAGTGGCCTGGAGGAGCTGGTGCCTGGACTGAGGAAGAAACAAAACATCCAAGGCACTGAAAGGTGGGCCACCAACAGGAGCATTGCAGTCAGAAAGGACTTAGAAGATGGTATACTTCACAGCATTCCACAGCTTCTTACATTGCCCATCGTCTTTCACACGGCCCAATGCTCCAGGCACCTCCTCTGCATATGCCTCCTCTCAAGAAGATGGTTTGGACAGATTAATTTTGGCATAAAGACACACGTATTACTTAACTGGCTAATCTAAATAGATGAATGCGTTCCTCTTCATTCCATTCAACCTTTACTTCTTATTAGAGATACTATTTGCTAGGCAAAGGCTTGAGCTAGTGTACTCCAGGAGTTCAGCTGCAGCAGTTTCACTACAAAACTTGGACCATCTTCAGAGTCATCTGAGGAATTAGCACTACAACTTGTCTCACTTCAGACACACTCTAGGTACTGAATATTTCCGGATGTATGTAAGGTCACTGCCATTTATTTGTTTTAGTCTCCAAATACTGCAATACATCCTTTTTTGCTGTATGTTACACTACTGCTCCCTGCTGCCCAAGTCTATTTCAGATCTGTAGATCCATTTTACCACACCTATGCATGGGACAGATCTTATACTGACTGTGGATAACTGGTTTCTCAGAAGTGGGGAAACTGCTTTCTGTCAGTGAGATGTTTGTCTTGCTTGATTAATTACTGTGAAATGCCCACAGAGATTTAAGGCCATGATTAACCACTACCAAATGCACACAGACCTTAAAGACTAAATTCTACCACTAGCTATGTTTACACAAGAGTTCCTCTACATCCTGCCTCTGGGACACTTCTGCCACACACAATCAGCTGATAAGATTCCCTCATAAGATATGGTTAATTGTCAGGATAAGGTTAAATAAATATAGCTACTAGAAAGTTCTGTGTCAATATACAAAGATATTCAATGACTCAGCTCTTAATAGTCTATTTCTTTAACTGCTCCTTTGCTTTACTTAGAAGATAATTTATTTGCAGAAGAAAATACCATTTAAAAGAAGTCATTTATATTGTTGATGGTGGGGTTTCTTTCTTGATTTGGTATGCTTGAAGACATAGTAGTTCCCAAAAGATTAACATTCCTTCAGAGTAAAAAATATTAGATCCCTCTGTAGGATGGATTTCTTTCCTAGTTTATTCAATACAGAAGCTGAGAAGATTAATAAGCTCCATTATTTTACCCTAAGCTTATTAGAGATCAAAATTTTAATAGGTTTGAAATCATCTTCTGAAATCCCACTTTAAAAGAACAGCTAAGAGCAACTTACTCTCTTTCCTGGGAATTTTACCAAAGACCTTTATCATTCAAATAAAACTCAGAGTCCAGGCCACACTACCATGTGGCAGGAAGGGAAGGATTAGTCAGTCCACCCCGACTTTTGCTACAGTGAGTGCTTGTTGGTTTCGTGATCGTCTCCTCCCTTCTAGCCGATGAACACTCATAAGAACATTCATGCTTCACCACGTCTGCTTTTATGCTGGGATAGATAAGATGGGGCAGAGGACCTGGCAGCGAGGGTGTCTGCTACCTGCTCAAACAAGTAACTGCAGAGCACTGCAGACTATGTTGTATCCTCCAGTTGGTAAAACCTCATTGAGAACACAGGCTCTTTGAATAAGAAAAATTTATTATGCTAATCATTTCAATCCTTCTTTAGTTATCCATGCAGAGCTTCACTGCATTATTCAATATTTTTCAGTCTAATGCACTGAATTAAGTCTTGTTAAAAAAGTTTTGTTCCTGTAACACTTGAAATTCCTGCTGAATTTAATCTTTGGGCTTTCTGGGAAAGTATTCCTTTCATCGTTTTTTTCTGTGAACTGCAATCCATTTAACAGAGTGTCCTGCTTTTAGCTGGGACACATTGGGCGCCAACTAACTGTCCCAGTTCAACCCCTCTAGCTGGTGTGGGGTGTAAACTGAGACACAGAACTTTGCAACACTGCTGTCCAGCACATTGCAGTTAAAACCACGGGGGCAAGGGGGAGGAGGTGTTCTGAACAGAGGAATTCCTTGTCAAGACAATTTACCCAGCATCACCAATGTATATAAACCCAGAAATGTAGAGACCTTTAAACGCAATTCATATAAAGTCTAAGTGCAGACTAACAGTACCCTTTGGTTGCAGCTATTTTATTCCTGGGGATTTTATTCTACACAGAGGTTTTGTAGACACAGAACAGTTTTACTTTTAGCAGACCTAAAAGACAAAGATCAAGCAACCAGACCTGCTAAAGCTGAAACAAGGTCCCTCTTTCCCTTGCCTCCTGAGAGCTTTCTACTTCCTCCAGTTATACAAGCCTAGGTGAAGACAAGCTGCTGCAAGAACACTGTATGTATATTTTAGAATTGTTATTATTTTAATAAAGCCAAAAAGAGAGGCAGATTCAAGTGTGAAAAAAGAACCATCAAAATTCATCACAGGAAATCCCACCCACTGCTGGTTAGACACTTTCACCTGTACGATTTTCTTTTGGGAACAACCATTGTAAAGACTTCAACCTAAACCTAAGGATGAGATAATTCACAAGAGGGGAAGCTGTAAATAATGTTGGAGGAGATTAATTTTGTCTAATACTGTGGGTCACAGGCCGGGTATATATACTCACTCAAAAAATATATCTACAAGCTGACAACACAGGGCTGAGTGGCAATTAATGAGGATTAATGAGGATACTGAAACTTTCTAGGACAACAGAAAAATCAGGAAATCATTGTAATCTATAAATGCAAAGAAGTGGTCTGGTGACTCGTGGAGCAGGAGTTATATGTCCTTCTGACAAAGACCTTCAAACTGTGTCAGCCTGGGAAATTCAGTCCTTGTATCAGCACACCTAGAAAGCTGGACTTGCTCCTCTACTTTCAGTACCAGCCAGTTGTTTAAGCTGGAAATTCTCCTTTAAAATGATCAGGCTATAGAAGAAAGGGGGAAAAAAAACAAAAAACCAGACTGGCATAATGAAGTGCAACTATGAGGAACAGCTTTTTAATGGGAGAGTACAGATGTTCTGTGCACGATGGCTATAGTTTAAATTGAAAAGTGCCACTCTTTGGCTATCATTTAAAATCATGATACCCTAAAGGAGAGATTTCAGGACATGCACACTTGAGGAGCACATACCTACAGTAGAGCTAAATTGTTATTTCTTCTTTGCTCTGATTGAGTGAATAGAAAATGGTTTTCATGTGCATGGAAAGCAAAAGATTATACTGCAGCTGGGCTAGGAGGGGAGAGCAGGAGTGAAAGGCAAAGAACATGGACAGCAGCAGCCTCCCATCAGGAACTGCAAGCTGATTTTTTTCCCCAAGGCTTAGACTACCTCCAGCAAGTTCTCCTTTGCCACAGCACCATGGGCATCTTGAACAACATGTAGGCTGCTGCCATAACAGAGCAGAGCCTACCTTGGGGCCAGCAAGGTCAGGAGCAGCCACTCATAGTGAGCGCTTCCACCCCTCTTTGTTAGCCCTGCACTTCAGAACAACCACTGTACACCTTTTGAGTTAGAGATAGTAGATAGGACCTCCCAGGTTTGGTAGTAAAAGAAGTAATACCTTATATTTTATCAGTCACGAAATAAAAGACACCATTTGGATGCCTACAGCTCTTCTGCCAGTGCCTACTTTGACTTGGCCATTTCAGATCAACTGTAGATGACAGCCCTTCTGGCCCCCTCGGAGGAGCAATGGCACCTTCTAGATAGTGTAGTTACAAGGAGGGACAACTACCAGTCAGACTAACTGGTGTTTCAAGCAGGAGATTTTGAAGGACTCTATAAAACGATGCTTCTGGGGATTTTATCTTCCAAGAAAGTACTGGTCGCTAATTCTAATGATACAGGTCACTTATACTGCAGCTAATTATGTCCAGAGTTGCAAAGAGCCCTATATGCTCCCCAAAACTGTTTTGCCGGCACTTCTTGCCACCAAGTATCCAACAGAAAGACAGAGATTTCATTTAATGCGCAATAGATCTGACTTTTCCATACGCTTCGGAACTATAGCTTTTCCTGGGACAGCAAAAGCTGAAGAACCACGATAACAGCCAACTGGTTAACAGCCGACTGGTTGACAGCCGATTGGTTGACAGCCGACTGAACATGAGCCAGCAGTGTGCCCAGGTGGTCAAGAAGGCCAATGGCATCTTGGCTTGGATCAGAAATGGTGTGACCAGCAGGTCCAGGGAGGTTATTCTCCCTCTGTACTCGGCACTGGTGAGACCGCTCCTCGAATCCTGTGTTCAGTTCTGGGCCCCTCACCATAAGAAGGATGTTGAGGCTCTGGAGAGAGTCCAGAGAAGAGCAACAAAGCTGGTGAGGGGGCTGGAGAACAGGCCTTATGAGGAGCAGCTGAGAGAGCTGGGGTTGTTTAGCCTGGAGAAGAGGAGGCTGAGGGGAGACCTCATTGCTCTCTATAACTACCTGAAAGGAGGTTGTGGAGAGGAGGGTGCTGGCCTCTTCTTCCAAGTGACAGGGGACAGGACAAGAGGGAATGGTCTCAAGCTCCGCCAGGGGAGATTTAGGCTGGACATTAGGAAAAAAATCTTCAGAGAAAGGGTCATTGGGCACTGGCAGAGGCTGCCCAAGGAGGTGGTTGAGTCACCTTCCCTGGAGGTGTTTAAGGCGTGGGTGGACGAGGTGCTAAGGGGAATGCTTTAGTGTTTGATAGGAATGGTTGGACTCGACGATCCAGTGGGTCTCTTCCAACCTGGTTATTCTATGATTCTATGAAAATGATAAGACAACTACAGTGAAAAGTAATCCAGGCATATTCTGATTGCTTAAAGACTGTCACATTTATCCCATGGCAAATCATGGGGAAAGAATTGCCAATCAGACTAACTTTCTTCTAAAGGCAGCAGGGCAGAGGTGGGCAATAGATAGAACCGATAAAAGTTTTCACTGGCAAGGAAAAATACAGAAAGGAGCAAAAGAGCCCATTTAGTGCACGTGCTTCAAGAGAATGCAGGTCTTCTTTTTCCCTTTCTTTTTATTATCTCTCTTTTTATGCTTCCTCCTTTTTGCTATCTTACACAGCTGTCGGTTTGAGAGTGAGAGTCTAGATGTTCTTCAAAAGAGTTGATCCCACAGAAGATGTAGGAAGTGATCAAAAGCCTTAGCTATTAAAAGAAAATACCTGGCTCCCACTCCTTAAATGCATACTTTCAACCCTAGACATTATGGAAAAGTTATGTTACGAGAAATAGAGGCATCTAGATGCTTCAGGAAAATTAATCCTCAAAGCCTAACTTAAAATAGTCACAGTTTTTTGTTGATTTGTAAAGTTAGTTCACACAGTAGTGTGGAATTGTTTTATAACATACATTACATGAAGCAGAACATGAAGCATGAGTTCTTTGGCAAAATGAACACTATTATCTCCCTACAAGAGAATTCACTTTTAACCTTTTTTCTGTTACTACAATACAAATCTGTTTCCATCTCTGATGCAGTTCATACAGATGTGTTGCTGGGAAGGCTGTTCTTCTTGCTGAGCAGTAGTTAGGGGCTGGGAGAAAAGCAACTTTATGAGATTCATTAGCTGAGAGTCACTGGGCAGAGCACCATCTAATATTATTTTGGCTTTGTAGTGTATATACATCATTGTGTATGTCCAGCTAAATTCTTTTTAGAGGCGAGTAGATGTGACACAGCAAATAATGCTGTTCTTTTCTGTCCAAATCTATCTACACTTAAATGGTGTGAGGAGCAGAAGCAGCAGGTATGGTACTAACTTCTGCAATTGAAGTCATTGTGCCACAGTCCTTAGTACTTCAAACATTTCCATTTTGCTGAGTGTAGTAGGGGTGCCTAAGCTACATGGCCATGCAGAATTTTGCATTTCTATTAACCATCCTCTGTCAGACAGACATGTCATTAGGGTTCATTACTTTACATTTATGTTTATATAACCCTGTAGCTGCAGTAAATACTGGTGACTTATAGTCAGCTGTGAGAACTGGAGGTCCCAGCTGACCTCCAATCTGCGTACACCGGTCTGGTCCTGTATGTTATGTTCCCAGCACTGTCCACCTTCTCTATCACTTTGCCTTGCACATATCTTACATCATCCGGATACTGTAAACTGATATTTATACATACAACTCACAGCTCAGATATGCACACAAAATTAGAGGTAGAAGGGAGGAAGGTAAAGCATAATAAATATTGGAATAAGAGACAGAGGCAACTGAGAGAGAGGAAGGACCATGCAGTAGAGAGCAGCACTGGGGTCTAAGGGAGAAGAGAGGATGCTTCTGTGAATTCCCTCTGTATTACCCACATTCATTTATAAATTGAATGGATAAATAAAAGGGTTTTTTTTTCTCCCAGCTATCCTGCTATGAGTGTGAAATACGGCAAATATCCTGCTTTTCATCCCTCACTGTGTGCAGAAACTAAAGTTATGCTCATTTTAACATACTTCTCCATTGAGTTCTTTAGCCTCCTCAAGCAAGGGAGCAGAGAGTTAATTACTGTTTAATTACCAAGATGCTTTTGTCTCTTGATTTAAACATCAACTCTCAGAAAGTTTAGTCATGTAAGATCCAGCTCTGTGAGACACCAAGCACCATTCTTGATGCTTAAAGCCCTCAGGTATCTTTGCCTTCTGGAGGGGCTTAGGACGAGGTCATTAAAAGCAATCACCAAGAAGTCATGCCTGATTAGTCTTTCAGTTAGGGCTTGATCAGGCTTGATCAGGCAGTAAGTGAAGAAAACCAAAGGCTAGCGCCGAATACTGAATGTTTTCTTAGTGCCAAAGATCCTAGTTAATTTCTCACTTTAAACCGTTTTCCCAAAATTGAATGAAGCAGAGTCCCTCTGTCTATTTTGTCTCAAAGTCAGCAATCAGTTAACCTCTTTCAGTGTCCCTAATAGCGTTGATTATATCTATACCACTTTACATCACTGAAAAGGGAGTTCAGTTTCCCCTCAAACTCCAGTACATCTTCTAGGAGTTAATGACTAATATGCCAATCAGTGTCTTTCTCGGCTGCATAATTACACTCTTTTTTTCCACGCATCATGTCTCCTCTGCTTTGGGAGACAATTTTTGTGTCTTAGAGCTGCCGTCAGTGGAATTCGTCATATGCCTTCAGACGCTCTCTCTGTCAGCTGCTACCCTGCCCTTTCTCTGCCTCCAAGAGTTTCTCCTGGGGATTTAAATTGCAAAGCATGAGAGGGGAAAGCTGCTGCTGTGGTGCCAGTAGGAGAGTCTTGATCTCTACAGCGCTTCATTTCCTGGCAATAGGCTCCAGAGAAGGTAGTTGTATACTTAACGTAGGTCTTCAAAATCCAAGTATGGAAAGCCTGAATATAGGATTTTCAACTGCCCTTTTCTCAGAGGACTGCTCTAATCCATCCAAATGACTTCTTATGCCATCAAGCACAGAGACCAGTGGGCATCTCTTCGTGGTCATTTCCATCCCCTGTTGAATCCTAACAATTTCACCCTGTTCGTCACACCTCAAGGAAGCAACCATTCCCCTCCAATGACATTGACATCTCTGCTCCAGCTGCCCTTGTGATCGCATCACAGAATGTGTCAGGCTTCCTCACTCAGTCTCTCTTCAGCCCACTGAAAACTGAATGGAAATGGAAAGAGCATCACCCAGTGAGGTGGAGAATAATAGTCTAAAACTACTTGCTACGCTGATGGCTATTACTGTCATCTAGAAGGTCCTAGGCCTGGCTTTCAGGGTAGGTGTCTAGATTTTTTCTGGAAAGGAAACTGGAGAAAGAATCACCAATTTTCAGAAAGGTGTTGTTCAGCTGGCCAGCTTTAACAGGAGTTTCAGGCTGCAAACCACTCTAAGATGCAGATATTCCCCAATCACTGCACTCAGGACTTGTAATTGACTAAGCAAGATGATTCTCAACTTGGCACACTCAGTTTTCTGAATCTTATTTTTAGGTCCCTACCTTTATAATGTTTATGGCAAGGTGCCCAGGCACCTCATGCAGGGAAGGAAGGCCTCCCAGCAGATGTCAGCACATCTGAATATTGGAATTGCCCTGCCCTGCCCCTGCTGCTCCCAGTTCCTGGAGAGCACCCAGCCCTGCTGTACCCTGGCACACAGCCTCAAAGTGCCAGTGTCCAGGGAGCTGCTGTTGAGCTGTGGTTTTGCTATTGTCAGACTGAACAGCGCTTATACACTTCAGCTGCATTAGCCTACACCTCTGTACGCTGATAAAAAATCATGATGAATTATCCAGTCCATTTTGGCTCTGTGCGGAGCTATCAAGAGTCTCAATATGCAAATAGATCTTGTTTATCATTTGATAGATACTGTGCAACGCAGCACCTAAATTACACTGAGTTTGCAATACCATCTGGTTTCATCTTTCATTACATTAGGAGCTCACTTTGTTACATTTGACCTGAAAATTTCTGTAGGAATAAAGCAGGGCTGTGGCTGCACTTCACAGTGGTAAAAAGCTTTACTCGCTCATGTGAGACAACTGAGTCTTAGACATAAATCTCTTTTCTCATCTTCAGGTCTGGACAATAGCAAGAAGCACCAAGAAGGCCACTGCAAATTATCTAGCATTATGCACCAGATTTATCTGGAAGCAGCATCTGATGATACTGCCATGGAGGGAGACTTCCATCCAAATTTTCTTATGTGACTGAAAAGGGCTGATATATGGTGACTTGAGGAAGGAGATGACAGTGAAGGCTCAGAGGAATGGCCCACAGGTATTAAGGTTGGTTTGATGAGGTATGAAGACAGAGAAAAGGAAATATTTCTATTAATTTTATCAAGTTCCAAGTCTTCCCATAACTTCAAAGAAATGATGGGCCAATGCATTTATTTTCTTGGTGATGCAAAGAGACTAAAGGAAGTTCAATATTTCTGCTTGTTGTCCACACTTCCTTCAAGCAGCTAAAATGCTTTTTTGAGCTGCTTTTACAGACTAGCTTTCTGGCTGTCTGATTAAACCACATTATGATGATTCGTCATTGTCTGTCCATTCCCACTTCACTGACTGTCTAATTAAAATGATTTTTATGCCCAAAGATAATTGCTTTCTTCTATTATTACTCTGAAACGTTAATATAATCTAGCTCACCAGTCTCTGTGTCTACCACTAGAGACAATAAATAAATTAAACACAGAAAAATGATAGTTAAATAACATTAGGGTTGAGTTATAAAACTACAACAGCACAGAAATTCCAGTTAAGGCCACACAATGCTGCCAAAGACATTTGCTGTACATATGGCTGGTTGTTTCTCAGAGTCCCAGAAAGGGCGATGCTGTGCACCCTGGGTGCTTCATTAGCAACACATTACTGGTCTTATAGAGTCAAATGAAGCAGAAAATGATTTTACAGTGGTCATTATTTTCGTAAGTCAGCACTTACTGACAGTTCTTATTCTGTGGCATCTGAAATATGTGGAACAGAAGATGTTGGCAAATATTGGCTTTTCAGTGGAAACCTCCGAGCTTAACTATCTCATTACTTTATAAATTTTTCAAAAATCCTTTATTTTGTGGTCTGTCTTTGTCTAGCAACGCTTTGGTAAAGGCAATAGTACCAAACTATTGCCTTCAGAAGATGGAACAAGCAATCAAAAATAGAATTGCTGCAAATGAGCTATCCCTGTAAAGAACAATCATGTCAATATCACTGTCGGATATTTTGGTTTTAAATAACCCTAATCATTATCTTTCTTCCTTATTTTTTTTAACTCCCACCACCCCATATTCAGTCTGTCACTATTTCCTAATTTTCAGCACTTTTCCTTCATCTGTATTGCTTGGCCCTTCAACCCCAAACACACATGTGTAAACATACATGCACATATGGGTATAAGCAAAGCCAGTTTGAATGTAACTTATATTTGGGAGTGGTCAGATGCATCTCATGCAGCCTTGGAAAACTACAGTGTGCAGATCATCTGGTCTAGATGAACAGTGAACTTCAACTTCAGCTCTCTTTTCCTAACTTGAAACTTTACCCTGTTCTTTTAGTGATAATTGCATTAAACTGCCTGATCTCAGCTGGCCTTTCTAGAGAAGCCTGGAGGAAAAAGGGCAACAAATGCACTGGCCTTTCCAGAGACATCTGCTGATAGCTTTCCATCCCTGCCAGACTGAACTGCTGAGCCTTGTAATAAAAAATAGTATTATCACCTAAATGCCTCACTTCATTCCAGCCCTGTTTTACAGGCTTATGGTAAGTTTCCATAGTATAAAAATATATTTGTAAATTTTGTATATTTCCATATTATTAAAAAAAAAATCAGACTGCTTTAATTCTTGCCCAAGCTGGTCCCACAAGCAGAAATTTTATTTCATGCTAAAACATTGAACTGAAATTCTCTTGAGATACCACAGAAGAAGTGAAAAGGTTTTTCACACACACAAAAATAATGTTTTCACACAAAAAATGAAAATGTTTAGGTCTAGAAAAGGTTCTTGAGGTTATTCCTGGAGACTTTTATGGTTTACTTTCAATGCCTTATAGGTGAATTCATACAAACTAAAAGGAACTTGGTTTGAAAAGATATGGGCAGTGAGAAGTAAGGGCAGATTTACAGTAAATATAAACATTAATTTGCTGATGCAGCCTGACAAACACCTTGGGACTCAAATGAGGAATGTTCATGCCACTATCTTCCCCTTCCCAACCACTTCTGCTGCAGATGCAGCTAGTACTAAAATGGCCCTTACACAGTGCTGCTCATCTTATTCGCACCAGCTTTCTGTCACGTGTACAGCGTGTTTAACTTCAAAAATAATTGTAACCCATGAGAGAGCCAGGTGTCCTGTTCTTGTCTTTTGACTCCTTGTCCCTCATATGGCCACATCAAGTTGTGGGCTCAGCCAACTCAAAATTGTTTAGAATGTTTGCCAAAAACATTTTCAGGTGATCCTTAACCATAAACAAGCCAATGGTGAAGCTGCAGGAAGCATTAATTATAATCTGCCTTTCACAACACAACGAACTTTTGTTTAAAGTAGGGCAATAGTCGGACTGCATGAGAAGAGAGAAAGAGCTCTTCAGGGGAAGCTGTACCATATGCCTGATACCAGCATTATCAGACTCAAAAATGTAAATGCTCAGGGTAAAGGTTTCTGACTTAAAAAAGGAAAGGTCCTCTTAAGACCTTCCTGACCTTTCTCCTTCTCACATAGGTGTACATGCATGCTTGCTGGAGACTTCATCTCATTTCCCACTTCTGGGACTGTCCTTGTGGTCATATCACTGAACCCAGCCACTCCTGGAATTAAGCCTGTGTTGCTTCATGAATCTGTAGTAATCTCTAACTAGTATGGATTACAGCTCAGTCTTGCTGATATCCCATTCTATATAGACTAGTTTAAGCTCTGTCTTACTGCTAAAGAATTAATGTGTTCATTGCTAAAATCCTTTGGTGACCAAAACCAGCAAAACAAGGAACACAAGAAAAAAATGAGACAAAGCAATAGTTGTGAGAATTCAGATTTGAGTTTTAAATTCCCAGACCAAAACCAGTAGAAGTAGCTGAAGAAAAAAAAAAAAGACAGATCCCATAGAAATTCCTCCCTGTCAATCTGTTAATAGGAAACCGATGCATTTTTCTCAAACAAAAAAAAAATCCGAAATAGTTGGAAGATTTCTACCTTCACAGCAGTTTGCCATCCACTCTCAGAAAAAGGCTTGGTTTTCATAGATTTTCAGCTGTTAGGTGAGAGATAGTTATTATGTAATTTCATTTATATAATATTTATTATAGAACAGATGCTTGCACTGTCTTTCTGTCTATTAAATCTTTACCATCACACTTGATGAGAAAGGGAACTATTCAAATGGCAACTGAGACACAAAGAAAGCTAGTGGATTGCAAATTTTACATGGAAAGTATACCAGATTAAGGCCTTCGGACTACAACCCAAACCACAGTTCCATCCATTCCTACCAAGTTTGCTTGAATACCTGCTTAAGACAACCGTTGAAACTGTCTTAAGTGATCATGTCAGACATGAAGCCTAATGTTGAAATGGGAGTTTAGTATTTAGTTGCTTTTCTCCTAAAATCTGCAATTCCTTTATTTATGGCTTACGTGTCTCTGTTGCATAGGTCAGATTATCCTTATTGGCCATTGACTGCAGCAGGATATCTTGATGGAAGATATATGCACATACACTTGGCATTGGTGGAATTATCATGGAATCATAGAATCACCAGATTGGAAAAGACCTCTGGGATCATCGAGTCCAACCATTCCTATCAAACACTAAACCATGCCCCTTAGCACCTCATCCACCCACGCCTTAAACACCTCCAGGGAAGGTGACTCAACCACCTCCCTGGGCAGCCTCTGACAGTGCCCAATGACCCTTTACATGAAAAAATTTTTCCTGATATCTAGTCTGAACCTCCCCTGGTGGAGCTTGAGGCCATTCCCCCTTGTCCTGTTCCTTGTCACTTTGGAGAAGAGGCCAGCACCCTCTTCTCCACAACCTCCTTGCAGATAGTTGTAGAGAGCAATGAGGTCTTCCCTCAGTCTCCTCTTCTTAAGACTAAACAACCCCAGTTCCCTCAGCCACTCCTCGTAAGACAGGTTTAAAAGATGGGTGGATGAGGTGCTGAGGGGCATTTAGTGGTTGATAGGAATGGTTGGACTCAACAATCCTGGGGGTCTTTTCTAACCTAGTGATTCTGTGATTCTGTGATTCTGTGAATCACTTGTATTGCATTGGATTGGGCTGGATTATAGACTTTATAAACAGATGAACATTCCTTTTTTTATTTCCTCAGTATGTGCTTTTCATAGTTTCTATTTGTTTTTCAGTTTTATTCTTTTATTCAACATTGCAAAAATAACACACAAATTATCTTCTCTCGCAGTAGCAATTAACAGCATCATCTGAATACTGAATGAATTAACTGGCAAACACTGAATTAATTTGTTTTGGTCATGTTCTGAGCTGTTTTCTTTTCATTTGGCAGAAAGTTTTTCTTTATTCCCTTGGTGAGCAAGAGAGATTTGCTGGACACCTCTCCTTCATGTGGGTTTAGGTAGAAGTTGCAATTTCCATTGCAGCAGGAGATAGCAATCCAAAACAAGCCTGCACAGAACTGCTTAAAAAACTGACCTGCTTGATCTGGGCCCTGTTACAGAGCAGTGTGTTAGTCTTTGAACAGAAACAGCATAAGAAAATATTTCAGAAAAAAACACACAAATAACAAGAAAAGGAAACATACCCTAAAACAAAAGATGCATTTTGATACAGTGTTGCTTCAAAGGAAGCTTGCAATTGAGAACAAGTTATTTCACTTTCATTTCTTCCCTATTTAGGTAAGACTTTGTGAATACACTTTCTCAACAAAGAGGGCTAAGCCTTTCCTCCTTCCAGGGGGAGCTGCCCACAAGCCCTAGACACTGGCTATCTGCAGGAGTCACATGGAGTGCCAATACACCAGAACTCAAAAAAACACAAGTGTTCCTAGCAGTACAATCCAAAGTAATACATTTCACAACCAGTCAGGCAAGCTAGGCTATAGATTGGCAATTGTGAGTCCTCCTGCTGGAAGTGCTCATATGGATCTCATGAGAAGCAGAGAAAGTTCCATTCAGTTCACTGACCAGTCACAGAATAACCACAGAATCACAGAATAACCAGGTTGGAAGAGACCCACCGGATCACCGAGTCCAACCGTTAACGTTAACCGTTACGTCCAGTCGTAAGTCATTAGCGTATCCCCAGCAGCTGCTTCTCTCTGAGGTCTCCCAGATGTAGTTGTAGACCCTAGGCAGATCAGCAGAACTAAATCTGTGGCTGAGCTGTTTGGAATAACATATCAAGACAAAGAAATTAGGATATGCTCAAAATTACATTCCATGAGCATAAAAGGAAGACGTGCTGCATATGCTATTTTTTGCAGTTAAGTTATTCTATTCCAGTTATGAAATTAATCATATTTCACCAGAACAGTTTTGCATGTCAATGAAGTGCTGCATTGCTTAGGCATTCAGGTATTTCATAAGAAAGTACAAATTTGTAGCATCTAGATTTCTGTAACAGAATAGGCAAGATTAAATTTATAATTGCAAGTCACAATCGTTGAGCTGAAAGCCTACCTGCCCTGTAATATTGCAGGAAGGATTTGTTAGGCTGGAGCTGAAGTGATTGATCTGTCATTTAAATGCTGAGAGAGATTTTAGGACTGGAGAGAGAAGGATAATGCAGGTTGGTTTTTCACTGAAACGGGGGTGCTCAACAGAGTTGATTCAAAACACTCATACTTTCGCAACTTCAGTTGCATCTCAGCTTAAACGTATTTTTTCTGCAGCAGTATAGACTCAAAGCAAAAAAAAAAGAAAAGGTAAAAAGAACCCGTTTCCTCCCTTTAAGTGTTTTTAAGGTATGCTCATGATTATTTTTACTTTTGAGGGCTTGCTCTTCTGCCTTAATATAAACATGTAACACTAAGGTCACAAATGAACACCACCAATCAGGGCACGCTAGCCAGATGTGACAGAACATCCTGATGCAAAGTATGCCTTCTTTTCAGGCTTCAGTACCTGCAGGATTTTGAGCACAGAATGTTTAGACCAGGCACATCTTTATTTATTTCCCCTTCACTTTTTTATTGAGAAGCTGTTTTTCCTCACGAAAGAGAGTCATATTGTGAAGTGGAGGAAATGTCAGGTGTAATAATATATTGACCCCCTAGGCCTACTAAGGCTGTCTGAAGAGCCCTAATTTTTGTAGCCCTGCTAATCTAAAGCAATAGATCCCAAAACTGGGACATGCAGGTTGTAACCTGAGAAACAGGAGGACAGTGGAAGTGTTTGCTATAAGCATTTCTTGCAAAAGATGAAAAGGATGGATATTAGAGCTTTGGGAGAGGACATCAAACAAAGCAGAGCATGGGGTGTTATGAACATGGCTACTGGGAGCAACTGAGGGAGAGAGGAAGGCAACAAAGCTCATAGCCAGAAGAGAGCAAAGGCAAAGGGGCTCACAACAGGGTACTCCACAGGAGGAGAAGCAACGAGCAGGAATGTCTTAAACCAAGCCTTCCTACACAGTAAGACCTAAAACCATTTGCTACAGCTAAAAGTTAGTGCAGATGCTGGAAGGCCACCTACTGACCTGCCCCGTGGAGGAAAGAGTGGAAATGGCAGTTAATATAACACCATAATACTTCTTACCAAAATGTTTATCTCTCAGATTAAATTCTTCATCCAGTAATGAAAACATTGTTAGTTAAGACGCTTGACTTGCATTTGCAAGTAAATATAATTAGTTCATTCTTTACCAGAGTGTTAGTGTAATCTTCCTACATTTCTAGTGAGCATTGAGATGATATGTTTGTGGTGAACCCCCTCATCCTGAATTTGTCCCTTGTCACTGCCAAACAACCCCTGAGGAAAAGTTTGTGTGTGCATCTGCTCTGTCAGGGTGTCAGGCAGAGCATCCGTAGTTCCAGACAGAACACAGGGTTTCCTGGCCAGGGGGCTGATAAAAATGTGCATCATTTCTGCATTGACAGCCAGCTGGCTGGCAGGTCAAAGAACCTATGTGTGTTCTCCGGACAGAAGCTAATTACAAAAAGCTAACTCTTCTCGACCAGCAGCCAACAGCAGTCCGTGACGAACAGGGAAATTTCTCACACAAGTTAGAACCTGGAAAAAACAGGGGCTGAAGGCGGGGAGTGGGGAGGATCACAGGTTAGGCTAGGGTATCGTTGGATGAATGAGAAATGAACTGCAGTTTTACTGGAGTATGTTACAAGAAGGATTGGATCAACTGTGAGGACGACCTTCATTGACAGACCTGGAGGCATGATGAACGCTGTTTAGGACATGGCAGTGTTGAAAGTATAGTGATGGTGACAGGCTACACAGAGGGAATAAGAAGTATGGAGGCAGAACAACACTGAGGGACAAAGAGTACCCTGAAGGCAAACATGGAGAAGTGAAGGTATCTCCATGGGCAGAGGGAGTGTAGAAGGAAGGTGCATTGTGGTACATTCCTTTACATCCATTTTCATTTGAAACCCAAACCTCTATTTGGTTAAGTTACAACTTAAAATATAAGCAGGGGTCTCAATCAAAAATAAGCCACTTTTCTAGTCCCTGTGACATTCTTCACACTAACTACGGATAATGTTTTGACTTAGTAAGCCTCTTCAAAAGAGAAACTGTTTGTTTATGCCCACAGCATTGGCTGCTTTTGCAAAGCAAAGAAAGAAATGCCTAATTAACTATGTTTGCTACCTATTCTCTGGAATTGGAGATGGATAGAGGAGAAACTGCTTGCCTCAAAAGATTACCTTGCATCTTAGCTCGGCAAGAGGCACTTGTTTGTGCTTATCCAGATCAATCTTCAGTCTGAAAAACGAGTTGAACATATATTTCAGTAGCTTTTATTCTGTTGCCCTTGTAGCTATGTGAGCTCGGCAAATATCTCTCGTTAGACACCAGGTACAAGGTCAGACTCATTCCTCCATGGGGGCATGGGAAGGAGAAAGAAGGTCTAGCCTGAAAACAACTTGCAAAACACATGTCTCACAAATAGGAAGGAGTTCACTAAAAGTTGCATTCAAAATTTTCCATGTAAGGGGCATACTAAGAATCAAAAAAAGAAGCATTAAAATTTAAAAAGCCTTGTTTCTGGTAGTGTCTAATAATAAATTAATACACAAATGCCACCAAGAAGTTAATGAGAAGGCATTAAACTGAAATCTCTGTCCAGTCTGACCAGAATTCTAAATTTACTGTCAAAATACTGTCCTTGATAGAGCTGCCAAAAGGCAGCAGCTAAGTCAGATGGTTACACATCTAACAGATAACAGATAGGGTAAATAATCTTTGCAGCACTTTTCCATCTGACTGTTCTTATGTTCTGAAGAAAGCTGCTGAACTTTCTGTAATATATATTTGGTTAGTCAGTCCCAAAGTCTCCGAAGTGCAGGACTCTGCACTTGGCCTTGTTAAACTTCATCCTATTGGTTTCAGCCCATGGATCCAGCCTGTTCAGATCCCTTTGAAGAGCCTCCCTATCTTCCAGCAGATCAACACTTCCTTCCAGCTTAGTATCATCCACAAACCTACTAAGGCTACATTCAATACCCTCATCCAGATCATAGATAAAGATATTCTACAGAACTGGACCCAGCACTGAGCCCTGGGGACACCACTTGTCACTGGCCTCCAGCTGGATTTCACACCATTTACCACCACTCTCTGGGCCCGGCCATCCAACCAGATTTTACCCAGCAGGAGATGCACCTGTCCAGGCCAGTTTCTCAAGCAGAATACTGTGAGAAATAGTGTCAAAGGCTTTACTAAAGTCCAGGTACGCTACACCCGCAGCCTTTCCCTCATCCATTAATCAGGTAACCTCATCACAGAAGGCAATCAGGTTAGTTGGCAGGACCTGCCTTTCACAGCCCCACATTGACTGGACCTGATCACCTGGTTGTCTTGTGTGTGCTGTGTGATAGCACTCACGATGACCTGTTCCATGACCTTCCCTGGCACCAATATTAGACTGACAGGCCTGTTATTCCCTGGATCCTCACAGAAAGGGTACTCAACACTTGCAGGTCTACAGAGTTTAGTTAAAACTTTGCAACATAGGAATGTAATATTGCATCTAGGTACACATGTTCAGGTATTTATTAACAGCCTGTACAGACTTCTTTGATATGCATTCAGGTTATATAGCCTCAGAGAACAGACATTGCTGTGAAATAACCATCCCTTCGTGCTTCCAATTCAGAGTGCATGGTAATAAGCAGTGATCTGGTTATATTTCTTCAGTGCCCTCTACTGGGAAAAAAAATCAATATCCTGCATTACATCTTTCCCAGGGGCAGCTTACTACTTCTCTACTGACCTCGTATAAAGTGTGCAATCTGTTTTACTTAACAATTTAAAGACGATTTAAAGAGTTTTGCTTTCCAATTAGTAAAATCACAATCAAGAAATGGCCTATAGCATCATGTAAGTTTGTCTAGATTGAAAATTCAAAACTTCACCTTTTTTACTTTTTCTTTTTCACATTTTCTTTTTTCTTCTTCTTTTTCTTCTTATTTTTGTTCTACTCTTCCTCTTTCTCTTCCTCTTCCATGATAGTGCGAATGATGTACAGTGTTTTACTTCTACAGAGAACATATTTTAACAGATTGAGTCTGTAATCATTCTCTTTTAATTATTAAATCAAAGCAAAACAGGTACCAATGTCAAAGAGTTAACACTGGAGATAATAATAATGAAAAGAAGGACAAGTAGTTAATAACAGGCCATTAAACATTGTCTCGTAAGAAAATAACTCAACAATTTGCCTTCAGTGTAAGGAAACATTGGAAAGAAGGGGCTTGAAGGTACCTTCCACTTCTTCCGTAGTCTCACAGTATTATACAATCAGAATAAAAAAGAATCGCTATAAATTGCCAATTTTCTGTCTAAAATTGATTTTTAAAGCCTAGATAACCTTACAAAGACCAACACGTATCTTTTTCTACTTAGCGTATTTAAGGCTTAGATCATCTAGTCATTTTTGTGTTTCCTAAATACAGTAGATTTGGAGCTAGAAAAAGGATGTAGTGAAGGGAAGCCCTGCCTCCAGCATTTGGTGTCACCCTCCTGCCAGTCTGGCCTGGTAGAGCTTGTTTTTTTCCATTAAAAAATCTGTTCTTAGTCATGACTTCAGGTTTTATGTGTTATTGTTCATTCCCTGGCTGACTTCGTATCTACAGTAGCATTATTGGTAGGTACAAAGCAAAGTGGTGCCATGGCAACAGTCAAATTGTAAATTATTAAAGAAAATTAATAACTGGATTGCACACAAAAATTAACTATAAATGCTATTAGGCACCAGTGGAACTAATGTAATTACCTTTGTAATAATTTCAGAAACATTGCAGCTCACTTCTGCTTTGCTTGTTTGGGAAAATAATCTATTATTACTAATGAAACAATCCAGAAACAGTTTGAGCAACTTTTTGTATTGAATAACAACATTTAACAACCATGTAGAGATGGAAAATAATTACAGAACAATCCTGGCTGTCAAAAGCCCAGAGATACTAACAGCCTGAGAAGATGTGTCATGCTAGTTCACTTAGTGTCTGTAGACCTACATTTTCAAGGTCTCTGTGGATAAAGCTGGAAAAACCAAGCCAGCAACTGCAAACAACAAACCCATTTTTGTGGAGCTGACAGTTTAGCTGCTTGTTTAGCACCCTACAAGACAAAAATGTGAAATACTAGTAATAAACATTTACATTCCTTCTCTGAAATATGCCCCTTTTCAGTCTTCCCCATCTCCATCATGCTCTCCTTCTATTTACCCGTCCTCAGTGGCCATGTGCTGTTAGTTTTATTCTCCCAGTTCCTGCCCAAACCCAATGGACATCCCAGAGCCTTTGGACTCTGCAGTTGCTCTAGGCAGGCACAAGCAGCAGAGAGCCCCAAATGGGATGACTTCTACCAACTCCCCCATCTGTTCATCACTGAGCATTTGACAGTTCATAATAACTCATCTACCAGGTAAAGAAAGTACTTCAAGAAGAAAGCAGAACTTCAGTCCCATGTTCTCTGAGAAGGAGCATCACCCTGTGTGACAATCATGGGAACATGGGGTTAAAACACAGCTTGTCCTATTTCTCACCAGCAAGACAACCTGGCTCCTCTAAAGCTTGCTCCACCAAAAATAATGATGACAAAAACTGGGAAAAACTCTTAATACTCGGGTTTGAATTTCTAAAATCAAGATGCTGATGGTGGAATGGCGAGAATGTCAAGCACCTCATAGTAGAACAGCTGTCTCAGAGTGGCAAACAGTGAGTTTTTGAAGGCGCGACCCTGGAGTCTGCGAGCCCAGGGAAAGGTCTGCCATTCTCAAAGGGTGCTGGCACAGTGGGACTTGCTGGGGGCAGTCTGCTCCCTAGCATCACTGCAGGTAAAATATGATGGTCATCTGCCAAAAGAGCCGTGCTGAAATCAGGTGAAAAAATTGAGACACTCATTGGTGATTCATGTATCAAATCACAACAGAATCCCTGCAGGGAAATGTCATTTTCTTCCCACAAAGTACAGCAGAAGAGACACTGAAAGAGCAAGAATAAAGTCCACTGAGCAAGAAACAGCTCTGCAAGGCAAGAATCTCACTTCTGCTCACCTCCAAGAGCAAACAAGCTCTTGTCCTGGGGCTTTTACCACCTTTCTTTGAGCATCCATCTTACACGCCCAGCAAGTAACAGCTCCTTTCCTGAGCTGAGGCCAGGCACAGGGTTTATGAAGATTTCCCATATGAACAGTCACATCCATAGGGAGAGTTATGCTCAGAGCAGCATATGAACTGTACAGTGATGAGGGAATGGACACTGAAAATAGAGATTGAAAGAGCTATTGTTTCAGTTTTCCCAGATTAGACAAACTCTTTAATAGTTCAAAGTGATTTTTTAATGTGTGAATAAATACTGCTTTAATAAAAGGAGTGATATGTCTGTAACCATAGATTTTTTGCTTATTTATACAGCTCCTCTCATGCAATAGCATGAGAGGAGCTGTATAAATAAGCAAAAAATCTATGCGTTACAGACATATCACTCCTTTTATTAAAGCAGTATTTCTTCACACATTAAAAAATCACTTTGAACTATTAAAGAGTTTGTCTAATCAGGGAAAACTGAAACAACTAGCTCTTTCAATCTCTATTTTCAGTGTCCATTCCCTCATCACTGTACAGTTCATATGCTGCTCTGAGCATAACTCTCCCTATGGATGTGACTGTTCATATGGGAAATCTTCATAAACCCTGATGCCTGGCCTCAGCTCAGGAAAGGAGCTGTCTACTTGCTGGGCGTGTAAGATGGATGCTCAAAGAAAGGCTGGTAAAAGCCCCAGGACAAGAGCTTGTTTGCTCTTGGAGGTGAGCAGAAGTGAGATTCTTGCTTGCAGAGCTGTTTCATTGATCAGAGGACTTAACTTCTTGCTCTTTCAGTGTCATTTTAGGGGTAAAACAGTGCTGTAACACAAGGAAGAGGATCTCATCTGTGCTAGTTCAGGACAGAATACTGTATTATTATTATCTGTTGTATTTTGTTGCGCTGTGTTGTATTGTACTGTAGAGTATTATATTGTATCATATGATGGCCACGGTATACATATAAAGTCTACATGGACATAGTCTAAACACAGATCATCCCCCCAAGCCTTTACACATGTTTCAGTATCTTAAAAATATGGCGAAAACTAATTAGATGAAAGTACAGCTGGACTATTGCAGTGTACGTAGTGTAACTGTCATAATTTAGTTTTCTTCCATCTGAAGACGTCCATTTCTGTCTAATCAATATAGTCAATATACTTTTGAATATGATTTACTATTTGGCTATTTACTTACTATGGGGGTGGCTTTTCTTAATAATTGTGGTAGCACGCCATTTAGTCTGGCTTTTCGACTGAATTTGTAGTGATGTAGTAAAAATATTGCTTATTTGTATATAACATTAAAACCAGGGATTCCTAAGGTCTCCTTTCTGTACCAGTAAATCACCATCAGTTTTATTAATAACGTAATGGCAATAGAACAAAGCTCAGAATAATCTGTGCATACTGCTTAAAAGTTTCTGCCACATTGTCTCTGTACATGGGACCTCTAAAGGCACTGGGACATGGGCCACGGAATAGGTGTGTGGCAGAGCCTGTATGCAATCTCAGGAGATTTTAATTCATAGTAGCACTGTTGTTAATATCTAAGATCACAAGAGGAAGAATATACACTGCTGCACTGGAGTCTTACTAGCTGCTACGGTGTTGTAGTTTTACATGTCAAAGTCACCACTAGTTTAAGAGGTAAGTTTGGCATATGGATGCTTCAAGACTGAGTTTTAAATAAGGACTACAGATAATAAAAAAATTTGCTTTGATTTCAGCAATGAAGTCAGTTATTGTTTCTTTTCAAGGGAATAGCTCTTCAGTTTTCAAGAACTTTCATGGTAAGTTTTGGCTTTTCTTCAGTATTTCACCTATGGCCTTGGGCAAAGTGTTTGCTCTATTGTTCTCTCTGACATCTCTGAAATGGAAAGCACTTTTCAACGGGAAATTACATATTGACAGCAGAAACAGGACCAAGGTACAGGACATATTCAAGATAAATGGCTCAACAGGTGGAACAAGAAGTTCAGAGTAACCTTTGTCAAAAACTGGAGGATATTTTCATTATATTATGGAAATGAGAGGTTTGCCCCTGTGTGTATTTGTGTATGTGCACTGCACAGGATTTATGTGCTAATGTTTGATATCAAAGCTCTAGCTGAAGAAAGAATTACCAGTGCAGTACGATAAATGATCAACCCCAAAAACTCCACCAGGTCGTCTTTAGACAACTAAGCTCTAATTCTTACAGAGACTCAGGTAAGTACTCAATTGCTCTTCCCCAACCTGTGGTTTAGTTCTTATTTTCATAGTTAACGCACTTTAATTGCTGATTAAATTTTGCAAGCTTAGCAGAACATTTAGGAAGTGTCTTCTCTCCAAAGAGCATTCACAGTAACCTCAGGGTCCTAATGCCTTCCTGACCACACACGTCCCTATGCTCAACAAAAGCAGTAAATAAACAGGGAGCTTGCACCACACCTGAGACACATTTTAGATGTCATTTTTCTTTTCTGCACATTTCCAATGTTAATGAAGAGTCATATAAACCTCTTGCACTTTTAGTGCAGTGGAAGAGCTCAAGCTGCATTTGATAGCTCTTTCTCAAATGCGTTACTGAATGGAGGGAGTCCAGTGCCACTACTTACAGAAACTGAAGCTAACATTTTTGAAGGTGAGCAGCTAACTATTTAGAGCCCCACTTCAACTTTTTCAAACACTGCTCTAGGTTAATTACCAGCAACACTAGATGAGTCCTGTGCTGAGTGGGATGAAGAGCAGCTTATCCATTAGCTCATTGCAGAAACACTTCCAAACTTCTCAGTTTCTTACTGATGCAATGAACTGGAAAAATCAATCTCTGAGCTACGATACAGATGAGCACAGCAAGCAATTTATTTTTCTGTAGTGCTTTTTTAATGAGAGACAGAAGATTCATAGGAAAAAAATAGTTTTAAACTAGAGAAGAGATTAAACATATCAAGCAGATGATGATCATTCGCCAGAGGATACCTGGGTGACAAGATAAATACCTTATGCCTGACCTGGCCATGGCATAAACCACACTACCTAAGAAGGGCTTAATACTGTTTAGCTTGCAGATGCACTCAAGAATTTCTGAGTGAAGACCAGGATCAAACTGAATATCTCTGGCTTTTGTCTTTCAGCTCCACACTTGAATAAATTGATCTTTTTCCTGTTGTAGTATCAGCCTAGGAATCCACAGTCAGAAAATGACTTAATCATGAAAGACAGTGCAGAACAGCCCATAAGATTTGCTTGATTTTGGCAGCTGAACATACTGATTTGTGTTCACTCTTTGAACTACCTGCAATATGAATAGGAAAGGGGGAAGAGAGAAAAACTCTGTCACATCACCTCAAAGAAGCTCAAGCTCTTCTACTTCTCCAGCTGGGTGGCAAGGCTAACCCTGGAAAGGCAAGGCAGGAGGAGGTGGGGAAGAAGGTTGTTCAGAGGCAACATCAGTCACAGATGGGACTGCAACTCAGTCTGGGAAGATAAATGAAGAATCGTGAGTGATAAATGCTTCTTTTTTAGGATTCTCTTAAAGATTCATTTCTTCTTTGTGAATGATTCATTGTTTTCCTCCTTGATTCTCAGCTATTTTAACAAGCATTTGAAAAACTTTTATTCAGTAATAAAGGGAAATAAGACTTGAAGTCTCATTTCACAAATCATATCTGACATTCAAAATATGCTGAAGTACAAGAGCTTGGCTTTGCAGCAGCTTTTGAAAGAAAGTGTCCTGTGGATCATGCAAACTCTGTTTCCATGCTTTTGGAGCTTGCCGCAATAAATCATCTGAGGGTCTGAGAAGTGAGTATGGTGGCTCTCATGACGTTATAGTGACTCTCCACAACTTGTCCTCTTCCTTCTCTTCTGCTGTTTCATGCACATCTCTGCCTTGTCACAGGCAGTGAAAGAGTATTCATTCTTATTTGGCCACAACTCTCAGCAGCACAGGCCACAGAGGCATTAAGCATATTTTATCTATCCTCTATGAAAATTAAATTCTGAAGAATTTAAATTTAATTACAAAAATAGCTTAAATTAGGTTGAATTTAAACTCAGTTTTCATTAAACCTAAGTCAGAGCTATAGTGTGGCTCCATACAGGCAAATGGAGAGTAAGATACTCTGATCTATACGTTTTCCAACTGACCTGGAATATCCTCTCCTTTTGCAAGACACGCTTTCAAAAATAGCTATACAATATAACTAAATAATGTAAGTAGGTACTGCTTATACCAAACCCCACTCTTTCTTCCCAGCTGAGCCTCAGAAGTTTGTTGGTAGCTCTTGCTTTTCCAGTCACCGCACAATACTGGCAGTAACTTCAGAGATTCACTTGGTTTGATGAATGTTCTCAAGGCCGAAAGGAAATGTGAAAGGACTAGAAAGATAGTTATATCTTTCATTGATGTGTTACTTGTTTGTTTAGAGTGAAATACCTACACAGAAGCTACAGTTTATGCCAAGGGTTGTGAGAACATTTCCAGCTGTGAAGGATCTAAGATAGTCCCTTCTTGTCCAAAATATTTTATACCTCAGAAAAACCATTTGTAATACATGTTTATTGGAAATAAAATAAGTACAGTCTAGCGGGTTTTTGGACCCTTCCATCCACATCCCATATTCTTCCCAGGCCACTTTGGTATCTTGAGACATTCCTGCACCACCTTCTCCTCATGGCACTACATAGTCAGTCACCATCATCCAAGATCTGGAAGCCATCCAATGTGGTTTCATATGAACTCAAAAATGCTCAATTACAAGACAGGAAAGTACAGGGGTTTGATAAGGGCATATCTGCTGATTAATTCAATTACCCAGATGGAGTTGCCATAGTCATAACCCATATCAGGAATCCTTATAGTTTTTTTCTGCCGGTGTTATTTAGTGGATTTTAAAAATGTGTTAGCAGGTATTTAAACAAGGAAGAAGTTGCAATAGAAATGAAAATTTATAAATCACAGAATCACAGAATCCCAGTTGCCTGTAGAAGAAGAAGTTTTGCTTTTTTATCCTCAAGAGTCAGAGTTTGATTGCTAATATGGCAGCATTTGTCCAGTCAAGGCCAAATCAAATAATTAGCAATAGAATTTCAGTTCTATGAGAAGTTCCAAATGCAGCAAGCTGTGCAGTTCCAAGAAATTTTAGGGATTAGATTTCCACTGTGGTAACCTAGTAGTGATGCTAACCTCAGAGTCTGACAAAGACAGCAAAGTGTTGAGGTTGTAATCACCAAAATGACACTCCCTGAGGGTGACAATGCTAATGACAATGCAACAATCAGTCCAGCACTCACATTTGATCCTCTCATGGAAAACAGCAGGATTACATAACGGTAATTCAGCTTCCACACAGCAAAATACTGCTTAATCACGCGATTTCAACACAAGTACCTGTATTCTGCACAGTGACTGGGTTGCATACACACCTGTGCATCTCCCATTTCCCTCTCTCTACTACAGGCCAGTCCAGCCATTTTGCAGTTTTAGGTCTTATAACTCCAGTTTTGGACCAAGTAAAATTAATCTGAAGTGAAACTTGTTACCTGTTTTTTTTCAAAGTGGAGCTATCCATTAAGTGATAAAAATTATCTTTTAGATCAATTTCCTCAAGCGTACAGCCATATGAAGCTTATAAGTGTGTATATATATATAGAATCATAGAATCATAGAATAACCAGGTTGGAAGAGACCCACTGGATCACCGAGTCCAACCATTCCTATCAAACACTAAACCATGTCCCTTAGCACCTCGTCCACCCGTGCCTTAAACACCTCCAGGGAAGGTGAATCAACCACCTCCCTGGGCAGCCTGTTCCAGTGCCCAATGACCCTTTCTGTGAAAAATTTTTTCCGAATGTCCAGCCTAAACCTCCCCTGGCGGAGCTTGAGGCCATTTCCTCTTGTCCTGTCCCCTGTCACTTGGGAGAAGAGGCCAGCACCCTCCTCTCTACAACCTCCTTTCAGGTAGTTGTAGAGAGCAATGAGGTCACCCCTCAGCCTCCTCTTCTCCAGGCTAAACAACCCCAGCTCTCTCAGCCGCTCCTCATAAGGCCTGTTCTCCAGCCCCCTCACCAGCTTTGTTGCTCTTCTCTGGACTCGCTCCAGAGCCTCAACATCCTTCTTGTGGTGAGGGGCCCAGAACTGAACACAGGATTCGAGGAGCGGTCTCACCAGTGCCGAGTACAGAGGGAGAATAACCTCCCTGGACCTGCTGGTCACGCTGTTTCTGATACAAGCCAAGATGCCATTGGCCTTCTTGGCCACCTGGGCACACTGCTGGCTCATATTCAGTCGCTGTCAACCAACACCCCCAGGTCCCTCTCCTCCAGGCAGCTTTCTAGACAGATTTCTCCTTGACGGTAGCTGCACAGGGTTGTTGTGCCCCAAGTGCAGGACCCGGCATTTGGCCTTGTTAAACCTCATGCCATTGGTCTCTGCCCAGCAGTCCAGCCTGTTCAGATCCCTTTGCAGAGCTTCTCTACCCTCCAGCAGATCGACACTTCCACCCAGCTTAGTGTCGTCCGCAAACTTGCTAAGGGTGCACTCGATGCCTTCATCCAGGTCATTGATGAAGACATTGAACAGGGCTGGACCCAGCCCTGAGCCCTGGGGAACCCCACTTGTCACTGGCCTCCAGCTGGATTTCACACCATTTCCCACCACTCTCTGGGCCCGGCCATCCAACCAGTTTTCCACCCAGGAGAGTGTGCGCCTGTCCAGCCCAGAGGCTGACAGTTTCTCAAGCAGAACGCTGTGAGAAACTGTGTCAAAGGCTTTACTGAAGTCCAGGAAGATACATCCACAGCCTTCCCCTCATCCAGCAGCCGAGTCACTTTGTCATAGAAGGCGATCAGGTTAGTCTGGCAAGACCTGCCTTTTGTGAACCCATGTTGACTGGGCCTGATCACCCGGTTCTCTTGCATGTGCTTCATGATCGCACTCAAGATCACCTGTTCCATGACTTTCCCTGGCACTGAGATCAGACTGACAGGCCTGTAGTTTTCTGGGTCCTCCCTGCGGCCCTTAAAATACATATAATATATAAAATATATATATATTATATATATATGTATGTATGTATGCATGTATAAATTATATTGCTAATTCAACAATGTCTTCGCCTTCTGTGATTCCACAGTTGTTTCTGCCATAATAGGTGAAATTCAGGAAATGTTTCCATCTCAGTAATCAGAGGTGCAAAAATGACCCACAGAATACATAATGTTTCAGATATCTCAAACTATCTGAACTGTACAACTGCAAATATTTCTTCTGAGATTCCAGCTGGCTATGTTTTTCTCAGACAGCCCTGTGGATGCTCCCATCCTTTTTTGAAAACTTTCTGAAAACATCCAGATCCAGAAGAAAACTTTGCAGATTTATGTTTTCAGATGAAGTTCTAGCTAAACACCAAGGTGGAACACACTCGGCAAACTCCATGGAAACTGTCCTATAACTATAAAAAGCTCTCAAAATCAAACTGATCTATCACATTTAAAATCTGAGCAACATTAAATTATGCATTGGTGTTTTGTTGTGCAGTGACATTTTTTTAAATGTTAGCTGATTTCAAAGTACTGCAAACATAGAATATTAAACACCAGAATTCCCTGTGATGGTGCTTACCCTTTAAAAAGCAGAGGGTTGAAATTTATTTGTTTTAGAAGAAGAATTGCATGGGGTTTTGTTTTTTAATAAATATCTGAAATTATTACCTACCAGAGGCACTATAAATACTTTTCTTTATAGATTTGTGGTAGAAATTTAAGATGCATCCTGTACTGCAGGAGCCAGAAAAATTACTATGAAGCCATAGATAGAACTAACTCTTAACCAGCAAAGCCAGTGTTCACAATGACTTTGAGAATCCATAGGATCTTAACTTCTTGCCATTAGGTCATACTTGCATCACATTAACGCTGCAGATGAAAGTTGAGGAAAATAAAGTCTTTAACATCTTGTTAATAAATGTGGTGGTGAGTTGTATTCTCTTTCTCCTGCAGTTAATAGACATCTGAGATGGAGACCATGTCTTGAGAGCGATGCCTGGCTCCTCCCATCACAGACTCAGGATGAACAGGTCTGAGTTACAAATATTTCTCAAAGCTGGCCCATGGCTTCTTAGTACAAAATTATTTGTGGCAGAACAGCAGCACAGCAAAGCAGGGCCAGGTTGGAGGATGAAGCTCAGTGCATTTTGAGGGTAAGACAAGTAAAGGGCAGGTATTTCTCTCCTCTCATCAGCTGAAGAAATCTCACCTAGAGTACAGATTCCTCTTTCCTAGCAGTAGCCTTTCCCTCCTTAGCCCTCGGGTCTCCCTCAAGAGCAAGCCTAGTTCTCCAAAGCTCCAGCTCTGTCAAAGTCAAACGCAGGATGCTGGCTTTCCTTCTCCATTATTTTACCACTGCCTATAGCCTGTTCCCACACAGGTTTGCCTTTCTGTCTATGCTTAAATCCGTCCCATTGTTTTTATTTACCGTGTATATTGGGACTTTCAAATGACAGAGCAGTAATGGATAGACAAGGAATAAAAGAGAAAATAACAACACAATATTGTTAGCATGAATTAGAGGGGAAAATAGTTCAACACATTTTTATCTGTGCTTATAAAAGGAAAATACACCCCCAAAGGTGTGCAATTGTACAAGTACAATTGCAAGTACAAGCCAAGTTTGGCAACCAGTCAGTTTTCTGATTAGGAATTAATTTCTCTGAAGTAATCACAGTGAACAAAAAGAGAGCAATTAATTATATGCAGGCTGCCAGGTAGTAAAGAGGCTACAAAGAGAGCCTCAAACCTGAACCAACCTAGTTTCAGCAACACGAAGCTCTACAGGAGTCATTTCACCCTCCCAAGGAGAAGGTGACCATGATATGTGCCCTGTCACTGCCTGTCTGCTTCAAGCATTTAAGTCCCTCGGGGCAAGCAATGCAAACTACACACCAGGCTGCACACATGGGGACCACTCACAGTAAAACAACAGTGGGCATTTGCCTCCCGATCAACATTAGTAGCCCAAGAGCAGAAGCACTCAAGTTGTAGGAAATACAGCTTGCACTTTTCCTACCCAGTTCATAGCAAATATTGGGGTACAGCTCTTCCACTTCCCAGAGGCAGCCTTACCAAGCAGTGGGCTTTTCTTCCCCACTCTGTACTACTTTCTATAAAGTGATGTATGAGGTGTGTGTAAGCAGTAATTTGAGCAGGCATGAGGACACCTGTGTTGTCTCAGCCCAGACTTCACAATCAGATTATGAGTTTTGGCCTTACCTCTGCCTAGCCATAATAAAATTAGCATTTTTTTTGTCCCTCCTAGCAGTGAGTAATGAGAAAGAAACTTGCATTGGACCAGAGCAGAAGGTCAATAATGATACAAGGTGTTTTTCATCTCTGAGATATACGTTTTTACCCTACCCCTTTTTCTTCTTATTCCATCCAAGCAGAAAGAGGAAAAAAAGGTAATTTCTTTTCTTCTGCTGCTTTCCATCAGGCTTCTGTATTTACCCTTCGGCAGGGGGGGGGAAATACAGTTTTTATCACATTTTGAGTCAGCAAGACAAAACCAGCCAGGCAACATCCACCAGTCAGTTTGCAACACAGAGTGACAAGCGACGTGAACAGCTCTCTGTGCTGCTGGTGGTAAAGTAACAGCTGGCAGACCTTAGCCTATTTTTGGTGAAAGGAGAGCCACAAACGTAAATAGTTATTGTCTGAAAAGTTACAGAAAAAGCTGGATTCAGCTGTGGGGCTGCAGTCAAAATCCCAGGACACAAAATGACAATGTTAGTACATAAAATCTGCAGAGTGAAACTATGAGTTCTATCCTTCTCTAGCTGAAACAAGCTCTGGGTGAAGCCAGACAAGTTCAAGTGCTTGCTAGCACTTTCACATGGATCAGATCTCTCTGCTGCTGCTTCAGGGTTCAGTCTTAGAGGGCGTTGAACTCCAAACACCAGCTGGGCTGTCTAGCCTGGCCATTTTCTGTTGAGACAGTAAAGCCACGTAAGTTGGTTATATGATCTGGATCAGAGTGAGTTCTCAATCACAGAAATATCCTCTGTATTGCTGTTGTTTATCCCAGTTTGCAGACCAAAAACCTTTCACATAGGTCATATTCAGTCTCCTCTCATTCGATTATGCCATGAAAATTGCCAGTAAGCTCTGTTTGTTAAACAAAGCTGAGTGACATTTCTAAAAACCTTTCTTCATGGTCAAACTTCATCATTATGACTTCAGCAGCTGAATGCACAAAGCTCAGAGGGATTTAGGAGCAGCGATCAGCCACTCGCTCTCTTCTGCAGAAATCCTTGCAGCTTTCTCATTCTCAGAATGTCAGTGTCCCTTCTGCTGCTGCATTAAGCAACACACTGGTTGGTGTTTGTTCAGCCTCACTCCAGGCAGAAGGCAAAACTCTGTGCCTAATACAATGATTAGTTGCGTATATAGGGTACAAAATGGACCTGACATGAGGACATGGGAAAAGGTAGCAAAGGAGCTGCCGCCTCCATAGAAACTAATGTGATAAATGAACAGGATTCCCAACCATGTTGCACCTTTTATGTTCAGACAGTCTTTCAGATCAGCTTAAATTTGAACTTCTGAGAAGTGTTTTAAAAATTAGGTCCAAAATTTTGACCAAGATTCAGTACATGGAAGAAGTCACAGTGAAGATATCAAATGTCACACAATGGTTTTGGTAAGCTTCTATATTTGCTAAATCACTACAGCTTGAGTCCACAGACTGCAGGAAAGAAAAAAAGGCTTATGTAGGTCAATCGGAATGTTTTTCTGCTGTCAAATAGTGGTTCAGATTTGACTCCTCAAGTGAGGCAGATGCAAGTATGTAGGAATCAGTGATAGCAAGGTAGACCTGTTTGATACTTCTTTGACTTGGGGTCCTTGAACTGACCTTGGGTTGTAAGAGTGGGAAGCTGAACAAAGAAGTGAACATCAGAGGTGCAAATCAGGGTGGAGACAGCATTTAGGGGCAGCGTGTGGGGTTTTGGAGATCAACCAATCAAATGTTGATGCTGGTGCTTGCAAGCACGAGGACAATAGGCCTGGGCCAATCAGGTTGCTATGGGGAGCACGTGGACTGATGAGCAAAGGTATATAAACCTGTAAGGTGCAACAATAAAGGTCTCCACTTTACATCTACCTGGAGTCCATCTCGTCAATCATTCCCGCGCAAGTAGAATTTAGATAAAGACTAGGGACTAAATGTATTTCAGCCACTATCCAGCCTTACTGTAACTTCTTCCAGTTCCACCCTAGCAGATAAATAATGCATGTTTTCTTGTTTTCATAATTCTATAGTATAGCCATTTATGTTCCTCCAAGGCCAGAATCTACAGCCAGGGATGCACGTTAGCACCAGGCACTTGAGACTATTGTCATCACATTGACAGTTGCCACAAAGCCTTGATTCCTGAAATACCTAGAAGTTTCAGCATTGTAATTAATGGCAGAAGTTTTAGATCTCGTCAGAAATTTCCTACCAGAATCAATATAAGGAGGTCATTTTCAAACCTCAGTGAACAAAAATCTAACGAGGCCAATAAACTATCCTTAGGAGAAGAAAAAAACACAGAACAGATATTATGAGAAAATAATTTGAAATTATTAATTTTACTACCTATATCTTTTAATTAATCATTCAAAATATGAAAGTCCAAGAACTAAAAAACATGTTTGCTAAACTTCTTCACCATTGATTTTTAAACAGCCTCAGGTCACGGTCTTCTTCATCTTTGAGTCACCTATTGAAATAAGTGATGTGCCAAGTATGGAATTTATCAGCTCAAACTCAGAATCATGCCTCACTTAGTGTTTAAATGATTTATATTTCTGATTTTGAGGTGCATCATTTTACTTCATGTTTCACTTTGGACAGATGCCACTAAATTTGCCTAGAGGGGCTGTATTCAAAGAAGTGAAAGATGGTATTGCATAGATCTCTCTCTTTATTACTCTGCTTCTGAAACATATAAAAAAAAAAAGCTCATGATTGAGTAGAATACCACTGGGAAATGAACTATAGAGCCCTGTTGACTTATGTTTTATTGCACTTAATACTTCAGGGGTGACGCTGCCAGAGACAAGTGTGTAAATTGCTGTGTCAGCTTCTTTCTCTACAGAAGTGAGCCAGCCTCAGATCAGGGCTGAAGAGCAGAATGACCTCTTTCCCTAAGGTCTCTCCCCAAGGCATTCGATCTTCTGTTGCCCGTCAGCCTCAGAGCCAGCTGATGTTACTTTGGAAGCACTGTGCCATTCTGTTGCCAAATGCCTAGCTGAGGAGAAAAGTAATTAAATTAGCAGAGTGACAGGGGTGGAGGGAATTGATATCAGATGGTTGAGTGACTCTGCTCTCCTTTTGTAAAAAGAGCTCCCAGAAAGCCCCAGACAATTTGGAAGCTTTAAACACTCCTCACGGAAAAAAGGAAGCTGAGATGAAGTTACTGGTGATTCTTATCAGGGAGGTTTTTTTGCATATGTCATAGGCATAGAAAACTAGTGGAATGTTCGCATTTATTTACTGTTGAGTACAAGGCTACAGGAGCTCATTCAGCAAATACCTTGTAAGTTCCAAAGGAAAGAAGAATCAGCCAGAAGATTTTCTGTTCATTTTCTGATTCCTAGATCTCTTATTTGAGAGATTTGACAGGATGGGTGTTTGGCTGTGGATGCTACACTGTTTGTGATATCCAACCTAAGGATTCAAACTGAAGCCCAGGAGGAGTTTGCTCATCCCATACAGAAATGGTTCTGTTATCAGCTATCAGCTGACTCAGTAAGTGAAAGCACTTATTTTTCTAGTTTATTCAGCTTCTGATATTATTTAATATTCGGAGTTAGAAGAATTAACAGCAAAGAAGTTTTGCTTGCATCTGTGCAGTTAGTCAGCAGCTCACCTTCTGGTCTGGAATATTCACCACATTTTACTATGAAAAAGCTCTTATTTCGTTAGGAAAACACAAGTCACAATTGAGATTCACAGATAATATTACCTATTTAAGAACAGAAAATAGCAATTCTGTCAGCTGCCATCTGATGCTATACCTCTGAAAGATCTATGTACCAAATAAAGCTTCTGCATGTTTACTACAGCTATGTAAATAAAAAAGAATTTATCCATGTTTCCAAACAGTATCTTGTGCTCCATTTATTGGACAGTAAACCTTCTTGTTCATCTATTAGTTCTTTATTCCATTAAACAAATAATTCTGAGTAAGGTTGTTTTGTATGATTCACTGTGAATGGATCTGACAACATTTAGCCATTATCCTCTTTGCAAACAATCCTGTCTTGTATGAAAGTGTCAGTTATTCCCGAGAATAAGAGAGAATCTTAGTGAATAAAGAAATGTCTGTTCCAGGTAATCCAGAAATAGGTATCTAATCTCTGCTTGGCATGTGACTAGCTACATTTTACACTATTCTGTTTCTTCTCCCTAGACAGATCTTATTAGAGATTGAAGCATAACAACAGTGAACAAATAGTAACCATCTAAAACGAGACAGCATTCTTCTCCCTCTGCATCTATGACTTTCTTGACATGAATACAAGTATTCAGACACGGAAAAAAACAGTGTTTTACTAACAGACCTTCACTGAAATGCTTAGTATTAAATACTTTGTGCAAGCAACCATTCAAATTTCTAATAAATGTTCACAATATTTTCCCTGTATTTCCAGTATTGAGCATTTTAAATTGCTGTCATAGTAGCTTGTGCATTTGCATCTCTGCTGCTAGATAATAAGGTAAGACAGGGTGTCAGATCACAGAATTACATAGAATAGTTTGGGTTGGAAGGGACATTTAAGTTCATCTAGTCCACCCCTCCTGCAATGAGCGGGGACATTTTCAACTCAGTCAGGTTGCTCAGAGCCCCATCCAACCTGACATTTGATGTCTCCAGGGATATGGCATCTATCACCTGTCTACGCAAACTGTTCCAGTGTTTCACCACCCTCACTGTAAAAATGTCTTCCTAGTACCTACTTTAAATCCACCTTCTTTTAGTTTAAAACCGTTACCCCTTGCCCTATTGCAACAATCCAAACTCTCTCAGCCTGTCTTCAGGGTTCCGTTCCTCTGACCATTTTTGTGGCCATCCTCTGGACCAGCTCCAACAGGTCCATGCCTTTCCTGTGCTGATAGTTCCAGGGGTGGGCATTGCATTCCAGATGAGGTCTCATTACAGCAGAACAGAGGGGCAGAACCACCTCCTTCAACATGCTGGCCATGCTTCTTTTGATGCAGCTGAGGATGCAGTTGGCCTCCTGGGCTGTGAGCACACACTCATGTCTGTATTTTCATCCACCAGTCTCCCCAGGTCCTTCTCCACTAGACCTGCTCTCCATCCCTTCATCCCTCAACCTGTATTGATACCAGGAGATGCCCCAGTCCAGGTGTAGGATCTTGCACTTGTCCTTGTTGAACCTCATGAAGTTCATACAGTCCCACTTCTTGAGCTCATCCAGGTCCCTCTGAATTGCATCCCATCCCCCAGGCATGGCAACTGCACCACTCAGCTTGGTGTCATCTGCTGAGGGTGCACTCAGTCCCACTGTCTGTGTCATTGATGAACATATTAAACAACACTGGTCCCAATATGGTCTCCTGAGAGACACCATGAGTCACTGATCTCCATCAGGACATCGAGCCGTTGGCCACTACCCTATGGATGTGACCATGTAACACACTCCTCATCCACCAAACAGTCTATGCATCAAACCTCTAATTTAGAGAGAAGGATGTTGTATCAAAGGCCTTACAGAAGTCCAGATAGGTGACATCTATTGCTTCTTCCTTGTCCATTGATGTAGTCACTTCCTCAAAGATGGCCACTAGGTTGGTCAGGCAGGACTTGCCCTTTGTGAAGCCATAGCTGTCTCAAATCACCTCTCTGTCCTCTATGTGCCTTGGCATAGCTTCTAGGAGGACCTCTTTTCATCTTTTTTTTCTATGAGAATAATTTTTCAGTCTTGCTTATTACAGGTTAGGGGGCTGCTGATGCTGAGAAATGACAAGGGTGCATGTATGCACATTGTCACAGGAGAGTGCTACACTCCCCAAATTCTCACACTTTTATCCTGATGAACCATGAAAGAAGTTAATACTTAAACTCAGTGTTCGCAGAACACTTACATGTGAAGCTTTCTTAGCTAAGCCCTCTCAGTGCCTCCAGGTTTCAAAACATCACAGAAAACACACCTTGACCTCGAGAATTTAGGTGATTATTTAGGTATTCCAATGCAGTTTTTGCTAGGCTCAAACAGAGTCTTCTAAAAATTTGGGATGTTTAATTTAGAGTGCTATGAAAAACATGCTAAACCGAATACTATCAACCACTTGGTGAATTTGAGTAATGTTGAATGGCCTTTATTATGTTCTGCGCCCCTATACGTTCCAGTATCATCATCTTTTATTGCCCTCTTATTACTCTATAAAGTGAGGGAAGACAATATGTTTTCAGAACAGTTTCAGAACATACAAGTCTAACACACTCATGCTTTTTTAAAAACTACTAATTTTAGAAAGGATGAGCAATTCTCCATTTTCTTTTTAGGGTGATTGACACATTCATTTTCAGTCACATGTCTATGAACTCTGATAAGCATTATGATATAAGAATACTTTCCCACATTACAGCAGCACTTTCATGCGGGAATAAATGCAGTACTTTGCCTAAAATACCAATTACACTGTAGCTAAAAGGTAAGCGGTATTAGTATCTATATAGCATTGCTGCTGCATGTTATTGAACAGCCACTTAACTACTGTTCTGTTTGACAACTGTAGAGTATAATTATATGTTACTTGAAAATGTTTCTTTTGCAAAGTGCCACTACAAAAAATCTTTTTCTATTTAAAGAAGACTAAAACACTTCAAAAAAAAAAAAAAAGCCCTGCTGTGCTGAACATTGCATTACAACAAAAGTAAATCTGTCACTAATCGAATATACAGTGATAAATGTTACTACTATAAAAGTTCTATGGGATTGAACTTGGAAAGAGGACCCAATGTCCAGTTTGCAGCATTCGCAAGAGTATGTGGCGGTACAAAGAAAATGGTAAATGAAGAGGGAAGCAGCAAACTCTGCAGGGCTAAGCTCAGGACTGGGCGCAGAAGCAACAGGTTGTAACTTAAACCCTCCCACTGACTCCTCATTCACCTTTAGAGAAAATGCAACCTCACTGCCCTGACTTCACCGGTCGTGGAATAGAAATAAAAGCTTCTTCAGAAGGTCGTTAAGAGGAAAAGCTAATCCTGTGATTACAGAAACACTCGCTTTTCCTAGTTTCAGCCCTAAATAATATTTGTGAATCATTTGTGGCAGGACTGTCTGCAGACTTTACCCACAGCTTTGAGCATCAGCCTGTTTGCATGAACTTTTGCTCAGGGCCAAGCTTCCTCTGCCTCCCTTCTGCATGGCAGAGTTACAATCCAACTGTGCTCAAAGGCACGGTACTCTCCTTTCTCTTAGCCTGAGCTCAGCACCCTAGAGACAGAGATCATCTGCTTTCAGCATTGCTAATGGAGAATATCAACAGAAATAGAGGAGACTTTTTGGATGCAATATAGCCCCATGGGTAAAAGTCAGAACAACAAGGTCTAAATATGATTATTGTGTATTTCCCTGAGCTCTCACTCCAGACCCATTGCTGCAGGGCTATTTGCAGTTTTTCCTTCACCATCTGGTACCAGCCATTGTGTCCACTGATTTCCAGAATATCAGGCTCTTGCTGATGGTGAGCCCAGCCAGTGCCTGTGATAAAACATTCAACTGCATTTCTCCTGGTCTAATCCAGAAAGAGAATTCTTGTGACCCTACCTAGAAGTAAGATGCTAACAATACATAAATTCATAAATGCAAAGCACTGAATTGCCACCTTGCTTACAGACACATGTATCCTGGAGCCCATGAACTAGACCACCCATGAACAAAGTCTACCACAGTCTTGTATTTATTTGGTTGGAAAGCCCTCACCAAGAATTCAAGACAATAACTTCAGGTCTTAGAAACCAAGTTATTATGAGACAACACTCCCTCTTATTGTATATCCTAATTGAATTTAATATCACACTACACGTCTACAGAGAAAGACGTTGACAAATTTTATTTTGCTACAGAATACTCAGAAACTTATCTGCAAGATCACAACTAGATTACCCTCTTGACAGCAGTGATAAATGATTGTCATTTTCATCCTTTAAAGAACTTTAAAAGTAATAAAGTAGTGATCCAAGTGCTCCAGTAAGTAATTGCACGTTTTGTTAGCCCTCCGTCAAAGCTAACAAAATGGCCACACTGTGATTGCCTTTACCAGAGACATGGCCAAACAGAAAACACTACTGGTTTCTACTTACATTCCATGACAGGACACACCTTTGCAAGGAAATTTAATTAGTTATATGTTTTCTGGTAACTCTAGCTTTAAGGCCAACTGTTACAGAACATTTTGTTACCGTGCTACAAAATTCTCTTTCCCCTATGGCAATGGCTCAGGCTAATTCCCAAGAGATTCCTGGGGATGGCTCTGGAGACTGACACTTGCCTCAGGCCAAACCCACTAGAAAAAACATTTTGAGAATTTAAGAATACAGGCAATCACAGAATTACAGAAGTATTGTTTGAAGATGACTTAATCCAACTTCCCACTTGAAATTGAACCATCACGATCACTAGCTCAGATCTGCCATATCTTCATTTGGCCACATCTTGAAAAGATCCAGGCTTGGAGATCTGACCACCCCTATGAGCCAATTCACTGTGCTTCAGGTAAAACTATTTCTCTTACAGATCTGAACCTCTAAACCACAATCTATGTCTATTACCTCTTGCTGTACTGTCTGGAACTAACGAGAAGAGTTCTTAGCAGCTGAACATGACTTCATTTGATGATCTATTTATTGAAAGAGGTGAGCAGAAGCTCTGGGTCGGGGTTCCAGAAGTGGGATGGTAAGAGATGGAGTCGTGGCAGAAATAAACTGCACAAGTTGGAGAGACAGATGCCTTGAAAAGGAGCCCAAAATACCTCGCCTTCAAAAACCTCCCTCTCTGAAAACACCACCTGGAGCAGCTGCAACCACTGGAGGTTTGAATAAAGATGCTTTTCATCCTATGCTACGGTCTTCTTATAGCACACCTCCCAGCTCATTGACAAATTCCTTGCCCTTCTCTAGTCTTCAGTGCTGGAGGTCTTACGTCAAGAGAGAAAATTTTGGGGAAAAGTTTTTCAGCATCAGACCCAGGAACTGCAACAACTCCAGACTAAATTACAAGCCACTGTTTAGGAAAAATACATCTATTTATTCTTAGAAACAGAAACGATAGTCAGATTTCTGAGTTGAGGCAAGGCCTTTTCTCTAATCTCAGGAAGCAAGAGTAAAAGTAAATGTGATTTTTTTGTTCCAAGCTGCAGGCCTCAATAACTACTGTTAATGTGTTTGCACCAAATATAAACTGAGAGAATAATGTGTCTCTTTTGCCACCTGGAAGTGATGGATCTGGCAGTTGTAACCACAGGATTAGCAACACTGTGGATTTGAAGTTGTCCAATATGTTTGATTGGCAGCTTATGGAGCATGAATGAGATAGTAAAACTGTGGGATTGACATTGTCCAGCAGATTCAATTGGCACATTATGGAGTATGACTGACAGTGCCATGAGAATCACTGATGGCATAAGAGTGTGTAGTTTGGTAGTACGTTAGACATGATGCCAGTTGGACACTGACTCCTATCAAGAAAAATATCAATATAAACAGGCAGATGTAAGTCAGGATGCACAGGTGTTCCAGGTTCAGGGACTAGATGGTGTTCACAGTTACTCTGTCAGTCACAGGCTTCAGCATTAACCCTCTTTTTTCAGGGCTTTTTCGTGTGCATGAACTATTGCATCAAATTTACAGCATGATGAGAAGAGAGGTAGGACAGAGCATGCAGGGAGCAGCTGCTGGTACACGCTGCCATATAGTGTGCCAGCATTGCTGGGAGGAAGGACTAAATCACTGTGCTATCTGGCATTGAGGCTGCTTTGGTGGAATGGCTCCTTCCCTGTTTTGCTGAGAGGTGAGTACCAAGAGCCATGAGACACATAGTCAGTTCCAGGTCTTCGCATTCGGCATGCTGGCTTGAAGCTGTTGCAGAGTCCATTGCATCTTCAGGCACAGGAGTTTCATATCCACCTGCACTCACATCCTCCACACACTGGATGGGGAGTCCTCAGAGCTTGCTGGCACTGGTTTGTCACCACCTCTCCTCACTGCAGCTCTACAGCACAAACCAAATACACCTCAACCTGCATCAGTCTCCTCTGCATCTATGCACTAGGTGTCATCTCAAAGAAGGGTTTGACACCTTAGGACAGAAGAGGGAGAGAAAAGTGGGGGGAAAAACTTGTAGAAAATAAGGGGTCAGCAAATCAACATTTTTAAGAGCATTAGTGAAATGTATCGTTGCTAGCCTTCCCTGTGGGGTGTTTATGCTATTATCAGGCCCAAGGTGAACATGTCAAATTTCCTAATATGTATATACTCACTATATGAATGCACTTTAATTTTGTGTGAGTTCCTTTAAATCTAGCTCAACTTGGATATTTCAAAAAATATATAGAAGAAAAGTAATATCTAAGATCACATCAGCCTACTCTAATTTTAAAAAAACTCTTATATCTGCATTTTGCCATTAGTGTACTTACTGCAACTTAATTCAACTCGTCATTCAGAGGAGCATCAGAAATAATGCCAGTGATTTGCAGAATTAAACACAATAATACCTTTCATTTTTACAATACTTTATATGCACTCTTCAAATATTTCAGGCCCAGTGGAGATTCCCAAATAATCTTTGACAAATACAGTGGAAAAGTTCATATTTTTTCTTTTTTTTTCCCCGGACCTGTGGGAATATGAGGAAAAGACAGCCGTCTGCTGTTAACCTGCAGTTATTTACCCCATTCTGCCTGGCCACAACAGTGAGCTGCTTGATTTCAAACTAATGCCAGCATAAATGATCCCAGCCTCAAACCTTGGAATAATCATATTCACCCACAGAAATTTGAGCTTAGATGACAAAATATTAACAGCCATGCCTTAATCCAATATAACTGAGGGGGAAAAGGATGCTATTAGTTTGATTTCCAACCCTTTTGTTTCTGGGAAATCTGTCCATCAAATTTCAGCCATCACTCAGTGTTGTCCTCACTATGAGATGAACAGCACAACATGGGAGCTGTCATTTGTCTTTCATTTCTAGACTACATTACAGATGTTATGTGATTACAGGAGATCAAGTAGGTGAAATCCTGTTTCTTTTCCCCGGGGGCTACAGATCATTCTCATATAAGATGTCACAGCTTCGAAGTGCTTCTCCTGCTGCTGGCTTTCATCCTGTGCTGTAAATGGTCCTTCCCTGTCCCCAGGATGAAGCTGCCATGGGGTACCCTGTGCACGGACGCTGTGCTGGAACGTGTAACCCTCAGGCAGAAGGCAGCAGGGGGGAGAATTCATGTTTTGTTCTCTGAGTTCTGATGTTAGACATCTTGCACGGTGTTTCCAACATTGCACAAATTCAGTGAGATTCTATGGCTCTGCAGGTTGCCAGCAAGCCTTTATTAAGCCTATTTAAAAAACACCTGTGAGCATAACAAATCTGAGCCAAGGGAAAACAAAAGCCAAACAGAAAAAACTGTTTTTCATTTCATAAACTCTTGTGGGGAGGAGCAGTTTCAGGTGTTCATGAAGACCTGCCACCAGGAAGACAGAGAAAACCAAGCTTTGGAAACTGGTCCAGATCATCACCTATAATCTATGCCTAGTGCCTGTGGCCACCTGTCCAGCTCCTGGTCCCACTCCCCAGCTCACTTTCTTCTTCTAGTTGTGTGGTGCAAGCTAAAGAGCAACTTATATCAGGGTAGATGCAGGTAAAAGAATGTGTTTCCCCACAACACACTCACGCACAATTGCCACCTGGTAAAACTAACTTGTCCCACAGCAAGCGGCAGGGATGTGTCTGTACTATGAGGTAGTTCTCACATCACTGTACCTGGCCTGAGCCTAGCCAGCCTGGTGAACGTTTTCAGTCACTCCACCTGGGTGTAAGTCACAGCCACCTATTGACATCTGCCCAGCATGAACTAACAGAGGACAATTACATCCATGCAAAAGCAGAACCAAGCAGAGAAACAACAGTCCTTCCAGAAACCAGTAAATCTGAACTTGATCAAGGAGCAATCAGTATGAAATCATTTCTATGGGAGTTACCTGAATTGGGATCTGAAAAGACAGTAGGACCAGCCTGCCAGATACACATTTATGAAGGATGATGCCTTCATTTTTGTATACATATAATTGCGTATATTTCATAGTGCAGCACTGTTGAAGAAGTCTCAAGTGAAAAGTCATCACTTAAATAATTTCTTATATAATTAAATAATTTCTTATATAATTAAATAAATAATTATGAAATAATTTCTTGAAATTAAATAATTATTAAATAATTTCTTGAAAAAATCCTTTCTGAGGAATATGAAGGAAAGCAGGAGTATGAAGAAACGAGGAATATGAAGGAAAGCAGGAGTATGAAAAAACGAGGAATATGGGCCCTTCATATTCCATCTCTACCAACATCAATTGCAGGACAATCCTGTCCATTCCTTTTAGTACCTGTTCCTGAAACAGTAGCCATATGCCTTTTTGAAGCTTCTGCTACTTTCTCTCTCCACTAACTCTCACGTCAGTAAGTTTCATATCACTGCCCATTGCATAAAGAAATTATTTCTCTTATGTGCTTTAAACTAGTTTCTCACCAGTTTCAATTACTTTCCCAGGTTCTTGCATTGAAGGAGAATAACAGTTCTGCATTTACTTTAACCACAACCTCTATGATTTTGTAAACCTCAGCCATGTGCCCCAAAGCCTCTTCAAACTGAGGCCCTGAGCTAGTCTGCAGATTCTTCAACGCCTTACTCATTTTAGTGACCCGCTTATGAGTTTCTGAGGAGCTTCTGAGCCCCTGTGATCCTAAATCAAACAGCAAGCTGAAGTTTGGCAATGAAGCCTGCCTTCTTGTCCTGTGCTTTTACCACATTTGTGGTCATTTAGGCTAATATGCTTGACTTTGCAAAATAAATGAGCTAAGAGGCATGGCTCACCAGACAGGTGGTAGCTCAGCACGCCTCAATAACACAGTCCCTCTGGCTCTAAACCTGTCCAAGTTTGGAGAGCTTGTCATTGACAAAGAAAAGAATTAGCCTCTCGCTATACTTTATGAACAGCCTGTTGTTCACAGAAGAAATCATCCTTTGAATTTTTTGCTCTAAAATGTTCATACCTCTTTGAGCTAAATCTAAGACATACTGAATAACTATATCTAGCCAATGGCTCTGTAATGTTTGCTGCACAGGGAGAAAAATTCAAGGAAAATAAAAGCATGTCAAAAAGGATCTAGGAGTATATATGTATGCATATAGGCATGTATATGCAAATTCCAGGGGAAGCAAAACTTTGAAAATGTGGATTTTATAGACCCTGTTTTTCTTGGCAGCTGAAATATTTTTGTTTACAAGTCTTAAAGGACACACGTCACTGAAAGGCACAGTAGTGATAAGAAGCCTAGGACCAACAAAATAGCAGTCTTGAAGGAAAATAAAATTAATCTCAAGCAAAGGAAACAGTTAAGCTACCATTTGAAGTATAAAATCTTTGAAAGTGGCTTTTTTTTCCTTCGGATTTCACCATAATTAGAGAACCAATTAAAAACATTGTTATTAATTGCATTGAAACACACAATATACTTTTCTATCCCTAACTAATTTTTTGAGAAATTAGATAAGCCATCATGGCTTTTGACTTGAGACTTCTTCTGTAGTGTTGCACTAATTATTAAATATATCAAGGCATTGAGCATTCCTCCCTATCAATATTGATGTCAAATTCAGGTTAAAAGAAATTGCGAGATTGTGCCTTGTGTTTCATAAGCAAATGCACTCACACTTGCTTCAGGATTCTTGTTCAGCACTCTGTGGCTGAAGGCCAAGTATAAATAAATTAATCAGGTTATTAACTTGGCTGGCACGTTGAATTACAACTCTGCACACAGTGAGCAGAACATCTGAAACTTGCCCTTCTAACCTGCAGAAGAGATAGAGAATTGGCACAGGAACTCAGAGGCACGGGTACACTTTCCAAGAGCTTTGAATGTCAGCCAGCATAGCAGCACAGAGCACATGCCTGAATCCAGTCAAGCTGAAATATTTTATAAGAAGCCCATCAGCAAAGGCCTTCAGTCCCTCCTCTGACCTTTTTCCCTTAGATGGGAACTGCCTCCAATCATTGATCCCTCCAATTCATAAGAAAAATCATAACTGACTATGACTATCACCGCACAAATAATGAAGGTATCACCTGATGTGTCAGATACTTTTGATGAAGGTGAGTTTAAGGGGGTATATTTGGGGCAATTATACATTGTCAAAACATAATGAATATGTTTGAAAGCAGAGATGAAAATAAGCCACTCAAAACAAGCCCTCCAGAAGAGTCAAAGGTTTAGGATTAAAATCACATTTGGCATCCCAGCAGCAAGACTGGTAGGTGGACTCACTTAACCTGTTGCTGCTGATTAGTAGTAGCACCAAAGACTAGAAAAGGGTGGAGTTTAGTGCTAGGAATGACCCCTATGTCATCAGTAGAGAACAAGCAAGAAGCAGGCTCAGTGATACTCCAAAATGGTGGTGATAAACCACCACCCATTCATCAGGTGGAGAAGACTCTGGGAGGTGCAGAGACCTCTTCTTGGTTGCTGGCCAACACATTAGGGGGCTTAGCCATAGGTTCTCCTTCACTCTTTATCCTCCTTCCTTGCTGCAGGATGAGTGCTGAGAAGTATTCATGGCACAGCAGGGGATTGGACCACAGCTCACCACTTCCTATGCCAGGGGAAAGGGAAGTTACAGTTTGGTCCACATTCTGGAAGTATTTGTTTGCAAAGAAGGGTAGGAACTAAAACTGAGTCTAGAAGCATCTCATGGAGTCAAAAAAGTGTTATAGTGTAAGTGCTGTGAAGGAAAATGAAACAGTATTACAGAACATTTCTGCTTATTTTTCCTTTGCTTTCCATTTGCAAGTTCTCAAAGACTTCATGCTCCATGCTAGTTAAAATCACGAGATCTCAAAAGTCTGATTTACTACAGAGCCAAAGTACAAGTGCAGTAGTTTTAAATGATAACTTTCTATTAGTTTGAAACTGAAGTAGGTTAGACTTCTGCTTTAAATATTCTATCATACACAAACAAATTCATAAGTGATTTATTGTGTATTGCTTTTATGATGTAGTGCAATAGTTGCGCACAGCATTTTGATATATTAAGTGAACAGTTCTTGCCTTATAATTTCATGCTGTAAAATGAAATATGTGCACATATAAATAAATATATGTATCCATATACTTTTAAACACATAGATTCCAATGGTGACAGCACAGAAGTAATGGAGTTGGTATCCCACCTGCTTAAAATAGCTGTCAGCTTTGGCTGGTCTGAAAAAATCAAGGAGAATTTTGAAAAAAAACAGAGGCAAATTAATGATAAAAATGAAATTTACATTGGGGAAAACAAATATGCCAGCTGAAAAAATAGTTTCTGAATTGTTGTGAATGAGTTGCTAAATACACCCTTAGTCAATTAACAAGCCATTCTTCAGTTGCACAACATATAGCTCAGCATGGTCACAGTTTGCCGTGCTCACATTATGGTGCAGTTAGTTTCCCAAGGTAGTGCATGTGTAAATACAAACAAATTCCACCAGCTGTTTCACTAAATTAATACAAATTGACAAAGACACTGAAAAGGCATGGGGAACCTGATCAGAAATTAACAGCTTAGGTCAGATTACCTTCAAGCTTTTCTTACAACATGCAATACAGGAAATTTATGTATTCTCTCACAGAAGAAAATTGCCTTTGATGGGTGAAATACAGTCTGTGTTCTGATTCAGCACCAATTACCATGTGTTGCAGACTTGTTTGATTACCTCCTAGCTGGACTCTTATTAAGCTGCTGTGAAGAACATCCCAGTCCTTAGTTCCTCCTACATGTGCCTTTGCATCAGAAGTCTGTGATGGGCTTTTTGCCCCACTAGCATGCCTTGCAAACTCCCTGGGTATCTACACCCTCCTTGATATCAGGAAATGGGCAGCCCAACAGTAATTCATCTGGGATGGGAACACTTGCAGCGATTCCTGTCCTCCTTCTAGCAGATAAGTAAACTTCACACCAGGCCAGTCCTTCAGGAGGCAACTCAAATCCTTGCTCGGGATCACAGTATCTCCTACCCCATGACTGTGACTCCATCCTGGTGTCTTCCCAAGAGATCAGCTTACCAAGCCTGCTGTAGGGACAGTGGACAGTAAGAGTTCTCTTGAAAGTCTTCTCAGAGCTTTCAGGACTGTGGCCAGAAGTAGGGAAATGTGATGTTCACAAGCTTGTAGAGCAGAGGAGAGATCAAACTAAAGCAGATTTGCCTTTGATCAACTGTCAGACTTTTCAACATCTCCAAGTTATGCAGCAGTTGAAACGAAGTTTTCAGAAGGTTAGTATGGATGTAAATCTAATGATGATGAACATCTCTGAGCATTTCAGCTCTTTATTCTTAGATCACTTCCTTATCTCAGTGAGGTACATGCAAGGTTTCACAATAAACACAGAGATGCCTAGTAGTAATGTTTCTTTTAAACTGAAGAACTCACAGGAGAAGGAGGACATGGCATAAATAATTTAGTAGCAACATAGGAGAAAAACGAATAAAAATTAAAAGCTCTACTCAAGATTCTTCTCATCCTTCTTGAGATCAGGAAAAGCATAAACAGCAAGCCACTTGAATCAAAATTGATTCCAGACTTACTGACAGCCAGCACTTAGGCAGTCCTTGGATGAAGGCATTTAGAGGAAAACGTAACTATGAGGAAGATTTAGGGTTCTCAAAGGAAGACTTCATCTCTTGTTGAGTCTACTATTTATGCACTTTCCTAATTAGATCATGCTGAACAGTCCATAATCTTCCACCTTCGATATAGTTTAAATGTTCATTTGTACTTCAGTTCTGGTAGTGCCACAGAAACTTCTCAGAGTCTCTTGTAACCCAAACTTTTGAATGCTCTTACAGTATAATGTTTTTCAGAACATGCTGATAATACTTTTAAAACTACATGGAGTGCATATAGTTTTGACATTCAAAATATGTGGCTATGCAAGGAGCAATATACAAGTTCCAAACTTCTGTCTGCTGGATTTTTGAAGAGGTATGAAGATGGAAGAAGTGTAGGAAGGAGATGAAAGCAAACTGTGTATTTTAGGCTTTGAAAGATCTCAAGTACTTAGTAACATTGGTGAGTTCTGCATTGCAGAATGGAAAAGAAATCTAAGTTCTGCAAGATTCCCATAATGTATGTAAAAAGTAGACAACTTTCTAAAGACTACAGGACTCCTCTGCCCTTTGGATGTGTACTTACAGAAGAGTTTGTTTAATCAGTTGTCTTGCACTTCTCTACTCAGCTGTATAATGATTCCTATGCTTAGCAGTACAAATGGACTGTTTGTACTGCTTGCAAAACCTCAAGCAGCAGGCTCAGCAGCATACAGGACTTCCACATTCTTGTCATTATGTAAGAAAAAGATACATAAGAGGCATTGCATACTGAGCTTACTCTTTGGCCTAATTTCTTATACACCAAATCTTTGAAGACATGTGAAAATAGTTCAGTAACTCAATCCCCTCTGTTTCCTGAGGTGTTCAAACCAGCTTTTTCAATAGTTTTTTCTCAGAAAAGAAATCTGGATTTAGGCTTAGAAAATTAATTTAGTACCTGAATTATTAATGACAAAGCCAAGGATCACTGCATCAGTAACAGATCTACAAGACAGTCTGTCTATGGAGAAAGTGTGTTGACAAAAGGGAAGAAGGGAAACCCGCACAGTTGCTAACCTGCTGCTTCTGAGTGAGGTTAAAGACTGGCCAATGAAAGGCTTAGGCTAAGTTTCTTCTACAGATACTTCTGGATGATGATTCAAAGAACCTAAATTAGACTCCAGCTCTGCATCACATCCAGAGGATGTTCATTTCTTCCCCAACTGCAGCTGGAGTTTTGGGAGACTGTCTTCCTAAACCTTACACCTAGGCATGGCTCCTAAGCTTGGTAGCTGTAAACATCTGTAATTTCAGTCCATCTTCGCACGTGCTTTCCTTAGACCTGTGGCCAACTTACAGACAGCACTGCTGTTCCTAATATGGGAAAGGAAACTACTCTTTGGCTTAGTAATTTGGACCCATTTGTTTCAACACTGTTCATCATCACTCTTGCCACCTAGGAAAAAGTGATATTCCATGAAACTGAACTTCATAAATTAAGTCAGAATATTTTTTTCAGAACTATTCCTGGAGTGCACGCAATAGGAATTGCAAATCATCTTCTACATGTAAGGAGATCTTGCCAAAATATTTTCAAAAATAGTCATTTCATGATGCCCAATTAAGTAACACAGTTTGAACATCCCCTTCCAAACACATGCTGTGCCTTTTTAGATACAATTTTTCAGCCAGCTAACTATTTCTCTGCCAAAAGCTCTTCAACTCTCCTAAGTAACTAATCTGCATAAAATCATCCAAACTTCCTTCACTGGGCACAGGTGCTTATTCGGCGCATATTAACTCTACGAATATGTCTCCATGACACAATGCAGTGGTGCACAGAGAAACCCAAACCAGTTCCAAAGAAACCAGAGAGGGACACGGAGCTGTATTAGCTTGTTCTTTACACAAGACTAAAGCATCCAGTCCTACTAATGTCCTCAACATTCTGCACTAGGACTGCCACTCTGGCTCTGGATCCCAAAGTAAATTATTCATTAAATTGTGCTGCATACATGCACTCTCCCACCTGGACTTCAAAGCAATGTTTTTTTCTTGTATGGAGACAAAATAGGTAGGAGCTACCAGAATTCTGAAAAAAAGAGTATTAGGCCAATATTCATTTAGATAAAGTGATGAATATGAACCAATAAATCCCATGCAAACAGCCTCCAGTCAAATGTGGCACCTGGTTTCTCTGTGCCCTAGAGTGATGAAGGCTTCTTCCCTTTCCTCATTTAGAGGCTTGGATGAGGGAGCCAGGCAGTGACACAATACTCAGAGCTGTACTGCAAGCAGGAAATGTGACTGTGAGGCATAAATTAACACTAGAGTGAATAACATTAAATTATAGTAAGAAACACTAACTTTAGCAGGCTGAAAGTTTAAGGGTGACATTTAATCTAAACTGAGAAGCTTCTTCTTCCACAGGGATGGCTGGGTTCCTTTCAGCCTAATACTCATGCCAAAACAAGTTTATAAAGTGAATAGAATTAATCACTGCACACCTCTACATCAGCTAGAGCAAAAGCCTGGAAACTACTGAAGCTGGCAGCAGGTCTCTAGGTGGAAGAATTTACCCAAGACGGACACAAGATGGAGGGAGAAAGGCTCCATAGATCAACTGTTCCCTTACTCTTCCCGGATAAGGACTGCCACATCTTTCAGATCTGTACCACATGGGCTTTCCTCTAACACTCAAGGCAGAAGAAATTCTGCCTACAGGTTCTGTTCTCTACTGGGAAGCATCACATCCAAACAAAGTCAATTTTTATTCAAAATCTTTTCACTGATGCCTCCTTCAGTCTTATCTCAAGATGTGGACTGAGCAAAGGTTTTATTCTATGTTTTTTTGCATTTTCTTTCACCTGATTTCTATTCCTACTTGCTAAAATTTTACAAGGCCATGAATCAAATATGAATTTAAAAATCCTATTGCTCTCGTAACGCTGAATAATGTTAATGATATGTTTGTGTGCGACCAAAGGATAAATTAAAAACCATCTCGTGAGTGAAGTTTCTTGTTTCACATTGAGCCTAGGACAGATTTTACTGGATTAAGTATAGCCTGGTCTATTTTATTGCAAAATAATTCAAATGCATCTTTTTTATTTGCTAGAAACACTACCAATAAATAATTACTTTGTGCAGAATACCAAATAAACTATAGCCACATACATATCTTCAGGACACAGTAGTTAATACATTCATGAGGCAGGTAGAACACTTCTGCATATCAATCCTTTTGCAACTAATTTATACATTTTGAACCGGAGTGTTGCATTTTTCAGTGCAAGGTGTAATTCTAAGGATTGCCATCCCTTTGTATCAGTGCAGTCAGCACTTTGCTAGTCTGGTTCTTTTACCTCTTTGCTTTCATCCACTCCGACATGCCTTTTGTGTTTCTGTTTGATCCTATTAGCACTGAGATCAATCACAAAATTCCTGCTGGGAGGAGAAGGGGATGCTATCTTTGTGATGTCTAAACCAAATACTTGCCATCATTCTTCCCTGTACCCAGCTGCAAATGCACATCTGCTCTTCTAAATCATCAATTTTAGATCTTTCACTGTTTCAGTCTTTTCACTATTTAAAACAAAGAAGACATTAAAACATAAACATTAACAAATTTTCAAATAATCCTACCTTTAATTAATGTCCTAGTATTTTTGCATAGTTTCATTTCTAATCCTGATTCAGATGTTCACAATTGCACTGTTGGTTTAGCTACACAAATCCCACAGGACAGAAGGAAAATTTCTCCATGGTTTTCATGAGAGTAAAACTAAAGTTCATGTTCAAAAGATATTTGTGGGTTTTCAGAGTGTGTAACATGCACCCGCTTACACAAATGCACCAATATGGCTATAAAAAGATACCTAACCTCATCGCCTCAGCTGAGGAAAACTGACTTGAAGATTTGCAGATTGCAAATTGATCTGTCTTGAAACTTTCTTTTAGTCAAACAGCTCCTTTATTAAAAGATTGTGATGATTCCTGTTGAGAAATAGACTTCTCATAATTTTCACACAGGGCAGAAAAAAAATAACATTTTTTCCATTTAAAATCAACTCCCTAGTAAAAGGAAAGTAATTAAAAATTATGTGTGTTCTCACATCTTCCTTACCGTCAAAAAAGTCTTGGTACACATAATATTACTCATCTCACTAAACACATTTGTAAAATTACTTTAATAATGAATACTCGCCTCTGGATATAGTTTTTAATCCATTTAAGATTGATGTTGGATGAAAGAACAGCAAGGTAAATATCATTTTAATCAAAACAACTGTCGTAGCTGATTTCTGCTATCTCACTATTGCCACCCCCTTCAGCAATAAGGAAAATGAAAACTATTCCTCTGGTCTTTCCACACCTAGATTTCAAGACCATCACTTCAACAAATTGAAGTAGAAATCTCTTCATTTGCTGGTTTTTGAACCAGTATTAACTTTCGTTGTAAAATAGATGCCACAGGAAAGATAACATTTTAAGTTGCCATTTCTGTTGAACGGGTAAATGAGCACCGAACTCACTGTTATTTTAAGTTCCTGCATTACCACAGAGTTTAAAATACTTCTGAACAGGGCAGTCCATTTGTGTGCATAGAAATAGCCCTGTCTTCCAGGTATAGAATCATCTTTTTCCAAAGTTAACTCGAGGATTTCTACTTATTTTATTAAGTTTGCTTAGACTGGGACCATTGCCTCCAAACAAATGGCAGAGCCAGCCATGACGTTGGTCTGTAGGTATGAATTTGACATAATTTGGGTCACTGGAGAACTTCCCGCAAGATTGAAAGATCACCAATTGTACATCATTATCCCAAAGGGTAACAAGAAATACAGGGATAGTGTGATGCTCTGCAAAAAATTGAAATAGTTTAGGAAGGAGTTAAACAATCTAAAACTAGAAGTAGAAGTAACGTCCAACAAGATGGTTTTATGAAAAACTGCTCATTATCAAAAACAGTTTTACTTTTTTAATGACTTACACAATTAGAAGATAAAAGCAATTACATAGACATAACCTATTTAAATCTTATTATTGACTGTGATTTAATATTATCTTCAGAAGAAAAAAAAAGATTCAGAGTGTCACTCAAAACTCATTCATAAAGTGCAAGAGCAGAAAATAAAGATAGAATCAAAAAAATATTTTAAGAGGTCATTTAGTCTATTCCTGCTAAAATGCTTCAGTGTCCCGAAGTCTTTCATGAAAGGGGTTGGTCAAATTTGTTCTTAAAGCCTTTCATTATGAAGATTCCTTCAAATCTTTAACATCATTTCTATCCAAGTTTTCTCAATCTTTTCTACAAGAGCAGATAACCCCCCTACTTGCATCAAGAATCTTTTCAATCTGTCCCCTTTTTTTTTCTTGAATCTGGAGCCTCCGCAACACAAAATTAACCACAGGTTTACCCCAGACACACCGTGCTACCCTAGGAGGGATAGATGGATGAGTAGGTTAAAATGAGGAACACAATTCACAGGGAGTATGTGGCTCTATGCAGCACCGTCATCATCAGCTTTACCAATTACAAATGTTCAAAGATTCTGAGGCAGACAAAGCATCTTTTTTCCAACGTGTTAGAATTTGGGGTTTAAAACAATAAATGCTGGATTATTTTCACATACTTTCTACTTTACTTTTGGAGTAAATTTGAGTTATGACTTTGAGCTTTTCCTGCAACCGTTAAAACTAACAACTGCTTGTGGAGGGTTTTTTCTTTCTAAGATAAGAGAATGACCTCCTGTAATGACTTGTTTCCAGGAGCAAAGGCTTTGACTGAAAAATAAACCACTGCATAATATGAAAACTACTGTTCCTCATAAAAGAGCTAGCAATTTTGAAACACGGTTTGGCTTTCCAGAAATAAGTGGGCAGTTGGAATTACATAGACATTTTATCAGATAACATAAAAGAAGATATAAATCATCTCACACTTCTTAGCAGATGCAGAGGAGACCAGGCGTCACTTAGCAGCTGAGAGTCTGAAACCGCTTCCCAAATTTCGTGGCTGCCCAGCATCCAGAGCTGCTCCAAATGTCGCAGTTATTCACTAGCAATGATAGACACAGGGATTTTCTAATATATCCTGGCTCTCAGAAATTCAGGAACTAACATACCTCAGAAATCAGGGTGTATATTAAGCTCTCATTTCTGTGCTTATGGATATAAGAGAGGGCTGGATTAAAAAAAATGGAGAGACTTCAGGAGGTCATGCTGAGGCACATGAAATTTCAAACTTATAAAAAGAAGACATTTAGTTGACTCTACATCACTAACTACGTGTTCACACCCCTGAAAATAGAAAGGCAAAATATAACCTAATTTTTAGCATCCATAGTTTCTGACAAGTTTTACTACAGCCTTTCCTCTACAACTGAAATGGAAAATGAGGTTTAACTGAAGCAACTGGGTGGGAGTTATGATTGTCAGCACCCAGCAGCCCTTTAGCACTGAGTTTCATACCAGATCACTATCTGGCATCACTAGGAAGTGAGCAGTCACTGAGCTATTACATTGTGTCTGTGCACGGTGGAATTTAATTCAGCTTTACTGCCACATCAAAATGCAGATCGTGTGAGATGCTAATGACAGGCTTCCACAGTTCAGTGTTTTCAACAACAATATATTAGTTTGGATAGAACCTGGTAGTGTATAAGGCATTTTATTCATGAGAATGTATTTATATAGAGGAGAAATAGCAGCAAAACACAACCATTCTGTTTTCATGACCAATCTGTGAGGTCTTCCACCTACTTAACATTTTAGTACCTTTTTGGAGCTCTCAGCAGTGCTAGTGACTAAAACATTGGAAAATGGCTCATAGGACATAAAAAAGGCAAGGTGATAAAGAGGGAAGACAAAGACGAGAGATGTTGCTCCTCCATGCAGAGTAGCACTTATTCCCATAGTGGGATGCAGCTTGCAGATACAGGGTTGCTAACTTGCCTTTCTCATCCACTATAATTTACATTAGGACTTTATCCTGTTCTGTAAACAAAACATATTTAAGGAGGAAGCATACTGGATATACATACAAAGCACTGTGCAGCAATGGTTCTTGCTTGCTAGTTACAGGCTCAAAGTGATCTCTAGTACCCACAGGAGGTAGTGCTGGCACTAGGGAGCCTAGACAGAGGGTTCTTGCAAAATGTTTTTGGCCACTAGTGCTAAAAACCTTCATGCTTGCCTAGATCTGAGCCGTTTTCAGATGGCTTGGGTATTTCACAGGGGTGAGCTTTTCACATACCAGGCAGCTCTTTACCCTCCAAGCATGTCTGATGCCTGAGCATGCAGCATCTTGGTTGAGCCAGGGACCACAAAACCTGCCCAGTAGACAAAGAAGATCTGGGCCATCCTCACACACACCTACAAAGCAGCCACACTGTTCACTTCCACACAGCAGACAATCAAATTGGAATGTATGACACAGAAAAGATGGCTTCAGCATCACTCAGGTGCTGAACAAATACAGCATAAGAAGTAAAAACAACATCAACTAATTCAGGAGGCCAGAAAATGCAGAGAGACGCTTGTTCACCAATATGACAGCAGGAGAGCAATTGCCGAGGAGCCGGAGAAGCAGATGACAATGAGCAGTTGACTCCTCAGTCCACCTAGCATCACCGTTTGCTGTTTACAAGTAAGGCCCTACCATGTGTCCTGCCATGCTAAAGCCCCTGGAAAGAAGAGGATCCTTTTACATCATCACGTGAAAGACCAACACAAAGAAATGCAGAGTCCCTACACTCCTATCTCTGTACTTACACAACCAACTCCCTTCAAATAAAGGGAATTATCCCTTTCTTTAAGTTTTTGATAGCCTCTTTTATAAAAAAGAACAATACTGAAAAGAAAGTTGTAATATGAAATTGCCTAAATGGAGATACTAATACAGGGCTAGGTGGACTAACAATTGATGACATTTAGGTCTAACAGGATAACAATTGTTTAGCTTTAAGTTTTTAGCAATTATTCAGCTCAAAATAAGCACAAAGAAGGGACTGACACTTAAGGGATGAACGGAATAGCAATAATTTAGCTGAAGCAACTGATACTTAAAGAATAGCAGAATAGAAGTTGCTCACACTTAAAGAATACACAGGATGACAGGGTTTTTTTAGCTAAAGCAACATATTTCTATAAGCCTTTATATAGGAAGGGGGTCTGTGGCTAGATGATTGCTAATAAGCAAGACATGTTCTCTAGAAGTCTGACAAGAGCAGAAGCAAACACTGACAAGAATGCCAAGAATTCAAAGAACGTGCACAGATTGAAGTTGAAGGAAGTTAAGACAATTGGCTTTGTCCCTGAGAAGACACTGCACAGGCACAAACAGGAAAAGACCCTTCTTGAACTCGTTATAACAAGAAGGGGGGAAAGGTTATGAATACGTATAGGCACGGTTTTTTTAATTTTATTAATATGTAACACTTTACTGTATAAAGCCAAGACAAGTTGCCATGGTGGGCATGCACGTTTGGTTTTTTTTTTTTGAGAAATAATTCTCCCATGCATCTCAGCACTGAATAAACATACCTACTTTATAACTTCATAAGTTATAGAGTCATGATTCTGCATGTCAATAGAATTGTGTTTTGCATGATACATGAGGTGAACACTAATGACATCTCAAGAGTTTTAATTCCAGTCAAACCAAAATCATACTTACTTCAGAAGACTGCTAAATGCCAACAGCACTGGAAAATCTGCAGGAGATACTTTGGTGCTTCTGTGCTGTAAGACTTAAGTACAAAATCTTAAACATGTAAATGATTAACCAGGTATCGTCAGCTCTCTGTGGAGAGCCAGGATTCTCCCAGGTTTTCCTATGGAAGCCCACTCTTCCAGAGTGCAAATACACACACACACAGTGCTAGCATAACGTGGCTGCCACAGAACTGATTTTAAAAAGCAGCGTGAAACACAGCCCATTAGAAAATACCAGGAGACCATGGGGCAAAAAAAGCAGCCCCAGTTCAAGCCACTAATGTCAGCAAGATCTTGATGAAAAACATTTGCTGAAACTATCACAACTAATTACTGAAACAGAAATAAAAGGCAGAAAGCAACTGCCTTTAAATAACAGACTGTTGATGCACTTAAAACTATTCCTTACTTTTCCATGGGACAGAGCCTCTTCAATTGGTTTATATACAGTTTACCCCATATCTAATATGGGGTCTGGGTCTCCTTTAAGGATGCACATTGATCACTTTTCACACTGTGGCAAAGTCCTGATTAAATAAAAGTTCTTAAAGGTATAGAAGGGTTGGCACGAAATGTGCCTAACATCTTCCCTTCAAAGAAAAACTTGTTTAACCAAGAATTGCTAGCAAAAGCAATGAGATGCACACAGACGATGTCAAATTGCTCAGGCACTAACTCATGTTTGTTGCAATTCCAGCTTCAGGTAAAACCTCGTAAGATTTAGGACTGTTATTGAGATTTTTTGAAATGCCATGTTAACATTTCCTACCAGTTTGTCTCCCCAAGTCTTACTTTCTATAGATAAAGCAGGAGAGGTTCTGGAAAAGCAGATCTATCCTGGCCACTCATGATGCTACCTGCTGCTCAGTTCTGCCTTCACGCAGGAGGTGGCACCTGGCCCCTCACCAGAGCATCACCTTGGGACTCCTGAACACAGCACAAACTAGATTAACACAACTTGTTTTTCTTGCCATCACACAGCTCCTGTCACACATCAGTCGAAAATAGCATGCAAAACAAAGACCAACTATTATGCAAAAGAAAGAAAAAAACTACAGCTTGAATTTAAACCTGTAAACAATAACCAAGAAATATCAGACTGACTATACAGGATGGATAACATTAGAAGTATGACACCTGGGTTCGCTTCTTTGAGTTACATCTTTCTGCAATAACCTGATAAACCAAAATATGAAATAGATACTGACAAATTAATGGGTTATTTAATATTAAATTAACTGATAATTAGAATGATAACTGCTTGTTTTCAGGCACTACTCATTTTTATAAGCAGGTTTTTGAATTTTCAGAATAGTTGACATTTCCAACCCTAGACATTTCTCTTTCATGATTTAACAGAAAGGCAAAGTGCCTTGAAGCACAAGAGCAGGAAGCCAGCAATACAGAATTCCCTCTCAGAAGACATTTAAATTTTATGTAATAAGAAAGGCCTGTGACAAAAGTATGTGTAATGTAATGTAATGGTATCATTTTTCAAAGTTTTACATAATGACTTTCTGTTTCTCAACAGTACTTCATTATTGGGAGCAGGAGAATGTAATTGTTCTCTGGGTGCTGCTGTTAGCTCCTAAGGGCACGATCAGTCCTGCTGAGACATATAATTCATGCACTGTTTGCTTCTGATACAGCTACATTTACGAAAGCAATGCAGTGATTAGATTCCTCCAGAATAAATGTGTCTATAAATCCCTGTGCTGCGATTACTAACAGCTACATCCAGTAAAGGACTTGGGCCACCGGCATGAGGCAGAGGCAGAACTAACAGACCTCTAACCAAACTCTCATTTTTTTAAAAAAAACCCAAACAAACAAACAAAAAAAAAACCCACCAAAACAACTGGACACATTTACAATCAAGAGGCATCCTCCCATCTTACTGTAGTCCATGCAGCACTTGAGGTGTTGTTCTGGTTCTTGCTCAGCAGGAACTGTCAGAGCTTTTCGAACCCATTCCCAGTGTGAGGGAAACCAGAGTGAGGACATTAAGCATCCTCCTGCCACATTTTTGGAAAAGATTGGAACTGATAGGCATTTAGCACAGCATGAGCAGAATTAGATGCCTTCACAAAAAAACAACCAAGGACACTCATAAAAAAAAAAAACCAGTGGCTATTTTAGCAGCTTGTGGGTGCTCACAAAGGAGATCGCTCTGTAGCACCTCAAGCCAGAGGATAATAGTGCCCTTAGCTACCTCAGGCTAAACATGCTCCTAGGTAATGATCCAGGTACACCCAGCAATTACACAAACTAAACAAAGGGTAAGATTCATATCTCCAAATTAAGACTTCTGCATCAGAGCTACCTGAAGAAAGATGAGTGGTTTAGGGCATACTTCATCTCATTTAAAGAATGTACCTAAAAATCATGGTGTACATCACTCCTCGGGATTGTTTTTCCCCACACTGACTCTAAAGAGAACCCTAAAAAGCCACATGAGATGTAATGCATGCACTGCAGATTGCTAAAGTTAGCTGAAATCAGTCTTGTACCAAGCATTTATTAATAATTTAACTAAGCAGAAACATGGATAAAAGTGAGTCAGTGCATTGTTTTCATATTATTTATGTTACCATTGGACTGTGCAGAGAGGAGAAAGATGAAACAGAGACTTAAAAAGACATAAATCTTTCCTAACCATGGAGAAAGTCATATTTATGTATGTCCTTGTAAGCAATAATAGCATATTGATTTCCATCAGTTCCACATAGGTCGTTAATATACAGAAACTAAATTCTGAAGTCAATATTTTTTTTAAAACTAGAAAAAAAAAGAGAGAGAAACAATTGGAGCTTTGATAAACCCATAGGACTTACATGATAGTCCAAAGAGATTTTCACACAGGGCTTTGTAACCAGTACAGTTTTTATTTTGTTCTATGGACACTGTCAGGGAATCTTCTCAGGACATGAACATAATCAGTTTCACTGAATTTCCAGATCAGTATTGAAGAAGACTGATATTTTTGTACTTACAGAATAAAAAGGCTGGTTCTCAGAGCTTTCTTCCTATTTGCAACCAAGGCGAATAGTGCTTACAAACGTACTGAGTTGTTCTTTCTGCAATAGCCTGTTTCCATCATGTATAAAATTTAAGAAAAGACCACCCATGTGAAGGCAAATTTCCAGTGTTCTTGCAGCTTCTAATACCATGGAAGCTCAATCCACTCCCGAAGAACTGAAACCTAAATTTCCTGTACAATGACCTAGGAATATTTACACTTTAGAAGAAAATAAGAACTACACATCTACTTTTAAAAAGCAATATCATTGTCCTGTACATCACCTCTTGTTGACAGTAGTCTCTGTTTTGGAATATGTCCTCATCACTGATCCAGCACCACTAATTGTCTTCTGAGTGTTCAATTAGCTGGTACCTCAGAGAGGTATATATTGTAATTTTCCTGCAAATGACCCATTTAAGGAGAGCTAAAGATGATAATTATCACACTGTCATAGAGAAAAAAAAGACAAGAGAAACAACAAAAAATAAAGAGAAATGGTCAGTGAATCCCCAGATGGGTTTTGCAGTTCTCATTAGGAGAAATAAAGATAAGAAGTAATCCTTAAAAGAAATCCCTGAAAGAAGCAGGACTCAGAGACTGGCACTTACAGTTCATCTGTTTTGTCTCTGCTTTCTCCCTGAGAACAAATCAGCTGCAGCAAAACTAACATTGACTGTATTGCCTATGGTCTTTTTTAATTAGTCATATTTTAACTTTTGTCTTTTTATTTCCTATTTTCCCATACTAGTCACATCTTGCTGTCTATGTTTTTACTGTCACCTGCTATTTCATCTTAAATTTCATTTTATTAATATTTTCTTTTTCCTGCTTCATGTAAGCATGACCTTGTTTAGGTGTAAGCTCTTACACACGCCCTCAGTCTAAGTGGTCTCTCTAACAAGAGCAGAATCTGGTTGCACAGCAGAGGCAGACCAGAGCAGAGGCAGACCAGATTTGCTATGAGTGGAGGAAGGGGAGACATCAGCAACAAGGATGAGCTTGTGGACTTCAGGTGAGAGCTTAACACTCCCCCCCATAATGCAGGAGTGGATGACTGTCTGAACAGGAGGCAGGGAATAAGCTAAGAGAGCTAGTCCCACCTCCAAGGGCACAGGAAGAGCAGTTGTCTTGCCTACCTATCATCAGACAAGACCTTATCTTTCTGCTTGCCCTCCCTTTGCTTTTCCAGCTCCCTGAGCATGCATCTCCAGCTGAACCTCTCCAGTAGGGTTGCCAGGGACATACTTGTTCCCTCATCAGAGCTGCCCAGTGCCACACTAAGCTCTGCTCTGTTTCCCACACGTATGGCCACGCTGGGCACCATCTTGGGCCCAAAACCTCCAGTACAGGAGGAACTATATAAGTCAGTCCCCACGCCACTTGGGAACTGACTGGGAAGGAGGCATCTGAGGAGCCAATGCAGCCAGCTCGGCTGGCCATTTCATAGGAGGGTTGGATGCTTAGCTGCAGCCTTCAATGTTCTTACGGCCCCAAAGCACACCAAGACTTTTCCCCTTTCTCTTTCTGATGTCTCACAGATGCTTTAGCTCTAAATAAAACTCCTCCACATGCAGCCATAAACTACTCCCAGCTCCAAACATTGTCAGTGGCACATCCTGAAAAAATTGCCCAAGGAGGACAGCTTAATATATTTGATTCCCAGTTTGACAGATTGGGCCCACTCAAAGCTCTGAGCAGTCTGCATAGTGATGCTGACAGTAACCACCCAGGAGCAGAAATACAAAGACACACACACAGCGCTTCGTAATCAAATTAAGGCAATAATTTACCTCACCCATTGGACAGAAAAATTAAAAACATCAGGGCAGGACTTGTGGTCCCACAAGTCGTATTCAGCAGCGTGCCCTCAACCCTCTCACAAACCCAACCACAGAAAGGCTAATTGTGCTGTGCTTGCCCAGATTAATGTGTTGCAACTCCAGGCAGCACTCTGAAGATTTAACCTGTGAGCTCTCAGGCAATGATTGTAATTCCCCTGAAGGAAAGGGAAAAGGTTTCTGCAATCCTTCCACTATCAGCAACATACAGCAGCTCTGGTATCACAGCAGATTCAGTCTGGGTCTTTAATATAAACAGGAACCACAAGACACAACACTTTGTCAGCCTTGCTTGCCCCTCTATATCATGAGACTGCAGCCTGAAGGAAGCTGAGGAGTGAAATGGTTTAACTAGAGTTGCTCAAGCCTTGAAGGAAGAAGGCTGGGAGTCCTTCCCGGATCCCTTCCATTCCCATTTCCTATGAGTGCTGACTGGTCAAAGCAGAACAACTCCTAAATACATGTCTAGCTTCAGATTCTAACTTTTTCTAAAAACTTATTTAAAATAGATTAGAAAATAGTCTTAGCCTTCCCTCCTACTTGAGGATGTCCCACACTTTAAAAAGAAGAAACAATCTATTCACTTAGTATTTAGATGACATTCCTAAGCCAAGTTCAGACACTACACAAATTGCACTCTTTCCTTAAAGAAGTTATGACACCAGTGCATTTCACTAAAAATTGGTATTACTTTGCTTTTTCACAGGAATTTTTTTATTTCTGGATCTCAAGGCCCTCGGCAAAAATAAATAACTGCAAAATAAACCTTTGAAGAAGCACAGTTCTAGCAGCTGTATGTTGTATGAGAAATTGATTATGAATGTATAATTTAGGGCTTCAAGGAAAATTTTAAAGCCAGGTATAAATTAAGGACCTAATACTGCTCTCGCTGCAGTCTGTTAGAACACGACTGGACTCTAAATGACCACTGGAAGTTACTATTTCCCCACAGAAATTCAATGAGTCAAGCATTATGCTAATTCTTTTCAATTATTAAAGACAGGCATCTTTAATATCAATGGCTGCAAATTGCTCTCACATAAGGCAAGCTGTGCTGTTTGGAAGTGGCAGAAGGCAAGGGGCAGTGAGAGGGCATTTGGTCATGCAAGCACAGAAATGCAGTTGGAGTAAGATTTCTTGCTGCTAATTGTTATTATTTGTTATTAATATATGCATTACCTAAGGACCTAGAAACCCAACATTTACTAAGTTTCTGCTGTGTGAAGCGCTCTACAGATTGGAACTGCTGCCCTAGCCACCCACAGCCTAAGCGAAGAGACAACAGACAGTTTCAGGCAGATAAGAATCCATCAGACAATATTGATTGGCATGATGGACAACATTATCCACACACACCAGCAGCCTCGTTGTCGCCATATCCTGGCAGAAATTACAGACGCAGAGAGCTATTTCAAGGGAAGATCCAGAGGGGGACAATAAAGCTGTTTTGCACACGTTTGCAGAAGTTGCTCTGCAATGCAGTGGCCAGCATGAGCCTTATTAGTGCATCCCTAAAAACTGGTGGGAATTTTGGCTTGCTGGGGCAACTGCGAACAGCAACAAACAACATCACTATGAATGAGAAATGCCAAGCTGGCTAATTAGCTCTGTTAGTCACTGTGGATAGCTGTATTACTGCCATAATATATCATTTCACCTAAGAGGCTCTGAGAAGGTGGTTATTTTAGGATAGATGTAGTATCATGCTCCCTTACCTGTACTAATTCTCTTCAGAGCTTACTCAAGCTTTGCTGTGCAGCACTGGAGAGCTTTAGGAACCTGCTGCAAATTTGGGATAATTGCCTTTTCTTTCTCTAACCTGTTTGAAGGCAAGCTCTGGGAGGCAGGTGCTGCCTTTATCTATTTTTGTTGTATTTGTATGACAGATCTGGATAGGAGGCCCTAGAAAGTCCTTCAATACAAGTACTAAAAACAATAGTAAGGTGACTCTTCCTCTCAAAATATCTTCAAAGAGTAGGCATGGGCCATAATATTATAGTTATGACGGAAAGAGACTAATGGCAGTTTACCCACAAGAACCTGATCTTCTCCTTCACTACTGGCAGCCAGAGGCACCTAATGGCACGTTAGAGGCAGGACAACAAGAGAAGATCAATGTGACACAAAAAGAAAAAAAACCCTGCCCAGTAGTGTGTGCAAAGAAAGCTTTCAGTCAAGCACAGGGGAAGCAGCTGCTTTGTCATCTGTAAGGCTCTGTAAAATACCACAGTCTGAACAGAATAAAAGAATTTTTAAAATAGCACTCCATTTTCCCTTCTTTAAAGATTTGTCACCCCCGTCATTTTCTCTTCTATTAAGTTCTCCTCAGCATCAAAGCCTTTTAACTTCAATATTAAAGTGACATATCAATTTTTTCTTCTTTCCTTTCATTTGGGGGAGTAGGGGAGGATTTGAATATTTTCCTTCATTGTTGGATTTATTTTCTTCAGCCTAAAACTGGTTTTGAAAGTCTAAGCAGGTTTAGAAGCTCTGGTAGAAATCCAACAACCTTCTGTTTATTTAATAAAAAAAAATCTGTGATTTAAATCTCTGTCATACTGTGCAAGGGCATTAACATACTCTTCTCAGCTGTTTCATTGAAAGCCTTTCTGCAGGTAAAGCAGAATAAAAAAGCAGGTAAAGAATAAGTACAAGAGGAAATTCACCTTCCAAGATATTTTGTCTGGTTGTCTCCCAAATACCTTTCCTCTGCAAGGACTGGCATCCTCATTTTAGTATTAGGAAAGACAGTCTGTCTCCTTCCAGTCGTCACTTTGAATCTGAGTGAGTTTAGCATTTGATAGGAACCATTGCCTCGTTAACAGATACTGGATAAATATCGCAGGCCAGACTGTTGTTGGTATGAGCCATTTTGTAACCCCCCTACCAGGACCTGAATGGAAACAGTAGTAGGTGGGTTCAAATTTAAGGGTAAGTTGCTGCTAGAGCACCATTCAAGTCCTCACCCAGAAGCCAGTGAAAATTATCCTGATGCAATGAGCAATGCAAATGACTCAATGAGTAAACTGTCCCCACTGGCAATTACAAAACAAATGGCTTAGCAAGGAATATTTTTATTAGAGGTAGAATAACAAAATGCCTCTAAAAGGCAGATAAGCAGGCTAACAATAAGTAATTCTCAAAGCATAATCATAATTTACGATCTTTTCTTCCAGAGAGAGAACAGCCATGCCAGCTGTATGCCTCTCCCCTTCTCATAGACTCATAGACTCATAGAATCACCAGGTTGGAAAAGACCCACTGGATCATCGAGTCCAACCATTCCTATCAACCACTAAAGCATGTCCCTCAGAGCCTCGTCCACCCGTCCCTTAAACGTCTCTGCTAGTATTCACCAACAGTGCAAGATTTTACAGCCCTTCAACACCCTGTCTGAGCTGAGCAGACTGGTTGCAGGTGGCCCTCGGCTCTTCCCCATCTGCTCCATTGCCCACGACCTCCATCAGTCCTTTCTCCTCCACAACATGGGGACATATATGCTACCTCTCCTCCTGACTTTCTCGGTAGTGCAAAGGATGTGGCTGTAAGATGCCTGTTCTGCCTGCTGCTTTCCAATCAGCTTATAAAAGAAAGGATATATTACCCACATCCAAGAGCAAAGACAGCCGTCAAGTGTCCCTCAGAGCAGCAGGATGTGCTGATGGCTTTCCCATGTCTCAAGAAAAGTGACTTCTGGGAGGGAGATAAAGAGGAAGCAGGAGGGGGCAAACGGAGGAATGTCATGTGGGAGTCACTCCCCTGACAGGAGTGAGAACAAATAATCGTGTCCAGATGCCGAAGCAGAGTCACGATGCTGAATCTTGAAAGGAAACAAGAAAATTCAATTAGTGTCATACTTTTTGGTTTTTGCAGGTCTGGGAGCTCCCAGAGAGTGAAAATGCAGCCTACAAAAAGCCTAGACAATCATGTGTTTTATCAAGGGCAGAATAAAAAAGAATGTAAGGATTCCCTGTTTCCAATGAGAAAATCAGTCCTGCCTTGTACTACAAGTACCTCTTGACAAAGTACGCTGCTACTGATAAAAGCTCATGCAAAATTTTGAAGGAATGGTTCCCGAGATCCTTAGATATTAACTTCATAGGACTCAGCTAACATCTTTGCTGCAGAGTAATGTAAGGGTGACGGGACTGGCAAGTTCTGAACGAGCTCTTCTAACACTAAAGAGTTCTGTAGAGCAAATAGCATCATTATCAATAAAAATGACATTTCATTTGCTGCAGGTTTTGTAAGACTGCCTGTTCTGTTAAGAGAAATCTGCTGTTGATTGGAAAAGCCAGCAGTTTTCAAAGTAACGACCTGGCCTTCTCCATATCTTGCACTGAATTTCCCCCTTCATTTAGCTGGCCTGGCAGCAGAACTCATTTAACTAAGTTACTGCAGCCTGCTCAGGCAGACACAATTATATCAATATAAAGGTGTTTATATATTTATAGGCGTTATCAACTAATAGTAATGTCAACATAGAGGTCATACAGCTTTAAATACATTTATAATTCTCTGACAATCATTGAATAGATGCAAGCCTTCTGAATGAACAATACATGTAGTAAGCATCCATAATAACTGGTAAATTATTGTATCAGCTTGATGTGATCGCTAAAGTTGAGATGAAAAATGTCCTCCAGGCTACTAAGAACCAGGAAAAATTTTAAGGTAGAATCCAGTATTTTGTGGGTGGATTTATTTTACCTCCAGAGCTAGACAAATTTCAGACAGCACAAGCTGACAAAATGAAACATTCAGCGGTTCCACTTTGACTGCAGCCATTACAATCTTGCTTGATCCTAACCCTCTTCTTCTAGAGATAATTTTCCAAGCAGTGCACAAAAAAAGTGTGCCTGCGTTTTTGTTCTGCCTTTGGGCAGCACTAGGGCAGTGGCGTGTTGACTCAGAGTGATGTGAAATAACCAGTAAATAGGTGGATATATTACTGGGGAGCTGGCCATTATCAATTGATAATGGAACTGTCGAGGTTTATCTAACAGAGAAACGTGTCTGGCCATGCAGTCCCAGGTAATCCATAACATTTTATTACCTTGTTACCAAATGGTTTAACATGTAGTCAATGACACAGCTCATAATAGAGAGGCCATATGACAAAGCATTCTTCAAAAATTTACTATTGAAATTTTAATAATATCTTGATTAATTATGTAGTTAATTTAGTCATATTTTCTTAAAACCAACAGCAGTGGCTGTTAGAAGCTCTGAACATGCAGTAATTGTTCTGATCAAGATGAAAGAAGGAGCAGAGAACACAACTTGCCCATTTAAGAGAATGTTTTTCCTAATTGCAATCAAAGACATAGAAGACTTCCTCATAGCGGTGCTGAGAAATTCCTCAGTTAATGGTTCCCACCTACCCAGGGAAAAATTTTGACTTGCTAAATATTTTTGTAGAAACAATTTAGTCCTGACAGATTTCTTCATATGAAAAAAAAAAAAAAGGAAATGCAAGTTTTCAATTTGTTTTATTTGAGGAAAAACATTGCAATCTATGTATTCAAAGTATTTTGTTTTGATAATTAAGCAATTTTCACCTGAGTTTTGTGCTCTAAAGATTTTTAAAGCCATATACTTTTGAGATTTAAATTCTGTGTTGTAATTAAAAGGAACATTTTTGACAGCAAAATAAATACAATTTCAAAAGACAGTGAAATTTTTCCATGTGATTTTTCTTATCAGCTTTGAACATGTTATTTACCTTTTCCTCCACTAACATACTGCCTGTTTTCTTATAATAGTGTGCTTTACCCCCTCTCCAACCTGATCTCTTCCTGTAACCCTGCTCAGTCAATAACCATCTCTGGAGACCATGATGAATGCATCTGCTTGTGATGTCTGTGTCTGGCTTAAAGTTTATTAGGGAAAGAGACAATAGCCAAGGGTTAATTTATGGTAATGTGCCCACCCAGTCAGAGTACTGGTAGTTTTCTGACTCAAGCCAAATTGGGAAGCAACTGGCATCTTCAGTGGCTATGAAAATATGATTATAAGTCAATCATTTAATTCAATATGTAGTGAGTAGCCCAATAAGCTTTTGAGCTATCCTGCATGGTAGTCGGCTGCATGATGTGTCCCTTGAGTAAGAACACCTCTGAAGATTACTCCTTGAAGTTGAGAGAACCCTTATCGCATTAGACTCTCAGCAAGTGAATTTGGAGTAAGTGCACTGAAAACTTTGTAACCTTAGCTAAGTGATGCAAAGGATTGCTTGTGCATATATAGTCCTTTAGACATAAATAGTTGTCTAATTCTGGCACTACGATTGGATCCAACTGCGCCTCAGCTCCTCTCTGAGAAGGAATTAGAAAGCAAGGGTGTCCTTTCTGAATCTCGTGACTCAACCAGAAGCTCCCTGACAGTTTTGTCTCCCCTGTGCTTTATGCAGTAAATAATCAAGTGTACCTTGTCATTGAATCCTGCCAAGCCACTGTCCCATTTACCATCAAACTTTGTTAAATCACTGGTTTATATCAATAAATATACATTACTCCTTCACTTTTATGAGTGAAGTGTGTCACTCCATCTGTGACATTCCTGTTTCTATCTTGATTCCTTCATGTTTGCTAAAAAAGCTCAGCTACAAATATATTACCTGAAAGAATTATAATTATCTGAGGGAAAGGTAAACCCAGGTCATTAATAAGTCGCTATTCATGAGAAATTATCATGCTTTTCTTGCTTGAATAATTTCCATGGGCATTGTATTGCGATCTTACCATAAATATCTTGAGGAAGAAGAAAGTAACTACTGTAGCATTTTAAAGCCAAAAAACTTTATGAAAATTGTAGATATTAAATGTTACGGGTTCTACTAAATCTGAGATCATGCAGGCTGAAAGTCTGTCCAGTGAGAACCAGAGAGATGTGTTTCCATAATTCTGATATACTGCAGCTTTATTGCCACCTTTTTCCAAACCACAAGTTGGGGACTGTTTAAAGGAAGTACATAAAATCAAAATGTAATTCAATTGCTTATAAAGGAATAAAACAAGTCTTATTATTTAACACTTTCTGCCATTTGGAAGGACACTGGCAGCCAGTAGATTTTAATCTGTGTTTTCCAGAAAGAAGGTAAATGCTTGATCTCTTGATGCAGCTCTCAGTGGAAATAGACTTCATGTCAACAAAATCACTTATTTTTATGTTCAAATGATGTCTAGAAAAAGATGTGATGTTAAAGGTTTATTTCATAGCTGTAAGAGAAAAAAGATAAAAAAGAATGGGACTATTATTCCATACTCAATCAGAGTCTATCTAACCGTTGCCTTCCTTTCTGGCTCTCAGTGCTACAGCCAATAAATTTCAAAAGGTTTATTGTTTCAATTGGGAACCTCAACTCTGTTATGGCTGGTTTTCTCAGTCTCACGATCCATTTAATACAACTTAATCCATTAGCACTTATTTTAAGTTATTTTATTTTCTGTTAAACCCCTATCCATCATATTTGAGCAGTCGTGGCTGTCTGGTGAACTTTCCACTGACTTGAAAAGTGAAAAAAGGAAGACCTAGGGAACTACAGGCCAGTTAGTCTCACCTCTGTGCCCAGCAATATCATGGAAGAGAACCTCCTGAAAATTATGCAAAGGCACATGGAAAATAAGGAGATGACTGATGACAGCCAACATGGTTTCACAAAAGGCAAATCAAGCCTGATGATTTTGATGTCCTTCTATAACAGCATTGGTGGATAAGGGAAGAGTAACTGACATCATCTACCTAGACCTGTGCAAAGCATGTAACACTGTCCCACATGACATCGATGTCTATGCAACAAGCAGCAGTAGCAAAACTAAATTAATCATAACTGACAATGCAATGCAACAAGTAAATATATAAATGGTTCAAACACAACAATAACACCCTGAGGCACTGAGGGGCATGGTTTAGCGACTGATGGGACTCGATGGTTGGACTCGATGATCCAGTGGGTCCTTCCCAACCTAGTGATTCCATGATTCTGATTCTAAAGAACGATTCAGTGTTTCTCTTCTTTGTCTTAGGAGAAATTAAATGCCTGACTCTATGAGCAGCAGAGATGGTGAAAGTTGGTTCCCTGCAGATCTGTATCTGAAGACTGGATTCTGGACTCTCTGATGTCTAAGCAACATCACTCCACACCAGCTTCTGCCCTGATGAGGCATCAACCTTCTGTCCCCTCCACCTGACCAACTATTTTCACAAAGCTTGTAGGAGTTTATTATTTTTTTTATATTTTCACCTTTCTGACAAGTTTGGATGAAATCAGCTCACATGTCCAAAAGTTTGAGGCCAGTGGGGGTAGGACTGTAAAAAACTGACCAGCAGCTGGAGAGACAAATGCAGCAAATTTTCATAAGTCGGATTTGCTCAGAAAAAGACAGGCTAAAATAAAACCATGCCCTTGAACCAAAAGTTGAAAACAACTGTTTTCTACAGGGTTAAATGGAGATGGGGAGAGAGAAAAAAACGAGACGAAGAAGAAGGACTATGCATGAAATTATTAAGGAGGAATTCAAAGAGACAGAGATTCAACAGAGATCAGATACAGACATTGGAAAATGAAAGTAAATGTAGAGAAGACAAAGGTTGTGACAAGAGAGTGAGAGGGCGATGCGGAAGGTGAGCTGGCTGATAAGAAGGTCAGAACCCTGTCAGGCCATCATTGTCACAGCCTCCATCACCTTACCTTTCTTCTGATTTTGACTTCAGTGCTATGTAGGGGTTGCAAATTTGTTAATATCCAGAAAATGCAGCTCACAGATGTCACTATAGGGATCCCAATGTAGGTCAGAAAATTGCCCAAGGACAGAACTAAGCTCAAAATCAAGGAGATTTTAGAAGGGAATAGAGGGGTTATTTGTTTTTCCTGGTTTTGCCCCAAGCATCTTCCAACTCGTGCTGCTTTTGATTTGTTTATAGGATGGGGGATGATTTACATGGCAGGGAAAGAGATGATGTAGGGAAACCATTTGCTTCATTAAAAAGTACAGAGCAGAAGTAGTGTGCCTGCGGAGGCACAGAGCAGGATTGCTGCTTAGATGCCCTGTCACTACATGCCATGGGAGGATACTGAGAGGGAATGGCCAGAAAACAGTGAAGCTCTTGCTCCACGTCTGTGTGTTGGAAAAGAGGGAAAGCCCTACGTCTAATGGAAAAAAAAAACACTGCTCTGAGAAAAACGCTTCATTGGAAATGGCAGCAGGAATCTGAAAGCAAAACTCTGCCACATCTACCTCAGAAATGATCTGAATCACATTTGCTGAGTGAAGAAAGGAGTTGCAGGCACAATAGGTGCTGCTTATCCCTGAGCTCCTCTGTGACTCATCTGTCAGTACAATTTTCATCTGAATGATTCGCAGAAAACTTCTGAAGCTCACTAAGCAAAAAAATTTGAGAAGAGGCAATGGCATTTGCCATTTAAATAACACCTCTTTGTCTTTGAGCTATTCCATGCAAGAAGAAACAGAGACAGCTGTCTGCCTTCACTTAACAATAAGCTTATGAGTGAAGAAAGTAATAAATGTTTTTTATGAACGTGCATTATTTGGGGTAACAGACAGGATATAAATGTGTTTCAATGCTACCATTGCTCACAGCGTAGGTGAAAGTGCTGCGTACCCAGGCTGTGGTGCTCCAACATTTCTCTCTGGTTACTGCACTGAGCTTACCTGTTTATTTGTACTTGAATCAGAGCAAAGGGGAAGGTTGTGTAGGACTGGTAAGTGACTGACTTAAATCTAGCTTGTGTCAGTGTCTGTCTGCTGGCCTGTATGAAATTAACTTATCTCCATAATATTTCATTATCTTTTTAATAAGCAAAAGCTTTGCCTGCAACTGAGGCTCGGCGAGCTGCTGCAGGACTTGCACCTCCTCAGTGCTCTGCTTGCCACAAGTGGTAGCACCAACCCCCTCAGGTCACTCCCCCAACTGCTGCCTGCCCCACATAATCCTGAAAAAACATTCCCAGGACATGCTGAGCAGGGAAATTATGTTTCACAGCCACATCTCATTTATAATCAACACTTCTGCAGAAAATACATGGCACCTTCTGGAAGAGTGAGCCCTTTGTGTGGCTGAGGGTATGGCGAATCTCTCTAGCTTTAATTTCATCCTGCTCCCAGTGTTTTGGGGCTCTGAACTTCATCAGAAAAGATGCTTATTAATGATTCATCTCTAGGAACTCCAACTGATTTAAAGGAGAAAATGTACTCTTTGAAAAAGATATGATGGGAATCTTCTCTTTCAAATCTCTCCTCAAGACCCACTTCTGTTGTGACATCCATCAGCCAAATAATGATCCTTATGTGTTAATTGCAGTCAAGGACAACCCATATTCCTTATTAAAGGTGTTTTTAATGATTCAGAAGCACCACGCTGACCCCACAGATAATTTATATAATCTTGTGATATCATAGTCACCTTCTTCCCTTCCTTACTGCCTCCTTTCTCTTTAAACTTATTTGTCATATTTTTTACAAGTCCCTGTCCTCTTATGTCTGGGCAGTACAAGATCCTAGTCAGATGGCACTAATCCTGCAACTGAATTTGTGCACTGATATCTGTGTCGATGTCTATGTATACATTCTTATATGCATTTACAAATGTTCACAGGTAAATATGTATATATATATTCATGTATGTATATGCATTCACATATGTATACACACACACACACAGCTCCACATTTACCTTCTTCGTTCTCAGAAAAATTACCTGGAGCTAATACAGAAAAGCTTCCAAACACAAAATAATTCACACTTTATTTACATTTAAAAATCTTAAAAACCAAAAGTAAACAGGCACAAATTATCTTAAGTAAATTTTTAGTAGCTGATGGGAAGAATATTTGGGTTTTAAGGGATATGAATTAGTTTCCTTAAATATATGTAATTACATTACTTGAGAAATGAAATATACTCAGCAGAAGCAAATAAGAGATTACATCTGTCAGAAGAACTCTCTTTAAGGAAAGTGTTCAAACACAAAACTTTTAATATATTTTTCCCTTGGAAGTCATACAAGATAAAACCAAATGTGTCATCATTCTAAGTGAACTTTAAAAGTTACAGAATCACTGCTTGTTTTACTACCTCTCTATACATTGTAGAATTGCTTACAATATGAAAGATGTTTGCCAATAAAGTGGTAGGTAAAGCATGACAAGCTCAGCTGAAAATGGGTTCAGGCTATTAGAGCTAGGGACAGGGGTTGTTTATTGCTATGGAAGAAAGCCAGCTCTCTCTGAAATCTGTTAGAGCTTTGTTGCCGTGACTTCATCCAGGCCATGGTGCTGGGACACGGACTGGGATGTCAGTTTGATTATCTGGCTTGAGTACCTCAACCAGTAACACTGATGCATGGAAAAATTAAATGTAAGCAATATTGAAATATCAGCTCTTTATCATATTCGGGACAGAAACATTTCAGTGTCCTGGAAAGTTTGCATGGGCAGGTATGGATGGATTCTGGATCCATTTAAACAGGTGCCTCTGGTGAAGTCACTGTGTATCTGAGGTCAGCTTTACTAATTATGCATTAAGCTCTCAGCTCAGTCACAAGTACAATACACTGTTTCATGGGCTGCTCCTTACATAAAGCTTATTGCAGTCAAGACTACAGACTTCTCCATCTGGATGCCCAGTTTCACATGCTTCCTTAAGTGGTTGTCACTGACTTTTCTACAGCATTGAGTAACATCAGCTGAGATTAATGCTTTGGCCATGAATAGAAAGGACGGGGCAGGGCAGCCTCAGTCCCATTAGGATGTCTGGTGGCTGGTCCCAGCTTTGAGCATAGTACTACTTTCCCTCCCAATCTGGAACCTTTTTAAAGGTTTCACATCCAGCTGAATGGTACATAGGTGGCAGATTATTTAATAAAAGCAGTGGAGTGGAACTGAAAAGAGTACATTCTGGGGGTTACAATAGAGATTTAGAAAGTCTTTGGAACTGCCTGCTGACAACTCCACACTTGTTAGAGCAGCCTTAATGCTCACCACTTCCAAAGCCACCCTGGCACATGGGGACTTTGCCTACCTATAGGACTTGAGTCACCTTCCCTGGAGGTGTTTAAGGCACGGGTGGATGAGGTGCTAAGGGGCATGGTTTAGTGTTTGATAGGAATGGTTGGACTCGATGATCCAGTGGGTCTCTTCCAACCTGGTTATTCTATGATTCTATGATTCTATGACTTTCAGCCCCATACTAGCAACCAGGAGAGACATAAAAGCTGATGCAATGGTTTGATAGTGTTCTCAACAAAACTGAATTCTCTAATGTCTGAAAAAAAAAACCCAACAAACAAACACAAGAAAGTTTCATAGTGTCAGGGCAGCTGTCTCCTAGAGGAGAAATCTCTGTTCAGTGCTGCCCTTCAGACTCCCAAATAGCATTTCCCTTAACAGGTAACAAGGAGCATTCGCAAAATTCACTGTTATCACAGGCCATATGAGAGAATATCAACATCACAGACAACCAATTTGTAAAGCTGAGTCATGCTAAACAGGACACTATACAACAAATTAGACTATTACACTAAAACCTTTTCTGCTGGCAAGCCTCCAGACATCTTACTATATCTCAGAACTGATCTGAAGGCAAGGATTACTCATGACCTTCTGTAAGTCAGGCTAGCAAATGAGGTGTATACATTAAAATAGCTTTTTTTATTAGAAGCCCTTGGTTGTCACATAGATTGAGCAGCTGCTTAGAGGACAGCAGTAGCTGATGCGGCTGAGACATGGTCTTTCTCAGCTTCTGTTTGAAGCCATTCGTGGTATTCTGGAAAACAGTATCAAAAGCATGTGGCATAAATAATTGCAATGTACTCAAATACAAGTAAAAAAAATGGAACAGCTGCACCATGTTGATGATTTAAAATATATAAAACCTTAAGAAATCAGGTCTTAGTGGAGGAGCTTGAAAAAGCTGAATAGAGAAAAGTCAAAGCTCACCTCTTCCCATTTGCCTTTAATCTAGTTGTATACTTGCTTCTTGGACCACTCAGTGTGTTTGTGGACAAATCTCCTGGCTAAACTGTGGATTTTGTCTAAAGGATTTCTCATCTCCTTGAGTAAAATCTGAGCTGGCACGTTCAACTTCCTAAGCCACAAGCCACCCAAAACACCCATTTCCATCTCTAGTGACAGAGAAAATAGACACTATCCAGAAATGCACTTACTGAAATTAAGTCCGACTCTAAGTTCTCATGCACACGCTAAATATTTTGCGTAATAGAGGAGTTCAACTACCTGCTACAATATAGTAGAAAAGCTTCTGACCAGAATATAAACTATCTTATTAAACCAGACTTCCAGAGCAACATAAACAAAGTGATGCTCCAAAATGGTCCTGAAAAATTAGTATGATCAACAGAAATTACTTCAAAATTACATTATCTGTGCATTTAGGTTGTAACTCTATTAAGACTGAATTAGGTCCCATTGACTGTAATGGCATACACTTACCACCATCATCCTTTATCTGCTATTTCCTAGAGTCTGGGTATTTAACACTTTTAATAATCTACAGAAAGGGACAGATGTCAGTGTCTTTGCAACTAGCAGGCTTTCCATATATTCTTACGCCTGTAATTCAGTTTCAGCACAGCTTGAGCATTGCTTTTACTGTCAAAAAAACCCGAAATAAACTGCCCCTCTTCTAAGAACAAATTCACCTGAGGGTGTGCCAGCTTTCATGTCTTTACACCATCAGAAGGAGGTAGAACCATCTCCTGATCACTCAAAAGGAAAACAGAACTCACAGACTCTTTCTTCTTCATTAGAGGGGAATTTGAAGGGTGTGAGGCATTCACAAGTCACACAGACTCCCTCAAAATTCTCTCTTTACTGTCTTGCATTAAAGTCTATGTCCTGCAAGTACATTTGCGTGCCAAAGGCGTAAGCCATAGGAAAAAGATTTGCTTTATTTATTATTAAATAAATGCTTCACACTCTGTTGCAACCAAGTACATTGGAAGGGCAGTGCAGTGCTCCCTGGGCACATATGGCAAGCCAGGGCTGAGTTTATGGAAGTCCCTTCAACTGGAATAGGGACAAACTCAAAGTACCCTGAGCAAGTCCCTGGGGTTCCCCAGTCACCACTCTGGCTATCTTTTGTGTAGCTTATTTCACAAAGTATTTGTCTGAGGGAAAAAATCTATCAACTTGCAAAAAGTGATTAAAGAAATATAATAAAGTTTCCATGTGTCTCCCAAGTATTGTAGCCTCCCTAAGGAAAAAAAAAAAAAACCACAATAAATGCCCACTGTTTGGTGCAATGCAGTGTATTCCAAGGGTAAGAACTTTTGTTCTTCAGAATTATTTTTATAATGTCACCTCTGCCAGGAATGATTTAAGAGTTTCCAGATAAAGGAATGAATTTCATCACAGGCAGAGAGATCACTTCAAGTCTCCCTTTAGCTTCTTGATGAATAAAATACCCTTCTCAGCCCCCTCCATCATCTCACTATTACACTCAGAAGTGGAACTTTAAAGAAAAGGGAATTATTTGTGTTTCAATCTAAGGGTCATCTTTAAAAAACTAAGAACGTAAATATAAGTGCATTGAGTAGAGATGAGTTTGTTGACTGAGCTTTGAAAGTAAAACTATCTTAAACCAAGTGTATCCAATCTACTCCTCTGAACAGCTCTTACTACATAGCACCACCGTGCCTGTTATAAGTGAGAACAAATAGTACCTCACATTTTCAGAAACTGAAGGCTGTCATAGCATTTCAGGTGTCTTGTAAAAAAGCACTATGCCAGGTTCCAGAAGCTGGGCTTGCAGAATTCCCCTGGACAGGAATAAAGATGAATCTGAAACGCCCTACACAAGATCCTGGGGTTCATCAGGCACCACTTTATCTATACTTCACATAGTTTATTTTGAATATTGAGATATTATTTTCTGTTCTACCAGGATATTTTCAAGCGGAGATGCTAGATCTGGGAGCATATTTTGTACAAGTCTCCAAAATCTCCGTAGTCTCCATAGTCATCCTACTTCCTAGACAGACAGTCAGAGGAGCAGCATTGCTGGTTAAGGTCTGGTAAGGAAGCCTCACGCAACACCTACATTTCCTAACAGCTTGTGTTAAAGAAGGAGGAACTGACTGGTATGTGTTCAGGAAATATCCATTAGAAGACTGGAGGAATGGAGGTTCTTCTAACAAGGGGTCACTATTACACAATTATTTACTCAGCTTAAAAAAAAGCAAAGATGCCACATCCTGAGACAAGGCATGATCGTGCTACAAATACTTCAGGGAGAAAACACAAGAGAAGACTTTTCCAAGCTCACAGAGAGTGTAAACATACAAAGAAAATGGTTACTAAGAAATGAGATTTCCAGCCATCTGGAGTCCGAAGTTCTGGAACAGATTTCCAGAAAAAAATGTTAGGAACAAAACAAAAACCTCCACTCAGTTTCCAAGACAGGGTTGGATGTGTTTGCAAGGGAGATTATTTGGCATCGTTTCGCAGAAGGAAATCCACCTCGGTACTATACCTGTTGTTCCCAAGCTAGGAATAACCTACAAACATTTCTAGGGAATAAGAGCACCCAAAGGTCATTCAAGTAAATCTTTGGTCGCATCAGCCTCCTATGAGGTATAATAAAGTATTATATGCAAACAGTGTAACCTGCTTATGAAAAAATGTATCTGCAATATTTAAGCATGAGGCAGCAGATAGAAAGAAAGCCTTAAAAGTTTATTTAGGGAAAAGTGCTATCTATATGCACAGCATGTTTAAGGGCAAAGAATGCAATTAGTGTTTGCTGCTGTATTTTGGGAGTCCTTGATCATTTCTTGTCCCTTGCATTATCACTCTCTGATAAGCATGTGTCATTGATGCATGAGTAAGGATCTTCTACCTGTCTTCTAGGAAACACAGCAGAAGTTATTTACAAAGCAGTCATTCTCAGTCCATTTCATACTGTAATGAATCACTTGCCTCATAAGTGGACACCTTTCATTCCTCTACACCAAGCAGGCAGAGAAAAATCCTAACAGCAGAGCTCATAGCGCTTGCTACAGTAAGGTAATAACACTACAAGACACTCTGCTACAAGACCAACAAACAGATGTGCTGGAATTGTACCCATCTGCCTCCTCAGGGCAACACTTGTGCTTAAGCTCCTTAGAAAGTATGGAAGTCAAAAAACAGCTTTTATGAAACTCAGTGTTTGGGAGGCAAAAAGAAAGTCCAGTACACTGGCAGAAGCAAAAGCGCTGGTGAAGCCCGAAAGCAGGGCTTGTTAGTAGCTCTGTAGAGCCACAGTCTCCTACTGGCGGAAGATCTGAGTCACAGCAGCCACCTCAGTCCTCTGCCACCGGCCAGCCTTTGGTCACTCAGTCAATAGTGAGGCATAGCCTTAACTCCATGTAACCAACAGAATGGACTTAAGCATAAATATTTTAAGATGCTTTGGTCAGTCTAAAGTTCCATTTGTTTCTGTAGCCAGTCTCTGGCAGTGGCTGTCAGCAGATGCTACTGCCAGGAAACATGGCACACAGAGAGCCCCATTGACCACAGCTGATCTCCACAGCAAGCAGGTGCTTGAGGCTGCTCTGTGCCAGTTTGTTCTCAATGGCCTTTCTCCTCCAAATCCATCCAATTCACTCAATGCATTTCTACTTTTACATCTGACATATCATGTGGCAATGAGTTCCTGAGCTGTACAGAAAAGCACTTCATCCTGCTTGTTTTAAGCCAGATGTCTAATAGCACCATTCCACTGCCCATCCCTCTGCTGTGAAAGATGGGGAATGATCATCCCCAACCTAACTGCACCATGTGCATCTCAGTAGTCTCTTTCCTAGGCTAAAAGTCATAACTCATTTGATGCCTCCATGTGCAGAAGACATTTCAGATTTCTGGTTAACTTTACTGTCCTGCTCTCTATCTTTTCTAGTTCTGCTATATCTTTTTGAGATTAGGGGATTAGAAAAGAGGCCCCTATTCAACACCTCATATATGTAACCGTAGCAAAGTGATATTTTGCCATTCCTTTCCTTATAACTCCTAACATACCATTTGTCTTTCAATTATCATTGATCATTATAAAGGTTTTTTTTCAGAAAATAATGTATAATAACTTTAAATTATAATGGATAATAGGAAAATTATTTTGTACGCATATTTGGGACTAGTTTTCCCAGGTGCATTACTTAAACTAAGGCCCCAGACTTCATCAGCCGTTTTTATTTTACAGTCAGTTAATAACAAGAAATCCATTTGATGCTCTTTCCAGTTGGTCTGAGTTTCAGCTATTCTGAAATATTTTGTTTGCAGCAGTTGTTGCCACATCACTCATCCCTTTTCTCAGATCACCTATGAATACTCTAAACAGCACAGAGTATGGGACTGTGGACACACCTCTCTATTGTGAAATTAAGATCATTTACTCCTATCCTGTGACTTCTTTCATTAACCTGTTATTAATCTATCACATCTTAATTTCACCAAGAGCCTTTGATAAAAAGCATTGTTGAAAGTTTTTTGGAAATTTGTTGTTAAGTGCATCACCCTACTCATATGTTCTTCAAAGAACTAGAATGGATTTGTGAGAAATAACTTTGGTCTATGAAAACTTCTTTGACTCTTCTCCCTTATGTTGTATTTCACCTCTCTACTCTTTTCTGTCATTTGTTTTAGCTTCTACTGATTTGTCCAGAACAAAAGTCAGAGGTAGTGTTCTCCAGTTCCTCGAATTCTCTCTACAGCCCTTTGATAAAAACTGGTGTTCCATTTGCCACTACCCCATAATCAGAAAGAAAAAGGAAAAAAAAAAAAGAAAAAAAGAAGTCTTCAACAATGGTTTGGAAGCTACAATTATTTGTTTAGCAAATTCAACGCTGAGTTCAATGGGTACATACTGGTCTCATGATGCATGATGTCATCAATTTGATTCTTATCTCGCCACTGACTTTTCTAAACCTTCTTCTGGTGTCGTTTCACTTTGAGAGAGTTCCTCAGACTCACCTCCTACAAAGGAAGGCTTTACAGTAGGAAGACTTCCCTAAGGAATGTCAAAGAAAATAATTAATTTTAAGCTTAGTTCCCTACTTTCACCTGGCTCCCTGTAACTCCCTTCTGCTGAGTCTGAGATGTCAGTATCTTCATTTAAAATCAGCTGGCCATGCCTCTTCATTTTCAGACTTCTACACCAAGAGAAAAGTATTCATATTCATATGACATTTTCTAGTACATATGAGTATGATCTAGTACATATGAACCATCTATTTTTGTGTCTCATGATTAAATAGATTTTTTTTTTCAATAATGAGGAGTGAAAATGGGGACCTTATTTGACCCCACATGATCAGTTCAGTTACACAGCTTCATGTTTTATAGCATCCAATACCTGTGGTGTAGAAAATAATCCATTCCAGAAGACCTAACAACCCCAACAGTGAAAGATAACAGCAGAAAAATAAATTCAAGACAGATAGCACTTTTACTTTTCTGTAAATTAGTTGTTCCCGCCTCCAAAATAAACTGTATTAAAATTAGAATGTTAGACTATATTATTTAGGCACAATATTAAATGTAGAGGGAAGATTTATGTTTCTGCTCTGGGTTTATCATAGGTCTCTGAACACAGCAAATGTTCAATGTCATATTTATACTGCCACATGCTGTGATTTTTCCTGCCCAAGAGACTGCAGCGAATATGCCCTCTGCTCATCTGCAGTAGTGAAAGTATTTAACCTGCCATTTGTATAGCAAACCAGTAGAATGGAATGAAAACAACGAAAACACTAAACCATCCTTTTAAAACCACTTAAAATACCCTGGCTGAATTTAACACCACTATTTCAGAGCTCACATACTTAGAAAAAGGAAACACTGCACTACCTCTCTCCAATGATACTTTTTCTTTCACAAGATATCAACATTGGATGTTGCTTTGATGATGAAGCGAACAAGTTATTTCTATTCACAGTTCAGCATCCTCAAATATTTGTCAGCAGCATTTGCTTCTTGTTACTTGTAACTAAATACGTTCTAGCATTATGTCTTATCCAGGCCATTTAGAAATATGGTGGTGAGCTTTTCAGAAATATTTATTAGTATCTATTAAGAAACCTCTGGCTCTAAACAGGCCTACATTGATACTTTATTTGATATATTGTTGTATAACACAAAGCATTTTTCATTGGGGTCCCCCTCATTAGGTTCATGAGGGGTTGTGTTGATTCTGAGCTACCTGGCTGCTCCTCGCCTTCCCTGCCTCAAGCACCAAGCTGCTTAACCTCCTGGACCACCATCCAAGTATCACCGATTCAAAACTTCTGTTCTGGTCATCTTTTACTCTGCACACACCCAAGGATCTGACAATAGCAGTGAAAATTAAAGCATATATAGGCGCACGTACATACCCGCACATATATGTATAACATACTTGCAGCCCAACAACTAATATGCTGCTTGCATGAACCCCTGAAGAAGATGTTCTCAATTCTTACACAGAAAAGCTATCTTGAAACCAAGCACAGTCTGGTCACCACTAAAGACTAGTGTGTGCCTGCATGCTTCTCAGGCAGCTCACAGGAAAACCACAGCAGCACAACACCAACTTGAATACCAGCAAGTTTATATGCAAAGAATTCACATACTTGGCATCCTGGGGACACAAGTCCAAGTGCTCACTTCACCTGAGGTGGGTCAGAGACTTGCCATAGGCCGTATGCATACTGATGGGATACCTCTGCTACCCAGCTGCTGATATTTGGGAAGGTGAATCTCATTTTCTTTATGAAGAAAAATATGCATGACGGAGATAAACCTTCAGAAGAAAGGCTAAAGGTGGGGAGAAGGGCACCCATTCTCAGGATCTCATCCCTCAGCAGCATGAACAGGCAACAACTGAGCTTGGAAATGTTTAAGAGGCCACAGAGCTACCATGATGACTAGCACTGTGAAAGCAACAGTACTGACTGAGATGTCACACCTAAGTAAATGCTCCTGCAGATGGAAGCACCTTTTTGTGATTTACCTCAGTACAAAAGCCCCTAGCTGCCAAAATCTATGATCCTTTCTCACTACTAAACTCGATGAGACTACTTACACAATTACAGTCTAATTGCATGAGAAAGGCTTGCTTGATAAGGTTCTTAGACTTGCATGTTTATGGTCAAGTCACATTCTGATGTAAATTAGCATGGCTTTAAAGAACTCAGTTAAGTGATGCTGAGGGTCTGAATCCTATTACTCCTGTATTTTGGAGGGAAGCTAATAGAACAAAAGAGATTTTGTATGAGAAAATTGTGTTTCTACTAATGTATTACAATTCTTCTCAGCAAACTTACAGCTAAAGTAAAGTAGGCTGGTAAGGTATAATTTATTTGGATTTTCATGAATTCCTTTTTAATGCTGTTAAGGCAACTAATTAGTCATGGGTTAAATGTCAAACCACTGTCCTGGGATTTGAAACTGATTAAAAGATATAAAGGTAGAAAATTTAGGTATGCAAATGGTGAGAACTTAAAGTAGCTGCAGAGGGGCGGTACTATTTAGCATAAAGAATCATAGAATCATTTGGTTAGAAAATACCTTTGAGATCATTGAGTCACTACTGAACCATGCCCCTGAGCACCTCATCTACCCATCTTTTAAACACCTCCAGGGATGGTGACTCAACCCCCTCCCTGGGCAGCCTCTGCCAGTGCCCGATGACCCTTTTGCAGAAGAAAGTTTTCCTGATGCAACTTGAGGCCATTTCCTTTCATCCTATCACTAGTTATACGGGAGAAGAGACCAACACCTACTGCACTACAACCTCCTTTCAGGCAGTTGTAGACAGCAATGAGGTCTCCACACAGCCTCCCTTTCTCTGGGCTAAACAACCCCAGTTCCCTCAGCCACCCTATAAAGCTTATTCTCCAGCCCCTTCACCAGCTTTGTTGCTCTTTTCTGGAAGCACTCAAAGACCTAAATGTCCTTCTTGTAGTGTGAGGCCAAAACTGAACATGGTATTTGAGGCATGGCCTCACCAATGTTGGGCAAAATCACTCCCCTGATCCTGCTAACCACACCGTTTCTTGTACAAGCCAAGATGCCATTGGCCCTCTTGGCCACTTGGGCAGGCTGTTGACTCATATTTAAGTTATTAGCAAACAATCAGGAAGATGATTTGCTGGGACTCTATTTGGATGACACAAAAATGTCACCAGAAGTGCATCAAGTCTGAAGGATGTTTGAGGAATTATAAAGGATGTAAGCACATAAGCAGATAATTATCATTTCTACGATGAAGGAACATTGGAACACCCTGCTCTTAGTAGAGCACTGTCACCAGCTGTCCTGTCTTCAATGCACCTGAAGAGCAGCTTGAGCAATTTAAAATGAGCCTCAGCTGAAAAATGGAAGAAGCCCACCTCCTTTCACAAAAAAATATCAGTTTGTGTGGTCATTGCTAAAGCACAAGTCAGTACTGGTGCGTTGCAAAGAACACCTTCCTACAAAGAAAGGCTGGGACAGTTGTTCAGTCTGAGGAAAAGAAGGCTCCAAGGAGACCTTATTGCAGCCTTTCAGTACTTAAAGGGGACTTACAACAAAGATGGAGAAAGATTTTTTTACCGTGGCCTGTAATGACAGGACAAGGAGCTATGGTTTTAAACTGAAAGAGCGTAAATTTAGATTAGATATAAGGAAGAAATTCTTTACTATGAGGGTGGTGGATTCTCACCCCTGAAAACATTCAAGGTGAGGTCGGGTGGGGCTTTGAGCAACCTGATCTATTTGATATTTGATATTTGATCTCTGCTTATTGTGGGGTGGGTAGACTAGATGATCTTTAAGGTCCCTTCCAAACCAAACTGTTTTGCAATGCTATGAACAGCTTGGCTTGGTTTACTTTTAGATACACAACTGTGACCCAGGTATTTGCTCTGACAGATTATGCAGCACCCTACCAGCAAGCAGAAAAGGAATGAGTTCTCAGGGAAGCATCTGAGCTATGGAACTGGGAATGGGTCCAGTGACACAATGATTGCAGTTCATGTTGATCCCTCCTCCCAAGCTAACTTCCACACAGGAGGAACTCAGGTCCATGGGTCAGAGGGAAGTCATAGCGCCCACTAGTCAGGTCCTCAGGCTGAAGATACATGAGGCCCCAAAAGCAACAATGCAAGAAGCTGGATATTTCATTGATAAGCAGCTGTGGAAAAAGCTACAGAACTTAAGTTATAATTATAAGTATGAAACCTCAAGTTTTTCGTTTATTGATACCTGTGCTATAGGTGGAGATCAGGCTGTGTCTGTATGCCCAGCCAGTCTTGCCCAGCAGAATGCATTTAGACATTAACTCCCTGTATGGTCCATGACCTCCCCAGCTAGTCTTCCACATGGAGAAGATACTCAACTGGCATTAGGCAAGGGACTGACTTAAAATTGGGTGACTAACTGAATTCCCAGCAACCTCACAGCTAAGTTTCCAGCTGACTGCTGTATGTTCACTCCAGCTGGGGCTTTTGGACACTTGTAGAAGCAGAACAGCAAGTCTCAAGCAGCTCCTGCTCTGCCTAGTCCAATTTGCACACTGGAAAGTGTTGCTTAACCTCCTGGATGGGGTGATCCTGCAACTGTAAGGCAGTCCCCAATCCAGAAGGGATCGCACTGTCCACATCGTAAGTTATTAATAAGAACTGCCCCTGTGATGCAGAAATGATCAGACAGAACAGTCTCCTGTACATTGTTGAGATAATGATGATTTATCACACATATGCTGGAGTGGCCATGTAGGTTGGTTTAAAACTGAGCAGAATTACAGTCCAGAGAGTCCCACCTCATCCAGCTGAAGGCACTGCTGCAAAGACCTTTGCAATGGGGACTCCTGCCACCAATGGGCAACAACCACCTCCTGTTTGTAAAACATAATTCTCCATGACAGCATTACCCTAATACAAGATCCCAATAAGTCAGAGATTTTTTATTAATAAACTCTGTGAGTGTCTGTGCAACACAACAATACCACTTGTTTTGCAGCCATTTATACACCATATATAAACTTCCTGGTTCAGAGGAGAAAACTCAAACAAATGGACGGGCCACTGAAAGTTCCAGCTTATTATATTTATGTTGGGCTGCATCGCAACTGTTATTTTCAATGCCTCTCATTTTACTTTGTCTTTCCCCTTCTTCCAGAAACTGGCATTCCTCTCCCTGACGAGAGAGAGAGAATACTCCAGAAAATGTTGGTTTGGATGGGCTTGGCTCAAAAAAATATAATATAATTGAAATAATATCAAATATAATATCAAATATAATATAATTGAAAAACCAAATATAATATAATTGACTACAACATCCTAAAGATATCATTAGAGTGAATGCAAGCCCAACACTAGGACACCCACAACACCTATCAAAGTCTATTGTTAGGTCTTGTCAGTGTTCTCCAGCAGACGACTCTCAGCATTGCTGCCAAGTTCTTCATGTGGCCTGAGCTAGAAAAGAGAAGCAAACATATAAGCTAAGCACTTGCTGCAAACCAGCCCTTCTTTAGAAGCTGCCAGAAGGTGAAATGTGTCACAGCACGTGACAGTCCTGAGGTGCAGCGGAGAAAACAGTATTTCTTCTTGCACCTTTCTCAGAGTAAGGATACTTGAGTCTTCCTTCATCGCTCCTTCTCTCCTCTCTCCCCCTCTCCCTCTCTCTTCCCTCTCTCTTCCCTCTCTGTCTCCTTCCTTCCCTTTTTCCCTCCTCCCTTCCTTTCCTTCCTCACTGCCTCTCCTTCCTCTCCTTCCTCTCCTTCCCCTCATTCCCTCTGCTGTAAAATCTCCATGGGCTGGATGGCAACCACTGTGCATCTCTTCAGAGAAACTCTTTGCACCTGCAGGTGTTGATCTGGGAGAAGCAGCTGAGTATAAAGGCAAGCAATACCACTTTCCCCAAATTTTCTCACCACTATTTCACACTTCTATGGTCACAGCAGCTTCAGAAGATGAAGGACTCTTGCATACCAGCATTTATTCAAAGAATTTTATTCCCCACTGACCTTGAGTCTTGTATATCTGTAGGAGACATGGTATACAATAACAGCAGTGCTAGGGGAAGTTCAGTTCAGTCAGTTACAGCTTACACACCAGTAAATGCATTTTATTAACTGTTAGATTTCATTTTCTTTTGCAGGTCCACAGGAGACTTATATGACATTTTTCTCTGAAGAAAAGAAAAATCAACCATCTTTCAAGAAAAGAACTCCACAAAGCTCACAATTAATTCAATTTCATAATATGCAGAACACAGGCCTGAAAGCCAATTTAAAATCTTCAGCATAAGATCAAAAACTACTACAAAAGGATATAAGTATTTTTAAACAGGAACATTCTCTTCAGGAGTCAAACTACTTCACAAGTTGACGACTTTCTTCCCTTTGAAGCAACTTTTCATATTCAGATCTGATGGAATCACTCAACATTACAAAACATGAAAGCACTTTTAATTATGCTTATACTTGAGGGTTACAAAAATACAGTCACAGATAAAGATCTGAAGATGTACATATCCTGAAAAAATGACAAGTTCCTGCCTTGCAGAGATTATAGCTGATACATAAGAGTGGAAGTGGACAAAATTATTCAGGAAAGCAGCACACCAATAAGAAATAAAAGCCACTATTTAGCATCCTGTTTCATGGGGTCATATATAAGGAAACAGCTGGTCAACAATAAATTCATAAAGTTCTCTCCTAAAACAAAGCATGATTATTTTTGTGCAGGAACACATGAAACAGGATGTATATGCTGTCAGAACCTGCCAAACGCAGCCTCATCATGTGAAAACACCAAGAGATGAAGAAGGAAGTAGAATTCCACGCTTAATAGAAAGCAAAAAGCAGCAGTAAGTAGATCATCGAGAACTGAACCACAAGACTATAAACATGCAGTCAGGCAGCAAGGGACATCAGCAGAAGAAAATTCTTGGCATTTAATGTTACTGTGATATTGCACGCAGTAGATGCATTAATTTAGCTAAACTTAAAATTGCAAACACATAGCAAACCTAAAGCTCAAGGTTTCTTTAAAATCAGACAAGAAATGTTTTTTAAACTCTTCATTAGGTTGCTACACATAAGTGAATTTCATACAAAATTTACATCATATCCATGTATCCATTTCTTTTGTATGTTTGTACCCACTGCAGAGCTCTTTGTGAATGACAGAACTTCCCAGGCACACAAGCGCTTTGCAGCTAGCTCAAAAAATACATTATTAACTTTGTGCACAATATGTGGTCACATCATGGTGTTATTTCTTGGGCATTAGTTAAAAACACTCTTGAGAAAAAAAAACACTTGCAGTTGGTCATGACATCTATCATTTTCCACCACTACGGAAAAATCAAAGGCATGAAGACAAAAGCCATAGCAGCTATTTAAATATTAAATAAGAAAATTTTCATGCTCATCAGTTTAAAAATATAAGGATAAAAGGGTAAAGGGGCACTTTTTGACAGATAAAAAGTTTTGAAAACAATTGCTGTGAACTTTACTTTTGTCTCTACCACCTCTTCCTTTAGTTCAGCACTAAGACCTGCAAAATGATTCTTTTAAAGGGTGCTGGCGCTTGAGAAAATTGAAATGTTCTGTAGCTATTTCCATGACTCCTGTGGTGACTGGAACTTATGGGATTAGCTGCCCAGATACGACATTGGAAATATGGGTCCTGCAAAAGAGAATATACCTTTATTCAGGTCCAATAGCATGATGGATTCCCTGCTTTGAAGGAAGGATTTGTTCAGTGACACTGTTGCAGCCTGATTTTGTAACACCGCATGGTACCAGGAGTAAACAGAAATCAAAGGAAGGACCATAAATGGAAGAACAGTAAAGCTAAAAGTTTTAGCAGAGACACACTGAAAAAAATTGTGAGAAAGGATATGGAAAAGACATAAACAGCATGTGTCTCCAAGCAACGTGTGCCAGAAAAACTGTATGATTGTCAAAGGAGAGATTTAATTCTGCCAGTCTCTAGCTGTGAAATAGCGGATGCATTTCCCAAGTTTTCAGTTAATTTGAGCAGATGAAACTACAGTGTGAAGGAACTCTGCCTTCCATGCAAAAGTGACACTCCTGGCTGGCTGGCCTTAGGCTGGACACCCCAGGGCTGGACAAGGAGTTTTGCTCATTCCCAGGACCAATGTCCTAAAGAAATACCTTAGTGATTAAGTTGTTCCCATTCAATTTTAGGCAGCCTTTAAAAGAGATGTAAATAGCTTTCTCTCTCCCATCATGTGTGCCTAGAGCAACTATGCCTTGCTGGGACACTCACCTAGGCAGTGGGAGATGGTTTAAATCTTTTCAGGTGGAAAAGGGGATGGAAATGCATCCCATGTGGAATACTCTACCTATTCTGAATTACACAATAAAGATTATACATAAAGAAGGCACTATTACTTTCTTTGGTTACGTCCTATAGGATGCTACTGCTGTTCAACTCCTGAAGAAAAGATCTGGGACAAACAACTTACTCCAGCCTGTCCAGAGGGAAGTCTTTCCTGGAGGCACAGGTCAGATGACTGTGAGTCCAGGCAAGGATGAGGATATGAGATGGAAGCCTATTCCCAGTTGTTCCTCATAGTGATTTGAGACAACGTTCCCCACCAAGCACTGACTTTGCAAGATATCCATCCCTTGGGGGTCAGAAGACAGGCACTGTAAAGTCCTCTGCTGTGCATTCCTGTACAGCAGTAGGAACCTTAAAGCTAGACCATATACAAAGGCATTCAGCTCTCCAGCACCCAAATCTGTTGGTGAACCTAGGCTCATGTCACTGCATTGTGTCTCCTGGAGAGCCCCTCAGGCTGGCATGAACCCACAATGCATTGAGCATACAGGAACACACATCACTGCTGCTGGTGCTGCATATGGATTAAAAGGATTTCTGTCATTACTGGGACCAGGCAGTTCGGAAAGCTCTGTTTTCTTTCTTAAAAAATATTTAGGATAGTGGCACTAAGTGTTTCCTGATTTGCATATAGCGGAATTATATTATGTAGTAATTCTTGCATTGTTTTCTTATATATTATTTCTGCTGTTGCCATAGTCTTTTGAGATTTGCCATCTGTGCCTTGAGCATTAAGAACTCACTGGGATGCCACTTATCTTAATCTTTTTTTGACATTTTTCATATACAAAGTTCCCTGCATAGTGACAGGTTCAGTATTGTTAAAAAAACCAATTAAACTTGCAATTTTCCATGGAACAAGGCACATACGCAATATGCCTGCCAGATTACTCGCTCTGTCCTTGCCTGTACAGGACATCTCTACGAGATTTTCCCCTGTGGGCACAGCATGTCCCATTTCCTAAAAGTCTGCTACTCTTCTGCAGAAGAGAAATCTAAATAAAACACCTCCATAATGTCTTTCTTCATCTTATATATATTTATTGAATTTACATGAACATTTCAGAAAACTCTCCAGATCTCTGAAAGCTAATTATGCTTTCAGTTGTAGGTTCTTTGAACATACAAAAGAGTTACTGCTTACCAAGTTGTTTTGGCTGTTCTGGTGTGTAACTAACTCCTCCACATATATGTAATCATTTAATTTTCACACATGCACGATTACAGGAGAAAGACTGGACAGACATTTATGTTCACAGAACTGGATTTCTTCTTTGAGATCCCACATGTACTTGAAAATCAACCATATTAAGAAACTCCCAGTGTGATTTGCAGCGAACCCAATCTCTTATTTATAGCAGACGTTGAGTGCAATTTGTTTCCCACCACTTCAACAAGCTCAACATTTAGAGTAAGCAAGTCTTCTCCATTCCCTTCATACTCAGAGGAGTATATTTTGATATAGATATCTTTCTGCTCAGTGGTTAATCAGCACCTCCTGTTCCAGGATAGGTTGAGTCATTTTCTGGATGTCTCACTCTCTGCCCATCGATTAAAAGCCTAGACCGCTTTCTTAGATTAATCAGGTCATTTCAAAGGAATTAACAGCAGGACAGATGCATCTCATTGCTTTTATGTTGGGAATGAAACTATGACTTGGGAATCTGGGTAAAGTGACAGTCCTCTGAGAGTCCAGAGTCCAAGAGTCCCAGGTGTTAATCTCTACTCCAACACTATGCACTAGTTATTAGATACAACGCATTAATAGTGTTAGGAGCGACACCTTTCTCCCACAGTGTGACTGTTACCACTACCTAACCGCATCAGGCCCCTTTTTCCCTGTGTCTTTAGAAGCGTCCCCTCCTGGCTACTCAGTGGTCCAGCTGCAATGGGACACCTGCAGACAGTATTTGCTTGGAGTGTTTACGGGTACAGCAGAAAAGCACTTCCCATTCTGCCTGACTGAGAGCTGAGTTATTACAAAAAGGAAAAGCATTTTTATTACTCCCCAATAAGAACATTATTCTCCTATCCAAAGGCTCATTACCCGAGCCCATTAAATAGTTTCAGGCTGCAAATCTGACTGTCACCTAAGCATCAAGAGGATAGAGACACAGCTCTGTTTCCACAGGCTGTTTCAATGCATCCTCATGAGCTGTCTATTGCTAACACCAATTCTGGATGTCTAAGCTCCCTGTTAAATCCAGAGGGAAATTAAGAATTTAACATGAAGTTACAAATGGTATTTACAGAACAGGCGCTTAACATTGGATCCAGTGTAAAACATGGTACAGAATTTAGGTGCGTAGGCCGTTCCCAGACTGCTGCATACACTTCCCTAGGACTCTGGAGACACCTTGTGTGTATACCACAGATGGGTATTGATGATCCCTTTTAGAGACAGTAAGTGCAAAATTCATGAAAAAAGAAAAAAAACCCATAGCAACCATATTTTCACTGGATTGACTTTGGTATTTAGATAGAACATTTTTTTTTTGATGCATTATCGTGTAGGAAATTTACTGATCTTTGGATTTTTAAATAAGAATTTCTTTTAGCCATGCTGAAGAAAAAGCAAAAGCATCCAAACTGACATGGATTTGTTCACTGTCCTGCAACAGTCATACTAGGTAAGTGAATTTCTTTGCTTTTTAACTTAGCATCACTATTAGGAAAGGAATTTGGAGGCTCTGTTGGCTGGAGGTCTGTTGGCAGAGGGAGGGAAAACAATTTTGATCACTCTTCCAGACACCCTACAGGCTGCAATTCATGAGGGAGACCTGCAAACCAATAGTAATAAACTACTCCAAACAACCAGGTGTTAGACAGCTCATTGTAGGACAATCTGAAGGAGATTAGAGCTGGAGGAAATCAAGGCACAGAATAACATTTAATATGGGTCATGCTTTTGAGGATCCTGGTGCATCAGACATAAGGTTTTCCTCTGCCTGGTGGGTACGTCTACAGCACAATTACAGCACAAATTATCAACCTAGCTTGTTTGCTGGAAACAGAGAAATCATATTACTGCTACCACAGCCCAGCTATTCTGCTCCTCAGTAAGAATAGCTCCATCATCTTGCCAGCCATCCTGCTCAGGGAACCACAGACCTTCACCTGGGCTATGTGACACAACATCGCTTTGTGCCCTGTGCATGGACCCTGAGCACTGCGGGAAGCACAGACAGTCATAAGGGAAGGGGAAACGACACCGTCAAGAACAAGCTATCAGCCCACAACAAACTTTCTTACCTGACAGCAGAGAACAAGAGGTCCTGAAAAAGCTGCACCCATAGAGGAAAACATTCCTAGAGGTATCACTTGAACAGACAAGGGCAGAACCAGAGAGGATAGCTTGTTTTGTAAACGACACGGTCCCCTAGCAAGTTCTCTTTACTTGAACTTTCTCTCACTCCTGGAAACTTGATATAACATCACATTTATTAACCCAGGACACAGCTCAAGAGTGATCAATAATAGACCAAACACATAAATCTTTATTCAAACACCTGAATTTGACAATCTACAGATGGATAGCATACAGTAGCTGAAATTGGGCACCTATCTCATTGGCATCCAGAAATTCCCACAGGGCATTCCTCAACCTATAGTCTATAAAAAGTAAAACATACATCACCAAAGAAAAAGGGATGGGTTTCATATTCTTCATTCCAAAGATGAGAATTGCATTTCAAAGGCCTGAATGTGCCTCTAGCACAAGGGAACACAGCTTCTTTTTACCTTCAGAAAGTGAAGCATTCATTTACACTGAAACCTTTCAACTGTGAAGCTACTGCTGGAGTTATATAAAGCATTTGACTAAGGACATAAAGCACATGAACCCCTATTTAATATCTAGGTGACTGTGTTTGGTCATGCAGATTGTATCCAGTCAACTCACTCCCAGCTTTTGTAAATGTCAGAAGAATTATGTATTTTGAGGAAGTTTAATATTCACTTTGTTTTGTCATTTTTCCTCCCAGTTATTAACCCGTATGAACCAGTGTTGGTTTGCATCAGCCTGAGATACAAAACTGAGCCAGTAAAGCCAGCCTCACATCCACCCAGACAGAACATTCCACCTGCATAAAAATAATGACTCAGCATAAGAGAGGGCCTAAAATTCTGAACAGACCAAAATTATATATATAATCGATTTTTTCACTGATAAATTAGATTTTAATACTTTAGTTCATCTACTGAGACTAATGAACAGCACATTTTGTTTAACATGCTTGCTGAGTTACTGGAGTATACAATGCCATCTGGGATTAGTTCTACTTTGAGTATTCACATTATTAATGAACTAGTCAACTGCATTTTCCTTTGTGCAGGGGATGTATGCCAGGACTATGTTTGAATCATGTGTTTGTATTTGCAGTCCAAATCCATGAAGACCCAGACACAAAGAGAAGCAACTGCAGTCATTCTCCTGCAGACTCTTTAAATTCTTTTATCAGGCATGGTAGGAATTACAGGCTGTAGCTACACCAAAGGTAAAGTGTGTCAAATCAACTCAGGCATGGATATAACTGTTTCATATAGAAGTATTTCTAGCCTCCTGTTTAAACCTAAGGAGGAAAATGTGTACATAATTTGCAGGGTTGAATTTCTGAAATATATTCTTTTTTTCTCTGTATTTTTCAGTCTCAGAAATTGCATGGATTATGGGGAAGAGCCTGCTCACCAAGGAGAATCTTTAGCCCTTTCTTGAGTGCTAGCCTCAAAGTAAACTTAAGAGAGAGGGGAAAAGATAATTTCTTCTTGAAAAGATATAAAACGGGATTTTAAATTTTCTCTGGCATTCTTGCCTTTGGCTGATCCATTTCGGTACACAGATATCTTTATAAGCAATGAAGAACAATGTTAAGTTTATTCAGAACTGAGTTTATTAGTCCAGCTAATCCTAAAGCTTTGGAGGAATTAGTGCAGGGATTCAGAAAGGATAATGAAAGACTGTTTTGATGTCAAAATATTTCTGAAGACCAGAAATCTAAGCATTTTCTTAAGACGATGAAGCAGATAGAGAAAAACTTACTTTCATAAATTTTAACACTAAAGCATTCCCACAAGTGCTTAAAATTCTGGCTAACCCAACAGAGCATTTTACTGAAAATTAACTAAGTACTTTTATATTCAGCAAATGTTTTTACTAATCAGCAATTATATTTATTAATAATATTTTTAAATGTTTTACAACACACAGTGCACTATTTTATTATTTCATATATTGCTCTCATATTTTGCTGACAGCTCACATTGACTTCAGTTTCTTACTTACGTCTGTGCAATTGTACCAAATGGCTTACTGTATTTTTTTGCAATACTTCCAAGTGCAGAATCAAACATTAAATATGTAACTAAAATCAAAGTGATATTTCTTTTTGTCATAGAGCTGACCTTTTTTTTAATGATAGTATAGGTGGGATTCAACCCCACTTGCTACAACAAAAGTGACTTTAATTTATGTATATGATTCTTGAGAAGAATCTGTCTCCATATGTGTTTAAACAACTGTCAACTTCAACCTACATTTGTCCCACCATAATGTTCACAGTATTTCATGAGCAGATCTGTTTTACTTGCAGTTATTTCTTCTCTTTTCTTGCCTTGCTGTAGCAAACACTTTGTTGTCTCCCAATGAATAAAATAAATAAAGTCCAAGTGATGATCTTCTCCAAAACAGCTCATGTGTCACTCATCGGAGAAGCCTCTATTTGGACTAGAACTTTCCTGAGAATTTGTTCACAATGAACCAAAATGTAGCACTTGACTGAAGAGGCAAGGTCCAACAAAAATAACAGTATTTCTATTCCAATCAAAGAACTTTATTTCAAAACTGAGTACAAAATCTTAAGTTAATCCAACATCCAAGTTCAATCCAAAAGCATCTAAATATTAACTACCTTAGTAGCCAAAATATATCTTCAAAGTAATTTTAGAAGCTTAAATGTCATTGATGGTTCAGTATGAAGATTTTGAACCTTAAAAATGCAGTATTATGGGAAACCCCACTATATAACCACATGCATTTTTAGAAACCAAATATCTTTAAGAATCTAGTAAAAAAAATCTCTTTTGAAAATGTGAGAAAAATCAACCCAGACCAACTAAATAATCAAGCAGCCTGAACAAATTAGGTGCTAGTTTTCCTTCTCTATGGCAGTAAATTCAGGTTATCTTTTGGTTTGAGGTGCTTTCTTTCTGCTTGAAGGACACATCTATACTCTTTTATAATACTCATAATAATATGAAGAAAGAAATAAAGTTATTTCTGTACCTATTCTCCTGAATAAATATTGGCCCAGATTTCTAAAGATATGCACTGAGCCCAAGTCAATTTTGTCAGTCTTCGATTTCAACAAGAATGTGTTACCCAGATACCTTCTTTAATTCACTTAAGAGCAACAGCTGGGATGTAAGAAAATCATATATGAATTAATGTTCACATTGTTAGAAGGGGTGGAAGGAGTATTAGAGATATTTAAACTGTTTGGGAGGAAAATACGGGTGCAGTTCAACTTTGAGTTGTGTTCTCATTGCAAATAATCTGACTAAGCAGTTTATTCAACCTAAATTATTACTCTGGAATTGGAAAATCCTGTGTTTTTTAGAAAAAAGGAGAATTTCTGCAGATAGAATTATTAGATATGTCTCCCAACGGAAACAGATAGAGGAAAGCATGGTCTAGACCTACCAGAGTATGAGAAGGGTGCCTTTTCAAGCCAGCAGACATATCTGCAAAACTACTTTATTGGCTAGGAGGAGGAGAAAGGAGAAAGCGGTAGCAAAAGCTACTTCTATAGATTCCCCTGACAGAGATTTTCTAACTTTATCACCTAAAAGTCAGCTGCCTAAATGTCAGCTAGTCCCCTGGGCCCCTTTATAGTCAAAGGAGAGAAAGAGGCACCTCCAGAAGACAATTCATCTCATCCTAAAGTAGATATATAAGACAATTTCAATGAATCACTGTCTCATTTCTTTCTTATCTGATGGCTATGAAGAGAATGTGACAAGTAAATTTTAGATGCCTAAGTATGGTAAGATGAATCCTGCCCTAGTGTCATTTTTCACTCAACTCTGAAACTTGACTTTGGGATTTTCAGCTTTGTGGTCTTTGGGTCTTGATTGTCTTTCTTACCACTGCTGCCAAGCTTCATGACGCTAGACCTGACCTCTACTCATCTACCTGAGCCAAAGCCCACTGGAGGATGCTCTGCTGTGAACAATCTTTGGATCTGACCTTAAGGGAAAGGCAGTACAAGCGCAAAGGTACTCATCAAGATTGTTACAGAACAGCAAGCTGGTTTACTCTAGTCTTTGTAGAATAAGTTCTGCCTTGAATATTTAAGACAGGGCAAATACATTGATCAGCCCACCTCTGTCCAGAAGGTTAGTTGTTTTTTGACCTCATACCTTGCGCTGCCATACATAACTTGATAAACTGCATCAAAATTGCTCCATATGGTTGTCAGTCATTTCTGGCCAGTAGAAAGGCCAATGAGAGGTGTAAGACTTTCTCAGAAACCTGTATTGCAAGAGAATTTCCTTAGCAATCTGATGAAAAAATGGACTTTCAGTCTGAATTCTGTAACTCCCTCTATTCTGGAGTTAATCAGAATGATACTAAATTTGGGCAATATGTGAAAATATTGTTGTTTAAATGGGATCACGTTTGTCACTGAGGCAAAATCACATGATTAATTAAGTGATTTTTTTTTCCCCACTCCCAACAAGGGGATCAGTTGAGCACATAAACAGTCAACTATTTCTATCATAATACAGCAGTATCATAAGAAAGCAATTACAGCAGCCAGTGACAATGAATGAATTTTTTCTCAAATTTTCCACCCAAAGATTAATGTTAAAGATGTCTTACTGAAATAAAAGATAGTTTATGCTGTCCATCGATACTGCTTGCCTTATTCCAAACTCTGGGAGAGGGGAGACAAAAGATAAAACAATCTGTAAAACATGTTGCTGGAAAACATGTTATCAACAAACAGAAGCTGTTGATCAGGGTACTGGACTGCACGGTATAAAAATGTCCAAAAAATGGACCCTGACTTGAAAGCATCCATTCTCTCTGCACATATATCTGTTATACAGACAGTTTACTGATTTCCTTATATTAACAGAACTGCCTTTGAAAGACAGCTTTTATCAGAACAAGATCTTGAAATCTGAAAACTTGTTTCTAAGTAATGGACAAAAGCAGCCCACATCCGAAATGTGTGGGTAAAGTTGCATAAACAATAAAGTCCTCAAAAACTATGGAAGTCTACTTGAGAGCTCCCAACCTTGCAGACTGAAAAGGCTAAGAATGGGAATGCAAAGCACCATTGCACTTAAATTTGAAGACTTACCTTATAAATAAAAATAAGTTTGTGTACAAAACCCATCCACAGTTTTAAATCATTTTTAATCAGACCAAAGGAAAACAATTCACACTTTTAGTTCAGTTATATCTACCAATGCATTCTCCTATCCATCTATCTATATGAATCTATGTGAGCTAAACACACCAATGTGAACTTCATTAAATCAGACTTTGATGTTCTTTACATAATTCAATCAAACCCCAGGGATCTTTATCACTTTCTCATCAGAACTAACAGACACAGCCACAGTAAAATGTACCATTATTGGAATTTCATTATTATGCAGTGCCCCGCATTTGCTATTATAATGTAAAATAACATTCAGATCTCTTGGTCCAATGTGAATATTAGCACCAAATAAAAAATACTAGCAAAAGGAACCAGAAGCAGTACACTACTTCCAAAGCTACTCTGTTTTTCTCAGAACATAGAGTAAATCAATGATTTTAATCTCAGATTGGACTCCATTTTTCCTATTAGTACTCTTGTAATGAACACTGAAGGTTTGAATCTAGTCAAACAACTGCAAAATATTTCTTATGATCCATTTATTTCCTTTGCTTTCCTATATATGTACAATCATTATACTACTTAGGTATTTTTAGTATGTAGGCTAATTGTGCTAGTGCAATTTTTTATCACGTCATGCCATGCCATGCAGCTCAGTTAAAAAATCTTGCATAGCTTTTGTCAATAGACTAGTCCATGTCCTTTCCAGTCGATACTGTCATCCACACAGTTAAACTAGTTTAAATACCTGTCTCTAACAGTGTCCCACAGCAACTGTTTAGAGAATAAGACAAAAACACGGAGCATAAACAGAGTAATTTCTCCAGGCTATATGTCCTAAACAACCAGCAGAGGTCTTGAGATTTCCTCTACAGAAGGTCATATCCAGACCCTGTCCTTCATTCATTTGTCATAAAAGAAGTTATAAACCCATTTTGTTCAACATTTGCTGCTCAACTCATGTTAATGCAGCACACCTCTAGAGAATGACTGGGGCTAGTGAACTTTTTTGAAGAGGTAGACTGCTCCAGAACTGGTATTCCACTGAGGGGGTGGAAACTGCAGGGTGGAAGACCATAAAAGGAGAAAGCACAAGGAAGAAAGGAGAGCAGAGAAAGGGAAAAGGAGAAAGGAGACGGAGGAGGAGACAGAAGGAGAAGGAGAAGGAGAAGGAGAAGGAGAAGGAGAAGGAGAAGGAGAAGGAGAAGGAGAAGGAGAAGGAGAAGGAGAAGGAGAAGGAGAAGGAGGAACAACAACAGCAAGAGGCTGAATGCTCAGCAAGGTGAGCCTAGAGCACAGTAGAAAGACTGAGGACGAGTCTATCCTGGGGTGTCAGTTCCAGCCAGAAGTGTGCTTTTGAAGAAAATTATCACCACTTGGTGTGATTTGGTTTGTTTCATGGAGTAGTCTCTGAGCATATTAACTGGATTCCTTCTGCATAAAAGAAAATAGAAAGATGCTCTCCAGGACTTTAAATCCCAGCCTCAGAGGAGTATTCAGTGTAAAGGGCCACACCAGACTCAGTTTGAAGTACACATGCATAGTGTGAGCATCGGGTCCTCAGCAACAACTGCTGTGCTGCACAAATACAGCTAGTAACTCCCTCTGCTTGCCTATGAAGATGTAGCCTCAAAAACTCCCGAGTGGAGTAACAGCTGTCACAGGCAGCCCTTAAAGGTGACAGGGCAACCAGAAAGGACTATACAGACCCTGCTACTATGCTTCTGAGTTCATGGAAACTGTGCCTGGAAGACAGAACCTGCCTTCAACACCGTACTAGGCAGTGGAAGATTTTATTCTTAAGGTCTCTTTTCTATTCTGTTTCACCTAATCGGTTACTTTTCTTAAACAAATATCAATTCACCTAGTTCTATTCTCAAAAAACTATCGGTTTTAGTTTAAAAGTCCCTTTGTCCTTCAGTGATATTCACAATACAGAAAGATCTCAGCAGATCCATAGCAGAGCTCTGGCCAGTTTCAGATTCCATCACAAAAAATTATAAAGGGATTTTTAAATAACAAACCATACAGGCAATACTTATCACTGCAATCCTAAGCACCTAGAAGCTGAAGCACTCTTGTATCACTGGAAGGAGAATAATCCATATTTACACTTTGTTTGTGGATTGTCACTAGTGTTCCCTCAAGGCGATGGATGATGCTTACTACAGCCATATGCATGATTTGCAATACTGATATAGAGCTGACAAATGCTGCATCACGGTCTACAATGCAGAGAAGCTGCATATGCCACTTGTGATCAAATGCTGTACTGAAAAGACCTACAATAAAATGCTTACTTGACTTTCCCAGAAACATCACCATTAAAAAAATGCTGAATCAATTGACTTTTGGGGTTTATTTCCTGAAATATTAAAATCTTGAGGGGAAGGAATCAGGTGCATACAAACTACAGTGAAACAAGGTCTTCCACTTAAAAAAAAATACTCATGTCTCATTGTAATCTACCTCCTGGCTTACGAACCAAGGCCTTCAGGGAGCAGGACAAATCCACATCATCTTTCTAAATTCCAGTTTTGTATTTTGACCTCTGGTATAAACAACAGATGAAAATCACACATAACCACATAGCTCCCTAGCAATTACATTAATGCAGATGCTGAAAAGCATCCATTTTTTGACTGAAAGTCATCATGAACTTAGGCAAACACAAAAAATTATTCCACATCTACCTTTCCCTAATAAAACAGAACTTAGTCAATACATTACTAGGCACTTTGGAAAAGGCTTATTGCTCATTGTTGGTTTATGCTAATTTTATTTCATTGGATCGCATAAAGCCCTTTTCAGTAAATAATATGTGCATTTATAAAGCATTTTCATATCTAAGGATGACAGGCACTATTTAAAATGCTATCATGATTTCCACTGCAAAGGATTCAGAAAACCTGAGTCTTTGTTTGAGAGGAGCACAAAGCATACACCAGGGCTATAGAACATAGCTTTAAATACTAATGTAAAGTCATTACTGAAAACTCCAACACAGACCTAACACTGAAACTGCAAAATTACACACCTATATTTTGCAACTAATTAATACGGTTGCTTTTTTAGTAATGCTTAAGTTGGAGAGCTCCTACTGGAAATGGTTTCCAGAAATCACAGAATCATAGAATGGTTTGGGTTGGAAAGGACCTTAAAGATCATCTAGTTCCAATCCCCCTACCACAGGCGGGAACACCTTCCATCAGACCAGGCTGCTCAAAGCCCCATCCAGCCTGGCCCCAAACACCTCCAGGGATGGGGCATCCATGACTTCTCTAGGCAACCTGCACCAGTGACTCACCACCCACACAGTAAAGAATTACTTTCTAATATTCAATCTAAATCTACAGTTTAAAAGCATAGCCCTATTTTTTTCTCTAGCTTCTTTTCATATAGTTATCACAAAAAGTATATTCACATTCTATTCATTATGTTCACATTAAAAACTCATTTCTCTAGCCAGGAGAAGGCATTCTTGTACCTCCAAGTCATAAGCCTGGACCAAAAGGTTACCAGAAGACCCTACACTTTTACTAGAGTACCTAATAAAACTCTCCCCAGGGTTCACCAGCTCTACTCTCCTGTTGCCAAGCACAGACCCTGTTCTTTGGCTAGACAGGGTCTAGGCCCACAACAACCTGTTCTCTACACCAGAGTGTAGCAGTAGATGATCTTAAAAACCCCTTGGTACTTAACAGGCACCGCAGTTTTACTTGTTCATCCTGCCCGTGTCCCACTAGGAAGGCTGTAAGTCTGCATGTGCGTTACCGGCATGGTTGTTTTGCCTTACTTCATTCGTATCAGGACATGATGCCATATTTAACATGACACTAGATTTGGAGCCATTTTCATACAGCATGGATGAAGAAGTATGAACAGTGAATTTCAAGTGTTTTCACGCAGATGGCAATGTGGTGCAAAATACTATTCCATTTGCAGACACTTAGATAAGAAAGCATAAATGTCAAATAAATTGGAGATTTTCCTCTGATGAAAAGAAAAACAAAATTAGAAACCAATGCCTAGATGGAGCTCAGCAACGCCCATTTTGTCACTTGTTATACAATCATGTTTATGGCAAGCCAGTGGGTTGATTCACTAGAATGTGTCACTCCAAGCCACTACATTTTGCAATCTCTTACTGCCATCTTATGCCATTTTTTGTCACTGCACAACCCATAACATACTAAAAATTGTACTAGAAACACTTTATCACATACAGCATTTCTTTTTATAAGTGTTCGTCATCCTACCAGCTCATTATCATCTGCCTCTCGTTTCTGCACCCCCAATTCTGCAAGAAAATATCGAAAACTGAAATGTCTTTGAAGCTGATGAGAACCAAGACCGCCCAGCACCTTTGAGGATCGTGTCACAAAGGCTAATAATAAGCTCTCCTCTTCTTTAGTTGCTCATTGCTTTTCAAACATACAGCTTGAGTCTCATTTGCACTGATTGACTCCACATTTCCCATTCCAGTACTGCTCAAAGACTATAAAGTAAATGAAGATAGGCCTGTAGTTTTCTTTCTGTAAAAAAGATGCCTATAAATGATGAAAACAGATTTGTAGCATATATTATTCAGGGAAAAAATAATTGGCAAAAATTGCCAATCGAAACAGTGTTAAATGACAGAAAGCCAAAATGAGAGAGGCATCAGAAAAATTAGTGGCCTATGATTAGCTTTTCTTTTAAAACAGAGTCGGGTTTTTTCCTCTCAAAAATGACTCTAAATGACATTTTGGACTACTATGGGTATCTTCTTTCTTGAATTCTACATCCTGTTTCCAATCTATGGGTAAAGGAACACTACTGGGTGCTTTACCAGCAAACCACAAAAATTCAGCCTACACTGAGAGTTAAAGTGGGTTTTCTCCTTTGCTGGTCCCATAAACTCTAACAGATTTTCCACCAGCCGAGGTAATTTCCCACAACAATCTGTAAAAACCGCTCCATTTTACTTCTGCTGTAGACATTGATGATTACAGTTTAGTAAAGAAAGTATCTTGTGGCTGATATATTAGAGCAAATAAATTCATTTCTCTTCCATTTCCTCCTCCCACTTAGTTGCGGTTTCTTTCTTGTTTCTGCACTGATGAAAATTAAAATAGAGCTCAGCTTCTCAATACATCCAGTGTAAACAAACCTCCCATTTCACAGCAAATTCTGCAATCACATTTTGTGCCGCATAAACTCCATTTTCATAAAAGGCACTGACTTCAACTGTTCCCAGCTATTGTAATCCCAAAGCACAATGTTGCAAGACAACTAACATTTGTATTGATTTTTCGATATGTGCTATAATAGCTCCTTTTAAACCCACTTCAGTGATCACTCTCATGACAATGCAATCAAATAACAGCTGCAAAGTATTTCATTGTTTGGCTCTCTCTAATGCTGGAGTAATTCCCGTACCTCCCACAATACATTCACAAGACAGTTAATGCAAAATGACCCTAATATCTAAAAGCAAAATTATCTTCTTCTGGGCTCAGCTTCCTGAGATATTAGTGTAAACTAGTATTACCAAAAAAAGGACAAATTGATGTGATGCTCTCCATTCTTAGACATCATTTGGCCTTTGTCACAGCTCTCTGCTCTGTGGCATACTCCAGTCTGGGGAAATCTAAACAGTTATGACACCGTTTTCTGCTTACTTGCAAGGAGAAAGGTTGCAGAATCTAACCTTGAAAACTCACAAAACATGCCAGACTCGTATAAACAGAAGCATATGGTTAATCTTGCAATTATCCATTTTCCTTAGTATTTGTACAATTCCCTATGGTCTCTATTTTTAAACATAAGAGACCTAATTCACCATCTTAGGTGCAAAACAGGACCCCTGCTGTAAATAAGGGATATCAGAGTCATACTTACGGTCATTAAAAATACTAGCTTCTTCCTCCTTTTTTTTTAACCCAGTTAATTAAAGATCTTATTATTACAAAAGGAAGAAAAATAAATATAGAGAAAAGTGGTGTGGATTAATAAGACCGATCTATTTGTCACTGCTGATAACACTGGTCTACCGAAAACTGAAGGGAAGTACAGTTAGCAGATATGAAGTTCTGCTAATATTAAATTATTACATATTTTTTAAATAAAATGTAATCTGATATATTTTTATGTGCTGAGGGGGCAGAGATTATATTCAGAGGGGAATGCAAATTCAAATTAGGTCTACAGGTATTGCTGTAGAGAGACCTACAATAAAACAACTTTCCAGTTTAGCATCAATAGCAAGGCAATACATATTCTAAATCAAAGATGATGCATTTGTAAGTCTGAAGAGCATTCTACACATCCCTATGTATGTCTACAGCAAAGTTCCCATGCAAATTTCAGGTAAAAAAGAAAGTTTCCTAGCACAGAGAGGAACAAAGAAGTGTCTCTACTACACTTATTTTAAAATACAAGGTAGGGGAGGAGGAACCCAAGGAAAAAAGTTTTTTTCTATGTATCTTGCAAGCATTTTATTTGATCCTAGTTGTTTGTTATTTTACATAGATGTTTAAAAACGTTAGTCCTTCAGGGTTACTAAGTACAATGTCAGCTACTCCACAACTGCTTAGAAGTTTCTTCACAAATCAGTCACCTCTACTCCTGAATTAATTTTACACTCCATAGCAATATTGCAAATCTCCAGATTCATAGTCCAAGCATGCTCACAAATGTTCTCTTGAGACACAGCTTTAATAGACCTTTCTGCCTTTCTAGAACTACTGCCCTGATACCATCTGCTTTGACAGCTCTTCTTCTGCCATCTCTTTTTCTGGCACTTGTTATGCATTGTCCTGCTGCCTCTGCAGGTCTTACCTGTTCCATTTTCTCTCCCTGGCGCTTAGCCATATTTGATTAGGGAGCCTCCAGAGCTTTTCAAAAGCATTTTTATAGCCATTTTTTCCTGTGAACATTTTCTCTTGGCTGACCTTTGAACTGTGATTTGGATTTTCTCCCTCTGTATCACTTAGATTTCCACTAACCCAGTTGCTGTTGCAATTGCAATAGCTAGTCTTAAACAATCTGTCTCTGATATCCCTGAAAAATTATTGAGATATCATTTGTTTAAATCTCAGTTACTAAGTGATCTACTTGTGTCTTTAGTTACTCATTCCCACGTTATGGTACACTACTTCTTCTATTGCAAACCCAAGAAAAATCTTCTCCACTAAACAAAATAAGATCAGGAGACATAGTTCCCAACTATTCCACCCACTTGCAGTTGCACAGTTTGACTACCCACCGTAGGCTGTCTGTGCCTCAGTGACAGGTAACTGCTTAAACAAGCATTTGTACTTGGGAGCAGCCACCTTGCTGCACCAAGAGTCTGCTCTTGACTCAGGAACGTAAAGATGCCTTAGACTCCCTTTGACGACATGAACATCACCTCTTCACTTCTGTTGTGTGTGGTGGTATTTGACGCAGGTTCTCAGTCTCTTGCAGAGAGCCTATGGGTTCAGGGAGAAAAGCTTTTGGCAGCAGGAACCCAATTTCCTCTTACATTTAGAAAGCATGCTGAATTGTCTTTTCTGCCCAAGAAACTGCTTTAAACAACAAATACAAAAAAACATTCAAGAAGATTAATATTAGGCAGTGAACACTGGCATTACCACTCTGCAGGGTCTCACTCCTAACGGCACCATTGGGTATTGTCTGAGTGCTATTCTGTCTTCAATACTAGGCTTAACTTTTCATAGGGAAGAGGGTTAGGGTGGCTAGGGAAACCTTTTCTGAGGAAGAACATGAAGAAGAAAGTGGTAACACACTAAACCTAGTCCCCCCAAAGGAATTCCAGGAATGGGAAGAAAATCTGTACAAGGCAGAGAAGCAGGCAAATAATACATCAGCAGGAATGTGTAGAGTGAGCTGGGAAAAGGAGGGAAGCAAAACCCACAGGATATAGCCAAAACCCAGGGACTACAAAGACAAGAATTTGAACTTTCATCGTGGAAAATCTGAGGGGCAACAAATTAAAGCTTGCCAAAACCAGAGAGACAACAAGAGGAACTGCTTGCCTTTTTCAGTAAATTCTTATGTCTGGAAAAACAGTCTTGGCACAAAAGTTAGGGAGACATTATCAACAGTTTCACTTACCCTATTAAGGTTGTTGGTGTGTCATTATCTGCTTCTAACCTTAACGTCCCTGAGTCTCTTGTTGTCAGCTGCCCTGATCTGTACCCCACTCCTGCTTCCTCTTCTCATCCAAATTCTTGCACATCATATTTCAGCTATATTTCTGAATCATCAAACCCTCCCATAGCTACTTTTACATCTCTTGCTTCCAGCATCTGCAGCATAATCTGATATATGCACCTTCACAGTTGTTTTGTATATTCATCATTTCAGATCAATAGGCATAATTAGCAATAATCTTAAAATCATTAAGAAGAACCATAACAAAACCAGAGTTACACCATGCTGCAAATATTTAAAAGATGTGATGACGTGTACTGACCTTTTCCTTTTAAAAAAGATTATGAACATCCAATGATCAACCTAGATATAAAGTGATCAGGGTTTTTTTACCTTTTCCTTCACCAATGGTCTAATAGCAAGATCTCATTGGAATTGATAGCTTGGGAATAAAAGACCAAGGAAAGGACTTTCAGTCTGTCTAGAGTCAAATAATGGATTTCCTTGATGCAGGAGATTCAAATTACAAGGTCAAGTCTAATAGTGACTGCCTGAGTAATGTTACCAAAGCTAACACTTGTTGCATTGCATACCCAATTAAACTTGTGCTTCAAGACATTAAACTGTAATTTCTCCTGATGAAAAAAGAGGCTGTTTTCTCTCCATGTCATGGCATTGTGACAGTATAATTAAATAAATTAATAACATGTAAGGGAAAGAGTATATTTTTATTTTATTAGGTCTCATTCAAGCCTAGATTATTTTAATTATTAATTTTTAAAAATTATGTATTCCTCATTGTGTAATTTCCATTACATTAACAGAAATGGGACTAAGTGGACAAATTCCAGGACTAGGATGGATAAAAGCTGCCCTGAGATAAAAACCAGTCCTGGACTCATAGAGTTTAAGGCTTGTTGACAAATCAGACCATACCCGTGAGCAAAGATTAGGGTCTAAGAACTAAGCCCCAGAAAGAAATGCACTTGGGATAAAAGCTCCTTTCCTTTTCATTTTGAAGCTGGGAAAAAGGTCTCTCCAATCATCTGGGAGAGAGGGAGTCAAACAAATTTGTCGGAAAAGAAGGAACTGTGCTTGCAGAAAGAGGGAGACTATGGCCTCTTAAAGCAGTGCTCCTTCATTGTTGATGATTATAATTAAGCAGTGAGTGTGTTCCTTGAATTTCCTGACAAAAAGGATATAAGCAAACAAAAGACAGTGAGGACAGCTGAGGCACTGGGAAAAAAAAAAAAAAAAAAATCTCCAGTATCAGAGGGTCTTTTTAGAAGTGGGTAGCCAAACATCTGCCAAAGACTGCTTGGTAAAGAATAAACTTTTTTATTTCTAGAGTCTTCTAATCTACATCTCCTATTAACCTAGGTGGCGTATAATTTCATCTCTTCTTTTAGCAATCAGAATAATCAATCAATCAACAAATATCTGTCCAAGAACAGCAATAGGCTCTCCCTAATACAAAATGTTTCCATCAAGATGACAGAGTTATCTAAAAGTTTGATCAGCTCACTTCTAAACTTCTGAAAGTTTTATGGCCTCTTATGGAGGTCAGGACACAGGTATGTTATGAATAACATTCATACCCTTGAACAGACTGTGACTTTTTTCCCTTTTAGGTGCTGCTAAGGCACAGAACATGAGACATTTCAGTGACACCTACCACAGAGACCAGACTTAAATCTTATTTCTACTAGTTGTAACCTAACTTTCTCTCTGACAGCACTATTAATATCAGTATGTTCCATGACTTAGGGCTTCACTCAGTTGTGACCGAAGACAAATCACAGTCTTTTAACTGATTTCAGTAGCAACTGTATTCAGTTCTCCACAGTTTTACAAAAATGGTCAATAATGATGTACTGATGTGGTTTTATACTGTGGGCTTTCAACCAGTAGACTAAATCTATCAGCCCACTTCATCAACAGCAAGCTACAGCCAGAGAATGATTTCATTGCTTACGTTATATGTTAAAGTTGTCTTAGAAAAACAGAGTAAAGAAATCTCCACTTTTGTTAACAGGATCAATTTAAAACTAGAAAAGGTCAGACTGCATCTGAGCCCAACCTGAGTCAGTCGTTCCTTTATGGAGTTACCTCTAAAATCACTTTATCTTGTCAAATCACTATTTAGGAGGAAGCCTGTGAGGAAAAGAAATGACAGATGTCTTTTCTGAATCTGTGAGATGCTGAGTTGTTTAAAGGAAAGCAAAAATGTGACAAATCCATTCATCTTTTCCAGCTATACTGTCACTTCCCATACTTGGGCTGCCAGTTCTACTCATAGGAGTGTGTCTTCCAGCAAGCAACATATAGTGCAAAGACTCACTGACCAACCTGAGCTACAGAAATTATTAAAAGCCCTTGGAGACTCTGCAGCCAAGCTCAGAGTGAGAAGACTGGAGGCATTTCTCTTTCTCACAGAATCACAGAATAACCAGGTTGGAAGAGACCCGCCGGATCATCGAGTCCAACCATTCCTATCAAACACTAAACCATGCCCCTTAGCACCTCGTCCACCTGTGCCTTAAACACCTCCAGGGAAGGTGACTCAACCACCTCCCTGGGCAGCCTCTGCCAGTGCCCAATGACCCCTTCTGTAAAGAATTTTTTCCTAACGTCTAGCCTAAACCTCCCCTGGTGGAGCTTGAGGCCATTCCCTCTTGTCCTGTCCCCTGTCACTTGGGAGAAGAGGCCAGCACCCTCCTCTCCACAACCTCCTTTCAGGTAGTTGTAGAGAGCAATGAGGTCACCCCTCAGCCTCCTCTTCTCCAGGCTAAACAACCCCAGCTCTCTTAGTTCTCTATTTACTCCTGCGCATTGTTAAAGGGAGAAATCTTGTTTTGCTTTAAAACTCTCACCAGCCTCACTTCCTCTGAGCCCTAGTACATTCCTCTCAGGCCTCAGCAAGTCTGTCAGTCATTCTTATTAGTCCACGGATCGGAAAAAGCCTCCTGAGAGCACACATTTCCTTAAAAAAATGAGATTTCACAGAAATCAGGTAAGTTCTATATTGGCTCCAGCTTATGCAGTGAATTTTGATTTCAGAAATAAAGCAAGGGCAAGGCTACTGATTTTGTTGTCTCTTTCTTCCACATATGTTTCTTCTTAAAAGATAAAAAAAGTTTGGGACTCTTTTGTGATCATTTTTAAGTTAAGAATTCAGTAATTTAGAACCCTGACTGATTTTATGTTTTGAAGAAGATTTTTCTGTTTTCTTGGATTTCACCTTCACAGTTTTGAGTCTTGCATGGTTTTGAAAAGGTAACAAATCTGGCTTACAGTAGATATTAATTAGCCCTACAGAGTGATTGTCAATGTCACATAAGACTGGCCGATTTCACATAAAGGCATTGTAAGGAATAACCAAGTAACACATAGGTATGACACAAAGCCTCCATTCGTTAAATGTTTCACAGTACAATAAGTCAGCATTAGAGACACATGACAGACAGACAGCAGTCAACGTGGCTACTTCGAGTTGTCCTTTCACAAAAAAAAAGCATTTGGCTGCAGCTTTAACAGATATTTCCTTGTCATGCACATTCCAAACCTCAAAAAACTTACCTCAATAAATAAATCCAGCTCCATTGCTAAAAGCCATAAGCTATGTAGCTTATGAAATTCACTGTTATGCTACAGAAATAGATCCAAACATTAAACCATCTGTTTCCTATGGAAAAAAACAAATCCCACACACAGATTAGCACTTTCTCCATCCCTTCATAGTCTATAGTTAAGTTTTACATTTCTTAATTCAGCTGTAAATTAGCAGAATGATATTCATAATTAAATTAGCTTTTCCAACTCTGCAACAACAGTTTAATCCATCCTTTTCAAAAATGCCTCCTACTCAAACTGTAAGTCAGAGAAAGCTTATTATCCATAGATTTGGCTTTATATTCAAATTCTAAGTAAGGCTCTCAACATACTTAAACTGGAGTTTTGGAAGGTACCCTTAAAAAGCACAGAGTAAAAATTTGGCTACAGTTATTAAATTATCCTTCATGTATGACGTTCTTACAGTGCATGCTAACTACTCAATAACGCTTGACCTTGTTCCACAGCGAAGTATTTTACAACAGATTAATTTGCATTGAAAGTAATTTTATAACTGGCCTTACAAAAGTTCTTCTAGGCTTCATCCACTTAAGCTCCTAATTATGATGCTTATGATATTTCTACAAGACACACTGTGTTCCCAGAAACTTAAAGACTGAATTATGAAGCGCATAACGCGTATGAGATGTCATTGCAGATCTACATATGTGCATGTAGCTATTCTGACAGATTTTGTTTATACAGGCTGTCTTTCATAAAAAGGCAAATCACTTTAAAACAATGGTTAAATCAGAATTGATTAAAATTGAGGCTTGAGCACATAAAACCAACCTGGAGAGTACACGGTTTGGCTTCATTACATTATCCGACACTTCTTTAAATAGCTTTATGGATGATTTCTTGACAAACAGCATCCAGTACTTAGTGTGTGTCTATTGATACTGTTCAATATTTAAGTAAATCCTCTACAAACATCTTGACTAAATGAAAGTATTGTTGCAACAGACAACTTTCAGAAGTCTTTTTAACTCCCTGCTTAATGAAACAATTCATTTCTGAGGAATATACATTTATAATTTCCTCTGTACTCATCTTCCTTTTGTATTTTATTTCTTAAAGTCAGCAGTGTCCAGAATTTGTTCATGTAAGCTCTCAAATTGATTTATGTTAAGTGGCTAGGCACCAATATTTCTGAATTCTGTTACAAGCTTCTTCCTTGCCTTGTCATATAACTTTGATCAAAGTCAAAAATTAGGTGTCTCTACTTTTGATTCTTCATGCTGAGAAACAGAGTGTCACCTCCAGAGGTAATGAATACCTAACAGGTTCAATCCATTTCATTTGAAGCCTTAAGTGTTCAGCAAATCTGAAGAGAAAACTAGATTCAGAGGCAGAAGACTCAAAAAGTCATGAGGCATTCAAAAGTCATCGATGCATCTTAAGTAAAATATATTAATGATGAGAAAGGAAGTTTGTACAGAATCTCTCTAATGATGAGACAAGCAGATTAATGAGGGAAAAAAAGGACAGGGCTTCCATTCCCTTAATATTTCTTACCTGCCACCTCCAAGGAATCTGCATCTAACTCATAAAATCAGGTCTTAATGTCTTTATATGTCAGTTTTCACCCAGAGAGTATGGCAATATTTCTCTCTATCATGTCACACAGACTTTCCAACGTTTGCAACATGAATTCTGAAGGCTGCAAGACCTTGTATAAACTTACAGTAGTGTCAGCTTCCAGCCTGCCTCTGTGCTAGATTCCAGATTTGAGGTGATCAAAACTCAATGTACCACAAATGTCAACAGTATTAACATACCCAGAGCCCTTCCCAAACATCCTCATACAAGCGAGACAAGACAGAGAATGCTAAGTCACCAAGTTATTCATCTCAGCCACTTGTACGGGATGGAAAACTGAACTGAGAGATATCTCATGAAGTTCATCAAGTTCAATGCCAAATCCTGCCTCTGAGGAGGAGCAACCTCATGCACGAGTGCACACTGGGGCCTGGCTGGCTGGAGAGCAAAAAAGGACTTGGGGGTTCTGCTGGACAACAGGCAGATCATGGACCCATACGGCAAAGCAGGCCAATAGCATCTTGGCCTGGGTTAGGAGAAGCGTGAGCAGCAATTCAAGGGAGATGACCCCTTCTCTCTGCTCAGTACAGGTGAAACACACACCTGGAGTGCCAGGCCCTGTTCTGGGCTCCCCAGTACAAGGCAGATGTGAGCATATTGGAGAGAGTCCAACAAAGATGATGTGAAGATGTGAAGATGTGAAGATGATGAAGGGACTGGAGCATCTCTCCCATGAGGAAGGGCTGAACAAGCTGGGACTGCATAGCCTGGAGAAGAGAAGGGGGATCTTATCAGTGTATATAGTTGTCTGATGGGAGGAAGGAAGACAGGGCAGCCAGGCTATTCTTAGAGGTGCCCAGTGACAGGACAGGACACAAATGAAACTTCATATGGACACAACAAAACATTTTTACTGTAAGTGCAGTCAAACACTGGCAAAGGTTGCCCAGAGAAATTCTGGAGTCTCCATCCTTTGAAATATTCAAAACCAAACTGGACATGGTCCTGGGCAACCTGCTCTGGGTCAGGGGCTGGACCCCCTCTCAAGGGAGCTCCTCCCACCTCAAGCATTCTGTGAATCTCTCAGAGGCCAAACTGCACCCCTCTGCCTTTCCTAAGGAAAGAGCAGCATCAGCAGGACTCAGCCAGCAGACGCTAGCAAAGCCAGTGTGTAAGCTGCAAGAACCCTCTGCGAAGAAGCAGCAGCACTGATGCTAGAATGGTTTTTAATCACTCCTGCCTAGGCCCTGCCAGCAGAAGAGGACACTCTGCAGCACAACAAAACCCGGTCTTCCTCCACAGACAATGACTTTCTCCAGCACTCTTCCTCTCACTCTCAGGTTGCTCCAGACCTTCAGATGCCGGACAAATACGATAAAATGTTAAAAATGGCAGACACGGGATAGCCCTTCCTCAGAAGATGTGCACCTAAACCTCCCGTGCCATCGCCTTCCTTCCAACGTGTGCTCGCAGCCCAGAAGGCCAACCGTGTCCTGGGCTGCATACAAACAGCATCGCCAGCAGGGTGAGGAAGGTCATTCTGCACCTCTATTCCTCTCCTGTGAGACCTCATTGTGTCCAGTTCTGGAATCCTCAACATAAGAAGGATGTGGAACTGTTGGAACTGGTCCAGAGGAGGCCACTCAGATGATCAGATGAATGGAGCACCTCTGCTATGGAGACAGGCTGAGAGAGCTGGGGTTGTTCAGCCTGGAGAAGAGAAGGCTCCAAAGAGACTTTATAAGGTCTCTTCCAGTATCTGAAGGGGCTACAAGAAAACTGGAGAGGGACTTTTTACAAGGGCATGGAGTGACAGTACAAGAGGGAATGGCTTTAAACTGGAAGGGGAAGACTTAGATTAGACATTAGGAAGAAATTCTTCATGCTGAAGGCAGTAAGGCACTGTCACAGGTTGCCCAGTGAAGCAGTGGATGCCCCAGCCATGGAAGCGTTCAAGACCAGGTTGGATGAGGTTCTGAGCAGCCAGGTCTGGTGGGAGGTGTCCCTGCCCATGGCAGGGAGGTTGGAACTGTATGGGCTTTAGGTCCCTTCCAACCAACACCATTCTATGTTTCTATGACACCACCATGTTCAAACTCCTCCTCAGCAGCCTGAGGGCCCAGCCTTGGTAATTGTCACAGCAATGACACAAGCAGTACTTACTATTATAAAAAGTGGAATATCATTTATTTAAGCTAAAGTAGAGTAAAGCTTCATCTAAGTAATTGTTTGGGGTTTTTTTGAAAGTTCGTCAGAATGTCCCTCTGATAGCATGTTTTCTTGCAGACAGTGTTTTTCACAGAATCACTAGGTTGGAAAAGACCTCCAGGATCACCGAGTCCAACCATTCCTATCAACCACTAAACCACGTCCCTGAGCAAAACACTGTTTCCAGATACTGTTCATTCTTTGACAATGATAATGTCTCTTGTGAAAGATGGTCTGTGCTGAGCAGAGGTATTTTCTGCGATCACCTCTGCAGCCTTTCCCTGTCTCAAATGCAAAGTCAGGCAGAGCCAGAGCCAAAGGTCCAAATTAGCAAGAGATTTGACTGTTGTGAAGTTCATAATAACATTAAAATTAGACCTTGGAAACTAACAGAATATATGTAAGATATCTGGGAAAATTTATACACATGCATGTGAGTGGGAAACACATTTTGTAACCAGCTCTTGCGATTGAAGGAGATCACTCCCTAGTGCTGCCCAGGCTGATACAGGATGCTCACTTTCCAACACTCCAAAATGAGCCTTAGAGAGTTAGTGAGAATTAATTGATAAGTTTTGCTGCAGCTGGTTTGTATGTTTAATTATCTCATCATATAAATCTGACTTGCAAGATGTAGATGTTTTAAGTCAAGAGATATCCTGTTGTAGGGCTGTGAGAATTTACTAATACGCTTAGTTGTCTTGAAAGATGCACCTGAAGGCAGCCTCCAGACATAGATGGATAATCTAAAAAAGGAGTGAACATTCTTTGAGGATTTACATGGTTCTTTGCCTAAAACTAGTACATATACCCACTGCTTTTGTAAGATGTGTTGGTTGGCAGCCGACTGAACATGAGGCAGCAGCGGCCCATGTGGCCAAGAAGGCCAGTGGCATCTTGGCTTGTATCAGAAATGGTGTGACCAGCAGGTCCAGGGAGGTTATCCTCCCTCTGTACTCGGCACTGGTGAGACCACTCCTCAAATCCTGTGTTCAGTTCTGGGCCCCTCACCACAAGAAGGATGTTGAGGCTCTGGAGCGAGTCCAGAGAAGAGCAACAAACCTGGTGAAGGGGCTGGAGAACAGGCCTTATGAGGAGCGGCTGAGAGAGCTGGGGTTGTTTAGCCTGGAGAAGAGGAGGCTGAGGGGAGACCTCATTGCTCTCTACAACTACCTGAAAGGAGGTTGTGGAGAGGAGGGTGCTGGCCTCTTCTCCCAAGTGACAGGGGACAGGACAAGAGGGAATGGCCTCAAGCTCTGCCAGGGGAGGTTCAGGCTGGACATTAGGAAAATATTTTTCACATAAAAGCTCACTGGGCACTGGCAGAGGCTGCCCAGGGAGGTGGTCGAGTCACCTTCCCTGGAAAGGTTTAAAAGACGGGTAGACGAGGTGCTCAGGGACATGGTTTAGTGTTTGATAGGAACGGTTGGCCTCGATGACCCAAGAGCTCTTTTTCAACCAGGTGATTATACAATTTTATGCATCAATGATTCCATGATTCTGCAATTCCATGCCATGGCATCCGATTCAGCGCTGAACCGTAAAACAAAAACGCTGTTGTCTTCGCTTCGACGCCTTCGTCCTTTCCAACCTTTCACCGGCGAACGAGCGTTTCCCACAATCCGATTCGCGGCCCGAGGGACGCTGGCTCCGGGGGGTCACGTGGTCGCCGGCGCGAGCTCCGCGATCACGTGGTCCCCGGCGCGGGCCCCGGGGTCACGTGGCCCGCGGGGCCGGTAGCCGCGGGGCCGCCATGGCGCCTACCCCCGCGCGGGCCTCGGCCGAGCAGGGCCGGGCCCCGCCGGGCCGCCGCTGGCGGGAGGTGCGGGTGAGCGGCAGCGCGGAGCTGAGCGCCGGGCCGGACCGCGCGCGGGTGTCGGTGTGGCTGGGCTGCCGGAAGGTTACGGAGGAGGCGGCGCGGACCAGCGTGACCCGGCGGATCGAGTTCATCACGCACCGCGCGCGGGTCCGCGGCGTCACGGTGAGCGCGGCCCGGGCGGGGGCGGCAGGGGCAGGGCTCCCCGGAGCGCCGTGGCACCGAAAGGGCCGAAAAACAGACTCTCTAAGGCTCATGGAATCGGAGAATCACCAAGTTGGGAAACACCTCAGGGATCATCGAGGCCAACCGTTCCTATCGATCGCTAAACCACGTCCCTGAGCACCTCGTCTACCCGTCTTTTAAACACCTCCAGGGATGGAGACTCAACCATCTCCCTGGGCAGCCTCTGCCCGTGCCCAATGACCCTTTCTATGAAAGGTTTTATCCTGATATCCAGTCTGAATCTCCCCTGGTGGAACTTGAGGCCATTCCCTCTTGTCCTGTCCCCTGTCACTTGGGGGAAGAGGCCAGCACCCTCCTCTCTACAACCTCCTTTCAGGTAGTTATAGAGAGCAATGAGGTCTCCCCTCAGCCTCCTCCAGGCTAAGCAACCCCAACTCTCTCAGCTGCTCCTCGTAAGACTTGTCTTGCAGCCCCTTCACCAGGTTTGTTGCTCTTCTCTGGACTCGCTCCAGAGCCTCAACATCCTTCTTGTGGTGAGCGGCCCAGAACTGAACACAATATTGGAAGTGCAGTCTCACAACAGTGCCGAGTACAGAGGGAGAATAACCTCCCTGGACCTGCTGGTCACGCCGTTTCTGATCCAAGCCAAGATGCCATTGGCCTTCTTGGCCACCTGGGTCACTGCTGGCTCAGGTTCGGTCGCTGTCAACCAACACCCCCAGGTTCTTCTCCTCCAGGCAGCTTTCCAGCCAGACTTCTCCTAGTCTGTAGCACGAGTGCGGGACCCGGCATTTGGCCTTGTTAAACCTCATGCCATTGATCTCAGCCCATCAATGCAGTCTGTTCAGATCCCTTTGCAGAGCCTCCCTACCCTCCAGCAGATCAACACTTCCTCCCAGCTTAGTGTCTTCTGCGAACTCACTAAGGGTGCACTCGATGCCTTCATCCAGGTCATTGATAAAGACATTGAGCAGCACTGGGCTCAGCACTGAGGCCTGGGGCACAGCACTTGTGACCAGTCTCCAGCTGGAATTAACTCCATTTGCCATAACTCTTTGGGCTCGTTTTTGAGTGTTAGCGAGCATCCTGTATCAGCCAGGGCAGTGTGAGGGAGTCACCTCCTTCAATCACAAGAGATGGTTACAAAATGTATTTCCCATTTACATGAATGTGTGTAATTTTTTTCAGAAATTTTATGTGTATTCTTTTATTTCCAAGGTCTAATTTTAATGTTATTAACTTCACAACAGTCAAAACTCTTGCTAATTTGGAGCTTTGGCTCTGGCTCTGCCTGACCTTGCATTTGAGACAGGGAAAGACTGCAAACAGGTGATTATTGTAAATGGTGAGATGGGATGTCAACTGCAATGTGTTAAAAAACAACATTAATGACTAAGATAACAATACCAACCCTTATCTTCTTGTCATTCACAGTCATTGAGATAGACCACACAGATATGACTACACCTTAAATTTCTCTGATCTCATCCCTCCTGGATATGTAGTGAGCTTCCAGGAATAAAGTATGCTTGTCACTTTGGGGGAAAAATATGAATATGAAAACACCTCTGTGTATATAAAGTTCTCTGAAATCACTGTTCAGTAGAAGCACTCTGAGGACAAATCCCAAGTATTCTCCAGCGCTGTGTACCTGCCTTAATGGCTAAATTAAGCTATTAAGTGTAAGTTTCTTTGTTTCATTATAGAATCATAGACTAGTTTAGTTTGGAAGGGACCTTGAAGATCCAACCCTGCTGCAATAGGCAGTGACGCCTTCCAGTGGATCAGGTTGCCCAAGACATCTTTTCAACACAGATCATTCTGAACACGAGATGTAACAGTGTCTGGAAGAACACTATATGAAAAAGCACGCTATAAAAAGACATGCTATCAGAGGTACATTCTGTCTAACTTTCAAAAGATACAATTACTTGGATGAACTTAATTCTACTTTAGCTTAAATCAAAATATTCCACTTTTTGTAACAGTAACTTTCTTTATCAGTTGCTTGTTTTGTGTGTGAAAACTACCCTGCTTCCACTGTTTCATCTGTCCAGGGAATGCAGCCTCATGTGTGTACAGGTGAAACTGCTAAAGGGGTACACAGTGATGTGACTTAGACTATACACGTGTGTTGGCTTCTGTGTGATCGCTATACCTTAGTGATGAATACATGCAGAGCTTTTATCTTCTCTCTTGTTTCAGATAAGTAGAGAGGTATGAAAAAAATGTGAGACATGATCAAGGTAGCTGAAGTAACACAAGGCTCTTGTGGACTCAAAAAGTTGCTTTTCCCTAATAAGGTTTTTTGGCCTCAGGAAGTTATTTTATGACAATAAGAAAAGCATAGTCTTGCCTTTAAAGCATTGTCCATGCTGTAAATGCACTGTAAGAGTGATATTTGTCCTAGCAATAGTGCTGCTGATGTTTTTGGATTTTGTAAAACAGTTTTTGACAGTGTTCCACAGCTAGGACTCCTAAAACCAAAACAAAGCTGATCTCTGATTAAATGAGTGGTTGCTTTTCAAAGTTACTGTTTTAGTTCCCTGGGAAATTTGTGACTTTTTAGTGTATTCACAGATGAACTGGGGAAAAGGGAGATGGCAGAGTTTGTTATCAACACCAAATTATTAAATGTAGTAAAAAGGAAAGAATTGCAGAAGGGTTTAATGATCCTGCATGATGTTACAGGGGAATTCCATATTAGTAAATGCCAAGTAAGAGAGCAGGTTGCTTGGCCTAAACAGTGATGTGCTTACAGTGAAATGGCATGCCCACATCTCAGATGCTTCATGTGTTTAAAGAGAAGTGCCAACTCCAACTTCTCTCTGTTCCCCCCCCAAAACAGGATTTACTGTTTTCTTTTAAAACTTAGTGTGATGCTGTCTCTTTTTCCGTAGTAGCTAAATGAAGTATTTGTTCAGGAATAAAGAAGATGATGAAAAGACCCCTTAATGCCTGATTTAGGAGATCATATTGCACATATGGAACTAGATGGCAAGGAGACATTGAGGCTGCCGTGGGTTAGATGTGTGATCCTGCTCCCTCCACTTTTCCCCTGTGCATGTCTGGGAGCATGTCATGGGGAGCACAATTCCATTGCCATCAGAATGACTTGTTTGGTTGGAAGCAGTACATTTTTGTATGGGATTGCAGGCTGAATGCATCCAGTTTCTATTAACTGAGTTAATGGGATTTTAAAGTCTGGTGGATTTTCAGTCGAACACAGGAAGACAATATCTTGTCATGCATTCATATTTGTTAGTAGAGAAAATTATATGCTTTGTACCCATCACCAGGGTACGCTATCCGATCATGGGGTATTTTTTCATCCTGGATGCAATTAAATGGCTCCTCAAGAGTGTGGATTGACTAGAAACGGTTGTTGCAGATATTTACTCTACAGTGAATGTGAAAACTTACAGTTCTGACGTGAGCCTGATTTAATTACGGTAGCATGGAGCATTTGGCATGGGGTGGATGGCTCACAAAAGGATGTTAAATAAGTCAGTGTGCTTTGAGGGGTTGTATGCCGTACCGCAGGCTAGAAAAAATAGCTGCAAAATGAAGTATCACCTGGACACACAAATGGTTATATTTAGGTGTATGCAGTCAGATTCAGAAACGTAATGGGAACAGGTAAGCAGTGGTGGTGTAACCTAGGTGGAGAGTAGACTTTTTTTACAGTGTAAGAGTTGAGCATTCAGTGTCTTATTATAATAATTTCGCAGTAATCTTTTGCTGTTTCAGAGTTACCGTGCATTGCAGAATGGAGATGATAGTTCTTTCTACTTTCCTTCAGGGTCTGTGAAATGCTGCCGAAGTTGTGGGTTTCTCAGTGTTAGCAAAGTGTTAGCTCTAGGGAACTCAGAGAAAAACAACATGAAGTTGGGGTTTTTTTAAGAGTAGTTCCCTGTGGTATAATTTTTAGCGCTTTGTTCCATCCAATTTTAAATCACTCCACTGCTGGAGCTTGTATTTGCCTTGTAGCTTTTTTACCAACAACTCTTACTGCTGGCAATTTGCTCTTAACTGCATTTGCTAACATCACTTGTAGCTAATACCATTCTAAACCACTGTAAAATTAATATCTCTTCACAGTCTCCATATGGTTCTAGTTGTTGCAGGCTTATCTAAGTCCTGTTTAGAAATCAGCTGGCTATTCTATATATTTATGTTTAATTAATCCATAGAACAATTTCCTTAACCCTCATTGCTACCGTAGGAAGTCTGAAATTAGAAGTGCCTAACCTTTACAGCAGCAGGAGCTTGCATTAGCAGCTTGTGAGGATGCCTGGAGGCAGCACCTAATTTCCATATATATTTACACAGGATTTTAATCAGAAGTAGATGCACATAGTAGCATTTATTTATAGAGTGCTGTAAGTATATGCAGCACTTCAGTGCACAGAGTCAGCTTTGAAGGCTGCAGGGAAAGTAGAATCAATGGGGAAACCTATCTCTCTTACTCAGCCCAGCTACTCCGTAGTAAGGTGTTTTAATCTTTCTCTAGGTGCAAACTGATTTTATGTTTCCCACCTATGATTTATTTGGGGAAGATGGTGGAGATGACAATTGGTTTTTTTAATCACCGCAACTGGCATTCACCATCTTGTTTAACAATGACAGCAATAATATATTTGTTGTACTGACAAGAATGTTCTTTAACAAAACAAACAAACCAGCCCAAAAGCTATATCCAGTAGGCTCTGGCTTAGAGTTTACCTGTACTGGATGTATCTTGGATATATGTGCAATGTTCTCCATATTTTGAACTGGTTATTTAGGAATCACAGTTATAGATGCACGTCCAAACAGTCAGTGGAAAAAAAAAATATTTTTCAAGTTTTCACTCAGCTACAAAATCTTCCAGTTTCAATATATCCTTGAAGAAGAAAGATAGAAACCTGCATAAGGCATCACCCTTTTTAGACTACCTTGTATTTTAAGAAATACCCCCTAAGTAACCTTACATTTGCTGAGTTCAAATCTGCTTTTTTACCATTCTTAAAATAACTGTTACGTATACTTCTCGTATTTCTTGAATGGACATTAAGCTGCAGAAACTTCTTCACTCTAGATTTTTCTCTTGTTGTTCTGTCCATCTAATGCCAAACCGAGCAGACAGAATGAGGGATGAGGGACAGGTACCTGTGCCTAGCTGGGGTATGTGCTGGCTGTGGGTGCTCATCATCCTTAATTATCTGGGAGATGACTGCTAGGAGACAGAGCATACAACAAGATCCTCACTAGCCGTTTCCTTAGTACTGAGAACAAAAATGCGATGTTCAGGTGGAAGAAGCTAAGTCTTTGAGGTTTTTAAATATCTTTGTTTTTCACAATGTAAAGTTATATTTTGATACATTAGTGCAAATGTACAAGTACATTTTAAGAGGCATTTCCAAATGTCTCCAGATTTTTTTATTTATAACTACGCATGTCAGTGTAGTTTCCCGCAGCGGTGCATTAGTGTACATTTCCAAACTACAAACATTTTCCCATACTGAGACTGGTCTTGTGTTTCATAAGAAGTCCTCACAGTTTTGTTAACCCAGTAACCAGGAGCAGAACACAGAAACTGGTAGACTTTTCTCGTGCTGTATTGTTATATAGCTGTGTCCTTGAAATGTTCTTTCACTGACTATCTATTTATTTTTTTCCCTATTTTCATCCTGGGAGAGGACTGGACATTCCTTTAAATGACAACGGTGTTGTGAGGGTGAGCACAATAGTCCTCTGAAGAAGAAATTGTTCAGACGTAGTAGATAGGTAGGAGGAGGGGCTATATAAGATTTGTGTGTGTGTGTTCAAAAAAGTAAAATATAAGGCAAAGCGCAGTCCTGCACTTTAAAAAGACATTGAGCTTACAATTCATTTTTGTGTTTACAGTACCTGCAACAGTGGGGGTTTGAGTCACTTCTGGCTTCAAAAAATAGGCTAGACAAGCAGAATGCAAGTGAGATTCTGTTAAGAACCGCTAAATGGCTTCTGGAGTCATTGTCACATAACAATAGTGTTATATTAATGTAATTTTTTTCCTACTGTGATTCTTGGCCCACAGATTTAGAAAATGGACAAAGTTTTTTCTAGAGGTCCAGAATACCTGGAACATCAGAAGTTAGCTTTCCTGAAGTCAGTGACAACTGTTTTTCCTGTGGCTCTTGCAATCCAATGGATAGTACCTCAGCCAAAATATGAACAGTACACATATGCAGTAGGAAAAAAAGCCTTTTGCTTTAGATGAAGTCGAAGTCCTGATTCCAGTTTAAAATTCTGTTATCACCTACCTTTCTTTTCCATATCTTTGTCTAAATGCACTCCCAAACAGGAACATGGCATCTAACAGAAGATGTGTCACAGGAGGCCACCTTGCTATGACTTCAGGGATTATTTCAGCCATTTATCTTCAATAACACATACAGCTACCGTCAAGTCTGATGGGATAAAAATTAGCATGAGGGAGGTTTTATAATAGATGGCACAAAATGATCTTCCACTCATTGTGCATTGATCTTGCAATAGTGCCTGGAGCCACAGGATGGCACTGTCCTTAAATACATTGGAACCTTACAGAGGGCAAAACCAAAATAGAAGACTAATCCGTTCCGCAGGTAGGAGAACTCTTGTAAAAATGTTTAAGGAGCAGAGACAAGGGAAAACAAATGCACCTTTCCAGCGTTTACTCCAATTTTTTACTGCAGCATAGTTATTTCTACAAAGTAGGTGTTGTAGAAGAAGGCTTTTCTATGTGGCTATTTCTAAAAGATCTATAAGAGCTCTAGAAAAAAAAAAATCTTGTCAATTGCAACTGGATTCTATCATAAATAATAAGATTTGCGCCATTTTGTAAATTAAATGATTTGTCAGTGCTGTGTCAGTCACTCGTGACTGTAAAAGGGGAACTACAGTTTTTGGCTATGAACTGGCCCTGGCCTTTGCCCTTACTAGAAGAGATTATCTGAAACTAGGACTCTTGTGCTTGTATTTGTGCACTGCCAATCATAGAATCATTAGGTTGGAAAAGACCTTTGAGATCATAAACTCCAGCTGTACCTGTCCACTACTAAATCATAGCTCTAAGCACTTCATCTACCCCCCTTTTAAATACCCCACGTCTTTCTCTGCCAGGCAGCTTTCCAGCCACTCTTCCCCAAGCCTGTAGCACTGCGTGGGAGTTTGTGTCCCAAGTGCAGGACCCGGCATTTGGCCTTATGAAACCTCATCCCACTGGCCTCAGCCCCATCAATCCAGCCTGTTCAGATCCCTTTGTAGAGCCTCCCTACCCTCCAGCAACTCAACACTTCCTCCAGTTTAGTGTTTTCCACAAACTTGCTAAGGGTACACTCAAGCATAAAATTGAATACCCAAAATTTGTTTCTTATAGGCTGCTGTGCAGCAGTAATTATGGGTTTAATTTCTATACGGTATTTTAAAAGGAAAAATGAGATTTAAATAAACTTACGCATGCATGCTACATTATAGACTTGAAGATTTGAGCCTCTGTAGGAAATGTGACACAAAGCTGCTTCTGAAATGTGTCAACACTGAAAGCAAATATTGTTTTCCTATGCAAATAAATTTAATAAGTAAAACTTCTTCAGTAATTGGAAGGCTTAATATCTGTTTCCCTACGGTTCCTGGATGTTAAATGCAAAGTTATGCTTACAATTAAATTGTAAACTGCACTTTTTGGTTTGTTGTAGTAATTTTACAATAAATCTTCATCCAGACTGTTTACCAAGGAGGGAAGTGGGTGAAAGAAAAGTGATTGTTAGGCTGCTAGCAAGCTGGTCAACTATTCCAATGTAACTGGAGTTATTCTGTATCTTAGTTCAGTATCTTATTTGTAAGTGTTGCAGGATTTGCTAGTGCTCTGTGCAGTCAGTACGTTGAATAATATAGCTGCTGTTAATGCAGAAGTGTCAGTGGTGACATAGCCTCTTTTAAGGGTTACAATTCTGCCAGAGTAACCAGTGCTCAGTGTTCAGATCATGTCGCTACAAGCTGCTACTGTTAAAATGTCTTAAAATAGGGACCTGAAAAGCACTTTTCACATATTAACTTTCTGAAAAGAACTGAAGCTTCTAGTTTTTTGAACCAGGTGAATTTACAGTTACACACCGATACACACAGCTGCTAGCTAACAGTCACTTTTAAGACCTAATTGTTCTCTTTGAGTGAATAGCAGCAAAATTGCATTATAGAGCTACTGTATAATTTACTTTTAATAATGTGGAGATTTGCATGGGAAATTCCAAATTTCTATTGCTAAGTCAAAAGCGATAAGCTAGAAGAATTCAACTTCCACAGGACACAATGTACATATATTTCCAACAAATGTTTAATTTCTGTCTTTTAAGATTATATTCTTGTATTTTGTTTTAGAAAGAAAATATTACTGTAACAGAGGATTTTAGCAGAGTAGAAAATATTTACCAAATGGAAGCACTGGTATGTATTCAACCTAACCAAAAATAATTTTTTAAAAATACAATAAGAAATGTAGCAAGGGCCAATGAAAATTTGCAGTCTGTCTTTTATCATACGGAGGAGTGGATGTTCTCTACAGTAAAGGCAGCATAGCCCAAAGGAACTGTTGAAGGACTGCAGTTTAAAGCAGAGTTCAGCTGCAGTTTTCTGTTGTGTGCAGAACCCATTTTCTTGTACCATAATATAAAAGGAATTATTTTCTTCTCAGATTATTTTGTGCTTTTTCAATATTACAACCTCCTACAGCAGGGAATATTTGGTTCTGGGGCTGTAAGGTTGTCGTTCTGTGACTGTGTAAGCAAACCCACAATTTTGCACTCTCCTTCACCCCAATCGTTCCTGCCCTCTACTTTTTTTCAAGGGGTTGTACTTAGGTGAGCAGGTGATAGGTCAGATAAAAAATCTGCTCCAGTTAATAACTTCTTTTTTCCAGGTTAGCTTTTATTTTTTCCCATTATTTTAGCTCTCTGAACTGCAGGCATTGCAAGGCAGAGGACAGGAGTGGATGGGGGACAACAGTGACATGACCTAGATCTGTTTAAGCCACAGCTGAACAGCATCTGGACTTTGGTCTGTTGCACACAACTGTGCCATCAGCTTGCGTCAGTAAAGGAAAGCTTATTGTTTCCTAGGTAATTAACTTGGAATTTTGTAGGTGAAAAGTCCTGTGTGAAAGCTACATATTATGGGAATAATCCCATTTACTTAAAAAGCAGCTCAGGGGAGTATATTTTTGTACGTTCATGCTATAGTAAGAAATAAATGCTGTACTGGAAACATTTGATGGGGGAAATGATGCATTTGCAGTCAATGAATCTTGAGAGCATCAAACATTAATCGCTACCCAGCAAATGTACAGTTTCTTATGAAGTGAGCCTGGAAGTCTGCAATAAAATGATAGCTGTTTTATAGAACTGTTATATTTACACTCCCCTAAAACAGGGTTCAGTTTGCTTGCTTGAAGGCTTATTCACATCTAAATAACAGTAATAAAACCAGAAATAATTGAGAATTTGGAGAGCAAAATTAGAATTTTAAAATGAGCCTTCAGTTACTTAAATGGTTTATGTCAGTATCACGTTCTGAATGACTTTAACTTAATAAAGCAGACACCTACAATCATGAGAGCTTAAATCACCATGGTTTGTAGATAAGCTATTCTTAAAAATTAATAAAACTATATTGAATTATTATTTAGTTTACAGACAAGCTTAGGCTTACAACTTCAGTCTTAAGTGGTGACTTAACTGGGCATCTCTCTTCTGCTAGTAATTTCTGTACAACAAAGATTGTTGGTGGAAAGCAAATTATATGGATACAAATGTTTGGCTTTTGGCAAGTGTAATTGCTGTTCAAAAGTTGTGTAGTTGTCCAAGACCTAGGTGTCAGAACTTGAAAAATCTAGCCATAGTACTGTGATTTTGGCTGCCCTGTACACATAAGCAGCAGTATGGTTGCTCTTCATGCAGAGATTAATTTCTCCTTCCTTCCTCTTTTAAATATGTACTCGTTTCATTAGTGCAGCTTCATAAACCAATGAAGTTCCATTGACTAGTGTTTTTGCATAATTTAGCAATATTTAAAATTAACTTCCAGTTGCTTTACTGAAGAGTTTGCCATTATATTTTTGTTATACGTAAAATCATGGAAGTCATGCATTATTTCAGTCTCTAAACTGTTTTTACCATTTGTCTACTGCAAGAGTTTTTTGAAGACAGAAGAAATTCCCAGACAAATAGCTATTTTAAAGTATAATTAAGAATTCAAGACATGCTTTCAACTGGTAAATTCTAATTCATGTTGTAACAAAGGAAAGTATGTACAAGAATGAAGTTTTGTATGAGATCACAAAGCCCTGTAATATTTTAATCATAATAGTTCATTTATTGCATGATGATCTCATGGGATGAAGATTGTGTTGGTTTTGTTCATTTCTTAATATACTTGCCTCCTTATAAACCATAACTTCTTGACCTTCACAGACTTAGTGAAACTGTAATGGCCATAATGGTTTTGCAGACCCTCTTATTACTTTTTCACACTTTTAAACCTTAACTATAATGGAAGACAGTTAAATGTTGCTTTGCAATTTAATGCTCAGGTATCCTGTGTAAATGTAGGTAGAATTTATTGGATCTAGCTCTAAAGGAAAACTATAATTTTTAGGGGGAGGAAACAACAAAATTCACAGCTAATGACTCAGTTATGTTCTGCCCCTGAGGGTACCTGTTTATGTGTTTCTTTTTTAACAATGAGTTCCCAAGTGCCCAGAATTGCCCCAGTCTGAGCAGCTTATCTCTTGCATAAGACCCACAATTCTTTTGACTATTTTGTTTCATCCTTTTAAGGGAAGTGATATTGTAAACACTGATAGCAATCTGGAAAACACGGTCTTGTAGTGAGACATCCAGCTTTCCACAAAATACAGCCATGACAGTTTTCTGGCAAAACAGCACAAGAGGATGTATGCTTTATATATATGGCCAGAACTCCCACTGAAGAAAGAAATCTAGGTTTAGTCTCGTCTTCAGTCTTTGTTCTAATTGATACTGCACCTTCCAGAAAGTGATTCAGCCCCTAAGTTACAGATAAAGAGTGTGCAGCCAAGGTGAAGATGCAGACTTGGTGCGGTTTTGCACAGTGGGTGTGACCCTTTATCCTTGTAGGAGATGGAATATCCCTGCCACTTCCATCCTGGTCAGTTTTTAAGACCCTAAGCCTAGCTTTGGGCAGTTGTATGAAGAGCTGCTGAGCTAGTGCAAGTATTCAAGCCAAGATGAGGTCCGTGTACTGCACTCAGAGGCTACCAAGGGTAATAAGATGTGTGCATTAGTTACTTTGTGGTAGTTGTCAATATCCAGTTTTTACCTTACCCTGTATATGAAGTAGACTCCTGCTCTCTCACTGAGAGATTCAACTTCCGTGAAATAACTCATTTTCCTTAAGGTAAATCTATGATATGCACACAGGAAGCTACTGCAGGGCAACTGATCTGCCATAACTTGTATTTCTGTACTCTATACCTTCACTATATAGATTGCTGCATGGACTACAGCAAACATAGGGGTAACTGTACGTGACAGGAGTTCACAGTGGAATTTTCTTTACCATAGCTTTTTTTCTTCCACTCCTGTCAAAGTTGTATTACTGTACAAAAAGAAAGGAAAGAGTCAGGGATAAGAGAGAAGGTGAACCTGACTTGGTGGTGAGATTACTGTACTGGAAAGTGAAGATGAGGGTTTAGTTCTTCTAAATAAAGAGTTTAGGACCTGGGATTTCTGGTGACCGTGCTTTCTTTGCCTGGAAAGTCATCACCTGGACGACACTTCCCAACAAGGAAGACTGTACAGCTCTCGATCCAGCACTTTTAGTGATGCCCACTTTGTAGTGCTTGGGAAAGCCCCTGAATTCCTGATGCATCTGTATTTAATGCTTCTTATTGCCAAAGCCAGAGACAGCTAGATTTTTAAATTGTTTTTTATCCAAGCCTGAAGTGCCCAGTCTTCTTTGAGCCCACTACAAGCTGGACTGGGCTAGGTTTAGTTTAATCTCATATTTCAACTTGCTTGAATGTAATGTTTGAAACTAAAATATAGTTTTCCTTCCTGCACAATGTTTTCCACATCATTTTGCTTGGGCTTAGGCATAATTAACATGTAGTAATCTAAAAAGAGAAGAACCAGCATGTATCTAGTCATGTGTCCCAATGAACACATTCATGCTTCAAATTGTCTGCATACCAAGAATGCCTTACTTCCTCACAAAACAGCATTTCTTAATCCTCAGTTTTAAACCATTTTATGACTTCTTTGTGTTGCAAACCTAACAGTAGTCCATAGGGCTGTATAAGTGTTCTAAGTAAATAAATGTTGGAGTTATATAAAAGACAAGCATGTTTACTTAATTTGTACATATCCGGCTTTATACTGATTTAAATACAGGTGTTTAATCATAGAGGGGAAATGAAAAAAAAATTACTTGTGTGACATCTGTTTTCACTCTCAGATCTGTATTACATTCAGCGATTTTGGAAAAATGCAGGAAGTTTGCAAACTACTCACTGAAAAGTTAGGAACCTCTGTTACCATCAGTCCACCTAATTTCTACCATACACCAGAAGCTCTAGACACTCTTCGGTAAGTTCTCTCTCATGCCACAAATTTTACAGCCTCAGATAAGAGTTTATATGAATACATAATTTATACTGTTTGTAATGGGAGCAAATAGTTTCCTTCATACGTACTAAAATTTAAGTTGAAAGATTTCAGTATTTGTATTAAATGTAACTTATAAATTAATGCCATTCCACCTGGACAATACAGCTCGTTCTTTCTACAGTGTCCCTGTGCAAAAGCAGAATGTCATAGAAGTATTTTCTCACTGATTTCCACTGGAAGTATAATCTGCTGTGAATATTAGGTCAACAGAATGCAACTTAGGTTACATCAGCCTGTCTACATTTAACTTGTATTTATTCATGAAGGTCCAAGTGTGTTACCAGATGTTGATAAATCGAAGTATCCTTGCCAGTTCCCATTACTCTTAGCTGCTGCCATGATCTGAAAAGAACCATCCACGATGCTTGTTCAGCATCAAAACATGCTGCTTTGAAGCACTGGCTTAACATTTTAGGCATTAACTATTCAAAGTCCTGCATCTCCCTTTGATATTGGAGGGGCAGAGAGAAGCTTAATTGTGGTTTGGAGTTTGCCTCTTTAAAGAATCATGCCTGGCCTGAGAAGCAAGCCCAACCAGCTGCTGTTCACTGGTTCTGGAGTTGTCAGAAGTGTTATCATCTCGAAGATATCTCTGCAGGAGTCTAGGAATAAGGCCACTGAGGTTAAATAGGTGCTGGCAGGCCTTAGAGCTGGGCCACCCAAATGCCTGGAGCAACGGTTGAGCTCCTGCTCTGCAGCACACACCAGGGACGCCTGCAGCATATAGGTGTTAGAAATACTTGACCATAGCTGACAAGGACACTGACATTTTCTCCACACACTCCCTCCTCAAACTCCTAAAGTATCACTCAGAACCTGGGGAAAGGCAATATGCCTTGCCTTTACGCACTTACGAAAGCTGAGGCATTAAAAAAAGAGAAGTGCTTGACAGGAATACTTGTACATCAGTTGGCCCTGCTTGTTACTGTGCTGCTTTTTCTGCCTCTCAGCCGTCAGGTATGCGTTGCTGCTGTTCGAAACACAAGGGGGAAAGCTCAAGAAGTCTGTCAACTCTTTGGCCAGTCATTGGGAAGACCTTTATTAATAAGAGAAGAAGAAACAAAAGAATGGGAAGGCCACGTAGACAGTCCTGTATCGAACTCCCTGGATTCACTGACTCTGCAGGAAAGAATCCAGAATGCTACTGCTTATGCTTCTTGTAGAGTGTTTGCTGTGTTTGAGATACGGGGAAAAGCAAACAAAAAAAACAAGTTGCTTTAGAAACTTTGAAATACTACACATTTTCTTAATAAATTTTTTCATGCTTTCTTGAATTGTTTGTTGTTGGTTTTCACTTTGTTTATAAGAGAGAATATTAAGAATGTGATTTATGTACTGAGCCAAAGCAGAAACTTTCTTAATGTATCTGTCCAGGTGCAAAACACTAGACTTCCTAGAATTTCCTGTCACTCAAAACTCTTCCTTTGCGTGTATCATTTGAAAGCAGCACACTGCAGGCTTTTGTAAAGAACTTTAGTCAAAGTATTGCAGGCTTTACTTACTGCAGCTGTCCTCAGAAATATTCCAGTTCCTGTTGGCCTTAACTCTGTCCCCTGAAATTAAGTTTATGCTTAATTCTGAAAGTACGTTTCTGAACTGTTTCATTTCTTCCTCTACCCCCTGTAAATGGGTAAGATATTTGATGTGCAAAACTTCTGGTACTCCTAGCTGAAACTGGGCTATATTTAAACCTTTCCTCTTATATTTGGAAGGAAGTTATCCTTGTCCCAAGTCATGGTAAACTGAATATGCACTGTGTTTCCTTGCAATGAAATGAATTTTTCAACATAAAAAAAGCTTAGGAATGTTTTATTTCATCATAGGAAAAAAGTATACATGAATTTTGTCCTAAAGTCTGGTTGCTCAAGTTTAAAAAGGAACTGTGTTGTCTGTGTGTAGTACATTACATGTACAGACACTGAAGTACTTCAGTCATAAGGATAGATTTTTTTTTCAGCCATGGCAGCGTTATCTATTCTGATCTATCGTATCCGCCGTCACATCAGGATGGCCTACCAGAGAAAATAATATTCCAAGTTGAATAAGCACCAGGATTAGCAACAAATGAAAACTGATAATTAAAAGGATCACCAGAGTTACCATACTTAACTTTCTGAAAGCCCTCAAACAGTTTTTTAAATATATAATATACATAGAGATACTTTCAGTGGGGTTTATTTCCATGTACTTTAACCTAATTAGTGTCATCAGAACAGTGGCTTTCTCAGGCTGTCACAGTACTCTCCAAGTGCTTAACTGATGTCATGTGCTAGATCTATACCAACATTAAGTGTTTTAAAATCAGACCTGTTTCTTATTGAAGTAGTTGCCACTCATTTGGTGCTGGTGAAGCTATTTGTTATTTTTGCCATCTGGATCAGTTGCCTGATCCCATTAGGCAGCGGGAACAGTAAAGAAGTAGTCGGGAAACAGTGATGTCACACCAAATTGATGTTCTTAGTTACCACAGTGTCCAACTTGAACTCTACAGTCCAAGTTACGTGCTCTGTCTTGACACAGAAAGCCTGCAGTGAGCAGGTTAGAAGTGTTGGCTGGGCTGGGAAAGGGTTAGGACAGGTCTAGGCATTTTCTCACTAGTCTCAGCTCCTCAGGCACTCTGCCCACTTAGGCTGTAGGAAAGGCTGAGTAAGGGCAATCCACAGACCTTTTGAACTTGAGGTACAGGCATGGCTTGCTCTTTGTAATCAATCTCAACAGGACAGCTTCCAAATATCTGACTTTGTGAGCTTATTACCACCCATTCCCCTCTTAATCTGTGGGCAGAATTAGCCTGTTGTGCAGGTGAATGAAGCCATGCAGTATCCTAAAGGCTAGTTTACACAAGGTAAATATTTAAAGTGAGGTATCTGTTTCTGCCCATGGGCTATAAGGGTAACTGAAGGGAGCCAGGTGACATAATGAAAGGTGCATTTTTTTAGGCCCTAAGTTAGAGCGGTCAGAACCCAGTTTAAAATACTTGTGACTCATATCTGGAATAGTGTAGTTCCTGCTCCTAAGTTCAGGCATGTTCAGCACATTTTATATTACAATTGGCAGCTAAATCAGAAACAAGGTCTGGAACTAAGGCTTTCCCAAATAGAAGAGGTAACTGTCACACTGTTTGGCCCCATTGGTTGAGGGGCAGTTTGAAGAGAGAGCAGGCCAGCCGAACTTACACAGTTGCCTTGCGGGGTTCTCCTGAAAGGCCAAAAGCGCCTATTTGAATCTCCTCTGTTTGACTCTGCCAAGCAAACCTGTCAGATGAATTAGTTATTTTAAAATCAGATGCTGCCACTATCCAAAATTTCAAAGGCGGTATCCATGGTGGCACTGGATCCCTTGCAAACAGTCGTCTGTATGTGTCATGCATGCCTGAAGGCTGCTTTCTGGATCAGAGTCTTTGAGTAGTTTAAGAATCAGGTGTACTTTGCATAAGCTGGAAATCAAAAGCTACTAAGACTGTGGTAGACAAAACAGAATCTTTGGCTCATGGAGAGTTTTGCAGTTAAGAAGGGAGACATTTTTCAGTCTGGACAGCAGCTGAACAGAAGCTGTTTGGAATGCAGATTTTTCAGAGTGAGATTGAGAAACAAATATACTTTGCTAGAACCGGTAGAAAGAGATTAAATTACTCATCCAGCGTTGCTAGGTCAGTGAAATCCTAAAACAAAGACCAGGTCTGCAACAGCCTATACGTAACAGAAGTCAAGTTGCTAAAGCACTTAAAAAAATAAGCAGTTGGATACTCCGGTAGGTAGTGCCTGGGTTTGGTCATTTATGACCTTCCAAAACCAAGCACAGTAGTTAATTTATCTGCTTTCTGTATTAGTTTTCACTAACTTTGCAAAATAGATAGTATCTGTTAAGCCAAAGGCCAGCCAGCTTTTAAAGGATAACAAGCAAGTTGCAACTGAATAAAAATAAACACTACCACTAATCCCATAATAATTGTTATCTCTTCCTCAGGAATGTAGGCTGTAGATTTGGCATATTCATTTGCTTTGTTAATTAGGGCTTGATAGTCAGGAGTGTCTTTCAGGTCCTGTAAAACCAGAAGTAAAGTAAATAACCTCAAGGGAAGATGATGACTAAAGATTGCTTACAGAACCTAAACCCACTCGGTATATACATATAACAAGTTTATTTTTATGATCTTACCAATGTCAGTTTGGAAAATTAAGTATAAAGCAATCAAGACTAATACATGAAGTCTTGGCATATCTGAAACAATTTTTAAGAGTCAAGACTTTAATTAACCTTTTGTCCCATGGATTTTGTGAAACACGTGTCTTAGAAAATCCCTGCTTTTTGTACATAGGTCCCATAACAATTTGCTAGTCACCCTTCTCCCTTCATGAGTGGCAACAAAGAAAGCTACAGAGACGCAAATTCAGAGCAAATTCACCTCTGATGTCCTTGGTCCCAATCCTGGACAGAGCTAAGACCACTTCCATGTATCTATAGAAATCTTCCAGACGAGAAAGGAAAAGTGTGGCTTACTACAGTTTTTATGGTGCTTATGAAGACAAGTCATGGGCCAGGGCCCCAGCACGCACACTACTATCCTTAAACTGCCCAAATTAACTCACAAATCTAAGCACAAAAAAGTTATGGGTGAATGCAGGCAGATAACAAGTTTATGGAGCACTTAGTATTGATCAATGTGACATGCAGTGGCCTCTGCTCAATAGTAAAGAACTGCAAGGCAGAGAAAGGCAAGAAGTTGGGCTGAAAGCTCAAGTTAAAAAAAAAAAAAAAACAAGAAGCCAAACAATTAAACTACAGTCACCACTACTGAATTTAACACAATAAAGATGAGCACAAGGTCATGGGGAGAACAGAACTATGTAAGGCGCACAAAAAGAATCAGAATGCCTGATGAGAAATTCATGGCTGTTTATTTGGGGGCAACAATACTGAGAGGAGGACAAGAGAGGAGAAGAGAAAAGAAAGCAAGGATGCAGGTGTTTCAGAAACCAAAGATGAGTGGCAGGTGGAAAAAATTACAGCGGGGAAGGCACAAAATACACAAAACAGGACTGAATGTCTGCTCCCAGTTGAACATTAATTTATTTCGCATTGTTTCTGATTCTCAGTCCTCTTTGACTTAATGATTAGTGCCTTCCTGCCACTTAAGCAGCACGTCAGCAGCCAACCCAGAGAGTACACGGCGCTGCGTTACCAGATCAGCAACGTCAGCAAAGATTTAGCATCTGATTTTCAAATGTAACAAAGACTTAGGCTAGGGGATTTCAAAAGCCTCAAGAACTCTTAACAAAAATATGTCATTAAATAGATTTACATTCTGAGCGTCCAGATTCCCAAAAACATTGCTTTTTAACTGAAATTGATTAAACGGAAAGAATTACTTGCGTTTCTTAGGTGGAGTGAAGATGTTACCAATTATATCTACACTGGAAGATCAGAGAAAAGATTTAACAGCCTCTTAACTTCAGTAACGCACGAAAAGAAATATTTCCAAACGTTATAGGTTGACACTGCTACTTTAAATACAATGCTGTGTATTAAAAGTGAGTCGTTTTCATTCGAGACGTCAAGTACAACTCTGACCAGCAAAGCCTAACCAATCAGTGGTGCAAAAGCAAAGCTCTACTGGGAGAACAGTGCAGAAGAAACAGGTATCGCTCAGCTGCACAGGTGATGTGGGGCGCTGGAATATTTTGCATTAGGTCTGTTTGTAGCAATATTCCTGAGGCTTTTTTTTTTAACCTGAGTTATTCTCTGTATGTATTAGTAAAGAGTTTAATACATTCAAACCTGTTTCACTGGAGGATATTTGTGCTGTAGCCATTCTTCTGGAGCTCTAGCTTTTGCATCCCATCCAATAATGACTCCGGAATAGCCAGATCTTTTGGGAACTCTTACTGGTCCCACACTGAACTGAATATATTCAGGCTTTGGACTGCACACATGAGTCGTTTCTAACGTAACAGAGAAACAGACTTGGCAAGGGTAAGTGTCTGATCAAGTATGTTAAACATTTAAACAGGTGTTCTTCTAACTTCTACCAGAAGAGAAGTGATTCACAGGCAGAGTAAACAAGGGAACAGGTAGCAAAATACTTGTTTCTCCTACCCCCAGAATTTTGCTGATATTTGACAAAGCAGCATCAAGCAAGGAAAGCATTTTTCTCTTTGTGTGCCCTTGATATTACATAGAAGCCTTACCAGAGTTTTGGAAAGCACGAACACACGTATGTATTGATAATTACTTAAGCTTTACATACAATATTTTCCAGTGCTTACACATCCTAACTGGTTTTGTCATTTTTTTTTCCAGTCTAGGTCACAGGATTCTTCTATTCAGTCTGTCTGCAGGGAATTTCTTTCCAGGAACAGGCTGATCAGCTGTTTCTTTTATCAAGTTGATCTAAATCAGTTTATTCAAATCAAGTGAGAGCTATGCCGTTGTTTCATACATCAGTCCAAAATAGGCAGGTTCACACAGGATGAAAAGGCCTTGGATTTTACATTTTCTGTTTTGCTTACTGAATATTATCAATAATGTTTCGAGAAGGAAAAAAAAAAAAGACTCTCATTTACAAAGCAAGTACAGAAAGCCACTGTAGACCTTATAGAAGACAATATCACAAGCAAAATCCAAAAGAATTGCAAAGACCCCAATACCTGCACAATAAGAATGTGTTTCTGCTTCATTGTCATCAGTTTTAGTTTTCTTTTTTCCATGATACTAATTCCTAAAATATGAAATTAATAATCCAGCATTCAAACAAGATCTTCAGAAACTGAGTTTTAGGATAATCAGCCTTCTGATTATTACTGTATTAAGCATTTGTCTGACCAGAGGGATACTGCAAACCCTGTGAATTCTTCACAATTTGAAACCCAAACAGAATGAGTTTTACATTAAAACTGCTTTTAAGGAATACACAAGACAAAGGAATTTGTTCCAACGGGAGAAAACAGTAGGAATCAAATTTCTTTGGATATGTAACTCCACAGTTGCATTATAATTTTTATATCAGAGGAAACCCATTTAATTTCTATATGTGAGCACATATTATTCTGAACTCAGACAGAATGATTCTTCAGTATCTTTTGTAAATTCTATTGTGAAATCTTTAAAGATTAGTTAAAACTGCTATGGACAAGGTGTCTGGCAGTCCCAGCTTAAGCCCACCAGAAGTATAAACTCTCTTTCTGCACTAGGTTGAATTTCATGGGAGATTAAAGGGTGAATGTTAGGGGAGGGACACCTTTTAAAAGGTGAAATGGTTTATCGTTTTCATTACCTTTGTGAATAAGAGAAAGCATAAAGAAACAATGAGCAAATTCAACACTTCGGAGGGGGGAGCTTTCAAATATTCCTTCTGCTGGCAGTGTAACAGGATCAGTCTGTGAACAAATGTATCTGGGTTAACATTCCCCATCCATACCAGTCAGCAGCCTGTTGGTCCAAAGAAATAAGAGTACAGGTTGTCCTAGTTTTCCTCCTCTTTTATGGTGTTCACCACCTTCCCTCTTTCAGTTTTATACCCTTCACCCTGCCTGGAAGAAAGTAGGAGCAGGTTCTAGAACTGTGCAAACAACATTTTTTTTAAGAAAAAACAAGTCTTGGTTTAGCTTTAATCTGTAGAAAGACTTAAGGTTGACAAATACCTTTTAACAGGAACTGGGCTGGCTAAATATCCCGACTCGTCAGACTGCATTCTTGAAAGCAAAAATATATTCAAGAATATATCTTATATTCTTTATAATATAAGATATTCAAAAGACACAAGCAGCTCCAAAGGATGATTTGGTCTTCTCAGGCTGTATCTTTAGATGTGCATTTAGCTTTCAACAAAGTTGCAAAGTGATTTGTGGTGAACCTAAGAAAAGCACAGTTACATCCATATACCTTTACCTTAGGCTTTCCAGGGGGCAAAACTAAGTCTGAGTCCTCTGTAGCTCAGAGGACTTAACAGCCTTGATTATTGCACATTGACCAATAACAAAGGGTCTTTGAAGGTCCAGACAGGGTAAAACTTTTGGACTATTTCTACTACATGAGAATTAAGTATCACAAATAAGCCTTTTAACCTCCCCAAACATCTCCAAGCAATGGTCTTCTGAAATTAAAATGGCATATATAAATATATAAAAATGCATATAATCTTAACTTTTTTATACCGACGCATTGTTATGTGTCCACTAATGTAGTTTCATCTTCCTAAAACCCTAGATTTCCCATTTGCATTTTCTAATTCAAGTTTTCCTGAACTACTGTATGCAGCAGTGATCATACAAACATGTAGTTGCTTACAATCATTAATATAGTTAATCCTGACTTCACAACAGGTAAATTTAAAGCAGAGGATAACATGGACAGAATTACTACCATGATTTATATTTAGTTTCAAATGAAGTTCAAATTTCCTGCTTGTGTAGAATATAGGTAACAAGTTTTCTTAAAACTGGTCAAAGGTCCCAAGTCATTCTTAATAAGAAAATACGAGATATTTCCCCTTTGTTACTTATTTCACCCCTACAGCCTATCTTTTTGTTAAGAAAAGGCCGCGTTTGAAATTTATTCTTAAATACTGGCAGTATGTAATCTCCTACCTTGTCTTTGATAGCCACAGCTTTAAATGTTCTGCCCATGCTTCCAGACTCAAGTAAGATTTTGTAAAGCCACTCCAAGAGGCAATTAATAACAAATATATAATTTAATAACAAAACAAATCATCACATTGTTTTAAAAACCTTTTATGGTATTTGTATATATATTTTTCTTTCATATTTAAACTTTGCCTCCGTAGCCAACAGGAAAAAAAAAGTCAGTGACTAGGAAGAAGCTCTCCTCAAACGTAGTATCTAGACTGCAAATCAATATTATTTCAATTGTCACATGTACTAGTAAGCCATATGTAAATTTTGGAAAACACCATTTTTCAATGACAAGGTTGCTTGCTTTCTGTACTCAGATCACAGAAATTGCTAAACTGAAACAGATTCTGCAGTTTCAACCATAACTTTAGAATAGTGAGCATGAGACATCTCAAAAATGGTGCACATAATCAAAAGGCTATTTAAAAACAGCCTACAAGTTTTTGAATAAATCTAAATGGTTGTAGTTGGCTCATACCATGAAACATGAAAATTTATTTAAGTCTCTGTTATTATGCACAAAGTTGGACTTAGTTCTTTTTTCATCAGGCCAATCTTCTGCTCTCATTACTTCACTTATTTAAATTGTGCAGATGAACCACTTAACTGATGCGCTACAAAGGCTGCACTGATAAAACTAAGTCACAGAATTCTGTCCTTGCGTGGTTCATTATCAAGATACCAACATTTGCCAGTGTTTACCATTATCAAATATTTCGACCTGATAAAGTTTTCTCTGCTTCACATTTGAAGACAGATACTTGCAACGTTGTCAATGCAAAACTTCTTAATTCATATACAAGACGGCACCACTTACTTAATTGTATCATTATGACTGCCTTAAGTAATTTACTATGAATGATTGTTTGTTGGTTAAGATTCTGTACTGAGTCATACTATGCAAGAAAATCCATTTTAACATGAAGTGTCAAAATGTAAAGGAAAGTTAGAAATAGTCTTGCTGATCAAACACTTCATTTCACCCTTTTTAAAGGGACATAACCCATAGTAATATACATCGGAATGTCCAAAAGCAGAATGAGATTAAGGCAGTCACGCACTCATGCAGATCACATACAGGTTTTTTACGTGAAGAAAACCATAGTTATTCAAATTTTGAAGTACATCTTTAAACGGCGAAATACAGTCACATTAAGCCACAAAAATGTCTGAGGCATGATTTGAATGTTGGGGTTTTTTTGTAGGAATGGTCAGTGTGTTCCACCCGCACTCCAACTTCCCAGCACAAAGTGCCACTGGGAATAAGAAAGAGAAGTCTCTCATAAATAAATACAGTAGGGAAGGAGAGACTCAGAAACTTTCTGTTATTTGGATGCATTGAGCAGGGTTCATCCCGTACCAGTGGGATAGGAAATAGTGTGCAGGAGACGCAGACAGCAGCACGCAGAGCTGCAGCTGCACTGGTGTGAGGCATTCCAGCAAAAAGTTTCCTCAGAAAGACACTTCCCTGCTCTCTGCTTGGAAAAGAGGAAGGAAAAAAAAACAAGGAGAGACAAAAAATGTAGCCATCAACTTTACTAGCTGTGCAGTACTTAAAAATTCTCTTCAGATTGTTTTGTTGATTCACAAAGCATACAATCTGTACACACATATTCCAGTGACATTTGGAGCACAGCACACACCTAAATTAGATTAAACAGAATGAAATTTGAGGGAAGTTATGAAAGCTAATTGAAGACTGAAGCAGACAGCTTCGCGAGACAAAGAAAATGAAAACATATTTAAGAGCTATACAGACATCTCTTTCATCTAGAAAAATAAAAAAGAAAAAAGAAAAAGGGAAAAAGAAAAAGGAAAAAAGGAATAAGAAAAAAAAGTGGAGCCAGGAAGTTGTATGGATGTCCAATTTGCAACTGAAAGCTGCTCTCCTTGAACAGAATTAATTGCACTGCTTTATCATCTAATTAAGTGAATTAAACATGTCTGACATACCTGACTGATTGACTCAAGAAAAATCTATTTAGATGCAGTGGTTATTGTGCATATGACAGAACTAAGGGGTTTTTCTTTCAGATCGAAGCCATGCATGGCCTCATGCCAAGATGATAACAATGTGAGCCACAGCCCCACCACAAAAGCAGAAAAGGGTTTGAGATCACCATTCATTCCACAGGCACCTGCCACACCTCACCAGCGCATTAAGATATTCCTGACTCTTCAAATTAGACATTCACCTTCAGACGAGGCACACATCTCTTGGTGTTTTACATCTGCGAGGATTTTTTGGATCAGAGCTAGGATTTGCTGAAACTCACAATCAGTATCTTTTCCACCAGAGTTCTCAGAGTGTGCAGGTTTACTCCAACCTTCCATCACCTATGCCACCTCCACTCGGCCTCCAGCACTGGCTGTTACAGCCACTACTCTCTAATCTGTAGTACTCAGCATATGAGTGTAAGTAAATTGTTTCAGTTGTTTCCAAGATGCTTCTAGCTCCTGCTGTCCTAATTTATGTCATTTACACAATAATTTGGGTTATTACAATATATCCAGTACATGTGTAAGTGGGAAGCTAGATATATGAAAACTGCCTAGCCAAGTAGATCACAAAATAATGCTGGAGGAGGCACAAAGGATCTTGTACGGAATATGAAAACATCTGCAAAGTGACACATTGTTACGAGAAACAATCTTTCACTTCTGCATTAAGTGCTTTAGAGCCAACAGCAAAGCAAAAACACCTCCTAATTTTGACATGATCAGTAGTTGTACACCCAGAGGGCTTGTTTATTCCTGTATATTGGGGGAGAGGGAAAGTCATGACCCAGTTCCACAGAACCAGCCCCAGCACCCTGCGAGGCTGGGACTGGCCAGGACCCCTGGGAACACCATCTCTGTCCACCATGGGGTGGCTGCACAACTTCTGCTGCTACTGGTCATAGAATTATAGATCTGCTAGGCTGGAAAAGACCTTTGAGGTCACTGAGTCCAACTGCACCTGTCCACTACTACCATCTCCCTAAGCACCGCATCTACCTCTCTTTTATACATCTCCAGGGACGGGGACTCAACAACCTCCCTGGGCAGCCTGTGCTGCTGCCCGATAGCCATTTCTGTGAAAAATTTTTCCTGATATCTAATCTGAACCTCCCACAGCACAACTTGAGGCCATTTTCTCTCATCCTGTCCCCTGCACTTGGGAGAAGAGGCCAGCACCCTCCTCACCACAACCTCCTTTCAGGTAGTTGTAGAGAGCAATGAGGTCACCCCTCAGCCTCCTCTTCTCCAGGCTAAACACCCCCAGCTCTCTCAGCCGCTCCTCATAAGGCCTGTTCTCCAGCCCTTTCACCAGCTTCGTTGCTCTTCTCTGGACTCGCTCCAGCAGCCACAAAGTTGGTGAGGGGAAGTCATATGAGGAGCAGCTGAAGTCACTTGGGTTTTTCAGCCTGGAGAGGAGGAGACTGAGGGGACACCTCATCACAGTTTACTGCTTCCTCGCAAGGGGATGAAGAGAAGCAGACACTGATCTCTCTGGTGACCAGTGATAGGACCCGAGGGAATGGCAGGAGGATGTGCCATGGGAGGTCTAGGTTGGATATTAGGAAAATGTTCTTCACCCAGAGGGTGGTGGAGCGCTGGAACAGGATTCCCAGGGAAGCAGTTGTGGCACCAAGACTAACAATATTCTAGAAGCATTTGGACAATGCACTCAGACACACGGTGTCAATTTTAGGGTTGTCCTATGCAATGATAGGAGTTGGACTTTATGATTCTCGTGGGTCCCTTCCAATGCAAGTCACTCTGTGATTCTGTGGGACAGGACTGTCCTCAGCTTCATGTCTTCCCAGTGCCTGGCAGGGAAGAGTTTTAACACCTGAAGTGACCCCAGGGTGGGGAATGCTGTGCCTGGCTCACCAGCCAGGTCTTCAGGCCAGGGGGTTACCTCCCTTCTGCTAGACTGGAAGTTGTCTTCTCCTCGCATGGGAAGAGGCAGATTGGATCAGGATTTCTCTATCTCAAAACACAACAAAACGAAGACCCGCTTAGACTTTACATCCTCTCCATTTCTAAGGAGATGAAAGACAGAAGAAAGACACACAGAAAGTTAGTTTTATTTACTTACGCAGGTTTATTTTAAGTAGATGGTATTTGCAACTCCCTTAAGTCATTTTTCTCTGCAAAAGTAGACAAGCATCTTCAAACCTGCTCGGAGCTGAAGTCAGGAGGAAGTTCTCTAGGGTGATTTTTATGCAAAAGGCGGTATGTTTTCTCATAAACTTTTAGCCCAGCCTCACTGCATGGCTCCAACCGCCCTGCTGGTATTTCTGAGAGCAGTTGGTGGTGGTCCCTGGGCCTGGTTTTGTCACAGATGGATGAAAGTGTAACTGAAATAGAAGTCTGCTGTGTGGTTTCGGCAGTGCATGTGTCAGCCAGCAGGCAGAGCTTCCCCCCGGGCCTGTGACTGCCGAGCTGCTGCATGGGGATCCAAGCCTGTTAATGAGTCTCCTCTTTGTCAAGGACTTCTTCAGTGTAAATTTAACAGCGAGCACATTCCTTGATGACACCCAGATCAGAGTGTGAGCAAAGACAAGAGGATAGACTCAAACTGCAAATGACCCAGAGAGCTGAGACCAACAGGGCTGTTACAGACCGTGGGGGAAATTCAGCAGCTGCAAATGTTGGACCTTTGTGAGAGAGAAGATGTTCCAACTACCTCTTCTCACTTACAGCGCACAACTCTGCAAAGGGATAATGCTGTTGAGGTGCACCTAGTTCAATAATGTGGCTTACATTTCATTGTTTCTTCAGTATCTATAGTTACACCTTTCAAACGACAAACTTCAGAATGCACTTTTCCCTGTAGGCACCTGCTAAAGGTGAGAAAGGTCTCAGAAATAATTTGGAAAAAGCAGGATCCACAGGATGTGCTGATACAGGCTGAAATAGCCCATGCTCTCTGTTGTGGATAAAATCAATGTGTAGTACAAATAGCAGCCCAATATATAATGTTATTAGACACCTAACAAGTCATTCTGCATCTTCTCCAGTAATAGGAACTATAGCGTTAGGAGAAGGGGTAATGGTTTTAAACTGAAAAAGGGTGGATTCAGACTAGATGTAGGGAAGAAATTTTTTACAATGAGGGAGGTGAAATAGTGGAACCAGCTGCCAAGTAGATGCCCCTTCCTGGGGTGGTCAAGGTCAGGTTGGAGCTCTGAGCAACCTGATGTTGTTGAAGATGTCCCTGCTCACTGCACAGAGGGGTAGGACACAATGGCCTTTAGAGGTCCCTGCCAACCCAAACCATTCTATGATTCTACAGATGGGGAAAACTGTGTAGCATCTCCTACGCTACGTCAAACACCGCAGGAGAGTGGAGTTGACGTTTAAGCAGAGCACATAGTTGGCTGAGCAGTTTGACTTGCTGCTTGGGCTGAACTGAGTTTTCTTGGGCAGTAGTTTAGAGATCGGGGCCCATGAAAGATAGTGAAGAAGAGCAAGCACAGTATCAGGGGGCTTACACGCAGTATCCTGGGTCATGCAGTTAAACAAGGATAATCCCTCTTTCTAGTGCATCAAGTGCTTTGAATTCCTGTGCCTTGGCTAGGCAGGAATCTAAGGAAAATAGCATCAGCGTTTGGCACTGCTGTTTGCCCTTCTCCAGTGCTTGTGTTGCTGCTTGATATTTTTCCTTTCTCCTGCCATCTCAGGGTCTCCCCAGAGATCTTCTTGCCTTGGGGACTGCCCGAGTTTCTCAGTTGTAAGGTTATATAAAGATGATGAGGGGCTGGCAAATATTACAACCGTGATTTCAAGGCAGCATTGGTGGAAAATACAGTATGTGGGAACTAAGTAGCCAGTATTAGGGTTTTGTTTGTTGATGGATTTAAACTCATGCAACATGGCAGGTATGCCCAGTTAAAAACTCACATAAATACTGACCAGGACGAGAAATACAAAATTAACATAAGAAAAAAATGTTTTTAAAACATAACCTATCAAGTTATTTCTCTACATAAAATATAGCGGAAATAGCTTTGGTTGAGTAATTTAACCATTCTTCTCCAACGCAATTAAAGTCTCCTACTAGAGAGAACTTAACAGTTTAAGCTTTCTGAAGGTGTTTCGGAATAGCTCATCACAAAGGTGTCGCAGACCATGGTCACAGGAACACAAGAGACGATGCCTGGTCATGCCCTCACATTGCCCTTGCAGGGACAGAAGAGTGAGTCTGGGACCTAAATGGGAAAAACTGAAATAATGCCCAAGCACCCCACCTTCCTTCCAGCTCACTCAGCATCGGAAGGCCTGTTTGCTCCACACAGCTTCAAGGAGAAAAACCAGGGCCATCAATGCCCTGTTTATACCTAACCAGCCCAGGCTGCAGTAAGCGGAGGGACCCAACCACCCCCTTGGGCAAAACCTCAGGAGTCACATGAATACCTGATCCCACCTTGGGATGGGTGAAGGTCTCAAAGTGTGACTCAAGCAACTTTCTCTCAAACATTAAGGCACCGTCCAGAAATACAAAGTAAATCAAATTGCAGGATGGCCAAGAAGGCCAATGGCATCTTAGCTTGTATCAGAAACGGTGTGACCAGCAGGTCCAGGGAGGTTATCCTCCCTCTGTACTCGGCACTGGTGGGACCGCTCCTCAAATCCTGTGTTCAGTTCTGGGCCCCTCACCACAAGAAGGATGTTGAGGCTCTGGAGAGAGTCCAGAGAAGAGCAACGAAGCTGGTGAAGGGGCTGGAGAACAGGCCTTATGAGGAGCGGCTGAGAGAGCTGGGGTTGTTTAGCCTGGAGAAGAGGAGGCTGAGGGGAGACCTCATTGCTCTCTACAACTACCTGAAAGGAGGTTGTGGAGAGGAGGGAGCTGGGCTCTTCTCCCAAGTGACAGGATGAGAGGGAATGGCCTCAAGCTCCGCCAGGGGAGATTTAGGCTGGACATTAGGAAAATATTTTTCACAGAAAAGGTCATTGGGCACTGGCAGAGGCTGCCCAGGGAGGTTGTTGAGTCACCGTCCCTGGAGGTGTTTAAGGCACGGGCGGTCAAGGCACTGAGGGGCATGGTTTAGTGTTTGATAGGAATGGTTGGACTCGATGATCCGGTGGGTCTCTTCCAACCTGGTGATTCTATGATTCTAAGTTGCTCCCTCAAGCAGAGGCTTTTGGCACAAGAGCCATAGAGAAACTGGATGCCTGTGGGCTCTGTTGTAACCCAGAGGTGTGCAGAGAAGAGGGCCAAGCTCCTCCTTTATTCCCTGAGGAACTGCAAGGAGGCCTTGGTACTGGTCTAACCAAAAAGATCTTCACAGTCTGATTGCACTGGGATCTGGCACAGGACCACAGTGCTTTCCCTTCTTACCAGGCAATAGTTACTGAAGCAGGAGCACTCCCCAGCCTTCCTGCCGCAGCTGGGCCACCGCACAGGAGCCTTGGGCAGAGCAAGGGAAAGGGCCAGACTCAGCGATGGGAGCAGCCCTTTGGGAGAGGAGAGATGCCTTCCTCAACAACTTGTGTTTCATCCTGGAGAAGTCGGCACAAAGGGCTTAAAGGAAGGTTTGAGCGCCAGCTCTGCCTGTCACTAACTGGCAACTCAAACATCTCTCAGGGCTGTAGTGGTTAAATGTGTCATATCATAGAATCATAGAATCACTAGGGTCATCGCGTCCAACCATCCCATCAGTCACTAAACCATGTCCCTCAGCACCTCGTCCACCTGTCCCTTAAACATCTCCAGGGAAGTTGACTCAACCACCTCCCTGGGAAATGAGCATCTTCTTGCTTACAAATCCGTGGTGGAGTAGCCTGCACAGCATGGCTGGTATTAGATCCTGGGCATTTTTCAAGAAAACACCAGGTGGTTTTCAGGTCCAGATTTTTCACTATCACCATGTCCATGAAGAATTTTAATGTTCTGTGCAGCTGAATTTCATACAAGTTTAACCAGATACATTTGCATTCAACAGCTTGTGCCAGCACCAGACATTTCATAGTTACTTAAACACTCTTCTCTCTCCCACACACCCCCCACCCCCGCCATGCACCACCCCACACCACCCACATCCCCGCGAGGAGAGGAAGGCAGCAGTGCTCAGAGCCGCTTCGGGCATGAGCAGACTCAAACTGAGCTCTCATTCTCTCGCAGAGGACGGCAAAAGCAGGGCTGTAAGGACCCTCACGTTGAGAGCAGCTTAACTGTCAGCTAGAGCATAAGGAACGATTGTAAAAAATGACTGTGCCTTGTTGCCTACTGGCATTTTGGCTCCTAAAGAGAGCCCTAGACTTGGATGGGACCAGCTGCAACATCACTGTTCTCTTTAAAGGAATAAAATATATTAAAGGGCTTCTACTTCCTAAAGGTTTTGATTTATGAGAATACTAGAGGAAAAACTCAGAAAAGTTTTCCTGAGGTGTAAAAGGAACCTCAGACTAAATGCTCAGGAAAGCAGATGGGTTTTGGATGTTTTGAACAGCTGTGGGGCAGAATGGCACCTGTCAAGAGCTCGTGATGCGCTGCATTGGAGGAAGGTTTCAAGCTGAGGAAGCTATTTCTTAAATTGTTTCATAATTTTTCTTGCATGTGCAAAGTCACAGGGTTTCTCCACCATTGTTTTTCGCCATGCAGAAGCAAGAACTTCCAGACATCTGGAAGAACCAAATTTCTGGCTGGAGAAGAAGTGGGCCTGTGAGAACCTCATCAGGTTCAACAGGGCCAAGTACAAGGTCACACATCTGGGTCAGGGCAATCCCCAATTTCAGTACAGGATAGGGGACGATGTGATTGAGAGCTGCCCTGAGGAGAAAGACCTGGGGGGTGCTGGTCAATGAGAAGCTCGACATGAGCCAGCAGTGTGTGCTCGCAGCCCAGGCGGCCAACCGCATCCAGGGCTGCATCAAAAGCAGTGTGGCCAGCAGGTCGAGGGAAGGGATTTTACCCCTCTACTCTATTCTACTCTTGTGAGACCTCATCTGGAGTACTGTGTCCAGTTCCAGAATCCTCAACGTAAGAACGATATGGAGCTGTTGGAACAGGCTCAGAGGAGGCTAACAAGGATGATCCGAGGGCTGGAGCACCTTCCACTTGAGGACAGGCTGAGTGAGTTGGAGTTGTTCAGCCTGGAGAAGAGAAGGCTCCAAGGAGACCTTATAACGACCTTTCAGAACCTGAAGGGGCTACAAGAAAGCTGGGGAGGGACTGTTCACAAAGGCTTGTGGTGATAGGATGAGGGGCAATGGGTATAAACTGGAGAGGGGCAGGTTTAGTCTAGACATAAGGAGGAATTTCTTCACGCTGGGGGTGATGAGGCACTGGCACAGGTTGCCCAGGGAAGCTGTGGCTGCCCCATCCCTGGAGGTGTTCAAGGCCAGGTTGGATGGGACCTTGGGCAGCCTGGGCTGGTGGGAGGTGCCCCTGCCCATGTCAGGGGGGTTGGAACTGGGTGATCTTTAAGGTCCCTTCCAACCCAAATTATTCTATGCTTCTCTTGATAAGACAAGGCGTATTTTCAGAGCTGTGAAACAACAGCAATTACAAAGCTGTAGAAAACTAGGAAAATTGGTTTTGGGTCTGTAAAGTTTGCAAACACCCTCCTTCATGAAGGCCGAGATCTCCATACACCTAGTGTAATCAAATCACATGCACAGAGAGAAATGGGAATTCTCAATAGAGCTGCAAAATCCGGATAAGGGAACTGTTACTCAGGAAACTGCAGTTCTGCCATGAGCCTTCCCTGACAATTACAGTCCCCTAAGGAGGAGAGAGGAGGCTTAACAGGGAGTCGAGGGCGCCAAGACAAGTGCAAAAATAAAGCCCAAAGCTCACAAGAAGTTTTAATCAATCTAAATGTTGTAAGAAGGCTAGAGACAATGCTACACAGACTGAGGCGTTTTCTTTCCGAAGCCAGAGGAAAATTACAACTCAATAAATTAGCATGTAAGAAAAACACCTTGTCCATAAGACATTTCAGATGATCTATCCTGCTTAAGACAAAGCTTACTAGTTCTCTAATAATTTTCCTAAATAATCTAACCTTTAATTTCCCTTGTAACTTATACCTATCAGAAGAGTTTAGTATTAACACACATTTTAGAACCTCAAGCCATTTACAGCCATTAAACAGAATAAAAATTTTGAGTACTAGGTTTTTAATCCTTCCCCATGCACTTGTGCATTTGGATTAACTGATGTCAGAGAGCAACAGTACAGAGCACACATACCCAGCTCTTCACACTGGGATTCCAGTTCAGTAAAAATATGCAGGACACTGAAAGGTGCTGGCATGATCATTAATTAAAGACTTCTAACATTTTAAGTAATTTTGTTCAGTAAATATCTTCAAAACCTTGGTGAATGGGAAATTTTTGATGGCTGTATTCCCTTTCTTAGCAATTCACAGAAGCTTTCACCACCCTCCTTGACAATAAAGAGAATGCAAATTTTGAATTAGGGGGCTCAAATGTGAGAAAAATAACCCCACAAGATTTCCCCGCTGTAGAATGTAAATGAAGTAATTCTTTCTAGTGTTTTAGTCATATTCCAACTACCTTTGAGTTTAAGTTAGTCTATTGATTTGAATAACCTTGTTCAAAGTCAAATTCAGAGACCTGAGACAAAACACAAATTAATAGATAAAGCCGTCTGGCCCTTGAATACTAACGTCTCGTTTTAACTTGGTATCTTCAGGAATTTGTCTCTGCAGAAATCTGATGCTGAAGGAATCAATTGCCTGCCTCTGCTCTTGTTTCCTCTTTCTTTTGTTTTTGTTTTGTTTTTTTTCACTGATGTGCTTCCAAAGTAAAGCAAAACTAGAGGCAGATAGGACCAGGCTCAGGTAAAACTGTCTCATTTCTGAGACAAGAGAAGGAAACATGAAGGAAATCTGCATGGCTGTTACCAGATTAGAAACAGCTTTCCCAAACTTTCTACTTCGTCCTCCCTTCAGTGCACACAGAGTCTTCCAAGTACAAGAGGGGATTCGGAAATCTTCACTACACTCCTGTAAGAGGGTCAATTAAGCCTGTTGTGAAGATGTCTGCCACAAGATTTCTCTGAGCTAGAAAAACAACTCAACATTTTGGGCTTTAAGTTTCCCGTCCACATTAGTAAAACCCACAAAAATTATATTTTGCTTGCTAATTGTGCGTCCAACAATTTAATTATATGCTATTTAAATTCCAGTCACCTTCTGCATTGCTTGCTGGTTCTAGTTCTCTGGCACTTGCTTTATTTTCATAAGTGCTTCAAATGGAAACATTGATTAATTTTTAAAGCCATTGTAATTTGCTCATTTGTCTTTAGGAAAAAATGAGAAACACTCTTTTGCGAAGCTTACATTGATTGCTAGAGCAGGAAGGAACTCAGGTTTTGGCACAAGAACTCTGCACTCTGAAAACAAAATGGTTAACTTCAGTGATCATGCATCATTTCCTTCATCTAATGAGCATTATGGTCTAACAGGAATAAATGGTACTGACGAGGTAATGAAGCACTAGCACTGGCACAGTCAGCATCTAGCTGTCAGATATCAACATTTCACAGCCTCTGTTAACCCCAAGGAAAGTCTTGATTCCTGCTCAAAGTAAAATAACCAGAGAAGGTTTCAAAAAGACACCTGTCACACGAATGACAAGAGAACCGGGATACAATTCTATTTTAAGGATTCTGTACAAATTACACAGAAAAACAAGTCCTTTTCAAAACAAAAAGTCTGCTTAAGACTATTCACAGCAACAAAGCTGAACCCCTGGACCCAGGGTAGCTTGTTTTTGGAGGAACATACCACTATGATAACACCGCAACACTAGGGAGGCACAGACAATCCAACTCTCGCCTCCAGTCCTGAACACAAACATGGAAGGAAGCGTGCTGCATTTTCAGTGTTCTAAAATTATTTCTCTCCAAAACAGGCCAATCACTAAACTCGTACAGATACTCGAGATAACAGAGAATTTTTTCCTCCTATGCTAAAACAAGCCTTGCTTTTGCCAGACTCTGTAGCAGACATGTCTGGAAAGCTACAGGCAATTCCATTCATTCTGCTATGCATCCCTGATCCCATCGAACAGCACACACGTACCTGCACTTGGGCAGTGAGCGACGGCTTCTCCCGCTACCATCCTTGTTGATACCAGGTAAGGTACGTAAGGAGGAAAAGATCATCTGAGAAAGCAAATAACATGAAATTATAACAGAACCCACATAGTGCAGTACTTGAAATACCAAACACTTCTTTCGTCTTGTATCTATTGAGCAGAACCATCTAGACATAAACAAACAAAACCTTAGTCTTGTATTGACTTTTCTGTGCATCACCCGTTACAGGGAAACTAGACTGGAGACCAGCACTCTAGATGCAGGGAGGCAGGGAACTGCTCTGCCTGGATCGTTTTAGCTTCTGGAGTTGTAGGGAAGCAGATTTCCACACAGATTGGCCAAAGCTGTGGTACAAAGAGCTGTCACCTGAACAGGGATGGCTCCTTGGAGGATGAGGGGTACCCTGCTGCATACGCGGAAGTGAACTAAGAGGACTGGCAACATGGCATGTTCAGTGCCACATGCTCGTGCCTTTATATTGCCTCCAGAATTAATGGTTTTAGTGAAAAGTCCTACAAACCAGCACTCAAGCAGAGTGTGGTTTGGTTGCAATTCTGTCTATTCCCACCTAATACCATACTGCATATTCTGTGAGGAATCAAAATGAGCCCATTTTAGGCAGTTCAGGAACGCATAAGGAATTGTCCCATAACACAGTAAATCACTAGAGAGAAACAAAACACTTTTGGACAGCTTAGAAAAACATGTTTTCTATTTATTTAAAAATAAGTTTGTAGTTACTACATTGCAGTGACAGTAATTCTTACACATACATTCTAGTTTGTATAAAAGGATTCAAAGTATTATGCATCAAAACTAACATAGAAAGTGTCCACATAACAGTAAAGAAATTTCCAATCCATATGTACAAAAAGAAAGGGCACTGTTATCCTCGTGAGATACTTCAGGTTATAACATGATAATCCAGATTTCCGGAAGGAAAAAAACCTTGATAAAGTTAAAGAATTATAGATTTCAAAACTGTTACTCATTACATACACCAGATTTGTGTTTTACATAATTCTGTACAAAATAAGCACAATTTTTAATCTGAAAATGTGTCAGTTTCAAAATTAACCTCTCTAGGCAATTTCCTTGAAGTTGAGCTCCACTCTATACATATTTAAGCATTATGACAGATTTAATTCACACAAGATCATTATCCAGTTGTCTGCCACACTTCTGCAGTTTTAGTATGGTCCAAAAATGTAACTTCTGTACAGTCTCAATGCATTGGCAAACCAACACACGCAGCTGTAAGCACAAAACAGTACATGTACATCCTACAGGCATGTGCACATGATAGGTACTTCTATTTCTTTCTATTCCCAATTTGTATGACCTCGTTCTTTGTTCTTTCACAGTAGAAACTCATAGTATAGCACTACCTTCCTTCTCTAAAATGTATTGTTGGTACTATTTGAAGCGAATTTCCTGATGTGTTTATCTGCATTAAAAAGGATCCAAATGACTACTTGTCTCACTACCTACCTCCTAAAAACTAAATTTAATCATCTGTATTTTATTGCAGCATATAAAGTTTCTCCCTAGAGTGCCTTGAGGCTGTTATAACCTTGGGAAAAGGTGGGGAGGGGTGGGGAATCTAATCACTTTTTTTTCTGCATCTTAAGATGCTTTTTCATCTAGCTTTCCTGGGGCGTTTCCTCTTCCAACACACTGTAAATATGACACAGCGAATTCCCACATGAAAATTAGCCCATGGCAAGAGCACCTAGAGGTTAGCTCTAGTTTAAAAGCTACCTGTTCTTTTCCCCAGACACAGCAGAAGCGTACAAGCTGTATTCCTGATTCAGGGACACGAGACCAGGTAACCTGTCAATACCAGATTTGTTATTGGAAACACATTGTCAAATCTTGGCCAATTTTATGACATTTAATACAGTTTCCTCCACATATGAACAAGCATGTATATACATTATTTTACAGCAGAAACCTAACAGTCCTTTTATCACTTGAGTATCTAGGTCCTCTTGGAAACGAATCTGTTACAAGAACCTCAAGGTAAAGAAAATATATAGTAATTTTACACAGTTAATTTGTCTTCATTAGGTAGTAAACAGAATATGAGCTTGTGCTGTTTCCAGGTGAGGTTTTAAAGCCCTCTGCCTTCTTTATGACAGCACAATCAACTCATAAAAATAAACCAAAAAGAATAACAAACCAAAAACCTTTTAAAAGCTACTGCAGACAAGGTGTATGTCAGAGTAAGGTAAGGACTCAGGACATAATGCAATTATTGTGGTATAGCTGCATCTTGATGGACCAGCAAACACATTAAATTCACTTCAACAAGATTCACATGCTTCAAAATAAAGGCAAATGTTGATAAAGGCGAGCTTAAAACCTCTACCCTCCAATTTACTATGCAAATACAGGGTGAAAGGGTCCCATCTAGTTAAGCCTATTGCTTTTCCAGAACAGGTCAACCATTTAACATGTGCCTAAATTCAAATTACACACTAAAGCATTTACTTGTAGTCCTCGATCCAACAAACATGAGCAAAAGATCTAACAATGCGGTGTAAAAACTGTAACAAGCCTGAAGTTACTGAACAGACAACACTATTTGTGTGTTGTATGTAGTCCCTTTTTTTTTTGGTAAAACAAAAGCCTCTGGCACAAAATGGGAATTGGTACTTGAAAAAATATTTGTACAGCAATACAGTGAATAGGTTGTCTCTAAACTACAATTTATTTTTTCATAGATACTAATATATCCTACGCGCTCCATCAGGGTCCTTTATCAATTAATACTTTTACAAATATTAAGCCATAGTAATACTTAACTCAACCAACTCAATCTTACAAGTCTATCAACAAACCGATCACGTGTACAACCCGGATACTGTACAAATAAACAAATATAATCACAGCAGTCTAATCACTGGAGGAAGACATTTTTCTGTAAAGTTGTATCACTGGTCATTGCCGAGTGACGAAGAGCTCTAGTTCAATATTGACAATCATGAACATCATAGTGGTAAAATTTAAGTTCAGTTCCCAGAGAACACACTAACAAGAGAAATAAAATGGCTGGGGAGTTATTAAGTAAGTAGGCACGGGTACAATGATTTCTGTTAACATGCAGAGCACACTGGTATCACAGAAACAGAAGTGATTTCCTCACCGGCAGTTAGAGAACACACCGTTATTAAGATACCACTCAGAGGTAAATACCAATTTTAACGTTTCCCAGTATAGAGCAGAAGTACCAGAACAATATCCTCATATCCATGTCAAATATAAATAAATTTAATGAATAAAACTGTGTGAATTGCTGCCAGGTCTGTAAGATCGTTTGCACATTTATAATTACGACCCTATGTAATATTTACAATGCGTACGTGAAACAAGCACACGAGATTTTGATACTCCATTTTCTGAACCAGTTGTTAGGTACTTGGGATGGCATTTTACAACATGCACATAACTATAGTTCTCAAGTTATTTCAGAACACTGACCAATAGTTTATTGCTCACATTTAAAAGCTTAAGACTTTCTAATCAAAAGCTTTTTTTGTGTTGATACAGAATGGCATAACAACCTCAAACAATACATTTTTCTCTGACCAAAATGCACACTCTGATGGTGACTGAAGTCTCATAAACAAAGGTTGCAACCTAGTGAAATTAAATTATAAAAATATAACTTTTAAATAAAGCAGGTAAGAATTTCTAATAATTTTTTTGTGTTGCTTCTATTAAAAAAAATGACCCAAATAATCCACAATTTATTTTAAAAGGAAACACATTAACGTGTCTAACATGAATTAAAAAATTACTGGCTAAAGTCACCAATATTTTGGGGTGGGAAGCAGTACCCATGCTCTGTGGGTAAGGCCTTCTAGTCTCATATAATTAGGATGTACAAGTTTCTACCTACTGTTAAGGGAACGTAGATTATTTCAGTCTCTGAAACTTATATACAAGGTATTTTTGAGATATAAATATATACATAAACATGCCATATAAAACATTATTACAAATGGAGTAAATACAGAAGTTGCATTTTTGATATAATCTATTTCATATATTACAATGCAGATAACATCAGGAAATTACACATTTTCAAATGATTGCCTTCATCAGTGAGATTTGACAAAATTAACAAGTAGAATCAATTACTTCTGAATTGTGAAGCTGTACTGCAACTGTACAACCCTAGCTTGTATTCTTACCACATGTTCAGTGACTCCATTTTAACTGAATGATGAAGAAATATTTGTTAGAAAAAATAAATATAGCAAAACATGAAATGCAAACTAATCCCTGCTCCCCAAATTCATATCCAAAACAATTCAAAGAGAATCTGGATAATATTTTAGTCATTTTTTTCTAGCAAAATGCATTACAAACTACATGAAACTAGGTACAGTGGATACCAATTTGCTCTCCACAGTAGCGTATGTACGTCCGTCCTGGTGCCAGATACCTATGTTCTTTTTTCAAATATTTAAGCTTTTTTTTTTTTGTAACAGAAAATAAGAGTGAAGAATCAGTACGTGTACAGAATCCGTGCAAATTTAAGGTCTTAATTCTGTATGCCCTCCCTTCCAAATGTTGCAGGTGGTGTTTGTAAAAAAGGAGAATTATTAAGTAAGGGTGTACAGAATTGAGGTTTCATTTCAGGTTTATTTTTTCAACTAAGTTAGGGTCACACACCAAAAAGAAATTTTTCACACTACCCAAACTTCCAAAACTACGTATAACCAGTAAATTTCGGTTACATTTTTGTACCATACCAGATCTCAGAAAATATGACTACTTCTGCTTTTATTTTCCTTAAAACTGGACAACATTTTAAGTGATAGAAAATGGTATTAAAGTTTGTTCGTAAAGGTATAAAATAACTAAATGTACCATAAACAAATAAATAACTGCTTCTCTTTTCCAGAGCAGTACATATAACAATACATTCCCCTAAGTCATATAGTTATCATTTACAATAGACAACTTAATTTTACTAAGGATGCAAGAAATAATAGAATACAAGGCACAATCATTAAATGGAATTTTTCTTTAGGGTGTATATTGACTTATGTCAGCGTGATATACCATAAAAAGTGCAGAAAAACACAATGTGCAATGAGACCACTGTATAAAACATGATTGCATAAAAAGTGATTTGGCCTTTTAACCTTAATAATTGAAAATAACCAATCTTCCCCTTAAAATTAAACTATAAAGTATGACACTTTAAAATTTATTTTCAATTCTAGTGCTATCTAAAAAATCCTGAAAAAAATTTATACCTGGGTAATATCTTATATGTATGTGTTTATGTATATATTAATATATATACACATACACTTTTCTTTGTAGGTTAGTTTAGCCTCTTAAGCATGTCTAGAGTTGTAGAAACAACAATCTGGATCAGAAAGTAAACATCATAATTTCATACCTGTCCTGTAATTCCCTTGAATCCTTTAACCAATTATACATTTTGTCTAAAACATCTCTGTCAAAGGACCCCACCAGTGCATTATTTTCTACCAAAAGTACCAAAAAGGATACATTTCAGAACAATGTTAAGAACTTACTATTGAAAACAATACACAGCTTTTATCACTGCAAATGGTATGCTGGACTGACACTCAAAAAGAAAAAAAAAAAAAAAAGGCTTTCCACTGCACTGATTCTCAGTCTTTGGCACAATAAACAGAGATTTAGTGATTGATACAAGAATCAAGGTCTGAAAAATTAGACATTAGTCAAACTTTTTCCAATGTGGATATATATATATATTTATATTCGTGACAACATTTTTGCTATGTTTGGCAGAACTTGGATAAACCAACAGCCTGTGCGAGGCTTCTTTTGCAGCTGAATGTTCCATCACAACTGAAATCAAACATTTTCAGATTTGCAAAGTTTGGTGGTTTTGTAGTTAACAGACGTGTGAGTGAAATTACTGCCACTTTTTGCCAAAATCTGCCTTCCTAGACAACTTGACTTTACAATCAAAGGGTACCTTGCTCGGTCAAAAATAGACTCCTATTTTCAGTTTGTGGCATTAAAAGTTCTATTACCTTTTTTCAATTGTGTAGAGACACTAAGCACTACTCGAGCAGAGTAGTTCTCAACTCTGTACGTCAGTCAGAAATTGCTTCAATTATTCTCAAATATGAACAAAATGACTTGAAATGCATAACCTATTTGGAGGGCAATAAATAGCAAAAGTTTAAAATATATATTTCTTTCAAAGAATGTTCTTTCAGTTAGTTTTTTGCTAAATTTTTCTCCCCAAATCAGAGCATATTCTTCTAACTCATAATAGCAGCAGGGAAGCAGAAGTCTGTTCTGCTGTTCCTCAACTGTACCTGCTTCATAGCATTCTGAAGTAAAACCCTTGACAAAAATTACCAACCAATTAAATTAGCTTTTGCTTTTTCAGTCAACTTTCGGACTCTGCCTCTACTAGATGTTCCAAAAGTTAAGGAGGTGTCTTCAAACAATAGCTGCCTTTGCTCTTCCTCAGAGTCATCTTCATTGTAAAAGGCTGTCCTCCTCCCCTGGTTTCTAGTTCTCATGTGAGGTTCAGAATCTTTAAGCTCTTCAGAGCCCTCCTCCATAGGCTTAGCTATCTTTTTCCTCCTGCTTCTCGTTTGCATTTTAACATTCACAGGAACTAAGAGGTTTGAGCCTGGCTGATGGGTCTTTAACTTCCTTTTTGGCTTTCTACCCCCACGGCCTTTTTTTTGCAACAAGTCTTCCTTCATATTATTTCCAGAAACAGAATTGCATGCAGTAGAAGCAGAAGCTTCTTCTGGTATATCCCTTGAGGTCTGGATTGCATTCTGCTCTGCAGCCTTTTGCTGTTCAATCATTTGTAGCTTTTTTGGTTTTCTGCCTCTTTTCTTGTGCACCACTTCACCGCCAGTGTTATTAGTTTCCACCTTCGGTTTCCGTCCAGGACCTCTTTTAACTGGCGGTTTCGAAGGCTGCCCTCCGTGTCCATTCACCTGAATGCTTCCTGATGCCAAAGCGTTATTCTTGCAATCTGCTGTAAAGAAATGAGAGCACTCATCACGTAACAGATTTGCATTTGCATTCATTTTCCCACTGCCTTAACAAAGCTCTTACTAATATATCTGAATGGATTCACAGCGACAGCAAATGTGTCAAAATCTAAGAAACCCAAAATCACGCTTCATGCCAGTATGCAATGAGGAGCAGCTTCTAGTGGGGTTTAGCTCAAGGTAGCTTGAAGAGAAAAGGGGGGAGCAAAAGGGGCAGCAAAAGAACAGTTCAAGTATTTTTCTTGGCCAATATACTACCAGTGGACAAAACCTCCTATTCTGCAGCTGCAAAAAGTTGCTCGAAGCACTGCTGCAAGGATTGGGAACGCTTCACAGCAAGTCATCTCTGGAGAAATGAAAAAATTTCTTTCAGCCTGAGCTAGTGTCCTTTATAGCCAGTTCATCAGACCAGGGTTATGGCAACAGTAAATAAGGAAAACGGTAGAAATGTAGAAGACTAACAACAACAACATCAAAGTATGTGATTTTCACAGTTTCCACACATTAATGGACACATGGCAGAGGGTATTTTCTTGGAGACGTTTCTGGGCTATGAGTTTCTTAGATGGGTGGTACTCAGCTTCCTCAGTGCAGCAAGTCACAGGACCTCTTACAGAGAGGTTCCAATACCACCACCCTTGCCTAAAACATGACCAGGAACAGATTCATGACAGTTCACCCAACACTTTGGTGGAACATCCATGCACAGCTCCTGCTGTGTTCAAATGTGCCTCATCATGCACGGAAGAACAGGCTGCCACTATCATATGAGTGGATGCGCCGGAGAGCAAGGAGCAAGACAACAACATTCAGATATCTTTGACATGACCAAACATCCCACCATGTAACAGCTGCAGATTTAACCATGCAATGAATAACAACTTAGGCCCTTGTGAGAAAGCTTGCAAGGAACAGACTGATGATTTAACTTGTCAGATCATAACTGCTTTTTCAGAAGCATGTAAGAACAAACAGATAATCCTAAGGGAGAGGACGACTACAAGGAGCAAACAGATTAATTAGGTGGGGCACAATTTGCTGTTTCTCCATCTTCAGAGAAAAGATGTTTGGTGGATCTAGCTGCTTCAAAGCAGCTTCGTAACAGTTCAAAATGCCTTCATAAACAGGAAAGCTTTTATGACGAGGAGATCTTATTTGAGTCTCCATAGAAGCTTTGAGTTAAGGTATCCAGGTGTCAAAAGACTGATCAAGTTCAGTCAGAAGATTACATGAAACTAGGTCTGACCAGTCTATATAAATGCACCAAACAGAAGCAGTAAACATGGCATAGTTCTATGCTGCTGTGGCAAAACATGAAAGAACAGAATTGCAGTTGGGATGCTGTGATCTTTATGCTTGCAGCTGTGGAGAGCGGCATCACGCTCAGCGTTACAGACCCAAATACAACTCACGAGTTTTATTAGGTAAAACCCACAGGGTTTAAAGTGTGACCCTGCAGAAGTCTGGTTTGGAATTTGGGAACCCATAATGACCCTTGTAATAACTTAAATGAAGTTACAAGTATGTTCACATATCAAACTTAGCTTGACAAGGCACTATCACACATGGAAATGGTGTCAAGAGTAGCCAAAACCATGCTAAGGTTTTAAGATGGAAATTAACTGATGCTGAGTTGCTCTGCTAGATTTCCCTGTTCTGCTAAATCATAATTCCCCACCCCAAAGTTATAACAATACAGCCACTACACCAATAACTGAGGAGGGCAAAGTTCCAACAAAACTCCATACCTTGTTGATTAACAGTGGAGGATTTTACTTTGCGCTTGATTTGCTTCTCTTTGTCAGGATTTTCTTTTGTGGTGTTATTCCTAGTGCCAGGACTGTTATCAGCTTGACTAGGGTTTGATACAATATTCTGATTCTTGGAATGTTTGGTTGAATTCTCCAGTACTAGAAGGACAAAAAGAAAAAAAAAAATTCAGGTTCAGTAGCTTATACCTCTAAATCTTATCTGGCTAAAAAGAAGTCATGTTCTACTAGAAACAAACAATTTGAATCAGTGATCTAGAAATGTGAAAGTTCCCTGGATACAACAGCATTGACCAACTCAGTCTTCCTCCGAAGAAACTCAAAGGCCCAGCAGCTTGAAAACAGAACCAGTCTTAAAAGAGACAAATACATTATATTTCCAAAACGTTTTGTTTAAAAACATTCACAGCTTAAAAAAAACAGTAAGAAAACCAACTTGCCTGACTTTCCTGACCCTGCAGTAGTATTAGGCTTTGTAATTAAAGGCTTTATTGTTAAAGGCTTTGCTCCTGAAGAAGTAGATGGTTGCTCTGCAACAGCCACATCTGTTATTCCCCTATTGCTTCGAGTCCGCACAAGGGAAGAGGTTTCAGCTGCTTTTCCATTCATCTGAGGTGGAGCATGTCTCAGTGCTGTTGACCGTGCAGGTGCAGAAGATGAAGCGGTGGCAGAAGTTTCTGCCTTCAAATGAGGTTTTATTAATCTCCTCTTCCTTTCAGGGCTGCAAAAGGAATAACAATTTGTATCCTGGACGTCCACTTTTTTATTTTACAGGAATAAAAATAAATGCTAGTGTCTGAGACCATGGAAATAAACCAGACATCTCTGCATGAACTATGTTAAAAATATGACATTTACTCTGGAAACTGATGTGTTTGTGAGCCTCTGAAAAGTGACTCTACAAAAAATGCTACAGTTAAATGACAAAACATGATGCCATCACTATCCTAACAATGCTGTTTTACAGTACACGTTTGGCATTTATTTGGATTTTAAGCACTTACACTACTATAGCTCTAAGTAAAGTTCTAACACTCTTCCGCATCATAGGGACTTGCATGTCAAAGCTATCATTCTGCAATACAGGGAACAGCACAGGAAGCATTAAGAAAAAAAACGCACTAAGTTCTAGTGTTTATATATGTCAAACTTGCATACTGTTTAATGAATACTGCAAAGGAGTGTACCTGGATGCAACACTACTGGAAACCGAGCTGCTTCTACTTCTTTTTTTCCTTCGTTTCTTTATCGTATTTCGTTTATGGAAGCGTAGGGCAGATTTATAATCTGATAAAATAGAACTTATGTGTTCTTCAAAGAAAGCAGAAAGGCGCAAACTCATGCTGTAAATCTGAAAAAGAAAAGCCAGGAAAAAAAGCAAGTTTTATACTTTTACAAAGTGTAATTTTATTTATCACTGAATACTAGCTAGAAAAGTAAACTAATTCATATGGAACTTCTTAAAGGAAATGTACAGGCTGTCTCAACAAATTTACACTAATCCATGTGTGGCACTCCTTTAACTATTTTCATGGCTTTGGAAAGTGTATTACAGCTGAAGATCACACACAAAAGGAAAAACTAGAAAAGCCATCTTTCCAACTGCCTTTACAGAATGCATCCTTTTCTAGCTCCAGCAGAAACCACAAAAGAGAGACCCTTAATGGCATTTTACTGTATCTTACCTGGGGTCATGAACTCTCAACTTTTTTCTGTATTAAGCTGCATCCTTATAACCTATATTTGAACATCAGTCTGTTCCTCTTATGAATGAATTGATTCTACTAGGAAGTTTGTTGCAACAGGTGCACTAAATGTATCAGAATTATCCTGGCTCATACATGTCTTATTTTTTAACAGAGAGACTCAAATCACATTTGGTTTCGATTGGAATTACTTATTTAAGCACAGTTGCTATTAATTCTAGAAAGAAAAACAAAAGACATGAACTCTCTAGATACTGTAAGAGGGGACACAGCACCTTCTTAGAATATGAAGAACAAAGACAATATTGAACTAAATTGAATTAATTGACTAAAAAGTGTGACAAATTCTGAATGCAGAGGACATTCAAAGAAATTTTGTAGAAAATATGTAAAAAAAACTATATGAAAATACATGTCTAATGTGCCAAGGGGGGGGGGGAAAAAAGCTGATGCCTTTAGATTTACTCTTTAATTGAGCATCAGTGATGTATTGTAAGATGCTAAAAACATCACTGAACGACAAGTGAGGGTAAAAATATCACCCTTCAACAACTACGTGTTACATGCACTGAACGTCCACAGGTTGTGAATATTCACTTTTAAGAAAAATAAAAGTGCTGCCAGTTTACCGCTATACCAGTCAGCTTGGAAGAAACATGAAAAAATACAAAAGTGTCAAAATTCTGAAATCATTCCAGAGCTGAGAAAGTTTTAAGTATTGTCCTACCTTGGTTTAACAAGATTAAGAGGAGAAAAAACCCCAAAACAACAAAAGAATTCAGACCTGCCCCAAAAGTCCTGCCCTTTGATGCAACCAAAAGACAAACCACTGATTTTTAGGCAGCCCAAACAGTGAGTGGGATTGTCTGTTAGTAACTGAAGAGAAACCAATCACTCATCAATCCTTGTTGCCAGTCACCTACTAAGAAATTTGTTCCTGCATTTTAAAACAGCGAAGTCCTGATGATTGCACCAGTACAGGTTAGGGATTGTCCTGCTGGAAAGCAGCTCTGTGGAGAAGGACCTGGTAGTCCTGGTTGACAACATGCTAATCATGATCCAGCAATGTGCCCTCGTGGCCAAGAAGGCCAGTGGTATCCTGGGATGCACTCAGGAGGTGTGGCTAGCAGGTCAAGGATGGTTCTCCTCCCCCTCTATTCTGTCCTAGTGAAGCTCTGTCTGGAGTACTGTGTCCAGTTCTGAGCTCCCTAGTTCAAGAAATACAAGCAACTCCTGGAGAGAGGCCAGTGAGGGCCATGGAGATGATCAGGGGACTGGAGCATCTCTGTTATGAGGAAAGGCAGAAACACCTGCATCTGTTTAGCACGGAGAAGACTGAGAAGGGATCTTATCAAGGCTTATAAATATCTAAAGGGCTGGCGTTAAGAGGACGGGGCCAGACTCATTTCAGTAGTGCCCAGTAGTAATAGGACAGTGGGCAATGGGTACAAACCAGAACACAGGAAGTTCCAACCAAACATGAGGAAAAACTTCTGTACTGTGTGGGTGACAGAGCACTGGAACAGGCTGCCCAGAGAGGTTGTGGAATCTGCTTTTCTGGATGTATTCAAACTCTGCCTGGATGCATTCTTCTGCAAACTGCTCTGGGAGTAAACCTGCTTTAGCCAGGGAGTTAGACTAGATGATCTCCAGAGGTTCATTCTAATCCCTACCATTCTGTGATTAATTTACTATTTAGAACAGCCAAACATAAAATCTATTAACAATTCTAGTCTAAAACCTAAAGCACATTAGTATAAAAAAAGCAACACAGAAGCCCTGAACATGCCTAAGTACACATTTATGACTATCACTGCTAACATATACTGCACCTACAAGTCAATATGAGATGAAATATCACTAACTCTGCTGCAGGCAAAGCATTTCAGGAAGAGCTCAGTAAGAATGGCTCACGCTTTATGTAAACGGTTCTGTCCCCCTAGAAATCCTAAATGCTTCATTACAATTGGACTGCATGCTGGCAAACAACACAATTTCATTATCCTCTACTCTATACCTGGATATTTCAGTCTGGGACAACCTCCAATGCTGAGGAGGTTGAGGCTCTGTGTATCTGTACGTGTTCTGAAAATCCAGTTTCTTCACAAAAATATCAATTAAATTTCACTATTATACTCACAATCGTGTTTCTACAGATCTTTCCTCCAATGTAGCTCTCCCTTTAGATCCACTTGCAAATATGTACTTTTGAAACACACTTGCAGAACACCAGACCTTTAGGCATTTAAACAGCATACAATCCTTTCCTTTAAAATATAAAGCTTTGCTACATTCTCAGAAATATTAGTGTTTGGAGATCAGGAATAATTAAACTTGTTTTTAAAGTACTCAATTTCACTGCCTCTGTTTTCCTGTCCTGTATCTTTCAGACACAAGCATTCCTATAAAAAAACAAGAAAAAAGAAAATTAAGAGTTACCCTTGATCTTTTACTTGGTGTATAGGCCTTGGAATTGCTGAAGATCAGTCTCACATCTTTACATAACTCCATCGGTGACTCATAGTTTCCAGCTTCCAGTGTTTCTCTAACAGTAGCAAAATCCATAGGAGTGTCGATAATATCCCGATAATCCTGTTAAGAAATAACAAAGCAACATATTACTACCTTTTTTTCCCCCCCAAGTCTTAATGTATCGTTTTCATTAGGTTGCATTTGATAAACCTGTTTAAACCAAATGTTGTCTTCAAACAGCTACAGAATGCTAAATATGTTTTGATCCTCTCTACTCATACACAATATAACTCCTCACTGACATACTTGACAGGATCTAGGTTAGAAGATAAGTGATACAAGACTTAATTAATTTTGCAAATAGATTTACTGAAATACAGAGCTCAAAATCTTGTGTCCCATGACACAGTGCCATGAAGATGATAATGGTGTGCAAGTGTGACCACAAGCTCTCTGGGTGGCTTAACAGCTCAAACTTAGGGTACTAAGCCCAACACTGTTTTGATGTATCAGCTTTAAAATAATGAAGTTTGAATATTTGAATCTGATCAGAGGCTTAGCACATCCCTGCTGAAAACTGAGCAGCTTCCCAAATGGAGACCTGCAATTTACAAAAGTAATATTAATATATTGAAAACTCCACAGGCTTAAACAGGACCCCGTTCAAGCCAATGACTGAACCTGTTTCCTAGGCTATCGAAGAAACAGACAAATATCCATATGACCAAAAGCTTAAAATACCAAAATTAACCATGAAGTCAACTTAATCCATCAGAACAAATAGAACCTACTTGAGTGCCTCTGAATGTTAAACACATTTGCGACACCAGGGAGCAGTGTGTTTGATGCCAAAGCTTAATAAGGTTTTCTCCATCAGCTTATTCAAGCACCCCAAACAAAAAGGGCCACTTGCAGTTGGCCACAGCATGAAGTTTAGGTTACTTCAAAAATTACAGTGCCCAATGGCTGCAGAAGCATCAAGACAGACCTACCAGTGACCTCTGAAAGAAAAGCATTTCTTTTCTCTAATTGGGATGATTACTTTCCCCCAAGTTAATCACCTTAGAGTGATATTTTAAATAAAAACTCAAGATGCGTTATAAGAAAAGCATGCAGAACCTTTGCCTTGTTAAAGTAAAACTAGCCTAAAAGGCTAAAAAAGATCCAAGGCGACAAGACTTTTGTGTTAAAATATTCTGTAATTACAAATGGTTGCTCATAGCTATCCGAACTCCAGAGTAATCATCCAGGCAGAAAGTAAAATTTGTGAATGTCACTGTTACTACAGTTAATGGTTCACTACAGTTCTTCAGTGGGTACTTTTCCTGCATCAAGCCCAGATGACTGCAATATGAAAATTACTTTGGTTTTATACTTCTAAAGTTAAAACAAAAAATAATCCATGACGTTTGTCACATGCAGCAAACAAATATACACACTTCATATAAGACTACATCTCACACAGAAAAGGAAAGATGCATCTTAATTGCAAAAGCTGTAATTACTTAACAACACAGGCACCCCTGAACACTTTGCAATAAAGTATTTAAGAGACCAGAGAAATGCATCAGCTTATTCGAGGATCTCAAACACATTATTATTATTATAATTATAAAAATTTTTTTAAGAAGACAAAAAACATTATCAAGTGACAACCAAGCACTGAAAAATAATTTTTTGTCTATAGAACTGTCTTAAGTTTCAATTAAAAGAATTGAAAAAATGGTCACAAGTTGAGGGGGGAAAAAAAAAAAATCTGTGAACTGGATTCTAGACAGTTTTCCTGTTGTAAAATACTCACTGGATATTCAAGGAGATCCACTGGCTGCCGAAACGGTTCAGAATCTTCACACTGAAAAATGAGATTCAGCAGCTCCTGGCATTGCTTCTTCCATGACTGAATGTCATACGACTGAGCTCTATTACGTAGCCGCCGCTTTGGCTGATGATCCTGAAATGACAACATTGTCTGGTGTATATATTAATTAAACTAGCTGGTTTTGCAAAACCTAACAGGAAAGGTACCCTACAAGATATAAATTCTCATTAATGAATTTGTAACATACGGCAGCACAGATAGAAATGCTTTTGCACGGAACAAACAGCTCAGTAGAATAACATGTCACTTGAAGTTCAAAGCTTCCCAGAAGTTGAGATTACACGATAATAAAAACATTTTCAGTTTTGCATTCTTTAGTTTAAAAAAGTACATCTAATTATTTATAGCACTAAAAATCATAAACAAACACATATATTTACCTTTCTTTTTCTAGTGGAAGTTCCTGGCACATTTGTATCTTTCTCTTCTTCCTTTGAGCAAGATAATGAGTCGCATAAAAAGGTTAAAAAAATATAAGCATATATGAGTAGGTGAGTTCTTCTGTATGTCACTTATAATTTAAGTATTTATGGTTCTATCCTTGTCCCTCTGCAAAGCATTTGCATTACTGTTGGTTTTGAGAATCTCTCAGAAGTCCAAGCAGCGTCTAAATTCTCCAAAAAACAGTTAAAGCTCTCTGGAGAGAGAGGAGGATGGATTTTTACCCAGCTTTCCAGCTGACAAAAAAGAAACACTTAATGGACAGAAAAGAACACCCCACTCCCTTACAGTGACTCAAAACAGTACTTTCGTATCCAGCAGGACAGAGACAGTGGTCCCACTTCTCCAGTCTATCAACGCCAATGTCTAAGACACAACCACTTACCTCATCAGAGTCAGACAACACCTTCTTCTTCATTGCATTGTATAATGGAATAATGTCATAGCAACTCTGGTCTCTGTGAAAAGAAACACATGCCAACACTTAATTTCCACCTTCACTTATGGGATCAACTATATTTTGTCTAGAATAAGGAAAATGTTTACAAAGCCATTCCTAAATAAAATAGTAGCGCTTAGTGCTATAAGAATACTATGAAGGCTGCAGTAATATGAGAAGCTAATTTTCTGCTCAAAAAGCTGTAAAATATTATCCACACTCTATAAAATACAGACTACTTAATGGTGTCAGTTTTTTTAAATTAAAAATCATAATCCTTTACCATGAATTTATTGCCATCAGGAAAATATAATACAATACCACATAAAGGGCATTCTAACACATTAGCATCCACGACATAAGTTATTTCAAATGTAATGTTTATTTGCATAAGAACTAAGACTGGTATTGTATAAACCTCCATAATTAAATCAGCAAAACAAACACTGATTTTTAGTTCTTGCATAACAGAGCAAACTCCTACACAAAAGAAAGCCCAAAGGTGTTCTACTACGTAGCAATATAAACCAAGAGAAAAAGGGAGTCAATACTCAGCCACTCTACACTGGAACTGCAATGAATAACACGGGCTACTCAGATTATCACTAGAACGGCTCGGAGAGAAGGTATCAAACAATACCCTCACACTCTCATTTTCTGCTTTTTGAAAGACTTGGGTAACTTACACCATAGATTCTCAAGGGCACTAGATATTTCACTCTCATTAAGACCACAGGGTTTGCCTTCCACATTCTAGGCCTTCTACCCTACAGACAGAACCCCCAAAAGAAAGGGTCTGGGCTTTATTTACATACATTGCTAGTTCACTTCAATGAGTATATTCATAGACTTAAGTTATAGGCCATTATTAAATAATAATATCCCTGTGTTGCACTAATTTAGCTAAGCCAATTAAAACCACATACTTTGGAAAAACCTTGAGCTGCTTAATTAATCAGAAAAAAACATGCAGAACAAACATGGTAAAGAAAAAAATAGTAACAGAGAAGCCCTTCAGATACATATATGTTCCTAAAGTTCTATTTCACTCAAGCTTTTAACATCTGAAGCAGTTATTTTTCACTTTACAGCCAATATCAGAAATCACTGGCACTGAAGATAGCAAAGATCGATGAACAGGGTCAAAAGTCCTAAATGTCCAAATAGGCAATGAAATTCTAATGTTTTTTGAGAGCATGAAATAAAGAACAAGATTTAATTTAGCACTTAGAAACTAAATCACTAAAAACAACACAATTTCTGTAAAACTAATGAAGTATCTTGCTACTTCTACAAGGTGGGAACAGCAGCCTTCACTCTAGGTCTGCAGACGTGTCAAGTGAGACCGTGAGAAATCAAACATTTCTTATTGAGTTTTTCTATAGACAGTAATAAAAAAGAACATTTGAAAGGCTACTATTTCTGTCAACTACAAAGCTTCCAATTTTTATTTTGCATCTTTAACATCATTTTCAATCACATTATAAATGCCCACAATCATGCACACACACAATTATTCCTATGTTAGGAAGTATTCAAACTCAAAATTAGAACTCCTAACTTACCTATAAATATATCTATCTCTCCATGAAGATACTCGGTCCCATTTTTATCATTTAGCAGAAAGTCTCTTGAAATAAAATGCCATGCCAATCTATCTACTATACAACTTCATTTTGGTTTGCAAGCTTACATGTTCTTTGTCAAGATAAGCTTTATTCTTTTTCACCCCAACATCAGAAAACAGGTTTATTCAAGTTGCAGAACTATCTCACTTTAAAATTCAGACCTGAAAAAGCTGAATACCTTGTTATTCCTGCCTCTTACCAACAGACCTACAAAGCAACTCACTTTATGAAGTGCAGCAGAAGATCTGTGACAAATTTGGCAGACTTGACAATAGGACTTCCAGGTTCATTAAATGTGCGAGTGTTATGTTCTATGTACCGGACTTCCCACATTAATGAAGAAAGGCGCCTGTGTATGACAAGAGGGAAAGGAGCAGAGAGACAATTTCTAGTAAAGTATATAAAACAGGAGTAAAAGCTTCACATCCTTCTTCCGAAGTATTATCCCATTCATAATTCTTCACATTAAACCAGAAAACATGCACAGTTCAATGTATTGCCCTACGTGACCAGCAGAAGGCAGCTTCCTCAGGCTTCCTGCTCTCAATGTTATGTCCTGTGGAAATCTATGCAAGTGGCTTTAAGAATATACAGCTGATGTTCCTCAGGACAATTCAGTTTTTATTATTCCTCTATGATATACATAACCCATCTGATAGCACTTAATTCACAGATGAGGTTTAACAAAATAGTAATAAAAAATTACTGAAAGCATATATTTTTTGACAGAAAAAACGATCAGAATTCTTCACGTAGTTCTGACTTAATGACCTAATAGCTACTTTTCACAAAGTGATGCACAACAGCAAAAATAATAAAAAAAATCCAAATGTAAAAAAGATGTAATAAAAAAAAATACCATTTCAAATAAAAACTGACAGCATGGAAGTTGCAAATATATACAATCTTCTGTTTTCATAGAAGTAAAACATAATGAAAAGAAATTATGCACACTGTTTTAGAGAGTTAACCATTTAACATATTTAGTGTAGCACAAGCATTTAGATGCAATATAATCATATTTATGGGTCTAGCATTTAGTTCTACGCCATGCCAGTAGTGACTGGGAAAGGTCTTATTTTTTCTGTTGTTTTGCTCTTTTGAAAAAAACTCACAGACGTACTAAGACTCCTGGGTCAGAAGTGAAAAAAAATATGTTTTAAGATATGCCTCATGAAAAGCTACCAAAATCACAAGTGATCTGAACAATCCCTCCTGCAGAACGTAAAGAAAAAAAATTCGCTGGAAAACACAATGCAAAGTGGTTGCTTATTACCTAACCGTGCCTCGACAATACTACAAACTAATGAGACCAGTTGAAGAAGGTACGCTGATTACCAAAAATAACTGCTTACTCTTTCTACAAGAGAAACAAAACCCAGCAAGAAGTCCTCACCTCTGATTGCAAAGTACATCATAGAGGTGAAATCTGGATTAACACATATCACGCAATACATGTGGAACAATGTGCATTACTGCAATACAGAGTATAAAAAACAGGGAGTTTTTTGAAAATTATAAGCTTATTTTAATTCATAATTCATCTTCAGTTAGTAAGCATAAAGTACTACAAATTTACTTTGAAATTTGGCCTCAAATAAAATGCTATCCATATTTATTCAAAACAAGTGTTAGAAGGGCACTGATTTTCAAACCAGAAATATCGCAAAAACCAAAGGAAACAGCAGGGCTTTAAAGGGGAATACTCTTACATGGATGTGTATTAGGACAAAAATGCCTGACATATTTCTAAGTTTTCTCTTACAAAAAAGATTTATTAAAAAAAAAGCAGAGTGAAAACTTAATCTTTTTGACTGAAAGTCACTGTATCAACCTAGTCTCTGGTCCTGCAACTTGAATTTCACATAGTACAGGTCACTTCCACAAGCAGGAATCTGAATGCCATATAATTCTAAAATACATCTTGGAGAAGAAATGTTCAATCCTTTTAAAAGTTTTTTATAAAATGTAAACCTAGATCAAAGATCGAAGATGGGAAAAATAAAGTGCACACCTGTACCCACCCCCTGGTTGGTCATTATAAGGCAAAGAGCTACCAAAACCATGGCTGGCAGTATTTCACAGCAGTAACTTGATAATTGGATCTAACCTGTAAAATCTGCTTTCCAGTCTTTGTTTAATGGTACTGAGGTCTGTGGGATATGCCACAACAGTGCAATACATTGGGTAAGCTTGAAGATCCACAGGTGCCACAAATGCAGAAGCAATATCTAGACAGAATGAGGAAAAAGGAAAATAATAATAAAAAAAAAAAAATCAAAGTTATATACCACGAAAGTAACTTACTAGTTTCAAGATGACCCTCCCGCAACAAATGGTATTTCTTCATCTTTGAAATGCACAGCACTTTCCCCAAAACAGCAATAACAGCTGTAGATATCCTAAACAATTTGTGATATTTTACACATAAAAGTGCTTGCCGAGGTGTATTCTGTAAGTAACTATAATCACTGCAGTGACTGCCCATTGTTGTGCATGAAGACTCCTCAGAGACGTGCCAAGTGCATGCAAAATATACATTTAAATCTACTTTTCAAATATGTGTAAATTATACATATATGAAGACATGCACTTCAGTGTTTTTATTTACAACACAGCCTCATCTTATTTGGTTTTATACTGCCATTTTCCCAGTTTTCAAACAAAGCAATGCATTACATTCTAACCATAAATTTACAGTACTATTTCAATCTCATTAAGGTATAGGGAAAATTCACACATAAAATAGAAACACAACCTCCTCTCCCTTCCTAACAACAAAGGAGTATTCTAAACCCCATCTACCTTAATGCTAGAAGACTGCTGAGCAATTTAAGTCTGTGCACCTACACAAACTTGTTTTTTTGCCTCCTGTGCTTAGAAGCATGAGTACTTAGACACATCATTCTAACATTTTATACCTCAAGGGAAAGTATGGTAACACAAAAATAAGAAATTTAAAGTCTCTCCCCAAAGTCTCTAAAAACAGAAAATATGTTGCTGCCAAACAGACTGCTCTTCTTCTAAAGCTGTTTACTTACTATTAGGAACGTTCTAGCAACTGCTACTTTGTACCAATCTGCACCACATATGCTCTACTTAAATCCCAAACTAAGCAGTATGCCATACACGGTAATGTAAAACTAGAACTCTTAAGAGTGAAAACACTAAAATATGATTTCCTCATGATTTTTTTCTAACATAATTCTGTAATTTGAATTACTACATTGTATGGATATTCTGGTTTTTTTGGGAAGCAAACAGAAGCTTTTTAGGCAGTATGTCACCAAAGAAGCCATAACATAGGTACCAGTTAGGCACCAGAAGTATTTTAAGAGTTAAGAGTTTTCTGGCTTTTTTGAAACATAAGTGCCTTACCTTGCTTCAAGTACTTAAAAAAAAAACCAAACAGTTAAAAAGAGTTACCCGTAACAACTTATATATTTATGACCGTCGTTACCCCAAAACCTGGCTGCTGACCTAACACAGTTTGCTGATCACAAAATCAAGACTTATGATTCAGCCTGTGTTCCACTGACAGATCTCCACTCAGGCACCCATCTTTGATCCTGTAAACGTTGCAGTGATGCGTTAAATGTTTTAACAGCTACCCTTTCAGAAGATGCCTGTGAAGAGTAAGTGCTCTATAACCAGATAGGAAGTGGCTTTTCATAATAAGTGAAATTAGATACTTTTTCCTCAACATACTGCACAAGTAAGGCAATGTGGGGGACAAAACAGGAACTAGGAAAGGCTAATACTGGGGAAATCTACACATAGTAGCTAGCATATTAGATTCTGGAAGCTAAAGTAAAATCATTTTGGTAATTCCAGAAGTACACAAGCATAGTCCAAAAAATGTAACAAAAAACGTCTCCCATTTTATTCAGGATTTACCTAGAGTCATGAGTTGGTTTATTCCAGTAATAATCCTGTCACACTCCTCGTCTCGGGTCCTAGAACCCCACTCTCCATCCAAAGGTTTGTACAGCAGCGTTCTACGTTCATCATCTGTTAAAGGAACACTAGTTCCCAGTTCTTCTGGAAATACAGCTAGAATGTAACATGAAAACTAAATAAAAAAATATATCTTTGTATCTCGCATAAGACATATACATGTAATTCAAAGATACGCATCATTTTACTCACCAAAACAAACACATAGTTCTTGATTTGCTCAAAGACATTTTGGATGCATCCACTATCCTTTCTGTGCATTGCTGCATGTTAAATTTAAATCCTTACAATGCAGTCTGGTGTACGAGTCATCCATGAAACAACATTTATTCCAAATAGCTAATGGCAGAATTTCTTCTAAAACCAAACAAGTATCAACCAACTCTTGTATCAAAGTTGAAGTTTGCTGGGGTTTATTTTGTTTCCTTCGGTTTGTTTTTTTTTTTTTTAACAAAAATTCTTGGTAATAAATTATTTTGGTAATGAATAGTCAATGATTTTCAGATGGAGTTTAAGATACTTACTTTGATGTAAAGGCTAAAACAGTCTCCAAGCAGTGGATACACCTTGTTTTATGAGGTCAAATACTAAAATGAGATCTCCTAAGCATCAAAATTAGAAGTGCCACCATGCTAGCATTCTTGAGGACCTAGTAAATTTAACAATTCATAATATAACAGAAGATTTTCAGAGTAAAGGAAACTGTTTCGGATTCTCAGGAGCAAATGCTCCTCTTTAACTTTTTTTTTTTAAGAAAAGAAGGTGTAAAAAAAGTCAGTATTTGTGGATGCAGCAAAGTCAGGTTAAGGTTGTTAATCTGACTATTTTAATTATTTATTTTAGTTATAACTCTAACTTTTCTCTTTTATTAATGATGAAGAGGTACCCACTAAAAGAAGGGCTGAACCAAAAGGAAAAGTTGAAGTGAACACATTTACAACTTCAGAGAATTAAGAAATATTTACTGTTATTTCAGTGACATTATCAAATGTTTCCTAGAAAAAAACAAGGAAAAACACTGATTCTACTTCATTCTAACCAGAATTCTATGAAACCTTCAAAAAATCCTTAAGTGAAGAAAGAAGAAATTCTTGTCTGCAAACAGTGCCCATGCTCTGCTGTCCACTCTGCAGCATGTCTGTCTGCCACACATGCTGGGCCAGTCAGGGAGCAAACGTTCCTGTTATCAAACTAACAGGTGAGCGCTGCATCTCCAACACACGGAACGTCTGCTGGCCTGCTGACAGGTCTCAGAGCAGCCAACTTCCTCACAGCTGGCAAGGGGCACAGATTTATCTTCAATCCTCCCTAACTGTACAAAAAGTTAACTTTAGGTGTACGACATCTGTTATAATTTGTGACATTTTTACTTCCAACACACACTTTGTTTGCCTAAATATGGCTGCTTTTCACAGTTCATTTATCTTGACCTGCTTTAGGTTTAATAATTGATTTAAGGATGTTCCTCAAATGCAACTGATTTCCAGTCCTTCCCTCTGCTCCCCAGGATAAATAGAATTATTTAGGTAAAACCACACAACATTTTTTTTTTCTTCTTTAAATACACTCTTAAAGCAAATTATATTATTAATGTACCGTACCATTACTTGGTATCAGCTCCATGTCCCAAGGGCTCATCTTCTCAGTATCACCATTGTCCCAGCTTAAAAATAACCACATTTAAATTATCTACTAATATTTCTTCAACAATGTAATTTAATGTTTGTAACATAATTCAGTTATATACCACAGAGTATTATAATAAACTGGTACAGTGATATGCATGACTGAAATTAATGAAAGCAAGTTGCTCAGCCAGCACTTCATACGAAGTAATAAAAAAAAAAAAAATAAAAATTGAAGACAAATTTGCTAACCAGACATTGTAGCACTGAAATAAGCTATCAGGATAATCGGGCTGAAGAGGTTCTTGGCTTTCAATTGTTCCAAACCACCAAGCATCATCTATCACGGACCTGAAACGATCACCTAGGTAAGAACACAAAATAATTTAATCAAAACAAGGCACTTTCCTCCTCCCACAAAAAGTAGTTTTTAGATACCTTTAGCTTGATCTTGAATATAGAAATCCCTTCGAACACTTGTAGCATCAACAGGTTAATGTGAGTCATACTCGGGTTTTAAAAAAACATTAACTTCTTTCTGAAGGCTGCTTTTAAACCAAATTCACAGTTAATATGGCATTAAAAATTTAAGGATTTGCAAACCTATCTATAAATTCTTCCTTAATTTTACTTCTTAGTTTCATATAAAAGGCAAGATATTTCAATGCTATAACTTTAAAGACTCAAATCTAATTGCCTTAAACACCACAAACTCTTAAAAATCTGAGCAGCCGAGCAGCATTACACTTTTGTACAGGGAATATTCTACATGCTGTTGAGCTCCTCCCACTTAGTTTCTGAAATGCTTTTTCAGCTACCCAAATGTAACTCAGATCCCTTTATCACTCAGGCAATGTGACTGATAAAAGAACAAAATTTATTAAAGCTTCTTCAAAAGGTTAGCAAGGTAATTTACTATGACTTGAAATGGTTTCACTACTGCAAAGCATTTGCCTATCTGAGAAAAAAGGTCAGAAGCGTTATCAAAAAAAAAATTACACTTGAGAACACGTGTATTATACACCATCATAAATCCTAACATTTTCTGTAACACATGCTGCAGAACTTAGAAACAGTTTTTAGGTAAGTATTCAGCTCGGTCAATACAAGAACAAATGTAAGTTAAGCCTGAGGTTCCAAGAGCTGCATATTTTTGTTTTCATGAGATTTGAATATGCACACTCTCTTATCTGCTGCAATGTTTGCTCTCTTTCAATACATCCACATTCTGCCTAAATGTTTGCTGCTGTCGTCTGCATTAATAGGAAGTAAATATATTCTCAAAAATGTTCTGCTTTCTTCACTGCACCATTTTTTAAATTTAATGGATTGGAAATAATTCTAGGACAATTACAAGGCTTCCACCAATAGTCCTAATTTTGTGTTGAATGTAACTGAACGAAGTATGACAGAAATGCCTGAAATTGAAGACCGGTAAATAAGAGATGATACTTTATTTTAAAGGAATAAGTTATTCTGAAGAGCTCTCACAGCACAGTCTCCTAATAAGGCTTTCCCTCGTGATCAGTTTTACAACAAAACATGTATAGGTGCAACTTCAAGTGCCTTCGTGGGGCTGAACATTAAGCAGATCAAGATCACTTAAAATAGTGTACACTGCCAGTCGCTTCAGATTCCTCAAGAGCTAGAGCGTTCCTACAGACAGAATGCTAAAGCAGAAAACTGAAACGCCTCCCGGAACAATCTCTTTAATCACTATTTTTCCAACATACTCTGTGTTATCTCATCTATGCAGAGAGAAGACTAAAGGTTCTTACTAGAACAAGGATTTGGCATAGTTTTTCAGAACTGTGTATCAACACATAATATTAGCTTGATGAAGATGTAAAATAAAGGTTGAACTTAAATGTGGCTACTATGTAAGAGATATGTACACCCAGCCGTCTGAGACAGGTAAATAAATCTGCAAGAATCCTACTGAGATAGCTTTTAGCCCACTTGTTACACTACAGTAAGAAAAAGAAATGCAGTAAATAGAATTAGAGGAGAAGTAAGAGCCTCTCCCTTCTCAAACTTTATTACCCTGTTCTCTCTGAATGGATTCATACTTTAATATACATTTAATATAAATATCATAGATAAGCAAATATTCTTCCCTAAACCAAACAAATCACAAAACACCAAGCACCCCACTAAAACCACCAAGAATTGGCATTGGTTGAAAGATCAATGTTTCAATGACTTAAAGTGGAGTCAGAAAATTTATCATCCGGTGACTCTACAACTAGTAGCTATAAAAATATTGATTTGTAGGCTAAATGCCAGAAATAACAGAGGAATAAGAAAAGATAGTACCAGCAGTCCCAAGAAGACAAACTGGCAACTGCATGACATGAAAAAAAAAAGCCTGTTTGTTAATAAAGAGCATGGTGAAACTTTAGAAGACTTGAGCACGTCAGATAAATCCTGATTATTTCAGATTCAGTTAAATCAATTCAATTAAATTCATAGTTAAATAGTCAGGAACAGTTTCATGTACAGTTCTAAGACATTTCTCCCTGTCCTGGTAAAAAATAAGATCTACTTTCAAGGAACATTTTTATATTATGTTCCACACTGCAATGAAAAAGCGTACGATTTGTTCCAAGTACATAACCATATGCTAGGAAAATATCCAAAGTGTCAATATAGAGAGGGGGAAAGCACTCTGCAAGACTCCCAGAAAAACTGTAACACTTATAACAGCAGTATCTTGGCTATCTCTGCTTTAGCATTCCATTTGGTCACAAAGAAGATGATTTTACCACACAAAATTGGAACAGAAGAGTGGACTCTACTTGTCTGACTTACAAGCTGATATTAGACACTTGTAGACTACTAGACATTATTTACATTGAAGGCTTGATAAAGGGATTCTGGCGCTTTCAACACTTCTTGTCTGGCTCCAATTCTTTCCACATTGCAAGCTTCTAGAAATGCAGTTGCCAGCCCAGGAAGGAGATGCTACCTCTGCTCAGTCTTACAAGCAGATAGGGTAACACATTGAAGTCCCTCCTCTACTCCTGGACTTCTAGCACAACAGTTGACAATATGACTTGTGGCTAGGCTGTCCACATGCAAGGTATGGCAGTCATTCTACCGCTGCTGCTGTGACCTTGTGGGAAAACATCTATGGCATTGCAGAGGACAAGACCACAGATCCTTAACCATCAGCAAAAGAGCAAAGCTTGGTGATGAATTGGTACATGTTGACCAATCTCGTCATCTAGGGGATCTTTAAACTGAAATGATGTTTAAAGAAGAAACCAAGGTTTACATTTCCTATTGAATCAGAAGCCTAGGGTCTTAACTAAATTCCTTACAGAACTGAAGACTATCTGTCTTTTTCGATAACAATGTAAAGCATGAGGTGATACAGAACTTATTAATATGGCACCATGTAATTTATACATCGACTGCTAAAGGCACACATCCCATGCAAGGATACCATGATGTACATCAAAAGACAAGGGAATCGCTGCCACTTCAAAGAAAATGTGTTTAGCATTGAGACCTGCTTTTTTTTTTTTTTTTTTTTTTAAAAAAGGTGCAAGTTATCGATGCTTCAACTTTCAGGAGCATCTTACTTCACAGAACATACTGAAACACTGCAAAGGACTTAATGGTGCCTGTAAGACTGTGAACATGGTATCATATGCAAATTTCTCTCTTAAGGGAACAGAGTTCATCCTGAAGTCTGAAGAATAAGTAATACTTGCTGATCTTCTAAGTTTCAGGGACAATCTAAGGCTGTTCTTATGAGTAAGAATATATGTATTTCCTAATCTCCTAAAAAACCCTAACACCTTAGAGGATAATTTTGTCATAATGCAGCTTTCTCACTCCCTGGCTAGATTTCATTGTTGAAAGGTGATCTCCATTATTCTCCAGTATCCAACACTTCAAATTAACTAAGTACAAGCAAAGTAAAATGAATGAAAAACATTCCCACATCGTACAACAGTAATTTATAATTATATACACTTCAATTAGGCTAAGCTATATGGGGTTTAGAACAGAGTTCAAATAATTATAAAGAGATAGGAAAGGCATTCTCTTTGTACAATCTAGAGATCATAAATTTCAAATGGTGGAGAAGGTGTTTCTAATATTTCCATCAAAAATTCCAGAAACTGGGGGACCCTCCCCAAAACCAAAAAACCCGTTCTAGTAGCAATAAAGTTGTAAGAGGGCCTTCAACACAAAAGAAAAGAAGCATACAAGCTACAATAAGTTATCACAATATTTCTAAAAACTATTCTTAATTCTTCTCTGCAAACACACAACTCAGGTTTTTGTATTTTTTTTCTTTTGCACTTTCTTTTTCAGATCACCTTCAGTATCTTGCTTGCTTTCTGTAGCTTCAGTTAAGAACAAAGTAGGACTCCACATCCAGAAATGGACAGAGCTTATTCTCCGATTTCAGCATAATATCAGGACTTATTTTTTTTAAATAACTTACCTTTTTAAAAGTTATCATGAAAATAGGTAGACCAAAAAACTCCCCACGCAACTCACCTATGTTCCATCGCCTATGTTTTGCATCATCAAACTGCTGCCTCAAAACTAGGAAATCTATGACATCTGGCATATCATGGTACCTAATTAGAACAAAACACACAACTATTAAGCAATAAAACAGCAAAAACGAAGTAAAGCACTTAAATAAAAAATTACACTTTGAATTTAACACCTCAAAAGCAAAAGCTCAAGTCATAACATTGGTGGCATGTTTTAACTTCCAACCTCAACCTTGCGCTCCCCCACAGAAAAAGCCCCAATTTGAATATAATATTGCTTTCCTTACTTCATGGTGAATGATCCTCCAGTTAATTTACCCGTATCAGGGTCAAGAAAAGCTAGTTTAAGACAGCAGAGAGTAGGCAATCCCACTTCATACTTAATCCCAACAATTTTCATCAACTCTTGCTCCTGTAACAAACAAAGTGTTATGTACCACCACTGAAGTTAAGAGGACTTTCCAAAAAGCTTTCTGAAACATGAAAATGGGGTATGCTGAGAAGACCAGTTTTCTGCCAGAACATGTCAAAATCAAAAATCTGAAATGTAGCCTTCGAAAATAAGCTATGATTTCACGATCTAACTTGTTTGAGAAATACTTTGCTATGAAGTGTAACCACCTCATCTGCTGAAGGAAATGCAAAGAACATAGTTCAAAGTCTAATCTCATTTGACTATTTATTAAGTTAACTTTTTCTCCTTATCTTAAAATACTAAGAGCACAACATTAGAAACATCTGGATCAAGAACCTTTCACTTAGTTTCCAAACTTTAAAAAATATTAACATGCAAACAAAAATTTAAAAACCTCATACCCGTAATTCCATTTTATGCCATGGTTGTTTCTTGGGATTAATGCTATATATTTTGTTCTTCTTGGCCATTATAACATATGCTTCATGACCTTGTCGGAAATAGTAGACCTAAAAGAGAAATGCAACAGTTAGATAACAAAGACTTCAAGCAGCTGTAACGCTAGTATATCACTGCCATGTAGTGTATGTAATTTCTATTTTATCATCAACTTTTTTCCACTCTTTTCCTCCAAAAGTCACAGGTTCTCAAAAAATTAAGTGCTGGACAATTAATTAAGGTATCACAGAAACATTTACAGAAAAAGCAGGTAAGATTTACAACACCATTCCCCCTTTCAGCAAAATTACGCACAAGACCAAAACAAAATCAGTAACAAAAACATCTGTTTACCAACACACAACAGAATAATTCAATGACAGTAACACGAACTCCACCAATCCACCTCAGGTATTCATCACTCTCCTACAGTGATGAATGAAGTGACAATCGAGTATCACTAAATTGACTGTCTAATCATAACTTTATTTGCACTATATATATATATAATCACAAAATGGTTTGTGTTGTAAGGGACCTTAAAGCCCATTCAGTTCCAACCCCACTGTCATAGGCAGGGACACGTCCCGCCACAACCAGGCTGCTCGAGGCCCCATCCAACCTGGCCTTGAACACATCCAGGGATGGGGCAGCCACAGCTTCCCTGGGCAACCTGTGCCAGTGCCTCACCACTGTCATCATGAAGGATTTCTTCCTAATGTTTAGTCTAAATCTTCTCCCTTCCAGTTTAAAGCCATTCCCCCTTGTCCTATCACTCCATGTCCTTGTAAAAAGTCTCTCCACACATTTCTTGTGGCCCCTTCAGGTACTGGAACACTGCTGCAAGGTGTCCCTAGAGCCTTTTCTTCTCCAGGCTGAACAGCCCCCAACTCCCTCAGCTGCAATATATTCTCTCAGTAGAAATATACTCTAGAAGGAAAATTCAGCTGTTTGTTATTGTTCTAGTAAGATTTAGTGTTCACTTCCATATCACCAAGTAAACAGACATGAACAAACTGAAAATAGAAATTTCAAGGGCTTATTAAAAATTTTCAAATCCTTCCACTACAGAATTCCACAGTTCACACATCCAGAATTTATCAGATTTACTTTGATCCCATTGTATATGATACCATATGGACGCATGTTTTTGTTATAAAACATCGTTGTAATGAAGCAGTAAGATGAAAACCTTAAAGATACTTTCAAGCAATGTATCTGAAATGAGAAACAGAGATTCCTCAAACTAATTAGAACAAAGACCTGAAACACCTGTATTCCATTTTGCGTTCCAATTAAAAATATCCTCTAAAAGTGCACTAATCCACAAACATGAGCTTTTCGTCAAGTAGGGTGAGGGAACAATAGCTTAAATGTACAGGTCCAACACAACAGAGAAAAAAAAGCAGAAAAAAGTCCTCAGTAAGTGTTAAAATATTTATACAAACAAATACACTAATATTTGTATTTCCACATGCTTTCTAAAACTGTTATATCATAAAGCATGGCAAACAAGTGTCTGTCAGGTTTCTGCATTAACAGCTGCTGAACTTTCTTATTGTCACATGGCAATTTTATTCAGGTTTCTTTTCCTAAATGGAGAAGGACTCAGGAGCACAATTATTTTGAAGTTCTTGTTTTTCAGAGTATTCAACACTGACAGTATCCTCATGGGAGAAAAACGCACAATAGTTATAGAAGGCATGAAAGCAGTGAGAATCTCCTATGCACTGTCAGAACTGAACTAGCAGGAAAAGGAACAGAGGCTACTGAGAGACAGACCTAAAATAATCCCAATTTAAATCACACTGTCAACATTGTGACAATTGTTTCCTGTACCTTCCAGTGAATTAAAACACAGCTATGCACTGTGGCACAAGCTACAAACAATTCCTCCTACACTTACTGTTTCTGCTAAACCTTTACATAAATTCAACACATTGTTTACAGAAGTGAAACATTTTTATTTTGTAACTGGCTCCAAGCACTGCATCTTCTGTCAAAGGAACAAATTAGAAAAATACTGTGGAAAAAAAAATTTGTCTTTCTCCAGGAAATTATATTTTAAATCTTGATAAATTCCTGCTTCTGCATGTTTGTTGTAATACCCAGACAAAGCTGCTCTTTATCGTGTTAATGGTAGAATACTCCAATGAATATGCATTCTGTTTTGATAATCAGGCTGGGAAATTGCAGTCCCATCTCTCTGGTGTTTCCACTGTTCCTCAAGACACATAAAAATGATCTGTAAATGGCAGTATTCAGAAAGGGAAAATGGATGATATATGCTATTTTTATGCACCGAGTATAACTAAATATAGCACTACTGTTTTTTCTTACTTGTTTGTACAGCTGTAAGAGAATGAATTTGAAATATCTCCCCTTCCAAATCTTGTAAAACATACCAACCATCCACCAAAATGTTTGAATGCCACATGAGACCTCATAATATTTCTCTAATTACATCAATCTTTTATTTCTGCGGATCTCAAAAGTAACTTTCTAGATGAATAGCTTCTTTTCATAACTTAAACAAATCCGGGGAGGGCAAGCATCAGAGATGGAATTTTAGACTGAGCAGCTTGATTACAAACATGCTCTATATTTGTGCAACAACTCCCACTTTCTAGGCACAGGAAAAGTTTCCTGTCCACTAGCCCAAAGCATTTTTCAACAAAAGGATGCAGCCTATTTAGATATTCCTAGTACACACTGCACATGCTGTTCAGCAGGTGCCAAACCAAACATACCAGTTTATCTTACTAAAGTGATATGATGTTAAAGTCCCTTGAGTAATATGGTACTGATAAATCCTTGGCAGCTTCATTGTATGCAGATGGTATCAGGCACCAAATATATTTATTTGGACTTGATCTTTTGAATAGCAGTCTCCAAAACATGCTTGCTGGAGGGTAAGAGTACATAAGCGTTTTCTCCAGTTGCAACCCTCAACTTGAAGTGCTCCTTCCCTCCCTCACTAGCAATGCTGATGTAATTTTTGCATAGCTGTGCTGTGAACAGCATCAGTGAAGTGATCCAGTGAAAACAAAACTGCTTGCACATGCAACCTCTGCTCTCGATTCAGTTTAAGGTGGTGTCTATAATCAACTCTAGCTCAGGACCAAATTTAATCAAATTTGCCGCCACGTCAAGTATTTCTCCAACTCCATTCTCAAAGAGTGAGCTATACAAGAATTCTGTTTATAATCTCAGAAATGTGTTACTCCCTGAAAAGCCATTACACACTACAGTGTAAGCCAGCAATTTCCACTTATTTCAACCTGAGTGGATTTTAGGAAACGTGCAAAGACTGCGGTTTTCGTGGTTGCCTTCTATCCAATACTAGTTATTCATACAATTCACTGGAATGTTCACATGCTACATATTCCAAAGTAGAAACTGGTGGGCGTCCTTTCATATTTTGAGACATCTGGACCATGTTTACAAAGTTTTTACAGTCTAGTTTGTATAAAATACATATCTACAAAACTTCTCATGGTTTTCTGTTGTAAGAGAACAGAAGTTTTCTGACGTCAGAAACATGAGCAAACAGGACAATATCAGAGTTCTGATTCAGAATAAATTTTAAAAACCCCACACCCTTCCCTGAGAGGTTTAATTCCTAGTTTTTAAGTCCCAAACCACAGTTTTTCAAACAACTTAAATTCACATTTGATTTCTTCCCTGTTCTTCAGCATACAAGATGCTCTACAACTACGGAGGACTAGTTTTAGTAGATAAAGCTTCTCACATAAACTGTATACACGTCAAAGAAAGAAAGATACTGAGCACAGTACAAAAAGGAATATTATTGCAACAGTATGGAAAAGTCAAAGCAACACTGTACAGAATATTTTAAGCATGGGAAAGACTAAAGGAAGTGAAAGAAAATTTTAGCCAGATCAAAGAATGTTTTGAAGAAAATCCAAAATATTCTGATATTAAATCTGTGGGAAAAGAATGCACATATGAAAATTAAAAAAAGGCAATAACAAGCTGAATGAAGCAAGAACACAGAGGGGAAAAACTGCAATACCTCATCCCCCATCTGTGGCACAAATGGGCACCGACGAGGAACAGTGTCTGTAATCCATGCTGAAGGCAGCCATTCTTCCAGCGTCAAACCATTTTCTGCCAGAACTCCCACAGCCAGTCTCTGAAGAAAAGACACACAGAAGATTAATATGAATAAACTAACATCTGGGGAAACTTGGTATTTTGGGAAGTGTTTTATTAAAAATCAACTGCCATTCCTGCAGTATATTTAATGTAACAAAGAAATTATTGCCAGCGTGAAGATAAATGTTACTTAACTGCTTACAGTAACACCAAGACCAAAACCAAAAAACTAAGTGGTCTTTTTAGTTGTAAGATTTGGTTCTTTTGGGTTTTTTTTTTCCTTTGTTTGTTTTGGGGGTAGCGGTGGGGCTCTTCTAAGACAGACTGAATTTATTAACAGTCCAGTAACTATGTCTCTTACTCAAAAAGATAAAACTGAAATATACTGTTCTCTTCAACTAAAATCACACGGTTGCCTCTGCCTGTTATAACTATACAGCAGCGTCCAATTAAGGAACCCCACAGAATGAGGAGGAAGAGATTAACAAATATAAACAGAGGTAAAGCATGTGAGAATGACTCGGACTAGGTACATACCCATTACCTACTGGCACTTTACTATAATATAATGTGCTGTGGAACTGCATTTTAAGATTGTATGTCCATATCATGTGTATGTAATGAACAAATTGCTGGTGCACACTGCACATCAACATCTAATAGGCCAGATAAAGCAGATTTTTGTTCAACCATTTAAGCAAGATTGCTTTGAAATTATCGAAAGAATCTTGTGCATGTACTGAAGGCAACCTTGGATGGTTGTAGAGAAATCCACTCTATATGGCTAGTGACAGAAGGCTCTGCGTGCCCAGACTGCAAATGCACAAAATCAAACACGGTTTCAACCAGGATGGGAACTGCTTTGAGCGCACCACTGGAGTACCAGTGGGTACCCCACAGGTAAAAGCAAACACACAGTTAACAAACAAACAAAATCAAAACAGAACCTCTCCACTGCAATAAATCACTGTCTCGGAAGGACCTTGTGGATTTTGAGGTCCGAGCATCTCTGTCTTGTGAAAAACCAATGGATGCACTGGATCAAAGCAAAGTCTGTCTAGCTTATTGGTGAACTATGGGAAGGTAGTAAGAAATAGCCTTTAAACAGAAAATCTTCTTTTATTTTAACTTCACATATTAATCACCAGTTTAAGACTCTTAGGAAGTAACGCCTGAACTCAGTTAATCATCAAGAAGAGACTAGTTCCAGTGAATTTGTCTAATAATTTCTGAAACTAAATCCTTTAGTAATTCTTCACATAACCTGATCACTTAATCAGTCGATTTGGAGATTTTCTTTGCTTTTCGGGGTGGGAGTTGAATGGGAAAAGGCTCTTTTTTGAGCTTCAAGCCTGTGTCATCAGGTGTTACATCTCACTGCTGAAGTAAACAATTTTGTATTTATTAATTTCTAAACCATTCACAATTCACAAAAGCCTTTTTATCATATCTCCTCCAAATTCTCTCCCTTCTAAAAGTCAGCCTCTGTGTCTGCCCCAAAGAAAAAATATTCTGCACCCTTTGAGCTTCCTGGGTGCTCCTTTCTTGCCCTTCTTCACTGCTTGACTTTTTGGTGCAGGGGGGATTAGAAATGTAAGCCCCATTAAATTAATTAAATTAATGTAAGCACCTTGATAGCCACGCATTAATAGGGAAGAACTATATTCATTGTCTGGTCCTCTCTTAATTCCTATGATTGTGTTCCAGGCTACAAAGATGGTCAAAAATTCATTCACCAATGGAAAGCCCTTATTTTGATTCAAGTTCAGGAATCATTAAGAACTTCTATCAGTGAGGACTTCCAGCTTCCTGCCCAGTAAGGAATGTGTAAATACCAAGATACTATTAGTATTGACACGGCAACTGATAACTGCATGCAACAAACAAAAAGTAGTCTAATCAAAGAGTAAAGACTATCACCTAGTATCCTCCACATCATACCAAAGATTCACAGCAAAGCTAATACTACGCCAACCAGAACATTAAAACAGCTGTTCTGTCATTCTGCCATCTAATGAGGGACAAAATGCTGAAATAATAATCTTAAGGAATGCTGAGGACTCCTGATCTTATAAATAAACAAAATAGTTATTTGGTTTGTTTCCCTGGGCACTGCAAAAATAGCAGCTATGAGCTCATGAAGCAATTAGCATCTCCCAGATAGAACACTTCTGGTCTCTTTAAAGAAAGAATGAAGAAACAAAGTCTTCGGATCTAACACTTAATTGAAAAACAAAACAACACACACACACATCCCCAACTACAACACACTGAAAATAACAGAAGTAATTGAAAATTTCCATGTACTGATCTAAACTGGAACAATACGGTTATATTAGAAAGGAAACAAAACAAATCGGACAACAAAATCCTGATCAAGTGAAATTCCCTTTGGTAGAAGTAGTGGCAAGCATCATGTAAGTATCATACATCATGGAACTGATAGAAAAATGACATGATTGCACAATTATGTGAGGGAGAGAGTCAGTACAGCTGAAAAAATACAAGTACATGTTATACCAATACATCCATAGAAAGGAAGTCTGAGAAAAGACAGTCTTAAGGGCATTAGAACTGTTCCTTAAATGAAATGCACCATATTTAGAAAGTGTGTCATTACAGCAACCTATCATTTGACTTACAACGAGTAAGGAGTTATCATTTATTATGAGTAAAAGTCAGGATGTGTTTTCAAATTAGACAATACTAAGTTGTATGTATAACTGAATTATTAATCTAATACTTTCTGAGACGGTAGAAGTGAGCATTCTTAATATACAAAGAACATCTAACCTTTTGTTTTCTCTCTTTGGGTTTCCTCTTCTTTGGTGATGTTGATGGTCCATCTTTCTCCTCAATCCCTTTTTTCCTTTCCTTTTTAATTTGCTTCTTTTGTTTTTCAGGTCCTTCTTCATCCTCTGAACTACTTTCTGCTTTCTTTGTTTTAATTTTAGGAATTTTCTTTGGTGGTTGTAAATTGATTCCTGCATCTGCCGTCCAGTCAGAATAATCACTAGAGTAGTCACTATGGAACGATACACCACAGAAAAATCCCCAAAATTAAAGAATAAAAGTTAAAAAGCAAGTCAGAGTGCATTCAATTATATCGTATAATCCAGTACAAGATTAGACTTAACAGACTAGATAACTACGATATTTCAATAGTTAAAATCCAGCGTCTAAAAGCCTGTACTTATCTACAACTTAAAAGTTAGTAAAACAAAAGCTTTGAGATCATTCATCCTTGCAAGGATTAACTTCTGGCATCACTAGGAGCAAATTCAGTTTACTTGGTCAATTCAAGCTATTACATGTTTAAGGCTGGACATTGTTCTCAGGACTTCAGGTTTTTAATAGCTTTGAACAAAAATAATATGCTAAAGAAGAAACAAAGGATGGATTGAAGCCACTTCAATCTTTGCTGCCTAACTTCAAACCAAGGGTCAGCAGAGGCAGTCACACAGCTCAGACTGACAGTCAAAGGAAACTGCTACCACATGCTTGAAGTTTGCACATGCCAGCAAAGAATTACCCTCCTGCAAAACCAAACTGGAAACAATTCTGCTTCTCACAAACAAGGATGAAGCCTTCCCTAAATTTTTGTTAACAATACAGCTGAAAAGTAAATCCTGAAAGTTTTAAGGTTTTCTTCATCTTTTCTTCTGAATGTACACAAGTTTTAATTAATACTTATCCACTACTTACAGATAAATTGACTCAAAATTTATCAGCAGTACTTTTCACTGTAAGTATACTGTCACTTACCTAGAACTACCATCACTGTGCCACGCTCTTTCATCATCCTCTGATGTTCCACCACTGGCAACAACAACTTCCCCTTCCTAATGGAGTGGGTGAAGGAAGGTAGCAGGGAAAAAGAAAGCATTTTCTTTGAAATTCAGAAAAATTATAATACATGCAAATATGACTAAGACTTTTCTGGGCTTTATATATGTTATAAACATAGAGCATAACAAAAGCTTCTTACTGCTAAAAAAGAATTTTACTTTGTAGATAGTTAGTTTACATCAATGGACTTAATTAAATGAAAAGAAGTAAGAAAAAATCTGCGCCTGGACAGACACACAGCACAGAGCAACAGTTACTCCTGTACATAATTTACATATTCTTATTATTCATTCTTCTACTGTAGCTACAGAAGCAGAGAATGGTTGAGGATGGAAAAGAACTCCAGAGGTTCTCCCGTATGAGGAAAGGCTGAGAGAGTTGGGATTGTTCAGCCTGGAGAAGAGCAGGCTCTGGGAAGACAATAAAGTGACATTCCAGTACCTGAAGGGGTTATAGGAAAGCCAGGGAGGGACTGTTTACAAGGGCGTGGACTGATAGGATGAGAGGGGATGGCTTAAAATTGGAGGGGGAAAGATTTAGATTAGACATTAGGAAGAAATTCTTCACAATGAGAGTGATGAGGCACTCCAACAGGTTGCCCAGAGAAGTTGTGGCTGCCCCATCCCTGGACGTGTTCAAGACCAGGCTGGATGGGGCCGTGAGCAGCTTGGTTGTGGTGGAAGGTGTCCCTGCCCATGGCAGGGGGGTTGGAAGTGGATGATCTTAAAGGTCCCTTCCAACCCAAACCATTCTATGATTCTCCCTGTTCAAGCAGGGCCGCCTACAGCAGTGATCATACTTGGTAGGCCACATGTGCCATACTGATTAGGTGCACAAATATAGGGAATATTTAACCTTGCACACATATACTTTGCAAATTGGCCTTACAAACAAGCATTTCTGCCTTTTGTCAATTACTATTTAGTCAAAACTGAACACATGCAACAGCATGAGAAAAGCTAATTCAACATCGTTTTTAAAGGAGATGAAAGAAAACGCACAATGAAAAACGTAACCTGAATTTCCACTAGAAACAATGTTTAATTAGCTGAAGCAGGAGCTTAACAAGTAGAAACGGAATATATAAAATTGTCTAATGAATAAGGATCTTACATCTGAGGAACTGTGTCCATTTTCTAACTCTTCAGCAGGCCTTACAGGTTCTTCTACTGCGTATCTTGTACGGTAATTGTGCTGATTAGCTTGCTGCTTTTTCGAGTCACTAGTGTCTAGTAAATGGTCATGAGAATGGTTCTGCAAAGATACAAGTCGAAATACAGAATTATTGAGTACATATTTTATTAATATATAACGTCTTCTTTAATAATAGTAGCCAGAAAGCAACTATTGCAGTAGCAAAAAAATACAAATTTCAACATCACAAAATTCAAAACAGGAGACAAGTGCAATACTAAATTGCTGCTGAAGAAAACACTCCACATACACAGTTAAACATAAGCACCAAGCAGTTCAGTATATTCTGAAAATAATTAAATTTCTTCAGAGATATAATAGAAAAAGTATTTTTAATTATTAAAACTCTTCAGTTTCTACAAGGTACACAGCAGTTAACTACTAATAGGCTGCTAACAGCAGCTCTTAACAGCTCAAAATTACATTTAAAATGACCAGAGGAAAGCAGACTCTCAACAGAGAACTCCAGAGCATTTTGTTTTGCAACTGAGGGGTTGGATCTGTTAGAAAAGAGTCCCATACAGTCATACATCCCTTAGCACACAGAGGTGACTGTTAGCAAGTGAAGGCCTTTAAATGGCACAATGATGCGTGGAAGAGTTCAAATGAATGAGTCAGTTGGAAAGAATTCGAGTTCTTATAAAGCTTAGAAGAATGAAATAAGGCTGTAATTAAGAAACACTTCACACTCTAGCATAAAGAGATTTTGTTCCTCCTGTAGAATATACATAATACAAAGACTTGCTCTCCATACGAAGTGTGTAATCTTGTATTAGTCCCCAGCCTTCAGCAAAAAAACCCAAGAGCTACAATCTCAATTTCAAGAGTTCTGTCTGCTTGTACCTATTCCTTTTGAATTTTTTTTCTTTTGTAGGAAAGAGATGATCTTTCCTATCAAGTATGATGAAAGTTGGTTCATGAGGTAATATTTTCTCTAAAAAAGAATTGTACTAAAACTAGGGTAAGCAGCGGTATCTAAGATTTTGGTTTTCCATAGCCAGAAAAGTTTTCATTGAAATGCTGAACGCTGGTAGTTAGAGCTTTTCTCCTACCCTCCCTGTTAAAAGATACAGGGCTTTTTCAGATGTGACTGCAACAGTTCAGCAGTGCAGGCCCACACATTGATCTGTACATTAGTTTTCACCGAAGCACATAAGACAAATATGAAACTGCTCTCTTCAATAAGCACTGGGTTTCTGTTGTTTTGTCCGGTGAATTCAAGTGGGGAAGCTACCATTGACACCGCAGCTACCAGAAACACTGCTAATGAAACTGCTCAGCAATCAGCATTTTAACACTGCCCAAGACATTTGAGACCTGGGACATTCCTCCTCCTGGATTCAAACTGGCAGCACAAACCAGATCCACTCCAGCTGCTCTGACCGGACCCTGAACAGCTCCAAGGCAGCCCTAAGACTAGTGGCTCAGCCCATCACACAGCCTTCTGCCCTCAGCCTCCTGGGGCTGCTCACTTCTTGTCAAGCTCTCAGGATTCATTGCTGAAGCAAAGGTCACAAAAGCAAGCACTACAGCAACTCATTTCTGCTACTGAATTGTGACTTTTTTTATGAAGCCCATCTGCTTCTTAGCATAATGAAATGCAGTATGAGGAAGCACGGACAGACTAAAATCACATAAGTGCAATGGAAGAAATTAATCAATAGTCAATAATGAGGACATATTTTGCAGAAACTACATTACAGCCCAACTGTAATGCTCATGTCTCATTCCCTAGAAACAAAACTCCTAAAAATGTACATACCTGTTCCCATTCAGAGGTGAGAGTTCTTGAATAGTTATTATAAGTATAGCTTTTCTCTACTTATATTAGAACTATGGACCCTTGGAAAACTGAAGTGCTTTGCATTATTCTGATTTTAGAAAGAGCTTTTTTTGCAGTTCAGAGCTCGAGGAAACACCCTCCCCAGCCCCCACCATTTCTTCATGGGAGCAAGTAACATCACTGTATGAATACTGGACAATAGTGATGCCAAAGCATAATAAATTGTTTCAGGAGAATGGAGTTAAAAAAAAAACAAACCAAAACCGCAAATAGTTATCCATAAATAGCAGAATGACGGAATGATTGAAACTGGAAAGGACTTCTGGATGTCACATTGTCCAGCCCCACTGCTCAAGCAGGAACCAGAAAAGGGTCTCCTTTCAGTTGCAAGGGAACAGTAGTAAATATTATTTTGTCATTATTATACGAACAGAACTCATACATTTTGAAAGCTGGTGTAAAAATTAGTATTTCTTACTGGCATGAATATAACTGAATTTGCATATGAGGACAATGCTTCAATACAGCCCTGTTTACTCTGTCCCCAGACCAGCTGACAGAACTGTAGATACTGTAGAAAGACACCTTCTGGAATTCTTGATGCTGTAATTCTTAGGTCTACAGATTACTAGAAGATAAAGTTAACCCCTCTATTTTGTTTGAGGTGTTTCCCATCTCCTCCAGATTACAAATTCTCTCATTAAAACCATAAGAATTCACTATACAACACAAAAAGACTGTAGCTTCACAGCACTCTTGTAAAATAACTGTCAAGGTTTCAGTATGCCTACTGCATGCACTCAAGAAAAAGCAAGGTTTACACAGTACTTTCCAGTTCTATCATCAAACTAACACAGCTTATATTTAAAGTCACACAGTCACTGTAAAGAACAGCAACATAAGAGCTGCTATAAGTAAAGTTACTTTAGAAATATCACGCAACAGTTTTTGGATTCCAGTCAGTCTTGCTTCTCTTTCCAGGTGTTTATTTGATTTTATTACGGAAACTACAGAAGATGACAATCCCCATTCACCATCACTATTGTTCAGACACTACTGAGAAAGTGTTGCTCATGCTAACCATAAGCAATGATGAAACTTGCTAAATTCTGAGCTGTTTATTTAACTGGGAGACTCAATCACTTGGGATCAAACACCCTTCTCCTCTTGCAAATCTGCTTATTTAAAGCCCGTTTGATATCTACTCATTTCTGAATCCCAAGATTTATCTCAAGGGATCTGAATTAGTGTACCTAACAACGCAATTCCTCCAAAAAGAGACAAATCTAATGAAGAATAAACCATGGAAGAATATGAGATTTATTTGTCCCAAGATGCCATAGAAAAGTATCCTATAGAGTTTAAGAAGGATTTACTTAAATGTTCTGAAGGTGCTGCTGAATTCAGCAATAATTTCTGTCCAGAAAATTTACTGACATACTCAAGTGCAGAAACCATGACTGTCCGCTTTCTGCTGTATTTCCTCGGGGCAAAGACAGGGGTGACTAAAGGATTTACCAAGTTCTCTCTCCCTCGCATTCTGGGCATCAGAATCCAGATCTCAGACCCTCCAATGACTGAGTTATATGAAAGACACATTCTTCTCTAGGTAAATAAATTAAACTGAAGAGAGATTTTCCTAAGCTACCTTTTGCTCTAAGGGATTTTAAGGGCATAAATATCCATTCTCAAAATATAGGGCTCAAAAGGATCCAGTGCTACCTTTAGGGTTCAGGGATTAAAAAATTTCTCCTGAGAAATATTTTCAAAATCATCCATATTAAGTTTATTTGTTTCAAAGATATAATAAAAGTAATAGCCAAAACCAAAATGCTGGACCACTGACCCTACTCTGCTATTTTTATATCATAGTAATATTTTAGGAAAATTGTAACCCAATTAGACATTTATGGATAGGTTGGTGGGAATTCACATTGTCAGAGGGTCTTTCCTGATATTCTGTTATTTCATTAATGAGTCTGTCATGGCCTCCTACAAAACCATAAGTAGCGTAGAGCTTCTTCCCTCCATATACAAAAAAACCTTCAAGATACACTGAAAAAAATATTGTTTGCTTTATCTTGAGCAAACACACTCAATGTTGGTGACTGACATTAGCATATTGGTATCATTTTTTAAGATAGCAATGCATACAATTTTAATACAAAAAATAAACTGAAGAAAAATTGAAGAAATTTACTAGAGAAATAGGAAATTACTAGGGAACTGTTTGGGGATCAGGGAGTGATAATTTCTTTTTTTTTTTTTAAAAACTTTTGAAAACTTAAGAGGAGCATAAAAAAAGAAGCAAAAACGAACACTCAAATTCAGGCTCAAATAGAAACTTGCACATCTCAAATTTACTTTCTACTGCATAGAAAAATTAATCCATCATTATGAAAAAAGCACTACTAAGCATCTGAAATTTACTTATTTTCAGATTGCTTTTGGCCTCAGTCTCTTCCTCACCAAGAAAGTGAATAAAAAACAGCACAGGCATTAAGCATGGTGCTCTGATAAAGTTAAGAGCTGCAGATTCTTTTGTATACTTTAAAAAAATATTTTATTTATTCATTTTTCCACCTTGAACCCCATAAGTGATTTTAACTTTTCAGCAGACAATTTGCAGGCGTTCTTGAAGGCCTGTGTTTTACTAAGCTTTCAATTAAGGGTGGAATACTGTCATCTAGAAGGGTAGTGTACCAACACCCAAATCATGGGTTCCTTACAGTTACTTAAAATATACTTCCTTTACTACAAAATATATTTGGTTATTTAGCTACAAAGATAAGACTAATCTATAACAAACAAGGCAAATATATTGTATATTTACAAAAATAAACTTCCTTTATATTTTCTTAACAACATAAAGGCACAAGATTATGTTTTTTGCAAATTATATGAAAACATCAAGTCAGTTACAACAATTGCATTATTAATACAACCTATTCCCTTCTATTTAATCTATCCTATTTTCCTCTTTTCTGAAAAATGCACTCCAGCTCTGGCGAAAAGCATGAGTTGGAAATAACCAGTACAAAACCACAATGTGATTATTACGGTAGAATGACAGAAAATAACCTATCCTGTATTTGGAGATATATTTAAATGTGTTAAGGTTAAGAACCAAGACCTGAATTTCAATCAAAACTTTGCACAGAACAGTATCAAACAGCAGACAACAGTGGCAGACAGTACAAATTAGTAGCAATAGACCCCTTACAGCAAATCATATCCCTAACACCAGATATGAAGGGCTTTTCACTTAAGGGGTTCTAAAAGCACACCCCATCATTTATTCAGAACATAGCCAAACTTCAGAGACATGCTTCCGCATTCTGGGGCGGTAAACAAATTGCTGTACCCTTGGCTTTTAAATTTAAAGCTGAGAAGAGTAATGTAAATTTATGTGGCCAAGCACATCGAATTACATTACATGCCTCTTACTGGGATAAGGTACAAGTGACTATTTACCTTAGAGAAAGTGGGTATTTTGTTTTCCTTCTGAATGTGACTTGTTATATGTTTTCTTTTCTCTTCTGATCGATATACCTTTATTTCTTCTTCTCCTTTTGCTGTTCTCCACTCTTCCTGCCTACTAAAAAAAGAAAATTGAGGTGTTAACTTTAAAGCAAAATACTACAACTGAGAGGATCTATTCCAAATCAAGGAATAAATATTCAACATTTATAACATTATTTGAATAGTAGTTTTTCTCTTTACCGTCAGAATGGGGCTACAAAATTACCCCCTCTCAGCAAAGTAAGATTTCAATCTTATTTAAAAAGCTACAGCAGTTTACATTTTATTGTGGCTAGGAGGGTTTTTTGATTTATTGCTGTAAGCATTCATCACAAGAGCTAATTACTGAATGAAATCAAGTTCCAGTGTGGAAATAAAAATTGACCTCAGGCACCTAATATATTAGGGTCAGTGTCCCAGCAGTAAAGTGTCATATAATGCCAGGGACAAATAAAGTAAACGGATACTGAAATATTATGCTCCAGGTCAGAACACATCAAGGCAGCTAGATACCATCGCATATACAAGCTAAATTTTTATTCATATACTTCTATAATTCCAAAATTTTTCAAGTGACATGCAAATAAAAACTCATTTCAAACTGAAACCGATTTTATAAGAAATGTGAGACCAGAGAATAGGTAAATACTACACAAATAGTTCCATGACAATGTGAATACCAAAACTGTGCAATTTAATTTAGTTTACCAAAACTAGAATTCATTGCAAACTTGGCCTACGTTTACCTGGCCACACCAGAAGACAGTTCAGGCACTACAACCCTTCGACTCCAAGCCACAAGGTCCCGCTCAGTAGCTATTTCACTTCTGGGTGCATTGCTATGCATCTGACGCACACCTTCAATTTGTCCGCTACGTCTTAATCCTATATTTGGTGGTGAATGTACTTCTGAGGTAGAACTTACAGATCCTAAAATGTAAAAAGGTACAGTTGTTCTTGATCTGAAACTTTAAAGGAAGCATTTAAGAAAAAAAACAAATCTCAAAAATAAGAGGGAAAAATCTTAATCTATTACTTCAAAAGAAATCAAATATTAACTTAATGTAACAATTCAAGCAATTTCTACAGTCACCACAATATGCACACACTGAAATAGCCACTGGGCTCCAGTACTCTGTTTAAAAATTCACACTGAAAAGGAGCAGATGTATCAAGAATCTGAAGCAAAGTACATGTTTCATTGGTTTGCTTTTATTTAAAAATGCTTTTGAAAATATTTAGGCAAGCATTATTGACTATTGCTGCTGTCTATATCTCCATTATTAAACAGCAAGTTACCTCACTGCATTCCTTAGATAGTCTTCTACCTTTAAAAAAAATAAAGCCACAACACTGGATATTATTAGGAACCCAAGCTGTAAGATTTACAGACAAGAAGTTTAAATGGTGAAAAGATTAAAAAAACCCCACACCATACAAACCAAACCAAAACCATACCACATGTGCAAGATCCTTCAGGCACCTATGCCGTAGCAAAATTTCAACATTCTACCACATCCTTCCACACACAAACTATTCTTGCTTATTCAGGTGGATTGACAACCATGATTTTTTTAAGCATTAAAAGCTACTGTGTAATCACACTGAAACGTGGAACAGCTGTACTGAGAAACAAGCAGATCACCCCCCTTTCCTCTCTCGTATTTCATTATTTGAGAAAATTCAGATTTCAATCAAGCAGATGGCTAATTCCAGACAAAACAGTCAAGTAGTTACTTTTAAGGGAACAGTTGCTGTAAATTCCCTGAGTAAGCAGTCAATAACTTTAAGAAAGAAATCTGTAATGTTAAGAATCCCAAGATTTTGCAGAAAGGTAAAAAAAAGACACAAAAGCTCCATATCTCCTTTATAGCAGTTTGACAAAACGCACAAATCATGTTATTTCCAACTCTCAGCTGTTTCAATGGAAAAGCCACAACAGCCATCCCCCATGAACCCACCTCTGCTTATCCGGCTGGTACTACTGGTTCCTGCCTCCCCAGAACGTCTCTGGTCCTGCTCTTGCTGAAGTCTTTGAATCATGCTATCCAATGGACTAACTTCTTGATTTGCTTGTTGACTAAGAACTTGATTCAACCCTGTGTAGTACAATATACCAGAGAACAACACAGGAATGTTAATTTGAAGAACCAAATGTTCCAAACAACTAATCTTAAAACTTAAAATTACAGGTGTAAGTATGGGCTAATGCATATATTTGTAACAGCCATTTTTTCAACAGGATAACTTAATATCTTGAGAGCATTATACTTTCCGGAGTAGGGTCAAGATGATCACATCCCATTCCTAATAAAAGTTGAAATTCAATCAAATGCCAGCAAGTCACACAAGCTTAATTACATTCATTGTTTGTCAGTTAAGTCAATGTAAATTGTTCACAAGCTTGCTTAGCCTGCCCGAAATGCATTATGAAACACTTCAGTATAAGCTTAACAAAAAATGTAGATCAAAAAGGGTTAATAGAATTAGGAAAGAATTATCTATACTAGAGAATACCAAGCAGTAATAATGCTTGATTGAGTTCCACATAGGCATAATGATGACACAGGTTAAGTAATGCTAATTTCTTCTGGTATGAAAAACAGTCAAGAAACCTCCTTTTGGGTCAGTATCTTCAATAAAAGACAGGAAATAATTCTCACAGAAGTGATTACAAGGCGATAATACTGTTCCTGTGCAGCAAACAAAATACACAGCATCTAAGCATAAACAACACAAAACCTCTTTTCATACTCACAATGGTCACAAAAAATTATAGGTATGGGGAAAAAGGCAAGAGTGGCAGTACTGGTTTGGAAAGGAAGTCAGATTCCTCCTCAAGGAATAGTTAGATGGTGGAGTGGAGTAGTGGGAAGCTTTGGTCAAGAGAAGCAGAACTTGCAAAACTTTGTAATGAGGGTTGACAATGTTCAAAGAAACAAGCTACAAAAATCATGTTTCCCACATGATTTCAAAAAGGTATCAAGAGTAAAAATTGCACTTTGCAAGATAAAAGACAAGCTTACAGTAATTGTGCTATGAAATGAAGAGCTCTGATTAGGTGGGCTAGACAAAAGTAGCCATGCCTTAATAGATAATGGTATGCAGAAAGAACAGAAATACTTAAGATCATGCTCTCAGGATTTCAGTGTTATTGTAGCTGAAGTGAATTTCCCTAAAGCAGCAGAAGCTTAGAATCATGGAATCATTCACAGCTGGATGTTTTCTGACTCACATAGTGAGACAGATTTATTTGGTGATCTCACGAGCAGAGATATTGTCTACTGAAATCAATGGGAACGCTACTAATAACCCAAGAATTATCTTAAATAAGTAAGCTGCTACCTAAACAAAACGGGTTTTATAGATCTAGCTTGTGAGATTTTGTCTTTGCAAGTAACAGCAAGTTGAGCAAGTTGTTCTTGTTTTCTTAAATGGAAACAAAGACACTAGTATATATTTGACTTTTTTCAAAACATCTAGTTTAAAAGAGCTCTGTGTATATCTGAGGAGTAAATCAAGCATGATTAATTCTTCCTACTCATATAAGCCCCTATAGAAAACTTCACAAGAAATAAAATGCCTGTGCTTTAAGAGATCCATCAAATCCGACAATAAAGTTCCAGAAAGAAATGGAGCTTCCTTAGTGGAAGGGAACATATGAATTACGTGAACACAGCTGAACTCTGTGTTCTACTTATATTGTTGCTAAACTGTAAAGAGGTAGAAAAATGTCTTCTGTCCCTCCACAATCTCTCTTGGCTCTCTAACTGCCTGGTTGATGGTTTTCTGCTATAAAAATAAATGCTATGGACATCATCTTCCTACAGGCATTCATGTGTCACACAGCCACACCATTAAATTTAATATTGTTGGTTCTGTGCGCAGAGTCTGACTTGTTTCACTGGAGATTGTGCCCAGCACATCATCAAATTTGCACAATTTCAGAACGTCGTGGATCCATGCTGTAATCATAACAAAGTAAAATTGCATCCTTCCTTGGAAATATAATTTAGTTTCAAAGCCACTAGCTAAAAAGTTAAGAGATAAAACGTTGCATACATTCACCAGTGAGGATTTTTTCCTTTTTATAGTTGTTTCTCAGGTATCCTTTCTTCCTATAATTTTGGAGGAAATGCTCTTTAAGTATTTTAATTATTCAGTGGCTTATAATCCTCTAGATTATAAATAAGGACATGGAGATATTTTGTTAACAATACCATTAGCTAAGCTTCCTGAAACGACTACACACCACAGGCTTAAGTATGGTCTACCTGTAAGGCAGTACTTACAGATACAATCAGTTTTTCCATATTTTAAATACTTAACAACGCTTATCTTGAAAACATTTAAAGCTACTTTCAGCAGTCACTGATTGCTTATTTATACTAACAGTGAGCTAGTGACTCTTTAGCCTGGAGAAGTGGAGGCTGAGGAGAGACCTCACTGCTCTCTACAACTACCTGAAAGGAGGTTGTGGAGAGGAGGGTGCTGGCCTCTTCTCCCAAGTGACAGGGGACAGGACAAGAGGGAATGGCTTCAAGCTCCGCCAGGGGAGGTTTAGGCTGGACATTAGGAAAAAATTCTTCACAGAAAGGGTCATTGGGAACTGGCAGAGGCTGCCCAGGGAGGCGGTTGAGTCACCTTCCCTGGAGGTGTTTAAGGCACGGGTGGACAAGGTGCTAAGGGGCATGGTGTAATGTCTGATAGGAATGGTTGGACTTGATGATCCGGTGGGTCTCTTCCAACCTGGTTATTCTATAATTCTATGATAACAAGTAGGCGCTGTTTTCAAATCCCCACTCACGTGGGCCACACTTGGGTAGCCACTGGCCCAAAATACACAGGGTCCCCCATGTTGTGTGCATGCAGAATACAACTTCCAAGGAACTTCCTACATTTTGTATCCTCATCAAGTATTCAGACTTCTCTAACCAAACCTATCAAAGCTTGAGTTGAATGACTGCCTTCATCTAAAGAGGTAAAGGATTTTGCAGGTTTTGGGCATCCTCTCATTCTTCTCTCCTTGTAGGTGTTCCCTCTTCCAACTGACCTGTGGAAGATCAGTCTATTTCCTTTTTCAGAAGTAGGAAATCTCACCCCAAAGAGATAAATTGAAAGCTCACTCAGCATCATACACTGTTCCAATAATGAAATAAGCTCCAAGCTAACTGGTTTTAAAGCATCAACTGTACTGACTTGATCAATGACAATACTGGAAGTAAAATTGTCATAAGCCATCACAGCCAAGGACACTGCAATTCTTCCACACCACATGAACTACTATGCCCAGAAATTAAGAAAAAGGACAAAGTGAAAGGGAAGGTGTAGAACACCTGCATAGGCTACTAGATAGGCTACTGTGTAGTGAAGCGAAATTTTCCATACCTGAAGATGTCACTCCCATCTGAGGAATAAGCTGTTCCTCCCTGCAGTTCTCACGACCAGGAACCAGTCTTTGATACCTTGCAGGATGAGGGTTGCCATCCACATCAACCAAAAATGGGGGAGGCATAAGGTGTGGAGCCTGCTGTGTCTGTTCATCCAGGACAAAGTTGTTGGCATCACGGATAAGGGGCCGATAATCACTATGAAAGAACATCTGATCTGCTATCTGTAAACAAAGTCATTTTGTAATTTTTTTAAGGAACTGATTAAAAATAAAAAGACCATACAGATGATAACTACCAAAAAGTATTTTTAACAATACCACTCGTGGTCACTTTTTGCAAAAACAAGGTTATAAGCTGACCTGTTTATCTCAGTTTAAAGGGGAAAAATTAATGACTGCAAAGTACTTTTTTCCCCCAGTACTCCTTTTCTATAGCACACTGTAAGGAGAATAATCCACATTTTAGGGTGGGGAGCATTTAAAGAAAAAGGGAATAGGACAATATTTAACTGCTTGAAGATATTTGACCAAACACAGCATAGACATATTTAATATCTTATAAATTTTCTTCCACATTCCAAACATACGAATACATATTCCAACAATGAAAACTGTTACAGGAGCTATGGTGTAGGAAGAGGAGGAATAGGAAAATATTTAACTCATCACATCATTGCCAAATATTTTAACATCAGCAGCCAAACACACATATTCCTACTATAATGCTAGGTATTTTTAAAAGTTGCAGTAGATAAAATAAAGCTGATTTAAAGTTGAATTTTTCAGGTTCAAAGTTTTCTTTATTATTTCAGTCCACCTGCTCATAATTTATCCTTGATGACTTTCCACAGACACTCAAGACTGAGGAATGCTTCTGTCCAAATAGTATCTAAAAAAGCTTATGCTTCATCCCTTGCTGGCACATGCATCTCAATATCATGCAATCAAAGATACTGAACAGCAAGGAGAAAAGAGGAGAACAGAAGACACTACTACCTACAGGCAAGCAAATCCCTTGGCAGCTCATGTGCTCAGTTTAACTATGATCAAGTAAAAATAAAATCATAAAATCATCATTCACATAAATTAGTTTTCCAGTGCAGTATAAAAAATTATTAAACAATTGAGTCAAGGCATAGAGATCTCAAACAAAGTCTTTACTTAAGTATTAAAGACAGATATTTGAGCATGGGCAGAGGAATCCCTAAATTGTCACAGAATATACTCCGATTTCTGAAGAGGATGCTCTATCATGACCAATCCATAAGAGAGTTTCCAGTAACTTGTTATGTAAAAATCAGTTAGAGGTTACAGCATCTACTCAGAGGTCTAGTCTCTCAATGACAAAGATTTCCTGTCCTGGATGTGAGAAAATCAAGAAGGAAAGATGCCTATAAACATCTGCGGATGACAACACCAGAAAGTGTCTCCATGCATTTGCAAAAGGGAGAAGAAAAGAAAATTAAAAAAAAAACCACCAAAAAACCAGAAACAAAACATATAGAAAACATGGGATTTGGACCCCACAAAAATTCACAAAAGTAGCAACTGGAAGAAATTGGAAAGCTGCATGGAAAGATGCAGTGGCAAATAATTCACTTCAGGATTTCAAAAGGTTACCCTTACAAAGTGCATATGGACAAGATGACATCCCACTGTAGTAAGCAGCCGTGACTGGATAAGTCTTGTCACCAGATTCTCTGTTAATAAGAGACTGAATGAGAAGAATACAACTACTTTCATGTGTCTGACTGACAGAATCAAGGCCTGCTGAACATCTTTATTCCTTCAGCTCAAATAGCTCAATATGATAAAGATACAGGTCCTCTAAGAGGATATATGATTTTCCACAAAATCTTAATAGTAGAGTGTCCAGTATCACCTAGCGTAAATTTTTCTAATAAATACTACCCACACTGAGAAAGAAGAGATTCCAAAGGCATGATCATACAGACAGGGAGTTCTGAAGTGCTGTGATGTGGCTGTAGGGTGTTGTTTGCATTCCAGGTTTTGTAAGAAAAGGGAAGACCTGAAAATTCTTCCTCAGATTCAGTGACCTCTACCAGAATAGTCTCTGGTGCAAGATCAAGAGGGATAACTTAGCAATTATCCTTCTGTGCACTTGGTAGTGCAGTCAGGTATGGTAGAGAGAGTAGACAAGAATTTTCTACTCCACAAGATAAGAATGGCATTTCATGGAGAACCCAGGCTCAGATCAACTCACAGGGAGAACACTGCAATGTTCCTAATAGAATCCAGAGCAACAATCTTATCCTCAGGCTGCTCCAAGTCCAGAGAACAGTAAGAAGAATTTAGATGTTTCAGAGGATCTTAAATAGCTATGTTCAGCAGACAACCAGTACTAACAATCAGACCTATTTCTTGATACTAGAGATCAAATTTATGGTAAGAAGATAGTATACCACCATTAGGACTCGAGTTCTCTGTTCGTATGACTTCACGAACTCAGCTTGGGTTTGAACGCAGAAGCTTTCCACAAGGTCAGAGCTCTACAAATAGACTTACTTTCAGCAACTACAATACATGTCCAGAATGCTGTTTCCCTAAATGGGCACATCTAAACAAATGCACAGATTTCCCTCAGTACTGCACCAATACACCAGACAGGAGCTCTGAACTTGCAACAAAGAACTGTGGTTTGTGCAATCTACAGGATCAAAAGCCTCAGGAAGCTCAGAGATCTAGCCCAATCTAAGATTTGAAATCAACAAAGAAGTACCTTAGGCTTTAGGACAGTTAGGCACTCCTGGACAACTTTCTACCTAAGGAAGAACTTTGGAAGCACACATGCCCATCAGAGATGATCTGAGCTCACTCTCAACTGATCATTACACACTCTGAAATCTCAACTGAGATTGGCTCAAGGTTCACTTAAATGTGTCAAATGATAAAAGAGCCCCAAACAAGCAGCAGGAGCATCTAGGTTTTTTTCCCCACTGAAAAATTACTCACCAAAAACACATATCAACAAAAACAGAGGAGAAAAAAAAAAAGCAGAACAAATAAAAAAGACCCTGTCACCTTCATTATGGCCAAGATCACACTGAGACAATAAGTATGGTGGTTCCAGTCAACTAGGAAACACAGACAGTATCTGAAAAAACATACAACTGGAAAACCAAGAGCTTGCTCTCTCAGTGGAGTTAACACTATCTCAGCTATAATCATTGTTCTGAGCACAACTCCAGTGTAGGAATACAGGACAGGTTGCCATACTCCTTTCGTCCGTAAAAATTAAAAAAAAGTCATTCTCCAAGACAGATGGAAACCACTTTAAAGACAGAAAAACTGCAGGTCCTACCAGAGTACATTCTCACAAGATATCTGGAAAAAAACCCAAATATCTGAGAGGGGAGTACAGAAAAAAGAATGTCTAATCTCCAGCACCTACTACCCATCTGCGGCTACATTTTTCCATAAATCAAGTCAGACATAAATGAAACAGGAGACAGAACCAGACAAGAAAGAGATTAGAAACTTCTGAGCCTTCTGAGAGCTGAAGACTGAGACTAAAGAGGTAACAAATGCAAGTCCTGTTTGATACCATTTCTTCTATGGTCAAGAGTGCAAAGATTACCATTCGAACAGTAATAGCTGGAGAGGGTAATTTTAAATCACCCACTAAGTAAAAAAATTTACAACATAACCTTTTCTCAGAGGCTGCAGCAAAAAAAACCAAGAGAATGAAGGGTCTGTAGAATTCAAGAAGCTAAAAGAAATTGTTTTCATTCTTCAAACAGACCTAATTCCTCACAAGGTAAACTCTGAAATGGCAGTGTAAAGGAAACTCCTGGTCTATCACAAGAAAAAATGTCTCTTAGTTTTAATTTCATTTCCAACATTTCAGCGTAGCAAAGGAATACATGCTTCCAAAATGACTGGAGAGAAAAATAAACCTGGAACAATCCATGGGCATGTTGAGAAAATTGTTTCTATTATAGTAGGCTTTAAAGTTTGGAAGAGTAACAACTCTGAAAGACAGAGACCTTATGAATGATCTGAAAATCCTGGTTTTCTGTGCTTGTGGTGTCTCTGCTCATTTGTTTTCTTTGGAATGGAAGAGGAAATGCATAGTTAGTGATAGCTGATGGACAGCAACAGCAGCCAAGCATCAGAGTATTTCAAATCCTAGTTGAGAGAGAAGGAGAAAAAAAAAATCCCTCCAGTATGCAAATGCTGCTGTAAGTAGTATCTAAATAAGAGCTAGAAGACTACAGAAAGAAATAGTGGCTTACAAGATGAACATTAAAATTTTTTTGCTCTCCCTCCTTCAGGCCCCTCTGCATTGTCATCTGCCAAAATGCTTTCAAGGCCATCCTGACTCTAAAGCAAGAGGCAAGACCCAGAAGGCAGCAGCAAGTCACCAACAACCTTCAAGTATCAGCTACCAGAGGCAGAGAAGAAAATCCTGAAAGCAGATATGTGTGCTTAAGTTTTAGAAAGAGAGAGAAGACAGAGTTTGTCTCTTCCCTGGGCAGTACTCCAAACCAGGTAACCTGTATGGCTCAGAGCACGTATGTGTCTGCAGAAATAAAAAAACCCACCACCACATATCTTTACAGTCATGAAGGTCTGTGGCAAGACACCCACACTTAAATACACAATGTAGACTGTGACATTAGAATAAAGATGTAATATCTGAATAACACAGTAACTGTGAAACATTGCTGTGCAAGAATCAAGGCATCTGAGACAGCAGAACTTCATTAGCACACATAAAACTGTATCACTAGAACATATAGGATAATTTACTGAAAATAATTGCATTGTTTAAAGGTATTCATTGTTTAAATACAGATAGCAGGAATTAGTTGTATTACACACACAAACACACACATCCTCCCTCTCTTTATTGGTCTTAGTTAGGAACCAGGAAACTATTTAAACAAAAATGCTTAACCATTATCAGTTCTACCCCGGCTTATTCACACTATCCATATGGAACCAATTGGTAGACACTTGTAACCTTATTGCTTAAGAGATCAGATAGTGACTGGGTAAATTCTTTTTAAATTATTTTTAAACTCCCATGGAATCAGTAGCTTAATAGTGCATTTCCAAATTTTTAAAAGGAGACAATAAAAGAAAACTCAATGCGAACAACAGGAATTTGAAACAACCCATGTTAATGCTCAAAATTGTTAAGATACACCCTCTTGAAACAAAGCTCTGAAGGGAAGTTTACGCAAATGCATTCAACACAGACAAACATTTTAATTTTGCACTGTACCTTGTCATATTTGCTACTGGAACCAAAGCCAAAAATCAGAAGGTGACCGTGAGAATCAGTACATGCAAAATGCTGTCCATCAGGAGAGCACTTGCAGTCAAAAACTGCACCGTGTCCTTGTCCTTCAATCTGAAATACATCAACATACAAAATAATTAAGTTACCAGAAATAATATTCAATTATGATTTTCAAAACTGTGATGCTGATGTTCAAATTTGTTATAAAATCTGTAAGACAGTATACTGCTAGATGGAAGTTACTTTAAAACGTAGTTTAATTATTAGCCATTCACTTGTCAGTGAATTTTGTAATAATGCTCATGAGAGATGCCGAATTGATAGTAGTAGAAACTGACAGACTGTATCCACAAAGCAGGCACAGTACAGGAAGGGAAAATAAAAGCTTCCCCTTGAACGCCCTGCTAAGGAACCTAACCAGAGAGCTGGGTCCAGTTCAGGGCTTAGTCACTACACCCTTTCCGTCCTCTGCCTTTCGGCTAAGCTAGCCCAGGAGTATTGGCTGCTGCGGTGTTTCAGAACACCTGCCCGCTAGAAAACGCGCCGACATAGACAACCCACATTACACAACTTAGCAACTGCCTCTTTCTCTAATCCCTACGCCTAATTTATTAGAGTGGGGAGGTGTAGATTTGTGTAAAAACTCCACTTTTTAAAGGAGAACTGCAAAGATTTTAAAAAAGGAATTTTTACCTGATACTCATTTTCTGTTTTCCAGTTCCATTAAGCCAGAACAAATGGGTTTTTGTTTTTCCCTGCAACCTGTCAATCAAGCAGAGGTGACCAATCACCACTCTGAATTTTCATGTCTTTAGCACCTCTTCAGAAAAGCCCCTTTCTATTCTCCCCAGCAAAGCACTTTTGCATTTTCTTTAAAGACACCAAACAAAATTCTTTCCCTAACTGTGGCAGGACTATGCACCGCCAGAAAAAAACAATGGTATTCAGCCTAAAGGCAGTAATACTAGGCACTTCTTTAACACCTTCCAGAGGCCATCGGAATGATTTTAAAAAGTTAAGGAACCAAGCCTCGGAAAAACCTGCGAGGCAGGTACTGTTCTCACTATTTTACCGGCTGACAGGAAGGCAAGAGGTCTGTAACTTTTGCCCATGGTCTTAAAACACATCCACACCCACATCCCTGCACACCCCCCAACGGTAGAGACTACTACACCTATTACCATTGCTTTCAGGTATCTGATAAAGGTCTTTCTTATTACAAGTACTTTCCGTAGAAGTCAAATCAGTTTCTGGATTAGCAAAAGAGGAACATAAAACAATGCAAGTTTTATGTTCTATTTTGCCCATTATTCCAGAAGAAATAAACAGAAGCAGCCTATAGAAAGAGATGGAAAAGAAAAACAGCTTCAATAGAGTGACACTAACATCACAAAAGCTAGGAATACAGAATTAATTTAGGCTAAGAAAGATCCAACCACCAAGGCAAAGTTACAACTTTGTACTGCTTTTTGTATGTAGAAAGCTCACCATATAAAAGAGAGACAGTTTGGGGAGGTAGGTGGAAAGGGGAAAGAACCAAGCCCAAGAATAAGCTTTACAGATGCATAGTAAAAAAACCTGGAAAAGGAGTATTTGCATAGACATTTCTGTTCCCTTTCCTTCTTCCATTAAAGGAACCATTTAAGTATCAAAGTTCCTAATGTTCCAAGTCCTTCATAAACAGAATTTCAGGGTTCTGATAGAGCCTAGGATTTGAAGACTTATTGTTTCACAAGAAAAACCAGGCATGCTGTGCAAAGAACTGTTTGCTAACCACAGTGAGAAAACCAAGAAATAGAATAAAATATCAGACTATTATAGTGATAGGTTTTTTTTAATTCCCAGCAAGAAACTCTATGGATGGACCATTTTCAAGAAACCCCCGGGAACTGAGTGTTAGCTGGAAGACTTTCCCTTCTTACGTAAAGGAAAAAAATAGCGATCTACTGTTCAGTGATTAGTACAGTGCAAATAGTTTTACTTCAAAAGTGGCCAGAATCTAGTTTAGAAAGTGTTTTTTCAGAAGGACAACAGTAAGACCTTTCAGCACAACCCTTCAAGTCTGATGTACAATTACTTGGAAATATAGATCCTTAATATTATAAGAACAAAAAATACTACTGTTGGAAGATACGGTTCCAAGATATAATTACTATCACAAATTGAAGAGCAAAGCCTGTCAGAGAGTGCTACCCAGTAGAAGGTTTTTTTTAAAAATAAAAATATTTTGGAATTAATAAATGATACTTAACAATGGAATTTCTTCAATAATAAAGCCAACACAGCAGAACAGGTTATTTGGAACAGGAGCAAAATATTAAGTTGCAAAGGGGGAAGCTGTAGCAAAAATCAGAGAAGCTGTAACTCCAGCAAGCTAGATAAAAGAATCAGCAAGAAGGAAGCTGCTTTCCCCACTCCATCCCTTTTAAATCAAAGATGCAAGAACTATATGAAGACTGTATCCCAAAGAAGAAAAAGTGTTTATTCAGTCTGGAACCTTCCCCTGCTGAATAAAAGGATATCAATGGTGAAAGGGAGAGACTGATCATGAGAACAGAAAAACAACTGGTCAGTTAAAAGCTGTCCCAACAAATGGCTACCAGGAGTAAACATGTTAAGACAGCAAAGCAAGTAGCAAGGATTCTTTGGCCATAAACAGGGAAGAATCAGTAATGCTATACAATGATTTAGGTTTACTTTTAGTCTCAACCCCAAGAATTAAGCTATTTGCCTAGATTTTCACTAGCAAGGAAACAGATGGACATCAACGCATCACAGAGAGAGAAACGTTGACGAAGCAAGAGAATGAAAAAAGGGAAGTTATTCTCCTCTTAGTTTTGAAGAGAGTTTATTTTCTCCAAACTAGGAGAACAGAGCTATGAAACTAGTACACAAAACAACTTGTCTTATATCCATAAAAATAATGTGCTGTACGAAAACAGAGTAGTGCCACTTACACAAAGAATGAGCTCAACTGTAAGCCCTTCTGACCTGTCATCAGTATGAAAGTCTTAAAAGGCTTAAAAAAACAGTTTTTAAGAAAAGTAAGAGACTGGGGGGGACACAGACACAAGAAAATACAACTCGTTCTATCTAGCTACATTTCCAGCCATGATATGGCTCTGAAAACTTAGTTCTAATGAAACAAATTGTCATTAGTAGGAGAAATGCAGCGCAAATTTGCTAAGAAAAGGGCAACTGTTACTGGTTTTGGAAAGACATACACAGCTAAAGGGGTGTTATAAGTGAAGTTCCTTAAGCCAGGCCTTTCTGTTACTGACTATAGAAAAAGAGTCCATTGACAAAAGTAACATTAGACACTGAGAACAGACTAGGGACACATTACAAATGGTATCGACTGAAGCAATTAGAAGCCAGCAGGTCAAAATGTAATAGGCCAAGAACCTAGCAAGAATATTAGAAATAACTTACTAATACACTTACTGCCAGAAAAAAACAATGGAACTCAGTTTACACACAATAACACTGTACATTTCTATTTTGCCTTCCAACACAAGTCATTAGCACTGTTTAAAAAGTCAGTAAACTAGGTTTCTACTAGCCTGAGACGGATAATGTTCTTTCCTGTCCTTCACCTTAAGGAACTGAGGCAATGAGTTTAAAACACAGGGAAAAAGACCAGTGTGTATTCTTTGCAATGCATCACATACAATGCAACAATAAAAAGAAAACTATAATCCTAAAATATACCAGAAGTACATTCAGAAGAGAAAGATAAAGTGCAGATATGGCTGCAAACAGATGTTAAGAACAAACTCTTCCAATGCAACACCCCTAAATTTTGCTTCCCATGTTCAAGATAAGGTAATTCTAAGTGGAACAGCTACAAAGAAATCTTTACACTCATGATAATGGGAAATCTAAGAGGTCAACTTCTTCACGTGGACAATAAAGAAAGAGGATATTTGGTATGCCTGTACAAAAAGACCTTTAGCAGGAAGATAACTACTCAAATGCATAGGAACAAATAAAAATTAGTTACAAGCAACATTCAAACCTGAAAACTGAAATTTAGATGCTAACAATCACAACAATGGTATACTAGAACTTTCTAAAATTAGAAAGAAAGCAAATGTAACCAATGGTTACTAAAACATATGACCCCTTTCATAAGTGATGAAACTACATCATAGCTGCTCAAGTCACATCAGCCTCCAAGTATGGAGTTCCTTTGCAGGTTTATGTTTTCCTTTGCTGTAAGGAACAATTTCCAATCACAGCATGCTTCCATATTAAGCCAAAAAGATTTGACAGATTTTTGGTAAAGTGTGAAGAGGTTGTTGCAGGTTTGGAGAAGTATAAAGAACACTTAACTTTTAAGACAGTTTTTAATAAAAAAAAAAAATAATCAAAATCAACAGGGTTTCTACACTGCTTCTAGAAGAGTAACAAAGGATCAAATGGTAGGAAGAGGACAAGTAATTAAATTAAGAGTAAAATGTTTACTAAAAATTTTTCTATCTTCCTACCGCACAGGTCAGTCGACCACTCAGGAACACGGTATTTGTCTTGAAAGATAAACATATCAATGAAAAGATCCAACAGATCAGCCACCCTATGGATGCCCAAAGTTCTATAAAGACTATATAAAAAATATTTATAACTTTTTTTTTTAAGACATTTTTTCTTACTAAGCATCCTGTACACTCAGTACTGGCTTCTACCTGCACCACAGCACGATGCTGGCTTTGCCCTTCAGGATCTGCGCTTCAGAATCTGCTCTTATGTACTAGTCAAAGACGCAGCCTCTTGAGAATTTTAAAAATATTTCAGTAGGACTACACATACCAATTCAAAAATAACACATCTATAATTCTAAGTTATTCTGTACTTCAGATGACTACAAAATCAGATCTAAAAATACAATCCCATATAATCCCAGCAAAACTAGGAGTCTTTCCAGACTTTATGAAGGCCACAGCACAAGAAATAACTATCTAGCGAATGCTACAGACTACAAAACATTGTCCACGAGCAAGTGGTATGCCTTTTGGACATTTTCCCCAAAAAATCACCTCATTTGGCAGAAAATCCCTGCACAGAGCTTTCCGCTGAGCTGTGCTAGATGGAATCTGAACTTCCATGTTTCTCTTCCGACAGGGACTCCACAATTTTTCAGTATATCACTTAGGCTAAAGCTACTCAAGTAGTTGCCAACAAAGATCTAAGTAAGCCATGCAGTTTTACTGATTAACAAAAAGGAAACAAAGCTGTAAGCTGTATGGTAATGCTGTTGGGGCCTCAGAGTTTATGAGGTTGCACTGAAAGTACAAGTAGCATTAGAAAGTAAGAAACTACATCACACACATGAGTGAAAGATCAGACCTTGAAAGACGGGGCAGGAAAAACATTAAGATACACAAGAAGGCATAGCATACAAATCGCCTGTAATAAAGTGTCCACTCAAAGCTAAAAATAAAGGTCAGTCAACAACCAGCTCTCTGAAGAAGCAGGAGCACACAGAAAAATCCACTGCAATTTAGCAGCCTCTGCTTGATTGACAATTTGCAGGAAGAAACCCTTTTGACCTGATTCAGTTGATGCTGTAACACTGACAATAAACTCTGAACAAAAAAAAAATGATTAAACTGTACTAAAACATTCAAACAGTCATTAATGGGATGTACGTCCAAATTCACAAAAACTAGACACTGTCACCATCATGAAATACATTACTACTATCATCTCCATGAGGGTTCCCAAGTTTTCTTATTGATTTATATAAAAACATAAGACACAGGGAAAGGGCAGAGAGACTGGGGTGGGGTGGAGAAACAACCAACACATCACTTCATCCAGACAGTCTGATTCTTCAGCTGTAGTGCAAACGCTCCATTAACTTCAAGTAGGGTCAAAATTACACTCTCAACAATTTCCATTGCAGATAACAGAAAAACTCCTATGGTCAAGTTCTGTATATGGCCATTTCAGTCACTAGTTACACTAACAACTTCAGACAAAACTACAATATATCCAAAGCTCACAAAACTGAGCAAGTGGTTTTATCAAGTTTTCATAAGGTACATTAAGAGTCAGGGAATTGGGTAAAATGTACAAGTTTGAAAGGAGACCACGCAACACAACTACCATACATCCTATAAAAGTAATTAAGGACCCACTTGGAAAGAACCGCATGGAACCAGGAATAGTTTCAGGTAACTTTACACTAACTGTACAACCCAGCTAGCTGCAGGCTTGGAGACAAACTTAGACATTAGCTTAAGTGATCTTACCCTTATTTCTTAAGGTCTATGTGGTTGAAATTTCAACCTTCACAGCAACACACAGTTATTTGAGTTTTTTTTGTTTGGGTTTGTTTGGGGTTTCTTTCAATATAAAACATTTATCTGGATTTGCATATTACCTAATATCTGGCTATGAAAAGGCATATATTAACCATGGCAATTCCACATAGTGAATGTAAAGCAAAACTAGTATGAATGCATCCACTTGCTTCAAGCTACCTCACTGGATGCATGACAGCACACGTTTTAATTTCAAAAACAAGCTTATTTTTTTAAATACAACTACCGCTTTGTTATCATGCATATCATCCATTTCCTGACCTTGCATCAGCATTTCTAAGAATCTTAACCTGTCTCATTGAGACATCATTTGAAATAACCACAGCACTTTAGAGCTGTACAAGTGTAATCATCACACCCAGAAAAGGGTGGCCTTACAAGGTAGGTTAATAGCTGCTTTCTCTATTCTACTACTTTGGGGCTTTTTTCAAATGCAATTAAATGAAACAAAGCAATTTCAGTGACCATCTTCAAAACAAGATATCAAATAGACTTTTGGTCTCCTCAGCCCAAGGCTTCTCAAGAAAGAATCAGTGTGAAAAAGAAAACTAAGGACCAAAGAGAGACACATTTTTTTCCTTTACTACAGCACATTCTTAAGAGTTTGGGTCCAAACATTAAGACTGGTCAGGAAATCAAGGGAACTAAAACTAATTTTGTGAGCATTCACAAGTTCTGTTCTTTCGATCATAGGAAAGCATTACATACTTCACTGCATAAAAAGTTAAGACTATAGTCTAATGAAAGCTACTGCAGAGTAAAAACTAAGGTTTTAATGAGTAGTCCTGCAGCACCACAAGATCCTTCCAACATACCTTTTCTTCTCCTAACTTTTCTAGTGATAACTGTTAGAAATATGGTCATGCTGTAATCCTTTAAGTGTGAAAAGCAGATGCTGCAGTCTTATCTTCTCAAATACACATACAGAGATCATGTAGTGAAGTAAAACTTTCATTCTTCACAACTACTCCTTCAGGAATACACAAACATAACCACTGTGACTTTTCAAAAATGTTTATCAAGCTTTATTTACACCATTGCCTCGCTTCATGCACTTGACATAAACGTACAGAAATCAAAAAGGATATTTAAAACTAATTGATAATGAATTTTAAAGCAACAGTATACAAAACTTTCTCTAAGAATTAAACAATGCTGCGAAAGACATTATGTATGTTTGCTTGAAAACTATATAGACAAGCTGTGATATTTTTCTCCCTTTTCAGGTTTTTCTCTTTAATTCGTGGTAAGAAAACCACACTAAGTTGGTCATGCTAAGTAGCTGGTATTAAGTCTTGCTAAGAAATCCTGAGCAGCTTTCAACTCTGCATTTCTGTATATCGGGTAACAAGCACTTTCCCATCAAATCTGAGACTTCATTACAGAAGCCAACCTAAAGTGTCTGGTAACTTGGTGAGAGAATATAAGACATTTAGTGCCATGCAAAAGAAGTCATAACCCAAACAATTCCATAGCCAAAGTTTATAGTTTCATTAACATTTCCATCCTGCTGCAACATTACAAGCCCTCCCCTCCTTTTTTTTTCCCCCTTTTAAGGATCATTAACTTCTGCAGTACTTTCCTAACTCCAAGCAAGAATATAAGCAGGAGATCAGCCTACAGGTTTATTAGCTTCACTGATAAAAATAGCTTATGCCTGTTGGTACTGTATGATCAACAATAGCTTACATTTAAGTAGTTTGGGAAGTTTTTTAGTATGAAGTACTTTGGAGTTGCTGTTCTCCACTATGGTACCTGGAAAGGGGAACGATTACATTTAAGTTTTGATGTGGCAATATAATGCAAAATCAAAGTAACTTTATCTTGTTGAAATTATCCATAATCGTTTACATAAGGTTCCAGTTTCCTTTAGTCTCTAAACTCCAAGAAAAACAAGTTTTGTCCCCATTTTTCTTTTAGCTGTCACAAATTTTCTTTAGAAGAAAATATAAAGAACAAAGGAAATATAACTTTGTTTAGGCAGTTAAATCCAGACTTTATCCTAAAATCTCAAGTAATTTGCTTCTGGGCTGACAGTTTTAAATGAAGTTGGACAAAATCAGATATTACTAAATTGATATTGAAGTTGCAACTGCAAAAGCTAACTTACTAGGAAACAGACACTTTTCAGTTCAGCTGATTACACTGTACCTATTGTACCATATGGGTTTTAACACAGACTGACGAAAGAATGATCAGTACACTAGGCAAGTCTTTGGGCTATTTAACATTTTGTGAAATAAACACAAAAATGTTTAAATCCTTAAATATGAACATTTTTTGAAAAAAATAAAGGTTTAAGTTTCATCCATCATCTGTTGCTAATCAATAAGCATATTGGAAAACACATGCAAGTCACAAGCTTCCTAGTTTTGCATACAATGCCTATTTACATAAAATCTAAGTAATGTATTTCACATGAAAGTGTGGGACTATTCATCATAAGTTTACAATAGAAAATTGCCTAGAATGAAAGCAAACAGCTAGGATTCTGCTACAGTGAGCTTGATGAAAATTTGACTCAAGTTAAAAAAAATAAAAATCAGTTGTTTTTTTTCCTGGGACACTTGATAACATGTAAGAAGCTTCATCCTAACTGAAAACAACAATAGCTATAAAATATATCGTCCTCCTAGGTCTCAATGAAAAAGCACGGCTTAACCCACAGGATCAGAGTTTTTCAGGAACTGCCAAGAAATGCAACTGTACTTTACATCTTCTCCAGCAGTGATGCAACAGACCCAGGTCAGTCTCCCCCCTCAGGCTTTGCAATTCTTAAGTTGGTTTTTGTTTGGTTGTTTTTTTTTCTTTTCCTTCCCGATTGTTCCCAGAAACAGAGGGCACAAAAATGCCAGCCACTAATTCAAGCAGTAACAGTTACACTGCCTTAAGAAATCATTCACTATTCTTCAAGTACCAGCCTGGTTTCCAGGGTAAGCAACATTTATGCAGTGACACAAAGTAGAACAATGGTGTTTCTGCCAGAGATTATAGCTTTCCTTTCACAAATTTAACAAAGGTTAGATGTCATTTCAAAGAGAGCTAAAATGGAGAGAGGGGAGAACAGGTTTAGTAGGGAATTCTTTTTCTTCCTCCTCCCCAAAAAGAATCAGAAGGTTGCTTCAAATCTCTAGTTTGCAGAGCTCGAGTTGTAATGCACTTCTCAAATATACTCATGATATTTCTGTGTGCTCTAATGAAATATGTTTTGGCATTTAGAAAAAGACTCGTCATCAAATTCACAACAGCTGGAGATATATAGTGTGACCTTTAAGTGTCAAAGGCTAAGGTGGCATAACCTTCCAGCGAGTTGGATAAAGTTACAAAGGTAGGAGGATTTTGAAATATTCAGAATTGTGAATTTAATACAAGACTTAAAAACCTTCTTTTCTACCAGTATTTCAAAGCATTCTTCAGAGTACGATGAAAGGACTAAGGTCACCTTTGCACTCAGTTCAAAGTGGGTTCCAGAACCACCACTCACCCAGAGTGTGTCACAAAGAACACTAATACAGGATGGTGCTCAGAAAGACTGTCTTGGCAACTAATGTAACATAACAAGAATCAGTTTCACAACACTAGAAGGAACACACTAAGATTACAATTAAGCAAAGGTCTGACCTTAACAGGTGTTCAGGCACACCGGAGGCACTAGCCTGACTTCTCAAAGATGCAACTCACAAGAGTTAATCTAGTAAGACAGAAAAGCAATGCCTGTCATCAAAGATCTTTTTGCTGGTGGTTTTGTTTGTTTGTTTCTTTTTTAAAAAAATCTATTGACCAGGAGAGATATTTTTAATGTAAATGCATCAGAATATCTACTTGATTAATTTCTACATTACAGTGAGATTTCTTAAACACTGTAAGGCTAGACTTCATCAACTAATACACAAGCTTCCTGGTGCACTAAATGCAATACCTACTTACAAAATCTGCTGAGTCAGGTATCAGATTCAGGCAAAGCAACTACACTCATAGATCAAAACCCCCATCTTCTACCATGAAAAAGATTGTAAAAATGCCTGCTCTCCCCTAGTCTTTCATTCTTGCTAATGTAGTACAGTTTTCATAATTTCAGCTACAGTCAACATATAGTCTTGTAACTGCTCATAAAGCCACGCTGCAAACCACATCACTTGAAAAAAAAAAAGTAAAAGGGGAGAAAGAGAGACAAACAGAGCTACAGGCCTGTACATACATATTTTCTACAGGGCAACCCACTTATAGGATAAGAACTACCAGCTTTACCACAGGAGAAACCTATATTCTAGCACTCCAGACAGAATGCAAGTCTGAATCAGCAGAGACCAGACCTGAGAGGTAGTGCTTAAAGGAAAGCAGGCTAAAAGAACTACCTCAGTCCAAAAAAAAAAAAAATCAAGGGCAATACCATAAGTCTATTTGAGGTCAATACTTAATGTCCAAATTGCAACACCCACAAAAACCCAGTCACTACACCAAACCAAGACTCATGTATCCATTTAAGATTACTAGTTGCCTCCTTTTTGATCTGGAAGATTCTTAAGTCCCTATAGGGTTGGGTTTTTTCCCCTCATACATTTCCAAAATTGGGAAACTTCTGCTTAAAGGTACAGGAATAACAAGCACAGGGCTAAGCTGCAGAACATACCATTCCAAGTGCCAACCCTGGCATTCTCAACAAACCAACAATGTCAGGTCTGTTAAGAAGTAACTTACTGAGAACACAGACCCTATAACAACTGAGTGGTCTACAGCTTCTTTTTATGATCTAGCAGAGCACTAAACCTGCAAGCTCAAGAGCTTGGTTGAAAACTGAAGCCAAAGGCTGTTTCTACCACTTTCTAATTTACTCAGAACATGATTTCCAGACCCAAGGAAGCAAGCCTGAAAGTGGTGTCTAAGCTCATGGACTACAGATTTGCGCCTCTCCACAGTAGCACAACTTCAAGAGAAAGCTGGGAAATAGTCCTCTGTAGATATTTATAGCTGAGTTGCCCTCCTGGGTAAGTGGCAGATGCCGATTTGAACATCTCACCATGGAGAGAACAAAATCTAGGTCTTCCATTTCCCAGCTTAACATTAGTTAAAACAATCCCAGAAGATGAGTGTTACCAGCTCCTGCACCCTGATTTTAGGATGGCAGGGATGTCCCTCAGCTACTGGAAAGGTGCCTTAACACACCAGGGATCCATATACCTCATTGCAGCTGTAAGAAATTACATTTCAAATATATCTCTCTGTACATTATCATACAGTGGCTTTCACTAGGCTGCCCACAATCCCATGTATTTTTATTTTATCTGGATCATCCACAAAGATGCCTAAATCTCATACATTGCTCAGTAAACTGAGGATTTTGTGGGATACAAAATTCCATATTGGACAGTAAGGACATAGGCCCCCGGTAAATTAGGTGCCACAACAGTCAAGTCGTTCAGTGAATCTAAGCCCTAGGTAATGAGCCACAATTTAAACATTTACAAGGGTTTCTGCTGTCCCTCTCTAAGTAAACACACTATTTTTGTGAAATACATGAGTTCTGAAACAGTCGGCTGCACCAAACATGTTTTGTTACTCTGTTTCTTCAGAAGTCTGCTAAATGCTTATTTGTACCTGGGAAATAAAGCATGTGAAACTGCCCTAATATTATAGCATTAAAGCCATGACTGCATGGGATTCCTTAGAAAAACAAATGACGAAAGTACACTGAGAATGCATTTTCATTAGCAGCTGTATTAAGTCAGGACTGGCAGGGATATTACGCAGGCCACAAAACAACAAAAACCTGTTATTGGCACATGTAATTTTAAACCATGCCAGGACCACATCTCAAAATTGCCTAAAATGCTTTAATCCTCCCAGTCTTGATATTTCTACAGCAAATTTTACTCTCTGTTAGTGAAGCTGGTGAAGGGGTTGGAGAACAGGCCTTATGAGGAACGGCTGAGAGAGCTGGGATTGTTTAGCCTGGAGAAGAGGAGGCTGAGGGGAGACCTCATTGCTCTCTACAACTACCTGAAAGGAGGTTGTAGAGAGGAGGGTGCTGGCCTCTTCTCCCAAGTGACAGGGGACAGGACAAGAGGGAATGGCCTCAAGCTCTGCCAGGGGAGGTTTAGGCTGGACATTAGGAAAAAATTTTTCACAGAAAGGGTCATTGGGCACTGGAACAGGCTGCCCAGGGAGGTGGTTGATTCACCTTCCCTGGAGGTGTTTAAGGCACGGGTGGATGAGGTGCTAAGGGGCATGGTTTAGTGTTTGATGGGAATGGTTGGACTTGATGATCCGGTGGGTCACTTCCAACCTGGTTATTCTATGATTCTATGAATACTTTCCCCGAGTCTAGCTGACTCGCGTCACTAAATTAAGTCAGTTCTGAATGCTCAAGAAATCTGACCCCGAGTTATGCAATACTTACAGAACTAGATCAAATGAAGGGAAGGCTACGGGTGAAAACGTGGAATTTATAAAATGTATACATACTTACTGAGAGTAAAGCCATGTGTGTAGATAGTCACTTACGGGACTGAGTTTACTATTGGTTATAAAGACTAAAATCTGGCAAACAGACAATGATGCTTCAAAATAACTGTGACAAGTGATTTAATAGCAAATCTTAAAAGTTTAATAACCTGGGAGAAAACCAGAGTCTCCTAGTGGCACTTATCTATAACCACCAAGGTACAAACAAAGCCCAATTCCTCCATTTAAGTTAAATATAAACCAAAAACTGCATAGGGTTATTATGGCTTTGCAATTTCCCATTTACTGACTGGATAAAAGGAATTAAGTTTCAAACTGATCCACACCACTTGCATCCCTCAAATTCTGACTGTTTCTCACGATGACAATGAATGAACTATGGTGGGGTAGTAACATGTGTGGAAATGACTTAAAAACACCCGACTCTAGGGATTTGCTCTTGATGTACCAAGCAATCTGTCTAGGATGGAAATACCCAACTGGACTTTCATTAAGCTAACAGTCATCTAGGATTTTGCTAATTCAACCAACAATGCCAAGGTCTGCAATTTTTTTAAAAACCTTTTGCTACAACACAGCCACCCAGTGACAGTTCTGGTACCACACACACTGTTTCGTCAGGCAATGATAAGAAGAGGTTCTTGAATGGTAAAGCAGATATCTCACGTCATTGATCTCTTGGGTTTGTTTTCTCCAGATGAAGCTCCCCATCTGATCTAAAAGAACCAAATCTGTCAAAAATTCCAATCTCCTGATAGGAATGCTGGTTTTCAGAAGTATGAGGTGACATATTGAGCAAGTCAATGAAGGTAACAGCAATTATCTGAGTAATTTAATAGTGGCTAATCTAATGAGGTTCCAGCTGATATGCCAGTTAGGAAACTGGGAGAAGACTGGCAGCTCTGTATGTATTCGTGCCTTTCCTTAGTAAATCAGAACGCTTAACACTTGCAGCATTGCAGAGGTGACTACACAATCAAGTCTCATGGTCCAGAATCACTTCACTCCACTCCCCTAGTCACCTAAGGAAACCTCTAATTTCCACCCATGTCTTTTGAAGCATCGGGCGTGGAAGACAGGCTGCTGAAATATTCAGAGACCATAGAGAGATGCCTCTCTTACATACCTGGCTCATATGATTTATTCACTGTTTCAAGACAAACTAATTGCCAGATCTTCACCTCACAAAGCAGGCAGACTTTCACACATTCATTTCTAGCATGAAGCAAATACTACTAGTTGCTGAGATCTTCTGGTTGTCTACACATTTCTCCAAGTCCAAAGATCTTAAAGGTACATGATTTTTACCCTTTTTACCTGTCTGCATTGCATTACATCCCTGAAATAAATATTTCAGTCTTTCATGGGGCTTGCCTTATACGACAGGCATCTGTAATTTATATTCCGATAGCTCTTAAATGGACTTGTCTTATAAAGAAGAGATGACCTCAGCCTCTTCTGACCTTAGATTCCTTGAGAACTACCACACATCCATCATAAGTAGTAGTGGAAAGGCAATGTAACTGTGCAATGAGAACACACACCTCAACTGGTAACAGTGAGTAAGCACTGAGTAATGAAGATCTGTACTCATTGCTCCAGGATGACTGCCTCAAATCCTTCATAAATTCCGTTACAGAAATCAATGCAGAGGGAACAATACTTAACCTAGGGCAGTGCTGAGGGAGTCTAGACTGGTCACTCTCCCATTAAGCTTGGCAGAATTTCCTCAGAGACTTTATAAGCTGTATTGTATGATGCACATCTCAAAATCTTTCTTTTAGGTTCAGAGGGACCTTCTTGACTCCACTTCATTTCTAAATGCCCTTTTTTGTGAGTACATCTATGGCATGTCTCTTCTTCCGATGATCTTGTTTATGCTGGTCTCCAAGACTGCCACTGCAATATGGCTGGAGGCTGGATGAAGCTATTTGCCTACTCTCAGCATTCTCAGAATTCTTCATATTCTACAAAGATATTTGCAATTTTCTCTGGGAGACAAAGTCTGAACTGCACAACACATTAGTACTTTTTGAGGAAAAAGATATGGACAAAGATCCACTTAATATCAACAAACAGATGGAAATACCTGTTTCATCCATCCTCCAGAAGAATTAGTTTAGTGCAGAACAGACCAAATTTGAAACCAGCATGCGGAGGTGCTCTACACAGAAAGGCTGACAGTATTCAGTCCAATGGGCCAAGGCATCATACAACAACATTGTATGAGATCAGGTGACTCCTGAAGAGTTTTAGCCAGATTAAGAGTTACTAATGCAAAAATAAACCAGGTTCCACCTTGGTTCCCCAGGCAGGACACACAGCACTAAAGGAGGATCTCGATCACCCTGTCTCTTATGCATGGCCTCTGACAATGTAAAATAAAATTCAAATTTCAAGTGGATGAAGCATACAGAAAGATGACCCTATAAAATACAGCCAAAGAAACTACTTTTCACATTTTACAAATTTAACCTTTGCCCCACTAAACTGAACAGGAATTTCTTTTATCTTCACTGGATGCAGGATCTTGCCCTATACACAAATGCATGCTTCAAGATGGCCTACATAAGAATGTACTAAAAGCAAAAAGTTTAGAAAGGTTGCTTTGACATATCTGCATGAAGTACAGTAATTACCATGTTGAAGTAAGACCGGATTTTGACCCCTCTTGCCAAATCCCAAACTATGACATTTCCATCATGTCCAGCAGAGAAGAGAACTCTTGGATCAAACGGATGAGGTTCGAGCACAAACACTTCATCTTCATGTCCCTGAAATTAAAGAAACAGCAAGACGAACAATAATATTGCCTCAAATGCTTACCCAGGAATTCAATATGGTAACACCAGCAACTGCAACATTAACCTATGAAACTAATTAGCAAATAACTATTTCAACTACTTTGATCACGTTTATCTTTTTTTGTAGCAGTGTATTATACTCTTCTCTTTCTAGTTGCCATTTCAGCTTCCTGAAAATTGTCACCTTCACAAAAATTGAAATTCGAACATCATCAAGAATAAAATATATAACTAAAAGCTACGAGAACAATATCCCCAAAATTAATACTAAATGTTAAAGTTTTGCATGCAATATTTGTATCTCCAGTGGAGCATCTAGTTACCTATTTTCTCAATTAAAAAAGTATCAGACATTAGTTAAAATGTTGTTTGATTTATTCTGGCTAGAAGACTATTTTTTTGAACTCATAGAACGATAAGGTTGCAGAAGCATCATTTAACTGTTAATGATATTTCGAAACACCTGTCATATTGAATAAAGGTAAAAAGGAAAAACTGTTTCCTCCTTTTTTTCAGACACATTGAAGAGCAGCAGTTATATGAGACTTTAAAGCTTTATTTCCTAATAAGCAGCTGACAGACGTCTATTACACTCCAGTTATCCAGAAACATTTGTTAAGGCAGTTTTCAGATAGAAAAACACGTCTAAGGAAGAATTTTGATGATATGAATGTAAATTTTGCATTTAGGACTGATGAATCAAGATGGAACATCTTACCATGAGAATATGAATGAGTTGGCCAGTGAAAGAATTCCAGACTTTCAGAGTCATGTTATTTACTGCAGTTATAACAGAGTTGTCATGGCGGTCCCATGCCACCATGGTTACTTTCAGCTTTGTGATTTTATCTTCAACTCCTTGTAAACTTTGTCTAAAACAAAACAACAAAAAGTTTGGAGCAATTCTAGTGTGCCAAAACACTATGTCTCTAACTAGTGAAAATACTTCTGTATTTTACTTTATTATTAAGAACAGACACGTTGCTTCTTCAAGAAACTGAAGAAACAAAAGACGTTTTCCATTTTGTAGCACACAACCACAAAAGAATTGTAAATGCTTAAACAATTAACATGGGGCCCTCTGAATAAAATAAGATGCTGATCTGTTTTTTCAGAAAATGCCCTGCAACGCATGACCTAACCCAATTAAATTTGAAGGCTACAGTATTCGCTGTGACATATAAGCAACAAAAATCCAAACCAGTCAAACAGTGACCAGTTCTGGAGAATATTTGTAATAAGTAGTTAGAAATAAGAAGAGAAGTACTTTGATACCTTAAGATGAGTTAAATACTCAGGCTATATTTAGTACTATACCAACACCTTTGCATCACTTCACCATCAGTAATAGCAGCATTTAATCTTGCATGTATTTTATTTTAATCCCAACAAAAACCAGACACTAACTATCTGTATAATAATCTATCAGAATACTCCAAAATTGCATTTTTGTCAGTGTGGTTTAAAGATGACTCACCACTGAATTCTCTAGCACATTAATTTCTAGGAAAACAATCAATCAAATGCAACAATAGCTTGTTACCACCAAGCATGCAGACAAAATACAGAATCTTCTATACAGTAAGCACTATAATACATTACACAATTGTAGATACAGTACAACTCAATCATAAATGAAGTTATAGCCAGATTCCTTTTAGATTCAATGTAGAACCCAGGAGGCTTTATAAGCTGAATTCATTGTTTCCTTTCAGTAAGCAACTTCATTTTCTTTGATAGAATTGTGCTTGTACAGAAAAGATCAAATTTGGAACTGCGCTTATTCCTCTAGTCAAAAGGACAAAACAGAATTCAGCTAAAGGTGCTTTCCTGAAACGAGCAGCTCAGTTTCTCAAAGTTGTTCAGCATTTGTGACCACAATGAACAAGAATCTATTCCTCTTTTTCCCAGGATCAGTTAAAACCAAGAATTTTTTACAGGCTGCATTTTCAATAGAGGAGTAACTCAGTCTGTTCTCAAAGTACCAGTGTTTTATACATACCCTTGTCCAACCGTTTTATATTCATGCTTTGTTGCATCTGCCCTTAACAGACAAGATATTCTCCAATCTAAACATCTACCTAAATTGTTGCTTATTTAACATTCTCTTCCATCCCTCTCTTGGTCTTCCAAACATCTTTCCATAGGATTCCTCATGAAATAATTTTCATTTTTTTCTATTAAATATCATCCTTCAAACCACTCAGTATGATCAGTAAGGAGGGAAAAGGTTTATCCCTTAAACACATCATAAATCTTTCTCATGCATGTCTGTCAGAAAATATCTCCTCTGTGCCAAATAAAAAGGTGCAACAACTCCCACTAAGTTCTTCTCCACCTTCAAGCCTCTTTTGTTGCTTGTTCCAGCGTACAGGAGTTCCCCAAATCTACGAAGCCTTGTAAATTCTCAAATTATTTTAACATATGAGAACCCGTTAAAGAGCAAGCAAGTTATTTGCTACAGCATGGGGTATGAAAGAATCCAATATTGCTTTTCCAGGCATGCATATTGCCCAATATATTTAAGTATTACTAAAGTGTAAGCAGTCTCAAGAACAGATCTGACCTGGTTTTCTTGCTCCAGAAATAAATACCTGTGTAAAAAGCCATATAAATTTGACCTTTAATGGGTTTTGAGCATCTTTTATTCCTTTAATCTAATAAAAATGCTAGTGAAGCTATTATCAGGACAAGTTGGTTTCCATAGCTGAATATGTAGTCAAATATTTGTTCTCATTGGACTTGTAGAGCTAGAAAAGCATATTGCGCATTTAAGCAATAATAATTTAAGAAGGTCTCTCCCCTCTTTTCTTTTTTTTAAAATAAGTCTGCAAATGATATCAATGGCCTTCAAGTACCTATCTGATAGGAGAACATGTCACATCACTTACCCTGCTGGGCGAGTAGCCATATCTAACAAAATACTTTTCCATTCCCTTCGCTTAAATTGCCAGATTCGTGCTGTTCCGTCACGACTTCCACTCACAAATCTAACAAAAGGGGAAAAAAGTTCCTTAGAAATGAATGGCAGATCTGTACAGAAAAGACACTTGAAAACTCCAGTTCCAGAATTTAGAACTCAAAAAAGGAGGCTACAAGGAAGAACTCTAAATAGTGTCAGAATGTTGTACTACTGGTGTGAGGTGAAAAACACTTCTCATGGCTGCAAGAAAATTGAAGGCCTGCAAAAACTGGAACCTGCTTCCTTATCCTGAGCCCCTTCCAAACTAACTATACTTTGACCTTTGGTGCACCTTGCTGAATTATGACACCACTTCGGCACAGGGTCCCCCAAACCCAATAAGAACTCTAAGAAACTGACCCTATCACACCAGGTAAAGCTTGGTAAGTAATTTAAAGGAGTAAAAATAGCAGAAGGGCCAGAACAGCCCTGCAGGTGGAAGTACAGATGTGATTTAAAGCAAATAAAAACCTACTCTTGATAACCTAACACTGTATGTTGAGAAAATATTATGATGCTTATTTGAAGAAGCATTTCACAGCTTGAGTTTCTCCCCTATCTTTTTCTTCCCCCCCCACTTTCATTCAGGATGCAGGTGTAAATGGAGAAAGGGGCAGGTGGAGCACAATGAAGCTTGGTTTACAACTATTTGTATCATAATAAAAGTATACATTAGAACATCAAGCAAATAACATGTCAAACTTCATAATAAACTGAACCGTTTTCTTTAGCATCCTGCACATCCAACATGACTACAGAAACTGATATTTACAAGTGTCTACAAGGTAAAAAAATAGCTCTGAATAAATAAATTGTGTGCTTACCTGCTACTACTATTAGAAAACTGAATGCTGTCAACTTTGTCCTAAATAAAAAAAGTAGAAAAAGAAAAAAATCAAATATGATTCCAAATTAGAAAAAAAATACTATTTTACTCAAATATATATGTAATTTTTAAAAAAGTATTTACAGTATGAAACTCCAACTCTGATATCTTCTCTGGCTGACCTGATCCAAAGAAATAAACCCTAATGATGTGATCTGTGCTCCCAGTAGCCAAAAACATTCCACCTAAGAAAAATAAACAGATAAGACTTCAGAAAAACATGCAATCTAATGTTATTCGGTATTTTCAAATGCCTGTAACTTCAATTACTTTTTTTTCCCTTAAATTTACAGCTGTATCTCATTTCAGCTATGCCTGTAACTGATCCTTAAGCAAAAACAAGATTAAGAAACTCAAAAGTTTAACTGGAGATGAGTCAAAAGAAAAAGGTGGCCAACAGGTCGAGGGAGGGGATCCTGCCCCTCTATTCTGCTCTTGTGAGACCTCATCTGGAGTATTGTGTCCAGTTCTCGAATCCTCAACATAAGAAGAATATAGATCCATCAGAGCAAGTCCAGAGGAGGGCCACAAAGATGATCAGAGGGCTGAAGCACCTCCCGTATGAGGACAGGCCGAGAGTTGGGCTTATTCAGCCTGGAGAAGAGAAGGCTCTGAGGAGATCTTATAGCAACCTTCCAGTACCTGAAGGGGCTACAAGAAAGCTGTGGAGGGACTTTCTACAAAAGCTTGTAGCAATAGGACTAGGGGCAATGGCTATAAACTGCAGAGGGACAGATTGAGATTAGACATTAGGAAGAATTTCTTCACCATGAGAGTGGTGAGGCACTGGCACAGGTTGCCCAGGGAAGCTGTGGCTGCCCCGTCCCTGGAGGTGTTCAAGGCCAGGTTGGATGGGCCTTGGGCAGCCTGAGCTAGTGGGACGTGTCCCTGCCCGTGGCAGGGGAGTTGGGACTAGATGATCTTTAAGGTCCCTTCTAACCCTAACTATTCTATGGTTCTATGATTTGCTGTCAGATAAACAAGCACATACAGACATATCCAAAAGATTACCTAACTACAGCAATTCATTCACAAGCCTCAATCTTAAAAATGAATGGAACTAGAGCTCCTGTACAAATTCTAAAGATCAGTTTCCATCATTTTTATATTTCACCCAATTATTTCTGTTGCATCCTTCAATTGCCAACTCTGGAATCAAGGAAATTCAGACTGTGAGAACCTGGTAATCAACACCTTGACCCAATCCCTATAAATTCCCTCTCAGATATAGCCAACTCTCAGAATCACTCTGAGAAATAGGTATATGCTGTGCTTTAAAAGACTTGCAATCACAAGAGATTTTCAACATTCTACATTTAACTGCTTTCAAGGCTTTCCTTATCATAAGTTAATATATAGATTCTGACTTGCTATTTTAAATATTTGGGCTTTTTTAATACCTACTTTAATTCAATTCCATCTTATTAACAAGAAATATCATAGAATCATAGATTCATAGAATAACCAGGTTGGAAGAGACTCACTGGATCATCGAGTCCAACCATTCCTATCAAACACTAAACCATGCCCCTTAGCACCTCGTCCACCCGTGCCTTAAACACCTCCAGGGAAGGTGAATCAACCACCTCCCTAGGCAGCCTGTTCCAGTGCCCAATGACCCTTTCTGTGAAGAATTTTTTCCTAATGTCCAGCCTAAACCTCCCCTGGCGGAGCTTGAGACCATTCCCTCTTGTCCTGTCCCCTGTCACTTGGGAGAAGAGGCCAGCACCCTCCTCTCTACAACCTCCTTTCAGGTAGTTGTAGAGAGCAATGAGGTCTCCCCTCAGCCTCCTCTTCTCCAGGCTAAACAACCCCAGCTCTCTCAGCCGCTCCACGTAAGACTTGCTCTCCAGCCCTCTCACCAGCTTTGTTGCTCTTCTCTGGACTCGCTCCAGAGCCTCAACATCCTTCTTGTGGTGTGGGGCCCAGAACTGAACACAGGATTCGAGGAGTGGTCTCACCAGTGCTGAGTACAGAGGGAGAATAACCTCCCTGGACCTGCTGGTCACGCTGTTTCTGATCCAAGCCAAGATGCCATTGGCCTTCTTGGCCACCTGGGCACACTGCTGGCTCATATTCAGTCACTGTCAACCAACACCCCCAGGTCCCTCTCCTCCAGGCAGCTTTCTAGACAGACTTCTCCTAGTCTGTAGCACTGCATAGGGTTGTTGTGCCCTAAGTGCAGTACCCGGCATTTGGCCTTGTTAAACCTCATGCCATTGGACTCTGCCCAGCGGTCCAGCCTGTCCAGATCCCTCTGCAGAGTCTCCCAACCCTCCAGCAGATCGACACTTCCACCCAGCTTAGTGTCGTCCGCAAACTTGCTAAGGGTGCACTCGATGCCTTCATCCAGGTCATTGATGAAGACATTGAACAGGGCTGGACCCAGCCCTGAGCCCTGGGGAACCCCACTTGTCACTGGCCTCCAGCTGGATTTCACACCATTTCCCACCACTCTCTGGGCCTGGCCATCCAACCAGTTTTCCACCCAGGAGAGTATGCTACAGTAGCTGTATTCTACTTCATTTTACTCTCTAAATGACATCTTATAGTGATATAAGGGAGAAAAGGGTAAAAAAAAAAAGTTCTTTTACCAGCGCTAAAAGAAGAACAGATCATTTGGACTCCGGGCCGAGGGCGTTCTGTAAACTTTGTTGGCCTTGGACTACAAATAAAGAAACAGTTAAATAATTTTCTAATAGGGCTTCAAAAAATAAGTCAGCATCTAAGAAACAGAGCACAGAACAAAATTAAATACGAAGGAACAGATGGCTGCCCACCTATAAGATTTTTGTGACTACAGTTTCCTGAAGATCAGATCATAAAGTACAACATCCAAATGGATTAAGTAATCCATGTATCAAGGAAAGTTATGCCACAACTTAAATCCCGTTTCCCTTTCCCCTCTAATATTGCTCCACAAAACACTCTCCCTTAAGTCACGGTCAAAGCAGAACAGAAGACACTAGAGACAGTGACCCAAAATGTTAAGTTTTAAGCCACTGGGTGTGCTAGAGCTCTGCTTTTCTCCTGCAGCAGACAGCTGCTTTTACAAGGGAGAAGCAGAGCCTGGGCTCTTTGTACAAAAGGATACAAAAGAAATGCAAATTTGGGTTTTTTCACAGTATTAGAATATACCAGTTTCTGCAGAGGGCTCCTATTCTTTATGGGCTAGTTTCCTTTATGGGCTAGTTTCAAATAGTGCCCAAAGGCTGTCGGGAAAATGGCTAGAAGTCTGTCAGGAATTTTATTTTATGGCCTCTGCTTCCTTTTAGGCATTTCAGAACCTGATATGCAAACAGAATTAAAGCTTCAATGGATTTGGCATATGAAACCAAAACAAATCAGATCCAGTTCTTCAATCATGACTTCAAGCGTGCTCGTACACTAGAGCAACCTCAAACCAGTAGGTGATCTTGCATAGTACACCGTCTGCAATCTTCACTCAAAGAATAAACTCAGTAGAGAACAGCAGCATTACACCCACAACTGTCAGCACTAAAGATGTGTTTTAACATAAAAGAATGCATATTCATAATTTATCCAAAATTTTCTCTGTTAAAAGCAAAATAGCCCATATAATTCATTTCAGCTGAAGGCAGATGCATAAGAAACCTTTCTCCACTAATCAGCTCTTGATATCTCAGAGAAAGTAGTAAGCATTAAACCTTAGCGGTGCCCCTGCACAAAACAAAGTAATAAACACAAGGAATATCAGTTAAGAAATTTTTCTCCATATCATCCATTCAGTATAGGCTGCTTCTGTGAGCTTCTCTCTAGGAGTTTTAAGGTAACTCTACAGGTTCATGACAAGGAAGCTTCACAACAACATACACTAAACAAGGCAAAGACTCATTCTACAGAACAGTTAAAACCCTTCTTAACTGAAATACTAAGATAAAAAGAACTATCAGCTGAATCAATATGCAGCTTACATCATTTGGAGCAAGCGTAAACAGATAAACAGTCTGCTGTTTTCTTCCAGTGCGGTTTGTGAACTCTGCCTTTGGAGTTAGAACAGCCGCAAAAGAGAGCAAGTATGCACTTACGTTGTAGTCTGGATAAACATGTTAAATTCTCCAGTTTATGTCTCTCTTATGTGTGTTACTTTAGGCGTTAGGACACAAAAGATCACGTTGTTCTTTTACAACAGAGCAGTTTACAACAAAATGAGCTAGGCAACCAGTATTTCTGGGAAGCAAGTAAAGGGGACAAATGCATAATTTCTTGCAACAAACAGAAACCAAGTGAATTGTTGAGCTTTGCAAACATTCTTAATCCAACTACCAAGTGGCTAGAAGGCACCAAGATACCTTCAGAAACACTTCACAGAGAGGCCCAGCAAAGCCCTGGTAAAGCATTTTCTTCCCGGAGGAGACCTGTATTAAGTTCAACATGAATTCAGAAACGAGAGGGGCTGCAGTTAATAAAGAAATTAACCTGCACTCAGAGCAGCAGACAAAGAAGCAATTTGGTCTATGTGCCTCAACTAAGGGACACACTCGCCAATATAGACAACTCAAGTTCATCTTCAAAATGCAGCAACAGTGCAGGAATGGTTACTTAATCTAAACCCTGGACAACCTAACGACCAATTTTCCATAATATGAGTACTGATGTATTATTAGCTCCTTTAACAGCAAGTGCCTTTGCTAAAGAAAGTAGATGCAAGTATCACAACACATTCATGACAATCGAGAAATCAATACCTTGTTGAAAACAGGAATGTCAAAGTCATGCGCGGATGTTTTCCCTAAGCTTTTTCCCTCTTTCTAAAATTTCAGGGGGAAAAAAAAATAGAAAAGGAAAGCAATATAGTAAGCTCCTCTATGCAAATCTGACAGACAGTTCTGCTGCCTTGTTCATACAGTCTGCCAGTAACAGACTAACACTGGGAACTTGTGATCCAAACAGGTGGCAGAATAACAAGGAAGCTCAGCATCTTTCTCAGAGAAGATACATATGCAAATATTTTGCAGTGCAACTAATTTCACTTCGATACACTGATCAGTTGTAATAGTTCTCCCTTAAACTTGGAGGCAGATTATTCTCCCATTTCAGACATCCCTCTTGTCCCCACTGCCAATTGATACAGGATACAACTCCTCTGTTTTCTATCACCACCGGGAATAGTTAAAAAAAGACTAAATGTGGGCACGTCTTGATTGCCTACATTTTTAATTGTTTTTCCAATTTGTTTGGGGCACATTGCTTGACTTCCACACCTGCAGCCACAACCAGTCATACTGTTCCTCTGTCTGGAAACCAAATTTATCAACCTGAAATGTTACTGCTTTTAGGCATACATTTGCCTGGTCAAAAATCTCTTCACTAAAAAAAGTAGAGCACACGAGGCCCTATAACACCACAGAACAAGCTTTTGTGACTACTGTCAAATGCATGAACAAGGCTGATCACTCTCCTTTGAACAACATGAAAATTTTGTGGTCAGCCATGCTAATGTCTGTGTTTCATCCTATGGCACCAAAGCTACTGTAACGTGTGCTCTTGTAGTTTATCAAAACAGAGTTTTGTCACCAAGCCATCTCCTGTCTGGGCCATACGTGTGACCTAGATATTTAACATGCCTCAGTCAACAAGGTTATCAAAAAATTGGGAGACCAACATGGGAAGTCTCTAATTTCAGAGACTCTATTAATACTGCACCAGAGCTACTGGAAAAGCTGTACAGGATACAAGGATTTTTTTTGTTCTAAGAATGGAATAAACATTTGCAAAGATAAAAAAACCAAAACAAAAAGAAATGGGATGGGGCACTAGACATTAGAAGGCTTAAAGGATGTCAAAGTCCATTTTAATGGCAAATACTATAGTTTTCAAGGTAGTGAGTATTCCAGTTTTTCATGATCTGTCAAGATAAATAATTGCTCCATAATATTTTGATCTTGTTTTGTAAGTGGGGAACAAAGAACAATTTTGAGCTTCCTCATGTCCTGAGGAAGCTGACATGGAAAGATTCTCTTCATAGGGAGTTGTTCCCAGAGGGGACTAAGTACAATTTTCAGCTGAAGACAGGGTATTGATCTGTCTTTAGACTTTAACATCCAAGCTGAGGGGTTCAACTGAAAGTTTTCAGCATAGTTAAGAACAAAAACGGTTATTTTTAATTCAAAAGTACACTGTACACAGTAGTGTATCCAAATGCTGCCTTTCCCACATTTCATGAAAAAGCTCAGCAAAGTACTGCAGGCACTGCCAATCATCTTGAAATTAAAATCAACCACATGATCAACAGCTCAATCTTATCTCGCTGCCAGATGATCCAAGCAGTGCTGAGTTTAAAAAGCAGGGGTGGGGTATATATATGGGTTTTGTTTGGGTTTTATGGGGTTTTTTTGTTTGTTTTTTCAAGAGTTGAAATGCCAAGACTTCTCCACATCACTGATAGCAACTGCAGTCTTGACAGACAGTCTGCAGGCAAGCTCAGGAGGAGCATAAAATCAAGGTGTGACTTCAGCATGTGGCAGCACCCTTCACCTGTACTGCTCAGATCTTTTGGTCTTTGCTTGAATGCTCTCATTTCTCCTTCACAGAGTGGGAACGGTGCTGGAACCAAGATAGAGGGCAGCGAGCTTGGAGCCTGAATGACTGTGGGGAAAGATCTTTTTTCTGCCAGCTTTTCTCCTTTTTAGAGATACTGAAGAGAAGCAAGACTGTATTTTTCACTACAGTGATAAAAGGAAGGACAAACTTCCTACTCCACTAGTTATTCTCTCTTCCAGATGGCCTACACATCATGTTTCAAAAAAAATAACCTCACAAAGGGCCCTATGAAAAAAATTAACACGACTCTGTCTTTCCTTTGATGTTCCTATATTGCTGGCACTCCTTTTTCCCCCAGCACATTACTGAATGGCCATGAAGGGAAGCTGTTGTGTTACAGCAGTTCTGGAAACAGATCCAGATCTAGAGGTGTAAAGAAGTGCAACAACCTCATCGAAAACTGTGCTGACGATGTACACCCATTACTGAGACCGATCATCCATACAATGCGGCCTCCTTCTGGAAAATGACACTTAACACAGGTTCCCAGTAACATTTATTTTGGTTTACTGGAATAACCAAAATCATCAGTTATGTAAGTCTGCAGTTTAGCACATGAAGTAGAACTTCCTGTAAATAGCAAATTCCCCTGAACTAGTAGAGCGTTCAATACAGAAAGAGCTCCATGAAGACTTTTGTGGGTGTCCAATTATTTTTAAATGTATGTAAGTGACATACAGTGATGTTCTAGTCCCAAAAGACACATATGTTTCTTATTTAGACTTGATCATATTTCCATCAACTTTTAGCTTGAATCAAAAAGCATCAATTGCTTCGCATACGTGACAGCTCTATTAAGCTCAAATCAAGATCTAAAAGGAGTATCCTGCCTCCAAAGTACCCAAACCATGATGTTAAAGAGCAGAACAATAACACAGTAGTAACTTCAAGTATCTTCATAACACGTAATACCCTGTGGCAAAAAGTTTCATAACTGCACATTTTCTAAAGAACCATCTCCTTCCAATTTGGAATTGGCTACCTTCACTTGACACCCTCTTGTACAGTAAGGGCCAACAAGCAATTGCTCATTACATGCCCTCCTCAAGACATTCATTACTGTGCAGGTCTCATCTTCGTGCATTCATCTTTTTCCAGACCAAAGAAATACAGCTTAAAGTGTTCATCCTTCTTCTCAAATGCAACATATAAAGTAGTTCCAGAGCAGAAGATATGGATGGTACAAAGTCCAGTCTCAAAATTCACTCTGCGCTCTTGTATTTAAGCAACATGAAAAACTGACAAGCCTTGGGTTACCAGACTACTTACTGTGCTGCACAAGACAGCTGAATTAATCATATTTACCTGTGCTGCAAATACTTAAACATGAAAACATTACTCCAAATCTTTTATTCCTTTAATATTTGCTGAGTGCATCTCAGGGAAAGTTTTCATTCTGCACTTACATATCACCATGAAAAGAAATTAGCTGAGAATCCCCTACCACTCCTTAAGTTTCACCTCAAGACAAATCCCATCCAACTCCATGATTCATCAACTTCATGAAATATTTATGATTTCTAAACGGTCATCTCCATCTTATATAGTATAACCTGCTTAAGTCTCATGGGTTCCGTTATATTCAAATGACGATTTGTTTCAAAATTCAATTCCGTAGACTCAAACTTCACTCAGGAAAAGCAGCAAAAAAGAAAGGGAAAAAATTAAGGTTTACAAATCAGGCAGTTAAGATTTCATCTTGTCAACAAGATCTCAGACTTAAGAGACCTCAAGAAAAACAATGTGGTAGCACCTCCTCTCTTTTGCCCATTAGTAAGCAGCACATAAGGCATCTCCTCCCCTCCTCAGTAAGGAGGAGTCTTATTTTCATTACAGCATGCACTGGGGCAGCAAAGGATTAACAGCCTGAGAAACGATAGATCTACAGTCTCAAGAGAGCCAAAACACCCAGAGAACACAAAAACAGTTAAGGACCAGGCAACTAGGTAAGTACCTAGGCAACCACACCTACAAGCCCTGCATAATAACCTGGGCACACTGCAAAAAAGATCCTAGCAGCAATTACGAAAACTACAAGAAAATGGAACCTACTTGCCAGGAGAATACATCTGTAAGAACACATCCCATCCCCAAAGCTAAATCACCCAAGATTACTAAAAACAACTGTTTCCAACTTTAAGCTACAAGTGTTTTGTGATGAAGGCACAGAAGGAGCAAAAAGCATTTGAAAACCATTGAACAAGACAATATTTAAAAACTATCTTTCTTTGAGAGTCCCGACAAGATTTTTAACATTATATTTTGAAGGCAGAAACTTCAGGCTCAACTTCAGCCACCAATACACAGCTACCCAAGAATTCTGCCTCCCGCCACACTACAGTAGAGAGCAACTACAAAAAGGTAATACAGATAAGGAAAGAACAAACATCAAAAATACCCCAACCTAATTTATACTAGGACATTAGTCTCCTAAAATTCCCTGGATTTTCAACCCTAAATTGCCATCATTTTTTCGATGTAATTTTATTTTCAGTTGTGATCACGAGATGAGAACAGAACCAAGAAGCGCCAACTTTGACATCATAGTAAAAAATAAAATCATTAGACTTTTTTACCAAACTAACACAGATATCACAAAATTGGGTATACAGTTACTTGCTTCACTCCACAAAATGTTGTATTATCAACTTAGCCCTTAAAAGACAAGCAAGCAAACTACAGCTATATCAGAAATAGATCATTCTCAGCATTCACACAGTAAACCAGCCAGCGACTAGTTCTGTTTTAGTCAAATTTCTCCAACATTTCTCCAACACTCTTAATTACAAAAAAACCCCAAAATAGTAACAAAAAAAAGCAACTAACTTTATTTTAAGGGTGCCAGCATCCCACAGCCAAAAGCATATTGTTCCATCTGCTCCGGTTGAAGATAAGTATCTCTTTGAGCCACTGCACAGTGGAGAGAACTGAGGGGGAAAGTAGGAAGAAAAAAAGAAAAGGCGTCCTGTTATTCTGTTCCAGACTTGCTAAGAAGTTCAAGTCATTGACTTCTCATCAAAAAAAAAAAAAAAAAAAGTAATAAACCATACTTAAGGAAAATAAATTGCAATGAACACCAAATAACATGATGCTGCTCATAATGCTGCTCAGAGTCACTGCCTTCTTTCTGAATAACCCTTCTGACTAACTTGCCAAAGCACTTTGGGTTCTCCCTCTCCACAACTGAAATTGTGCAAGAGCATGCAACTCGAAACGTAAACAAACCAAAGCACTGAGCAGTGACTGCAGTTCTTACTCAATGTACCTGCACTCAGAATCACAAGCCTGCCAAGGAACGATTCTTCAAAACAGAACTGCCTACATGCATTGTGCAATTTTTTTTTGAACAAGGATTACATCTGGCATTTTTCAAGGGTCAGGCATTTTGACAATAAACACATGTTATTTCACAGTGTGTACCATGAAGATTCCTTCCCACTTCATGGCTTAGTTGCCAGGCACGCATTTTTAATACACAGAACATCCTTGGGTGGTTCCTTTTTCAGTCAAATCATGCATTTTATTGTTCAGGTGAGTTCGCAAAGCAAAAACCTACCTGCAATGATGTTATAGATGCACTGTGGCCCTGCAGAACTGCTAAGGGTGCACAAGTTCGAAGGCACCAAACTCTGATCATTTTGTCACAGCTTCCAGCAGCTATCATGGTGTTTTCATAGTTCACTGCCATATCAGATATTTCAGCCGCGTGCCCTCTCAGGGTCGCCAACAACCTTCCATCATCTGTTGCCCAGATTTTTACAAGGCAATCATCTGAACCCTAGAAGTAAGACAGAAATTATTTCAGCCATTCCATAACCATTTTGATGTTACAGTTAACAAACACAATAAACTGAAAAACAGAACCAGTGGCATACACAAATATTCCTCCCTCTGCTTTTACCAGTTTTTCAACCTGCATTCAAAACTCCATGAGAGATTACATTAGCTCTCAACAGTATATACAAGCCATGATGCGTTTATAACACAGATAAGAAATCCTACAGCAAGTTGGATTTATGCTCTTCAGTGAGACACTTTTTCCACAACTCCAGCACAAAATGAAGAAGCTGTTGCAATATATTAAAATTAAAATCTACATTAAGCATGTAAATTTATTATTAGTTGGTACCATGACTGTCATTTAGTATGATAGCCACCTACATTCCTTTTCTTCCTAGTTTGATCTTCATGCCCTACCAGCATCAGTAGTATACTTACCACAGTAACAATGAGGTAAAAAGCCTGTACAAACAGTTATTCCACTAAGTTGAAATACTATAAATCTGCTTTGAAACTCAGACTAATGAACACCGAAATGATCGCTCTTTCTAGACAAATTTCAGAGGCTTCATGTACCTCTACCATGCTTAACATGCATTCTGCTGGCCTTCCCACATCACTGTAACTGCAGCTCGCCTGTACACAACAGATTCACATCCCTAGCAAAAAATTCAGAACTTAGTCCTTTGTTTTTCTTTGCATTCCTGCATCTTTGAAAGTCTGAGTATCTTTGTACCTTGCTTAACACGACGACATTCGAACATTGCACACACTGACAGAGACTTGCTGGATAAGTTTCATTTGTTTGCTAAGGTTCAGAAGCAATACAAAGCTGAGTGTTGGGTTTTAACATCTGTAGCACTGATCTGCTACTGAACACACAGGTACTGCAGCAAGTTACAACGTGACACCATCGTTACAATATTCATCTGGGTTTTCCCTCTTCCATCTACTTACAGTGCCTCTGCATAAGTTCATATAGTATTTATCTTTAAAGAAGTCAGAAGACATGGCAATACTATTGTCTGCCTTTTACAAAAAAAAGGGCATCCAAAGCAGAGGGTCCGGTGTCTGAGAGAACTGGGTTTGTTTAGCCTGGAGAAAAGCAGGCTGTGGCAAGACCTTATCACTCTCTACACCTACCCAAAACAAGGTTGTAGTGTGGTGGGTATCACTCTCTTCTCCCCAGTAACAAACAACAAGACAAGACGGAATGGCCTCAAGTTATGCCAGAGATGGGTTAGACTGGATATAAGGAAAACATTTTTCACTGAAAGGATTATCAAGCACTGGAACAGGCTGCCAGGGAGGTGGTTGAGTCACCAACCCTGGAGGTATTTAAAAGATGGGTAGACGTGGCGCTTAGGGACATGGTTTAGTAGTGAACTTGGCAGTGTTATGTTTACAGTTGGACTCAATGATCTTAAAGGTCTTTCTAACCTAAATGATTCTGTGATTCTATGATTTTGAAAAGACTGATAAGCATTCTATGAATGTAAATGTCTAACAACCATACGCCTCCAAAAATATTTAGAGGCTACTAATAGTATTTTCAACATTACAGCTTTTGTAAACAAGTAAACGACATCTTTTCCTTACTTAATGAATGCACTCCTCGGTCTACATTCATGTAATTAGAAATCCCACACTGCCACGACTCTATTTAGCTGCCGTTCTTGGCAGCTCAGTCCCAGGACACCAATATCCAGCTCAGGAAGTTCTTACCAACACAGCCACTACATGAGAAGTGGAACTGTCCAGCCAGAGAGCCAGGCAAACACTCCAGGAAATGCTTTCTAAAGGAACCCAGGTACATGCTGCAGCTATTGGAATGCATACAAGCACTTGGAAAGACTTTTTTTTCTTCCCCTTTTTAAAATAAATATTGATGGCCTGTTTACACTAAATTAATGCTAATCAACAGACAATTTATTTCCCATTATTTCCACATGAAATCAAGATAATTTAAAGTTTTACTGTGTACTTGATTTCTGGACTGCCTTGGTAGATAATTTTTATATACCAGCTGCCATGCTTCTAATTTTCCTCAGACAGGCATGACTTTTCTTTGCTCCCAACTCTTCCAACTGATGCACACATGACTGCAGAGATGTGGGCAAGACAACTTCTCCCACACCTCTGCCCTAGCCATTTCTGGCATAGACTTCTGAGCCTCCAGTCAAGGTTATCAAACAAATCCTTTGTCACTGCTTACTCACTCTAAACAAGTACTTATTTTAAGAGAAAGTCCCTCTTCCGTCAAATGGAAAATTATGATTTGAGATTTCAGACTTCTCTTAGGTCCTTCAAGGATGCTGAGACTAAACAGCAATCAGCATTACAGAAGAGCAGTGCTTTGCACGTTTAACCTCAACACTCAAGCAAGGACTCCCTCCTTGTACAGTCTTGTTAGTTACTGCAAGCAGCAGCTACTTTCTACTTCTAAGAACTTTGTCATAAGAGGGACTGTTGCAGGGATACGTCTGTTTGACAAAGGAGATAAGGGAATCCTGTTAGTATGTTTTCTGCCTCTTGGGTAAAAAAAAGCAATGGTACAGCCCATATTATTGCTATTTACGCAATAAAACTTGCATAGTGAGATTCTATGGTACATATCTGCTCTATTGAACCAGTAGACAGCTACAGCGCCAGACCAGGTAAAACCACCAGTCTGTAGAGTCGAACAGCAATGGACAGACATAATCACAGATTACCGATGTGAGAGGGGGGCCTCTGCAGCTGGTCTAGTCCAACATCCACGCTCAAACAGAGCAGGTTGCCCAGAATGAAGTGCCAGCTATTCCTGACTTACAGTGCTACAGCCTAGGAGAAGTCTGTCTAGAAAGCTGCCTGGAGGAGAAAGACCTGGGGGTGCTGGTTGACAACCGACTGAATATGAGCCAGCAGTGTGCCCAGGTGGCCAAGAAGGCCAATGGCATCTTGGCTTGGATCAGAAATGGCGTGACCAGCAGGCCCAGGTGCTAGGAAAGTTACACTTAAAGTAGAATAAAATACTGATCATCGACTAATCAGGAACTAAGACTGAATGTAAAATTTCATGATTCTGTTGATTCTTAACGTATCCTAGCAACAGACCCGAGGTGCTTGCTCAAAGGACCTCATGTAACAAATAGGATCCAGGTATGCTTAGGAAAAGTACGTACTAGCTACCCTACCCAAGTAGAACATACACCTGCAGCAGCCAAAAGACCATCATAAATCTTGTGAAGGACAGAAGAATAGGTTTCAGGAGGCAAGAAAGATATACCTGAGCGGTCAAGTGGAGATAAGTGCGGGTCCAGCCAAGAAAAACCGACGAGTTTGCCAAAAGAACAAGATGTAATAAAGACAATGCGAGGAAGACTACTTACTTCATCTGAGGAAGACTACTTACTTCATCAGGACGACCACCAGAGGGGGCTACGCAGGCGCAATAGAGACTGATGTCGCAATAAGGCGATAAAGTAACCTACCTATGCATATGTATTAGATAATGAAGTAACCTGTTGAATATACAATAGATTGCGAAACTTTTAGAGAATAAAAAGCGGACGCGATGTGACGGTCTTTGGAACCAGATTTGGGTGCGTACCCCTGGTTCCCGGGGCCTCGAAATAAAGCACCACATATAACCTCCTAGTGTGGTTATGTGTTTGTCATTCTGCTAACAGTTTTTGGCGACCCAGATGGGACCTCGCGGGCATTGTCGAGGCGGCTCGCGCATCGATTCTGCTCCAGCCGGCACCGAGTGATTCTCGGGGAGCCATCGACCGCGACCGACCTCCGCTGCTCCCGACGGACCAGGGATATTGGTAAGACACGGTGCTTTATCTGGAATGGTACCATTTGGGGTTTGGTAAAGCCTGCCTGTCAGACGCGGCGAAAGCTGCGCTTGGTTGGGCTCAAGGGTCTGGTAAAGCCTGCCTGTCAGACGCGGCGAAAGCTGCGCTTGGTTGGGCTCAAGGGTCTGGTAAAGCCTGCCTGTTAGACGCGGCGAAAGCTGCGCTTGGTTGGGCTCAGGAGCTCCGACGGGAAGCCTAGGCGCCGTCCGTAAGACAGCGGCGAAAGCTCTGCAGGTTCGGCATCAGTGGTCTGGTCTGGTAATTCCGGAATTCTGGTATTTCTGGTACTTTGTAGTTTTGTTCTGCTCTCAGTAATTTATACTTTCCTGTCTAGTTAATCCATTCTAAGCTGTTTGTGGTAAAAAGAGAGAAAAAAAAAAAAAAGAGAAAAAGGAAGAAAAAAACTAAAAAACCAGCAAAAAAAAAAAAAAAAAAAACAAACCAAAAAAAAAAAAAACTTAACCACAATGTCAATACCTAAGTCATCTCCATTAGGATGTATTTTGAGTCACTGGAAGGAGGGAGGATTTGGGCAGGATATGCAAAAAGGAAAGTTGATTGAATATTGTAATGTCTGGTGGACACAATATGAATTAGAAGACCAGGTTCATTGGCCAGAAAATGGGACTCTAGATTATAATACGATTTTTCAGTTAATGTTGTTTTGTAGACGAGAGGGAAAATGGGATGAAGTACCATATGTAGAACTGTTTTTTATTTTAAGGCGGAATGATGAATGGAAAAGAGCATGTGGACTAATGGTTGTCAGTGTAAAATCAAATGGGCAATGTGATGGTTGTGTGGCTGAGAAAAAGTGCATAAAATGTTTAGCAGTAGAAAATGCTTCACGACATCAGCAAGATGATGATTTTGATTTATTGATAACCCCCTCAGCCCCAGACCCAGGGAGGAGGGATCGGGTAATGAGGGGAGGGACAGAAAGGGGGAGGATAGAAAATGCGAATATGAGGAGGAACAGGTTTATCCAGGTACTCCGATCTCTCATCGAACGCGGCAAAGAGAAATCCAGGGGAGGGAGGCTGGACGTCAGCCATCTAAGGCATTACTAGCACCACTGCGTCAGGGGGTTGGAGCGGAGGGTCCAGTATATGTTAAAGTGCCTTTTACGCCAGGAGATTTGATGCTTTGGAAACAGTCTGCTGGAGTTTATCGAGAAAACCCAGATAAGGTAGCAAGGGTAGTAAAAATGATTCTAAAGACTCAGAATCCTGATTGGGATGATATTCAGGTGTTATTGGACACTTTGATGGATTCTACAGAAAAGGAGATGGTGTTGAGAACTGCCCGTGAGCGGGTCAGGGAAGATATTAAACAGGGTGTTGTCACTGGGACGGTTGATCAGAACTTTCCTCTTGAAGATCCCATGTGGGATTATAATACTATGGGAGGAATGAGGAATTTGAGAAGGTACCAGGAATGGGTAGTTGTTGGAATACAGAATGCTATGCCCAAAACAATTAATTGGTCAAAGCTGTATAGTATTAAACAGGAGAAGACGGAGTCTCCCTCTGCATTTTTAGAGCGGTTGAAAGAAGTGGCTAGGAAATTCACTGATTTGGACGTGGAGACAGAACAGGCTAAAGCCCAGTTAACTTTGATTTTCTTAGGACAGTCGCAAGATGATATTAGAAAGAAACTGCAAAAATTAGAGGGTGCGGAGTTGCGAGACTTAGATAGATTGCTGGAAGTTGCCTGGAAGGTGTACAACAATCGTGAAAAAGATAGTGCACAAAGGCAGCAACGGCACCTATTGGCGGTGATGCAAAGTAGAGGTCAGAATGAATTTGGGAACCGAGGTAGGGGAAGAGGAATGGTGCGCGGACGGGGAAGAGGATTTGGGCTCAATTATCCGGCCAGATTAGGGCTCAACCAGTGCGCGTACTGCAAGCAGGAAGGACACTGGAAAAATGAATGTCCACAAAGCATAAGACAGACAGGGAGTTCATTTAGAAATGCAGAGGCAGCAAAAATGATGGTTCTGGGAAATTATGGAAACCAAAGCTGACTAGATTTAGAAAGCAGTGAACCCCTAGTGAAAATAAAATTAGGAGGGGAAGAGGTGCAATTTTTGGTAGATACTGGCGCAACATATTCAGTTTTAAATGATTTATATGGAAAAATAGGAAACAAAACTACTACAATAGTGGGGGCCACAGGGAAAGAGGAAATACGGCCATTCATGCGACCCTTAGAGTTACGATTTGGGGGAAAGGAATTAACACATGAATTCTTATATGTACCCGACTGCCCGGTTCCTCTTCTGGGACGGGATTTGTTATCTAAACTAAATGCAAAAATCAGCTTTAAAAATGGAGAATTGATTATGCAAGTCCCAGAATCGAACGTAGGAAAGATTTTAGTAGTGAAGGAAAATCCCAAACCTCAGATACCCAAGAAGGTAGAAGAGGCAGTAATCCCTACAGTTTGGGAAACAAGTATACCAGGAAAATCAAAAACTGCTCAACCGGTAATAGTGGAGTTAAAAGAGGGAGCAAGGCCAGTACGAATAAAACAGTATCCCATAAAAATGGAAGCTCGATACGGAATAGTAGAAATCATTGAAAAATTTTTAAAATTTGGAATATTGGAGGAATGTGAGTCAGAATATAATACTCCGATCTTTCCAGTAAAGAAACCAAATGGGGAGTATAGGTTAGTACAAGATCTGAGGGCCATCAACAATATTACGAAAGATATACATCCAGTCGTAGCTAACCCATATACATTGTTGACATCTGTGAAGGAAAAATATAAATGGTTTACAGTAATTGATTTAAAAGATGCCTTCTTCTGCATTCCCCTTGACAAAGATAGTAGGAAACTTTTTGCTTTTGAGTGGGAAAACCCATATAATAGACGAAAAACGCAACTCACGTGGACGAGGCTCCCACAAGGATTCAAGAATAGCCCAACTCTTTTTGGAAACCAACTGGCGAAAGAATTAGAGATATGGACTACGCAAGGAAAAATTCAGGTACCAAGAACACAGTATCTTTTGTTACAATATGTAGATGACATATTCCTTGCAACAGAACAAGAATCATTATGCATACAAGTGACTATTGAGATTTTAAACCAACTGGGCCTAAATGGATACAAGGTTTCAAGAGAAAAAGCTCAAATTGCATGCACAACTGTATTGTATCTTGGATGTGAAATAACACAGGGACAACGAAAGTTAGGAACGGATCGTGTTAGAGCAATTTGTGCAATTCCAGAACCCCGGAACTTGCATGAACTGAGGACATTCTTGGGAATGGCAGGGTGGTGTAGGCTGTGGATAATAGACTATGGACTTATAGCAAAACCTCTGTATGAGGCACAAAATTTGCCTAATCTCATTTGGGAGGGACCTCAAAAGGAGGCCTTTAGGAAACTAAAAGAGGCCTTGACTAAGGCACCAGCATTGGACTTACCGGATTTAACAAAGACTTTCCAGTTGTTTGTTCACGAAAGACAACGATTAGCACTGGGTGTCTTAACACAGAAATTAGGAAGCTGGAAACGACCAGTGGGATACTTCTCTAAACAGTTGGACCCCGTTAGTGCAGGTTGGCCATCCTGCCTGAGAGCCGTAGCAGCAACTGTAATTCTGATACAAGAAGCCAGAAAATTGACTCTAGGAAAAAACATTGAAGTTTATATACCTCATATGGTGTTAACAGTCTTAGAACAAAAAGGGGGGCATTGGCTTTCCCCTAGCCGAATAATGAAGTTCCAAGCCATACTCACTGAACAGGATGATGTAAGTTTGAAAACAACTAACCTGTTAAACCCAGCAGCCTTTTTAGGTGCAGCAACAGAAGATGGTCCTTTGGAACATGATTGCATAGAAGTCATAGAACACACATATGCAACGAGAGCAGACTTGAAAGATACTCCAATCGAACAGCCTGATCAAGAGCTCTTCACAGACGGGAGTAGCTTCGTGGAGAATGGAACGCGGTATGCAGGATATGCCGTGACCACACAGAGCATGGTAATAGAAGCACAGGCCCTACCGGTGGGGACCTCAGCACAACGGGCAGAAATAATAGCCCTCACAAAGGCATTAGAATTAGGCAAAGATAAACGAGTAAACATATGGACAGATTCAAAATATGCCTTTGGAGTAGTTCATGTACACGGAGCTTTATGGAAAGAACGAGGATTATTATCCTCGCAGGGAACCAATATAAAATACCAAAAGGAAATTTTAAACTTGATATCTGCTGTGCAAGTACCGGAGCAGGTAGCGATCATGCATTGCAAGGCACATCAAGGAGGAGACTCTAAGGTGGCCGAAGGAAACGCATTGGCAGATCGAACAGCTCGGCGGATAGCACGACAGGTACAGACGATGATGGCCTTGATACCTACCAAGGTAAGCCCTTTACAAGATTACCTGACACAGAAACCGAAATACTCGGAAGAGGACAAGAAATTGGCCAATTTAATGAAGGCAAACCTAAATTCTGAAGGATGGTACGTAACTACAACTGGACAAATAATTGTACCTCCTGTCATTATGCGGGCAATTCTACAGGCAGAACATCAAAAGTGCCATTGGGGAGCAGAAGCATTAGTGACTTATCTGAAACGAAGCATAATTTCGGCACAAATGTTAACAATGGCAAAATCTGTAAATTCAAAATGTGAACTTTGCTTGAGGAATAATCCTGTGGTTAGGAGGAGAGTAGAAATGGGACACATCAGAGTAAGCATAGAACCAGGAGATTATTGGCAAATAAACTTTGTAGAATTACCTAAAGCTCAAGGGTACAAATATTTGTTAGTTGGGGTCGACACTTTTTCTGGATGGCCAGAAGCCTTTCCCTGTCGCACCAATCAAGCCAAAGAAACAGTGAAATGGTTGTTGAGGGAAATTATCCCTAAGTTTGAGGTTCCCTTAGGTCTATCGTCTGATAGGGGCCTACACTTTATAGCCACAATTGTACAAGAAGTAAGTAAGGCATTGGGAATTTCCTGGAGTCTCCATACCCCATGGAGACCACAATCTAGTGGACAAGTAGAAAAGATGAATCAGACGATAAAAAGACAGGTCAGTAAAATATGCCAAGAAGCTAAAATTCAATGGCCCCATGCATTACCAATAGCCCTTCTAAGAATAAAAATAAAGCCTAAGAGTGGGATGGGACTGAGTCCTTATGAAATCCTCTTTGAGAAACCATATGAGTCACCACAACCAAACCCAAACATGCATATTAAAGGACACCAAGATGTGTACAACTATGTGTTATCTCTTGGTAGAACTTTGACACAGCTACGAAGGGCCTTGATCTGGAACCGTCCGGTGTCATTAGAGAATTCAGTACATGAAATTAAACCGGGAGACCAGGTCTACGTCCGCGATTGGAGTGAAGAACCACTGAAGGAACGGTAGAATGAACCGTACCTGGTGCTGCTAACAACTTTCACTGCGGTAAAGGTAAAAGGAATAGACTCTTAGATCCACTACACACGAGTGAAGAAGGCACCCAAGGACTGGAGAGTCGAAGTAGTCGGACCAACGAGACTGAAGTTGAAAAGCAAGTAAAATGTCGTACTTCGAGTACGGGACTTTGATTATAGTTTGGTCCTTGATACCTATAATAAGTGTCACATCTCTAGAAATCCCATATAGGAGAGAAACAAGCAAGTATACCATTGGACAAAATGCCATTCTGTCTTGCAGGTTTCAAAGTCATGTCCCAATGAAAAAGAAATTAATTCAAATTTTTTGGGAAAAGGTGTCTGGAACTTGTGGAGCACCTGAAACAATCTATGATAGCAAAAATTCGGGGTTAGATGGTTACAAACAAGAACTACAAGGAACATGGAAACTTAAAGGGAAAGTATCGAACAAGTTTTATCCGCGAAATCCCATACGAGGTGAGACAAAACTGGAGCTGACGAATTTAACTTTGACTGACCAAGGAAAATATAGGTGTTTTGTAGGAACAGGAAGTAATGTAGACTATGGAGAAAGAACACTGATAATAGATCCCCTTCAAGACCATGGAATAAAAGCAGGGCATACACATTATCCGGCTCCTCTGGGTAGTGAGGCACTTATTTACTGCCTCCTAGAGGACCCCCAGCCTGAGGAATTTAGATAGATAAAGGAAGGAAAAGCAGTTCTAAGTAATAAAAAACACTCAATAGAATTGAGACTGGAAGGAATATTAGTCCAGATTATTAAAGGGATGAAAAGATCCGACTTGAGAACTTACAGATGCCAGTATCAAAATGCTACTACCTTTAGATATAGCGAAATCAATATTACTGAATCCAGAGTGAAACGAGCCATAGAACTGACCCAGGCACCCCAAGAGATTTATGTTCAAAAGAAAAATGCTGAAGAAAATTTGATGATTGGGTTAATCAAGGATTTTGCTAGAATGCAAAATACAAGTAAGATTACAGCATGCTTGCCTTTACCAAAAACGGCTGGAGAACCGATAAGCTAGAGAATATTGACTTTCCCACTCCCAGAAGTAAAAGAAAATAAAACCGAATGTAAACAAATAATAACACCCATACAGAAAAAACAGAAAATAAGTATAAAAAGAGAGTGGAGAACTGCAGGAAGTCGAAGCGATTGTGAAAAATTACCAAACTATAAGTTCACACGTATCGGACGATTTAAAGATGTAGGATAGTGTTCATATAATGAAATAAAAAAAATAATGAGGGAAAGAAATACAATGGAATGGGTGTGCCAGAAAAGAAATGATACAGAACAAAATTGAGACACAGTTTGGTCAACAAGTATTTTACAAAAATTCCAATACGGAAGAGAAACATCTTGGTGTTTTAAATGGACAGGAAAACAAAGTAGTGACAAATTACCAGTAAATGACCGGATCAGTAGAGATCCTATTGATAGCGTTCCATGGTAGAATTGTTCTAAAATTTTAGATTGTGACCTAGACCCTGAAGAGATCACCATACCTCCAGTTAAAATGGCTCTAATAGTAGGGTGTGCCTGTCAGAGATTTAAGGTCGAAGAAAAGTAATACAAATACCAGTTAATGGAATAGACTGTAAATATTCGACAGTACGCAATATGGATAATTTTGTTTGGGCATCTAATGATGGAATTTGGACTACACATTTATCAATGGAAGGTCCAGTTAAAGAAATAACTCTGGGGTTGCCTACCCTGTGCCCAATTTGGAAGCGATCCCCCTTCAGAAGTAAATTAGAAACTTTACAAATTCGTGCTAAAAGAGACATAGAAAATGATATTAAAGACATAGATGACACTTGGCAAGAGCCTGAGACAGGAGTTAAAGTGAGATAGGCATTAGAATCCCTTTTTGCCCAAATAGCGACGTATCGTAATAGAGAAATGATTTACAAACTAATTGAACAAACTGAAAGATTGGCAAAGATAACAAAGAAGAGATTTCGAGATTTAAACTTGCAACTACAGGCGACAACGAAAATGACTTTGCAGAACAGAATGGCATTAGACATGCTCTTGTTAAAAGAACATGGTGTCTGTGAATATCTCAAAGATCGAACTGATCACTGCTGTGTGCATATACCTAATGTCACAGCCGATGTGAAATATAATATCTCGCAATTGGGAAAAATAGAAGAAGAAGCTGAAAAAGAGAAAGAAGAAATTGGTCAAAATTAGGTTGGGGCATTATTTAATAGATTAGGCATCCATCTTACTGGCTGGATACACTCTCTCATTCAAACGTTATTCACACTTTTGCTTATATTCCTTACAATCTATCTGGTATATTTGTGTATCCGGAGAGAAATTACTCGCAAACAAAACTGGACACACAAAATTATTGGAGCAGTGACACGAGAATATCCACAGCACCCAATACCCCCATCAACTTACCAAGAAACAGTTACATAAAATGAAAATACTTGCTAAGGTGAAGTATTTTCAAAGGGGAGAAATGCTAAGAAAGTTACACTTAAAGTAGAATAAAATACTGATCATCGACTAATCAGGAACTAAGACTGAATGTAAAATTTCATGATTCTGTTGATTCTTAACGTATCCTAGCAACAGACCCGAGGTGCTTGCTCAAAGGACCTCATGTAACAAATAGGATCCAGGTATGCTTAGGAAAAGTACGTACTAGCTACCCTACCCAAGTAGAACATACACCTGCAGCAGCCAAAAGACCATCATAAATCTTGTGAAGGACAGAAGAATAGGTTTCAGGAGGCAAGAAAGATATACCTGAGCGGTCAAGTGGAGATAAGTGCGGGTCCAGCCAAGAAAAACCGACGAGTTTGCCAAAAGAACAAGATGTAATAAAGACAATGCGAGGAAGACTACTTACTTCATCTGAGGAAGACTACTTACTTCATCAGGACGACCACCAGAGAGGGCTACGCAGGCGCAATAGAGACTGATGTCGCAATAAGGCGATAAAGTAACCTACCTATGCATATGTATTAGATAATGAAGTAACCTGTTGAATATACAATAGATTGCGAAACTTTTAGAGAATAAAAAGCGGACGCGATGTGACGGTCTTTGGAACCAGATTTGGGTGCGTACCCCTGGTTCCCGGGGCCTCGAAATAAAGCACCACATATAACCTCCTAGTGTGGTTATGTGTTTGTCATTCTGCTAACACAGGGAGGTTATTCTTCTGTACTCGACTCTGGTGAGACCGCTCCTCGAATCCTGTGTTCAGTTCTGGGCCCCTCACCACAAGAAGGATGTTGAGGCTCTGGAGCGAGTCCAGAGAAGAGCAACAAAGCTGGTGAAGGGGCTGAAGAACAGGCCTTATGAGGAACAGCTGAGAGAGCTGGAGTTGTTTAGCCTGGAGAAGAGGAGGCTGAGGTTACTCTCTACAACTACCTGAAAGGAGGTTGTGGAGAGGAGGGTGATGGCCTTCAAGTGACAGGGGACAGGACAAGAGGGAATGGTCTCAAGCTCCGCCAGGGGAGGTTTAGGCTGGACATTAGGAAAAAATTTTTCACAGAAAGGGTCATTGGGCACTGGAACAGGCTGCCCAGGGAGGTGGTTGATTCACCTTCCCCGGAGGTGTTTAAGGCACAGGTGGACGAGGTGCTAAGGGGCATGGTTTAATGTCTGATAGGAATGGTTGGACGTGATGATCCGGTGGGTCTCTTCCAACCTGGTTATTCTACGATCTTCCGTACATTTACTGAATGTACCCTCTGTCCCATCACTCAAGTCCTTAAACAAAAGGTTAAAAGTTACTGGGCTCCTGTGGTACACCCCTAGTGACAGGAATCCAGCTGGACCTCCTGCCCTGTTCATCAGCAGATTCAAATTTTCCAGTCTTCCCTTTGCTGCCGATATACTCAACAAAGCTATTCTTGTTGCTCTCTACATCCCTTGCCAGATGCAACTCCAGGTTGTCTTCAGTTTTCCTAACCCTATTGCTGAACATTCAGAGAGTGGCTCTGTATTTCTCCCAAGTCATCCATCCCTGCTTCTGTCTCTTCCATTCTTGCTTTTTACGTCCAAGTTCCGTCAGGAGCTACTTGCTCGTCCATGCAGGCCTCCTGCCAACATTTGCTTGCCTTTCTGCCCATGAGGATGGACCTCAGTCTAGAAGAGGTGATCCCTAAGAAACAACTACCTCTCTTGGACTACTCCTCTTGGTCCCCAGAGGAGAGGATTATTCCAAGCAGGCCCCTCAAGGCAGATCAAATTCTGTTCCTCTGAAGGTCAGTGTTGTCATGCTGCTTTTTGACTTGTCCCCTCCTTACAGGATCCTGAACTCCATCACCTCATTGGTCACTGCAGTCAAGAATGCCCTTGACTTCCACATCCACAATCAGTTCTTCCCTGCTTGTAACTATAAAATCCAACAGAGCATCTTTTCTTGTCAGCTCCCCAATGGCCTGTGCCAGGACAATGTCATCAGTGCACCACTGCAGAAACTTCCTGGATTTCTTGCACACTGCTGTGCTGTCCCTCCAGCAGATACTACAATGGTTTAAGTCTGCCAGGAGGACCAGGTGAAGCTTCTAGTTGCCTGAACATGGCCTCATCTACTTCTTCCTGATCGGGCAGCCTGTAGCAGACCCCCCCCCCCAGCCCCTGCGTCACCCACATTGGTTTGCCCTTTAATCCTTACACTGAGCTCTCAGCTGGCTCATCACCTGTCCCCAGGCTGCTCTCAAACCATTTCCACTGGTTTTACACAAAAGATGACTCCCACTCACTGTCATCCTGGTCTGCCCCTTCTGAAGGGCCTGTATCCAACCACAGCAGCACCCTCGTGCTGTGAACTACCCAACACCACTCCACCTCTTTGGTCCTGACGAGATGGCAGCCCTGCAACAACACACAGAATTCTAAGCCCTCTTGCTGTTCCCTACAGTGCAGGCATGAGTGAACAGGCACTTCAAATGGGCACCAAGCCAGGCTGATTTCGCAAAACATGAAAGAACGTCATGCACTTCTTGATCTGTGTGCATACACCTGAGGCGGGCCCCATTCAGCCTTTTTTATTGTTTTCAGGGTTTCTCCTGTCTACATCATTCCACCATTCTTTGCTTACTCACCTGGTCTATCATTTCCTCACATGACTGTGGTTTGTTGTCTTCCTCCCACATCTCTGCCTGCTCTAAAACTCTCCTCATGAGGTTGGCCACCCTGTTGAGAAAGATGCTTTTGCTCCATATCTGCCTCTTGTTCCACTTTCCACATCAATCAGTACCCACAAAAACCCTCCTCTCCTCTGCACACCTTCAGCACCTCCACAAGTTAGAAATCACTGAAGCCCTTGATAAAGTTGGCCTAACAGAAAGTTACTCCGTTAATGCAGTTATAACCGCAGTGCCCCGTAGCTAAAACGCACAATGATCACAGAATCATAGAATGATCTGGGTCAGAAGAGACCTTAAAGATAATCCAGTTCCAATCCCCCTGCCATGGGCACCAGGCTGCTCAATGTCCCACCCAACCTGATGTTGAACACTTCCAGGGAGGGGGCATTCACAGCTTTTCTGGGCAACTTGTGCCAGTGACCCATGACGCTCACATTCTTCCTAATATCTCATCTAAATCTGCCATCTTTCAGCTTAAAACCCTCAACCCTCATCCTTATCACCATATTCTCTGATAAAAAGCCCCTCCACATCTTTCCTGCAGGACTCCTTTAAGTACTAGAAGGCTGCTATAAGGTCTCCAGGCAGCCTCCTCTCCTCCAGGCTGAACAATCCCAACTCTTTCAGCCTGTCCCCATAAGGGAGCTGCTCCAGCCCTCTGATCATCTTTGTGGCCCTCCTCTGGACTTGCTCCAACAGATCTATGCCCATCCATCAACCCATCCATTTGCTCTTACACTACAAGTTCCACACCTTAAGCATGCTAGAGCATCTTATCAATAGGCATAATTTTCCAAATCTTTGGACAGTGCTGCAACTCTTTTCTGAGCATTAACCTTTAATATTATTATTTGGCATGAACCTCAAACTGTAGCCTCACAAACTGTAACAAGCATTTGTAGTCTTTGCTCATTGTTCCAGCATGTTAGAATGTATGAACATGAAAACCAGCTGCTCAATATTCTAACTGCTGTTATTTCTCTTTTTCTCTCAAAATCTGTACCAAACCCTTGTAATTATTGTCCATGATATTAGGAAAGTCATGGCAGTCAGGTGAAGTCCCTGGTGACTGGAAAAAGGGAAATGTCGCACCCTCACCTCTGCACCTGGAAGGAGACATGGAAAAGACCCTCCTAGAAGCTATGCTAAAGCACATGGAGGACAAGCAGGTGATTTGAGACAACCAGCATGGCTTTACCAAGAGCAAGTCCTGCCTGACAAAGCTAGCAGCCTTCTATGATGGAGTGACTACATCAATGGACAAGGGAAGAGCTACAGCTGTTGTCTGTCTGGACTTCTGTAAGGCCTTTGACAGTCCCCAACAACATCCTTCTCTCCTAACTGGAGAGATATAGATCTGATGGATGGACAAGGAATTGGTTGGATGGATGCATCCAGAGGGAGTAATGGTCAACAGCTCAATGTCCAGATTGACATCTGGGTCTGTACTGGGACCAGTGCTGTTTAATATCTTCATCAATGACACACAGTGGGATTGAGTGCACTCTCAGCAAGTTTGTAGACGACCCTAAGATGAGGGGTGTAGTTAACACACCTGAGGGACGGAATGCCATCCAGAGGGACCTGGAGAAGCTCAAGAGGTGGGCCCATGTGAATCTCATGAGGCCACATACAAGGTCCCACACCTGGGTCAATCAGTCACCATTATCAGTACAGGCTGGGCGATGAAAGGATTGAGATCAGCCCTGTGGAGAAGGATTTGAATGAAAAACTGGACATGAGCCAACTGCATCCTTAGCTGCATTAAAAACAGCACAGCCAGCAGACAGAGGGAGGTGTTTCTGCCCCTCTACTCCACTCTGGTGAGACTTTGCCTGCAGTAATACATCCAGCTCTGGTGCCCTCAGCAGAAGGAAGACACGGCCCAGTTGGAACACTGCATGGAGCTTCAACTAGATGACCTTTAAAAGGTGCCTTCCAACCCAAATTGTTCTATGATTCTATAGCCGTTTCCTTCTAAGATCACTGACATTTTCCTTGAGTCAGACCCACTGAACTAAGAATCAATAGATGAACCTACCACGCATCTTATTCTAGTTTTATTGCTACATTTAGCTCTGCTCAAATATTTATATGAAAATAAAGTAAATCACCTTCAGGAATACGTTTTAATTAATAGGTAGAACTTGGGACCTTCCAGTAAGATGCTCACTTACTCAGAACTTCTACAAGAAAGAAGATACAAGGATCTCTTAAATATGCAGCTATTTAAGTGCCATTAAATGTAGTTGCTAGCATTTCATGCTTTCAAAAGGGCTCCAAATCTCACTTAATATTTAATACCTTGAGAGAGACAGTGTTATTTATTAAAAAAAAGTTTAAATTATTAGCTCAGTCACAGAATGGTTCTGAAAATTGCATGACACAGGCTAATTTCATTTATAGCTTGATTTATTCACTTTTACTAATTTGCTGAGAAGCTAAAGGGAAAGAAAAACATAAAGGAAAAAAAACTGGTAAGCAATCTCTGTAATGCATACTTCCAAATCAATTCCAATGAACAAGTTAACATAGGTTTACAATAGAACTAGTAAACTTGCTGTTTAGAGCTTTATAAGCAGTTTAGAGGAAAAAAAAAAAAAAGAGTCCCTTTTTCCTCTAAACTGCTTATAAAGCTCTAAGCAGATTCTGTTTTAATCTCTTTGCTTCCTTAAAGTAAACATACAAGCACTCTATACAGCACACATATTTGGGGTCTTCCCCCCCATGCTACTTGATAAGTTTCCATAACTGCTCCTGTGTTCCTAGATTCCAATTTGCACTTCTATATCTAAAGCTACAAAAAGTTTCAAACTCTACACCTACTTGATGCAACAATTACCTGAAAAATAGTATCAACTCATTCTGTTCCATCATTATCATGTGAGACTTAGGAGTATGAAGTTTGTGTATTCCTCTCCAAGTGCAGTCACCACCAAAAAACCCCAAGAAGCAGAGGAGACTAAAAGGGTGCATGTGTGTGCAAAATTCATGCTGACAAATAACAGCCTCACTGCTCAAAAGACAAACATGAAAACAGAAGGGGGGGATATGAAACCCAAAACTTTTAGAACACTATAGGAGGTGGAAATCACTCACACGTGGATTAATCTCTCTCTCAAAGCAGTATATGCGTTAGAACAAAACCAAGCCATTGATATTAATTGCATCAGGTATAGAAATCTCACACCACTGGTCCTGTTTTCCTTGAAGCTGCATAAATCTAAAAGGCAGTGCTCTCTACAGAACTGTACACATTGCATAAAACAATTCTCACGTTGTACAGGTATCACAAATATGGCACTGAATACGAATATGCATGTCACGTTGTACAGGTATTACGAATAAACTTACAGAGAGACAACCAATAAACTAAACTCTGCATTATGAGGTCCTGAAAACGTTGCTTGCAGAACATAACTTACAGAGAGCAACCTGCACACAGACAACTTAAATATACAGAACACTCAGCAAAAAAAACCCAAAACCTAGTTCTGGGACATAACGCCACATGGAGGGTCCTCACAGGTCCATTTAATAACAGCAAACCATGGAAAGATCAGCATAAAACCAGCCTGCTCCCTACCAGCTGGGTATCACACAGGTATAGAGGCATTTGTCGTACATCTCCATAGCAGAGGAAAATTAAATGACTGTTAGCAAGTCTCAACAAGAAAAAAAGAAAATAAAAAGGAAAAAAAAATAGGAAGAAGGAACTTAAAAACAAAAAGACTATGGTAAATTTGTAGGTTCTGTATCATCTTGTCAGGATAACAATATTAGAGTTCAAACTAATTCATGGGATTCTGCTTGAAATGAATGGGACAATTCACAACTCTTAAGATACTGTTGCAGATCTACTAGCAAGCGCATTGGCCTACAGCACAGCTCATGCTTCCAACGTGATGTCTACAACTGCTATGAATTACGTGCCTATTAAAAAGCACTTGTCAAAAGGGAATGCTCAAACAAGTTCAGCAAGAAGAGAGAACTGATGACAAAATTGCCAAGGTATAGAGTAAAACTGCTTCACTTTCCTACCATTACACAGGCTTGTGGGCTGAACTGAAACTGGCAAGAAACACAAATTAATCTTGGATTGGAAACTTACACAGACTATTACACAATGCTTTTTATTATTCCCTAGAAAGAGTTATCTCAGAGACGACAGGAAGATAAAGGTGGGGGGAAAAGGGGATGAGCCATCTTTCTTTGCGAAGTTACATGCAGGAACCAGAGAAGACAATGCTTGTTTCTATTGCCCTGCGTGGGTTCTGCAAGTCACACTTTTAAACAGATCCAGAATACAGAGTCTCAAAAATACTTAGGTTTCCTTCACTGACGACTGATAGGTATTTTTAACTGTGTCTTTGCAAGTAAAGATGCCTTAATTGTAATTAATTTTTTAAACAACGACAAAAAAACCCACAAACCACCTAAATTACCAACACAGTTTGTATATGAAGAATATTTTTGTATGGCCAGAAAAAAAGAAACCAGGCAAGATGTTATCTTCAGAAATCTCTTATGAATTCCATACAAGAATATAAATAGAAACAGTCATTGCATGACCTACTAGATAGTAGGAAAACTGCACAATGTCCTGTTTTCACTGCCTTCAGGCAAACTAAAAGCATCATCTTCCTAGTAAAGATAGCGTCTCCCGGTAGTGTATGACTCAAAAATGTGTTGAGATGACTTTCTTTTCCTTTTAATTTCAAGCAGAACATAAACAGAACTTGTAGAGGATTTCAATCCTTCAAAGGTCAAGAGGGAAAGGAAACAGTTACGATGCACCTTCTAGAACCAATTATAAATCTAAAATAATCTCTTTGCAGCTAATGTCACAGTGAATCCCAGAGATGGCAGAATAACAACAAAGAGCAAGAATGGTTCCCTATTGATAGATGCAAATTTGCATGCTGGCAACAACCATATCTGGGATGAAGTCTGGCTTACTTTTTACTATAAATTCCTATTTCTACTTACTACACAAAAGACAGCAGAAGCTGTAGTGGTCTAGATAGAACAGAATTGGCACCATTTCATTATACAGATGCAATTACAACAAGACAATTCACAACTGTTTATCCACTGACAATGTCACACCAGCTACAGCAACTTGGATTTTAGTGGAATGTGGAATACAACCCATTGGGTTTCCATTTGCCAAAAAACACTTAAACGTCTATATAAAAAAAAAACCCTCTGGATTTAGGTGAGAGCACAAAGGCAAGTAGTTCTGTCCCAGGCACTCCAAAAAGAAAATTCATCAGCCACAATTTATTTCTATGGAAACTTTATTTAACACTAGATTGAAGTAATCGTGATCTAAATCTGGGATCTTTTTCAAGTAATCATACCAGGACATCAGTGTCTGTCAGCAACACTGCCAGAAAAGCTCTGGGGCTGCAGAAGCAATATTGCTCCCCCCATTATTATTTCCAGTTCTTCTACTTTCCTTTGGGAAACAAACTGCTGTTACAGTTAAGAGAATTCTATCTCTTTAGTCACTTTTAAGTCAGACTGCAAAAAGCAAGGGAATGTGCAACAAGGAATGATCATTGCAGGTGCACCCAAGAGGAAGTTCAATATATCTCTGGAAGAAGAAACGTTTTAAGAACATGGAAAAGTCTTAGGAAAGTGAAGAATCAGAAGACTTCAAGAAGGAGTTTTATGCATTCCATCTAGGAAGCACAAACAGAATTTTTTATTTAGAGATGAACAGGGTGAGAAAAGGAGAATTTTATACTTGGTACATGTAAAATCTCTAATCCATTCTGCCATGTCACATATAAAATAAAACAACTGAGAGTCCTTTTCCTGATAGCTTTATCATGCATAAACTACAGGACATAAGAATTCAAAGCCTATGACTGTGGAGGGACTTAGCTTGCCAACAAAAGCCAAAGAAACATGAAAAAAGCCTCAGTCATACCTGAAGTAACAAGTGAACAAACAGGTCTGTTCAAAACACTAAGTGTTCCAATCCCCGTAACCACAAGACCCTCCATACAACAAAACAAAATGTACGTGGGCAAAAGAGCAGATTATATTTACAACTGGCTTGAAAGATTTTAGGATTAAGGACTGCAATACGGAAAGTAGGAGAACTGAACTGTACTTCCATCTGCATGGTTGAAGTTATCTGCCATGAAGTCAGAGAGGACACAACAAAGCTCCTGGATCCATAAAGGTTACTGATTAGACCATATGTCCCAGACTGGCACAAGATGAGAGAGATTTATGAGATCTTTGGCTCTGTTAAAATCAACTACTTACCAAGAAATCCAAATTACATGGACAGCTACCTGCTCTTATAATTACCATTCCTAGGTAAACTTGCAGATTCAGTACCGATTTCAGACATCCATTAAAAACCCAAATTGTTAAAACACTAGAAACACTAGTACAAACTAAAAATAGTTCCTGGGATCTCATAAAGACAATTCCTCATGAACCAACATTTGTTACAATGTATAATGTCAATTTTCAGCTTTCTAGTTTCCTTCAACACTGCTGTACCAAACCTAAGCGTATCACCAAGCTGTTAAACTTAATTGTCATGCTTTAAGCTTAAAAAAATGTACAGAAACAAATCATGGTATCTTTAATTACATATTGGTATCTCTGACTGCCAACTGATAAATGATCCGACTCCTGCGTTTTCCATCACCACTGGTAATAGTGAAGAAAGACTAAATGTGGGCACATCTCGATTGCCTAGATTTTTAATTGTTTTGCAATTTATTTCGGCCACATTGCTTGACTTCTTTACCTGCAGCCACAAGCATTCTTTTGCTTACGTTTTTACTAGAAGAAAGATGTCTAGAGGAAACAATCTACTTAGAGTAATTCCTTTAATTATTTTCCATTGAAAGCAATCCAAGTTTTCTGACTGCACTACACAGATCAGCAATCACCATCACATCTAGCCTTAGGACATGTATGCCAAAACTGCTTTAACATGCAAAACGGCACGGTTTTTAAAAGCATATTTGAAAGTAACTGTAGTAGGGCAATTACATTGCTCTTGATATGTAACATCAGTACATTTAGTTTTTGGTAAAAATTAAGTGACAAGCCACGTGTATTTAAAAAAAAAAGAAAATCAACAAATTAAAGATTTTATACTTACAGTAAATATTCGTCTGCCAGTCCGATCAAAAGTTACACAGTATACAGAAGATAAATGTCCTAAAATTCGTTTGTGCATCTTCATATGTTGATAGACTGCAGTTGGAACAAGGCGTTCAAGTCTATATTTTCCATTTAGTTTTCTTGAAAATAGGGTATCCACTACCAAATGGGGAAGAAATAAAAGGAGACAGCATATTAGGTTAACACACTAAAATATGTCTTCAGAAGGGAAGGTTTACTTCAACACTGGACCCCTTGCTGTATGAACAGCTTAACTATAGTAACTCTCTCATTTTTCCACAGTTAAGGAAAGGTACATATAAAAGAAGCCTGATAGGAATGCGCAAAAAAGTACTAAACTGCAAGGCAGAGCATGAAGATGCAATGCAACTTCCAATGTCAAGTGCCCAAATACATGCTTCTCACTTTATACCTAGTGTGAGAAATTCAGGAGGACTGAGACAGTTTCCATGGAGGAATAAACTACTTCAAAACTAACAAGCTTAAGAGCTTCCACACGGCTATCAGCTGAAGATCAGCAAACATTCAAATCTTCTCCAAGGCAACCTGTTTTTTGAGGTCTACACAATCAAGCATTTGTCAATCACTTGCAAGACAATCAATTTTTCTTTAAGAATATTGCTTCCTACTATAGCTAAACAAACAAATAAAACCTGAACAAAAATTAACACACAGAATTACCAGAAAGTTACAGAACATTCCTATTTTGACTCACAGGATACTGCTAAGGGGGGTTGGAATTTTTTTCAAGTTTAATGCTAAGAAGGCTGCGGAGCAGCAATCTACTTTGTAGATTTTAACAAAATGGAAATCTTCAATCAAGAGCTCCAGTAAAGAAAATAAAGCTCAGTGTTATTAATTTTAAATCGCTACTCATGCAATGATAAAACAGAGTATGATACTTATATGTGTGGATTCATAGAAGTTAGTCAAGCAGTTTCCCACATCACCATTAGACCAAAGAATGGCTATTACAGTAGTTTGTGTATCCCACAGAACTGGGATAAAGCGTGTAATATATTCTGATCTGCAGCTTTTGAATACATGACAAGTAAAAAAAATAAAAGCCCAACAATATCCACAGCACTACACACGCATGAAAAACGAGACCTATCAGTGCCAAGAGAGGTAGCTGATAGTTTCATTACTACTCTGGGTAGGCATTCTTTATGTGACTATGATCTAGTGAATGGAGCAGGAACAGGGCAGGGGTCTGGGCACTGAATCCCATTCACTCTCTAGCATCAACTGTAAAATACCTACAAGCCTCTTACCTTGTTTGGTTTTGGCCCTGACCAACCTGACACTGGTTCACGAGTCAGCACAGATCAAATATGCAAACTGGATTGTAGCCACTCTATAAGGAGCAAAAGCACTTAGTGGTACGGACAACTGCCAAGCCCCTTGACCTCAGGCCAGAAGAACAGCCCCGAAACATTTTGGTTAACTGCCTAGACCAAGAATCCAAAGAAGTCTTCCTAGTTCAAGATGCTTTGTGAAGGAGCAGGATGATTAGCTGTGGAGTGAGGCACTCTTAACACCCCACTACTGCCTTAAGGTGCTACTATATCCTCTTCACCCTCTCCTTATACAAGGAAAAGATGCGGTTGCATCTGCTTTATGATAACCTTTTCCTTGCCAACAGCCTGCTTTAAGAACAGCAGGAAACCAAGATTAGTTCAGTCACAAGATAAATCACCCTGCAGTATTAAAAAAAAAAACAAAACCCCAGCACACCTCCCCACAAATCCCTCCCCCAAAAAAGCCCCAAAAATAAACCTATGCACACACACAGACAGAATAAGGAAGGTCTCTGTCACAACAATAAGGTGAGCTTACGCAATAATCTTGACCTATTCACAAGTTACCTTTAGTTTGCTCTTAATGTAAGTTGTTGGAAATCACCTTCTAGCAATGCTTTCAACTGAAACCATAGCTCACAAGAGGGGAAAAACACTTAACTAGAAGTTTAATTTGCAAATATGTTCTGTCCATAAAAAGAAACTGTAAGCACTCTTTAGGCTAAAAAAACCAATTGCTTCATATAAGCACGTAATTTTAAATCTACATCTGAATTTATTAAAATACTCAAGATGAAATTTCAGGTTTAGTGGGTTTTGGTGTTTGTTGTTTGTTGCATTTTTTTTAAAAAATCACTGAAGAGGATTAAGTTTAACAGAACCTAAGCCAGTATTTCTGATTATATTCTCATCAGTGAGGTAGTAATGAGCAAACTGCTACTAGTTCAGTTGGGAAACTCAAGAGGTGAAATGCCCCTTGTTGAGTCAACATGCTGGAGGAAATGCAACATTGACAACAGAAACAAGAAAACTGGGACTCTTCTCACTCATTGGCCTTGATCAAAACTTAAAACACACAAAAATCCCCAAAACTGGTTAAAAATAAATTTAAATTAATTAAAAAGTTATTTAACTTGAGGAAAAAAAAACCCCACACAATAAAACCAAAACACCACAGTACTATGAACTTATACTCCATGGGAAGAAAGTTTGGTGGAGAGGGGGAAGAAACAGTCTCCTGCAGGTTCAAACACTGTCCATAAACATATAATTTTTAAAAGATTAAACTGGTTTTTTTTCTGTCGTTGTTTTAAATGAAATTCTCACATCCACTATGGCTCTTCAATATGCCCTTCCGTTTAACTATATTTATATTTACTCTCATTGACTTTGCCAAATGATTCAGCTTGATTTCTCTGATTGACCTTCTCCCACATTTTATTCTCAACACTGACAACTCCAATGTGTCACCTGCACACTTTGCTAGCACAATAGCTCTTTTTCCCCCCTTCCACAGTACAGGTAAAAGTTAAAATAGCTGTGTCTCAAAAATAAATTCCTGTGGCCGAACAATAAAATTGATTTTTCTGGTGCAAGCCAAGGTAAGAAAGGCTACCAACTGTTAATAATAATGCCTTTGTACTAATTATAGGCCTTTGGATTTACAACAATTGTTACACATGGCTAGCAAATACACTTGTCAGGCCTTATATGGTCTCTAATATAGTTTAGTTTTAACTGCATTTGGAAAAAAAAAATTTAGAAACCCTCATGACAGCAAGTCTAATCTCTCTCGTTGTAGCCATATTAGCAGTTGTCAGTCTTTGCTTAAATTTTGCTTGGCCTCACACAAATGAGTCAGTATGAACAAAGGTGTTAATCACAGGAAGAGCGATAAGCAGCTAAATAGCTGCAGTGGGAGCCACAAACCAGACATAATAAGGGAGGGAAGGAGGGTGAGATTTTATCCCAGGAAGGGTTAGAAAGCACTGGCTGGGCCTTACAGCAAGTCAATCAACATGAAGAGCAGAAGGTTTGGAAGGAAAAATGCAACAGAAAAGAGATGACCTGGTCCTTGATGGAAGGGCACCGTGAAGTGGACACCCAATGCCTGGTCAACTAAGGAAATTGATATTAACTTAGTTTTAGGTGCCTGTCTACTACTCACATATAAGATCCTAATTTTAAAATAAATAAATAAAAAGAAGAAACAGAAAAAGCAGAAGTTACTACACAGTTGTTGTGCAACACAGGATCACAATCCATCACTTACTTCCAAGTGACATTTTGGGTTCAATAATCAGAATTGTTCATATTTAATAATGAAGCTAACTTTAGAAACCAATGCCTGAGCAAGCTGCATATTTGGTTAAGTTTTGAACATCTACAAAAACATTTTGCCATAATTTTTATCATTTCAGTTGCTATCATCATTTACAATTGGTTAAAAAAAAATGAATTGGCTTCTAGTTTTTAGATAACTGGGCTTGTCTTCACACAACATGACCAGCTTCAAAGACTGAAGGGCCACTTGGGAATCTAAATGCAGAGTTGGGCACTTAAAACAAATTAGTAAAATGGAACTTCTTTTTTTTCTTAAATCCTACTCCTACTGTTACAACTCATTGCTGGGAACAACCTTACCCTGAAAACCACACATCTCAGAGTCAAGATCATCTTGTTTGGTTTCTCTCAGAACAATTTAAAAATCAAACAAAAACATAAGGCTGATGAAAGTAAAGCGGTGGGAGTTCTCAGTGGAACTTACAAAAGAGCAGATTTTCTCCCACTCAAAAGACACGCAAGAGGCATCAACTTAAGGCCTTCAAAGTTTTAAAATGTCTCCAAGCAGAAGAAGCAGCTCACAGGAAAAGAGATATCTGTAAAAGGAAGATAAATCTGGGGGACTGAAAAATACAGCAGTATCAGCTGTGCTGTTTCCCCTCTCATTCCTTTGGCTTTCTTACTTTAATTATCAAAGTAATCAACTCCGTCACCTTATTTACATGCTTTTATCCTGGAACGTGAAATAGGCCTTAAATATGGGGAGTAGTAATCTGCCTTATCCACTAGTCAGTGATACACTTGGTACAAAACTAAATTGGCTTTAAGTTACATTTTTTAAAAGCACACACAAACATTATTATGGCTTATCTTCAATTTGCTTCCTTTCCGGAGTTGTATTTAACTAACGGAAATTCTGTTCCAAAGAACAGAATCCACCTTCATTCCCCTTCTATTCGCATAAAAACAGAACCAGATTCAGAAGAAACTTTGAAGGACACCTGAATACACTTTACTAGCAACTTTAACCCATATTGAATCAAGTTTCCTAACTTGAGAGGCCAGACACACTTCTAATGGATACCAAGGCGTTCAGAATTGTGAAAAATAATAAAAAAGACTGCTAGATGACTCCTTTCACTCTCTAAGCTTGTAAAACTAAAAGAATCAACTGCCCACTTTTGGGTGCCTGGGTTTTCTTTCCCCTCGTCCATAAAGATGTTTAAGAGCAAAAAAAGCAGGTTGAACTGGCAGCTTCTACCATCCTAACATTTTTCTGTTCAACTCCTGAACTTCATGCAGCACTCCAAGTCTCCTGGCTTGTAGATGATTGCCTACCAAATGAAGGGTTAAGTTAGCAATTTGATCAAGCCAGGAATTGTTTCTGAGCATTTCATGAAGTTAAAAGTACACCAACTCCTCATTGGAGCATTTCTGAAAATATAAACATTCTACATACACTACTTTCAGAACCTCACAGCAGCAGGATTTAATAAAGAAATCGTGAAAAAAGTGCAAAATGACCCCAAACTTTTCTTGAGGTGGACTATGCAGCAAAACCATGAAATACTATTTTTGAAAGACATATTCATTGGTCAGGACAAACACTCATTGCTGTCTGTGAAGAACAGCCAATCTCATTCGGGTCTTTGCACCTGAGCGACCAGCTTCCTTCCTCAAGAGCTAAAGCTCTCCAAGCTTTATGTTTTGGTTCTGTGCCTTTTCAGCAGATTCTGAAAACTACTGAAAAAGAGTTCTTTTTCTATTTCTGCATCCAAGCAGAAACGGGACCTTTACCCAAACAAAGATAAAGATATGACATAGCTCTTTTTGCTCTTAATTATGCACTTCAACTTTTTACATGTTGCATAACTGATAGAAACTGGACAAAGGCTGTTCTGTATTCCAACTTTGTTTCTCTTTATTATATTCTAAATGTATTCTGTAGTTTTCTGGAGGAGTCCATACTTGTATAGCTGTATTTTAATTGTATAAAAGTTACCTTCAAGGCAGCTGGTATAGCGTACACAAAAATTTAATCCATCAGCATTATAACTGCATTGGGTAGGAAACAAATGAATATTTTGTCCTCTGCAGTGAAATGAAAATTAGGTTTTCCTGCACTAGATAAAAAGACTTCACCATCGTTTCTGCTCCTCAGGCATTAGTGGGTTCTCCACCTGAAATACATACAGCCTGAAGAACAATAGGTTCCAAATTTTTTTTTCTGGGTAAATACATAAAATACAGCCTTTCCCAGGGGAAAACCGAGAAGTTATTTAATGAAACAGTACTAAATTTTCTAGTTCAATTTATAAAAGAAGTGCCATAGAATAACATCACAGAATGCTTTGAGTTGAAAGAGACCTTTATAGGCCACCTAGTCTACGCCCTCTGCAATGAGCAGGGACACCAACTAGACCAGGTTGCTCAGAGCCCCATCCAACCTGTTCCAGTGTTTCACCACCCTCATCACAAAAAAAATCCTCCTTATATCCAGTCTAAATCTACCATCCCTTACTTTAAAGCTATTCCAGTTCATGATTTTGTCGAGAGGGTCACACTAGAATAGGATAAATCAAAACCAAATGGTTTAACACACAGCTCTGAAACAGACATCCAAAAAATGCAAATACACTTCACATTTGAAAATACTGAGTTACCAACACTTATCTCAATGTTTGGAAAAGGAAACTAGCTATTGATCATGACAAAAGTGATATGTTGAAATAACTGCAATTTTGCAAATATTCAGTGCTCTGCAAAAGGTTCAATAAAAATAACATTTATTTATAAAGCCTCACTTGTTCTTCCCTAAAGAGAGTCTGAAAGTTATTTTTCTTAACATTTCATTTCACTGCCATGGCAACTCTACAACTTTCTTTGAACTCCAGCTGCCATGCATTTCATACAATGGTCTTTCTCCTCTTAAAAACTATATACCATGGATCAAGCTACAGCGCAATGCAAAACAGTCCTCTTCCAATCCAACTTCTACAACACATTTTAAAATGTATTCCCAAGTAAAGGAAAAGGTAAGGAAACCAGTAAAAAAAAAAAAAAAAAACCAAAAAACCTTCACTATTAGAAAGCTTACTCTTCCAGTCACTTTGCTGAAAATACCTGATAACCTAGTCTAAGATTTTCCAAATTTACAATCTTTATTCAACTCGCAACATGCATTTTCTCCCCCACATCTAGAGCACAACATAGAAACAACTCACTACATGAATACCAAAATAGCAGCTCTAAACAAAACCACATTGAAGGTGCAGGTGCTACATGAGGGTTTAAGTGAACCACTTCTGAAGAATACACATACTGGCTGAGGAAACTATGAAAACTTAGCTCTAAACACGCAGAGAAACTGCTCTCACCCTGAATTCCACAATATTATGGCAAGAATGCAAATTATGCTTTAAAATGAAAAAGCTACTAGTACATCAAATACTTTGCCATTTGATCAAGCCGTAATTAGCTGTGCTTAGCCTAGGAGCTTCTCATCTGCAGCATATTTCTGCTTCAGCTGTTAAGACAAAACTATAATTCTCCAGGTAATGTGTAATGGTACGCATTTTATGATTTGATTTTGAGTTTCTTCGACATCAGAAATAATAACATCTAGCCCAAATGTAGCTCACAGAAAACTTACAGGCTACCAAGAGCCTTCAAAAGGTGTTTAAAGACTGAAAAATTGTAATGGCAAGTTACCTCATTAAAAATGATCCTGTTCTGAAGAGCACTTGGCTATATCTTTGTAGATTGTTACACATTCACTTCTCCAATATATCCTCAGTCTTCTCTTATTTTGCCCTTGTCTTAGCAGCAGCTGCACTCGATCAGGAGCCAATCGACTGGGTATTCTCTGCCCACCCTCATGCAGCGCTGTATGCACATCTATCTGCAACTACTTATTTGCATAAACCACTAACGTTTTGGTACAGTACACACATGTCATTTGGCCTTAACCACTCTCCCTTCCCTGGAGATCAGCACAGAAAAATTAAAAAACAAGTGATTTTACATGATTTCCTATCCATGTCAAAAGAAAAGAGGGATGCTCCTTCAAGGATCTCCTAAAACATCACACATCTTGATACTTCTAGCAATTAAAAAAACATGTAACTTGTTGTTAAAAGGTTGAAAGCTAATGAGCATGTTTTAGTGACCATGTGAGAGCATAAAATAACTAAAACAAGGAAAAAAGAAAGCAAGCAAAGGATGACAGCACCTGCATGCTTCACGATATAACATAGCAAACTAAAACACAGCTCCAAAAGTACTGCATGGGCCAGAGAACAGAAAGAATAACTTGCACGTAACACTCAAATCTTCCCAAAGACAGCCATCACCAGCCTACATGACTTATTCTCTCCAACAATAGGTGCAGGCTATGCTGTCCTGGCATTACGTTATTACATAGCACTAATTACCAATCTACTGACAGCTTTATTACATCTTTCAGAAAAAGTTTTTTTCTTTGCATATATTCACTGCTGACATAGATTTTATTATGTTTCATACTTCAAAGACAAAATAAGCTTCAGATCAGAACTAGAATTTACAATACCCATTCTTTCCTCACGTACAAACTGGTAAATATGACAACACAACACCTTAATAAAAATAATACTAAATGTAAGGTATATGACACCAAAAAGGACAAATATAAACAGAACTAGTACTTAGCTCTCATCATCACAATAATCACTCATGCTGGGAGTTAGGAATTACAACAGCAATGCCATAATAAAATTGACTTACCTATACTAGGTGGACTGCCGTAATTTACTGGGGACTCTGGAGGTCTCCCACAATGTAGTGCAGCAAGAGCAGATCCCTTCCATACAACATGTTTGCAACCTATTTTGAAACAGTTACACAAAATAAACGTAGGCAAGCGTTTCTTTTCATGCAAAAATGCAGAAAAGGCATGAAATATCAAGAATTCTCAAATTTCTCAGAAAAATTTCATACTTTTGTTTGTACGGAGCAAAGACTGTCTGCCAGCTCCTAATAACGTCTGCACCCCAGGGACACTTTGGGGAATTTCTTGCTCTAGAAGTGGTCCAAGTCGATGGCATATTTGAAGCAAGTGATCAGGTGCCAAGTGTCTGTAATATTTCACCTATTATATGAAAAAGCAAACAAAACATTTGATAAAGAACATAATATTTTGGAAGAATAACTGTGTTAATGTTTTTCTTCCAGACTGTTACACAAACGCATAAGAAATTCCCAGTATATTAAAGACAAAAACAAATAATGACCTTTAAGTACAAGAATTCATTCCAGCTGGTCTTATTTAATTCTTCTATTCATCACAAGCCACTTTGTACAGAAAACTGTTGGTATTTACTACTTTCTGACTTTAAAGCAAAGTTTGTCATAGACTAATAAGCTCCATTATAATCACAGTGAAAAATGTAAAGTATACATTCAATATTATATTTAAATAGTGGTCTGGTCAATCTAAGTTACTGTAAAACAAATGTGAGACAAAGACTGTAAGGACAGCAACATTTACAGAATCCTTACAAGATCCACATCTACCACATAAATAACAGCTTTGTAGAAGACGACGCAAAAACACCCCATGTCAGCTCATCTAAGTCAGAAGAACCTGTTGAAACGCCACTTCTACTTCTACTTCATTTTACTTCTAATACTTTTACATAAAAATGCTGGCTTAAGTAGCTCAACGTTAAAACTGGCACATGTGGTACTCCATTAGGCTACAAACATGACCAGTTTTCATATAGTTTTCAACTGCAGAGTACCAAAGCAAGTTCCTGTTATCAACAACAGATCATCAACTGATTATAACTATGCTGAACCAGTGCTGACTGCCCAGTCAAAAGCAGTACATTATTCTGAAGTGCTACCATTCTAGATGAGAAGATCATCTTACATAACAAGGAAAAAACAAAGTTTCAATATATACGACAACAATAAAATCCTATCAACAAAAAGCTTTCGGTTAAGAAACAGCATTTTTAAAATGTATGAGCTAGTGTCAGCCTAGAGTATTCTAACAAAGAAAATTTAAAATGATTAAATAACAAGGGAGAATGGAAACCCTTATACAGCGTTTGGTGTATAGTAGTAGTTTTATCCTTCACACAGCCTGAAATATATCTTCACAGTTTTACTTTGCAGAAAAAGAAAAAAAGTACTGCAGTAAAAGCTTGTGATGTTTTGCTATTCTGCAGCTAGATAAGCCCATGACTGGCATTTAATGCAGACTGATGCTTCTGTATTACACCCAATTAACAGGAATATACCTCATTCTTCATCAAATGTGCTCATGTCTTGCCGACAGACTGTAATCACTTCACATAGTCTAGCAGTTTGTTAACATAAAGAATGCTGATGGCTGAAACCGAGGCTCTGGAAAAGCCTTGCTTACACCAGTAACTGCCACCAACAACACAACCTGCTGGTGAAGAAGGACAAGTTTTCTATTTTGCTCCTGTCACAGTTTAACTCTGGCCAGCAGCTCAGTTGCACACAGCCATTCACTCAATCCCCCGCAGCAGGATGGAGTTGAAAATCATAAGAATAAAAGAGAGGAAATTTGTGGGTAAAGACAGATTAACAGGTAAAGTAAAAGCTGCGTAGCAAGCAAAGCAAAATAAGGAATTCACTCACTGCTTCCCATTGATGGGCAGTTGTTTAGCTGTTTCCAGGAAAGCAAGGCTTTCCTTCTGTGAATTACATTACATTTGTAGAAGGCCCTGCAAGCTGTCTGAATCTGACTGCCTACAAGTTAAATTACTTACAAAATTCATACGTGTTAAAAGAAAAATTTTCCTTTTTTCTCTTTAAAAAAAGTTTAGAAATCATTTTATTTTTTTCTAAAGTTAATGATTATACAAGCAGATCATTTAATTTAAAATTACTAAATTTCAGACAGGCATCCTGTTAGAAAAGTGGCAAAAAAACAGCCTACTGAATTCAATTCTTAAAGGAGGAATCACGGTCAAAATACATGCTTGAGAGCCCTAAAATATAAGAATAGCCATAATTAGTGACAAAGCTATTTACTGTTTCTGCTACCAACCATCGATCCATTTCCTTAGCTTTTAATTCTCCGTTGCTCCTACAAAAACGAGCACAAAAGCTTAACAAAAATTGCCCTTTGCATAATTCTATCTGAAACCAGATACAACACGAGAAAAGTTCAGATTCTGCAAAGATTAAGTGATTTTTTTTTTTTTTTTTTAGTTCAACCACAAAACCTAGAACTACATAATCCATACAGCTGTCATGTTTTCCTTTTCAAGATCCTTCAGTTTTCAGTTTTACACATCCTCACAAATGCACAAAATCTAAGGTAAATGAAGCAAATCTGCTTTGGCGCATTCCGAAACTACAGCCAGCTGACATCTTGAGTCATACTTCTCATGATTTGTCATAAGCCATGTGTTCTTTTTTTTTTTGGTTAGCAGAAAATAGGTAGGCTTAATTCCTCACAGTTTTTAAAGCAAATGTTATGAAAAGGGGGATCTATTTGTATTACTCTTGACTATACCTATTACAGATCTTAATATATACATTACACCCACACCATAGTCTCTCCTCATTTAAGTCCATTTGCGTGAAAATAGCTATTTATGCCAAGTTAAGAAGTACTTCTGTGATATTTCAGCACAGCATGTCTGAATAATCATTGTTCACAAGTAAGCGACATTTGTAACCAGCTCGTTAACAAACGGATTCAACAATACTAAGTGAGCTGTAGCCTCAAAAAAAAAAGTGACACTGGCCATCTAAAATTTTCTCAGTTACAGAAGGTTTATAAAACTATTTCATGAACCATACAGTCAGATTTGGCTCTTATTTTCCTGTGTGACTAAAGCACACACAAGAAATGTAAAAATAAAATGAAAGCTTCGTTTCACTATAAAATCTGCTAGGGGAAAATTCTTATTTCATTACGGGTTTTATTTGGTCTTATTTCTTTCCCTTTTTCTCTTTCTATAAAGGAGTAAATGGTGGAACTTAAATAATTTATTAAAAGCAAGCTATTAAGTAAGTTTTCTCCAGGTGAAGTATTTTCTTTTAACAATATTAATACATATAATATAAATATTTTAACAATGTTAATAGACTATTTCAATTGCAAAGTACCTACAGCTACCATCTAGTCCATCTGCCTGACCACTCCAGGGCTGACCAAAGGTTCAAGCACGTTATTCTCCAAATGCCTCTTAAACACTGACAGGCTTAGGGGATTGACCACCTCTCTAAAAACCTGTTCTAGTGCCAATCTGAATGTATTAATTAGCACAAGCATAACAGTAGAAGTCATAAATGGAAAAAAAAAGTGTAACAGAAACTCATCTTAGTCCCAATTCATCCAACTTGAAAAAGAAAACAAAAAACCAACCAAACAAAAAACATCCAACTGCTGAAAAAGAGAACCACAATGTGGCACCAACACCTCAAGAAAGGACAAGTTTAATACATTAAACAACAAAGAGTGGCTTAAAAGCTAAAATTGTTTAGATTGTTCTAAGCTGCAGCCTGCCAGGAGATGATTCTTTCACTGACAAACTGTAAAAAAAAAAAAGCCACCAAAAATGCTATAACCAACACCAAATGTACCTATACCATCGCTGCATCCTCCTCCTAAAACAAGCAACAAAAAAACCCCACAACTCGCAAAAGTCTTTTTTTTTTTTTCACTTAAATCTGATTCAAATGTAAATAAAATTATTTTTTCAAAGGACACCTCACAAGCTTTGTCAGAAACAAGAAAGCTCATGACAGCTCAATAGAATGATGTAAATTCATCTTGATATCAATCTCTGATTCCAAGGCGAGAAAGTAAAAGCAAAAGGGAAAAAATAGCAGATGTACCAACAATTTAAAACTCATACAGCTCTAAATGAAAAGTGAAAACTGGACTATACAAACAAAAATTTCATGCCAAAACCGTGATGTCAACCAGTATATAGGCAGTTATTTTTCTCTGCCAGTCCCATCTAGCTGAAAGTCTATCTGGTTTCTTTCCCCCTCCTATTAGGCTTTCTACAATATCCAGTTCTGCTCTCTACTTCCAACAGAAATGCACAGGAGGCATGCTTTTATAAGTATAATATTAAACTCCTTTTGTTTGAACTGATTTTTCACATAAGACCAGTTCGTAACATCTCTTAAACATCACTGTAATAAAACTCTGTTAGCAAGTACAATTTTTCAGATCTTAAGCACAAATATTTTACAGAAAACAAGAGGCAGCATTATGCTCAACTTCACCCTTTACCTACTACCCCTAACTTCACTTATTCCAAACAAACAGCATGGGAATACACAAAATGCAGCAACACAGCTATCTGGACTAACATTCAAATCTTTATTACCTTTGAAACAGACATAAGTGCTTCTATTTCCATTCTGCATGACTCTGCAGAATAATTCAACATCAGAATCACAACGAATGCATCAACAGAATCATGATTTGACCAGGACTCTTCAGTTAAATTTGCAATATATAATGCAGCTATTTGCTGCCAGTGTTTCAGACATCAAGTGAAATACGACCCATTTCTGCTCTAAGCACTGTGCATACAGAAATGTTCTCCAAAATCTGGATGATTTTTATCCCCTCCCTCACCCCATTCTAACAGTTACCAAGCTTAACTACAAGTTTGACTGGAAATATCTTTCAGAAAAACACATTTCCACATAAGAACATTTAACAACAAAATCCAAGCTACCTATATTTCAAGATGCGAGAGCTCAATATCACTAATATCAGCAGCTATCCCAGCTTTAACTATTCTGCTGTGTAACATATTACCCAAAACAAGCTTCAGATTTAATTACAGTAATTGTTGTCCTATATCAGACCATCAATCTAATTGTGTACCCCATACCACCAGCCACTGCCTTATCATTTTAAGATTGTGAATTGCAAAGTAGTACAATTACTTTTCTCTGAAACATTCCTTTTTTTGCAGGAGTGGTGCGACAGTAAACAGGAAGGGGAGAATTAGAGAATTAACTACTTTTCCCAAAGCATTTTTATTTCTCATGTACTTTATAGTTATACTTGAGCTAGACGTGTATGGATATTTAGCCACTACTTCCTACAGGGATGCTCATTATTTTAACATGAGATTATTCTTTCTCTAATGAAACAAACCTATACCAAATGAGCTATCCCAAGAACATTAGTTTTTCAACCACATAATGCTTTTAATAGGTGTGAGGCTAGAGCAGATAAAAACTCAAAACATAGTATAAACACACTTCTGCAAGCTTCCTACTTACCACATGAGAAAGTATGAACAGTAGTAGCATTTTCAGCCTTACGGAGTAAGATGTTCAACTAAATCTATTACTGACACTACCTGTACCTATTTGCCTATCTCAAACTCATTCATAATGTTTTGAAGAGGTTTTCTTCGGGTTTCTGCTGGTTTTGTTTTTAATAAGACGTACACATTAGAAATTTTAGCCCATCTGCCATCAGTGTTTCTTAGTGTCAGTTTGAAAGAACTAGCACAAAAACAGTTGACTTAGCCAGTCCTCTTGATTATCTATGGAACAAACAAACATGTGGTACTTCCCACAACGAGCAAGACTTCCTCCTCATCAAAATACAATCGCTTGAACAGAGAGGCTCTAACACCACCTCAATTCCCAGCTACAGGAATAATCCACAGAATATAAATACTTCTCTTTTAGAACTAAAAGGAAATCATTTAAGCCACGTGTTCAACACAAGCACTGAAAATGAGACCAAAACCACTGCTAAGGTTCACAATCATTTCACAGGTTTCTTGCCTCCAGTGCTCAGTCTTTCAGACCACCTTCCAAAACACTGTATACACCTTCCCCCAAGTACCTACTAATAACAAAAACTAGATGACACAGCTCTCCAATTCAATCCAAGTTTTATTTTTGCTCCCCATTTCTTTAAACATCTTTACAGCACAAGATTTCCTAAAGAAACAAACCACTTATTATCTGGTTACTTATTAAGAAACAGAATTATTAAACAGTAACCACAGTGTTGCCTGAAAGGCTTTTACTAAGTAAGGTATTAGGCTAACAATGAGACATAGCGTCAATGCACTTGGTGTCCCAGTGCCACAGATACTCTTAACTTCACATACTTTTGCCTAACCAAAAAGAAAGAACAGTAGAATGGACTAAAAATACAGTTGTGCCATTTTCACTTTAAATCCCATTTAATAATTGTAAGTAGGTGCAGGGGAAAGGGAGGAAGAACATTGGCAAAATAGTAAACAGCTCCTGAGAACAGCAAGGCATAGTGTTTCTAAGCCTGCTGGACCATCTTCCTATTTGATGCGAATTTCCTGCCTTCACCTTCCTCAACCACCACGGTGAATAGAATTCTAATTCAACCAAGAAGATAACACTTATGTGAATATTTTAGATAATAAAAAGAAAGTTAACACAATGGTTCTGCCCATACACACTACAATGCTTGTTCTCTAAAAGACCCAAAAAATCCACACACAACAACACACACACAAACCAAAACTACAAACAAACCCCACCCAATTACTCTTTACCATAGCTCTGAGTTATTATAGTAAATCTTAAAACAACCGGCTTCTTGAGCTTAAGGCCACTTTGCTCCCAAATGGAGCAACCCCACCATGTTCCCCAAGTCTCCCACATGCGCTCCACTCATGGTGGTGGTGGTAGGACTTCTGTTTCTGCACACAAAAGGAGAGCTGGACCATGTGAAAATGACTTTCGTGCTGTTCATTCCTCAGACAGTTCAGATCCCTTGTCCGACTGATGGCACATTTGGATGAGCACTCGTGCCTACACAAAGGCTGCAGCAGAAATGCAAAGCTTTCATCCACAGCACACAATTAGAGCAGCTACACCCATGGTGAAACTGCAACATGAAAAAACAATTACCCTGGAGTCAAATGATGCACCGTAGCTTGTTCATGTGTCAAGGCCCTAACAAATGTGTTTTAAAGCCTAACTACAAAACACTGAAACAGCATCTTTAACCACAATCTATAAACAATTTACAAGGCTGCCTTAAACAAGACAAAAATAGCTGGCTTACAATTAATAAGTTTTCACAGCTAATGCAAGAGAATACAAAACATCCTGACCTCCGTTACTGAAGAGTCCCACCATACTTGGTACATGTGGGTTGGAAGCAGCCTACCAGGGTCTTGACTCTTAGAAAGTCTTTGGTTATTGCACAAATAGAAATCTTAATACTGACACTATATTAACAAGACTGGCACTCCAAAATAAGGGACTACACAATTAAAGCAAGATTCAAGCAGTTTATACCACAAATGGCGACTGCAAGAAAGTATAATATAGGAATTTTTGAACTAAAGAAAAATCACTTAAGACTATAAAACATACTATAATGGCACTTCTGAACTCATGTGTTTTCCAGGAGCATTACAAGCCCACACAGCATGGTGTTAGCTTGTAAGAAAATCAAACATTTACTCTCACTGACCAAGCAGAAAAATGAAAGTAATTTACTAGATTAAAATTGCATCAGATTTAACATTATTCGCACAAATTAAGTTACAGAAATAAAATACCTAAGCCTGTGAATTTCAGTCTAACAACAGAAATTCTTCTTAGAGTTAGCTTTCTAACTAAATGCTTCCAAAACATGAGATGATGATATTCCTGGAATGACCTTGAAAAGATACCCACCTGAACAGATTTACAATAAAAGGCATGATTTTGCACACAACAAAACAGAAGCCTGAAATTAAATTCTATCCCCTGTTACACAAAGCCTTTACTCCCTCCTAGAGTACAAGTCAGACATCTAACACTATATTTACTGGGATATTTATTTCTTAGCTTTTCTCCCTTCAGCCCCTTCTATGAAGTGTAGTGAAAGCAGAAGGCATTCAAGTCTGAGAATTGGTACCAAAACATGACAGAACATGCCTTCTTCAGAAAGAAGAGTCAGCATCATAAAGCTGGGTGGGTTTTTTTCTATGAAAAAAAATAATGTAAAAACCAAAATTTAGCTCATCATCTGCCTCTGTCTCAAAAACTAAGGATTTTTTGGTTTGAGATAAACGAGGTTTTGTTTAATGGAACGAGGCGTCCTGAAAAAAAACACTACTTGAATATGAAATGTAACTTTCAGCCTGCAAATACACAGGCTTCCACTTCAACTTTCAGGAGTCTAAAATGTAATACAAACTAACACAAAGTTCACACATCTTTGACAACTGAAGCAAGAGTAGGCAGGTAGGATGGAAAGAAGAACCAAGAACAAAGTAACTAATTTCTTTTCTGTCCCCTCCCAACATCTAGGTAGGGAAAAGGTAAAATGAGGACATACCAACATTTATTAGGAAGTTGAAGGAAACTTTTTTAGGAAGATTAGAAACAAAGAAAGGACTCAGTGAGCATCACATTTCCAAATACATGCACTCAGGATCAAGTCCAAATTTTGAGGAAGTACTTATTACATCATTTTGTATCTATTCTGACTAAATTCATATGTTTTCCGGCAAATAGCCGTTTCTTGTAAAGAAGGGTGTAAACAAACTTATTTCTCATCAAGCCTTCTTACTTCAACCTTTAAAATGTCTTTTTCCTCACTTTTTCTTCACATCCATTCTGCACTAAGACTGCATTTCCAATTCTTTATAATTTAGAGAACAGGAAGAGTCACTGTAAGTTCTACCAAGCAACTTCTGACCGTTGTGTGAAACAGGGCTTTGCAGACTTACAAATATGCACATATTTAAATGAATAAATAAATAAGAGTAGCATAATATATCTTGCAAAAGTACAAGCACTTTGAAACTCCCAGCTGAATGTCTTTATGATCTTTGATTTCAGAAAAACTGAAAGATTTTTGACAGGTATAAATGTGTTTTCATCAAGTCAACTGCTACCGATACTTCCACACCACATGCATTAAAATGCCTGGGCCAATCCACTTCTTGCCCTAGAGGAAACCAATGCAGCAAGCAGGCCTGTTCTAACTATGATAAATACCTATCACTCATGCTGCAATATTTCTAATATAACTAACATATATACATAAAAAATACCAAATATATATATATAAAATACATTTATATAACATATATATATTTGTAAAATGCATACATATAGTGTTGTGGATACCAACAGTCTTTACTGGACGTATCACAGAGGGCAACTGTTCTGCCTCCTTTTGCGAGAGCTCAGAAGTTCTCCACATATCTGAATCTCAGAAATAGTGGAGTTCAGAAGGACTATAACCAACCAAAAAGCCTGAAGAGAACTCCTGCTTTGACGAACGCTACAAACAGGGCACAGTTTTCCACAAAAATCCTATTCAAAAACTCAGAGGCTGAATTATACAAGGGTGCACCTGTAATGAAAACAATGCCAGCAACAAGTTGCTAACAGACACATCTTAATTGCTGTTCGCCCAACTACTGAAATAAAAAGAAGAGGAGAAAACACATCCGTGCCCTTCTCTTGGAGCAAAGACTAAGCCTGCGCAGGGAAGACCTTATTTTTTAATCACCGGGAGGAAAAGCGCGCACTGGGAGGCTAAATAAAAAGGCGGAACCCAGCAAAACGCGCACTTTCGGATGCGAGCAGCTGCCGGAGGCACAGGCACGGCGCGGCGGGCGGCGAACCGAGACAAGCCCCCCCCCCCCCTCCCTTTTTCCTCCTTCCCTGCCCCCCGAGCCCAGCGGGCGGCCCGGGATGCGCCCCCACCAACACCCACCCCCTCCCTCCCCTCCCGCCGCCATTGTGCGCGCGGGCGGCCGCGAGCGCCCCCCCCCCCCCCCCGCCCCGCCCCGCGCGGCCATGGCGCGCGCCCCCCCCCCTCCCCGCGCCAACGGAGCGCGCGCCGCCTCAGGGGGGTCGCTCTGGGGTCGCCTGTTTGATCCCCCTCCAGACAAGTTCCTGGATTTGTTTTTTCTTGGTTTGGGGTTTATTTTTTTGTTTGTTTGTTTGTTTTGAGGGTTGTTTTCTTTTCTTCTTTTTCTTTTTGCGGGAAATTCAATTTTTTTCCTTGGGCCGCTCAAAGAGACGTGGGGGAAAAAAAAACCGACGCCTCCCGCTTACCAGGTTCTCGTAGCTGCGGGGATGCTCCTTGCCCGTCCAGTCCGTGCGCTTGGGCAGCAGCTGAAAGGGACGGAAGGGAGAGCAGCCCGTGAGCGGCCCCGCCAGCCCCCAGCCCCAATGGGACCGGGCCGAGCGGCGGCGAGGGCAGGGGGCGCCGCGCCTCTTACCTCCTTCTCGGCCACCTCGCGGATCAGGACCTGCAGCGACAACAAAAGGGGAGAGGGGGGACACGGGAGAGGGCAAGGGGAGAGGGGAGAGATGGAGGGAGATGAGAGAGAGAGGGCAAAAGAGATAGAGGAGACGAGAGAGAGGGCAAAAGAGATGGAGGAGACGAGGGAGAGGGGAGATGGAGGAGACGAGGGAGAGGGGAGATGGAGGAGACGAGGGAGAGAAGGGGAGATGGAGGAGACGAGGGAGAGAAGGGGAGATGGAGGAGACGAGGGAGAGAAGGGGAGATGGAGGAGACGAGGGAGAGAAGGGGAGATGGAGGAGACGAGGGAGAGAAGGGGAGATGGAGGAGACGAGGGAGAGAAGGGGAGATGGAGGAGACGAGGGAGAGAAGGGGAGATGGAGGAGACGAGGGAGAGAAGGGGAGATGGAGGAGACGAGGGAGAGAAGGGGAGATGGAGGAGACGAGAGAGAGAAGGGGAGATGGAGGAGACGAGAGAGAGAAGGGGAGATGGAGGAGACGAGAGAGAGAAGGGGAGATGGAGGAGACGAGAGAGAGAAGGGGAGATGGAGGAGACGAGGGAGAGAAGGGGAGATGGAGGAGACGAGGGAGAGGGGAAGGGGAGATGGAGGAGGCGAGGGAGAGGGGACGGGGAGATGAAGGAGACGAGGGAGAGGGGACGGGGAGATGGAGGAGACGAGGGAGAGAGAGGGGAGAAGAGAGGGTGAAGTTGGGGACAGGGGGAGAGGGGAAGGGGTGGTGGGGGAGAGGGGGGAAGAAGAGGGGAGGGGAGGTTAACCGAGGCGATGGGGTGAATAAGAGGGGAGAGAACAAGAGAGGGGAGGGGGAAATAGGAAGGAGGAGGAAGAGAGGGGAGGGGGAAATAGGAAGGAGGGGGAAGAGAGAGGAGCGGTTTTTGACAAAAAAAAAAGAAAAACAGGGAGAAGGAGGACGCGGCTGCGAGCGTCGCCCTCCTCCCGCCGGGCCCGGCGGCGTCATCCCTCCCTCCGTCCTTCCTTCCTTCCATCCATCTCCCTCCTTCCCTCCCTCCCCTACCTGAGCCGCCTGCTGGCAGGGTCCGTCCTCCAAGAAGCGGGCGATGAGGAAGTAGAGCTCTGCGCGGGGAGAGAGGAGGGAGAGAGAGGGCGGTGAGCGCTCGCCCGCCCCGTTCCCCGCGGGCTGCCCCGCTCCCCGCCGCCCCCCGCTCCGCACTCACTCACCCGCCCGCAGCTCCGCCGTGTGCCGCCCGCCGCCGGGCCCGGACATGGCGAGGGACAACCGGGGAGGGAGGGAGGAGGGAGGAATCCGGGTCGGGGCCCAGCGAAACGCGTCCGCCCGCCCGGTAGCTGTCACTGTTCGTTCAGCACGAAGGGTCTCGGCTCCACCATTCAACCCGCGGGCAGCGGCAGGAGGAGCGGGAGGAGGAGGAGGAGGAGGAGGGGAGGAAACAACAACTCGCAGCAGCGGCACCGCCGCCGCCAGCGAACGCGATCCCTCCGCGCGGAGAAAGAGTCCCCTCCTCCTCGCCCCCTCCCCAGCCCCGCAGCCCCTCCCCCGCGCCCCCTCCGGCCCCGGCGATGCGGGGGAGCTGGGAGAGCGGCGCAGCGCGCGGGCTTCCTGCCCTCCCTCCCTTTTCTCCCGCCCTCCTTTCCTTTTTTTTTTTCTTTCCCCTGCCCTGCCTCCTTTTTTTCTCCTCCTCCCCCCTTCCTCCCTCCGCGGCGCCTCCTTCTCCCCCCTCCCCCGGTGCCTCCCGCCCCGCCGCTGGGAGGAAAGGGGGGCGAGGGCGATCGCTACGTGTTTATTACGGTTCGGGCGGGCAGAGGGAGAAGATGTCGGAGCGGTGGGCGGGCTGGAAGGCGGCTGAAAAGGGCGCTTTCTGTACCCCCCCCCCTTCTATTCGGTGCGGGCCGGCACGCGGAAGGATACGGCGGGGGGGGCGGAGCGGCGGCGGCGCTGGAAGTTGTCGAGTTTCGGTGTCGCAGGGACGCGATAAAAGGGGGCGAAGCCTCAAACGCGCCCCCCCCCACCCCCGGGAGGGGCCGGGATTGAGTCGGGGGGAGCCCATCCCCGCCTGGGGTCACGCCTCGCTGTTCCTCAGCCTTTGGCACCCCGGGGCTGGGGCCGTGCCTCGGGGCTGGGAGCGTGGGAGAAGACTGGGGGGGCAATACAAGCAAACCGAGCCAACAAACCCCAAACAACCCAAAAGGCGCCTTTTTTTGGCCTCCTTTGGGTCCGCGCCCCCCGGTTGGCGAATCTCCCTTTAGAAACAAACGAACCCGAGGCGCTAACAACGACTGTGCGGGTCGCTCTGTGATCGTATTCGCTGTTCTTCGATTTGATTCAATTTTACTCGCCGCTCTCTGCTTTTATTCGCTGCTCTCTGTTTTTTATTCATTGCTGTCTTCTTTTTATTCCCTGTTCTCTGCTCTCATTCACTGTCGTTGCCGCCGAGCGGACGAGCCGCGCGGGCCGGCGGCTCCCGGGAGCGGAGGAGGAGGAGGAGGAGGAGGCGGCGGCCGAGCCAGGGATGGCGATGCCTTTGCACGACCTAGGGCCGCGCTGGAGGTAATTCAGGAGCCGATCGATAACGTGCCGAAGGTTCCTGAAAGGCGATTCAATCGTCGGGTCTCGACGACGCTTCGCTCCCTTTAACGCCGCCGAGCGAGCGTCCCGAGCGCCGAGCCCAGAGGGAGCGGAGAACAAGGCGAAGCGCCGCCGAGAAGTGCCTTTAGAAAGGAAAATCGACAAAACCCGGAGCCGATTGGGAAGGGGGTTAAAGGAGCGTAGTTACTCCTCTTCCTTCGCCGCGCGGCTTTCCCGGGGCGAGCCGAGGCCTCGCGGGGACAATGACAGAGGAATCGGCGAGGGGCGAGGTTAGAGCGGGGGAACCCGACCTCTAGGGTTTAGTGTTGATTTACCCCGATTATAAACCAGCTTAACTCGGGAAGCAACCAAAACTACCTTCGAAACGATACAGCACCTAGACAAAGAATTATCTTGGTGCGTAACGCGGCTCTCGCCTAGATAACTTTAAAAAAAAATGCGATTTAAACCATCTTTCCGCGCAGCGAGGGGAGGCTGAGCTGAGCATTTTTAGATCTGTGTCTCCCAGGCCCCCGAGCTCGGTTGATGAGCTCGAGCTTTGTGCTTGGCGTGGGGAGAAAGCAGCTTGCTCTTAAAAAAAAAAAAAAAAAAAAAGCTTAAAGCAAGCTTTCTGCTTTATTGCACAAATGGAACCGTGAAAGGTGAGACAAAGGGGGCGAAAATGTCACCTTATGTCCATAAAGTCATGGTATAAAATGTGATAAAAGCTAGATTGATGTAGCAGATGCCTAGGTGCCATGCATTTTGCTGTGCAATTAAGCATCCTAAAAATCATAAAAATACAGCATGTGGTTATCAGGGTAAATGTGTTTTCTTGTACAGATTTTTTTTTTCCAAGTATTTAAATTGTTTATATTAGATTTGCTCACTATCTGTACCTACACTCATTTTATATATTTAGAAATATACGAGTGTTTTCCCAGTTTTTGTAACAATAACCAATCTGTGTTTCAGCTTCATTTTAAATCCACGCGTCAAATAATTGAAATGGCAATGAAGTCATACTTACAATCTAATAAAGATTTTAAAAATAAAGCGACTCGAGTCTTTTCTTAGCAATGTAAAATATGTATTGTAATATCTCTCATAGGTGGTTCTTACAACAAAGGGCTACATGAATAATGCGATTAACATTTTAATTTCCCTTGATGCTTACATAAAAGAAACTACACTTATGTATGACATCACTAAAACTATAACAGAGGAAAGAAAAAATTTTAACAGATGAAAGAGTCTGAAAGTAGAAAAAAACTGTCCTGAAATATTGAACTTCCTTGTTCTTGTGCCAACTCTTAACTTTTCCTGATGCAGTTTAAAATACAGCCCACAGAATAAAAATGTTCTTGGTGCTTTGACAGTAAAGTAAGGATTGTGTCTTTTATTTAGTTTTTGTAAAGCACCAAGCAAAATGGAATCCCAGTCCCTGACTTAAGCCTGAGCCCAGCAGTACTACAAATAATGTTTAATGAGCAGCTTTTACAAATGTGCGTTCCACTTCTTTTTTCAGATGACACCTGATGGGGGATTTTGAGTTATTTATGGGTTAACGTGGAAGTCACACGGTCCACAAGAGAAAATGTGGAATTATTGTTGTTTGGTTATGCATGTTAGAATGAATTTTAAGAATTCCTGTGGCAGTAATAAATACTCCATTAATTTTTCAGAGATGTTTTATAAGTTTTTTTCCTTGTTGCAGTTAAATTGGGGATGTTTTTGTTACACACACAAGCGGAGAAAAATATCCTCATCTCTGAATTTTTACTGTCTTGATTATTTTGCTCTCAAATAATTCCTTTTCTTTCATGTGATCTTGTCACCTTACATGATCCTTCAGTAAAAATACATCAGTTCTGCTTTGTCGGTGAGATTTAATATCTTTAGGGCATATTTCCACCCTGAAAGATCTGCATTTTAAAAAAAAGGTAGTAATAATGGAAATATTTTCCTTTTTTTTAGCTATGGCAATTGTTACAGTTTAAAAGAAAATCTAAGATTATTTCAATCTAGGAATTGGATTGTTTTAATATCTGATAGCTTTACATATTCTTTTTGCAAATGCTGTGTCCTGTTATTTTATTTTGTGATTTTCAAATATGAATATTCACCTACATTCACTAAAATAATTTTACAAAAAAAAGGAAGAATAAAGTTTATTAGATTTTCCTGTTAATAAAGTTCATATTTAAAACTTATGGACTGATCCCAAGTGTTTGTTTATTTTATTTACACTACCTTGGCTTTATTTTTTTCTGTTCCTTTTTTACCCCACTCCCCCCAAAAGCATCCTAAGCACTGTAAGTATAAAAGTACAGATATGTTAAAATTCTTTTGAATTACTGGTAACTTTTAACAGATAAGTATGTAGTATGTTTGGTTTCTTCTTGATTTTTATGCATCTTGATAGTTTTTTTGCGGGGGGTTACTGATATTTTTTCCCCCCACAATTGTTTATATCAGTGATCAGAAAGGCTTAATAGCTCACAACCAGAAAGTGCTTTACTTGAAACTTAATGGTGGCAGTTCTTGATACGCAATTTCTTTCTGTTTCTCGTGAAATTTGCTCTTTTCTTTACAGACAAAGAAAAGTATTTAGGGTTTGTAAATTGTCAAGCTGAACAACATAGTTAAATGTTTGAAAGAGCAGTGTTGGAGCAGGGAGGTCGATTGAGAGCAACATAGAGCATTGACTAAGCTTTCTGCAGGTTTTGTTGGTGGGTGGGGGGGCGGGGTGTTGGGGTTTTTTTGCCTTAAATGAGAATTATCATCACCAGCTGCTTGCCCTTTTGTGGCTATTGGTTCTCACTCTTGAAACCAACCATTAATCTTACAAGGGCAAGGAGTGAGTGATGGTACTTAGGAGTCCAGCCAACTTTTTTTTACTAATATCGTATATATTAAATATCTGCAGAAGGAACCAAGTGTGCCAAAATACTGCACTGCTAAGCGTAAATTCCTTCTACAGTTTTAAGCAATAACGTAAAATTTAACTAAGTAGCTTCACATCAAAATTCTTTTAAATACTCACTTGTTCTTGCTTCATGTCAAGAACATAGAATATATCCTTCCTGCACCGAGAATCAGTAACCTACCTGAACTTTCAACTATGAAGTTCCCTACAGAGTGCTTAGCTGCTGTGTATTCTGCCCCATCAGGTATTAAACAGTGAGCTGTATGCGCCTATTCTTTACCTTAATTTCCATTTTTTTAGTGCACTTGTTACCACAGAACGTGGATGTTTTCCCACTGCAACCAAAACGCACCATTTCACCTTTTGCTTTTGCTTCTTCCTGTCAGTAAAAAGTAGAGTAGCATCAGATCCCTGCATCGCCCAAACCACCATCACCATTGACAAATTAGCATTTTATAAAGCACACAAACAGATAAACCTCTTGACAAACATTTTTGTAGGTTGTCTCCTCATGTGCAGCTAGAAGAGCAAAGCAAAATCAAGTCGTTTAGGAAGACATAATTCATTTCTGTGTGACAATAAATAATAAACCACGAATTTACTAGCAAGCTTCTGAAAGAAGATCTTTATGTCATTAATGTTTTGAGGACTGGGAGAGGCTGATTGAAACTCATACAATGACCCTAAAAGCCTATTTAGTCTGTTGTTACCCAAATAAATATGAATTGCACCAGCCATTACATTCTTTCAGTTTCACTATTATATCTATGAATACAAAAACATCCCTTATAAAAGAAACTAAGAATTACACCCATGTAATTCCAATGAATAAAGGAATTCTACTGTTTTATGGTGGGGTTTTCTTCACTTTTTTTTTGTTTTGTTTTAAAGCAATTTAATTTGTGCTCCTGTATTTTGTAAAAGACCCTTGACTAAAGTTACTGGATCAGTTTGACAGTACAACTTTCTATGCTGAATACGTTCTCTAATTATCCAGAGGATTTTGAGAAAATGATTGAACTGCTTTACTTAATTGTTGGCTATTGGGCAGTTCTTCACAGACAGTCTTGGACATTTGCCATGTTCAGTTTCACGCCCATTTGATGTCTCCAAAGTTTTCTGAGAATTCTAAGGATTATGGTGATTTTTTAAAGTGGAGCTTTAAAATAATTAATATACAGGGTGTACGCTAGAGGAGAGCTACTCCATAGTTAATACAGGAGCTGGAAAAAAAAAGAATGTTTACTTATTTTATATATATTTTATATATAAAATAACATATTTTCTTATGTTATTACTTCTAGAAAACTTCTGAAAACTTTTGCTGTTACTATACTTTCTAGTAAGGTATTCCAGTATGCTAAGGTAATTTTTGTTGCACAGAGGATTCTTTAAACAAAATGATTGACGTCTAAGAAGACGTATTTTAAGACTTAAATGACAAATTTTATTTATATTGATAAATTCTAAAGTTTATTAAGACATGACTTAATAGGGTCCTTCAGTGACTATTTATGTTTCCATTTCTTTAAATGAAAAATCTAGATTTCTGTTTAACCAAGTCTGAGGGCCATTTGTGATTAGGGGTTTGGATTTGATTTTTTCAGTGGCAGCAGCAGGCTGTTAGAAGTACAGCTTTTAAAACCAAAGATGAGGGGTTACTGTCTTGACTCTTAAGAATGGGCCTGGTTATCAGTAGCATTGGTATAAACTTAGAATTTCTCCAAAGTTAATACAGTGAACTATTAAAGACTTACATCCCTGTAATAACTAGAGAGGTTCTGTCATATTGTCAGAGATACAGTCTCATATGCTCATTAATGTATAATTACAGGAAAGACTGAAGGAAAATATTTCACTGTTTACAGATACTCATTGTACAATTTAGACAAAACCAGAGCAGGCCATTAGAAATATCACAGAGACCTACCCAGAGAAAAGAATAATAGAACAATGTAGGTAAAATTTCATGATGTTTCATTGAAAATAATCTATTGGAAGAAATAATATGAGTCAGTCATGCTCATTATGGGCTCCTAAACAAATATAAGAAAAAAAAAAGTACTATTCGATAGCTGGTAGTAAATCTTTTAAAAGATCATTCTGTTTATTACATACTCAACATTGAGAATATGGTGATTTCTTTTCTAGAACTCTAATATGAAGCCAGTGAAACAAAACAATGACACATCATCTGTTGGAATGATGCGTTGAATCTTTCACCTTGATAATCTCTAAAAAAATAAGAGTTCAAAGATATATAAGGAAAGTAGTTGAGAAAAAGAAAAAAAATATATTGTACACATAGAATTAAAGACCAAGGAAATGGAATAAAATATTTGGAGGAGGTAATTTTTAAGTATGACTTACAAAATTTCTCCGCTTCAGAGAAAATAAAGCAGGATCTTCTGTAAACTCTAGGACATAGTTCAAGAACCAAAATAGTTGCAAGATTTCAAATTAAAAGTTATGGTTTTCCCCCGCCACAAAAATATACCCATCCTGGCTTTACTTTTGCTTCAGAAATCACTAAAGCAAGGGTTTTAGCAATCTTTAGAAGAACTGACACTTCTATAGGTAAGAACATCCAGTGACAGTACACAGATATAATTAGAAGGATCGTTAGTCTGATCCAACACAGCCTTCCTGTACTGCTAGCTTTAAGACAAACCTTAGTTTTTCCTGAGCGTTTCCTCCTGGCATTGTTTGATTTCATCTAGAGCTGCAAAGTATTTCTATGTTGTTGAAATGCTTTCCCCAAAATAGTAATGATGTAGTGCGAGTAGTACCAATATTTGCACTTAGAGTAAAGATTTCAGTGCTGTTAGCATTGAACCATTTGGCTGACAGTGCCTACTTTGTGTAGCATATGTGATTTGTCAATCATCCATGAAATACACATCACTGAGATTCTGATCTCCATTTCTCTTTCTGTCTTCTGCAAAAATACTGGGCTGCTGATCCAGATTTCTCAATATTTTCTATTCCTCTACAGCATCTCCTTGGTGCCTCGAAATGATTATTTTTCATTTCTGCAGTTCGCCCAGATAAAACTTCCGTGGAAAAGTTTTGGTGTGCCAAGTAGGCGTGGGGTAACAATTGCCATATAAATTGTCTAAGGTAACCACTGATTTTAAATCACTGAATCAAGTCTCTTGATTTTACAACTTTGAAAGTACCAGAGACAGCAAGCACGATAGACAACAAACGACCCTTGCCTATGCACCATGCTGTTTTTTTGTTTGCTTCCTTGTTTTTAACCTAATGTTAAAGGTGGAGAATGGCACATGTGCCCTCCTTTTTCCCAGGTGAGGACCTACCACAAGATTAAAAGACAGTGCTCGCTCTGCCTCGACTAATCTGTGGTTTTCCCTTACAAAGAGAAGCAGCTTATTCAATGGAGGCCAAGAAGAACCCTCTTTCAAGGATATCTACCCCAGCAGCTAGCTCTTTCTTTTCTGAAGTACAAAATACTCTTTTTCCTGTGAAAGAATTTGAACTGTTTGGATGCCCCTGTGCACCTGAGTGGGTAAAAACGATGAAGTTGTTGGATAAGAGGCACAACCACCACTTTATTTCAGACCTAGTTTGGTAAGCATGCTCTGGAAACGCTCCCTGAATGGGGTGCACAAGCGAAACAAGAAGATCCATAGATCCTGAGCTAGTCAGAACAGGCAGCTTTGGTCACACTCAGAAGACTTAATAGACACCCCAGGAGCTTTTGCTGTTGGAAAATTAAGCACCGACATTTTGAGTGGGGGTATCTAAAGATTATTTTATAGTGAGACTGCTCCACACATTCTCACCCATCTTTGGATCAGCTCGCCACTGATGGGTAATGCTTCTCGCAGCAAGCTCTGGAGCATTAGCACCTCCTAGATTCTGCATGTGTGTGTTTTATTAAAGCTCAGGCTAAGATCAAACAAAAAAGGAATTGAACTTGATCTTTCAGTGTCAAGTCTGACTACTGCTAATTGCCTCTCGGCAGGCCTTTATAAGTAAAGCACTGAATAACACTAAAACTCAATCAACTAATGTAAAGAAACACAATGTCTTACAGACTAGACTGAGTATTTAGAGAAATACACAGGCATTCACTTTTAACATAGCTCTATTTCTGGAGTTGGTTATTCTGGTTATTATAAAGCCAGATGTATTTAGTCCATGTATTGGGCTCTTTATAATAAAGTTTGAAAGTGCTTTACAGGAGAAATGATTGTGTAGGACCTTTCCACCTAAATACAACTAAAGTTTGAATCACTTACTTAAAATGTAGGTAATGCCAACCCTGCATGTCAGCATTTGAGGAGATGGGACCCTCCAAAATTCTTATCTAAAAATACAAAGGTTCTTTTTTGTTTGCATGCAAGGTATTTTTGTTCTTAAGAAACACTTAGGCCATGGTTCAAGTTTTTTCTGTTAGACATTTATTAGAAACGAAAACTGAGGTTTTCACATTTTGCTTTCTTCTAGATCTGAGCAGTACAGTAAAATATCAAATTCCCACAAACTGAGAAATAAAAATAGAAAACCATTTCTCCCATTTAGTCTAATACAATTAATAAAAATTGTGATGCTTCGAGAAAAACAATGGGTGTGGGGGTGCTCCATTGACCTACAAGAGTAATTACCCACAGGAAAGCTGTTTAGTCAGCATACTGTTTTCAATGTTACTTAAAGGATCACAGGGATCCTGGTGTTCACAATTTCATCAGAATTTAATCTTTATGTCTCCAATTAAGGCTTAAATTTTGAGACATAGTAAGTTTCAGGGAATTCTAGACCATTTGTTTTGTAAAAACAGAAAAGCAAGTAGCCTAATAAATTACCAAAAAATATTTCCTGCAGAGGCAGCTAGTTCTCAGGTTTTTCGAGTTTTGGTTTTTGCTTTTTTTAAGGGATGAACAAGGAATGCACAGAGAACATGAGAAAGTAGCAGATGAAGCAGTAGAAGTCAGGGGTAAGTCACTTGTTCCACAGCAAACTCCCAAACAAGAGGGAAAGCCACCTAAAAACTGGGGAAAATAAAATAATTGGACGGTCCCTTGAAAAAAAAGTTATATCAGCTTTCCATCCTTCAGGTAAATCCCAAGTTAAAGAATAATTGATTTATGCCAGAGTTCAGAGTAAGTTACTTAAAATCACAGAGGTTCCCACTCAAGTTCCAGTATCGATGTTTCTGGTTGCCGAGAGTTAAACATTACGGTAAATTCTCAAACCCCAGCAGGACGTTCCTTTTCCTCAGATCCCGCATAGCACTTGCTGGCAGTTTTCACAACACAGGCAGCTGGTTTCTAATGCCCAGTCCTCAGCCCCAGTGCTGTTTAAGTTATTAATTAAAACTTATTTTTGAAGTAGTCAATGTTGTTAAAAAAGAATTTTCAGGAAGAGGTATCCACCTACCTAATCCCATTTAAAACCAAAACACTACGCACTTTTTAAATTCTAACAACATAGAAGCACCTCAGCTCTATTTTCTGCCCCCCCCCCCCAAGTCCTTTCCTTTTGAAGTCCTTTACGAGTCCTAACAAAACCAGTTCAAATTAGAAGTCCTAAATCCCCTTTCTGTGGGTCTTTAGACTAAATAATTAACATCCAAGTAAAATTAAAAACCCCTCAACTGAAATTGACCTTTTGATTTATGGTCCACTGCTCTGGATGCATCCAAGATTTAATCAGATATACTGTAACTCTGAAATATGTTGTTCACGTCTGCTCCAAACCCTGATAATCAATTATAAATTTTTCAGCAGCCAGCATCCTTGGATTTTCCTCCTCCCTCCAGGAGTGTGGTGTGTGCACTTCTCTGTCCATTGACTGCTGGCTGTTCCTAACATTGTAGGTCTCTCCACAGGCATATTGATAGATAGAAACATTTTGAAAATATTTCCAGCAGGCAGACGGTAAGGAGTACTTGTTGCTGTATTCCTCATTTCTGAATGTTACAGAATCATAGAATAGTTTGGACTGGAAGACACCTTAAAGATCATTGAGTTCCAACCCCCCTGCCATGGGCAGGGACACCTCCCACCAGCCCAGGCTGCCCAAGGCCCCTTCCAGCCTGGCCCTGAACACCTCCAGGGATGGGGCAGCCACAGCTTCCCTGGGCAACCTGGGCCAGTGCCTCACCACCCTCATGGTGAGAAATTTCCTCCTCATGCCTAGTCTAAATCTTCCCCTCTCCAGTTCATACCCATTGCCCCTAGTCCTGTCACCACAAGCCTTTATGAACAGTCCCTCTCCAGCTTTCCTGCAGCCCCTTTCAGATACTGGAAGGTTGCTATAAGGTCTCCTCGGAGCTTCTCTTCTCCACGCTGAACAACCCTAACTCTCTCAGCCTGTCCTCGTATGGGAGGAGCACTAGCACTTTGATCATCTTTGTAGCCCTCCTGTGGACCCATTCTAACAGCTCCATATCCTTCTTATGTTGAGGATTCCAGAACTGGACACCATACTCCAGATGAGGGCTCACAAGAGAGGAACAGAGGGGCAAAATCACTTCCCTGGACCTGCTGGCCACGCTTCTTTTGATGCAGCTCAGGATACAGTTGGCCTCTGGGCTGCAAGTGCACACTGCCAGCTCATGTCGAGCTTCTCATCAACCAGCACCCTCAGGTCCTTCTCCACAGGGCAGCTCTCAGTAACATCATCCCCCATCGTGTACTGAAATCAGGGATTGCCCTGACCCAGATGCAGGACCTTGCACTTGGCCTTGTTGAACCTCCTGATGTTCTCACAGACCCACTTCTCCAGCCCGCCCAGGTCCCTCTGGATGACATAACCTAAAGAGCAGTAGCGCCCACTCTATTTCTGAGGCCTCATGTTGATACCACATCCGTGTTTTTAAACTCTCGTAACCACCAAACTGGGATGGCTGCACCAGCACTGTCAGCCAGGGCTGAGCGACCCCTCACCCATGCCCAGGGTTGCTCAGGAGAACACTGCTTGGCCTGGACCAAGCACAGGGGCTCTGCCAACAATGATTTGGCAGCGTAGGCAGCAAGCTTCACGTCTCTCTCTAGCTCTGCACCCTGGGCACCTTTTAATCTGTAAGCATAGGCACAGCCTGTGCAACAAACAAAACCATGGGCTGCCATCATACTTCACTTCTAAAAAACCAGATGTCTTTTTAGTGAGGTATAATATATAAAATCTGGAATATATCCAACACAGATGTCCTCTGCAAGGAAGTTCTAGAGGCTGAGCTAAACCCTAGCTAGTTTTTAACAGAACTCCAATACACCTCAGTCCATTTTGTTTAGTATCCAAATTATTTGATTCTTCATTCTGTCCAGCAAATAACAGGAAAACTCTGAAATGCTTAAAATGATCATAAAGCTTCTCAGGGCCTCACTAAAGCTCACTGAAGGAAGAGACGATGTGGAAAACAAGCCTGCAAAATGGAAAGTAAAAAGCTGCAGAGAAGCCAAGAGAAAACAATGTCATGTTAAAAGGAGGTAAACAGAAATTAAGCTGTTGGGGAGAGGCACAGTAGGTCTCAGACATTTACAGTGTTCTGAACTGGTACTGCCTCTAGTTAGAGAGAGTCAAGAGCTGGTTGCAGTTAGCTTGCAATGAATCTATTTAAAAGTGCTTGAGGGATATTGCAAAGGAGATGCTATGGTGATCAAAGACTTAGTCAGATCTTACTAAGAACAGGACGGCTAGTTCATGAAAAGCACTTCAAAGAATCCATAAATGGGACTTGGGCATAAAACTTCTTGCTATTTTGCTGTTACCGGGTGAAAATAGGACTATTGAAGGGAAGAGGGAACACCCAATTTTGAGAAAAAGTAATATATAACAGAGCCCTTCATTCACGGTCCAACAATAACATAAACGGTATCAATCTGCTAAACATGACAGATGCATTGTTGTAAAAAGATATATGATACCAACGGTATTGTTCATTGCTTCATGAAATAATGGGGACGGTCAGTATCTTCCATGCCTGTTGATATAAAACAAGGCTATTGTAGTAAGTGATAAATTGAATCAGTCATGGAATGTCGTAAGAATGCAGTATTTGTGCTGCAGGCTGATTTCTACAAATTACTTCATGTGGTTTAGGATCTATGGACCTAAAGCACCACCCCACCACGAAAGGCTGAACCTAATGCTAATACTGAAGCATTCAGCAGACAAGAAGCATTATTGTCATTTTCACAAAAGATCCAGCATCTCAAAAATAAGTTAAGACGCCCCTGTGATCATGCAAGTGTGAATCTCTGACAGAGGCAAAGAAAAGCATCCTGACATCAGTAACTTAAAACTTGTGTGGCAGCGATCCCCCTGGCAGTTTCATCACCGAGGGTGACATCTACTTGGAAATACAATTCATTTTTTACTGGCCTTTGGGATTCCTTTGCCACTATATTCAACTGCTCCTGTAATTGGTGCTTGTAATTCAACACTTAAAATTGGTTTTGTACACTTCCCATCATCCTAATGGCATCTCTACTACCAGAGAGCTAACAGCCTCTTGTACTTAATTCCTACTAACATCCACATCCCCAATCTTGAAATAATCATTGCCAGCTTTTGTTTAACAGAAGCAGCCACCAAAGAAGCCAAAACCAAATCTGTCTTTATGTGACCTCTTGGAAACGTGCCCCCTCTCTGCTACTCGGCATCAGAACAATCTGCAGCAGTCACATCCTTCCCTTAGACGAACACACACATTGTGAATCCAAGGCCCACACCTCACCGCTGGCAGCAGAAGCAAAGCAGCCCTCATCTTTTTATAGAGTGGCCACACACCAGATGCTTCAAAGCAGCAGCAGAGATGCTAAGTTCAGGTTTTCCCCTGGCTCTCAATCTCCCATCTCATCTCAAAGGCTGGCAACTATTGCCACCGAGGGAGAGAGCAGACTCCTCAGCAGCATCTTGATGCCAGGCAGGCTGCTTATCCTATATGATCACCACCATCCCAAAACAGGGCATGAGAATTTTTATCTTCTGACATCCTGAAACGCAGACTTAGATTCACATGCCGGGGGATACTGCCCTCCTGCTGCCTTTGGAAGGGGGGCCGGAGCTCACTCAACCCTCTCACCATAAATGTGCTTGGCTGGGGAAGCACAAAAATTACTTTCAACTTGAGTATAATACATTTATAAATATGTATAATAAGTTGTGGTAAACGTTAATAAAGAGGTTCTAGACCCTCTTGCTCAGAATTACCTTTTAGTTTAAACTTCCACGTACCTTGCTCCCTCCGCAGCTAGAGTGGGCAGAGCTTCCTGGGAGACTCTGGTAGTTCATCAACACAACTAGCAGTTATCTTACAGGTGGAAACTTGGTACCGATCCACAAATGATACTTAAGTGCAATAGTGCCCTCAAGGAAGTAGCAAAAAGAATTTAAAGCTACAAGGATTTACCAGAAGCGTATTGCAGAGGGAACAAAAAAAAAAAAAAAAGACAAAAGACAAAGCACACTCAGTACCTGGATTGTCAATAAAAGACCTGAGGGAAAAAAAACATAAATCTACTGACACTCAAGGCTTGCTTACACATGCAAAGAATTCTGCCGTTCCTCTCTTGCACCTATTCCTAGAAAAATCAGTTTCACTTGTGTTTTGTGAAATCATAGAATGACTAATAGAATGGTTTGGGTTGGAAGCAGCCTTAAAGATCATCCAGCTCCAACCTCCCCACCATGGGCAGGGACACCTCCCACTAGGTCAGTTTGCTCAAAGCCTCACCCAACCTAGTCTTGAGAACCTCCAGGGTGTTCTCTTCCTCCACACCCACCCACCTGGATTACAGGGTCAGACTTCTTTCCTTCTTGCTGTCATTGCCCCTCTGCCCCCTAGCTTGTGTTCGACAGAACAAGAAGGCTTTGCAAGCACTGCAGAGCGTTCACACATCTCCTCTCCCAAACCCAGCCAAAAGGGAACTTTCTTACAGCCTCATCCTGGGATAACCCACAGCTGCCACGGGAGCAGCACTCCTCCCTCTTGGGGAAAAAAAGACCCCACACTGCCTTTTTAAAATGGCTGTGAACAGAATCACAAAACTTCTCCAAACCCGCTCCTCCTTTCTCATTCTCAGTTATTCTAGATGCAACTGACACATTTACATCTTAATGTCTAATGGTTATGAATCCCACGGTTATATTTTAAAAGCTCACATCATCTTCCACCTTCTTTCCTTACAGACTATTACCACAAATTAGGAGAGTTTGGTTTGAAGAAATTAGACCTTAAGATATTTTATTCTGATTCTTCTAAAGCTTAGAATGGCCTTCCAGCTTAAGTCCCGGGATAAGGCAAAAGTTCTTGTTCTACAACCTTTTCTTGGTGAGGAAGTACAGGAACATATATTCATTTCAGAAACAGACTGAGGGCTTTGACAAGAACACTACTTCCAGTTTCCATTTTGTCACCTTAAATTATATTGCTTTCCATTAAACTGTTCATTATTAGAAGATTCATATCAGACAGCTCAGTACCTGAAATCGCCCAATACATATTGGTTTTATGGACTCCAAGTTGGATTTTTTTTCTGAATAAGAATCAAAACAGTGATAAAAAACTTCCTACACGTTACAGTGCTGCAACTTGGGCGCAGAAGTAAAATTAAGCACAGTGGCCTTTATCCACTCAAGTTTCTTTTTTGAGCATGAATTTAAATTACTAGATTTATCCTTTTCTTAGCAGGCATGTAAATGTGCTTTTCCATACACACTTGGAAAAAAAAGAGGCAAATTAGTATCAATAGACAAATTTGAGGTGTACCATTAGCTAAGTAATTTTCCCCAGAACTCATTTAGATCTGCTTCGAAGGTGCTTAAAGAGAGTAGATTGCTGTACTTGTCAAACACTTTTTAGTCTCCACTTATTGCTGATACTATGGCTCATCACAAAGGCAGTAATGTATCAAAACAGCTTACTTCCCACCTTGCCCATTGTTATTTCATTCTGATAAATTCTGTTAAATGCAGAACTGAACGTTACAGAAGGCAATCTGTGGCAATCCAACCATAGTCAGCCAAATAACAGTGTTGCAATAAGTTTAGAGTTTCTGAATAAAGAAAAAAAAAAGCTAAGTATGTTTATTACAGAGAACAGGAGTGAAAAATTCTTCTCGCCTTTACAAAAAAATAATGACACTGAACATTCTAGTGCTTCCTCTGATGGTTATGTATAGAGCAAAGCATCTAAGTTTTTCTATAAGTAAAAAACCCAAGAAAACATAAGGTAGGAGGATACCAGAGTTTTTGCCACTGACCTTGTCTACAGACAGTCTCCTGTATCTTTTCGTGCTTTGATTCAAATACAGACCAGCTTATTTAACACAAATTAATATAGACCAGCTTATTTTATACAAATTAACATAGTGGGCTAAACTGGAACTTTAAATCCAATACCAGCCAGCTGCCCAGCAGTACTCCAGACACAATGATATAAGTTAAAATACAGGTCTAGTAAGGCAGACAAGTCAAAAGCAATTTATCCAGGAGAGAGAGAGAGAGACTCCTTCACATTTCAGGTTATTTGCCCTTTCTCATTTGATGACACCTTACCTTTACAGAATACAGAATGGCCACTTGTTTCTCAGCTGTGTTATCTCTTTACAAATAAATTCTGTATAATTTCAGTAGAAATGAAATCCCCCTTGTGGCTGTTGGGGCTTGGTATCAGGATGTACACCTTAGGATTGTAGGACTGGTCCGATTTTAAACCATGTTCTCCCTTGAATATGCAAGTGATCTTGTCTTCCCCTTCTAAGACTACATTTAAAAAAAAAAACACACAGGGCTGAGTACTAAAAATGAGAAACAAAAAGTTTACCCATTCTAGAATTTTAATTCTTACATATTTATTCTAATAAGAGATCTTTTATCTTCTTGCTGTTCCTTCTCCGTCTCCCTTATTTTTCTTTTCTTTTGCAGCTATGAACAGATCAAATAACTCAACCTTTCAAGAGCTGAGCAAAATATATCAAAACACATTAGTTTTCACTGCTGTTTAGCATAAGGATTAATTTTCCCTATCACTCCCCTTAAATGCCTGCATCCCATCTGCACAGTTCTTCATTAAGAAAAAGCTGCCCTTGCCATATGAAGAGACAAAATACCCAGTGTAACCTCATGCTGACATATGCAATTAGCTCAAGGTCGGTCAAGGATAAGGAAGCAGCAAAAAGTAACAACTGGAATTATATAAAGCTAAAGGAAGGTGAACCTTTAACTACTTAGGGTGGCTTTTTTGATCATTCATTAAGCCTTCTTTCTCGGGTACCTGCCTTCTTTAAAAATCTACCCCTCCTATTTACTTTTTTTCTTTTTAAACATACCTCAAACTACTGATCTGTTACATCCCACAAAGGACAAATTCCGCTTTCGGGGATCCCTTCAAACCTTGTGTTCAAATGTGAAGCAGTTGGTCATAAATACCAACGATGCAAATTTCTTCACGGCTGAGATGCAGCACCTGGCACTTTCAAGTGCCACTTCGAAACTAAAATACTCACGTACTTCCTGAAGGTGCTCTGCACATCACCAGCTGCCCACAAAGGCTCCTGCCACATATGTTCAGAAGTGCAACTATTCTAATTTTAAAAAATGTGCTCTAGAACTTGATACAGCGCTTTGAAAATCTGTCTGAAAACTTGACACATACGGGAAAAGATAGGAAAGCAGCACATTTACAAAGCACTTTTGAAGAATAAGAAATGTTAAGTGAATCATCGGGATAGTGCGTTTCATTGAACTTCACCCAAGTGCATTTTGTCATTCAAATGCTTCTAATGGAACTCTGACACCGAGCTGAATCTCCTAGTCTGGTCAAGATGACACAAAAACGTTGTGCCAAAATTATTAGGTTAAGATATTGTATGATTAGTTTAAGGACCCAACTTCTGCCTACCTTTTAGGCACTTAGCAAAAGGAGCTCTGCGAAAACAAGCCTGTCCAGAGATGTGTCAGTGTCTTACGATGCTCATACCTAAGTTACATCGAAGTTAAAAGGGTCATTTCAAGAACTCCGTCTAGATAGGATTAAGCAACTAATCTCTCAGTTAGCCACATAAAATGATAAGAGTATACAAACCCCCTCCTCGTAGGAACAATAAACCCACAGATTGACAAATGCTTAGAAATAGCACTTTGATGATCTTGTGAAAAAGCTGAGACAGTTAAACTTCCCATGACTGTGGTGTCTAAATGAACAGCCTTCCAGCAGGGCCCATCAGAAAGCAAAGCAGAAGCACCATGCAGGACTACCAAGTATCCATCACTGAGTAACAATACTGACTTTCCTTCTCATTCAGCTACAAGTTTTGTTACAGCCCTCTGCTTTCTATGAGCAAAAGCAGAGGATTAGCTTACATTTTCTTCCAAAACCAAGTTCATGATGTAGAGAACAGCCTCCTCATCAAGCCTATCACAAGAACAGCAGTGGCATTTATCTCAATGCAGGTCTTGGCTACTATTCTAGTTAGTGTATCTTCAATTTTTAAACAGAGGGTTCTGTTTTAATTAAAAAAGGAAAATGGAGATTTCTTCCCAAAGAATAAATAGAACACTAGGTCAGGCAACAGTCATTTATTTATTGACTTAAACAAGCAATAGGTATCCTCAGATATAACGGCCACCACTGAGCAATACAAATCAATGCTATCGAAGAACATGGAACAGCTTTTCTCTCACCCCTCCCATCCCAGAAGTAACAACAGAAATACCAGGGCCCCTAGAGGAAAGAGAAGGAGAGAAATTATAAAAGGTGCTTAGAATGAGCCGCAAAGTTGAAACATGGACACTAAAAAAAAAAATATATATATATATATATATATAATTAGCTAATCCATCATAACACCACAATCACCTCAAAAATAACTGTCATTGTTCCATTTCTACCAGGTACCAAATATAAAGCGCTGTTTAACAGCTATTTCAATGTATTAACAACTGTCCCCAGCTGAAGCAGAACAGCAATTACTATTTAAATTTGGGGCTGCAGATCTAAAGAAGAAATGTCCAGGATATGATGCAAGTCTTCTCTAGTTAGGGAGTAGGGGAGCAACAAAGATACTTTTAACTGTTACTGCACGTCTTCATCAATCAGGCAATTCATTCTGCATTGATAACTCATTATAGACACAAGATCCTGATAGAGTCTGGCAACTCTACTCACCCTGTGACAGTATAGGTGAAGAAAGTATCTGAAAGTCCCTTAAGCTGCGGGCCACTGAAAATCCCAGCCTGCTACTCCTGTGTGGGTATTTTTTCATCAGACCTCAGCAAAAAAGCAAAGAGACTGCATGCAAAACAATCGTTGCCAAATCATTTAGTCTTCCTTGTAATGGCTGAAAACACGAGTAAGGCATTCCTCAGACTTAGAGAAAACATTAGGAGGCTGTAGTTTTGCAGGCAAGGAGACCTTTTATTTTAATCCATTAAAAGAACCCAAAATAGTCAGCAGGTGGCCACATCTATCCATGTTTCATTAAAATCACATAAACCCTAAGTACAAAAGCACCACTGATTATTGCTCTAGAAAAACTGCATGAAAAATTCAAATACGCACAGTAAAAACATCACCATATGCACAAGACTTAATTTCTTAAAGCAAGTGTATGGAATGCTGATCCAATTTTACACATACCTTGCAATATTAACTTGATATTTATATTACTTGGCAACAATGGGAATTTCTAAAAGCACTGTTATGAGAAGGGAAACGTTCATATACAGTTTAATATGTCAACTATCATAGTCCTAAAAAAATTAGCATTTACAAAATACTTGATAAAAATATCTTTTAAAAGTTGTCCAAGAGGTACATAAAATCAACCCAAAATTTTCATATTTCATTCATTCTTGTCACCTACAGATTCAGTTTTCTGAGCCTGCGGAGAAGAAAGAAAGAAATTAATTACTATAGTAAATTGCCATTACGTACCTAAATACCCAAACTACCCTTAATCCTTCAATTCTTTATTTGCAACAGCTCAGTTTCAAACCTGTGTCCGTACTGCATTTAAATAAACAAAACAGGTACATTCACACCCTTTTCTTAAAATTACTGGTCCCAGCTTTTTGAAAGCAATACAAGCCTTACCTGTCAGCTTCCATTGTTCATACTGAAAAGCACCACACTACTATCTGTTTCTATTCACTGCACACATGCTGAATGCTCTACCGTACCCTTAACTTTCAATCTGCCCTTTTACTGAGTGTGCTGGGTGGGGCACCTCTGGATGTTGAAACACTAACAGTTGAGCGAGAGATGCGAGAATCTGCAATAACATCATGGGCAATAAAAAGAAACATTATGAACATGCTATCAATGTCTGAAAGGCTGAATTATTAAAAAACACTGATTCAATCAGCAGGAGGTATGTGTGGCAAGTACCTCTTCAGCTTTATTTTCACCATTTTCAGATGGTGTAGTACCTTCCTTTGCAGCTTCTTGCTTTTCATCCTTCTTCCCTTTAGCGCCTTTGTTGGCCTTTGTTCCAGGTTCCTTCTGACAGGAGATTAAAAACATGGACATAGACATCGTATGAGTAGCCAGCAGCCTACACCTTTATCAAAAAAACTTCATACAAACTAAACAGCAAATCTTGGCAAGCTGCACATGCTGGACTGAAACAGAAAACCAGCTAAAGACTACCTGGAAAACTTATATCCACAAAAGTTAGACACTGAAAAAATCTAGAAAATGCTGAAGTCTGCCTCTTTATTGTTTCTGCTAATTTACAGGGACACAACACCCTTTCAAACTGTTTTGGTAGAGCTGAGCTGTATATACAGAGGTACATAGAAACTATCTGTATGAACAGATCCAATTACAGTATATTGAAAGCACAAGCAACACGCTGCTTGTGTAACACCACTGCACTTTCCATTAACAGAAAATACTAAATTAGATTTAAAAAAAATTAAGCATTTTTGTTGGCTGTCCTTTTGTTAGTTCGATAACATCTGTGTTGTTCATTCCATGTCAATGAGAACCAACCAACACACAAGGGAGGCAAACTGATAAAATTCCATCTGCAGCAACACAACACAGAGAATTTATCAAAAGGAACTATTCTAACAGCTACGGTTTCATCTGGACATTTGCTTTTAAACAAACAATTCATATGTTGAAGTCTACTTTTTTTTAATCCTTACTCTATGTACATGTTTATATTCGTGATCTAAGGCTAACAGAGACATAGTTAAGGATTTTAAGTGCAATGTGATACAAATGAAAGTGCTATTTCATTGAATATTTTCCATTAGTATTTGAAGTGGTTCTGATAAACACCGTGGAGATCTTCCTGGTGATCATTTGCTCCAAATTCTCCAGCAAAATGGCAACAGTAGCTGTGAACAGGACCATTAAAATCAGTCTCCCTTCATTATCTACCTTCCCCCAACAACCCCCATACAGGAGTGGGGTGGTAAGGAGGGAGTGCCAGTAATCCTAGTTCTAGGGCAGCCTTAATTACTCCTTTCCCCTTTCAGCTTCAATGTTACTGAGAAGCTTATCAGTGCTCTGAGTATATTCCTAAGTCTTCACTTATGAAAGAACAAGCTAAGGATTTGATTTAGTCAATCTGCAAATTGCAAGCTTTTAAGACTGAAAGTGATCTCAAATCTGTACCATCTTTGGTTGTTTACTAGCAGACTCAGAGCACACACTTGCTGTTTTTTGTTAAGGAGATCACAATTTACATACTGCTTAAAATGTGATCCAGTTTGGAAAAAAACAGATAAGCATATTAGAAAATTACTTTGAATAATGTCATAAAGGATTCAAGTCACTCAAAATGAGCTTCAAATGTCAATTACGCAGCTTAAACTGACTCCATAATACTAAACTCATTTCACAATGTGCACATGAAGCTGTAGAAGCTACTGTATTCCCTTCTTTACTCTTTTATAGAGGGAAACAGGACAGACTTGGCAAGACTTTGTGATTTATCAAATGAAATTACCAATAAAGTGCTCAAAATCATAGTTTCACTTTCAGACACAGACTTTGTATCTTGATATTGCCCAACTGGGATACCAATAAAAGGACTTGAAAAATATAAGTGGGAGGAGTGCTAGATTCAGTTTCCAGTACAATTTTTTTCCCCCAATAAAGCAATTGCTCTTATTGAGAGCATTAACCTCAGGCACAAATAAATCTACAGTTTCTGAAGTACGTGATTTATATGCAAAAATCCTGAAAAGGTATTTCACACACTAAGAAGATTTTAATTTGACTGTAACTGGCCTAGAAAACCCAAACCATTCGATTTTTAATATATTTAATTTCACCTTTAATTATAATTGTGCATTCTCAGCAACAACCAGGCTTCAAGAGCAGGTAAGAGTTTCTCACTATGAAATGAAGTACTGCCCCTCTAGACAAGGAAACAGGATGGCACAGAGTAACCTCAAATCCTTCTCTAGAAATTCCTAAATCCCAGGCAGAGCTCACTCAACCAAACCTGTACATTTCAGGAAAGGTGTTGGAAAGGTAAAGATTCTTCTTAAACTAGGAATTCACTACAAACTAACATGGTCTGCATGTCAAACAGGCAAGACATTTTGTTTGGGCCAGTAATGAGGCCAGGAAGGGGTGGAACAGAAAGAAAAGAATGATCTAATTCGGGTTTTTTTTCCGCAGGGTGGGGGTTGGGGCAGGGAGCTGCAGGGAGAGCAGGGGAGCTGACACCTCACAAAACCACTGTGAATTGAACTCCTCGCAGTGCAAAGAAGTATACTCCTTTACTGTTGGCTATAATGAATAGCAGCTAAAAAAGAAGAGTATTTACCTTCGTGGTTTTCCTTGGTTTGGGTTCAGGTTTTGGTGGAGCAGGTTTCTATAAAAAATTTTTAGTTGCACAATGTGTTAGACACATTACCCGACGCCAGCCAGCCACCTCCACCCCGCACCTTCCCCTGCTTCCTGCTCATCAGTACACATCTCAAAAATACAAAAAAGCTCTAACGCACAAACGTGCCTTATCACTGTACACACCCATTTTCATTAGCTCACTCATCCAGGAGTCAAAGCAATTTCAGGGTCACTTGAGGAGTAAAATGTGGAGATCAGTAGCAAGTATTAAAATAAAAATGTCAGATTTCTTCTAACAGAGAAGAGGAACTGAAACCAAGTACTAGTAGTGGCACCAAATGAAGTCCTTGAAGGACAGTTCTTTCTCCTTTCCAGGGAAGCAGTTGCATTTCCACTACTAACACCAGCCTGCAAAACGGTACAAAGTCAATACTGCGCATAACAGACAGTGTTGCACTGAGGTGGGGAAAAGCATCTTTTGTCAGAACAACCTGAAAACCTGAAACCAAAAAAAAAAAAACACAGATAACTTTAGCTCTACAGTTCTTAAATATCCCTCAGCAAGAATAAAAATTGAATCAAGAAAAACAGAACAAACCTGTTTGGTCTGAGAAACCATATGTGCCTAGAAAAGTACATGCTAAGAGGTGTTATACATACTTACAGCTGACAATCTTGCTGATCGTCTTGTGGGCTACAGAAAAAGAAAAAAAAAAAAAAAAGGAGAAAACATTTTCATAGGCTTACAGCAAACAGTATCCAAAGCAACATCGTATCAGTCATTCCATGGTGAAAGCATAATATACACATCTATTGCTGAACTTAACTCACATCTTCCTCATCTCGGATGACAGAAATTTTAAAGGGATAAAGTGATGTGAAAAATAGCAAGGAAAATTGTCCAAGAATTAAAATATCTAAATCTCCATGTAGTTAAACACAAATTCCCCCCCCCTATTTTACAAGTACTTCTGAGTCCCTTGCTGCTCTAAGGTTCACAAATACAGCAAGCTTGACACTTGCACAGAACACTGAACCTCTTCTATAAATAGAATGATGTTTCTATAATCTAGCAGATGCTACTTGTAATAGCAGGTAAAAATACCATTCAATTAACAACAGAATAAAACTAACATTTCCTAGAGGACATGAGTGCTAAAATTTCAAAATATGAAACTAAGTCCTTTCACTTCCTCAGTTCTCCACACACTGAATCCAAGGGTCCAGGTGGACAAAAGCAGCTGCAGGTTAAGAGAGAGAAATTATTTCCTCTCTTTAAACACAATTCTAAAAAGGGAATAAAGTCAAATATTCTGCTTTCCTCCAGCTTTATCACTTCAACACACCTTCCTTATTAAATTTTATTTCACTCCTTCCTTATTATATTTTATTTCTCTCTGTTCTTTGTCATAAATTTATTACTGAAGACCAGTTAAGTCTTCAAAACAGTTGTAAGCTCTGTACTTTGTTCACAATGTATTTTTGTATTGATTACAACAGACGGACCCATGATCCAGTTACACAGCAGTGAAAGTCTGGCCCATGTCATAAAACTGGAATCAAACTTGTGGCCAAAATAAAGGGACAGCTCAACTGCAAAAAAGCCTCCAATGCTACACAGCTTAAGAAGTGATTCAAAACCACCTTAATTATATATTAAGCATTTAAGTTGAGCTGAAGAAACACTGCTCCACACATCTTGCAAAGGTAAAAAAGCTGTTGTTAATATCTGAAGAATGCAGTAATTTGTATTCATTGGAGCCATTTAAGTATTCTTAATGGAAAGCAGAAGAGAACACTTTAGATCCGTGTCCAGCAAATTAGAAGTCTTATCAAAAAACACCTAAAGATATTTTCAGCTGTCAAGTATTTATGCATTCTTAAAAATAAAAGTAAACCTCTCTTTCTTGGGAATTTAAATATTGATTGTTTTTTAAGCAGCCCAGAGCTATTTCTGAACAGGCTTAATAAAACATTTCAGTTGGTCAGGTAATCAAAGAACTCTTAGTTCAAGGCATCTTTTTTTACAAATCTATCTTCTTAACTGGCAATTTCTGTCCCTCAGCATTTGGCCATTGGAATGTTACATTAGCATCTACTTTTTAAAGAATAACACATCATTTTACATAAACTATAAAATTTTCTTCCTGCATTTTTCAACTGTTCCTGTTCCATGACTGGTTTCATAGGAGGCTTCTCCTGCTATACGGAAGTCCACATAAAGCCTCAGTTCTTCAAAAACACCCAACATGTAAGTAATTATAATTCCCATTCAGAGTCTGTATGCATTTTGTGTTATCTGATTATAAGGAGGGAACTGCAGTCAAAGCAGCAAAGGTCACATTTTAATGTGGTTTTGGAACCCTTGCCCCCTCCAAACACGTCTCTGCTAAGCCAGGAACTAGCAGCTCACCAAAAAGCCTACCTGACACTGGCCTACTAGCCAACACTTGTGGAAAGAGTCTATGAAAGAACACAGAACAACTTCGCACTTCCCTACTGCACCAGCTCCTGGCAATCTACAGTTGTGAACTTTCTAACCTGGCTATTATAGCCACATCACGTGTTTAGTAGTCCCCAAGGGTCATTTTCTCCATAAATTCATCCAATAACCCAGCAAACCCATTTACACTTTGTTTCCATAACATCCTGTGGCAATGAATTCCATGATAGGATTATGCACTGTGTGGCAAAGAAAAAGCAAAACCTTCCCCCTCTGTTGTTTTTCCTTTAAACTTCTTGCCCTTTACTTTCACTAGATTGCTCGTTTTCAGGTTACATGAGTAATAATTCCTTAACTGCCTTTCTCTGTGTTACTGATGGTTTTATCACACCTCTGTTATATATAAGTCAAGAATCCTAGGAAAACTGGGTTGTGGTTTGGTTTTGTTTTTTTCCTTTAAAGCTGCTCTGCATCCTCTGTTTGTTCCACTATACTTGGTATCCTTTTCACTCTATCATGGTCTGGAGTCAGGAGAACCTCTTTTACTAGTCCTACATCTGGGAGCACAACAAATTAACCTTGTGATACACTTATGTTTCACAGTCCTCTAGTGTTTCTTCCTACATTTTAATCACCTTTCCGTAAGAACCACCAACATTTACTAGTAATGATTTCACAATCTCTTCCCTGATTAGCAGCTGAGTTGGTGACCAACACTGTCCTCCCCTCCCCACTGTGTACTGATTTGCATTTCTCCATATTGAGTTGCTATTGATATTTTATCACCTAGTTATTGGTAACCTATAAGCCTTCTCAGTCTCCCTCACTTTTGACTACCCTGGTATTTTTTTGCGAACTTCAAACTTCTTACTGTCTCCAGTACCTCTTCTCCTTGATCATTAATGAATATATACAGCAGCACAAGCCCAAACACAAACCCTTCCGATACTCCACTGATAATTCTCCACCATTATGAAAAGTAACTACTTCTTCCCTACTCGCTTCTCATACCTGTATCTGCTAACAGTTCCCTTTAATCCATGCTAGCTTAGTTTTCTTAGGAACCTTCTTGGAGAACCTTATCAAAGTGTTCTTCACATGCAAGTAAACTATATCAACTGGCATCCTATCACCCTTATACCTGCTGGCTTCTACAAAGAACTCAATTGCCTTAAGTATGCCTTCTCTCTGCAAAATCCGTGTCAACTCTCCCATTATACATTTGTATACATACACCTTTTTTGTTGTTGTTGTTAAACCACTTTTGAAATCTAGTCTCACAGGTTTTCCTTTCCAGAATCCCTTATGTAAATTCCTGGGAGCATTTAATCACCTTCAGTTACCCAAGTACCAAGGCCGATGCACACAGTAAATAACATCCTGCAGTTTGGCAGCTGCTGGTGAATACTGTCTAGTTCTCACTCACACTCAATTAAGGCATGTCCTCCCACCCTACACGCAGCAGAGAGGGCTCCACTGTGAGAACTTCCCAAGAATTCTCCATAGCAGAAGTTTCATTACTGTTTTTCAGCTTCAAATTTGCCATGCTGGAGGGGTTTGTTTGCTTCTTTTCTCATTGTTTTCCGTCAATACAAAAAACACCTTTCAAAAATAATAATATTTCTCCTATTTTATTATTATTTTGTTCTGATTTGGGTTTTCGGGGGGGAGGAGGAGTCTTACGGAAAATAAGATGCATTTCTGCAAGCCTCTAGCATGGCGTACCACAAAGTCTCTCTGCCACCTGAAATCATTAAAATTTTCAGCTGCTCCTTTTAATAGGCTCTCATTTTTATTAAAATTCTCTTTCTTGGTATCAAACCTTACCATAGCAGAGTTTATTTGCACCTACATTCCTTCAAGGGTGATGAACCTGACTATATTATGATCACAATTGCCCAATAGTTCTCTGACAACTGTCGTTTTAACTAGCTCCTACATACTATTAAGGACTGAATAAAGAGCTGATTATCCTTTTATTGGTCCTTTGATTTGCTCCTCCAGGAAGCAAGCATTTAGTTTTAATTCTTCTGTCTTTGTAATGCCATCCTGTGCCTTTTAGCAAATCTCTGAAGGGGAACCAAATCAACTATCAACATTTTCTGTTCTCTGAGCCTCTCTGATCTCCCTTGACGTCCCACTGCCACTTTTATTATTGTGGTCAGATAACACCTGGCACAATTTCTACCCTATAAACTTCCCATTTACACATGGCTTGACAATCTATAAAGGATTCTGCTGTACTTATTAACACAATTAATCTAGGGAAATATTACAGACACATAGCAGAAAGCCACTCTACCACCAATGCAACTTTGCTCTCAACACTGTGTAATTTGCGTGTTGGTGTCACGGTGTCCCAACGAGTATGAGCTGCCCATTGTATCAGAGTCCTCAATTAAAGCCAGATAGTCCAAATTGCCCATATTTAAATTAACAACTTTTCTATTCTGGCTTGACTGACTGTTTTCATAGGCATGACTGAAACATGGCTTTATTTATCAAGACTACTCTTTACATTTTTAGATGCACAGAAGCCATAACAGTTGCTAGCCCCAGCTCTCGCCCTGCTAGGGAGCTCTGGCTTCACCTTACGTGCTATCAAGAGCTTGCCGGTCTCAGATGTTTAGTTTAAGATATTTCAAAAGATCTCCTCAGTGCCATCCACATAGGTCTCTTGAGTAAGACCGAAGCCATCCTTCCTACAGAAGATCTACCTACCCCAAGAGCTCCCACAGTTTCTAATCTAACCCTATAACTATCTTCCTTATTCACACAGTAAGAGCTGAGACCATCTTAATTTGGTTTGGTTCTGTTTTCTAGTAGCATCAACAGCCACTATTATGTCACCTTGACTGAAGACTACTATAAGAACTCTCTTATTTCAGAGCCAGCAAGTTCTCCCCTGAGAGCCTGTGTACGTCTTTGAGCTTTTCAGTTTTTCTTCATTATAGCAATCAGGTCTCAAATTTTTAGCGGATGGAACTTTCAACTTCTGCTTTTCTGGCTCTTGAAGAAATAATATTTAAACTTGTACAGAGAGGAACATTCATTCAGAGCAAAGGAGGTTATACTTCTACTCTGATTTAGCTGGCCTTTTCATCCTGTATCAAAAAGAAACCGATTTATTTTCCAGCAAACTCCATGGGAAGATACTAAGGTATCAAAATCTACTCCTCTCAAACCTCCTTTTCACTCTACCTACTTTTTTCAGAAGCTTTATTTATTGTTAACATTACTGTTGTTTGAAATATTTTGTCATTTCCACTGTATTATATTTTTCTGCAGGACTGAGAAACAAGCAACTTCTCAAATCGGAAAGTGTAAAACTTCACATCTGACTATTCTTCCTGTTCAAATATGATCAAAGATTTACAAGACTACCAATTAATTGTTAATTCATTTGAATATTCACCTATTCTTTTCAAGATCCTGATTTAAGTTTGTCTGCCTCAAAAGATGACAGCTTAAGAAACTTAATCCTCATAATTCTCTACGTGGTTTTTAACTTCACATTAAAGGCTCTGAAGAACTAGCAAACTTTATTGTGGAGGTCAAGGTAGCACCAGCTGTCTCCTTGCCTTCTCTGATAGAAGTTACTGTGTCCTTAAAACAAATTCAGACAAAGAAAATACAACTGCGTCAGCTGCTCCAGTTTAGAGCCTGGTATCTTAATTCAAGACACCCTTCCATCAGTCACTTAAGCTAAGAATAGTTTTGAAGTAGACTGGCTGAGATGTGTGCATTAACCCTCTTCTGCCAACCCACTAGCAACATTTCCAGGCAGTAGCATCCTACACTGCTGCCACAAGATCCACCAGAGCTTGCCTATCAAAGCCCTAGGTGTTTCTGAAATTTATTTGGTGAACTGGTAGGTTGTGTAAGTCTCAGTGTACCAAAACCAAATTATGCCAGCTAAGTTACAAATGTATTTTACTGTCATTATTGCCACTGAAAACACCTCTCTAGAAGTACCAGAACAATGCATAGCCTTCTGACATGCAAGACTGCAGATCTCTAGTTAAATAATTATATGCCACAATAAATTAAAAGCAAAAAAGAGATATACTTGCCTCTTGTTTAGTTACTTTTGCTGCATCCTTGCCTTCAGCACCCTCTGGAGACTAAAAGAAAATATTAAGTCAGTGTTTTTACTACAGACTTAAAAGCATCTAGGCAACAGCAAAACAAAGATTACGGTGAAGACTTCACCGTAAGTCTTCATACCGGTGAAGACTTCTTTCTATACATCGCAGCAACTTTTAAAGAAGCCTGGCAAACGCACGTCAGTATTTACCAGCAGCATTATACCAAAGCTCTAGATTCTCCAAGCAAGAAGATGAGGACCAATCATCACCAGGTACATATATGTATCACTCAGCATCCCTCAGCGGTCCCTCTCGCCAATTAACTAAAGAATCTGCAGGCTTCAGTGTGAGTTCCACCTAATCAGCAGTTGGTGGCACAGCAGTATGAACTAGAAATCTGAGGTTTGCTCTACGGGGCTTTTGAAATCCCTGACAAATTTAACACATTTCTTCCTAAACACAAACTTAATGAGTAACGAGATGTGATGAAACGAAAAACAAAAGTACAGCATCACCAAAATGAGTGACTTCTTTACCTCATTGACTCCTTTTGTGACTCAGGCTCACTCAGCTGGAAGCTTTAACAGTAACTTTCCCTCATCTCCTCCATCAGAACAGCAAAAAATCAGTAGAACACCCAGACACTGACAGGAAAGCTAGGGTCAAACATGTTTCTCCACAAGAACAAAGTATCAGCCTGATATTTTGGGAGGCTGGTCTTCCAGAGTTTCTAGAGAAACATTAGTTAAGACACAGCAGAGGGAATAAATTTAAAATAAATAAATAAATAAATAAAGCTTCTACCTTTCCTTTAGAGCTCAAGATGCATTAACTCACATTTTGCAAATGACTAGGTTTTCACCTAGGGGCAAGCGATTAATGGGCAAACAGCCAGACGAAGCAGCAGTCTGAGAACTACAAGAATAGCACGTGTTTCAGAAAGGCATTTAACAGGCAGCAGAGAAGGCAGTTGGTTGCTGGTTTTGTCTTTCTACCAGTAAAGGAGCAGGCTAATTATCTTTTTCTTTGTTTTTCCATTTCAATCCTAAGCCAAGCCTCCCCCCCAGCTTTTGACACAGAATGTCTCGGGCTTACACAGTTAGGGTTTGGATCGGAGAAAGAGACTGGCTAGTTTGCAGCAGTTGACCACTTCATTCTCCTGGCGTGGGGCTTTAACATACTTACAGCAAGACACCCCCCACCAGAGAATAAAAAGTGGCTTTGTTACCGCACGCTCTCCTGACAGAATGGAAGCGTGCCATGAAAGCAGCTGGTTTAAAAAGAAAAAAAAAAAAAAGGCGAGAACTGATCATCTAAGTAGGTAGAAAACAGCAGGAAGTTGAGCAGCGCTGCGCAGCACAGAGCGACTCAGAATAGCAACAGAGTCAGGCATCCAAAATGGAGCCTGGCTGCTCCTGCGCCACTGCAGCCTCACCAGCCGCCTGCAGGATCCTTTCAGCTTTGCATTCCCAAAAGCCTTTTGGTTTGGTTACTAAAGAGTTGCTACAGCTTGATGGCGTGATGTCAGGAGCATCAAAAGCCAAAAGGAAAAAAACAAACCCAGGAATTCTCCCACACAGATTTTTCTCGAGTCTCACAAACTTGCGCTGCAGCCTTTCCCCCCACCCCGAGAGGGAACTCGCATCGCATCCTTCCTGTCCCAAACACCTATTTAAACACAAGTTCTATCATCTTTTCCTGGCAGTGGCCAAGAGTCTCAAGATTTACAGAGGCAGTGACACGATCCATCTCCTTCGGAAGCCAGACTAAAAAGCCTCACCGTAAACTAAAAGCAGCTGACTGACACTCCACAATCAGGCTGGTTTACCCTGGTTCGCTTTCAGGAACCAGAGAGCTTTGAAATAGGGTGAAATCATCACAAGATGGCATCGCCACATGCCAGCAGCCTCGCAGCAACTGCCCAGGAGCAAACCCTCACTCTGCACAGCTAACACAGTAGAATCATAGAATCATAGAATAACCAGGTTGGAAGAGACCCACCGGATCATCGAGTCCAACCATTCCTATCAAACACAATTCACCCCATTCTCTTTAACACTAGTGAAAGAGAAGTCTCCTACATTTCTGACTGAGAGGGCAGCCCGGGTTTAGATGCCAATATTGTCTGACAACTGACTTTAAAAACTGTCCATGCAGCTAACCGGGGGGTGGGAATATATTAAAATACTCTTACTGTAACCACAACCTGTATATTACAATATTACACAACACACTGCAATTAAGTTAGCTAATTAGCCCAGCATTCCCCCTCAAGTTAGGAAACCCGGCAGCAATTCTGAAGGCCACAACTTTCTCCAAGGAGGAACATGCACAGTAATAATCTCAGAGGTGTGAATAAGCAGCAAGGGGCTCTGACACACTCTCATTTCCATTTCAGACCTGCTCCCCTCTCTCTGCTGCCACTACAAGCCCAGGTGTTTGGAGGTTGTGCTCATCCTCCCGGGGCCCCAGCTCCCCAGTGTGCCCGCAGAGCTGTGTGGGAGGCCATGCCACCAATAAAGTAACTGATCCAGCTGAAAAACAGCCTGCTGCTTAAACAAATTTATAAATACTATAAATACATATACAAATTATAAATATATAGCCTTCCCTGCTCCAGCAGAATCATTTTACTGCACAGCTGCATAAACAACTGAGCCAGTAGAACAGAAAAGAACGAAGCGTCATGGGGCAGTTTCGAGCACTCTGGGACTCTTTAAGCTGATAGACACACACTAAAAAAAAAAAAAAAAGATGTATGTCAGATACAGCTTCAGTGTATTTGTCAAAAGAGGAAGAGAAACTTGTTTTCCCCTCTCAGAGTCCTACTTCAGTATTTCAGCGAGTCCCAGGCGATGTGGATCTTCATGCTAGTTTCTGCAGCACTCTCTCCTCTCCCGAGGGACCAGAGAGATTTGTATGCAAATGGATTTCAGCCAAGAATAGTTCCCAAAGAACTTGGCATGCCACAAGCAGTGACTGGCTGCATTAGTATCTGGAAGTTACAGGAGGTACCACTAAAACCTTTAAGTCCTTGTCCCTAACCCCTCCGCAGGAACCCTTCCCCCATTTTTGTCCTGGTGACAAACTACTGAAGGAACTCTGGTTTCAAAGCAACAAAACATACTAAGTAACCCATCCCCTTGGCATGTCTCTCCCCCGTAACGATATGGCTCACAGTATTTGCCATGACACCCAAGTCACATTAAAGTGCACTCTGGATACGGTGCCTCGCATCGCAACTAGTCAGGAAAGGGGCTGTCTACGCTGCAAGTTTTGTGCAGCAAAATCGAAGACCAATGCAAGCACTGAATCACTTGACAAAGCCAGCACTCCAGCCTCAATAATTCTTCAGCTGCACTCCATCATATGCCTGTATTATACTCATAAAGCAGTCCCTGCAGGCCTGCTGTGCCTGGTACTGTATTGATGCCTACAAGAGATCAGACAGATAAAATAAAAAAGCAAATAAGGACACAGAAAATAGTGATAAATAAGCTGACTAGAGATGAGTGAGACCTCATCTGGAGTATTGTGTCCAGTTCTGGACTCCTCAACATAAAGAGATGGAACTGTTAGAAGTGGTCCAGAGGAGGGCTCCAACGACGATCAGAGGGCTGGAGCACCTCCCATATGAAGACAGGCTGAGAGAGCTGGGGTTATTCAGCTTGGAGAAGAGAAGCTCCAAGGGGATCTTAAAGTAAGTTTCCAGTACCTGAAAGGGGCTACAAGAAAGCTGGGGAGGGACTGTTTACAAAGGCTTGTAGTGATGGGACCAAGGGCAGTGGGTATAAACTGGAGAGAGGCAGATTTAGGCTAGACATAAAGACAAATTTTCCCTATGAGAGTGGTGAGGCACTGGCACAGGTTGCCCAGGGAAGCTGTGGCTGCTCTGTCCCTGGAGGTGTTCAAGGCCAGGTTGGATGGGACCTTGGGCAGTCTCATCTACTGGGACGTGACCCTGCCCATGGCAGGCGGCTTGGAACTGTATGATCTTTAAGGTCCCTTCCAACCCAAACTATTCTATGATTCTACGGCTAATTCTAAATATGCTTTTGACATTCAAACTAATACTAAGTTTTAGGTTCAGATGACCACACATCATGTTCAGATCTGGGCCCCTCACCACAAGAAGGATGTTGAGGCTCTGGAGCGAGTCCAGAGAAGAGCAACAAAGCTGGTGAGGGGGCTGGAGAACAGGCCTTATGAGGAGCAGCTGAGAGAGCTGGGGTTGTTTAGCCTGGAGAAGAGGAGGCTGAGGGGAGACCTCATTGCTCTCTACAACTCCCTGAAAGGAGGTTGTAGAGAGGAGGGTGCTGGCCTCTTCTCCCAAGTGACAGGGGACAGGACAAGAGGGAATGGCCTCAAGCTCCACCAGGGGAGATTTAGGCTGGACATTAGGAAAAAAATTTTCACAGAAAGAGTCATTGGGCACTGGCAGAGGCTGCCCAGGGAGGTGGTTGAGTCACCTTCCCTGGAGGTGTTTAAGGCACGGGTGGACAAGGTGCTGAGGGGCATGGTTTAGTGTTTGATAGGAATGGTTGGCCTCGATGATCCGGTGGGTCTCTTCCAAACTGGTTATTCTATGATTCTATGATAACATACGTCAATGAGCACTACATGCTGGCAGTAAGACAGTAAATTGAGCTGTATCTAAGGTTTGTAAGATCTGTCAGAGCTGCATAACTTTTATACCATAAGGTTAACCTGGAAGGTTGCATGGAAGATTCCCTACGTCTACCCACAATCTGCTTTTCTTTTTTGTCACCTGTTTTTTTCCCCGCCTCTTTTTAAGGACAACCTAGAAAATTACTTTGTAAGAATTGAAAAAAAAAACCAAAACCCCAAAAGGAATATTAACAGATTATAGAGAACAGTAAAAAAATTTCAAAGGAATATTAAAATAGAGCTGTTCTTGCATTTCACCAGCTGCAAAGCATACATAAGAAATGCTGTTTCCACACACCAGGACAATACTGTGGTATCTGCAATGCCAACACCATTATAGAACTGTTAAGTCAAAACCAAAAAACTAGGTTACGTTTAAGGAAGCATTTAATAGAACATACAGGTCAATTGGGGATATTTTTTTTATTTTTCTTAAGGCTGAGTAACCTGGTCAAGATATAAGACAAAAGAAACAAAAAGCTTCCATTTTTCTAATCAAAACCTTGCAAAATGAGAGTACAGTAACACAAAGTACTGAAGTTATTGATGACTATTTAACAACCAAACATATTATTGAACTTGCAGTGACTGGCTTCTAGATAAATATTTTGTTTGCACTTAAATGACTATATCGCACTACTATAAAGACGTATCTTCAAAACACAAAGAACACAAGTATGTGAGAAGTAATAGCACAGAAGGCTGCTTATAAAACGAAATCAATTAGTTCATTCTCTGAATCATCTCTTTACTAGCTGAAACTCAATACCTTGGCCCTGACAGGTCAGAATTTAGTCTTTCATACCCGTGTGAGAAGAAAAACCCACCCAAAAGGCAGATGCCAACTTCATTCAAACTACCACATTAAGAAGTCAGAGAGGTGGAAAGCCTTAACCATCCTAGCACTTGAGTATTCTCTATAGTGTTCCCTCCCTTCTTTGCAAGCTGTTTTGTTCAGCCAGATTTCAATACACTGCTTGCAATGAGACTTGCCTGTAGATGTGATTTCCATGATGTAATTCTTTGGTCATTCCTTTAACAACCTTTTTCACCAACCAAAACATGATAAAACGTTGCAAAAAAAAATCACAGCAGCAAGAAAAGAAGACATGTCAAGACCTAAGCTTCTTCCCCAGTTTACTGTACTATTTTCCTAAAACCTTTCCTCCCTGTCCTTCCACGTCAATTATACTCTGCATTAGACTAAATTTAATTAAATTGTTTCACCATATATGCTAGATCTTCTAATTATTTGTCTTTGGAGCAGCTCTGAGTTTTGTGCCAGTTCACAAATGTAATCAAAATGCTGTTTATTTATTGTTTTAAAATAATGAAGATTACGTGTTGACTAATTTAACACTAACCAACTCCCACAACACCCTTCTAACCATTGTTTCCTCATTTAGCTCCTCCAGCATCTTCTCAACCTTTGTTTATAACTAGTTCTCTGATCTGTTTTCAGAGGATAAAACAGTGCTCTCTGCCAAGTCAATGTGAATGAACTTTTAAAGTAAAATTAATTATCCCCAATAAATCTGTTAAGAAATCATATACTCTTCCTACTACACCCCTTCATTTCTGGTTTCTACCAACCCTTCCTATCCTAGAAGGGTGGGAGGAAATTAAATGCATTCCACTAAATTAAAAAAATGAGTAATTCTGCCAGAACCACAAGTGAAGTGCAGAATAAATCTGATTAATGGCTGGATGTTTAAAATAATTATCCAAAATGATATACGTATGTCTAGAAAAAAAATGAGGCTTTGGGTTCGTTTTTTTTTGTATACTCTCTCTATAGATGTACATATATTCTTCACTAAAAAAAAAAAAAACAAGCACAACAAAAAAAGTATTTATTCTTTAAATATATAATATTTTAATATTTATAGAATCACAGAATAACCAGGTTGGAAGAGACCCACTGGATCATCGAGTCCAACCATATGTTGAGTATTACAATGAAATATTATTCAGTACATCATTTTTAGAATTTTAATACCCACATTTTACATCTATTAAGAGTAGAATATTTATTTTTCTAATTCTTTGCGGGAGAATGCTAAGACCATAAAGTTCTGAAAAAATAAAAAGGTACTTACAAGTTTAAACACAAAGAAGAACATTAATTTCCCCTGGTATCAATAAGCTATTAGGGAAAATAAAAAATCAGGGAAAACATTTCCTGAAAAGAAGTCTCCATTCTTGTTTAGAGATTCAAGCCAGAGTGACTGGTTAAGACACACTGCATTTTCAAAGAATATGTGAGAAAAAAAAAACTCCACAAATATCCTATCAACAAAATTAGCAGGTTCAGAAAATGCATTTTATTAATCTCCTTAATTCTTAACAGGTAACTTTTGTGAATTTTATGCTCTTCCAGACAAGACAGAAACCAGGTTAGTCCTGGGCTATGTCTGGGTATCCCAAACCAGCCACAATAAATACTTTTCCAAAAGGGGAAAATCTTTCATTCTATATTTTACTGTTCCCACGTCAAAGATTGGCCAATATAATTTAAACCACGCTTATATTTGATGGGACATTTTAAGTATCTCACAATTAATTTGGCTTTTATTTTTCTTTCCAAGCTTGTCTTCCCTGTAGTCCATCGTTTGAACGACATCATCTACCTATAGCAGAGTCAAGTAGTAGTAGGAGTTACCAAAGGCTCAGATTTAAAAAAAACCAAAAAACACAAAAACCCCCAGCATTATAATTTAAAATTAGACAGGCAGCTCCTTCTTCAGACAGTGAAGTAATCAGCTGCATTTTGGAAAATACATATCAGCAACAGAGCAGCGAGCACAATGCATTTGAAATTGTCGACTTTCCTCTGAACACCGAAAGTGAGAATTTACCTAGATAGTAAGTAAATTCTCATCTCAGTATCTGCTTAACCATTTCACTACCACCATAAAATAAAAAAGCAGATTCAAAGAATACAAGAGATGAAATCCAATCCCTAATAATATTATTTCTCTGACCTTTCAAAGCTGATGCTAGTTCTGAAAGCAAGAGGAAGCGGATGGACTCACCCAAATCTACATACGGAACCAGCCAGTGTTTTTAAAATGTTGAAGATTAGCCTCCAAAATTTGTATCTAAATAGAATTGATTAGATCTGCAAAGCAAAACTAGCACAAAGTGCTTCTGAAGGAAAAATAAATTTTAAACTCCCCAATTATATACTTAGAGATTAACTTTAAGACACCTACTTTCAGTAACAACTGATTTCTGGAAATAGGCACCTCCGACAAAGGAAGATACTATAAATGCCTGAAAGAACACGTACAAATCCTCCCTGCCCAGCAGCAATGACTGTGATAAAATCACAATAATCTAGAAAAGAACCTTTTTTGTTGTTGTTTCAACTAACTAGTGCCACAGAACGTCAAAGCTCCGAGATGATGACAGCAGGTCCACAAGTAAGAGGTCGGTACCAAAGGCACGACTGGTACAACACCATAGATAGACCATCCTCTTACATCCTTATAAGAATTCCAGCTGCAGTTAGCAGGAGTGTTGCTCTACTGCAACACCCAGAATGGAGAGCTGAGCTTCACAGACAACCTAAATGTAGCGTGAACAGGAAAAGAGTAAAATGTCTCCAAAAGGGTGCAGGGAGGATGAGGAAGAAAGGGTGTAGCAAAGATAAGGGACGTTTTCTAACTACAAATAGAGCACCGACGCCTCAAATTTGCTTAAGAGGAACAAAACACCACGGAGGTAAAAATGTCATTAGACACTTGATTTCCAACTATGGAAGCACTCTCTACTGCTGCTAACTAGGGTAGCATCAGTACAACGGAGAAAGTGAGGTGGGAAGACACATTCAGTCCCAATAAAGCCAGTGTTGATGAGAACAGACACTTTTTTTTTTGTGCAGACACATCCCAGCATTCTTAGGGAACACTGCATTTTACATTTTCAGTTTTCCCTGTTACTAAGTACACCCACTCTTTACTACAGGAATACCGGAGCTGTATCTCCCCAGTTACAGGGGTAATTAACTGAAAATTGCTAATTACCAAAGACAACAAAGGGGGAAACAAAACCAAAGCCAAAAAAAAAAAAGCCTAATGCCCTCCCTCTCCAAACTGTGCAAAGACAATTTGACCACTGAATTGTTTTGATTATTCTAATGAATTCAAGAATACTCCTCTATGCACTCTAAGTTAGGGACAATCAAAGTAAAGCTGGCTAAGGCTGCCATCTGATTTTGCCTGGCTAAGAAGAGTTCTGCCCTTCCCCACCTACTCATCCCGCCAACAAACCAGCATAACTCTCTGTGTATGAGAGCCTAGATCAGCAGACAGATCCGCTCCAGAACTACCTCACACACATGATATTCCAGTGGTTAAATCAGAGCAAGGGCAACAACGTGTATCTGGAATTGCTTCTTTTGTCTTGTACCTGCCAGTATCCATTGAACTACAGTCCAAACTCTAAAGTCCTACGCTGCCAATTTTGCCAACAATGAAATTGGTATATTCTGCAAGCAGACAGTTGCTCATTCCCAGCCCTACTCCCTTCTTATACGTTACCAGACATACATTGGGCCACTGCGCAGCATCTCTAAATTGCATCAGTAAAATGATCTATGATAAAAAAAATAAATCTAAAGCACATTCAAACCTGTTAAGTAAAGAAACAGCAAGAGGACTGTGGCCTGAAATTTAAGTCCAGCACCTGAAAACAGCTTTTTGGCTACTGGACCACGGGATAAAACAGTGTGCTAGCTTAGTGTAGCTAAAAAGCAGAAAATAGATGGTGGCCATTATGATCCTATGAGGTGCTAATTCCCTGGAGAAATCTCTGGATCTGGTTTACTCACACACCACACAAAACACATTACAATCACGTCAAGAAAAATTCAACTTCATACAGTTTCTCTGAAACACCAAGGATGCACTTTGGAACATACCAGGCTTATCCATAGCTACTGCTTGCGTATAAAGCAGCAGAAAAAGTGAAGTTTTTCAAGTGAAAAGAGCATAAAAGCTGCTTATATAGCACATATCTACTACATTCAACTTACAAACAGGACTAATTTTTTTTAAACTTAACCATACTAACACTCTAGAATACAAAATATTCCTATTACCCTTGTTCAGGTGTATATAAAATATACTGTATATAAAAATACTGTATATACTGTATATAAAAAATTACCTGCACCCCATTAGTTTTCAATTCGGAGGTGATAACTTAGAGAGTAGATTGTACTACTGGCTACACCTCATCAGCAATCATGCTTTAACGTGCCCAAGAAGTATCAAGAGTGATTTTTAACTGACAACTTAATTGACAATTCAGCAAAAATCTAAGAATTTTAGGTTGCCTTTTCATTAATTCCAGTAGTATTTCAGTGTAGTCTATGAAGAAAATTTATATACATTGTTATCAATTGCTGGCAAATGTGTCAGAGTTTTACAGACTTACATAAAACAATCAGAAACATTTTAGATCTATAAATCCTCCCTCAACAAGCTTTTAATCTCCGTAACACTTGCAAACAGTCATAGCTAAAATTATATAATTAGCTCTCTGACACTTTAAAGTGTATCTTTAATGTAAAATGTGGACAAATATTTGCTGCATGTACTTAATATTCCTGTAAACATAATTTATTGCAACATGGCATCGCAGCATTTCTCAAACATGTTTTTATTTTATTCAATACCACTACGCTGTATTATAGCTAAGTGCACCATACCCAGATAAATATTTGTGATCTTTTTTGCTTAGTTTTTCTATGAAAGATGTAGAGCCTTTGAGTCAGTTTGGTCAACAGATACTTGGAGTAGGCCAACTGAGCTGTTTTTAATTGTTTTAAATACATCAAGATTTTAAATTCTTAATAGTTACAAACAATCCCTAAAATTGCTAAGTGAGAAAACATCCTTTTCCTTTGTATTAGAAGACTTCTGCAACCTTTTAAAATGCTCTGGGAACTCTACTCTGTTTGCCTTGGTTGAATGTTAAGTGTATCTCTGCACAGCAATCGTTTTACCTGTTCCTGCAAAGGATGCTAAAGGTAGAAGCCCACCTGAGAGCTCCACTGATGCGTTAGGTTGGAGCTTATCAAAGTCAGGGGTACCTCAGTGACAGAAATGCAATGAAGGTCACGTTCTGCTTTTGCCTAGCTCATTTTCTAGTAGTGACTAACTGGTTTAGGATTGATCTAACAGGAAAAGTGGAAAGAGAAACAACTTTTTCAGAGCTCTGACATCTGATCTTAGGCCCCATTATCACAGGAAGAAAGGAAGAAGTAGTCCGGATGAAAAAAGCAGGGGGAGTTCAAGCAAAAGTCTGGAGAGAGAAGTGGGATGGAATAGGAGTGGATAGAGGCAGCAATCAAGACATCTGGTGCTGACCCCTTTTTCCCCTTCTAATCTATAATCACCTCCAGAGCGTGAAGTGAGATAAAATACAAAACCTCCCTGTTTCTATTCCCCACTGCTACGAGCGTGTCCTGTTGCACTCTAGGATAAACTGAAGAAAGCTTCTGCTACAAACCAAGAGCTTCCAGCTCCAGTGATGAAGCAAATTGTTAGCAAGGTGCGAGTCTCCACAACATCACTGCAGGTTCTTTCCTGCCAATTAGCTTGAAAATGAAGATAACCTTAGCAGAAAAAACACTATGTTACATTGATGCTAGTATATTGAATTGACATGGACTGATACACGGCTTAAGTACCAGACGAGGAAAGGGACATGAAGTATAGCTCAACAGCACTGGCTGTACTTCATGCTGCTGCATTATGAGCACAAACTCACCTGCTACTCTTTGCACAAGATCTACACCTCATTCCACAGACCATTCAGAGCCACAGCAAACAACTGTCATCTGCAGGACCCAGAGCTTCATTAGTTAATTGGGGTTTGATCATATACAAATTGCTTCAACAAATTTTAGAGAAACAGTTTCTACTGCAAGTTCCTCAGTTTCTATGTACGCACCACAAAGCAAGAAGACAAATTAGGAGAAGTAACAACAAATACACCATTCAGAGTGCAGGAGGTGCTTATTAGAGGGAATAACAAAAAATCAGGACAGACATCAACCTGACAATCCAAGTAGAAGGGACCATTCAAACAACTAGGCCATTTACTTCTCTGCCCCATTTCCCTATCCAGGGATGAGGAACAATATTTCTCTTTGAATATTCATGACATTTCAGAAATGCAAACTCAAACAGAAGGATTTCACAAAGACAACTGAGTTTAGGTCCAAACAAAAAGTAGAATTTAACAGCTTTAAGTTAGTATGTATAAGAACACGCATTTAACCCCAAGGATTAGAAAGCACATTGATTAGGTACTAGTTGTTTTGCCAACAAGGTAAGGTAGGAGTCCCACAAAAAAACCTACTGTGTGATCATGTAACTACGACCGGACAACCCTGGAATATGGTACCTTCCAACTTCCACCGAAGAAGCAGCATTCCAAGCAAAATATTCAGAGGGTTTGTATTTACTACAGAAAAACAACCAATGAGTCTCTCTGACCTTAAAGAAAGCGAGTTTGCACGCCGGAACAGGAACCTGCCACTGATGTTCTCTACTACATTTTCAGAGCATTGACTGTACTGCAGAAACTAAGATTCCTGGCGACAAGGCGGCAGCACACAGCCTACTAAATGGCTAATTAGACCACAATTTTTTTTATTTGAAACAACAGCAGTATTCAAAGATGTTTTATATATATACATATGTATATAAGAAAAAAAGACTTAAGAAAAAGTTGCATCTGATTTAACTCCAAGTGTTTTCAAAACAACACGTGAGGTGCAGGTCGTGTTGCACAGAGTCAGATTAAGAACATGCTGGGTCATTTTAGAATGCAACCCCAACTAACTTGACAGGCTCCCCATTCAATACTGGACAAGTCACTACTTGACCTATTAATATCCCTCGGAGACGGTGCACGTTCTGCATAAAGCTGCGAGCAGCATGCATCTCGATGACGATCGCATTACAGCTGACGTACGCACGCTTATGCACATGGCTGTATGCGACCACACCACGACTCTCCTTGTCATCAGGTGCAGACTGATTCTTCATTCTTTCATGGCTAACATTGAGACATTTCTACTGGGGCTGTTTCAAGGTCAAGGAATTTTCCAATACTACCCAGGAGCTAGTTCCAACAAGACAAGCCACAAAACAAACACTCCAATCCATTTCAAGGCATTCATTACTACCAGTACCACAACAAGCATTCTAGTTTATCCCACACTGGGATGCCATTCTTGTGAAAGGCCATGTTCACACCATAATGCGTTATTACAACAGACAAAGGGTACAGAAACCTCATAGAAAGCGTCCAGAGTTCAACCTTTTTTTCTTTTAGCACCATATTTAACACTACTTCAAGCCACAGTAAGTATTTTTTTTTCCTTTTTGCTGTGACCCTCAACCACTGACTAATGATATTCCAATTCCTTAGGCGTCTTTAGAGAAGAAGAGACAGCCTACATTCTGTTCATAATATTTATAATGAACATAAAGCCAGACACTGACCTGAGTTTACACAGAGATTAAAAAAAAAAATAATTAGTAAATATAAGAAAAGCAAATAAAAAGGATCAGCCAGTTTGGATAACTAAGACATCTACAAAACCAAGTACAGATAGATTCATGCCCTTTCTCTAATATTATTTATTTACTTACTCCCATAACTGTGAAAATTTCTCATTTTGACTTCTGATGTCTATTTCTGTATAAAACTTTCAGTATTAGCAGCCTTTCCAGAAGTTAGAAATGTTAATACAAGACTTGACAATTAGCTGCATGTGATGGTTCTGTCTCCATGTGGAAGTTGACCAGTGTAGTTGTCCAGCTACTGCTGTAACACTAACTTCTCACTGCGTGGATGTTATTCTGGAATAAAACTGACTATTGTAGAACACTTAAGAATACTCTGCTTTTCTCAAAAAGCAAATTCATTAATCACATGCTTTTTCTGGAACCACTGCTTCCTCAAAATCATATTTCATATATATATCCTTGAAATGTAATTGCTTATCCATACAACGCAAAATAAATTAAAATTTACTGCACCATTAAAATTCACCTCTCTGATCCCAGATGTAACGTTTTTATTACTCATTTATAACCTCCTAGAAATAAGATGCGTTCTCACGGCCTTACAACCCAAGACTGAAGTCCGTTCTGAAATGTTTGTTAAAAGAAACCAAGACCTACAAAAGTGATTTTAATGCTGCTCTTTCTTAGAAAAGACAGCCCGAAACATCCGTAGTGCAAGAACACAGAAAGGCTAAGGAAACAGGGTAGGAAGTCTGCGAGGTTTTGAAGGTTGTGGGGAGTCCTATGAGCACGGGATAATCTCCAACTTCTTGATGTCAAGCAACAGCACTAAAGAGCAGAGGCAGACAAGGCCTGTTAGAGGCAGGACAGCAAGAGGAAAAACTGCTTAACATTCACTAACTCCAAGCCCGGTTATCCCAACAGAAGCAATCACCTCCACAGCTGGATCCATTTTCAGAACTAGCACTAGGTTCTTAACCACTAATTAATGAACTCAGCAGCATGACTGACAGGTTGACATTCTGCACTTCCCACAGGTGAGGGGCATGAACCGAGCCTACCTACGAGCCACCGTCTAGCTGGAACTTCACTGAAAGGCACTTCTGCCATCTGCCCAGCCCAGACACGGTGCAGGAGGGGGTCACAGGTGACCTTTGGGGAATCCCCGCAAACACCAGCGGCTTGACCTGGTTCATAAAGGGCTGCAGCTCCCATTTGATGGGAATGGTTGGACTCGATGATTCAGTGGGTCCTTTCCAACCTAGTGACTCTGTGATTCTATGATTTACTCTCGCGGCGTGTGTTGGTGGCTTCAACCAGTCCGAGGGGGGGTGACGGGAGCTGCAAGCAGGGCACCGCAGGCAAAGCTCCGGGTTCAAGAAAGCGAGGAGTAGGGCAAAGAAAAACCGCAGCCGCGGAAAAGCTGTTTGAAGTTTCTCTCCCGGCGAGAACGCGGTCTGGCAACCGGCTCCGCCTTCCTTCCTTCCCTCCCTCCTTCCTTCCAGCGGAGATTCCCGCCCCGAGAGCGATACAGGGACAGTGGAACGGGGTAAAACGCGCGCGCGTGTGTGTGTGTGTCTCTCCACCCAGGGGCGCGGGGGCAGCGCGCGCCTTCCCGCCACGGCGCGCCATTTCTCCCGCCCCGGCGCGCGCCCTCCCGCCCCGCCCCCGCCAGCCCAGCCCAGCCCGGCTCGGGCGCCGGAGTTGGTACATACGGGTCTGCGGCGGGAGGGCGAGGAGAAGGGTGTAGTTTGTTTTAAACATGGCTTGCCTGTCTCCCCCACCACCCCCGACTCCTCCCTTTTTACACCTCCGAGCCATCCGTCCGTCCATCCATCCATCCACCGGGCGCGGGGAGGGGAGGAATCCGGTCGCCCCGAGGAGTTCGCGAGCAGGAAACTCCTCCCGGAGGGGACCCAGGGGCGAAGCCGCAGCGGCGCGGGGGGAAGGGGTGGGGGGGAACACATAGCAGCGGCTTCACCCCCACCCCGGGAAAGTAAAGAGCGAGGGAGGGCTGGGGGCCGGCAACAGGCGTGGATGCGCGGCGGTGCCGGGGGGGCGGGACCCGCGGCGCCCTCACCTTTCTCTTCGGCATGCTGCCCGTGCGGGAGGAGCCCCGGGAGACGCGCGGATCCGCCCGGCGCTGCCACCGGCGTCGCTGGTGCCCGCGGCTCTGCCCGGCGCCCCGGCAGCCCCCGCCGCCAGCGCCCGCCTCGCCGCCGGGGCGGGAGGAGCGGGGGCAGCCCCGACGCTGATTGGGTGCCGGGAGGCCGCTCGCACCGCCCCGCCGCCATCCCGCCCCGGGGAGCCGACCCGCGCCCGCCCCCCGGCCCGGGGGAGGCCCCTCCGCCGCCGGGGTCCCCGCCGCCCCGCGCTGGGAAAGGGCTGGGAGCGCTGGAGCGGCTCCCGAGCCAGGACAGGGGCGGGCGCGCAGCCCGGGGAGAAGGCTCCGGGGAGACCTTAGCGCGACCTTCCAGTGCTGAAAGGGGCTGCAGGAAAGCCGGGGAGGGACTGTGCGCAAGGGCTTGTGGCGATAGGACGAGAGGGATTGGGGATAAACTGGAGAGGAGCAGATTTAGACTAGACATAAGGAACAATTTCTTCCCAATGAGAGTGGTGAGGCGCTGGCCCAGGTTGCCCAGGGAAGCTGTGGCTGCCCCATCCTTGGAGATGTTCAAGGCCAGGCTGGATGGGGCCTTGGGCAGCCTGAGCTAGTGGGATGTTCCTGCCCACGGCAGGGGGGTTGGAACTGGGTGATCTTTAAGGTCCCTTCCAACCCAAACCATTCTACGATTCTACAATCATCAAGCCCACCTGTACCACCACAACCCACTCGGGGACCCACCGCAGTCTCTCCCCATCATGACCCCACTCCCTTCTTAAACCCTGTGGCTTGTGTTGCTATGTGACAGGGGACTAGACAAGAGGGAATGGCCTCAAGCTGCACCAGGGGAGGTTCAGGCGGGACATTAGGAAAAAAATTTTCACAGAAAGGGTCATTGGGCACTGGCAGAGGCTGCCCAGGGAGGTGGTTGATGCACCTTCCCTGGAGGTGTTTAAGGGACGGGTGGACAAGGTGCTGAGGGGCATGGTTTAGTGTTTGATAGGAATGGTTGGACTCGATGATCCAGTGGGTCTCTTCCAACCTGGTGATTCTATGTAGACCCATTCATTCTCCAGTCCAAGGAAACTGTTCTTTCCAGTCTCCTATTACCACGACCTCATAAATCCCCAGCGAGACCAAACAGTGCCGCTGGCAGCACTGCTCCATGACAAGGTGGTATCATCAATACTTCTGTGAAGTTCAAGTGCCAACAAACACCTTTTTTAAAAGCACTTGACTTGTTACCAGCTTGAAATTAGAAGATTACCCCTTAAGCACCTGCAGAAGAAGCAGAACTAAAACCAGAGGTTAGCCAAGGGGCTGGGGACCTTCCTTTTTAGCCAAGAGGTAAGTGGGTAGGATGCACACAAGGATAAGCTTGGGTTTCCTCTTTACCTGCAGGGATTTGAACTCATACCTCTTGTTCTCCCATAACTTTATTTTGACAACAAATGAAAACACCTCTGCAGTAAGAGACCTTAGATTCTCCTGTTGATACTGTTTTAACAGCTTTGTTGAATGTATATTAATTAATTGGTACTCATAATTCACCAGGGCAGGCGCCCAGCTGGGTTTGCTCCCAGTCAAGTGTGTAAACCACTGAACTCGGGAGTCATGCCCACTGATTTGCATGCCACTTCCATGCATTTAAGTAGTTCATACAAACTAGTATAGTTGCATGAGGAAGGACTGAGAAACACGCACTTCCAGCAGGAGATGCCTGTGCTAATCAAAGACTTGGTCTGGCCTTACACAGTGTAATGCCTGGATAATGATTAATGTAGGAAGGAAATAAGCCAAAAAGACCATCACTTAACCTTTCCCTATTTCTCTTATTTTCCCAGCATTTTTGTGTCCTTAATTTATGGATGATGGGAGCAACCTCTACAGCTTGGATGTGCCTGTACATTCAGAAAAGAAATCAGAGCTAGGCCTCTGTAAGTACAGGTGAATGGTATTGAGACAAGAACTGCACGCAACTACAGAGAGGAGCATAACTGTGGTGCTTCCTCTTATGCCACCCAAAAATTTGGGTTAAGTCCACACTGAATTCCAAACCAAAACATCCTGGAATGCACACACACATTTTAAGTGTTCCGATTAGCTCTATGACTGCCTTCCTCCTGGTTTTATTAGGTTCTTATTTCATCTTGTCCTTCTGCTTTGGGCTTATAAAATAATCCAGGTTGAAAGGGAACTCAGGAAGCCTCAAAGTACAACCCTCTGCTCAGAGCAGGTAGCCAAGGGCCTCATCGAATTCTGAATATCTCCACAATCAGAAATTCCATGTTCTCTCCAGGCACCCTGTGCCAGGCCTTCAGTTCTTACCCTGCTTATACGTAAGTTCAATTCTAAAATTGTTCCACCATCTTTCCACAGTTAGTTACCTAAATTTCTTTAAAATTTCAGCTAGTAGAAGACAACAGTTCTGTGACAGCAGTAGGAGCTTGGGAAAAGGCTGAGAAAGTCCAGTAAACTTGAAGAGGTGATTTTTTTTTTTTGCTTTACCGGAAGGGAAAAAACAATCCTGTTGATATTTCATTCATAATTAGCAGTGTGGCAGAAAAGCAAAAATTTTAGCAGCAAGAAGCCGAGAGAAAGAACTGGTGGAGCTGATAAGTTCTTTTGTAGATGCCTTTCTTCACCTGTTGAACCAAACTCAAGTTCATTGGAAAGCTCAGGTTCACTCAGGAAAGCTGCTGCTCTGCAGAACAGTCCAGTTAGTGTCTTTCTTCACTCCCTCAGTAATTTCTGGCTTAGTACAGAATTGTTTCTGGTCACTTTTCTGTCACTGCATGCCCTATCAGGTCTCTGGACGGTGGCAGGTTGTAAGGGAAATTCACTGAGAAATACGAAGAGAAGCAAGTTGTTTTTCTACTACCCGTGTACTCGCCCCCTGTGTCTGTTACACTCTCTGTAACAGAATTTATGCTCATACTGGCTGGCTTACTGCTACAGCCTTCAATTAAAAACCGCGGGAATTGTCTGGTAGTTTCTTCTTTCTGCAGCTGTTGTCTTTTTCCAGCATACCTGCCCCACCAGCGTTAAAAAGATGCCTCTTGCCTGAGAAGAACCACGCTGCCCTGCAGGTTTTCAAAAGCAAAATGCAAAAGTACTGTCTTCCAATATGTGATGAAAACTTCTGCACTGTAGATGTTGGCCATGCTAGAAAAGCCATATTTTGTCCATGTTTTTGTTGCAATAGAAACCAGTTAATAGAAACAACTATGTGAAGTTAAAATAAGCTATTTATAGCTATACAGAAGATGCAACTGTAACACATAACCACTTTTCTATAATAATATTTAGGAAGTACACAGACCAAAGTAATTTGGCCCTACATCACCTTTCATGTCCAAGGGATGACGCTTGTAATGCAGAGCCACCCAGACAGATAGTCTTGTAACTGTCAAAAGAGACACTGTGATTGGTTCCTTATCAATCAATACGTGTCTGCAGGCCAATAATTAAAAATAGTGGAGGTAAGAGGTTACAGATAGGCAAACTAAGCAATCACACTTCTATCTAGTTCTATTCTTTCAAACATAGGAATCCTGAATTCTGTTAATTATTTTCTTATTAATTATTATTTTAATCATTATTAGCAGTAATTATATAACTGTTCTGATGATACAGACATTTCTAAACAACACCAGATCATTAAAAATTTATGACAGTTACCTTTGGAAATAAACCCATCAAGTGGTTCAGCTAGTATGAATAAAGTTCCATAAATAATTTAAAATTAATTTCAGAACAGCCTTATGGCTTCAGATTCACCACGCTTACTATTGTGATGGTTTCCAAGCTATCAAGGTTTTAGAACACACCACAGTTCTCAGCAATGCTCTTCTAGCATTGATTCATGGATATCTCTCCCACCTCGAACCAGTACAACCACACTTTAAACTTCTCCTGTACTATAAGGAATGCAACTTTCATTCAATAGTGCTCTGCATAAATACTGCAATGAACTGAAGAAAGCAGAGACAGGTGGCTACTACAAAAGCCGTAACACCAAATGCAGAGCACCCGTAACAGGACACTGAGAACCGGGAGCCACTCCCAGCAAACTTCCCATGTGTAAGCAGAGCATGATGTTCAAAGTATGGAATACTTCCATTTGCCAGTTTGGGTTAACTGCCCTGGCTCTGCTGCCCCCAGATTTACACACCTGCTCACTTATCAAACATGGGAAACTGAAAAAAAAAAAACCCCTAGAACCCAAACCTTGATTTCTTAGCAACAATAAGAAAGAACCATAGAATCATAGAATCACCAGGTTGGAAGAAACCCACCGGATCATCGAGTCCAACCATTCCCATCAAACACTAAACCATGCCCCTTAGCACCTCGTCCACCTGTGCCTTAAACACCTCCAGGGAAGGTGACTTAACCACCTCCCTGGGCAGCCTGTTCCAGTGCCCAGTGACCCTTTCTGTGAAAATTTTTTTCCTAATGTCCAGCCTAAACCTCCCCTGGTGGAGCTTGAGGCCATTCCCTCTTGTCCTGTCCCCTGTCACTTGGAAGAAGAGGCCAGCACCCTCCTCTCTACAACCTCCTTTCAGGTAGTTGTAGAGAGCAATGAGGTCTCCCCTCAGCCTCCTCTTCTCCAGGCTAAACAACCCCAGCTCTCTCAGCCGCTCCTCATAAGACTTGCTCTCCAGCCCCCTCACCAGCTTCGTTGCTCTTTTCTGGACTCGCTCCAGAGCCTCAACATCCTTCTTGTGGTGAGGACACTATTCTTTTGCCTGACAGGTAAAGAACTTTAAATAGAAAGACATCTTACAGCAAAATATAATGATTTTTGTTTTCTTTCTGTAGAAGAGTTTACTAAACTGATAGAAAAGAAAGTCTGCAAAAGATCAGTGTACTTTCAGCATTCTTCTCATAGTAAAATCTAGAAAAACAGCAGCTGCTGGGAAGAAAATTAACTCTATCCCAGCTGAAGCCAGGGCACTTACACAACCCCAAGTAGTTCTTCTTTATTTGTAAGTGTTGTGGGTTAACGTCAATAAGCAGGTAGGCACCACACTGCTGCTCACCCGCTCCCTCCTCAACCACAGGAGGGCAGGGGAAGAGAAAAGGAAGAGCAAAAGCAAGAAAGCTTGTGGGTCGACATGCAATTTTTTGCTAAGCAAAAGAGAAGTGGAAGAAGAAAGAAAACGAAGCAAGTGATGCAAAGGTGACAGGCCAATGCCCAGTCAGTTCCCAAGCAAAATATAGCCAACCTCCCTAAATGTTCCTCTCTCCCTTTTTATTTCCAAGCATGACATTATATGGCATGGGGTGGCTCTTCGGTTGGTTCGGGTCATCTGCCCGGTTCTGCGTTCTCAGTCTATTTGTGGGGAAAAGCAGAGTAAGAAACAGAGAAGGCACTGACAGTGTAGAAACGCTATTCAGCAACAGCTAAAACTGTGTGTTATCAGCATTGCTTTGGTCCCAGATCTAAAACATAGCACCATATGAGCTGCCACAAAGAAAGTTCACTCCATGCCAGCCAGACCCAGTACAGGAACTATCAGATTCATCTGAGCATCTGTCATTGTCAGCTCCCCAGTGGCCCATCATTGATGCACTGCAGAAAACTCCTGGATTGCTAGGACCCACCCCTACTCCTGAAGAGCCTGTAGCATTTCTATCATATGAGTTCTCAACATATCCAAGCAAAACAAGTCTGCTTGGAAATTTCTTTGGAATCTTCTGGAACTGCTTTGGTTCTACAGAATCAAGAACCAATGAAATAATGGGAAAAAAAATCACTTTTAAGAAGGCGGCTCTTGAAGGCTTATTGAGCAAGTAAAAAGACTCTTTTTAAATCGCTGTGAGGGAAGTTTTCAGTTAGATATCCCCAACATTCACTGTGACTTATATAAAAATAAAGACTGCAGGAAAAGAAATATAAAAAGCTGAGGAGAATCAAGGCTTCCTGACAACAATTCTGTGAAGCCTCGATGGCAGTAGTACAGCAGAAACGCAACCTGGAGAGGCAACTGCATGTTGAAGTTACGTGGGAAGCCCATCACGTGGCTATCCAGCCTGTTGTCAAAGTAAGGCAACCGCCTGCCATTCTAGCTTTCTCACTCCATTGCATAAATCCACAAGGCAACTTATGACTTATTTATACAAGCACATTGTTTTATGTGACTTGCTGAAGCAAGAGCAAAGGCCTTCACCTGTATTAGGTTCAGCTACATCTCCAGCTGTGATGCCTGCTGAATACCAACATAGACACCATCTTGCCACAACTAACAATATTATTACAATATTTTTACTCTCCCTTGTCTCAGCTTCTTACCTTCTAATCTTCTGGCATAAAACCTGAACCAAGAAAGACTCCACATTTTGAGATTAAGTAGTACTAAAAGTATTAAATCTTGAATTAATCTGCACAGCCAGGGGAAGAGCCTTTCTGATCTCAATTAGACAAGAATTCCGAAGAAGTGATTCTATCTTCTTAAACACTCTCCCAAATCATTCCACTTGTGCTAGCCCTGTCTTCAGAACTCTGTCTTTAATGCTATGCCAGGTCTTTCTGAGAGCACCACAAACACATACCTGTATGTGTACACTCATACTTCCAGTGTAATGTTTGTATTTGTTTTCTGAATGCAGGAGACTTACCTTGAATACATTCCTTTCCACTATTTATTTCCACATTTATTCTTAGCCTGCTTAAAAATGAACTATCTAATGAATGAGAACAGAGAAATACCTTGAAGCGCTTTTCACGTTGTAGTATACATCAAGCACACAAACGCAGTTCTGAGTCCTCTTCAGAGGGCTTTAACACAGGTCTCGTGTTGCTCTCTCTACTGCTGAGCCAGGTGAAGCTAGAGATTCTTCTCAGGTCCACCCTAGTTCCCTGTTCATCAAAGTAGCTGGGTTAGCAACACAAGTATTTAGCAGTGTTTAATTAATCAAGCCATTTAATAGACCTAAGTCTGAGAGCAGGCACAGGTAGCGTGTGGCATTTGGGCAAACGCTAACCTCCAGTTAATGAGGCAATAATCTGTAGCTGGGGGCAATAGAATTCATGTAGCTGCTGGTGGAACAGTCCATCTGACTGCAGTTTGACTGTAGCATTTTTCCTGCCTTCTAGCTTTGGGACACTTAATAGCAGTGATGCCCCATTTCATTTGCATCTTTGCCAGGTCAAGGGACCCCTCCACCTCCTTGACCATAAAAATCCTCTAAAAAGCTGCTGCACTCAATTCTGCTGGCCCAGTCCTCCAGGCAGTCACTCCCTATCTCGGTTTGGGCAAACCAAAATGGACCTGCAAAGACCTGTCATTGAAAGCGAGTAGGCCTGCCTCATTTGAACACAGGTTAGGGAGCAATCAGACATGTTACGCTGGAAGGAAGAACCTGAGAGCTGGAAATGATGAAGGTGGCAATAAGCATCTTAGGGTGCTCCAAATGTTCTTTGCTCAGCATAGCTACTGCCAGCACTAGCTGTGTGAACACTAACCAGTTGTCCCGAGCATCCTCTTTAACTGATGGAGAGAGCCGGGCAGCTATAGCGGGTACTTGATCCCACTAAGTGTCTCAATCATCCTTTGAAATTACAAAGACCACACAAATATTGTAAGGGGATTCATAAATCTAGACTCATATCTTTCTGATAGTTTAGAGTAGCATTTCCATCACTATCATGCTTTTCTGAAATACTTAAGCTGATTGACAAAAGCAAGGAAAAATTTCATTTAAACTTGATTTTAAAGTTTAATTTTAAGGCATGTTTAGGAAAGCAATAGGTCCTCTGTTAATATACAATGAGAACCTTCTCCCTGCCCCTCCCCCAAAAAAACCCCAACCCCAAACTATTGACTTATTGCGTTCCACAACATTAAACCTTGCTGTAAATAATCAGTAAGAATTTAAATGCAGGGAATATTATAAAGGCACTAATTGAATCAGCTATTTTTAAAAAAAATTCTAAATGTGCTGAATACAAATTTATTTACTTCAGTAAAAGGTAAATGGATTTTTTTATTTTTTTTTGGTGTAGACAGTCTATCAAGTTCATCTTAGTTGGAGAAGTGATGAGTCCACTTCAACTAATGACAAAATGCTGCTACAGTACAGTAGCAATAATTTTTCTGAGCTTGCCGTTTAATGACACTTCAAGCAGCTCGAGCCAATGCTCTTAATGTCCTGTTGAAATTCTGGACCAGCTAAACAAAGCAAACACTTTTTCTGCATCCCCTCTTACTAGCTCTTTTCAATTTTTGCTTAGAGGTTCTCAGCAATCAGTTCATTTTCTTCCAACAGGAAAGGTAGGAAGCATTCAAGAGAACATGAACTGTAGCTGCATTGGTCTGGCACTGAGTTCCTGAGACTACAGCAATGAGAGGGCTCTCATCTCCTCTTTACGTCGAGGCTGTATCCGCTACTGGGTAAGAGCCTGCTGTTAGATGTTAAATATGAACCAGTGTTCTGTAAGTTTGCACTAGGGATGTAGAGGTTAGTTTATTAGCTATTTTGTAACAAGGAAGTAGCGTAAATATATATTAAGTCATTCCATCTTCCTTACATATGTTTTCCTGGGCTAACTGTGCTTGTCCCTTTTTGTGTATATTTCTTGATAAATATGTCAATAAATAATTTATTGAGCTGACAGGAAGAAAAAGACAATGCGATGGAAACATTGTCAAGTAAGGCCTTTAAATAGCCAGTGTAATTTAAATGGGAAATCCTAAATCGACTGCTAGATAATCATAGAATCATAGAATAACCAGGTTGGAAGAGACCCACTGGATCATCGAGTCCAACCATTCCTATCAAACACTAACCCATGCCCCTCAGCACCTCGTCCACCCGTGCCTTAAACACCTCCAGGGAAGGTGAATCAACCACCTCCCTGGGCAGCCACTGCCAGTGCCCAATGACCCTTTCTGTGAAAAATTTATTCCTAATGTCCAGCCTAAACCTCCCCTGGCGGAGCTTGAGGCCATTCCCTCTTGTCCTGTCCCCCGTCACTTGGGAGAAGAGGCCAGCACCCTCCTCTCCACAACGTCCTTTCAGGTAGTTGTAGAGAGCAATGAGGTCTCCCCTCAGCCTCCTCCAGGCTAAACAACCCCAGCTCTCTCAGCCGTTCCTCATAAGGCCTGTATAGAATCATAGAATAATGTAATAAGTAAACATATTAACCAGTAAGTAAACATATTAACCAGCCACAAAGCCATAAATTATGTTTGTTTCTATGTCAAAGCCTAATTATAGCAGTTGGCAAAGGCATGAGGAAGAGTTAATGAAACTCAGGAAATAAAGATAGGATATAATTTTATGGACTTCCAAACAGCTTCTAAACACTTCTTTAAAAAAGCATTTCCAGAGTGCTGCTTTGGAATCATTGTTGAAAAATATGTTTTGTTCCCTGTTAGACCTAACCACTTAGGAGATTTAGTAGCACTGATGCACAAAGGATGCTTAAAGTTCAGGAGTTCACGATAGAACTGTTATCTTGGTTCTGTACAGTAAACAGTATATAGTCATTGTACTGAAAAAGTATTTGCTGGAGAAATTTTCTTACTATTTAAAAGAACCCCAAAACCTGCATATGCATCCATGCAGGATGTTTATGATGTATTCTACTAAGATACTACTATAAAATTTTTGGTGCATTAAATATGGCTGTATTTAAAAAATCCATTTTTTCTCTTATTTGCAGCATTCTTGCACTCGTTCATGTTTTTTTTTTCATTAAATGCAGATTTTTTTCTCTGAGTTAATCTTGTAATTATCCCCTTTAGTAAAAAACAGAGATGAGAATAACTCATGTGCCCATTTCTGCCACAAATTGGCTAATAACACCCTAAGCTAAGTAAAAGCAAACAAAAATAAAACAAGCATCACCACCCCCAAGCCCACAAAACTTTACAGCATGCATCCTCTTCAAACTTGGAGGCAACATTGTTTGGGTTTCCCAAAGATTTGCTCTTAGGTGTCTGCTGCCAGTGAAAACAATGAAACCATTGTCTTTGATAGAAGCAAAGCTCAGCCAAAGCCGGACGCTTCTATATATCCTTTCCCTTGTCAACTGCTGAGACAGAAAACGTTTGAAAATATGTATTATGCTTAAAATGTTTATAAGCCTAAATGGCTAACTCTGTAAACTCCCTAACACAAACTGAGCTAAAAAGATACTCATCTTGCTGAAAATTCATATTGCTCCTTCTAATACTCAAATGATAAACAATTAGCTATTTCGCGCATTGTTGTCTTAGGGGAACCTGTGCAGCTGGGTGAACAGGAGAAGTCAGCAAATACAGTAATAAGTGTTTTCAGAAGGAAGCTGTAGGGACCTCATAGTTGCTAATTTGGATTTGGATTTTAAACAGTGGAGAACTTTAGCTAGTGAGAAGAGGGTTAGCTGAAGCCGGCTGAAGATCGGTTTTTGTTGTGTTGGTTTGGTTTAACACGTAGGCATTCATAGCCAAGGCTGTGTACCAGGTATGGCCTTTACTGATGCAGCAATGCCAAACCCAGGGCCTTCTAACAGAAAACTTCAGAGGTCTACAACATATACCAAACTTACTGCCACTTTCTAGAGTAATTACATTTTTTCCAGTATGGTGAAGATGTCGAATATCGAAGCCTTAAGAGATGTTTCTGGCAGGCTCTGATAGGTGAAGCGATCATCCCCATAGGGATCAGCTTTGTATGTACAAGTAGTGTATCTCCTGGGTTTAATTTTCTTCATCCTAATTGCCAGCAGACTTTGCGATCATTGTTTTTGAGGGTTCACAGTACTATATCCAGCAAGGACATTTGGAGTATTAGAAGAAGTTGGTAAGCTCAACCTAGATGTACTGATTAAGTGAATTTCTTAACTCCTGTGAGAAATCGAAGCTACTGAAGCACAATACACAAACATACTCTGACAGCACTTCCACATTGTAGTTTGTAAAGCTGAACTGCCTCAGTGTTCTGCTACAGCATCTCTATGTGGCACAGACATACAGAGACTTGTCTTTGAAGCAGAGGAGAGGTGAGGTGGTTCTGCTATACCCAGTACCATTTATGTTAAAATCTTTCCTTAAATGAAGAAGTAAACTCAATTTTATATTTGTACCTATAATTATATACACACACATATATAAAATGTATAAATAGGCATGGAACATACCAGGTAGCAGACGATGTAAGACAATATACATGTTAGCTCATGTAATGTGTTACTGTAATGTATGTTACGTATGACATGTTATAGATTATATGCAGAATAAAATATACTTTAAAAAGTTACATTGTTGATTTAAGGTTTCTCTAGCTTCTTCACTGGAAGTTTCTCTAAGTCCTTGGAGAGGAAAGGAATGAGGTCACAGCCTCAAGCTCACCTCTGCAGCTTCATACATAAGCTGTTCATCTCCTTCTTTCTTTCCCATTAAATACCTTATTTAAGACCGTGTATGCAGCTAGATTATAAGAAGGAGATTTGCTAGAATTACCTTGTAATGCAGATGTAATATCTTTGTTGTGGAACCGGTGTGCCCGAGTGGTGCTGTAGCACACAGCATGTACCTCATGCTTCAGCATAGAATCATGGAATCACCAGGTTGGAAAAGACCCACTGGATCATCGAGTCCAACCGTTCCTATCAATCACTAAACTATGCCTGAATCAGCCAGCATGAATCAGTCAGCTTCAGCCAGCTCTGGTTGGTAGCCCTCTGTAACACCCTTCTTCATGTATGATAGACTTGCTTTCCACCACTGACTGAAAACATTGCCAGGTTTGGCCATCACACTGTGAGACACAGAGGAGAGGTATCTATGAAGAATGAAATCTTATCCTTACTGAAACTAAGGAAAAAAAAAACACCCAAAAACTTTTACGGGGTTACTTAGGGTCAACATTTCAAAACACAAGATATGAAATTTTCATCCTGTTTTCATTGGAGTAGATTGTTACGGTGCAGAGTTCACACATTCATAGGACATACCAAGACAGGTAAAGACCTGGAGCGGTTGCCCTTGAAATGATACGTAACAAAATAAATGCAATACAACCACAATAGCTTAGAAATCAGTGTCTTTCTTGGAAGGTTTCATCTAGGTTCAAAAGTGAACATCACAACAATGGAAGTTGCAATCCTTTTGATCTTGTGCAGGATTTATGAAATTTCTGTACAGATTCAGCTCGGTATAGACAGAGGAAGGTAGCACTAAGAGAACATTTATAATCAGCACACTCTTAAGATATTGGCTTGCCTGTCCTTAGGCAATGCTGACTGCTCTTCTCTGGAACTGAGACATTCAACATTATAAGAATCTCTTCTCTCCTCAGACCACGTGGCAGCAATGTCTTTTTAAGAATAGGAGCAGACCTACAAACTTGACATCAGTGCTTGTTTGGTGTTATTTATGGACATCTGCTGCCAATTTGAGCCTCAACTGCCAATAATTTATTAGCACCAGAGAAATGAAAAAAGGTCTTTTGAGTTCCACCCAGTGGAAACGAGGATGTGATCCTTGGCTCTTCAGCCTTAGGGCCCTTAACCAGGAGGAGGAAGATCTAGTTTTGTAGTTTTTGCTCCAAGAAATTTTCAAGACTTTTCCTCACTGACTATTTATTATAAAATGCAGAAATTGTCAAAGCAGAACTTGGATCCCAGATGTGTCTCTAAAGCCAACCAGTCTTCCTGACCATATTTCCTCTTTCTCCTCACAAGACAGAGGAGCATCTTAGATTTGATGTTCCGGCTGGTGCAAGCGGGAGACGGTTGCTGAGATGCTTCACATACATCTGTGGAAAAGAGCTGAGAGATTTGTAGAGATATGTTCAGAATGAGCTGCGGTTTTCAGAGCGTCGTTTTGAACTCTCATTTAGGCTCCAGGTCTGTAGCCTGAAATCATTGCTTTTTTTGTTTTGTTTGTTTTTTTTTTTCTTTAAATATGCATATCAGTATTTGGTTTGATGGATACCACCTGGATTTAGTTGACATAACACAATATGGATGAGGTGGTAGAGAACAGAAAAATGAAGCAAACACAATTTCACGGCTGAAGGCTGAAGACAGCAAAATACCAATGAAGATTAGAACACTTATGGAACAGGTAACTGAATGCGTCCTATAGCTTCAAAACAAAGAAGTTTGCCAGAAATTATGTGTAGCCTCCATGCTGAATTGCTAGATTGGGGAACAAGAACTGCAAGATGAATTTCTATGGCTCGATGCTAATAATAGCTTAGACTTAAGGACAGTGCCCCACTGCAAGTCTAAGACCTATATACTTTTCAGAGGAGACACAACTTGCTTATTCTGACATTGCCTGGAATTGTTTTTCTGGTCTCTTCTGGTTTTAACTGCACAGTTGTGAGGCTTTACTCTGGATAGGCATGAGTCAGCTCCAAACCATAAACAGTGTAGCCATGGTTAGTAAGCCTGAGCTACTAAGCCTTTGCTGATAGTGTGGGCGCAGTAGTTGTGTCTGCTTGGAGCACCACCAAAGCAAGCTCACATCTGCTCGCAAAAAAAGAAAAATAAAAAAAAATTCATAAACATATCTTCTCTGTTCTTTTCCTGCTTCTTCCCCCTGCCTTTCTCATTCCCTCTCCCTTTTCCTTCTTCTCTGTCCCACCCACACACATCCACAAGAGCACTCACAGAAGCTCCACCTATGCAAGCCCTGCACCCAGATAGTTCAAATTCCTGAGTAAGATCTCACAGGGCACGTGTTTGTTTAGACTGGTAACAAGTGGCTATGATGTGGTATGAGGCCCCTTGCACGTTTCCTTACAACGAACTTGAACTAAGAGCAGTTGTTATATTAATTCATTTCAACAAGGTTTTACTCAATAAGTGTTGATTTTGGCTGACTACAGCTGACGGAACCCAGAAAAGGGTCCTCTAGGTGATGGTGGGGGAAGCTGCTGTGCTGAGCTCCAAACAGTTTTTGAGGATTTCCCTTTTCATAGAATCATAGAAACATAGAATCATAGAATCAGCAGGTTGGGAAAGACCCATTGGATCATCGAGTCCAACTGTTCCTATCAAACACTAAACCATGCCCCTCAGCACCTCATCCACCCGTGCCTTAAACACCTCCAGGGAAGGTGAATCAACCACCTCCCTGGGCAGCCTCTGCCAGCGCCCAATGACCCTTTCCATGAAACATTTTTTTCCTAATGTTCAGTCTGAACCTCCCCGGCAGAGCTTGAGGCCATTCCTCCCTTGTCCTGTCCCCTGGCACCTGGGAGAAGAGGCCAGCACCCTCCTCTCCACAACCTCCTTTCAGGTAGTTGTAGAGAGCAATGAGGTCATCCCTCAGCCTCCTCTTCTCCAGGTTAAACAACCCCAGCTCTCTCACCATAAGTTCACTAAATCCACTATGTCAGGATATCAGGGCCCCACAGCTCATAGCACAGGCTCTGGCTGCAGAAATGTCTATAGCAGCCCTGCTTTGTGAATGACATGAATTTGGGTGACTTTTCATGTGCCTGCAAGATTCAGGTTTCTATGGGGTTTTCTCATGCGCAGGATAAGAATCAGGTTACTCTTTCCCTAAATTTTCTTTTAATCTACCTTTTCTTCCACTAGCTAGGTACTAATTAGGTTGTACATCATCTGCCATTCTGGCACAAGCAGCATGTTGGCACAAGTTAGTGGAAATTCAACATTTATTAAGGTTAGACTGTATTTCCTGTGTATCTTTTTTTCCCCCTAAGATGATCACTTACAAGAATGAGACTAACACTTCACTTAATTTTATAACAGGAAGCCCTCCACGTTAGACGGCAAAGCTATGTAAGCTGTATCTTGGCTATCATAGCCTCGATGCCTCGGATTTAGTTTTTCTGAGATTTGGGGATTTTTAGCAGAAGGTTTTGAAAAACATCAACAATCTTAGCCACTGACATACTCATGTGAGGACTATGAGAAGCAGTACTTTTTGACAGAACAAATATGAAGAATGTTGAGAAGTAAAAGTATCATCATGGAACACATCCCTTTCTCTTTTTAAAATGTATAGTCCTTACAGGAGGTTGCTGATGGGTGACTACTAGAGCTGGTCTACCTTTTAGCCTGAAAGCTTATTTTCAGGGAAAGGTGTCTTCTGCAAGTGTTCTGGAGGTGTTCAAGGCCAGGCTGGATGGCACCTTGGGCAGCCTGGTCTGGTGGAAGCCTCCCTGCCCATCACAGGGGGTTGGAGCTAGATGATCTTTAAGGTCCCTTCCAACCCAAACCATTCTATGAAATTAAAGGAAAAGGAGTTTCTCAGGTTCTGATTTCTCCCTACACGGGAGAAATTGATGTAAAAGAAAAGAAGCTTGCATATTCCTGTGAATTCTTCGTCTATGTATATGTGTGTGTGTGTGATACTTTTATCTCAGTAACAAATCTTAAACACATTAGGGGCAGACGCTACCATTTTCTTTTCTCATGTTATCTCAAGGAAAAATCAGGAAGATAGATAAATATGGCCTCTGCCACTTGTTCCTGCTACTTGCTGGATGTCGCAGGTCCTGCAGGTTCACCCACATGCTCTAGACCTTGGTTAAATGTGGGAGGAATATTAGTGTCACTCTTCTAGTTGAAAGATACTTACATAGCTCCGCTATTACACCATAGTCATAAACATATATATCTTCCATAAATCAATTGCTGTCAGACTAGCACTGAAATTCCCATTTGAAAAGAGGGAACAGAGAAAGAAAGTGTAAATTACTTGCCCCATATTACATATACCCATGGTTAAGAAAAATCACATTTGTTTCCTGGCAGTGCAAGACTAGATTTGTTTCACCAGCCAAAACAATGCTTTTAAGAAGCCCGAAATAAGGCTTTAACCCTTACAGCTCCAGACCAGTGCCTCATTATGGTGGAATTAAGTATTATGCAGTACCTAAAAAAAGTACAGTTTTCTCGTATCTGCCAAGTATATATATAAAAACTTCACAGTATTTGCACTAAATGAGACAGTCAGAGATAACAGATGGAGTGTAGAGCTCCTCACTTTTGTAACTGGTTTTGGGACTTAGAAAAGTCAGTCAAAAAACCAGCAAGTCCCACATGATCTTACCTGCTGGAGAAGGTGAGAATTCCATTCCCATGTCTTCTGCAGGCTGATTTCCTGTTCCCGCTCAACATCCTAAAGCTTCACAGCCTGCACTCTAGGGTACGCTACGGCATGAGGATAGAGAATCCAATTAATTATGTCCTACCTGAATTCAGCTTTCAGCAAGCAATTATTAGACAAAACCTGATAGAGGCCCTTATTTGATTTAGGAGGCTTGTGTGTCTTGGCATTCATCAGGATTTACTGATGTTGATAAATCGCTCTTTTCTGTCATGGCTCTAAATAGATATACCAAGTTTGTCCAAGGCTCCTTGCTGAGCCTTGATCTAAATGTTTTTTCATCTAAAAGTATGGAGGAGCAGTTGTTCTTTTATCTTGAACTGCAATCCAGAGGTCAGAAGTAGTGAAAGTGGCATTTGTCTAATTATTATTTCTGTTATTATTTTCTCTCCTCAGACAGCTGGAGGTAAATCGTCATGAATCTGTTTGAGTAAAGCTCTCTTCAGCTAGCTTAGTAAGATAAATTAAAAGTAATATGAACCAAATATATCCTAGGATATCTTTACATGCAATATTTAAGAAAGGCTAGGTTGCAACCTGTAGATTTGCTGCTGATGGATTCATTGCAACAGAAATGAAAGAGAGGGGTTGGGAATACATTCTCTATATTCTCTATTTATCTCTCTGGGATGCTGTGTCCTTGCCTCCATCCAGCATCTCTTTGTCCAAGCTGCTCTTTGAAGAGTGGTTGGAAGAGTAGCATGCAGACAGATTAATAGAGGGGTATGCATACAGCCTCCTGGTAGTATAGCATGAACTGATTTTACTAAGTTTAGTTGAATGTCAAGATGATTGACAGGATGCTCAGAACCCTGGGGGACTTCTATGTCTTAAGGCAAAGGAAAACCAATGAAAGAGGAAAAAAAACCCATAAATTAAATAATTTATTGCTCATTCCTCTCAGCCTCCTATGTTCTTTACCAGGAGCTTTGTAAAGTACTTCGACTCATTTTTCACACTAGTTCTTGAGATAATAGCCACAATGGGCAGGAATCTGCTCTTTCTTACACATGTACTGAACTGGAATCACTTGGTTTTTTTTCTTCCTAAATTCATTCTAAGTTCTTGTGAGTCACTGTATGATTTGACAGGTTAACTTAATGCATTTGATTGTTAAGTTCCCTAGCTGCAAAATGTTCAAAGATCACTTACTGGCAAATACCATGTAATGTCTGTAGAATTGCTGCACATATATGTTAAATAGCTTCTGAGTTTTGTTTGTTAATGCTAGATAATTCAGGCTAGACTCCTTTTTTATATAATCCAATATAAAATCTAATCCATTTTGGCCACCTCCATCTCATGTAGTATTCAAGTTTGTGACAGTTTTACACCAAAAGCTATGGAAAGGGACAATTATGAACTTTCATATTCCAAAGAACTGCCTCATCCAACTATGTTTGTACCCCAAATGTCTTTTTTATGTAATGGGTTTCAAATGCTCACCACAATAATGAGATTATTCCTTATCAATGTAGCTGTGTGTTTATAAAATGAAAGTTTGTTTTTCCAGAAATAGTGTTTGCTATCCATTGTTTGCTACCTAGCTGCTTTAAAAGTTTGCTGTCTGATCAATAAGTAGAAAACATGTGAAGAGTTACCCATCACAAGTGAAAAACAGAGGAAAAAAACCCTCAAACGTTCACAAGGTTGAGAAGGGCTCAAATTGCTGAAATGAGATTACCTGGAAAATGCCATGACTGTACAGCTCAATAGTCCGTGAGCAACTTGCCTGATGCAGAACTTCCTACCCTTGAAACAGAAGTGATATTCTTTCCTTCTATCGCTGTGTACCACCTTCAAGGGGAAATACACCTCCATTTCACCAGGCTATCATCTCAGCTGAGCGCGTGGAAATCAGCTCATCTTTTGGCACCGAATATCTGTATATCACCTTAAGCTTTCTTATGTCAAAATGTCAGTGGTACCAGATATTTTTATATTGCTTAATATCAGTATTATTGTTCTTTTATATGTCAGCCTGAAGATATAATAGTATCATAAAGTGGTCTAGATGTCAAGGTATTTCATTATTACATAACAGTCAGTGCAGTTTGCTCTGCTCCGCTTAGCCTTACAGTGAAAACTGACATATATCTTTAGAAATATTTCAGGTATGTGATTAGCATAACAACGTATCAGGACATACATTTACAGAAAAGGTCTGTTGGACTTAAGAATTAAGTAATCAAACAAAAGCAAATACCCAATTGCATTATTTGTTGTTAGAATAATATTTTCAGTGGTAAGTTTTTGTATGGATAATCAGAGGAAAAGCTATTCCTGTCTTGAAGAAAGACATCATAAATTTGTAATCTGTTGTTTTCTGCTTAACTAATAATATAGGAAGGCAAGGTTAATCAGGGTGACATAGCAGGAAGAAAGAAAGCAACTGTGTGCATTTTTATGGCTGTACAAATTTAAGTGAATCATATAGTTTTAGACAAATATGTGTATGTTTACTAGCACATTATTGTGTGACAAGTGAGTAATCATCTTTAGTAGGTACCCTGGTATGAACGTACGCCAGTTTATATGCATCAGATAATGCAGAGATCTCCAGAAACTGTTGTTTTCTGTACAAAACCTAATATACAATTTCAGGCAGATATTCAGATCAGCACTTCATTTTGAGCATTGTATTTTGTACTTAGTATGTAAGACTGTTGAGGGATAATGCTAATTATTATCCAGCAAGTGAATCTCACTGTTATTAGGTATCAATGAACTGAAATCTAAGTGACAGAATTATTCTGAAAAATGTCTGCAATGAGAACATGCCGCACTGTGTCATATCGAATGTCCCAGGAACCCAGTATCCCGTGTCCAGCAGTGGTAATAAGAAGCAAAGAGAATCCACAACCTTATTAGCACTGGAAATGGTGCAATAGTTTGTTTCAGAAATAGCTGGTTGAAGTACAGCAGGAGTTTGATTCACCTCCTCTAGCAGTAATCTCCAGTGTAGATGTCTACATCTGAGCTAACTGCCTAGCCTCACTGTAACAAATTAGTAACTAGAAGGACATAACATTATTAATTTCTGATTTTCAGCCTCAGATATTTATCTGCTTCTCTTCAGAGACTGCAAGAGGACCCTGCAATGACTGTCTCAGACACAGACATTTACATGACTCCCTCCACAGGACCTTATGTTTTAAAACACTCAAATGTTATATATGCAGGTAGGACAGGAAAGCCAGGGGCACTGCATTCATCTTCTCTGCAAAAAAAAAAAAACAAACCTGAGGCAACGGAGATGCCTCAGGTAAAACAACTTCATTCAAACTCATTCATCTGGGTGTATAAACCTTCACCAAAACTATCAGAGTTCATAATCTTTTAGACAAAGGAAATTCGCCAAGGAACTTGTTGTCTCACGAAAAATGATGATGGAGTGGTAGAATTAACAAAAGTTATCTATACACACAGTGAGGATTTTAAATAGGCAAACTTTGATAAACTGGGAAAACTATATAGCGAAGCAGGCAGGACTGAAACGCTTCGGGAAGGGAATGCTTCGACTGGATTTTGCTGAAGTAAAAAATGCAAAAATTACTATGGAACATCTAGAAACTGATATGAAAAATTCAGAATCAAGCTGGACAATTAAACACTGCGAAAGTATATTAGAAATAAGTAGATACCCTTAAAGAAATAGCAAGAGAGACTGAAGAGTTTCCTAGAGGGCAAAAAGTATAGAGGTAAATTAAGAATTGCTGAAAGTTAAAGCGAATTAGATTTTGTAAAGGTAATTAAAATAGTAGGTTTTAATTTTAGCTGTATAAACAAAAAAATAACTAGAAAAGAAGAAGACGGGGTCTTTGGTAGCAGAATTGAGCTTACTTACTTTTTTGCCAGTATATCTGGGATAAAGGGAACAGCACCTGTTTTGTGTTCAGCCAAAGTAGATTATACAATAACGCAATTCTTCTTTTTTAAGACAGAAATATTTATCTGTGTTGTCTTTCCCTTGAAATGCAGTTGCTTCAATCAACTTGGACATTACTTACTTACTTTCTATTCCACACAGGCAACCATCAGTTTCTGAAGAGAAGGATATATATGTACACATAAGAACTGAAAAGAGGATGGTTAGAACACAGATGACAAGAGTTTGTGCTGAAAACACAGTCATAATACTAGAAAGAAGTATGTAGCAAAATTCCTTCAGGAACAGTTTTGGTCTGTCTTGATCTCTAATTCAATATTTTCGTGTAGTATATATTGTCATGGGAAAATGTACATATCCCAATGAAACCTGATGATGGTGCAAAATTGAGAAGCAACATTAACATAAAAATGATTTGAATATCAAGAGTATAAAACCGAATTAGAGAGTATAAAAGATAAGAGAGAAGACCTTGAAGATGGAATGGAATTTATCAATGTCAATGTCAAATCAATACTTTGGAACAAAGAATAACAATCTCTGCTTGTCATCGGATGACCACTATGTGGTGCCAAGATGATATGGTCACGAAAGAGGCAAATGTCATTCCCACAAATGCCACAAGTGTCAGAACCATATGCAGATCTGTCCCTGGACTCTCTTTTGGATGGATGACCATTCTCTGATGCAGTTCTGGTGATCATTTGTCCTAGGGTTTCTTCCATGCAGAGAGAAGTGGCTTCTAGTTTCCACGTTTTCCTTCTTTGGGCCTTCACGTTCCTCTAACACAAGCCTAGAAGGCTTAAGACATCCTTAAACTCCACTGGGATGATGCCAGGCCCCAAACTAAGCAATACACACTTTCAGCGTGTACATGAGGAGCCTGTGCTGGAGGAAGGTTCATTTTGGACAGTGGGGATGCTGGCTGCTCGGCACCACTGGATCCAAAGGTCATCTGGGAGGAAGTCCACAAGTAAAAGTATCAACGTAAACTACCCGTGGACATTCAGAACTAGCATCTACTTCCTTCCTACAGGCTAGAAAGCTTTTCTGGCTGCCCCTGGAACACACCAATTATTTTCCTGATCTTTGGGATGCAAACTTTCAAAGCAGCTCTTACAGCAGCCGTGGGGAAGCACTCCTCTTTCCTTTGGCTACCCTAGGAAAGCTGGACCCTTGCTAAAATCTCAGTTTAATGAATCATTGTCACTTTTCCAATCTAAAAGGAGTGTCTCACTGAATAAGAGAGAGGTGGGACCAGTGCCTCTTAGACAGTTACTTCAATATCGTACTTAAGACAAAAGAGAGACAACGTATCAATTCCAATTGTAAAGCAGAAGTCAGAATTGCAAATGTTTATGGAAACAAAAAGAAACTGGTTAATCTGCTGGTACGAAGAACAACATCTAGAAGAAAAAAAAAATCTCCCTACAGTCAGAGTTTTGTAGATGCACTGGGTACCTTTACTCTGGTAAGCACACAGGACCAGGGAGTGAGCTTTAGCACTAAACCTCATGGTTGTCCTATTAAAATTTTAAGGAAACTTAACAGCTCTGGCATGAGGAGGAAGTACCTGCATGGTTATATAAGTGTTTCATTGTCAGCTTATCCCAGGCTCCATATTTGACTGCTCTAACTTGTTCTTTGCAAGGTAAAAACCCAGATATAGTTTTTTTTTTTGGAGTAGCTCAATCCAGAAATCAATTCTAGCAGGCAGTTAGAAAGAGATTATCAGGTTCAAATCCCCACACCATCCTCCAGCAAAGTCTTCTAGCAGGATTTGCACACTTCTGCTTCATAGAAAATACAAACTCTCCAGTTTCAGACTGCAATGATATGACAGAGATGGGCTGCCACACAGTCCTGAACTTATTTAAGAGAACTTTTGATTTAAAAAAAAAAAAAAGATACAAGGTAATAATTATTTCTTAATTATTTCTTAGGATCTTGGTGGGGGGGAGTGGTTGGGAATACCTAGGATCCAAAAGACACATGGTGCCATGTATTCTGTAGGATGGTCATGGTGGATTTCTCTAAGTGGGACTATCCCTAAGCAGTGGGGACCTTTGCTGATCTATGCCATCTGGCCTTAGGGTCAAACGCTGGTCACAGATATCTTTTACTTACCAGGATGTGCGTACTCAACTCTTCACTGATTCTGTCTCCTTGTCTGCCCTACTTTCATAAAATGTTCCACAGTGGAAACCACCTCCCAGCATAACATGCTAACTTCTGCAGACAATATTGTTTCTTTATAGGTTTCTGGGAACCCGTTCAGATTCAGTCATCCTGCCCCCAAACTTCCTTGCACTCGCTTTTTCAGAGGTGGAGACATCACATTGCCAGGATAGGTGTCATCTGTACTTGGCTGACCTTGGCTTAGTATGGAGTAAAACACCCTCCTCTGTGTGACTGTGTGTATGTTTTGGTGTGAAGTCAGCTACTGAGCTGCTATTCTGTATCAGCCTGTAAATAAGAAAAACTAATTTTTACAAACATCTGCATGAGTTTAATACATATTATAGGTTGTTGACAGACACAAGAAAATATGGTAATATTTGTATGAAAATGAGTTTGAGGTTCTCGTTTTTAAGAGAGGAGACAAAAAGGTCTTGGGTAGCTTGACAAAATGAGAATTGAGGCAAACAAAGCAGCAGGATGGTTCAGGTTGGATGGAATCTCTGGAGCTCAACTCCTGTCTTAAATCCAGACCAAAATTCAAAGTTAGCTCAGGTCTTCGACCAGTTGAATTTAGATTATCACCAGGGACTGAGACTCCACAGCCATTCTAGGCACCTGGTCCAGGGCTTGGTTCTCTTGTATATTCTTTTCCTTGTTTTATCCAATCAGAATTTTTTTGCAGAATTTTGTGCCTATTGCCTTTCATCTTTTTTTTTTTTCTGACTATTTTGGAGAAGTATCTGACTCTATCTTCCCTACAAATCCCTAGGAGTCCTCTAAGCCTTCTTTTCTGGCCTAACAAACCCATATCTCTCAGCCTGTCCTCATTCATCATGTGCTTTATGTTGAACTTGAAGACATAGGATGGCCCTATCTCTCCTCTGTTTTGATATTTGTAAAATCAGTTTCAGCATTTTTGGCTAGGACAAATTTTTCCAAGACTATCTTAACCAGTTCCTGCCTGCAGGAACCTCATCACCGTGGACAGGAGAGGTCTGAAGACTTAGGGAAGATTTCTGAAATCATTAGTTGGAATAAGGATCATATATTTTCACTGAAGTTAATTCTAACCAAGCACATCCAAGTGTGTCCCAATTTGTGGAGTTTAGAGATCAATTAAAAATAATTATGGCTTCTACAACTGCTGGATGCATTCAGGTCTCACTTTCAAGATTTTTCTGTACAAACATGAATATAAGAAATGTGCATTACAAAAAAAACCCAAAGAAATGACCACTGCCTCATCTCAGTTCAGTTTTAGAAGCTGATGCCTCACAGAACTGTGCAATGCTGTGCACAAAAGACAGAGAAGAGGATAAAAATTCTTCTTCCTGTCCTGTTGCAGAAATTAAGTGGTTTATTCTTCTTACATCGAGGATCACTTTATATTTTCACTGGTAGTTACAAAAGGAAAAGAGAGAAATTAAAACTGAGATGGCTCTCTAAGTCCCCCGTGTCTGGAGTCCAGAACAAGCCATGTGCTGCCCACCATTAGACAGACTGTGAGGGAAAAAAAAATTCTTTTCTGGCATTAATTCTATAGTCTGGTAAAAGTCTGTGAAATGGAGACCAAGGGATTAAAATTCAAAAGCTCTTGCTGAAGTGGAAAGATACAGACAGAAAGCGTTCACTGCAATGGATTTCTATCTGCTAGCTACTGTTATTTTCCTTTCTTGGGAAGCTCAGCCTTTGCTAAGTAAAGAGTTAATGCAATGCTCTGCGTTACTGTGTTGAACATCCTCTAGCAGAACATTCGGCTTGACATTAAAAGGAAAATAATTCAGCTAGTCAGCTATAGAGTGCTGCTGCCTGCTCTAAAATTGCAGCTATGCTTGCTGTGTTCTCTTGATGTTAGTGATCAGATCATAGAGACTCCACTTTTGTTTACAAATAATTTCTTTTTGAACTAACACCATCGGTGCTGCTAATGTTTTTGGGCTGACTGCAAATCATGTCTTCCTCCCATGCCAAAGCTAATCAAATAGAAATTAACCTTGATGGGCAGGTTCTCTGAGATGATCGGTGTAATGGACCCCTGCCAGCAGCATGGATTTCAGGAGCATTTTTCATGCATGTAATCTGTTGGCATGGATCAGATTGTACAGTTAGGTAGTGTCTGTGATTTTTAAGAACTCAGACATTGACAGTAGGAAGAAAAAATTCTCAGGCAAAAAAAATCTGGCATGTTCTGAATAAAGCCCATTTAACTAGCTTGCTAGCATCTCTTAATGACTTTCCTGCTTCTTTTGATTCCCACAATGAATACTTTTCTTCCTAAAGAAAAAAAGGGTTATATGATTTCCTAGCAGATACTTGCTTTATAGTGGGAAGAGAAATATTAATTACACAATAGAACCCCAGTATTTAAAAACCTGTGACCTGAAATTCTTCCTCTAACAAGCTACTTCTTCCATTATTATATTCCACTTCCATATTGATTTGCAATTAGCTGCAGTCCTTGATGTTAACTAACTGATTTAGACAATTAGGATTTCATTGCAAAGCAATGATGCGCTAGCAGTCTATAATGTGTTAGAGTGTTCTTTCTGGAGCTGCATTAATAAAATAAACATGAACTTGCAACTCTAGGTTTATGATACTGTAATATTGTGCATACAGTCAAGTTATATTGCTTTAATTGATTTAGTAAAATTCAAAAAACCCCACCCTATGAACTGAGTTGTGGAATAAATACACAGACTTCTTTGAAAGGCATGATCAACTCCCAAAATGTAATTATATTTTCATAACTTGTTCAGCTTAAGCAGCAATTTGGGTTCAATTGGACTTTAATTTATTCCTGAATCATTTGCTCATCATTTGATATTAGATTGCCTAATAGTACAATATTCTCTGCTGTTTTCAAAACATGAGGTTACAGTTCAACTTGTACTGAATTAAAAGGCTCTATCAGGTGTATGTTCTCTTCTCACTGAAACCAACAATGAAAGGAAGAAATCCACAACACATCTAGCCATGTCAGGCAGTAAGACAGTAAACCATCTTCCCTCTGTTCTTAGGAGCAGCACCTTTTTCTAGCACTGTACCTATGTTTTAAATCATGATCATTTTTTTCTTCATTATTTCCATTCAAGTTCCAGTCCCTGGCTGCTTCCTTGTCACTGTTTTGTATTCTTGGCTTCTTATCTTAAGGGATTCTTGAAGACAAGGCAGGAATAGAAACACAGCACTTAAATTCACCAATGACTGAAGCAGCCTAGGAGACATTCATTAATTATAATAATTAAGGAAACCATTAAGGAAACATTTGTAAAGCCTGTGCCTGTGTAAATGGTGTACTATAGATTCATTGACAAATACAATCAGATTATTTAGTTTGGAGAGGACTCTGTCATCTATTGTCCATAGGCATACATTTCAACTGTAAACTTGGGCCAGAATCTGTAGAGTTTTTCATATGCTTAAATTGTTCTTTAATTATTTGACAAAGAACTAAAGAAGTACAAGTCTTGTATTGTCCTTTGCTTGGGAGTGTCAGTCTTCTAGACGCACCATCAATGCCGTGCATCCCTCCCAGCAGCATTGTTGATATTTAACATGTATTACAGAATGATAGAGGACACTCACCCACTTATTTTCAAAATGCTTTTGGGAATAATGTGGTCCATTTGACAGGGCATTCCTGCTGAATGAAGCTTGAAGCAAATAATGTCAGCTCACGCTCTTTGTCTTTGTTAACAATCTTGTGTTTTCCCTTAACGTTAGCTGTGTAAAAAACTCAATACTGAAAGTTGACTCTATGCTGATTTTCCAGACTGACAGGCAGAAAATTGGCCAAATATATAGCTAAGCGCACGTTAGACAGTGTTAAGCACTAGCAGTTTAAAAAATTGTAAAGACAAAGAAGCACATCCATCTTCAACCAATGGACTTTCAAAAGATGATCTATTGCTGAGGAGGCTCAGTCAATGTCACCCTTGAAGAAACTGCTTTACACCAGCACCACCACGAGCAGCTCACAGCCCCCACAGTCAGAGTGTGGATGGGGAGAGAGTGTGCTGAGCCTCTCATTTGTGTATGTCAACATTATGGGTTTAATGAACTGCCTTGTCACAAGTCCTGTGAGAACATCAGTCCTGTGGGGACATCTGTTTGCAGAGCTTGGGATATATGCGAGAGCCTTGTCCATAACAAGGCTGTCCCACAACCACAGGCAAAATCAAATCTTGTTATCAACTTCTCTCCGGTAGCTTTGGTGCTATCTGTCTTTCCATCACGCTTGGAATTAGTGTAAAGGATGATCATTCTGGAGTGGGAAATGGAACAAAACAGAGACTGACAGGTTTAAAACTTTCCGTTCTTCCCTTTCCAAAGGCTAAAGGTACTGCAAAAATACAGGAATCTTCAGTTTGGAGAGGAGAAAGCTAAGGGGGAGTTTAAAAAAATCACGTAGGAGGTAGATAAACTGAACTCCCTCAATCCTGCAATGCTGGAAGCAGGGAAATTCCCTGAAATGAGTGATAGAGCGTTTTAAAGCATTTATAAGAAAGTGCTTATTACACAGTGGATAGTAAACTTCTGTAATTTGTTGCCACAGGGGATGTGGGGGAGATGGTATCAGCAGCTTCAAAGAGGCTGGACAAATTCATAGCCAACAGGTCGATATCCATGGTTTAGTGTTTGATAGGAATGGTTGGACTTGATGATCCGGTGGGTCTCTTCCAACCTGGTGATTCTAAGATTCTGTGATCCAGATACTAAACAAAATGAGCAGGGTTGTACTGTGTAATGAATGTGGCTTATGGTGGCCTGTGAGAGAAAAAACTCAGAAAGTGGCAAAGCTCCTGTGCACTCTCTAAACAGACTATTGCTGCGCTCAGCAACAGATCAGTGGTGTGATGCATTTCGTATATTTTATACTTAGAAGGACAGTAGCAATGGAGGTACCCGAAAGCCATATCTCAAGCTTGCAAAATATTCATATGAGATACAAAGTTGGCACCAGTGTTCAGACTACGTCTCACACTGTATTGTAAGCAACGTCCATTCAAGACCAGGAGCCTGAGATAACTTCTGATTTCTGCTTAGCAGCCAAGCAAAGCTGTGACAGCAGCTGGACTGTACTTTGGGAATGTGCCCGTGGGGACCAGCCCTACTCTTGTTAGACTGAGGAGACAAGTCTCCATGCCTGATGAGGTTGCCAGACAAACAACCACAAATGATTATTTTCACAAAGGCTGTGAAGGGGAGCTACAGCCAAGTCCTTGTCAGTCTAAGCATGGAGAACATTCTTCATGCATGGTTCCACTGGCCACAAGAAAACTGTGAGTTAGTGTTGTACTTTAATACCATCCAGCTCAGCTTTGTAAGATTGCTTTGAAACAATTCTGATTTATGGCAGGTAATCACATAGCTAATGAATTTATTTTAATTGAAGAGAATTAGCATAATCTAGTTATAACAACTTTAGGAAAGTGTGGCCAGTTTTTACACTAAAGCCAAACAGGATGACCCAGCTAATTACGGTTCTGACAGCCTCATATCAATCCTTGGCAAATTAATGGAATGACTGATACAGGGCTTGATTCATCAAAAATTAAAAGAAGGGAATGTAATTAATACCAGCCAACAGGGTTTTACTGAATATAGATTAAATCCTACTGTGTTGATTTCTTTTCCCAAATTAAATTTCATGTTTAACCTCTAAAGGTAATATAATAAATAAAAAATAGATTGCCTGGCACGTCACAACACTTTGACTGAGAAATTGTACACATCTAAAGTGTACTGACATATATACTATATGCAATTAAACAAAGGATAAACTCTTTAACTGATGCTGTCCAAATGTACTCATAAACTTGGAATCACCAGTGAGACCTGGTGCTTCCTATGGATGCCAAAGGATTCAGCTGGGAGGAGGGCTGGACTAGCAGCAATGTTCTGATGCTAATGCTGGGGGAAGATCACACAAGAAGGTGTGAAAGCAGTAAGAAAGACACTAAGGCAGCATGGATGTTGAACATGCACTACAGGACAGTCTGAGGGAAATTGTACCTCTGTGGGACAAAAAAATGCAGGCAGTGTTTGAGAATCAGGAGATCTATCCTGTCAGGCAGAGGCTGTGAAAAGAAGTGGTGGATCAGAGATGTAAAGACATGACTATGAGGTCTGACTGTGGCCAGTCGTAAAACACAGTGTAAGCTGGTGAGAAAGCTCAAGTAGCATTGCTGCACTGCTTAGCCTCCCTTTCTTCTGTAGAAATAGCTTTTCTATAATGTGCTTTTATCTCCCTGCTCTCTGTAGGGCATATTTCTTTCATCTTTAGCAGCCTCATCAGTGCTGGGATGTTTCTGGAGGAATACACCACAAGTTCCTAGAACAGATAGGATGAAACACGTTCTAGAGGAGCCCATCTCTCTTCACTGAGAAAAGGTGAAATCTAGAAACTGGCTTAGATTAAGACCCTCCATTTTAGAGAGATAAAATTGAATAAAATTAATCGTGCCTGATAACTGCAATTTTAGACACACTTGGAGACCACAAATCCTTTTAAGTGTGGATGGTGATGAGACTATCTGGTGATGAGACTATCTGGCACTGAAGTTGATTAAGCTTTCTTTCTAGTCAAGATAAAATGACAGTACTTGTTAAAATGTTTTGAAGTGGTTGTCTGTGTTCCTTGGAGCTGCCTATGATCCTTCAGACCAAAAGAACTTACAATATTGAAATTAAAATACTTTGTACCACAAGATCCTACCACATGACATGAAGGGCAAAGATAATGTGTTACAGAAGCTAAGAGACTGCAAATTATTTTCAAGGGCTTGAGTGAGTTCAGCAGGAGAAACAGGTAAATTAGAACAGGTAAATTAGAGTTTTCTAAGAAATGCATTAAAGCGGTTTTGAATTGAGAAGGAGAGAGAATGTTTAGACAGAATTTAACAAACAAATGTTTGTTATAATCAAAACTGTATTATAAAAGATGAATTGCTGATACAATCCAGAAATCTACATGATCCTGTTTATTGTTTTAATTGGCTACATCTTGGTTAAATACCAGGAAATTATTGATACCTCATGGCAGGTGCTTTGTGAGTTTGGTTTTGGTACATCATAAGCAATTTTAACAGCTGAGTATAGTTTTTACAATTCACTGATCAAACAAGCAATTTCCTTTAAATATTTCCGATGATATAAATTAGCTCTATGATTAGAGTATTTCTTTTCCTCAGTTATATTGCAGATTCCTAGACCATATACTGAAAAAAACCAACTTTCTTGCACATTGAATGAAATCCTGCCTCACTGAGGTCAATTCACTATCTTCAGGGGACAAGGATTTTCATTCGGTCTCTCCAATATTTCTGATTTTTACATTGAACCCAGTTGAAATACCTGCCTGTGCTTGCAGAGTGGGACCTACGTGTAGAGAAACTGGAGCCCACTCACCAAGGAATATTTGTAGAGCTTGTTCAGGATTGTCAGAAGACTGTCAATATAAGAACACTTCTAAAACTCTCTCAGCAACAACAGTCTGATTTCATACAAACAGTTCCAAATGTGCTGAGAGGATATTTGAAATATTTAATTCCATTCCTTTCTCCTGCACATTCATTAACTTCAGGAGGAAAGTTCATAACATAAGATTAAGCCATAATGTTAGGACATCCATAGTTTGGAATGACTGACTGGTAAAATGACGAGCCAGAACATACATATAATGATTAACATTTTAAAATTAATATTGTGAACTCATTTTGGCCTCAAATTCAACTGAGTTAATTCAGCCTCCATGTAGAGATTATGCTACAAAGATACCGGTGAATGTTAAAGAACTACGGTGACATACATTTCAGTGATGTCTTTAGATCCAGCCTCCTGCCATTCAGGGATCAGAAAAGTAATGGAAAACTTAAAAAAACCCATAAAATTATAGTTATTCAGTATATTGAACTGCATGTACCACAAAATGAAGCCACAAGTAAATTAGTGTCGCGGTTTAGTAATAAAGCAATTGTTGGAAAATTAGTAGGCACTAGTAGAATTTGCCTATATCATCTTTCTTGGATGCAAGACCCAGAGGAAAAGAGTACAGAGAATATTAAAGACAAGCTTCTTTTGCTAAAGGAGATAATGAGATGTAGAGATAGTAGGCCATGCAGCAGCATTTAGATTTTTAAGTATTTTGTAAGCAATCCTATCATCAGTTTGTTGTCCTATGCTCAGCTTAAAGGGTGTTGGACCATTGAGGAACATATGTTTTACATGTATGGAAGCAAAGCTATTGAAAGATTGTGAGTCTGAGGTGGGCATAAGCACAGATATAAGGATCATCAATGCTGATATGTGTACTGAAAGCACACTACAAGCAATCATTCAGATGTATGTATCATTTCGTACCTCATCAGACAGGACCAGGTGAAAGGTTTTTTCCTTCAAAATAAAGCAGCATTGCAGGCATTTAAAACAAATGGTCCAGGTCTTTTCCATACTCACGCCAGCTGGAGAAGCAACTAGTATGGGAATTTCAGCTGCATTGTGCACCTCTGTGGAAACAGATGATCAAAACTTTTTGGTAGCATAGAAGTAAACTTCCTACAGCCATTCCTCCATGCTCCCATTCCTTAATGTAATTCATCACCCTTAATGTAATTAATTTGGAAAGAAGGAAGAGAATTTTTCCCGAAGGAATTTCTTGGCTGACAGCTGTTTTGCATAATCAGTGCAGAAAAGGTGGTGGTGGTGGAGCATACTCCAGCTATTACTTCTTAATGGACATTTGCTTTGCTTTACTACTGGTTTCCTCAGAAAGATAACTAGAGAGATTCCATATAAATTCCTTCCCCTATACAATTAATTCTTTAGCCAAGTATGTAAATTACAGAAGCTTCTGCTTTGTTGCAATAATGAGCACCCAGTGCCCGGTGAGCCTGCAAGTCACTTAGATATTCCCTAGAAGTATCAGCATCACAGAGCGTCAGTTAAAAAATTCTCCTTCCCAATGAGAAAATGCTAACATCTTAGATACTATTTGCTTTGTGCGACTGCAAAGTAAGGAAAATGCAAAGACCTCAATAATGTTTGTAAAATTACTTGTGAGTAATTAATGAGCAAAACTATATTCATTTTGTTAATTATTCGAGCCTCTTTGACTGTATTTGTGAAGTGAAATGGAAAAACATTATAAAGAAAAAGCAAATTATCATTTGACACTTTTCAGCAGCAAAGTGTAGTGAAGAGAGGGGGTAGAGAGTAGTTAATATGTAATAAATCGAATATTTGATTCCTTCCAGAAAATGTTTACCTAATTTGTGAGAGGGGAAGAATCACATCTTTCCCTCTTTACTCATATAATATATAGGTGACTTGTGGAATGTGGCTCTAATTTTCCATGTTTGTTTTAAATGAAATCTGTGTATTTTTCTATTCTAAATTTGGAAAGAACAATAAATCTGGTAGGAGTTCAGACACACAGCCCCCTGCCAGTGTACATGTAGATGTTCAACAGTAGGTGGTGCTCCCAGGGTAGAAATGTATATCATCTTAAATGTATGTTAGAGAGATTTTACTGAGGAAGGAGAGATCATTGGGGTTTTTTAAATTGTAACTGAGGAGTATAAAAAAGTGCAAAGTCTCTAAAAAGGTATTAAATGTTATACTTACTGACTTCTAAATCCTGTGCAACGATGTGAATACTCAAACAAACCTGGAAGACGTGCATTTTTCAGTCTGTTCTTTTTCTTCCAAATATTAACAGAATAAATTGTTCACTCAACATATACCGTGACTATGGAATTCTCTCCATGTGCTTTGTTGCCCAGATTTCATTCAGATTTGCTGGGAATGTTAGTATCAAAACCAAATTACCTGCATGGTTTTCTCAGTTGTTAAATGATTCATCTGTTTTGTGCACTTTAAATATTCTTTTTGAATTACATCCTAGCTCTATAGCACGTACTATGGGATTATTAAAAATCCTAGAGTGTTTTCAAAGTCATAAATAGCAATAGCAGCTAATATTTTCTGTTGGGTTTCTTTGCTGTAGGCATTCTTCATTCAATATACATTTGCCTTTCTGTTTCGTTGCTTGAATTTTCTGATACAAATATGGTCTCACACATTCTTTGGATGATCAGAACATCACATGGGGGGCATAACTTAGTACACTCCAATTCCAGCTTGAGTGTCACTGGCAGAGTGTCCTACAAATCTTTAATGAAATATAGAACTGAAGTTAAATTGCAGTTGAAAACAAACCACAAAGATCAAATATCCCAAATATAATGGATTTTAAAGAATAGGCTGTTGGTTTGGTTTTTTTTTTTACTGAATATTGGACTGCGTTTGCCTGTTTACATTTCCATAGGAGTTCAACAATATTTGTTATAAAATACGATTTGTTTATACACAATCTGACAAATCTGGTAATTTGCAAACAGTGTATTTCGTTAATTATAGTAGGTGCTTCGGCTATTTACGCATTTGAGCAGCTTGAGCTAAATTGAGAGAATAAAACCAATGAGGCAAGAAAGTCCAATTAAGAGTACATTAATCAAATGCCCCCCAAATGCCTTTCCTCTCTCATATATATAGTTGTATTTCATGTAGAGTGTCTATTCAATGTCATTTGTCCTCTGTATCTAAACCAGTATCTTGCTCAGTCAATGTGGAGTAATAAATGTAAAACAAATGTCAAATGCCTGGTTTTGGATACTTCATTTTATATTTGTATAGATTTTGTAGCTCATTTGTATTTAAACTATTCTTCTTTTTAAGATTAATTATAACCAAGAAACAAAGAGATGCGAAAATTACTACCATGTTAAGAAATGGCTGTTTCAAACCCAGGCTGCTTTTGATCCATCATAGTTGCAGTAGGCTATCTTCTCATCTGCATTGGAATAAGCAGAAGTAGTCTCTGTTGGTTTTCACATAAAATTCAAAATAGAAAAGCACTTTAACCGTGCGCTTATAATTCGTTCCCTCAATATCTGATCAACAACATTAGCTTGGCTCAGCTTCTAGTCTAATACCATAAATCAAGAATAGGTCTGTGGGAACCCCTATGAAAAGTTTATTTTGCTGTACTGATGCATCTCTCAATAAAACAAAAATGAGGACTTGCAGTTGTTCTGATACACAAATGAGGTAGTCAAGTAATCTGAGAGGAGGACGTTGGAATTCCACTTCTCTGTTCCATCACAGCATGTTTATGTGATGCCAGGCAAGACTTTTATGACCAGATCTAAAAAAAAAATTATAGACCATCTGAAAAAATGGGTGGACCACTCTGTAGGTAAGGAATTGGCTGGATGGTCGCACTCAAACCGTTGTGGTCAACGGCTCAATGTCCGAGTGGAGATTGGTACAACATTCCAGAATTGAAAGGGGGTCTACAGAAAAGACAGGGAGGGACTCCTTCTCAGGGAGTGATAGGATGCAGGATGTCAGTGCAGTGATAGGATGAGAGGTAATGTTTTTAAGCTCAGAGAGTGTAGATTTAGATTGGATATTAGGAAGAAATTTTTTCTTGTGAGGGTGGTGACTCACTGGTACAGGTTGCCCAAAGAAGTTGCAGATGCCCCACTCCTGCAGGTGTTCAAGGTCAGGTTGGATCAGGCTTTGAGCAATCTGATCCAGTGGAAGGTGTCCCTGCCCATGGTAGAGGGGTTGGAACTGGATTGTCTTAAGTTCCTTTCCAACCCAAAGCATTCTATGATTTTATCTGAAATTCTAAATAAAAAAGACAGGTATATTTTGTTGTTAATAAGGAGTAAATAAATATGCTCAGGTATATGATTGCCCTTTTCATTAGTAATGCTCCTCTGCAATCTGGCATGTATTAAAAAAAGGCAGAAAAAAATGTTTGATAGTACTTTATGCCTTGGGCTAATTTGTTTAAATTTAAAATATTGTTCTGAACTAAAATTAAAACATATGCTCTGTGCATATGTTATGCAGGCATAAAACATTTTATACATGAAGTATTTCAGATTGATGTTCTTCTCATAAGTAAATGAAGATATTTTTAAAAATGTACACCTAATTTGTTTCTAGGGATAAGCAGGCTAAGCAAATGTGCCTTGCCTCAGTGCTGCTTTAAAAGCAGACTCAGAGAGAACCTTGGATCAAATATTTGATACAACCCTCTAGCACTCAATGAGATATGTCATAGCAGCTTTTATGTTTATTCTCTTAATGCCAAATCTTGAAAAAATACCAAGAAAGAACACTGGCAAAAGTTAAATATATGTATATATTAGTCCATTTTGTCTCCTAGCAGAAATAGAGCTTGTTACATATTTATAAAGCTCTGCATCCATTCCTCTGGCATTCCAGGAAGCAGTTCGACCTGTTGTTTTGCAGAAAGGGAGGACTGAGGGACCAAGAAGTTCAGAAGGCTTGCCCAAAGTCACTGATTGGGTAAAATAATAGAAGTAGAGAGAAAACAGAATAAAACCTGACAGTTTTTCTCTCACAGTAAATTAATAGTTCTCTCCAGTGCTATTATTGAATTATAACAGTCTTATATTCTCAATTTTCTTACCTCCAGTAAGATTCCCTCACTGTCCAGTAATGTTTTGCCACTTAATTAGCTCGATGGTGAGCAGAGGCAGGAACCTATTCCTCAGCTGATAAAATCCTCCCACAATTAAGCTGAAATAATAAAGAAGCATTTAAATTACAGAGAACCAAAACTCAAGATTTCTTTCACTAGGAAAATATACATTGTATGAAGAAATTACTGAGCAACACATGTGCATATATGGCTGTAGGCTTCAGCTGTACGGTTGATTCTCCTTGTCCTGGCATGAAAAATGATACTTACACACAATATGAATTAAAGAAGTCAAAATAAAATAATCATCTCACAGAATAATTTGCTTTCCATGGGATTTTCTGAACCTTGCAGTGTTAATCAAAGTTCTCAGTGTGCCTGGAAACTTTATCCTCTAAATAGGCTCCTTGGCCACCATGCTACTTTATTGACCTCTGTTATCCTGCAAAATAATATATTCTCCCACAATACGTCCACTGTTTTATTTGGCCTGTAGACCTGTGGGATTCATTCCTTTTCCAAAATCATAAGTTATGGGATCATGTACTGATTATGGAGCACGGCCAAGAGCCTAAATACAGTTTCTGAGAACAAGTTGATAGCATCCAGTCACATTGCTTGGTTCTTGATTGCCAGATGGCTCCAGTTTATATTTAAAAGCAAAAAAAAAAAGAGTTTAAAAGTGGACTAAGTATGGTTTACGTGGTCAGGCAGTCTCTAAACACTGGCCAGTGCAGGGCTGTATGTCCATGCTGGGATCCTAGCCATCTCTGCCACTGGCTTTGCTTTCTATTCGGTACATGGCAGAACTTCCCTGGCAGCATTTTGAATTCCAGGCTACGACCCAGTGCTAGGCAGCTGTTCCTCTAGGCAGAGGCAATTCAGCTAAAGCCCTTGCTGCCTACTGCTGCGTCTGTTCCTGAGGCAAGAAGTATCAGAGCTTTTTAAAGGAGGCCTCGCTCAGTCTTCTCTCTCCATCTCAGGCCATCATTTTTTCCCCTCTTTTGGATCATGGCAATTAGGACAGCTGGAAAATCTATCGAGAAAGCTCTGCCTGATCACACGGCAGACAACTGCACACTGAAGAACATTAAATGTAAATGCAGCTGAGATTTCTCCTGGAATTTACAAGTTCATTGAGTGTTTCTGCAGACAACTAACGTATTGGACATCTATTTTAGCTTCGAGCTCAACCTAGGAACCTCTGTGCAGCAGCGGTATGCGTGTCCTATCCAAAAAGAAACGTGGAATTATTTTTTTAAATCCTAATGAGGCCTCCAAAGCCAAATATCTATTCCGTAAATTGATAGGAAGTATGTTATTTTTGGCCTAGGCTTGCATTAACTCAAAATTTGGGCAGAAAATCGTTCTATTCTTTTTTTCATTTTACTATTCAAATTAACAGATGCACTTCCTATCATTTGGTACTTCTTCTGTCAATAACACACAAATACCATGGAAACATGCCAAAGATTTTCTTAGCAACCAAGCCTCTTGCCTGATATACATGATTAACTGTAACAGCCTGTTAAAAGCTTAAAATAAACCTGTCTTTTTTATTTAGAATTTCATATAGTGAAATGAGTTTCAGTGGTAATGAATTTAGCACAGTTTCAGAAGAATTTATTTTTTTGGAAGCTGAGCACTCAAAAGATGTCATGGCAAAAGCAAGCGTCGCTGTAAAGGCAAATCTGCTGGGATCGGTCCAATGACTGAGTTCAGGTAAAGTAAAAGCACTCTCACAAATTACCAGTATTGGCTCCCCTATGATTAAAATGTGAATTGATTCATGCCTTGTTAGTGCATAATACTGCTGCAGAAAGCATCCTTCTTCACGAAGCAGTAGTGAATTCCATTATGAAAGATGGGATTTTGACAAGGTATTTGTAGTTCCAAGTGGATAAACATTTTGGAGAATAGTATATGGACTCTGGGCACTGCTTTCTAATTCTCTGGAAGATGAAGATTAATCACATTTTCAGGAAACAGAAGTTGTAGTTTTTATGTCTTTGATGAAGTGAAGCATAAAGTAAAGCAAAATATCACAAGTTCTATCCTGTTTCTAGGGAATCTTTTTTTGTATTTACTTAGAATAATCTCCATTGAATTCACAGTCCTTCAATTAGACCCAAGGTACAGGCTGATGGTATACAAAAAAGAATTATTTTTAGAAGAAGTGTACATAACTGCTATAAAAACATAGAAAACAACAATATCTGAGGTGAAGACTGACATTCACTTGAACTCAGCTTCTTAGAGGCTCGTGTGGCAGGTTTTTATCACACACTAGCCATACATTTACATTGCAGCCATCAAAAACTGTAGAGACACTTACATGTCTTCATAGATATTAGACACAGCTAGAATTTACATATCCTGTTTCTCCAGCAATCCTAAAAATAGGTTTACATGACCAGGAATTTTTCTGACATTGAGAAAAAAAAAAGCATTATTAAGTAGGGAAATAAGAAACAAAGGAAGAACAAGACACAGCATTAAGCGTTATCAGCTGAAGACCTTAAGTAGCCCTTTATTCTGGTCTTTTAAATAGTTTATGGGCAATGGCAGCCTTAATGATCTCATAGGAAGAATGACTTCTCCAGTAAACCTGTTCATTGAAATTTAATGATACACCTCCAAGTACAATTCTCCTAATTTTTGCCTTCTCTTGGCAAGCATGATACATCCTAAAAACTCTCCTCTCCACAAGTGACCCACAAGACGTAATGCAAATAGCTGCAGTATAGTAATGTAGAATGATCTATTGGCTGTGCTAAAGCTTACAGCAAGTTAGATATTCTTAAAGCTCTGCAAACCTATGCAGACTAGTAAGGAAAAAAATAATTTAAAACATTTAACTCTTGTTTTAGCAGGTTTTATAGGAAAAAGTTGTTAGAAAAGTAAATATTAGATGCAACTTTGAAGACAAAGAATACTTCAGTTACCTGGAGCTGAGCAGCTTGAGCTGTGCCCCACTGCTGCCGTTAGGGGTGTCTGAAATTGTACTGGTGCCAAATGTTAGCATGGAGAATAATATTTGCCTGTGTTACGGCATGATAATAAAATGCAATGACCAGTATAAACCGGCTCAATTATTCACTTCTGCTGTCAGGGGGTGGGAAAAGGGCTTCCATAGCCATTTTGACAAACACGTTGGCATCCCTCTCTGCACTGTGATTCTGCCTGATGCTGTTTCTAACCTTTATAGCTCTGTTGCAAAGGTAGAAAATGACCTTGAAATAACAATCATTTTTGTTAAAATTTGGTCTATGCATACGTTTCTGAAGCAGTAATGTAGACAATGGTCTTGTAGGTAAGGGATTTCATCTCTCGTCTCCTAAAACACAGACGGCTGTAATTTCTTATGGATCTGATCCATAAATACGCAAAACACTCCTGTAGGAATTGAGAGAACTGTCTGACTTTTTAGTCCATGTGACATTTGCTGTCTGTCTGAAGTAAGACTAGTTTTCTGCAATAAAAACAGTGTTTGTGGTAGAAAAAGAAGATAATTCAAATTGAGCCACGTCACTCCTGGAACTAATCACTTTTAAGGCTGAGAAAGAAGTCTCTTTTATGCACAATGCAGTAGTTCAGTTCTCATTAATTTCAATTAGAATTTGATGAACTTCTTTGGTTTATTACGTTGTCATTTGCACTACATTTTCAAATTGCAGTAAGACATTAAATATTCTCACAGGTGGTAACAGCTCACAGGAGATTTCATGCAATGCACGACACATAATGAAACCCAACTCATTATTATTATTAATTATTTGTACTACTTTATTGCTTAGGACTTGTAGTCCTGGATCAAGACCTCATAGCAAGATGTACAAAGCCAGAACAAAAAGGCGTTTACTTCTGTGATTGTTATAGATCTGAGGTTGTTAATGGCATTGCTTGGCTTAGGAGCCTGAATTTGAATTTTCATCTTTCCAAAACCTGTGCAATGCTATCTGAAGAGTCAATCAGATTATCTGATGAGCGTTCAAACTGCCCTTGCAAACTCTGTTAGGAATTCATGCTGCTCGAGCAGCCATACTCACTCAGCTGACCCGTCAGGAAACCCCCAGGATGCGGAAAACTCATCACTCACAGCAGTCTCAGTCCCCTAGCGCTGTTCTGCCTGGCCTCCCGCAGACTGAAGAGCAGTGAGCACCTCTCAGCCCTGCCTGGTCCATTCCATTGCCGGTTCCTTGCACAGAATTGGCACTAAGATTCTTTGTAAGTGCTAAGAAAATGCTGAGGTATTTTGTATGAAAGAGCCTCAGGAAGAAAGGGCAGTTGTCTATGGCACCTGTTGGTGACTTCTCTCCTAGCTTCACTGCAGAGGGTCTGAGAGCCCTTACACTCACATCAGGTGGCTTTCCTGGGACAGAAGGATGCTACTGGCCCTCTGTGGTCTAAAGCAGGTGCTAGGAGGCAAGATTAATGCAAAACCCACCCCCAAACAGCATTGCTAGAGTACAGCCAGCTCGACGCCAGAAAAAAGATTCTGCAGGTGCATCAGTGTGAGCCTGGCCAGCAGTTCCGGGTAAGCAGTGGATAGTGAAACTACGTCTCCTGGAAGACTTAAGCCACAAATGAATATATTTGATATGAATGATGTTTCACGTCTATATTTATGCAAGTTACAGGAAGAGATTGAAGATGAAAACCATGACTTGAAGCATGTCCCCAGTTCTAGCGCTGCCATGACACAGCCTGGACAGTCCAGGGGTTTCTGGGGAAACATTCTGGGTCCCCACATAAAATGTCGAGAGATCTGGGGTTGTTTAGCCTGGAGAAGAGGAGGCTGAGGGGAGACCTCATCGCTTTCTATAACTACCTGAAAGGAGGTTGTGGAGAGGAGGGTGCTGGCCTCTTCTCCCAAGTGACAGGGGACAGGACAAGAGGGAATGGCCTCAAGCTCCACGAGGGTAGGTTCAGGCTGGACATCAGGAAAAAATTTTTCACGGAAAGGTTCATCGGGCACTGGCAGAGGCTGCCCAGGGAGATGGTTGAGTCACCTTCCCTGGAGGTGTTTAAGGTGGATGAGTTGCTGAGGGACATGGTTTACTGGCAGATAGGAATGGTTGGACTCAATGATCCAAGAGCTCTTTTCCAACCTAGAAATTCTGTGATTCTGTGATGTCAAAGGCTTTACAGAAGTCCAGATAAATGACATCCATTGCTTTTCCCATGTCCACTGATGTGATCACCCCTTCTTAGAAAGGCACTAGGTTGGTGAGGCAGGTCTTGTTGGTAAGGCAGGTCTTGCCCTTGGAGAAGCCATACTGGCTGTCTCTAATCACCTCCTTGTCCTCCATGTGCTTTAGCACAGCTTCCAGGAGGATCTGTTCCATAATCTTCCCAGGCACAGAGGTGAGGCTGACAGGTCAGTAGTTCTCAGGGTCGTCTTTTCTACCCTTTTTAAAAATGGGGACAATGTTGCCCCTCTTCCAGTCACCAGGGACTTCTCTTGACTGCCTTGACTTTTCAAATATCATGGAGAGTTTCTTGGCAACCACATGTACCAATTCCTTCAGGACTCTGGGATGCATCTCATCAGGTGCCATAGACTTACATATGTTCAGGCTCCTCAGGTGGTCACAAATCTGATCTTTCTCTACTTGACTCAGGAGGTAATGGATTAATGTCAAAGTCCCAGCCCAGTGCCACTTGGGGCTGTTTATTTAATGCAAGGGGTACAAAGGGCTAGTAGACATCACACAGAAGTTATGAGAGATGTGCACACTTGTAAGATTGGGCAGCCAGCCAGGCAAAATATGGTATTTAAAACCCCCACACGTAGGTGACTGTATCAAGCACCTGTTCATTGCAGTTCAGCTGGCCTGGCTTGAGGTGTCTACTTCAGAATGAGTTTAACTGGCTCCATTGATTCACAATGGAGAACTCTACACTCAAGAAGCACAGATATATGATGTGCTTTTATAACCTACAGCCAGACATGTAAACTTAAGTTTCTTAATCTATATCTGTCTCCTGCTCCTTCTCCACGGAGCTGCCATGTAGGCATTGCAGAGGACGGACCAAATTCCCACCCTGGATGAGGGCTGCGGAGTCTGAATACATATCAGTGCGTGGCAGTGTTAGTTTTGCGGTTGGACTTGATGATTTTCAAGGTGTTTTCCAACCCAAATGATTCTATGGTTCTATATGCTTTACAACCCCCAGTGCTCTCACCCTCTGTGTGAACATGGATAGAATAGCCAGAAAATTCTGGGGTTGTCCTGGAACACATAGGAGAGCTTTTGAAACCTGAAATGACTTTTCAGCAAGGGGAAACTGTTTCCTACCCATCTCTAGCTCCAGTCTTACCAGGCATCTGAGACATTAAAATGTGAAAGAAAAACCTTACTAGGGGTTGATGAAAAAAGTAATGAGATCCTAGCTATTTTCTTAGATAAACAAATGGACTCTTTCCAGAATTAACAAAGTAAGTTTCAAGGGAGCAAACCAACCTTACCACTCTGTAAACAGCAACAAAGGATGCTGAGAACAGAGACAAGAGCAGCGCGCACCTAAAATTAATAAAGAAAGAAAAGTATGTCAAGGTGAAGAAGCATCAAAGTGAGAGCACAACAGCAGTAACCACGTCCGCAAGATGAAAAGAAGTAAAGGGAGTTAATTCTCTCATCACAAAAAGGTACTTCCTCAAAATAGGTGGACTCAATATACAAATACGTGTAGCTCTGTCTGTTCTGGAGATTTCTCTCACATTTTCGTGTCTGATTTAAGAAGAACATTTTGGTAGTCTCATCCTGTCAAAAAGTGAAAAGAAGACAATACACTGGTTTATGCCAATGGCAACTATATTTTGACATATTGTTTGGCATTTGAAAGTGCATTTAATGAGAGAAGCAGGAATAAAAAAAATGTAGCTACATACAAGAATGTAAAAGGCATTAGAAGGATTAACCACTCTTCTATCAACATAATATGTGTGCTAGTAAAGTCAACAAATGACCAGATGTGGGACTTCATTATTAAACAAATGGAATCAGAGGTGTATGATCAATAGCAGTAAGAAAACAAGAAAAAAAGATTTTTTTCAGAAGCAACTCAGTACCTTTTTTGATCATGTTACAGATTTGGTTGATAAATGCATAAATGCTAATCCAATATATTAAATATATGTATATATAGGAAATTATTATATTTCTACTGAATCATCACTAAAACTGCAAATGATAAAACCAGATAACTGACCAAATATCAGGATACCTAGGGAATCTTCACCAAGGAAGTGCATTTTTTAATGTGTTGTCACGTCTCCTCACATTATTTAACTTTCATCAGTGAACCAGAAGGAAGAATAATACTGCTGATAACGTCAGCACATAAAGCAAAAAGAGGAGGTTTGTTAAATAACAGAAAAGATGTCTTCCCTCCAGCAGATGCAATAAACTGAGTAGAAACGAGCAAACAGTATTCATTTACAGTGAAGCCAAATAGTTACATACTTGGAAAAAGAACATTTGTGACTATGGGAGCAGAAATTACGCCCTGGGGAAAAGAAGTAGATCACAGTAGACGGTGAGTTAGTCATGAAGCTTCAGTACATAGTGATGCTTTAGAGAATTAACTCAATCTTTAAATGCGTAAGGGATGGCACACTGAGTAAGAGTAGGGGGTTCTATGTGCTCTGTATTTAACATCAGTTACTTGAAAGATAACATTTCTGGCCTCAGCAGAAACAATGGGAAATTGTCCCTCATCACATCAGTTCTTTGCCCTTACGTTACCTACATGCGAGAGGCAGTTCACCTGTGAAGCTGAAAAATATCAGGGACTGTGGCTTTATGTTGGATGAACGTGGGAGGGATGCCAAGTATATGGAAGATTAATTGGGACTAAGATAAAGCATGAAGCTGGTACCAAGCACATCAGAATAAACATGATTAAAAGACTGGGTGTTGCAAACAAGAATCTTGAGTGAGTGAGAAAGCCAGGCTGGATAAACCCACCTGGGAATGAGAGCGTGGGCGTGAAATAGGCAAAACAAAATATCCTGTTTGTTTTCTTAGTTCAAGAATCGAAGAGCTGCATAAGTCAGCTTGAAAGAGAGAAGCCAGTGTATTTTCTTATTTTGACTTCTGTATGGTGTGCTGATTAAAAGTATATAGTTAGAGAAAACTGCGAGGTCTGCATCTCCTTCATCGCCACAGATGCATACTTTTATCTATAGGTCCCACCAGTTATCAGCAATACATTGGATGATGAATATCATTATTATATATATTCGGGTTAACTGTCATAAAATTTGAAAGCAGCTCCTAATCAGCCACATTTTCATTAGTGTGTTGACCAAATGACTGTAATCAGTAATAAATAATAATTGTCAGTTATTAAGAGATGAGGCAGAGATCATATGCCTGGTTCCTTTACCTTTGTAGCTGTTCACATCCACATATCAATTTCAACTCAAAATAATTTCTAATAATGATTCTAACAAACCAATTTACCTCTGCCTGGTAAGCTAATAAGGAGGTATAGGTACAGTAAACTGTCTACAGATACTATGTTTCCAGAGATAAGGGGAGCCTGACTCGTTTAGCATCACAAAGCCAAGAAGCAAGAGTAGCTCCTTTCAGAAACACCTTGGAGCCAGTGGAGAACCAGAAAAGCACCATCAACTTTATTTTGAAAATCATAGACTTTCTTTTCACTAAAACAGTGAGAATGGCTTTCTAGAAGGAAGCGTGGGGCTTAAAAGGCAACTTAAGGTAGACTGAGCTAACTAAGCTTAAATAAAGAGTTATATGACAGGTTTTCTTGTCTGAGCATGGGACTGGTGATGAAGAGATGCCTTCTGCTCCTCTGCTGTTACAGTGAAATAGAGGCTGGGACTTAGGAGCGGGTGCTGCTGAACACTGTATAGAAGTTATACAAAGGTCATAAATACAACAAATCCAAAATCTTTGGAAAAAAGTGAAAGAGGTTCAGGAGGCTAGAGTGCTACGGGGGCTTGCATGGATGCAGTGGGACACAGTGTTAGAATCAGGGTGAACTGGAGAATGTCTGAAAAGAGAAAGAGAGAAATGGAAGGCTTGAAAAGATAAAAAAAAAGGTAAAACATTGACACTGCTTTAAAGCAGGTACAGCCTGCCAGCCAGACATTTGTTTTCTATTCTAAAAGTCATAAGTCACCCTAACAATACAACAGTGCTTGAAGGAAGTTGAGCCCTCAGAGCAGTGTACAAAACATTGCACAGGGTTTCCATTCAGTACTGGAGGGTGGCCGAAACAGGAGAATCTTGACCATCACTTTTACAGGCAATGGGAAAGCTAGTGGTTTGAGCAAATGGGGGTTTGGTGGTGTGCCATTGGAAACAGGGTTAGGGGCAGAAACCCTGGAACAGCTACCAGGATGCTACTGGTAGAAGAAAATGAGAAGTCAACTTCATTTTTCAGACACAAGATGATTTTACATTATAAAAAAATAAATCACACCAGTGGTTCCACACAAACTATGAGTATGCAAAAAAACCCAGCAAGCCCTGGTACAGAACCCAGCCAAACAAATGCTAACATCAGCTGAAACCAAGTACTACCGCGATGGCAGTGATTGAGAGCAGCAGCCAGGATTGATCACTGCCCAAACTCTCCAGGAAAGGCTGCAAAAAACAGAACAAGCTTTGTGTCCAGGGGGTGATCTTTTCTATGGCACCTCATGCCAAACATTTTGCCTCAAGCTCCACCAGGGGAGGTTTAGGCTGAACATTAGGAAAAATTTCAGAGAAAGGGTCATTGGGCACTGGCAGAGGCTGCCCAGGGAGGGGGTTGATTCACCTTCCCTGGAGGTGTTTAAGGGACGGGTGGACAAGGTGCTGAGGGGCATGGTTTAGTGGTTGATAGGAATGGTTGGACTCGATGATCCAGTGGGTCTCTTCCAACCTAGTGATTCTATGATTCGAGAGCCTTTCTGATAACTCACACGGACCAGTCCTCCTCGAACGCATTGAGCCCTGCTGTACCTACATGTATAGCTCTGGCTTAGCTAACATCCTTTAGCCACAGTTCTAGGATTTAACTAAGCATTGCATCAGAAAAAGGAGTTCCTTTCATTTCATTTAAACACATTGCATTAATACCATTGCCACAGCTCTGATAATACTGTCACCACCTATCGAGTCAGTTACTGTTTTATAACTTCCGTGGTACCCCCACTCCATCCCAGACATCTTTATTTTGCCCCGCTCTGAGGAGTCTCATCGACTGACCACTGTCTTTCCACAGAATCACAGAATCACAGAATAACCAGGTTGGAAGAGACCCACCGGATCACCGAGTCCAACCGTTCCTACCAAACACTAAACCATATCCCTCAGCACCTCGTCCACCCGTGCCTTAAACACCTCCAGGGAAGGTGACTCAACCACCTCCCTGGGCAGCCTGTTCCAGTGCCCAATGACCCTTTCTGTAAAGAATTTTTTCCTAACGTCTAGCCTAAACCTCCCCTGTCGGAGCTTGAGGCCATTCCCTCTTGTCCTGTCCCCTGTCACTTGGAAGAAGAGGCCAGCACCCTCCTTTCTACAACGTCCTTTCAGGTAGTTGTAGAGAGCAATGAGGTCACCCCTCAGCCTCCTCTTCTCCAGGCTAAACAACCCCAGCTCTCTCAGCCGCTCCTCATAAGGCCTGTTCTCCAGCCCTTTCACCAGCTTTGTTGCTCTTCTCTGGACTCTCTCCAGAGCCTCAACATCCTTCTTGTGGTGAGGGGCCCAGAACTGAACACAGTATTCGAGGAGCGGTCTCACCAGTGCCGAGTACAGAGGGAGGATAACCTCCCTGGACCTGCTGGTCACGCCGTTTCTGATACAAGCCAAGATGCCATTGGCCTTCTTGGCCACCTGGGCACACTGCTGGCTCATATTCAGTCGGTTGTCAACCAACATCCCCAGGTCCCTCTCCTCCAGGCAGCTTTCTAGACAGACTTCTCCCAGTCTGTAGCACTGCATAGGGTTGTTGTGCCCCAAGTGAAGGACCCGGCATTTGGCCTTGTTAAACCTCATGCCATTGGACTCTGCCCAGCGGTCCAGCCTGTTCAGATCCCTTTGCAGAGCCTCCCGACCCTCCAGCAGATCGACACTTCCACCCAGCTTAGTGTCGTCCGCAAACTTGCTAAGGGTGCATTCGATGCCTTCATCCAGGTCATTGATGAAGACATTGAACAGGGCTGGACCCAGCACCGAGCCCTGGGGAACCCCACTCGTCACTGGCCTCCAGCTGGATTTCACACCATTTCCCACCACTCTCTGGGCCCGGCCATCCAACCAGTTTTCCACCCAGGAGAGTGTGCGCCTGTCCAGGCCAGAGGCTGACAGTTTCCCAAGCAGAACGCTGTGAGAAACTGTGTCAAAGGCTTTGCTGAAGTCCAGGAAGACCACATCCACAGCCTTTCCCTCATCCAGTAGCCGGGTCACTTTGTCATAGAAGGCGATCAGGTTAGTCTGGCAAGACCTGCCTTTTGTGAACCCATGTTGACTGGGCCTGATCACCCGGTTCTCTTGCATGTGCTTCATGATAGCACTCAAGATCACCTGTTCCATGACTTTCCCTGGCACTGAGGTCAGACTGACAGGCCTGGAGTTTCCTGGGTCCTCCCTGCGGCCCTTTTTGTAGATGGGCACAACATCAGCCAGCCTCCAGTCCAGTGGGACTTCCCCAGTCTTCCAGGACTGTTGGAAGATGATGGAAAGGGGTTTGGCCAGCCCATCCGCCAGCTCCTTCAGTACCCTAGGGTGAATCCCGTCCGGCCCCATAGACTTGTGACTGTCCAGTCGGGCTAGCAAGGCTCTGACCACCTCCTCTTGGATCATGGGAGCCTCATTATGCTCCTCTAGCTCCTGGGTTTGTACACAGGCGGAACGACCCTCCTTACGACTAAAGACTGAGGCAAAGAAGGCATTAAGTACCTCAGCCTTTTCCTCATCCCCTGTTACTGTTGTCCCTTCTGTGTCCAATAGGGACTGTATGGTCTCCCTAGTCCGCCTTTTATTATTTATATATTTGTAGAAAGATTTTTTGTTATCTTTCACTGACTTGGCCAATCCAATTTCTAGCTGAGCCTTAGCCCTTCTGATTTTTTCCCTACACAATCTCACTTCCCTCCTGTAGTCCACCCAAGAGGCCTGTCCCTTCTTCCAGAGGCCATAAACATTTCTTTTCTTCTTGATATCCCTCAAGATCTCTCTATTTAACCAAGCTGGCTTTCTCCCCTGCCGGCTTTTTTTCCGGACCACGGGGATGGCTTTCTCCTGAGCTGCTAGGACCACCCCTTTGAAGAGCTCCCAGCCCTCCTGGGCTCCCTTGCCCTTGAGTACTGTCTCCCATGAGACTTCACCAACCAGCCTGCTGAAGAGATCAAAGTCTGCCCTCTGGAAATTTAATGTTACCGTCTTGCTAACCACCCTCTTCACTTCACCTAGAACAGAAAATTTTATAATCTCATGGTCGCTTAGTCCTAGGCGTCCACCTACCGCCACATCCCCTACAAGGCCTTCTCTGTTCACCAACAGGAGGTCCAGGAGGGCACCTTCCCTGGTTGGTTCATTCACCAACTGTGCAAGGAAGTTATCTCCCACGCACTCCAGGAACCTCCTAGACTGCTTCCTTTCTGCTGTGTTGTACACCCAGCAGATATCAGGCAGATTGAAGTCTCAGAGGGCTTGTTACAAATAAAGCAGTTGTGGGACACCATTCAGAGTCCAAGCTGTCTTTGATATAAGATGCAACTCTATTGCTGTATTAACGACAGCATGCCCTTAAATAATGAAAATACAGCTGAATTTTTACTTTCCAGGGAGGCCAATGACTGTTTCGGAAAGTTAGTTTAAAATTGAAGCAGCACCTATTACGGACAGTGACAGAGGAACAATTCCATAATTTTGCATTAATGACTGCAGACCATTCAGTGGCAGCGTTAACAGTAACTGGCCTTCAAACTGGGAAGATCAGCACCTTTTGGCTGGAGCAGGTGAAGTGCTGCTGTATTTGGGATAAGCCTCCAGAAAGAGGAGAGAGGACAGCCAAAAGTGTACTTGTAAGAAGAGAAGTAACCTCCTGTGCTGCTGAAAGCCCCTCTCACAACTGTGATGAGGATGCAGCCCCAGACTCTACCTCTCCTCAGCACTAGAACTGTCTATGCTGCTTTGCAGTGAAAGGTGAGTTTGGAGCCTATGAGGCATCCAGGATCCCAAGTACTTTTTAATGCTGTGTCTGAGCCCGCAGCAGGGAGCTGCACTGAAAGGGGAAGATACGCCACGAGCAGCAAGTCAGCACAAGAACCAGCAGCAGGCTCAGGTTCAGTTTGTGTCTGTGCCCAGCTTTTCCTTTGCTAGTTTCAATTTTTGACAGCAGGGAGTCCACTTATCATAAATCATTATGAGCAGCAAGCTAATGAGATAAACCTGAGATATCCCCTCGTATTTAGTAAGAATAAAGCATTCAGTGCAATGGCACAAACTGGCCTGAAACTCAGGACCATCTTAATAGACACCTGAAGAACTGTTTCTCTGAGGTATTCCAAAACCATGAATTATCACCCTCTATCATGAAAATAAAGTTGTTCTTTTTTTTAAAAAATGAAATACACATTTAAAACTTTTCTTATTTTATAATGCATTTTCATTTCTTAAATGTACTTTCTTTTTCTTTGAGGCCTCTAGCTTCTAGATTTCAAAGTTTTCTCCATAACAATAGGAAAAAAACCCACTGTAATTTTAAAATCAAAGCTAAAAATCACATGGGATTTGCAGACAGTCAGTAGCTCTGAAATGAAATGCAATTCCCTGAGGTTTAGGATCACAGAGATGTAAACATGCCTGCCATAGAGGACTACCCAAATAAACTAAAAGTCTGGGAGAAATAAATGTTCTTCCAACTTTGTTCTACTGATACAACTAAAAAAGGTTTTTGTAGAAGAGATTGCATGTTTTCAATGTGTTCTAATGGTGAGGCTGCAGCCCTTTGGGGGTTGATGCATAGCAGTGAATCTCACTAACACAAGATAAGTTCAAGTTGAATTTCCTGAATATCAGGTCCATTCAGAAGGTTTAATCTGGTGGTTGTTATGAAAATCTCTTATAATAGGGATGGAAGAAGAGATAGGTGATGCATTGGTGAGATTCATAGGGTTACATACCCAGGGACTTCTGCTGGGCTGCCTTCCAGCTAGTGCTACTGCCCAATGGGTGCTTGGTCCTTCCAAAGATCATGGAATAGCTTGGAGTGGAAAGGACCTTTACAGGTCATCTGCTCCACCTCCCACTGCAATGAACAGGGACATCTTCAACTAGATCAGGTTGCTCAGAGGGCTTCTACCACCTCTCTGGGCAACCTGTTCCAGTGTTTCACCACCCTCATAATAAAATATCCTTCGCAAGCCATCAAAGGATGATTTTTCCATCCACGTGAGCTTTTCTTCTTCCTTCAACCCAGTCCTCATAGTCTGCCTGTGACAGCCTGCTCCTGCTGTAGGCTATAAGCCTACAGCTTATAGCCAATGAAGCTGCACAACATTATGAGTGTGATCAAAGATTTAGTTCAAGGGCTACAAATGCAGTGAACAGTCCCCAGTCATCTGCAATGTTGGAGATGGTCTCGCTGCAGCTCTGCAGTTAATTGACTGTGTAAGTATAAAACATAAACTTGTATTTTCAGGACCCCAATGATGAAAATGCACAGAAGAGTGCATAAGCAGTCAAAATAAGGAGTGAGAAGGCAAGCATCTGAATAATCATTTTGTTGGATGTTCCTTCATCTCTATGAAAGGATAGCGATTGTCTGGACAAATGAGATACATGCATTTGAGGGTTCAGTTCTAAAATTAAGCTCATTTTTTATTGCAGAGCAGACATTTATTTACACAATTATCCTGCTTACATCACTGTAAACTTCCCTTGAACCGTGCATTGCCTCAAGCTGGGAGATTGCAGTAGGCACTTTTTATATTTCCCCAATATCTGTGCTTCTTAATTTTTAATTAAGAAGCAGAAGAATAGATTAAGAAATCAAAAAAGCAACTTTCTTCATTCTATGAAACAACACATGTCACCAATCAGCCTCTTAAAACTGCATCCTTTTGGCATCACTTTATCATGCAAGATGACCTCACAGCTGCATCCTGCCCAGCTTGGATACAGTGTGCAGGAAAAAAAAGTGAGAGCGAGGGAGATGGACTGCTACAGCTGGCTGCATAAACATCACTTCTGCCAGGAAACAGGTAAAGCCGCAGGGAAGGAGAATCCAGTATATATCTGTAGATCCAATGACTAGTCACATAGGATGGGAGAACATGCATCCCTGAGACCACACAGAGGAAATCATAGAATTGTAGAATCACCAGGTTGGAAAAGACCCACCGGATCATCAAGTCCAAAGATTCCTATCAAACACTAAACCATGCCCCTCAGCACCTCGTCCATCTGTGCCTTAAACACCTCCAGGGAAGGTGACTCAACCACCTCCCTGGGCAGCCTGTTCCAGTGCCCAACGACCCTTTCTCTGAAAAATTTTTTCCTAATGTTCAGTCTGAACCTCCCCTGGCAGAGCTTGAGGCCATTCCCTCTTGTCCTGTCCCCCGTCACTTGGGAGGAGAGGCCAGCACCCTCCTCTCCACAACCTCCTTTTAGGTAGTTGTAGAGAGCAAATGAAGGCTCATTTGCCTGCTGGCCTCCATGGCTTGAAGCCTTCCAGTCCTCTAAAACTCCCGATTAGAAGCCACAGTTCAGCACCCTGGAGTGTGAGCTCCCTCTGGCTTGGTGACCAAGAAGATCATAGTAGCCAAGGCCTGAGAAGTCTATTGCGAAGTATATCCTATGCCAAATGGTTGCATACAGTAGACAGTGCGCACTAGCCCACAGCATCCCAAATTTTTAAAACAAAAAGTACTCAAAGGGACCTCAGGTGTCCAGTCGTGGATAACAAGCCTCATTAACCGCAAGTACAGACCTTTCTGTAGACTTCAAGGAAGTCAATGGTGCCCTCTAAAGGAAACTCATGATACACAGGAGTTCTTGACAGCTGTTGTACCCACTGCCCATACAGCCACTGAATAATCCACAAACTGTTTCTGAGCAATAACTTAAATAATCAATAAGATGACAAAATACAGAGTTCTTGGTATCCCTTCTGAATTTGGGAAAGACAGCCTGTGCAAAGTTCATTTTTTCCAAACATTTACTGTCTAGTGTAAGATGTCATCCTTGTCCCAAAACATGGAAATCACGGCTCAGGAAAGAAAGCTACATCAAACTGGCAGGAGAGTCTGCACAAGTGACAGAGGGCCATAATATATTTCATAAAAGTTTATTGTGAGCTAGATAAAACAGCAGGAGGTACATAGAGGGCAGTTACAAGTGTTATTCAGGGATGAAGTATGCGATTATAAAAGCACCAGAGAGGAGATAGAGCTCTGTAGGCAGTGTTTTGTCTTGGCCTTAGCCAACAGGAGTCTACAATTAGTCTGTATTTCACTTATGAAATTCAACATATTCTCTTTCAAGAAATATGAAATACCTTGAATAATAACACGTGCTTTGTTTCAAACTCCCAGCTGTGCTCTGGCTGATCGCACCAGCCAAAGAACATCATTTGGCCAAATTGGGAAAAGAGCTATTGATCTCCAATGTACTGACGTGCAGAGCTTATACACGGGGATACATTATTTCAGGACAATAGTCTGCTGCTCAGGAAGATTAATCTTGTGTTGAATTCAAAAGGCACTGCAATTCTTTGCTGCCCAGAAAGTAAGGACAATAATTCCCAGGTTTTGTGATTGCAAGTCACTAAAATGAAGATTTACTTCATTAGGTCTTTACATTCTAGATCTCCGAGTGTAATTTACAACTGAGGAGAACAAAAAATATATTAATATTGCTTAGAATTAAGTATTTCTAGTGAATGTTGTAAATATTGCTCATGCTTTAACTGTTCATTTTTTCACTGGATTGTGGGCATAGCATCATGAAGATGCTGTGATTTATCAGTTATATCCTTTGCTTACAAAGGTTACATCCATGTGCCAGCATATGCAAAGCTGGAGAGGGGCTGTTCACAAAGGCTTGTAGTGATGGGACTAGGGGCAATGGCTATAAACTGCAGAGGGGCAGATTTAGATTAGACATAAGGAGGAATTTCTTCCTGATGAGAGGGGTGAGGCACTGGCACAGGTTGTCCAGGGAAGCTGTGGCTGCAGCTCGTTCCAGGACTGAAGATTGGTGGAATGCCTTTTCATTAGAAAATCTGAGATTGGGACAGAGGGAGCCTATGCACATACAAAAATGGGGGCAGTGCCTTATAACGCATAAGAATGTGGAAATTCCTAGTCAAGCTTCCATCACCAACAAGTGTGACTTGGAGGGGATCATTTGTACCTCTCATTTCCTCCAGGTTTCTGCATAGACAGTGTGATGCCAATAGGTTTAGAGCAGATGTTGAGATAAAAATGTCTCTGAAACCCACGTACTGTTGCTGTTACTCTATACAATGAGAAAGGAGACATAGAAAACCGTGCACCAAGCAAACAAATGCTTAGTACTTAAATAAGAATCATTCCCAAGGGCTCAGGTGTTTGGTTCACAAAGACAGTTTAAGGCTTAGTTTCGTGCTTTTTTTCAACTGAGAATTCAAAGCCAGAGTTAGCTTTACAGCAAGAGGAAGGTCAGGAATGGGAGTTCAGTTTGTGCGCTTCGCCAATCCAAACTCCGTTTCATCAAGCTGAGTACTAGTAATTAACTGATCTCTAGTGAATTACAGCACCTGGGTTATCCATCCCTGCTACCATGAGAATTATTAAGCAGCAAACTGTGAAGCTAACAGCTCATTAGTAGCTTTGCAAAACACAGCAGCACATAGCCTGAGTCCCGCAGACTCCCAATATATCACAGTGTAGATAACAGCAACGGAAACCAGAAGACTGGTATAAAGGGAAAATGACTGGGAAAGTCTGGGAGGAGGGAGCACCCAGATTAGAAGGTCATCAAGATCCTAGCAGAGCAACATGCAGCTTTTCAGGTTTCTTGGAATGGAAGAGGGGAAGCCTATATCCAGACTAAAAGAAAGTCTTAAGCCATTGAGGGACAATGGTGGGAAGGTGAAGAACAGGCTGGAGCCCTTGGAAGCTCAGAGGAGGTGAGGAAGGACTGTAAGGAAATCCTGATGACTCAGAGAGGTGGGACAGGACAGACAGAAAAATCACAATCAGCCCCTAAGCGGTGCAAAGGGCACTTCCCAAGCAGCCACCATCCCCAGTCAGCGCAGTGACAAGTAGATGCGAGAGGGACTTCTGAGCAGGCAAGTCTTGTTCTCTGGATTGTTGTAAGGACCCCTGACCAAGCCCACTGAGAACAAGTATCTCGGTGCCTGGTTACTGGACAGGACAGACTGCTTGAGTACATGAATTTTAGTGTTCATTTGCAGGTGTGTGAGTACAAGCAAAATCAAAATAAATCAAAATTTCAAAATAAGATCACCTCCTCTTCCTAAAAAGGCTTTTCCTACCCTCTTGCAACATTACTTCCACCCACAGGTGAGAAGCACAGCAAACGTGGCTGGTAGGGAGCTGTACAGTGAGGAAAGAAACTGTGGGAGAGAAGAAGAGATAAAGGCAAGGACAAGAGGAGATCTTGTCTCTCAATCCATCCCACTCCTACTAGTTTGATGACAGTGTCAGCAACAGATGCCCAAAGCCTGAAGAAGGATCACAGGTCAGCAGGAGAGCACCTGAAGAGCAACAAAAAGGATTTCCAGCCAGGAAGACAGCTTCACTGGGGCCCAAAATCAAGTGTGTCTACACAAACACATGTAGCATGGGGAATGAGGAGTCAGACGTGCACACACCTGCAGGGCTCTGATCTCATTGGCATCAAGGAGATACGGTGGGATAAGTCCTCTGGATGCAGTGTTAGAACACAGGGACACAGGCTCTTTAGGAAGGACGGGCAGGGGTGACGAGGAAGGGGTGTCAACCTCTGTGTCAATGACCAGCTGAAGTGCATGGAGCTCTGCCTGGGGACGGATGAAGAGCCACACAAAGCTTGTGGTTCAGAATTAAAGGGAGGGCAGGGACAGGTGACATTACAGTGGGGGTCTGCTACAGGCCACTAGACCAGGTAAGAGGATGAGGACCTCTATAGGCAGATAGGCACAGTCTCACATTCACAAGCCCTTGTCCTCATGGGAAAATTCAACCACCTGGGTATCTGTTAGAGGGACAACACAGCAGGGCACAAGCAATCCAGGAGATTCATGGTGCACATTGATAATTTCCTTCTCCAAGTGACAGAGGAGCCTATGAGGAAAGGTGCTATGCTGGACCTTTTTCTCCTCAATAAGGAAGGGCTAGTGGGGAGTGTGAAGCTTAGGGAAAGCCTTGGTTGAAATGGTGGAATTGAAGATCCTTAGGGCAGTGAGGAGGGTGTGCAGCAAGTTCACTGCCCTACATCAGGAGGGTGGACTTTGGCCTCTTCAGGGATCTGCTCAGTAGGGTATCATGGGATAAAGCCCTGGAGTAAAAGCCCAAGAAAACTGGTCAGTGGTCAAAGACCACCTCCTCCAAGTTCAGGAGCGATGCATCCTGACGAAGAGGAAATCAGGCAAAAAAACCCCCCAGGAGGCCTGCATGGATGAATGAGGAAGTCTTGAACAAAATTAAACTCAAAAGAGACCAGGACCAAGTTAGGAAAGCTAAAGACCTGATAGAATTAAATCTGGCCAAGGATGTCAAGGGCAACAAGAAAAATTTCTATAGGCACACTGGTGACAAGTGGGGTTCCCCAGGGCTCAGTGCTGGGTCCAGCCCTGTTCAATGTCTTCATCAATGATCTGGATGAAGGCATTGAGTGCACCCTTAGCAAGTTTGCAGACGACACTAAGCTGGGTGGAAGTGTCGATCTGCTGGAGGGTAGGGAGGTCCTGCAAAGGGATCTGGACAGGCTGGACCGCTGGGCAGAGTCCAATGGCATGAGGTTTAACAAGGCCAAGCGCCGGGTCCTGCACTTGGGGCACAACAACCCTGTGCAGTGCTACAGACTGGGAGAAGTCTGTCTAGAAAGCTGCCTGGAGGAGAGGGACCTGGGGATGTTGGTTGACAACCGACTGAATATGAGCCAGCAGTGTGCCCAGGTGGCCAAGAAGGCCAATGGCATCTTGGCTTGTATCAGAAACAGCGTGACCAGCAGGTCCAGGGAGGTTATCCTCCCTCTGTACTCGGCCCTGGTGAGACCGCTCCTCGAATCCTGTGTTCAGTTCTGGGCCCCTCACCATAAGAAGGATGTTGAGGCTCTGGAACGAGTCCAGAGAAGAGCAACCAAGCTGGTGAAGGGGCTGGAGAACAGGCCTTATGAGGAGCGGCTGAGAGAGCTGGGGTTGTTTAGCCTGGAGAAGAGGAGGCTGAGGGGAGACCTCATTGCTCTCTTCAACTACCTGAAAGGAGGTTGTAGAAAGGAGGGTGCTGGCCTCTTCTTCCAAGTGACAGGGGACAGGACAAGAGGGAATGGCCTCAAGCTCCACCAGGGGAGGTTTAGGCTAGATGTTAGGAAAAAATTCTTTACAGAAAGGGTCATTGGGCACTGGAACAGGCTGCCCAGGGAGGTGGTTGAGTCACCTTCCCTGGAGGTGTTTAAGGCACGGGTGGATGAGGTGCTGAGGGATATGGTTTAGTGTTTGATGGGAACGGTTGGACTCGATGATCCGGTGGGTCTCTTCCAACCTGGTTATTCTGTGATTCTGTGATTCTGTAAAAGGAAGAGTGGTGAAAGTGCAGACCATCTCTGGAAGGAAACAAGAGGCCTGGTTGCCTTGGTTATGGAGAAGGTTGAGGTACTCAATGACCTTTTTGCCTCAGTCTTCACTGGCAAGGGCTCAAGCCACACCACCTAAAGCTCATCAGGCAAAGGCAGGGGCTAGGAGGATGAAGAATGGCGCAGTGTAGAAGAAGCTATGAGATCATCTAAGGAACCTGAAGGTACACAAGTCAATGGGACCTGATGAGAGGCATCCATGAGTCCCAAGGGAACTGGTGGGTGAAGTTGCTAAGCCACCATCGTATTTGAGAAGTTATAGTCTGGTGAAGTTCCACTGACTAGAAAATTAGCTCCCATTTTTGTAAAAAAGGAAAGCCAAAAGACCTAGGAAGCTGCAGGTTTGTTAGTCTCACTTCTGTGCCTGGCAAGATTATGGGCAGATCCTCCTGGAAACTCTGCTGAGACACATGGAAAATAAGGAAGGTGACTGGTGGCAGCCACCATGGCTTCACTAAAGGTAAATTGTGCCTGACAAATCTGGTGGCCTAGTACGGGGCTACAGCACTGGTGGAAGAGTAACTGATACCATCTACCTGGACTTGTGCAAAGCATCCAACACTACCCTGCACAACATTCTTGTCTCTAAATTGGAGAGGTATGGATTTGATGGATGGACCACTCAGTGGATAAGGAATTGGCTGGATGGTTGCACTCAGAGAGCTGTGGTCAACAGCTCCATGGCTAAGTGGAGACAGGGGATGAGTGGCATTCCACAGGGATCAGTATTGGAACCAGTAACATTTAACATCTTTCTTGGAGACACACACAGAGGGACTGAGTGTACCCTCAGCAGGATTGCTGACAACGCCAAGCTCTGGAGTGGTTGACATGCTGGAGTGAAGGGATGGCACTCAAAGGGACCTTGACAGGCTTGAAAGGCAGAACTGTATGAACCTCATGAAATTCAATGAGGCCAAGTGCAAGGTCCAGCACCTGGACTGGGGCAATCCCAAGCATAAATACTGGCAGGGTGGAGAATGGATTGAGAGTAGCCCTGAAGAGAAGGACTTGGGGGTGCTGGTGGATGAGAAGCTCAACATGAACTGGCAACGTGCTCACAGTCCAGAAGGCCAGACGTATCCTAGGCCACATCAAAAGGAGCGTGGCCAGCAGGTTGAGGGAAATGATTCTGCTCCTCTACTTTGCTCCCATGAGAGCTCAGCTGGAGCACTGCATTCAGTTCTGGAGTCCTCAGCACAGGAATGATAAGAACCTGTTACAGTGAGTCCAGAGGAGGCCACAGAGATAATCTGAAGCCTGCATCACCTCCCATATGAAGGCAGGCAGAGAAAGTTTGGCTTGTTTAGCCTAGAGAAGAGGAGACTTCAAGGAGACCTTGTAACAGCCTTTCAGTACTTAAAGGTTTAGATTGGATATTACGAAAAACTACTTCACCAGAAGGGTTGTCAAGCGTTCGAACAGGCTGCTTGAGGAAGTGGTTGAGCCACCATTCCTGGAGGTATTTAAAAGATGTGTAGGTGTGGCACTTAGGGATATGGTTTAGCGGTGAACTTGGCAGTGTTAGTTTTATGGTTGGACTTCCTGATATTAAAGGTCTTTTCCAACCTAAATGATTCTATGATTCTGTCAAAGTCAGATTAAGGAGAAAGTAGCTGGTGCTTAGGAAATGAAAAGTGGAAGCCTGTTCAGATGAGATGAATGAACGAACGATGGTCCATCAACAGGAAGGACACAGTGGAAGCAGCAAGAAGAGTTTATGACAGTTAGAGGGAAAGAGAAGAAAGAGGGTTATGGGACAAGAGAAGATTCACAGAAACGATAGTAAAAGGTCCCATAGACAAAGTTTGAAGAAAATGTTTCTGGAAACAGGATGGCAGAGATAAAAGGGTATTGGAAGGATAAGCATGCACAAAGCAGCTATTCTGGAGAGAGGAGAGCTGAGTTAGGATTTGTGTCCTGAAGGTAACACTTTCATATTCAAGAACAGATGGACAACAGGAGGTGTGTGAGGCAACTTTGTGCAAGTAGCATGAAGGAGCTTTGTGTAAAGGCTTTCTACTGGAAGGGGGCATTAATACCAGTGGGACGTGGCAAGGATGACAGAATCATAGAATAGCTTCACTTGGGATCTTGGTGGGTCACCTTGTCCAAACCCCTGGTCAGAGTGGAGAAAGAAAAGCCCATAGGAGATTCTATTGCATCTTCACAGATAGAAAAATAAATCCTTAGCTGTACACCTGAAACACATACCTGAAGTCAAACCTTCTCTTAGTTCTTCATGGTTGGTGTTCCCTTCTGGAAGCAATGCTTTTACAGATGACTGGAATTGCTACTATAATCGCTCTGGGTTCTTTGCTATGAAGCACAGCATTTTTGCATATCAAAAGCAGGCTAAAGACATACATGACAATGAACATGTAGCCTGCTCTAAACACACATGCACATTGGTTACACAGTTGATGCCGGCGCAAAACAAAGACAGAAAAAATATTTCTTATGCAAACTGGGTTGGTGGTTAATCAAGTGAATCGTACCTTTTAGCGAGGTATCCTAGCAACTCCCCAGCAGCCACAAGTCCTGGCTGACAGTGCACACTGATGCAATTGTTCTCCTCCTGCAGACATCAAAACTTTGCAGCTAATCAAAGAGATAATTCAAAACAGGAGACCATGTTAAACTTGATCCAAGAAAACGGAATTTTACAAACGAGCAATGTCAGCTGGGGCATCTCTCATGCTTAAAGTCATCATCCCCGAACAGGAGTAGGTCAGGCTTAGCGAAGCCATGCAACTTTGAGAACAAAATCCCTCTTCCTGCAATTGGCAGCACGATTCTCCAAAAGGCGTTTGCTTCTGCTGTGTCGTTTTTTGCTGGTCTGTGCTTTAGAACGCTACACAGTACTTCTTACTATTTTCTTGAAGAGCAAAGGCTGACTCAAAGCACTCTTAAAAGCACAAGTATCAGCAAAAGCTCTGCTAATGCCCTTGTAGTCATTTGCCCCAGGATGTTTCCTTGAACAAATTCCTACTCCTAGCATGCTAGATTAGAAATTCACATCTTCCAATACTGTAAGTAGGCTCTGGGCTAGCTGGCTTAGACCTTCTGTTTCAGGACCTGAACCTGAAGCTATCAATTAGCCTAAGCATATCCTCTCCAAGCTGCCCCCATTTTGGAAGCATTGTAGTCTTGCAGTTCACCTCATTTGGAATGTTTGCAATAGATGACGCAAAATAAAAAACACCAGATCTATTAGCATTCTGAAAAACCACTTTTTTTCCTCTTCACTCTTTTGCTAGCCTACACAGATCCGAGAAAAATATTCCATGCATTTCCCCATTTCTCAGTTCACTTTTCTTACCACTGCGGTGTTCTTCAGGCTTCAGCTCAGAGTTGTGAAGGGCATCCCAAGTTCTCCTCTTACAGCTTACATATCTTCCCCTGGATGACACAGATCTATCCTGTTCCCTCCCCCCCACCCCCACCATCCTCTGCCCTTCGTCTTTCCCAAAAAGAAAAGTCTTTATTAAAATTTCCCGTTTCCTCTGTCAGGTGAGCCCTGGCACTTGACCACCTTCATTAAATGCTCCTCAGAGATTTTTGTTTAATGACTACTCTTCTAGGGATCAGAACTGGAAGTAGCAATCTCTCTGAACATCCCACTAAATGATCTTTTCTGTTGGAATATAGGAATTTCTCCTCTCACCTTTGGTGGTTCAGGAGGAAAGCAAAACACAACAGATGTAACAGCCATATGGTCTGAACACCTAACCAATAGAATCTACAACTCATAGAATAGTTTGGGTTGGAAGGGACCTCAAAGATCATCTAATTCCACCTCCATGCCATTGGCAAGGACACCTCCCACTCAACCAGGCTGCCCAAGCCCCATCCAACCTGGCCTTGAACACCTCCAGGGATGGGGCAGCCACAGCTTCCCTGGGCAACCTGTTGGAATGACTCACCACTCATCGTGAAGAACTTCTTCCTAATGTCTAGTCCAAACCTGCCCCTCTTCACTTTAAAGCCATTCCCCCTCATCCTAACTGGATATAAACATCAAATTAGATAAAAAAATTAGATAAACATAGAGGCATTATCATCAAAACATTTGTGACCTACTTTTTACCTCCAAAGATGGATTCTTTTGCAGTCAATAGGGTGCTATTACACACAACAGTCAAGACCAGGTGTCAAGAGGACTACAGGGGATCAGTGTGTGTAATTGAAAGATTCCTAGACCTTTGTAAGACCTTGCAAAAATTCCTTATGGTCAGTAGGAAACTGTTAGTCAACAGCAGAAACACAGCTTACAGATGTTAGAAGGACCCAAAGATTTCCCACCACAAACAGAAGGTTCCCTCTCTAAGTGCTGGCCTTACGCATTTCAACTGCAATGGTATTTGCATACATGGAACTCTAAAGCTAGAAAGCGCAGCAAGAAAAGAGAACAAGCTGTAGAGGTAAATAGCAATGAAGGGAAAGGGGGAAACTATACCTCTGATAATGTTGCCAGCAAATTAATTTATTTTCACCTTTCTACTGCAGATACACCCTTATTTTAGTGCAAGTGGCCACAGCATTTGCTTCTGGAAAAGTCTGGTAACAGGACTAGAACATTTATGAACTTAAGAAGGGGGCGATAGTATGAAACAGCTTTGAAACTACACATTTGTGACTGAAACAGCAGGGCACGTCAGTTCAGCACAACGGTTCGCGTTTGCCAGATGTTAACAGGCTGACTAGCAAAGAAACAAAACCCAATCCTCCATCCACTACAGGATCCTTAACAGCCACAGCAGCTGCATCATTGTTCTTTGCCTTAGAATCCTCAGCCACAGGAAAGAAAAATAAACAACCCACCCCGCTAGTATCTTCAAGAGCAAAGTGCCTTCTTTCGGAAGGGCAGCAGTCAGGCACAATTAGGACAAGGAAGCTAACACAAATGACCACCCATTCACAAACACCCAGTGCTTACCCCAGACTTCTACCTCTTACACCACAGTACTCTCCAAAAGAAGTCATTGCAGAAGAGTAACACAGATAGTCAAATTCACCATTGCTGATCACAATTGCCCTGATATTCTGACCATCTGCAGGCAAAATGAACCAGCTCAATTTCTAATATTATAATCATTATAACTGGGACTGTAAGGAAGCGAGTGAAACATGAGCTGATCTTCACTGCAGGGTGCCTGCTGAGAGCGGTCCCACACACTGGGTCTAGATCTGTGACTAATTTTCTTTCTGAATGGGGGAGCAAACAAAGTCATTGCATGATGCAGACACCAGACTTTCTTTTCAGAAGAGCCAATGTGTTCAGAGAAGTCTTGGCTCAAAGCATCTTGAAATCAGATGCTTTTGAATTGGGCTCATAGGGGGCATATCAGAGATGCATTTAAAAATCTGTTGTTTTAGTAAAGAATGACCTTCAGCTTATTTTCTGGAATGCTTCTGCTAAATCCTTCATTGCCTACCTTTTTAATTCCTGTACACGGCACCATGCAGTGAAAAACATCACTAGCAATGTTGCTACCAAAACTCCCTCCTACCTCTATCATCAATCACATGATATAAAATTCAGAACTTTGTGTTAAAGATGAGCTACACACAAAAACTTTACTCATTTAATAAAATCATTTTGTTAAAAAACAATCCAGTAGTGATTGGAATTTTGCATAGAAAATTCAGAAATTACAAAAATTGGCATGATGTAATAAATATAACCAGAATATATACGAACAGTTAGACAAATTTGGTAGTAAGGTCTAAGAAAACCTATGGAGAAGAGAGATCAGTTGTTCCTGAGTTAATTGTGCTTCTGTTGTTCTTCTGAGTTAACATGATTACGAAGTAGAATATTCTCTTTCTACATGAGCCTTTGTGTTAGGTGCATCTCTTCTGTCCATTTCATGACACTGATGTTACATGTGCCTTCTCTTGGCACAGATAAGAGGCCCTTCGAATGCCCGAGAAAGAAAATACCTGAGGCCTAGAAGAAGTATTCTAAAAGAAAAGCAGTGTACTGTGCACAGCCTACAGGTAAAACAACCCAAATGACTGCTATGCTGGCTAGCCAGATGCTCATCTAGTAGCTACTCTGAATGACTGGGCTACCACAGAAAAGCTTGCCGTCTTCTTAACTTACTCATTCTGCAATAAACAACAATGCTCCCTTGTGAAAAGTATAATTTTATTTAACATACTACTGCACATTAGTAAGGCTCAAACATTTATAGAGCAATGGCAAGAGAGAGAGAGAGGGTGAGAAAGCAAAGGGCAAGAATGAGAGAAGGGTGAGGGAAGAAGAGAGCCAGGGCACAAGAGAGCACGAGTGAAAGGGATCATGAAGGCTGCATGAGACAGCGTGAGCAAAGGGCTTGAGTGTAAGCCTCTGCAAGTCCTTCCATTCCTACGGCCCCTACCAGCTCTCTACTACCAAGCCTCTCAGACAGCAAGCCACACCTGCACATATCAGATGGTGCCACACAGCAACAATGTCAGCTGGTCTGCATCCCAGGGTGGGGTAAAAGCATCTTCTCTGATTGACTGAAGCAGCCAGCCAGCACATATCTTATCCATCAAAGTCCTGCAGGACACCTTCCCTGTCTTTCAGCCAAAAGTCACTGCCAGTTCTACCAAGGCCTGTATTTGGTTACATTCTAGACGTTTCCCCACATATAGGTTAGGCTCTTCAATCAAAGTGCATCTTTCCTCTATTCATATACCCATTTATGTAAATTATTCTGTCACTAGACTTTACAGCATATCTGAAATGTCTCATATCTGTACCTAATAAATATTACATGAAAATATTTTTTCAGTATTTACATACAAAACATATAAAAATATGATCATTGTAAGATTACTTCTTCGATTTCATCTTCTAAGGAGCCAAGAGTCTTAATTCCTGGCTTGCTTGTAGTGTGTTGCAAACGGTGCCTGTTTAGGTTTCTTCCTTCAGCAAAAAGCTCATTGTCTTCTTTGACTTCGCTGTTTTTCTCGACAAGGAGAGTATTACTAGATTCCCAATCTATGTCAAAAGGTGTTGCATCATTATTTTTAGAAAGAATGGTACTGGCACTGCTTCCAAAGAGTTGTTCCATTAAATTGGACTTCTTTTCTTTCTTAGTATTGAAATCTCCATTTTCCTTAGCATTTTCATCTAGGTTGTCACTTTTTTGAGTAAGCCAACTTGGTCGTCCTGATCCTTTCCCAAAGGAAGGTATATAACTACCAAATGTTAACTCGCTACTTAAACCTACAGTTCTTGGATTTCGTTGCTTCTGCCCTTGTGCTCTTGTGGCATCATCCTGGCTGCCATCTACAGGAAACCCATTGGTCATCTTCCTGGGAATCTCAAAGAATTGACTAGTTTTATCTTTTTTCTCCAGGGAATCTGATTTTCTTGCTGTATTTGTGAATGGTGCTTGGGAAATAGGTTTCACGTTTGTTATGTTTTGAATTTCTCTATCAATTTCTCGCATTTTAGCAAGCAGGAACTCTCTTTTTCGCCGCTCTTCCAGCATTTCAGTGTTTTCTCTCTCTACTTCAGGTTTACGGATTTCTGTCTCCATCTTCGTTTTCTCCTCTCCATCCAATAAAATGCTACTTTCATTTTTCATTTTGTCATATTCCTCCTTTTCAGACTCTGCAGGAAATGTTTAAACGTTATTTAAAATGTTTTATTTTTTAAATACTTAAAATTATATTTTGAATACAAAGTAATTCAAAACCATTGAGTTTTTAATATGCTCTTCTATGAATAACATGGTTCTCCTACTGCAAAAATAAATTCTTCAAAAATTAAAACTAAATTGACACCAGGTTCTCTGCTAAGATATAAAAGTTTAGTGTCATCTTCCAAATGGGTTAGGTCATTGTTCACATTTTACAGTTTTCAGAGGAATTTCATTTCTAATTTCCTGGGTTTGGATGAAAATGAATACATCACCGATTTCAATAGGTCTGACTTGCACAGAACTCTATTCTTCTTTGTCTGGACCACTGACTACGATATCTCTGGGACATATATTTAGGGTTTTGTTCTGTAAAGCAGCTACTCCTGTGAAAATATCAGGCCACAAAATCATAGGAGTGATTACTGGTTTCAGGTATTTAAAATATACTGCATCTGCTGTACGCAGAAAACACCTTTACACGAGTGTTCCGAGCATCACCACATGTCAGTTCACACAGCTGTAACGGGGCTCCAAAGGTGTAAACCAGTAATAAATATCTAGCTAGAGCCTTCAAATACTTTGGCGTACAAGAAAAAGGAAGCTTCCCAAATATTTCTCTCTTCCAAATATTTTTTAGCTAAAACAGACATGTTTGGCCAAAAGCTGAATACAACTGCCTTCAACATACTGGCATTCCCCTTAGAACAGTTTATTCAAATTCTGACTGATGCTTTCAGAGTTCCATGTTATCTATTGTACTTCCGACCAAGCTTGCATAAATATCTGCAACAATTCAGTTAATTTAATATATGTGCTTCTTCAATAGTATATCATTATGCCAAGGTAAGTAAAGGAGCTACTGTTCTGTATGTAAGGTGGAGAAAATATCATCTTATACTGTAAGACGGGAAAGTATGTCAGAATCATCTTACTTAGAGACACTACAGAGCAGATTCTTGGCTTGTGTAAGTTGTGCCCTGATGTCAGTTGAGGTAGGAGATTCTACACAGAATTTACCTCTGAAGGCAGCTACAGATTTTTGGAATTCTTCCTTGTCATTTAGAGTGTGTGTCACTGTTCATTAACTATAATCACTGAAAGAGTACTTTAATATGACAGGAGGCAGTCCATCTAAAATATTTTAGGTTAAGGGACTTATGAATGTAAGCATTTGAGATGTGAAAACCAAATGAGTAAAAAACCAATACTAAAATATAAAGACAGAAACTGACATTTCTCAGATACCCACATGAGATGATTGAGATAACCACAAGTGAAAAGAGAAACAACAGTTTCAAATGAGGCAAGCAAGTAGACATGTAGTGGAAAAAACAGGCCATATTAAGGAAAACATACGTTCTATAATATTAAAAATCCACTGCCTACCTCAATAACATCTAGCAAGCCAGAAATAACATCAGCATTTACTTGCTATGTCATCTTTGTTTTGTAAAGCAAAATATCTCAGGGTTTAATACTTTTTCACAGACAACATTTTTTACTGCTGCATACTTAATCACAGCTGAGTACAGGGCACAGACTATTCTATATCCTGTATTAATTTCTGATTTTCTTTGCATAACATAACTGAAAATAATTTTCCACTGTAGTGATCTCTGCAAAATCATTTTGCTCCCCTCACAAGAAACTAAGAGCCTCACTCGATTAGTATTCTATGGTGTATTTTTCAGCCTTCAGCTGCTCGTTTCCTTACCATCATGTAGTTTTTGAACTCTCTCCTCTAAAGCCTGTACTTCCTGAAAACATTTTGGTTTCTCTTCCCTTTCCCTGTCTTGGTCTTGCCTTAATAGGTCTGCTCGGTCTTCCCACCCCTTGTCTTCAGTTTCTTTTTCCTGAAATAAATTAATACAAAACTGAAATTGATCAGGGAAAAATAATCAATAAAACAAACAAAATCACATGAACTTCTATGTCAATCTGAAATCACACTCTTACTGCAAAGCATAAAGCCAAGCAAGTCATTTAAACCCAACTAGCTCTGACAACCCAGGGATTTGGGCCTAAAAATCTTACCACCTCTAACAGTTTTACGCACCTAAAATGAAAAGAACAATCAACTTTATTCTGTATTATACATTTCAGGAAAGTTGCAACTCCAACATCATAAAGCAAAATTATCACTGTGTTAGGGTAGAAGTCAGAAGTTATTTTTATCAAGAACTTTAATGGAATGCCAGACCCCACCATCTTGGTTTTTTTATCAAGCCAACAATTAGTTACCCTCTATTTCAATGATCTAATCTTTTTACTCAAGTCACTGGGTTGTGGATTTAGAGGGTTTCACAGTGATAATTAAAGTTATGGTGTATTAAGTGCCAAATACTGAAAGAGAATGGTTTAATCTTGGCTGAAAAGTTTGGCTAGTGAGTATGCATACACATTTAAAAGGGAAGAACCTGCAGAAAAGACATTAACACCAGCAGTAAAACTACTAACACAGAAAAGTAGTGTCAATGAAGTGAAGAGAAAGATGGCATAATCCAATATTGATGTTAACTTGTAGAATTTTAGAAAAAAAATAAGCTTCTAGATTAAAATACACCTCTAAGAAATAAAAAAGTTACTACTTAACATATACTTGAACAAATAAAACATGACTAATAGCCAAACCAACCTCAGCATTTTTTCCTCCTCCATGTACAAATTTATCATTATTATATTAAAAAAAATAAACTTCATGAAGAGATGGTGGCCTAGTATTTAAAATGCTTGACTTAGAAAACAGGAAAGCACAGCTGCCCAAATCTAAATTTATGTTACACAAGGCAATAGCCGCATACAAACTAGACAGGGCTGTAAAATGTCATTTAGTTGGATTCCATGAGCTGCACTCATACCAACTTTGCAATTATGTAACTCACATGCTAAAGTATATGCTGGAAGAATGCATACATTAAACTATATCCATACTTATAGAAAGGATTTTGTAAGACAGAACACATGTGAAACAGCTATGAAAAAGCTTCAGGCCTGTCAGGAAGCCAGTCAAGACCTTCATCAGAGCATTATTTCTGACAAATACTCTTTGCCTTATCTAATCCAAATTTGTATAATTTGTACCAGAATATGTGTCATTCTGATTTGTAATACTTTACCAATCTCTTCAAGTTTAGCTTGAGGTCACAGAACTTTTAGCAGTACTTCTAATGGTATTATTTTGTAATAAAAAGGGAAATGGGAAAACAAACAAAAAATCCAACCATATTCACAAAGCTGGAAAAACAACAGAAGAAATACCAGTACTACGACAATAAGAGGAAGTGTTAGATTTATGCATTGTGAAATAAATCTGGGAAGTAAAAGACACCATAATTAGGACCAAAGCAAAATGAGAGACAATGCAGCCAGGACAGTTACAACAGATTTCCTTATTTCTAACGGTTATTTGAGCAAAGGGAAGAAAGCAAAATGAAGTCTTAAAAACTTCAAAGAAACAACTGTGGCAGAAAAAGAAAGTGAGCTAATGGTTATCAGTAAGACAAAGAATACGATGACCTAAGTGCCACAAAAACAGAGTATGATATTTAAGTAGAGTTTCTTTTAAAAATAAGAATGCTTTCTAAAATATATTTCCTGTATGTTCATATTTGTATATTCACGTTCTTTTCTAAAATATCAGCTCTGCATTAAACATTCAATCCAATAAATGAGTTAATTTGGAGCAAGTCTCAAATTTTTACTGTACTCACTATTTTAGGAAGAATCCCTTCTTTCTTGTTTACTGTCTCACCACAGACAAGTTCTGATTCTGGAAGAAAGTCTACTGGCGAGAAGTATCCACTGGTCTGTACACCTTTTGCGACCTGAGTTCCTTTTTTAATATTTGGGTTGTTGGCTGTAGAAAATACAAACTAATCAAATCATGTTTTCATTTGAAAATATCCCATTATACATTTATCTCTCTTTTTTAATGATTTGCATCTAACAAAGACTGGAACTGGAAAGTATTGATGAGTTTCACACAGTTGTATTTGGCATCTGTAAAAGATAATTTAAAAAAACTGCATGCAAAACTTCTACTGAAAAAACCCCCACCTTAAAGCTACTAAAAGTAATTAATTAATAATTGTTAAAAAATCCTCATCTTACTGCTTGTCACAGAAGCTACATGTAGAGAAGCAAACTTATAAAATTAAAATTTGCTTATCTGCATCTTTGAAATGGAATAATAATAGAGCATCTATAATAAAATGAGCAGCAAACTGTTTGAAATGCTGGCATTAAATATTTAAAACAGTCCCATAAATTCCTGCTTCTTCTGACAAGTAGATTCTACTGATCCAGTGAAAACAGTCTCAGTACACACATAAATATGTGTGTATAAATGTGTATCTATGTGGGTAGCATAAGGCTCGAGGCTGCCTCACCACACCAGAAGAAATCACTGCACTGATACTTGTAGAAGATTACGTTCTGGAACATATGTGCTCTTCAAGGAAAGAGAGAGCACAGCTCATCAGACAGACAGTAAATTTGAATTAGCAAAAAAGTAAATAAAAACATCATCAAAATATTCATAGCAGTGAAGTTACGTATTTTTAAAGCCTCTAATTTATTGTCATGTAGACATTATCTATGACCCACTAGAGAATTTACTAAACTATGTCCTCCTCCTCCTTCACCCAGGAACATCTGCTATGAAAGGAGTTAAGAACACTGATGAAATTCTGGGTTTTGGTTCTACTGCAGTTACAGCCAAACAAACAACATGCCCTTCTTCGTAACCAGTGCCGAGTTGAAAGCAATGCAAAAAAAGTAAATGTTCCCCAACAAGCAGTGGTAGAGACACTGAACAGCATGAGTAATAAAACATAGAAGAATAATTTCAGAGTGTCGCTATTAATTTTTCTGCCTCCATTGCTCTATGTAAGGTACCTCTTTTTCTTTGTAGAACATCTGTGTCTTTTCTTGGGGATAGCTTCAACATACGATTGGCATATATATTTTTTGCTTCAAGTTCTCTTTCTTTCTCCTGTGTGTGGAAAGGTATAAAGAATGCGTTACTAACATTTAATGTACTAGTCAATAGCAAAGCTGCAAACTAAGTCAAAAATACACATTGTACGCAGAAACAGAGTGAAGTAATCCATTGTCATATCCAACATTAAGAAGGAAAATCATATTCCTAACTTTTCTCATGCTGTAAGAGAGCAGATGCAACTTACCCCCCAAAAGAAAAGCTCATTAGCAAATATTCAGGGTGTGGAAAAAAAGCTCCTCTGCAGTGAAAATAAAACCAGGTGCCAACATTTCCACAGACTTGAATAAGGCTTACAATGTATGGATTGACTGTGCAACTGAACTTTCAGTATTGTAGAGAATTAAACATTTCAATGCTAGCAACATTACTTGTCACAGGGCACGTCAGTACCACGGAGCGGAGGTACAGTGCATCTTAGAGGCAGAGATTTATTTTCCCTTCATGACATTTATTGAATAAAATACAGATATGAAGAGCAAGTTATTAGAAATCATCTGATAATGAAGATATTTTTAAAATATCAAACTCTTCACTAACAAATCAGGCTTAAAACACACCAAACAAATAAGTTTACTTATATAATAAGTTACTAATGCTACCGTTAATTGCTTCACAGCTAGTAAGGTGGTAAACTGGTGCATCTCCACTATAGAAGTATGTTTGAGAGCTGGAGTTTCAAGGAAATTTTCCTAGGAATTAACTATTTGTTCAAATCTTATTTATTTTTCTCCTGAAGATAAAGTAAGTAGGTAGAACACAACAGTATCTTTAGTCAAATTTAGAAGAAATTTAGAACTGGGCAACAATAGGGCAGGGAGATACAAATAAACCTCTGCACAAATTCAGCTATACATGTATATCACAAATACATCAAATTAATCTTTACACAAACCTACTGTAATGCTACTACACTAGTAACAAAGTACAGTATACACTTGCAGATTTCATTTTATAAATTAAGCCTTCAAAACCTAATCCTCCAGTAGATCTTATGGCTTAATCACAATGCTTGGCTATGTACTTGATCTTGGGTTTTTTAACTAGTGCTAACAGTAATGATTAACATAGAGACATTCCTGTTATAAACACTGCAGGGGCAGAGCACAGAACATTTCAATTTAAAACAGGAAAAGAACTCACATGTGGTATTATAATAAAGTACATATCAGACAGTACAGTCACTGGTAAACTATTCAAACCTGATTACAGATACTGCCAACAATAAAATGCCAGCACATGGTTAGCAACTTGTATTGCTTTACATTTTACCTTCAGCTTTTGATTTAGTTGAAGCAGCTCTTCTTGGAGAACTCTGTTTTCTTCTTGAGCCTCATGTATCTTTTTTTTCTTTGAATGTAACTCACGTTGAAAACTGCTACCACTTAATTCAAGATTTTTTTCCAGATCCTTCAATTAAAACAAAAAAATATTTTTTAAATTACTGAGGTACTTTGTTAATAGTCAAATTACTTAAGTAGAATCAGAGTAAACCAGCATCTTGGATTCAGATATTTGCTCTGCTATAACAGTGAATACACCTAAACCCTTTACCCTAACTTTGAGGGGGCAGACAAAACACCTGCAGGTGCCGCAGTTCATCCTTGAGGAATATTGAGAGGTGGTTTGAGGACATGATGGGAACACACACTGCCTTCTGCAAGGCTCTTGGCCTCCAGATATTGAAGACAAGCCTCAAACTGATGGTTAAGAGACAAAACACCTCCATGAAAGTGCAGGATTAGAACAAAGATGATAAGAATCAATTTTGAACCTTTCTACTAGAAACAAATTTGTGATTTTGTTTACATATCCTCACCCTACAATAGCTGTTTTAAGTGATCCTGCAATGATAAGGGAAGGAAAAAGAGTAGAAGGAAATACTTCACTTTTTAGAAAATGATTCATTTTAACATTATCCAGTACTACATATGCTGAAATATGTGATCATAAAACTACAGATGCCAGATGGTGACTCTACAGGGTGAGGCAATTTGGGTAACTCAGCATTTTTTACCTTGGTATTTTGGGATTTATTTTATGAAAGCTTAGTTTCCAGCTTAATCCTTTGGATTTCCAGATCCATTACTCTGTAATGTAATTTAGGTTTAACTACTAATATAGACAAATTTTAACACCATTTTAATGGCCAACATAACTTCATCTAAAAACAGTATTGCATACTATAACACTACTAAACTGTTGGTAGTTTAACACAATTATTTTTCAAGATTAAGCTTTTGACATATTTGTAAACATTTTTGCTGAATAAAACATATTGCAAATGTTCTTAAAATGGATACCTGTAACACATTCTAAAGCTCACAAGTATTAAAAATAATGCTGCAATTTTGTTCAGCTATACATGTTTCTTAGAATTTTAGTATAAAGTTCCCCAAATACACAGAAAATTTTTAACAAATGCTTCCCCTCCAAGAGGTTAAACCAGTTTGCATAAAGTTGTATTATAGCTGCATGCATTTCTGAAATGTTATTACCAGTTACAAAAATACTTAAAAGCACTAGCCCACAGTACATATTCTGACAAAATATATTTAACTTGTAAACAGAAATCTGAATGCACAGCTACCAAGTATGTGACTATATAATCACCTTGGAAATAATTTACTTGAGGATAGTTACGCGTTAAAAAAAAAACCCCAAAACTGATTTTCCATTTGCTCCACTACTGTGAAAAAATACAACTCATGAAGCTCATTATGGTAAGAAATATCTGTCACCGAATTCCTTACAAAAGGAAAGTCATCTCACCTTGATTCTTTTTTCACTGTCCTCTAGCCTGCTCTCCGCATAGGCTAGTTTCTTTGCCAGGTCATCTCTTTCGGCAAGGTGCTTATCTGCAGACAGCTTTTTCAGTTTCTGTAAGACAGTTTTTGTCCTGTACAGTTCATCTTCCGAATCTTTCAACCGTCTCTCAGTTGCACGTTCTCTCTCTTGAGATTTTCGTAGGCGCTCCCTTAATATTCTAACCTCATTGTTGTGCTGAGCAAGGAGCTGAGAGATTTCGTTTTCTGTATCTTCAAACTTATTCAAGGCTTTCTCCTGCCTGTGCTGAAGCCTCTTCAGTGCCCTGTTCTCTTTCTGCAGCTCATCCAGTTTGATGTGGAGTTCAGTCAGTTCATTTCGGAGCTCATTGATTTTCAGCAGCCTAGCAGAGAGCACTCTTTTTGTAACAAGATCTATATCTTTTGCAGGAGAATCCCTAGTGAGGCTCTGAGAACGGAACCCCCACTGTGTCCCTCGTTTGCTTGGTGCATATTTGGAACTCAATTTCTTTGTGGCTAAGAAAGGACAAATAAAAAGCATTTTTACTATAAGGCAATGCAATTCGTCTATCCAGACATCCTTCCTGGAATAAAGCTCTGCCTGAAACAATTTTACAATACTTAGAAGAGATTGCAGCTTTCAAACCAGACAATAAAAAACATATATACGATAGGCTTATGTTCCTTTTCATAGATAAAAAAATGGAGATTTATGTTTGTGATGTACTATGAGAGGTAATATTTGCAGCCATCAATACAGAACCATTGTAAAGCAATCATCTGCAAATTGTATCAGAAATAACAGCCATATTCTGTTAATATTTGAAGATGCTTATTAAAATGTTTTAGAAATACTGTACTCTTATGCATACACTGTTATCAAATGCTTTTAAAATGGCAACAATTAGCTGGATCTTAGCTAGTTATGTTTTATGCAAGATGTAATTCTCAAACATACGCAGTAGTATTTTCAAATCCAGCTGCTGTGCTTACAGACAAAACAGCAGATTTCAAAGACTCAATGCAAAAAGCCTCCAAAGCAAAATTATAAATCCCATGGAAATTCTTTCTCCTTTGAATAATTTATTCTTGTATTAGAAATTATTTTCCACAGAGTATCCCTATTTGATTACTAGTACGCATCACTCACACTCCTATTTGATATTATTATTTTATTATCATCCCTATAGATAAAAGCTAAACATTTTGTTTCTATCGTATTTGCCTCTCAAGCCACACTCAGAATGAAGCACATAATCCACCAAAAATATCTCTTAAAACAACTGAATATACAGAGAGTACATAATTCATATTAAGGCACATCAGTGTTCAGAAGAAACATGCTGAGCCGCAGCTTATAATTCAGGTTTGAAAGCTGGGATGCAGCAATAGTGCAGTCACCTATACACGGACAGTGAGTGTGTGTGACAGCAAATTCTTCCCTTTGGCACTCACCATATTTCTGTTCTACAGAGAATACTATACAGCAAAAATAACTTTAAAGTATTTTCTTACCATTTCCTTTAAACATTTTGCACACATATTCATTTTCTGCTTGATACTCATTTTTATCACAGCTTGAGCAAACAAAAGAAGGGCTCTTTTCCCTCTACAAAGAGCACTTATGTCACATTTAGGTGTGAAAAGATTATCTAATACATGCACTGCAGGTATGATGCCACTCCAATCACCAATTAAGAGAGTTCCCACTAACCCTAGTCTTCCAGCCCCTTCCAAGATTTTCTTCACATTTAGGGCAGAGCAGAAAATCACAATACCAAGTTTGTATTTTTGACCATACAGCTAAATCGGGGAATAGTGTCTTTCAAGAACAACATGACATTCACAACACCTTCACGTAATGATTATGTTCAATCCATAGAATCAGAATCACTAGGTTGGAAAAGACTTTTGAGATCAAGTCCAACCATAGCTGTCCACTATTAAACCATTTCCCTGTGTACCTCATCAACTCATATTTAAATACCTCCAGCAATGGTGACTCAACTGCCCTCCTGGGCAGCCTCTGCCAGTGCCCGATGACCCTTTTGGTAAAGAAGTTTTTCCTGATGTCTAATCTGAACCTTCCCTGGCACAATGTAAGGCCATTCCATCTCATCCTATCACCTGTCATTTGGAAGAAGAGACCAATACCCACCTAACTACAACATCCTTTCAGCGAGTTGTACACAGTGCTAAGGTCTCCCCTTAGCCTCCTTTTCTCCAGGCTAAACAACCCCAGCTCCCTCAGACACTCCTCATAACATTTGTTCTCCAGCCCCTTCACCAGCTTTGTTGCTCTTCTCTGAACACAGTCCAGGATCTCAATGTCTTTCTTGTAATGAGGGGCTCAAAACTGAACACAGGGTCCAAGGTGTGGCCAGAGCTATGCTGAGCACAGGGGGCAAACCCACCTCCCTAGTCCTGCTGGCCATGCCGTTCCTGATACAGGCCAAGGTGCTTTTGGCCTTCTTGGCCACCTGGGCACACTGTGGACTCATATAGAGCTGTTGTCAGCCAACATCCCCAGGCCCTTCTCTGCCAGGCAGCTTCCAAGCCACTTGTCCCCCAGCCTGTAGCGCTGCACAGGACTGTTGTGTTCTGGCTACGTAATCAAAGTAGTCGTCATTCATTTTCCCCTTCAAATTCATAGCACAGTGGAACTGGAGCTTTTGTCTCCCAGACAGATAACCCATGCTTGCTGTGGACAAAATGCCACTTATGAACACAGAGCAGCTTGGCAAAACACCAGTTGCCCCAGGACACCAACACTGTCAAGGATGTGAAAAGATATACTCCCTGGCCAAATTCAGTATTTACAGGCAGATCTTCTGGCACATTCTAGATCGTGTTGACAAAATAATTCATATGGTATCAGGCACTTAGGAATGAAATAGACCATTTGCTTGAGAAAGGATATGCTCTTACTTGAACAGAAAATGTGTGCAATTATTTAGAACAAGCCATCAGAGTGTGGCAGAGAGGCTTCGCATCCTTACTTTACCCCAGGACCTGTATAACAGTTCTCTCACTTTTTGTAGTGATGTTCACTTCCCCACAATCTCAACCAAGAGAGCAGCTGAGGTAGGTTAGATGTGTGTGAGAGAGCTCAAATTGAAGCTATTTAATCTCAAATTTGAGATATTTATTTTAAGGATCAGTAAAAGCTTTTTAGGATTTCTGCATGCATTTAACTTTCACCAAAAGTATTTTCTCTCTTCCGCTATGTTAGTAGACTTTCATTTGTCAGTTTTTCAAAAGTACCTAGTATTACACTGTAAGGCTCAGTCAACTAGGCTTCCACAGGAGAGGCGTCTTTAGGGGCATTTTGTCAGAGAAATCTTAACTGCCTTAACTTTCACAGATTGCACAGTAAAGACTTGCCTTGAGCCCTTGGCCCCAAATCTTTCTGACAAAGGCAAAAAGAGAACATCAGCATGATTCAACAAACGGCTAGCATAAAAGCCACATTAACTTGTTAAGAAAACTATTAATAATTCTGAAAAAAATCACCCTCTTCCTCATGCATGAATATTGCCCTCCTTATGCAGGAATAGGTTAATTTCAGTTTTCAATGGAGCAGTTGCCATCTACCTGCTATTCATAGCATAATTCAGCCTTATTTGTAGAGTCTCATAATGGTCATTTCCCACTTCTATTTCAGCTTTCAAAGATAATTAAGTATTATAGCAGTTACAAAGCAGCAATTTCTGCTATTTACCTACCTTGGTAGTGCATAAGACTGTTGGAAATTTGGGGTTTGTGATCTCTTTTTTCTTGGCTTGTAGATGGATAGCTTAGTGTTGGTGATTGGCCAGATGAATGAGATGTGTTATCTTCATCTGAATAATAGGAGTCACTATTTTTATCCCCATCTGATTTCCTGTCGTGTTCAGAATCTGGGCTCCTTACTCTTTCTCCCATTTTTCAGATTTAATTGCTTTCCAGATTTTTCTCAAAGACTCTTCATTTTGACACAAAGGACTTTTCAGTTATCACAATGGAAGCAGCTGGATTATTTCCTTGGATTTATCATCTTCATCTCCAAAGCATGAGATCTTTGCATTTCAGTTCAGCAAAAAATAGTTATCATTTAGAACACATTTTTTCTGTAATGATTTAGAGAGGAAAAAAGTGAGAATGGTTTTGCTGTTCACCTGAGAAAGAAAGGTTAAAGAAGGTAGAGAAAGAAAGGTAAAAAAAAAAAATCTATAAAATTATTCAGAATTCCTATAACCTTATGCCACACACTGTGCTACATCAGCTTTATTATTTATGTTAAATGTGACAGATATCACTCTAGGAATGCTACTAGCATTATACTCGGTAGTTTGTGGCACTTAATCCCTGAAAGAGAAATCAGAAAACTAAGACAGTTGAATCTAGAATAAGGAATTACTCCCAGGTTAGAGAAAGGGGAAAAGCAGCATTCAGAAAACAAAACAGAAGAAAAGCAAAAGCTTGATGGTAGTCAGGAAAATAATTTAAGCATATCTTAAAACTTTTAAAACAAATAAATTAACAACTTATTCATGTGGCTAGAACTGAGATACCTGTAGAATTTGACCATATCTTCCATTTTTCAATTTCTGACACTCCAATGATGTCAAATAATGGGCTTAGAAACTGGTTGGCCCATTTGTTTGGAGGACATTGTCCCTTACTACTGATGAGACAGCACCTGTGTCATCACAGTCTTTTCCTCAGAAAGTACTCTCATCCTCTACAACATCTAGTGTTTCATGCCTTCAAGAACTGGCAGGACCACACATGTGTTGTGTGTTTCATACAAAAATGCAAATACAGCCTTTAGGGTTTTTTTGATATCTGATAAGGCAGATCATACTGTTAGTATATAACTGTATCAGTTATAAAATGAGAAGAGATGCTCCTGCAGCCTGTCTTCTGATGTAAAGTGAAAAATCCCCTAATCTCAAGGTAAAATCACCTTATTTTGCATTTTTTTTGAGACCTTTCCTGAGAATATTATGGAGAAAATAGATCCAAAATTTCCCCCACTTTCTCAGTCAAAAGCATTTTCTCATCAGCTTAGGAAGTATTTTACCAAATACACTGAGCCTCCCATGTCTTTTGTCTTTCTCACCACTCTTCATGGCTCTCAAGCTTATTTCACCACCTATCTCCCTTCAATCCAACTTCAGGACATCAAGTCTCTACTGGGTGTATAAACAGGACTTGTATCGGAGCCCATCAGTTCTGCCTGTTGAATGAACTAAGCTCCTTGCCCATTCCTAAATGGTAAAGCAAATTACACACAAAGAATTGAGCAGCTTTCAATCAAAACTCTTCTGCAAGGCATACAACATGCCTGTAAACGAGCTGTAAATCTTTCACTATATTATTTCCCAATAAAATAAACTTAGCATGCTTCTCGGCCTTCTCTTCCCCTGTGTAGACAGGCAGAACTGCATAGTCAAGGAGAACAGAAGTGTCAGCTGCTTCATTACAGATTTCATTACAAATTCAAGCTTTCTGGCTCAGTTCACTGTTAGCACAACTCTGTCTGCATTGCAATCCATTTGCCCTCATAATCTATACAGAAGGAATTACACAAATAAATATCTCAACACATTTCTAAATTGGAAAGCTACTGGGAGATTAATACTGAATGATTTGGAACAGTGTGTTTTTCTTTACTTAGGGAGTAACTTTCCAGAATAATGTCTTTTAAACAACTAAATATTTTTAAAGTGGTCCAAATAAACTTCATGCTTAAAACTTACATCAGAAATGATTCTGCTGAAAATTAAGATTGCACTGCAAAGTCCAGAAAGAAGACAGCTGTGCTTAAGATTACTTATCCTAGCGACTGCTAAGCACATCCTGGAAGGTATCAGTTACCGCAAACATTCAGATGACCAGTAATGAATGTTCTTTTTATTTCTGAAATAACACAGTTTTTGAAGATATTTCAAAAGTATGTATCTAACCATCACTGTATTATCTGTTTGTCTTTAAGTGTACTGAAGACCCTCAGTTATGTTAATGAGTGCAAAACTAAGATCATGTAAGAATATTAGAACATATCAGAGTGCATCCCTACTCCCATACAGCTCTGCTCTCAAGTCCTGGGCTTACAAACTCTGCACAGAACTTGTTATTTTGACCCTCAAAGAGCAAACCAAGCCCGAACTGAAACATAGGCACAATTTTAGGGACAACCTGTCCTCTAGGGGGCGCACAGGCAAGCCTGCATCAGTTCTCTCTCCACAGGATTGAACCTCAGCAAATGCAAAAACTACAAAATAAAATATAAACTAATAGGTGTATATTAAAAAAAATAAAATTATATAAAACATAAAAATAGTACTCCGGTGGACTTGGACCTCGTATTACTATAGTCATCCTGACTGAAAAAACACCACATTAAAAACAGTAGTTGCATGTGTAACCCGCACAAAGTGTGGTGCTGCCACTGAAGCCAAAGACTTCACTTCCAGATAACAGCGTGGGCCACAAAACTTGTCAGACATTGTCTGAAATCATCTTGGGTGCCTGAAGCTTTGCTACGGCTTACTTAGCTGCAACAAAATTAGTTAACAATCAGGGAACTTACCCAATTTGTTTTAGCTTTTTGCTTAGCTTTGTACATTGCCTAGCACCTACTGTTACATTTATGTTTATAAAAAACAGAGGGAAACAACTAGTAGTTATCCTGTGCAGAGCCAACTGTCTATAATCCTTGCAAAAATGCAGCACAGAGAAGTACAGGCGTGGGGTTGTTTCAGGGGCCTAAAAGCACAAACGCAAGACAAAACTATGGCCCTAAGCTGTAACAGTCCCCCTGTAAGCTGATAACAGCTCCATTACTGATCATCATCCCATCATCAATGGATGCAGTCTTGGGAGCTCGGTAAAACCAGTCCTATAGGCAAAGTACAAAACAAAGAACAAGTACTTAACCTATTTAAAACACACCACATATAGTAAATTCAGATGTAATGTGTAATCATGAATCAATGAATAGACTAGACTGAAGAGCAAGGTGCACAGTGTTTTAAAAAGGGTTTGGTACTATAGCTTGTGCCTTTATCACTGTGACAGAGCATAGCTTGGACCGTGTTAGTACCTGGACTAATACTAAGTCTTTGATTAGACTCTTGAGATTTTAATTAGACTAACAATCAGTGTTGACTATCTAAAATGCGTTCCTGTTTTGCTCATAACAACATGCTTAATAAAACAAACTGGTGGGAATTCAAGCAACCTAGTCTGTTACATGGAAATCTGCCCCAGTGACACAGGGGCATATGTAGCATCCACAAGAGTCCTGGACTCTGGAAAGTGGGCACATCAGTGTTAGAGGCACTACCATATTTACTAGTGTTAACCTAGCCCTATGTGCAGGCAGGGATTACTCTGTGTGGCAAATATCCGTAAATATAGCCAAGATACACCGAAACTATGTCTGCCTTCAACACACAGAAGGACAGAAGGACATCATCATGCATAGACATTTTCTTGAGAAGACAACAAATATGAATGAAAACAAATGGGATCACATTCAGGGAAAACAAATGCCTACAGTTCAATCATCAGGATGTCTAATTATATACATACATACACAAAAGAAGAACACTCACTTTCACTTACTGACTTAAAGCTGATCAGTTATTTTATAGTCCCACAAGAGTTTACTTTGGGGGCAATAATATTTTCGAACAATGCTTTTCATAACTTATAAAACAGACAAATTGTAAGAACTGGAAGATTAGAATTACCCATCACTACTATACTAGATATTCTCCACTTTTGAGAATATGTTGCTAAGCACCATTTTGACATACAGCAACATAAATGAGCAGTAATTTTTGATGTGTTCTAGAAGTACTTTTTCAACAGATTGAAAACAAATTGAAAAATATGAACTAATAAAAGCTGCCTTGAAGAATCACCAAAATAATTTTCTGAATCTTCCAAAGGTTTTCAGTTTTATAAATTCGTAATCTTACCACATTTTCCACACAAAACAAGAAACCTTAGTCTGCCAAGTGTTGCCAAGTTCAGTTTTCCTCCAGTTTATAATGTAATTTGATTAATAAAGAATGCACAGTTTATCTCAAGAACAAATGAATCACTAGGCTATTTGAGCTTTACTTCAGTTAGCCTAAGGACTGTCTAATTAAGAAATGCTTTGGTTCATTGACTTTTCAATTGTTACCAACTAGTTTGAGTTGATTATAAAGTAAGTTCAACTTCCGTGACAAAGATTCACAAAGATATCTACTTTCCTTTGGTACATTCAGAAGGTTTGTGAGGAGTGCGTGTACTAAACCCCATAACCACCACCAAAACCCCAACTCTCTCCCTGCAAAAGCTCCACGCACGCTTTTAGAAGCCAAGACCAGATCAGTATAGAATAGCTGAAGTAAATCTGGGACTTGTACAAACTTTAGGAACAGTTTTTGTTCCAGAATTTCATACTTCTTCACTTCAGCAACTTCTACTCCTGCTTTTCTTTATGTATTTTGTATTGAAAACACAGAATCATAGAATTGTTTAGGCTGGAAGAGACCTTTAAAATCATCAACTCCAACCCTTACTCTAACACTGTCAACTCCACCACTAAATCCTGTCACTAAGCACCACATTTACATGTCTTTTAGATACCTCCAGGGATGGCACCTGAACCACTTCCCTGGGCAGCCTGTTTCAGTGCTTATTATTACAGAAACAGTCAATCTCCAGGTCAGCGTAAAGGATGTGACAGATAAAATAGAGGACACAAAACAACTGCCACGGTGATAGACTACTGTCGCCTTATCACTCCTAAGTAAATCACTGTTCGATTACAGGTATTTAGCAAGAGAGAGAAAGGAACATTACTCAGTCATTCTTCTCTCACAGTAGACGCAAAGCTTAGTTCTGTAACGCAAGACTCATAATACTTCTAAAGTCCTTTTCAATCTTAACACTTTTCTAATACCAGAGGCTAGATGCTTTTACTGGTCACCATACAGGCACCTTCTCAGTACAAATGCTGATCTCTAATGGTCCACTCAGTTTTCCTACCTATTCTGAGAAAGGGGCAGCACAAGCAAGAGCCAGCTTCCAACAAGCACAAAAGCATCAATCCAAATTATTAAGGTGCTCAACTTAAGAATAGAGAATATCCTGAAATGAGATTTGTCTCCCTTTTCTTCGCCTACTTGTCTTTTTCAGATCCAAATACTGCAGCTTTTCCAGAAAAGACAGGAGCAAAAGAATTTACATGTAACACATCAATATATATTCACTGATGAGGAGTAAGTCTTTCATTAGGGAACCTTTCTGCAGCTGCTGACTTAACTGTACGGTTTTCTCCTAAGTTTACCATCTATTGGTAAATTACAGTGCTCTATGGTTTTAAAAGCCAATGTTAAATTTACCTGACTCCATGACAGTAATACTTTATACTACTGTCAACAGAGATATCAAAACAAAAAAGATGATCTGAGTCCCAGGTCACAGAATCATAGAATCATTAGGGTTGGAAAAGATCTTTGAGATGATCAAGACCAACTGTACCTGTCCACTAAATCATATCCCTAAACACTTCATCTAGCCATCTTTTAAAATACCTCCAGGGATGGTGACTCAGCCACCTCTCTCAGCAGTCTCTGCCAGTGCCTGAAAACCCTCTTGGTGAAGAAGTATTTCCTATTGTCCAATCTGAAGCTCCCCTGGAGCAACGTGACACCATTGACGTCTGGGCTGGAGCACCTGCCATATGAGGACAGGCTGAGAGAGCTGGGCTTGTAAAGACTGGAGAAGACAAGGCTCCAAGGAGATCTTATAGCAACGTGCCAGTACCTGAAAGGGGCCTACAAAAAAGCTGGAGAGGGACTGTTCACAAAGCCTTGTAGTGATAGGACTAGGGACAACGGCTATAAACTGGAGAGGGGCAGACTTATACTAAAGATAAGGAAGAATTTCTTCTCAATGAGGGCGGTGAGGCACTGGAACAGGTTGCCCAGGGAAGCTGTGGAGGTGTTCACCTTCCACATCATCCCTGGAGGTGTTCAAGGCCAGGTTAGACAGGGCTTTGAGCAGCCCGATCTAGTGGGACATGTCCCTGCCCATGGCAGGGGGGTTGAACTAGCTTTAAGGTCCTGTCCAACCCAAACTACTCTATGATTCCCTCTCACCCTATCACCTATCATTGGAAAGTAAAGACCAACATCGACCTCACTACAACCTCCTTTCAGGCAGTTTTAGACAGAGATAAGGCAGCCCCTCGGCCTCCTTTTCTCCAGACTAAGCAACCCCAGCTCCCTCAGCCACTCCTCGTAATGCTTGTTCTCCAGCCCCTTCACCAGCTTCGTTGCCCTTCTCTGGACACGCTCCAGGACCTCAAGGTCCTTCTTGTAGCAAGGGGCCCAGAAATGAACACAGGATTCGAGGTGCAGCCTCACCAGTGCCGAGTACAGGGGCAAGGAAGCAACGTCAGAGATGTTGTTCCAAACAGGTAACACACAGGCCAGTCCCACTACCGGGGAAAACAGATCACATCCTAAAATCCTCAGCCAAAGAGGCCCAGGACCCGGCACCTTCCCTGCTCCAACTCACCCAATTCCCGAGGGCAGCCTTCCCGTTCCCAGAGCGTCAGCTATCCCTTCGCCTTCACAAAAACTAAAAAACAAACAACACACTCAACATTATTTCAAACGAACGCTTTAAAACAACAAACGATCGCACGCGAACCGTTCAACCCCACCACAAACGACATCCCCCGCCCCGGGACGAAGCCTCCCCCTCGCTCCCCCCGCCCCGGGACGAAGCCTCCCCCTCGCTCCCACCCCTCAGGCCGAGGCCGGTGGCGCCGCCACCTCAGGCGCTCGGGCCCCGCGCGGACGCGGCGGCCGTTGCCACGCGACGCTTAAAGGGGCCGCGCGGCGTCGGCCCCACTGCGGCTGCGCGGGCCGAGGGGGCGGGGCGAGGCAGCCCCCTCTCGCCAGCCATTGGCCAGCCGGCCTGTCGGAGTGACGGCGCCCGGCGGGCCGCGGCGGCTGATTGGCTGAGGCGCTAAGGTGGGGGGGCGGGCGGTGTGTGTGTGCGCGCGCCGCATAGAGGCGCTACGTGACCCCGGCCTGGACGCCTACGTCACGTGACGGGGGGCGTCACGTGACGCCTCGGCGGCTGGGGCCGGCCTGGGCTTTGATCCATGTGGCCGCCATCTTGTTTGGGGGGGTGTGAAAGGAAGGGGTCATGCGAAAATTAGTTGCTGTCACAGAGGTGGAATATTTCGATTTAAGCTGAAGCAGAGGTTCAGTTTTCATCCAAGTAATTGTATAGTTGTAACGAGGAGCGGCTGAGGGAGCTGGGGTTGTTTAGCCTGGAGAAGAGGAGGCTGAGGGGAGACCTCATTGCTCTCTACAACTACCTGAAAGGAGGTTGTAGAGAGGAGGGTGCTGGCTTCTTCTTCCAAGTGACAGGGGACAGGACAAGAGGGAATGGCCTCAAGCTGCACCAGGGGAGGTTCAGACTGGATATCAGGAAAGAATTTTTCAGAGAAAGGGTCATTGGGCACTGGCAGAGGCTGCCCAGGGAGGTGGTTGAGTCACCTTCCCTGGAGGTGTTTGAAAGACAGGTAGACGAGGTGCTCAGGGACATGGTTTAGTGGCAGATAGGAATGGGTGAACTCGACAATCAAAGATGTGTTTTTCAACCTGGTGGTTCTATGATTATACGATTTTTTGGAAACTCTTATAGCGTAGATTTACTTATAGCATGTTTGGGTTTTTTTTTTTTTTCAAATAGTGTTTTTTTCCAGACACTGTTACACTCCTTGTTCTTTTGGAAATGGTAACATCTTGCGTCAAGTATGATCTGTGCTGAGCAGAGGTGTCTTTTTTAGTGATCATCCTCTATTTGCCATTGCTTCCTGTCTCAAATGCAAGGTCAGGCAGAGCTGGAGCCAGAGCTCCAAATTAGCAGGAGTTTTGACTGTTGTGATGTTCATAATCACATTAAAGCCCATCCAGTTCCAACCAACCCCCTTGCTATGGGCAGGGGCACCTCCCAGCAGTCCACGCTGCTCACAGGTCCCATCCAACCTGGCCTTGAACACCTCCAGGGATGGGGCATCAACACCTTCCTTGGGCAACCTGTGCCAGTGCCTCACCACTCTCATAGTGAAGAATTTCTTCCTAATGTCTAATGTAAATCTTCCCCCTTCCAGTGTAAAGCCATTCCCCCTCATCCTATCACTCCATGCTGTTGTAAAAAGTCCCTGCCCAGCTTTCCTGTGGCCCCTTCAGGTACTGGAAGGTCTCTATAAGGTCTCCGCAGAGCCTTCTCTTATCCAGGTTGAACAACCCCAACTTTCTCAGTCTGTCCTCATGGGAGAGGTGCTCCATTCGTCTGGTCATCTTTGTAGCCCTCTTCTGGACCTGTTCAACAGTTCCATATCCTTCTTATGTTGAGGATTCCAAAACTGAACACAATACTCCAGTTGGGGTCTCACAAGAGCAGAGTAGAGGGGGAGAATCCCTTCCCTCAACCTGCTGGCCATGCTTTCGATGCAGGCTGTGATACGGTTGGCCACCTGGGCTGCGAGCTCACATTGCTGGCTCATGTTGAGCTTCTCATCAGTCAGCAGGCAGTGGTCCAGCTTGGTGCTAGCACCCATCATGAGCCATCCTCCTTGTAGCTTTCCAGGCAGAGGAGAGCTGGGGGTGGCCTTGGCCACTGGCCATCATCTGGGGAATGGGGGTTTGGGTCAGGAATAATGGCTGATCAGAGAGCAAAAGGGGAAAAAAAATCTCTTAGCTTTTAATATTTAAATACAACAGGAAGCTGGGTGAATAACCAACATACGGCAGAATTTCACAGAATCACAGAACAACCAGGTTGGAAGAGACCCACCGGATCATCGAGTCCAACCGTTATTTATGCATATGTGTCCACATGTGCGCTGTGCGTTTGTCATGTACAGTAAAAGCAAAACTCTTAAACTTGGAGGAAAGAAAAAAAGAGGAATCACATAAAATCATAAAATACACTGGAACTTAAAGCAAAATGGATTGTACTGACAAAAGGATAAAAGCACTGTGTAAAGCTAGCAAGTAAGCTTGAATTAAAGGGCAGGCCAAATTTAACAAGGCTGCTGTGTTTTATTCCACAAGGAATTAGCAACTTCTGCAACGCTATGGGCTTGGGCAAGAGTGGCTAGAAACCTGAGTGGCTAGAAAGCTACATGTCGAGAAAAAGGACCTGGGGATGTTCATCAACAGGCAGCTGAATATGAGCCAGCAGTGTGCCCAGGTGGCCAAGAAGGCCAACAGCATCCTGGCTTGTATCAGAAATGTTGCGGCCAGCAGGGCTGGGGAAGTGATTGTGCGCCTATATTCAGTGGTGATGAGGCCACACCATGAATATTATGTTCAGTTTGGGGCCCCTCAGTACAAGAAAGACATTTTGCTGCTGGAGTGTGTCCAGAGAAGGGCAACAAAGCTGGCAAAGGGTTTGGAGAGCAAGTCTTACGAGGAGCGGCTGAGGGAGCTGGGGTTGTTTAGTCTGAAGAGGAGGAGGCTGAGGGGAGACCTTATCACTCTCTACAGACGGCTACCTGAGAGAGGAAGTTGTAGCTAGGTGGATGCCAGTGTCTTCACACAAGTAACAAGTGGTAGGACAAGAGGAAATGGCCTGAAGTTGCTTCAGGGGAGGTTTAGATTGGATATTAGGAAAAAATCATTTACTTAAAGTCGTGAAGCCTTGGAACAGGCTGCAGGCAGTGGAATCCCCATTCCTGGAGGTAGTAAAAAAGCATGTAGATGTGGTGCTTCACAACATAGTTTACTAGATGTTTTGGTATTGTGTTGATGGTTGGATTTGATGATATTGGAGGTCTTTTCCAACCTTTACAATTCTATGATTCTATGGTTTCTAAGCTGTGGCTTTTATTACTCCAAGGTACTGCAAATTTTTTTCTAATGCTAACTTTTAACAATGAATGTAGTCAAGCAAACCGTGTTCAGGAGAAAGGAAGGGAAAAAGGAACAACTAGCAGCTCTTGCTTGCCTCACTTGACTTACTGATTAAATATGATAGCACAGTGATGAATACGGCATTAAAATATAGGTGGAGTAAAATAAAACAGAACATTTATGGAAGTTATAACATTCAGGAGAGAGAGACATATTTGCCTTTGACGGAACTCTTTCTGCAGTTCTGAATGTTCAAAATTAACACTCATGAACGTCTACATGAAAATAAAAAAATCCAGAGGAACAGGACAAGGTACCAGTTTTGCTAACCAAGTTAATGGAAAAAACCCTCACCTTCTTCACAATAAAATGTAAAGAAAAATGTAAGAAAATGCAGTTTTAATGCACTTGAAATTAAGATTGCCATCCCACTCCCAATATGATTTTTAGGAGGAAAAATGGTAACCATTTCTATGATAAAAGAATAAAAATAATTCATTATTATTAAAGTCAGAATTGAGAGATTGTCAGAACTGACTTGCACAACTGACATTGTGCACAAGAACTCTGAATATGCTTAATTAAATTTCTTGAAAATGGAATTTAGTGAGTGGGCTGGAATGCAATTGTGAACGTGTTGGCATAGAGTGTAAAAGAAGAGCATACAGGAAGAGGTATTTCAAAACCATAGAAGCACCTGGAATACGTAGAGCTGATATGAAGTCTCCCAAGCTGAATGGAGCTTTTAATTTTTTGATCCTAATATCCCATAAAACAGGCATGAAGGATGCGAAAAAAACAGCAGCCAGTCCACGAGTTTTGTAATTTTGTCTCCCTAATCTCCGTAATATTTTTGCTATATTTGCCTTACTATTATAAAATTTGTTAAAAAAAAACCCAATAAAAACTCGTGGATAGTTTTTTAAATTCATCCTCCTCTGGCTTTGCATAGCTCACCCTTGTGCTAAACAGCTAAAGCAGATAATTCATTGCAGCTATGCTGGCATAGAGTCATTGACGTCCTTCAAAAAGATCCAGGGAAATGCTGAATAACAAAGACAGAATAATTTTTATTGCTTGCAACTGGAGGAAATGTATTGCTTGTATCTGGCAGCAGGCCAAGCCAGAGTCTGAAATGCTGTTGCTGCTGTAAATAGGATGAAAGGGATTCGTAATCCATCTCCATGCCCACTGTAGCTAGGAAAATTATAAGCAGAAAAAGCAATTAAAAAACCACAAGAGAAAGCATTAAAAAAATGTGGTAGAGCCTTCTTTTGTGTTGGTAATTTATAGACTAATTGTCATGACTAACTGTTCAGGTCTTGGTTAGCAACTTGCTAATCATTAGTTATTGAATATAGGTAATAGAGGTATTGAATTTAAGCATTTAATACATCTATTGAATACAAGTTTTGAATTATACTGAATACAGGCCTCTTGTTCAGAACGAATGACATCTCACCAGACTTCTCCATCAGCTGCTCCATCCCAAGTAATGCTAACATACTTGAATCAGCTGCTGAACTGTAATAAATCCACATTTTGTGCAGTATCGGCATAGAAATTAACTGATGGATGTTTGTTAATGTAAAATCTACAAGTAATGTATTTAAGGTATTGTCCTCTGCGTAACAGTTGATACAGTACAGATAAATGGTGTGGTATTTCAGATTCCATTGGACAGGAGAAATGTATGAATCACCTGAACAAGAAATAATGTTTTTTAGCTTTCTTCTATCTGCGTAGAGCACATCTGATGTCTTAACTGCTTGACTGGATGGGAAAGTCTCTGAAACAGAATATTTCATTCAAGAGCCGAAGGGTGAAGTAGAAGGCTTGAAAGGAACGGCCCTAGCTTCAGAGCTTAGCTGAGGGGAGGGCTGCTTCAGAAGGGAGGGTGAAAACCTTCAAAACCCGAATCAGGTCTTAGTGTCACACTGTTTGATATTCCCAGGAGTACCAAGAGGGATAAAACCCCTGGGCTTATTCAGATGAGTGGAACTCATGCTCATTTAATTGTTTTACAGAAATATCAATGGGGAAGTCCTTGATGCATAGAAAAAAATGCTATTGATTTCCTCTGCACAACAGCAATGTTTGTGGCATATGGGGAGGGAGCTATTACAATGGCAGTGTCTAATGTGATGGATAAAACAGATCCCTGAACTGACAGAGCAAAGATGTTCAAATTCAGAAAGGCAGTGTCTTCCTGGTGTTGCTTTGAATACCATGCCTTGATGAAGAAGTGGGGACATAACGCAGAATGCTATAAATGAGGGAGCCAAAGTGCTGCTTGCTGTAACCGAGAGTGTGGCATGATGTGAAATTTGGCTCTGAGATTCAGACTTAGACACTCCCTTTCTGCAAAAGATCAAAGGTTGGTGAAAGCCATCATATTGAGTCTGAAGTAGCAAACACAATCCCTTTTGGCTCCTTGAGCCTTTATGTTTTCTGAGATTTTTTCTCAGAACGGACCATGTGGTACTGCCTTGCCCATTGGAACAGATGCATAAACATTTATACAGACCTCTCTAAATATACACCAGAGGTAGTGACTTGTATCTGCGCTCGCAGAGAAGCTTTGTTCAAAATCCAGGAATTAGCAGTAAAGAGACTTTGGCTCAGAGCAGTTCCACAGATCTAGGTAGCCAGGAGTGCCAGTTCACGCTCCTGTTTCCAGAAGGAAGGGAGATATTTGTTCCCTCTCTCCACTGCCATAAATGTGGCCAGCATTGTGACTAAGATCTCTATTAAGAGCCTGAGTATGGATGTAGTAAGGTTCCCCTGAAGATTTTTTTCCTTAACATATGTTGGGGTATTCCTCTGGACACAAGATGTGTTGTGTCATCACATACTTCCCTTTACTCTCAACTATCTGCAATCATATCATCAAAATATTTTCAATTCTAATGCAAATAAAATAAAATGTCAGTCTGTGTCAATGCTAAAAATATTCCTGGTCTCCTTGTATGCTTTAATGCCTTAGTCAAAATAAGCTGTGGTGGTGTGGGAGGCTGGCTGCTTCTCCTACTGTGTGTTCACCCACCTTGAGAGATGAAAAGCCCAGCATCCCTTAGAAAGCCCGTCTCACGCCCTGCACTCTAAAGTGACCTGAAATCTTTTCACTATTTCTTTTCTCAAGTGTTCCTGAGTCATCTGCTGGAAAGTGACTGCTCACCTTTTACAATTTAGCATTATAATTCTTCTAAAGAATGTCTATTGGTGTCGCTTCTCATGCTATGACTACTTGCGACCCCTTCGAGGGGATTTTCTTGAGCATTCTCTGACTTCACTGGCATTGGAGCTGCCACGCTGTTGTGTCTGTGACAGCAATGGAGAATGGGCTTCCATGAACTCAGCTGAACTTGAAGATGTATAAAAGAAGCACGTTGGACATTGTTCATGGCAAATTGTTTCTAACAATATGATTTTCCAAGCTGTGAAATATTGAAATATTAAAGAGGAAATACAGCACAATGAAAGAGATGTTCACATGTACTTCACACCACCAGTTGATGTCAGAGACTTTTTGAATTTGTTAAAACTCTTTGTTTTAGGATATCTGCTTCGATTCTGAGCTTACAACTGCCTTGGGGAGAAACACTGGACGAACAGCAAAAGTGGTTGCTGATGAATCACAGGAATATAATTTACAATGCGATTATTTAACATTTCCACATAATAAAATAAGATGTTCCCTTACTAAAATATGAAGCTTTAACTGCTTATGATGAGCATGTGGATGTATTTTAATAAGGTTCCAAATTAAAATAGTGTAATTATTGCTTATAGGCTAGCAACAAGTATTCTGTAAGCAATTTACATAAAAAAAAAAGCTCAGTAAATCCTGGGAAGGTGAGGAGATGCTGAGGAAACAAGCATTGTGTGTTTGAATAGAAAAAAAGTATTGTTTGATGGAGACATTTCAGTTAAGGACATTTTTCTCCAGAAGACACATGTTACTGGGAAGAAAATTTCATGCAGATTGTTCAGGATCTGGTGGTTTTATGTTAAATGCTGCATTTGTTCTTAGTAGGTTTTGGTAACATTTTTCCAGAAACTGCTTTTTGAAGGACAAAACTGGTATCTGTGGACTTCTTTCTACTGCTTTTGCATAATCTACAGTGTCATATTCACAATATGTATATTAGTCTTTGACCAAAAAAAATAGAGTGACCAAATACGTTTGACATATTCTTTATTCAAAATCAGCGTGTGTTGCTTCTAACATCCATCTCTCTTGGCTTTAAAATTCATTTCTATTGCTAGGACAGCAAATGAATTTTGTTCTGTCTCTCTAGAGTTTAGTGATATAAATTATGTTGTAGAGAAATAAAGTCCAGTGTATCTTTAAAACAGTAAAAAGAATGCATACTATATCAAAATAAATTCGACCTCAGTGTTGAATGCAACTGCTTTGAAAACATTTTTATTGTCTCAGTTACACAAACGGCGTATAGTGATGAAGGAGAATCTTCCCCTTAAAAAAATCTTCATTCAAAATATAAACGTACCTTAGTGTTAGACTCAGAAAGAGATCTAGGCCACTCACACCACTTCCCCAAACCTGATTGTATCATCAAAATGTTGTTTTGGTTTGGTTTTTTTATGCGAGATGGAGCTTTTCCAGTGAGGAGGAAGGAGTGCCGACATCTCAGCCCACAGACTTACGTGTCACAGACAGGGCGAGTAGGAGCGGGGAGCTGAAGCTTGGGTTCTTGGACTGCTGTATGTGTCTCCCTAGTCCAGCTTGTCATGGGAATGGAGGCAAACTGAAGTTTTCCGTGAGATATATCCCAAGCTGTCCATCACTGTGAAGGCTGAGATGCCCTTGAGCAAAACACATGCCTTGGGAACTTTGGGCACCACTGATTAGGCCTGCAGCTTGGAGACAGCATTGTTGATGTAATTACCTTCATTTGTTAAAGTCTTACTTAGGGTAGGCCTGAACCTTTCATGGCTTGAAGCGTATGAACTCTTGCAATGTATGTATCAGCTTACTGGAATTCTCTTTATTGGAGTTAAATAACATTAAACTGACATCCTTTTCGTCTTCTCAGGATTTGCAGTAGTTTAACTTTTTTGGTAATAAAATAGCTAGAATGTTCTATTATTCATGTTGTGTCTCCATACTGCGCTTCAAAGATGCTTTGATTGATGATGACAACTTTCTAGATGCTTTTCCCTCTCTGTTTTTGTAACCAAAACTGTCAGTCCTCTCCTAAGACCCAGTAAATAATGAGATCAATCACACTGTAGTCATCAGAAACGCACGCAAGGACAGTGACTAAGCCAGCACTGTGCTGCGGGTGAACAAACAAAGGAGGGATATTTCAGATACTTAAAGCAAAATCGTGGCCTGCTCAGAGAGATTGAAGGACTGCACGAGGGAGGTTTACAGAAGCTGATGTTAGGCTGGAGGGACTAGTAGACTCATGTCATCAATAAAAAGGGAGAGACGCCTGTTCAGACAGAGCAGGTGAAGTAGGCTTTACTCTCATTTGCTTCATCGCTTCGTGTTCACCCCACAGGACACCTTCTAGAAGCCCAGCACAGTGACACAACCTGCCTCACCATCTGAAGTGAGTAAGGTGGGGAAGACAGTGATGGGGAATGCTTCCTCAAGAAAGAATTGGATTAATCTGTACCACAGAGCAGATTCTCCTCTTTTCTTTCTGTCCTGAACCTTTCATGGTTGTGAGTTTACTGCAGTTCTGAAAGGGTCAGTTGGTAATTGAGGCTTTAAGTCCATTTCAGTTAAAAGTAATTAAAAAAGGATAAGAAATACTGATCATTGGGGGCTTTGGAGAGGAAAGTGGCATTACATCTTTATGTGCCACAAGTGAATCCTGTCAACTGAAATAACTTGAAGAAAGATGTTGAAAAACTAAAAAGGCTTTAGAAGCACATTGCAGGTATCTGTGAGATCCTTAAAACTTAATGTTACAGGGAGAGACACCCAAGAGAAGATTCAGTACAAGAAAGGGTTGAGAGATCATTTGATAGCAAGTTCTGTTGTTCCTGGTGGTAGACGGTGGTAGTCTAACAGTAACAAGGTGCAATGAACCTTAATGGTCAGAAGTTGGAGCTAGTTCAAAGCAAAAAAGTGCATATTTTTAGCATTGAAAGGAAGTGCTTTTATCCAGCCGCGCTGAGCAGAAGAGAAGTGGGAGGTTTAAGTCGTGAGTGCCCCCAGCTGCCTGCTCGGCCCCGCTGCTGCAGGTGACCACTCCTACAAGAGCCTACAGGAGGAGGTGAAGGGCTGCATCTTGGGTACTTCAAAGTAAATCTGGTATTTTCCGTCAAACACTTCTTCACTGGTAACTGCAGCTGCTGTTTTGGGGAGGAGGGCATTGTACCATGCTAAATTACCATAGCAGCGTTTGCCAGAACTGGTGGGTTGTGTCCTCATTACACCATGAGAACAACATGAAATGCTTAGTTGGTGGTGACTATGTGTCATTTGCTGAAGTAATTGTGATGAAGCAGGCTGAAATAGTTCTCCAAAGCAAGATGCTGAAGTTAGGTAACCTCGTGTTTTTAACTGGGTCTTAGCTCCAAGGTCATTTCCAGTCTGGACCAGCCTGTGTGTGGCAGGGATAGCTGTGCCAGCGAGATGATTCAGTACTGGTCACTTGAACATAACATAACATGTAACTGAGTGTGCAAGGATTCGTCATGCGTGATACATGAGTATTAACATGATCCAGCAATGCTCCCTTGCGGCAAAGACAGCCAATGGCACCCAGGGCTGTAGGAGGGGGAGTACTGCCAGCAGGTGAAGGAGTGACCTTTCTCCTCTGCTCAGTACTGGTGAAGCCACATTCTGAGTGCTGGAACCAGCTCTGGGCTCACCAGCACATGAGGGGCATGGACATACTGGAGTGAGTCCAGTGAAGGGCCAGGAAGGTGATGAAGGGGTTGAGGGATCTGACAGAGGAGTAGAAGCTGAGCAGGCTGGGTCTGTTCAGCCTTGAGAAGAAAAGGCTCAGGGGAACCTCACCAATGCCTATAAATACCTGAATGGGGGAGTAAAGGAAAAGGAGCCAGTCTCCTCTCAGTGGTACCTAGAGACAGGATGAGAAGCAATGGGTATGCTTCGAAATCTAGGAAATTCCATTCAAAGATAAGAAACCCCTTTTAACTGCACAGGTGATCAAAGACAAGAAGTTTGTCCAAGGAAGTTTTGGAGTCTTTCACCTTTGAGGTACTCGAAACCTGAATGGACGTGGTCCTGGCTGAACCTGCTTGATCAGGGTGGTGTTGGACGAGATGATCTCCAGAGGTTCCCCTGAACTCAGCCATTCTGTGATTCTGCAATACCGGAATGCATATGATGTTCAAGGAGTGCTGGGGCTGACAATAGTGGTTGTTTGAATTCTCATGTATGGAATGTTTTGATTAGGATGTTTCATTGTGGTATCAGCACCCAGCTGCTGTTAACCCGCCCCTCAGGATTTCTTCTGATGGAATTTGTTCTCCATGTCCTGTTGCATTTTAGGACTTGTCCTCAGATCTAGGGATTTGTTGATGTTTTTTTCTTCATAGGTGCATCAACATACATTTGAGTTCACATCTGCATTAACAAAACCAGACAGTTTTTTGTCTCAACAAATTGTCAGTTAGTCTGTATAATATAACTATTGCCTCTGTTGTTTTCCATTTTAGCAACTTGTGTGTTGTATTGCAGATTTTACATGCAGTGAAGCTATGTTTTCATTAAGGGCATTGATAAAAATATTGAAAAAGATGTGCCAAACCAGATGCCTCTATAAACTCCCCAAGTATGCAATCCTGTGGGGTGACAGCACTTCACCTGCAGTATATTTTTATGACCTGGTAGTTAACCAGTTTTTAAAATTATCATTTAATGTGTGTTACACTGATTTTGTTTAGAATCATAGAATCATAGAATAACCAGGTTGGAAGAGACCCACCGGATCATCGAGTCCAACCATTCCTATCAAACACTAAACCATGCCCCTCAGCACCTTGTCCACCCGTGCCTTAAACACCTCCAGGGAAGGGGACTCAACCACCTCCCTGGGCAGCCTCTGCCAGTGCCCAATGACCCTTTCTGTGAAGAATTTTTCCCTAATGTCCAGCCTAAATCTCCCCTGGTGGAGCTTGAGGCCATTCCCTCTTGTCCTGTCCCCTGTCACTTGGGAGAAGAGGCCAGCACCTTCCTCTCTACAACCTCCTTTCAGGTAGTTGTAGAGAGCAATGAGGTCTCCCCTCAGCCTCCTCTTCTCCAGGCTAAACAACCCCAGCTCTCTCAGCTGCTCCTCATAAGGCCTGTTCTCCAGCCCCCTCACCAGCTTTGTTGCTCTTCTCTGGACTCTCTCCAGAGCCTCAACATCCTTCTTGTGGTGAGGGGCCCAGAACTGAACACAGGATTCGAGGAGCGGTCTCACCAGTGCCGAGTACAGAGGGAGAATAACCTCCCTGGACCTGCTGGTCACGCCGTTTCTGATCCAAGCCAAGATGCCATTGGCCTTCTTGGCCACCTGGGCACACTGCTGGCCCATATTCATTCGCTGTCAACCAACACCCCCAGGTCCCTCTCCTCCAGGCAGCTTTCTAGACAGACTTCTCCCAGTCTGTAGTACTGCACAGGGTTGTTGTGCCCCAAGTGCAGGACCCGGCATTTGGCCTTGTTAAACCTCATGCCATTGGACTCTGCCCATCATTGCAGCCTGTTCAGATCCCTTTGCAGAGCCTCCCTACCCTCCAGCAGATCAACACTCCCACCCAGCTCAGTGTCGTCTGCAAACTTGCTAAGGGTGCAAGGTATTTGTTAATGCAAGATTATGTCATATGTTTGGTAAAGTCACTTTAAACCACAAACTTCATTATCAGCCTGATGCTTAATCTCATTCAAACAGCATCAGATGTGTTTGACAGTCTGAGTTCCTGGGAAACCGTTTCGAATGACATTAAGAAATCCATAGTCCGTTCATTCTTTCATCAGTATCCCAAATCATTCCCATTTGTTTGCTCGATGACACTCGCTAGCGAGCGCTGCCTGTGGTTACCCGAGCGATTCTATTTATTGTGTGAAGATACAGGTCCAGCATTGACTTTTATCCGTGCAGAGCCTGAAAATCCCAGGATGGGGGCCCCTTCGCCGCGGGGCCGGGCGGCGGGACCGCAGGATTGTCGCACGGGGAAAGGTTTTTGTCTTGTGTTTCTCGTAACCTCGGGGGTTCGCTGGGGCCGGTGCGGGCGGGGATGCGCTAGGGGGCGCTGCGGCACCGGCTGCTGACAGCGGCACCAGCCCTGAAAGGCCAGAGGGATCCCAAACAGCTTTGTCCGGCTTTAAACTCGTCCTCGTTCCTTTGATCTGGTTCTTTTCTCACACTGGCTTGCTTGATGGGCTGCTTCCTTTCATTCCCTGTGCGGTGCTACAGACTAGGAGAAGTCTGTCTAGAAAGCTGCCTGGAGGAGAGGGACCTGGGGGTGTTGGTTGACAGCGAATGAATATGGGCCAGCAGTGTGCCCAGGTGGCCAAGAAGGCCAATGGCATCTTGGCTTGGATCAGAAACGGCGTGGCCAGCAGGTCCAGGGAGGTTATCCTCCCTCTGTACTCGGCACTGGTGAGACCGCTCCTCAAATCCTGTGTTCAGTTCTGGGCCCCTCACCACAAGAAGGATGTTGAGGCTCTGGAGCGAGTCCAGAGAACAGCAATGAGGCTGGAGAACAGGCCTTATGAGGAGCGGCTGAGAGAGCTGGGGTTGTTTAGCCTGGAGAAGAGGAGGCTGAGGGGAGACCTCATTGCTCTCTACAACTACCTGAAAGGAGGTTGGAGAGAGAAGGGTGCTGGACAAGGACAGGACTAGAGGGAATGGCCTCAAGCTCCGCCAGGGGAGGTTCAGGCTGGACATTAGGGAAAAATTCTTCAGAGAAAGGGTCATTGGGCACTGGCAGAGGCTGCCCAGGGAGGTGATTGAGTCGCCATCCCTGGAGGTGCTTAAAAGATGTGTGGATGAGGTGCTGAGGGGCATGGCTTAGTTGTTGATAGGAATTGTTGGCTTTTATGATCCTGGGGGTCTTTCCAACCTGCTGATTCTGTGATTCTGTGATTCTGTGATTGCACTTAAAAGAGAAATCCTTTCTGTCTGGTCCTGTTTATCTTCCCTTAAAATTCACCTGTGTGTGGCAACCAGCCGATGCGTTGGAGGAGGTTTGCACAGCAGTGCAAGGGTGTAGTCTTGTTAGCAGAAGATACATCTACACGTCCTCTAAACTATTTTGAAGATCTCAACCTCTCATTCTAGAGTGCCAGTGGGGAACAGTATGGTCTTGGTCTGGCACCGAGGTGTCTGCAGGCAGAAGGAGAACTAGCCCAGCATGCGATTCGGGGACTGAGCTGTAGGCTGGGACTCGGAATCCGCTGTAGTGAACTGAACCCTGCTGGGAACCTCTCGGTAGCACAACTGCCAGTTGCTGGAATTTACCCACTTCCACATCTTTTAAGTCTCTTAGCCTCCACAGGGCACAAATGTGGAGACTCAATAAGGTGGGTCAAAACTGCCAGACTCAAAAGTTTGTGATCAGCAGTAAAAAGTCCAGCTGGCTGCTGGTAACTAGTGGCATTGTTCAGGGATGGATACGAGAGACAGTATTGATTCATGTCTACATTACTGAGCTGGACAAGGTGATGGGGTTTGTTGGGGCTTTGGGTATACACTCCCACTCCTAGGGCTTGGGCCTAGCACTGTGCCTTTGCAGCCAAGAGTGACCTCTATGGATTGAGGGGGAGGGTAGGGGGACCTTCAAATGTGGAGGGGTTGCAGCCAGGGCCAGCCCTTGCCATCAGGAGCTGCTTTTGGCTGTGTGTCTTGTGCCAAGGGTACTGACCTGTAAACAGGACATCTCAGCTCATCCACAGGCAGGCCCATGGCTGTGGACCAGCTTGGCAACCACAGGGTCTGAGCTGACCCCATCACCTTCCCAGTCCAGCCCTGCTGGCTTTGCAGGTGCTGTGGGGCTGGCCTTAGCCAGTGAGACCCCGTGGGCCCCACTATCACCTGTGGGGACGGAGTAACCCCATGCTGTGGTGCATGCTGGGCAAGTATGGGCCAGGAAGTAGCTCTCCAGAAAAAGCCCTGGGATCCTGGTGGACAACAGTTTGAATATGAGTCAGAGATGTGCCCTGGGATTGCTAGTATAAGAAAAAACATTGAAAACCCAGAGTGAGTCCTGTAGAGGAGCACCAAGCTAGTGAGGGTCTGAAGTACAGGATGTTTGAGGAGAGGTTGAGGTCTCTGGGTTTGCTCAGCCTGGAGAAGAGGTACCTCGAGGATGACTTACTGCTGCTGTCTACAATTTGCTACCTGCTAGGGGGATGCGGAGATGATAGGTTCAGACTCTTCCTCGAGGTGCCTGGTGGAAGGACGAGAGGCTGCTGGACACACTTTGCAACATGGGGAATCCTGACCAGATGTTAGGAAAAAGTTGCTCACCACAAGGTTGATCAAACACTGCAGCAAGCTGCCCTGAGAGGTTGTGGAGTCCTGGAGATATGAAAAATTTTACTGGACACAACCAAGCGACCCAATCTAGTTGCCCCTACTTTGAGCAGATTGTCTGACTGATGACCTCCAGAAGTCCCTTCCAAACTCTGTTAGTCTGTGAGCCTGTCTGAAATTCTGTAGCTATACCCAAACAAGCAGTGCTCTCTGGCCTCTGCTGCCTCCCAAACCCTGCATGGGAATCACTAGGGAGAGTGTTAGCTGAGTAGGGAGAAAGCCGTGGCACTGGCCATGGTCACAATTCAGCAGTGAAGGAGAGCAAGTTTCAGTGTCCTGTATGATTTAAGCAAATAAACAGTTTCCAAAGGGGTATCACTGAAGGCCTGTATGCGCCATTACCACTATATGCAATTATCTTTTCATTAGCAATGATGTTTAACTTTTGCTTCTGTAAATTGAAAACTTTTCTTTGAAACTGGAAAATTTTAGAACTAAACTTAAGAGTTCTTACATTTGACTGATTTTCTGTAATAATATGTGTATCTAATTATTAATTCCTTATTTCTTAAGATCCATTCATATTAAGATTTATAAAACATGATGACTTTTAAGATTGCCCTATTTTTTTTTGCATGTAGGAGACTGTATTTACTTTATGCATATTTTAAGCAGGTTTTCTGGAAAACCAGAAGCTGAGAATCTTTCCTGCACCTTCCAAGTTCATTCCTAGAGGGGGAATGTAGTCCAAAGTAACTGAAAATGCCCTGCCATCAGCCTTTCTCTGTTTAATCTATTAGCCACTCAGCTGTATAATGTATTATCTGACACACAGTGATAAGCAGCTTAGCTGTCGCAGATCATATTAAATATGTTCGGTTTAGCCTAATTCTGCCGCGCTCCATGAGGACACACCCTGATGTCCATCTGGAGCCCTTTTTGAAGTCAGTGCAGCTCTATGCAGGGATGGGGACTCTCCTGCACAGCTCGTGGCCTTGGAGGAGGATATACTGTCTGATTGTCTGGCCTTTCCTTCTTTTCTAAAACCCTCTCTTCAGCTCCTGTTCATGTGCTTAAGAAATGAAATATTCAAGTGAGCCCATGCCCTAGAAAACAAAAATATCCCTGTAGCATCATCCTTAAGTTTGTAGGTTAGAATGGAACTGACTTGATTTCTTGTTTAATGAATGTTGCTGGAAAAATGTGTTTCAAAAAGAGCTCCTACCCTGCATTTCCCACACTTTAAAAATACATCTTTTTAGTATTTTGTTAGTGATTCACTGGACGTTTGACAATCACACCCATTCCCTATATTCTCTTTTTAATTGCTAGTAAAATTCATGTCACCTTGCAAAACCCCCCCGAATAATCAAGTTTCTCTTGAGTCTGCCAGAAGCCCTGACACTAATACACAGGTGAGGTCTTTACCTCTTTTTAACACCTCTCTGAGGTTGAAGGGATAAAGACTCCATAATGACAGATCCTCTCAGCCCCCTTGCCACTGTGGCTCCAACTGTTCCTGGCACAGATGTGTGGACTCCTTTTACTGTTCGGGGAGCTCCATCTGCAGCTCAGTGATCACAAGCTGAATTTTAACCAATAGATATAAACAGATTTGATAGGGATGATGAATGTGATAGTCATCCCTATAGTCACTGCCAAGAAAATGGCGATATTATTTAAGAAAAGAAATCCAAAATGTTTGGCATTTTGGGGGGGAAATAGGACAAACTGGTGAAGGAATGAGTTAAGGCAACCTTAGAACTAAAAAATAGTATTAACTGATATTAACATTGGCTAAATGTAATGAATACAGCACTGGCTAAAATGCAGATCTACCAGTATTGGTGGGTGACCCTGAAGTAAGAATTGGTGAATACTGCTTGTGGTAGGAAAAGGAGAACAGGCATGAGTTTCGTCTTATTTTTTTTCTTGACTTTTCCACTAATTCTTTGCATATGTTTAAAAACAATCACAGCCCTCGGATAGTCAGCTTAAAAAAAAAATCTGCTCAGGCTTCTTCTCCTTATAAATTCGAAAAAGCCTATTTTAAGAGGATTGCTTGGACTCCTTTTGGTGGGAAATTACGTTCAACCCTGGAGTTAAAGGTCATATAACCTCAAACAAGATGGGTACCAGTGCTGAGAAAACTGAATAGAGTGGTACAATTTCCACAGGATTTAAAATTAACCTCATTGCATGATTGGCTTACATTTCTAATCCGATATATCAGACTAAATATAGCCTTTGAAGACAATTTCTTTCCATGCAAATAACCACTGCAGGCTAAAA